>NW_026638234.1:0-2400000 GCF_028554395.1 Pezoporus wallicus
AGATTAAATCATCCACGAAATTGCACCTGAAAGCTGGTAGGTGTCTAGGAACACCATGATTTTAGCAGACATTGCTTATTTGCCTCAGCCCCAGAAAAACTGAGAGGTCACTTTGAGCTGCTTTTGACACTTCTCTCTTTGCCTGCAACTCAGACAGGAATGTGGTTCTTGCCCTGGGATGAAGAAAGCCAACGTGCATGTTCTGCAGCATAGCCAAGGCCCAGAGGATCCCGGGTTCTACACAGGGGCTCCCAAGCTAGTATCATCATATTCTGGCCTGGAGTACCTGCACACACGGTGTACTGTACAGGAAATCCAAAGCATATGGAAGGGCATTGGCTGCATGTGCTCAGCCCAGTTCATCAGTAAGGGAGGAAGGGCAGCTCTGCTCTTGGGGATCCCCAGGAGGACTTTGTAAACCTTGATAAGAATCATAGAATCATAGAATAGTTAGGGTTGGAAAGGACCTCAGAATCATCTAGTTCCAACCCCCCTGCCATGGGCAGGGACACCTCACATATATCTTTGTCTTATTAATATTGTCTTGATAATGAATAACCTGTACAGTTCGCTTGTACAACAGTACCCTCTGAAATGTCCATTTCATTAAAAGCATGTATACACACTACAGACGGTCTACAGCATTATCTGTTTAGGTCCTCCACAGTTGAAGTGTCGAAGCTGGTAGGAACAAGGAAGGAACAAGGCCATTGTGAACTGCGGTTCTGCCAGTCCTGCTCCAGCCACAGAACCTGGAACTGGAGTCAGCATGGACTTGCAGAAGTGGACTTGTGTCCTCTGGTGCCATTATGTTTAGGGCTGGAGTTAGGGATCTGAGTGTCTTCCAGGCTGGAACTCTACCAGAATCGTGCCTCACCTGGAAACCTGGCACATGGGGTGGGAACAGGACAGAGCTTGATCCTGGCCCTGGGAGCTAGGAGTCTTTTTCTGTGCAGCAGATACAGGTAAATTTAGGCCTAGCATTTGGGAAGTGAAGGTCTTCCAAGCTGGGACTCAGCCAGAATCTTGTTCCATCTAGGGAAGTTTTGTTTTGATTTTAAAACCAGGTCAGATCTGTTGTGTAACGCATCCCATAAATGGCTGTACTGGAGTAACCGAGAAGTTGGTATTGCATAGATGTGGGTGGGAGTAAGGGGCAGAACATGAAGGTACATTTTAACTGGTTTTGCTAGTGAACTCCATACAACAGGCCAAAAATAAATATGGCAGCAAGAGACATTACTTTCTAAGAGGTTAGCTTTGGAGAGAAGTAACTGAGATAATAGACTAAAGATGGAGCAAGGAGAAACAACTCGTGATCTGGAAGAAGGGGATTCAAATATTTGTTAATTTCTCCTACTTTGTTCAACATAACAATGTTATTGTATCTTTTTTTTTTTTTTCCTTAAGGAAGGAACTGTCAAACCAGGAAAGCCTGAGAGTCCTTTTTTTCTTTTTTTAAACTCTATTAAGAAACCACCTAGAGTAGGTCGACAGTATTTCAGAATCACACTTGAAAATAGGAGTTTGCATGCATTCTTTATGACTTAGTAGGCAGGATCCTAAGAAATACTTGTTTTTCTTCTCCTGAGAGATTAACCCCTCAGAAAGCCGAATATGTTGGGCCAAAAGGAACAACAATAAGCAGAAAACTTGAGAGGGAAAAAACCTCCCAAAACCCAAACAAAAAGGCCATAAAAATGAGGAGGAAAGGATACAGTATGGAGTAATAAGATCTAAGAGAAAAAAAAAAAACACACAACAGTCTAGAGAAATAGAACAGATGTAAAAGAAACAAAAATCAGTATAAAAGTTTTCCTAGTTCAGTAGGTACAAAGTGACCTGATACACAACATTCAAAACATTAAATTACAGTATCTTAATTGAACATAAATTTCCCTTACAGACAACCTCAGTTGACTCTTCTGCCTCTCCTTTCATTGTGACTGTGCTGAGAAACATATTCCTACTGTTTTCCTCTTTTTTTTTTTTTTTCATCTGTGCTCTTAAAAAGTAGATTTAGGACCAGTGCAGAAGTGGTTGTAATTGGAACTTAAATAATTCAAGAGCTCCTCGAGGTGCAGGACTGCTCAGAAAGTATACTGTAGAAATTACAGGTTTCTCAGACTGATGGCTATTATTATTATTGGTATTAGGGGGGAAAAAGCACACACTTTGTCATCTAAGGGAAGAATGATACAGATAAATGTAAAGTCAGAAAGAAATACTTGTGTTCCTACTTCTCTTTTATCAAAGAAGTAGACATATCAATACATTAGAGGGGAAAGCTGAAAATTACATAGTATTAGTTTCATCCTTTGAGGCTTCTACCCAGTAAAGATTAGAAAGGAATCACTTGTTAAGTCTGTTTGGGTTTTAACTGTTTTTTAAACTTTTCTTCTGGTAGTGAAAGGATGGACTACTGGTGTGCTAAACATGGCACTTCTTGCATCCACAGTGGCCAGGTCTGCTCATTTATTTGTTGTTTTGTTTGCTGATGATTGTGGGCATAGTCTACAAGCCTGTATATGATGCCAAATTTATCTACCTGGGTTCCAAAATGTTAGAAGCAATAGGTACTTTTGGAACCGTCCTCACTTCCTGTGGAAGATTACTGGGACTTCGTAACTCCTGAGCTAGGAATGTCTACTCACATAACTAGTATTTAAAAATATCTTTTCAGTTATTCAAGCCAGTGTTCTGCCAATCATAGAATTAAAGCAGTATAGTTATGTCAATAGTAATTTTTGCAGCCTTCTGAGTACACACTGTATCAGTAAGACAGTCTCTACCATTTGGGGGATGAAGATGTTTTCTTAATTAAAGGGCTAAATACTTCCCAAGTCTATGGAAGCTGCTCAGTATCTTACCAGCTTGGATCCATCTATCCCTGCTTCAAACTATATATACTGATTTTGTTGTTTCACCCACACAGTTAACTGATAGTGGAGTGCAGTTATGGGTAACATATCCAGTTTTTCCCTTTCCAATGTTCCTACACTGAGTAGAGGGGTCTATTTGCCTCTTTACTGTATGTTCTGGAAGTCTTCATTCTGTGATCCAAACCCTAAAAAGCCCGTGTAGCCATGCAGTTTTGTTTTGGAGTGTGTGCATTTCTGTCACAACTCCAGGCTTCCTTCACACCAGTCATGGGCACTCTGACCTTTCCAGGACTTAGTATTTGTGCTTTGAATAGATGTTTCTGGCTAGATGATGTATTGTGCCAGTAGCAATTCAAATAATTCTTGGTATCCTGCATATCCTCTTTGAAAGTGGCCTTCTTAGGCCAGCAGACCCAGCTTGGAAGATCTTCAGAATATAGAAAAAAGGTGATGATGTCAACTGTTCTGTTAACTTGTGTTTCTCAGGGAAAGCCACCACATAGCTCAGTCCCTGTGGTACTAGGCCACAAACTGAAGTCCCAAAAGAAGTTCTTCTCTCTGGGTTACATCATTAACACTTCAGAGAACACCATGGCAGCACTCAGACAGACTTAATTCTAAATCAAACCATCATCTGGAGTGAGCAGCTTGTGTTTCGCCTGTCAAAAAGGTTCTGCTAAGTAACTAATGTGGTCCATCTCTTTTTAGGCCAGAGAGGTTGCCATGGTAACCTATTCAAATGTAGATAGATATGCTTTTGAGTCATCATCAGAGCCTGGCTTTGATAGTACAAGGTTTGGATTGACAGCCAGTACTGCATATTGTGTAGGTTGGCACGCCTCTGGACCAGAAGGTCCTGGAATTGCTGCTGTTGCTGCCGGATGAGGCTTGCTACGAAAAAAACATGTACAGCTCCCTGCATTTTCTCCGATATTCTCCTCAATGGCAGTCATGTATTCCTTGGTGTTCTCACTCTACAAAGAGGTAGGTTGAAGATCACACTCCTACGTATGACAAGTTCCTCAGTTTAAAAGTCCTTCCCCAAAACAATGGAGTTTTTTTGGGGGAGGAAGCCTCTGGGAAAGAGGCTGTGTTACTTATTTTAGGGGAAACTGTGTTACTTATTTTAGGGGAAATGTATACTTTGAAATAGTATCACAGAAGTCCTTCTGAAACCACTTTCCATGATAAATACATTTGTAGGAAAGCAGTTTCCTGTTAAAATCAGGCATCCTGAAAAATTGCAGTTCTTTAAAACTTTTGCAAAACAAGTGCTACAATGTCAAATGTTTCCCATCTGTGAGCTTCTTTACATCCTCAGTTTCCAACTCCTAGAGGGATCTGGTTTCCCTGTGTTTGAAAAAGATGAAAAAGACATTATGTTAATTTAATCATAAAATTTCACTCACATCCAGAAGGACTAGTACAACACAAGTCATGTCTCTAAAAATTTGTATTTGGTTCTGCTGATTGTAACACAGCTAAGTTGAATTTACGTACACCTATTCAACGTAAAGCTTTTGCTTCTCTGTAGGAATTCCTGGAAGTCAAAAACTGTCCTCAACCCTGTTATAATCAGGTCCTTCTTTGGCAGCTTCTTTTGAAGCTCACCCAGTGATACAAAATGAAATTTCCTTACTCCAGTTGTGCAGCAGAACCTACCTCTTTGCTGGCTAAAATGGAAACTTTGTTCCTGACGTCAGCAGAAACCTTTATGTGCTCCCTCTAGAGGGATATTTCCTGTGAAGCTCCAACACGTGGTATCTGCAGTATCCAGACTTCACAAATCTGTTCAAGAAAGTTCTTAGAAGTACGTTCTACTAGGTACCTACATAAGCAAGAAACCTCCTGCTAGCTAAGATTAAGAAATTGTGACAAGTTCTACATTACATTTCTCTAAGCTTGCCACTTAGGGCATTTCATCATACCTAGAAATCATTCTTTGAGCAGCACAAGCAAGAATGCTTGGTTGTCTATCCCTTTTTCCTCCCAGATCCTCTATCTCCTCCCAGTCCAATACATTATTTCAGGTTTTCAGATTCCCTTAGTACCTCAGACACTGAACTACCCCAAAGCTCCAGTATGTGACCCTGCACTATCTGTTGAGCAATTAGAACTGTAAACTGTGATTTATTTGGGGTTACACGTATAGAGCTTGGCCACTTAGCCAACCAAACAGAAGCATTAGCAGTTCAACTTGAAGAGTTCAGCTTTTCCCAAAGTGAGAAATGGTTAACTAATTAACCAGGATCAATTCTCAACCCTGCATCAGTTTTCACAGAACTTCTTTGAACCTCTTTTATTCAAGACCTCCGCCCAAGAAGGGTCTGTCAAATCACAAGGTGGCTGATCATTATTATTAAAAAAAAAAAAATTATGAGAGATGGGTCTAATCAAAAGGCAGTCCACTCAGTCCAATGAAATCAGAATGAAGAGTTTCTTTCCAGTGTGCCTTTACTGTGAGGGTGGTGAGACACCAGAACAGGTTGCCCAGAGAAGCTGAGGCTGTCCCATCCCTGGCAGTGTTCAAGGCCAGGCTGGATGAGGCTTTGAGCATCCTCATCTTGTGGAAGGTGTCCTTGTCTGTGGCAGGGGGTTGGAACTAGATGATCTTAAGGTCCCTTCCAACCCAAACCATTCTATGATTCTATGATATAAACCAAACCAGCTGTGTGTACATTACCTTTATTTCAAACTTGGATCCCTGGCTATCCAGAGTGTTGTGGCCCTTGAGTGTATTCTGTGGCACTGCTAATGTAGGCTAATTGCTATGTGGGCTAGTGCTCCTTTTTTGTAGGGCACACTTTCTAGGGGCCTGCAGCTTCACCTCTGTGAGCTATTCCAAGGAACTGGCAAAGCAGGCAAGGTTGGTGCTGACCTTATGCTGAGAATACCCCTGCCTTATCGTGATCACTCCTGCATGCCAGCGGCACAGCCAACCAGGCCTGTGGTATCAAATCCCACAGGGGTAGTCCAGCCAGAATGGAACTACTAAAATAGCATGTCAGCTGCCAGGCAGTGTTTTTCTGCTAGTGCGAGGATATCCCTCAAGTATTCCTGCTATAGGCTCCCCAGGCTGGCTGTAACAGTCTGGGAAGGGCAGAATGCCACAAGCACCTGTGGGGGAAGCAGGTGTGGACACAAATCTGAAACCGGGGTGGGAAGAATAATGTCATATAAACAATTCGGTGCTAGCATGTCAGCCAGCTCACTCTTCCTGTGGTTAAGTCAGGTCCCAGTCCCCTCTAGAGGTGTAACAGGGGGGATGAGTCCAGAAGGTCACTAGATGGTTTGTGGTGAGTTAGGCTGACTTGACTCTGTTGGACCTTCCAGTTTTCCATTCCCATTCTTTTAAAGAGGCTACGGGGCTATCTATGTCCTAGCATCAATGTTAGTGACTTCTACCCCAAAGGGACTCTATTATTAAACTACTTGCCTGCTGAACTCACCTGCTAAGTTAAAAAAAAAAAAAAAAAAAAAAAAAGGTTTGGAGAAGTGTCAGTTCTCAGTTCTCAGGAAATCGGAAAACTTTGTGAGGGGTCCAGACCCTCCCCAGAAGAGTGTTCATTTATTCAGCAGAGATATGTTTGTGAAAAGACCTGACCAAAAATGGCTTGAACCATCCTCAAACCAGTTCAGGAAATCCTGAGCTGGGCCAGATGCTTGTGTTTTGGCAACACTTGCTGGGCAAGAACTGGCCTATAAGCGTTACAGAACAAATAGTTGAATAGTTGCTCTTTATTAGTGGTTTTCCCTTTATGGGAGTGTGTATTGGCATGTGTTGTTGCACTAAGGTCAGTTCCAGGTTTTATATATTGAGTAAATCTGTGGCAACACAAGACACACAGCTAGTACACAAGTGTGCTACAGCTGTCTGAAACTCCTGCAGTCACACTGATTTGTTTAGGATACATTTACACAATGACAAAGTCGTAACTACAGACTGAATAAACTTGTGGTCAAGTGTTGTCAGTGTCAATGTATTTGGAGATTTTTAAATAAAGTCTTAGATCTAGTTTAAATATAAATGTCTAAAATTTGCATTTTGGCTCTTAAACAGTGGTTTAAGATGCTAAGCATGTTGAGCTATGTTTGACTTTATCCACCACTTCTGTCAGTCACATCAGCTTCTGTTATTTGTATGCAAATACTGTAGACCTCCTTCCGCTTACCTTTTTTCTGCACCGGTATTAATTGTGGAAGCCTTATACAATTATATGATGTATGGAAAAAAGTGTTTTATATTGGGGATGATGGACTATCAATAAGCATTGGTTGCATAAGTGAAGATGAGGTGTGGTGTTTGCTTAAGTGCTGTGAAACTTGATCGTGAGTGGAAGAGAAAAAGGACTTCTGCTTTTCTTTTGTTGCTGGGTTTTATGCATCTGCACTGGTGTTTTTTCATAAACAGTATTTTAAACTTTCACAAAAAATCTGTCATTCACAAGAAATCTGCCACTTTTTACATTGTAGAATGGACTGGGTAAAGGTGGCAAGTCTGTGGAAATGTGAAAGATTTCATTCAGCAGCAGCTGCTCATGAAACTCACTATGCCAGTGGCTGCACAAACCCACTTCTTTGTTCTCTGTTAAGTGCATTGCCCATAAATTCTTTCCCTTCTGGAGAATAAAATTAGCATAACTCCAGATAGCCAATATTTTTATGTGTAGTGCCCATCGAGTTTATGAATGCACAGACTATCATGCTTATGAGTGCACACATCATCGAGTTTATAAGCATTGCACATAACAGTTATGCTCACAGCACATAAAGTTTATCTCTTGGTGTATAAACTCAGTTATGAAAAACAAAACCTGAAAAATTACTTGATTCACATTTTTTTCCTTCACCTTCCAACCTGTATGTCATAGCAGGTCTTTTCACAATGAGGCTCAACTGAATTTTGTATGTATTGACTGAGGATTTTTTTCCCCAGGTATGTGAAATTGGGACTACTGTAGCCAAGTTTCAGGCAGAACATAATTTTTAAGACTTCCAGTTAAAAATTACAACAAAGCTAAAGAATATAGAAAATTCAAAGTGCCTAAAAACTAACTTGTGAATACTCACAGCAGAATCCTACTAACTTCAGAGAAAATCCCAAACATGTTAATTTTTAATTTTTTTAACACAACCTTATCTTTGCTATAGCCAAGATGTGTCTCTAGTAGCGTAAGTATATAAAAAATGACGGTAACATATCTACTCTGACTTGTAAAGTTTATGTGTATCAGTATTGAATGTAAATCCCATATTTCACACTTAGAAGTCTGAATTAATACATTTTCTGAAGAACCAGACTACATCCATTTAATAAAGTAGTAATTACACAGTGCCAATTGTCTACATGGGAAACTAATGATAGAATCATAGAATAGTTAGGGTTGGAAAGGACCTTAAGATCATCTAGTTCCAATCCCCCTTCCATGGGCAGGGACACCTCACACTAAACCATCTCACCCAAGGCTCTGTCCAACCTGTCCTTGAACACCACCAGGGATGGAGCATTCACAACTTCACTGGGCAACCCATTCCAGTACCTCACCACCCTTAGAGTAAAGAATTTCTTCCTTATATCCAATCTAAACTTCCCCTGTTTAAGTTTTAACCCGTTACCCCTTGTCCTATCACTACAGTCCCTAATGAAGAGTCCCTCTCCATCACCCCTACAGCACCCCTTCAGATACTGGAAGGCTGCTATGAGGTCTCCACACAGCCTTCTCTTCTCCAGGCTGAACAGCCCTGAAAATGAAAATGTAATGAAAAACAGTGCTCAAATTGTCACAGGTACTTTATACCTGGAATGGACATTTCCTACATGAAACAGAGTACCAAACACTGTGTTACGTAGCTCATCTGCTTTATAACTGCTAACTCTCCCTTCCTGGTACTTAGCTACTCTAAATAATACTCTCATTGCTAGGTTAATGCCAGTGGTCACTGAACAGGGCAGTTCCCCAATACATTGAAAAGCCAGCTCCCCTGATCAAATGGTCAACTAGCTGAAATAAGATGTATTTGAGTTGTGCTATGGGAAGTTATTTACTTTTTATTAAACTAGACAAAGTCCTAATATTACAGAACATCATAGGATGTATCTAAGATGTAAAGCAAGACCTGCCAATCCTAATCCAAAAAGCAAAGCAAAAGCAGTATTTATCAAAAGAAGCCTGATGCCCGAGACTAGTCTTACAGACACTTTTACTGAGGCTGAATTCCTATCTGTACCATCTGACTCTATCATCTCCTTAATCTCAGAGATCTCTTCTCCCCACCCCCCTCCCCATTTGTACATATCTCCTTGCCTGCAGTAACCCTGCTCCTTGTCCTCTCATATTCAGTGAGTTATCTGTCTCCTCAGAACCTCAGCAGCAACAATGCTGAAGAGACAGAAGAGACATTCTCTCCACTGGAGGTGTGGGTGCTGGAGCAAGCAACTTGAATTAGTCCGCTTCTGTATTAGTTGGAGAAGCAGGAACTTTGGAGAAATCATCAAAGTTTCTACTGTGCCTGGGCAACTGTCATTCTTTAGACATCTGTAATTTTGCTTGGAGATGATAATATGAAGGATTGTCCTCTTCTGCCCTGTGGAGAGAATCAAGTTTGTTTCTAATAGGTCTCAAAGTCAGTGTTCAATAAGCCAGGCACAGAATATAATCAACTAATACACATGGTATGTAGTCACCGAGACCAGATTCTCTTGTATGTAGGATGCAGAACCATATTCTACATATGTGGAATGCATCAGGTGTCTTGGACATGCTGTACATGTGTGCACAGTGGTCAGAGCCTCGGGCACTCATAATATGAAATCTGGAGTAAACCTGAAAGGAACAGAACTACTCTGACACCAGGGCAGCACCTATATTGATTAAAATCTGGTTCCAGAGGACTGAGTTTTCAGTTAAAAGTTTAAGGGTTGTACACAAATCTAAAAGAACACATTTCTTCCTAATTTCATCCTGAGAAACAGCTGAAACCTTCCTGGACTTGTTTTTTGTGGCTTTTTTTTTGGGGGGGGGTGGGAGGGGGTGTTGGGGTGCATTGGGGTTTTTTGTGTCCAGAACATTCAGGCTGAGTTCAGGCTCAGGCAAACATCCAAATAATTTTTATTTGTTTGTTTTCCATTGTTTATAGGCTTGCCAAGCTTTAACTGTCCTGTGTGTTGCATCAGGCTGACACCTCCTCCCCCCTTTATTTTTTTAAAGGGGAAGGAACAGGAAGAATTTGGGGCATTTTAGAAAGAGTAGTATTTTGGTGTTGGAAATTTATAAGCAACTGGAAAAACAAGAGCAAGTTTAAAAGGCTGGAAACATAAGCAGCAAAAATATTTCTAGTTTAGATTTTCACAAGAAAAAACTGTCTTTTTTCATGTTGCTTTCCAGGGTAGTAAAAATCAGTGTGTAATAAATTATGGCACATATACAAAACTCTGCGTCATAATTTTTACACAAACCCCAGATAGCACTAAGCATCATCTACCTCTTAGCCAAAGAGACAACAATATACATTTTTTTTTACAGGCAACAGACACGTGTCACTGTATGGGCTCCACAGAAGAAAAAATTCAGAACTAGGGAAGTTTTCCAAGCATTTGTTGTTCCTTTTCCCAACAGTATCATAAACTACGAAACAGGGCTTTCTGCAACAACTTCCAGTTGCATCTCAAAATTATGACACTGACTTTGCCACTGTTAAGTTCTGAGAGAAAAGGTGTTAAGTCACTGCTTCTTCCAAGCCAACAGAAGCAACTGAGAGATTGAACATGACTCCCACAGTACACCTTCTTTTACATGTTTCATTTTAGGGTTAGAAGAAGAATATTATCTAATTATTTATATTATTTAGAACACTTATTTATAATATATATATTTATATATTGTTTATACTATGTATCCTATACATTAATGATATCCTATTAACAGTATATGGTATTATCTATTGTAAATATAATATTTAAATAAAATTCACCTATTCAAGAATTAACCATATTCCTAGTCAAGTGACAAGGTTTGTGTGTGACACTGATTTTACACACCTGTGATAGAGACTGCAATTAAGTTCTGGAGTTTACATACCACTGATGGAGTCACTATCCCTTCCTAGATGTCTGATCTTCTAAATGTGGTCATCTTTCCAGTGCCCTGCTAGTGTAGGGAAGACACAGGGCCTGGACCTGCCACCTCCAAAATGGCACAGCATCTGCAACGGAAATGTCAGTGGCAGAATGAATAGTTAGAAGCAAATTTAAGGCCATTACTAAGGGTGTAAGGTAACTTTGTGAGGAGCATAATCAGCACTACAGCAGCTTGATATTCATATAGGACTGTAAATGATTTTAGCTATATATAACCTAGAATGAGTAGTGTTTCTTGCTGCATCAATACAGATATTTCAGTTTTAAATATCTCCAGCATCAAAATAAAGATTTATTTTCTTCAGACTTAGATTGTTTTCCTTAATGGTGCCACAAGCCAAATTTCATCTTTTCCATCATGATTGTGTGACATTTCAAATGGTGACTAACAGAAAATGTATTTTCCTTATGCTATATAAGTAAAAAATAACTGATTTTGCTTAAGTTTCCCAGTAACTCTCTAGTTGAAACAAAGCATACAAAGCTCCAGTGCAAAAGGATTTTTAATGAAGAAGAAGAGAAAGTAGAAAGGATAATCAACCTTAGCTAATACAGTTCAATGCAGCAAGCATTATAATCTGGTGAATGTGCAACAGCTGATGAGCAAAGATGAGCATCTTTGATACAGTCTGTTTTCAGGTTACCTTTATGCAAATGAATAAAAAAGGTTTCAATTCAAGCTGCATTGAGGTAATATGTCCTACCATACACGCGTAAGGAGAGAAGTTGTGAGCATACAACCACAAAGGGGGAAATTACACTGGCTTCTTCTCATGATACAGTCATGCTCCCTCTTGCATTCTTACCTCCCACATTTGCACTCATGTCTTTTCTGTTTCTCAAAATGGCAGTGGCCACCTTAAAACCAAACCAAAACAAAACAAAAAAGTATTTTTGACAATTCATGAAGATTTTCCTTTTATTTTTGGAGAAGGATCTTGAGGTGCCTCTTTTTACACAAGGAGGTATCCTTTTTTCCACCATGTGCTCGCTCTTTCTTTTCTTGCTTTCTAAGTTAATTTTCTCCCTCTGCTCAGTGATACACCTTTGTAGCTAGCAGCTGTCCCAGTCATCACCAGCAGAACACTCAGACACCAGCATGCCTTCCCTGCAGAGGGCTGCTGTGAGGTGTTTACACATGGGTGACCTACTTCAATGTGTAACTGGTTTTGACACTACTTTCCAGCTATATGGATTAAGATTTTTAATCCCTGAAGACATCAGTGTTTCTCCCAACCTTTTATGACTCTGATCATAGTAAAATAAAATCCACCACGGAGTGTGTCCAAAGGAGGGCGATGAAGATGTTGAAAGGTCTTGAGGGCAAGACTTACAATGAGCAGCTGAGGTCACTTGGCTTGTTCATCTTTGAGAAAGCTCAGAGGTGCACTCAACAGTCCACAACTTCCTCTAGGGGGGGCAGTGGAAGGGGAGGAGGTGCTGATCGCCTCTCCACGGTGACCAGCGATAGAACACAAGGAAATGGAATGAAGCTGTGTCAGGGGAAGTTCAGACTGGACATGAGGAAAAGGTTCTTCACTGAGAGGATGGTCAGTCACTGGAACAGGCTGCCCGCAAAAGCAATTATAGCACCAATCGTGTCAGAGTTCAAGGAGCACCTGGATGATACTTCTAGTCACATGGTTTAGTTTTCGGTAGTCCTGCAAGGAGCAGGTAGTTGGACTCCATGATCCATATGGGTCCCTTACAACTTGAGATATTCTACGGTTCTGTGATAATGTTAAACTTCATGGTTTCTTAATCTTCTCTTTTCTATAGTATTTGCCTGACAAACTGTAATATTTGGAACTTCAAACTCATCTAATTTGGTATCTGGTTTCCAGCAGCAGCCAATAAAGGATGCCCAAGGAAGAGCTTACAAACAAAGTAAGCATGTTATCTTCAAGCATTACCAGTGTCCAGTAATCCGTGGTTTGGAGGTTTCTACAATGTGGATAGTGGGGGATGTTTTCTTATTTAACAGTCCTTATATTTAATGGACTTTTCTTCTGTTAATTTGCCAGTTGGGTTTATCTCCTAAACCCTTTGCATCTTGCAGCAACATACAGTATCTTGCAGCAAAGATTGCCTCTGCTTACAATTATGTAGAGAACACAACTTTTTTGTTTCGAACATGCCTCCTACCAGCTCCATTAATATTCTTAGTACTCATGTTGCAAAACAACACTAAGTGTCTCCATCTTCATCTGTTCTCTGCCACTGGTGATTTTGTAGACCTCTGTTGTATCTCCCCATAGTCATCTGTTTTTTTCAGTGTTAACAGCCCATAGGTATACCTCATACAGAACCATTCTGTTTTCTCTGATTATCCTTGTTAAATCTTTTCTGAATCACTCCTAGTTCTATTATGCTTTTTTTTGAGATGTGAAGGAAAGAACTGTACATACTATTTAATATGCAGAGAACTATGGATTGATACTGGGGTGGATGTGCTACAATGTTCTAGTTTGTTCTGTTCCACTTTTAATAATTTCCAGTATTTGATTTGCTTTTCTCAGTAAAAGGGAACATTGTGCTGGTATTTTCATAGAAATATTCATTAAAACCCAAGGATCTCATTTCTGAGTGGAAAATCAGCTTACAGCCCATCCTTGTATATATAATTTTTTTCCCTTGTGCACTACTTTACACAACTGTATCAAATTTTATCTGCTATTTTATTATCCAGTCACTCAGCCTTGTAAGGTGTCTTTAGTTCTTCACAATCACCCTTTCAACTGCATCACAATTTGTCCTCTACCTTTCCTTTACCTGAATAGCTTAATATCATTAGCAATCTGTGATATTTCACTGCTCACCCTCTTTTTCTAGATCATTTATGAGTACATTAAGCAGCACAAGTCACAGCACAGGTCCCTGCAGACTCTTCTTGTGATCTCCCTCTATGAAAACTGACCTTTTATTTCTGTTTTACTTCTGTTTCCTGTCATTTAGCCATTTTTTGATCCATTCCTCTTGCTGCTCCTTGTTGCATAAAGATGCATTTTTTATTTATTTATTTTTTTAATGATGCTTTGTCTGGGAACCTCATTGTCCCTACAAATCCTGGTAACTATTAGATCTGACATCTCCCTTGTCCACATAGATCTGTAATCCTTGATATAATGCAACAAAAGCTATATTGTCATATTTATTATGCGTACAGTGATTCTGCTCTGTAGGACAGATATTACTTACTCAGCATAGACAACGCAACAGGCTCACTTGTGTGTAGTTGCCTGGGTCTTTGTGTTTGCCTTTGCCACCTGGTTAGCAGGGAAAGGCGACACACTGCAGTTAGTAAGTCAGCTCTTTGATACTCGAGTTTTCTTAGAACTCCTAGATGTAGTCCACCTGGTCTCTATGATGTCTTGCTTATTTTATCTGCCTTGCAGTTATGTTTGAGACAGATATGCTAAATGCCCCATAATGCCAAGTTCCAGCTGTTGCACTGTGAACACAGATGCAAGAACTTGAATGTAGTCTTCTCTTACGGTCTTGCTTTCTCTGAGTGTTCCTTTTACACCTTGACGATCTACAGGGCCTACCCACTCTTTGGCAAGGCTTCTGTTCCTGATACTGCTTGGGTTTTGGTTTGATTTTGGTTGGGCTTTTTCTCATGCCTTGGCAAGTCAGTCCTCAAGCTCAGTTGTGATCTGCCTATCATGTTAAGGCAACAGAATTTATGAACTCACAGGTTTTCTGCATTTCCAAAAGTTTCCGGAAGACATCTTCTCCCGTCTACTAACTTTCTTTACCTTGTTTAAGCATACTGGCTTCCTCTTCTTCTGTGCCTTTCTTTATAATGTTCTGAGAAGCTGGAGTAGCCGCTTATTAGCAAGAGGATGTAAACTAGGTTTCTCTTAAATACCAGAGAATAGGCCTAAAGGCCAGAATTCACCTTGCAGAAGAGTTACTCTCCATCTTTCTGTCAACAGAAATTTTCTTCTCCATAATTATAGGACTCTTTCTCCTCTGACATTCCTAGTCAATGCCAAGGCCTCTCAACCAGCAGCTGAGGATTTCTCTGCAATGTTGAGAGATCTAAAACTGGAAAATAGAGTGGTTTTTAAAGAAGAATCTTATCCATATACTTGCTTTATTGCCTGTGAAAATTATTGGCTAACTTTACTGTGTACATGTGTGTGTGTCTATATGAAAGTTAAAAATGTCCATACTGTTCCTTACCCTATTTTAAAATACTGCCATACAAACATTAAAAATGCATAGTGTCACTCAGCATTTTCCGATGGTATCTTTTAGCCACCGTATATAAAATACGCCAAGAAAAAAGCTATTTTGAGGAACAAGCTACCTGGTTTTGCTTTTATGTGACAAGAAAACTGAAACCGATCTGTGTACTATCTCAGCTAGCTCCACAGTCCAACAGTCAGGATAGTGAGGTTGTAAATATCCAGTCATTAACAAACCTTAAATTGCATGCCCACTTACATACTCCTTACAACTAGCAGAAAGAAACAACAGTGGATAAAAACTAATCCATAAATTGTAATTTTAGATATGGAGGTTTAACAGCTATTTATATCACATTACAATGTAAACACCTGAGAATACTGATATCAGGTTCTGATGTTTTTTTTCCAGTCCAAAATCAATATTTAATAAAAAATAAAGAGTTCTGTTACATTAAAGTCTCCTTTGAGGCCACTACAAAACAGCTATGCAAAGCTGATTGATTATAAAAGCTGATGTAAAATGTGCAATTTATATTGCATTATTAGCAAGCACATATGCTCATTTCCTGAGAAAATACAGCAATTTCTGTTCCTTTAAGTGGTTGCTCTGACCCAAGTACTGGGCTTGATGACCAAAGGAATAAAAAAGTTACCAAGATCAAACTAGTGGGTTGATTGACCCAAGATTTTGTTATCTACATAAGACTTGTCATATGGAATATCCTGCTCCCAGATAAATTTTGGGGAAGATTTTCTGTTGAATATAATCTTGGATACATTCAGTATCTATATAAATATCAAATTATTTTTCAAGTCCTATCAGCATTCAGAAAGTTAATTTTACACATTTATCATGTGTGACTTAAATATTATTTTAACTTTTTTTTTTTTTTTTTTTTAACACTGACTACTTCAATTTATTGCTGCTGGCAGAAGTTTCAGTAGGAGAGTGCAACTTTCTACTGCGTTTACATATTTCTACCATGCTATAGTCTATCTGGCAACTTAACAAACAGTTCCTTTGCACACAGAAGTCTGCAAATTTTACTATTTTGTTAAGAATTTCTTTTTCCACATTTTTAAAGATATCAACTTGCACATTATCAAACACAATCAATCCCACAACACCCAGTATCAACTTTTTGCACTACAAAAAGTCACCATTTATTTCCATGGGTTGTTTTCCAATCTTTAAGTATTTCTTTTTCAGGATAAGGCCTCACCTGACACTATTTTATTTTCCTGACAGACTATTTCAGTAATTTTTTAAATGTCTGTATCACATGTTTTGTTTCATCTACTGTTGGTTGTCAGCCCCTGCATATGTCATATTATTTTTCCGTATTTGCTAATTCTTTTGAGAGGGGAGTAAAGCTCAGTGTAATTTTCAGTAATTTCAAGCCCTTTTTAAACTATCTAATGACATTTATTCTAAGGTAATTCCTTTAAAAAATGTGCATGGCAAATGAGTTAGTTCATTCTTCAATACCTTTGAAATTCCTTGACTAGTATTACCTCATTTATGGAATTATATGCATTTAGTTTCTTGCCTTCCTATCACCATTTCCTGCTTTTTTCAACACCTCAGCTTCCAGCACTGCTTTGTTGCCTGGCACAATAAAATTAGGTATCTATCTTGACATTTCCTGTAACACATCAGTTTGCAGTGGTTTTACTCTCTTCAGAAGAGTCCTCATCATGGTGCCACTGAAGTTAACACAAAAAACTCTATAGGTTTCAGTATCTCGGAATCTAGTCCTTGTTCTTTTCACTTTCTAGTGGCTGAATATGGTCCTTAATTAACATGGACAAAGAATGCACATCAGCATTCTTCTACTCTACTTAGGTCTCTTGTTTCCAAGCCTTTAAGCATTTACTTTCATTCTACCTCTACCTCTCAATTTTAACATGCTGTACTGTTTGGCTTTTTTTTAGACCTTTTATATGGACTTTTCCTCAGCTTAGTTTCATCTTGACTAGCTCTTTCCACATTCACATTTGAACAAATAGGTGTATTTTGTTGCCTTCTGTAGCCTTTTCTTGTTTATATATATGATATGCATAGTTCTTTTAAGTCTGATATACTTTAAAGGGTAAGTTTTAATGAAAAAGAATTTTCCGTGCAATGGGAAATGTTTTAGAAAACATTAATAAGATTTAACATGTACATAGTCCCTGTATGTGGTACACAGATTTTAATTTCATTATCTTCCTTATTTTTGATGCATTCAGAAACAATACCACTTATGTGTCACAGTGCTGGGATTTGGTATGATTTCTCCACCAAAGATAATGAATTTCAATATGCTTCCTGTTGTTTAGTGTATCAATTACAGTTATTTCTTCAGCTAACTCCTTTTTTAGTTAGGAATAAAGAATAGCTTTTCCATTCATGTGCGCTAAAAACAATCTTCAGTTTATCAAACATATATAACATTATAAAAACCATGTAGTGCTCTCTGAACTTGTCCAATAACGAACAGTATTCGGAATTACTGTTTTATTAGACTTTATTAGACTTAATAATCTCTGATCTCTTTCAGTAGTATATACTCCATATATATATACATACTTGTCTGATGGCAAATAGTGAACTTTCAAGTACATTTCTATTGTGACTCTCTATTACCTGTACAATTTCTCCCATTGGATTCCTGAAGTATACCATTGCTGTCTAAGCAAAGATTTCAAAACTATTAAAAAAAAGCAGAAACCCCTATGTTTCAGCTTCCCTATGGACATTTACCCAAATTGCACAGACTAAATTTTGCTTGTTTCAAGTTATGAATGCTATCATTCTACACCACTTAGTGTGTACATTCATATCTGGGTTGAGGCAAATATAGAAGCCTGATTATTCTGAACAATTTAAAAGTATTTATTAAAATTATGTCCCAAAGGAGATCAGTTTCATGCATAAAACAAATGTATGTATCTCTCCACTGAAGTTAATATGATTTTTCCATTTAGTTTCAGTTCAGGTTTATGTTACCTGAGTTTCCTAGTTCAGTTCTGGTTCAGGCTCAGCAAAACTCAAAACCCACTGAAGTTCAAAGTTTGGGTTTGGTTAACTTCACCAGCAGTATCACATCCAAGATGAATTCAAGCAAAGTATGTAGTCTAGTTCTTTGTGATAAATTCAGGAAAAAACAGAATATATTTATTTAATCTTATTCTCACAGCTGAATACAGCACTGCATGAATTAACAACAGCAGTTATAGAAATGAAGTAATAAAGGGCTGTCATATCAAAGTAGCTAGTGCATTTCTAAATTAATTCAGACCTCCCAAGTAAAACTATGTTAAAGAAAACCAACAGCCCCAAAATAATGAAAAAATTAAAAATTATTAAAAAAAAAAAAAGAAAAAAGGGGGAAATAAAAGAACTACTTCAAGGGAGGGAAATATTCAGTATGATCTTGTCATTAAAAATGCATATACAGTGAGAACACCTGAGGACTGCAGAATAACCCTACCATAATTACCTAACCTGTGATTCCTCAACTTGGGAATCTAACTAGCACCTCCAAATTCCTAAAAGCTGAAGAAACCAATAAAAATACCTTCAAAACTCTGCTACATGGCACAGCAGTGATCCACATGCACATAATCTGTTGGGAATATAATCTTCATCACAAACCACTGCTGCTTGAATTGCCCTGTAGCAATCCAACCAGATGAGCTGCCTTCCCACCTCCAGCCCACAGGCACCAATATTCCCCTGAGATGCCCCTTAATCCCTTTTCCCTTTTCATTCCTTCTGCATTTCCAGCCTGGAGCATGGCTGGGGCAAACAAAACACAGTTGCATCTTCCTGAAGGCCCTCCCAAACACTGGTCAAATGAAGCCTAAAAATTTTCAGTCTCTCCATTTGTCCATATTTGGAGTGGATTTTTCAAGTGGACAGAAGCAGCACGCTCGTGACAATGAGAGAACTCGGTGCCAAAATTCAAGACTTTGCTCTGAAGCTTGAACTGTTTAACTTATTTTGCTGAAATCTTTCAAAATAATTCAGCATGAGGTGGATACTCAGTAAAGAAGATTTGTAACTTGGATCAATCTGAATAAATCAGTTCCTAAAGAAATCACTTCTAGTTAGGCCTGAAACTAGTAATAGGACAGAAAAAAATAATACAAGATATGGTCACTAGATGACTCATGATCTTCCCCTCAAAGAGTTAGATTTTACTCTAGTAAACTTTTTTTTTTATCTTGTGATAAAAATGGTCAAAAGGGGAAGGGATGATGATGATAAAGGAACAATAAAAATTGGTGTCAGATTTTGTCAAGCTGAATTGATGAGGTTGGTATGCGGCTTGGGCATCTCTTAGTCACTGTAACTAGTATCAGCTTGGTCCACGCATTTAGAAACATTGCTGGCCACATCTGCAAATCTCATTGTTTTGGCCAACAGCCTTAATAGTCCACCAGAACATACCTTGCATTGGCGGTCATAGTCATGAGGGAAATAACCAATGCTGGCAAAGAAATGCACTATGAGTATTTAACTGTCAATAGAGAGAATGTATTTGGATGCCGCAGTCCTTGGGAGCCAGGGAGCTCCGGAGTAGTTTGTTTGTGATGATCTATGTTGCTAGGCAGATGGGCAGCTACAGCTTGTACCAATAGGAGCTTTTTCTGGACATGAGACTTCAGTTCCTAGAAATGAGTAACTGAAGTACCTTTAAAAAGAATGATAAACACTTGATTGTGAAAAATAGTTTTCTGAAGGCAACTATACTGCTTAGGCTGGTATTTTTCTATTTCTAGTTCTCCTTTGTCAGGGTAAAAAATAAAAATAATAAAAAAAAATCCCTCTTTACCTGCCTCACAGTAACCAGTACCTAGCTATATGAGGCATGCTTTGATTACTGACATTCAGTAAGCAAAGTTAAGTGCTCCTTTCTCTTTACACTGACCACTTTCATTCTCTCTTCTCTGAAACTAACACTCAGGAATGACTCACATCTCTCACTTCTTTCCCCAAAACAAAAGATGCTCCTAATTATGAGAGTATGCACTGTTTTTTTTTGTCAAGCTTTCCATAAGCACTCAAACAGGAAGAAGGCATAGTGATGAGGTGGTCTTCAGTACTGAAGTGTGCATAGGGGTGAAGAGGAATAGGACAGAACCATCTTCTTGGCTTCATGTAGCTGAGAGGACAGAACGCAGACACCAGACTGCTTCATGTAAGCTGTGAGCTCTTCCCTCCTGTTGCTTCAGGAGCCCCTCCATGCTCAGGAATGGTCTCTGCATGCTGTTGCTAGTGTGGTACTCCCACTACTGACAGGGGCTGAGGATTGTTTTTTTTTACCATATGAAGCTTAAGAAAATGTATCTTTAGATTGCTACTTCTAAATACCAATCTTGAAAAAGCACAGTTATTTATAAAGAACAGAGAACAGCTTCTTCATTCTCCAGTTTCTTCTAGGTGCATTTGCATTACCTGCATTCATGGAGAACAGTGATAAACATGCCAGGGGACGTCCTCAAACTCCAGTCAAGAGACCCAGCTCCAGCAATCAGGCTTCAAAAATCCGTAATGCCACCAATGAAGAGTTCCATGAGTGCCTATCTTAGGCCACCTCTTTGGAATTCTTGGAAGACAGCATTCCAGAAATCTGTTTTGACCCTTCAGCTGTACATTTCATACACATTTGTTAGAGTAGAGCCAGCTTACAGTAACTGTACTGTCCACTTCCACTTTCTCTTTATTCTGGCTTTCAGTGGTTCCATTATTTTGATTGCTAGTACTCAAACCCCAAAAATATATCACAATCCTCTGCTCCTCCACCAAACTATAGTTTAAGAACGAATTAGCAAACTCTTGCCTTTTAAAATTAGGCAAGGATGGTGCTGTAGACTGACATTTACTTGTGCTTCTAATATCTCAATTAAATGGCTGCATTTTCAACACAGTAAGAATAATGACTTTAGAAAAGCATTAAAATTCATAGCTAGGTTCATGCTTTATAGATTTCCTTTGGGACTTGAGATACCGTTGATGTGTAATTTCTGGTCCCACTGAAATCACAGGAACTACATATCCATGGCACACATCTGTAAGAGACTGAAGCATTTCTCTCAGTACTAAAACTTGACCACGTACATCAACTGTTCACCTGCAACATTTTCCAGACCATCTATTTCTTTGCTTCTGGCTTTTAAGACAAATTTTCACACCGTGTATTTTATTATAAGGCATTGCCTTCTGAAATGTATCCAACAACTTGCCAACAACTTTGAGAGAGCTGAAATGTATTTTGAAACTCAATATACTGAATCATATGTGTAATTATAACAGCGACAAATTCAGTCCTCGTATGCACAGGCTCGTGTGACTGTAAGGCACACATAAGACTAACCCCGTCAGTGTAGGCAAAAGTATAAAGACTGCGGACTCTTCCCTTATCTCCCATTGTTACCGCGCTGGTTAGAATACAGCCCCCACGCGCTACCACAGCACGGCAGCGGAGAGGCCGAGGGAGCCCACCACGAACACCAGCCGCGATACAGGATCGCCTGACCAGGCAACCTCGCCAACTGCCCGGGAACTTCCTGGCAGCTCTGAGGCAGGAGGGCGCTTCCTGCTTTGCGTCGTTCTTTACCGTGGAGGTGGGGCTGTAGGGGGCTTGCAGCCTGTTGCCAGCGAGCTGGGGGAAGGTTTACTTCCACCCTGCTCCGAGCTTTCCTCTCCATCACCCCTGCTCACTCCGTGGCTCTCCCTTAGCTCCTCTGCCGAGAACGCCACGGATTTCTCCTGCCTCCTGTAGCAAAGCGGCCCTGGGCTCCGGCACGGCTTTGGGATTAAAGCCTGCTTTTTGTTCTCCCATTGTCCCCAGCTAGCGCGACGGTGCTGAGTGAGGACCTCCAGCAAATCTCTGCGGGGGGCGGCAGGGCTTCGGGAGGAAGGGAAGGAACGAAGGAGTAAGACTCCCCGAGGAGTGACTGTGGAGTTCACGTATGGGGCAGTGTCGTTCAGTCATTAATACTTGTGCATTGCAGCACGACTGGTGCTTCAGTACAGTATATAGGTTAGAGTCTTGTTTCGTTTCTGTGCTCTGCAAGAAACGTGAAAGTGTCTCGAGATGTTTGCACCTGATAGGAAATATCCTCTTGGATGAAGTACTTAAGCAAGAACAGATCGAACTTTTGTTTTTCTTTACTGCCGCTGTACAGAAGGCTGATTTCTTGACTTTTTTCACTGATGTAGTTATTGATAGTAATAAAGTGATCGTTCAACTTCTGCAGCTACTTGGAAAAACGTTGTGCCTTTTTTTCATTATTGAAGACTTCAAGCACAGTTTAAAAATAAAATAAAAAAAAACCAAACACTTGGCTTATGTTTTCAATATTTTTTTCAATCACTATTTTTCTAGAAATATTGTTTCAGCTGAAATGTTCAGGTCCTCCTTTCCTTTTTTTTTTTTTTTTTTGTTATCCAGCCACACACTGGTATTCTAAAAAATCTTTTCACATACTGCTTTCCTGTAAATTAGTAGTTTTGGTTGTTACAGTGTATAAAACTTGTTTTGATGTATTAAAGGTTTTTAATGCTGGAATACTGCTTTAAACAGATTTGGATGAAAGGGTATGCAGCATCTGTTCTGCAGATGTTAAATCACCTAAAGGATGACTTTCAGAAAGCTAAATTATCAGTTTGTGAACAGCACATCCTTTAAGTATGGTGTCATAGTGATTAAGGCTACTTTCTGTGTCTCACTTTCACATTGTTTTGCTAATGCACTGTATTAGAAGGACCTTACTTATTTCAGTACTGTATGGCTATGCCCATTTTCAGTTTCTTCACATGGCTTGCCTTATATCATTTTAAACTAGATTATTTTGCAGGAAAGGGATATTTCTTATGTCTTTAAGCTGAAATTAAAGAAGATATTTATAGGTAGTAAATCTGTTAGTCTTTTGTGTTTGCTTCTACTTTAGCTCCATGTGAAAAGGTTTATAATTTTAGTTCGTTAACTAGGCCTGAAATTTGCAGGTCTTGAGTGATGTGAAAACATGATGAAAGAAATGTACACTAGAAACACATGCATTTTTAATAGAAATTTCATAGGGATATGAAGGAATTACAGATCTCTCTTCAATTACGTGTAGAATGTACACGGGTTTGATTTTGAGGTTTGGTTTGTTGTTTTTTATTTTTAGGACTACTTCAGTGACAGTAGTTGTGCTAATAATAGCTTTAGTCTATGGCAGCTTTCATCCCAAAATACGCTTGCATCAATGCTACTTGAAAACGGACTCCTTTAGTAAAGAGAGTAGTTAATCCCAGTGTGTATGTCTAGTTATTTGTTTGAAGGCGCTAGGGGTACTGTAGCTAGATTTGATTTCCACATACACACACACCACCCACCCCGAATGTATTTAAACCCACATTTGGATTTGGAAGAAGGTGATGCCTAAATTATGCACTGGCATAATACTCTTTTTGTTATGCCTGTTGCATCATAACAGCATAAAAAATTGCTGAAACATTCTAAGTCATAATTTGCCCAAGATCATGCCACCCACCTAGCATTTAATTTCTGCCACTTTTCTTGTGTGACAGTATTGGCTATGCAGTAAGCTGGACCAAGGGAATGGGTAGTATTCGGTTCAAGAAAGTAATTACTTCAAAAAAGTAATAACGGTAATAAAAAAAATTATCATGGGCATCCTTTTTAGTTTTTCTTATGAATGTCTTCCAAGTAAAATACAGGGTATTGGAACAGTTGGTATCAGAACAGTCTTGTGTATGGCCAAAAGAAGAGATATAGTCGAGCAGGAAATTGGACAAAGTGGGGTGGATGAAGAGCAGTCTAAAGGATCTCAGCCTCTGGTGTTAGGTGATAATAGACCAAAGACCAGGTAATGGCCATGGCTGATTTCAGCCACTCTTCAAAGGAGGGATCAGCATGGCATTACCATTACAGCACTGATTTTGTACATCTTGAGAGCATGTAGTCTGGATGAAGTAGGGTTTTTAGCAATCGGCATCTCTCAATCTGTTTTGTGTACATCAGCCAGCATCTTTACAACTATTGAGTGTATTTGCTATAAACCTTTATTCCCTCAAGTAGTGAAAGAGTAAAGGGAAACAGAGGAGAGACCCGTATTTAACAAGTAACTGTTCTGACAATCTCTTAATGGTAAATTCCATGCTAAATAAGACCCTGAAGGTGCAGGAGTTTACATTAAAAACTTCTAGGAGAGAACTCTGAAAGTTAATTAACTTATATCTTACTTTATTGCAGAACTGAATTTGAGTCTTGTTAGGGAAAAATTTTGTTGAAAGTATGTATGAGAAGGCTGGTGTGTGGAGAAGATAAAGGGGTGCCTAAAGCAAATAGCCAACCAAGAAAATAAAGGCTGAATAACTTGGGTTTTGTTCTTTACACGGTCAGAGTGATGCACGCATTTCATTACAGGCTTTTCCGACCAGGTCAAGATGTTTAAAATTTCTCTTTGGTCCTGAAATATCATACAATAGAACCTTCAAAACCTTCCCTGTTGTCTTGGGTTGGGTCAAACTACCTCCTGCCACAGTTGCCTGGGTTATACTAAATCCAGCTGAATTCAAGCATTTCTCATTGTTGCAAAGCAATCTCCTATGCCAGATGGAAGTCAGTTCACTTCTTAAGACTTTCTTTAGTTCTAGGTAGTTGAGTAGGCAACTGTTCTGTTCTTTTTAGTTCCTTACTTCTGTGTTGACTGCTCCTTTCTAATTGTGAGAAATTGAACACAAAATTTGTAAAATAGTCATGCATCATGCAAGCCCGAGATTGTGTTCCTGGTTTTAAAAAGGAAGTTGGTTAAAATAACATGCTGTGATAAACAGTAACCGATTTCTGTATTCATTATTTATAATCACCAGAAACTGGAGGAACTGAGCAAACAAAGACCTTTATTTTGTCCAGACTTCAGTTTGAGAAAAGCTAGCTTAAAAAGGTTGCTTTAAATTGTGAGTAAAAAAGAAGCTTCCCACTTGGACCAAAAAAGTAACAGCATTTTTAAAGAAAAAAAAATACAAAAAGGGTATTTAAGAACAAAAAGACAATAAAATGTATCCTAATAAATAGCAAAATATGTCTTATAGCAGTAAAACAGTGTTTAAGTTCCTAAGAACAAAAGATCTGTTCAGGAGACTTTTTATTTAATTGGATAGAGAATTCTTGAGCCATTGAGGCTCATTTAATAAATTCTGGAATGCTAGAAGAATGAGGAGACAGGCACAACTAATGATGTGTTTTATTTGGAAAACCCAAACAGGGTGACGGGAGGAATTCTGAGATTGATAATTAGAAGAATTGTAGGCTGAAAGGCCTGAAAAATGCATTGTACAAAGAAAGGTACTATAGTTAACATCAGTGAAAACTTTTAGTGACAAGTGAGTCCAAAATATTCTTAAATCAAAATTTGCCCATAAGGAAGCTGTTGTGGTTTAAGCCCAGCCAGTAACTCAGAACCATACAGCTGCTTGCTCGCCCCCACCCCCAGAGGGATGAGGAGGAGAATCAAAAGACTGTAACTCCCACGGGTTGAGATAAGGACAGTCCAGTAACTAAGGTATAATACAAACCCACTACTGCTACCACCAATAATAATAATAATAATAATGATAAGAGAAATAACAAGGGAAGAGAATACAACCGCTCACCACCTGCCAACCAATACCCAGCCCGACCCGAGCAGTGATGTAGCCCTTCCGGGTAACTTCCCCCAGGTTATATACTGGGCATGATGTGCTGGGGTATGGAATGCCCCTTTGGTTAGTTTGGGTCAGGTATCACAGTATACTAGAGATTGGAAGGGACCTCGAAAGATCATCTAGTCCAATCCCCCTGCCGGAGCAGGAACACCTAGATAATGTTACACAGGAATGCGTCCAGGCGGGTTTTGAATGTCTCCAGGGAAGGAGACTCCACAACCTCCCTGGGCAGCCTGTTCCAGTGTTCCGTCACCCTCACTGAGAAGAAGTTTCTTCTCAAGTTTAAGTGGAACCTCTTGTGTTCCAGTTTGTACCCATTACCCCTTGTCCTGTCATTGTTTGCCACTGAGTAGAGCCTGGCTCCATCCTCGTGACACTCCCCCTTTTTATATTTATAGACACTAATAAGGTCACCCCTCAGTCTCCTCTTCTCCAAACTATAGAGACCCAGCTCCCTCAGTCTTTCCTCACCAAACATGGTGTCCTGTCTCTGCTTCCTCCTGGTAGACCATGAGACTCAGAAAGTCCTTGGTCAGACTAAACGTTTGGGCAGTAACTAAAAACATCGGTGTTACCAGTGTTGTTCCCAGGCTGAAAGTCAAAACCACAGCACTGCACCAGCTACTAAGAAGGAGAAAAATGACTGCTACTGCTGAACCCAGGACAGTATCCACCCCTTATTCCATACCATTCACATCATGCTGAGATCCCACATTTTTCAATACCCCATCACTCTTGTCTCATATATATGAGACACACACACACACACAAAGGGAGAGAGATACCGTTACCTAGTGCATGGACCAAGCCGTATAAAGCTGCTGAGTTCGTCTGGTCCATGATGTTGGGCTCCATCTCTTGTAACAGACTTTCAGAGCAGGAGTGACTGTGTGCAGTGTTGGACTGTTGCCTGCTGATGACACCGTGGAACTCGTCTGGTTTCGTCAAAGTTCATTCTTTGTTGGGATGATGCTTGGAGGGAAGTCAGGGCCGGTTGCTGGTGACCTGAAGGCATCTGGTTGGTGGGCTATAAAAAGGTGCTACATAGAAGGCAACAGCATACAATTGAGTTCATTGGCTGTTTTCTCTTAAAATCAAATCCCCTTGAGGTACACATCAGACTTCCCCATCTTCTCTCATTACCCACCAAGTATATCCAGGTCCCATAGCAAAAGCAATCCCAAGAGTGGGTTTGCCTTTACCTGAAGCAGGAATAACCCAGACTGTCTTCCCCAGCAAATTCTTCATATGCACCACGGGAACGTTATCCTCCCTCTACAGATGTAAAAGTTCTGACTGGGCTGGGCCAGCCCTGTTGGCAAATCCTCTGGTGTTGACCAGCCAGGTGGCTTTTGGTAAGTGTGTATCCCAGTGTTTGAAAGTCCCACCACCCGTTGCTCTCAGTGTAGTTATAACAGCCCATTGTACCGTTCAGTTTTCCTAGAGGCTGGTGCATGTTAGGGGATGTGATATACCCACTCAATGCCATGCTCTTTGGCCCCAGTGTCTATAAGGTTATTCCAGAAATGAGTCCCATTGTCCAACTCAGTTCTCTCTGAGGTGCTGTGTCGCCACAAAATTTGCTTCAAATTTTCCTTTTCCCTAAAAAAGGCAAAGTAATTAGTATATCTGAGCATTGAGGTTTTAAAGCATCTAATGACTAGTTAGTTGAGTTTAGTGGGCTTTTTCTATTGAATGTGGTCAGTTTCTGTCTAAATAACCAGAAGAATACATAGTTAAGATTTGCGGGTGGCTTGCCTAGAGGAATAGATGTGGAAGAAAATGATCAGGAATATTTAGTAAATGTGATGTACCTGCACTTAATGTGAATTTTTAAATTGTCATCTGTTTGTCCTAAAAGTGAATGCCTGGGATGTGGAAAGTGGAATCTAAGAGGAACCTAAGGCATCTTGTTGGTAACCAGCTGACTGTGGACTTGCATTCTACCAAAATAAGGATAAGCTTAATCTATAGATGTATAGTGGCTATCACATGGAACGAGAGAAATGTTAGGCATTTCTGGATGGCATTAGATATGACATCCTCTCCTATTGCCAACACCTTAAAATGAGTGATGGCAGATTTCAAGTGTTCTTTAAATCTGCCTTGTGGTTTGTTGTTTATTCAAAGCTACCTTGCATTTGAGAAAAGAACAAAAAAAGAATTACTCTGATTTTATTAGGGATGCTCTCAAGTGATTAGATACAATCTGAAAATACGTAATATCTAGCTAAAATTATTTTTTCTAGCTCATGAATCTAGCAAACAGATCTGACAGTGTAAACAGACTGGAATTAGTAAAAATTTGCACCCTGAAAGTAGTTGGCCCAACAATTTATGGGATGCCATAGTGCATGCTTTGATCCTTCCAGTCTTTACAGAAAGCTTATGGATACTGAATAGCTGCCTAGTTCAGTCAGAAGTCTTCTGATATGGCTTAGGACTTAAGATGAGATTCTGTGCTGTGTTATGAACCATTTCATGTTATTGATTGAAGGTAATTCCAAATTGTCCTCAGCCAGACCTCGGTAACTCTGCTCCACAACTGGAGAAACAAGGGGTTGTGCTGCTGGATCACATGAAGCAGTTGTTCATCTTAGTTATGACCTTGGAAGTGACCAAAGCTTTCAAAGTGTCATGTACATATCTGAGTGGTAGGGAACTGAGAACAGAAAGCTGAAAGAGCTTGTTCAGGATTATTAACCTGAGACAGTCTTCTTACAAAAGTGTTTTGTTTGCAGCTTAGAACATGTATCTCACTTCTCTGTTTCACATAATACGCTGGCCTTCCTATGGAGTGTTACTTTTTTGAGATGAATAATTCTGTATAGAGCTGTATTAGCTTAGTTCCATCTTTCTAAGTTTTGTCGTCCTGTGCTGAAACCATGAGGAGTTTCTAGTAAGTGAGAAGGGAAGAAGTGAACAAGAACAGATGATTGTAATTTACTACACTGTAGTACAAGGGGATTGATTCCAATGGCGACATTCTCTGTGCCTTTATTTTTGTGGTGTTAGAGCTAAACAAACCCCTTTTGATATGGTAGTACAAGGGGATTGATTCCAGTGGTGACATTCTCTGTGCCTTTAGTTTTGTGGTGTTAAAGCTGAACAAACCCCTTTTAATATGAACAATACTATTTTAGTATGACATGATGCTGCATAGCTTTTGCAAATGGTATATATTTGCAAATGTTTTGCAAAATGAGTTTTCTCATAAATTGTGTGCTAACTGTAAGTATTTTAACATCTTGGCAGGCTTATGTTCCTTGTTTTTTACTTTTTAGAAGGACAAGTTTACTGACAGCTTTGTATTTAGAGGGGTCTCTGGCCTTACACAAAATGACTCTTCCCCAGAAAATACATAGCTGACCACCTCCCGACACATCAAACAGAAATATGAATATTATATAAATAAATACTGTTGCATCTTTTTCATGGTTCTTCCCTCTCCCCCACATTAGTAACCTTTAAAAGTTTTGTTAGAAAGTAGTCTTGAGGTGTTTTTTTTTTTTTTTTATTTCTTAAGAGACATTGAGTGTTATAAGAAAAAATAATATATAACTTCAAGTCACTCTTTGTTCTGCCCTAAATGCATACATCCTTATCGTGTGAAAGCATGTAGGCAGTAGCTCTGGAATAGGTTTTTGCCTTGTGGTGGGAGACTTCTCATTTATTAAAGCAGTTTGTATGTTCAGGATTGTCCATGCTTCTTGTAGTTCAGCTGTACTCGTTTTTCAAAGCAGTAACCTAATTGCTTGTACTAATTAAAGCCTGTTAGCAAAGCAGTACAGTATTTAGGTCAGCTTTTCTTCACTGTCCTTTTGTGCTTGTGCCTCCTGTTCCTGGCATTTCCCAATTGCTGCAGGTCCTCTTCAGACTTTCAGTGTGTCAGCCTTTGTTGTGATGCTTGAAGTTCTTCTGCTGTCCTGTTCTGCTTTAAACCCCCTGACCCATTTTCTATATTGTCATCCTGTATGTACCTCTAGTAAAGACGAAAGGCTGGCAAAATTCAAGTAGCGTCAGTCAGAGATGTACGTAACTAGACTGGTTTTAACTGGTTGAGTGTAGAGTGGGCAGTCTCTGAATTATTCTTGGTTTGGAGTGATCTGTAGTTTGGTGTCTAGCTTACAAGCCTGGTGAAGGTGGAGGGAGCATTACCGTATAGCAGAAGAGAAGGCTAGCCCCAAGAAACTTTCGCAGGTTCTCAAATCACTTGCTCGTATTTCCAGATGTGTATGAATGGTTGACATTGAACACTGACTTGGAGTGGATTCTTTGTTGTAGGAGAGGTGAAGGATAAACTCTGGGGTATGTAAAATGAACTGCATGTTGTTCTCCTGCAGTTTTTTTTTTCCAGTGTTAGAACTTCTAAGTTGATACTTTCAAGATGCAGTGTTCTTGTCCAAATACCGTTTAGTAGACAAAACATTCTTAATGGGATAAGTGATGCATTGCTTGACTCATACAACTTGTGCCTTCGATTCCCATTGTAGCATGGAATTTCCTGGTGTAGCAGAGCAACTATTTATTTATTTATTTTAAACCTATTCCACTCCACTCTTGAAGAGAGTCTTATCCTCAGCTTGGCCATCACTTTCATAGTTATGCCTTCTCTTTCATCTCCCATGTCTGGCTGTCCCGCTCTTCATATAAAAATTCCTCCTGGGATTTCATTCTATCATGTGAAATTGAACTTGTTTGTTACCAGCTGACCTGATACTTGTTCATGAGGATATTTTTCATCTTTCTGAAGAGGAAGATTGTGAAACTTTGGAAAGAAATTGAAGCTTGGATCAGTACTTCTGCAAGGAAGAGGACAATATTTTTAAAGAAAGAAACTAGAAGTACAGAGTTCTCTTCCTCACACTGCTTTCGGCATCAATATTTGTCTTCTCTGACAAGATTAGACTGTTCTCTAGGAACAGTGCTTTTGAGTTTGGAAATCAGCTAGCACACAGTCTGAGTAACGGCTATAGAAGACATTTATTTAAACAATTATTTTCCTGTTGTCTTTTCTCCTATTAGGAAGTTCTTTCTGGAGTTGTGGTCATAACAAGTAAGGACGCAGTCCAGCACCAAGGTATCTCGTTGACAATGGAAGGATCAGTAAATCTGCAGCTTAGTGCCAAAAGTGTGGGTGTGTTCGAAGCCTTCTATAATTCTGTCAAGGTAAGACCTGTGCAGATTAGTATTTTTAGCACAAAACGTTTGTCTTTTTTCTCAAATCTTTCCTTAATGACTTTCAAGTAGTTATAGCACTTCATCCTATGTAAATGATAGCAGAAAAATGCTGAGTATTATCTAGTGATATATAATGACATTTTGGGAAGGAGCATGCACTGTTTTGAGAGTTTTCTTTGGGGCTGAAATACAGTAACATAAATAATAGGTTACTGAATGATGGTCTGTGCTGTGAATAAACACCTGAGTTTCTCGAAATTCAGGAAGTCTGTTCAGTGAGTGTTGCTGGTCCTTGAAATGGTGGGGCTGTCACTCCAATCTAAACATCTTAATGTTTATCTTTGCAGCCTATTCAAATTATTAACAGCACTATTGAAATGGTAAAACCAGGGAAGCTTCCCAGTGGCAAGACAGAAATTCCGTTTGAGTTTCCATTGCAAACAAAGGGCAACAAAGTTCTGTATGAGACGTATCATGGTGTCTTTGTTAATATTCAGGTAAGGCAGTCATGTCTGTACAGAAAATCTGAACTTTTGTTAGTTTGCAGCATGTATTTACTCTAAAGCATCTTTTATTCCGTGGAAGCAGAGGGTAAAGTTTTGCAATAAAGTTTTCATGGTGCAGTATCTTTTCTCTAATTAGAAGAATGAGCAGAAATCAGAGATCCTTTGAAGTAAGTAGCTTCTAAGCTTTCCTTTATTAATACAGCATTCTTCTGGTATGTACTGTGTTTTCTAAATATAAGTTAAGATTAAAAATAATGATACATGTTAACCTTCAAAGTACTGGTTTGTAGGTAGTTCCTAGGTTTTCACTTAGAGTTTCTTGGAGTCACACTTTCCACAGGTGGTAACACTCTTAAGTGTGGCAAAGGAACCATCCTGAGATCTCAGAATCCCATCAATATAATGTTGCTAAAAAAAAAAAAGTGAAGTCTCTTCTCTTTTTCAGCAAGTTTAAGCTTTTCATTGTAAATAGTTGATAGTAATGAAACTAATTAAATGTAACATGGGAAGTATAAGAATTAAAAGCATACTGGAAAGAGGAGCTTTGGGTTAAGAAAGATCTAGTAATTTGCTACAATAGTTAGATCTTGCACAGCTCTCTTACAGAGTTCTGATTTTATTGTGAAAGAAGTTGCATTTACCATTTTGTAGATAATCTGCATAATAGTACATACCCAGATACAAGTGTGTGTACTGGTTGCCTAGTACCAGTGAGACTTTGTTAGCGCAGTAGACAAAAATTATTGCTAATACTAAAATGTTAAAAAATAAGTTTATTGACTTAGCAGATCGGTTTTAAGACATGGGGATAAATCCTACAGTAATAAAGCCGTTTAGTGTTCAGAATCTGTTTTCCTGCATTCATTTATGAGAAGTATCCTCTAAATAGAGGAAATCTTTCCATCACTTAATGTTTCATGCCTTCCATAATGGAGTAAATCTTTTAAGAATGGTGGTATAAACAGAAGAGTAACAAGAAGTGTTGCCTGAAATACCTTCACAGAGCTACTGTGATCCCTCCTTATGTTGTAGACAACTACATTTTCTTCATGAAGAAAGACTGCACCGCAGTGTCCTTTTGGTCCAAACAAATGTGTGATATCAAAATGAAGACTCAAACCAAAGTGTTGAGAGCTTGTAGCGTTTTCAAAATCATGAATTGTTTGCTTTCCTGTGGAGATGAATAGTAACATTTCCTGCCCAAATCTGTAGGGACCACATGCTTGTAACAGAATCTCGTGGAAACACAGTTTTGAAATTTGACCTTTTTTGGTTAAAAATTGTCTTACCATAGGTGGGTTCATTTGTTTGGGGTTTGGGTTGGGATTTTTTGTGTGTGTGTTTGTCAGGGTTTTGTTTTCTTTTTGTGAGGGAAAAGTCTTCAGCCATCTCTTGAATATAAATTCTGTGTTAGACAATGCTTTTTCTGACTGAGGAGTGCATTTTAGGTTGGGTGGGTTTTTTTTCTTCAAGGAAAAAATTGAAGGAGCCATTAAATGCAAAAAATTTCAAAATTACTGCTGATGGAGAATCAGTGGGTTATAAAGCTGCTGGTTTATTCTTTGTGTGTGTGGGGGGGTCTTTTGTTTGTTGGGCTTTGGTTGGTTGGTTTTGTGTTTGGTTTATTTTTTTCCACTTGTAGCTCACTCAATATTGGATTTGATGGCAAAGTATAAAACTTTTGGCTATTTAGTTGAGCATATTACAGTCTGGGATTTAAAAACAAACCCTAACAAACCAAAAAGCCACAGGAAAACCCCCTACCTACTAGCCTATTGGAAGTAACTATAAGAAAAATTCCCTGGTTTTTTTGTCTACATCCAGATGTTTAAGTAGTTCTCATGTTTTTTTCAGCCTTGGCTTTCTTCCTAATGTAACATCTGTTGTTTGTAGAAGGTATGTCAAAAATGGTGCAAAACTGGTCGAGTTGCTTTCTGTATCCAGATAACTTGCCTATGATCAATATCAGTTGTTTTAAAGTATACTTTAACGGTGAATATCTGTTTTGCTTGTTGTTCCTTCATTTACATAGCTTCTCTTTACAAGCTGGCAATAAAATGTAATTAAAAGGTTAATCATTAAATTTCGGCCCACCTGTGAGAGCTGTACTCTCCTGAAGAGGAAAATGTAGTGTTGAGGTGCTGTTTAAGAAACAGTTCCTAGACCTTTGTCGAAGTCCTATGCAATTTAAAAGCAAGCCTCTCTTTCTTATCTAGGTATTAGTATGTTAGCTGGGGGTTCAGTTTCAAGATTCAAGACTCTGTCCTCTTGCAGAGACCTTCTAATTATCCACTGATGGGGAGGCTGTGAGCCAAATTCCAAGGCCTTTATGGTCCTGCTGCCTCATTGTACTGTGTTCCCTGGTCCGAGTGAAGTATAGTGCAGTAATAGAAGGTCTGTTCAACAGTGATCAGCTTCAGTGGAAACCGTAGTATGTATGGGGTGGGTAAAGGTAGTGCTCCCCAGTGTCTTTCTTGCACGTATATTCAGGTTATGTGCAGAGAGACATCAGAGAGACATTCAGTTATTAACTGAATCAACCCCTAGTTTGATTGCACCTATTTTTGCCAATTCCTCATCTGTAAAGAAGGAATGAAAAACTAAACAAAACAAAAAGAACCCAAACCACCCCAACAAATTCCCTATCTTGTAAGGATGTTGAACAGCTGTGTTATAGATGCTGAAGTATATGATTACTGTGATAATGAAGGTCCTACTATTTTTCAGTCATTGGTTTATGGCTCCTTTTTGTTAGGGGAGAAATGGGAGGAAATTGTCAGCAAGGCTTTGAACAGTGAACAGCAAAATTAACCTTGTTGCCTGATTTTACTGTCCGCTGCTGCTTTTAAGTTCAGATGTATGGCTGCAGACAGTTCCCCATTAACAGTGGTAACAGTTATATGCATATTTAAATTCAATTTTACAGTAGATTTAAAATTAGAGGGGCTATGAATATATCTTACTGATAATCACGTATCCAAAGTGTGGTGAAAAGCAGTACCATAATCACTTAACTGAATGTAATTTGGGTGCTGAAGCCATAAAAGAATACCACTCTGTCAGTGAATTAGTCCCTCAATCTTACAGGTTGTTATATAATGCAGAAGATATGGAAAGCTTTTTCAAATGACATGGGGACTGTAAAAGAAAAAGCAGCTTTCATTTGGGAGTATCTAAAATCACTATACCTCTTTCCCCTTTCCCCGTCATGAGGGTGTACATTGCCTACTAATCTGTTTTAAATGATGCCTTAAATATTAATAAGAGTAACATTCTGCACATATTTAATAAAAAAATGAAAAGTCAAGAGAAAGAGAGAGGAAATCTTAATTAAGTCTCTCTTTTTGTTCTCTGCCATCCTGTTCTTGCTAGTATACCCTACGGTGTGATATGAAACGTTCTCTGCTGGCAAAAGACCTAACTAAGACTTGTGAATTCATTGTCCACTCACTGGTAAGTGTGATTTGTATTAACCATACAAAGTGAGATTTTTATATTTTTTTTCCACTTTATGTAAAGTTTGGCAGTAAGGCTTGAAACCTGAGTAAAACCATGTAATTTGTAACAATTAAATGTGTGTACATATATATATATATATAGGGATATGTACGAGTAAGGAAGAGGCCTCAAAACAAGACCATCCAGAAGAGATAGGGTGTCAGTTGCTTCTGATTAGAATAACACATCTCTCTTCATTTAAAGAAAACAGTATAAAGAGAATTTGGTTTATAAGATGATTTTATACTGTACTGAGTTTGTTCTCTTATTCATCCTTTCAGTTCTGAAACACAGGTGTGGTTAAACATTATGGTGGTGGTCTAAACACTGTTTCAGATTATCCAAGCATTTGTTAGCCAAAGGTTCTAGGCACAATGCCTGTTCCAAAACCAGGAGTTTGTTGGTGAAAGAAAATGTCTGATATCTGTTATTCAGATGGCTAACTACAATTGAGAGCCCTTACTCAAAGTATCAAAGCTGGGATCGCATCAAGTTGGAAATAAGAAGCTTGTCAGCTTAATCACCTTTGCTATTAAGTAAGCCTATGGTTGGCAATATGCTAAGATAACTAGGTTAACAAATATCCACATCTTGCAGTTAGCAGCATGGAGACAGCATTCCTCCTCCTCCAATGGAGATACCGTTGTGGGATGAGATTGGCTTATCTCCCGAGGAACGCTGTGCTGCTTTGTTATTTGAAGTTCCTTTATCAGATTGGTTTTTAGTTTATGTTGACTTTATGCATGTCCAAAGCATCTGATGTCAGTACAGCCTGTGCAGGCCTAATTAAGTATCTTTTTCCACCCACAACTTGTTAGAACATACTGTTTGTATCATTCCTCTGAACTGTTAACGGGGCAGTAAAGTATTAGATTCTTGTTTTACTTATGAATAATGGTGGAAATGGGTTATTTTAGTTCTATAGTACCTTTTAAAAAATTTAGTTGCTTTTTTAAAGATGTACCTAGGTGCTGTGAAGAAGTTTCCTGTCAGTAAGATTTCATTTTTTTTTGAAATATTATGCTACACTTTATTGGTCCATTATTACATTATAAGTAAGCCACACTTGTCAAAATAGTGAACAAATTACATACCGTGCAGTTTCCTGGGTTTATTTCTTGTTCCCACTGCAGCACTTCTTAGATCACAAGTCAGTAAATCATGAGTCTCTCAGTCAGGGTGAATTAATGAGGTTTTACTGAACATATAATTCTCGTTGTCAGTGCTCAATGTACCATTTCCCTTAACCTTATTCTTTGCCAGAGTTACTCATTTATGGGAAAATACAGTCAAGTCTGCTAATATCTTCCATCTTGCAGCTGGGCAGCAGAAGCTATTTTGAATTCTTAAGTAGTGAGGGTAGATCCTAACTAAGAATTCAAGTTAAGCCCATTGGCGGTGGTGTGCTCTGCCAACTCCAAGTTATATGCAGCTGGGACTCGGAATTGATGCTGTGCTGGCTACTTATTCTAAATACGTAGGGGAAAGACTGTGCATCTCACTGAGATAAGGATGGAGAGAGAGGTCAGTGAATGGTAAGCAAAGCTTGCCTTCCTTATTCAGAGTACAGGTTTCCATCTCAACAGAGCTCAGGGCTCATTCAGCCACTTACAGAAAGACCTCTTGGTTTTGTGATAAATGGTGTGAATAGATACTGAAGAACTCTAGTAATGTGCCCCAAATTTTTTTCTCTAGCCTGGAAAGCTAACCTGGACCAAGTATTTTTAATTTTAAAGTTAAAAAAGCTGGAATGCTAAGCCCATTAAATCAATGCTATGCTTGATTCCATCATCTGAGGATGGAATGATGATTTGATGATCTCCTAGTAACGTGAGGATGGCTTATGAGACCTGAGTTGTTATTGAAAGGGCAGCAGATGAGTTCAGAATGCTCAGAGATGTTTGTGCTCAAACATGTTTGAAACAATGAAGCGAGTTCATTTATAATCTTCCCCCTCTCTGGCATGCCCAAATTCACTAAGTATTAATAACAAAAGGAAACATTGCAAGTAATATATAAAATGCAATTATTTGTAAATACAGAAATGTGAAATTTAACTGTTTTCTAAGGTGTATCCTATGCTTCAGATAGGTAGCGTATTTCTTTATTTCCAGGGGTGTTAGTCAACTGCATGATTTGGTTTTGTTTTCCCTTTTTCTCCCCCAGTGTAGGTAGAGTGTATGCCAAAACTTACAAATGGAGAGCAAAGAGGTTGTTATTTGGCAAACACAAAGTAACCAAAAATTGACATGGTTTTGTTTCTGTAGTTCAGATTTGTGATAGACAATGCTGTAATGTTATTTAATAACAAAGGCAAGAAATATTTTTTTTTATTAAAGATGCATACTTTCAGTATGAAGAGAATCCTGCAAAATAACACATCCTATGGTTGCTTGACTTTGTCTTTTTTAATATTCTTGTGTGTGTTTCGTAAATCGTAGTTTGCGGTTTAACTCTTTCATTACTTGTAGTCACAGAAAGGGAAACTGATGCCAAGCCCAGTAGACTTCACAATCACTCCTGAAACTTTGCAAAATGTTAAAGAGGTAAGGCTTTTCATATTATTTAAACGTAATGCCTCTGTGATTCTTAGTGAGAACAAGAGAGGAATGGTTAAATGCAATGCTGTCCTATAGATAATCAGTTCTCTCTTTCCCCCCCTCCCCTTCTCTTTTTTTTTCCCCACTTGTGTAAGCAGTACAGTGATTCTGTCTGGTCTCTTGTGGTGGTGGTGACCAATGTAAGGTAGACCTTTGTCCAGCAATGGTTAAACGTTTTTATAACTTTTCTGAGTGAAAGATGGCAGCGAAGCAAAAAAACCCATTCTAAACCTGGTGTAGTCAAGATCCTTTAAAAATGTACATTTGGATCCTTGTTTATGCCTCTTTCTACAGCCCCATGTGGCTTTGGGAAGTCTGGATGAACATTAGTAGTTATTTTGGTCATTTAGCTTTCTGAACACTTGTTTCTGTTTGTCCACTGAAACGTATGTTCTCTTTTTTCCAGATTTTCCTCTTGGGCTCTTTTTGTTAATAGGACTGTTTTCCTGCTTTAGGCTTCCCTTCTGCATCCCCAATTTGTCTTCCATTGCTCTTGGTCCCAGGCTTCTGAATTTAGACCTACTTTTCCACTTGTTTCTCAAAACAGACCTCTTATTCAGCTGTCTAGTTGTTTCATGCTATTGTTAACCTTATTCTACATGTTCTCCAAATCACTGCAGCTAGAAGGGACCTCTGGGGATTGGTTAGTCCATCACCTGTGCCTAGAGCAGAGTCATCTTGAGCAGGTTGCTCAGGGCCATGTGTAGTCAAGCTTTCAATATCTCAAAGAACGGGGACTTGCAACCGCTCGGCAGCGTTACAGTGTTTGACCACCCTCACAGAGTTAAGAATAAATCATTAAGATAAGGGTGATGTTCAGGAACCTTTTTTGTTCATGACAGCCTTGCAAAGATAATCAATATTGGCCTCAGGGGAACATGGGTCAGTTTCCTCAGCACTTGTGGGTGCGTCCCGTAAGGTCCAATGGACCTGCGTACATCCAGACTGTTTAAATGCTCTCCAACTTGCTCCTTCTCTGCCAGGAATAACTGTTCCTTGCTCCAGACTTCCCCTGTGGTTGCAGGTGCCTGGGTTTTCTGAAGGCAAATCTTATCAGTAGAGTCTGAGTTAGAGAAGACATTAAGTGCCTCTGTCCTTTTCCTGTCTCTTGTCACTAGGTCTGTGTTATCCTTCCTGTCTCTTGATTTAACTCCACGTGTTTTTTGGCTTTCCCAAAGCCATCCCTGCACGCTTGGATACTCATTTTATGTTCCTCTGGGGTCACCTGACTCTACTTCCATCTTTTGTATACTTCCTTGTTATGATTTTTAACAGTAGTATCTTTTTCATCCATGCAGGTCTCTTCCTACCTTTGCTTAACATTCTGCATGTTGGAATAGGCCATTCTTGAGCATAGAGGAGGTGATTCTAGAAAACAAACCAGCTAAGTCCCACTGAGTTAGAGGATGAGCAGGTTGTTTCCAGCAGCCTCTCATGTCTCATGGTGACTGCTGCATGCTGAAAACAAGTCTTTCTAAACGTAAGGATATAATAACTACTCTTGGCAGTAAAATTTCTTTTGATACTACTGCTAAATAGGAAGCTCTCAGCAGTCTGCTCTTCCTATGAACCATGTTTCCATATAAATGATTTTCTATTTCTTCTTTCTCTTCTGTATCTTGATAAGTCTACTCAGTGGCATAGCAAGTCATGAAAGTCCATTAAAAGCTCTTTCTTAACAGACCTTGCACCTTTTGCTATTTCAAGTACATAACTACAGAAGTAGGTTCTAAAACTTCTGACATCTCTGATCCAGCAGATCTTGGTGTTTAAATATGGAGCCGTCTAAGGAATAGTGTTGAATGTGTATGGTAGCACAAACAGTGCTAGCTGGTCTCAGAAAAACATATGAAATGTATGGTCTGAAGCGACTACCCAGTGGATAGGTAGAAAAAGTCATTGTTTTGGTATACTTAAAACGTTAAAATTTAAATTCTCTGCTTGTCTGGAGATTATGACAGACCTATAGTTTCTGGTGGACTACTCGAAAACTGATCAGGAGGTTTGAAGTAGCTGAGCAAACACAAAGACATTGGATGAAAAACCAGGATCGATTTGCTTCTGTGTTCTTGATTCTCTGAGGGGAATGATGAACTAGATGGTAGGCCCCATGAGAGAAGACCTACCTAGGAGTGCCAATAAGAGCAGTACCTTTAAAAAAACAGGTCTCATAGACTAAGATTGAGAAAAATGGCCTTGAGTTCTCATTCTGCAAGTTCCTTTTGTCTCTGTCTCTTAGCTTCCTGACCACTAAGTTTCAGGGCATAGCTGTATGATGTCCCAGGGAAACAGCTCTCTGTTTACTGATAGTGGCGATGAGAAGAATGTGTGAGGGATCATACAATAAGAAAGCATTTTACCAATACGTCATTAGGACTCAGTATTTCATAGGATGGTTTTGTCAGGGATGTAACTTCTGTTACTTAGGAGAAAATACTCATTTACTAAAGGCATGAAAATTCCTCACTTTTTATTTCCCCCCAAGATTTGTTTTGAGTGGAACAGCTAAATTCTGCAGAGGTGTTGGGTATCTGAGTGAAACAGTCTAAACAATAGCTACTGCCATTGCTACTGGCAGCCAGGACTCAGAAGCAGGCCAAACAGATTGGGAGGAAAAAAGTTTTCGACAAGAGAGGTGGTTTGGAAGAAGAGAAAATCAGTAACATGGGCAAGGAAACACAATGCCACAAGCCAGTGTGAACAGATGGTTGGAAGGTAGGGTCTAACATCAGAGATGTCAATAACAAAAAATTAAGGAGGGAGAGAATAAGGCTTGCAAAAGGGGAAAGTTAGAGCAGGGTGCTCAAACAGCTTGAAGAAAGCTGGATGGTGAAGATACAAGCTGAAGATGTGGGTAGAAAGCTTGACTGTTTCAGTATGCCTCCTGCCAGAACTTTTAACTGGATCTTGTGCACACAAGTTTTTTTTTGCTGGCAGAGAATATCTGTGGTGCCTGCTGGCCTAAAAAGGGGAGGGCAGGGGGAGCAATCCCCTGCTTTGGTCTTTCATGGAAACTGATTTACAGATTGTCATCCTCAGTCAGCTGTTCTTACTGCTCCTTCCTTAAGAAGTAGGAAACATGCTTGCTGTTAAGAAAATGTTGAAAGTGTGATCTTGTATGTAAATTAAGCTCTCTGTTAATTGTCCTTAATTGGTGTCTCAGTACATACACAGTATGCTACATCTTGCATCAAAGAAAGGTTTTGAAATGTCTGTCTTCCCTCCCAATGCTAGTGACTAGGAGAGAGAAATGTTAAAGGGTAGGAAAGTCACTGAAATGAGAGACTGTATTGTAACCTGTAACAAAATGGGACCACTATGGGGTTCTTAGAGCACTCCTAGCCTACTTGCCCATCCTATGAGTTCCTGCCAGCCTGCCTCCTTCACCATGCAGTTCTCACTTCTGGATTCATTGCAGTGGCCAGGTTTTGTCAGTGCAGGTTTTGTCAGAAAAAGCTCCTGTGGATGGGATGAGTAGGGGGGTGATGCATGTTCAGGGGAACAGGAGTACTAAGAGATATCTTAATGCATCTGCATAAGGATGCGTATGTAAAGAGACTGAGTTTCTTGAAGCATTTCTGAACTTTTAAATTCTTAACTTTGCAGCTTTGGGGGATCTCCTACATATTTTGGCACCTTTCTGTAAGGTTTTTTTTTCTTAGTCTGCTTTTACAGTTTTGACTTTTTCTCTTCCCCCTCCCCATAATCTTTTTAGAGAGCCTCACTTCCAGAATTTCTCATCAGAGGTCATCTCAGTTCTACAAAGTGTATCATTACACAGCCACTGACAGGGCAGCTGATAGTGGAGAATGCAGAGGCTGCAGTCAAAAGCATCGAGCTGCAGTTAGTACGTGTGGAAACCTGTGGTAAGTTTCTCTGTCAATGGAATGTGTACAGAACAGACTGCAGTAGCTACTCCCTGTGCTTTTTCAGCTTAAATATGAAAGATTGTCAAAAGCCATATAATTAAAAAGACTTGCAAACAATTGTTTTGTGCCTTAGGTGGAACAGTCCAAACATTAATTTAGATAACCTCTGCTATCCTTAACTCAGACTGCTCCTGTGAAAACGTGCAGGTCAAAGGGAAAAACATTTTGCCCACACGTATCTCACCCCCTAGCCCCAGTGCATCTTTGTCTTGAGTTTTAAATTTTGGCCGCTGTGTTCTCTTTTTCCCTTCCCTCTGAATCTCCCACTTTCACCAGGGTGTGCGGAAGGGTACGCCAGAGATGCCACAGAGATACAGAATATTCAGATTGCTGATGGGGATGTCTGCAGGGGCCTGCCAATTCCTATATACATGGTGTTTCCCAGGTTGTTCACCTGCCCTACCCTGGAAACAACAAACTTCAAAGTTGGTAAGTGTGTGTAGGGCTTTATGCTGTGTTGGTGTCTTTCACCTGAGGGAAGTTTCTGAGTTTCACTTCAGCTTCTGGCAGGTAACAGGGTAAGTCGCTGCCAGTGCTGCAAGAAGCACCAAGGATATCACTCTGTTTCCCTGCAGTCCCTGAATAGGAATGTAGTCTGCTGTATTTCATGTAGATTGAGAAAATACAGCCCAAATACTTACAACTAAAACTAGTTGTGCAGCTGTTAAGCTACTTCTCACTACTAGAATTATATGGTAAAGGGACAGGAGCAGCAGTGTAATTGGCAGGGTTAGGGTTTTTTTCTACCAAAAAATTACATGTGTTAAACACTTGAGTAATAGTCCAAGAATAAAATGCCAAGATGATCCCTTCCTTCTTTCACCATCACTGAGAACTTCTCTTTCCATTTCCTCTCCTTTTTTCCCATTTTCCTGGTGCACAGACTCAGAAGTTAGGCTGCATGTGGCTTTTCTTTTTGCATGTGACTTTGCTTTTCTTTATCCATACCAGATACTTCTTCCTGCTTTTTTTTTTCCTTTGAACACTTTCCTTCACAAATACCTCACTTGTTCAAGTAATTACTGCAAAAATTCTCATTGCTAGCCTCGTTTTCTTCCCTTCATCCTGCTGGAATCTACTGGTTTTCTTTTTTGGTTTTATTGTATCAGATTGAAGCTACAAGTCCCTGCCTTTAGGGTCCTTCCCAGCTGAAGTCCCTGGAACTTCTCTGCTGTACACCTCAGATAAATGTGCACAACTAGTTTTCCAGCTCTGCCTATCTGTTTACCTGTTCCCTCAAGAGCTCTCTCACACCTGATGTGTACAGTGATGTTTCCCCAGAATACTTCTACTCTTTACTTTTTGCCATTTGTAGCTGTTGAACAGCGATTTACAGTGACAAATGGCTCCTGTTAGTGTAGTATCTACTTCTAAGAAGTTACGAAGATTCCAAAAAAGGACAGTTATTTTCAGTTTAATTTGATCTCTGGTTCCCTTCATTTATTAACTCTACCTGACTTTGTATCCTATCTCTACTTAGGATTCATTATCGATCTGATTTTGGTTTTGAACAACACAATGTACTATCCAAAGAGCAGAGTTTGAAATTTTATCACAGCTTGCAGGTTTTGTTAGATGTTGGTGTTTAATTTCATAAGGCCACGTGTGATGAACGATTCTAAGGTTCTGTTATGTGCTGACAGCAGAGGAGTTGTCTCCTCCCCAGCTCTTCCATTGCCATGCCTGAGCAATGCATATTGGTGTGAGCCATCTTTCTCAAAGCATCTTAATCTTGGAGGCTTGAACTCTGCCTGTTGTCTGGAAAACCAGATGTCGTAGTTTGTCAATGATACAGAAATGAATCCAGAGGAGTCCCAAAGATGAGAACAAACCAAGGTTCTCTAGGAATGGTCTGAAGATTGGGTGGGATGCCTGGGGTGGGGTTCTGCCTGGAGTACCATGTTCATGCCACAGGAAAATGCAGGGTACTGGAGAGGCTTGGAAGAGCTCTGAGAAGTGCTGTGCATGAGAGCAGGAACTGCCTGCCTCTCCTCTTACTGCTACAGTTCAGATCCACAAAGGACCCTTCATCAGGGACTGTAGCAATAGGACAAGGGATAATGGGTTTAAACTTAAACAGGGGAAGTTCAGGTTAGATATAAGGAGGGAGTTCTTTACTGTGAGGGTGGTGAGGCACTGGAATGGGTTGACCAGGGAAGTTGTGAATGCTCCATCCCTGGCAGTGTCCAAGGCCAGGCTGGACAGAGCCTTGGGTGGCATGGTTTAGTGTGAGTTGTCCCTGCCTGGGGCAGGGGGGTTGGAACTAGGTGATCTTAAGGTCCTTTCAAACCCAAACCATTCTGTGATTCCATGACTCTAATTTTGTTATTCCCCCCTCTTCTAGAGTTTGAAGTTAACATCGTTGTCCTTCTGCACGATGATCATCTCATCACAGAGAACTTTCCACTGAAGCTCTGCAGGATGTAAACAGCATCACAAGAATCACTTGAGGATTTAATGAAAAGGCACAGAATTCTTCAGAGGCAAAGTGAAATTTTATCAGTTTCTTACTTGAACTGGAAACACATCACTTCCTTCTCTCTCCTGGAGGTTCTTGTATCTTCAGTTCCCTGTAAATCGTGCTACCCCTTTGCCTGCCTCACAATAGCCTGTGTGGAGATATCTATCCAGACAGCCATGTCAGGTGTCTTTCTGACTCCAACAACCATGTTTTCTCCGATTTTCCTCTGACAGATCCTGAAGGAATGATTCTGTATATTTCTACAAGTTGTAGAAATATGTAGTAAGTTTCTCTCCTCATTTAATTTTGTAATATTTGTTCCAAAGGCCTTTGAAGACCTCTTAAACATAGTAAGTTCTGTTATATATGGTGTATATATACTGGGGGGAGGGTATGGGACTTGTAGTATAATACTGAATCATGTCTTTGAAGGCATAATAAATGGTGCTACAGCAACACAGGGTGGTGATGTGGGATAAATATTGAAGGATGAACATGAAGTAAGTGATGTGTAACAAATAATGATGTGAAATAACACCAAGTGTGTTTTGGTCAAATGGGGAACACAAGTGTCGTGGTTTAAACCCGACAACAAGTCCGCACCAGAGAAATGCTTAGAACTGAGGTTCTTGTGTATTATATAGAGTATAAGTGTAAAGATGACAATTTGAAACGACAGAATTAAGTGCTTGAAATGGTTTCCTTTAGCTGTAGCCAGCAGCACTGTGAAGAAGCAGGAAGCTTCAGTTCTAGGGTTAGCCCTAGTTCTGTATCACCTTTAGGAATACCATCTGGAATTCTTACTTTTGTCTTGCAACACTCTTGGGCCAGGAGGAGGTAGATATTTACTAGGATGTAAAACACATTAAGATCAGGAACCCGTACGGGATTAAGGAAAGGTGCTCTCTCTAGTCTGGATGGTGGTGCAAGAGTGCCGCCTGCTGCTCAAGTGCCACTATCACATCCTACCATCAACGTTTTGAAGGACGGACTTTGTCCATCCTGCCCCTGGCCCCAGCGTCCAGAGTAGATGTGATTAAAGCCCAGCCGGTAACTCAGTACCACGCAGCTGCTCGCTCACCCTTCCCTTCCTTCCCCCCGGGCAGGATGGAGAGGAGAATCAAAAGAATGCAAATTCCACATGTTGAGATAAGAACAGTCCAGTAACTAAATACTACTACTAATAATAATAATTTTAAAGAAAATAACAAGGGGAGTGAATATAAAACTAAAAGGGGAAAGGAAAATAAACAATAAACACAACTGAGGCACAATACAACTGCTAACCACCCTCACCTCCCTTAATCTGCTGGTTGAATTCCTTTTGATCAGCCCAGGCCATGCTTGGCTTTCTGGGCTGTAAGTGCACACTGCTGGTGCATGTTGAGCTTCTTGTCAATCAGCCCCAACCATTGGTCCTTTTCCTCAAAGCTGCTCTCAGTCCAGTCCCTGCCCAGCCTCCAGTTGTAGTTCAGATTGCCCTAACCCAACTTGGGATTGATTGCTCCAACCCTTGGTCCTGAGGGTCAAGGATGTGGGCTAACAAGCTAGAAAGATGATGTATCCCCCACCCCAAGAACATAATGGAAGCTGAAAAGGGCGCATGTGCTGTTACGGTGAGTAGTGCAGTACCTAGATGTTCAGGCAGCAAGGCTCACCAGCCTATGGTAGACCACTCACCAGTAACTCACACTTAGTAAAAATATCACACAAAAAATTACTACTGCAGCTGCTACAAGTTTTATTTTTGATCCAAGTGCCTAGTAATATAGTGATTAATCACAGAATAGTTTAAAACTTCATCTGGAGCATATATAGTCATTTGGGGGAACATCTGATTCCTAGAATTAGCTAACAACCTCATATAATAAACATAATAGTGCCTGTATCCAAACAACAGTCACAGTTCAGTTTCAGGGTGGTCAGGCTGTACACTCTTATAAGTGTACAAAAGTCTTACAGTGGCAAAGATACACAGGAAAGCTCAGACTCTAAAGCAGTAGGAGAGCCAGTCTTTCAGCTGCCTGCATTCTGTACCTCACTCTGAGGATGAACATCCACGCTCAGAATACAGATGCAGGTTTCCCTCATCAAAACCAAAAATCTTGTAATTCTGATTTAAATAAATCAGCTCTTCAGCAATGAGGCAAATTCAAATCATATTGTGAGATTAAAGAACTGAGCCACAGTATCACGACTTAATGATAAACAAAAAGAAGGAATCACATGAATATTTAAAAAATCCTTGCTTTAAAGTATTACTAAAAGTAATAATTTAAACAATTTGAATTATAAGCTATGAATTTATGCAGAGTAAGGAGCTGCAATTATGTGAACTGCATTCATAATGAATACAACAAGCCTGATTTGAATCCTGCGGTTAAATTCTAACTGTTTGTGCCAAAGGAAGGTAATGTCTTGGCTGTTCCAAATTCTGCTGGTCTGGCATTGGGGTCACCTACTTGTTTAATACTAGAATTTATTTTCAGGGTGGTGTAAGCTCTGGAGGATGGTGCATCACTCCTGCAAAGAGTGATGCACCATCCCTGGAGAAAAGTGGATAGAGTAGTTTCAATATCCCTTAGCCAAAAAACACAACCAGTTTTGTGTGCTGCCAGCCTCTAAACTACACTGGCTTCACACAGGAAGAGTGCTGGATCTTGGAGGACACCAGCTTAATTCTGCAGGTACCATGGCAATACCAGTATCTTATGGCTTAAAGCTCAGTGGTAAACACTGCAGCAGTCCAAGCTCTGCTACCATTTCAATATAGCTGGGGTTCCGTCTCTTTCTAGGTATTATGTTTCTGTTCCTTATCATGGTCGTTATTCTGCAGCTGCTTTGCATCTTACTACAATGTGTTCCAATATAACAAGGTTTAGGTGTATTTGTTCCGTGCAGGAAGCTCAGGAAAGTCTTCAGGTAATAGAGCATGAACACGACAGATGGGGCAGGTACTCGAGTGTTGCTTGAGCCAGGTTCTAATGCACTGCAAGAACAGGAAGATATTGAGTACACAAAGCCCAGTATCAGGAGTTCAGTTTAACCAAGTTAGTAATTGTCACTAACAGGCAAGCACACGATATTCTATGTTATTACAGTTTGCAGTAGAGAACCATTCTCCAGCTGTGACGCTGTGCTCATCAGTTTACATTTGCACCTACTTTGCAATAACAAATCTGCAGTGAACAAACAAGGAAAAAGTCACAGGCAGAAGCATCCAGTTATTCTCACATAATCCTGACTTCTTACTACAGGAAGCTACCTGTGCAGCTGCTAGCAGGTGGCAAATGCAGGGCTTACAGCAATAGCCCGTTCTGTAAGTACACTGCAAACAACTCTGTGACTTGACTACCAGATTCATCCTCTGAAAAATAAGCTTAAATTCACTCTAATGAATTATCATTTCACTTAAAAATCTAAACCTGAAAATTTTCTGGCACAGTAAGGCCACGTGGGTTGCAAGTCTTGGAGTGTAAAGTATGGAAAAGGAAAGGGGGTTCTGAACTGCTCTTAGGTGCACACAGGTTAAGAGGGGAAGGCTGCTTTCAGGAAATGGAACAAGGGCGAAACTAGACAATGTCCGTAAGCATTTGTATCTAAGCAATAAGAACAAAGTCCTTACTTCTCTGTGAAAACGATGCCCGCATTCTAGTTCACACGAGTCTCTGCTTAGCTCATCATGACATATTGTGCAAGGATCATCACTGGAGGCCTAGACATAAAACACAGTTATTTGAAAGCTGGCAACCATTAATCAACAAATTCTAATAAGTTAATGGTGTTACTAATTTTAACAAAGTCTATTTAAGCCTTTGCACACCAAATGAATGAGTCAATTATTTTTGCTATCAGTACTTGGATAATTTTATGTCTTACAAGAACCACCCAGCAATCACTTCCCGTCATGGAAACAGTGGAGAACTTACTGTAAAGTCTCGTTTCTTCCATTTTGATTTAGGTGTTGCTCCAACATTTCCCCAGGGCTGGAGACTTGGCTGAGGTGGATTCTTACTCGAAGCATTTTTAAGTGCAGGTTTTGCCTTGGGTGGGCTGGCAACGTGTTCTCCTGCACGGACTTCCTGACCCTGAGTTCCAGCCTGTGCCGCGGACACAGAGGATGGTGACTTCACAGGTCTCCCAGTTGAAGTTGGTGCCTAGGCAGGTATTGGAAAAGAATTTGGAACAAGTTTGCATTTCAGAGCCTGGCAGCAAAGGCAAGGTTGCATGATTTTCTGGGCTGTGCTGCACCAGCTCCTCTGTCAGGGATGCAGCTACGCACACCACAGTACCTTACTCTGCTGCTCCAGAATGAGATCCGTCACTCTGTTGAGAATTTCATCGAAGCTCAAACCTGACAGTGTATTCCCATTTCTTCTTTGTATGGCTTTTATGTAGCTAGTGAAGTCTGAACTGGAGGGGGAAAGACAACATTGATTATGTCTGACTGGCAACATGATGGCTGTTACCAGCATAGTTACAGCATGAGAGTACACATTAGCCTCCATGCTTGATTCATGGCAGTGAAAAGATACTCAAATGAACTGCACCAAGTTCCTGCTTCCAATACCTTACAGCGACTAGAATCTACCTTAATGATAACACACACTTCCACCCCTCACCAGCACCCCCCCCAAACAATAAAATAATGCTACTTCTATTTGGTAGTGGCTCTTAACTGGAGAAAAAACCCATAAGCCAACACCACAGGTCTGTTCCCTTAAGGAATGTCTCACTGAGTGGGAGTGAATGGAACAACTAAGATTACTCTGCTCATGAAACAGAAGCCTTCTAAGAAATCAGTTCTTCTTGTACTGGATGTTCAGAACTTCTGTTACTCAGCGTAGCATTACATTCATGAAAACAAATACCTGCTGTAATTTGGGAATATGCTCTGTAGTTGTGCAATAATATTTTCCAGTGGCTTTGGAAGCGTTCTGTTGGTTGGAAGTCTGGGAGGCCTCAGTTGTGTAGCTGAGTCATCTTGGTGCTTCTGGTTCAGCTGGACATTCTGAGCATTACTTCCAGAAATCCCTGACGGGCGAGTTGTTGGAACTTTATTGGAATACGATCCTTCCAGGGGCTTTGAGGGTGTTTTCACTGATCCACCACTTGCGGAACAAGCCTTAGAATTTGCATATGCTGGCTTAGCTCCAGCCTGTGTATTAAGTGAAGCATGTGTTAGACTTTGATCTTCAGAACTTGAACATGCAGGAAGTAAATTTGGTTGTGCAGGTGCAGAGGAACACATGACGATGGCTGGATCACCGTCTGGAGGCCTGCTTTGTTTTATCTAGAAATAAAACAATTTCACAGGAAAAACAGTGATTAAAATAAATTGAGCAGATCTCTCGAGCATTTGCAGCATGAACTGTGACATGTTTGGTCATGCCAAGGAACTGGAAGGTCACATTAATTTATCTAAACTTGCTTCATCTGGGTAAAAGCACTGCACAGAGATGCTCCGTAACAGGTACTACACGTAGAGCACCTGTCTGAAATGGGATTCAATAGGACAGCACATACACAGGTTGTTCCTTTAACTGTTGGACAGCTGTCAAGTTAATACACAGGTATAGCCTGAAATTGGTAGTAGAAACAACTGCTTTAAATAAGTGCCATCAGTTTGGAAATACAGATTTCACTGCTTTTAATGAGTTACATGATCTCTATATAATTCAGTGTAATTTTTTTTTAAAACCAGAAACATGTGTCAGCTGTAGTCATCATCCTGAAAACTTGGAGCTCACACGAGTCAGGAAGACTTCTTTTTGCACTAACAACTCTCTTCCATAAATGGGAAGAACTCGTTAAAAGTCAGTTTAGTTGTCTGACCCCATGACTGCTACTTCTTTCAGAGCATGACTGCTCTAGGAAGGTGGCTTCCTAACACACAGAACTGAAATTCTGCACTTCTTCATAGTTGGAAGTTGAACCTGCTGGTTCTTGTCCTATGTTCTTTAGTTTAGCACCTTTTCAAAGTGATATTTTACCATCCTTCTGAAGGTGTTTAGCTAATTAATGGAATTAAATAGGGAAAAAAAGTTTTCATTCAAATCTCCTTCATTTGGGCTTAATAAAGTCCTCTCAAAGCCAAAAGAATTACAGATACCCCTTCTAAAAGGTTACTCCTGTATTACTGCAGTAAAAATAGATACCAAATGCAGAACGAGAGCCTCAACAGTTACTCCCCCTCAACCTGTAAATTGGTGGTAACCAAAGGATGGTAACTTAAGTTACCTACATACTCTTAAGAGATCTGTACCAATAAATAGAAAGGAGAGACCTAGAAATAAGTGGGGAAGAACAGGCATACAGGAAGTGTAAGTGTAACTATGACTTGTGTTAAGACTAGAAAAACTGTAGTAATGATCATTAACACAGTATTAGAACAGAGCCTTGTATCTAAATTATACCAAAAACCAACCAACCAAAAAAAGTCACAAGACTTTCTGCAGAGAATATATATAAAAAGTTGTCTTGCCTCTTCAGCAAATTCACAGATTTCCTATGTGTGTGCATTATGAAAACATTTCACTTACTGAGTCCATTATCTCCCCTATTTTTAGGGATGTCTGAATCGTCTTCCCCTTAATCCACACCATCCCAGGTACTGTGGTTGCTGAATGCTACTCGTCTTCAGGGCTGGGCATCACCTCCCTGCCCTGCTTTCAATACTGCCATCAGTGAACATCTGCACCACTGCTGCAGCTAGCTTGGCTATATTTTATTAGTCAGGTGACTCCCCACAGCTGTGCTCATGGACAGTTCAAGAAGTACTGACTTGATACTTGATTCAGAGCAGCCCTGCAGAGAAGGACTCGGGGGTGTTGGCTGATGAGAACCTTAACATGAGTCGGCTTCAGTGTGCACTCGCAGCCCAGAAAGCCAACCGCATCCTGGGCTGCATCAAAAGGAGCATGACCAGCAGGTCCAAGGAGATGATCCTGCCCCTCTATTCTGCTCTTGTGAGAGCTCCCCGGGAGTATTGTGTGCAGTTCTGGTGTCCTCAACATAAAAAGGACATGGAACTGTTGGAACAAGTCCAGAGGAGGGCCACGAGGATGATCAGGGGACTGGAGCACCTCCCGTATGAAGAGAGGCTGAGAAAGTTGGGGCTGTTCAGCCTGGAGAAGAGAAGCCTGCTTGGAGACCTCATAGCAGCCTTCCAGTATCTGAAGGGGGCCTGTAAAGATGCTGGGGAGGGATTCTTCTTTAGGACAAGGGGTGAATGCTCCATCCCTGGCAGTGTTCAAGGCCAGGCTGGACAGAGCCTTGGGTGACATAGTTTAGTGTGAGGTGTCCCTGCCCATGGGCAGGGGGGTTGGAACTAGATGATCTTAAGGTGCTTTTCAACCCTAACTATTCTGTGATTCTATGACTTTGTCCTTGTTCCAGGAACAATCACAGGGTATGGAATTAGCTAACATGACTTAAGCAAAGCATTTGTGGAACTGTTGGCCCATAACAAAATGTGTTTAAGTAGTATTTATCTGGGATGTAGTCATTGAAGATGCATTTCCATAAATGGCTATGCTCCATCTAGTTCACAAGAGATAGAATTGGAAGTTGATTTTGGTATTTGTAATCAGTTACACATGTCAGTGTAATGGGGCCTTGTCCCTATGGATTTTGGTGCTACAGGAAAGTCATGACACACAAAAATATTAGTCCCAATTTAGATAGAATATGAAGAATTTTAAAGTTAAAACAGCTTGAGATTCTCAAAGGACTTGATAACCTTCTTACTGGCCTTCATCATGCTAATCCACAGTCACCTTTTCCTTTTGACAATTACCTGGACTTATGGAGAGACAGCTTACTTTGTGTTCAAGTTCTTTATGTACATATCCTGTAACAGGTAGCCATGTTAATTCAAACTTAAAGAACTTCTTAACAAACAGCTATCAAATGTAAGATACATACTAAGACACTGGGAGGAGAAGGAAGATCCTCAGTTTCCATTTTAGTGAGGCAGTTCCGTGCACCATTTTTCACCATCTGAATTTTTTCTTCATACTCGGTCTGCAGAAGAAACACAAATTATCCTCCACATCAGCATTAACTAAAGCTCACTCTGTTTAAAATGGCATGAACACAACTACTTTTTTGCAAGACACCAATGATATACCAGGCCTTTCAAACAGAGGCGTGAGGCTACCATTTGCTATAAATGAGGTACTTGCACTAATACTTGAAACGGTTTGGGAAACCCTTTCTAGTTCCTAAAACTCAGTCTTTACATCTTAACTTTTCTGTTGTTTTTAGAGAAGTTGCATGGATTATCTGAAATTCAAAAAGTACAAAAGTACCAAGAGTAAGAGTGAGATGCAATTTTGAAGCAAATGTATAAAGGACAGATTTTTGCCTTTATGAAATTGAAGTTAGCCATCGTAATTTAACTATACTTAAATAATCTGGACTTAAATCTGTGCCTTTCTTTTGTAATTTAAAAATTGCAGTTCAGCATTTGCAGGACAAGCTACTGGTGTTTTAAAAAAGGAATGCAAAATTACTTAAGGTATTCTGTTTTAATTTCCAACATTCAACTTAAGGCTCTTTAGGAGAAATTAAGGCTTACCTCTACTTTTTCCAGTTGTTTCTTTATGTTTGAAATAAATACTTCCCAGGATTCAGTTTGTGACTTCAACTTAGGTGCTGCCGAAGCTGAGCTGCTGAAGCATTCAAGATGTCAGTTAAACTCCAACATTCCCATTATTTTTGTTCAAGACTATCGGTTTTAGTACCACAGTTAGTTCTTTTCCCTACCAGCTAAATCACAGCTAAAGATTCAAGCAATATTAAAACCAGTTAAATGACCAGTACTTGGATCCTCTCCAGTCTCAGAAGTGGGTTCCTCAAATGTAAGTTGGTATTTTCTGGCAATATAAGGAAATGGAACCTGTCATAGGTTTTTAAAAAGGTAACACCAAGGGCTTAATTAGTTTCTCGTAAGGAAGAAAACAATGTTGTTGCATGCCCAGCAGCTTTGTTTGCACTCTTCCTTATTTTCATTGCAGCCCTTCACAGCAATACTGTGCAGGAATAACTAGAATGTTCCCAGTAGCCTGATCTTCCCTGGCTAAGAAATAATAAGACAAGAAGCTTGCTCCTGCTTAAATATCACACATGTTGGTAATTTCATATTACAAAGAAATTCAGCTTCAGGAAAGATGTATTTAACTATTATGTTTCTATGCACCTTTCAAGCTGACATCCCTTTCTGAGCAAAACTGACTTGTTGAGATGAAAAGTTATTTGTATGTAGCTACTAATAGTACTGAAATTTCTGGTGTAAACTCTCCATACCTGCTCAATGACTTCAGCATCTTGACATTTGCTTCTGCTTTGGCAGCTATGCCATTTAGCTTGCATACTTGAGTTTCCTTCCAGTTTTTGAGTACTGATATCTGTAACAAAACAGTGTAAAAAAAAAACATGCAGTAAAAGCAGTGCTGTAGCAGAAGGGATAAAACCTCAAATAGATTTTAATAAGCATGTGAAACAATAGTTTGATGATACAGACTATAACACACATAGAGTTCCTACAATGAGCAATTTCACATGCAATTAACAGCCCTGGCAGGCCTTCAGGAGGATAAAAAGGCTGCATTTATTTCAGCTGATAGTAGAAAGCTTCCATAAATGTTCCATTTGCAATTTACCCTATATATATATATATTTATATATGTATAAATACACACTTTAAGTAATTAAGGCAACCTTTTAAATAAAGCATAGTTGAAAAATAATGTCGACCAACAATCTAATCTTTTTATAAAAATCCCAAGACGGCCTTCAAGCCCTTCTTAAGAAGGGAGAATTGTCTGTGATATTCAAAGCATGGCCAGTATAAAACATACTGGTTTAGAAAAAATCTTGGTATTTCTCAGTACTCTCCTTTCAGTGAAACACACACGCTGGTTGTTACATTCTGATTCTAGCTCATAAAGCAGCAGCTATACATTGTGACTTACTTTAAACAAGAAATTTTCCAAGCTCCTATGGTTAATTCTTGCTAATGGAATGTATTCATAACAAGGGTAAGTATGAAACTCAATCACTAGTTGAATTTTGTTTGGGGCAATACTACATCCCCCAGATTCTTTTTAACACTGGTCAGTAATAACAATGTGCTTTGATGATCTGTGAAGTTTTCTGTAGGATAACATCATGGGCAGCACTTTTGATATATGCTTATGAAAAGTTTTAGATGATATTTTAAAAGTAAGTAAGGCTTCATCAGTTGTCTTCCCCACCTACTATTAGTGCAAATGATCCAAGCTTTTGCTAAAGTTAAGATATTTTGTTTGTACCTCTGCTTTAACAGCTCTTTTCACACACTCTTGGTAGTCATCTTGACTCTTTTTTATAAGCTCTTCCAATTTTACTTTTTCACTAGCAAGTTTATTACTGTGAAATAGAAAAAAAAAAAGAAGTTAAATATTTGACTAATGTTTGACAGACGAGTATTTAAAATTTATGGCATTTTGGAGGTTTTCTACAAGTAAACTCTTCTTCAGAATGGCACATCTCCATTTACATTGTTCAGCTTGTGCTTTCAAGTACAGCACCATGCTCATGCAGCCCTACTGCTGGCTCCACAGGCACAGCCTCCCTATTTCTTCACCACTTCTCACTGTGCAACCTAAAAGTTTACAGGAGTTTGCCTACTGCAGTCATGTGAGTGTGCCTGGTCACATAGATAAAGAATGTACCTGTAAATGAAAACTTGTCTCTGTACTATGTGCAAATGAGTTACTTTTAGGAAATGTTAGGTAACACTAAGTATGTTTAGGACTACACGTGTGTGGATGTGCAAAGCTACACATAGCAATTCAGCATGTCTGTATCACAGCCAACTTCTAACACATGTTTGAAAACACAACATCATATAATCAATGTTGAAAATAATGTTGAAAAGCCAGATTTTTATTATCCTACATATCTAAAAGAAAATAATATTTACTCACAATAAGTGAACATAAACTAACTTCAAATAAGAGATAGAGGTTAAAGTGCTTGTTTTTTCTAATCCTTTACCCAAAGAGAGAACTCAATAATGATGAGTCAGCAGAAAAATGTAAATATTGATGAAAGGTACAAGAGTTTTACCTGGTCTCGAGATATGTATTTAAATATTCTTTATACTGCTTTTCCTTCTCATCGATGGTCTTCAAATACCTAGAGTAATCAAACATTTATTAAGCTTGTACTGAAAAATGTTCATTAGCAAATACATAGCATGTTCCTATAAAACAGTGAGAACTGCACAGCAGTAACAATGCTGTTTAATACTGTAAGTACATTTAAATGTACTCCTAATTAAGCAGTAACTAATGTAAAAGCAGGCTGATGATTTTTTAAGACAAATTTACCCCAAACTATTCAGACTAATGATAACGCAGCAGCATTCAGGGCCAGAAGTCTTCTCAGGTCTGTGAACCTGGAGAGAACTTAAAAATACAGTAAGAATTGACAAATCTGACTAGAGAATTTATCCTAAGTCAGTTTCATCAGTTATCTAGAAGCTATTTTAAGTATTTACCTGTAACTTAAAAAATCAAAATAGCGAAAGCAGAAATGTACAGATTTCATAGAATCATAGAATCACAGAATCATAGAATAGTTAAGGTTGGAAAGGACCTTAAGATCATCTAGTTCCAACCCCCCTGCCATGGGCAGGGACACCTCACACTAAACCATGTCACGCAAGGCTCTGTCCAACCTGGCCTTGAACACCACCAGGGATGGAGCATTCACAGCTTCCTTGGGCAACCCATTCCAGTGCCTCACCACCCTCACAGGAAAGGATTTCCTTATATCAATCTAAACTTCCCCTGTTTAAGTTTTAACCCATTACCCCTTGTCCTATCACTACAGTCCCTAATGAAGAGTCCCTCCCCAGCATCCCTATAGGCCCTCTTCAGATACTGGAAGGCTGCTATGAGATCTCCAAGCAGCCTTTCCTTCTCCAGGCTGAACAGCCCCAACTTTCTCAGCCTATCTTCATATGGGAGGTGCTCCAGTCCCCTGATCATCCTCGTGGCCCTCCTCTGGACTTGTTCCAACGGTTCCATGTCCTTTTTATGTTGAGGACACCAGAACTGCACACAATACTCCAGGTGAGGTCTCACAAGAGCAGAGCAGAGGGGCAGGATCACCTCCTTTGACCTGCTGGTCATGCTCCTTTTGATGCAGCCCAGGATACGGTTCGCTTTCTGGGCTGCAAGCACACACTGAAGCCGGCTCATGTTCATTTTCTCATCAACCAGTACCCTCAAGTCCTTCTTTGCAGGGCTGCTCTGAATCTCTTCTCTGCTGAACCTGTAGCTGTGCCTGGGATTGCTCTGACCCTTGCACTTTTCATGGTTAAACTTCGTAAGGTTGGCATCAGCCCACCTCACAAGCGTGTCAAGGTCCCTCTGGATGGCATTCCTGCCCTCCAGCTTATCAACTGAACCACACAGCTTGGTGTTGTTGGCAAACTTGCTGAGGGCGCACTCAATCCCACTGTCAATGTCAGCGATAAAGATGTTCAACAAGACCGGTCCCAACACCAATCCCTGAGGGACACCACTCGTTACTGGCCTCCAGCTGGACATTGAACCATTGACGTGCAGCCATCCAGCCACTTCTTTATCCACCGAGTGGTCCACCCATCAAATTGATGTCTCTCCAATTTAGAGACAAGGATGTAATGTGGGACAGTGTCGAACGCTTTGCACAAGTCCAGGTAGATGACATCAGTGGCTCTGCCCCTGTCCATCAGTTCTGTAGCCCCATCATAGAAGGCCACCAAATTGGTCAGGCAGGATTTCCCCTTAGTGAAGCCATGCTGGCTGTCACCAAGCACCTTGTTGATTTTCATGTGCCTTAGCATGTCTTCCAGGAGAATCTGCTCCAAGATTTTGCCAGGCACAGAGGTGAGACTGACTGGTCTGTAATCCCCTGGGTCATCCATTTTCCCCTTCTTGAAAATGGGGGTTATATTTACCTTTTTCCAGTCGTCAGGAACTTCACCTGACTGCCATGATTTCTCAAATATGATGGCCAGTGGCTTAGCAACTTCATTTGCCAGCTCCTTCAGGACCCACGGATGGATCTCATCAGGTCCCATGGACTTGTGCACGTTTAGGTTCTTAAGATGGTCTCAAACCAGATCCTCTCCTACAGTGGGTGCAAGGTCTTCATTCTCACAGTCCCTGCATCTGCCTTCCAAGACTTGGGTGGTGCAGTCAGAGCCTTTGCCAGTGAAGACGAAGGCAAAGAAGTCATTAAGAACCTCAGCCTTCTCCAAATCCAGGGCAGCCAGTTCTCCCGATAGCTTCTGTAGGGGGCCTACGTTGTCCCTAGTCTGTCTTTTATTCTCTACATACCTATAGAATCCCTTCCTGTTATCCTTAACATCCCTAGCCAAGTTTAATTCTGACTGTGCCTTAGCTTTCCTAACCTGGTCCCTAGCTTCGCGGACAGCATCCCTGTACTCTTCCCAGGCCACCTGTCCTTGCTTCTACCTTTTTTAAGCCTCTTTTTCCATTTGAATTTTCCTCAGCAGCTCCTTATCCATCCAAGGAGGTCTCCTGGCCCTCCTGCTGCACTTCCTTCTAGTTGGGATGCAACACTCCTGAGCTTGCAGTAGGTGATCCTTGAATATCAACCAACAGTCCTGGGCCCCCCTGCCCTCTAGGGCTATATCACATGGAACCGTACTAAGCAGGTTCCTGAAGAAGCCCAAGTCTGCTCTCTTTAAGTCCAGGGCAATGAGCTTGCTGCACGCTCTTCTCACTATCCTGAGGATCTCGAATTCAATCATCTCGTGATCACTGCATCCATTTCAGTCTACTACTGTGATAAACACCTATCTGGTTACACAGCCAATCATCAGGTTACCTAAAGATTTCTGAAGTCTTTGGAATGCTGCGGAAAAAGCTACTGATGATACTGCATCAAATGATGCATGATTTATTTTTCAGTACGTCAGTGACATGATCTCATGGATACTTGTTGGCCACGGTAGAAGTTGCTTCTTGCTCCTCCACAGCCAGAAGAGCCCACTGCCAGGGAAAGAGCTAGGTCTGCTGCACACAGACAGGGTTATGATGGGCTTCACACATTGATATTAATGATTTAAGTTCTATGGAAAACTCTGCAGACTTCTGTTGAGATAACTCAATAGATACACTCAGTTATGTGGTTCTGGCAGTCTTACTTGAATCTAGGAAACAAGTTATAGGACTAGAAAAGGAGGAAATGTGCATCCTTGGATGACCCTCAGGCTACTGTGGCAGAAACGGACAAAAAGGCTGACCAGAGTTTGGTTGGTTTGACTGTACAACAGAAAGAGAAAGAATGAAAATGGAAATGAAAATTTCAAGCTAATCATAATGCAGTAGAGGAGCACGCTGAGAAAGCAACAGTAAGTCATAAAGGAGAAAAGTGAAAAAGCAGTGCTACAGGATTCTGGAAAATGTTGAGATCTTGAACAGTGAAGAAAGTGCCATTTGTTAATTAGGTTAAATAATGCTGTACATAGATCCTATTAACAGCAGCTCTAATCAAGAATTGCATTTAACTAATTTCAGAATGACATAATCAGGGCAACAAGTCTGAGTTTTCACTATGCATACATCACGGTATCAGGAGATACTAAAACCACAGTCTATCAGAAATCACTGTACTTACGGCTGCTTAAAAAAAAAAGAAAAATCAAAGGGAGAGTGATGTAAATCAGTATTTAAAATTAGTACCTCTCACTGGTATCTGTATGCTTTTTAGCTGTGTTCCTTAGTGCTTTAAAGTTCTCTTGAGTTTCTTTTTTCTCCTGTTGCCATTTTTTCACTTGCATTTCTAAGTCTCGATGAAACCAATCCAGTTCAGTCTTTGATAACTAAAAGCAGAAAATAAGAAAACATTATTTCTGAAAACACTATTTTATTCAAAAGCAAGTTAGAGCAGATTGCTGGCACTTATGATCAACAGCTAAGCCAGTGAAAAGTACAGTAACATGACTTTTACTAATGGTTAATTTTGCAGCCAGCTAATAGAAGAAACCCCGTTCCACAGTGTCACATACAAATACATACTGAAGTCCAGATCAAAATGCAGCTCAAAATCAGAACTGATACTGTTGTATCAGCACTAACAACCAGGAAGTTACTATTCATAACAGAGCAAAGCAGCAGTGGATTTTATGGCTGCCATAACTGCTCAAGAAACTCCAAACAAGCAATGTAGCATCCATGAGTCATTAAGAAATATAAAAAAATACTGTTTACAAAAGTGCCTTCAATGCCAATGGACGAGCTCACCCACCCCACAACTGGAATGGTTTCAGCTCAAACCCTTCTGAGCTCATGGTTTACCAAATGTTGGTAAAGAAACAGATGTGAGTTTCCATAAGCCCTTATATGAAGGTTTGCCAGCCTACTTTTAGGCAATGGCAAAGCTAGGGCTCAGGAGCTCCCAAGCCGCAGTACAGGAGTTTACTTCAACATGCCACTGGAAGGAAAAATATACATAAAACTGAGACTGAGTGACAGGCTCCATCTTACTAAAAATAAAAGAGATGGCATGGGGAGACATGGCTTTAGCGTCACCTGATTTTTGTTTCATAAACGGAAAAATTCCTTTTCATGTAGACCAATGGGCAGCCTGTAGAATCTAGAGCTTTAACTATAAAATTAACCTGTCAAAGTGATTAACAAGCTGACAGTGTTATTTGGGGATGAATCCTCTTGCTCCTAGCCATTTCCAAGGAAACAAAGTCTGTCAGCAAACCCAACATATCAAGACAAAAGAAAGGGTCAGCGATGTAGGGCTCTTTTGTTCTCAGGCTGAACCAAAAAAACTAATGCCAATCCACTAGATGGAAGCAAACAATATCCTACATGTTTGAGTGTGTTCAAAGGACAATGACACACAAAGACTGGGAGGTTTCCCAAGTTAGACTTCACAGCAGTGAGGACTGCCTCACTGCAAGTTTCAAAAACACTGCTGATCAATTACAACCAATTTTGTGAACCAGTGCAGTTTGTGCTATTGCTGCATGGATAAAAACATTACCTCAGTCTCTTGAACATTTCTCTTTATGAGCTCTTTTAAAGCACTGGTTTCTTCTGAGCTTCGGTTTTGTAATTGTTCATATTTTTCCTGTGCTTCTTTAAGTTGTTCTTTTAATACTTGATGCTCCTTTTCCATACGTAGGATATCTCCCTGAAAACAAATCAGTTACAAAAACAATCTAGCATTTGTTTCCACAGGGCAGCAAACATTTGTGATGTCTAAAAGGAGCAGCCTGCTGTCAGGTGAGATTCAAAGTCTTGAGTCTGGTTGGGGTGGGTTTTTTGGAGGGGTTTGTTGCAGGAAGTAAGAGGGGGTTGTGTTTAACAGAAAGTTTTGTAAGTTTCAGTCCAGCTCAGGAAGTGAACATTCATGCCTGACCACAAGTGGAATGTAACTAGTTCAAAGGCCACATTTTCTCACTTCTGTCTCCTGGTACAGACATAAGACTGCCAGTAACATCAGTCTGAGCTGTCTATATGCCCAAATGGAATATTTAAATCAAACCTCCAGATTTTTGGAGAGGAAATACTAAATTTCCCTAAAATGTACTCCAACAGCTGAATAGATACAAAACAAAGCTCCAAAACCTCGTTGTGAGCCGATGTGAAGTTTTCAAGGACATCACAGAATGCAGCCCAACACGAATCAGGGGGCAGAACCCAACACCACACAACACCAAAGAAATTAAAATAAAAAAATATTTGCTAAAACACATCATTTTCAGAGAACATTTTTTTTTTTTTTTTTTTACTATTAAATTTCTGGGCATTCTTTAACATTCTTCATTGAGTAATATGAACAAATACTAGGTAACTTACTTGTTGCATTTCAAATGGATGAAAAGGCAAAGTATTAGTTTCCCTATCAGCTACTTCACGATTTACCTAGAATACAAAGAATCATTAGTTGATTAAAAAGCTTTCCAGTTTATATATGCAACTAGTAGGTCAGCTCTGTTTTGGAGCTTTGGTACCTAACCTACAATTTTACAAATCCAACTCCATCCCAAAGTAGATCTATCTACAAAGTAAAGAAGAAATCACACAAGTGTTTCTGAAATGGACGTCTGTCTATAATGAAAGCACTTTTTTTGGTCATGATCTTTCTCTAGTTTAATTGACCATGAAGCACTTATATCGAGAACAGTTCTCTGAGTCTTCAAACACAGCTGTGCTCTAAATGTCTGAAAACTTACGATTTGCAAAATCAGTGTCTGACAGCTCACTGCAGAGCTCTGTTTTGTGGCTCCTCCTAAACTCAAGATGGACTACCCAAATGCCTCTACTTAGAAGGGATTACACTCAAGGATCTTCCAAGTCCCTGCTTGTTTTCCTATAATACCATCCATCAAGAGCTTACTGAAAGAACAGAGTTCAAAATCTAATCATGTGTCACATTAAAGAGCCAGTTTATGATATTACTGTTCTAACAGGCTATCAGTCTATTTTGTCAGAGTAATAAAATCAGATTTGGGTAATGTTGAATGAAGAACTGTGGTAGAGTAAGGCAAACGGAAACGTATCTGTTGCTTAGTGACATTTTGATCTCTTCTAACCAGAATTCTCTAAATTAAAAACTGTTGCCTTTTCTGATATCTCTTTGTTGTGTGTGTTCAAGAACCAAACAGAAATCCCATTTCAAAAGCCCAGTCAGCCAAGCAACGAAATTCATCTGCCAAGACTGATGGCAAGCTAGCTTTCAGCAAGTGATCAGGAAAGATCTAGAGTGAAGAAAAGTTTTGGATACAAAATAAGTTTGCAAGAGAAAAAAAAAAAAAAAGTTAACATTTTCCTAATATAGAAAGCAAGAATAAAAGGACAACTTACAACAGTCCCTCTAGCATGTTGAATAATCTCTCATAAACAGATGTGTAAAACTGTCATATCCGTAACTCTGAAAACCCAGCATCTTAGTCCAAAATATTTTCTGGAACAAATGTGGATGTGACTTTTTGTCTCCCTGTTACTGGAACTATGTTTTCATGAGTGGTGTATGCTGTTCTAACTCTGGGGTACCATTAAAGAGTGAATGTTCCAGACACTATTCTGTTCAGCTGCATGCCCTGCCCCTTTCCCAGTGTTCAGCAATACCTTCTCTTTTACTGTAGGCAGTAAAAAACTTTTCAGTTTTTACTTCAAGAGAGAAAAAGAAATGTGATGGAACTGGCCCCCTGAATTCACCATACATCTGGGCCACCACTGCAAGACCATGAGAGAAGCACCAACCAGCAATGGTTAGAATGTACAAACTATCTAAATCCTCAAATATTGTGAAAGTTAAATCCTTGAACTGATTAAAAATGAAAAATGATGACACAGAAAGACTTTCCTTAACCTCTAAAGTGAAGTTTAAACTCATGTACATGCACTAGTTCAAAAGATCTGTGAAAATTTCAGGCAGAACAAAATTCAGTGACCAACTCTTTAAAGAATTACAAATGAAAACCAAGAGTAGGTGTAGAAAGTGTCAGCAACTTAAACTGCAAGTTCTAAGGAAGTGACGAGTCTGATAAACACCTCAGTTATCTTCCAACTCATGGCCTTTTTTGGGGGGAGATAAATACTAGAGGATGCTAAGTATTACTTTTAAGATCCTTTACATTTAGGTGGCTGGAGTTATTACTTGAATATTTGATCTTGAAACTCTGTACAATATTCGACCCTTTGGAAAGTTGTAAAGAAATCATTCAAACAGGAGTTGTACTTTCCACTGCTCAACACTGCCATTTATCACTTAAAAGCACCCAAATAACTGTTCATTTTAATTTCTTACCTGAACAGCTATCATCCTTGTATGAGGATTGCTTTTCAGTAGAGGTACATCTCTACTTTCTTTTTCTAACTTAATAACCTCTATACCACATTCAGCTTTGTTTGTACTATTTTCAACAGCAAAATTGTCTTCATAAAATGTATCATCTGAGTTCTCCATTTGGCACTGAGGGTCTTCATCTGTTTTTATTTCAGTTGGTATAAAGCTCCTACAGACATATTTTCTGTCTGAAACTGCTGATTCATCACTATCCTGATGAGCTACATGATCAGTATAAATATAACTAGGTTGTTGGACAATATTTGATGTGAGAGGCATTTGAGAAGGCATTAGCAATATTCTTTCATATTGACAATCCCAGGCAGTCAGAGGCAAAAATAAATCAGGATTTTTAGAATCAAAGCACTTCAGTAAAATGTCTGGAAATGAGGAACCCTTTCCTATGATATCAACATTCTGACTATGCAAAGAATGCACCGGTGTACATGAAATAGGAAAAGAACAGGGCAAATATTGTGGAGTCTTGTAATTTGCTACTGTTAAGTCCGAAGATGTTGATATATGGGGTTGCTTATGATAAGATAGAGGTTTAAACTCCTTAGCAGCTGGATTTAACTGTAGTTTGTTCTGGAAAGAGTAAGCTTCTGGCACATCACAGACTATATAGCTTTCTTCTTCATTATCTCCAGTCTCATTTCGGTTTGTATTTTCTTGAATAAGAACTTCATGCTTTCTTAAAGCAATCAGATTATCCACCATAATGAAGCGAGGAGATTTCAGAAGAAAAGCTTTCAGACCACCTTCATCTTCTACAACCTTTCGAACTTCTTCAGGGAAATGTTCATATTCCCCAACTAGTAATTTATCATTAATTTCCATCGGGCCATGTTGCTCCAAGATTAGAGAGAAATATCTTAAAAAAGAAAAAAAATAAGAAGTCGACATTATCAAAGTTTTTTTCCCCATGTAATTCTAGAACCTTTTTTCACATGTTGTATTTTCACAATAATACTTAAAAGCAAAGCGCTTCTAGAACAAATGAAGAACAACCATTTGAAAGATGGTGCTCTAGCCAAACATAATCATTTTCTGCAATACTCTTGCTTATACAAATCTTGCTAAAACATGCAGCTATTTCAAAGCATTAGTACATACTTTTATGTACTTATAGAATCATAGAATCATAGAATAGTTAGGGTTGGAAAGGACCTTAAGATCATCTAGTTCCAACCCCCCTGCCATGGGCAGGGACACCTCCCACTAAACCATGTCACCCAAGGCTCTGTCCAACCTGGCCTTGAACACCGCCAGGGATGGAGCATTCGCAGCTTCCCTGGGCAACCCATTCCAGTGCCTCATCACCCTTACAGTAAAGAACTTCTTTCTTATATCCAATCTAAAATCCCCTGTTTAAGTTTTAACTATACACCAGGCCCCCAGGACTCAAATCATGGACTTAGTTCAAGATGTTATAAAAATTATAAAGTAATATTAAAGCCTTTAAATTGCTAAGTACAGAAATGTATACATACTCATACAAGCTCTCAGAGGTTGGATCTGGGTTATTATCCAAATGTCTTTGATAGCGGTTACTATTTGAAATGCCACGAAGCACTTCAAATTCCTCTAGTTGCCCCTGAATATATTCTGGGATTACAAATGGTTCATAAGAATTTGTAAAATCTCTGTACCATTAGAAAAAAAAAAAAAAAAATAAGTAGTGCATATGAACAATAATACCTGTTTCTGAAAAGAACTGTATTTCTCACATATACTGAAACCAGAATATACTGTATGGTAACTACATAGTGCTAGAAATATACCCCAATAGCAAGCTTTTTTTCTAACAAGCAGAATAAACAGTCCCCAGAATACTTAACTGTTGAAGTTATTAACTAACCTGCTACAATAATAGGGTCTAGATCTTCCTAGCAGCTTTCACATCCATAAGCAAGAGCAAAACCAGGCTCAGAATACAAGAACTTGACTCCTGATTAACACACAAATTCTGAGCAACACACTATAGATGACCTCAATTCAACATCATAACCTGTTTGATGGCTAAGTTCAGCTGTGATTATGGAGTATGTACAAATACATCAAGTAATTTCTTGCTACATAAAAATGGAACACAAAGCAGGCAAGATGTTACTTGAAGGGATATCTTATGGCCTAGAAGATGTATTGGGCTGCAGCCTGACAACCATTTGGTTACTTCTGACACTGTTAAGATCTTTACAATTTTAATGCCCCTTACACCTGCCCTAGAAGCAGAGAAGTAACGGCTTCACACAAGCTTGTGTCAAAACCACTTATATGCTAACACAGACTTGGTTTTTCTAAGACACTGTCTTCCCTGGTACATGCAAAGCACTTTAGAGTTTGGGCAATAAGCAAAGATACACAATGGTACTTACAAAGTATTTTCTTCTATAAATATCTTATCTTCTTCCCGTGGTGCTGTACTAACTCCACTGGATAATACTAGAACAGACTAATTAAAAACAGATTATTATTTTTTTCATCTCACAAAAGAATACACAAAATGTTCTAAAGACTATGAGTAACTTATTTACACTGACTCTCGTTCTGTAACTTTATCATGTTCAGAAGCCATATTATGAACTGCAAAACTTAAGTACAATAATCAGTACTAAGCCATAGCAAGAAAGTTCTTAATTTAAAATTATTAATTTCTTTTTATTTCGGAAAAAGAAATTGGGATATTCAACCCAAGCTCCCTCCTTTTTTTTTTTCCAATTTCACCAAAATCCTACATGTGCCTCATTTTCCTTGGAGTTTGGCTTAAAAACCAAACAACAGTACAGCTTCACTTTGTTAGGACTTCGGTATAACTCCTTTTCAGTCAGCTGCACATCAACTGGCTTCCTAGGAAACTCACCCTTTACATCTGAGACCCTTCAAGCTTTAATAATTTTACTCCAAATAAGTCTGAGTTATTAAAAACATGTGGAACTAGGGATAAGACACCTGTTATTCTTATGTTCACCATTACAAATGTTTTAGTTGCTTTTTAATTTTTATTATCTAATATCTTTAGAAATACACAGACTTGTATAAATTCATCTGACTAAGAAAAAGAAAAACCTCGCGATGAAAACAGAAAAACCTTAAGTTTACTCCTGAAATTCTAGTAGAATTATAAAAAGGTGAGGGCATGGAGGAAATGAAGAAGACTATCAGGAGCCTTCATTAAAGCAAAATCCTAGAAAAGCAGGATAAAAGAGAGTATAAGCTCCAGGTACAACTATTATACCTAGAAAAACCTGTAAAATACTTCACAACTAACAACATTTTTCTGAGCAATAAATGGAACACTCACATCTTTAGCCCATAAAAATTATCAGAAAAGACAGTTAAATACATAATTTCAGATTTACGGTCATGAGGTATAGGGACACAATTGTCTTTCACAAAATAATGGGTAAAGTGTCCTTCTCCAATTTGCTATTTATCAGTGAAAAAAAAAGCGGAGCATAAAGTATTTATTCCCTACAGCATTCAGTGTACTGCATTCACATTTCACCAAAATAAGACCAGAACAGTAATTAAGAATTCAGACAGTAGACAGACTGAAGGTATGAGTATCCAGTCATAGCCGAAGTTATTCATAAATAACTTAAGTTTAGAAATATATTTTATATTGAAAAATCCGTAATGTAACAAATGCAAACTGCATTAATTGAGTCTTAACAGCATTACTCTACTTCAGGAAAGAACAGTATTTACATAAATACCACAAAGTATTTAGGAAAACAGCCTCTATACATCTGTATGCCAGCAATTCTAAACCATATTTGTAGTAAGCAGCTGCAGTTACCGACCCTTGAGTCTTTTGAGTTCTTCTTCCTGTTTTTATTTTTAACTTTGATACCATTACTCTGAAACAGAAAAATTAAAATTGTCATTTTTTTCATTAGAATAAAATCCTGATGCATTCCCAAACTCCAAAATTTCATATTAAAACTCTTATTCTGGTTTGACCAGCAAGATTTACAAAGTATGAAATCTTCTCCCTCTCCACTCCACCCCCAGTTGGAAAACACAAAAAGAAACAGAGCTTTGCAAGACTTTATCTATTTTGTCCTTTTTCACCATTTTCCTTATTAAAACATAGAGAACATGGATTTTAAAAACCAGAATATACTCTCATTTCAGTATTTCAGCTGATTACTCATTGCTTATAGCATAAAGAACTACAACATCCCACACAGCAGTTACATGTGGGCAACAAGCAGCAAACAGAACTGTCAAATATTCTGGTCACTTCAGTTTTCTAAGGTATGCAAAGATGAAGGAATTAAAATGCATCTTCACTTTTTAACAGGATTGTGATTACAGATTAAGATAACTCTACTAAGAGTAACTTACAGTCTATTTTAAGATATAAGTTAAAATTGAAATAGAAATAATTTTACTGTAATCCATTCTTAGATTTCCAATTCATGAAATTGAAAAGCAAAGAATTTTGCATTTTATTAAGACATATATTAACTAATCAACTCTAAAGATTTATTCTATATAAAAAGTAAATCTTGGATTTGTACAGATATATTTATCTGCAGGCTGGAATAATCTTAAATGACAGTGCCTCAAACACATAATTAACCAAGATACATAACATACTTCTGCCAATTAGGGTGGGTTTTAATTAAGATACTAATCAAAAAGTGATTCAGAATGATGTATACTTTAAGATTTATGGGTTGAATCTGAAAGGCATCTATAAATTATAATGAATACATGTAAAATATGCCTAACTCACTTCGAATTTACTTATTAGTGAAATAAACGTCAAATTCCTAGCCTTACAATTTAGTGACATCTGAAGGTAAAGATGGGTTACACCACCTTGTTGCTTTGGACTGTAAGATATACAGTACAGTTAATGTCCAAAATGATACAGATTCAAGTTATGTGATTCTTCCTTTAGTGTACATTTCAGTTCAGTTGTCATGGTAAATATGCAGATACAAGGGATGCCATCCAGATGGACCTTGACATGCTTGAGAAAGGGGCCAACACAAACCTCATGAAGCTCAGCAAAGAAGTGCAAGGTCCTACAACTGGGCAATCCCAAGCACAGCTGGTACAGGGCCAACAGCACCTCCCACATGAAGACAGGCTAAGAAAATTGGGGTTGTTCAGCCTGGAGAAGAGAAGGCTGCGTAGAGACCTCACAGCAGCCTTCCAGTATCTGAAGGGGACTTCCAAGGATGCCAGAGAGGGACTTTTTATCAGGGACAGTACATGATAGGACACAGGGCAGTGGGTTCAAACTTAAACAGGGGAGATTTAGGTTAGATATAAAGAAGAGTGGTGAGGCACTGGAACAGACTGCCCAAGGAAGCTGTGAATCCTCCATCCCTGGCAATGTTTCAGGCCAGGTTGGACAGTGCCTTGAGCAACCTGGTCTAGTAGGAGGTGAAACTGCCCATGGTAATGGGGTTGGAACTAGATGATCTTATGGTCCCTTCCAACCCAAACCATTCTACGGTACAACAGCTAGTAAAAGTCTCTTTTTTTTTTTTTTAATTCCCCAATAATACTTTCAGAGAGACATTTTCTAAGTTACCACCAAACAGCTAGTATCAAGTAATACATAAATGCTAATCCCACGTGCCTTATTTTCCCTATCCAAAGGTGGGGGTGAACATCCGCTTTCCCTACAAGCTCCTCATCTGCCTTCTTGAAATGCTCATAATCTAAAAAGTATCTTGTTGGTGTGTGCTTTAACTAAAGAGAAACCCCAACAAGTATTTTACTGACAGAAGGTTAGGAAAAATTGTATGCTTCAAGAAAAGGAGGGACAGGAAGGAGGGGAAAATAAAAAAGTAAGTAGACCTCTTATCCAGTCTGAAGAATGACGACATAAAATAAACAGAGATACACTTCTCTTCTCTTTTGCACATTTTTGAATATTAAACATGCTTTATTCTGAACTTGTATCAAATAAATATTAATTTCACTTACCGATATATTTCCATTTTCTTGCTTCTTTAATACAATAGTAGGGTCATCTATTAAAAGGATAACAAAGTCACATTCATAAATGGAAAGAGTAATACTTTATGTAACTTGTAGTAAGCTATGAAATGAGAGTAATACCTATTATAATTCTTTATCAAATACCACGAAAGCATCTCAACGAGTGTAGCTGCAGAACCTTTATGCTTGATAATAATATAAATACTTATTTAAATACTGAAAGAGAAATACTTATTTTGGCTGGACATTATATATACATAAAGAAAAACTCATGTGCTGGGTGTGGCACATGAAAGAAACCAGCAGAATGTAAGCTAAGAAAGGGTGGCTTGCCTTTTGTGGCCATATTGCACTGAACACCAATGATGCCATATAATAAGGTGGATAGTAGTTTGCTGAGGTTTCGGCCCATTAAATGTGGTGTGGAAACAGACCAAATACAGTGCTTGTAAGAATGATGACCTTTGCATACTTACCCATTTTATCAAAAAATTCATCTAAAGCTTGATGCAGAAATGGAAAATGTTCTCTGTTGTCTTCTAATAGCCATATAAAACAACGGGTTTTCTCTAGGGGTGGTTTTAAGAAATAATCTCGAATTTCTTTGTCTTCAGAACCAGTTGTCACATAGTCAAATTTACTACCATACTTCTCATTCCAGAGTGTGGTTAAAACAGAAATGTCAAGCTCTTGTAAAAACTGTCCATATTGAAGAAGAAAGTTCTTTGTAGCTGTCAGACCTAAAACAGATTAAAAAAACCCAAAACATTTCATTCCAGTTTCAGAGTTTTAGTGCTTACAATGCAATATTCCTCTTCAAAGAGGAACAGTTTGTTCTAAAAATTGTATGGTAGACGAAACAATTTTGTAAAACCTCTTGTATCTTAAAAATGCAAACAAAAATGATAAGTGGAGTTTAGATAAATTTTACTCTTAGTCAACACCAAATTATTATTTGCATAATAAACTTATATAAATGCCTTAAAGAATATGGACATTACAGTTCAAAATTAAGAACCCAAATCTCATCCATGGTTTTTTTTGGCACCTTACATTCTTTTTGCCTGCAAAAAGCAAACTTCTATCTTCATCCAATTATAAATTCAATAGGAAACTACTGAGTAAGGCAGCACTGTCAAAGAGCACCATATTAAATTACTTCCAAATTATACAGTCAGCTAAACTTTTATGACAAAAAACCCACCACAATTTACTTTTCTGAAACAAAATATTCATACAAATATTATCATTTAAGCCTAATCTGGAATTTAAAGACATTAAAAAAAAAAGGTTAAATTTTCCCTTTCCTACACAGACAAAGCCCTGCCCACATTAGAATGCTTTACTTGCAGAGACAGGAGCAGTTTTTTCTGTGCTACCAATGGTCGCACTTTCTTCTCTAGAAATTCTGGCTAAGGATAAAGTAAATGAAAAAGAGGAAAGCTTTACGTTACCATTTAAAGTTAAGAAAGCAAGACTAGAAAACAGGGAGGTTATCTTTTCATCTATAAGCAAAACAAGTATAACAGAGTAAGATCTGCTATTACACAAACATATAGCCTACCTGAGTTGTTAAGATCTTTCAGCCACTTGTGTAATTTGGGATCCACTTCTTCCAGCTCACTCAGCACATGGATAAACCCCCTTGTTTTTACTCTGTTTTTCTCCTGAATTAAGTAACTGATGAGCTGCTCCATCACTTCATGTGTCATGCTACTAGTTTCAGAGTATGACGTGTAGTCTTCCTTAGTGATTACAAACCATGAAAGTAATTCCTTTAATAGTTTGGAAGTATCATAAACAGCTGCTTTTATCTGCCCAGCATTTCGACTGATACGCTGCAGAACTCTATCACCAGCATATAAATCCTGAACATAACCTATAATGGGATATAAAGAAACAAACAAAGGAAACAAGATTTCATGTCATAATTTGAAACACCAACTTTAAAGTACAGAGAAGCTGGACTAAGTGGGGTTTTTAATTATTTGCTTTATCACAACACTGGAAATTACAGAATATAAAACTTCCCATACAAACTATGGGAATTCATAGCATTATGAATTTGACACAACATTATTTTAAATTTGGTTTACACAAAAAAACAATCCTTAGCACCTTACGTAGATTTCACAGAGGAAAAAAAAAATTACCTGCCAGCAACCATAGCTTCAAGCAATTGTCTATAGAGAATTGTCTGTGTGGGCTGCATGCCAGCCCTCATGCAGAGACAGAATTCCCCCAAGCATCAGTTCTCAGAGCAAAAGCACACTTCTGAAGCACCTTTGCCCTGACCCTGCCACTGGTTCTTTGTAGAACAGGAGTGAAAAAGATTACTGGTTCATATCAGCCTTCAGCTTTCATCATTCTTCGAGATCATACATTCACAGAATACCACTTTCAGAGCTCAACTGACAGTAACAGTAACAAAAAATTTAGATCCGAAAATATTTTTTTAAAGAACAAAGCACTAAATATTATACCTAGAATAACTAAGCATTGTAAGACAAACAGTTCTGTGTACTATGAACTTGACAGGTATAAGCCATGCCTGAGTCTGCATTAAAAACGTTTGTACGTACATTTGTAAGATACAGAGAAGTGCTCCTCTCACTTGCACTTCTCCAGTGTACGAGCAGATTTGTTCTTATTTAAAGGTAGCTGTGGCTGCTAATAAAACTAAACAAAAAACCTTTTTAGATCTAGCTCTCCCCTGAAATTGGTGCCTCAACCTCTAGGACAGCTTGAGAGATTAAATTAGACAGGTTTTTTTGAAAGATTTTCTCACAAAATTTCCCCAACCAAAAAAAGAAACACACCCCCCCCCCCCCAAACAAACAAAAAAAAAAAACAACCCCCCCAAACAAACAAAAAAGAAAACCAAACCCAAAACCCAGGGCAATAGATACATTGCCTCCAAAGAATTCAGTTTTCTTACAGGATTCACTGGGGACAAATTAGAAAGGTTGGCCAATGCCAACACACAGATTTTTGCAGAACTGCATTAAATTGCTTCATGCTGACATACTCCTGCATCAGTGACCCAACTTTTACCCACAGTACTTCAGAGTGAGTATTCTTAGAAGTTTTAATGGCATTTAGGACAGCCAAGTCACATACATATACCTGAGTGACCTGCAGTGGATCCAAGGACCAGAACAAAAGCTAAGCCATAGGAAAGCAGATAGGGGAAGTGCCACTTAAAGAGGAAGAAGTGCCAGGATATGCCACTGAGCAAGCAACAGGGTTTTAGAGAACTCCAAGTATGCCATGTATAGGCTGAAAACTTTCCTCGAACTACTTAATACAAAATTCTACAAAGAAATTAACATGAGAACTATTTTAAAAGTAATAATACAGACAAAAATACGTAAGTAAAAAAACCCAGCAACACAAAACTATATTTCTTTGCACTATAGCTTGCCTTAACACCTCTGAAATACAAAATGCTGCAGACCAACATAACTGGAACACAAAAGCTGAAGCATTAACTGACAACATACTTACAGGTTGGAGTATTTTATTTTCCCAAGTCCTCTAAAATATGCTTTTCAAGTCACAGAATCATAGAATCAACTATGGTCGAAAAGACCTTTAAGATCATCAAGTGCAACCATTTCCCCAGGACACTGCCAAGACCACCACTAAACCGTATTACCGAGGGCCTCATCTACACAGTTTTTGAACACTTTAAGTCACTGCGGTTTCTGCAGTTAGGCTATCATTCATTCTTTATCTGAAATGCAGCTGTCTGGGTTTTTTTATTTGTAGCAGTGTCCTAACTTATTGGTTATAAAGCTTTTCCTGAAACTACTTTTAAATAGATGTACTTGCACTTTGAGCCTCTGACCTCTTCAGACTGCTTTTTCATGAACCAGTGAAGCAAGAATAAAGGCTTTCTACATGGAATTTAACCACATATTAACATCCTACAGTTATCTAGAAACCAAAACCAGAACTGAAATAAAAGCATCTTAAGTAAAAATGCATAGGGGGATTATGTTCAATAGTAGCATTCTGCTATAATTTGACTTTGGACATTCAGAATGCTAATTATGCTACTCGTGGCAACTTAGAACAGTAATCTGTATTTCTACATACCACTCTGAACACTGTATTGAGATGGTTCTTTTCCCATCTGGTTTTCTTCCATTTTCCTTTTAGCAGAATTCTGTGCCTCTTCTCGTGCACGTTTTCTTCGTAATTTTTTTTCTTCTTTCATTTTTAACTTCCTAAGACTGAAAAAAAGCAATTAAGCAGTGACCCTAATGTTAGTTAAGTTGCCAAAGGAGTTTGGCACATCTCAGTTATTTTTCATGTCTTAAAGCAGAATGGAGCACACAGCTATTGTAAAATACTATGCTGAAAAGTACAAATATGATAAAGCTAGTTTTCACTTAGAAGTTGAGACCACAAAATTTTGTTAGTTTCATAAAGTATGAGAATATCCACAAAATGCAATAACTTTTACTTCCATTTAAGATGTCTGGATTCGAATTAATACTATCAGGTTTTTAATTCATAACTCAGCATTTTGAACCAAGTATTAATGCTGTATTTCCTTAACTTTCAGAAATCAATTTTGTTTATCATCTCATCAGGACTCCTCATTATTTACAACCTTATTTGACTGGAAAGTGTAGACTTAGTTATGTCAAAGGTACATGCTTCAACAACTGAAGTAGCATCACTACACAGTATTTATTTACATTTTCTAAAATTCACACACGGTTATTTAGCAAATTCTGTGGGAACAAAGGTGCTGAACTTATGCCATACAGCAATACCTCCCCCATACAGCTAAAACTCTTGCTGAGTTTCTTCCCTCTAGCATGAGGAACAAATAGAATTATGCTTGCAATCTCAGACTGAAAATAGAGGTGATATTCTAATCTAGATACACATGCAGTGAAAGTCAACTGTAAGGCACTCAACCCATTTAGAAGAATGACAGCCCCCCCCCCCCCCCCCCCTTTAGTATTTCAATTGTTAAGTATCTTGGCACAAATGAAAGACATGTATGGAGAGCAAAAGTAAAGAAACAGTTCTCAAGCTCTGCACAGCGCCTTCAAATCACACTTTCCCCAAACAACATGTTACTTCCCTGTTCACAGATTTCACAATGAAATTAGGTTTGAAGTATAAAGATGACTCAAACACCTTGTATTAAAAAACTACTGGTTCAAAATTGCTGGGAAGCTTATGGTGCAATAGACAGTTTATCCATTAATACAGAAGTGTGGTAAATCAGATTTGCATCAGCTCATATCCTGTATATGTGAAAACAGTTTTGTGTGACCAAACTGAAAATGCTGGTTTTAAAGAACTGTATGACTACTACAAAGCCACCACGAATTTATTCAGCAATACCACTTCATGCCCTTCTGTACTCAGGTTATAAATCAGCAGTTCTGTATCTTTGCTTACAAGTTAACTTAAATGCTTTTGTAATTTGTAATTCTGTAAATTGTTTTTTCTAATTTGGATCATAACATATTTTACCAGACCTTTTAGCTTATCAGAGGCAAAGGGTAAGAACAGCTTTCCAAAGTATTTGTGGTATTTTAGCAATTCTTAAAAAGGCATGAAAACCAATCCTAAACTATTTTGTTCTCAAATTGATTCAACTTAGCTTTAAACAGCAGAGAGCTTACCTTGAACATTTCTGTTTAATAATGGCTCTTGGTGGTTCCTTGGTTTTTGTGATTTTTTGTTCAAACTACCAAAATAAGTGACATCATATTAATTAAATTTGGGTTACAATGCAACATTGCTGTTTCAAAAACCCAGGAATGAACATTTGATGCTTTGGAAAGCAGTAAAAGTAATACTATGAAAGAGATAATGCAGCCTAGATAAGCCTCATGAAGGCCTACCTAAAATTATCTTGTATTGCAACAACTTGGTATATAGCAATACATCTTTATCTGCAGGAAAGACAGGCTGAAAGATAACGCAAGATCAGGAAGAACTGGAGGCTGTTTTGCTTCACCAGCAGGCAGGAAGCAAACTTTACAATTATTGTTTTTTGCTTCTCATATGTTGATACTGCTCTGGGAAGAAGTATCCATCTTCCTGCTACAGAGGGTAAGAGCACTCTTCCAATAACACCATTATTTCTTTTAACAAGATTAGGTCTGAGTTAAACTAACAGTTTCTTTCATGTCACACAAACTAAATAAAAAATGAAACTCCAGTTCCCATCCATGACAATTCTAACCCGTTATAAAATAATGCCTGCTCCACCAGAAGAACAGCTAAGAAGATAATGGGTAATTAATATTCCCAGCTAATGCTCAAATTCTGTAGTTAAGATGGTATATTACTGATGAGTTTACAGTTACATTCTCGTCTTCATTTTATCTACTTTACCAGAGTAAATATTTTAAGGATTATTTTCATATTTTATATGAACATTAACTTACTTCACATTTTACCAGACCAGAAGAACTGAAAATAACTATTTTTGATATAAGCCCTGTACAATCAGGAGTGAAACACAACTCTTGAAGAAAATCCTGTAGGAGAAAATGGTACAAATACATTTAAATTCATACAAAATCTATGTTTTTATACAGATTACAATTTTAATTTGAGATGTCCAAGGTATTTAAAGCTAGCACAGTCCTAAACTCTTACTGGATGAGGAAAGCAAGTGACAACTGACTTGACAAGGACTGCAAATGAAAAGGATCCTAGATCTGTGGCACACACCTCTTATTCCCGAACCTAGAGCAAAGCCCCTCCTCCTTCAGCTTTACATTCAAGAGTCAACTTTAAGAATATTCTTTTATGAGTTCATATACTGCCTGCATTTTCCTTCATTTTATACCAGCTGCTGATACTGTACTTGGTAAAAATCCTTTAGACATACTCAATGTCAAACTGTTGCTTCAACAGCAAGACTGTAGAAAGATCAAAACTTCCATATGGGGAAGACATGAATGATACAAGTGAAACAGGCTAAGCATACTAAGCCTTCACACAGACAGTTTTTTTCTTCTGTAGACAACAGCAAGCTTTACCTACACTTGCATGTCAGACAATTTAGCAAGAGATTCCTCTTTCCAGTCTCCCCTCCTGCCATTGTCATATGGCTGAAACATCAGGCTGTAGCACTGCACTTATCCCAAATCAAAGGAATGCTATAATCCTAACTAAAAAAGGAAAAAAAAAAAAAATGCTTAGAGTTTAACACAACTCTTACCTTATCATTTTTATCACTGTAGTTTGTTGTTTTCAACTTTTTCCAACAACTGATATGAAACTCCACTCTACATTGCTGACAGCAAGTAATACGTATAAAACCCTAATATTGAGAAACAGTATGAATTTAATGTGTTTTAAAAGAGTAACCAAAAATCAACAGAAAATAGTGCACAACTTCACAGTAGATAGGATAAAGTGGTATGTTTCAGACAGCTCTTTTATATTAAGGGGAACAGAAAATATGTAAAAATTAAGTTTTGTGTCCAAACACTTTTAAACTAAAAATTTACCTTGAAGTCTGGGTCTGTAAAAAATATCTGGATTTTGGAGTAGCCATGGCATTGCTGATATCGACAAACTGCACCTGGTTTTGGAGGGAACTTGCATTCCTCAATACAATTCTTTAAAGTCAGCTGAGAAAAACAAAATGACATAAGACAAATTGCACAGAAACCAGGAAAAGATTCAATATCTACTTACAAACTTCTAGGAAACTCTGCAGTGAAACACACATCTGTTTTTGAACAGCAATCGACTAATACCAAAAGAATAATTTTTTTTCTAGTGAAAGCTATGGAAGATTATCCTTTTATGGCAAAATATTCAAAAGCTCATTTGAACTCCTATCAGCTAAGTACGCATAGCTTCCCTGCATGCAGGTTTATCTTGGACCAATGTTTTACATGCTGACCAATTCCAAATGCATGAGAATACAGTAAGTTTTCCATTACCAAAATGATGATCCAGATTACTCAGATAATGTGCCAAAAAGGGACTGTCTGTTCATTTACACTATTTCCCAGCATTTCAGGAGCGCCTCACCTGGGATCTTGGCTACCCAATCAATTATATTCCCAGGGACAACTCAAAGCTGGCCCTGCACTGGAGGTACTGAGATCTAGAATAGCAGCTGAGTCAAAGACATTACAGTGGCTTTATGTAAAGTCAGTGAAAGTCCCACAGGGTTGGCACTAAGCCCAGATTAATAAAATATTATTACAAACAGAGCACTAGTTACAGCCTTTCAGATATTTGAATTATGTTTTCCGTAAGTCCCAGACCACTGGTATATTACCATGGCCAGACTACCGCGGCATCAGCTAGGGGGTCTACAAGAAATCTTAGGTCAGTTCTTGTTTAGGAAACAACACCATTGCTGTTTCTACCAGAAACCAAACAGGTCAGTATAGTATAGCCAAGCTCATACACTGGATAACCCAGTAAGCTCTACTGTGTCAAACTGCATCCATGCAGAGGAGCTCACACGTCTTGCCTCTCACGACATGGTTTATTCAGAAACCCTTCACAAGTAACAGTGACTCAATTACCATTTAAAAACCAATAACAATAACTATTATAATAATATTCTTTTTGGAAGCTTTTCAGCCTGAGAAAGCAATTCAGAAGCACAAATTAGATTTTAAAACTTAAATAGGGAATTTTACCACACAACTTCCACTGCATCAGCCAAGAATTACATGATCAAGCTCTCTTACTTGGTTTTAAATATAGCACCATAGTTGCAATTTTCAACTTCACGTTTTTGCCAATTCAAATTTTTAACCAATTCTCTCTAGCGTTACATTGTGTATGGTATTCACATCTACTTAAAGTTTGGTATCATGCAACTAAGTAGTTAACACATTATGAAATACTTGGAGCAGATTAGAACCATATTAATTGCATAAAAATACCTAAGCATAGAGCCTGACACAGAGCCCCTGGCCTTGTGCTGTAAATGGGATGCTCAAATATGGGATTTTCAAAAAACATCAAACAGGATGTTCAAGTATGCTGTCACAAGAAGAGTTCTGCTTTACAAACACCAGGCATCAGGGTTGACAAACTCAAGACAATGAGCAGCAGCATTTGCACTGGCTGCTGCAGACTGAAACCTCCTCCTTTCACCCCCACTGTGGGAATACAGGTGACCTGCTAATAACCTCAGGCACTCAAAGAAGTAAGAGATGTGACCAAAACAGCCATAAAACATCACAGATGTGAATAACAAATGCTGGTATGCAGCATATCCTGTACAGGTGGACACAAGCTAATAAACAAAGATAATGTAAATTACAGTGTTGGAACTGATCAAAGCTTAGCTAGTAGAAAAACAAGGGTAACAGCTGAATAGTTAGAATCTAAAAATAGCTTGCCTAAAAATAGTTTGTATGATTTTGTATAAATATGGCTAGAAACTCAGTAAAGGTGATTCAGTTTGCACACGCATTCTGTCTTCGTCTCATACTTCACTGCACCCCTCTCATCTTTCTTTGGCCTTTGCAATGGGGCGGCAGAAAGGAGGATGACAACTGTATTCATTTTTTTTTGAAAGGCCATTTGACAAAATAGGTTTTATGACTTTTTATTCTTTTATTAAACAAACCTGTAAATTCTCTGTTCGTGTCTCTTCAATGACCTGAGATGTTGTGGGCCAAGTTAATACTCCAGGGACAATCTTGTGATTAACCATTGTTCGCGATTTCATGAACTGATCAAGCGCATCTGAAAACCTGCAGTTTGAAACAGGTGCATGTTCAGACTGTTCATTAATAACTTCTACACAGCCTGTAACACTTTCACAATTAATTTCATGATCCAAGGCAAAAAAAAAAAAAAAAAAAAGGTAACTGTAAGAGTATGTGGAATCAAAGAGCAGCTGGTTCATTAAGTTATCTGTTTAAAGACTCTTCGGTATAAAAAAATCAAGGAGTGAGCCAGTATGCCAGCCTGGGTAAGAGGTCAGAATCCAGGCATGGATATGGGGCAGACCAAGATCCTAAACTGATATTCAAGGGACCCATGAACATGGGTGCGCTTGTCAATACAGAGAGTGAGGGCATGTGTATTATCGCAAGGGACCTTCAACCCTGATCAGTCAGAGAGGAGGCACAGGACTCCGTTACCTATACGTATATTTTACATGGGTTCAGGTAGTGTTATACATGGGAGCAGCTCTGCCTGGGGTAGGCTGGGTGGCCAACTGTCTTGTCATGTGTGTGTGTGTAACAACTTCTTTGGAACACACGCACAGTCTCCCTACAGGTCCTAACTGCCAAAGGAAAGCCACATCTGTGGGACTAGGATGCAGATACCTCCTGAGTCTCAGTACATCTGGCTATGCTATGGCAGTGCGAAGGAGGAATCACTCTCTGACCATGTGCTTTTAGATATTCCATGTGAACAGACTTTAAAGTTTGATATTAAACTTAATTTATTTGGCATTGTATTGGGTTTACATGGCAAGGTTAAGCAGAGGGGTGGGGACCAGTGCCGGAAGGGCAGCCCCTGCAAGGAGCGGCCAGAGCTGCCTCAGTTCCAGTTGGCTCCAGTGAACTCCACCACAAGGCAAGGCTGAGTCCCTCAGGGAGGATAATGGCACCTCAGTAAAAGCATGGATAAGAAAGGACAATATAAAGGACTGCACGGCTATGAGGAATAAGGACAAAAAGTCTGAGAAACAGCCCTTCAAGCATGAAGGCAAAAAGGAGAAGATGAGGAGATGTTCCTGTCATGGAGCGGAGATTCTTCTGCAGCCCCTGGAGAGGACCCTGCTGGAGCAGACAGATATCCACACTGCAGCCATGGATGACCCCTGCCAGAGCCGGTGGATTTGCCCCAAAGCAACTGTGGCTCGTGAAAAGGCCACATGCTGCAACAGGGAAGAAGTGTTTGGAGAAAGGAGACACAGAGACCCAGCATTAGGGACTTATCACAACCCTCATTCCCCATCTCTCTGGGCAGCTCAGGGGAGGAGGAGGTAGAGGAGTCAGGAATGAGGGAGTCAAGCCTGGGATAAAGGTGGGAGGAGGAGGAAGGTGATTTTAGATTTTTTACTTTGTTTCTCAGTATCCAACTCTATTTTAACAGACATTAAATTATTTTTCCTCAAGTTGAGTAACCTTTTCTCCCTTCTCCCATTGAGGAGTGGGAGCACAGTGGGGTGAGGGTCTGGCAGCCAGCCAAGGCACAGCCAACCACAGGCATATGGAGGATTTTGATTAAGTAGAGCAATACAGTGATATACTGAAATCACAACACAAGCGTAACATAGCAATTGCAAAACACATTTGAATTACTACAAACTTGATTCCCATTACCTGTCCCCATATGCTTACCGTCACAACGCTGGGAAGAAATACTGCCAGGAACACCTGGGTTAAAGCCAGCCCATGCCCTCTGCTCTCAAGTTTATTAGGTGTCCACTTTCTGCCCTTTATGTTTGGCTGAGCCACTCGCCACCTCTTCCCATACTGGTCTGCTTAGCTCAGAAGACATTATCTGTTTCAGGGAACTCGATGACTCACTGGCTCAGCTGCCTTATCTAAAACCAAGGTTACCCTCCCATCTCCCTAGCACTGAGATAAGTTAAGCTTTCTTTACAATACTTTTTCCCTGAGATCATCATTTTTTGCCCTTCTCTTTTGAGCTCCCCTCCACTGCAGCGGGTGCTGGATGGTCATACCCCTGTGCCCTAAACTCCTCTTGATTCAGCAGCTTCCATTAGGTCCTTAGCAGTAACAAAGTTGTAATAAATAGGTCTCATATATGAATTTCATGATTAACAAAGAATAATTTAAAAAACCCCACACATTTTCTCAATTTAAAATGTGGATGGACTTTTAGCAAAGAATGGCCACTTTCCCAAGTCAGCAAGTGCCTATATGGAGCTCAACATGAACTGAGGATGAAGGAGGACATGGGTAAAGAAGCAAAAGTAACAGTGCAAGCAAGATAAGAAGAAACTGGACTGTGCTAAGATACAAAATAGTGGACTGATAGCAAATTTTAAAGGTTAAATTCTCATACGCTTATGTGATTAATTGCTACTAGTTGCTGTGTGCGGCAAGAATATGTATCAAAGTATAGTATACTAAGCTACTGTATATGTATCCAATCATAATACAACAAGCTATTGAATATGTATCTAATTATACTACAGCGAGCTATTGTAGATGTATCCAAATATAATAGTGAGCTATTATAAATGTAACCATAGTTGCTGTGTGTTACAAGAAAATGTATCCGATTATAATAAATGTATCAGATTATAATACAGCAAGCTATTGCAAGCCAAGGCAGAGAAACAGTATAAAAAGGACTGATGCTCTATAATAAATGGCTTTTGACTGATCACATTGATCTCTGACTGAGTCCATAATTTTTCTGTGGCATTAAAATATTTTTTAAATCAAATACTGAAGCTTTATATTATACCAACCTGTTTTGCCTGAGGTACACTTTTCCAATTCCATAATATGCCAAACAACCAAATCTTTCTTCCTGGTACTGTTCGATTATTTTCTTAAACTGGTCTTCAGCCTTTGCCAATGCCTTCAAAATAAATTTAAGACAAAAATATGTGGTGCTTTGCCAGTATTTTCCTCCTTTTTTTTTTCTCCATTAGAAGGTCAGAAGGCCCTATTCTTTCATTAGCTTGATGAACAATAAAGGGAATTAAGCAACCTCACGATCACATAAAAAGGCTTTCTCTTTTTTTAAAAAAGAAACTTATTCTGTAATCATAGGCTCCCTCAGAAGTAATGAAATTAAATGACTGAGCTCACTGAGCTACAAATGCCCAGCCACTGTTAAATTCACTGTAAGACACAGAATATTTTTAAACACTGCAGGAGAAAAAAACAACAAACCAACCCCCCAAAAAACCCACACATCTGTTTCGGTGTTTTCCAGAACCAAAAGCATTGTCCTCTTGTTTAGAAGCAAAATGTTTGTCTTAGAAACAAACACTAGTGCACAACCCCATTACAACAAAGTGGAAGAAAAATGACTGACTATACCTCATTAATTCTTAAGCATCTCATCTGAAAGCTTAAGAAGAAATTTTATGAAGAAATTTGGTGGCTTACTTTATCCAAAACCATTAAAGGTCTAGTCCCACATATTAAACCATATGATTCTAAAATGTGACAAGAACTTTCCTTCCCCACTCATGTTGTCTGTTAAGAAGAGACAAAAATGGATGGCCAACAAGCTGAACTAGTTTTGAATAAAAGCTACATATAGTGCCTTAATGTCATACCTCAGGTTGTCCTATTCCAAGAAGAGCAGTGGCATGTCCATAAATGATAACAACGTAATTAATAACACAAAGATTCAGCCGCTGCAAAGAGAGAGAAATTATAGTAGTAGCACACACAGAAACACTTTGCTGGTAACTAGACATTGCCTACTGTGAATTTAATATCTTTGCTACAACAAAGCTAGGAAAAATCCTTCTTTATCATAGCCTCTATCCAGATTTGTTATAATTAGCATAAAAAGTGAAGGTTAACTACACCACTACACCTTTACTACAGGACTTTTGGTGCCCCTATGCATTTCAAAGTGATACATCCTAAAACCTCTGCTTTTAGAAATGGTGTAACTACTTAACAGCATTCTAGACTTACTGTGTTGACCTCATAGAGTGCAGTTTGGCTTTGCTATAGCTCATGTTAATAACTGAGCAGGTTTTTCTAGTTTTGGGTTTGGCTGGGCTTTTTTAATTATAAAAAAAAACAAACACCCCCCCTCCCCCTAAAAAACACCTTCTCAACCTCTTTCTTCCTAATAAACTGGATTGAAATTCCAGATGGATTGGTGCATTACTTGCTTGGGCAGATTTATTAGCGCTGCAACAACTCTTATTAAAATGGGAGCCTGAAACAGCAATGCGTGTGCACATGCACCGTCACACAAAACTTAATACTATAGTACAAGAATTTAAAGAAATCTGGGAGACAAATGGGTCAATGGCTAATTGGCTAGATACATATACCCAAAATTTCAAAGTATTTGCCATCGAAGAGTTATCTGACCTGAAGAATATTAATTCTTTTTACCCTACATTATTATGAATAGGGATTAAGCTGAAAACGTACAGTAGTTTCTTATCAAAAAAGGTAATTGATAAGACTAGCTTATATTACTCATTATTTTAGTAAGTATTTTTCAGACTGCATCTAGAAATGCAATGCATGCTGAATGTTACAAAAATACTTCCCTACTATGTTTTTTTTATTTAATCCTGTTCTCACTTGTAAGCTCCTTGGCATACTTATCAGTGAAACACTTGGCACTGTAGTAAACATCACTGGCAACAAGTCAAAAATAATGACTGTTTCAGAAGAAGGAAAGAACGAAGATGGTATTGAAAGCATAAATCTCAAGTACTCCAATAAACTAAGTTATTCCTCTTGGTTTACCTTTAATTCTGAAGGATTCAGAATGCTCAACAATCGTGAAAATGCTTGTTCAGCGCTGTGACACCGCTGGTCCATCAAGGCTGTATAACCGTCATGAACAAGGGATTTAACTTCCTCTGGGAACATAGTTAAATCGACCTAGAACATTTAGGAAAATAGTAAGTCCAAAAGAAAACATTTTTTCCCTTTTTTTAAGCAAACAAACTATATACTAAAATCCCACAGACAACTGTTAAAATTCTGTACTTCCTACAGTTCTATCACAGTGCCACTTTAAAGCAGAAAACCAGGTACATTTTTAAAAAGCATGGACCTACTGCTGTTAATCTCTTTAAAGTTTAGGTTTTGTTCTAAGTTTAGATCCTTTTTCTCTCCAGAAAGTTTCAAGTTTAGTTTCAAGCATCATTTTAACCATTCTTATAGCTAAGAAAAACCCCCTCAGACTTACGCTTTTCATCACTTGTACACTCCATTTTGTGTACAAACATTTTTGTAAAACCTGAGAACTATTTCCTTCTGACTACACTTCCTCTCCATCTAGGTTAATAGTTAACGCTAGAAGGTTTCAGAATGCATTATGTTACTAGCCTTTCACTACAGACACTTCCTGAAGTCTGTGGGAATTCCCAGCAGTGAGACTTTAAATCAAGACAAGCAGCTGTAGATTAGGTACGTCTATTCCTCTGATCTGTTGAAAAACTAAAATAAAATTAGCTTTGGGAAGCAGATCACTGTGCCAGGGTAGAAGTAATTTGACTATTTAAGAAGCTCTTTCGACACCTACTCCTGCAATCATAAACAAAATACAAAGAGTAATAAGGAAGTCCATCTGTGTAGTTTATGCCAATACCTCATTTTAGTATGAATTAATCTTCAGTATGAAGTAATTCCACTTTACAAGCTTTTTGCTAACTGCCCCTTCCCTCTCTCCATATATTAACATTTGAGCCTTGGATTCTGAAGAAACCATCATGGGCAGGGAAAAAGTGAAAGAATGGGAAGGTTGGGAAGAATGGAACATAACAACATTAATGTATTCCTGTGAACTGAATTAGGCTTTTGACAAACTAAATTTAATGTGTGTCCGCAATGTATTTTCCTAAGCACCTATGAATTTTGATATTATTTTGTCTTCATCCTATCAATTGATCAAAAAGAACAAACATAAGAAAATACCCATCATCTAATGACATATATAAACAAAAGTTTATATGTTGGCAGGGACAGTGGAAACTACAAATAGGTAAAGACCAAAATGTAGAAATGTGGAAATGAAAAAATTACTAAGACTTATTTTAGTGTCCTAGGACTACTGATACAAGTTAATGCTGTCAGACCATACAGTTACAGAACAAAATAAAATATAGTAATTCAAAGTTAAATTATTAATGTTAAACTGCATGACATATGAAGATGGTTAAATAAAGTACAAACCTTATTTTCAATAATAATAATGCATTAGCCTTACAAAAATAGGTATTTTAAAGGAAATAAGGGGTCTTAATGCAGGCAGAACATGCACCTTCTCCTGAATCCAGTTTTGTCTTAAGATGCAATTAAATCAGAATAGAGATTTCTGATATGTACTTCCCCATATTAACAGAGAGGAAATGATTAATTACATATGTCCCCATGATTTCATTTAAGACCTTTGGGATACTCATCATTCATTGCTGATGAGATGTGAGAAGGAAAATTCTCAATTTATGACTTTTATAGAGTTTTAAACTGCCATTCAACAAAATGTCCCATGGATATTTCCAAATGTATGTATCAAACACATGAAAACATATTTGGTCAGAACTTTGAGAGGGGTATTATAAATCCCTGAATGATTTCAGTGATTTTTGTAGTTTCTATTACAAATTAAGCTACAAGAGAGCTATATTACTAACTCATGGGTTTAGCTAAATTATTCTATAACTATACTAATTTTTGTTACATTAATTTCCAGTGTGAGGTCCTACAGAGGGGACAGAGGAGAAGCAAAAAGACTGCAAGCAACAAGACAGAATGAATCAGTGCAATCACATAATCTTTGTCTCCTGATAAAAGTCATGCCAAGCATGAAGTGTTAAATTTTTGAATGAACTGGGACTCTGGACAGTGTTACTAAAAGGTGACAAATCATTTACATTTAAGGTCGTATGGTAATGAATTCCCAGTTACCTGTTGCATAGTACAGAAGAGTTTATCTTGAACGGCTTTAGATTCTATCTTCAAATCAAGGTGATCTCTACAAATAATAGGACAATGGCATCAAGAGTTTGTACTTGTACTGTCTATGTAATTTTATTTTCAAGAAACAGTAATTTCTGTGCTTTTATCAACCACATCATATTTGCCTACGTGCTAAAGGTGATTATGGCACACTTTCACAATTGCCGTAAGTATTATAACACTATCAAAGATTATGATACTATTCATATAGTTCATGTACTTCTGGCTCAGGAATCACTAGGGTTTCAGGTAAGTAGCAGTCTTCTCCATAATTTTATTTGTTTTCTTTTGTTTTCTCCATCTTATTCTCAGTTGAGTTGATCTTATGAAGGGATGGGAGAGGTGACTAGAGAACTCCCCTATACTAAAGGTAGCAGCATAAGAAGGTACTTAGGCCTCTTTCCCCTTCTCTACTTTTCCTAAGTACAAGATCCTTTATTCCAGCCCAATGACCACTTAAAATACATGTAGCAGCTATGCACAGCGGGGGCAGGGAGAGCAGAGAAGAGAGGAATAGAGCTGTTCTTCCCAGCTCTTCCTTTTCACTACTGCAGCAGAAACACATGCACAACTAGGGAACAGGAAAAGTATAACAAAGAGGCAAAGTATTGCTTAATACTCTAAATCTTCATCCCTAAAATTGTTAGTCAATACTTAATGCTACTATAGCGCCTTTTGCTATATACATTCAGTTCCGTCTCACACTTGAAGCCATCAAACAAACACTCATCACCCGAGATAAATTTTTTATAGTGTCAGTGGATTTCATAAATTTTTGGAAGCCAAGCAACCTGTTAGTTACAGAAATGGAGATAAGATTAAGACTGTAACCCACCATGCACCTCACTTGTTGAGAAATAGCATGTTTTGTATATACCTAATAAAATTCCTGTGAGATAAGCAATTTTGTCGATGGTTCAGTTACTTTAAAGAGGATGTGCTCCCATGGTGAATTCGAACATTTTTTACCTCCCTCTTAAAGTGAAAGGAAAAGGAAAGCAGCCGCTACCCACTCAAAGAATGTAAATGACCTCTCCTGTGACAACATTTCAATTGTCTTAGCTACAGTGGTATTTAAAAAGGTATGGAAAAATCTAAAAGTGTTGTACTGTAATAAATATAGATTAAGAGATGGTTGGTTTTGTGGTCACACTTAGATTAGGACTGGGAATAATCAGGTTCAGCTCCCAGGTTTCCTGAAAGTTGGCCTCTTCTATATGAGAAGCCTGTCTTAAAAAAATATCACTTAATGAAAACTTCCCTATTTTAATATAAGCAGCTTATTTTGCTGTACCCATCTGCTCTTAATCACCCTAAACACAACTAAAAACACTAGCTGAAGAAGCATACGAGCAAGAAGTTACACTCAAAGCTTAATTTATCTAATTTCACAGCTCAGGCTGAAATACTGAAAGCTTCCACCTCTGCATGTCCTTGAGTAGCCAGCCATCATTTGCCTCAATCACCTTAAAAATAAGTCAACAGTAACAATTCTTTACTCCTTAACTATCTATTAGATGAGGGAATATGTTGGCATATAAAAATCACCTACAAATGCAGTGATTTCCCTAAATTTGTTTGCAGTATTTCGGTCCCAGTATCACTGGAAAAAATGATTTCTTTTGTTAAACTTTGTTTTAAGTGTTATAATGGATGGCAGCATAAATTTTGTCCATAATGTCGATAATGTTTTTTATCTTGACTAATTTAATTTTGGCCCCAAAAGGTCAAACATATCAATTCACATTCAACATGTTCTACAGAGAGTATCCATGTACTTAAATTAGACATTTACATGGTTTAAGCAAAAATTCAGCTCTACAAACAATTTAAAGGCTCTTTAAGGAGAAGTTTTTTTCCAGTATTGAATTCTGAGACTGACTTACAATGCCTTCCTCACAGTCAAACCTCTTCTTCATAGTAAGCATATGAAGCGCTTTAAAAATTATTTGGTACACAGAGTAGAATTAGTACAAAGCGGCCTTGAAAATAAGATAGAGCTTGAGTTACACTGTGGTCTAAGTTTGAATGTGACAACTGGACCAAGATTCCTATTTTCTTGCCTGTAAAGGAAGCACACTTTTTTGTTACAGCTATGCTGCGTGACTTGCTTTGAGACAACATTTTTTAAACGGCAGTTATTAAAATTATGCCTTCATTTACTAAAATTAAGTAATAACACAGGCTTTTTGTGAAAACTGGAATTTCGTCCACTTTAATCAGCTATCTTAACACGAACTATACCCTGAAGAGTATATAAACAACATAAACAAGGCAATTAGCAAAGTCAAGCAGCAAGTCAAAGTTGCATTAACACCTTTGTAAGTACTACATAAAATAACTCAAAATAATAATTAAAAAATAAGCCAGATTTCTTGCCTTATCTTTTCAGAGTCATCAGGTTTTGGTCTGCCTTTGTTCTGATGACTTTGGCCTGTAGTAAGAGAAAGTATTTCAAACTAAATTAACATCACTTAAAACAAAGGGGAAAAAATGCACTCAGAACTCACCATTTTGCTTTATATATAACAGATCTTAAACAGTCACAATATCATAAGCTAGCACAAGCAAAAGGTTTTTCAAAAAGCCACCTCAATCTTTTAAATTATAAAATTTCATATTATTTTTATTAAATAGTATAGGATTTTATTAATCCTACAAAGGGGAAAGGACACTTTAAATAAAGAGAAGACTCTTAAAATTCTGTAAGATATGATCTGACTCTACAATACTGTAACAACCTTTAAAGTTGACTGCAATCTAAAGAAATCATATCTTATGTAAAACCACAGATGGTATTATTCATTGTTAGTTGATAACTAGAATTTTAAAAGGGGATAACAGATCACTATAGATGTTGAAGTTTTACTAAGAAAACTTTCAGAGGCTTCAATAATACATCACTAAAGGAGTTAAGTTCAACCCACATTAATCTTAAAAACATGAATCAGATCAAGATAAAAGTCCCTGATTACAAAACAAAAATGTTTAGTATGCGGAAACAGTGGACAAAGACAAGAAAGAATCTATCATGTAGCACTGATTCATTTCTAACTCTGTGCCTGATTGCAGAACAAAAATGTTTTACTATGTGGAAATTCTGGATGAAAACAAGAAAGAATCTATCCCGATACTGACTCATTTCTAACTCTGAAACTTAACATCAAAGACTTAACACGAAACTTTACTAATACACTTTACAACTTCAGCCATCTAACATTGTCCTTGATCAGTTACAGGGCTCTACAACCTGAGTAAACATTTCATTAGTAACAAGGAAGAAAACATTATTGTAAGTGGTCAAAACCAGGAAGCCATGCCATTAACTGCAAAATAACCTCTCAACTGTTTTCTGTGGGATTAAAACATAACATTAGGCATCTGAACATGCACATGCATACTCAAGATGAAGTCAAGAAGGTTTTCATTTTCAAGATTTTTATGCTAGAACTTTACAAGGCATTAACAAAATACACTTAAGGAAGAGCTGCCTTCCAGTAACCTGACAATTACACAAGCAAGGCAAAAAATTACGTTTCTGGACTGTTAGGAAATCAACAGGCACCTGAGAAACACAGTCGCAGAGCATCACATGTTGCTGGTGCTCCTTAGTACACAGGGTAAGCGGAAGGGATGCAGAGCAGCAGATTTTTTTTGCTAGTTAAACCTAATGGATTTTACAAGACGTATGCTGAATTACCATAAAATTAAATTTGGAAAAAGGACTTATTCACTTTATATATAAAGTTTTATAACTATCTATGCTTTAAAATGATTATTTCATGATACCTAAGTATCTTACATAAATGGACATGAAATACTGAAAGACACTGATTTCTGAAAAACACAAATCTACCTATTTGAGTAATCTCACTCAAGATGTCTCATGTACACATTTTTCAAGTTAAATCATAGAATAGTTAGGGTTGGAAAGGACCTTAAGATCAACCAACAAGTTCCAACCCCCCTGCCATGGGCAGGGACACCTCACACTAAACCATGCCACCTAAGGCTTCATCCAAGCTGGCCTTGAACACTGCCAGGGATGGAGCATTCACAACCTCCCTGGGCAACCCATTCCACTGCCTCACTTCCCTTACAGGAAAGAATTTCTTCCTTATATCCAATCTAAACTTCCCCTCTTTAAGTTTTACTGCATTACCCCTTGTCCTATCACTACAGTCCCTAATGAAGAGTCCCTCCCCAGCATCCCTATAGGCTCCCTTCAGATACTGGAAGCCTGCTATGAGGTCTGCATGCACCCTTCTCTTCTCCAGGCTGAACAGCCCCAACTTTTTCAGCCTGTCTTCATACGGGAGGTGCTCCAGTCCCCTGATCACCCTCGTGGCCCTCCTCAAATGCGTAAATATCAGAAGTAATATTTAATTAAAAAGAACTTAATGACATAGAATTTAAATTAATCAGAACAAAAAAACAAGCATCACAAAGACTGAATGTGTTCAGAACTGTTTCATGAACACTTCTTGAAACTGTCACACACGAGTCTGAATGGTGTCTGTTGAAACAGTTCCAAAGCTACAAAAATAATCATCAGAAACTCCTCATAATAGGCAACTAATGGTTGGAAAACAATAATCCTTTTGAAAGCCTGAAACACTTCAAGCATATCATCCTTTAACCATTTGGAGAGAGAGATATATTACCTTTTCTTCATTATATAGGTTTCTTTCCCTTAATGAACCAATCTATCACTCTAAACAAAACCCTAATTAAGATAAAGGAATATAAACCTTCCCTTTCACCATCAAAAGAAAGAATTTAATCAGCATTATATTTTCATTGAATGATCTGAGTCTAAAAGCCATTCAACAAATATGATTTCAGAAAAAATTCCTACAGAAACTACTCCTCCCATATACTACCCAACTGAAAACGATACTACTTTCAGTTTTTTAAAAAATACTTTAAAATAAAAGTAACAAGCAAATCCTGCTGAATTATAGCTAAAATACTCCAGGAGATATATTAATTCAACTGCAAACATGACTCACTTACCCCACAAGCATTTTAAAATAGTAGTAGAAGTAGCATTGCTTTTGCTAGACATTCCGACTAGTAGCAAACAATAATATTTAACAGAAATGTACACATGCTCAAAAAAATAGTACATGCAGACAAAAACTGAAATTAAAAAAGACAGTAACTTTAAGATAAGATATAGTAGCATACAGTTCCTCTACATTAGGTCTCCTGCAAGTCTTGAGCCCTTAAACAAACAAAGGCGAAGAAAAAGAAAGTTATTCTTCCCCACCCACAGTAAACTTGTATCAGCGAGGCATTCAGAGCCTAACTCCTCCTTTCAAATCAAAGCAAATCAAATACTTTCTTCTACTGATGTAATTGTAGCAGGACACTCTGCCTGCATGGAGGTGAAACAGCTCAAATTTCACCCTACTTGTGAAGATTATCAGTGATGGAGGAAGGTCACACTGGTTTTGGTGTTGAAGAATCCAAGACCAGCCGAACTGAACAGTCCCATAAAATTAAGTATCACAATGATATGAAACCAGATGTTTCCTGACAGAGGAACCAACAAGGATGTGAATCCAGGCATTTCCCAACAGAGGAACCAATGAATGATCACAAAAACTCATCTAAAGATAAATTCTGTTTCACTGAGCTGGAAAATCTACCCTCGTAGAAAATCACTTTCTACTACAACAGCTTAGTCCCACCTTTCAGCAACAGGGATTCTAGCACACCCCTCCTAGTAAAGTGTCAAAATTCCTCCCCTGAGTGGGGACACCCCTCAAGGGTACTCCTCCAGGCGGAGCACTGGTATGGGCAAAATCAATCTCTACTTAATGCTTAAGCTAGCTTTGAAACTATTGGTTTAAGGAACAGTGAGTCTAGTACATGGTAGTTATAGTGAATTATAGTGAATAGTAATTCTAAAAATTCATACTGTGTAGTAGTGTAATGGATGAGAACCTGAGAGCTGATCCCTGCTCATGACTGTGAGAAACATAACAAAGTATGTTTTTGATTAAGTGTATTTGTTAAAGTATGTATTTGTTATGGCCATTTGCTGGAAAGAGGCAGGAAAACATAAGTGTGCAGCTGTTCCACGACCTCCACATTTGGCCACGCCAGGGTGCCTGGCCAATGCTCTCAGCACGGCCAACAGCAAGATCATGAGAAACTGCACAGCTACATGAGTAAACAATTACAGATCTGGCATAAAGTCAGCTGTGTTTCTAAGGGTATAAAAGCAGGACCCTCTTGTAGCCCAATCTGAAGCCTCACCTACAGGTGGATGCACTGTGTAGGAATTTTCCTAGTTACCCAAGATTCCCAGCATCAACTGGAATGGGGCTTCCAGGCTGAAGTGTGGGCTTGGATGATGAGGATTAGGTAGTAATTGGTGATGTATTTCTTTTCAATCACTGTTCTCTCTATGCAGTAATGATCTGATGCATTGCTAATTTTCCTCTGTAGTATTCATATATTATATCTCTCTGATTCGCTTTATTGTGCTTGTACACTACATGTATGTATACACCCAATTTGCTTTAGCGTGCTTGTTTAATAAACTGTTCATATTTTACAACTAATGTGTGATCATTTTGTAGAGTACCCTGCCTGTTCACAAAACAAGTAGATAAAGTTCTCTGGCCTAACCATATAATTATGAATTATCATTACCTATTAAAGCATTTATTTTACCTATGGATATATCAAGTTTGCCATCCTTAATCCTGCAGAACAAAGTGGTATAAATGATTGATTATGCATCTATAATCCCACTATATGCATCTATAAAACCACTGTCCAAGTCTGAGACCAAGACTGGATCCAGCCACACCGAAGCTCAGCCCTGAGAAGGAGTTTAGAAAACAAGGGGGTCCTTGCCGAGCCTTGTGACTGAACAGAAGAACCTCCCTGACAACTTTGTCTGAAATACATCTATCTCCCACTCTGTCTGCAATAGTAAGAGTGAGGGGCAGAGGAGGAGGAGAAAGGAAGAACAGAAAAAAGAAAACTGGAATGAACAGTTTTTTGAAATTACTATGTTCAATACAACATTTCAAAGTCCTCTGATCTCTTTAGCCTAGAAGAATTTTCAGTTCTCTCTCAACATTCAGCCTTTCATTATTCCTTACTTCAAAAATAAGCTATCCTTCTGACATCCTGCCCCTTCACCAATATCAGCAGTGCAAACAGACTGCCAGCACCCTGCTCCCCCACCAACAACAGCAGCAAGCACGCTGCCCACATTAGTCATGTAAAGTGTGATTCTCTCAAATCCCACTACTGCTAATGGAACCAAAAGGACAGCACAACTCTTACCTGCATTCAAAAAGCATTTGCATGATTTGATCTTGCCGTCAGGTGTGCTATACACCAAGTGCCTCTAGCAGTCCACTGGAGTTGAGACATTGCTTATAATCCTGTGTTTGCAATTGGAGATTGCACAGGTCGCCATATGGGTGTGTTGCTGCTGACCTTTACCACTGCCTCAGTAAAGATTTGTTTTATAATGTGTCATCAAACTCCACTACTACTCAAACCACATCTTCTAGCTCAGGAAAACATCTGGATTCCCTTCGTTGTCACTTGCTTCAAACTCATTCAAAATTTCCTATGGCTTCCAGGCATCTCACATTCTGCTCCTTCACATCACCTTCATATATTCCTCTAAACTGATTTGTCTTCCAGAGCTTGACTTCCTTTATCTAAACCCCTTCCCTGATTTATGCTTTCTGCATTAAGCTCCTTCAGCACTTCACAGTTTCTTTCGTTATCCTACCACGTAACATCCTTTCAACATGTTCGTTTTGACTTTTTTTTGCAACCTATCCCACATTTTCCATCTCTCAATAAATCCTTTTAATTCTTCAAGATGTTTGCATATGCTCAAAGTCCACAAGAGCAAGATCACTTCTCCTACTGCCCATTTTAAAGGAAGATCTTGTAATATATCTTCACTAGTTTTCTAAAATCAGATTTTGAAGTGCACTGCACTTTGGCATCTATTCAACGAAGTATTTAAGTATGCAAAGTCCAAAGAACGGTATGGCTGGGCACTCAGAACTTCAGACTGTTGGATGGTCAGGACTAAAAGGACCTCACTGCCTTGGAGGTCACAACTTTAGAATACAGCGTTAAGTGTGCAGCTGGTCCAGATTTGGCAGGAGTATTCCATACAAACATCATAAATAAATTTTGGGATGATGGGAAATATCTTACACTTTCTTGGTTACAGCAGGTTTACCAAGGAATAAAAAGCCCCAGGCAAAATTCAGGAAAATACTTCACTTTGAAGATTAGAACTGCTTGCACTTCACTTTCACCACAGAAAAGTAACTCTGGCACTGCAGGAGTTTTGGCAGGGGGTAAATTCTCTCTAACAGGTTTGTGTGGTGAGTTTCTGTGTTTGGTTGTTTCTTTGTCTTGTTTTTTCTTTTAATTCATTAAAAAAACCCAAGCATGAGCAATAAATCACACCAACTTCTACCTCTTAAAGTTGGTAGCTCAAAATTCTCTCTGACAAATATTTTGTGGCCTCCTTCCTCTCTAACTGCAGGATTATTTTGTTAAGCACCTATATGGAGCTTTTAGTAATCACAAATGAATTATGAATATTGAAACTACCTACTTCTCTTCAATTTAGATCCTTTTAGATACCGTGTATCTGTCTCAGAAGGAGAGAAAGCATTTCTAGCCTGTGACTCAGCATTCTACTTTTTACTTCCAGTTTCAATTCTGAATTCGTCCATGTAAAGTAGATTCAAACTACAAATGCATGAAAGAAATAACACAAATACAGGAGAGAAAATAGTATTAAAGTAATAGTATGCTAACAGGAAAAGAAGTGAAACATAACAGCTTACCGTTGTGAACATAACAATACACTTTTGCTTATTAATAATGGCAACAACAAAGACAGAACCGATTCAGACTTGATAAATACCAAAACCAAACTCACTTGGTGGAAACTCCAGAGACCAACCTTTGCTTTCTGTCCTTTGGATGTCAGTCACCTAATGACAAATACAATAGCCTGGTTTTACACAGATAACAAAAAGCAAACAGATATCACTCTAAATTTAAACAAAGCACTAAGATGCTAATGTTTAACCAAAGAAATTGCAATGACAATTCAGTATATTATGTCCCAAATCAAGAGATAAAGAAAATAATTTCATTAATCAAAGTGCATTTGTACACTTACACTTTTTTTCCCAGATTAATATGTTTGCTATCTATTAGTGTGAGAATGCTAGCCTTTTCTGCAGTAATATTCATCCTCAGTGAAGATAAACTTACAGACATTATGAAGATTTTCATAGCAGAAAGCAGATGAAAGCTTTCACAAGACAGTCAGAAAACTTCAAGCACTTCTTGTGAATTCTGTAAATAGTTTTCTTTTTTAAGAAGTTGTAACTTTCATTTCCGTTCCTTTTCCTGTAGACATTGGTTTCATTTTCCCCACTAACGAGTCATCTGGGCTTTTTGCTGCCCCACCCTCCTGTGAAACTTGAATGCTTTTTTTTCTCCTTTGCTAAATTGTGTTGACCTCACTAGCACATTAATTTTATTTATCATCCTGTTTTCGATATTAAATAGCTTACTTATAACATATTTTATAGGCCAAATTATAACAATTTATTAATTATCTTACAATAGTAATGCTATGGACAACCAGAAAGAGGCACAAATGTTTCTTATTAAGAATTAGTGTGAAAGAGAACTGTCTATATGCAAACTGGAGGCTGATTATTCAAATTTTAATTCCATGCTGTTACAGCAGGACTGTCACAGTCTGCATGCATCTAGCAAAGGAAAACTTAAGCACAGGAATGGCTTATGGGCTTCCCATGATACCGACCTAAGACAGGCAACAGCTGGGGAATTCCAATGACATCCAGTAGTGAAACCCACCTAAAACAAGGTAAGCATCAACAAAATCCCCTAACTTCCCACTTTTTTAGGGTGTGCGTTTTTTAAGGAATAAAAAAAAAAATGTACTGATTTGGGCTGGGATAAAGTTAATTTTCTCATAGTGGCTTGTATGGTACTGTGTTTTGGATCTGTGATTAAAAATGTTGATAACACTGGGATGTTTTAGCTAATGCTGAGCAGTGCCTGCACTGTATCTTTTCTGTTTCAAATGCTGCGCCTCCACCAGCAAGTAAGCTGGGGGTACGTGAGAAGCTGGGAGGGGACACAGGATAGCTGACTCCACCTGACCAAAGGGATATCCCAGACTGTATGAGCTCTTGCACAGCAACGAAAGCTGGGGGAATGAAGTCCTTATCTCACTTTGCTTGTGTATGCAGCTTTTGTTTTGTTTATTCAACCGTATTTACCTCAACTGATAAAGACCAGTTTTCTTACTCTTACACTTAGGATTTCCCCCCCATCCTGCTAAGCAGAGTGAACAAGCAGCTGTGTGGTGATGAGGTGCCTACCAGGGTTAAACCACAACAACATTGTATGCCATTGCCCTTTCACCAGTAAAACATCCTAATAGTCAGAATTAGAGGCCTTTTTTTTTTTGATGGATTTCTTTGATTGTCCTTAACTAACATGGATCTTTAGTGTAATTATTTTTCAGAAACAAAAGTAATCCATGAACAGAGAATAAAGTTTGCTCTGTTAAGCTTCTGTGATGCACTAGACTCCTGATAGTTTGGTTCAGGCTCCAAATGAAGAAAAGGACTAGGCTGTGACCAGGCCATGAAATTCTCTAGCTCCATCCTGTTGTTGAAAAGCCAAAGGGACAGGGTGACATAGTAATGTGTATGAACTTGGAAACAGGATTAACGCATAAATAGAGAATGGTTCTTCCAGAACTCATTTGGTCAAGGAACAAAGGAAGCTGTGGGTACAAGGAGTCTTTTCTCCATCACACATAATTTGACCACAAGCCAACAACTTTATTCCATATACATGAGTGAGATTTTTGCACTCTCCCTCTTAAGTAGCTGGCAGCACAGCAGTGATGCCTCTCAAGGTTACTGCTTGTGCTTGAAAGATCCCTTACCAGCTGCAGGTCTTTGGTAAATGATTAATATTGCACATGACCCCATATCACAGGGCATTAAGTTCCTGTATTGGTAGCTTTGAATTATTATTATATCCTCTGTGCAGTAGCTAATAGATTGAACCTTGCCATCAGACTTCGTTAAGCCTCACTTTTACAACATCTTGCTTCAGTAAAACCACTGTTGTTGCTACTTTTGGCAGTGGTTCTTTAAGCAGTCTAAATCTCCCCTGTGGCAGCTTCTCCTTCTGCTTTAAGCCTTCCTCACCATATAAATTAATCTAACAGATTATTTCCCACTTGTAAACAGTCTTTTAAAATGAAAGAATGTATCTAAAGAATTGCAAAGGGCTACTAAAATAACACAAGCCCATCTTGCACTTCAGAACTATACCACTCATTTTAAACATATAAGCCAAACATATTCAAGAACCACAAATCCTAGTTTTAAATACAATCCAGTTAAGCATACTAGTTAACCAGCATTTTTCCCATGCAAAAAAAAAAAAAAAAAAATCTGTTTACAGAACACAAAAATAATGGCCTATAACTATGCAAATACATTAACATCACATTATCAGGGCAAAACAATGCTCCAGTATAATCCATAGACAGGGCTTTTGCTAACTTTGGTTAAAGCAGCTTGCACTGAACCCCATAAAGTCAGTACACATTAGCTAAATCCTCCCCTAAAGCCAATGGGAAACCCACATCTGAATGACATTGATAGGTAGGACTGGACAGTCTATTAAATGAGACATGACTTCAAGTCTTACTTTCAATAAGCCCAAAGAGACCTCTTTCCTCCTTTTAACATACAGCCTCCACCTTCTCATTCAAGCAATCACCTCCCACCTCCTTTCAAATCCAAAGTTCTGAACACAGATTTGGTATTTAAATATTACAGGAAAAGTGCACTTGGCTGAGAAAGCAGACAATTATTAAAACACAGTGGCTGCAAAATTTCAGCCACACCATTAAGCAACGCATTCCAGGATGATGAAAATCAACATACGGTCTTGCAATGCCAGCTGTAGCATAACTTACCTTAATATCATGGCTTTGATGACAATAATGATCTTTAGGATCAGACTCTGTTCTCTTTCTGTATTTTTCTGTTTCCTTTTGTTCTTGAGAGTTTATTAAATGGAATTCTGAAGAACTGTAGTCTCTGATATGCAAAAAGAGAGAACCCAAGGTCTTTCAATGCTGATGTCTTTTCCCCATAATCAGAACACATACCACACACGTATAATGAAAAAAAACAAATATCTATACAAGCCTAACCATCACACAAATGTGATGGCATAAACATATTTAAAGGATTTGATCAAACAATCATTTTTTTATACCTTCAAATTGCACAGTCCAAAGCTATCCAAAATATAACATAAAAAAAAAAAAAGCACATTATTTTCTAGAAAAGGGACAGGCACTGAATTACTGCACTTTTTTAAAAAATAAATAAATAATTTGGGTAACTAATGAAAAATCTTTACCAAAGCCACATTTTATTTGTGCAATATAGAAAGGAAATAAAATTAACCTGCAGAATTTTCAGGTTTTCAAAAAGCTGTTTAGTAGTTTGCTTAGTGTACTGTTTTTGAATGACAGATAGCTCATCACTACAAGTAGACCAATAAAAATGAAGATCTTTCAGACAAATGTTTAATACAAAAGTTACAGCATATATGGTAACTTAGCTGAACCTGTGAATATGGAATCCCTCTTACTCTCTTCTCTCTGGGCAAGGCAAAAGCACAGATGTGGCAAAACCAAGTTCCTACAAACTAGGATACACATCCATTTGTACCATTGCCAAAATGCATTCGCTAGCATTCAGTTCAAGTCAGCTTATCCTAGCGAACTTCACATAGCAAAGATAACACAAAAAAGTGGCTATGACTGCCCTGACATTTTCACGCACCCAATTTTCCCAACAGCAAAGTACTTCAAGTTGGCAGGACAAGGATCTCCACAAAAACGTAACTGGAGAAGGAGTTTTTACACGGACATGTAGTGATAAGACAAGGGGAAGTCGCTTTAAATTGAAAGAGGGGAGGTTTAGATTACATATTAGGAAAAAATCTTCACTATGAGGGTAGTGAGGCACTGGAACAGGCTGCCCCGAGAAGTTGTGGATGCCCCATCCCCGGAAGTGTTCAGGGCCAGTCTAAGTTGAAGGTGTCCCTGCCCACGGCAGGGGGTTGGAACCAGATGATCTTTAAGGTCTCCTCCAACCCAAACCTTTCTATGATTCTATGACTTCCCCCATTTGTAAAACTTAATACTGAAGGAAACTGCTTGGAAGTGGAACACGTCTCAAGACAGCTTATTTGGTTTCCAGAAGTCCTCCTTACTCCTAGGCTACACTATGGCTGCATTTCTGGTAAGTTTATTTCTTCCATTTTTATTCACTCATAGATGACAAAATTTAAGCAATATATATGCTATATATTACTTATACCAAGAATTGCTAAGTTTGAAAAAGGAAAGGAAACTTGGCAATTACTTACTTTTTCTCAACAAGTGACTTCTTTGGTTTCCATTTATGCTGTTTAATAGCTACAGAAAATTATACAGGAAGGGAAAAAAAATATTAGCTAGTTTCAAAGGAAAGTTACCAACGAAGGAATTGTGCTATGTTTAAGGTAGATCTTGAAATCAGTAAAGGTTACCATTAATTTCCTCTAATGTCTTCTTTAATTTCTCATTTTGCTGCATAAGATCCTTAAGTCCACCAAGAACATTCCTGCACAGATCCTGAGCCCTCTCATTGGCTTTCAAAGCCAGTTCATGTTCGCCCAGCAATGACAGTGCCTTACAGAAGTGGTAGTGACCCTACACAGACATAAGTTTAAATTTTAAGCATTCTTTCACACAAGTAAGAAAAAAGTTTCTATCCAAACCAGCTGCAACAAAGTAAAATTTTGTATACTCAGAAGTTACCTACTCCATCTATTTCAGGTCATATGATGAATAATCAAAGTTTTCAACTACTCAGAACTCTGAAACTTTCAGAAAGAGAATTGACTGGAAGTAGCGTCTAGCCTCCGGCTTTGGAAAAGAGCAATTCTGAGTTTTCCCCTAATCTCAACTACTACTTTGCAATTCTGTAACTATCCCTTTATTTACTCTTTTTTCAGGCCAAGAATATTGGTAAATACACGCCGTTCATTAATCAGGATTTTTTTATTGTAAGGACTACATATATGCTTTGTAAAGCATTGTGATAACATAGCTACTCACAACAGTGTATTTTTCTTTACAGATGCAGAACACCATGTAACAACACTTACAAGCATGTCAAAACAATATCTTTAATTTAAAAATACAAGCAAACTATGTACTTGGCTGACTGAAGCAGAATTCTTAGTCCAAAATGTACTGCGCTCGTTCTACTGTCCTTTAAATTTACTGTGTTGAATGCAGATGAGAACATGCCACATCTATCTGGGTCAAATCTGTAACTAAGATTCCAGGTTCTTGTAGTAGTTTACAGTACCAACAAAAGACAACTTTGAAATGTATATGAAACTAACCTTTGGCCAATTAGGCTTCAAAACTATGGCTCTTTTTCCATCAGCAAGGGCTCTCCTTAGAGAAGAGACGGAAAAAGAAGAGGTATTTATTACTTAAACTTTAGAAAAACCTACAGACCAGATGTAAAAGACACTATAAAAACACAAGTGAATAAAAGAAGAGTTCATTCACCTGTGTGAAGGCATGGCCAGACAACACTTCTTAGCTGAAACTTACCTGGATTAAAATGTTACAGTCTAAACAATTTCACCCATCAATTATTTATTCCCTCCTCCTGCCTACTAGGTTTTCCAGCATTTCTGCATATGTATCCCCCCCACCTTAGCTGGTGTATAACAAAATGTTCCTTTAAAAACCAAAGCCTTATTAAAAATCCTTAACACCAAACCTAAATATTTTGACAAAAATCATATTGGAGAGTAGTTATATAATCACAGCCAGAGTGCAAATAACTGCTGAGCACTGAAAAACAGTAACCTCCAAGACTCCTGACAACTAAAGTCTGAAAAACATGCTTGACTCTGACTTCTTATATACAAGGTGTCATGGAATAACTAGAATTACAATTTTGATCAGAAGAGAAGCAGACTATCCCTATGGCTCTAGGAGAGAACACAGAGCACCAGTGATGGCCTCTGCTGCTGTCAGTGCTGTCCACAGTAGACAGCTGAAGAATTTATGTAACTTTGGGATGCACCACTCGCTCTTCACTGAACTACAGCTATGTGTTAGATAAGCAGGATGTAGTAAATTACAACAAAGAGTGGTCACATACGAATTATTTCAGACAAGGAAGTTTACAAATAATCTCACACTCCCCTTTGATTGCTGGGTCATGCTGACTCAGTGGAGCATTTACAAAATGTCTGCAGTGAGACCTAACTGCAAAAGCTTGAGGCTTTAACTATTTTACCCCCACAAAGGGGAGGAAGACTGGAAAAAACCCTAAACAACCCACACGTGTTTCACACAGAAGTCTCCATAAACTGCCTAGTCACTACCTCTGGTTTTCGTAACTGTTATAGCAGGAAAGCTTGTACACAGGGATCTGAAGGAGGACAATGAGATGCAATGAAAGCTGGATACTAAGGAAAGGCCTGAAAGAGACAATAATTCTAAGACAAGGCAGTAACAGCAGAATTTAGAGATGTAGCAATACATTTTAAAAACTTAGTAAGAAATAAAAGACCACAATAGAACTAGGGATTAAAGTGGGAGAAATTGCACCATACTCATATTGCAAGGGACGCAAACAAAAGGAAAAAAGTGCATGAGTAAGAGTCAGTGGGGTACAGAACCTCAAGATAGTAATAAAAGCAGTTGAAAAGATTTAAAAAAACCTGAAGCGTTTGACTTGTTCTCTAATGTATGCTGTTGTGCTTTGTTTTTACCCACCCAGTCTTTCCTCCAGTGCCACCTTTCGACAGTCTGGCGCAGTGCTAGGACAGCTGCTCCAGTGGAGCACAGTCAAAACATCACGACATCAGGCCAAGCTGCAGGAAAAGGTCCTGTCCCGTAGCAAAGCCTGGGAGGGAACATGATCACTGCCTCTCATGAGGCTCTGAAAATGGGAGGAATACACACACCTTGGTAAAAGCTTCCAATGCTCCAGCAGATGATCCGGAGAACACTGTTAACGGCCTGGTCCCATAGTACAGGACTGCCACCACTGACAACAGGATCTAAGATACTGAGTTTGCAAAAACCTCAAGACTGAGGTTCTTGGTCTTGCTCAGCCTCAACTCCAGTTTCACCTGCCTGCTGCTTTCTTTCACTTAAGTGTGACATCAACTTCTCTAATTGAGCAGGTGTGTATGGTTAATTTGAGCTACTTGTTCATATTTGTGTGGTACAACCATAGATTTAGCTGGAGTAAGTGCTTGTAACTGCTATCTATACAGAATGAGGTATTTATGATTCCAGAACAATGATGTCCTGTAAAGAAATACAACGCTGGTATGACAGCAGAGGCCTTGAGAAGTGGAGACACAGCATGCAACAAAGTATAGGCAGGAGATAATAAGAAATGGGGCACAATCTTGTCAATGGAGACCCCATGGCTATAAACAATTCACCAATGGTCAGTTAAAGACATGTCAAATCTGGAAAAATATGACTTTAAGGGTAACAAAAAGTAATATCCATAAAAAGTACTATGTGTAGTAAACTCAGACCTAACAGGGTGCCACAGACCAACAGAGCAAAGGTGCAATAGCACATTAGTAAACACAGAAGCAAACCCAAGTGAATTCTAGAGTGAGGAAGAAGAAACCATCAGCATGAACATCACATTTCTCATGGAGAAGGGCTCTGTTCACCTACAGCTTTCTAACCCCACTGCTACAGCAATGGAACTGCCAACTTTGGTACCCATCCAGAGGAGCAGTGGAAGAGGGGAGGATAACACCAGGAAAATGGGCAAAAACAAAAAATCATGTGCATATCAATTTTAATTACATTGATATTTTTTCTTTTTATTTCAACAATTAGACCAGGGCTAATAAAAATTAGGCCCTTAAGACTTCAATTATACTAGCAATAAATTCTTGGTTTGGCTTTACATAAAAGGTATACATCCACCTTGCTTGATTTTTAGATTAACAACTGTCTTAACAAAAATAACCCACATACTCACAATGATCTCTTCTTCAAGAGGTTTAATAAAAATCACAATACTCACAGGTACTGAGATTTCTTTTCCTTGTTGTATAAGGCACACACACACAAATTTTAAGTGGTAGTACATACTGCCAGAAGATACATCTAATATTACTCATTTTTCTTAATGTCAGCTGTCTGAGGTAATAATATCACAATTATTATATACTTAAGTTTTAAGAATATTATTTTCCTAAGTATATTGACAGTTTCTAACTGCAGGATCACAACATTTCAGATTATAAACAAGGGATTACTTACTTGTACTGCCGTGTGAGAATTAAACAAAGAGCTCGGTTTCCATACAGAAGGTGGTTTGCAGGACTTAAAGAAAATTATTAAGAGTTAGTAGCGTATGTTACTATTGAAAATCTTAAGGAGAAAATAAAGTAGGCTTTCACAATAACTGTCTGCAAGCAGTCTAGCATCAATTATTTACAAGTTTCCTTGAATACCCCCACTGATTTACAAGTCAATGAGAATATTAGTTTCAATTGTGTAACAATTCGTAAGATTTGGTCCCACTAATGTGACTTCCAACCAATTAAAGTCACTTTCAGACTACCTTAAAGGAAAAAGAAAAAAAAAATAAAAAAAAAAAAAGGTGAGGAGGAAAAGAGCAATAAAAAGAGCATGAAGCACAGAACATGGAAAAGCCAGCTTGACTCCCTGGCCGTGCAGACTAAGCAGTTGCTCCAAAGAGTTAAAGAATCATCCCCAATGTACCTAATGGAGAATGAAAGTGGTGAACCAATAAATGTAATCCAGCAACCACTTGAAAGAAGACCAGGCGAACATGCACATAGTTAGGGACGGAATGCGATGATGAAGCAGAAGACAGTCGGTTCACACTGGGAGAATGAGAAAGGGAAGACAGTGCACAGAGCAGAAGAAGAAGGATCTCCTAGCTGCTAGACATTAATTCACCTTCCAGGAGGGTCTTAAGGACAATTTTTAACAAATAGCTGTAACAGTTGAGCTCTACAGCCCTTGAAAACCATGAAACTTCCTTTGCTCTTTCCAAACCATGGGATTTCCTTTGCTCTTCCACTGAATTCTGTTCATCCCTTCCCCTCATCAGCTACCCTGTGCAAAGCTGACCTTAGCCTGCTCCTCCAAGATCCTGGACACAGTCACTTGACTGAAGTCAGCCAACCCAACTTTTCAAGGAGGCTGAAATCAGCTTCAATTTGGGATTGAAATGTATCCTACTATGTGACATAAAATCTGAAGCAAGGATCAGCAAAATGCTAACCCTTTCAACTGCACAATTATAAAGCTACAGACTTCAAAATGAAAAAAATAAGTCTCCACAATCACTTTTTATGAAAGGTGGGACTTTATGAATTTCACCATATTTCACAGACACAAGGACTTGTAAAAGCAGCATTTGCACAACTACAACACAAGCAGCGATATGCTCCAAGCCTGCATTCTGTAACTACTTGACATTCCACGCGGACTATAGGAAATGGGCAAATGCTCTATATGAATGAGGCAAATTCTCATTTAATCTTCTTAAAGGAAGTCTCCCTGCCCATTTACAGAGCCCAGGGAAGACTCCAAAGCTGTTCAGCAAATGACTTCTGAGAAGAAATTAAAAAAGACTTACAAAAGGAAATTAAGTCTTTTGCATACACAGGTGCCAAGACTACACTTAAAAATAAATATTTGTTCTTGTTTACTTGTTCTGTGTCATAGCTGAGACGATAAACATTTGCAAGAGTTGGTCATACTGTTCTGCTGGAAGAGTATTCAGGAAGGATGATGCTAAAAGCAGCTGTTCATACCAGATAACTTATTTCCTTTCCTGGGTTTACTATACTTACTGTTAGTCCTTTTAAATCAGCTTTAAGCCTTAAGAGGACTTTTGGGGCAGTACAAGTTCAAACAACCATTAGTAACAAGAAATGAAATAGAACAAAAAATGTGTTAGATACCTAATTTTTTTTTTTAGAAACAGCTATCATTTGGCCTCCAAGTTGCTCATGCAAAACTATACAAAAACCAGCATAAATCTGAATAAGCTGAACACATATTATATAACACAATCTAGTTAACCAGTTAGTTAGTTCTTACCAAAACTCTATGGCTTTAGTATATGACATTATAGCATGATCAAAGTTTCCTTGGGAAAACTCCTCATTTCCCTTCTGTTTCATAGATTCACTGTTCTGTGAAATCAAGACAAAAAAACCTCAGTAACCACTGTAACTAAACTCATCTGCAATGAGAAGTAAAGAAAACTGACAAGAGGCACTTCAGTTTTTATGCTTATAGAAACAGAATGTTACATATGCGCTATTAGCTGTAATTTAATACTTTCAATTCACTGCAGTTAATAAGCTTAGAAGTGCATGAATGAAAATTTTTGCAGACAAGAATACAACGAACAATAATTAAAAAGCAGGACTAACTCAAAAGCTCTCCTGAGTTCCATAGTGTAGTCATTATCAAAAGTGAGAATATGTCAAATAGGAAAGTAGGCAGAGTAAAGCACAGTGCATACAGTTCCTTACTCGGTGCCTTTCAGTGCAGTTCCTGAACTACATAATTGAAGCACGGAAGACAAAGGAATTAAGAAGACTTCCACAGAAAGAAACCCTACACATCTACACTAAAGGAACACATGGCAAACAATTTGAGAGCATCTTATTTCTGTAATAAAATGATCAAGTTGAAAATCTTCTACCAACATTAACTGCATTACCTTGAGCTTTTGGGGGGTTAAGGAAAGGAACACTTTCCAATGTACACTGGCAACATAAACAACTAATTTGTTGTTTATTAGGATAGGATGTCTCAAGGTAACTATTTATGTCAGGACAACTACTTACCATCATCTTTAATCACCAGGTCATTTTCATAATCATTAAAAACCCTCAAAAGATAACAACAGAAAGTGAAAAGCACAAACACATTCTGATATTTTCTCTCACCTTCCTACAGTTTTCACAGGTCATAGCTTTAAATTCTTCAATTAAATTACAATCTTCCAAAGCAACTTTAGTAATATAACCTTTGCCTGGAGACAAAATTCAGAGAAATATAGTGGATGAAGAAGTTACCAATGACAAGAAGTAGTGTTTATCTGCTGCTGCTAAGAATCACACTGTTTTCTGACTGGAAGCAAAATTTGACATATCAACTAAATAACAGAAACAAATTAAGCAAAAGAAACATTCAAAAGAAAAGGATTTATTTATTATTGGGCAAGCCAAAAATAACTGGCTGCAGACTGTAAAGTGTTTATGTACTTGTCTAGTTTCAAGCAACCAAGTGAAACTTGTATTTTAAAGAATTTGCATTTTAAAGATCTGCAAAGATCTGTATTGTAAAGAATTTGTACTTTGGTTCTTAACTATAAAAAGATTCTTCTTCTCACATGTACGTTCAATTTCTACTACACTGTTACTGCAACAACTGAGTTAGAATGCACATATGCAAAAGTACGGGAATAGAAGCCACTAAACGTGTCAAATACAGCAGCCTGGAGCTTTTTGCAATTTCAGCAGAAGTTCTACTGCCAGTGCTAATATCTCAGGGTAACTTCAGTGAGCTACATATGCTTATTTTTTAAATATGACTAACCTATTAATTAGTATTTTGACAAAAACCTCTGCCAAACATTTAACAGAAAGACCCAAACAGTATTTCAGGCAACTTACAACTTAACCTTAAGTTAAAACTATACAGGGCACACATACAGGCCATAAGCGACACCAATGTGCAAAAATGTTCTGTTCAGAAAGAACATGTGCACTGTAAATATGACCCACATATAGAAATTCAAGGAAGAATTGACAAAAAACAAGGAAAAAACCCCCACACCACCACTATTTTCCCAGTCACTTTTTGAGTTGCTCCCAGAGTAATGAAATACATGCAAACATTCACTATTTCATAATTACAACACAAGTGACTTTCCTCACCACTGTTTCCCCAAAAGTGTTCATACTTACATTGACCAAAGAAAACTCCAAGACACACTGAACCAAAACCACCGAGTTTCTCTAGCCTCTGCAGAATACTGACATCACCTGTGTATCTGACCCAATCAAGTCCATGCCCAAAATCAAAGACACCCTATTTCAATTGAAGAAAAGGAAAATAAAGAAAAAAAAATAATTCTATACAAAGCAAAGTCTTAAAAACACCACCACACAAACCAGCAGCTCACTGACAATATAGTGGAAGCATTCCATGTAAATATAACAAACAATACTACTGTAACACACTATGCACTTGTTAATGATTTTTTAGCCTTTGAAACAGACAACAGCTCGTAAACACAAATATCTAGATAACACAAGCATAGCATAATAGAGCATATTCACAAAATGAAAACAGTCATTCTTTCAACAGGAGACAGAGGAGCCACTCAATTTACAGATTTTGATTTAGAAACTTCTTTTCAGTGACTGCACACAAAATTGCTTCAGTGCGAAGTGACAAGCCTGATCAGAAAAAGCAACGTTCTCCAGGCTGTTAGAGACACAGGCAGAGCTAAGACTCAACTCTGTAAATCATTACTTCCTTTCTACTAAAACTGTATTTAATTGTTGGTGCTCCAGAGCTTTAACTGAAGGAGAGTGATTGAGTGAAGAATGTCCATTGCCTGGGATATTCCCACATTACCTGAGCCAACAGATTTTGAAAAATAATGTAAAAACCCACATGACTAAGACAAATTATCACTAAACATATAGGAACTGGGTGACCCAGCGGTAACATACAGTCGTACCTATTCTCCCATTGCAATTCTCAGCTATGATACTGCCTTCTAATTTCACCGTTTTTAATTTAGCTTTTGCAATTAACCTACAGCAGACAGCAGAAACTGGAAAGTGGGAAGAAAATGACAAACACAGGGGAACTAAGAACATTCACTGTCCAAAGTTTACAAGCTGAAAAATGTAACGAGTAAAGGTCTACTATACACCAAATTTGGCAATGGATTAACAGGTTTTCGAATCACACTCTCGCTCTTGCCATTCACGGTCCTTCAGATTGAATCGGTATCACTATTTGATAATCTCATAAAAGATTTCCAACCCATCTCCAAAGAAGAGAACTTCTGTATCATTTCAGTGGTCCCCCACTTGTAGCACTGTAGCCCCATCATACAGCACTGTCATTGCTTTATGCAGAGTTTGCAAGGCCACAGGGCTGTGACTTGTCATGTTTATCCCAAGCTTGTTCTGACCTGCTTAGATCTCTGCTTTAACTTGGCTTTAACTGTAACAGAAATTTTCCTTCTGACCAGGTGGTTATGACTAATCTGTTTTTAAAATGAACCTAAGGAGACCCTAGGATGAAGACAAAGAAAACGTCACCAGCAGTCCTGGCATCGGAGAACTCCAGCTAGCAATGGCTATACCTGCCACTCCACACAAGAAAACACAGAAGCATTCACTTCAGGATCCCAAGAAACAGTGCAAGGATAAGCATAACACTGGGAAAACAGTCCAATACTAGGAAGTGTGTGTATTACAATTTTAATTGTACTATTATTATCATTGGAGAGTTTTTCTGTTTAGTAGTTCAGTAGTATTTATTTCTTCATTTTCTTTCTTCTTCTTCTGCAATAGTTCATTCTGGAAGACATCTACTATACTAGGAACAACTTCTTATCTTTACACATAAAGTGTATTTATTTGCCCACACCTAGCCGTTCAGCATTACACACCAATACCAGCACAGACAGAGAGGACACTCCTTTTGGTCTTCTTAAGATACTTGTTTTGCAATTCCTGTCACATACAGGTTTTGGTTTGTGACTCAGAGTTGCAACAGCTGGCAACTCCAGTCCTGTATCTATATACTTTAAAAACTTCAGACTCAGTTTATGCAAGCATTTTCAAGTTTGGGATATTTGTATAAATATTTTGGTTTTATTCACACATAAAGAAGCATTCTTATTAAAAACAATTTGAGAAACTTACATGTTCTACTCTGCTGCCAATATTCAGTACACCATGAATAAAAGTTGGAATGTTCTGGAAGAGGGATAGAAAACAAACAAAAACCAAGTTATTTAGATCTGATAGCTTTAGTTTCTATCTGCTGAGGCTCAATAACATTTTCTGTTCTGGTTGAATGCAGTACCATCTGGACAGTTGCTCTGGTCCATTTCAAAGTTTCAAGAAATAGATTTGTATTTGGTAGCAAATCCCCTACCATTTTTGTTGAAAAACAAATAAATGTTGACATGGAAATAGGAAAGCATGGATGTTGTTACATCTGGTTAGGAAAGTCAGCCACTTTAACCACTTCTGCAGTTACCTACATACCAAAGAACCAGCTGATATATCCAATGAAAACCACTCAAAACAACAGTACTTCTTCTCCTGAGACCTTATGCTCCTCCAAATAAAATTTACTACTGGACATACAATCTTTTTATGTAGAGGAGATACAGGCTGAGGAAGTAAGAAGAGGGAAACAGAAGTAAACAGGGAGAGAGGAATATACATGGACTCTCACACATAAAGATTGAATGGGAGACTACCAGAGAAGGAAACAGCACAAAGAACACATCACACAAGATAAAATGGAAAAACTGTAGGGACACTCTAAAGTACAAGAAGGTGAAAACAGAGCACTCAGCCTAAAGGAGGAAGCAGCAAAACCAGCATAATGAAGTATGAATCCACAAGGTAACACAGTACATGAATATCGCATCAAAGAAAGTTGCTTGGGGTTGAGCACAGAATTTTGATGGTTTTTTTTTCAAACTTATCATACCTAAATTAAAAATAAAAGTTAAAAAAATCCCTTCAGCTGATGAGAACATTTGTTATATCATTCTCTCCTCTGCTCTGTTCTGTTTCTGTTTTAAGTCAACAACAATATCAAATTTTAAGTATCATTTGCTGAATGAGGGAAAAAATAGTATTTAACTTGCACATCCAGGAATGGTGCCATTTTCCTCACAGATATGACTCTTTTAGAAATTTACAAGGGCCCCAGTCAACTATATTCTCGACTCTGCAAATACTTAGTAAGTTATCCAAACTGTAATAAAGCCTACGACACTCTTTCTAGAAAGCTGCAATTCAACTATCAGACAAGTTTTTCACTCCAGCAAAAGGAAATGTCTAATTTAACATCCCAAGATGCACAAGGTACAGATCTAATTAACCTATTATACTTGAAAACTTACACAAAGTTAAAATATAATACTTACAACAACTTTTTTCATTAAATCGGAAAGGTCTTCCAAAACCTCTAAATCACAGAGTCTCTTCCAATTCCAGTCTAAAATCTGTGAGCTGCTCAAAAAACAGAACAAGTTTCTATTTAGGAAAATAACACTGCATTATTTGGTCATCATTACTACTATTTACGGTAATTAGATCTAAGCAGGACCATGGTTACAAACTCAATAGTTACAAATGTTATCCAGGAAGACAACATCAGCTGCTCTGGAGAGAGGCAGAGAGATGACATCATCTACTTGGGACTTGTGCAAAGCATTCAACACTGTCCTACATAACAACCTTGTTTCTGAACTGGAAAGATGTGGATTTGATGGATGGATCACCCAGTGGATAAAAAACTGTCTGGACAGCTGCACACAGAGAGCTGTGGTCAATGGCTCAATGTCCAACTGGTGATTGGTAACAAGTGGTGTCCCTCAGGGGTCGGTGTTGGGACCAACCCTGTTCAACATCTTTGTCGGTGACATGGACAGCGGAATTGAGCGCACCCTCAGCAAGTCTGCCAACAACACTGTTATGTGCTGCAGTTGATACACTGGAGGGAAGAGATGTCATCCACAGGGACCCTGACATGCACCTCATGAAGTTTAACCATGGCAAGTGCAAGGTCCTGCACCTTAGTTGAGGCAATCCCAGGCACAGCTACAGGTTAGGCAGAGCAGTCAGAGCAGCCCTGCAAATAAAGATTTGGGGGTTTTGGTTGATGAGAAACTGAACATGAGTCGGCTTCAGTGTGCGCTTGCAGCCCAGAAAGCCAACCATATCCTGGGCTGCATCAAAAGAAGCGAGACCAGCAGGTCGAAGGCGGTGATCCTGCCCCTCTACTCTGCTCTCATGAGACCTTACTTGGAGTATTGTGTGCAGTTCTGGCGGCCTCAACATAAGGAGGACACCACGCTGTTGGAGCAAGTTCAAAGAAAGGCCATGAGGATGATAAAGGGGCTGGAGCACCTTCCATACAAAGAAGGCTGAGACAGTTGGGGCTGTTCAGCCTGGAAAAGGAAAACGCCTTCTAACCATAACTAACTTAGGCCACTGGTAAAAACATTCCTGTAGACAGTGTAACCGCTACTGAAAGTATACAACGAACTTTCATTGACAACCCCAAACAAACAGAAAAAAAAAACAACCCAAAACAAAGGCTGATTAAATCACTTTGAAATATGATTACTTACTTCAAATCTGCTGCCAAAGAATTGCTTTCACTTTTGAAGAGAAAAGGCCAAAAGATGAGTATTTTAATAATGTTGCAGCATTCTATTAATACGTCAACTGGCTGACTGCACCACACTTCACAGGGATCAACATCTTCAAGAAAACAGTTAGGAATCAGACTACTCAATTCAGGCATTACAAGTAATTGAAGTCAAAATAAACATTCAAACCATCAGTTATTTCCATGCTGTATTCTTAAGTACTACATAAGGAAAAACAAGAAAATCTGAACACTCTAAATACATCTGGCAGCTTCAAGTGCTTTATAAATTGAAGGAGAGGGAATTTATATGGAGGCATAGAAGCAGTATGCATGGGAGAACACAGGTCTGCTGGTAGGCTTTACATTCCTTGCTCAAGGAATTACCTGTGTTCTGAACTGCACTGATATGTTATCAATTTGGAACTGAAGGAGTTGGCAAATGAACTTCTTAAGCCACTGTCTATCATATTTGAAAAATCATGTCAGCAAGGTGAAGCTCCCAATGACTGGAAAAAGGGAAATATAACCCTCATTTTCAAGAAGGGGAAAATGGATGACCCAGGGGATTACAGACCAGTCAGTCTCACCTCTGTGCCTGGCAAAATCTTGGAGCAGATACTCCTGGAAGGCATGCTAAGGCACATGATAAACAACAAGGTGGTTCGTGACAGCCAACAAGGCTTCACAAAGGGGAAATCCTGCCTGACCCATTTGATGGCCTTCTATTGATGGGGCTACAGAACTGATGGACAGGGGCAGAGCCGCTGATGTCATCTACCTGGACTTGTGCAAAGCATTCGACACTGTCCCACGTGACATCCTTGTCTCTAAATTGGAGAGACATCAATTTGACGGATGGATCACTCAGTGGATAAAGAAGTGGCTGGATGACCACATGCAAAGAGTTGTGGTCAATGCCTCAATGTCCAGCTGGAGACACGTAATTAGTGGTGTCCCTCAGGGATTGGTGTTGGGACCGGTATTGTTCAACATCTTTATCGCTGACATGCACAGTGGGATTGAGTGCGCCCTCAGCAAGTTTGCCGATGACACCAAGCTGTGTGGTTCGGCTGATATGCTGGAGGGAAGGAATGACATCCAGAGGGACCTTGACACGCTTGTGAGGTGGGCTGATGCCAACCTCATGAAGTTTAAACATGACAAGTGCAAGGTCCTACACCTGGGTGGGAGCAATCCCAGGCACAGCTACAGGTTGGGCAGTGAAGAGATTCAGAGCAGCATGAGGAGAAGGACCTGGGGGTGTTGGTCAATGAGAAACTGAACATGAGCCGGCCTCAGTGTGCGCCCGCAGCCCAGAAAGCCAACTGTATCCTGGGCTGCATCAAAAGGAGTGTGACCAGCAGGTCAAAGGAGGTGATCCTGACCCTCTACTCTCGTGAGGCCTCAGTTGGAATACTGTGTGCAGTTCTGGTGTCCTCAACATAAAAAGGACATGGAACTGTTGGAACAAGTGCAGAGGAGGGCCACGAGGATGATCAGGGGACTGGAGCACCTCCCGTACAAAGACAGGCTAAGAAAGTTGGGGCTGTTCAGTCTGGAGAAGAGAAGGCTGCGTGGAGACCTCACAGCAGCCTTCCAGTATCTGTAGGACATCTGTAAGGATGCTGGGGAGGGACTCTTCATTAGGGACTGTAGTGATAGGACAAGGGGTAATGGGTTAAAACTTAAACAGGGGAAGTTTAGGTTAGATATAAGGAAGAAATTCTTTACTGTTAGGGTGGTGAGGCACTGGAATGGGTTGCCCAAGGAAGCTATGAATGCTCCATCCCTGGTGGTGTTCAAGGCCAGACTGGACAGAGCCTTGGGTGAAATTTTTTATTATGAGGTGTCCCTGCCCATGGCAGGGGGGTTGGAACTAGATGATCTTAAGGTCTAATTAATAGACACATCTGCTGCTAAATGAGGAGCCTAACAAGGGCTGTGAGCTGTTTAATGGCTGTTAATGTTCAAGGTAAAACATGAGCCTCTTTAAACTGTACCCCGTCAATTATTTTCTACAGTAAGTCCAGAGTAGTGTGGTTCATAGCAACATGGTACAATAAAATCAGCAATATTATTCCTTTTTTTTCTCCAGAGGCCATTATCTGCATGATACATGGCTCTTTCAAAAACATAATCCATTTCCTTCAGAGATTGTCTTTAAAAGGTAAAGATCCTTTTTACACTATTGAGATGGCATCAATCATTCTCAGAGCAGAAGCAGTATTATCTGAGATCCTGAATATATGCAAAAATACATTCTACATAGTTGGCTGTGTTCATATGAGTGTCCAACATGTTACAGTTTTGAAGAACTTGACATACTTTTGAAGCACTTGATTTTCTGCAACTAAAAATTATTTTTAAATGTTGTAACTGCAGAATTTTACCTACAAAGATCAACTTGAATGTATCTTTAGATCCATACAGCTATGATATATCTACAATTAACACACAGGTAATGAACACAAGCCTAAGTCACCATCCTGGAACATTAATTGTCTGCATATATGCACGTATTACTAAGGATTTACCTGTTCTCACAAATATATAGTAGTCTTTTGCACATTACGTTAAGACAAAAAGATGAGAATTCTTCCAGTGTAAAAGAACATACTAATGCTTCTGCACAGAAATAATAAATTTCTACTTATTCAGACAAAATAAGGAAAAAAGTGAAACAGCAATCAAAAGGTCTAAACACAGCATAAAAAGTGTATTAGAAAGTATGTAATATTGTTTTAGTTTATATACCTGTTTTAGGCTTCTGTGGTGATCGCTGTACAAACACTGCATGACCCTAAAGATAAACATATATTTTTAACATTGTTCATCTCACAAATGTGTTACACTAGCTATGATTGATGAACTGTTTTTAAATATTAAACCAATACAAATTGTTTACATCAGGGGAAGGGGGGGATGAGAGCGATTTTTACATTCTGTCACTGACTTTTTTTCTCAAGAAAAGGTAATTATTGAACATACTTAGACCAGTATAAAAGATGCGCTTTGGCAGACCTTTATTTTTTCAGTGGCATACTTTCTGGAAATACTAGCATGCTATGTGCAAAGCTGACTTACTATGTGCAAAGATGAGTTACTAACTTGACCTAAGGTGATGACAAGCAATCATGTGATTTCACCCAAAGCAGCATTTTTGTACTATCAGAGTGCTACATGCAAGTCAAAGCTTACTCTCAGAAATAAGTTGCTGTAACACTGACATACTTAACAGACCATGACACCCAATGAGAAAGAGGGAAAAAAAAAATTATTTCAAAATCAGTTAGTCTTGAAAGATGACTGAACATCTCCACTCCACAGAGCAGATTTTAGCACAGTATTTAAAGTCAAAACAAAACACACACACACCCCCAACACACACCCTTCTGTATGTCAAGCTCAAGGTGGTATTCCCATCAAAGCAAAGTTGAAAACCAAGATTTAGCACCTGCACAGAACCAAGCGCTTTCTTTCCATAGCACAGCACACACATCACCTTAAGAGATAAAATGTCTAGTATCTTATGCTAACACAGCTCTTAAAGTACTTCATTTTGTCCACAGAACACACAGGGAAAAAAAATATCTTTAGTGATCTAACCAATTTCTAATGAGACTCCGTACTGGAATGGTAAATTCAACTTACCTCTACTTTTAATTTCTGCTTCGGAAGAATAACACTAGGCCAGCTAGCCTGCATTTTGCAGCAGCAACACCTGAATAAATAACTCATAACTGAACTCTCCAAGCAGCAAGAAGATTAACTACTATAGTGTTTTCTAAGGCTCCTTAAGCATAGCAAGCCAGGGAAAATAACAGTAAAGGAAAGCAATCTTGCAAGTATTAAAACAGAAGAGTGCTACAGTTTATTCAATGAAAGAAACAACTAAATACGTAGAAGCTTTATTGGGCACAAAAGGCTAGAGAAAAATTGTAAGACATGACAAGAACACAGAATGGGTGAACACTGCTGTTAATTTGCAGACTTGAACTTACATGAACTAAGCTGTGATTGCTCTGCAGTTACAGGAAGTGAATCTGTCACTTGGAGATATAGCATCCCCAATATGGCCTAGATACACAGCCAAACAGTTGGTCAAGTTCTCCTAACAGGACCTGTACACCACCATCTCGTTTCACATAGCTGTATATGCACTAAATAAAACTTACTCAATAAGAGGATACACAGTATCTATGCTGTACACCAATTTAGTACTTCTGAAAGTGAATAACAGTGGTGTAAGGTACTTTTGCATCAGTTTGAATTAATCAACACTAGCAATTACTCTGCAGATCAGATATAGGTATAAACTCCACTGGAACATCTTGCAAGTTTTTCATCTAGTTCGAATCCTACTTACCAATTCACAGCAAGATTTACGACCAGCATAAAAAGCCAGGCCTGCAGACTCAGACTTGAATACAGGTTCACCCATGGTACATGATCCTGAGAGAAAAGAATGATGAGAAAGGCATGAAGGGAAGAAGCAACTAACACATGCTTTGCAAGACTTGAAATGATCACAACATTAAATTATTCTTTGCAAGAGTTTCACGAAAGATGTGTTCTTGTTTTCACACAACATAGGTTAATGCGCGAAACAATATCTTAACGAATCAGTCAAAAGCTAGTTAAATCGACTGACATTCTCCCAAGTCCCCGACGCCAGACAGTACTCCAGCGCGCACCCTCACACCAGATCGGCAGCAGAGGGAGTGGCAGTTCTTACCAGCCGGGGAGGGTGCGGCATCCCAGAGCTATTGCCACGTCCCAGGTGAGCAGAGTTAAAGCCCCGGGCAGCCCCGCCTGATAGACTCAGCGCGGCAGCCCCGGCCCAGGCCGCGCATCCCTCGGCGGCTCGCCTGGCAGCGCCCGTCCCTTCCGCAGTCCCGCCAAAGGCGAGGCTAGAGCCGGCCGGGCTCCCCGCCGCCGTGACACCCCGAGGCTCGCCACTGACGTGTCGCAGCCCAGCGTTTCCCGCCGGGACAGCCCTGCCCATGCTCGCTCCTCCTAGCAATAAAGAGCTTCAGCGAGCTGGAGGAGCTCCGCCGCTGCTCTCAGCGCCGACAGCACCAGTGCCCGCCTCAGGCTGACCGAACTGGGCCCGGAGTCACTCCGCCGGCAGCTCCGCAGAGATGGGCATCACCCTCCCGGACACAGCCCCACATGGACGAAGGGGGCTCAGGAGCCCAGCGAGACACGGGGCGGTGGGAAGCACCCGCCGCCGCCGCTGCCGCCCCACTCACCAGCCGCCGCCGCCTCAGCCGCTACCCCTGGACTCCGCAGGCCCGCGGCAGCTCCCACCCGCACCCAGCGGCGCTCTGCCGAGTGGCTGGCTGCCGCCTGACGTCAGGGAACTCACAGGCTCCGCGCCGGTTGCCGCGAGAGGGCCCAACGCTGTGGGTTGTGGGTGCGCATGTGCGGGCGGAGGCGCGCTTGCTTCCTGCTCTTCCCTCCCTGGCTAGGCCGTGACCCCGAAAGGGAGGAGGCAGGGGGACGGGACGGGGGTGCGGGCCGGGTGGGGAGGAGGTTGTAGGCCGGTAGCACAGCGGTTCCTGTGTGTGGGGCGAGCGAAACCGCGGGCGGGGCTGAAAAGAAGGGGGTCGTGCCCCCACGACCGGGAAACCTGTGACAGCGTCTGACCGTGTCCTCTGTGTGCCGTCCTCCCCTCCTCTCCGCACTCTCCATTCCCGCCCCCATTCCCCCCGTAGTTTGAGGGAAGAGACGGACATGGTTGAAAACTCTCCAGCCCCACTGCCGGAAAGGGCAATATATGGATTTGCTCTTTTTTTAGGATCGTGGTTTGGCTTCAGTAAGTATACCGTGTGCTGAGTACTTCACCAGAAAGCGTTGCTTTGTTTACGAGGCAAATGTAGTTCCCGATAAGACCGCCTGGAAAGGATCAAACTTGTATGACACCGTCTGTTGCAAGGGTGTGTGGTGAACTATGATGAACAAACCTGTCTGCTGTTACAGAGATTTGTCATTGCTTTTTGTAATTTCTTCGTGTTTTGTCTGTTTTGAACCTTATTACGGGACCTTTAGTAGTATTACAGAGACAAATTACAAAATTCTCTGCATTCTTTTGTTAGCTTATTTTACTTGAATTGCATACATGGTTGTTACTCAGTAACTACTGTTGATGCTCGTGGTGTAACCTTCCCCACCCAAATACTGAAATTAAAAAAGTCATTATGGCCAACAGCAATGGAGAATGATTAGGGTTACACCAGTATTTCTTTATTGATGTGACAGATGCTTTGTCATATCATAGAGTACCACAACCATTCTTGGCAAAGCATGACCTAGACTAGATGTCCCAGCACCCTGGCCAGCTGGATCTTAAAAGTATTCAGTGTTGGAGAACCCACAACTTCCCTGGGGAGATTCTTCCAGTGGCTGGTTGTTCTCATTGTGAAAAATTTTCCTGTGTCCAGTTGGAATCTTCCCAGGAATAACGTGTGCGCATTACCCCTCATCTTTTCCATGTGACTCCTTGTAAAAAGGGAGTCTCCATCCTCTTTGTAGCCATCCTTTAAACAGTGGGGCAAATACCCTGCATGCTTCCATAGGACCAAGGCTTGAGAGAGTGAGGGCACCTTTTCAGCACAAGGTGCTGCAACTATACTGTACTCAAACAATAAACCAGGATCCTACCGTAAGTCTTTCTCACCCTTAAAAAGTAAGAAGAAATGAAAGTATTTGATTTCTGTTACTGTTACAGGAAGCCACTGCAGTTCTACAGCTTGTGTCACTGTTTGGCTACTAATCTGTTCCCCTCAAGTTTTGTTAAACTTTTGTCTGTATTTGTTAGGAAACAAAATTTCTTGTTATTGTTTTTGTTAACATGAAAATGATTATCTTGCCAGCAGTATTTCCAGTAACAGCATCTGACCAGTTCTATCCAAGCACTGTAATTCTACCAACTTTTCTCAACCACATAATTCACCGTGTGATTATTTTCTGCTGTTTTCCACATTGAGAGGCGTTTGACATCCTTTTACTGAGGGCTTTCTCTGTTTTGCCATTCAACTTGCAAGAAATTGTCTGTCTGTACAGGACATCAGAAAGTAAATGTTAAAGCAAATATAAAAATGACACCATATAACCACCTACAAAACATTGTCCCTGTGTTGGGCAGGTGTTGTGCCTGAGACACATATTCTACAATGTTTTGGTTGAGCTACTTTGGTTTAAATAGTGTAAAAGCAAAATATTGCTCTAAAACTAGGGAAGGAAGTGTAAACCGCTATCAATTGTACTGTTGTGATCTCTTTAATTCTTTCATGCAGTGTTGTACCTCATCTGGGCTTATGTTCCCGAGACTTGGCTGTTCTCACTGGGACTAACATACTGGCCTCAAAAGTAAGTTCAGCCAGTTGAACTTTTTCGCCTGAATATGTGTAAGTGTCGGACACCCTTAAATATCCTCAAATAACAAAAGTTGGGGTTTTTTGTTGTTTGGTTGTGGTTTTTTTTATATAGTGGCCCTGTATTTAATCCAGGTTTTGATGATAAAGGACTCTAATCTTTCTGAAGCATTTTTTTATGTAGATAAGTGTCTATGGTGAGAAAAGCGATAGTATTTGGATGTTTTGTGATAAATTTGTTCTCAGGAACTTTGCCAGTGGAAATACAGTAAACTTCATCGAATCATAATAGTAGTAGTTAGGTTTGGAAAGGACCTTAAGATCATCTAATTCCATCCCCACTGTCATGGGCAGGAACTACACACACTAAACTGTGTCACCCAAGACTCCATCCAACCTGGCCTTGAGCACTGCCAGGAATGGAGCATTTACCACTTCTTTGGATAACCTGGTCCAATGCCCCACCACCTTCACAGTAAAAAACTTCATTCTTTTATCTAACCTAAACTTCCCCTGTTTAACTTTGAATGTTACCCCTTGATGTTTATTTAAAGATTTAAGTATTTCCTGAGCCCCATACTTTGGCCAAAAAGCGGCCAGTGGCTGAATACTTTTCTTTCTCCATATAAAACAACAGTACTGTATCATCTTTTCCTGTCTTTTCCATATGTATAAGACATATCTTTCCAGTTTTTCAACATCCTCCCTAAGAGACTTTCTGGAGGAATGTTATTCCTGGGATGATTCCTCTCATCCCTTTTCCTTAGGCCTGTCTGTGGTACAATGATAGTATTCTTTTTAACCACAAAGTGTATCTTCAAAACATAATTTAAAAAACCCCCAACACATAGGTAAGAAATCTATTTGAGGATCTATACCAGACTAGCTTTGGTGACTCTGCAGTCAGTAATAATGGGAGAGGCCACAGCCTCTATTCAGAGGTGGTGTTTTCTTCTCCTCTTGGCTGAGTTTGTGCGAGATACAGTAACAACTGCTATATTAAAACTGTTGTATCATTAGGTGTTTGTTATTATGATATGTGAATTTTAAAACCTTCTTCCTCAGGTACTGGGCAGTTGCTTTGCCGGTGTATCTACTGGTTGCTGTAGGAATTGGTTATATATTACTTTTTGGTATTAACATGATGAGTACAGCTCCACTTAACTCCACACATACTATTACAGGTAATTTTAGTGGTTTTTCTGTTTTGGCTTTTTTAATTTTGATACTCAACTGGTAATTTTTGTAAATGTATATATGTAGCTCTATATAATATAAACCAAATTTTAAGCCTTTAAATACTTTGATTTAGAAAAGGAGTTCTTGGAAGTACTGAAGGACTAGAATGAAAAGATAGCCATGAGCCGGACTCTTCCCTCTATGCCATCATATTGTAGTGGTTTCCAACTAGCAAAGAGTACTTTGTTGGTAAAACAGACCACTTTGGAGGAACAGGGGTTAGGCATGTAAAGATCTGAAAGGTTAGCACCTTGCATTATGAACTAGTGAAGAGTGTCATGGGAAGAAGGGTGTGACTACCTGCGTGGCAGTGGCAGAAGTGGGAAGGCAAGGAAGAGTCAATGTGGTGCAGAGGAGGATGTTGTGGTATTGAGGCATGATTAAATATGTCAGTGATTGCCTGTGTAAAAAAGCTGTTCTTCAGTTTTTCTCTCAGCTTTTGTGTAGCCTTTACTCCTGCCAAGGAGACATGTTCTAGGCATTCACAACATTCTCCAGGCAGCTGCACCTTCTTCCACATGCACTTCCACTTCCTATTTGCAGGTGTCAGAAAAAACACAGACAACAAAATTTGGCACAAAATTTACCTATTGCTAAAGCAACTGCTGAAGTTGCATTCTTTCACCAAACTATGTACATAGTAGTAGTACATTACAGTGCACTACTAAGGAAAAGCAATCCGTTGAGGCTGTAGTTCAAATGCATTACTCCAATGCTGCTGTCAAGAACTGCCATTTAGTCACCTTTGTGTTCCTGGGCTCTCATTGACACTCCCATGTCACCTTCCCTTTTGATGTCAAGCCAAGAGTTTGTGTGGCTGTATGGCAGGTGGGACAGGGTACCTACTATGTTTGAAAAACAACTGTATTTGAAAGTTTCCTTTTTCAGAGGGAGAAGTTCTGTAATTGTGTTCAAAACGCATCTGTAAAAAAGGAATGGATGCTGTGTCATGATGGGAACAAGCAGCCAAGATAAAGGGAGGGTGGACTGCATCTCTCAGCAAAAATTCTAGTACAGTGTTCAAACTACAGGCTGAGCTATTCAGTCTGGGCTTTTTTGTTTGTTCTTTTTATCCTTGGATAGTTAAGATTTGATGTCATACAGCATCTTAAACCAAGTCCCAGAGAGTGATTTCAGCAGGAGGGTGGGGTTGATTTCTTCAGGGGCTCTACTAAGACATCTTGATGTAAAGTGTTTCTGATGGCCATCTTATTATACCTCAGCAAGATGGGCTTTTCAGCATTACTTATAGCAGATGAATTTATGCAGTGTTTCATTACATAATGTTGCTTGAAAGGAAAAAAAAAAATCTATAATAAATGAAATGTTCTTATTCTTTCCTGTAGATAACTATGCAAAAAAGCAGCAGCAGAAGAAATTCCAAGAAGAAGCAATTCCAGCACTGAGGGATATTTCCATCAGTGAAGTAAACAGAATGTTTTTCCTTTCTGAAAAAGGGATCCGCAGTAGTAGGTAGTCATTAAGATCTGTTTGAATAAAGGAGTAGTACAAGTGTTACATAAGGAAAATCAAAACCTCTCCAAGCTAAAAGTAACCCAGTGTCTTTCTACTTGCAGAAGAAAGTTGGGGGTTTTGTGGTTTTTTTGTTTTTTGTTTGGGTTTTGTGTTGTTTTTTTTTTTTCCCCTGAATCTAACTAAATTTATGGTTACATATTTCCCTGAGATGGCTTGATTTTATTATACATGCACCTTAATAACATGCCGTGGTATGAGAATTATGCCACATTAATTTCTCTAACCATTCTTGTGAGTTTAAAATGTTCTATTGTGTGCATATTTCTGCTTGTAATTTTCCTCCACGAATGAAAGAAATAGCTTTCAAACATAGCGTAATTCTGTTTCTCTTTGAATTCAGCGAGGGAAAATGTGTTCCACTGGTCAAATGGAAGTTATGTTAATTTGAAGTTTTTACATTGTAAATATACAGTTCTTATCTGTAAATATTAATAAAATATAGCCAACTTTTGCTTGTTAAAGTTAGTGGTTTTCCTGTGATTCTATGATATTTGTTCTGGGCAAAGGTGTATAGTGGTCCACTTTTCTTTACACAATTATTTACTCAGCAAAATATGTTGATTTCCTCCCTCTTGGCCCAGACCAGTGGGTTTCTTGAAATGCAAAGATTCCCAGAAATAAGGAAGGTGGATTGTGAAGATTTTTCTGAAACAAATCTCGAAATGACTTTTTTTAAACCACTCTTAAGAATACTGAAAACTAGATTCTGGAAACACAGGAACAGGCAGGTCCATGTTATTATAGCGTAGGTTATAGCAGAAGGTGCAGTAACTTGTTATGGCAGTGGTTCAGATGTTTCTGAAACAGTGGATTTTCTTTCAGGTGTGCATTACTGTGCAGAGAAAGTTTTTATTGCCTTTCGTCCAAGAGTCACACACCTGGTTATCTTCAGCAGTCAAGGTTATTCAGCTTGGTTATGAAAGCCAGGGGATAGAGCTTCATTATTGTTTGTTAGGTCTGTAAGCCAACTTCTGACCAGCAGAGAATTTAGTTAAAAACATCACTATTTCATTAAAAGGTAATAAAGTTTTGAAAATTTCTGTGAAGAATCTTAGCCAGTTCCTTTAGAAAATGGTCAAAACAACCATCAGTTGCTGTGGGAAGTCTTAAGACCTGGTAACAGTCAATCTAATATAAATAGAAAATCTGTTGTTTTTTCATCCTCTTTAGTAGTTTGCTATTTTTTTCCACCTGTGTTTGAAGAAAAAACCCAAACCTGCTAGGTGTTGCGGGTAGGAGAAAAATACCTTCTTAAGAAAGGCAAAAATACATTTCAACATTTCACTCTGAAATGGTAAATTTTAGGTATATTGTTGTTTGGGGACATTTCACAAGAGTGAGTGTTTGTACATAAGCCTGATGACTGCAGATTGGTACAATGTTTGTTTGATAGTTATAGGCATGGTTGTGAACTTTTGTTTTTCAGTTTGCCCCCAGTTGCTATTGTTTCCCCCTCCTGCCATGCTTTTGCCCTTCTGTTAATTTTAATTTATGTGCTCAAACATATATGGGGTGGATTCAAGATTTTGTGATCAACAGACATGAAGGTGTATTTACTCTTGTGAATTCTGTAATGTTGTAGACACTGAACTATTGGCTGTAATTTTTTTTTTTTGTGTAATTTCTACTTGTGTTCTGCATTCCTTTTGCTTTCTGAGAAGGCAATTTCGGTTTTAATTCTAAATTGACAGCAAGTGAAGGCCACGTTTTTGGTATCATTTGATGTAGGGATTAATTTAGTCCCCTGTTAAGGATACCCAAATCCCTTCAGGATAAAGAAAAGCTACTGGAAAATGCCCTCAAGCCCTGAAAGCACACAAATTAAAGGACTGTAAGCCTTCGACAAAGATTGTATCAGTGATGAATCTGCCATTTCATTTAACTGCAGACTTCACAATTATGGGAAAACTAACAGAGGTACTTAAGTGAGTAGGCAAAGTGGGGCCATTTGTTTAAGTAAAACTTGCAGGCCTGAAACTCAATCTTTGCTTTTCTATCACTACTGTGTAGTGGTGCTTCAAAGGCACTGTAGTGACCTTTTCTTCAACTTAAGAGTAATGTTTGACACTTCAGAAATTGCCTCTGTGATCAAAATAAAGCCAGTTGTCTAAAAAAATCTGTTGTTGTCATTGGGCTAACAAATGCATTGTAGGGAATTCAGGTATTTGGGATCCGTCATTTCACTGTCTTGCCTGTGACTGTGATTAAGGAAAAGATATGCAACTCTGCTGGCAAAAAGAAGAGAGAGTCACCCTTTTGTAAATGTACAGCACACTTACAGCTGTAGTTATTTAGTGGGTTTTATATAGACTTTGCCTTAAATATTATTCAGAAAAAAAAAAACCAAACCTGAAATGATTGAACTGTGTTGCTACTAGTGCCTTTCTTTACAAAACATACCTGTTTACAGATGGGATATCGGGTATCCATTCTTCTCAGAGACTGAAGAAAAACTAAATAAATAAAGGCAAAACCCTAAATTTGCCCCCATTTTCACCCTTTTGACTTCCTCATGGTATGCTGTTATAGCACAACCTCTAGTAACAGAGTTACACCAACTGCATTGTCCTTGCTGAAATAAATGATGAAACCGCAGCCTTGCGTTTTAATGCACCTTCTAGGATTCTTCTGCAGTTTTTATATATTGGAGACTGGTGGTATTTTACACATTTTGCTATAAATGTGATCTTGTAAAGCAGGTTCCCCCAAATGGTGTTTGAATGAATGTCTATGTAGACATGTCACAAAAAAAAAAAGCTGTTCTGTTTAGAATGAAAAGGTGATATGCCAAAGGTAATAATAGAGCTTTGGTTGCTGAATTTGTGTATACATGGTAGAGTATGTCTGTTTTCCACCTTAGCTGTAAGGAGAAGAGTAGTAGCAACACAGACTGTGTTTATGATGTTGAAGTTGAGAAGTACTGAAAGAGAGTCATGCAACTGATTTAAAAAGGGAAGCTATCTTGAAACTGATTTTGGTCTTTTTCATTGTACTGTATTGAATGCCATAAGCATGGATGCTTCAGTGCAAATGTATGGTGTATGCATGTGAAGTAGTAGAAGAGCTAAATTCTTTGTGTAGCCGCATAATTTCATTCTAAGCATTGGTAGAAGAATCTGCCACTTTGACGTTAACAGTGAGCTACAGCAAAAGAGGTAAATGATCTTTTGTGAAGTTCAAATGTATAAAGCCCATGAAGTAAAATATGCAGGCACACATGAGTAAGAGGTTAGCACGATGTTTGTGTTTACTGTTCCTACAGATTGGATGGCTGGAAGAAGAAAAGGAAAGAAAAAGCAACACAGCATCTCAAATGTTATTTCAGTTTCTAGACATAAAAGTGATGCCCTTGCAGGAAGAGAAAGAACTTGTTTCAGCAGTAGTGAAATGGAGTTGTCTTTCTCCTTGAGATACGCAGGTACACTTTTGCTGTTACCTAATGCATTCTGAAGTGTACAGGCTGTCTTAAAAATATTTTAGCTTACTATGAAATGCTGTCATCTTGATTTGATGATCTTTAAAATAATCATTGTTTGTGATTGGGGATATAAGCAAAAACGTAAGTAACAAATTACTCTAGATATTTTATGGCAAAGCTCATATACCAGTAAGTGCCATCAAAGACCGTCTCATATGAATCAGAAAGCTGTAATATTAGATGGTTATATTGTTGCTGCAAGCAGCATTTCTGTAAAGTTAAAAATTGTCCTGGGTCGGGTGGGCTTATACTGCCTATGAAGCAGGTAGTGTGTCTGGAGCTTTTCTAAGAGCAGGAGTGCGGGAAATGTATGTTTTAGTTCCACAGTGCAGATTTCTCTGGTACTCTGGTGGTTCATTGGTACACCTCCATGCAAGGTGGTCTATAAACATTAAAAATGCAACTCTACCTCCAACAGCAAGTAAAGTGTATACAAGAAATGATGGTAAAGTAATAGTAACAGGTTTTTACGTTCTTTTTAGTGGAACTTGAGATGCTGTGAGTTAAATCAGGAAAAGTTAGGCTAAAAATATACCTTAAGGAGGAGAAGCGATAACTTTAGAAACAGTGAACTTCCCAACTCTCGTTCAATATGAGAATGGAGGTAATGTGAGGTAGTCTAAATAGTGTTTGACTCTTCTTCCTCTTCTCCCCTGCTCCAGCATTCTGTGCCATGAGAGTGTAACATTGATATCTTAGCTGAATCTCTAGCAATTCAGTTTGATAACTTTGATTAGAGTAATAAGAAGTTACGAGTTCTTTGCCTTAATACAGTGTTTCTCTAATACCTAATTCACATTCATGCCGAAGCTCCCACCAACGGAAACTTACCACTAAAGCTCTTTTGAAAAAACAGCTTTTTGAGTACTTGCTTTCTTTACCAGGCAGTTTCATTTTGGGGTGTAAATGATAAAGCATTTCTGACTTACAAACAGAACAGTTAATAAATGATTTTGTGTAAATAAATTTTGTTCCATAATGCATCTTTTCCATCGGCACTTGAGTCTGAGTGGCTAAAATGTTTAACTCAAAGTCCTGCTTGCTGCTGTACTATTAGATCTCCAGTCAGCTCTAAAACAACTGAGATGAATGTTTTTTTTATATGCCTCCCTCTATTCATGAATGGAACTGTATTCTGAGGAGAAAGTTTTGGAAGCATTTAGTCTTGTTCTGCCAGTTCCCTTACACAGAAATTGGCAAAGTAAATTTTGTTGGCATGCTGTGCAGTTTCTGTATCAACTTAAATCTCAACCTTTTGCTTAAATCAGCTGATAGTTTAAACCAGTCTGAAAATCACGATTATATTGAATGTAATTTTAAGTAGTATATGTTTCAGAGAAGGGGGTGAATTTTGCTTCCTGAGCTTATAAAGCTGCTATTTGGAAAATTGCTTTTTCTCAGTTGTGGCAACTCAGTCCTACTGCTGTTGTCATTCTCTCAGTATAAATGTAGCTTAGGAAAAAAATGTGATTGTGATAGTTGGTTTTTTCCTTAATACAAATTATTACTGCATTACTAGTAATAATTTGGCATTATTTTATAAAGAACACTCAAAGAACTTTAATGTCATGCAAGGATATTATTCCCTTGGATCTATGTATCCTCCAAGATCTTGTCTTGGAAGATCTTAGAAGTAGAATTCAAGACTGTTTTATGAGCATACTTTAATTTTGATTTTTCACATGAATACATGCAATAGAAATATAAAAGTGTAGGCATTGTCTGAATAACTCCCCAGCATTCATGTACAAGTGGAATATGAACTTGTCTTTTGCTCTTGTAATTTTAGACAAAGATAATCAAAAGGTAGCATTTGCTGGAAGTGAACTACTAAGGGAAGTTATGTGGAACAGAGATCTTGAGCCAACAAATCAATTTGTAAAATGCTGTGTTTCTAGTCTTGTCTTTGAAGTAGTAAGCTCATGATGGACTTACTATATGGGGATGCTTTGTTATCTTTTTCCTGTAAATGATGGATCATTTTGAGGTTACTGAAATCTTAGCAAGGTCAAACTGCAGGTGAAGAAACAAACCAGAGCTGACAGCTGAAAGTTAACTCCAGCCAAATAATAGAGATGCTATATTTCTATTAGTTCACTTTTAGTCTTCTCTTAATTATTAACAACCTGTAAGGGATCACAATGCATATTTTATTTAGTGTGCAAATAAGGGTACTTTAATGTTGTAACATGAAAAGACAGTTATTTGACAAAAAGAAAAAAAAAATCAAAATGGCTGGCTTGACAGGAAAAGGATAATACAGGTTTGGCTTTGTCTAATGATTGCAGTTAAATATTGCTAGTCAGGTAAATAGTATGGTAATGTTACCTTAATTTGAAATGGAATTTGACAATACAGGAGAAATCAAACGGAATGTGTAGCTGAGACTGAGAAATGGAATCAGTTCAGACCAATGCAATGTTGTCAGACTTTAGCAGATGTGCAAGATGATTTGTTTGAATATTTCTAACAGCCTTTGGCAATATTGACATTCACTATCCAACAGCATTTGTCTAATAACAGCGTCTGTTCTACTGCTTTAAAGAACACACTTTTATTAAGATATTTTTTTTCTGTTCCAGAGGTGTGGATTTTTAACAGCACTTACTTATGTCATGAAATCTACATCTGATGCATTGGGGATGTAGCCTGTTTGCGAATATTAAAATGGCTGTTTCATGGGAGACCAAAGATAAATATGGCTAATATCCTGCCTCCAACACTGGCTAATGATGCCTGCTATAATAGTAAGAGCAAAGATTAGAGAAAGAAGCTAGTAATGTTTCCCCAGAATGCTTCCCCAGCCTGCAACAATATGAAGCTTCTGAACCAGATGTTATATGTTTATATTTTTTCATGAAAATCTTTAATTTACTTTTTATAAGTAGGTAAACTCTTACTTTCAACAACATCACAGCATAATCACAAGTTGGGTTAAGTATTACTTCCTTTTATTTTGAACTTGCTTCTTGCTACTTAAATTTCATATTCAGTCATTCTCTCCAAGCCACTCAAGGTAGTATAGACAATCTTTATCATAGAATCACAATCATGGAATGGTTTGTGGTTTCCATGGGCTGGAAGGGTCCAACCCCTTGCCATGTGCAGGGACACTTTCCACTAGACCAGGTTGCTCAAAGCCCTGTGGCACCAACCTGGCCTTGATATACTTAGTCACATCTTCAGGCTGAAAAGTTCTGAAAGTTCTGATCGGTTTCATTGTTTGTGTAATCTATGTACTTGATCATCCTTCCCCCCCCCCCCCCCCCTTTATTCCATTCATGTCAGATATGAATATAATTTTCCAAGATACAGTAGACCTATCACTCTCATTCTGGGTAGCTGATCTGCACTTTCTCAGTGGCCTCTTGTCTGGGATTTGCTGTATCTGGAAATTCTGAACAAGTTAAAAATGTTCAGATTCCAAGATTCGTGTTACCACAAAACTTGGAATAAGGTGCCCCATCCAGTATTGATGTGGTTCTGTTAGTATGTATGGCCACTGTCTACACTGTATCTTGTGTTCTTGCATTGTCTGTTTTACTAGTTACCCTACTGGAAGCTGCTCTGACTGACCAACAGTCTTGGAAAATAGTTATTACACTGAAGGCAGTGCTGTCTATTTCTCAAAATATTCAGAAGACTTCATCAACCAAAAACTGACTTAGGACCTGGCAGTGTTCTGCCATGCTGCTGCCAGCAAGTCCAGGAGGCTTTTTTGTGCATCTCAGTTAGACATTTGCCAGTTCAGACTGGTTGACCACCAGCTGTCTGGAGTTAATAACCAGTCCTCAACATCATCACATAGTTCCACCTTGGTGGTACTTATCCCTCCAGCTCAAAAAATCTCTCCTAAATGCAGGAAGATAAGTCTCAGTTGCAGCTGAAGCTGGCCTCCATTTATCTCATGTGTTCCTGCAGCTGTTAGTTCATCATTGCTATCCTGCAACAGTAGTAACACCCGCTCTTGCCATGCATCTATGTCCGCAAGCATGCAGTGGTCAGAAATGGTTAGAAAACTGGTGTTTTCTAAAAATGGGACCACAGCCCACTGCTTGGCATTTGCAGGGCAGGCACTGGAGCTATAAAGGAGAAAGTAAGAGGCAGCATGGTCTCAACAGAAAGGTAAGGATTAGCAAGGAAGACCCTACAGAGTGTGCCTTTTACATAATGCATCCCTAAATGGTGACAATGTCTGTGTAAGGCAAATGGCTCTTCACTGTTGTGTGTTGGGAAGCACTGTGCTATGTGGGGATCATGTGGTAATTGCCATTTCCACAGGGGATGGAGTTGGTTCCTTCAACATACCCATCCAGGTTCCAGTAATCCTCAATGAAGGCCTGAGAAATTCAGCAGTAACCAGGTTGGTTTGGGGCATAGCACAGATTAATATGGCAGAGCAGCTGCACAATTATCTTAAGAGGCGAGAAAAAGCCCTGTTCAGAACTCTAAGGTGAGCATGAAACACCAAATGTTGGGAGTGAACTCATCTGAACACTGATGGAGATGAGAGGTTCTTGCAAGGAAGAAGTTGGGACTTTATGTACAATAATTTGACTGCTGTATAGAATATGTCATCACCAGCCTGTTAAGTGATCTTTGATGCTTTTCTGTTTGTTTGTGCTACAGACTGAATAATGATGAAGCTGGGGCATAAGTAATTTTAGTATACCATATGAGAGAAGTGAAAGACCTTTAAAATGTCTGTATTTTAGTTCCATGTGTTGGGACGTGAAGATGTGGAGATGGTGAGTGGGTGAAATGTGAAAGTTGAATTTTTGTGTGTCACACCAGGGTTTATAACTTCAACTGGTTTGTGTAATTTCGTATGTTACAGGATGCTGTCTTCTTGTGTAAATTTAATTAATATCTACTTTTTAGTATGTAAATTAAAATTGTAAAAAAATCCTCTAATATATTAATTCAGTTGGAATCTGAATTTGCTATCCTAAGAATTTAAAACACTATCACGTTGTTTAATAATAGTTCATTGTGCTAAGAGGAAGACCTGACACACAGGGTAAGTGGCTCTGACAGCCATCTGACCTACCAACAGTAGTGTAGAAAAGATCGAGAATCTTGGATTCTGCCTTTGCCTTGTCTCTGGAGAAACTACGGGGAGAGTTTTGTTAGAGATAAGGTACCCGAAGCATAATAATTATTGAAACATAGCAGGGCTAAGTGTCTAATCCTTGAGCTAAATAAAAAATGCTGGCACAGCAAGACAAGTACTGGCAAAATCTCTGAGCATACACAATTTATGCAAACAAAAGGTTAAGTGGACCAGGTTATACCAATTCTCTGAATGAAACAAACTGTGCTGAAAAAGCAGGTTTTGCTAGTGAAATAACAGTGTTGGAATAAATGTGTCTACATTTACTGTAGATAATTATGAAGATCAGTAACTTAAGTCTTCCTGAACATTAATTTAAAAGAAATATCAAGGTAGTAGGATACATATTTAAGCCTCACCAGATGAGAATAAGCAGTAGGTCAGTTATATTAAAATCATAGATTCAAGCGCACTAAGCTATAGAGATAAGATTTATGTATTTTGGTGAAGACAAAAAGGTAGCACATAGTGGTTTAACATATCGTTCATAGTTTTTAATAATGACTTTTTTCTGACTGACACTAAGGCACTTCTCCAATGACAGGGAAGAACCTGATGTCAGAATAAACATTCCCCCAGAGCTAATAAGCAATAGTCCTTGCATTTTAAATAGTTTCTTCCTTAGATTCAAACATTATGTTTCAAAGCTTTTGGGTTATTTTGGCTCTGTACATTATATTATTTTGCCCCATAATCAATTCTATTTTCATTTTATCAGGACTGCAAAGTAAAAAATAGTAATTAAGTTCAGTGTTCTTAATGTTCTTAATCCATGTTACTTAAACCAACTTGATTCAAACCTTATAATCTTCTGTTCAGCTTCAGGGTTTTATTTAAAAGTCTCTGAAAACACAAAACGATTTCCTCTTAGTTTCCAGTTGCATTCACTCATTCTTTCTGGTAGGATAGTTATAAATAGTTTGAGCTTTGATGTATTTCTTTGTTTGGTCAGATGTTTATCCGTATGTTTCTGACAGTTCTTTTTTTATCTTTCAAGTTTTTTCATTTTTATTTTGTGTTTGTCAAGGCTGACCCACTGCTCATTCTTAGGCTGAACTGATTTCTTCTTCATCTTCCTCAGAGTCAGCGTCATCATTGTAGAAGTGAATTGTGGCTTGTACTGGAAAACTTGCCAGAATCTTCTCTCCGATGTTATTAAGAAACTTTTGGGATTTGGACTTGGGCAAATAAAGTCTAGTAAGAAAACACATTTTAAGAAAAAAAGTAAAACTCTGTGATGCTTTCGCAGCTAAGCTAAACTAGCCTGAGTGTTAAAGTCTATTTTTATCTTTCTTTGGAGAGAGAAAAATCGTAGGGTTCCTTGTCTCTTAAAATAAAGTTGCTTACTAAAAGGTAATGTTGATTTTAAGTTATCTTAGTTGCTTTGGGCATATTGCGTATTGAATTTATCTAAGGTCCCACCCTGGTACAGTGTTGCCAGGGCAGTGATGCATGCTTGAGATTGTTTGGTTTGGTTCTAGCGCAGTTCACAATGGAAGTGTCCCATGCAATGGGTAAAGTTTGAGGAGTGTTTTGGGATTCTGGAATAAGATACCAGGTTAAGATTGGGGTGAGCTGCCTGTTGCACAGCAGCTGATCTGAGTGAATCTTGTGTCTCCAGATGGAGGGAGGAGGCAGCATACGCTGAGAGAGATTTCTTTCAAAATTCATACTGTTTTGTACTGAAATCATAAATGTCTTAATTTACATTTCAGGTTTTCTCCAGCTTTCTCACTAAAGCAAAAACTTATGTGGTCTGTACACATATGCATTTTTTGTGCATAGGTATTCACTTTGTCCCTATTTCAGTTAAATTTGACAGTGATAAAGGTCACACAGATTTTAGGGTTCTACAACTTGTTTACAAGTTCATGTAGAGAAGAGGGATACTCTCTTAATTTTCCTCCTCTAAATTAAAGTCCAAATCAGGAGTTTCTACATAATTAAGCCTTAAAGAATCCAGATGATAGTGGAAACCTTTATAAATCCCCCAAGCACAGGAAAAGTTTCACCTGCAATTCAGCTTTTATTCAAGAGCAAATTTAAGCAACCTTAAGACACAGATCTATAACAAGTCACATTCCATTAGCAGCTGTTCACATTAATTAATATTTAGGCTTTGTGGGCTTCTTATCATATTAGATGAGGCAGAAGAGCATTATTTCTTTCCAGATTACTTTTTTCTTATTATTATTTTTACCATGTTGTTTCAGGTTCTCTTCAGCCTGGGTATCAGTCCTCATGGAGGGATAAAAAAAAAAATCCATGGAGTCTGGTGAGTAGATAAACTCCATTATTAAAAAGAGATACTCTGGGGACAACCTAATACTTCTCCTGAGAAGAAATATATCTTTTCTTGGAAGGTGTCACTTTTCCTGTATCTGGTGATAGGATTTAACTCACCTGACTGGATGTTGAAATCCCAGGGCTCCTTTTGATCTAAAATTTACTAGTTGACCATCCAGTTCTGACTGTAAAGAGACATTTTTATTAATTAGAACAGGCTAAAAATGAAGATTTCACTTTTTATTTCTACAGCTAACCATAAAATTCTACAGCAATGTTGCTTTAATTTTTTTCATCTGTGCTGCTTGTTGTTTTACTCTGGCTAAATGTACTTCAGAGAATAAATGCGTCCAGTCTGCTAATAGTTGCACATTTATCAAGGGATTTGAACTTGTACATCTTATGAGCCATGAAGCTGTACATTTTGCTGAAGTTCTCATGGAATACTGTAGTGACTGATAAGCTAATAACACCACCAAATGCAAGTTCAGTGATTGGAAAAGGAAAAATCTATTTTCAGTCAGTTTAAAGGAATGGGAAGTTAGGGTTTGTAATTTCAGCTGGGATAGAGTTAATTTTCTTCCTAATAGCTGGTGCAGTGATATATTTTGGCTTTAGTGTGAGAATAATGCTGATAACACGCTGATATTTTAGTTGTTGCTAAGTAGTGCTTACTATAAGTAAAGGACTTTTTATTTTCTCGTGTTCAGTAAGGAGGAGTGCAAGAAGCTGGTAGGGAGCATGGCCAGGACAGCTGACCTGAACTAACCAAAGGGATATTCCATACCATAGAACATCATTCCTGGTATATAAACTGGGGAAGAATATGCCAGGAGGAGCCAGTCGTTGCTCAGGTCAGGCTGGGTATCAGTCAGTGGATGGTGAGCAATTGTACTGTGCATCCAGTTGTCTTTCTTGGGTTTTATTTCTGTCTTTCTTTTTTTATTGTCCCCCTTTTCATGACAATTATTATTGTTATTATAATCATTATTATATCTTATTTCAATTACTAAACTGTTCTTATCTCAACCCATGGGTTTTAGCTTTTTTCTTGTTCTCCTCCTCATCCCACTGGAGATGGTGTGGGAGAGCTGCAGTGAGCAAGCAGCTGCGTGGTACTTAGCTGCCAACTGGAGTTAAACCACAAGGGAGTTCTATCAAATACCTCTTAAGTACACTGACCCATCGTTTGGACTTGGAATGTTCAAGCTTAACCAAAGATCACACGAGCACATTAAAGAGTCCAAACAGTTAAGAGCCAGCTGGCATCTCATATTTCTATGTACAAGCAATAAAAAGCAAGCATTTTGATACAATAGGGAAGGTAGAAACATATATTTTAAGTATCAAATTTTAATTTAGCACAAAATAAATTCATTCAAATTAAGGTCAGAATGAAACTCGATAATTTGTAATTGTCAATGTTACTAAATCCTGTTAGGATTAAACCTGAAAGCATCTCCCAAAATCACAGGGCCCTTTCTAGGGTCCTCTTCTAGGCATGTATTTTCTTCCATATCTTAAACCAAAAAGACTTTTTTCCTCCTATCAACCTGATGTTACATAAAATACAGATACTTAGCTTTGCTGTAGTAGAACTCCTGTTGAACAGAATCTAGAAACCATCCACTGTACTACAAACAAAGACGACTTTTGCCAATGTCAGAGTAATTAATCTATCTTTCAGTGGAAGTAGGCTTCAGCCTGGATATTTTGGTGGGCCCCAAAAAGCCCCAGGCTGTGGACTGAGCAAGAGATCTTACAGAATTACCTCTACCTTTTATGTTGGCCTATTGCTCTCATACCCACCTGTTTGTCTTGTAGCCAAAATGATTTGTCTTCAGGCTATTAGTTTTTTGCTTAAGGGTTTTTTTATGTTTAATCAGGAGACTTATTTGCTTTGTTTCCACAGTACTAAGTAAAATGGACTCCTGATCTGGCTGAACACTGTAGATGTGATCATAATGTCTGTGTTAAATACCATTTTTCTCCTTTCATATTTACATTAAAATTAAACCAGCCTTTTTTATTGACCTATATTTTTTACTCTCTTCTGTTTGGAGTATATATTATTTTCTAATAATTCTATATGTAATAATAATATTGATTAAACACACATTATATGCTTTTCCTTCTCATGCTAAAATAGACCATTTCTGAAAAGCGATTCTAATAAAAGCCAATTGCAACATCTAACTCCATTTCTCTACAGCAGAAAATGTTCATTATGTTATGTTATAGATATACAATAGTAAATTTAAATTACTCTGTCATTTTTATTTGGTCATAAATAATGTAACTGAATTTAAGTAGTAGGAAAAATGTTACTTTTATACAAGGAAAAGGATATTATGTGTAGGTAACCATAGGGAATATTGTAACACATGTTCTGGGCAATAGAGGTAATATTAGTTTATTTTTTAGCAGTAGTTTCATATTTCATCACTTTTTTCTTGAATCAGTTTCTCAGGTTAGATTCTTATATGTATATTCTTAAACATTATTTTTTGTTACTACACAGAGGATATTGAAACTTCTATTTGCTTCACTCCAGTATTTGGAGTGTCAACTGATCTGTAAAGCATTGGCATTTGTATGTATGCACTGCAGAAAATAACAGTAGGCAGCATGCAACTAACTAGCAAAGCCATTGTGTTTAATCTATCTTTGAAGGCCACCTGCTAGACACCTCTGTAACTGTGCTGAAGATACTTGCCTTCCACACCTGTGGGCTGTAGGTTTGCATTAGCAACTCTTCCCACCTAGGCACCACACAAAGTATCTAAGCATCTTTCCTTCTCTGTGACCCAGTTAAAAAATACAAAGGCTTCCTAAAGCCCTCCTTTAGTCCTCATTAGGTCCCAAGCTACAGAGACATCTAGGATACTGGAGCAGTATGGATGTGAGGTAAAGTGTAGTTGAGAAGGATCTGAGAAGCTTCTGGCAGGAAGGAGAAAAGTAAAAAAATTGAAACCAATTGTTACAGTTAAGCTTAGATTGAAACAATGCCACGCTGTGAGCAGGAATGTGGCAAACTTCCTATGTGGTTTGTTTTTCTCACTCAAGTGGGTGGAATCCCAAGTGTAAATTAAAACTTTTGAGCTGGTTGAATAAAATTTTCTCCAAAACCATAACATCAGTAATAAATCATAACTTCCTGATTTCAGAAACCTTAGTTTCTTGAAATCTTCCCTGTAAGCATGTGCTCTCAAGAGTCAGACTCCTTTTATCCACAGCAATTTACAGATGTCTCTGGCAAAACTTGGAACACTGCTGGGAAGGGCATTCTTCCTTAGGCTTTCATAAGGCGCCTGCAGGGAAGAGTAAGTCACTCCTTCAGATGTGTACAGTTACAGTCTCCATCATCAGCAGATAAAAAGTGCAAGGTAAAGAGGTGATGCAGGTGTTAAAATGTAATAATAGAAATCAGGAATTTTTAAAGACTTGCATTAAGAAGACTTGTTTTATTATGCTGAGCCTTTGGTAAAAAGTTGAAGATGTGACTGCATATCAAATGCTGCAAAAACTTATTCAGGTGCTTAGAACTAAGCAGGGCATTTCAACAGGTATTTAAAGTTTGGGACCAAGACTGAATGTGCTTCAATCTCTGTTTTTGCTCTTTGAGCCTAACAAATCTTCCTACATGATTAAATAAATTTAACAATCACAGTGCCTTTCAAACACTCTTGGCAATTAAGAGCTACTTTAAAATCCAGTTTTGTGTTCATTTCCTAACTGGTTTAGCTATAGCAATATCCCTCCAAGAAAAACCAGTCAATAAAATTGTGCACATGAAAGTCCATTTTTTTTTTAAATTCATCTTAAAGTAATTATCATTCCAACTCCCCCTATACACAAAATACCACTACAGAATAGGCCTGTAAATTTCAAACTGAAGATACTGTTATTTTTCTTATAATTAAGTAAATAAAAACTGCTGTTAAAATAAGAGTTGAGTAAGCAGTGCTTTCTACAGCTCTTTAAGAACTGATAATGATTCTATATGTGATACAAAACTAGAGATACTCTTAGCCATTATCATGTTCAGAACACTTTAATTTGAACCATATTTCCTAACACTGAAGAAAGGTTCACTTCACTTCCTGTGTTCAAATAGTTTCAATTTCTGCACCTGTTTTCTATAAGGGTTTGTGGTTTTTTTTTCAGAATTTAGTCTCACCATTTGTTGATTCTCTGTCATCTCACTGTCTCTGGCTGTGATCGTCCAGGGCCTCCATAAGGCAGGGCTGCTGAAAAATTAAGGTAGAGTAGTGCTCCTACAGTTAATTCTTCTGAAAATATCCATACAGTACAGCTTCTTTTGTTAGATTCTGCTGGCATCTTTTGGAATAATGTAATTTTTTCTTTTTAACACATTTTGATTTGGTAAATCTGATTTCTATGGCAATATTAGTCTCTCTTCTGTCCACAGTGATTAAACAAACTAGACAATTGCTTGCACATTTTTAACTAAGGTGTTATTTTACAACTCAAAGCAGCTGCATTGAACTCCAAATGATGATGTAATTGATACTGAAATCTTTTTATTTATGCAGCACTGCTACAAAATAAAAAGTATCCCTCCCTCTCTGACAGACTGTCTAAATACAGATTCCATGTTGGCATTGACTGGCTGGTTAGTTATTGAGCAAGCAACTCCAGCATTCAGCTGACATGGGCAATCTGATCTAATTAGTTTAAGAGAGCATGTGCAGTGGTAGATGCTACATATGCCTCTTGTTTGGCAGCAGGTACTTACAATTAAGGATGCTCTTTTTAAAATTACTTTCCACCTCTGCTGCTGTGTAACAGATCCATACAGTTGGGGAAAGATATGAAGGATCAATAAACATAATAATAACAACAATATTTTGTTAACAGTAACAACAATAATTTTTTGTCACAATCTTAATTTTCGTTTACTTCGTACATTAATTTTCAGTTACTTCAAACATTTATAAGTTCTGAAATATTTGACTGAAAGGGATTAAATATCAGCAAAACAAATAAAATACCTGTTGCAAGTGAAACATTTTCAGGAACATTTTGCCCGTCTGAAATTGGAAATTATTTTCTGTTTATTCAACGCTAAAATTACAGTCGGTTTTTAAAAGGAAGCTGCAGAAAAAAGGTCTCCCTGTGCCTGCCTTACCTCGCTGGGTGCTCCCTTGCCCGGGGTGGTGGGCGCTGCTGCTGCTGCTGTTGGGTGCCCTGGGAGCGATGACAGACACATTGCACTGCGGCCTGGAGCAGGAGACTTGCAGCTGCACCCTCCATGGCATTTGATGGTCTGAAGCCTGGTGGCTGGGCTTTTGCCTGGGCCTTTCAGCCCCTCCTTTAACTTAATTTACCTAAAACAAACACGGCCTCAGGTAAAAGGGGAGAAACTGTCCTTAATGAGATTTCTTTTGACTCACTGAAAGAGTTCAAAGATGGGGCTCTCAGGTTGGCAGGCTGTCCTGGGGACAGCACTGCTAGGGAAACGTAGGCTTTTTGTTTTGTTAGCAAATCCCATAGAAAATAATCCAGGCCTTTACCTTTCTGTCTGTTTTACAAAATCTGTATTTGCTCTATATGAAATAGACGATGTAAATACACTTTTTGCATGTTCTGAGAAAACTCATCCATACCCTGTCCTAAAAAAAGTTTAACAGAGACTCGAAGAGAATTTAAAATGTACAATAATTTTTAAAGTACTGAAGTATTTTCCACGCCGTTACTTAAAAAAAGATACCAAAATTAGTGAAGGTGAGAGGTTTTAAAGGCATGCCTAGTGACTTCATCAGGACTACAGGGATGTTCCTTTAATTTATTGCTATCTGATGAATGGAGAAGAAAGCTTATGTCAAGAAAGATTACTTTGTCTATAAAAGAATCACGGTTATGAATGCCATCAATTTGAGGAATCTTTTAAAGTATACAATATATGTTTTAAGCCTACAAATACTGAATAGAAATAGACTTCCAAACTTTCTTCCCACTGTTTTCATTCATAACATGCATAATTTGTAGCCTGTTACACTGTGCAAGAACAAATATTACCTGGTGGCTGGCATCATCTGGTTTTTATTGTGATGGTTCATTGCTGCAGTTCACTTTGTTTCCTTTGTTTCCCAACTACTGCAGATAACGTGAGAGGATTATAAGAACCTAAAGCTGAATTCTCTTTCCACTGGTGCTAATACGCATTGACATCAAAGGGAACAGATTCAGCTCCCACATATAATTAGTTTCTGCTGTGAACTTTCTTCCCAGAAAGCAAAAAATAATTTTGTTTGCTGAACATGGAATGTTTGTTGATTTTTAGTATGAATTAGGTCCCTTCTAGATGATAACAGCTGAAGAAACCATCAAGTCAGTCAGTTTGAGAGGACACTGAAAATTCTCGGTGGGAGTCAAATCCCTCTGAGGTAAGCCCTGCGGCTCTCTCTTGAGATCCAGCTGGAAGGAGCACATGTCCAGTCAGCAAGAAGGAAAGGAGGGGCCAGACTCACAGGTGAAAACCACTGGATACATTCTCCTGGAAACATTATTTTCCCCTGAAATTGTTTTGCATTAGAAAACATTGTATATACAGATTTGCGCGGGGTTTTTGTGCATTCTACTGATCTTGCTTAAATGTAAATATCTTTCTTACGACGGAGGAGCAGCTTAGGTCAGATTTGAAAGTCATTGTCTTACGTTGGTTCAAATTACACGGCTGTGTTGGGTACTTGGCACTCCTAAGACTGCTGAAAGCAACAGTGTGAGACGGGTTCTGATGTTTTTGAAGTGGTCTTCAGGAGCAGAGTCTGGGATTCAATTTTTAAGGTCTAATTCTTAACATCTTGGGTCATTTCCCGAGGTGAGCAGCTCCAGAGAGGAGCCTTCAGCACCGGAGCCAGGGGAAACCCCGCGTCCCGGAGCCTCAGTTCCGGGCGGCGAGAGCCACCGAGGGAGCCTCGAGCCCTCTCCAGGCCTTGCCCGGGAGCCGCAGCTCCGCTGAGGCGAGCAGGGACTCACAGGGGGCGCGGGAGCGGCGCGTGGCGCGGCGGTTGGCGTCGGCAGCGCGAGCGGGCAGCGGGAGGGATGGGGAGCGCTCGCCTCAGGGCCAGGGCCCGCTCTGGGAGCTCTGCTCTGGCTGCCCCCGCGGTGGCGGCGTCGGCACCAGACAGAGCCGATGAGAGGGGGGGCTGCAGCGCGGAGCTCGGGGTGCAGAGAGCGCCTGCACCGGAGTCGTGAGCAGAGGGTGCCCCATGGGCAGGGCTGCACTCGGTGCCCTGGTGGAGGCCCTCCTGCAGCAGGGGCTGAGCTGCGGGACGCTGGCGGTAGCTGAAAGGTGACAGGGAAGCTGAGAGAGCTGGGCTGCTTGCTCCAGGCCCGAACTGTCCAGGGTCCACAGGCATCAATCATAGCGCATACAGAAAAGGAAAAGGGCGGTAATCAAGGGACCTGGGAGCTAGTTACAAAACAAAAAAAAAAAAAAAAAAGGAGGAAGAGGTGATCGTCTGCTGTAATCAGTGAATCAGTGCTGGTGCCGGCTCACCTTGAGTACTGGGTGCAGTTCTAGGTCCCACCATTTAAGAACATGAAGGTCCTTGAATGCAACCAGGAGGGCAACAAAGCTGGTGACAGGGCCGGAAGGCGTGTCCTGTGGGGAGCGGCTGAGGGCACTGGAATTGTCGGGTTCGGAAAAAAGCAGGCTGAGGGGAGACCTCATTGCTCTCTACAGCTCTTCCCAAGGAGGGGAAATGGAGAGGGAGGTGCTGATTTCTTTTCCCTGGGATCCATTGATAGGATGTGGGAATGGTACAGAGCTGCTCCTGGGGAGGTTTAGAGCAGACATTAGGAAGTCAAGGGGTTTTCAGCACCAAAACCACTTTCAAAGGCACAAATCAGAAAGGTTACAGGTGGAAAGAGTATTTTATTTATTTGTAAATAAAGTTATTTATCTTATTTTAGTTTAATTTAGTTAATTTTAGCCTAGTTTAGATTATATTTTCTTTTTCTAAATCCCTGAGAGCTGATGCTCACAAGCATTAACACGATGCACATGGCATAACCAGCAGCAGGCTGATGCATCCCTTGCAGCCTGACAAAGGAAAGCCAGGGCAGGAGCGGTGCCGTGGTGGTGTGAGAGGAGTGCAAGAACCTGGCCAGAAAGGGCCAGGGAAGACCTGAGCAGGGGTGGTGCTCAGTGCTACAGAGGACAGCAGCAAGTCTCGGGGCCATGCTGGGGCCACCCTGGGAGTGCTGAACGCTGCCTCCCCCCGGATGCGGGGCACGAGGGTCACCTGCGTGGAGCACGAGCAGCTGCCTTTGGGACACAATATCCCAAAGGAGCCCCATGAAGGGGCTGTGCTCGGCTGCGGAGGAGGCAAAAACCCCGGGGACCCTTGCTAGTCCACCCTGGGGGCAAAAAAAGCCTTCCCCCCGCCCCCAGCTGCAGGACACGAGGGGCCACCTTCGTGGTGCATGAGCACCATGCGATAACCCAGAGCACCAGGACCAGAGGAGCCCTGACAAGTGGTCATGCTCAGTGCTCAGAGGAAGGCAAAAAACCCCCGGGGACCGGTGCCAATCTGCCCCGGGGGAAAATTCCTTCCTGATTGGCGATCGGCTACTCCCTGAGCATGTGAGCAAGGCCGGCTCCTGGTCCACGGGCTGGTTATGCCTCTAAGGGGACACTGGCTCTGCCTTTTCTGCCTCCACCTGGAGCCATCTGAGGGGCTCTCAAGAACAGCAAAATGCTGCTGGGTGATCAGCCCTGGGGGCAAGAATCCTTCCTGTGCCTGACAGTTGGAGCTCCAAAGCACTGGGGGAGGGCACTGGGCCATCTGTGGATCCTATTTCTCATGGCTACTGCCACTACCTCCCCAGACGATGAGGGCAGCGAGCTCCTCAAAGACTGAAGCGGGATTTCCATCCATCAGATGAGCTCTGAGAATGGCCCCTCCAGGAGCTGGAACTGCAGCAGAGAACCTCCTGCAGCTTCGGGCAGTCTTCCCCCCTCTGCCCCTCCAAGTAATTCCACCAGTGCCTCAAGGACTTCCTCTTGGGTGCCTTCAGGCTGCCAGCTCTGTCCTGGTGGCAAAGCCAGACACTCTGGCAGTGGAACATGGGAGGATGCTGCCATATACTGCCACAGAGCACTGTGATGCTGTGTTGCTGGGTGCTGGCACTATGACACAGGGGTGACAGGGTCCCCACAGCCCTGCCCACTGCAGGCAGCCCTGCTGCTGCTGCCCTATTGCCCAGCATCCCTTGGAGAAAGGCCTTTGGGGTGCTGGCCTTGAGGCAGTGCCTGTGCCCAGGAGGCCCAAGGAGATGTCCCGCCCATGGTGGCCACACACTGGGCACCACTGCTTGGTGTCCCTGTAAATTAATCTCTGTGTTCAGATGTGTCAATAAGAGCTTTTATACCATGTACAGTCATTTGACAGTGGCGATCCCAAATGTGAAAGAAAGGGGTTTTGGGTCCCTCTGCATGAACTTGGCAGAAAAGTAGAGAGCATACAGGATTTCCTCACCATTCCTTATCAATACACCAGGTGGCACTTGCTACTGCACTGCTTATGGTGAGGCCTTCTTCTTGGAAAGGAGAATTTAGGAAATCTCTTCTGCGTTTGTTACACAGGGTGTTTAGATATTTGCTTGTGTTTGTTAACATTCGTGTGTCTAGTTTGGAGGTTTGCCTCTTCTATTACTACATGAATGCAACACTTCACTGACTGCTGCCTAATTCCATGTTTTGGTAGTTCAATAAAGTGTTTTGATCCCAATTTGGTTTAAACCACTTGAGCAGCTTTTCGCTGCAACACTCAGGAAAAACAAGTAACTGCCCCAGTTATGTAGAACAGTTTTAAAACCCTCAGCTAAGTATCATGTAAGAGTACTGTATAGAGGGCAGAGATTTAGAGATTGGCAACAAATCCCCCCAGCACATTTGTTCAAATCCCTGAAATGCAGAATGACCGCCGTCTCTCTCCCACAGGCTTATTTCTTGAGTGGTCTGTTGGGGGGGAAAGGGAAAGTCACCAAGTTTATTGGAGATGTTGGTGTAGGCTGCAGTAGACAGCCCCAGCTGGGATCCTATCTAAAGTGAGGAAACTTCTGTGTTTGTCTGATCAAACTGTTCTTTTAGGCAATACACCCATATTTTTCACATACAGCAGTAGAAAATGCTACTGCCTTGCCCAGTTCTGGTAGAAAGTGAGCTTAATCACCTCTTGGAAACACACCAGACACCCAGACAGAACCAATGAGAGGGGAGGCTGCAGCACGGACCTTGGAGTGTAGGAAGTGCCTCCACTTGTGTCTTGAGGCAAGGGTGCACAACGGGCAGGGCTTCAATCGGTGTGCCCTGGTGGAGGTCCTCCTGCAGCAGGGGCTGAGCTGCGGGACACTGTCAGTAGCCTAAAAGTTTCTAAGGCCCAGTTAGAATTAAAGCTGGCAAGGGATGTGAAAGATAACAGGAAGGGCTTCTATAGGTATGCAGCAAACAAAAGACAGACTAGGGACAATGTGGGCCCTCTCTGGAAGCTATTGGGAGAACAGGCTGCCCTCGGTTTGGAGAAGTCTGAGGTTCTCAATGACTCCTTTGCCTCAGTCTTCACTCGCAAATGCTCTGACCACACCACTCAAGTCTTGGAAGGCAGACGCAGGGACTGTGAGAATGAAGACCTTAGGCCCAGTGTAGGAGACCATTAGTTTCCAGATCATCTTAAAAATCAGCATGTGCACAAGTCTGTGGGACCTGATGAAATCCATCTGCAGGTCCTGAAGGAGCTGGCCAGTGTCCATTATATTTGAAAAGACATGACAGTCAGGTGAAGCTCCCAACAACTGGAAGAAGGGAAATATAACCCCCATTTTCAAGAAGGGGAAAATGCATGACCCAGGGAACTACAGACCAGTCAGTCTCAACTCTGTGCCTGGCAAAATCTTGGAGCACATACTTCTGGAAGGCATGCTAAGGCACATGAAAAACAACAAGGTGGTTGATGACAGCCAACATGGGTTCACTAAGGGGAAATCCTGTCTGACCCATTTGGTGGCCTTCTATGATGGGGCTACAGAACTGATGGATGGGGCAAAGAAGTTGGTGTCATCTACCTGGACTTGTGCAAAGCGTTTGACAGTGTCCCGCATGACATCCTTGTCTCTAAATTGGAGGGACATCAATTTGACGGGTGGACCACTCAGTGGATAAAGAAGTGGCTGGATGGCCACATGCAAAGAACTGTGGTCAGTGGCTCAATGTCCAGCTGGAGACCAGTAACAAGTGGTGTCCCTCAGGGATTGGTGTTGGGACTGGTCTTGTTCAATATCTTTGTCGCTGACACAGACAGTGGGATTGAGTGCGCCCTCAGCAAGTTTGCCGATGACACCAAGCTGTGTGGTTCCGTTGATATGCTGGAGGGAAGGAATGCCATCCAGAAGGACCTGGACGTGCTTGTGAGGTGGGCCAGTGCCAGCCTTATGAAGTTTGACCAAGCCAAGTGCAAGGTCCTACACCTGGGTCGGGGCAATCCCAGGCACAGCTACAGGTTGGGCAGAGAAGAGATTCAGAGCAGCCCTGCAGAGAAGGACCTGGGGGTGTTGGTCAATGAGAAACTGAACGTGAGCTGGCTTCCATGTGCGCCCGCAGCCCAGAAAGCCAACTGTATCCTGGGCTGCACTGAAAAGGAGCAAGTCCAGCAGGTTGAAGGAGGTGATCCTGCCCCTTTACTCTGCTCTTGTGAGACCTCACCTGAGTATTGTGTGCAGTTCTGGTGTCCTCAACATAAAAAGGACATGGAACTGTTGGAACAAGTCCAGAGAAGGGCCACAAGGATGATCAGGGGACTGGAGCACCTCCCGTATGAAGACAGGCTGAGAAAGTTGGGGCTGTTCAGCCTGGAGAAGAGAAGGCTGCGTGGAGACCTCATAGCAGCCTTCCAGTATCTGAAGGGGGCCTGTAAGGATGCTGGGGAAGAACTCTTCATTAGGGACTGTAGCAAAAGGACAAAGGAGAATGAGTTTATGCTTACACAGGGAAAGTTTAGGTTAGATATAAGGAAGAAGTTTTTTACTGTACGGGTGGTAAGGTACTGGAATGGGTTGCCCAGGGATGTTGTGAATGCTCCATCCCTGGCGGTGTTCAAGGCCAGGTTGGATGGAATCTTGGGTGACCTGGTTTAGTGTGTGGTGTCCCTGCCCATGGCAGGGGAGTTGGAACTAGATGACCTTAAGATCCTTTCCAACCCTAACTATTCTATGATTCTATAAATTTTTCCTGTTCTTTAAAACATCTGTTCTTGCTGTGATAAATAGATGTGTTTTAAACTCAAAGGCCAAAGCCATTAAATGCTGTTCTGGGAAGCACTGACTATCTGTAATAGAAGATTTAAAGTCTAAATCTACTCCCTTCAATGTTCAAATGCTGTGGGGTGTTTGTAAAGTTGTAACTAAGTAAAAAATACCACATCTAAAAGAAGAAAATATATGCATAGTCTCAATAATGTTAAACATCTATATATCAAAATCAGTATAATTATTAGAATGAAGAATATGGTAAATTATAGTCAAATAACAAAATTATATTAAATAGCAGAATGGGTCCTGAGAAAAACATGCAGACTTCTTAAGTAATATAAACTGTAAGTAAATACCTTCCTGAACTTCAGTCTGAAATACACATGTATAATTTCATCAGCTCAGTTTTATTTAGACCCAATTTAACTTGAAAGGGAAGTGTGCATTACACAACTGATGTCTATAGTCCTGATCTTGCAATCAGATCCATAGGTGAGGATAATTGATTTATACCTCTGGATAGAATCTGCCAACATGGATATTAGTGCAGTACTAAAGTCTAAACTACTAACATAGAGCTCTCCAGAAGATACAAATTTATCCTCAATTAAGTCTGTTTTTAAAGCCCTGCAAGACCAAATTTATTATGGAATTATTGAAAATATTATTTTGTTAATGAAGCTATAATGTCATGTAATAGAATTACATCTGACTCTATAGAAAAAATGTAAGCCAAAACTGGGACAGTATTACTTTATTGTACTAATTAATTGAAGTACACAACTTTGTCATTTTTATGGAAAGCATTATCTAAAATCAGGTTGCAGATCTGTGGATTTCAGTAAAACATAAGCAGCTGTAGTAATGTATTGTCTATAGTTTCTAAAAAAGAAAAAAAAAGGGTAGCAGTTAAGCCAGTCATAGCTGTCTCATTTTAACAACTATCCTACTATAGTTCTTAAATTTTTTGCAATATTCAGTTTTAATAGAAGGTGCTGTGTTTGATGAAGAACACTTCACAATCAGAAAACACTGACTCTGTTACAGTCACTCATCCATTTTTTCCCAGAAGTCAGGAGTATTTTTTAGACTTCTGATACAACCTGAGATAAACTTTGACAAATTTGGTTTTCTACAGAGACATAAGCTATAGGATAATTATTTTGTGTTAATTGGAAGAAGTTTATTATCTCTGTGGGAAACCTGTTTTACTAATTTTTCATGTGAAAGCACTTGTGCATTTGCAAGAGTAATGAGAATTCAATATAAATTGGCATAGTCAAGGAACGGGATAGCTCTACAGCATTTATAATTTTGAATAGTACCTGATATTTAACAATGTGACATAGGAATTTTTAGCCACTAATAGCATGCAAAGGTCCTCAAAGAGAAATTGTTGGAAAAGCTTTTATGGAATAGAGGGAGGAGGAAATTGAGCCATCCATGAAGCACAGCAAAGCCAGTCTCATAATACTCCTTTAATGTAAAAAAGAGACACTCATCTATGCTGGGGTTACATGGTAGAGTTGTCTCACTGTTCTGAGTGGCTCCCTTTGGGAGCCTTCCCATGTGGGCTGTTTGAAGAGTTAAGGGAGATTTCCTGCCCTTCGACCGAAGCTAGCCTTTCACTGGGTGGGCGTAATTCTCCAAGTTTGTGGGCAGAAATGCAAAATGTGGCTTATTCACTTTCTTCCTCAAGGTTTTTCAAATTCTCTTTAATTTTTTTTGTATGTGTAGCATTTTGCAACATCTTTCTGTAATATTTTCTCTATGACAAAACCCTAAGTATTCTGGGAAGTCTGAAGGTTAACATTACTCCCTGTTTCTTTCCAAGGCTTCCTTCCACCCTTCTATAGAAAGGAACTGGTTGACATAATTATTTTAGAATACCTATTTTAGTAAATTTCCTGGTGCAGACAAGGCTTTTCCTTCACAATAATAAGAAGAACGTTTCTGAATCTAAAATTCTTAACCTTTTAATCACAGCTTGTCATGATTAAGTATCAGCTACACTGTAATAGAAACTAGAAAACCTACAGCAACTTAATGGCTTCAAAATATTCTAATTGAGAACATGCCAACATACATAGAAACTTGTCTTAAAATGGTGACTGTTTTTCCTGTATATTGTTCTGCTTTAGATTCCTTTGCATTGTGAAGTTTTGATTCAGTTTTCTCATTTACACATAAACTTTTCCAGGTGAGGGAACCTTAAAATCAAAAGGGATCATAATACAGTTAACTGTGTTTGGTGCCACTACAGGTTTAAGCAAAGCATGTTCCTCATCGTGCAAAGGTTATATAAACAGTTTTGTTCTGCAGTGTGTTCTAAAGGTCAGCAATCCTTGTGCTGTTGAACTCTTACAGAGAAAGTGAATTCCAAAGTTGAGAGCTTTCTTTTGAGGTTGTATACTTTGCTTGTTTTCTTTCTTTTGATGTGTCTGGGTAAGTATTTTGACTTCCTGTAGAAGATAAGGTCACACAAAGGAACAGTGTATAATACCAAGTTAGGACCACTGGAGGCTTTGTTCCTCTCTGTGGAATATGTACAGGATATAACAGCAGCACAAGGCTGGTATTTCTTATGCTTGAGATGGAGAATTATTTAAATGATTTGACCCTCCAACTGAAACTGTCACCTGTTTCTGCATGCATTGTGGAAATCAAATTTATGTCAGTGATTCCTACCATTTTGGATAAGCTTCTGCAGACTTAAAGAAGTAAAAATGGCTGGTGGTGTTTTTCGTATTGATGCCTGCTCCAAAACACACAGGGTCGATATTTTCCTTGTTTATCTACAATGACAACGTGTTGTTGTTGGAGATTCATTTAGGAAATTCTTCGTTTAGAGTACCTATTAGAGTAATTTCCAAGTGCATACAAGGCCTTGAGTTTGGAATACCAAAAAAAACGTGCCCTGTTCAGGAAACAATTGCCATGGATCAGCCAGCTGCAACTTTAATGTATGTGTTGGCTTCTTTCTTCTAGCCTTCTTGCATTTTTCCTCTTGCTTTTTTTTTTTTTCCTCTCCTTTCACTCACCCACTAAAATCTGCTAGGATCAGACTGGTATATGTGTTATTTTCACAAAGTTCAATGTTGAGAGTACCTTCCATATAGGATATAGAAATTATTTAAAAACTTGCATGCATTAATATACCAGAGGACTAAAGGGTATCTCCGTTTCATTTTCTATAGTGGCAAGATGTGTTTGCAGCACACATGGCACATATAAATCCTACAGTTTTATTCCCTGACTCCAGCTTCAGTGACCATCCTGGCTGAGCCCTGACTCTTTCTTGTTCCGTGAATCCAATTAATCACCTGAAACCAGAGGCATCCTTTTGCACCTGCTTTGCCCTCTGGTGGTTATGCTGGAACACATGTGGGAGCTGGAGTCTGGTATCTTCATCTGGGTCTGTGTTGGAAGGGATGCAGCTCCTCTAGGAAATAGAGGTTAGGTGGCAGTTTGGGACCATTTCTAAGGAAGATGATGCCCTTCTCTGTTGTTGCCTGGAAAGAAGCAACAAATACTCTGGTTCTTACTGTTTTGCCTATTGCTTTACTGTGACTCTTAGCTGCAAGGTCAAATGCAGCTGATGGGATAGCAACCAAGTCTGTGTAGTGCAGATGTGCGTCCAGCTCCCTGTACTGCATCCATGCCATAGATGACTCCTTGTGTGACTTACAGAGCTGAAGGGCAGGTCCCATGAGCCTTGACCCTGTGGCACTGAACTGTTGCATTCATACAAAAATGTTGCCCATCAGGACAGTGTTGGCTTTGGAGAGCAAAAGCTGCAGGATTCCCTGAGGAGCCAGGCTGTGGTGTCTGGGGCAGTTGGACATAGACAGCTCCTCCTCACTGCCCTTCACACTGGAGCCTGAATGATGCAGAGACAAGTCCTCTGACCAGCCCTTTTCAACGATAGAATAGTTTGGGTTGGAAGAGACATTCAGAGGACATCTAGTCCAACCCCCCTGCAATGAGCAGGGACACCTTTAACTAGGTCAGATTGTTCAGAACCACATTCAGCCTGGCCTTGAATGTCTCCAGGGATAGTGCATCCACCACCATTCTGGGCAACCTGTGCCAGCGTTTTACCACCCTCAGTGTAAAGAGTTTCTTCATCATATCCAGCATGAATCTCCGTTTTTTTTTTAGTTTAAAACCACCACCCATTGTCCTATCGCAACAGGTCCTTGTGAAAAGTCTCTTCCCAGCTTTCTTATAGGCTCCTTTTAATAATTTTAACTATTTTTTTGTCCCTGTACACGTTGTTTCAAAGCAGAACGTTGTTTTTTAAGCAGCACCAGGAGCCCCTTCGCCTCAGCGTCACAATCACACATCGAGCAACCCCTCAGCTCCACAGCTGCCCCTGCCAACGCTTAAAGGGGGCGGGGCGCCGAGGGCGCGAGGCCGCCAGCCAATCAGAGCAGCCGGCCGGCTCACCCAACCGTCTCGTCCCTTTCTCGTTAGAGCAGGCGGAGCTGAGGGCGCGGTTAAGGCAGTGGGTGTTCGCCATGCTGATCACGCTGTGCTACCTCTACCTATGGGCGCGCTGGGGGCCTTGCTCGGCAGGGCTCGTCCGCCGCACCGTGCGCCGCCTACACCGCTCCCGCTGTTCCTTCACCTTCTGCTGCTGCGCCGGCACTCCGCAGCTTCTGCAGCCGCGCACGCAGGCGCCGCCAGAGGAGCGAGTCTGCCTCAGGATAGGGAACAAAGTCTTTTTCACGGACGAGACGCAGGTACCGCCCCGCGCCGTGCGGCTGAGGCTCGGGAAGTGCCTCACCTGGCGCTGCCCAGGGCCGCTCGGCGGGGAAGGTGCCGTGCGGGAAGAGACCTCCCGCGTTGCCGTGGCAACGGGGAGCCGCCTTGCCCCGCGGCGAGGAGGGAGCTGTGCCTTCCCCGAGGGCTGAAGTGGCGGAGCCCGGGGGAAAAGGGGAGCTGCAGCTGTGGGGTTTGGGGCTGCGTTTTCCCTCTGAACATGTGACAGAGCTTGACAGTGGCGAGCTGGGGCTTGTGATCGGCAAAACCAGTAACTCGTATAGCTTCCCAGGCCTGTCACAGCCCTGGTTGTCAGGGGAAGCCCTTGGTAGGAAACATTAATACGTCTGTAGTTGCCTCCCTGCACTATTGAGAGGTAACTACATTCAGCTTGTGGGCAGAGGAATGCTTTTTCCTATGTAAAGCGCAGCTTTGTAAGCACAGCTATGGCAATAGGAGCACTTGGCTAGGCTACTACTTCCGTAGCAGTGGAAATAGTAGCACAAAGCTAGTATTTCCATATTTGTAACATTCTTTTAGCACATACAAGGCTTTAGTCTAAAAATAAATGCTGTGCTAGTGCACTCGAGATTTGCGCCGGACATTTAAAACGGAGCCGATTGAGCTTCTGGTTACAGAGAACTGCTGCTCCCGATACAGAACGTTGTTTTAAGTGAGGCAAATGACAGGAAAACCACCATCCATGAAAAATCACCTATTTTTTTCCCCAAATGGCTGGTGAGAGGAGGGTGGGGTGAGGTTGTGGTAGCCCACGACAGTGGAAAAATACTGTGCATGAACCACGCTTCGCTTACCATCATATGAAGTAAAACTGAAAGTAAGCTTGCTTCTGACTTTCAGGTTTGGAAGCAGAGCTCCTGCAGCACTTCCCCCCAGTCATCTGAGTTATTTAAGTTGATATTGGCTTTGTCTAGTTTTGTTACAAAATAACAGAACTCGTGTGGACAGTTCTGGTCTTCTTGATCTTTCCTTTTTGCTATTCTTTATATGTGTGTTTGTGGAAGTTATTTCAGTGGTTAGACATCTTACTTAAATGTGTGTTACTGAAATGTATTTATGAAGCATGTTGTTGACTGAGTACTACTCTTAAGAAGCAGAGAAGCTTTTCATAAACTCAGTTGGTAAAGAGGATGTTTTCAGTGCGGTGAAAACAAGATCACAAATGCTAATGGAGCTGGTTCAAAAATAGTGTTTTTGCTCTCTAATGAGCAGATTATTTCATACTTCAGAATCTCTCACAGCAAACTTAAATACTTAATTCACATTTTGAGGAAGCTCATTGTCTTGGTTTCCGCTGGGATAGAGTTAATTTTCTTCCTGGCAGTTCTTTTAGTACTGTGTACCAAAACATCACTGTGTTATCATTATTCTCACATTAAATCCAGAGCGCAGCACTGTACCAGCTACTAGGAAGAAAATTAACTCTATCCCAGCTGAAACCAGGATACTCAGAAAACTGTTACTAGATAATACTCATAAACCAGATAATACTCATAAAACCAATAGCACCAGTCCATGTGTTTAGAGGAGTTCTGATTCAATTACCTGGATTATTGCTTTATAAATCATGTTTCCACTAATTTATGCTGTTCTTTGCTCCATTTCTGCTCATTTCTGAAACAGCTTCTCCTTGGTCCTTGCATAGTAAGCACATTTTTTTTTATGTCTGCAGTGTTATTCATGCAGACTGACTTCATAAGCTTGTCAGTTTGTGTTCAATGAGAGCTGGGAAGCCCTCTAGGGAACTGCAGCTTGGCTTGAAGTTTGTCATAAAGCTAATGTTGTTATTGAAATGTAGTTACCTTTTAATTAAACCAGTTGCGTTTGACTCTGAGAATCTCTGCAGAAGATGCCTGCCACACTGCACCTTGGTAGTGTGGTACAGAAAGGTTGGCTCTATAAAAGATAGAGGCAACATCATGGTGAAGCTTTCTACATCATCTGTGATCACTGTGAAGCAAAAAAGGTTAACTAGCATGCTTTTTTTGGCTTCTAGGTAGCTAGCTAAATTACTTTGCTTTCTGAATAGGTATAACTGCCTCTGCACTGTTATCAGTGTCTTCTTTACAATTTATGACTTGCTGGTGTCTTATCTTAATCTGTAAAGTTTTTTGGGTTTTTTTTTTTTGTTTGTTTGTTTGATCTTTAATAAAATTTTGTACCTAAGATAGCACGAAGCTTCAGTAGTTCAGTCCACTTTCCTGTGGAAGATAGCAATGTTTACTCTCACAGCTTCTGTGCTCAGTAAAGCTGGTTGGATTGGCAAACTATCCCCATAGACTTAATACTGTGCAGTTTCATTTTAGATGTGGAGTGATGTACATGTTTAGTGTGTTATAGGGAAATTCTCCTGTTTCCACATAAAATTACTGAAGGCATGCAAAGCATGTGTTTCTAGTATAGTAGTAGCAAAATACCTGTTTCTGATGTTTGCCATTTTTAAAATATAGCAGAAAAATTCAATGGAATAGCTACATCTCATAAAAGTTGATATATGGGGACAGATTACATATTGAGAAGTTTTGAGGTTATTAAACCTGTTCTTTGGTCTACTGATTCCAGCTTTTGAGCTTTATTTGCTCCTTTGTGAGGACAGGATAGGAAACATTTTTATAATTCAATGAAGGAGACGTTTGTCCAGTGGTCTGATAAGTGGATAGACTACCTTATGGATGAACTTATTTTAAATAAGTTATTTCGTTAAGCTTAGTTACATACTGAATTTGTAATTTTGGTGCAAATGCATGGGGACTTAATATATTAAAAAAAAAAAAAAAAGTACCCTCTCTTTTTATTTCAAATAATTTTCTTAGGATTTTTCAAGTCACTTTTTAAAGAATTTGTCCTGAGGTTGTACATGTCCACAAAATAGAAATATCTTTCTATAACTGGCTTTACAAAGGAAGTCCTTTGTAAATTAGGTCTAAAAATCAGACCTATGTAGTATATAGTTCTTGGGTCACTTTTGGCTCACAGATTGTTTAGTCTTTTGTCAGATGGCTATGGAAAAGATGTATATGGCTTAACAGTGGGACTGTATGTTTCCTGGAGGATTGTTACACAACTGGAATGAATGCCACCTGAACTATTGTCCAGTTAGGGGGGCTATAGTATCTGATCAGTCAGGTTGTGCTTTGTGACTGCTTTCTCACTGCCAGGCAGCAGACAGTGCCCTTCAGCCACCAGAAGTGAGGCAGAAGTGAGGCAACAGGGCCTTGGCTTTGTGTATTTGGGGGATGAAGAGAGAAGGAAGGAAGCAAGAAGCAGGGTGAACTGCTGTGTGAATGAGATAGGAGGATTGGGTTGAATGAGGGAAGCTGCTGGTGACAAATGGCCTACAAAAGTCACAGCGCCAATAGTACAGTGGTCCTGTGGCCCACTCACTTTTGCGCTTTTTTAAAACTGATAGCTGGAGTCTCAATTAGCTTAAAAGCTGAGGTTGTCACTTTCAGTTTTACTTCTGATATGTTCCTGCTTAATGGTCAGACTTTTATCCCTATTTTTCCTCATGGGGAATGTGAAATGGTTCATGTAACACTGAAGGGTCAGATTTGAATTTAGGCTGGGGATAAGTTAAAAATTAATTGTTAAATCAGATGCTTGCTATACAAACTTATTTTTCTTCCTTTTTTCATTTTTTTTTTCCAGTTCCTTGATGACTCAAACAGGTGGAGTCTACTTCTCATTTCTCCTTTTATTTGTTCTGACAAGTTACTTAAAGCAGGACATATAGCTTTTGTGACAGAAAGCATTTCAGCTCAGACAGATAACTTGCAGAAAGTACCTGGATCTTCAAAAGAGGTAAGTAGTTCTCTTTGTTTCTTGCATAGAAAGTAGTACAGATGGGCCATTTGGTTGGAATAAACGTAAAACAATTGAAGGTAAAAAAAAAAAAATAAAAATCAATGGCAGATAATTTTTTTTTGTATGTTTATAATGTTGTTGGAAATAAAAAGGTAATATTCCCATTAAAATTAATCACTTTTAATACTCTAGTTACATTTTATGCTTCAAACAAACCAATAGACATTCTACTGCAATTGTTTTAGTAGCATGCTTCTCTGGCTGTGGATGGGAACTGTAGAATTCCATTGTGACTTTGCATAAGGCATGTAGGGTTAGATACACTGAATATGAAGAAAAATGCTTGAAAGCTGTCATATTAAGGCAGATCAGAAGTCCATTTATCTGAGTATCCTGTCTCTGTCACTAGCTGAAACGCCTCAGTAAGAAGCAAGCGTACGTTAGGATTCCTGAAGAGCCCTTCAAGTCTTCACCAAGTGATGGTGAAAAGTTGTGAGAGAAATAGAAGTCTGTCTTGGAACCTTTCTTTCACTGTGATTTATAAATACAAGTTAAAGTATTACACATTTGGATTATTTTGTCAGCCTGCAGGAGTAAGGCCAAAATCAAGCTTTCAGTCTTTTAGCTTTTCTGTAAAATGCAGTGGGGGAGTGGCAATACTTCTTGGTTGGAATTTACGAATGGTGTTTGCTTTTTAATGGATAATACTTATAAAATGGTTTTGAGGTGTCCAAATTTAAATTAAACTGGTATTGAAATCCTTGTGGAAGTATTCTTATAAAACTTTCATGTCCTGGATACTCAAAAAATCTAAAAAGTGCCTTCTCCACTACTATTGAAAGTCTGAAGACGTGGATTTAGAAGATGATGTTCTAAAACTTGAATTACTGAATATATAATATCCCTAACCCAATTATGCATAAGAATAGTATCCAAGCCCTATCAAAATGTGCTATGAACTTGAGATAATGTCTCTCTCTGCCCTACATTTTACTGTTATTTTACTGCTTTTTTTCTCACATGAGGAATGCTTGCTGCCTAGGCATCTCAGCTTGGATGCAGGTCTCAAGGAGGAGAAGGGTTGTAACCCAAAGCAAAAGATAAAATTACCTTCCAGGGTGGAAAAATCTTCCAAGCAGTACAGGTTGGCCTAAATCCTTCCTAAGGCAGACAGTTGTGTGAGCTCTATGTCCTCCTTAATGAAGAGGGCAGAATGGACCCCATTGCCTACTAGAAAGAGGAGAAATGGAAAGACATGTATACTAGGGTATTTCTGGGTAGGCAGTAATAAAACATTTGGCCTGATCTCTAGGGTACCATAAAATCGACAGAGCCCACACATTAAACAGGCTATGCCACAAACTGGGATCACCACCTGGGGGCAGTCCATAAGGTGTCTTCCTAAATGGCCCCTGCCATCCCCTGGCATCCTTGCTTTCTGGCATCAGGTTTCAAGCTTCTTAGAGTTAAAGGAAATCTGTCACATACATAGGTGCTTGCTGCCTGTCTGTTTCCCTGGACAAGGAATATATACTTCCTAGCTCACTTGTGCTGGGAGATAATCCAGGAGTCCTCTGCTGGAGTGAACATCAAGAGCAGAGTGGTTGGTAAATAGACTTACCTAACTTGAGTGCAGGAACAGAAAGACAGATTGGGAATGGGCACAGTGCCTGCAATTGAATTTTTAGTACCTTCACCCACCATGGATGCCTCTCAGTTCTAGAATAGAGCATATTTTTGGAGCATGTTAGACTTTGACCTCTAGAGGAATGGTGTCCAGGTGAAGGGGTACATCAGGCAAATTCATTATCTCTATGCAGTTCAGAGTGTGAGGATTGGAGGCACTGAAAGCTTGTTGAGAACTCTGGCACCTTTTATGCTGAAGTCTTCTGACTCTGCTTTCACTGGCCTCATTTTTCTTTGGAGCACGCAGGAAGTAGCCACACTGGTTTGTAAATGTTCTTATTGCCTTTGATATAAGACTGTGGAATCCATCCAGGTGGGCCCTGCTGCTGGGAGACAAATTAGACAGGATATCTGCTATGCTCTGTATATTGTTTTATAATGCACCTGGGATGTGCTGGACCAACTCATAAGGGAGAGTTGTTTGTTTTTTTTTTTCAGGGGGAATTTGTTTGTTTGTAGTTATTTTGTTGGGGTTTTTTTTGTGTGTGTGTTTGGTTCTTTTACTTTTTTGTTGTTTTTTTTAATTGGAAGGGTTGTTTTTGTTTTTTTTTTGGAGAGGGGTTATTTTTTTTCTGTAGCAGAGATGTCCACAAAAACATCTGTTTTGAAGCTCTAGTTTGTTCTTTTGAGGTTTTTTTTGTTTGGTGGACTTGTTAAAGCTTGTCGGTTTTGTTTGCATTTTCTTTAGCATATAAAATGTTTGTATTCTTGTGTAGATATTAATAATTAATTTGCTATATCAAATTCAAAAGTGATAGTCCAGGCAAGAGACCAAAACTATCATTTTATTTTGTTTGTTGTTCCTCTGTGCACACCTCACTTCTAGTGAGGCGCTCTGAATTCTGCTGTGTCTGGCTGTCAACATAGACAGGGGCTGTAAGGGTAGGTTGCTTCTGTGACCTATGAGGATTTTGAAACAGAAAGCCCTACAAAGAATGGCTTATCAGTGATCTGTGACTGGATTCAACTGTGGTGGATCCAGAAGACTGGAGTATAAATAATTTCTCATCTCTTGCTAGGAGCTGGCCTTTCATTCTGTATTCTGAGAAAATTTTGATCTAGTCATAGCAGGAAAGCTTGGCCTGTTTCAAAATATTCTGAGGATTTTTGTTCTGTTGTGAAGCAAATGGATCATTGCATGAGCAGGATTACAGGTCATATGTCTTGGCAAAAGTCTTACTTTGTGAGGTTCTTTTGTGTATTCACTTCGCTTGCACTAGACAGCAAAAACTACTTCTTGTAGCTTAATCCCAGTCGGCAGCTAAGTACTTTGCAGTCGCTCACTGGCTGCCACTCCTCCATGCTCCCCCTAGCAGGATGGGAGGAGAATTGAGCAAAAAGATAAAACTCATGGGTTGAGATAAGAACAGTTTAATAATTAAAATAAGATTTAACAAGAATTGTAATGAAAAGAGACAGCAAAGAGAGAGGAATAAAACTGAAGGACAAGTGATGCACAGTACACTTGCTCATCTGCTGATCGATACACAGCCCAACCCAGGCAGAGATTGGTCCCTCCCAGCCAACTCCTCCCAGTTTATATACCAAGCATGATGTTCTATGGTATGGAATATCCCTTTGGCTAGCTTGGGTCAGCTGTCCTGGCCATGTTCCTTCTTGGTTTCTTGTGCCTTTCTTCACTGGCAGAGCATGGAAAACTGAAAAGTCCCTGACTTAGAGTAAGCACTGCTTAATACATTTATGGTTTAGTTGTTTCTAGAAACGTTATTCTCATCCTAAATGCAAAACCCATGACACTGTGCCAGTCACTAGGAAGAACATTAACTACATGCCAGCTGAAACCAGGGCACTGCTTTTTACTTCTTAGCGTGTCTCATGTTTTACTTGGTGCTATGAAAAAATACCTTGCCCTCTACCACAGAGAGTGGCTCAGAGTTATGTGCCAAGTAAAATGGAGAAGGAAGCTGGTATCCTATGTCATAAATGTGTGTCATGTTTGTCACTGGTGATCATGAATTGCTGACTCTTAGCAGCAGGCCCTTAGAGTTTTGCGCCTTATGACCACAACTGAAGAGTTCCATTCCAAGCTGTGGGTGTTGTGCCAATAGACTGAACACAGTTGGGAATGCCTTCCATCTGGAAAGTGACGGTGTTGTCCAAGGCAACGCTCAAGACAATTGGCTGGGGCAATTCTGGCTGACTTCGTCAGACATCCACAGTGACAGTGGGGTGAAGTCTTGACTGATGTTGCAACTACAGTGATTCATATCTACCGGGGTCTGATATAAGTATCTTCCAGAAGGAGAATTTGTTCTGCTTCAGAACTGGATAATACTAGTGTGCCCAGAAATATGTCCTGTAACTTCAGAGGTGGTATTTCTTTGTGGTACATACACCTTTTTACTTTTACTTTTACAAGTGAGTGGTTTTTACTAGTGAGGGAGTCCAGACGTTCGGGACTTGAGTGATACATCTGTCATGAATTTGAGGGCTGTCTCTCACCAACTATGTTTTCTGGAGTGTCTGATTTGAAGCTGTTACTCATTCTTGTGTTACAGTTGTAGTGTAACCCATAAGTTAAAGCATGCAGCTGACCTTGTGGTAAACACAAACACACTGCCCATGTACTGTTATAATTTTCTCTTTTTGAGACTGTTTGTTCACTAAGGGTTAGTATAGGTAATGTATCAGAAGATACCCAGCCAGATTCCTTGTGAGGTATCCAAAGGTCACCTATATGAGTATGGCCTGGATGGTCTCATTTGGACTGTGCTAATCAGAAGGTGTCTTCGAGAATGGCTTAGAAATCAGACATGACCATTAAGGTTATATGAAATCTCAGTTTCTTCTTTCTTCTTGTTCCCTTGGGAAATACTGTAAAGTCAGAAGTTGGAAATAGATTCTTTTGGATATTGTGTAAACCACTTAACAGCAGTAGATGAAAAGGTAAACTTAGCTGATAGTCTAATTCTGAAAAACTAAAATACCCAAGAGTTCTTTCTCATTTTGTGTATTCAAAAGAAGCATTTTTTCTTACTGTGTTTAATCAGTATTCCATCTTGTGTGTAGTGATAAAAGGGTGAACTTCATGAAAGTGGTTTGGTGATGACAGTATCAAGGTGCTGGAGTTGCCATGTGGGAATTGAGCTTTATCTTCTAGTACTGGAACATATTACATGGCAAAAGCTAATTTTTCTTTAAGGTCATGAGAACAGGTGGTGCATAATTGTCTCTGAAAATGCCTTCAAAGGAGACCAGTTGGTCTGTGTATCCTATAAAGGATAAATACTGAGATATCATTCACAGTTTTTAATGAAATTGGGGCCTTACTCAGTTTTTGTTTTCAGGATTTACTCAAGCCGCTGTGTTTGTAAATTATCTGAATTGTTTTGTTTGGTACTGTTGTTTTATAAACATAAAGTTTAGAAGGGGTCACTTTCAGTTACGAGTCAGCAGACAGATTTGTAGTCTTTATTAATGTGTCTGCCTTTCAGAAGGAAACCAAAACTCTTTTCACTTTTCCTCTGTGTCTTTTGTAGCTGAACTCATTCTCGAAGATAGCACAGCTGTGTAGTTTGGGTTTAACAAACCTTGAAGAAAATAATCTCAAGTGTGACATCTTCACAATGCTTCTTTCCTGGAGAATAGAATTTTTTGAATCTTACATGTCCAGTTATGCTTCTGATAATGTGTACTTTTATTAAATCCTATAGTTTACTTTTGCTCTTTTTATCAGCTTTTTTTTTTTTTTTTTTTAGAATTTGTGCTGAAAGCCATGTCTTGAAAATAAATACAAACAGAATTTTACTTACAGAATGGGGTAATGTTCCCCTGCCTTTTTCTGTGTTACTTGAAGCTTTTATAGCCTTGATCTTTAGGAAAGATGTATTTGTACTCCCAATTTGCTATCAACTTGGTGTGAATGTTGCTTTGTTTACTTCTGTCAGGACTGAATCTTGTAGCAGGCATTGCTTTCTACATGATCCTTCCTCAGCAGGTTCTTTTGGTCGAATTCAATCTCTTACATTGACCTTTGTAGTCATGAAGGGTGCACTTTTTCATGAAGGGAACTGTCAACTGAAAGCCTTTTCTACTTGAGATGTGTTGTCTTATGATGCTGTTAAATGCAGTAGTTGTTTTAAACACATAAGGCATCACAAAAACAAGTCCTGAAAGTGATTCTACAAATTTAGGATTCTATAATCCTAGTAGCTACAGTTTTTTTTAAAGTACTTTCTTTACAATTACTTCCAGTCATTGGGTTTGCTAGTTGTACTGCTTTGTCTTGATTATGTCCCTCTCTTGGTTCTGCCTACTGTTGTGCTGCTTTTCAATAGCAGAATCCTTTGGGAAGGAAGGGCAGTTTTTATTTGGAGTTCATCTTACAGACTCATAATGCAGTTGGTATTTTGATATTTTTCTGTAACCTTTTCAAACTGAAAAACATGCATATGCTTTATTCTAGATTGTGAAGTGGTCAGACTATTGCTCACCATTGGCCTGTATACCTGGTGAGCCTTACAAGTTAATTGCTGAAGCAAGCTTAGATAATTTCAGTAACCTTGGAATAGCATTCATGGAAGACAGGCTTCAAATGGATGATGGAATGGTGCCACACAAGATTGTTTGTAAGTATCTTCATGAATTGTTTTTAATAGTAGAACATGTTTGTTTCATAGCTGTTTTAGGACTGTACATATAATCTTTGTACCATGCATTTATTTTGGCACAATGTTTGCTTCCTGTTGACATTCTGGGCTGTTGATTACTCTATAGCACTACAGTGTTTTATACTGTCAAATATAGAGATTCTTGAAAAGTTAGACCACTTTTTGAGAGTTGGTCTCTTTACAGATCTCTACATCTTTAAAAATGCAACAACAGAAATAACAGAAAAATGGATCAAAACATTTTTTGAATAAATAAGCTACTGCCAGTAGTTTACTTCAGTGTGATGAGATCTGTTTCATTTATCAGCAGTCTCGTTTTTCCTGCCTAATTGTGTCTTCTCAGTTGTCTTGATAAAACTTGGGTCATGTAGAATAATAAAATAATGATTTTGGCTACAAAAGGAAACCGCTCCCTGTCCCTAACCTCCCTAAATAAGGCATATCAATAATGTAGATCGTAGTGCTTTGGCAGAAGTCAGGGAATGCCAAAATCAAGAGCAGCTAGACAGTGTGCAAGAGGGTAGGAATATGCTCATAAAGGTATATGATGTGAAATTTTGTCTCTTGGTGCTTTTCTGCAAAAACATTCATGTAGGAGCAGGTAGAAGCTGAGTGTCCCAGTCATTTACTTTTCAGAATGCTTTCTGGCTCATTTTGCCTCAAGTACTGTGTGCATGCTAGAACTGCTTCAGTAGGATATAGGATATAGGCCGATTGCTATGAAATTTTCCTGGGCTGTGAAAAAAATTCTTGGTTCACATTTCTGCTCCAAACTAGGCAAAGGGAGTATACAAGGGAATACAAGTGTTGTTAAGTGAAGAAAATTATTATACTTGGATCTGGTGTTGTGTGCCAGTTGACTTTTGTTAATAAAATTTCTCACTGAATTTTTTTTGAGAAATCGGAAGCAAAGCCATAGGAAATTTCTTCGGCCTTATGGGAATGGAGAGAGATTCAGTGAAATTTTTCAGACTTTGACTTGAAATATTTTCATGGCTCAGCAGCTGAAAAAAATTACCCTATGAAAAGTATATTTTTTTTTCCTCTCCTGTTATTTAGTTTGCTCTGCAAGTTTCACACTGATAATAATCATATTTGCCCTTCTTTTCTCACTTGTATTTGCCAGAAGTTTTTTGTCTTTGCATTTCCATCCTTTTCTGGGGGGAGAAAGAGAAAGGTTTAACAGTTTTTCTTATTTGATAGTTTTCCCTCGTATTCTCAGCTTCCAAGTCTTGCTGTGGTGGGTATGTCTCCTTTTCTGCAGACTGAAAGCTGTTCAGGTTTTGTTCATTCCCCTTAACTTGTTCAAGGCTTTTATCTGCAGCCTTCAGCAGTGCAAAAGTCACAGTTCAATGTCTTCATCTTACCCAATATCATCATTTTATTAGCTTATTTCAAAATAGTTAATTTCAAAATAACAGCAAGCAGTTTTTGCACCCTGCCCTCCTTAAGCAGCCAGTATTTTTTTCCAAAAGTTCTTTCCTTGCTTCATTGTGTCATTTGTTGGGGACAGAGGGACAGGCAAAATAACAAGCTGGTAAATTTATGCATTTCTGGGAACTTCCTCACCCTCCCACACACTGATTATCATTCTGTTAAGAATACATCTTCATTGTGTTCAGTACTTGTCATGTTTTACTTTTGTGCAAATATGTTTGCATTCACAATAAATGTTACTTTGTTTAAATGTGCCATGTAAATATCCGACTATGGTGCTCTCAGTCAGACTTTCCTGAAACAGAAAGTCATTAGAGTAAATGACTTGTGTCATGAGTGCAAATTTATTATGTTCTTGGAGGAGAGGATTAGGATTTGGTGTGTCAAAAAAATTCTTGCTGTTATAGATGTTTTGTAGTGAAATTAAATCTAAATCCTGCCATGGTTTTGATAGTCGTCATAGCTCTTTAAATATCACCTTGATAACCCATTTTTCTTACTATTTAACTCTTTCAGCTGTCCATCTACAGGAAACTACTCTGAAGGAGTTGGTGGAGGTGGAACCGTCTGTAAAAGAGCAAAGTGTAAGCAGTACACAAATGGATGAAGTAACTCCTGCTGCTACTTTTGGGACTACTCTGAAATCAGGATTGGGAGTAGCAGAGACTGCAGGACAATGTGAAGAGGAGAAATCCAAGCTGAAGAAGGAAAGTGAGCCTGAAGATGAATCCAACAGTTTATCTGACAAAGAGACAGGTACTGGAGAACATCATCGCTTGCATCTTTCCACCTGTCATGAATGCATGCAACTTGAAAACACTACTATTGAATCAGTCAGATATGCCTCTGCAGAAGACATTCCAAAACTTTCTGATGATTGCAATAGCACACTCGAAGGGAATGATGGTTTTCTGGCAAAAGGAATTAAGAGAGTAAACCTTGCTGGAAAGCCCCCTAATATATTGATTTATCTTGGCTCTGAAACTGCAAAAGTGGAATTTGAGCAGGTAAAATCAATCCTTCAAGAATGCATTGATGCAGACAGCTACACCGTCTACCAGCTGCATGAGGAACAAGTTCTGAAAGCTCCCTGGGTTGATAATTCACTGCTGTTGGTCATTGCCACAGATGAGCCTATTTCTGAGGAGAACCACAAACAATTTATGAAGTTTTTATCTAAAGGTGGAAAGATTCTAGGATTTTCTTCATCTTTTACATTTGGTGGCATACAAATAAAGAGAAGAAACAACTTGAAGAAGGTTGTTCATGAATTAGTATTCTCTAAAATGGACAGCACTGAAATGAAGTTAAATCTCTTGGTCAGTGGTTGTATTTTTGAGGAAGTAATGGAGGAAGATACAAGCAAAGTGAAGATACTGAGTCGATTAAATAATGCTGATAAAGACACAGTTATTGTTCATCTATCTTACGGAGACAGTGGAGGAGAAGCTGTTCTTTCTCAGGTACTGTATACAGAAACATTAATTTGCTGAAAAAGTTCACTTTTTCCCATTGCATGCTCTTGGGGATGCCTGTCAAAGGGAGGTGTAGGTGGATATCTTAATGAATGAATAAGGACTCTGCAGAATGTCTTTCACTTGATCCTGAGGAAGCTTAAAGAATGTTAGAGAAATGTCACTGCTGTTTCACTTCCTCCTTTTCACCATGTAGCTATGCACATGTAGATCATGCAAGACCACAGCTGGTGGCAGAGAACAGATTTGCACAGTAAGCAAGCATCTTCAAGAGCAGAGCTACCTTTTGCTGCCTGCTAGAGGCTGTGCAGTGATACAGCTTTCATTTTGCAGTAGATGAGGAATACAACGGAGACACACTTGAACAAACTTTATGGAAGATTCTAGGACCCTTTTTTACCAATATTTTAGTTACAGGAGAATTTTCTCAGGAGCCCATAGCGCTCAAATTTAACTGCTCATGTATCGGGTAGCATGCACTCTTCCAGCAATTATGTAACATAGAAATACTCATCGGGTTTCTTAGAAGTGTTTTTGTCTGTTTATCAGATTAAATCTGCTAGCTTTTTGGAAACTCTGTTATACATAGTAGCATGTTTATAGCTTTATGTAGGAAGTTGTGCCACCCATGTGCTGTGCGCTTGTACTAGAAAATTGATTAGCTACTGTTGCTATCCGTTTCTGCAAGTTCCGTGGTGAAACCTGCTTTGCTCTACCGTTTAAATTGACCCTTCTGCTGCAGTAAAACTCAATACTGCAGAGGTTTTCCGCAGAAAAAGGGCATTACAGTATAGCTTCAAAAATCAGATTAACAGGATTAGTGTGTCATTTTATAATTTTAAATAACTTCCAGTCTGGATTTGAAACGCCTTATTGTTTTCTCTTCAGGGGACAGTGACATCAGCCATTAAATATTCTGTCACAGTCTTGTTGTTTCCCTTTTTTTTTTTCTGTTCTTCCCTGCCCCCCATTTTGGTATATTTCCTGAATTTCAATAAAATAGATCAAATATGAAGAACATGATTAAAATGTGCAAAATTTGAGAAATTAGCAGATAATAGCTTTCAATTTTCACTAAATTAATATGCATATAGTAGGGTACAAAGGCTTCTAAATATCACAGAACGGTTGGGGCTGGAAGGGACCACTGCAGATCATCTAGTCCAATCTCCCTGCTCAAGCAGTGTCACCCAGAGCACATTACTCAGGATTGTGTCCACATGGCTCTTGAATATCTCCAGGGAAGGAGACTCCACAACCTCTTTGCATAACCTATTCCAGTGCTCAGTCACCCTCATAGCAAAGAAGTTCTTCCTCATGTTCAGGTAGAACGTCCTGCATTTTAGTTTATGCCCACTGCCTCTTGTCCTAGTGCTTGGCACTACTAAGAGCCCCATCCTCTTGACACCTTCCTTTCAGTTGTTTATACACATTGATCAAATTCACCCTTCGCCTTCTCTAAGCTGAACAGGCCCAACTCTATCAGCCTTTCTACTAGTAACTGGATAGTTCAGCAACCACAGTCAGAACAAAGCTGCTTTTGAAAATGTTATACTTAGCTCTAAACTAAAATGTGTAATACCAAATACTAACAGCATTTTTTTTTTCTTTATTCCCTCTGCACATGTCCTGCCAGGCACACTTGGAACTGGATATCAATTCTATGGATGTCCAAACTGACTTTAATTTGCTTAAGATAAGCAATACCAAGAGATATGAAGTTCTCAAAGAGATCCTGACATCACTTGGCCTGAATTGTGAATTAAGTAAAATTCCCATGTTAACACCTATTTACCTTCTCTCTTCTGATGAGGTAAGGCTTCTGCTTACATTTCAGTTATTTGAGATTTATGCTACAAGACAAATTCAGTGTTCATTTAAAAACACCTAGTTTCTTATGTAGTATTTTTGTTTGGAGATGTTTACTTATGTACTACAGGTAAGCATAAAGTTCAATTTCTACTCTGTCAGTATTTTGTTATCTGCCAGCAGTAGTTTTGAACTTAAACGTGGGAATATTGGGCAGTTAATTTATCAGGTATATTTGATGTATTTCTGTTAAGAGCTTTTATGCTTATTTGCATGCTTCTCCAATATCAAAGCACAAGGATGTTGTAAGCTACAGAAAGAACTTATTTAAAAGACAAGATTTGGTTTTCTTTTAAAATGAGGTAGAAAGTTCTGTATAGGCTGGTAGCAAAAGGTCAAGCTGAAATTATGGAGAATGGTGTGGCAGACCAAAGGTGAAAGAGCTGAATGAGTAGGGAAGAGTGTGTGTGATTACAAAATGAACAGCTTTATTCCTGTGGCTGTTGTAATGTTTCCTGGAAATAGAATAGGTTCTTGTAGTTCAAATAGTCAGCTGTCTATTCTGAACATCTCAATTTGAGGCATTCTAATGAAGAATTGTGAACATATAAAGCAGTAATTTTAACTTGTTTGTTTGTTTGTTTTTAACATGACTTCAAATACATGAGGACTATATTATATTGATCTGAAGGGGTGAAAGAAGTAGGTTATTAAAAACCTATATGGGTTACTCAGGCTCCTTGATGTTGTTTCCAGCCCATTTAGCCCTGTCAATAGTTGCAGTTACTGCACTTGCCTGATTTCTGCTCCTTTTCTGTACCACTCTTACATTAGCACAGAAATGCTAATGTCTGTCTTTAGGGGAATTCAGCTATAGAAGCTCCTCCTTGGGTGCCTGTTTCCAGCAGTATCAAATATCACATCCTTTTTTGGCTACAGGATCAATCAGTGAACCAAGTGACATATTACAGCTGAAATGCTTTCTAAATAAATTATGATCTTTCAGATTTAGATCATACTTTTCAAAACCCTGTTCGTTAATCTGAAAGGTGGTATGATAAGCATTGCACGATTTATAGATTGGGAATATGTGATATTTTTTTAAGTTTGCAAGAGACAAATTATGTTTTGAGTGATTAATCGGTGAATGTTGTTTTGGGGTCCTTTATGGATGTGCAAGGACAGAAACAATGCAAAGATTTCTTCACTGTGGAGAGGAGGAGGATGTCTGGAAAAAGTTGCCCAAAGAAGCTGTGGCTGCCCCATCCCCAGAAGTTGTCAAGGCTGGGGTGGATGGGGCCTTCAGCAACCTGCTCTAGTGGAAGGTGTCCCTGCCCATTGCAGGGGTTTGGAACTGGAAGATCTCTGAGGTCCCTTCCAACTCAACCCATACTCTGACTCTGTGATATGTGACTTCACTGTATAGCAGGCAAGTCAGTTGCAGATCCAAACTGACTAAAATACTATTAATAGATGTATCTGTAAATTTAAATCTGTATTTGTTTTCTATGTCTCTGAAGATACTGCTAATACTTTTTGCTGGTACATTAATGCCTTTGTCTAACAACTCAGGTTGGATGTAACAATAATAATTAGGCAAAATGCAGAGAGCTTTTTTTTGCTTGTTTTTGTTTTGTTTGTTTTTTGTTATTCTGCTTGAATGGTTGCCCTTTCTTGTTTGCCAGACTCTGCCAGATCCATCTCCACTTTACAATGGTGAAAATACTATTGGAAATGCTCCTATCCAGCCTTCTGCTTGAAGCAGGGCTGTTGCTAACACTACATCAGTTCAGCCATGCCCTTTGGTTGAAACTTGAAAACTTCCAAGCGTGCATGGTGCAACCTGTCTGTGCAACCTGTTCCAGTGCTGCTGTTCCATTCTATTGATTTTTTTTTTTTTATACTTTTTCTCTGATGTCCAGCCTGAACCTCTCAAGCTGCAGTCTATGGCTGTTATTTTATTATATTGTCTGGCACTATAAAGTAGTATTTAGCTCTGTCATTCTTTTAACTCTCTTAAGTAGTTACAGATTGTTAGTAAATCACTGCTTAGCCTCCTCTTTGCCCAACTGAATGAACCCAGCTTTCTTATCCTCCTTTTACAGATACATTGTGTACTTCTAACCCCTTTGTGGGTCCTAATTAGCAGTTCTTTGCATAAGCTGAAGTCTGCTTTCCCAAGACCTAATTGCTGATTCACTTTCAGCTTTCCTCCAGATTTTTTATTCTTGTAGTTGCTACAGCTAATGCTGCTGTCTGTGACCAAATATGAAACAAGTTCTTCCCTGTCTGTGAGCAGTATGTTTGTAAGAATTGGTTATCTATTTGTGTGACAGATGTGAAAACAAAACCCTTTTTGCCTAATAGTAAATGTGCTCTATACAGAAGACTTGTAGTTTATTTAGCTCTTCCTCTTTTGTTCTCCACCTTCACTCTTTTACCCTGATTGTTTCTTTCCTATGCACTTGCAATTTGCATGAACTAAGTTAGCTAATTTCTGTCAAAACGCGCCATCTAGTGGCGTATCACAGGGTTGCAGGCCATCTGGTAAAGATATTTCTCCAATGTATACTGTATAGTTAAGGTTTATACCTGTTTTTTCCACAGTTTTTTTTTTTTTAGTGGTAATTTTTCTGTGTTGGTGTGTGTAGTTCATTTTTTTTTCAATGCCTTTCACTTTAGCCACAACATGCTTCCAGAAGAATATTGTGTGAAAGGAAGATGCAATGTGTGTGTAAACCCTTCCATTAATAATAAGAAGGTAGCATAAAAAAATAAAAAATTATGTAATAATTTAGCTATCTAAAAAGTCACTTATTTTTCTTCTTATGTCATGTTCTACATAGGTCATCTTGCTTTCCTAGAGAGCAACAATGTACAGAAATGTACCTGACAGGTGAATAATTTGAAGGAAATACTTTGTTTAATGTCAGAGTGAGTCAAGTAGTGCTGGAAATGGAGGAAGCTGTTTTGCAAACTGTAGTACTTTTGGACTTCCTTATTTATAACTACATGGAAAGCTTGCCCTGTGCAAGTCACTGGGGGCGTATTGAATAGTATATTCCTTCACTCAGATTATCCAAGCAATGCTCATTGACTTGAGCAAAAATTACTTTTTTTTTTTTAACTTTTGGATTATTTTCTTATGCTTTCCTGTTATAAGTAATTAATAATGATTGAGCAAGCTTGATGTGTTGTTTGCAGTTTCAAAAATGGAAGAATGGCACATCTTCTTGTTTCTTGAAGTTGGCAGTTCAGTAATGATTCCTCATGCCCAAACTGGAGGTTGCATCTGTACTGTTACATTTAAAACCAAAATGCTGGTAGACCTCACCTGGTCAGATTTTTCTAGTTAATTTAGAAACTACAAGCTCCTTTTGCTTATGTGGAAGAAATAATAATTTATTTTGCTCTGCATTTTCTACTTCATTTAGAAAAAATACAGATTTTTTTTTTCCCTCATTTTAAAATTCTTTAAAGAGTTAATTTGTTTTTTTTTTTCTTTTCTTTCTGTAAACTTCGATTTACAATAGAGCTGTGCCCTGTTCTGTGCGATTTCTTTGGTTTCTCTTTGCCACCCTCTTTCCTGCTTTGTCACTTCAGAACTTTTATCAGACCTATTTTCTACTATATTGTGGACATGAAATAAAACTTCAACTTTATTATGTGAATAAGTAGCTTCTCTTGTCCTTTCCTCTGCTGACAATTTCTGAACAATGTGTCTTTTTTGCGTCATTGTTGTGATGCTTTTAATAATCACATAGAATCTATTACACTGATCAGTGTAAATTTGATTATTAAGACTTTCAGATCTTCCTATCTGCTCTCTGGGTCTCGGATAGTGCCTTTTGCAATGCAATTTTGAGCTGCTTCTAAGGGGTGGATTTGATTTTTTTTTAATTTTTTTTTCCCCCTCCTTAGGATTCACACTTTGAAGGTTTAGTTTCCAGTTTATATGGCTATCGTGTATCTTAAAATCACAATCTTACTACATGGATTAAAAAGAAGACCATAAAATATGAGCAGAACTGCCATTATTATGGCTTCAAATTCAAATAAAAGCTCTAGTATCTGAATAATGGATGATAATGACCATCTGTTAAGAGGTCCAGATCTTACCATGTAGAACTGTACTAGTCAGACCTCAGCTAATACTCGCTGCTGTTGGTGTTGAATGATCTCTATCACAGTGTGCACATTTTATTCGTAATCATATTTCTTATAAATAAAGCATAAGGTAGGGAGTCTGGAAAGTAACAGCACTTGTGGCAATTCTTTCACCACAAGAGTTTTTGCGCTAAGACTTGCAAGAATGTTTTGCTCCAGATACACACATAGGGACATTTTCAAGTTCGGTTAACTGGGAAGAATACATATTATATCGATACAGTGCTGCAACAACAATGAAGTCAGTGTTTGAACTAAGAGCAATATAGCATGAAAGGCATCTTACTTGTTAATAGTTAGAGCTGCACAACTTGTTGGTTTCAAATGTAATTTTAGAGAAGTATTGGTATTAAAACACAGCACCTTTTATTTTTCTTTTCCCTTGATCTGATGTAAAGCAGTTAAGCAAATTGTAGGCTTTTACACTGCTGTAAAAGGAAAATTCTGTGTCAATGTGGTACAGGGTGAATTCAAAGTGTTGAAACAAATGGTGATCACTGTAAGCCTGTTGTCTGGCACCCATATGTTCAGTGGCAGCTTCAAGCATAGAGATCTGATTTTTTCTGCAGCTTTGCCTTTAAATGCTCAAATATTTACTCTTTTACATTGCCATCTTAAAGGATAATTTTTCAGACATAAATGCTGGGATTGTATTTTATTGCTGTAAGTTTCAGCATATCTTCTAGACTTCAAAACAAGAATTTGCTCCTTGAAGAGTGAGAGATATTTGTCAGAATGGTGAGTATTTCCATTAGGAAGTGTATTATGCCCACGTGTTTACTGATCTGAAGTCTCTTAAACTTGAGTACTAACTCCTCAAGCTGTATTAGGCTGAGTCACTTTTATCAGCACCTTCCAAATGGGTGGTGGCCAAATGATGAAATGTAGTCAGACTTTATTACTTTGGCTCAGCTAGTAAACATCTTTTAAACAGTACATTCTTCCAGAATAATAAATGGTTAATATGAGCATATTAGCTGAAGTTTGAAGTTGGGGGTTTTGACTCTTGTTTGTTGGGGGCAGAAAGAATAATTAAAAAGTGCAGCTGAATGTACCTTTTGAATTTCAAACTTTCCTTTAAAGGACACTTTGGGATACAGAATACTGTGCTCACAAGAATGGTGCAGTGTGATGTCAGGTTTGTGTATTTGAATAACTCAGTACCGTACAGCACAATCAGATCTCAGTTGGACCAAATTTACATTTCTTGAGCTACAGTTTTGACTCTATGATGGCATCGGCTGTTTTAAATTCCAAGTCTATTACGTCAGCAAAGCGGGTATGAAGTTACTTCATACTGACTGAATCTTTCTTTGAGGATGGGAAATTTGAACTCTCAGATAACACTATAATGAACCTAGATTTCAGGGTACATTTAGAGACAATTGTTGCTGAAGTATTTCCATGCATATTAATGTGTATTGTAGAACTTGAGATTCAACTGTGAAACTTCAGAGTTGTCTTTAAATTTCCAGTGCTAGAATCATCTGTAGTTATATTGAACCCCCAAAGCCCTATTTTTATTGCTAGACAAGTTTTCATGCTTAAAAATGAACCAGAAAACCATATTTACAAAAAAAAGGAGGCTTGCTTATTTTCTCCTGTCATCCTCAAAGCATAAGGATTTAAGCATCGTCCCTGCCTTTTGAGCCAGTAGGACAAAAAGCAGGAGTCCTTTGGAAGTGTTTATCCTAGAAAGGAAAATTGCTCTTTGCTCTAGCAAAAGCAGTAGCCTAAGTTACTGCTGAGAAAAAAAGTAACCCAAGAGCTGAGAAAAAAAGTTGAATGAATAGCACAGTCTGAAAGGATTCTGTGATCACTGATAACTGCTGTCTGAATTTTTAACTTTTTTTAACGTTGTATGTATTATTTCCAATGAACAGTGCATTGTTCCCAGAAATCTTTGTCTGTGCTTGAAAACTTTGAAAGTTTGTCTCTTGGCTAGGAATAAAAATGCCTTTTATGGCAAGTTGCTTCAGGAAAATAAAAAAGGTAGATACAGCAATGTAAATGCATCTGTACCAGTAAAAATGTGTATTCGCTGGAACAGCTTATTCTTTTTGGGAAACAGCTTTAAGGTACGCTGTGTGTGGAATTCTTTTTGCTGTTCAAAGCTGTGTTTCTGCTAGACTGGTTAGGCAATGAAGTGCATTTGGCAAAACATTTACCTTCTGCCAGGTAGCATGCTTTTTCTCTTAAGTGGCTTCCTGAAGAATTTATATCTAAAACATAACCCAAGGACTGATAACAAAGTACTATTAATTAAAAATATTTATAATTTAAATCCATATGTTTAGGGTTTTTTCATCATAAATTCAAAGTTATTTGTTGGCTTGCAAAGCTTTGGGTTGCATGTGTGTGCAGTGAGGGCAAGTGTGCTTTTGTTTGGTTTGTATTGTTCCACCTCCCCTCCTCAAATTAACTTTTGTTTCTTTGTAACAAAACTTGCAAACCCCGCAGATTGTAAACCAAAGCTATTTCAGTGTTTTTGTTATTAATTGAAAAGCTCTTTGTATCAATCAGTGTCTGGATTCTAATAATAGCCCCTACTGCTTGCTGGTGTTGAAGTGTGTGGTTCTGAAAGGAATGGCTCTTTGAGACAGGATGGTTTGTTTTTTTGGTTTGGGTTTTTTTTTCCTTTATTTTGTTTTCCGCTCCATCAGCACTCAAGATAATGCAGAGGCCTTCTCCTGCTTTAGCAGTTCAGAGCTCTCTTGGTCAGAGGAAAGCAGAAAGGGTGGCATTAGCTCTCAGAAGAATGGCTGACTGAAGTGTGAGTGCCTACAGGTTCCTAGTTTGTGCCCACTTCCGGAGGTAAGAAGTTTGCCAACAAAATTCTCTGCAGTTTCAGCATGGAAAAAGGCCAATCTTTGAAGTGCTTAAGCTGCCCAGGGACTTCTTGGACACCAGCTCTGTCATAGTGCTGAGCATAAAAAGAGAACTCAATGGCATGGCGGAATAAATTGTAGAGATGATGTATTTTTACCTCTCACTTGTGAATGGCTAAATAAATTATTATGGTCGGTTACTCTGGCTTACTAAGCACAGAGTAATTTCTTGATCTGTGCTATTTTAGTAGAGCAAACTAAAACTGAGGGGAAGGATACTTCTCTGTTTTCTGTCCTTACCCTCTCTAGCATACAGAGGGAGGATGAACTACTTGAAGGTATGTGCAGTGTGAGGATGGATAGAAATAGAAAGAGAAGGAAATCTGCAGATGGGAACCAAGATACTGGTTCTTGTATCTTAGTGATATTTCCTCTTGTACTTTAGTGAACAGTTTTATAACTGTCATCATACAGTCATGTAGTAGATGGAGGTGGAATAAGACATGATATATTTTACTGCCTCTTTCTTCTTTCCCCACAGTCTTCTCTTATTCTGCTACCTTTATTAGTGCAGTTTCCTAATAGATCTATCATTTCTACAGTAAAATTTTTAAACTTTTGTGTTCAAGCTACTTGATGGAGGTAAAAGCTTAAAAGTTGAGTTTCTAGCAAATTGTATAGTGTACGGTCCAGGGCAGGATGCTTTTCGAAGCTAGTTATATGCCAAGGCAGCCTGTCAGTCTTGCCTGGCAATGAAGACTGACAGGCTTTGTTGTCATAGTTTTTACTAGAGTGGAACTGCCAGTCTGCCTAAACACCGCACTGACAGAAACACCCACCTTCTTTTGCTCCCCTCCAACTGGTAGGTGGTGAAGAGGCAGGAACTTTTTAGGGCCTTCTCGTAACACCTCATCATCCCTATATAAGGGAGTAACACAGAGGAGGGCAACTATATCTGAATTTTTGGGTTTCTGCTATTGACTGAAGCCTTACTGGTCTCACTGCCTACAGAAAGGAGCAGCCCACCCTCTCCAGAGGTTGAAAAGTGGTGGTTTTTTTGTTTTTTTTTTTTTTTCTTCAGGTACAAACAGCTTGCTTGGATCAAGGAGAACCATTACATTGACATCTTGCCTTGAAAAATTGTTTTGTTTTTAAAAAAACATTTTTCCTATGCTGCTGAGAAGTGTTTAGCTGGTCCTGTTGAGAAAGGCTCAGGGAGAGAGAGAGAAGAGGAGGTGTGAGAGATATCAGAAACAGTAATATTGACTGTACGTAGAAGGCATGGAGGAAAAGACAATGAGGACTATTGAAGATAAACTATGAGGCACAGTTAAAGGAAACCAGACTTATAGTTAACTATAGGAAACCAATCTTACAGTGCAAAATTACTAAGACAGTATAAAAGGTTTGTTACTAACTTTAGAACAAAATTAAATTGTTCACTAGAGATTGTTTTTCCTGGGTGCTAACTCTGTGGTCCAGGCTCAGGATCTGTCTGACAGTTGAGTTTTGTTCATGCTGGCTTCTGCATGAATTAGAAGGCCAAATTATCTCTTCATTTGTTCACTCATAAAAGTTTCTTCAGACTTCTCCCTGGAGCTGTTTATTGAAAAAGGCTGGCATGCTGCAGGTTTCACTGCACTGACCAGTAAGATGAGACTCCAGTATTGATCAGGGTCCCTCCACAGCTGACCTGTATTAGCATTGGCATTATATTAAAATCACCACAGATCTCTGTTGCACTCAGAAGCTGTATGCTGTTGCTGCTTTTTTTACAGCTCGTTTAGTGAGAGGAAGGTGTCTCAGCACTAGGGGTCACTTATGAGCTGGGTGTAGAGAACACACAGTTAAAGCAAAAGAAAAGGAAAGGGTGGAAAAAAATTTATGCATGCTATGTTGTATATAGATAGATTTGCATTAAAATATCTTTGCATGTTTGCAGTGACTGTCCTGTATAGTATTTTCTCAATTTTAAAACGACAGTTTAAATTGCAGAGGAATCAATGGTATGTAGTATCAAAAGATATTAAAATATTTTCAGTTAAGAAATCTTGATGGGAGATGACGGCAACTCCAAATGCCTTTTGCTTTTCTGTTGTTTATCTTCAGGGGATATTTACCAAATATCTGTGGGAGGGGGAAAGAGAAATCTGGCAAACATTCCCTTTCTTTTATATTTCTCTAGTTAAAAATGTGTTTTCCTTCTTGCATGATAGCAGCAAGCATGCTGCTAAACAACCTGTTAAACCATGAATCACATCTGTAGGCATGTAATAATGAATAGCATACTTGTATTAAGATTTATAAACAACATTTTGGCTAGGTATTGATTTGATAAATGTTTTTGACAATCATTTGGAAAATGCAAGAAGCTTTGAGGAATGAAAGAATATATCTTGTTTATAGCAGTCTCAGTAAAAAGGGTCTTTATGCTGCTGTGAGAACTAGAAGTTAGTGCTTTTTATATTATTGTGCATTTAACTCTGATACGAAATTATTATGTGCTGGCATCTGACCAAAGTGCCACTCATTGAAGTGTATTCTATCATGTTTCAAGGCTTGCTTCAGGTCAGTTTTCATGACACTTCATAATCACTTTCTTCAATGGGCACGTTCTTTCTGTACTTTAGAGAACAGAAAATTTTATTATCCTTTCAGAATGGCTCATGTAATATATATTTAAAACATTTGTGAGCTTGATTCATATCTTATGCTAAGTTCTCACTCCTGTAATGATAGAGAATAGCCTTAGAGTTGAGTACACTTTCTTGAGCATAGGTCACTCAGCAGAAAGCATTTCCAGTGTGTGAGGCTGAGTTTTCTTAGTTTCAGTTTGTCTTGGGAGTTTGTAATAGGAATGTAAACAAGAAAAGTAAAATCCACAGTGACAGACTAATCCAAATTCATGTTGGCTCTGTGTCTAACACAGGCACACATTCTATCTTAATCTGAAGGCTGTAATTAAAGTGACTGGTCTTGGATTTTGTTTCAGCACTCAAAAGTTGTAAACGATAAACCTTTTTAGAGTCAGGGTTCAGGGTACTGCCTTTGAGCAGATGGGTGATTTTAGATAGCAAGAATCCATAACTTGTGACAAACGCTCTGGAGATCCGTGGCAATTTGGCATTAATTCATTTAGTGTGACCTCACTGGTAAAGATCTGACAAAAGTGGAGTATTTCCAAACATAAAAAACTTGAGATTTTCTGACTGTTGGTGGGGCCTGTAGCTAATTTATGTAAGTGAGACTGGGGAAATGAGAACAGGCTTGGCATCAGCTGGAGTCCTGTGAGATGCTATCATGTTACCATTGCTCAGAAATGACGATACATTTCCACAATGAGAGATGGTTACAGTGGTTATCTAACAATTTAATTAGTGCTTCTTTTGCATCTTTTAAGCAAATTATGGCTAGATGATATAAGATTATATACTATAATCAGAGGGAGAAATCAAATAAAAATATATAACCAAGAGGAAATAGAACTGTCTTTTTATATTTCTCTTCAAAAAAGATAGAACTGCAAACTTCAGCTGATTTTGAAACAGTGCATTTACCACATTGACGTCTTGTGGATATATTTCTTTGATTCTTAACATTCTTCAACAATTCATTTGCGCAATAATGTCATCAGAGGAAAAAAAAAGACTGCAAAAAAATTATCAGGTATGACTTGTATCAGCAGTTTATAGGGAAGGGACTGAGAGAATTCTGTTGTATTTATCATTTGACCGTTCATTATAAGAAATGATCTGGGGTTTCTGATATGTTGAGGAAATCCTGAAATTCCAGGTGCAGTGGGAACGGCATTTGGCATGTGACTATCTGGCCAACTTTATGCAGTTCTTGTAATGAAAAGCTGATTAAAGAACAGCTGTTAGCTTAAATCAGAAAGTTGCTGTAGTTTTTACTACAACTCTTATAGGAAAGGTTTTTTGGTTTTGTTTTATTTCGGGTTGTAGTTGGTCTTCGCAAGTGGAATGTGTTTCAGTTCAGTAAATCACTGTACTTGGCTACTTGGCAATTGTAGTGGTGACATTAATTACAAAGGATTTACATGAATATTGAAGCAAGGTTTTCTCAGAAGAAAAAAAACCTCAACAACCCAAACCAGAATAAATCTTCTGTCTGTTTTCATGGTACGTGTGTTCCTCTTCTGCCAGTAAAGTACCTCTGTAAAAGTGCTGTGTAGCTGGGTCCATCAGGGTAATCTATATTCTTACAGTGAAATTATACAGAGTGCTTCACAAGTTTACATGATTTAATTTTAAGAATTTCAGCTGGTCCCCGTTTTATTGGTGCCAGCATTTCCTTGTGCAAACACTAGAGGATCTACAACAGTGCTGAGGTTCTGTACTTAAGTGTGGCACTACATCTATGTGTAATTATATATACAGACTTGTATAAGTCTGTGTGTATCTGTATATGTGTATTAATATGTGTATTTTAAAAAAGTTTGTATATAATCTTATTAGTTATATTGGCAACCTCAAGTTTCAGCAATTGTGTTTCTTTACCCCTTACTTAATAAATGCATAATAGAAATTATGAAAGTTGCACAGGCCCAGAGAAGATGGCTGGTCCTGGAGAGCTCCAGCCCTGAGAAAAGTTGAGATGGGAGTTAAACGTCTAGTGTGTAAATTGGAGCATGCTCCTTTACTGATGAGGGTAAGAACTTTTTTGAGAGAGAAAAACCTCAGGAGGAAGAGCTAGAGGAACTAGTTTGATACCAGATGAAAGAGAAGACAGACACTGTGTGGGAGGAGGAGTGAGGGGAATGGGGCGACAGCTGAAGAGGCAGAGGTAAGAAGCAAGATTTCACCATATAGAAAACAACTCATATTACTGCATTTTTTAGCATTCCCTGCAGCTGCTATCTATTATAATGCATATCTAATAATTTTAGCTATAAAATTTTGCTACTTTGGACTGATCATTTCAGTAGCATGTAAGACACAAGACAACATTTGATTTTTACAGCTTGTTTTTTTTGCGAATCACTTTCCTTATCTAGTGTATTGTTTCTGAAGTGTACTAAAATGTACTCTTGAGCTTTAAGAAATATTCCAAGTACTACTTGAAAACATTTGAAAATAACCTTCTGAATTTGTAAAACCTGAGTAAATGTATGATTAAAATAATTGTTAAAGCCAAGCCTTAGCAAGAACAGTATTGAGGAGGCTAGTGCAGTCTGTCCCTACTTGTTTAATGTGGGTAAGAATCAATACTGCACTTTAAGAGTAGTAGTAGTGACCATAATAAATTTAGGTTTTGCACATGGTGAGAACAAAGATTTAAAGCCAGAACAATATATAATTTAATAACTTAAGTCTTTAGAAGTGTGTACACAGGCTGCCAAGTCTCAAAACATTCTTTGGACAAACAACCCATGTCTAGACTGTTGCTCAGCTTCTTGCCCTTCAGTAGAGGTTTACTTTAAAATGATTAACATGTTTTCTCAACTTGAGAGAAATTAAATAAAGATGATTTTTATTTTCTATGATACAAATGTGAAGGGATATTATGGATGTAATGTATATTACTGAATAGTGTGCATGTTACCTTTTTTGTCATCTTTTTTGATGCTACACTTGCAACAGAGTAATTGGTTATCATTACTTTGTAACTTTCAACTGATGAACTATGTCATAACTTCAGTTGAAACAGTTACGTTGTTCTCATTATAAAAATTATTTTAAAGAAAGACCAATATTTAATTGAAGAAAGTGTTATCACTACCTTCTCTGCTTTAAAGAAATGTGCCTGGTTGCTCTCTACCTATTGTGTAAAGACAACTTTTGAGGAATTGAAAAACATATTGAGATCCTCTGAATTTTAAGACAGAGAGAACTGTTTTGTAGGAGCATGTCTCAGCATTTGCATGTAATCAAAATCAACAAAAACTAAATCTGGGAGGTATTTCTGAAATTCTTTTGCAAGATATGGGGAGAAAAAAAAATTGTGTTTTGATGCATAATTGTCAAGATTTAAATAAAAAATTACATACGGTATGGTTTGACTTTGGATCTCATTACATAGAATAAGCAATTATCCATGCATTTTTTTCTGGTCTTGAAGATTTACTTTTTAATCTGGAATTGTAGGTATTACAATTAGTTCATGTACCACAACTACCTGACAGGAACAGCAGCTGCAGAGATAAAAGTTATCTAATCAGTTTTCCATTTTTTTGACTGCTTTCCTTGTATATTAGTACAATGTATTAGCTGATGAAGAAGAAAAGACAGTAGCTGAAAGCAAATCCTTATTCTTAATTTTTGCTTTCTATCGAGAGAGAAGGGCACTTTCCCAAAGGTACCATAAGCATTGTGAGATGAATATTACCATAAGTATTTGGGATGCTTATTTGAATTCCTGAGGTTTTATTAGGAATACTAAAAAAAAAAAAAAAAAATGCAGTTGTACTTTTGTCCCTAGAATACTTACGTTATTTTTTTTCCTGATATCAAACATGCTCAGTTAATATTTTGAACTGATTTCCGAAGACTGTCTTTCATGAGAGAATACTTCATCGGAGCTGTGAGGCATATGCTCTTTGACTCACCTTTGTTATGATGTAGCTTGCTAGAGGAAGAGATAGTTACTTTATGCTTGCTGTGTTCTTTCATACATCTGCTACTGGCCACTGCTGGAAGAAAGGGACAGTTTTAAAGGGGCATATTGATAATGGCTGCTGCTTCATATTGTTTGATCAGCAGCAGCTTTCACAAAGAGCTGCCTTTTTCTGCTACAAGTTAGTTTGTCATTTGAAAGAGAAGTTCATCAGCTCTTGCAGTTATGGGAAGCTTTTCCTTCTACCTGTTTAAGCCATAGGCAACATCTGGGAAGCAACAGTGTTTAATGTGGTATTTTAGCCAAATGGTATGTATGAGTGGCTAGCCATGATAAGAATGTGCTTTTGTTATCTCTGCAGCTGACATTTCCTCTTGGAGGTGGGAGTGGACTTCAGTCTTCTCTAAAAATTTTCAAACTCGTTTCTATCCTATGTGATTCATTCTGTCTAATGATGGTCTCCAATTAGCCATCCAGGAATAGCAAATTAGACATTTTTGAACTTCAATAAGCCGTACTACAAGTATTGCTATCCTTATTGCTCCATACAAAATAATTTCTTCATCTGCTCAAGGATGTCTTTCTCTTACAAGCATATGATAATTTGTTGGTAGAATGGTACTTTTGCAGTGACTGTCACATTCCTGATTTTATGTAACAACAGTAGCTTGACGAACTGAAAGTATGCATCAAGTGATAATTGCTATGCTCAGTCTCTCGTTTTCCCAGCTATTATGTTCAAGAAACAGAGACTCAAATTGTCCCTATTTAACCAAGGATAAATTAATCACTAAGTGTCACAGACTGAGTATACAGATTTTTGTCTGTAGCTTGAGTTCATTACCTTGTGTGGAGCTGTTCTGAAAGTGCATTTTAATCTAGTTTTTTCTTTTTTTCTAAGTACTGATTGAAGTAAGCCCTGAAACATTTCCCTTCAAGACAGTTTGTTTTTAGAAGTTAGCTTTCTGGTTTGGGACTATTAATTAAGGGCCTTCAGCATAGGTGCTTCATATTAATCAGTTAGAAGTTCATCTTCAGAATCAATATGTGCAGAGCTGTTTTTCAGTCTTAAAGGTTTTGCTTCATTCTGGCCAGATTCTTGACTTCAGAAGCGTAGTCTGGGTAGGCTGTTGTAGTTTTAATCCTTATTTCCGGAAGACTTTCTTGTCCAGAATTTGGCTATTTTTCCTTTTACTGTTAGAACATGGTTCAAGTTTCATTTCTACCACTTTCTACGGTCAGTCAGGAGCTAGGAAGTGCACAGTAGTACAGCTATGTTCTGGGAGCCAGAATCCCCTTTCACTCACTGGCTGCTTGGGATAGAATGAAAAATTATGTTAAGCTCTACTGTTACTCCACTTGAAAGCTTTTATAACTTGTGAGAAGTTTGAGGTTTGCCCTGCAGTTGCTAACCTTTGCAGTAGAATACATTAGTGCCCATATGCAGCAAGCATTTACTATTTACATAGCTTTCAACAGGTATTTCCATAAGGGTGTATTTTGTTGTCTCCTTCAGACCACTGCCCCCCAGGACATTTCCTTACCTAAATTTCAATGGGAAAAGTCTAAAAAATGAAGCCATCTTGTTTTTCAGGCATACTATTCATTTGAGTCTTAAACCAATGCAAGAGCATGTTTCCAAGCATTGTGGTTAGGTTTCACTAAATAAGTTCTCTTTGGGCTACACTCTACTTGAAGTGTTATTATTTGCATTAACACTTTTTAAATATAAATAAGTAAAATTGAAAAATTTTGATTGACAGATTGGGTCTTCCTTCAACTCTTTTGTCAGTAATAGAGCATATATATCCCTAAGCACAGAAACAGGTGGTTATTCTCAAACACAAGTCAAGGGAATCTGAAGTCCTTCAGAATAAAGAATATGCCATTGTCAAAACAAATTCTGACTGCCTGTATTTGCTTCTGTTGATCATTCCTCATATACTACCCCAATCTCAAGTCTGTTCTTGTTTGCTTCTTTGAGTGCCTTGTTTCCCAAAGTTACTCCTAGAACCCTGAATTTCAGTTATGAGCTTTGATTTTTGCTTCATTATCTGCAATACTGTAAGTTCTGTATGCCACGCATGGTCTTTTGGATTAGAAGCTTGTGGTGTATATGACTTTGCTAAAGTGAACTCAGCCCTAGAATAGCTAAGGGGTTTGTCTAAATGTTTGGCCTTATTCCTGGGAGGGTTTAGTGTGTTGTATCTCCACCTTTAAAGGACAAATGAAAATTTTTTTGGGTGGGTTTTTTTACTTTCCTTCCCTCCCCCCCACCTCCATTTGTCTTTAACAACTGCAGAAATGCTTTCAGATAGTTGTTGTCTATGGAGGTTAATCCTTGAAGCTGCATGTATATCAGGACCCTTACAGTTATGGAAGGTGTGTGATTGGCTTACTGTCTCCTTGCTTTTCCTCTGAAGAGAAATTTTTCTATCTCTTGTTCTGAAAAAGGTTTCAATTCGAGTAGAAGGAAATATTGAACCTGAAAGGGCTGAAAGAGAGAGAGAAAAATTACAATGCAATAGAAAACATGCAGCTAGGATAAGTAGTTTGAATCATTCACTCTTACAACCTGGCATTATAGTACATGGCCATGAATGCTGTATTTTACCCCATATTTTATGAGAAAAAAATAATTAATTTTTGATAAACTGAATATTATTGATGCTTCCTTTAGAGTTCTTGATTTGCTGTCTAAATTTTACATTGGTTTATGTGTGACGTATTTACAAAGCATAAAGATTAACTTTTTTGATAGATTCTGCTAAATAAAAAGCATTGGTTTACTTTTTTTCAAAATACTTTCAAACTATCATGCTAATAGTTTTTTAGGATCCTTGATTAGCAAGGAGATCTTAGCTACAGTAAAAGTACTTGTTATCTTAATACTGTTTTTTATCTTCAGAGTAGGTATACTGTAAGTAACATAACATGCATGTTCTTGACAATATAGCATACAATTTCCAAGAAGTTCTTCCTTTCTGTTTCTTTTAGTATCTTTATTATTATTATTTTATTCATAAAGTGTTATGTCAACCTGAATATGCTTTAGAAAGGATTACAAAATATATGATACATGTGGAACATTAGCTGGGCAACTTTAGGGACATAATGGTATTGTAGTCTCTGAATTGTGGTGCATGTGAAAATGTGTTGTGGTTTCGCCCTAATATTTCCCAGACATTTCTTTAACTCAAAAACCCCCACAGTGTGACAGAATTGGGAGTTCTTGCTCAGAAGATGCAAAAATGAAGAAAAAAAGCTGAAAACTTGCTTGATTTTGAAGCGTGTTTGCAGTGCTAAGTGGAGAATCTCTGGCTCCTGTTTTGCTATTTCGTATTCATGAACACCAAATTCACTGACATTTTATGTAGAGAAACCTGTTGAAAGGCAAAAAAAAAACTCGCTGGAAAACCTTAAACTACGAATTGTGTATTATTGATACTAAGAAGAAAATCTTTTCTTAAGTTTTATTTACTTAATTTATTCTACTACTAATTCCAAGATTTTCAACAAACAATTTCATTCTCTGTTAAAAAAAAAAGTTTTGGTACCAAATAAAAATACTACTATGTGATAGCTGTTTAATAGAGGCGGTTTTACCAGCTGAATATATTGCATCTAATTTATTGCCCTATTAGCTGAGAACAAAATTCTTCTGTGGTTGTTTTTTTTCTAGTCAATACAGAATACTTTTGAGAGTAATTTAAAATAAATGTGTACAGCATTTAGGAGATTTATATCTTGATTAATTCTTCTAAACATGACTTTGAATTTTTTTTTTTAAACCACTTTAATATGCATAATGTTCAAATTTTAGTGCAAAAGTGGAATGTCTTTTCCCTTCTGCCTGGTTTCTCTAGAATTACTTTTAGCACAGTTGCACATGTGCTCAATTTACTATACCCTTTTCTTCAAAAAAATAACAACGGTTTTGTTACAAAGTAGGTGTCACAAAGAATTAAATGCTCAAACCATAATTTACCACATCTTTTTCTGGTAGGATAAATCAACACCTTCTGGTCCTCTGATTTATCAGCCCTTTCATTGCAACGCTCATTTTTGTGAAGTGTTACGCAGTGATGTTATGTCAAAGGTAGACCTTATTCTTACTGATCCTTTACCCTCAAAGTCAGCTTTATAGTCTGGTGCAGCAAATGGACCCCAACTACTGTACTATATTATGATACCAGTTTGCCTTGCATAGGTGGTCATGTACCGTTTAATTTCTTAGATTAAGAGCTGCAAAGTCCTAAATGGGATTTCATCCTGTAATTTTGAGTTTAAACTTAAACATTATGGATGTTACTAAATTATGCCATGTATGGGAGGGATTTGATACATACATTCTTTGTCCCTTTTTTTGTGTGTGCTCATGTGCTTAAAATGTAGTTGCATGGTTACATGCAATTACAATTTTTTAAATTATGCTTGACTTAAAACTTGGTTAAATTCAGTCCTCCAGTGGTTCTTGACAGAGCTGAGAATTCTGGGAGAGGTTTTGACATTTGAATAGGGATTAATTCATTTGAAAGTTTTCAAATGAAGTTTGAAATTGACTTGGCAAGTGCTTGCAAAGAATTTAATACACGTTTAATACGTCATCTTGCTCTGCTACCTGCATCATAAAACCTGCAATTTGTTTTATTTTGTTGTTGTTGTTGTAAAACTGATATTGAGCCTAAACCTGTTTTTTCAACTTGTGTAACATGTTAATGGTGCATTTGTAATGTATTAAAAAAGTAATTATTTTGCTGTTGTTGTATGTCAATATGGAGCTAACATATTCAGTATTAAGAAATGTTAATAAAATATTTTAGATTTTTTTAATACAACTATTTTTTTTCCATAAAACACAGATTGAATTTTAAATAACTTCTGTTTTTGTTAGAAACCTTGCAAAGGTCTCAAAATCAGCACAAGCCACAGTAAATTAGTGCAGCACTATAAAATACTGATTCATAGAATTAAGGAGTTTTTGTTTAAGAAGACTTTTGGCCTTTAAGAACGGAATATGGTTCTCTTTCATATGCAATATGCTTTTTTCATATGCATGGATGGCTTTTTTAAAGATATGCTTTCAGTTCTGGATGACGTTTAGCCTTTGACCCAGCCACTTTCTTACAATAAACAGTTTGTTGATGAGAGCAGCTGCTGGGAAGATTGCTTCCAGACTGTTCTGTTGCAGCTCAGTAAGAAAAGCAAAAGCCAGGATGCACCTTACAACATTGCTCTGCTGTCCTTCTTGTTCCTCCACTTAGCTCTGGCTTGTTGAAGACTTTGTGTTGGAGCCTTCCTGAAGCTGGCCTTGTCCTGCAGCCACAAAGGCAATTGCATAGTCAGGGACTGTAAATGGTAGTACTTTGTCTAAATTGGGAAACAAAACCAAATGTGTCTTGCTTTGGACACTATGCATTCACTTTTTTTGTTTTGTTCTGGTTTTTATTGTTCCACCCTTTATTTTTTATATCTATATATATATATATATAAAACGATAAAGAAAAATGTGAGTGCCTCTTTTCCTGTATTTGTTTTGAATGACTGAATGACAGCATGTGCCTTCTAGCCACCTAATACCTGAGCTTAACACCGTACTAAAACCAGCAGCGAGATACTGATATAAAAAACTTTAAGACCATTTTTCCTTCTCATTGCTAGTTAATTTCTTTTTGTCTTATTTTTATGCTTACTGACAGCATTTTTTTTTTTTTAATCTCCAGAAGGTAACATATGATATATTTTTCATCAGTGGGTGAATTCTGACTTGGGCCCTTCAGCCTGTCTTTAGAATGGGCGACTAAACGTTGGATAAATTAATTTTCTGCCTACATCTACATAAGTGCTTTTTAAAGATATATTTATTTTTAGATTCAAATTCAGGCAGAGATGTATGAGCAGTTGCTGGGTATGTAGACTGGGAATGGGTTGAAGTCTAAGATGCTTTATGTCCAAACAAATGTAACTGCAATGGAAAGGATAAGAATACCTTGCAACGCTTGGTTAAAAATCTTTCCCTTTTTTGGACTAGATATTCCACATATCAGTTGGTAAAATGGACCCACTTCTATGTGTGACTGTGTCAACTCCCCATAATGCTGAGATGATGCACTGTGTAATTGCTTATGTGATATAATGCTCATTTTTAAAAACACACTGAAGTGTGAAGACAAAAATAAGGAACTTGGTCTTTGGAACGATCTTTCAGAAATGATTAGCTTTTTCTGCCCCTCTTTGCACAAGTATACTGCAGACTAAATTAACTACCCAAACCACTAGGGACTCCTAAAAATGCAGTTGGTTGTGAATTAAAAAAGTCACCAAACCTTGCCATCTTTCTAAATGCCCTTCCATATTTTACACAGTCAACTCATGTTTTGCACCATATCTGTGTTTAGGAAGTACAAAATGGTTATTACTAAACTGAAACATTTCCTGTTTATATAGTATTTTGAGACTGCGTAGCAAGTGTCAGCCAAGTAACTACAGAAGTTCACGAGAACATGAAATGAGAGTGCACCTCGGTTGTGCTACAATAAAATCTTTATGAAGTTCTTTGGGGGATGGGGAAAGGAGGGAGTGGAGAACTGGGGATTTCTCTCCTTCCTAAGATTTTTATATTATGAACTGGAACACTAAGCATGGAAATAATGGCCCTCTGTGTTGCAGAATAAAGTAAGATAGATGAATAGATTCTGCTCTGACTTAGCCTAGAGGAGTAGCCTCAGCTAAAATATGTCTTCCTAGTAGTAAAATATGCAAAACAAGTAAAAAATGAAGATATTGTAAGTAATCTGACGATAGATTGCAATCAGCCAGTGGGGCTGTGGAGGGAAACTGTCTAGCTTGCTCAAGTTTTTGAACAAGGTCTGAACTTTGAAATTAATTATATGTAGTTAATATTAAGTGTCTTTGATATGCTTTCTGAAAATAAATTTGAATACTCCATATATTTCCAGTCAGATTTTAAATGTGTTGTAAATAGCCTCTGTGTTTAACAGTTCTGCTTATTTTGTTACAAAACCCATTTTCAGGCTTACGCTTATTTTAGTCTAAAAGGGCAACTATTCAGCACTGCAGGAATTGATGAGTAGTTTGGTAATGTTATTACATATTAGTGACATCTGAACAATATTGAAACAACGATTATGACTAATGAAATCTCTTAACCAGGTAGTCTGGTTAGAGATACTGTCTTTGACACACAAGCACAAATAATGTATCTGCCGTCTACAGCCTTCATAAGTCCTGCTGAGCTAGTAGAATATGGCCACTACAACTTAATTGCCAGTATTGTTTTTCCTTGGAGGGAAGAGTGACCTTTCTCTCATCTTTGTGTTTCTATGGAGAAGCTTACAGCAGGCCCACGAGATTGTCTTCTTTCCTCACCTAATCTATCCAGGTTTTGAGTTCTTCAGTCTTTTCCTAAAGAGAAGGGCATTGTACTGGGTGTCATTGTCCATCCCCTTACCCCTTGTAAAAGAAAATAATAGCTTTTAAATGAATGACTGTGGTACTGAACTTTGTTTTATAAAACATTTTATAAATACTAAGTTTCAGGAAAAATTAATATATGTATGTGGGGGTTTGAAAGCAGCAAGGATAGTATCTAACCTCACATTTTTTCTGCATCTTCTGTATATTTACAGTAAGTTTTTTTGGTGTACTTTAGTATTTATTTAATTTTTAGCATGCTTCTATATTGACTTAAGTATGAACATGATTTTAAAATGGGGCTATGGTTGTGTTATGAATATGTCATCTGCTTCAGATCTTGAAGTATTGCATTATTACAGGAAGTAAAAACACAGGCAGCATCAGAAAAGCATTTTGTGTGCCTCATTAGTCAGAAATGTCAGCCAAAACCTTCCCTCTTGTGCTGATAGCTGACTTTTCCTGTTGCTGGCCTCCTGAGTCACTGGCACTTGGGGCGGGAGTTGCCACTGTGGATGTGTTTTTTGCTGGCACCAGCCTACTGCTTACTACCACGTTGGACTTCAGTTTGTTTCTGTTGGATTCAAGAGATGCTATGGAAGCTCTCCAGTGGCTAATTTCACACCTTTAAACTTGAGGGCTGTTGAGCAAAGCTGTATAATACAAGGAGGATGTAATTTTTTGTGTATATGTATATACATGAATGTATTTTTGTATTCTAAAGTTGAAATCAGATTCCAAATGTTATACACTCTTTATTAAAATGTTATTTTTTATCGGTAGTATCCTAGAGTGCATAGGGTATAGATACTTTTGAGATCATTCTTAAACTGCATAATACTCATTTGAAAACAGCCAATTTAATAATAAAAAAAAAGAGGCAGATTACCCATATTGAAGGTGTGATGTCTATAAATGGCTTTGGTTATGCTCCAGACGAGTTGTTCATGTGCTTCTTTAAAAGACTGATACAGTATGCCTGTGTAATCTTCCCTTTTTTGCAGTTTATAAACATATAGCAGTACATCAGTACATCAACTGCTAATATGTTAATCAGTGCATCGACTGCATACTCTTTTAAAGTACAGCAAAGCAAAAGCAGAGGTATTTGGTTGGAAATGATTACATTTTAGGCAAAGGAATGAAAAAAAATGTTAAATTATGTTCCAGCTATGTATCCAGAAAGTGAATACTTAGCCTCACATAACAAGCAAGAACTAAAACAGGGTATTATGTTATAGTCACTATATTGAGTCATCAGGTAGAGCATCAGTAGTTAAAATTCTCATTTTTCCTTCCAAGATAGGAGAGGTGACTGATGAATAATATTTGTTTGACTTAGAGCATTGTATTTTTTGCTTTCATTTAGTTCTGCCTCCACATTTTTAATAGAAACCAAATGAATTTAGGCTGTGACTGATCCTTCTCTTGCAAAGAATTCTGTTAATACAGAGCTGAAGACCTATCGTCACAGAATTTGGTAGAAAAGATTAGCTCCCAAATATGCCGAATGAGAGAGATACTTGCATATATCTCCATGTGTGTATAAGCATACATATAAAAATAAAAAAATAGATATTCAAATTCTTTCTATATAAGTAGAATGTAAGAATAAAGTCTGGGATTTGGGCTTATTTTGAACCATTATAACTGAAAGTTCATGTGCTTTGTGTGTAAGTCTCATAGGTTGATAGAGCCCAGGTGCAAATAAAATCTTCTCCATCAGGAGCTGTAATTTTCTGTTATTTTATACTACAACAGAGAAGCGTCCATATGCAGCTGGTTTTTGTCTCTTATGTCTTCCTCTATTCCTCTTTTTGTTCAATCTCAACCGCTAAGTAAGCATTAGGAAAAAGTGAAACTAATGATTATGAAAATAAAATGAATTTTAAACAGTAAAAGAAAACTTCCGTTACATAGCACTTCCCACACACCTGACAAAACTCTTAAAATCATAGAAAGCAGATGTTAAATCATAAAAAAATTACAGCTTTTGCTCATCCTTCTTTTATGTTACTATTGCTGTTTAAGTTTTAGTTCAGCAATTTGCAGTGTCAGACCTCCAACCCCTGATACAGTAACCCCTAATAAACCTTTGTGCTGATCAGTGGAGAATATTTAGAAAGTATGTTACTGATAATATGTGTAATACAGATTTTAGTATGATTATATGTGTAAGTAGCTGCAGATACGGTTGTCGGTGTTTGAATATGTAACTGCTATAGCTATTTTGGTTGCATACTCATTTAAAGCTTCTTACCTACATGTTTTAGGATTTTAATAATGTTCAGGGTAAACGGTTGCCAGGAGTTTGGGTATTCCCTTATCTTGTATTAGGTGCCTTGCTTGCCACACCTGGTCTGGTCCCAGAGGTGTGGAAGGCCAGACGGTTCCCGAGCCAACGCTTTTCATTTAAATGGCCACCAGAGGTTGCTGCAGAACGGCAGACGCAACTGGGGATAGGTTTTGTGTTCAAAGCTGAGTCCTGAACTTCACAGCAAATCACAGTTCAGGTTCTGATGTGATCATATTCCTTTTAAATGTAGTTGAAGCAGAGATTAACCCTGACTTCTTATATAATTTTTTTCATGATGCCAAAATGTACTTCTTTGTGTGCCAGTATAATTGTGGGTACCAAGATGCATTGGTTCAGCATCAATGTTTCTTTAACCTTGTGTGAAGGAGGGTCTTACAGTGAAAATTATTTTTTTCTAGTACTTATTTAGACAGCACTTATAACTTTGCTTTGTTAAAAATGTAAACACATATTTTTAAAAGAATTTTTAAAAATCAGATGCTGTTCTTGATTATGTATTAATCATGTTTATATTTTGATCAGCTCAATAAATGTGTACATTATGGAAAAAAATAGCTTCATAATTATATACATGTAGCAATTCTTAAATGGTTCAGTATGTGTTAGAAACAAGAAAATTAAATGAAGAAGTAAACCTAAAAACTGTGGGGAAAAAAACCCACCTAAAAGAACATACGCGAGAGGATAAATGGTAGGAATTGTGTGGCATGTTTGTAATAATGTAACATATAAATATATGCTATTTCAGGCTTTTCAAAAGGTATACTGTGGCAAAAGTACACCAGACTTTCTTACACATAGTATCAATTGCTTTCGTATTTGTTTAGAATGTAATAATACTTTAAGCACCTTTATTTTTTAACTTGATGTCTGTCTCTTTAGTTCTGTAAATCTGTCCTTATGCGAGTTAAAATTATGGTTTTGTGTCTAGGACTTGCATTCTCAATTATGCTAAGCGAATTTCTGTGTTTGGGAAGCAATAAGAAAATGCACTTTTTAATTAAGCGCAGTTTTTCCATATGCTACCTGGCAAGAATGAAAGCTATAATTTTTTAAAATATCAGTTACAGCTAATGAATTGCTGTTGTGTGTGTAAAATAAGAAGGGTAGTGGGTAATGAATTTAGCAGCAGTCTGTCAAAATGTGATATTACACTAACTGAAGATACAAGTGCTTCATGCAGACCAAGTCAACAAAATGCTCATAAAACCTTTAATGCCACATCATTATTTACAATGCACATGCAAAAAAAAAAACCAACAAAACACAAAAACCAAGAAAAATGAAGAAAATATTTAACGTATATTTTGTTTATTTTATACCAGAAGTCAGATGGAAAGAGTTCAGATGGAGCTTTAAAAAAAAAAAAAAAAAAAAGGAAATGAAAAATAATTTCTCTGTAACTAAAATTTAGCTACTGAGTCACTCTTAGATTGCCCTGGGACTTAAAAGCTAGTGCCTGACCGCGTTTGGAAAGAGGCTATTGCTTTCTTCGTATTATGCTTTGCTACCCATACTACAGGGCTACAAACCAGTAAGTGTGCTGACATTCAGCATACAAAGAACATTACACAAGAAACAGTGTCCGTGTGAAACTTGAGAATGTGTAGTTTCTGAGGATGGAAAATCTATAGAGTGGCGTTAGCAACAGGACCACTTTTCTCACTCCTTCCTAAGGTGTAACAATGGGATTTGGAAAATTGGAGTAATTCCTTGGATAGATAACAATTTATAGGAAGTTTGCTTTTAATTGTGGTTTGTGGGTTTTAAAAAGTTGGCCTGGAGCTCAGAGACATCTTGTTCAAGGCAAGGGCAAGAGAGCTTAGTCCTGTCTTCAGCACTCAGGGAACACTCATATTCCTGTTCCCAGCTATGGCAGTAATGGGAAGGAGGAGCATATGTTTGAAGTTTTTTATTTAAAAGTCAAATGTCTTCCTCTTAAAAATTTGAGAGCAAGAATCACTAGTACATTTTTTTTTCAGCAGAATAGAAACCACAATTTTTATGGTTTCATATATCATATAAAAGACCACTTTGACTCTAGGAGAGCTCTTAGAAATTTAAGCTACATGCTTAGCAGTAAGAAGGGCCAACATCTGTGTTTGTGAACTGTTAACATACGGTTTCTAAAGATATGGCAAGCATCTCACATTAAAACTCTCAAAATAGAATTAGATATCTCCAGAAAGAGTTCTTTGAATGTGGAGCAGTTGTTTCAGGGTGTCACCAGACAGGTAACAATCCCAGTAATGAATCTCTTCATTTCACATTCACAAAAGTGTATTTTGAAACAACCTAAAGTGAAGGACAGAAAAATCAAAGTTTTAGTACATAGATATATAAAATTATATATGTATGTACATTTATATTTCACATTTAAAATCTTTCGCACAGAACTGTGTGCTAGCTGTGCCATTGACAGGACAACAGAGCATACATAACTGCATTTCATAAGTGGTAGAATTTTCGTAGTTGTATGCATTCTTGAGTTACATTATTCTTTTAGCTAGCTAATTAACACCTATTTTTTGTCTATATTTAAGGTAATAGTAGTGACACTCCATTACCTGAAGATATGAGCCCTTTTAGCAAGTATTGTTCTAAGAAATAAGTTTTTCTTAGCGGCTGCTTTATCCTTCAAATTGAGTCTTAGCGATGGACTAAAGGATTTCCAGCAAAGGAGCATACTCTCAAGTCTAGGATGACAGTATCAAGTAGTCAGGGTAGGCTGGACTAGAGCAAGCAGAAAAAGAGGAGGAAATTGAATTAATTTTCTTATTTTGAAGTAGAAGATTATGGCTTGAATAAAAATGTTCTTGGAAGAATGTTTGTATGTCTTCACATGTGGTGGTCTTTGTTTCTATGCCTTATTTCCCCCCCCCCTTGCCTACAGGAAATGCATCTCGCTTTTCTGAAATGGCTTAAGGAAAATGTAGATGCTGAAGGATTAAGAGCATCCAGCAAGGTGTCTCTTAAATTTGTTTCATCCGGTGAATCAAAAATGGAGATAACACCATCTGTCATGCCAGTCATCACTGAGACGGGAAGCTTCTCATCTGAACATTTCAGCCTGAAGAAATATCAACAGAATCTTCAAACAAAGAAGCTTGGAAGGATTCTTCTTTTTAGTGAAATTACTACAACAACACAGAATCTTCTAGATGGGTAAGAAAGTGATCTACAGCATACCAAATAAGCTTTCTGTTCTGGAATTCACAATTATAGTCACATGCGATGTTCAGAACAAAAAAAAAAAGCCCAACCAACCAAAGATTATTATCTTCTAGGTAGGACACAAAATATCTTTGCTTATCTTTGTGTTCACAGAGTATTGATTGATAATATTAAGCCATAAAGGGTGGGAAAATCTGTGTGTGACAACTTTTTCTTGGTACTGTAGTTTAATCGCTATTTCTCTGGCAAAGCATGAACATCACTGTAGGAAAGGTCAAGGTATTAAATATACATATTTAGGAGTTTCTATGCATTTTCTAGTACAAGTTATTTTCTAAGCTAGTTATTTGGCAAAAGTAATATAAAGTAGATTGTGGCCTTAATTTTAATGTTGCTGTTTTTTCTTATTCCTTTTATTGAGTATTTCACTGAAATGCTCTTTAGTGGTTTGTTTGGATTTTTTTAAACATTGATTAGGGTTATGCTAGGCATTCTTTCATCATCACATAGATGACTCTTGTGTGAATGATCTGTGGGATACCTTTGAGAAGGTAATTCATTAGAGTTTTGAGTGGGATTAAGTGATGTGAAAATCACAGTTACTAAATCTTAGGTTGGAGTCTATGTACAAAGACTATACTGTTACGTTTCATGAAATAGTCTTATGGAAGTTGTTGCTCTTCAGGACAGGTTATTCTATGTGTGTTTCAACCTGCAGCTATAACTTTTATTGCCAGCTACTTTTGAATATCAGTGTTAATTTATCTGCAGAAATTGAAGATTAATTTTACTGTTGAAAATAACCTTGGGAATTTTGTTTTGGATTTTTTTTTTTAAACAACATCATCAGATAAATCATCTTGAATGTTATTGTGACTGATTAGTTAACCAGCAAAAACAGATTTACTTCTTAGCTAAAGAGCCTAAATTGTTAGACTGATAAAAGTCACAGAATATGCCTTTTTGCAAGTAATAAAGGTGATTTAGTTTATAATACATGCACACAAAATCTGTAAATGAGGATGAGTTATAACAGTATATAATGAGTTCATAGTCTTACAGTTGGCACTATGAAAGAATTAATCAATTTTGATTTATGCTAAAACATTGCAATTTTTAGGGAGAGTTGGAATTGAAAAAAAAAATTGTAATTGGAAACTATTCTCTGTGAGTGCATATGTACTTATGTACACACGCATTATTAAAATGTTGCTGTCCAATTTTGCCACTTCCCCTCCCCCAAATCTACATACTCATCCTTCAGTTGATTTTGCAATAGCTTTTGGACACAGAGAAACATGCTTGTTGAATAAGATGCCACAAAGAAATGAGTTATTTTATAGAAGCATTTGTAGCAATTTCTTTTTAATTTTTAATATTCGCAACGTGTTCAGCCAACTGGATTGAAAGTAGAAGTACTGTGAAGAAAGCAGTGAAGTGATAATAGGTCAAGACCTTTCTTCTCGGATGGTTGTTTTTGGTGGTGGTTCTCAGTAACATTATTCACAGTAGGATGAAGTATATAATTCAGGGTTTTGTGAATTTATTTAGATTTCACAGGCTAAATAGAATCATGTCTAGCCAATTTATATGGGATCATATTATCAAGAAAGGCAAGGGAGCTAGGAGAAGTGGTCTTGGTTTTTCAATGACTGTGGAACCTTTACTCTCTTATGTTTAAAGTGTTGTACCAGCAGAGTGGTCCGCACTCAGGTTGCTTTTTTACATTGAGGTAGTCCAAATGTAATGAAGTGTTTACAGATGTAGGTCCTCGAGATTTTTCCCATCATGATGCAGTTTGAGTAGTCAGTTTTCAGGTAAAATGGCTCTAAGTAGTTTATAGTGGGAAGATGGTCCTAGTCAGATTATAATTTGAACAATTAAATCTGTTTTACAGAATGACTTCTGTTTTAATAAGTTAAAATATTTGTCATGGGTATTATGTTTGACCTTATTGTAAATACATTGTTGTCATGGGCAATAGAATCATGTAGTCCATGTGACTTTCAATTCAGCAAAGAGAGACTTCACATATGATAACATTTCATAAATCACTACAAATTATTGTATATACTATTAGGCAATTTTTATTCAAGAAAGAAGTTCTCAGGTTTTTAAGATACTTCCAAATAAACCAATATGAATTTGTTAGGTTATGTATATGAGACTTTTTCCTAATAGACAACTCTGAGTGAAAGGAGACTATATCTCCGGGAAAAATGATTTTCTTTGCTTGGAAGAAAAATAGGTACCTATTGATTAATATTGATTCCCAGAAAAAGATGCAATACCATGTTTATGCAATCATGTGTTACAGTAAGCACTTGTTACGTGATAGACTCTCTTAGGGTCTCTCAAATTTTACCAAGGCCGTGATGATTGAAAATATTATACAGACACCTCAAGAATTTAATTAGTGTGATAAGTAGTAAATTTAGTTAGTAAACTGTTTAGTATATTATAAATAAACCTAGCATTTAACTTTCATTACTGCAGATTTTCTTATACCTTTCCAACCAACTGGATGTCAAACTTTTGTCACTCTTCCTTTCCACTTCCCCAAACTTCATACCCCCCAAAATTAAGACGTGGAAGCAGAAAGTGGGCTGGAACTAATTTAATGGCTGAGCAACCTCACAGTAGAGAAACAGCCGGAGCCTAATAGGGGTCTTTGTCTGCATTTCCACCCTGGCTGGTAACGTGCCAGTCAAAAGTCAAGCAAAAGAAACAGGTGGAAACTATTAGACCTGTCATAAAGTTTGAAAAATTGATTCTGGAGGCTAAGTGAATAGATTGAACTTGACAGTGTTGTCCTAAAGATTCTAAGGGAAAATTCTGTAGTTTAATTTAGGATCCCTTGATTGTTCATTAGCTCTCCAGATGGCAGGTCTTGGTGGTTTGCGTATTAACATACACACTGTGTTATCACTGGTGTACATTTATGTGTTGTAAGGTAACAGACACAGTGTGAATTCACCTGTAGGTATCTAAAATTAAGTGGCACTAGTCAAATTGCAAAATAAAGATTTATTTCAATGTCATATAGTTTTAAATTATTAATATTTCTTGGATGGTTTATGTTAAAAGCTTTATTTGAATCTTTAGAGGTTATTTTTGAAAGCATTTCTAATTTTGTTTCTTAAACTAAAATCTAAAATCCTTACGAAAGATTTTTTCCTCTAAAAGGAAATTCTTTCTGTAAGTTTCATTTCAGAAACATTGCCTCCAAAGATATTTTTCCTAATGCCACCTGAACAGGTTAGGCTTGCCAGAAAGAGTTCCACTTTCTCTTACTCTTTCTCCTCTCCTCAAAGTATGCCTGGGATTGCATGATTTAAGATAAAACTATTACTTTTGAGGGTGCATCTGGTATAGTAATACAGTGTTACACTGTAGAGGCATTCTTATTAGATTCACAAGATTTAAAATTGATAAAGTAGCATTTGTACCACACTCCAAGTGGCTGAAATGATTTCACAAGTATTTAATGAAGAAATAAATTATTAGGTACATTTCTGTTTTATTCTTACCAGTGTTTTATAGAATCATAGAATCATATAACCTGTTTTAACATTTTAGTTGCAGATTTGATTTATACATGATTAAGCCAGCATGTAATACGTTTTATATGAAATCCCATTGTGGATCTGTTTTCCCCAGTATTTAGGAAGCGCGAAGTGCTGTTGTTAGGAAGAGTTTGACACAGAACCAGTGAATTTTAGTTGAAATGAAATGTGGGATGAAGTTGCTTTCGTATTTGCTGAATAGGATATTTAAGTAAAATGTCAGCTTAGAATAAACAATATCCAAACAGTTAAAAACTTTGAAAAATAAAATCCTTTACATCATTGGTGCCCTTTTAGGGTTTTTTATGCTTTTCTAGATTCATATTGTTGAATTTTTAAAAATTGTACTACAGCTCTAATTTTGGAAAGTGAGCATTACAACTCATTTTGTTTTAAAAACTCTTTTAGTTGTATTTAGTTTAGTTGTACTCATATGTGTGTGCTACTAATACAGGTATGAAGTAGTGAAAAGTAAGAGTAGTGTATAGTTGAAGGAATGGCACTTCAGAGGCACAAGCGATCAAGTTGAGATTGACAAACTGTATTTTTTATTAGTGATTTTTACTTTTTCCAAATCCTTGTGATGTTTTACTCTATGTAAACACAAGGGCCTCATGTTTAGTCATTCCACGCGCCTCGGTGATCTCCCTTATTTATGTCTTATTTAAACAAGACATTAAAAAAATCAAATTAAAATCAGGTAAGTCATGGGGAGTGGGTTAAAATGTCATTTGAAGATAGAAACTTGGCATTAACATAGCCTTCGCAAAATGTGCCATAGTGTCACACTACTTGTTTTCATTCCATCATCAGGCATACCTCAGAATTCCACAAGGACTGTAACTCCAAGCTACAATTATTCTTCTTACAGTTGTTGGCTCAACTTGATCAACCATATTCTTAAAAGCTATGAAAATTTTTTACTACTTTTAATATTATTTTAGCTAGCCATGTCTCATAATCTAGGCTGAGGTGGGTGGAAGAAGCCGTTTTGCTGTAATAGTCAAAACCAACTGTAAGTTGTGTCACTGGCCTCGTGTCTCTTGAAGATGCATAGGTTGTTGAAGTACAAAGTCTTCAAAGAATAATATTTTTCTTCTAGCATGGCAAGACTGTCCTAGTACATTAATAGTCTGATAGACATAAATATTATCACCAACATTAACAGTTTGTAAAAATTAAACCCCTATGCCCTGGTTCCTCAAGAATGTGCGTAGGAGAGCTGGAAAATACCATGGTGGGCAAGAACAATGCCTTTCTCTCAGGAAACAACCATTGCTGATGGATATTTTAAAAATGTGTGCTGATAAATCAGTCAGTTGTGTTTAAATGGTGTTTGTATTATAAGTTACATAAATACAATTTATATAATCTTTTCTACAGATAACATAACCAAAAATAGGATATTGGTTTGGATAATGAATACTTCTTTGTGCAGAAAGCTCTCACAAATTGGAAGAGGAATGCTTTGCTTGGTAAATGTCTAGCTTAAACCATAAAGTTAGATACTAGCGGTGATAGACCTGCACTTCAAGGAATTTTATGCTTTTAATCTACGTTCCTCTTATTCAAGTTAGCCGTGATATAATATAATCTTCCTTTGTTTTTCATGTCATTTGGATTACTAACTTCAGAATTTCTATTTTTTTTTTTATTTGTAGGGTTGAAGGGCTTTTTAATCTTAGAAGAAAGAAGTTAGTGCACTGGAATAACTACTATGCTTGTTTTCTTTGTTTGTTTTTTTTCATATTCAGTATTTTGTGCCTTCCTTTGGCTAATAAAGATTAGCTCAAATAACAGAATATGTTTGTTTCTCGTAAATTAATTTCAACAGTAATTTTTGCTAATTTAAGTTTAAATGTATAATATTTCATAGTTTATTTTTCCATTCACTTCTTGGTAGTGTTTTGCATCATTCAGTGTTAGACAAAGCTGTCCTTCAGGCTGATAACAAAAGATCATGCACAAATTTTTGTAATAAAGCCAGCAGTGTGTTTCTTTCCTTGGCTGTAGAAAGGGAGGAATTCGGAAGTTTTTGGCAATGATTTGGTTCTGTGCCATTCCCAGACTCTTCTCTGCAATACCATTTTTCATTACATGCTTGCTGAAAGATTTCTGTATTAGGATTTGTCATCTCTTTTGCATCAATTTTCCGTGCCTTTCTTTCCACCTGTTGTGAACAGTTCTTTAGGGCGCTAAACAATTAGGTCCCTATTTTCATGTCACGCACCTTGTGTGTCTGATTTTTCATGGAATTGAAGGCAAAATATGTTTCTCTTTATTTTTTTGTTATGTAAAATCAGTAGATATTCTTCCTGTTAACAAAGTGGGCCCCCCGCCTGCACAGTTTCTGTCAGGGCAGGGGGAAGTTTGGCATTCCCAAAGGGGAGTGAGTCATAAAAAAAGATACCCGTTTTGCAGAGCAATTAACCCATGTTGAACTCTTATAGTATATTGTATTACCCTGCTGCTGGAAGTTCCTGAACAATTCGCATTGTTGTATGAATACACATGTAGCCTTGGAGCACTCATCATTCGTTAAATATGAGAGGAAACCCTGTAAGAGTGCACAGTTAAAACGAGAGTTAAAGAATGGAAATGTTTCAATTACGTTTTACTGTTTTGTTTTACATGGTGCTATTTTCATGAACACATTTAAAACACATTTTTCACATTAAGATAAAAAATTTGAACACTAAAGTTACAAATCATAACTTTTTTTTTTAAGAGGATTAACTTGAAGCAGTATATATGTAAGAGGATACAATATATAATATATTGGTTTCTATATTTATAATTATAGCATATTACATACATATTATCACTACTTGTTTGCTAAATCCGTCACAATTTTGCCTTTGAATTTTAACTTCTATTAGTAAAAAGAAATGTTGCTTAAACTTAAACGACTCAAAAGCACTTACAGATTAATATCTGCACTTTAATGAGAGATATTCGTGATTTTTCAGTCATTGCTTTGCAGCATATTGTTAAGTATAATGGTCAGTTCTGTAGTGTCAGTGAGAATGCTTATCAGGTACGGCTATACTTGCGTTCATCAAATAGCTTTCTTTGTGCCAAGAGACCTGCCACCTTATTGCCACCCATCCAAGCTTGGACTATAGCCTCTAACAAAGTCATGTGCTTATAGTAATAAGCTATAAAACTCAAAGACAGGCATAAGTCAGTGTTGAACATGACCTATTGACTTAAAAAGGGAAGGGTAAGGCATAGCAAAACTAGATATGTTGATAATGTGGTGAGATGAAACAACCGCCCCGCCTCCCTAATTAACCTCATTGAGCAGCTTGGGGTTTGGACAAGTGGATCTGCATTTCTCCCCCATACCTTTTTATTGTAATTGTTATAATCATCTGGCTAGTAAAAGAATAAATTAAAGATGTTGCATTGAGATAAAACAGAATAGCATTTAGGTTTCTAAGTGACTTGATAATGTGTTTGATTAACAAACTGCCCAAATTATGTGTGGCTGAGAAAAACCCAGATTAGGAACTAACAAAGAATCTAGTTGGCTGGACACTGTACATGTTCTTTACAGTTGACTTATGAAGGAGGTGGGCTGGAGATACTCAGCACATGCAGGTTCCAAACAGACTCCCTACTTTTTCAGAAAATGGGAATTCTAGAGAAGAGGTGGAGCCCAGTACGTGTTGATTTGGCAACTCCTCTGGTCATTACACTTGCTTTGGGTGATGCATAGCGTCTACCTACCTCAGCCTTGGAATTATACCTACGGAGTAATATTTGTCTGATTGTTTTAGGAAGCTGATGGGAAGAATTACTATTGTTAGCCATGGAGACAAACATGCTGTGTGCTAAGTTTTGACTTTAACTACTTTTATTTGAAACAACAATAAAGATCTGAATGCTGAACTGTAGCAAAGTGCAGTTGCGCAAAGTTTGAATTACTCTCTCGAGATGCCAGAATCGCATTCTTACTACACAGGGAAAAAAGCATAATCAGATTTCTTAGAAACTCAAAGTTAGATCATGGCTTTCAGTTTCCATTTGCACATCTCCATCTCTTCACCTCTGTGCCCTTAATAGGAAAAAAAAAAAAAAAAAAGAAAGAAAGAAGAAAAAGAGGTTGGATTTACAACAGTATGAAGCCGAGGTAAGGACTAAGAAACTTATGGCATGGCTGTTTAGGGAAGTTTAGACAGCACCTGTTCCAGTGTTGTTAAGAATAAATACGCTGATTTTTGTTTGGTTTTATGCTGCCAGTCAGAAGATAGTGATTTAATTTCAGAATAATTCCCTGATTGTTTCCAGAGCCAGAAACTTTCAAAGCTTGTGTAATTTCTAACTTAAGCAGTAAACTAAGAAAATCCCACAGAATCTGAATTCTTTACCTAAATCCCACTGGCCTAATTTATTTTCACTTATACTCCTAGTTAAAATATTTTAAGAATCTGTTTGTATTCAAACGAAGGCTTGCATTTATCACACCTCATATCATTTAGCCTAAAATGTCATGGCCTCTAGAATGGTGTGTAAAAAAAGCGAGGTTCCCGCACTGCAGTTTTGTGATCCCCAGGATTGCTATAAAATGCTGTACCTCATGTTGCTTTCAAAAGGATTTACTGGCATTGTTCTTGTTGCCTAAATGTTAAAAATGGATGAACTTCCAAATTTTTTTTGTAAACTTGAAATGGCACTATTTTACTGAAGATACTATCTAACATTAAAAAAATACCACAAAAGTGTTTTAAAGGCTTCTTCCCTAACACAAAGTTTTATGCCATATTACATTAAGTAGTTACAGAATACAACTATAAACTGCCCCATTTTTCATTTGATGTGTGTTTGAATGTATCATCAGTCTGTCCGTTCACAGAGGAAGATGAAGAGGCATTCGGAAGAAAAAACAAGAGCAGAAAAAAAAAGTAGGGAGATGGAGGCTGAGACCCAGAAAAAAGGAAATAGAAATAAGGCATTCAAGGGAAACAATTCTTTTTTGCTGGGTGTTTCTTTAGCAAATATGCTAAACTTAAGCTAAAATAATGTGGATGTAGGATGATTGCAATATTAATTAGGGAAAAATCTACATGTTGTCAGAGTGCTTAGCAAACCAAGTACTGATCAAGCCCAGTACTTCCTTGTGCAAATGACAAACTGTCTACTAAAAGATAATTTACATTGGGTTTGGTTTCTTCTAAAGTCATAAAGGCTGATAATAAGTCCACTTAAGCATGTGGTGGTTCCATTTCTTTTTCTTTTTTTTTTCCCTTGAAAACTGGGGAGTATGAGGAAAGGGAAGCACTTTATTTTTTCTGAGGCTAAATGACAGTTTTGCTTACAGTCATAATTGATTCTGCAAATGATGACGTCCTGCTTTGTTTATTTTTAGTCATCCTTCTAATCTGTCCTACCATCATGATAACACCTAACCAACATCCTGCAAATTGCTTATATTTCATGCTTCCAAAAATGTAGTTTACAACATATCTCGTTGTACTTTATGGGTACCATGTCATTCATTAAACTGCATTTTACATGACAGTAGAAGAGCTTCAGAACTCATTCCACTTGACTGTGATGGTTTCTATCCATTAACTTACTATCTTTATTCAAATCCCTACATAGGCAGTTAAAATTTCAAAATGGAGTTTCATTCACCCTTTTCTAAGCCCCTAAAATTTATTGATAGACTTCAATGGGCTGTGGGCTTAGTGAAAGAGAACAATGTATTTTTATACTGCCGCATCATCTTTCAGCTAAAATATTTCTCCCGTATAATCAGTTGCTTTGTTTAAATATAAGACTTGATTTTCTCTTATGTCTAAAGGAGAAACTAATTTGGTCTTGCAGACTAGTTGGTACAGAGCCAGCTTCCTTTTAAGGGTGCGTATTGCACGATATGACCATTGCAGTGAAACTGAGATTTACAAATACTGAAGGAATAACTTGCAGATAATGCTTTAGGGTCTAAACATTTCAGTCTTCATTAGAATAAACCAGGACTTGATGCCCTCAGAACAGTTATGTAATGTACTGATGTAAACGCAGGTGTCAGGGGTATCAAATAGGCTTACAAGTTGTTTTCAAGCTGTGTATTACTGGCATTGGATATAGATCTTTGATGACGTACTGATCTTGCATCAAAAATATTTTCTTTCCTTGTTGAATTGCAGAATCATTAGGGTTGGAAGGGACCTCTGGAGATCATCTAGTCCTGCCAAGGCAGGGTCACCTAGCACAGGTTACACAGGAATGTGTCCATGCAGATTTTGAACGTCTCCACAGAGGGAGACACCACAAACCCCCTGGGCAGCCTGTTCCAGTGTGCTGTCACTCTCAAGGTAAAGAAGTTTTTCCTCATGTTGAGGTGAAACTTCTTGTGTTTTAGTTATGGCCATTGGTCCTCATCCTGTTGCCAGGCACCACTGAAAAGTCTGGCACCCTTCTCCTGCCACCCACCTTTGAGATATTTATATGCATTAATGAGATCCTCTGTCAGTCTTTTCTTCTCTAGACTAAACAGGACCAGCTCCCACAATCTCTCCACATAAGAGAGATGCTCCAGACCCCTAATCATCATTGTGGCCCTATGCTGGACCCTCTCCAGAGGGACTTCTGAGGAACCAGAACAAGCCCTAGGAGAAAGAAAATTGTTACTATTTATTTTCTTAGGGTTTTTAAAACCAGTTTCCTTCAATAAGCTGTTTGTGCTGCTGGCTTCTGAAACAGCAATTTTGTCAAGATCATACATTTGTGTAGTAATACAGAAGAATGCTTATATTATCTCAATAAGCCATCTGTCAGGCTTATATAGTTTAAAATGTTGTCCATAGATGCAGAAAAAAAGAAAGAAAATTATTTTAGAGCTTTTAAATTTCAAGACCAGAAATTAGATAAAGAGTTCTCACTCAAGTCTTGATTTATTAGCAAACGATAATGTGTATATTTTACACGGAGTATGGTACCAGATGTGAGATAGAAAAGAAATTGCTGGGGGCTACCTGCTTTAATGTACATTTAAAATCTTGTGTAGTAGTTGATGTCATGTAGAATTCATGGGTTAGAGAATAATTTTAAGTTAGTACACCATGTCTAGGTGTTCCTGCTCTGGCAGGGGGATTGGACTAGATGATCTTTCGAGGTCCCTTCCAATCTCTAGCATACTGTGATACTGTGATACTGTGATGTCAGGTTAGCAAGGATTGATACTTTCCATCACAATGTATCTGTCTGTTTGAAAAAAAGTGAAATAATCACCTTTTGCCAAGGTTTTTGAAAAGCACCTGTGAGTGGCTTATATATGTCTTGTGGACAGAATTTTTAATGGGAAAGTGCTGGAAAGTCAATAGAACACTGTGACTCCAGCTTATTGTCCTGTTGTTTTGTTTCCATCTAAGCATTCTGCTGCCATTCAGTGGTTAGATTTATGTGGTTTTCTTCGGAACTAAGTGCATATTTCTTCTGGGGCTTGTTTTCTCCATCAGAATACTGACAATGTACAGACAGAAAAAAATGGATGGAAGTTGCCTCTGCATGCCACAGCACCAGCATGCTGTAAAGCCTCAACGAGGAAAGAATCCTTATCCCAAGAGACTTCTTACTTCTAAGAAGTAATGGCAATTTAAGACTTTTAGTGTAGCTGGTTGAAATGCCTGCTGTATGGAAACAGTCAGCCTAGGGAACTACATTCAGGCACAGAATATCACCTTTGCAGTGGAACTGACTATGCTAATCTTGTCCCTAGGAATTGAAGTTTGTTTGATTAACTCAGGATTTCCACAGAGCCATGTGCTGTGGCCACAGAGCTGGAAATTGATTACAGAATATATTGTCATAGGTATTTCACTGCATGCTATGTTCCTCAGGGTTTTTTTAACCCTTTTGTTGGAGCAAGATGGAGAATTATTTTGCTCAATAGCCAAACATGACCTTCACATGCACCATAAATGGTGTTAATTTGGTCTAGTAATTTATAAATTATAACTTTAGGTATACAAAAGACATTAAAATTTTGAGGCACTTTTATTCTATTTCTTAATCTCTGTTATAGATAAGGATTGCAAATTTATGCTTATCTTTTGTGGACAGTGAAAAGAAGATTTTATATTATGCTTATTTCTATTCCTAGTATTTTCCTCACATGTTTCCAGTATTTTGCTTTTATCAGTAATTTTTATTTCCTTATTTTTTAGTTTTTTATTTGATTGCATATTTGAGATAGGTAAGATATAAGTTTCTACAATTTAATTAATTAGCATGAATCACTAAAACTGGAAATTGCACAACTTGTGTCTTTTTTTAAATGTAATTTCATGTTAAAATAATTCTGGTGGTTGCTGACTCATAAGGTTAAAAAAAAAAAAGAGAGAGAGAGAGCAGGAATCAGTCTTATTTCAGTTAGGAACTCAGATCTTGAGCTGGTATATGCTGGGAAAAAAAAAAATTGGTTTGGTAAACTGTATTGAATTGAGCTTTTCCTATACTTTATTTTCTCTTAAAACTCTTCGCTAGTCTGCTTTAAATCCTGCAGTTCTGCACATGGTTTGGAACAGGTAAGATGTAATGATTAAACACTTTAAAAAGAGGACAGCTGACTTGAAATGTATAAATTATACATACTTCTGATGTGTATCGTCAGGAATTTGCATGCTGCCTTCTTTACTTTCCCTGTTATTTTTTATTGCTTATTCTTCAAAAACCAGTTAAAACATTTATTATGCTAGAGAATGGATTCAAACTTCTGACTGTTTTCACAGTATAACTAAACATTAGTATCAAGTATGAAATTCAGCACAGTTCCACCTTCTTTTTAACTAACAGCAGAAATACTTAAAAAAATATAAAACCAAAAGGAAAGAATGAACCTGAAGTTGAACTGTTTTCAGCTATGTGTTGCATAAATAACAATTTTTTTTCCTACTGTTTTATGCAGAAATAGGAGTAGACAAGAAGTTACAAACAAATGTCTTTTGGGGACATCCACAAGAATAGATTTAAACCATTGTATATTTAATACCAATTGATACTATTCTGCGAGACTCATCAGGAGACAACACAGGATTCTGTGGAAACCAACTAGTAAAGGGAACAGGGAAACCATTCACTCTGAAGATTTTAGATACAAGAAAATCAGATTTTTTGGGAGTAGGGTGAAAGGAAAATGGGAGAAAAAGTAAAGTCTGAGTAAAAATGAAGATTTCTTTATTATGAAGTCCAGGTTGACTAGTAAGCAGGTCCTGTTATGCGTTGGACATAACAGTTCAGTCTAGGAGAATGTCTTCTGATCATTAGCTCATTGCTGAAGTTATGTTACCATTCCAGACTCTTCTTTTATTTCAACATGGCCTGAGCATAGAAAGTATAATAGGTATTTTTAGGAATGCAGATAATTTGAACATTAGGATTCTATCTGATAACCTGTTTTCTATCTAATGTACTGTTTGGAGGTTTCATCATTCGGTGGTCATCAGAACAGATAACATTTAGTCATTGCCAAAATATGTTTCACTACTAACTGGGTACAGCTGAACAAAACCTGTAACCCTTTACCTGTGAATAAGGAGCAAATATTCTCCACTTTGCTGAAGCTGTAATACAGGGTGTTCATGAAAACAGAATTATACTGGTTTAGAGGAAAAATGGTAGTTTGCTATGAGGCATTAGCTTAACAAACTGGTGTGCCAACAGGAGAGGTTAAGAAGGGTGAAAATGTTGTATTTTGATATTTTGCCAAGTTAAACAGTGAAATATTGTGAACATGAACCAAGTGAAATGGAATGCTTTCTGCTTGGATTTGAAAAGAAAAATCTCGGTGAGTGACTGACAATTCAGAAGTGGTAAAGTAGATAAGTACCCTTCCTTCCCTGCTTCCTCTTCAACTGAGGAAAAATTGCTGAGCAAAAATCTGAAGTGCTGATGTGTTTATTTTAACACTGGGAAATACTTATTACTTCAAATATTTGCCTGCTTGTATATCATATCTATTATACCACATGTGCCACATACAAATTAGGCATAGCTCATAAAGTGCAGTAACCCTAGATTTTTCAAGATTATGGATGTAAATTTTCCTTTTATTTAACTGTTCTCTAACTCATGTCAGGGAGGCTTCCTAGTGATGGAGGTCTGTAGCTTTTAAATTAAAATCCTCAGCAGAATTCTTCCCGTACTTTACACACACACTTTATTCAGTTCTATAAAGAAATATCTTCAGATGATGTTAGCATAAGAAATGTAGAAAAGGAGGTTGCGTTTTCCAGATCCAGAACCAAGTTCTCTCAATTAATTGGCTAGTTGTGCAGCTGCATTTATCTAGCACCTAGCACACGTTCTTGGAAATAAGGAAGATCTTTTTACAGTGATGATAACTATAGAAGTAAAGCCTAAACTAAATTCAGATTACAGATTACTAGATCAGAAATTAATAAAATATAAAAATAGAACTAGTCAAAGTATGCTATAATTTCTTGTTCACTTTTCCTCTTACTGTGACATAATTGAGATTAATATTTTTTGCGTGTGTTTATCTTGTACTCTATATCTAATGGACGCTGGCACGGGAAACTTCACATATTAACTTGGCTGAAGAGAAAGTTGGCAGTTTTTTCCAACAGCACCCTACTGTGGGCTTCACAGAAGAGATGCCAAGCAGCTTTGCAGGCCAGCCTGCTGGGACTCTACTCTCCCAGATCTAGCTTGCTGTGGAGCCAGCTGGCAGTCACATCCAGTACAGTGCTAGGTGACACAAGTGAACTGCTGTTCAGTAAATTAGGATGTTTTTTTCCTAATTAAACACAGAATTGCAGAAAGACTTGTTGTGAATGTCTTTACAAGCTTCAACCGTGTATCTATTAAAAAAGCTAGATTGTGGCAGTTGTGTATTATGAACTACCTTCTAATTTTTAAAAAATCACAAACTTTGAACGTTTTGTTTTGAATCTGTCATGTACTTCACTATTTCTAAAAGTCTCTTTTTATTGTGTGATATTAATATCATCAAGGGAATGAGCCGTAAGGCAGAAGTATTTGCCTAGTCTGTGTTTTCAGTTTTATGTGTTCTAGTAAATCTGAGGTGCTTCGTTCTGGTTTTCAGGTTTCAAAATACATTAAACATCTCTCCATCTTATGCAGTGGCTCATACCCACCTCATTACAAGGAGGGTAGGAATATGATCCCTAGATGTGGTTTTTCCTAAGTAGGTGATTATTGGTGTGTATGCCATTTGTGCACAGATTTCTGCACTGGACCATATTACATAGCATATTAGGTCTTCCTAGCATTAGTTACATTTACATGTAATTTTTTTTTCTGTGTGAACACATTCTGGAGGGTGGTTTTGAAACACTGATGTTCTTGTTACTAGGATATGTGTGGTGTCTGCATTATTTGCTAGTAATCTGAGTTGGATTTGGTTTCAGAATATGTGAGCTAGTTTTATGTCCACTCTGATTTTACCTACGTCTGTTTTAAAGCACCAGCTGTATGGCAGATGCTCACATTAAGGTTTTGTGTTTCAAGCAGAATCGACAAATTCTCAGGATACCTTATTTGCTTCTACTGCAGATTTTTCTCCTTCAGACTCAGCCAGTCCATAATCATGAGTGTATAACCATTTCAGTCTTTTGTCAAAATGTACTGACTAGAACCTGTTTCCCTCCTTAAATTTCTCCTCTTCTCTGTATTGCTTCTCTTTTGCCAGACCATAATTGGTGAGTAGCATCTACAGGGGAAAAAAAATCCTCTTCTGCTGGTTCATCTCTATCAACTCAAAATTTTTTCATTACGTGCAAGAAATTATGACATGTTTATGTTTATGCTTTGCTTTGTTCTTCACTATATCTACGTCCATAGTTCTTTTGGTCATTCAGGAGTCTGGGCTACTGTTAGTCAGTCATATGCAGCTTGTATAAGTAAATGGCACAAGTGATCCTATTGTCTAACAACAAATGCCTTTATCCTGTCCTTCTTGGAGAGCAGCTTCTTTTTTTGGTGACTGCAATCAATCTACTTGGCTTTGCAATTTTCTTTTTGTTTCTGGAATTAGAATCCCCTTGCCTTGCCTTTTTTTTTCTTTCCACTGAACTCTGTCTCATAATTCAAAGCCTTGTATTTAAGGTGGTACAACAACAGTTCTGCAAGGAAGTGGACTCATAAATTAATGCCAGAAATAGTACTGGCCATAAAGTACTCAGTGTAATATTTTCTCTGCAGTAATCCTGCTGCTGCTTCAAGACTGACTTTCTCATGTTTTTACTTGCATGTAGAATCACATAGCTTTTTGTTGAGGCTGTGTGTGGTTTTAAGGATACTTACAAAGTAGAACTGGGTACAGCAGTTGTGTTTAAATTTACCTGTCATATTTGTGCCACTTTCCAACTTTCTTTTTCTCTTTTTTTAAACCTACAGCTGTTTTCAGCAGGATCTAAGTATATGACTCAAGGCTACGTGCTCTAACTGAAAATATAATTTGACCTTCCCTAATGTGGGAATTTAACAGTCCTGCTTGGGATTTCTTGAGTAATTTCTTCTTTCTTCTCCATGTGGTTCATAATTTTGCTTCCAGAACAAAAGGCACTAGCCCTCTCTATATATTTTTCAGTTTTTAGATATTTTTAAAAAAACACACCTGGTAGAAGAGGTTTTGTTTCTAATGCATTCAGGTACACTAGTATGTCAAATGTATTTGCAGTTGAGAGCTTTAATAGCGTAAGCATGTGAAGACTTCTTCAAGGAAGCAAGTATTTACTTCTTATCTTTTACATGACAAAATTTAATCTTACAAAGTGGTTTTGTGAATAAGTTGATAACAAAATGTTACTCTGATTTTTTTTATGCTTGGGGTATGATTAGGTTTGGTCCTGTTCTGGAAATTAGCTAGAATAGTTTTCAAGGGTCTTCTCCAGCCCTTTTTAACGTGCAACTATTACGCTGTGTGTTTTCAGGGACAAATTATGAAAGAAATTGGATTGTAACATATTTAAGAAAAAATATAATTTGGTCCCCATCCTTTAGTTCTACTGCTCCATGCATCTTTGATTCACGAGGTTTATGATAGGCTAATATTAAAAAAAATTTTGTGGGAGCTCTTTGTTGTGTTGACAGAACATAATTCAGAGAATACTAAAATAACACTTTATTTCAACAGTTAAGAGAGTTTGGATTGTTAGGTTTCACTTTCAAAATCAGCTGAAAAACCCTGACTAAAATGAAATTTATGTCTCAAATTCCAAATGACATCAGACAACTTGCTTTTTCTATGGAAGATTTTATAGCTGTAAAATAGGTGTAAAAAAGGATGTTGAAAAAAGTTGCAAAATAACTCCAGCATATATGTTTGTGGAAAAAAACCAATTTCTTGCATAGTATCTTATCACAGAGATAAAAAAGTAGAAAGCCAAAGGTATATCCTTTACGTTTGAACGTAATGGTCAGCAAGCATCTTTCTAAATTATATTTATGTTGTTAGGCTGCAGGTGTTGAATAGATGCTGTCTCTATGGAAACCAAAAGTTTATGTGGATGTAAAGAGCTTTGCAGAGTATGGTGAAAAATGTGTTACGCTGAATTTTTTTCAATCGGGCACAGTATGATATGTACTTTTTATACTTACAGTACTGCGGATTCTACAAAACAGCACAGAGGGGATGTAAACCAAGTTATTTTTGACTTGTAATGTAGGAGATTTCTGATTAGTTGCACTTCAGTAATTACAAAAGGGTAGTAGCACTGTTGATATAAATTTAATACTTGTGTCGTGCACAACAGAAGCATGAGCAAGAAGAAAGCCTTGGAAGCTCAACTAGGAATGCAAATTGCACCCTTTGACCCACTTCCCACCTAATTGAAGTGGGTTTTCTGGTAACAGGTCCTAATTTAATTCTGCAGTGATGTCACAGAAAACCGCCACTGCTGGAACTGTTTCTGCAGTCCTTATGCATGGTTCTGCAAGCAATAAATGAAGCTTTCTCAAACTATCCTATATGTGTCTTTGGTCATTCCAAGTATCTTTTTAAATGTAGAACAGCAGTAGGTCCAGTTTCATCAGCTTTAAAATTCTGGTCAGAAATTATCCTCCAAATCCCTCATGCATCAAATCAGTCAAGACAACACCTTGGACATGCTGCTGAGGGAAAGGGTAACAGGTCTTCCAGGAAACTCTCTGAACATTGTGAAATGCTGCCTGAATTTTTTATGCCTTGTCACTGTATATCTCCTGAAATATGCTGAAATAGCAGTGATGCCAAAAATTAGGAATATAGTCAGTGGCTACTGTTCTTCTGGCAGTTGTAGCTTCCAGCTCCAGTTGGATACATCTCCACACATATGAAACTGCTATATAAAATAGATGTCTCTGGAGGCTCAAGTTTCAGAGACTATAGTTTGTAATCTGGTAAGGGTTGCCATTTTTTATGTTTGTATTACACCTTCTGCCAAGTACTTATGACAGAATTATGGACGTATGAAGTGCTTAAACAGAGACCTTGAGAAAGAATTCCTCAGAGGAAACAATATTTCCTTACTGTGGTTAGGTGACTGGATGTCTATAGACCACTATTTCATTTGCACTGTGTTGGGTAAGTGCTGGTTCATGTGGGTGGCTCATTGGTTTGTTTTGCTAGGGATGCAATATTTCCTTTTCAGGCACTGCTGCTACTGATAGATAATTTAAAGGTTGATGTGTGATAGCTTTTACTCATTTATTTTAGATGCAAACACTAGTTGTCCTTTTTAAGAATGAATGTTACAGATGGGTGCCACCATTTTGAAGTACTGCCCAGTGAAAAATTGAAGATTGCACCTGTCTAGTTCTCTGGGAGAATGAAGCTAACATAGAAGTCTTTGAACTGTCAGATACATCCAGCATGCCTTTTTTGTGGGCACATACATAGAACTGACATCGATGAAGTTATGTTTAGAAAGAGCTAACTCTGAGAAATTCAGCTGCCCTAAGACAGTAGAACATCAGCCATTTCAAGAGGCATAATGAGCAGCTAGCTACACTCCTAATTCAGACTGCTGTAAATAGGTAAAACTCTGTTTTCATGCTCTTAAATGTGTTTCTCAGGAGAAGGTTGTCTTCTGTTTGGAAGATGTTGTGTCCACTTGCTGATTCTTTCCGGGTGGAGATTAGTGGGCTGTAATTTCAATTCAGTGTTTGAACAGCCAGCCTGCGTGAGCTTCTGAAAGTGTCTGAGTCCAGCTGATAAGCTATAGAGACTTTCACTTGCTTGATTTTGGTCAGCTCCAGCAATGTAATATTGGTAAACATCTAATTGAGGTGAGAGTGAAGGACTCTGCTCTATGGGGCATACGAAAAGGAGGGACTGTATGGGTTGTGTATATTGGGGAAAAAGCCTGATTATTTTTCTTTTTTCTCCAGCATTCACAAATACATGTGAATGTTCAAACACCATTGTTTTAACTGCTGTTTACATCTCTCGTGTTTGTGAGTTGGTGCAAAGGATCGAATGTGGTAATAGAAATTTGCCTTACTTACGTTAGTTCCAGATAGATAACTCATAGCTGCAAAGTTTTATTCAAGAAGCTGCCACTTTTGCAACCATGCAATAAACAGAGGACCAGAGCTGTCAAGATGATTTCTTTTACTGGGGTTAGAGCTGTGGAGTTTTAAAAAGATAACAGTATTACAATGATAAAAGTCAATAGCATTTTTGTTAAGTGTCAGCAAGCTATGTGAAGCTTGGTAGCTGTGTAGGTGACAGTAGCAGACAATTAGCAATTTTGAAATCAGTCACTTTATTTCAAAAATTTGAAGCAGAGCAAATCTGTATTAATTCTTTATGGTGGATCCTCTACTTTAAAATCTGTTGATTTAGTTCATATTAAATGTGTGATGATGCAAATGATGCCCTGCTGATGTTAAAGGAGAGAAGGAGGGGGAAGAGGGAGAAGAACTAGAGATTTAACAACCAGAGAAGAGGAAATAGAGCGACTCTTGATGACTTTCCTAGTCAAAATACCAACCTGAGGGAACGACTTATCTGCCATGAAGTAGGTGTATAGTCAAATCAGTCTGGATACCAAGCTTTTATGGGTTCTCTGAACTAATTTCAAACCAGCATATGCAACACTATTGTACCTGGTTGAGCCTGGATTCCTTACCTGCATTAGATTGGATTCCTTACCTGAGTTAGCCTGAGAATTGTGTTTTGCTGCCTTTCTTACTATTTGCAGATACTTGAGCTCACTAGTGAAAGCAAGTTTGGGAATCTCACATGAATCTCAATTGCTGCTTTTAGCTTGCTGCACACATAAAGTCTTGGATTACTGACGCTGCAAAGAAATCTAAAAGCTCTACCTAGCAGTGATGCTTATTGACAGCCTGGTCAGTTATGCCAAGGATATCTTTCTTAATTATAAACATGCCTTCCCTTCTGTCTTGTCTTTAAGCATAGTTTTCCTAAAATGAAACCTAACAATACATTAATATTAACATTAAATGTTCAAGTTGGTGTTTTTAATAATGGGGGGTGAACCTGTGCACCTCTGCAAAAACTTCTACTTGGACACTGAGAGGAAAAGAAAATCCCACAGATTTCACTGGGTTTAAGTTCTGTTTTAACTTTTTAAATCACACTTAGGAATGTAGTTTCAAACCTGCAAAAGATGATAGTGGAATAGCAGAATCCAAACTATGGAAGATCTTAACTTTTGAAAGCAGTTGTGTGTATCCACTGGTGTATATACTGCGCTTGTTAAAACAAGAGGTTGCATAAATATTTGAGTTTTTAAAGATCTATCGCAGTCTTTTTTAAAGCTAAATGTTTTATTATCCATATTTGTGCATAATATCTTATTTCAGAAGTGATATTAAGTATGTAAATGGCAGAAATGTGGATTTGTCACGTAAGTAGTCATAGTTCTCTCTTGTTTCTTCCTTGGTAAATCCAGCCTCGCCAGGAGACGAGGCCAGATTATTTTTGTGCTACAGAAATCATTCCAAAACAAACCCTCTGTATAGTTACATTATCCTTCAATGTAAGGAACATGTTTGGCTTAAATATTGCTGACATCTGCCAAATGTTTCTTTACCAAGTGTTTAGTGTAATTTGCAGTGAGCTGGTGAATACTTAATGGTTTTTGTAGAACTTCATCTTTTATGTCCTCCTTGGTTAGAGCAAATCCTTTCATCAGCAGTGTTACCTTTGTGCTGGGCTTTTTTTGCTAGTTAGATCGTGCATTTCCCACACCCAGTTTCTTTGGGATTTCTGGGATTTGATTTGGAAGCCTGTGGGGTTTTTTAATTAAGTGGTACTGAATAATATCCAACGAATATTAAGTGGTATAATGAAGGGATACATTTTTTCATTTAACTCCTAGTAAAATGTAAGGATTTTACCTTCTTTGGCATCCCATTTTAAGTTGTATAGGCAAAGTTGGATCAGTATTGAAATGGGAAATTTAAAAAGTTGGTGGAAGTGGTAATGATAGCTTTTCTTCTCTTCCAAGTCTTTATGTGCATGTGCTGCTAGTTCTGTTTTTATTAGGAAATGTTACTCCTTTTTCTTCTCTCTCCTTCCTCACTTCCCCAGGGAAGAAAAATATTCCAATCAGTTCCATAAAAGCAGGTTAAGCCACTAAAAGTAGCTTTGCACTGTGAATCGAACCATTTTAAAAATAGTTTGAATTCTGAGGGGAAGGCTGGAGATGGGGTAGTTTATGTCACTAAACTTTCCTTTTTATGGTAGGAAATGTACCTGAAGTCTCTGGAATTGCCACAATGGGGTTGTACATTTTTACAAACAAAGAATAATGTTAATTCTATTACCTGCCCAGTCTCAAGTATATAATTAATAATATTCTGCTCAGCTAAGTTTAACTTGAAGATAAAAATCACATGAATCGAAAAACTTAGTTTACAGATTATCAGTGGTAATCTCCAGACTTCTCAGCCCTACAAAATAAAGCTATCCACTTCCTTTACAAGAAATAAAGAAATCCACAGTCCGTTTAGTCTTCTAAATGCTAAATGAAGGAAAAATGGCTTGGAAAAAAAATCATAAGACATTGAAAATATCCTTTCTAGTAAGTCGCAGAGAAGATGGATAGGGTGATAAGTTTTTAAAGCAGGCAATATTGGGCCAAGCTGTGTAAAGACAAGTCGTTATTGATGGGAATGTTTTCTGAAAGCTCTGATGTTTGCTTTCAGATTTAGCTGTTGTTTGGACAAGAAGGGCTCATATAACTTTTTCAGATCTGTATAAGCACAACTTCAAGGTTGCAGATATAAAGAACTTTTACAAATTTTAAACTTTCATCTATGTTTGCTTATTTTTAATTTTTCCAACTGTGTACTACTACTGATAGTAGGAGGTGCTGTTTAGTGTTTATTTCCTAAAGTGGGTTTGCTGTAAAATGTTCAGCAAAGTACGTGAAGTGGGATCTTCTTCACGTTTGGTACAAGCCACAAAATTTTAAGCTTTCAAATGAAATTTTACTACAGAATCATTAATTTTCCTGTGGTGAAGTAGAACAGGTAGTAATAGAAGTCTTTTTAAATGGCTTATAATTTTTTTTTTTAATAATTAATTTTCTTTTTAATAGATCAGCACTTGCCATGAATTTATGAACTTTATTATGAGAATTCAGACTTTGATTTTAGTGACAGACTTTTACATCACAGCATTTTTCCTCCTCCTTTTCCTAAATGTCTTCCCTATGTTGAAATATTTCAGGTTTGTGTATTACAAAGAGTTTTTCCCATGTTTAATCAATATAGTTCCAGGTGGAAAACAGGTTCTTGGGAATGTAACTGAATTTGTTCAGGAAGTCTTTCAGCTGCAGGTTGCTACTCACAATTGGGCCCTTTTCTCAGAACTTCTATTACAGATCTGGTTTACAGTCATAGAATCATAGAATAGTTAGGGTTGGAAAGGACCTTAAGGTCATCTAGTTCAAACCCCCCTGCCACGGGAAGGAACACTTCACACTAAACCATATCACCCAAGGCTTTGTCCAACCTGGCCTTGAACACCGCCAAGGATGGAGCATTCACAGCTTCCCTGGGCAACCCATTCCAGTGCCTCACCACCCTTACAGGAGAGAATTTCTTCCTTATATCCAATCTAAACTTCCCCTGTTTAAGTTTTAACCCATTACCCCTTGTCCTATCACTACAGTCCCTAATGAATAGTCCATCCCCAGAATCCCTATAGGCCTCCTTCAGTTACTAGAAGGCTGCTATGAGGTCTCCAAGCAGCCTTTTCTTCTCCAGGCTGAACAGCCCCAACTTTCTCAGCCTGTCTTCATATGGGAGGTACTCCAGTCCCCTCATCATCCTCATGGCCCTTCTCTGGACTTGTTCCAACAGTTCCATGTCCTTTTTATGCTGAGGACACCAGAACTGTACACAATACTCCAGGTGAGGTCTCACAAGAGCAGAGTAGAGCGTCAGGATCATGCTCCTTTTCATGCAGCCCAGGATACAGTTGGCTTTCTGGGCTGTGAGCGCACACTGAAGCTGGCTTATGTTCATTTTCTCATCAACCAGCACCCGCAAGTCCTTCTCCGCAGGGCTGCTCTGAATCTCTTCTCTGTCCAACCTGTAGCTGTGCCTGGGATTGCTCCAACCCAGGTGCAGGACCTTGCACTTGGCATGGTTGAACCTCATGAGTTTGGCATTGGCCCATCTCTCAACTGTGTCAAGGTCCCTCTGGATGGCATTCCTTCCCTCCAGGGTATCAACAGAACCACACAGCTTGGTGTCATCGGCAAACATGCTGAGGGTGCACTCAATCCCACTGTCCATGTCAGCGACAAAGATGTTGAACAAGACCGGTCCCAACACCGATCCCTGAGGGACGCCACTCGTTACTGGTCTCCAGCCAGACATTGAGCCATTGACCCCAACTCTTTGTGTGCGGCCATCCAGCCACTTCTTTATCCACCGAGTGGTCCACCTATCAAATTGATGTCTCTCCAATTTAGAGACAAGGATGTCATGTGGGACAGTGTCGAACGCTTTGCACAAGTCCAGGTAGATGACATCAACTGCACTACCCCTGTCCATCAGTTCTGTAGCCCCATCATAGAAGGCCACCAAATTGGTCAGGCAGGATTTCCCCTTAGTGAAGCCATGCTGGCTGTCACCAAGCACCTTGTTGATTTTCATGTGCCTTAGCATGCCTTCCAGGAGAATCTGCTCCAAGATTTTGCCAGGCACAGAGGTGAGACTGACTGGGCTGCAATTCCCCAGGTCATCCATTTTCCCCTTCTTGTGTTTAGCACAAAGTCACCTGATTAACTTACACTATAGCTGAAGATAGAAAGTTTACTGGGTGCCTTCTCAAAGAGCCAGTCTTGGAAATTTCTGTGCAAATTAGTGTTCCTGAATTCTGGAGTACTAATGAACAGCTGCAATGGAAAGATTTTAGCTCCTTACCACTGTTGCTGGGACTATTGTCAGGGAATTATGTCTTGAGCAGTTCTTCAGAAAACCGTGTTACTGGGTTGTTCCATTTTGAGGAAGACTGATGAAGAGTATTTCCAGTCAGTAACATGTTTTAGACTTACTGAACATCTGTGTTCCTGTTCTGACACTTAAAGGGCTACTGACTCCAGTTGTTAAGAATAATTTGCATATTGTAACCATGCTTTGTAATCAAAACTCATTTGTCTTTGGTCCAACAAATGAAAATTTCCTAACAAGATTCATAATTAGTGTTTAAAAGTAAAATCAATCATTTCTCCATAATTGCCCAATTTATAACCTTTCTTTTACCTTATGCTTCACCTCATAGAACTACGGCAGTGTGCTGTAGGTAAAGAGGAAAAAGGAAGGAAAATGGGTTATTTGGTGAAGCACAGGGCATGTGATTGTTGTTTGTTGTTGTATGAAATCACAATCAAAATTGACACAAGTTGCTATTAAACTCTATTTCCTGTGTTAAAAAAAGTCAGTATTAGCTAAAAAGAAACCTGCAGCAGTAGATTTGCACATAGACCTTAATGAGCCCAATTGACCTTCTGTGCTGTATTTACAATTGCCTTAAAATTGTAAGCAGATGTTTGAAAAGCTTTTGTTAATAGGTCCCTAACATCTGTTTCACCAATGATATTGCCCACCAAAGCAGTTGCAATTAGTAGAGCACCTAGCGCATGCATCTTTTTCTTATTGGTGTAGATGATCATATTTCTCCTTCAGGTATTCAAGTAAAATCTTATTGACACTTTTATTTCAATAAATTCTACAACATATCTTTTGTAAAGAATAAACTTTTTCCACCAAATGCAGAGTAATGTAATATTTTTTCCCTGTGAAGTCTTAAAAAACGCATTACAGTACCGATACATCCACTAACACTAGACAAAATGCAGTGGATGGTGAAAAAACAGAATGTGAAATACTGTGTGCAACTGAAACTTTTGATAGCATTTGTCCATTTTTGCTGCTCATGTGCATGATAGAATGTGTGTTTCAAGTGGAAAAAAGGAAAATTGAAAGGAAGAAAATCTTAAACTCTGCTGCAAAAAAAGCCAGTGTCATTTGGCCATTAAAGTTCTTTTATATGACACAGTTTCCATTTATGTGAGAAACACAAAAACCTGTCTGCTTGTTCAGTTTATATAGCACTCTTTTCAAAGAAATTGTTATGACAGTCTGCAAGGGTAAAGGTTCAGCTTTAACCTTGTGTTGGTTGCCAGCCTTCATAGCTCTCGCGGCTTCATTTTTTTAAATAAACTACAATTTAAAAGTTTTCTTTAACTCCTACTTTATAAAATGTAATATGGAAAATGCAACTGGGGGAGAGCTGTGCAAAGCTGCCAATGAAGTTTCCACTCCAGTTGTTTCCATGTGGACTTTATTGGAGATAAGTCACTGACAGAGGAAAGACAGATAAGTCTTTTCCAAAGAGAAGAATCTTTTTGGAAATATTCTGCTAGCTCCCAAAGCAGTTGCTAGCCTTTACAAAGTATAGGAGCTTACTACAACATCCCCTGTGTCTTTTCAAACCTGTGAAACAAAGACTGCATTATGCATCAGTCAGAGTTTGTCTAAATAGAATGGATTTTAGCTATATCATTTTGACAATACCATAAGTACCGGCCGTACAGCATCATAAACTCTCCCTTCCTGAGAGTAAGGGAGGGAGCAAGTTTAGGAAAGGGAATTCTTATGAAGTGCCACATCCCCTGATGGTGCTACGATTGAGTTGTGGAATATAACTTGAGATGCAGAACTATGTTATTACAGAATTGTGACCAAGTGTCCTGCTAGCTTACATGTATGCTGAATTAATGCTTAGATCAACATTATTAAACTTACCATGACACTAGTCTTAATTGTATGGAAGCTATATTACCAAGAAGTATAATTGTAATCATGATTTTCTGTGGTTAGCAGCAAGATTAGTAGAGGGAGACTTTTTAGAAAGATACAGTTAGAAAAAGATTTGGGGCTCTCAGTTCCACAATACATGGTGATTTCTACCAGATGTAGAAAGAGTTTGGGGTCTGTTGTCTTTTCTATCCAAGGAAATATCAAGGGCTGTCATTAAAGGTAGTCCCTTACTTTTCGGCTTGTGTTATGAGTTTCTAGGTTGAGAAAAAGAATAAATAAAAGGAACTTTTTACATCTTCCCTTCTCTGTAGTGACAAATTAAGATGAGAGTACAAGAATGTGTTACTTATATTCTGCTAACATCATTGTTCTCAAGAATATTCCAATGTGTTGTTTTTCACAAAAGCTTATTTTCCACAAGAGAATTTTTTAAGTTGACTTTATGTAATGACTGTACAGATGTACTGTTACTGTTTGAAAGGACTAGAATAGTCTCTCAAGTCCCATTTTCCTTCCAAGGACAAAATGTAAACCATCTTATTTCCTATTCTTTATGTGGACCTGAAATCATGTGGATAGTAATGAAACAGGTTTTTTCTCAAGATGCCAAAAAAACCCTATTTGACTTGTCGCAAGGGAGACGTTTTTTCATTGTTTATGTAGACAAATGTAAAAAATAGAGAACATGGTTATGAAAACCAGCTGATACACAGAGGCACTTCTGCAAACCACTTCTTTTTTATGTGGTGAAGATCCTTTCATTGATACTTTGATTTATGAAATGGAGGAACTGCATATTTACTACTGTAAGTCATTTCCAATATCTCTCCTTTATAATTAAAATATGTTTTCAAAATAAGCAGTAGAGTTAGTACTCTATAGGTAAATGATATATGCAGTTCCACTTTTAAAAGCTTTTTTGTTGTTTCACCAGAAAAAGCTTCACTTTTTACTTGCTTGGTTTTGTCAGCCTTCTGTTCTGAAGTAGGCTAATCTAAATTTAATCAAAATTGTCAAGGAAAAACATTCTTACCGTTAAAATAAGACCAGAAGGGTTTCTATTGTGAAAACCCCAAAGATTTTTTGCCAAGTTTGAATTCAGTCTAGTGGTTATATAGTGCTTTTTAGATTTTAGATGTAGCCTTTAAGGGGTGAGAATGTATGGATGTGCCCATGATGTGTAGGAGGCTAAATCCTCAGTAAATTCAGACTTTCTCATAGGAATTGTTGGGAAACTGTTTTGCAGTTGATATTTTGCATTCATTGGAGTGTCCTTGGCACCTGTGACTTTGTAATGGAACTCATTCTAAATGTCAGTCTTCTGTAAAAGTCATCAGATTTTAAGACAATGAACAATACACAGGAATATTATTTAGAATTCCACTTGTAGTTATCAAATGTTTCTGTCTTTAGTTTGCACAAATACCATCAATAAGTGGAAGCTTGTGCTGATATCAAAGGAATACATTACTAGAGTAAATTCCTCTTTTCTTTTTTTTTTTTTTAAGTAATATATTATCTGTGAATATTAAACTCATTTGATAGACACCATCAATAAGTAATCACCCTCCATATATGCACCAGATTGTAATCAAAGAATTGCACATTTTTTCTTGATGTAAACAAATACATTAAATACTGCAGATAGACTTTAGATCAATATTCATCCATTCAACTTTTCCTCCATTAAATCTGAATGAGAAACAGATTTATATATATATATATATATATATATATATTTAAACTTTATTTTTTAGGTTACAGATAAGTCATCTGAAATTATTTTATGGTCTCAGACAGCACGTTGTACAGCCTGGAGAAACACTGAGGACATCTGTGAACTATGTATAAGTCACCAAAGATTCCACCAGGGCCATTGTATCATATTTCTTTTTCTGCACTTCTAGTTTCTGTGGACACTGAAGATGCATTTAAAGCATTTCTTATTTTAAGAAACAAAATGGATGCTGGCTTGAGAGTTCTAAATTTATTTAGTGTGTAAAAAGTGTAGAACTGGTTTAATGTTCAAAATAGGTTTTTTTGCAAGAAAAATCACAGAAAAACAGAAAAAAAAAAAAAGTCCAACCAAATTTGAAATAATGTAGAGCAGTCTGATAGATTTATTTTTTTTCTAGACAAGCCTGCATACAAGTTTCCTTTACAGTAGCAGTGTTATTGTTGATATATATTTTCAGTAGCAAGTCTCAATACTGAGCTCCCTGTGGGAGTGGGTATGAGGTAGAAGAGTGGACACCACTGGGGAGCTGGGCATTACACCCATGCTGGCATTCCCTTATCTATCAAATTTTTGTTTAATGAATGATAGAGACATTTATTCACATACAGGTATTGTGCAGCCCAATCATGTTTTACAGATTTGTAATTGAATCAATTGTCCTATCTTAAATAAAAGCTGTAGTCAGCCTACAATTAACAAGTAATAAATCCATTCTGACTGTAGCTTTGTATATGCATTGTACTGTGCTAGTTGTTTGGCATTTTCTGACATGAGCTATTTTAGTGACATAAATATGATTGAACAACTTCAATTTGGGATAATGTTAGTTTTGCCTTTCTCCTGTAATGTATTTTCTGCCTTTCCTCTTCTCTGTCATTTCAGTACTTGCTTAGGTAACATGATGTTACTGCAGTTCCTGGGGAAGCCTGATAGTTGTGGGTCAGCTTGACAGCTTCAAATCTATTCCTATTCTTGTCTATAGGCAAAATGTTGAGCCCTGGATACTTGGTTTATTTTGAGATACTGAAGTTTAAAAAATATTGCAAGGCTTCTTAGAAGATCAGAGGTGTTACACTGTAGCAGAACCTGATGAAGACATCACTGTACCAATGCACTTGTATGTTCTTATAGCCAAATAGGTTGTATAAGGCAAACCAGATAAATTACTTGGAGAAAATGTGTATTTATTCTTCACAGACATTTTTTTGTTATGAAGTGTCTTGAGATGAAGGTGGGCTCAGTCCCATTGCGATCAACTTTCCTTTATAGGTTTACAAATGCATCAAATCAAGTGGCATGAACTAAGAACCTGAACTTTCTTTTCCTCTGAAGTCAAACCTATAAGGTGTTATTTTGAGAAGCTAGGAAATGGTGAAGTGCATCGATAAGCAGTGTATTATGTGTTATGGTTAAAGACAGCTTTTACTTTTCTAGGAGATAACTTTTTTCTTTTCTTACAAATTTATACACTGTTATATATAAAAAGACCCCCGAAATGCTGTAGGGGGAATAAGCAGCAATTTTCAGTATACATGGTAGAAAGTCTGACTGAATGTATAGAATTTCATGGTTTCATGTGGGCTGTATGGAAAACAGTAGCATTCATTATATAGTTTGACATAATGTTCATGATTGCAGTTGACTTGCAAATTTCTCTAAAATTACACTTCTGTGAGAAAACAGCTCTTTCAATGTGTAAAAATTACCATTCCTTTCTTTAGTTTTGACCTCTGTTGATCTTACTAATTCTTAGTTATTCTCATATGGTCTAGTTTTGCTGGGAGGAAAAATGGGACTTTAAAATATTTTATATTCTGTCAGAGCTTTAGGGAGATTATTTCAGAGAGTTATAGCAGATCCATTAGTTAAGGTAAGCTACAGTTCTGGTTTCTATTATAAATCATTGGGAAAACTCTAAAATTCAAGTTTCTTGAATTCCATTTAAAATTGAATGTGCCAGCCATGAGGCTTTTTTGTACCTCTTTAAAAATTAATCCAAAATTTGGTTAAGCGTTTAAAAAATTGCAAGTAAGAAAATTCAGTAAACACACTGCTGTTTTTATGCTTATTTGTTACAATAATACAGCAGTTCTAAAAATCATAATGTTAAAGCTATATTCTCTAAGGGAGATACAGTTGTTTCTACATTTTTAATGATACCTGAACTTAACATTTAACCTCTTGTAGTTGACATGTTATTTGGGGAGATACTGTAAGCTGTGGTGCATGCAGCTGAAAAACTGCTTAAAAGAATTCCATATAAAATCTGTTTTCCCTCCACTTGCTCATTTTGTGAGCAAGTGGAGTCTTGATCTGAAAGAGCTGTGCCCTGGAAAGGCAGTGAGTGCATCTGTGTTGCCTATTTAGATCAGAAGTGAGCTCCTGAAAGGAATGTGATTACACTCACTCACTGCTCTTTGGTTCACATTCCAGTGTTCTCACTGTATGAACTGGATGCCTCTCAGGTTAAACATACCCAGAAGATGTGCTCTAGAAGTGCAGCTAGCACGTTTCAACCAGTCATTGGCATTCAGTCCTGGAAGCAGGCTAGAGTTACTACAAAATCTCTCCCCCAACCTTTTTAGAGCGTGGACGTTGCATCCTCGTCACCAGCTGTTCTGCTCTGCAGGTCTGCTCATACTGCGTTGTACTACTTGCTGTTTACACATAACCAGTGTTACATGCAACGATAGAGATACCAAGTAGTTTTGAGAGAAATGCAGTTTAATCAAACTGATTATACACTTCAGAGATTCATTCTTCTGAGGCTGGGCTACAAAAACCTACCGGTCTCTTACAGATGTGGTTGACTACAGAGATTTTATCTGTATGTTAGAGGGCCTGTAAATTGAGTTAAAGATGGACAAATAAATATTTAGCGGTCTGAATACTGAATTTACTTATGGAAGTTTGTGTTAAGATTTGATATTATAATTGGTTTCTTTTAATGAAATGAATGATAAAGGATCTTTTTTTTCCATGTATTCATGTTTTTCACTATGTATGAGGATCTCAAGTGTCATGACAAGGTTTTTATTATGGATTTTGATGCTGTACAATCTGTTGTGTTTCAGGGCCTATCAGTTCCATTATTTAAGGGTTTGTAGCAATGACAGCATAAAAAAAAAATAAAAATATCACGTGATATTTTCTCCGAGGTAGGGTTAAGAGGAAAACAAAAGAATTTAACAGAATTTTGTGTTTCTGTGTGAAATACATGGAGTTGTCCTTAATTTCCTTACATTAGTGCCCCTCATTTATCTGTCTTCAGTAAGGCTATTATTTCACAAGTTTTGAAGTGCAACCATTTCAACTTGACCCACCACAAAACTTAGAATTGCACTTAAAAATTAAAGTTTTTATGCCTTTTAGCTACTCACTAAAATGTTGATACCTACAACTAGAAAAAAAGGTCACTTATTCTTAATAAAATCTCGTGGGTTTGGGCCTGAATTAAATACCATATCTCACTACCTGTTATTTTCATGCTTCAATTATTGTCAGTTAGCAGCGTCTACCTACTGGGTTTAAGGTCTCACATTCAATACTAAGGTTTGATCTAAACAGTTTTGTACTATTTAAACCTGTCAGTCAGAGGGATGATTTATTTTTTTAAGCAATGTAGTTGTATTTATATAATTCCTAGAATAAATATAATTATATAGGCATGAGGATATATTTCCACCAATTTTTCTTATTTCCCTTTCCTGTCTAGCAGTGTAACTGTAAAGCAGTACAACTTTGTATATGAGCAAGCTCTTGGGAGAAACAAAACAAAACAAAACCAACAAAACAAATGTAGAGGTTATTACCTTGTTACATATTTCTCATTGGCCAAGCTCACTGTGTGTCAGTCCCATTTCCTTAGTGTCAAGAGCGCATTTCTTGATTTGTATATTGCCAACTGTGTGCCAGTGAAGTTTCTGCGTTTCTGTAAGAATATATTCTTGAGTGAGAAAATCCTGTCTTTTCATTCCTGCCTAAACACAGAAAGGATAGTTTTATTTTTTTTTTAATAAAAGCAAGATTTTCATCTTGTATTTGTAAATTATGCTTATGGAATACTTTAGTAAACAAGATTTACTCAATTAATCAAATTTACAGATTAGCTTATTGATCACAATTATTTCATGCTGAAGATCAATGCTAATGTACTTCAAATATTTAATTGTTAATCCATTTTTGAATTAATATTGATGTTTCTTGGTATAATCCCTGCTCATTTAAATTTTTTGGGGGTGCAGGAAAATACTTTTTTATCCATTAAGGCATTTATGGGAAGAAAAGGACAAAACCCAAACAATTGATTTTCTGCATATAGTTGGAAAATGTTGCTCTTAGCTAAAGAGTTTCTCTTTGACATAATAGTTGTATGGATGCAATGTATTACATTTTATACAGATATATAGGAAAAGTAATACAATATTTAATGCTTAGGACTGGGAATTTGTTCTGATTTTAATCAAGGAGATCAGTATTATTCTGAATACTGTAAATCATTGCTACAATTCTGTAATATTCTAATGTGAATTGCTACCTATGTCTGGATAGTACTAAATGTAAAATAGGACAAAATTACTGTAGATTTTTTATCTCTGCTTGTGCACTGTCTTGCACTTACTTAACTAGAACAGTGGATAAGAAAAAATGCTGACATACAGGAAAAACAGCAGGCTTAATGGTGACTTGTAGGACCTCTTACAGTCAGGGTCCAGCACAAGGTTACTGGTTTCATACAGCCGGCGGGAGGCACCAGTTTCTTGGTCTGTTTGGAGAGTGGGTTGCAAATAACAGTGAGGAAAGACCTTAGTGTGCTGTTTTCCCAGTTCCTCACCTGTCTCTCCCCCAGACTAAAGGTCTGCCAAGCCCAGACTCCATGGTTGGCTGATCTTCTTTGGGCAGTTTTTCTATTCCAGAATGATGCTGCAAGGAGGTGGGAGAAAGATGGAACCATCTGTGCAGCTTAGATCAACCTACCTGCTGGATCATGCAGGCAGGCAGCAAATCCTCAGCACAGCAAAACATATGGTAGCAACACAGAAAAGGAGAGAGAGGGGGTAAGCTAGAAAGGCCTTTAAGCTTACTTGCCCACATAAGCTAGAAATAGATTGTGCAGAAACTTCAAGCAGGTTCCTGCTTTATTGGGCAATTAATCTAGTGACACTATCTCATACTACCAGTAATTTTTCTGAGGGTGGGAAAATGAACTTTCACGGGATCAAAAGTCAGACCAGCATCATGACTAAATCCTCAGTAGCAGTACACGCTATTTAATCCACAGTCTATTTTAATATCTCTCTTTTTTTAAATAAAGTTTCTTAGAAATCATTTATATATAAACTTTTAAATCTGAAACTCTAAAAGGGGATTATTTAGATGGTACAGTGAGGCACTTAGCTTAATAGATCCCACATATGCCATTTATTGCATACTTCTGTTTATTGCTTAAGGCATTAATTCCCTTAAGTGAAACACAGTACTTTTTCAGAATTAAATAGAATAATATAAATTGTTTCTTTACCCACTTTTAATGTGTTAAACAGAAAATCTCTCTAGCAGATGAAGCATGAAGTCCACCGTCATCATTGGTATTGTTATTGCTAAAAACTCAACCATAAATTAAGTTAGCTAACGGAGAGCAAGCATTTTAGTAAAACCAAGATACCTCTCTTACATTTTCCCGTAGTTTAGCAGGTGAATTGAACGCCTGTTGAGTCAAAGAAGCAAACAGCTTTCTTTGTCACCATGCTAACTTGAAATGTACACATGCTGGGCTTTTGTAGTCAAGGGGAATCCGTCACTGGGCTCTAGTTCACTTATGAACTTATTTCTTGGCATGTGCAGTGCTATATGGGCAGAGACTTTTCCCAGCTCTGACTTGTCCTTTGATCTGTTGTAATCTTCAGCATAAAACAAACGAGCAATGGGTCTGCACGTGCAGCTTTGACAGAAGAACTGTGAGGTGCATGCAGAGTAGGCTTGAGCTGGTGAAGCCTTTGCAGATATAGACTCACTGTCAACCACTTGGAAGAATTCCTGTTTTACAGTATTGGGTGCTAAAGCAAACAGAATTTTGCTCTGTTGTAAGAGCTGGAGTTGAAGGATGGATTTAAGTCAGTGAAAGTGTCAGGCTGTTGATGGATTTGCTATATATCGCTAGATAAAACTGCTTGTTGGTACTCAATTACTAAAAGCAGCGTGGCCAAGCAGTAAAAATCTGATTTTAATATGGTTTATGCTATCACGTGGAAAAAACCCTTTTATGATTGTTCTTTTAAGTAGATAATAATTGAATGTGCTAAACACGTGGATGGAGTAACCTCTCTGGAACAAGCTTGGCTTTGGTGATCAGGAGCAGATTCTTACTGAAGTGTCTGCTGTTTTTTTTAATGACATACTTGTCAACATGTAACCTTAGAATATAGACACCATGGTAACAGTTTTAACACAGTCTCTTTAAAGAGCATAACTGTGTGGAGCACAAATAGAAACATCTTGACTCTTGCAGTCTTTTAATCCACTTAGAGAAATGCTTTTCAATCCATCAAGCAGCATTTTCTGGATCTTGTTGAACATCTGTCTGTCTTGAAATTCCTTGGAATGAAAGTCTGAGCAGGTCCTCCCACGCTGTGTTTGCTGTAGACCTGAAAATGAGCATTTAGACGTTAGTATTTCGATATTAGATTTGAGTTGAAGAATGCTAAATAGAAAGCATTATGAAATTCACTTGGTTATATTATAAAAAAACATATTTGTAGTTGTTCCTGTACACTGAAATACTTAAGCATGTATATTTTTTTAGGCTTAGATGCTTGGTATCTTGTAAATGTCATACACTTAGATGTATGAATATACCTATGTGTATTTTACACATCTATGCTGTGTTAGGGTCATACTGGCTCATAACTGGGCAGTTTGAGCAGTAAAGGCAGTAGCATAATTTCTTCTGACACAGTGGGAATGTAAAAATGGCTTCATGTGTTGGCAGCTGTGTAATGCTGAATGTTTTGCATAGAATCTGCCTTTCTGTTAAATATCAGAGTCCTGTAGCAGTAAGGGTATCTTTGGGAAGAAGCAGTCCATTGCTTAGGGCCATCTAAGGAATAAACACTAAGATTCCTGGTTTCTTCTGGTTTGGGGAGATTTACAGGGCTGGTTATGGAAGAGCCCTACAGGAAGGTATTGAGAGTTTGGACTGGTTATTCTGCCCTTTGGAGAGCTTTCAGGTTTACATGTGAAAATGATATGCAGCTATCAAAATGCAACAGAAATCAGTAACATTTCTGCTAAGTATGGCAGAAAAAAAGGGCCTGGATACAGTCCCATCTGATATCTTCTGTAATTGTAAGTGTGCTTTTGCCAAATGCAGTTCAATAACTTACCCTTTCTGGTACTGATGACCCTCTTCTTTTCAGTGATAGCAGTAGTTTATTTCCTGTAATAGGCTTATGTTCATAACCTGATAATAATTGATATTCTAGTATGGGAAAGTAAGTGAAAAATGGCAAGCAATGCAAAAAGAAGTCTTGAAAATTATATCACCATTGTCTACATACTTTTAAAATACAGACTTAAATTTTCCTGAAATATTAGAAATGTGGAAAAAAAGAAACTATGTTGAATTTCTCTATCTATGTCTATATCTGTTTGTTTGACAGTAACATTACCTCAAAAATGTTTGCTATAAAAGATCAGACTTGTATATACATTACTTCTTCCATGTTGGACTATTGTGGGCAGCACCTTCTAGATCCACTATATATTGTTGGTCAGTATACTTTTTACTTACATGACGATAGAATAACCTCTTCATTCCTAATGGAATTTAATTTTACTCCCTAATTTAACAGTTAAGACATAAAAATATATTGACAGTTTAGCAACTGGAAGCAGCACTGTCAGGCTGTCAGCAGCAGTAACTCCCTTCAAAATCTGATTTTCAGTCTAGTTGTACAAAATCACTGACTTCTCAGCAGCACAACCGTATTCTGTAACTACAGGAACATTTTTACATGTTGTTTGTGTCTTTTAGTTTATGAGAAAATAAGGCATTTCTATGAGCTGACTTTCCAAGAACATGGCATAGTTTTGGTGTAACATCAGACTTGAGATAAGTTTGTGATGTAACTCCTATCTTACTAGTGTGTATGATTCACAGTTCTGTTCCCCGTTCTACTTCTTTGCCTCTCCCTTAAAAAAATCAAGTTCAGAATAAGCAGTATTTTATTAGAAGGTATATTTTCTGTTCCTTTTTCTTTCTCTTTATTTCAAACTGGAGAATAAAAGGCTTCTAATCTTCAGTTATGATCTTCTCACTTAAGCTTTATTTTGTACTAGGAGTTATACTGTGTGGTTTCAGTGTTGTCCTGAAGAAAACTATTACATCTTTTCTTCATGAAGATTTGTACAGGTTTTCTCACAATATTCTTTCACAAATGTATTCACATCTCATAAAGTGTTAGTTTCCAGCTTTGTATCTTTTACGCAAAGAAAATGATAGAAAAGGTTTTGCAGAGCTAAATTTTTACCAACTTCCTTTTTCAGTAGTATTTGAAGTAAAACCAATGCATGTGTGCCATGCTGTACAAATTAGTTATATTTATTGCTTCTGTCTACTTTTGATCAATAATACCCTTTTGGAACTCTTCTGACAAAATATTAAGGATGGAATCTGGAAATTCTGGAAGGCTGAGACACATTAAGTTTCTATATAAATATTTATAAACCTACATGAAAATAAATACTACCACAAAAATAGCTATGGAACAGGAGAAAGTGATGAGCTAAAGTGGAATTAACATTATGTTGTTTAGGTTGCCTTCACTAAATTATCTTTATGGTTCTGTAATAGAATTGTTAAAAATTACCAGCATTGTGTCACTTTTATAACTTTTTAAAGTTCCGTTGCTCTGAATAATATGAAAAAAAACATTACCTTATTTTCTGGATAGAAGTGTGTGTTAAGAGCTGTTCAGCTATAGGATTTTCAGTGAAAAGCCAGTCCTCACTTTTTAATTGCAACACAGAGTACTACATTAACTTTTAATTTAGTTTTTATTTTTTACTTAATTACTCCTAGTGGCCTTTTTTGTACCTGTTTCTCATGATACAGTTATTTTTGTGAGGAAAGGCTTTATCCCATTAAGCTTAGGCGAACTTAGGCCAGTCCACTGTACGGTGGAAACTATGTGTTTGGTTCATTTCCTGTGATTTTAGAGTGTGAAACATTTTAATGTCAACCTTGCAATCTTCCACTGGCCCTTCAGTTCCCTTTTTGAAAGACTAAATGGACATCGTTTTGGTTGAGGGGAAAAAAATGCCTTGAAACTATTTTATCTTTTTTTTCATCTTTAAGTAGGTCAGTTTGTGGTAGTCAGAAATAGCGGAAAATATTAGTTTGGATTTTCAATCTTCTCTTAAAGTATCTTCAAGATGGTGCTTGTGTGCTGATTGCAGGATTATATCACAAAAGCAGACTCAACCGAATGTTAGTTGTGTGACAGCTTAGCAAAATGTGGTGGTACAAATCCCTTCCCCCTGCTTAGAGTGAGAATTGCCCACTGCTGAATTGCTCGCTTGTCTTGCATGTTACATCCTAAGTTTGTTTATATGTAGATGTCGGCAAGGCATTTTAACGAATAGTGTTGACTAAAAACCAGCTAGATGAAGTATGGTCTCAAACAGTCATAAATTCTTTTTGCCAGAGTCTTTTGGCCTAAAAAAACTAAATTCCATTCCTTTTCTGAATTGAAGGCAGTTGAACTCTTGATCGGTTGTGCTAGCAAAATCATAGCACATTTTAATCACCATTCTAGACAGCATATATTTATGATGAGACGATCACAAATGAGCTTGTGGAAAGGACACTCAGCTCTGTTGTTTTTTCTACATTTATCGTGTATCAGATTTTATCAGGCTAAAAATGAAATGGGCCTTTTCTTACCATAAGATTTATTTTGGAATTTAACAATCAAGAAATATTCTGTGAAGTATAGTTCACTATTAGTGATAAATTTTATGAGCTACATAGTCTTAAATTAGGAGTGACGAGCCATGTGTTTTACTTTCTAAACCTTGAGAAGTGAAAGATAATACAAAATGCATGTTTTCAATGCAGTTTCTAAAATATTTTGCTTTTTTTTTTCCTAAAGTGTGTGCTTTTTGTCAAGATACCTGCTTAATCCAGTTTTGGTGACATTGCTGCACACTTCTTAACCTACTTCTATTATATTTTACTTCTATTAGATTTTCTATTTTATATTTTTGGTGCTGGAAACACCAAAAGATTCTATGTATACATGAGGCAAAAAGTTTGCTTTTTGATTCTCCCAATCATGCTTCAACCTCAAGACAGCTGTGGTAAACAAGTTTGTATTGCCTTTTGGTATCTTTTTCATCAGGTAATGGATAATTTTGTTTCATAAAGATTAACATAATCTAAATTCAGATAATATAATTCCACTACTCTCTCATAATTACTAAGAAAATTTGCCACAAAATATGAGCTAAGTGTATTTTCTCTTGGTTCCCATTTTTTATTCTCTGTCTTTACTGATGAATAAGGATTCTGGCTTAGAACTTTCAGATTTTTGATGTTGCTGCCCACAGAGCAGAAGATGATATTGAGCTGTTCAGAGGTTTCCTTGTTTTATTGCTTGTAGGTGCTTAAGTTGCTAAGATACAATATTCAGTTTAAAAATCTGAAAATCGTCTAACTGTATTGTTGCGTACAGACTGAATGTGTATTTGACAATGCTATTGGCATTTATAAAACTCAGCATTGGTGTGTAAGAAGTGCGACTTTCTCAGGTAGTAGCTTGATAATTCAATTTTATTTCTTTTTGAAGGAAACAAACAAACCTAAACATATTTTCATATGCTGTATTTGTATATGCTGTATACTAAATAAGTTTTGTATGTAAATAGTTGCTTAAGGGAGGCTTCACTATCCTCTTTTGCAGTGGATTTGCCATGTCATGGAAACTATGAAAATTTCTATTTACAATGGTAGCATTAATATATGTTTATTTTTATTAATCTGAATTTTTTTATCAGTTTTTAGGAGATGATGCTGTTTGCAGGTGCATCAGAAGAGGGGCGTTGAATGTTTTCCATCTGACATATTGTAACAAAAGTTGGTTCTTTAAGACCTTGCACTTTTAATGAACCATCTTATTGTCAACTCTCAGAATCTACTAGTGTGCCTTTTGGTGACGTTGTTGAGAATTTTAATGCATTTTAGTTCTCATTCGGCACGGCCTATGTGCTCCTCACGGGAGGGTCTTTAGAAATAGGATTAACTTCTAGAGGAATGCATTAGCCATGCCACAGAAGTAGGCAAAGCTCTAACTAGCCTGATAGATTGCTCCACGCTTCAAATCCTTCTAACTACCCCCTCCCTCTTTTTATTGACAGCTTCTCATTGAGCGGCTAGAAGCATTAGTGTATTTAGGAGTTAGATGTTTTGTATGATCCCAGGCTGATCTCATATTCGCTTTCTGAAATTAATTCGACACTGCTTTACATGTTAATCCGCAAAGGATTGATTTTGGGAAGGTCAGAGCAGTGCAGCCACAGAAAATGGAAGAAAAGCTCCACTTAAAACAGCTCATTTCAGTTCCCAGAAATAAGTATAGATGCCTTTTCATTGTTAACACTTCGCCAGCTGTAGGAGACCTGGTCATCTTACAGAATACATCAAATAGTGGCGTTTGATGAGATCTACAAGGAAGTTGAGCTAATTAAATGTAGCTTCATTAACCAATTGCAGCTTCCAAATGGCACAACTATACTTTGAAAACCTGCAATATAACAAAAAAATTCCTGTCTTCTTTTAACCATCAACGTAACTGCACAGTGAGAGCAATCACACACACAGAGTATAAGATAATTTGATATCTTGGTTTTCATTTTCCTCTTGTTTGACTGCATATTTGTAGAATTTTCAGAGCTGCTAAAGGTGGAGTTAAATACGTATGGAAAAACCCTTCATTGGTGGCTATGCTGATTTTGGACCATTATGGATAAATAGAATGTTTTATTTGGAGCTACACAAAAGTGCAGGGGGCTTGAAGGGTAAAGTATTGTAGCAAGAGCAGGATAAGGATACCTAATAAAAGAAAGTACTACAAATATTGAGAAAGTATAACTGAGTTACAGCTGCAACTTGCTGAAATGATTCCTTTCATTTGAAATTAAGTGACTCTGATGGGGTGGTAATTGCTTTTGGTATTTAACAACATAGACACTTGTATGAATTCCAAGTGAAGCACAAAAGCAGATTGTTCTTTATTGTGTCAATTGGCTTAAAAGTAACTACTGTCTATTTTATATTAAAATGCAAGAGAAAGTTATTAGTTATAATTCACTTTTTATGTGCATATTCATTAAACCACCAAAATTAAAAATACCAGGAAATTAAACATTTTTACCGTTTGTATTTTCACCTTTTCTACTTTAATTTTCATGAGTACAATGTACATATAACTATTTTACAAGAAAAAAAATTTTGATTCACATTTGCTTTGCAAGAATTCAAACTCTTTTAGGTAAAATTTGTCCCCAGAAGCCTATAAATATCCAAATCTGACTGCATTTCTTCCTGAAAAAGTAGTGAAGTCTTTTATGGAGTTCACATGTGCTCCATTTTTGTCTTCTTTTTTTTTTTTCTTTCACTCTTATTTTTTTTCTGTTGCAATGAATTGAGCTTCATCCATGGACCTCTTTTTCGTAAGGTCAGAGATGATTAAAGGTCCTTGTAACCCTCCCCACCAGCTATGCCAAATCAGTTTAGCCATTGTGAATATTATTGTACAATGATACACACAGCATGGGTTAAATTTGGCACTGAATCTGTGGGCCTTTTCTAGCTTCAGCATAAGCTGACACTTTATTTTTCTTTCATGATCTGTGGGCTGTACCAGTGCTTCCTTTATCCAAGAAAGGTCTGTTATTTGATGGTTCCCTTTCAGAAAACTCGCTCTATGCAGAACTTTATGATTCCAACTATGTATAATATAATTTGAATGTACGTTTTGGGGCTGTTAGGAGTGAATATAGTCTCCATATTTACCTGATCATATTTGGTCTTAAAGTGTCAGATGTTTAATCCAGTAATAGCTTAATATAAAGAGAAAAAATAAGTTCAGATTTAAAATCATTTCAGATCATAATTTCTTGTGATTTTTGCATCAAGGTAGGTAAGGCCAAACCTCAGGTGAGGTATTTATAGTGGGGAATAAACACTTTTGTCTTTACAACTCCAAACTTTAGAAAATACAACAAAATAAATATTAATATGACAAAATATATTTTTGCTGTCAGTGTATTTCAGTAGCAGGGTCTACCAGAAAGCTAGCAGTACAGATTAGAAAACTTTCAAATACCTTTTTTTTATCTGGAGTATTCCATTTGAGTGCAAAAATAAATCCTCAACTGCAAGCAGGAAGATAAATTCAATTTCTGACATACTCATGCATTGATATTGTACTCTTTTTTTGGAGAAAGGAAAAATTTATTTTTTTAAGAAATTGTTTTGAGCTGTACCTTACCTCAGTAGAAGCTGTAGGATTTTGTCTGTGAAACTCAATATAAAAGGTTTACACTTGAATACAACTTGTAAATACACGCAAAGTAGTTCTTGGCCATCCCTGGGATGCTACTTAGTGTTCTAAATTCATTGAACACATCTTCCTGTAACTGATGTTTATATACACCTGCATAAATACAGAGCAGGGATGGCTGGATGGTTAGATCATTTCTGATAACAAGACTGCTGGTGCATGGTAATATATAGAATCAATTATAAAGTTACATAGTAACTTTCTTCTTCTTCTCATTTTTTAAAAGTTTTGGGGACTCCCTTTTTTGGTTTTGGAATCTACTAATATTGAATCTTCATCTCTTTGTGTAAGCCAAAAGCAAACTTTAAAAAAGCAAAGAGAAACATGGAACTGTTGGAACAAGTCCAGAGGAGGGCCATGAGGATGATCAAGGGACTGGAGCACCTCCTGTATGAAGATAGGCTGAGAAAGCAGGGGCTGGAGAAGAGAAGGCTGCGTGGAGACCTCATAGCAGCCTTCCAGTATCTGAAGGAGGGCTATTGGGATTCTGGGGACGGACTATTCATTAGGGACTGTAGTGACAGGACAAGGAGTAATGGGTTAAAACTTAAACAGGGGAAGTTTAGATTGGATATAAGGAAGAAGTTCTTTACTGTGAAGGTGGTGAGAAGAAGAAATGCATTATCATTGCTGTGAGTAGATCTTGACAGGACATTTTGGAGATACAGATCTCTTATTTTTTGGAGGAGTAAACTGTGAAATACAAGTAATTCAATCTTTGCTGATTTGTCATATTTCCTTGTCTGTGCCAGTCTAGTGAAAATGTTCCTGAGTGTTATGTGCAGTCTTGAATACTCATGATTGGAAAGAGATGAAAACCAACTCAGGAATCTTCAGAACACAATTCAGTAACTAGATTGGGTTGGTTCAAACTGCAGGAAGATTGCACAGAATGATTGGCTACATGTTGACCATGATGACATCTTCAGGAATCTACATATACTACGAAAAGAAGTGACTTAGTGTTGTTGCCCTTGAGCCTGTATCCCTCCTATGCTTGAGTGACGGCTACTAGCACTCTGCAAATTAAGAGTACTAAGCAGCTTTTGTGTTGACTGTTGAGCAGCTTTCTCTCAACTCTTAATTCAGTCCATCTTTACCTCTCTTTTTTCTTTTGCAGCTTAAAGTCTCCTTAGGTAAACATAATTGAATAAAACAATTCGCTATTTATAGTAATGGCCATCTATCATAAGAAATAATGCTTCTTCATAAAATAGGATTTTGTACACCATCACAGGTCTTCTGAGATTATTCTGTACTGTGATCACCAACAAGGGCTGACAGTGTTCAAGGACAGGTTGGACAGAGCCTTGGGCATCCCTGTCCATGCCAGGGTGGTTGGAACTAGATGATCTGAAGGTCCTTTCCAGCCTTAACCGTTCTATGATTCTATGAACTGTTGATAAGTATCTTTTCCAAGGTTCAGACACTTCCTCTGTCCATTTTGAGAGAATGTAGGAGTGTGACTTAAGAGAAGTGGACTCTCAGTGTGTGAAAGAAACCAGCTTCAAATGAGAGATTGAAGATATGTAATGAGCAATGAGCAGTGTGTGTGTACAAAGTATACCTTTTCTGATGAAGAAAGATGTAAAAGTCATTGCTTAAATGCAAATAAAATCACTGCACAGACACATTCATAGAAGAGAAACCCATTTACATGTAAAGATATCGCCTTTGGCTCAGGAAGCCTCTGAGGTGCAAGTTGTTAAAAGCAGGAAGACTGTCCTGGAAAGATATGGCTTTGTGCTTGCTCCCATCAGTTATTCTACCCTGGCCATGCTTTGGATCATTATTGTGGTTGGATGCTAGCCTAACTGAATCTTTGCTCTAACATAACATTGTCTTTCTTACACTATGGACTCGCCAGGTATTATGGCTAGATTTGAGAGAATCATTCTGCAGTGTGTAACATAGTTTTGCATAGCTCGTGATGGATGTTTACATGAAAGTTGAAGATAAAATGCTGCCTGAAGGAGGACTTTCTGATGTGGGAAGAAATTAAAGTTTAAGAAGAAATGAATGTGAGCAGTCAGAGCAGAACCTGATCCTTTAATTATGGTGTTGCCACTGTGCAACAAGATTTAGTATGAAAATTTTGCCCCAGAGTTTCTTATTTTTTTTCTCCAATAGATTATCCATTAAAAAAACCCCAAACGCATTGATTTTAGAAAAATAACTTTGAAAGTATATACGCAGTTATACACATTAAATTTGCCTACTTGCTATGAAGAGCTATTTGGTTTTACATTTGTTTCGTGTGCTGTGAATTCTGGTAGAAATCCACTGATGAACTAACTGAGGCTGTAATTATTCCTTTGCATAGCATTTTGACTGTCTAAAGTAGTGCATGTGTCATGTACAGTACAATGTTCTAACATATGTTAAAACATCATATGGAGTGCCATAGTTTTATCTTTTTCAATATCTTTTATGCTTTTTGGAATAAAAGGCATTTCTCAATCCCCTCCTCCAGCCCTGGGCTGTACTTTCAATGTCTGCCACTCCAGCAAGGTTCTGAAATTTTCCTCTCACAATTACCTGCCTCTTGTATTTGTTCAAAAATCTTGTTTTAAGTCTGTTCTTTTTTTTAACAGTTCCAGCTTGTGGAATATACCTTCTTTTAGCCTGAATACAGCTGTTTCCCATCGCATAAAGAATTACTGGTTGTGTGGGGAGACTTGAATTGCCTTCTTCCCAAAACTAACAGATGGCTTAAAGATACCTTTAATTGAGGCTGTGTTGCTTTTGAGCACTTACCAATTGGTGATTTTGGAAAAAGGGCTTGTTTAAGGAAATCTGATGCCTGCTACAACACATAATTATGCTTCTTACTGAAGGTCTGAGATTCAGTATCCAGCTTTCCTTTCCCCCTTTGCCCTTATCCAGAAAAGGTGGAGAGATCGTTTGACGAAACAGGAGTCATAATGAATAGGAAACATTTCCTAAAGCTGTGGTAAAAAAGTGTAAAGGGTATGAATGGAAGTTACTTGTTAAAAGGTGATTCTGTGTGCAATCCTCTACAGTTACTCAGGCCTTTAATATTAATTACAATCCCTCCTCTAAGCTAAAGAGGTTTATTGAGAAACTTAAGTAAAAATCTTCCATGATATCTTCTATTGCTGCCATCAAACATTGCCCATTAGACTTGAGTTTGGGATAGAAATTGTGAGAGAGAGCAATTACCTAATCCTGTGAAAAAGCTTGAACCAAAAGATGGGCATCATAGGCTGCTTCCATTCTTAGTTCTGTATTTCACAGGTGAAAATGGTCAGTGAAAACCTACTGTGCTTCTGTACACCTCTGCCATAGATGCAGCTAGTAACAATGGCTCATGTTTCTGTTTTCTGATCCAACTGATTCATAGGTACTTGCCCTTTGCCCTCCAGACCTCCTCCTGTGGCTCGACGATGCTCAGTTTCACATAGAAGAAAAATGTTGAGACAGCTGTAAGGAGACTGTTAAAACTATGCAATAGGGAAAAGAGGTTCAGTTCCCTCCTGGTTTTTACCAACATATAAGGAAAAGAAATTATGTTGGTACTAACTCTGTACACTCACTGACACTCAGATTAATTAAAAATAGCTATGGGGGTACTTATTGGACTTCTGGGTCGTGTTTTTCAACTAACCTATAGATGTGTCATTGCTGGTGTTTTGATTTTTAAACTGAAGTATGTATTTGCAGGGTTTCAGAGGCTGAGGCGCCTTAAAAAATACACACATACCACCACAGTTTGAGGTTTACAGTAGCATTCTACAGCTACTAAAATATTGTGATTAATCTGAATTCTCCCCGAATATGCTGACCACTGAGGGAAGCATCCTTAATCTTAGTTTAGGTTGAATGTTTGGTAATTTTTTTTAACTTGAAATCATCTCAGAAGAATAAAACCCCAAATAATAATAAAGCAAGTATATTAAAAACTTTACAGTCACAGAAAACATGCAGTTTACATCTTGTGTATTTGTGTCCTCCTACCTGTCTCTGGTGGTATTTTTCACACCAGAGAAACACATGTAAAGATGTCTTTCTTTAGGCACTTTATGAAAACATTTGATTACTGTTCTTATTACATTCCCAATTCTGTTTTTTTTAAGTGAACAAATATATAGCGCCTCCTCAGATTTTCTGACATCAGCTACCTTGAAATTAAGGCTTCATACAAGATGGAACCAAAGGGGTGGGCTGAGAGAAGAGAAATACAAGGACTGATTTGTTTTAAAATCCACTTTTTTAGGTGAGGGAAATGATTGTTTCTAATCATCATAGATTTCCACGTTCTTTTGTCATATCTGATTGCTAGTGTCTAGCACAGAAGGGTGCAGTCAAGCACTTTGCATATGTAAATATTTCTGTATGTAATTATTTCTGTATGTAATTCTAATTACTATTTAATATAATAGGCCATAGTGATCTAAATATTTTAAAATAGTAATAATTATTCTTACATCTCCATAAGCTTCAGCTCTTAACGACTAAATTAAGGCTGACAGATGCATAGGTTCTTTGCACAAAGATCAGATTCTGAAAAAATCCAAAGGAACAAAAAAATCACTGTTTTGTGACCATGGGATCTTAGTACATCAATAGACAGTACTTCTGCTGCTTAATTATCAATTTGGTATGCATTCTTGTTTTTTCTGGAAGTCAATCTGTAGACTTCACCTAGCAAATTTTGTTTGCATGTAGTATTAGGCACGTTGTCCTGAAGTCTGAAATCCCATGCAGGGTAAGTATAGCAAAAACAGTGGCAAGCTTCCTGCTATTGCTCTTCTAGTGTGTTTCATGCCAAATCTTCAGGGAGCATCTCTTCAGATGGGCAAAATCATGCTAACCTACAGAAACGTCAGCAGAGATGCCAGTAATTTGACAGTTGACTCTTTATGCTGCAATATTAACATTGAATTGTAGTGGGTTGTATTTTATGGATAACGTAGCCCTGTATGTAATTTTTAGGATAACCTGTACTATTTATGCATGTGGAGCATCCCTTTTGAATATTACAAAGCTGCACTTCTGAATGCATCCAAAAGATTTAGAAATTAAATACCAAATTGGTTTTTAATAACATGGATATTTTTTTCACAAAACCTCATTCTTTTTTGTCTTTAGCTTTTGTTGTGAAACTTTCTTTCTGTAGCCTGATTACTGAATATTATTTATTGTTTTGAAAGCTCTGTGAACAAAATTGTATTTTAGCTTGCCTAATAAAATATTTCTTACAAAATTATTCACTATCACCTCCTGTGATTTTTAGTTATGTTCACACAGTTCCCAGCTGCATTATCTACCCCCAGTGTAGAAAATTAAGTCAATGTAAAAGTATACTCTGTTTTTTAAAAAGAGGTCACGAATAGCCTTTCTTCCCTTGCTAGTCACCAGTGTTCTTATTACGCTTCATTTATATAGTTGGAGGATTTGGGAGAACCAGCTGGGCCCCCTGTCTGCACTCATCAAGAGTTAATTTCTGAAAGAGGTGCTGTTGTCATGAACAAGTGCAGAAGGTACTCTGGTGGTCCTGCCAAACAACAAGAGCTCTTAATTAGCAGCAATGTTCAATCAGACTGCTTAACCTGCCACAGAGCGGAGGAGGTCATGTTCCTTCCTGATGCACTGCCAGCCTGAAAAGCACCCAAGAACTGATCCCAAACATTGGGATTTTTTAAACATGTACTTGGTTCCTAGAGGCAAAGAAGGCAAGGCGTGATCTGTTCTGGAAAGCTGTCAGCATTACAAGGAAGTTTTATTTTTTGAGAGATGCAGCGATTTCTTCTTCTGTGTAGAATGCTCTGTGATTTTTGAGGGAAAAATATTTTTCATCCTAGTACTGACAAATATGAAAGTTCATAGACTTTCTGTGGCTTGATTCTGATCTGGGAGGGATTGCCTTGGACTCTGGGTATTTCATGGAAGATTTGCTAGTCTTTAAAAGTAAAAGTGGAGGCCAGTGATGCTTTGCAATGCATTCTTTGTTCTCATCAGCAGATCTTGTGACGTTTGCTTAACAACTAATGATGTAGAACGCATGTCAGAGTTATTGGAGGGAAGTTTTTGAGAGTGGGGTGGCTGCCTTGGAGGCCTTCAGCTGTAATGTAGAGCACAGGATGTAACGTGCTTGCTGATGAATTCCTCTAAAAGTCAAATTCTTGAGTTACTAATTATTGTACATAAATTATGAGTGCTAGATGTCTACAGATGTAGGGAAGTATTTTGTAGAATGAGTATAAATAGCACATGAACAAGGAGCTAAAAGTAAATAGTTTATTGCTGTATGAGCAACTCCAAGTAAAGAGGTCCACTAAGCAGACAAAATTTTTGAAAGCAAAATGCAGCAGATGCCAGAATATCAGTAATGGTAAAGTTTCAAGAAAACTTGCCACTTGAAGCAATGAAACTGCTTGTTTGCCCTTTTCAATGGTGATCAGTAGTTTAAATAAAAACAAATAAAACAGGCAAGCAAACAAGCCAAGCAAACAAACAAATGAAGTTACACCTGAGCTAGAACCTAAGGATCCACATCTTTTGGTTTATATTGATTATTTCAGTTGATGATCCTCTCCCAGTGGCAGGATTTTGGTTAATACTGCAGGAGGAAAAGGCAGCATTTTTACGCTTTCACTTCTTTTCCATCTTAGTGTTCAAAACCTGAAAATTGACATATAAAGATGCTTATATGCTCATTACCAATTAGAAAGGGAAATAAAAAGCTGGGGCCCCATCTTAAACTGAAAGAGTGTCAGGTTTTTTTCATTAAAAGATCTCATTATCCTGCTTACATTGAAAAGTATCTTACTACTGTAATAGTACAATTTCAGTCAGTTGCAAGAGTTGGATAGTTAAGGGAATGTTCAGCAGGGATTAAAGTTGCAGATGTAGGCGATTAACAGGAAAATCAGGGGATGGAGGAAACTGAAACTGTAACTACTGTTTCAATAGGTGTGCAGAAAGTTGTCAGTAACTTTGTGTAAGACATTTCAGTTCTACACTCATTTCAACCTTTCTTTTTGTTTGAAATATACAAGGAATTCTAAATAGGTAAAGAATAGATCCCAGAAACTTTTCATTTGTTGTATCACAGGAAGATGCTGTGAACCACAGAGCTAAAAGAAACTAACTACTTGAAGCTTAGTTTTATAAGGAACAGGCTTAATAGTGTAGAGATTTTATTTTTTTTTTCCCCAAAGAATAGCAATATTTCTTTATTTCTTAAAATTCTCTATTTTAAGTTATTGAGATAATTGTTGAAGTAACTTATTAAAACAAGAAAAATATTTGCAAGACATGATAGCACAATTTATTTAAAGATAGGAACGATTTTAGTGAAAATTTAACCTCAGTAGGATGTGAAGGAACTAATAAATGAAATGTCAGTAAATTAACTTTATATTTTGTGCCTTAACAACGATGGGAATTTAAGACAATTAATACCAAGGACAATTAATACCAAGGACATGTATTACTCTATGGGAAGAACGAGCTGAAAATATGGAATTCTTATTTAATACATAGTTCAAAATTCATGCATCCTTTATATTTTTATATTTGGAAATAACTATATATGCATATATAAGGGTATATGCATACACACACACAATGAGAAAAAATGGGGGGGGGGGGGGGATTGGGAAGTCTCTTGTGCTGAAAAGACTCTTTGATTTGAAGGTATAAATAGTTACTGTTTACAGTAACATTTAGGGCCAAAATGAGTACCTGGGCTGAGATGAGCTAAGTAATTTCTCTGGTGTTGCTGTTTTGATGTTATCAAGTCTCAGAACACATAAATATTCACTGTTGCTAAAATAGTTACCTTACAAAACTATAGCTGGCTGACAGCTGTTTTCTACCTGTGTAAGAAAAGGTTTCTGTGCTTGCATTGCTTGATTGCTCTCCTAGATTAACTCCTGAGATTGATGCATATACTGTACTCTATAATATGTGTTACAATTTAGCAGTGTTATGCACAGGTGAAATAAAAAGGACTGTTTGTTACACTTGTAGAATCACTTTTTTGGTGGGTTTGTTTTGTTTTTTTTTAGTGTTCGTAGAGCCTTGGAGTTTTAGGACAGTGATCATCCAACTTCTTTATAAGTAGTTTAGATTAAAAGAACCAGTGCCAATAACTGTATGTGTAATAGTCTTAAGTGTATCAGAAATAACTTTTTTAAAAGTTGGTTACATTCAGAATGAAATAAAATTATAATATGAACAAAAGAGTCTTTTGAGGAAGAAAAGGGACAGGTTGTTGTCATAAGTCCCTTTTATGAGATCTTTGCTTTGGGGGGAAAAAGCTGGCCCAAAGAGGCTTCTCGTACTGAAGATGTATAAATGAAGTAGAATTTAAGTGTATGTAGCATTTTGTAGTCTTTTTAATCTAATATATATCATTTGAAAACAGGACCTTCAATGTCACTAAAAGCAAGGATGATTTCTATAAAATAATATTATGTAAATGTTAATAAATGCAACCTTTCATTTTTAATTTTGTACGTAGGATTAACCCTGGAGAGTAAGGCTTTTTCTTTTTACCTTGTAATGATTTGTGACATTAAGTAGATCAGAATCATGCCAGGACAGGTTATTCAGTATGTTTTTCAGCACAGTTTGCAGGTGCCTGGCCTGTGCTCTTAAAATAGAAACAAATAACTGTGTGTCTGCCATCACTATTGAAGGAAGTGTCTTATTACAAATGGTGGCTTGCTGTTAGAACTCTTGCATTCGCATAATTCTGTATGATGATAAAAAAAGGCTCCATCAATTTTCATAGAGGAAAAGCATGTTGGAAGTCTTACAGTGAAGATATTGCGTTAATGGTTTTGTACATGGATGTTGATCAAGATACATTGTGTACATTGTTCTGACAGCTTTGTAGAGCTCAGAAGAATACAGTGTATGTGCTGAGTAAGAATTGAGATAGGAATGTCTGCTGTTTTCCTGAAAAGCATGAGTGCTCTTTGTTAAGCCAGCTTGTTATTTTGTAGGGTGCCAGTTATTATCTTCTGGAATTTGTTTTTCCCTACCAGTTGCCATTTTATCTAATTGTATGGTTTTTGAGTTCAAATTCTGAAAGATAAGGATGGGAATATGTAGGTGGAACTGAAAATAAGCAGTTTTACTGCTGAACTAAGAAAATCTGTAAACCTTGAAATTTAAAGTCCTACTTTTAACCTAATGCAACTACATAATAATTACATGCTCTTTGTTTGTTCTCGTTTTATAATTGAAGTTAGATTAGGACATCTGAAAGACTGGATTTCAGATGTCCAGCCCACAAACTGAAGCCTAGATTCAGTGGAAGGCAGCAAGAAAAAGAGCATATCAATGCCTGAGGCAGTATAGTTTTCTTTATTATGGTAAATGTTGTATGGGTTAATCAGTATATCAGAAAAAGGAAAAACATATATTTTTAAAGTTCATTTCATGAGCCTAAATGTGCAAGTAATTTTTTGACTATTCATATTGAACTTGATGTTGAGGTTTTGACCAGTTTTTCCTTTCAAGGTCTTGAGAACTCTCTTCTATCCTTAAAGTCTTGCAGAAAAAAGTTAATCTTTGCCCGTTTTTTTGCCCATCATCTTATTTTTGTTTTGTCTTCTCATCTTGTTTTTAAACTGTAGTGTCTTTGAAACAGAGACCAGTTTTACTGTATAATAAGTGACAAAATGAAGTCTCCTTCATCATTTAGAGGGGTAATTACTTTCAGTCTGAACTTCTCTTGCAGTTTTCAGATGAAAAATATTTTCCAAATTCCTTGCTGGGAAAAGGAAGGTTACATTGTGCTTTGCTGACAAACAGCTGACGTGTGTTGCTGCTGAGGTGATTTCATACAATGAGTAGAAGTATGATGTTTCCCATTGAGCTTTGTTTCTTAGTTTTTGTACCTTTAAAAAGGTGTTGAATGTGCAAATTTCTCAATTTTTTTCTCTCAAATAAAGTGAGATACCTATATTTTTAAAATTAAGGAGGATATTCCTTAAGCAGAAGTGGAGGCAGGCAACCATTTAGGATGGATCATGCCCATTGCCATCACTAAATGCAATTGCACTGGAATTTTAGATAGGCAGAAAGTAATTGCACAGCTGGCAGTTAGCCGGGGATCTTGTATTTCTGTACTGTAATACCATGCATAAAGTATTTCATAGAATGAAAACAGAATATTCTGTGTATTGCAATGAAGTTAACAATGATTACTTCAAAGAATACTGGCACTATAATATGCCCATGATTCACAAATAATTAAAACTTCAAGACCTAAAGCATCTTACAGCTCTGCACAGAGATGAACCTCTGTTCAATTTCGTCTGTAATTTCACAGGCTGGAGTGAGATTTAAGCATTTTTTGCAGTGGCTGTACATGTTTTTTGCATCAGTGTATTGGGACTGGGTTGTGTGTCTTGGAATGCATTTGAAATATCTTCGGTGGTTACAGATGTATTTGATCTCATTTGCGTCATTACAAGCAGAAGAAGTCAAAATAATTCTTTCAGACTTGATTTGATGAGTGTCAAATGTGTATTTTAGAAAAGAAGAAGTGTCATGAAAGTTCACTGTTTTTTCAGCTTGAAGAAAATGATTGAACATTTGATTAGCTACCAAAGAGAAGATGCTTGTAAAGGTGGGAAGGCCTGATAAAGTCAATAGTTTCTTTTGTGCTTGTATATCGTTTAATGTGTAGTGTAGCTTAAGTTGTTTTACTGTATTCAATCTTGGATCTCTACTGCATGGATATGAGATCTGGATATTGTGTAGACCCCATCTCCAGGAGTACTGTACTCATTGTATTCTAAAGCAAAGGCACAGCATATTTGAATGCATGCAATAATGTCATATTTCTGGCACATGATGCATGTGGTTATGGGAGAATAAAATGTTTTACATAAAACCTTTTCCTATAATAATTTTGCAGTCATTTGCACATCCACTGTTTGATTTGTTAAGGGCTTTAATCCCCAGCCATGGGGTATGTGATAAACACCATAGTTACAGCTCAATCTTAGACTGTTGTGCTATTGTCTCTGATTTTTAGAAGTACATGTTATTGATCTGTGTCACCCATGGGATTGGAAACAGTGCACACAAGCCTTCACTGTCTGCAAAGTTAGAAATTCAGAACCTGAACAAGGCATGTCCTTCAAATTGCTTCATATGAGGTACTTTGGTAAACACACAAAACTCTTCATAACATTACTCATGCAGAATAGTAACAGAGTAGTAGACCAGTAGTGGCCTATGTATCTAAGTCACCAACTGTATCATTTTTCAGAAACGCTGCTGCTATGCTTTTTGTGCTTTTATACCATCATCCCTCTGTGGGTTTTGCAATGTTTCACCAATAGTTATCATTTAGCTTTCCAAGATCTCTTAGAAACACTGTAGATAAATAGTGATTAAGTGCACACTAACATGGGGAAACAGAACCACAAAAATTATGATTTTACTTTGGATCCTCCAAAGGCATACATGAAAAATTGTTTATGGGAAGATCCCATACTGTCAAGGTAGGATTGAATAGCAAGTAGTGACGTCTAGACAAATCAAATTGATTTTGTCTAATAATAGTAGGTTGAAACCAACGTTTAATCCATTCCTTGCATGCAATCTTGTATATTCAAAACTGCTAGAAGAGGGGGACTTTGATCAAAATGTCAGTGTTATTTCCCCTCCACTTTGATTGACAAAGTTTTTCTTATCAAGTGCAGACTGATACTGATGAGTTTATCCTACTCAGCTTCTTGTTTCTTTTCTGTGATTATGTATGTATATACATAAATATGTACGTATAATTTTCTCTGATTAAGTGATGTCTAAAGTGAACTCTGTGATGCCCATGCCATCCTCATATGATAGCCCAATACACGCCCCTAACACTAGGGTAGAAAAATGCTCATCAGGACTGCAGAGCTTTTGTGGCAATAGAAACTTAATCCCAGTTCGTCTGGGAAAAAGGCAGCCATGCAAACAGCTGCATTTCATGAGGCCTCATGGCAAACTGCCTTGCAGATAATGTTTTCACTGAGTTGCAAGACAACCAAAACCATCAACATACAGTTCAGAGATGTCAGTCAGCCATGCAAATAACTTTGCATTGTTTGGGAAGGCACATCTGTAATTATGTATTAATTCTTTCAATTTACTGGATTGTTAAAAAAAATTTCTCTAGAAAAGGCCCATGGGATTTTACTGATGAGCATGTGCACTGCCAGCAGAAGGGGAACTGAGGGGGTAACTTAATTTTGACTGCAAACTCTTTCAGTTGCTAGAATGAGTTAATTTTTCATGTTTAGGTGCACCTAATAGGATCTTACAGGCATTGTTTGGACTTGTCTGTTCCACCTGAGAAGAGCTGCTTAAATTATAGTGAGTTTTGCTTAATGGACAGAAAAATAGAGCATTCTTCTGCTGTCATGTTCTATATTTTATGGTCTTCTTTCTCAAATTCAGTCATCTTTTCTTTGTGAAGTATCCTAAAAGCTAATGAATACAAGGAAATTAAGTTATAGAAACTCTTCAATAACATAAATAAATGTTTATGTCAGAGGAGGGATAGAGTGTGATAAATAATCAAAGATGTATTTTATCTTAACTTCCAGGAAATTTTCTTGACAGATTTTAAAAAAGCATTTAAAATTGAGAACTTGATGCTGTGTTTAGTGATTTTTGGAAGCCACTTTACTTTATCTGATATTAGAATAGCTAATAAAAGTTTTATTGCTTGAAATATGTAACTTGAGAGAAGAATTTTTTTACTATTAACAGTTTTTATAGTAGCTTTTTAAAATGGATAGCCCAACCTTCAGTTGCTGCATTAGATGCGAAGGTTTTGGTACATTAAAAATAGTCTTTTCATCTTCTGTTGTTGCTAAACCACTGAGAATTTCCAGGTAGTGTCACACTGTAAATATGTGCCTCCTGATTTCAAATTGAGAGTTACACCCCTTTTGTCGTCTTTGGCTTGCATTGCTGCATGTCTCAGCTTTCAGGATCTGTACAACAAAAAACTCCATCAGAGAATTAGGTTCTGCCCTGCACATTGACAGAGGTCTTTTTGATCATGTCTGCATCTGATTTTGGAATGAATGTTCCATTTCTTACTGCATAGCAGTATCTGATGTGTAAAAGTGCTCTGCCCATGCTGAGCATTTAGCATATATCTTGCCTGTTAGTAAACTTCAGGCTCTGCTTGCATTCTGATGTATAGCCGTGGAATTAGTGTAACACTTCTGCAACTCAATACCTGAAACAGTTTACTCTCTCTACAAGAGAAATATCCCTACAATTCCAGACAATCTGTGTGTTTATGATCCAAATATGCTCATGATAATAACCCATATATTGGGTGATAGTCAATTCATTTTCTGTTTCAAAAGTCAGTTCTTTGTTCTGCTAATACTAGCGTGAATGTTGTATGTGAGAAAGAATCAGTTCCCTGTCATGGATGGTCTGGTAAGATAAAAGATGTGCCACTGCTGTCTAAGTAAGTCTTGTGTTTTATCTGTACTTGACCTTGTCAACCTACAGTATGTAAATTCTGGCTCCATTTGAATTTTGTTTGTTGAATCATTCGAGCCACCCAAGTGAAGGCTCAGAGGCTAAAAGTTACGCAAACATAAAATGATGGTTCCTGACCCAGAGCTTGCAAATTGTGAATGAGAAAAAGACCTACAGGGACAGGATGACTATGGGATGTTAGATATAATTATAGTGAAAAGGGTCTCAAAAGCAAGAAGCTCATATTTGCTGCAATAGAGAAATTGTCCTACAGAAGAATACAAGGCCGATACAAAGATGAATTTTGCAGGTTTATCCTGGATGGATAGGAATACAGTATTCTGTTATGTTAGTCTTATGTCCATGGTTGAAAAGTCAAAATTATTTGTGGAGTACTTGTTGAAAAAGTCTTTTTTTTTTTTTTTTTTTAAAAATAAAAGAAAACCAGCTGAAAGGAAAAATATTTCCTCACCTTATTCTTTCTCAGTTATATTCAACAGTAAATACATTGTGAAAGGTGGAGACAGACAACTGCAAACACATAACATTTACAACTGAAACTTTATTAATTCTGTGAAGATTTTCTTGTTAAAATTCTATCAGTGGAGAAAGTGAAAGGTGATAATGTTTTCTTCAGTGATCTTTCTCCTTTTAGATGCTTAAATCCTTAGTATCACAGCTGAAGTGTTTAAACACACTTCTTAAAACTAAGACCCATGTTGAGTGTACATTACCAATGAGTTTCCAACTCTAAAGCAGGTTATGACCCACTGGATCTTGTTTTAGGATACAGCTATTTATGGGTAAGTGTGGCATAGAGTAATAATCAAATGCAAATCATTAAATGAAGATAGGGTGGTTGGGTATCAGTTTTCAAGGGAGGTTCTGGAAGTTTGAGTCAGCAATTGAATGTAGGTTAAAAAACAAATTTGCTGTTGTAACAAAGGAGATGAGGACTGAGACTGACGTTCATATAAAAGTGCTTAAAAATGTGCTACATGTAAAATGTACAGAGTAATCCTTCCAGTTCTACTCAATGCTGGGAGTGCTTAGCTGGAGTTATTGGTCGTTTTCAGCATCGTTCTTCAAAAGGTGTGGATTTGCTGAGCGGAGTACAAAGCAGAGAAATTGGTTCAGAATTTAGGAAATATGACTCCTTAGATGGGGAGAGTGGGATATAAAAGAGCTATGTTTCTTTCATCAGAGGAATACAAGACTGATATAAAGAATCCTTTAATCAAGTCATTAGTTCCTTACATGGAGAAAATAAATAAGCATTTCTCCCTTTTCAGTGGATGTGGGGCAACATTTTAATGCAAAAATGCAGATGTAGTATTTTTTTTCTTTAAAATTGCTGAAGAAAGGTAGTTTGTTTGAACAAGCTGTTGCTTCTCCATCATTGTGAGTTTTTTTGAATAGTGTGGAGAGAGTTCTACCAAACATGGAAAAGGAAGGAATAAAGACTTAGATAGCACTTGAGGTTACTTCCAATCCTCTGTGACTGTGGTGTAAAATTGTATCTTAGATTTACACTGTAGCTGTCAGCATTGGCCTGTTGTTAGAGTAGGGTTTCAGTTTACTTCTGTGCAGCTGTGGCTCATTTTGATATGATTATAAATCTGGGTACAAGGAGCTAGCTTTCTGCTGATGGGCTGGATTTTTACTTTGCATAAATGTGTAAACTACTGATCTTTTTCATTCTACATGTTTATTTATTTTATTAATTTCTGACTATTTCTGAGTGGTTTTGCATAGTACCATATATGTATGTGTGCTGATGTTTTCCATTTAAGACATTCTTCCCAGCTGATTTTTCTCCATGTCCAGAGCCAAAGGAATTTACTGCAGAGCACCCTAACCTTGCATAAGACCTCACAGTTTTGTTTAAAATAAAATACCACCGTGTCTGCACACAATTTCAGCTTGAGTAGTGTTAAGTACTGCTAAGAGTCATAGTAGCGTATAACTAATCCTCCAAGTCTTCCTCCTTTTCTTTGATGCTTGCTTCTGTTGCATGCAATAGAGTGGTTTTGCTCATTCACCTACTAGCCAGAACACCTCTACTGAAGCCTCACATCTGACTAAGCTTTAGTACAACTCAATTCAAGTTGCAGGGTCTACTGAACACCTGTTTTGTAGAAATGCATCAGTAAAGCTGAATGAGAAAGTTTCTTTTCTACGCCTGTATTTTGCTTTCACTTTACAGCTAAAGAACCCACACACACACAGCTGAAGGAGGACCCAGAGGTCTGTCAGGAGGTTCAGAAATTATTTATGACATATTTCAACTATTACTTTATGAGTACTGATTACCTATCTGGCGAGCAAATGCAAGAATGGCATGTCGTCAAGCACATCCCCTGAGAGCTAGTAATGGACAGCAGGACTTGTGACCAGATTCTGGCTGTTGAGATACTGTAACAGAGTAATGCTGAAACAGAGATGGGGGAGAGCAAGAAATGACAGGGGATGAGCTGTCAGTTTTCTTTGTTTTTCATACAAGAAAGTTGAAATGCCGTTTATAGTGATATACAGTTAGAATTGGACATGTCACATTTGTTGGCAAGTGATCCCTGAGGTTACTAAGGTAATGCCAGAATGAAAGGCATTTTTTCTTTGGCAATATTTGGTATATTCAGACTTCATTGTCCAATATGTGCAAATGCCATTGCTCAGGAAAGTGGCAAGATACCAAGATCCAAGCATAGATTTACCTGGGGACCTATATGGCTTCTACAAACTACTGCTTAAGCAAGTAGGCATGATCCAGATACATGATTCAGGATGGTTGTGCTGTCCTCCCCACTTGAATGTTGTCTCTTTTCAGCTCAGTGCTTTACCCATCCATCCACTTCTCATGGTAAGGTATTTATACATATTCTATTGTCTTAAAGTTCCTGTGAACTTTACAGAAGCAGGAAGTTACTGCTTTTCTTGCATTTGAAGAATATAAAGTAAAAAGGCTACATGGCGATCTTCGGGTTTTTTCCTGCCCACCCTGACAAAGAGAATCCACTGTTTCAGGACATGAATATCAGCTACATTTGTTTTGAGTCTGTGGTTAAAATCTACGTTATGATGACTGTTTCTGAAGTCTACAGAGGATACTGTGGCCAGCATAAAGTAACTTCCTTATTTTGAAATTCATTCTTAATCACCCATGAAATTAACTATTGGAGTCTGCCTTCAAGTTGGCACAGTGTAATAGTAGGGGTTTTAAAAATATTTAACAACAGAACTTTTCTGTTCTTTATTTATATGGTTTTGGATGTTGGCTCTTGCATGAGAAAAGTGCTGTATGCTTTAATACTGAATTTAGAAATCTTGTGGTTTCTGTTGGCACTGTGAGGGAAGAGCTAGTATAAGACTCTGGTACTTGATGAGAGCATTTTTGTGTGTTAATCATTAGACACATGAATATAGAGCCAACTGAGTTCAACTATTGTGTTTATTGCCTTTTTTCATTCACCATAAAAAAAAAAGGCAATAATTTTTCTGAATTACTATCTTTAACATGATCTGCAACTTGGAATCAGAGAAAAAAACAGTGTCGTGAGTTCTTTCTTCACACAGAGAACAAGCAATTGCTGGGATATTCTATTTAGGGATGTTGAAGTGTAATGTTCAGGATTTATAACCCAGCTCAATGCTTCATTTCAAGTCAGCTCAACAATGAATTTGAAGTGCATATATCTTTTATCCCTTATGAAGGTTCTAGTTAGGATAGCCCATGTTGCTGCTCTGGCTGGTAGCCAGACTCCTCATCCAAAAGTGCCTTCCCTGTGGAGCATTGCATAGCTTAACAAAGAGGAACACCAAATAGGATGGTAAATGTAGCTACTTAGTAAAACCTGACACTTCAGGGGGAAACTGAGGCATATGGAAGCCTGGCAATGTTGCCATGGGTAGACGTGTTTCAAGGCTTAAATCATTCACAACTTTAGTATTTCCATACAGTTGAAGCAACTTGTACTTTTGACTAGGCTGAAAATGCCCCCATAAAGCGTTAAGTATTTTAAAGGAAAAATGCCTTTTTATCAGGCAAATTAATTCCTCCTTCTCTTAGAGAATAGTGGCTTTTCTGAATCTATATTTTCTATGAAAAAAAAATGTGTATAAGAAAAACATCTGATTGGGTCTTATAATGCTTTTTTAAACATAATATTCTAAACTTCATTTGCTAAACAGTGTATTTCAAACAATAACTAAAACAGTAGAGCTAAACTTCCACTTTGCAAGAACTTCTTTTCAAAATGTCTCTCACTGGAACATTTTTTCTTTAAGAAAAAAAATACCTTTTTTTCCCCGGCTTGCATTGAATTTATCATTTTGTATTAATCTCTTACATCATACTTAAGAAATTTCTAGGTGCAACACATCTAGTTTTTTTAATGGTAAAGGAGAAAAATACTGACATTTTGTCTGTGGGAGTTTTGCAATTAAATTCTGGGCATACTGATATAGAAAGAATACAGTGCTTTTGGTTGCTTTTGCACAGCAAAAATATGTTAGTAATATTTTCTTCAAAGATTTTGTATTTCGCAGTGCTTACTGGAAAAAAAGGCATGCAAGTAAAAGAATTGTACTTTACCTGCCAGTCTGTGAACCCAGCGTTGATTTATAATAGTTGTAACACCTGGGCAAAATTATGCAGTTGTAATTAATGACGAGTAACGTGTCAAATTGCCATCTTCATGATGACGCTCATAACATATATGGTACAGTGAACCCATGTCATAAAAATAAGAAAACGAACAAGTGTTCAGAACTTACAAGAAGTCCTCTGTGTGTGTGTGTTTAAACTACACAGTGGAAAGGCAAATGAACATTTTTAAATTGAGACTTAGATGATTTTGGCCACCAGTGGTAATGAAGAAATTTGCATGAAATTTTAGCTAATTCTTTCTCACATTAAAAATATTTTACAGAAAGAATGTTTAACAAACCAAGAGGTCCCTCAAAGGTAAAATCTAATCTATAGACCACAAGAAATCAAACAATGGAAAAATATGCTACCTCTTTTTTTTAGTGTAGGAAAACTATGGAGTGTACCATTAAAAAGAGGAGAAAAAATATTTTTCAGTTAGCAGTGGATTAGGAAAGCTAAAACTGTACTGCATCCTAAATTTTGAGCACAATATATGTTGCAGGGATAAAATGAAAGAAAAGCAAATCAGAGAAGAAAATTCAAAGGATTTTACAGTATTCTCTTACCTATAAATTATTTGTGATTTTAAGTATGACTGGTTTTGATGAAACTTTCAGTAGTACTTTTCAGTCTCATGCTCTACCAGTGAGGAGGGACACAAGAAGCTGGGAGGGAGCAGAGACAGGACACCTGACCCAAACTAGCCAAAGGGATATTCCATACCACTGCACATCATGGCCAGTATATAAACTGGGGGGAGTCACCTGGAATGGCAGACTGCTTCTTGAGTTGGGCTGGGTATTGGTGAGCAGGTGGTAAGCAATTGCATTGTGCATCACTTATGTTTATTGGGTTTTCCTTTCCCTTTTTAGTTTTATGGTTTGAGTTTGGGGGGAGCTCTGAAGATCATCTAGTCCACCCTCTCCTGCAACAAGGAGGGACATCTTCAACTAGATCCGGTTGCTCAAGAGCCCCATCCATCCTGGCCTTGAACATTTCCAGGGATGTTCTGAGCAACAGATGTCTGAGCAACCTGATCCAATGCTTTACCATCCTTGTTGCAAAACATGTCTTCCTTATAACTAGTCTAAATCTACTCTCTTTTAGTTCAAAACCTTACTTCTTGTCCTATTGCAACAGACCCCTCTAAAAAGTTTGTTCCCATCTTTCTTATAACCTCCTTTAAGTACTGGAAGGCTGCTATAAGGTCTCACCTGAGCCTTCTCTTCTCCAAGCTGAACAATCCCAACTCTCTCAGCCTGTCCCCACAGGAGAGGTGTTACGTCCTTCATGTCATTTTTGTGGCTCTTCTGCGGACCTGCTCCAACAGATCCACATCCTTCTTATGTTGGGCGCCCCAGAGCTGAAGGCAGTACTCCAAGTAGAGTCTCACAAGGGTGGAGTAGAGGAGTAAAATCACCTTACTTGGCCTGCTGGTCACATTTCTTTTGATGTAGCCCATGATACAGTTGGCTTTCTGGGCTGTGAGAGCACACTGCCAGCTCACATCCAGCTTTTCATCCACTAGTACCCCCAAGTCCTTATTCACAGGACTGCTCTCAATCCTGTCATCTTCCAGCCTGTATCAATACTGGGGTTTGCCCCAGCCTAGGTGCAGAACCTTACACTTGGCTTTCTTGAACCTCATGAGTTTCACACAGGCGCACTTCCCAAGTTTGTGTATCTAATGAAGTGTGATGAAATTGCTGTTAAAAGCGACATCACTACAGGCTGCATTGATCTCTGTTTTAAAATTTTTATAACATCTGTATTGTGCCTTGCTTTGGACAAAAGTGGTTAGATCTGGTTTTGATCAATATGCTTTATCTTTTTATTCCACTCCGAAGATTCTATTCTAACATGTTTTGATAAATATGTTTCACTGCATTCCAGTAACCATTCTGCTTCTTAAATCTTGGCATTGGAGTTTACTTTTTAATGAAATCTTTTTTATTTCCATTTGTCCTATGTTAACTTTTCAGTATGCTTCAGGTAGCCTTTTCAAATAAAGGCAATGAATTTAAAAGATTGCTTACTATAGGAAAAAAAATAAATAAATTGTTCAAAACAGTAGAGGTTTTTGCTTTTCAAATTAAAAAAATTGAAACAACTTAAACTTCTAAACTCTCCTCACATCTCCCTTGGAAACTCCCTCTTTTACTATAAGTTTGTGGTCTTGATGATATTCACAGAGAAGGCGATTTACTGAATAAAGAAGTTCTTTAAGTTTTCAGTTTTGGAACATTACCAGTGTGTCTGAACCCAGGTTTCAAATTTTACTGGCATTTTGTTGGCAAACCAATTTTTTGGAGTCCTTTCTTATTTGGGTATGTTTCCTGACACCTTTGGCTGTATGGTACTGTGTTTTAAAATTCTCTTTTTCTTTTTTTTTTTTTTAAGAGGAAAAGCCTATAAACATATACAAAGGACTAATTATAAAATACCTGGTATAAAAATAGAAAGACAAGAAAATTACCAGCTGAAAAATGCAGTGAGCATTAAAAATGAGCATTTAATGGTAGAGTTTTACCCTGTCTGTTCAACATGCCAGATTCTCAAAGCAATTGACAAGCAAAGCATGCACTATTCTGAGGCCATAATACAGCAATTTAGATCAAGTACATGGGTGGTAAGAAAGAGGTGGTTTAGTCTTCCCTTCTATCCTCTGGCCTCTTTTACTGTTGCTTCCCTTTTGCCAACAGCAATGTTCATTTATGTTGAGCCAGATTACAGCATTGATCAAGCTGAAAAGTAACTGCTATGGCTTTGCTGTGCTTACAGTCTTCCTATGTATTGCAGTTCAGTTGAAGCAATACTGTTCTTAGTGCACTGCTCTCAAAGACTAACCAACTAATGGAAGTATATGTAAGTTGCTACCTATGTTATTCCTATTATCAGTAGATTATTCCTTGCTGAAAATGTCATGACTGGTATAGGACAATCTTTTTGTAGTATTTATTGAAGCAAGGTACAAGAAACTAGAAATCCAGAGTTCCAGAACTTTGTTAGTTTTCCACAGGTCTGGGACACTGTAGCACTTCGTCATGATTTAAGCCCAACTGGTAACTCAGCACCACACAGCCGCTTGCTCACTTCTCCCTTTCCCCCCCACCTCTGGTTGGGATAGGGAGGAGAATCAAAAAAATGTAAACTGCATGGGTTGAGATAACAGTTTAATAACTGAATTACAATATAATAATAATAATGATAAGGGAAATAGCAAGGGGAGAGAACATAAAACTAAAAGGGTAAAGGAAAAACCAATAAACCCAAATGATGCACAATGCAATTACTCACCACACACTGACAAATACCCAGCCCGACCTGAGTAACAGTCTGCCCTTCTGGCTAACTCCACCCAGTTTATATACTGGGGATGATGTGCTGTGGTATGGAATACCCCTTTGGCTAGTTTGGGTCAGGTGTCCTGTCTCTTCTTGATCACAACTTCTTGTGCCCCTCCTCACTAGCAGAGCATGAGAGACTGAAAAGTTCTTGATCAGGATAAGTGCTACACAGCAACAACTAAAACATCGGTGTATTATCAACAGTGTTTTCAGACTGAAGCCAAAACACAGCGCTGCACCAGCTACTAGGAATGAAAAAAAATTACAGGTGAAACCAGAACATCCTTCATCCTTCTTCTCCCTGATATAGGACTCTAATATATCTAAGGAATTCTGACAGAATTTGACACTAAATGGTCCTTTCTGTACTAACATTGCTATAAGGAAACCCACTATAAAGTGAAAGAAGCTATGAATTTTTGTAATAGAACAGAAGAGCACATTCATGTAATAGCGTATTCTGGCACATATTTTGCCTGCTGGATATAGGCAAAGTTATAACAGTGCAGAGCAGTAAGATTCCTACAATTTAAATAAGCCTCAGTAGGATTAACAGTTTAGGTGTTGTTCTACATGTCTCAGCTGTGGGAGTCAAACTTGCATGTTGCAACTGGTCGTGTATAAAATACTGAATGGAAAGTAGAAGATGGATAAAATTAAATATTTAGTCCATACAAGAGTATGAAAATTACTTTAGCCTAGGATCTTACTTGGGATAGAGAATGGGATTCCAGTGAGCAACCTTTGAGCTAAATTGCTAATTTAGTAGTTAGTAGCTCATGGCTAGTTTCTGACTGATCTCAACCGAACTTACAGGACAGCTAGGAACACCAAAAATTCCAAGTTTCTTAAATTTCCTGGAGTCAAAGAATCACTCAGATTGGAAGGTATACCCCAACGTCTGTAGTCCAAGCTTCTCCTTTCAAGCAGGATTAGCAATGTATTCAGACCAGCTTGCTCAGGGCTTTTTCAACTCAAATCTTGAAAATCTACAGGGACAGAAATACCTTACAGCCTCTCCAGGTACCCTATTCCAATGCACAGTTATCCTCATAGTTCACTGTTACTCATGAAATCAATTAACATGCATTCCATCTCCTCCTACAGGTCATTGGCAGAGAAATTAAGATAGTAATCGATAGGTCTCAGGATAAATTCCAGAGGAACTGCAGTTGTATCCAGCCTACAGGTAGATTACAAACCATTACTTTTCAAGCACAGAATCCAGTCACATTTTTACTGATTTGGTACTGCATTCATCTAGACCACGGTGGCCAAACTTGGATACAAGGGTGTTGTGAAAGATTGTCTAGAACATGGTTGAAACATTTGCCCTTCTCCATTCATCTGGGACTTAACTCTGATCTCCATGACCACAATGATAGAAGACAGCATTGCTGTGCCATCAGCCAGCACTCTCAGGTGCACCCCATCTGCTTTTATGGACTTGTGTGAGTTAAGATTTCACAAGAGTTTTATGAAATCAGTCCTTTTCTACTCTTGGTATTTTCTCCTTGAACTCTGTCAGTACGTGTAAAGGCCTGGGAGACCTTGTTGTTGAAGACTGGGGTAAAGAATGCATTGAGTAACTCAGTGTTATAAGTGTCCATTGTGCTTTTGCCTTAGTCAGTTGCAAACCCACATTTTCCTTGTTTATTATTATCATATAGCAACAGACATTCTTGTTGCTGTGTTTCTTGCTGATCTCTACTGTAGTTCAGCTTCAGCTTTCCTAACATCATCCTTGCTTGCCTGGACAATGTTTCTGCTGCTTTTTTTGTTGTTTTTTTGGTAGCATTTCTCCTTGCTTCCATCTCTTTTGAACATTTGTTCTACAGTCATGAATTCCCTTTTTAGCCAAACCAAAGTCCTTGTTCATCTGCTTATTTTCCTCGGTATTGTGATGGACTGCTATCTTGTCTGTGGGAGACTGTCCTTAAAGATGAGGTCTGTTCAGCTTGCTTGTCCTTCAGAGCTGCCTCACATAAGATGCCATCTATCAGGTCCCTGAATAAACTGAATTCTGCTCTTGCAAAATCCAGGGTTTGCACTGTGTTACTTGCCTTTTTCATTCTTCTCAAGATCCGGAACGGAATTTGTTCACAGTTGGTACGGCCAAAGCTGTCATAGAATATTGCCTCCCCAGTCAGCTCTCCCTTATTTGTAGCAGATCAAGTTGATCACTCAAACTGATTATCTGATATTTGTGTTAAGAGCTTGTCCTTAGCATCCTCCACAAGTCAGCTGGATTGTTTGCATCCCACTTCTTTTGCCCTTTAGCAGATATTGGGACATGGGAGTCTCTCCTTAGGAATCAGCATCTGTGATCTGCAGATGTCCTCTGCAGTTGTCCAAAACGACTACTTCCACTTCTGATTAAGTGGAATGTTACAGACTCCCACCGTGATGTCATTCTTGGTGGCTTCTCCTCTGATCATAGCCCCCAGCTCTCAGTGAGTCTACTGCCCGTTTTACAGAAGACTTCAGTATCTTTGAGCTCCTTTAGGTATTTGTGTTCTTATGAATACAGGCTACCAAGTAGGAGAGAGAGACACAGATCAGTGCTGCTAGCAAGGAGTTCTTAGCTACCTATTCTGCTTGGCCAGCACACCCTCTGGGAGGTCATTCAGCACACAGAGCTTGGAATCAAGACATAGCATCATGTAGTTGAGGGGTATGAAAAGGAGATGAAGGAGAATGGAAGAGAGTTTAGGAGAAATAGTAGGCAAACTGCTTGTTTTGAAATTGGACATAATGGACAGAAACAGTATATATAAAGTGGTAAAGCAAGTGTTCAGGGCACCTTTTTGTTCAAAATAATACAAGAAACTGGTCAAAAGGCGTATTTCTTACCATTTGACTAAAAATTCTAAGGGCTTTTTTATGTTGCTTTTATAATACTCTATAAACAAGCTATTTCAGAGTGAGATTTTCAGATGAGGAACTTGAAGTAAAGGGATAAATCTGTTAATAACTTACTCTCTTGTGCCCAGGTATTTTAACATCTGGAATGCAATGCTGCCTGTTGTAATACCTCTGCAATACTGTAACACAGCAGGATGCATTAATGAGAGTTTCAGTCTTAAACTCACAAAATCAGTGAAATTTATAGTTGTCAGGCCTTTAATATTATTCAAGCATAGTTTTTGTGGTTTCAATTCCTATTTTACGTTCATGTAGGAAGAAAAGTCATTGTGGTGACTAGCCATGAAGACAGAGTCCTCCTTAGACTTGAAATTTCTATAAAACAATTAAGTATTGTTTATTACTCTTGACAGCATTCATAGTATGCACTACAGGGCAGAGGAAGGACATTTGTATGAAAAACTGTGCAAGAATCTCTCTCAGTATTTTGGCTGCTTTAATATTCATGAATACCACAAATGCCTTGCTCACGTTTTGGAAAAAACCACAAAAATGTTCAAAGCAGAAATTTATTTTTTTTTTTATAAAACTGCATGAAATTCTGTTGTCATCTTCTACAGTCATGTAGATGCCATCTGATATTCTTCCTGATGTGTAAATTTGTCTTGGGACGTTTCATGTTCCCTTACTCTCGTATCTAGTGTGGTCTTTTGACTTATACGTACAGCAAGTTGGTTAAAGAGCCCAAAAAAGAACAGAGAATTTCTTGAAGGAAAAAATTTTGTGGGGGAAACGTGGTGAGCACTATGATTAAGTCACTCTGCAGAAAAATTAAATTGTTAAATCTGCAGCTGATTAAGTTGAAAGCAAAGAAGGGAAGTCGATATATAAAAAAGTGCACGTACAGTTACTCTTTCTGGTAAGGGAAATCCGAGTTGTTTCTCCCAGAAAAAAAAACTAACAAGCACACACAATTTACAAAGCTCTGAAGTTGGGAGGTTGGAGGGGGGGCAGTTGTGTGAGGGTTTTTATCATCATAGTCTTCATGGTAATTCCAGCACAATCTCAGGAAGCAGTAAAAATAAATCTATGTGTCTCTTACTGTATCAGTCTGGATATTTACTTCCCCATGTTGTGTCCATTAAAGAATTTCTTCCTGGCCCTTAAAAGTCTCTGCATTTAATATGTTGTTACCTGCTGCCAAGCCTCTAATAGTTACATTCATATGTTCTGTTAATCATATCTCTTTGTTCTACAAGCCTGAGTTTTGGATTCATAATTAACTTCTTTTTCCTGCTGTGATTGCTTTCATCCCATCATGGCAGCACATGACTTTTTTTTTTTTAACCTATTAAAAAACATATCTGTAAATGGAGAAGTAACAGAAACCAGTGTAATCTCTTTCTAACTGTACTTCCAAATTTAAATTAGATTTTCTTGTTACAAAACCATGAACTTGGTGTTGTAACTGAAATCACACTGTTCCCAGAAGACAGGGCTGAAGCCTCATGAGCTGCGGAGGATTTTCGTCAGGTGGCAGCATAGGAGGAGGTATATTTTTAATGTTAAAGGTTGGAGGTAGATAGGTGAGCCTGGTATCAGTGTGTAATCTGTAGGGTCCAAAGGAAAGACTTATTGAGCTGTATTTCACGTTAACTGGAAGGGGACTGGCAAAGAGATCTGACTGTTGCTCTTTGACAACATCTCGCTGATTGAGGAGTAGTAGTGTGGGAAAACGTTGTGGAGTCTGTGACAGCTTCTGCCAGTTTAGGTTCAATTATTTCTAATTAGCAAAGGCATTTGTGGTCCAGAATTTGCTTGGCTCCTCCAATAACCTCCCGTTCTGATCCTCATGAAAACAAGTCAGCCTTTTAAAAGATATTATGAAACCTTAAGGATCCTTCTTACATTTTGCTACTAATACAGTCCCAAGACGCCCTGGTTTTTGACCCAGGAAGCTTAGAGGTGGATAGTTACTTAGTCTGTAGCTTGCATATAGATGTGTGCCTGTGGGCAGCAGGGGGACACTTCCGCTTGCAGCTGGTCCTTGCTGCCTAGGGTTACTTGCTTGATTGTAGAACTTGAAACACCTTTCATACGTATCTGAAATTCAGAGGAAATAATTTTGAACTCTTTGCAGACTTGGACTGCACTTATCTGCAAGACAAGATTGCTTTTATATGAATGAACAATGTCGTATTTGTGCCATGTTAGAAGCAGACTTTTAGGCTATGCATCACTTTCTGGGTTTATGTTGCTAGCAACATCTTGAATATGTTTTATCTCTTAAATAACTCTTCCTGAAAGTGGAAGAGGATCTCAGTATGGTTCAAATCTGTTTTAAAGTGGCTTGAATGAAGTTCTCACAGTAGATTTTTTTTCTTCTTTTTTTTCAAGTCTAGCATTGACTCATTTGGTGGTGTTAAAGTGCACTTTCTACTTATCCCCAGAGGAAAGTTAGTATTCTTTCAAGTGAAACTATTTTAAAAGCAGAACACAAGCCTAAAATAAGCCAGTGTTCTCTAGAGTTCTCAGAAGGTGTAGATTTATTTACTGTAGTTAAATCATAATTAGTTCTCAGGGGATAGTGTATCTTTTAAACTGCTTTATTGCCACCATATTGGTTTTCTAAATAATCAGAAACTGCTGCTCTTATATTCTGTAGTATGAACAAAAATTTGCTGTAAGTAGAAACAAATGTCTAGAATTGCTAGTTGTCACTTACTGAAGATGGTGACGCGCAAAAAATAAGCACTTCAAGAAAATGTAAAGAAATACAAAACGTATGTTATCAGAAAGCACCTTAAATAACCTATGGCTATAACTTTTTCCAACGTAATAGATATAGTAGTGTTTTACATTATCATTGTTCAGTTAATCTTTTTTTAATATTCTAATGCTTTTTGGTCAAGAATAAATGTTAACTGAAAATGGATAAATGGTAGTGCAGTGTTAACATAAAATATTACCTGATATTTAAGCCTAGATTTTCATGAATGTAGCTTAGTGTTTCAGCTGATAAGCATGGGGCTTTTTTTTTTCCTAATTGGCAGGTTAATGTTCGAGTTGCCTGAAGAGATGGGTTTAATAGCTATTGCTGTTCGCCAAACACAAGGGAAAGGTAAGTAAGTTTCCTTCTAGTGCTAATAAATGTGTATTAAATATATAAGATATGACATTTTAATGTCACCAAGTCTTAAAGATACATTGTGAGTATTTTTGACAATATAAACTACAGAATAATGTCCTCTTCTCTTCCCACTTGAACTGTGGGTTCAGACTCAAAATGTAAGTTAGTAGAGACCAAAGTAAACATTTTCAGGATGTTTGGTGGCTTTTGCAGAAATGATTTAATGGTCTTCAAGTTTCTGCCAAAAAGTCTCCCCAGTCATGGAAACTGCTGTCACTACATTTAGTGTAATACAAGTCAGGCTTCCAAATCAGAACTCCTTTTTGGCTTAACTGGAGCAAGACTGGGTCTTGACTTGCTCTGAGGTAGAGGCTCCTGGAGTCTGCAGGATTTGCCTGAACTGTCATGTGGGCTTTTACAGTCTTTCACAAGTTCTGTCCCTTTCCCAGGAGGGTTCTCACACTGATTTAGAAGCAATACTTATTTTATTAGATGAACCAGCATCCAGCCTAACAAGCTCTTTGGAGCATAGAGCTACATGAAGGTGTTTACCTGGCTTTTGGTACTAGCTTGGGTCAAGTTGATTCACACTATAGACAGATTTCTAGCTACACATAGAGCATCTTCACAAACACTTCTGCAGATAACAAAGCAAGATTTTTTGAAATGTGTATGTTGCAAGATACCAGGAAAATCCAGGAAGCCAGTCATTTGGGACATTCTAGGAATTTGAGTAGCAGCATACACATTAAACAACCTGCTGTTTTTTTGAGGAGGAAGGTTTGCATGTTAACCATTTTTCTTTAAACATTAGTTTTGAAACCCCATTACAGGACTTTTGCTAGGTTCTTGGATGGATACTATTAAGTCTGTCACTTTTCTGGTTGTCTACACAGCGATTAACACAGTGACCTTTTTTATAAATATTTTTTTTTTGAGTTGAAGTTGATTTTTTTCCTCTCCCTTCCCAGGTCGTGGTGGAAATGTTTGGCTCAGTCCTGTGGGCTGTGCACTATCCACTTTGCATATCACCATTCCTCTACATTCCAACCTGGGCCAGAGAATTTCTTTTATTCAACACCTGGTGTCCTTGGCAGTAGTAGAGTCAGTTAGATCAATACCAGGATACGAGGTATGTCATTCTAATTTATCTCAAAATTCCTATTTCCATTTTCATTAAAATCATATTTTAAACATGTCTTATGTGTAGAATGACTGAATGCATAATATCGTTTTTCAGCACTAATATAGTGGTAAACTTAGCCTTCATACATGCTTGATTATTTATGTGTTTTAGGAAATCTAGTATATATATGATGAATACTGTCTTTTACTGAGCTGATTAAGTATACTGCACTCATTTCACTCAGTCTTATGAAACTTAAGACTCAGTCTTCCGCAGTAAAGAAAATGTCAGTGTTGTTTGTTGAACAATTGAGTTAATTTGTTTTGATTTTGAAGGAGTTTGGGAAGAAGGAGAAGGGGAAAATGGATAAAACTGACAAATCCTTTTCTTTTTTTTTTTTTTTTTTGTTGGTGCTGTTTCAGTGGTCACTTTATCCCTTTTAAAGGATTTTTCCAACCCTTGTTTAAGGTTGAAAACTGATTTCTAAAGCAAGAACTTAGGAGTATTGCTCTCAGGAGGGAATCAAGTGTCCTGTCATCAGTATTAAAATGAAGAAGCAGTCTTCTTCATCACCTCATATATCTCCTTTTTAATGTTACCATTTCCTAATATTTGCTAACTATAAAACTTTGGTATTTTACAGAAGTAGTTAACTAAAGCATATGTTTCCTATATTACAGAAAATCAATGACTTATACACATTTACACATGAACTTTATTATAGTGGCACCCAGTAGCTTTGCTGTAGTTTAGAGTCTGTCAGCCTTTCTATTAAAACCTTCTAACTTGAGTGCTTCATAACTTGACTATAAAAACAAAATGCTTCAGGCAAAAATTTGCAATATAAAATATTTGGCTACAGTGAATAATTTAACCATTTAAAAATAGAAAGGCAAGATTTAGTTTTATAAAATATAAGTCTGACTGAGGAAGGAGTTAATTTATGAATGGAGGTGATTTTGCTTCTGTACACCTACCCTGGTATACTGTGGCATTTTTTGTTTTATTCCATTCAAGAGAAAAAGGGTTAGAGGTTTAGACTGAAGTACTATATATTAATATAAAAATAGTGTGTACCAATAAAACATATACTGTACATAGCACATGTACAATACATAGCTCACTTTGACCAAGACCAAGCTAGTAAATATCTTTGATAGTACATCTACCCTAGACAGTGAGTGAAACCAGTGTTAAGGGTCTGGACTCAAACATGTTAAAGCAAGGAAATGCAAAGATTTATTGGGAATTCAATGCTTAAATTTTCCCTTTTGACTTAGGTAATGCAGGGCTTTTCTTTATGTCGCATGACCACCCATACCATGCAGACTACAGTAGCTGCAAACAATGAGCTAATCTATAGGTGAGATTGCATTCTCTCTCCAAATTTCCATGCCTTTGTGGGTGCATGTCAGAATCTTAATAATATTTTAGCACACTAAAGTTGTTCGCTATGCTCAAAGTCCATTTCAGGATTTCTGTTAAAAATACTGAAACACCTGTGTCTCAGTCATCTTTTTTAGGCTTGCCACAAATGTTGACTGTACTAAACAGGCAGCAACTGAGGCCTTTGTTCTGGTTCCTCATGTTAAAAATCTGACCACTCAGTTGGAAGTTTTACTGTCAGATGTTAGTGCTAAAAATGCAAATGGGTTTTATATCAATAGAATGCTTTGCTTTCCCATTCTGAGAATCATAGAATCATAGAATCACAGAATAGTTAGGGTTGGAAAGGACCTCTCTCTAGTAAGTAAAGATAATAATGTGATCCATTTCCAGCATATTTTGTGACACCCATTGTTTCTTTGACACACAGATAGTTATGCAGTACCTTGCAACTCTATTTTGTGGCAAAGTTTCTGCTTTATGGTTTACACTGTGAGAATAGCCAGTTGACTTGCTTGCTGTCACTTCACTTGCAGAGCTAGCATCTGGTTTTCTTACAGGTGTAAGTTTTCCTTAAGTAAGACCTACTGAATAGCCCTTCGGAAGATCTCTTAACACTGATAATACTGTTTAACTATGTCATACTTTGCGTTTCTCAAGAGTCTTCTATAAATCTTTTCCCAGTGCGAAGTCATTTTCCATAATGAATATGAATTGGTGATACTCTCTCTTAGAATGCTTTGATAGCAAAATCAGGTAGTATTTCCTGTCAATGTATGTGTAATGGACTCCCCTCTGGCCTTTTAAATCTGTCAGGAAAGTAGACATGGGCCCAGGTGCAGTTTTCACACATCCTGTAAAGGGATTTCATAATCTACGATAGGAGGGAATGCAGCTCTTGTAGTCCTGGAGCACCTCCCATAATTTGCCTCCGGGGATACAGTCATATGCAGTTTTTCAAACTGCAGGAAGCACATTTGCTTTCTTTTTGTATTTAAGTAGCCGGTGCAAAGTTCAGTTCAGTTCTGTGGTTTCAACAAAAACTTCTCTATTGCACTGGAACGGTGTCACACAACACAGTTTGTGTTTCCAGCTCCAGGGTGTTGCTTGAGCATAGCTGCTGAAAGCGTGAATATGTTTAGGACGTTACTGAAGTATTTACATAGTTGTGAACTGGAATTTCTCCTTTCTGAAATTCAGGATGTCACTGTCTCCTTGTCTGGTTTCTGCAAGGATTCTCAAATACCATGTTGATGTTATTGTAGGCTTACCCTGGTTGTTTGTCATCAGTGAGCCACAGTGGCTGCCAGTTTGCATCCTTCTTGAACAGATATTGAAGGAAATGAACTCTATAGAACCTCACAATTTTGAGACTTAAAATCTCTGGTATTCTTAGAGCCCCTTTTGCTTGCTCTAAGCCTTTTTATTTTATTTATTTATTTATTTAAGAAACAGATACTTTTATCTGACAGTTGAAAACCTCCTTAGTAAACCACGTAACCATGTTACTGTGTTTTTTTCAGTAGCATCTGTGAAGCACTTAATTAGGAAGGGCAGTTGGCAGTATCACATTTTGTGTGAGAGAGAATTGCAGAAATTATAGAATCTGGAGTGATGAATGACCTGTGTTCTTATAATAAGTATCAGAGGGCAAAGTGTCCCTAAATGTATGTTTTTTTGTTTCTTTAGGATATTGATCTGCGAGTAAAATGGCCGAATGACATCTACTACAGCGATCTTATTAAGCTTGGTGGAGTTCTGGTAAACTCTACACTTATTGAAACAACATTTCATATACTTATTGGTAAATGCCTATTTTCAATCTTTGCTGGTTTGTTTTGTTTTTTTTGAAGAAATTTGTTGTTAATGTCTTTATGAGTTCAAACAATAAGGACAAGAACATACAATGACAGCAGCCATAAGGAAGTAAAGGACAGTATTAAATCAGAAGGAAGCACAAAAAGTAAATGTTTTTCATTCTTCTTAATTCTGTATGCATTACAAGAAAAACATGAATGCAGACATCTGGGCTGATGTAGTGGAGTTCAGAGAAAGAGCATTTCAAGAGAGAAAATGTCCTCCTTGATCTATTGCAAAACTAGAATATTGAATGCTGAAAAAATGTATCCATTTTTATCAATTTTCTTTCTTCTTTTTTCTTTTGCAACATGACAAATAGAGAACATGCCATTTAAATCAGGAGAAAAAGAGCTACTTATATATAATCCTTTCATTTCTCCTTTAAAAAGCAATTCATGACTTATTCCTGTTGATATCTTTCAAGAAACTGGAATATTGCTAGTGAAGCAGCAGTGAAGTAATGATTCCATTAATTAACCACTTTCTTTAGTTCTCTCTAAAAGTATTTGGGAAGCCTGGGTCAGAAAGCAAAGAGCGACAACCAGTCTACCTGGAAAGCTGGTTCCAAAAAGGTAGCACAATTTCAGAAAGACTGTACCTGTATTTTCCAGCACGTCTCAGTGCTATAACGGGGGAAAACATTTAGGTACACAAATAAGTATTGAGATGTTTTTATCATTTCAAGTCTGATAATCATCCTGCTATTTGTTAAGGAATTTTTATCCCTAACCAGCAGCAGCACTAATCTGTCAGACAGGCTTAGAAACCTGCCAGCAGAGCTCTAAGTTCTGGTTCCAAAAACAGTTCTCTCTGCTGTGTTTAAAAAATTATATGACAGTTACCTAGCAAGTCATAAAGGTTAAAGAAGATGATAATATTTGGTTTATATTTGAATGTAGCACAGGAGATAGGTAAAATATCTTGCAAAGAGAGTGTGGCCATGATACCTCCTTCTGTGAAACATGCCCAGCCATTAAATTTTCAGTTCAATTTTTATATCCTCAGTCTGTAAATAATCTACATGTACAGAATGGAAGTCTCACTGTGACACTTAAAAAGTCTCTCTGTGCCCTGTCAACCATTTACTGCTTCAGTAAGTTTTTCCAGAGCCTGTTCTGGTTAACACAAGAAAAGCAAAAAAGGCTTCAAAAATAGTTCACCTTTTCAAATATCTCTTTGCACAATACATATTTGTTTTACCTTGTGTTTCTTACCCGAAACACCAAAACATTCAAATTCAGGAAACTTTCTGTATGCATTACCTATGATGTCCATAGGAGTCATCTTGGTGGTGATAGGTCTGAGTATATACAAAGATGTACATTTTTATCAACATTCTTTCACCTGAAGCGTCTAACATTGAAACTTATTTGCCACTTCAAGTCAAGGATCTTTGCATCATTTCAGTGATCTATGTCACTGAGAGTAGTAGGACTGACTCATAACTTCCTGTATTAGTAGTAGCAATGAGATCAAACTTTCACAGCAGGAAAGGTAAGCCAGATGCATCATCCCCTTTCTACAGCCATGCAGATTCCTTACCTAGACATCACTGTTGACATGACACTCATGAAGAGTATCCCGTATGTGAGTGTAATGAAAAGCAAAGATCATCTACATGGCTTCACTGCTCTGAGAAGTACCTCAGGAAAATAAGGTGAAAGACAAACCTGCCTTTTCACCTGTGCCATGTGTTCAAGGCTTCATAGATGACAGAGTTCATGTTCATACTTTTAAACATGGTGATTTTTTTTTAAATAGAGCCTTTGTTTTGTTTTGGGTTTTGTGGTTTTTTGTTTGGTGGGTTGATTTTGTTTTTTTAAGAACTTAGTTGTTGCAGGCCTTTTGGAAGAAGAGTTCTGCAGAAGAATATACCGTGTTAATGTAAGGGCCAGACTTGGAACAGACATCAGTAGCCAAACACAAGTGGAATGCAAGGGACAGCCAATGCGCTTGACCTGCAAAAGCTCTGTCTGCCTGTATGCAGCTAAGGCATATCCAAACAGTGCACAGCTGCTGAAGGCAGGACTAGCTCTAGAACTGGAAGATGTGTTAGCCACATCAGCACACTGCAAGATCAGTGCTAAATGTTTCTTTTTCAGTCTTCTCACAGTCTTCTCTTTTTCAGTCTCACATGGGCAGAGATGCCCTAAGAGTCCTAAGCAACTGATATTTTTCAAATTAACTGGCTAAATTTTTGCAATGGTGTTTATCCCCAGATACATCTGCCTCAGCTGAGCTCATCGTCTCAATATGTCTCTCATGTCTGCTTCAATTTTTGGATTGCTAACTAGTGATCTTCATATATACAAGACTGAGTGCCCTGAGCCTGCATTTGGACTCCAAGGCCCCGTTACGCACTGTGACATCTTGATGGCCACCGCCACTCTCTCTTCACTTGTACTGTATCTGAGTGTAAACAGCTGAGTTGTTTCTTTGCTGGCATGACACATTTTATCTTCCAGTTCATTTTTCTTTCTTTTGTGTCTTTACAATAATACATTTCACCTCATTTCCATAGGATCGATGGTGCTGGTATCACTGTGACTTTCTTTGCATTCATTCTTCAACTAGTTAAAAGTCAAAAAACCCTTTTCACTGAAGAGATCCTTCTAGATTAGTCTCATAAATAGCAGATTTACAGAACTGTGCCTCTGGACCTTCTTGCAGATGTAAGTGTATCATGTCTAAACCTGATTGACAGAGAGGAGTTTTATCCCAAATGTGTGAGGAAAGAAAAATCCAAATTATTAGGAGAAAAAAATAAACAGGTAATACAATATATTTCTTTACATCCCTCAAAGCGTGTTTCAGCCGGCTGCAAAAAAGGCCCCGAGAGCCATATTTAAATAAAAAAGGCATTCTGCCAACATTATTCTAGCTGGAGAAATTCAGTGAGAGACTTAAGGCTTCTAAAGGATATGCTGTGATGATAGATTAAGCAAACTGGAGTCTTACACGGCAAAGTTAGATCTTCTGAGCTTTTCAGAGCAAGCCAAACGAGGCTTATCAGCAGAGTAAAAAGGCTTAATTTTCAGAAAATGCAATCAGCTGACTGTAGTAAGCAGAAAGGTCTCTTAATTAAATTTTAGAATGAAAGATAAAAGTCTGTCTTAGAGTATGATCAATGATTTACTCTCAATTAGCTAATGACCTGTCAGGTTCCAGGGAGTAAAAACATTTCTCACTTTGATGTTATTGTCACCTGCGTGCAAATTACCACTTACCGTCTTCCTAACCCTCATTGGTAGGATGGTTGTTGAAAGACTGCACTGGATTTGCTTCTACAATTCTGAGGAGGCATTTTAAGGGCAAAGAACAAGTAAAATCTGGATTTCCCAGCAGTAAGATTTAAAGGTATAAAAGACTGAAGAAAAAGAGCTACTGGGAGCATCCTTAGAGACAGTTGTATCAAGTAGTTGAATAAAGTATTGACTTTCTGGCGGTAACAAAGTACTAGTATTTACAGATCCTGTCTTTTTGGTTTGTCTTCTTCAGGCTTTGGATTTAATGTGAATAACAGTAACCCCACAATATGCGTCAATGATCTCATCACAAAATTTAATAAGGAAGAAGGGAAAAATCTGAAGCCTTTAACTGCAGACTGTCTTATTGCAAGAACTGTAACTGTGCTAGAGAGGCTTATAGATATTTTTCAGGAGAAAGGGCCCAATGGAGTTCTTCCCTGTTATTACAAGTACTGGGTACACAGGTATGTATAATGTTCTTTTTGAACGTTCCGCTAAGGATATCTTGTCTTTTTCTTCTTTTGTCACTAGATTGCCTTCAATACTAATGATTGGTAGTTAAAATATACTCCCAAGTAGGATTTCTCCTAGATTTCTCCAAGTAGTATTTCCCCTTTTTTAAGGGAGAATAAAAATAGCACATTGTAAAATCAATTGGCTAACTCAAGTTAAAAAATTATTCTAGGTATTTTACTCATATCATCTCAAAACAAAGCGAATTGGGAATGATTTTTAAGCTAGTGGTGAACTGCTGTATTCATGTCTTTTATTAAAAAAAAAAATTGCTCTTAGATTTACTCCAACTCTGTTAATTCCATGGAAAGAAATCAAGGAGCAAAATGCTGCTGAAAATCATTCTTTGTAAAGAGCCAGTGGAGTGGGAAATAAAAACATTCTGCTAGACATTAGTCCTCTAAGCTATTTTTAATTGTTTGTGCAGTGTCCACCAATTAATCTCTAACTGTCTGGTTCTCTTGTTTGCAGTGGTAAGAAAGTCCGTCTCCACAATGAGGAGGGCCCGATTGCATGGATAGTTGGGATAGATGATTATGGATTCCTTCAAGTTCATGAAGAAGGCAAGGATGTGGAGTCTGTGCACCCCAATGGCAACTCTTTTGACATGCTGAGAAACCTCATAGTCCCAAACCGTTAATAGCCCTCTGAGCTCCCACTGCAAAGGGAGGCTTTTTTGTATTTGGCACCAAGCAGCTAAACTTAAAGGTGGGAAGGGTAGCCAATAGCTTGGGTTTTTTTCCTTCTGATTTTCTGATATCTTTGTTTTTTGACATGGAAACTTCAACAGTTAAGAAGAGCTAATTATCTCACTGCTGAAGGCCTTTATTCTTTTGAAAAACATCTATGTTGCCATTCTTTGTAAGCATCTATTCTTTAAAAGGAGCCTCATTGCAAAGGAATACTTTGCAATGAACAGACCTTTCCTTTCATTTGCACTCTGCATTTGCAAAACTGAAGTGGCTAAATATTCCTTTTTTGTGTCTCTGTGGTTTTATTGTACTTTAGCACAATACAATACAACCTTTACATTTTTACTATGTTTTTTAAACTAAGTTCTGGTTTATGCATTGCCTGCCTTGGAAACAGCTAGGAGAGCTCATCATATATTTCTGAATTACCGGGATTACCACTGTGTTCAACTTCAGGTCTAAGTGTAAAGTCTTGCTGATTTGATTCTTCTCCATGTGGGCCTGCACAGCGTTTTACCATCCTGTGCTTTCGTCTCAGGTCTGCAACTCTCTCATGGCTGCCTTGAGTTTTTGGAGAGTTTTCCATCAGCACTTAAGAACTGTGTGTGCTTATCCAAATTATTTGTATTTTGCTTTTCTTAGTGAATTTGATTTAAATAGATAATCTCATATGAGATTTGAATCAGAGTCCTTTGAATCAGAGTCTTCCAAGAGGCCTTAGCCCCCTTAAGAATAGCCCACTGGAGTATTGTATCACCTAGTTGCAACCTTCTTATCCAGGTTATTGTAGAATCCCATGTCAGGAGAGGGAAGTTCTACTCAGTAGTTTAGAATTTAATAATGATTCTGTTCTAATAGCAATGAAGTTAAGCTAATAAATAAAAAAAAATACTCAGCTCTTAACATGCCTGCCATAAACAAGTACTACAGTAAAGAGAAAACCTGCAGTTAATCTGTGCCCAATTATCTTTCATTGTTTCTTTTGTCAACCTCTTTCCCAAGGCAGAGCATCTGGTTTTGCTGCTAATCATTAAAACCAAGAGTTTTAACACCTGCTGATCTGAAAGCAGCTCCCTTTGGGGGCTGGCTGCACAGTTGCAGGTTAGGTGTAACAGCTTAGTCATGACTGGAAGTCATCGTGAAGCAGGCATGTGGGAGCTTCTGCATGATGGCAGCTTGTCGGTTTTTTCTCCCAGGCAAGGCGAATTTGCCCCAGGAGGCTTGGCCACCACAGCACTTCAAACAGCACTCTGCAAATGAAAAGTTTGTCGTAAGCGTGATGTGGCCAGCCTCATTTCCTCAAGTAGGCAGCATTGCTTATTATGTTACCTTGTCCCTACTGAAGGTGGATCAGCCAAATTAGTTTCCACAAAGGACTTCTGTCTGCTAGCCAGAAATGGGGTTTTTAGGTTAAAGTTCACCTCATAAACAATCTGAACATGCTAGTAGATTGTTTCAGTTACAAAGTCAAGAAAAGTTGTAAAACAAGGAAACTAGTCTGTAACGGTAATTTAGAGAAATCCTCACATATTAGGGCTTAGGTGGCTTGGCAGCAAGTGCTGGAAATTAAGTTGTCCCTATTACATTTAGAATTTTATGCTCCATATCACAGGAGATTTGTCTGTATGCTGGGTTGTCCGTACCCTGCTGTTTTGTTTCCCTCCATGATCCTTATCATATGAGACAGCATACCGATATTTCATAGAACTGGACAGTGGAGTGCAGACAGCTGTTAATGGACAGAGTTGAAATGATACACGTGAACACCAGTTTTTAGTTTTTCCCACCAGATGATTTCTGGATTTTGCTTTGGGCTGTTAATTTTTGGCAGAATTAAATCCTAATACCTATTATAATAAAATGAAAGTTGAGTTTGGTTAATAAAGTTTAAATAAAATGGAGAAATCATTTCTATGTACCTATATAAAAAGGGCGGGGGTGGGGGGTGTACACTTACACCTTGTGCATCTTCACTTCTTTTCTGCTTTTCTTTCAAGCAGTATATAAGCAATGTGCTGCTGCAGGTTGCTATGGAAAGCATAGCCCTGGTACTGTTTTGCCAACCACAGAGCTCTACAAAATTTTAGATCTGTACCTCCATCCGATACGTGTAGCTAAAACAATCTCTGCTTCAGTACTGTATGGTGTGCCTGAAGGAAACACCTTTAAGTTTGCTCATGTTCCAGATAGACTGATGGGTGCCTGTAGAGATATCTTTAAATGACCAGGTCATACATCAGGTTTCGATGTATGACCTAGTTATAATGATGTGTGACCTTTAATTTTTTTCCTTAAAACACACTTTCCCTTTGTGAGGAACAAGTACTGTAAGGGAATGATGGGGAAGGATGGTATAACATGTTTGTGTGTGAAGTATGGGGTGGACCTGCAAACCTTTGCTCAGTTGCACCACCGCAGTGTCTGAGCATCAGGCAGATGGATTCTTAATAGTAAAACCTTTCAGTATTTCCTGGCTGCTATTGTTCCTTTTTTATTTCTTCATAGCCTTCTTAATGAAAAGCTTATTCTATTCTCACTGTGAGTTGTAATATTATTCCAGAAAATTCTTTCTGCAAATGAGAACTAAACAAGCGTGGATGCGCTGAAGCACAGTTGGCTGCTGTGGGAACGTTGCCTCTTTGCCTCTACCTTTTAGGGGCCTATTCTGTGTGTATAAAACTACCTGTTGTCCCGAGGAAACTGCAAAAGCGTTTGGTACACACCTGACTTTTCCTCCAGAGGAACCAAAGAATTTCACACAGAAAATTCCCATCGTGTAGTGAGCCTCTGTCAAGGGTCCTTCTGAGTTTCAGCTGTTCCTGGAGACAGCCAGTGAACCTCCCTGAACCACACTCACTGTAAGGTAGATAGGGAGCACAGCCTACTGTCTTACTCTTGTTAAGCCAAATTTGGCACACCCAGAAAGCCACAACATTTTTGTATGAAAATTGTTGATATTGTTGTTCTTTATATATGGCAGACAAATGTGGTGTAGAGCACCTCTGGACATCAATACGGAGAGAATACAACTCCAGATCCAGAAGTGATGCACTGAAAATATTTAATTTCATTCAACTGTCTAGATTGGTAAAACACTTCTTTTGTTGTGAGGTGATGTCGTATCTTAAACTATTTTCTTGATGAAGTGCTTTCAAAAATCATTTATTACGATGTCTGTGTTTCTGTGACTTCATTTTTTTCCTCCTGGACTCTGCTTTAACATTTCTCATTACACATTGTGAAAATATTTGTAGGGGTTGCTTACTGATAGGAAAACTTCTGCAGAGCAGGCTGAATGTGTTGGCACATGTCTGTGCTCAGCAAGAAGAGTAAGCAGGTTGTGTCCAGTCAGTGCCAATGCTGTTTCCAAAGATTTGAAAAAGTAATAACGTACTTCACATTTGAGAGTTCAAGCCGTACATCTCACTCCTAGTAAAAGCCTTTATAAGACTTCAGAGTGTTTTTTAAAATATATCCAACAAATCAAGGGTTATTACCTCAAAATAATATTACATCATTTAATTCTTTGTGCTGCTGCTTCATTGTACAGCAGGGTTTTTTCTGCAAACTTATAGCTGCAAGAAATCAGCAATCTAAAAAATTGCTCTTTGCAACTACTTTGCAGCATATATATATGCAGTAGCTATATATATAAAAAATTGAAATGATTTTTAATATCTGTCACGAAAAAGATCTATGCCACAAAGAGCTGATACCTGGGGGTAACTTGTTTGATAAAAGCATTTGCATGCGCAAGGTACTGTCATGACGCACCGCACTGTGCAGACACTAAAGAAATTAAATCTGGACTGAGGAAAGAAGAGAGGTCAAGAAATGGCGGTGGCCTGTGGGCTTGTAACACGCAACTGCGAGAAAAGAACTGCAGGGAAGAATCATGAACTGATGTGTTTGAGCCTCTTGCATTAGCACATCTCATTAGTGATTCTGTGGTGTTTTCAATTCTCCAAGATTCTGCCTTTAAAATGCAACGTGGCTAAACCACACGAAGTAAAAAAAAAAAAAATCCTTCTATTTTATAGTACATTAAGTGTTAACTACAATACGCACTGCAATTGAAACAAATTTTCAAATATGGAACATTATGTGCAACCTTGTGTTTTGTAGTAAAAAATCGCAACTCACTTTTCCTTTTGCTACAGGATTTTATTAACATTTTAATGGTTTTGTTTTACATAATAAATAAGCAAAAATGCTTTAAATTTTTGGGAATACATATATAATTCTGAGCAGTAATAGGTTGTTTGGTTTGCGTGCTTTTTCACCTACATTTGCCAAATAGCTTTTATCTGCATCATATAAAAAAAGCAAGATCTAATGTTTAGGAAAAAAAGATGGAATAATAACATTTTAACATATTCTCTGTGTTGTAATTATGACTGAAAGGGTAAAAAAAATACTTGGTGTCCTGTTTAGAGAAATTCTGATATTCTGGCAGGTTTCCCATTCATTGGCACTTTCTCTCAGTGATACCTTCTCCTATTCTACATCTGCTGTCTTGCTGTGCTTCATTTCATTAGATTCCTTTAATATCCTTTTTCAGATTACAGAGCTGCCATGACCAGGAGGGAAGTCTGTTTCCTTATCACATTATTTACACTGTGGTGTGTCTACTAATAAGATAAAAACTATGGGACCTCAGCATGGGATTAATGTTTCCAACTTTACATTTTGGTAAAATATTCCCTCTCTCACTCTCTTTCTCTCTTTCTCCCTATCGGTTATTTGCTCAATCTGAACTCCCCCAAGAGTTCAAATCCTATCAAGTCACAGGACAGAGGTGTCTGTAGTGGCTCAGATGAGTGCAGTAGAGAGAAATGAGGTTATCTTTCATAATATATTCCAATTCACACTCCACTTCCATGACATAATTTTTTCCAATTATTAAAACCATCACCACTCTCATGGCTGTGCCACATTCTGCCTTACAAGTCTGCTATGAACATCTGTAAATTAACTGACTAAAGTAATCTTTTTTCTCTTAATATAATTTACTCACATTCCAGATGTGAACATGCAATTGCTGTTTCTGTTCTGGAGGGGCAGGAAAAATGTTTCACACATTCCGTTTGCTTTTTTAATTGCAGGTCTTTTCTAAACCCTACCCTGCATTATCATATGTGAATGTGTAATTGCTTCGTTATTGCCCAACAGGGGAAGTTCATGTACCTGAATATCACATGCCATAAAACATCTGTGGGAGAATGATGGAACACCTCCTCCGCTCAGGCTTATTGAATAGAGCCTGGAAGTGTGAATAACAAGGTAGACTCTGGAAAAATATTTTGTGGTATTTTACTGAAAAATACCAATGGCATTTTTTTTAACCGAAGCCTAATTTGTGCCTTCCTGAAAACATGTTTTTACAGTAGAAGTACTTGCAAGAACAGAAAAAACCACTAGATTAACCCTGCGTGCAGCAATGCCACTAATGAGGTACAGAGAAAAGTGTAGCATGAGAGCTGTGCATCAGGTTTCTTTTTAATGATGCAAACAATGTCGGTTACTCCTTTATAGGGCATGGTTTTCATTTAACAGAATTAACATACAGGTCTTAGCATAATTGTATCTTTTAAGGAGGTGGCTCCATTCATTAGTGGCCCTGGGTGGGAAGGCTATGAGCCAAAAGTAAAAACCAACATATGGCTCATTGCTTCAATGTATGAAGTCACACTGACAATAGTATTCACTCATAGTATTTCTGTCATTCACCTATAACATTTCTGTAGGCTTGCTCACTTCTTTAGTGTTAGATGAACCAAGGAGTGCTCAGTTACACTGAGCGAGTGAATATGCTGCTTTGGTTTTATTCTGGTAGTGGCTGATGAGGGGTTTTTTGTTATATTTTTCATGCAAGGCATTTTCTTCAGCACATGAAAAATTCACACAACTGAACTTCCAAGTGAACATCAATTGAACTTGATAATAGAGCCTTCTCTGTTAACATTTTAATAGGAAGCAATACAAATACTGAAAATGGTAATTTCAAACATATGTCTTAAAAGTATTTTTGCGTACTCATAGCAATTAATATTCATATATAGTTGGAGATATCGTGGTATTATTGCTGCATATAAAAGAGGGAGAACATGATTTTTAGAGGTGTGTATTTGATTACATGCATACATACATTCTGACAACATGCAATCCTTGAGCAAATGCTTTTCTGTATTGCACTAGACAGGTAAGCTTTTTCCTCAGTGGAGGTCTCTTTAGAGAGAGTCTGACAAAAGAGAGAAAGATTTAAAAGTGTAAATTAGCCTTGAACTGGGCCAAGAACCAGCTAAGTAAAACTGACCTGCATCTACAGCAACCTTTATTGTTGGTATTTACAGCCTGATTTAGGGAGCCATTCATTGCGTTATCAGGAGCACACAATGTTTGATGAAGCGACTGAAAAACAGAACCTGCTGACTGTTGTCACTTGTGAACTGATGGATCCATATGTCCCATATGTACTTGTAAACTTTACAAAGAAGTAAAAAGGGGGGAATCTATTCCTAGCAGGCTGGATGAAATGTCAATGTGTGCTGTACGATTCTCTCCCACTGTGGTTTATGAACACAAACAGAGACTTGCAGAGTGCTCAGTCCCAAGTCCCAGTGTGCTCTGGCCCTGCTTTGCTTCAACTGCAGCTTTGGGTTTTGTGGCTGTGTAGTAACTTTCGGCCTTCCAAATTCAGACTGTCCGCTGGCATTATTTGTGAAGTGCATGAATCAGTCAAATATTAATCTCACCTTTGTGCTGACAACGAAATTTACGCCTAAGGAAGCTCAGTGTGTTAGAAGCCGAACCTTGCAAACTTCAGAAGTCTACTCTACTGGTAAGTTTAAAATAAAGCATAAATGCTCATTATTCCCTTGACTATAAACAAAACATTTCTGGTGCTATTATCAGGACTTTTTGACTACCTGGTCTGAAAATCTGCACAGCATTCTCCCAGAACACTCAGTGAAACACACATTTTGAAAGTTTCTTATTACAACATTTTATGGGGAATAGCGTTTAGTTCTTGCTACATGATTTGTCCCAATTTGTCATGACAAGACCTGTAACCCTTTAATAGGTATCTTTGTATGTATTAATTTGTCATAGCATTCCTTGTCAAGGTAAATGGTGGTGGTAACAATCTGAGATTGGTGAAATCCATGTTAAATAAATTCAGATTTTATTAGTTTAAAAACTTTTGGATAATTAATAAATAAACTTGCTCGAAACTGAGTTCTGTTCTGTACTTAGTACAATTGTAGTACAGATACTGAAAATCACTACTCTTTAAACAAAGTTAATTCGTCAGGGTGTTTAACACATAGGTGGAGAGTTGATGTCAAGTTTCACACCATTTGTTGAAAGTACCTAAACTAGAATGTAATGTTTATGACAATGATAAAAAAATCCTGAATGTATTTTGAGAAGGAGGGGTTAAGGAAGAAGTGTTCTTTATATAAATCTCTGCGTGTAACACCTATCATTTAATTTTGTTGCACACTATAAAATAACAAAAATAAGATCTGTAACATGTCTGTCTTCTCACTGGCACTCGAGTTTATCTGTGACAATGAAGCATGGAAGCTAGACGTAGGGTTTTTTCCTGACCTTGAAGGTACTGTTACACTGTGGCTTGCCAGGAAAACACGAGTCTGTCCCTCGTTGACCTTCAGCTATGCTCAGTAAATGTAACCATTTTGTAACCAAATGTTTTCTCATGCTTTTTGCAAATCATTGCAGTTTGGCTTCTCAGTAAAATGTAAGTATTCCTCTATTACTGTCACCTTCCATTGGCTATTATTACCGAAGTTCCAATATAATGGGGTAGTGCAGTTTCCTTGTGGGTTTCTGGAGAAGAAGCTGATGAGGGGCTTTGGTTTTTGTAAATAAATGTATTTACTTCCTCGGAATTGTATCCATAATTTTCTCCGTGTCCTGTTGCTGTACATGATGAAGTTTGAAATGTACCATGTTTTGCTAAAACATGGTGATAATTTAGAAGCACGAATGGAACTTGTCCAGAGGGTCTCACATCCATCACGCGTTCACTTTCAGAGTCATGATCAAGCTTTGCAGTCATTCTCTCATCATTGTCCAGTTCATCTAGATTTGTAGAATGGTGACTAATGTGCCCATACTTGGGTTCTTTCATACAAATCCTTCTTGTTTGCTCATATACTGAGGGCATTGGCAGGAGCTGACTTAACTGTCCTATAGCTTTAGACTGGAAACATTCTGATTTTGGCAGCAAGGAGTTGGCTATTGCGTTTGAAAAAGAACTTTCGTTAATGCTCATTTTTTCTTGCAGGTCTCTGTTAAAAGCTAATTTGTTTTCTTCTTTAATGAGGTGGTGAGGTGGCTGCATCCTGGTGTCTATTTTGCTGGGTTTCATGATGCCAGAATCGTAAATCTCTTCTTTGTATCTGCTGCCTGGCATGGGTGCTGCACAGCTTGTAAAGTTGTCAGATAGAGCTTCTTGGCTGTATCTTCTGTTTGATATGGGCACTTGCAGGAAAGAGAAAACATGTTAATTACTGACAGTGAGCTCATATAATAGTTAGACTCTAACACTTTTTATAACTGAATGGTAATACCCATTTGGTTTGGGCTGGATCCAAGCCCCAAGGAAGATGCCAGAGACTTCCCACTTGCTTCAGTGGCTTTGAGTAAGTCTCCTTAAGACAGTGCTGAAAAGTTGAAAAGAAAACAAACCCAGCACCAAACCCCCAAAACCAACCCATTCAGAAATGCCAATAGTGCTTATCAATTCCAAAAAGGTTTTCCATGTGACATGCCCATTTGTTTATTTGACTAAATAATTATAAATAACTATCATTATTAACATAGTTAAATAAGGGAAATTAAACCAAAGAAGTGTTTGGAAATGTCACCTGCTATCAAAAATCTTGACCTTAAGTAAGCTTTTTTCAGAGATTTATCAAATGATTTACCAAAAGATGGGTAGCATTAATTACATGTCAATGGTGGTTAGTGTAAAACTGAATTTATTCTTCCTGTCACTTTGGAAGTGTATCGGATTCTTTCCTTGTAAGGAAAGAAGAGAGTGCGCAGTGTTAAGTGCTGCTGTGTCAGTATCTAATTCGTGACATGTATATGTGATGTATCCAATATCTAGAGTGTGTCATGTTAAAAAGCCTTTCCTTTTTCTCTTTGAAAAACTATCATCAGACAAGAAAATCACCTATTGAAAAGCAACACAAATACTTCTTGAGTAATGCTGTATCTCTCCTTTTAAGGAACTATCATGCAATAAAGCTATATGTATAATATAATTCTAATTTACAACATACACTGAGAATGTCTGTGTGAATGTGGAGTGCTGAGCTGGGTATGCATGGAAAATCAGAAGCTAGATTCTTAAATTTTCAAGTGAGTGTGAATCTAGGATTTCTATTCAGGCTTGTTCTCTAAAATCTATTGAGTAATCTTAGTTTTCTCTTATGCTTCTGCATGGTAGCTGAACTCTTGAAACAATTTGAATTATTTTTATCATTTTCAGCTTGGTTTACCCAGCTTTTCCATTTTGTACACTCCTATCTGCAAATGGCAAGGGAGAAAGCCACTGGTTTACTCCTGTACAATATGGCTAAAGTTAGGTGAGCAGTATTTTTTGTGCACTGTCTTGTATGAACAGTTTGGCAGTTATACTGCTCCTGCAAGGCATATTTGAAAGTTTTATGTTAGAGGTTAAATGAGGCACTTACTTAGCAAATTTCTCACATTAAACCTAAACTCTGTTCTGTGCTATGCTCGCTGAAATCCCTGGACACCAAAGTGCCTTTTGTAAAAGGCATTTTCTGTTTTTCTAAAAAATTTATTCAACATCTGAAAAGTTTTGTAGGTGCCCTGTAGTGGTTGCTGATATAACTGTAGCTGCTAATAATTAAATATTCCCTGTGCTATACGAGACTGGCGAAGCCTTCGTGTATAACAGAGGAAGCAGAAATAGCTCAATTGTACCATTTTTATATGCAAAGCTTCATCAATTTCAGAGGGAGTCACACCACATAATTAACACCAGAATTTAAACAGGAATCTGGATCCAATTTCTTCTTGATCAACCCACCACCCTCCTAGAAACAACAACCCTTCAAGTTATTCTTTTTAATTTCCATGTATGCGTTTTGTACCAATAAGTACATGCAGTCCTAAGTAAACTGAATTCTCATCAGCTGTTGAAAAATGGCCTCCATAGATCACAAATCAAAACAGGGGTTCAGCCACATACTTGAGTGTAGCTTGGAAATTTTACCAGTGTAATTACATTGCTATAATTTTAACTCTGTATTTGGCATTTTTACTGTGAAATAAGTATGCATGCTGAGAGCTACTGCCATATAACTATTATGGCTTAACTAATCTGGTATACTGATCTTAGTGTTTTTCCCTGTTGAGACATCCACAGGAGTGATGGGTTTGTTCTCTTACTGCAGCACAGAGTGTTGTTGCTTTATGGCCCTTCTCCAATCTCTGAACAAAAGATTCTGCTTTTCCATTTTTAGAGCCCAGACTTGTAAGAAGCTGCAGTATCACAGCAACCAGTTGGCCCCTGTCCTGTTATCTTCATTTTTACATTCTCAAATTCTGCTGGGCTGCTGTCTGCCTTCTTGGTACCAAGAAGTAATTTGCACACTTGGGAGATTTACAGGATACTATCTATTTCGTTCTATCCTGTTTCTCAAAACTGGTTTTCATCTCTTCTGTTGAGGAAGAAGGTAAGCATCTGGTTAATTGTTTGCAGGCTTCCATTAAGGTTGTCAGCACATTTGTGGAGTTAGACCAGACAGATAACCAAGTTGTGTCTGCAGTGCAACAGAGCATAGTCATTTCTGTCCACTCACATTCAGAACAGTTGCTGGAGCTAGACTTAAATCTGCCTGTGTCTTTCTTTGCAGACAAAAACCCAAGGATGCCCTGTAACAGACTCCTGCTGCTGAGCTTTTCATACAGAAATTGCTAGAAAGCTGACCAGCTCTTTGTATTGCTGTAGAAAGGCAGCACTCCAGGATTGCTTCCATCCGTCTGGTACATGGGCAGTTGCCAGAGTACCTGCCTCAGCAGGTGCATGGGGATCCCATGCATTCTGCACTTCTCCAGTACTGGAAATGCTTTACGATCCTTGAAGTCAATGCATTAATTTGGGTTGCTTTCTGGACCACTCTTCTTCCAGAGCAGCTCAGCCACACCAAGTAAGGTAGATACACTGCACATTTCTAGAAGGCCTTTTATACTAATTTACACTTCATTCAGAGCAGCCTGCAACTGCAACAGCAACCACAAATTGAGTCCTTCAGGCATCATGACTTCATTAATTCTTGCCAAGTAGCTTTGCTTTCCTGCTTGGCATGCAAAGTACAGCTTGGGCAAGTTGAGGGAAAACCTGGAGATAAGAGCCCCATCACCTGTCAGCCTGCTTAGATTTCAGCATCCAACCAAGTGGGAACAGGAAAGCTACTCTAGCAGGTATTGGTCTTTGTCTAAAACATGTCTATTCATAGTTACAGTATACTAGGGTGAGCTTTCCTCTGCCAAACATAGTGTGCAGTGAGGAGCATTCCCTCCTCACTTTTAAACAGTGCAGTCAAAGATCAGATGATGCTCAATGGGAAGAGATGTTTGCAGAAAAAGTATTTCATTCACAGACATGCCTCTCTGCACCAAGACACTAATAGGCAGAGCTGCTCCTTGTTCTCTTATTGGATGTAATTTCAGTACAAATGAAAGAAAAGCATCTTGGAACCAAGTTAAAGCAAAGGAAGACTGGTCCTCAGCACTGATTGTTATGTGAAATGTGTGCAGTCCTTATCAGCAGAGTTTTGCATCCTGGCTGTGAAAACCATTGTCTGTTTTTAGGATACAGCTGAAGCCCTCTTCATGCATGTTTTGTCTTGCATATTTTTTTCTTGGGCTTTATCATCTACGCTTATTGCAGAAGAGTTAATCTGACAATTACTGTATGTTTTGAAAAGACAATATGCCAACACTTGAATGCTGACATGTAGCCTATATTTCTTAATTCTTTGTACAAGAGTGACTAGCGAAGAGGGAGCAATTACCCAGTCGCTCTGAGTTTTGCTGAAGACCAACGAGCGGAACAGCTGTACTGCTCAGGTCATGCACTCCTGTGTCACAAAGGCATGTAGATATTCCTCTGTGTCAAACAAGGTAAAGATACAACAGGTCTCAATACTGTCCATGCCCATGAATAACACTTTCTTTAGATTAGCTCAATATCTGTGCTTTGTGCTGGTCTGAATTCTAATTTAAAATCAGGTGAGGCGTGAGCTGGTGTTGCAATTATTACGTTCCCCATTATTGTCCCTCCAAAAACAATGGTAAGGCAACATGATCTTCAAGACCTCTTTGTCTCTAGCAGAGTGTTCTTTTCAAAGAAGATGTCATGTATTTCTTCTGGTAGTCACTAGCTGAACCTGTGGACTTGGTCTGGGGGAGGAAAATAGACCAGGGCTTTTTCACAGATTTTCTTAGTATTCTTCATAATTTCCTGAGCTTTGGCGTGATTAGCAGCACCAAGCTTCACACAGATAGTACAGACTGGCCCACAGCATAACTTGATGAGAAGTGGGTACTGTAGTAATGTATCCATCAATTGTACAAAGGAAACTTCCCCGGCTAAGAATATGGTTGCCTTCTCTGAAGTGTGTTTCTTTTCTGATGACTAGGCCAGCTGGAAAGAAGTGGAAGAAGCTTCAAAACCAGATTCTGAGGCAGCAGCATCTGATTTGCAGGCAATTTTATCTGCTACGTGCTTTTCCAGAGCTTTGACGGCTTGGCATGATCATCTTAAAATCTCTGATCTCTCCAAAAGAAGCTATTTTCCATAGAGAAAAATGTCTCTGGCCTACGGCATTTTTGGCAGATGCTTCTATGCATGTGATGTGGAATAGCCCTTACATCCAACCCGGTTGCCAGATGTCATACTTGGCATTGCCTTTGGATTGAAGATAATGACGCTAAGCAGATCCACTCTGCTTTGAAGCTTACTGGCTGTCAGTTTTTCAGTGAACCACTGGAAAAAGCAGCAGTTGACAATGTTAGGAAGATCAGATGCCCCTTTCAATTCAAAGCAAAAAGTCGCTTCCAAAGGTTTGGATTTCTCCCTGACACCAGCCTCAGCAGAAGTTCAACAGGGTTAGTTCTACCTCAGAAGGAAACAAACTCTGGAACAATTAGGTATAAATCCTCTTTGCAGTGGAAGTTCCATTTTAATTTCCCTTCTTGTAACATTGTGTGAACTCAAGCAACGACCTCTGACCAGGCTTGTGTTTGACCATATTCATTTTTCCTTCCAAAACAGTACATTTTAAGTGCGTTTATAGAGAATTAATTGTACCAAGTCATTTTTCATCAAATGTCCAATAGGTAAAGACCTATTAAAACATTTCATTTTAATGATCTCATGATCATTATAAAATCATAAAAGGATCCATTACATTTGTACTGTAAAGAGAACCCACATATTACAACCTAAGCAACGAAATCTATGTAGAAGTAGAACCAGAGGTAAGAACTACTGGCATCACAGCTCTATTTTCCTGTTCATGAGGAAATTGAAAAATATTAGTTGCTTGCAGGTTTTTGTTAGGATTTTTTTTTTACCCTAACATATTTAACAGTGTTCCTGTGGAATCCTTCTGGCTTTATGTTTACTAGGAGTTATCTGCCCATACCAACCAACCAACAGTAAACTGCATGTCTGCTGCTAAGCTCACTGGGGTTTTCTGGCAAGTATTATGGCCACAATCAATTTCACAGACTGTTCTCTGAACAGGCTGTTCTTTCCACATCCATTCTCAGTGTATCTGATGGCACCCTCTGACCAGCTAGGGGTGGATCTACTTTCTTGGTCAGTCTCATGGCATATGTTAGTCTAGAAGCAGAGAAGAAAAGCTGGGCTGATTTCTGTACACCTAGGATAGCTTTGCTCCTGCAGGCTTTCTGGGGAGCTGCAGGATTTACTGCAGTCTTTATACATTTTCTCAAAAGATACAGCCTTTTCTTCTTTTCCACAAAGATACAGCATCTTTAGAACGAACAAAACCATTTCTTATTTTTGGACTAAAGCTACTCCTTTTCACACCCAGTCCACAACAGCGACAGAAGAAAGCCAGCACATCAGAGGACCATAAGCTCAAGGAAAGCACTTAACCTGCCCTAGGCTGTAAGAAGAGCTTCAGTCTTGCTCATTTTAAACCTAAACACAGAACAGTAAAATAGAACGCTACAGCCAGTGAGGTGAGGTCAATCAGCCAGGTGAGGCTGAATGGTCCTGTGAAGGACAAAGCCCTGGGCAGAAGTTATTTGCTCCTCTGTGGGAGACACATTCAATGTCTGATACCATTTTCTGTCTGATGTAGCAAGCTCATCTTTTAACATGGGCAGATATCACCTTCAGGTCCAGGATGTCATGTCTCTAAGTGAATAAATGCTTGTTTCTGGTGTGTTTCTGGTGCTCAGGAATCTTGAGCCTGTCTTTTCTATCATTTTTATTTTAAATTTCCACTACTACTTCCATCCCATCCTCAATGAGGCTAGGAGTGTTTCCATCAAACTTTGCAACAATATGTCAACCACTTAGTCCTCATCGATGATTTTTTAACTAATCAAAATGGTGTATGCAGATAGATTTAAGGTATATGAGATCTAAAGATTAGAGTGTATCTTAAGCTTGCTTATGTTAAGTTGGCTTTGCAAGGTTATTTCTTATAGGTTGTCATCTCAGAGAAGCCAGTGTCTTTAGTGCTTCCTTCAAAGTATTTGAGCTGACCATCTGCATGAGTGAAAATGCAGTTGGATGGGGAGGAACACTGAAGACATTTTTGAATAAAGCAGAAGACAGTGCATTTTACTTATTCACTGGAGTAACTATAAGGTAAAGACAGACAAAATGGCTTCATACTCAGAAAGGACAGCCTTCAGTTTTTATAGTAATAGATCACATTTATTTTAAAGTCTGTATAGGATCTGAAGTATATTTGTTTCTTTCTGACTTCAGATGGCTTACTGGAGCAATTGCACTGAATAACTGACTGATAGTGCAAACACAAAGATAAACTGTGCTGATATTAAAGGAGGTGTTATTTCTGCCCTATTCTAAAAGTGATTCTGGTGATTACATTTTTGCAACTGATGCCTTGATAATATTCCTAATCAAGTGCTGATGGCAATTGGAAGAGGGATATAAATACTATAAACATAGTGGTTGTAACACTTTGCTGTTTCTGATTTTCCATATTTCCTAAACACTTTGTAATTCTTGTTTCCAAACTACAATTACAGATCTTCCCCAGACACCCACAGCTTTTCTTTTTTTATTTTCTTTTTTTAAAGTGACACCCACCTTCATAACTCTGTGCAAGGTTATGTCGGATGATGTTCACTGGCTGATCAGGAAGATTTTTGGATGGTGACTGGCTGTTGGGTACCAAGGAGTTGGCATAATGCCACTGGCATTCTCCATTTGTCTGCAGCGTACTCAAGAAAAATCGAGCCACTTCACAAGGTGCTCCTTGAGACTGCCCAAACTTTGAAGGCAGCATTTGCTTTTTGCTACTGAAGACATGAGAATCTACAGGGAAGTGTCCATAATGGTAAGAGAAAGGCAAGCTATATGACGGGGCATATAAAAGTTCACTGTTTTCTGAATGGAAGTTTTGTTCTTGAATGGTGGCAGCATTCACTGCAGGGCTGGATCGCCAGTTTCCCACCTGGCTGCATTCCAGTTTGTCTGTTTGGAATGAGCTGTATTGCTGGGGAAGAAATACAAAAAGGAGGGGAAGAGAGTTAAATGACTAGCTTTAATATGAAACTGCATAACATATCATACAGGCAGCCAGAGCTGGGCCTCCTTGAGCTCCCATCTCACTGGCTAAAGGGACTGGCTTACCAGTGCATTTGAAGATCTTTGTCATCATGATAACTACTTGCACTTAACATAAGAACAAAAAAAAAAAAAAACAAACTATTTTTTCATCCTAATTTTAAGGGTTTATTTGATAGTTTTGTCAGTTGCATTTAGCTATGAAGTGCAGGCATTTGTAAATGCTAGTGGGTAGAAGTTTGTCACAAAGCACAGGAAATCTCTGATTTATGGAGTAGCAGACCACGAATATGATTTTGCATATGTTGGCATGACAAGATTTAGAATGATAGGAACACAAACCCTGTCCTTCAGATCAGCTTCTATCACAGTAGTTTTCCCACTCTCTTCCACCCTCCTCTCCAGGCTTCAAATGCTTTTTGGGCTCTCGCTATTTTGAATGCAGTATATGTACTAGCTGCACTCACTGCTAGTTTAAGGTAATAGTAGCCCCTTCTGTCAACGTTCTTTGCAAAGTCTCAGAATACCTCATGGTGGGTGTCAGTCTCATTTTATGGACAATCTCCACCGTTTCCTTTCATGTCTGGTTCTAGCTCATCCATAGACAGAGAGATATCCCAAATCCCACTCAATGCTCTGTTTGCTAGGATTCATTCTTAACACGTTCTCCAGCATAAGGAAACTGCTAGTACCTATGTGACACTAAGAACTTTGCATATCAACAGTGAATGAGATGCATTCTACAGCAGCAGTTTCACAACACAGCTATTCTTAGTATATGTTTTTCTTCTTTTTACCAAGAAAGCACATTGGTTTTGAAGTACTTTACATACTCTATATCCAAAAGTTTTTGTTTGTATCACTTGCCAGCATTGGTTTGTACTACATGTGCTGTCCACCCCAAGAACAAAAGAGTCTAATTGCATTACAGCCTACAAGGGAGTTCTTGTGGCAGAGCATACTATAGTCAGTTCATACAGTAAGTTCAGTTCTGGATGATGTCTATCCTCCCTCAAGCACTCTACAACAAGAATTGGTAAGAAATATTGCTGAAAAGTTACCTGTTGTGGGTAAGGCGTTGTTCTGAGTTTTGCTTTCATTTTATTACTTTTGGGTTTCACTATTTTCCTTGTTTCCTGCGAGGTAGATACTGAGTTTCTGCATGAAAACTGTGATTTAGAAATGGTAGCCTGGTCCAGTGACAACTGAAGTTCCTTAAACTCAATATCTCTGTAAAAGAACAGTCGAATAAATTACGTACTCAAACATAGCACAATTCCAAAATAACTCCTTTGAAAATACATGTTAGATTTCACAGCATTTTCATTTTGATTCTTCAAAGATTTTCACTGAGTCTGCAGTGCGAGCTTGGGGATGCCAGCAGGCAGTGGATCTTATGGTCTGAGGCCATCTCCACACAAGTCTATCAGAAACGTTCCACTGGGAGCCACATTAACATCTTTGTACTAAATGTCTCCACTCTCTGAATCTAAGCTATGCCAACTTCTCAGCTATTGGTGGCACCCTGCAGTTTGAAATCACAGCCATGTCAGCTAATGGAGAGACACAGATCAATTCATCTGTCTACTACATAATCAGGAATTGGTCTCTGCTCTGGCTCTTACAATTATCCCCGAGAAAATGAAAAGGAGCCATGCTCCTCTCCTGTCAGCACAATGTGCTTGTAACTAGATCACATGAGGTACAATGTCATTTTTCTGATAGTTTCTAGACCTTCATTTCTGCTCTGTTCTGTTCATTTTTTTTCTGCCCCACAGACAGGGCAGATTTTTTGTACAAAAGGGGCTAAAAAATCAAGAACAGACTGTGGATAGTATTTTGGAAATTTTATTTGATACAGTTCTGCTGTTTAAATGGTCTTCCCTGGTTTTGTCAATAGCAACAGTGGAGCGTATTTTTGAAAGGATAACTAGTAAAACTCCCTACTTCTCTCTTAATTTCTATCTAGAACTCATTTCCATCAATTTTTAATGGGGGAATAACCTGGAAGTAAATTCAACTCAAGAATACGCCATTCTATCCCTTGTACTGTGTCCTCCTTTTTAGTCAAATCACTTGCCTCAGCTCTTGGGACTCAAGCCCGTTGCAGGGCTATGTCTTTCCCTCATGTTGCTGGCTCTCACATCTGTACAGATATGAGGGCAGCATTTGCCAGTGTGTCTAGGGCTGAGTTTAAGGAAACACCCTATGGGTTCTCAACTTATACACATTGACTCCCCAAAGTCAGGTTATCAGAGACAACATTGCAGTATGCAAACACACATGACCCTACCACATATATCATGCAAACATATCTTACTTTCAGTCCAGATAAGAAATTAACCAGCCTAGTAAAAAGAAGAGTGTACAGCTCTCTGCTTTTTTACACTATTCAACACAAGGGGTGCCCACTAGCCCTGTTTTTCTTCCCCCTCCCAAAGTAGTCTTTTCAGTCACAGCCTGTTTCACTATTACTCATCTCTCTCATTCCGTATAGATTTCTGTCTCTCACAGGTTTATATCAGGATAGGAATTTTGTAACACCTTCATGACTTGAGCTAGAATTCATAAACTGCAGGTCCAAAGAGCTGTACTTTCACAAGCTCAGTGGGAGCTACTCGCCACTGTGTGTAGTTTTACACTCAGTATCTGTGAAACCCAAGGCAAGTGAGGGAATCCTCAGTGATTCAAATGTCCCTTCCTAACCTATCTCTGTCTCCCAGACTTGACGTTGTAATCTCTGCTGCGTAGCAGTAGCTGTCACTGTGTCTGGACAGCCTCAGAGCAGCTCTGACACCAATTACAGAACTGGGGCCCAGATCTAATGCAAACAGCTACAAGTAGGATTACATTCAAGCATATGGTGTATGAGATAATCATCAGGAATACTAGCTCTTTTTAGCTCAATGTAACTAAAAGAGGGAAGATATGAGAAGAAGAAAGTGGCTCTAATATGCAAGCACAGAATGATACACAAGTAAAGCAAACTTAAAGGATTTAATTAGTAATGAATCAATTACAGGTAACACACAAAATGAATCAATTACTGATAACACACAAAATTAATCTATTACTGATAGCACGTAATGGTACAAAGTATTTTGACTTACGTAAGGACATAATTGACACTCACTATGCAGTGAGGCCGTGATGAACGGCTGTTATGCACGATAGTAGCATAGCTCTGTACCCAAACCCAGCCTCCATGCTTGGACAGTAGTCGATAGTACTTGGTTGTGACTTGGCCTTTCACCAACACTGTGAGTACAACACAAAAAAGCATTTCTTATTGCTTTGCTTTGTGACCACTTCCTGGAGAGATTTATCTGCAAGGAAGGGACTTTTGTCTCTCATTTCCCTCCCTTAAATCTCCTTGTTCTCCCACCAAACTTTAAATAACACCCTTGCAAAGACACCAGTCCTGCCCCTTTCACAAGGTAACGTTATTTTTCACTAATAGTATGCCTTAAACTATAAAGGTTTGTCTTCCTTCTTTTCACGGCCACCCTGCTCCTTTACGCTTAGACTGCAAAAACACTTACTGTTTCTAGTTTTCTAACTGAAAAAGAAAAGTTTAAGGCAGCAAAAGTATTTTGAAGGAGATACACCAATCTTGAATTTTTCCACTGTGTTTGGAAGTGCTTTTGTCATTCATAGGTTAATGGACTGTGTATTTTGCAATGTATTTTATGATATGATGCTTTTTCCTCCGTAAGCTCTACATTTCGAAGTTTGATTTTAAATGGTAAATTTATAATGGTGTTTGGTTCTTCAGCACACAAATAAAGATAAGGACAGAGGGGCGAGTACTTATCTGATAGATTTCACTAAATATATAATCCTCTATACTCAGATTTGGGTTCACTCTGAACAAAGATGTTTTGGCATAAGGCTATGGTATAATAAGGGTTGTGTAGCATGTCTAAATATTTAATCTAGCCACAGATATTTCTGGTTCAGTGCCAGGCATTTATCTGATGATTCACTAACAGCTAATGCCCAGCCTTCAAAGGTGGTTCTTCTCTTGTGTGCCCCTGGAACATTCCTCTTACTCTTCCATACAATCAGTTATTTATTTTAAATTAGGAAATAAGGGACTGATCTTGCTACATAAACTATATTCAAAACCGGTGATCAACAGCAGCAATTTCTTTATACAAAACAATTAAGATATAGAAGTAATTAATTTGCAAATGTAGGGCTTGCAAATGTAGGGCTTTTATTAGACTGAACTTACTAGCAAAGGTCTCTGTAATTTTGTTCTCTAATAGTACACAGAATTATAGAATCATAGAATCATAGAATAGTTAGGGTTGGAAAGGACTTTAAGATCATCAAGTTCCAACCCCCCTGCCATGGGCAGGGACACCTCACACTAAACCATGTCACCCAAGGCTTCATCCAAATGCTTGGTGCAGAAGCAGATACAAACTAAGGAAAATGAGCAACAGCTTTTGCTTTAAGCCAACTCTAGTAGAGCAAATGACAACTTGAAATGAAACAATATGGCCTTTATAAATAGTACTCATAGGAGAGTTTTCTGACAAAGAGGACATTGAATATTAAATTGAGAATTAAAAGGTGCATAATTTTTGGTATTTGTCTACTGTTTGGTAATTAACTATGTGGCTATTGGTCATCACTGGGGTTGACTTTTTTTGTGTTCAGCTCTTACTTTGGAGAGTAGGGAGTTGTAATTTCAAAAATAATCAGAGAGTGCAGTAACAGTAAAATATAGACAGCAGTAATGTGAATAATGTGAATAGACCAATGCTTACATTTTGGCCTAGATCATCTAACAGATACTTTTTTTTTAATGCGGTCTAGGATTTTCAGAACTGTCTTCATGCTAGTTTAATGGTCAGGTTTCCCTCAAATTCAAAATGCCTTGCTACTCAGTCTTCCAAAATGTAAATTAACGTTGTAATGGATCTCTAGCTATAACAAAGTTCTTCCATGTGCTTTGGGATTAGTTTTGACTTTCTCACACTGATTTTTTTTAAATCCCTGTTTCAGCTCTCCAGTTAAGACAGTATTTTAAAAGATGTGAAAACCACAGAGAACTACAGTGTTCAGCTTTCCTTCCTAATTATATGGATAAACCAATATTTCTCATGGGACAGGGGAGGACTCCATGTCTCCTGCATTTTTAGCAATCTGAGGAAAGTCTGACCTTGGCTAGAGGACAGTAGCTGTGCTTCTGATACAGTAAATGAGGTCAATTTCCCTTTGGCTCTGTGTTAAATTACCATGTTTGATGCTGATTGGGAAACCTCAGAAGTGGGAGTGAGGTAAATTCACTACCAAGACGATCTGTGCAGGCTAAGACTTCTTGGTGGCCTCCACTGCAATCAAATGAGGAGGATTCAGTGGCTTTAGCCTTGGCTTTTAGATGTGCCATTTGTAACTGGGTGTTCCGCTGCTGTGGTTCCCTCCTGGTTTAGCAGGCAAACTGAAAAAGGCGCTGGGCTGGTTGGGCTGGTCCGTCTGATTTGTCATAGATGGCTATTTTAAAATGTTCCATCAGGCTTACAGACATGTGGCTGGGAGTTCTGCATTTAAGGATGCAACTAAGAGAAATGGACTTCTTGGTTCCAACCTCGCAGCAGTTACTAGTTTAGCTTCCCTGGCACACACAGCCTGGCATGTCATCGGCACAGACCTCAAGCAACATGGTCAGTGGATGGTGCCGTAGAATCTTCTAAGGCAGAATCTTCTACAGTTCTGCCCTCTTAAAAACCTGTGGAGCTCTGTCAGAAAGGCTGATTGCTGGGGAAGTAAAAGTAAACTTAATGCCACAGCCAGAGTGTAAACTGTGCTCTGCTATAAGATAGGTTCTAGAAATACATAGGTTGACTTCCAGGAAGCAGCAAAACTGTGTGATGATGACATCAGCTGGGGCTGTGGCTGAAGCTGGGACTAGGGACTGGGCTTGGGCTTGCCTTGCCAAGGCACTGAGATGTGACTCTTGTGAAAGTTTATGTGGGAAAAGCAATGATGTTATAACACGTGGGATTCACAAAATCATCCGCGCAGAAAGATAATGGTACAAATGAAGTGACTTCTCCCAGGCCAGAATAATATTTTGTCTATACTGGAACAGAGGGGTATTTTGTCCGTACTGGAACAGATTTTCTATCCTGTCTTTTAGGATGCAATACCCTTAGGCAGGGACTCATTATTTGTGTAGACACATTTCCCCAGTTGCAGAGCAAACACTGTGTATATTGATGGTGCTATAGAAATAAATAGCACTAGTTCAAACACCAGAAGCTTTTTCATAAATCTGGAAGCTAATCAGATGTTTAAAACAGGAAGCACTGTATGCTACTAGCACCCCTTAGGCAAATATTCACATCTACAGTTTCTTCATGGTCTGATGTTCTTGTTATATCCTTTCTAATTAGTTCTCCTTGCTGTTTCCTTTGTTTTATTCTCTGCACTGCCCAACTTAAAGTTCAGTTGTTTCAGGTCTTCAGTTTAGGATTTTTTTCCTCTTTGAAAAAGCAATTGCTTACCCTAGTTTAGGATTTCCTTTTTTATATTTCCTTTTTTTTTTTTCTTTTCTTCCCTTAATACCGTTATTAGGTGTAAGATGTTTCTCTCCAGATTTCTTCATCAGATGACACTTAATCATCAGATTGCTTTAGAGAATGGGATGTCAAACTTGCCAACCTTTTACTGTTCACATTCCTCAAACATTTACTGATGGATTGTGGGGGAGTTAGAACAGTGCTCCCCAGAGAAAATTTGTACATTTTACATCTGTTTTAATAATTCCTATTACTTGGTATTCTAACCATGATTGTACACTGTTGCCCAAGCAATAGCCTTTATTTTGTGCTTCTTGGCATTTATTTGCTTTGAAACTTTCATGAATTTCTATGCATATGGCTCACATTTTTTTTTCTGTTTGTTTTTAAACTTACAATCACTTATCTTTGTAATTCAGACAGAGTACCTAGAGAATGGCTTTTAGTTATTCTGCTTGGTTGAGGGTTTATTTTCTTGGGGGGAAGGTGTAATTCAGTAAACATGGTTTGTCTCTTTATTTAAAACTCCAGTTGTACATGGATCAAACTGGCAGCCAAATTACAAGTTTTCTACCACACACAGAGAATTAGTCATCATTCTGTTCTAAAATGGAAAACTCTTCCCCAGAGATGATTGCGGTTATAACCGCATCATTTCTATACTGGTTAACATAGGTATTCTAAATAGTCTTGTGAAGATAGCGGTATTTTATGCAGGTCAACAGTCACGTCCAGGTGAAGCCATTAACACTACAAAGAGAATGCCCCCAACAGGACATTACTATATACCCTGGTCATTCTAGTTTTTAGTTTGCAATAGCCCAGAGCATTCAGTGGTGTTCTGGCAAATATGAACTTGCTGTGAAGACCAGCTTCTGCTTTCCCAGACGTAATACACAATGCCATCAGCAGAATTTGGCATTTGGAGTTTCAGCACTGACTTGCCAAATACAGCTACAACCTCCTTTATATTCCAGATCCTCATGAATAGCCCATATTAAGGTGAAGAACTGACTACTTTCTCCTTCAGGGAGCCTAAAAGAAGGATTTGACTCTGGCTGCTTTCAGCCTAAAGGAGCAATCTGGAAAAAAAAATCACTGACATTGGTTTTTGGATGTCGTCTTTGCATCATATGGGCTGCGATAGACTGAGCCAAATCCAGAGTTCAGCTATTCCCTCAATTTGCTTCTCAAATTAATGTGCTACTGAATGAACTACTTCCCAGATCCAGATGTTTGAAGATATTATTAGTGTCTCTGTTGGAAGATGGGAAATTATTAAATGTGTAATATTTTTTCCTGACACTCCATTCTCCAAACCTCACCCACATGCTATTAATGAATATTAATCTAAGGAAGTTTTGGTTTTGCAATTCACTTCAAACATAGGATGATTATTAATAACATATTTCAGAGGCACGGGGAGCTGTTGCATAATTTTTGCTGCAACAACAGAGGCCAGGATAGCTCAGATTTCCCCCTCTCACTCACTCGCTCTTGGTTTTTTCCCTTCAGAAGTTCACCACCCAGAACCAAGCCCAAATTTTCAAAAGAGCCCAGGTCTTTTAAGTTGACAGATAAAAGTGGCCAGATATTTTTTCTTTTTATCCCCCTACCCAAGCCCGGCATGTTGAGTATCTCGCTTATTTGCAAAACTAATGGTTTCCTTAAGTGACAGCCAAGCACTTCAGAAAATCTATCTGCAGTCAAGATTTGGAAAGCTTTCTCTGCTTTCCAGCATAGCACTTGCTCTCTGCAAAACTTCTCACTCTACTTCATATATTTCAGTCTAGCATTCTTTTTACTTACACAAATGATGAGCGTATCGCAAATGGAACACATCACAGCCATGAACGTGGTGGTAGAGGGTTTTTTCTATCAGGTCTTGGGGCTCATATCCAGTTAATTCAGTCACCCTAGAAATGGAAGGTTCCATAATAAGCAAAATCTCTAGGAATATTCAATTTCATTAACCTAACATTTGCTTGTGACAGCAAATCAGGTGCCTAAAAATTGCCGGACAAAATGTTAGTTTTGGAAAGAGAATCCTCATCTTTATAAGAAAATAAACCCTCTCAACCCAGCCAAAACAAGGTGCAGCTAATTCTCTGGCCAGCCTTACACACAGGCAGGAAAAAGTTCTTTTACTTATTTCCGCCTTGGGCTTTTGCCACTGCCATGCATGATCCTTTGCACAAAGATCCGGTTGAGGAGCCATTCATGAAACAATAGAACTACTCTTGTGGACTGCTGACACATTTTAATTTGCTTTTGTAAATATAAAAATGTAGCATATGTGTTAGTCCACAGAAGCTGTGATCATGGTCTGTAAATAAATTCAGGTTAACACCTAACAGAAGAAGGAAGCAGGAGCTTATTCCAGCTGAGAATGTGGAAAGACAAAGGGTTGTGAGGATCACAAACTAAGAAAAGGAAGGCTGAAGGTAGACTTCAGAAAAATGTCCTATGATGGGAAATGGGATAATGGAACAAATTTGAAACAGCAGCACCTCTGCAGATGTTAAAGACCCAGACTACACTGAGTCAGACCTGAAGAGTCAGACTTCATGGTTCAAAATGGACTTTTGTTTATTTAGCATAGTTGCTAGAGAAAAAATCCTTAAAGTACAAAGTACAACTCAGCCATAACGTGGCTTGGTTACCTAGTGTTGCTGGGGATGTTTTACCCTGTCCTGGGCTTTCTGCACCTAAAAAAAGGCAGAACAGAGCAGAACATGCAAAGGCATGTCTACAATAATAAGCGTCACAGTCCATTAGCAGGCTATCTGTAGAGTAAAATTGCTACTGCTGGGGTTCTACTGTTGCAGCAGCAGGTACATCTGCATAGTTTAATTGTGGGACTTTTACTAGGGACTAGCTCCAGTCTAGACTTCTGGGCTTGGAGTGCCTTAGACATGCTCTTGGAGGCTGTACTCCAGTTTAGATGATTGATTCAGAAGGAATACAGTTCACACGCCCAAGGCCTCTTTATAACTAGTGCAGTGAGTGGGGATGGTCAGGACATTCCCAAGTCTGAAACACTAATGAGATACACTGTATCAGAGAATAACACAGTAGTGTCTACAGAAATAAATAGATGGGTCTCAAGCAACATGTGTCATTGGGGGGCAGCAGGCAATTTGATTACTTTTTTAAATTAAGTTTTAGTGACTATTATGTATCCTGTTTACTCGTAACCTAATGTTCAGCAATCATGTGGGCCCCACAAAGACTGGGGACTTTACATTCTACTTGAGAGAGAGCATTGAGGGGGAGGATTCTTCTGAAGGAAATTGAAAAACAACCAGGAAAAACAATAATGTCTTCATGGTCTGATGTATTATAAATACAGTATATTTACATCCATACCTCCCCTAGCTGTGCCTTCATCTGGGAAACTCTTGCATGCCTTTGCTTTAGTCAGGGACTGCCACTGTGGGGTGAGCACATGTGGTCTCTTTCTGCAGCAGGATATATGAATATACGCTTGTGTTTCTCCTCTACGGTGTGTACTGTCCCTTGTAAGTGTGGCTTACAGTTCTAGAGGCCCAAGTTCTCAGTTAAGCCTACCAGCATGGTGAAATACTGGTGAAAGATCCTGTTCAAGTTTCAGTGCTCCTTCTGACTTCAGTGCAATTAAAACAAAAGTAGCAGTTTCATCCCACTCAGGTGGTGTGTACAGAAACAGCTAACCCAAAACCAAACAAAATGCCACAAACCTAAGCCAAGTGTTAATTTTTCTGGAGGCACAGCCTCACTTTGAAGCTGGTTTTCTCATGGGCCAAAAAACCCCCATCATTAACTGGTTTGAGGACACCCAGACTTTTGAAAACTGAATCTAGAAACAAACTCAGCTGCTCGACCTCCTTAACACAAACCTAGCCCCTCAATAAGCCACGCTAGGGATCCTGGGCTCTAAAGATTGTTCTTTGCATGTGACAGGGCACACAAAAGGAAACAGAGTTTGCCTCAGTGATCAGTTCTGTCCTTTAAAGCCTTTATAAACCATATAGCAGTGACTGCATAGGCCGCACCATAAAACTCAGAAGCAGCAGATCACGTTGGAGGGAAGTGTCTCCTTTTTCCAGTGACCTTGATAAATGAACTCTTTCATATTTCAGGTGTGTAAAAAGGCTTATTTAACTGCTCCTTCCAATGGCTTTCATACTGGCCTGTCTGCTGTGACTGTTACCTCTAAAGATCTAGCAACAGTTTTCCCTGTATGGATACCAGAAGCAAGCCTGAAAACAGTTTTGTCTTATTCCTAATATGTCCCTGCTCTGAGCAAACACAATTTGGTTTGCTCAGCTGGAAGAGCAACAGGCTTCGCTAGTGCTTAATACCCCTGATCGTCCTGTGTGCAGACAACACTCATCTGCTCTTTGGTAAACCCAGCTATATGCAACAGCGCTGGTTCTTTCTGTGCTCCTGTCAACACCTCTGGTTATACAGTTTCCTTTGAAGACACTGTGTCTCCAGGCAGTTCCTCTTAGGCACATAATTTCATTTTTTTCTGCATGCAAGGACATGTTGCTAACCCCCGTGTGCTTCTTTGTAGCTGTTACATTAAGTAAAGCATGCCAAAAAAAGGAAGAATTCCAGAAACAGCTAGTTCTTTGTATTTTAGCATCTGATGGCCCACTATCTCATTGACTCAGCATGACCAGAGCATGCTCTTTCGTGGTTGACCCGCCATGCAAAATTTCCTCACTGGATACAGACTCTTTTTCGCTATTACACATGAGCATCATTTCTGACTCTTGCAAATCCCGCATGCCAGAGAAATGACAGAGTATGTGACATACTGCTCCACATGCAGGGATAGTTTGAAGAAAGATTATCTTGTCAATAGCCAAATCTGTTACATTGTGTGGGAATTGGGCTTTTTCCCTCCAGTTATCTGGAGCTGCACGGTACAAAGTATCATTGTATGCTAAAAGATACAATGTTTCAAAAAGAGGGAAATGAATCATTTCACAACTCCTTCCGTTTCCGTTTTGTGCTCTTCTCAGCTGGTGTGTGAGCTACATAAACTGAGAGTGAAGACAGGGTTCTCTTTCCTCAGCAACAGCCATTTTTACAAGTTTTGTGTAAAATGGCAGTGTTTTCATGTAGTAGCCAATTCATTTTTATTCTAACCCCATTAGTAGGGTTGGTTTCATTGTTAAGGCATTACACTGAAGTGCAGAAGACTTTTCTTACTACTCTGTCAAAAGCTTTCTGGATGACCTCAGAAAGCACTTCAGTTGTGTTTGGTTTGGTCGTTTGCTTGTTTGTTTTGTTTTGCTTTGTTTTGGGATGATGGTACACCCTTATTCCTTTTGCTAGCTTAGTATGTTCTTTAAGGTAAAAATATATTGCTACTCATTTATCAATTACTCACAGCAGGAAGGCTTCAGTTGGCTTTCTGAAACTGTAAGTAACTGTAAGTTAAACTGTACATGCTCTTATATGCTGGCACCTGACAAAGTATGGTCTATCCAGATACCTGGAGGGCTTTGAAGACCCATATGTTTTTTGTGCCATGGATCTATTTTGGATTGCTTTATTTTTTCATGGATGTTTTGATCTGTTTGGAAACCATTGTAGCTTATGATAACACTTGATTTTGAAAACATTTTATGCTGGAAATGAAATAGCTGCTTACCTGGAATCTAGGAATATTAATTTTAAGTCCAAACTTGCTCTGAACATAAACATGTTACTGTGAAGTTTGATCTCAGTGATTGCACTGGGAGGTAAAGATTGACCTACAGCCACCAGTCCAACGATTTGGTAACAGGAATCATACAAAGACATATCCAGCATATACTGCCGTATCTTCAGATAGCCGCTGCAGTGGATCACCTGGCATGAGAAGAAAACACACTCAGTATCTGATGGCAATGGAAGAGGCTGCAAGCCAGCTGACCACCCAGTTTCAATGAGGTTACAAAGCAATACACCCTTATAACACTTACATACTGCATAGTCTATTAAGGCTTCAGAAGTGCAGTTAATTTATAAATGGAGATTCAAACACAGTAAATGCAGGTCTTGTGTTTACTGCCAACATGATTAATCCAGTATTAAAATACATGCTCTTTGGGGACTACCTAGACTTTTTCTAGTTAATACTTTAAACCCTCTTTAATATAGATTTCTCATTGATACAGTCAGAATTCCTGTTATTAATCAAAAAATACGGAAGCTGCTTTTTCAAATGGCTCTCTCTCACATACACAGAGGTATATATAAGCATTTATATTTTAATGAGTTATTATTCTGATGAAAACCAGACACTTTAAAAATCCAGTGAAGATTAATGCATCACATTTATAAAAATTAACTGCTATATGTGTAAATGCACTAGAAATGAGCTTAAGATTTCCATTAAAGTTCAGATGACGTTCTTTTGACATATGTCCAAGCCCAGGGTCTTGAGAGCAGACTTCAGTGTTAAAGTGTAAAAATTCACTATGTCAGCTAAAGAGAGGGTAAAATTGTAACCTGGGGATTATCCAGAACATAAGATTTCTTTAATGTAGTGCTGGTGTTTGGAAATCATTTGTGCTCCTTCCAATTTTCTAGTCCAAACAGCAGACATACTACACATCATTCAGCTTAATTCTGTATTAGCTTCACTTTTAATTGTGTCCAATGGAAATGAATTAATTTCTACTTTCAGGAGAATTTAGGTTCAGGGGTATTTAGTACCCCTGAACAACCTACTAAATAGTCACCTATAAATGGGCTTCTCCTATATATATAACCTTCATTCCTCCTCTCTAATCACCGAAGTAATTAGTATGTTTAGCAGAAGTACAGTAGCAAGAGAAACTTATTTAAGATCCCTCTTCAGATCCTACTCATTGCCATACTCTTTGGTTTATGAGGTTTTCTTGTGCTTCAGCTAATCAGGTGATATTTTCAAAATTATTAAGTCCTGACTCTAAGTACTGTCAGAGAATAAATTTAGGCCAACTTCTTTCTAGATAAATACATCCTCAAATATTTCACTGTGCAAACTTTTAATAGTGAGCAAAAGAAAAAAAAAGAAGGTGATCCCTATGTTATAAATGGGGAGAAAAGAAATAAATAAAAATTAAAAAAAGAAGAAGGAAAAAAACCCCACTTACAAATATACAGAGATACCACCATTACAGACTCTTTTGCCTGATTTCCAATTCAGCTTTGGGACAGAATCATTCTTATTGGGAAGCAGCTGAGCAAACATGAGTCCATGTAATGAAGAATTATCAGTCTAACCAGGTAGATAGCAGTGTAAATAGACAGATATATGCCTGGACTTTGAACACATTCTTTTAAAGAGCTCTGCTTCTCTTGTGTGCTTTCCGTTTTGTTTTTGAATGACTTGAACAAAATGAATCCTCACCAGACTGCATATGAAGTACCCTTCTCTCCTGTTGCTTAAGGAATAGAATTATACTGTGCAGCTCAAAGAGCAGCAAATGCACGCTGTGGAGCTGAAAATAACTACGTGAATGGCAGGTGTTATTATAGAATCTCAGCATTTGCTATGGCTTCTCATTTAATGTAATAAATAAGAAACTAACACAAATGGTAAGATTTATTAACAGACTTGGTGGTTTGATACAATTCAACCCCAAGTTGATAGTAATGATTGTTTGTGGTAACATTACAGTCTCATTAATGTTAAGGTAATTCTGGTCAGGCCAGTGAAGTGACTAGTATGACAGAGTGGCTGCTCAGCCAGAGCACAGTAACACCAAGGCAGAGGGATGCAGGAAGAATTCCAAGTTCCTGCCTCACCTGCCTCCAGTTCCATAGGGGAGTAATACCCAGCTATGTGCTCTCCTTGCATGTCCAGGGCTGTCTTCCAGCCAGTTCCCCAGCCTTGAAGATCAGGAATCAGTATGTGGGAATGTGCCACAAAAGCAAATTCTAACACACTGTGAGAGTCTAGGCTTGCATTACTAAGGGAATCTGCAATGAGCAGTGGCAATTTTTTGACCTGTTCTGATTGTTTCCATCACAGATTTTGTTTTCAGCTACACATAGGTAAAAACCACTACATAAATCAACTTGTCATTTCTTGAATACTTGGGGTGGGGGCTAAGAGGGAGGCTGCAAAGCTTATATACATTACCTTGTAGCCACTGCATGTCAATCCTGCATTCCTCTTGGCTAGGACACACTTCATTCTCAGGAAAAATGACCTCTCAATTTCATATTCTGAAAGCACAAACCACACTGATCATTTATTACTGAAGATTTCAAAACTGTCCATAATATTGCCTTTCATTATTTAACAGATGTGTTTATGTCTCAGCCTTTGACAGCTGCAGAAGTCAGCCATTCTACTTTCCTGCTCAATCTCTGCCCTCAGAATTTGTTTCACCTTCACGTTAGGATTCCCTGTGAAAGCTGTACAAGCATGACTAGGTCTCCAAATTTCTGGTTTTACCACCATTCATAAGGCAATCACCTTGTTTCTAAACATCTGGGTACCAGCCCAAATTGGTAAGGTAAGGAAATGTATCCTTTGGAGTGCAGGTAAATGAAAGCACTCTCCAAAATAATAGTAGAATGGGAAACAAGAAAATTCATTGGTTTTGTAGTAATTTGAGTATATGTTGATAGTCGTGCCTAGACTGGAGAACTTCTGACCTCCATCTGCAATATTATTACCTGTTTCACTGACTTCCAAAACCATCTTGATAGATGGCTTTTAAACAAATTTCTTCATGGGTAGCCTCCAGAAGTGTTTAAAGTTAAATATTGCCCTGGTACCCACTTATTTTCTGCTAAGGATAAGTTACCATTATTTTTAACATTAATTATTCTCAATAACAGTTCAGACATCATTAATTAGTTCAGGCTTTTTACTGAAAGTTGTGGTTTTGCAGAACACAACTGCATTAGGAAAAGACAACTCGTTTTGTACGCTTGTGAACAGAAAAATCAGGGAAGTAGAGAGGTACTCAGATTTGTTGTAATGTGTATTACCTCTTAATTCCCCACAGAGTTTGATCGGAAGTCCACTGTAAACAGCTCGAGTCTTGCTTCAATTTGATTTCATTGTTGTGTCCCTGATTTTTGTGCATCCATCACCCAATTAACACCTCTTAGCCACACACCTGCATTGGCTTGAGCCTCAGAACACTACCTGGAACCGATAAACTCTATATAAAGTTCCAAGTTTAAAGGTCTGAAGATACAACCACAGAAAAAGGATTTAGTGAAGAGAGAAGTGCATCCCAACTAGAAACAGCCTTCTTGAGTATGTGAATTTTCCATTTATCTTCCTAATGCAAATCAGATCCATATGCGGAAAAGCAGGCACTTAAATGAACTGGCGTATCTACTGGAGTTTTAAATACAAATGTATACAGTTTGGTGGGAGGAAGCCCTACAGTACAGATTACTATTGCTGAAGCATGATCTCACAAGTAAAGAATGGATTTGATAGTTGGGAACATGCAATTCATGGCTTCAATACAGATTTTCTGTGTGACTTCACACTAGTTCTTGCTCTCCTTTTGCCACAGTCCCATGCACACAAAATAAAGGTAACTTTCTCCCTTCAAGGGGGCAAGGGAGAAAAATAATGAACAGTAATGAGCGTATAAAGACCATCCTCTCACGTGGACTCAGTTGCTAGCATTTATATGACTTTCATTCTTCTATAAAAAAAATGATTAGTGGAAGCAGAAGCAGAAACTTCTCATATGTCCTGCCACAAGACCTAAAAGGTTCTCTTTCAGTGATGAACTCCTTCCAGACACCCTATTCATTAGCCTTCTATTTGTTGCCTGCTTCATTTTTAAATGTTACTGCAGACTGGTGTACTGCTACCAGAAACACCCAGTTCTAACTTCATTCTTCCACAAGGCATAGGTTCTGAAACACTGTGTGGTTTTTAGGCATCTATAAAACTAGAGTAGTACCTAGACTGTAGGATAATATTTTGCTTTTATTGTTGAAATTGGTCATCATTGCATTATTTTAGAAGAGATCTTGTGTCTCTGATTTCATTATGGTAGATTGTAAGCAAGAGGTCCCCTGAACGCCAGTCCTTGCAACTAGCTACAGGTTCTCTAGGAAACCGGTAGAGTGTTTAAAACAATTCCAGGACAAACAGGTTGTGTGGTGTAGGAGGCCAGAGTAAATGAAACTAGAGTTGACTCCTACTTCTTCTAAGTGGTGTGGAGAGGGAAGGTTGATAGAATTGTGATTCAATAGACAGAAGAGTAATAATCAGTAGCTTTGTTGTTATATGCAACCAGGTGCAAAAATCTGTACCTGCAATTTAATAATGATGTGTTTATTAATTATTGATCATTAAATTAATAGGGTTTAGTAGTGTGTTGCTGAACCAAGACTAGTCTCTTAAATCAGTTTATCATACACCTGCAATCTAAAGAGGGAAAATTTATCCATGATGTAACTTGAGACTCATCTGGGAGCTTCCATTTTTGAGGCTTTATCTAGCTGATATGAAAACGCCTTAAGTAAGCAAATGGAGAGATGGTCCACGTGGCCAAAAAAGAATCTGGGCTCTGACTGACGTGCTGCTTTACCTGAACAGGACAAAGTAATGTATACATGATGGTAAGTGTTCCTCCTATGTCTATTAAGGGTGATTGATTTTGTTTGTGTGGGAGCCCACTGATGATGCAAGAGTTGCATCCCTACACTGGGGAGGAGGGCAACAGGAATTGTCTAAAGGAGAAAAAGAGAGACTGACTATTCCCAGATGGTCTGAGACCATAAGAACTGTTAAAGCAGTTATTTAGTAATGCAAAGTGTCTACAGCACAGGTGGATGCAGAGTGTTACAGCTGGGATTGTTACAATGGCTGGGTAAGGCTCACGGTTGTATCAAGGTGCCCAAAGAATAACGTGCAGGTGTCAGATGGCATCTGGCATTTTGTTTGCAGGATTAGACTTGAGGAACACAAAAGCTACCAGAGAGAGATCCTTGTAGGTGTGTGTGTGAGTGCATAAAATCCACTAGCAAGCTCTGAGACTCACTCACTGGCAAGGAAGAGCAGGACCAGACCATTTATGTTGTTCATGCTTGCGTGAGTGCCATTAGTGCGCATGTGGTGCCTGTTCTTCTGTCTGTGTTGACCTGTCATCCATAGGCTCTGTGAACATGTATCTTTGTGTACACCTACTGGGAATAAAACCATCTCCAGACCTTACCAAGCGATTGCAAAATACGAAGAAGCAGTAAGACCAAAACTGTCACATAAAAAGCCGAGATGTGCAAGACTGTGAACAGTGTGAATTAGTATTCGTATTAACTGATACTTTTGCCAGTGTGACTCCCCAGTAACCTGCAAAGTAGCAGAAGGGGGTATCAAAGCAAAAAAAAGAACTAAAGTAAATTTGTAACAGTAAAGCTGATTAGGAAATAAAGAGGCGCCGGCATCCTGCTGGATGTTAATACATCCATCAATATAATGCAAAACTTAAAATATCACATCCAGGCTGTATCTGATGCAGTTAAGATGGTCTACTCTGATGAAGAGAATGTAGAAAGAAAATGAGGTACTTAAAGGTTTAGCAAGCCAAGAGAGAGATGTTGAATATTCAAATAAGAGAAATCAGATGAGTTGTGAGAAAAGTGATTACTAATGAATGCTGTCCTGCTGAAGAGGTTAATCCCAAAACTGTAGGGAGATATTAGGCATGAAAGCTCAGTTATAAAGCTGGACAAAAAGCCTGTAGCTTTAAATAGCCAGCACCTGCTCTAAAAGCAGAATGACCGGAGATGTCCAAGGATGTAGAAAACTCTGAAATTAAAGAAGATAGAAACCCAGTAAATGTAAAATATTCAGTCCAGGGTTAAGTAAAAGGTGAATGTAACCAATTATTCTTAATGGTTAAGTGATTTTATCAATCAGAATTAAGTTTTGAAAAAATTCAAAAATATAACAACATAGAGCATCTAGACATAGTAATGTAATTATTGATACCGCTAAGGTTCTTTCAAGCAAACATGTAAGCACAGCACATGTAAATGACAGAAAGAATCTTAGGCTATCAAGAAACTAGAAGTGGTTTGAAACAGAGAGGAAACCGATTAAGTTCTGACAGTTCTTAAGTAATTAAAGACTGTATGTTGAACACTGATAGGCTTGGGACATCAACCACCTCTCTGTTCCAGTGTTCAACCACCCTTTCAGTAAAGAAATACTTCCTAACGTCCAGTTTAAACCTCCCCTGATGCAGCTTCAAACCATTCCCACACGTTATCACCAGATACCAGGGAGAAAAGCTCAGCACCTCCCTCTTCATGTCCTCTCTTCAGAAAGCTGTACAGAGCAATGGGGTCACCCCTCAGCCTCCTTCTCTCCAAACTAGACAAACCTGAAGTCCTTAGCTGCCCCTCACAGAACATTCCTTCCAGCCCTTCCATCAGCTTTGTTCCCCTCCTCTGGATGCATTCAAGAACCTTCACACCTGTCATGGGCTGAACCCAGGACAGCATCCTTCTTAAATTGCAGAACCCAACACTGCACACAGCACTCAAGGTGAGGCCACACCAATGCTGAATACAGGGGGATAATTGCCTATTTTAGCTGGCTGGTTATACTGCGTTTGATGCGCCCCGGAATGCGGTTTATCCTCTTGACTGCCAAAGCCATACCCAGCTCAGCATCAACCAGCACGCCCAGATCCCTTTCTGCAGGGCTGCTTTCCAGCCACTCCTCTCCCAGCCACTTGAGGTTTAAAAAAAGTGAGCAGTCACCACATGGAGATGGCCAATTTTACAGCAAATCATGCTAAATTTCACTGTTGTTGTACCTCTTATTCAGCACTATTTCTCTGAAATATCTACTCTTCCAGCAATTCCACTACATATGACAAAATCTGCCCATTTAATTGCACCTTCTCTAGCATTTGCTACAGCCATCTGTAATTCTGACAAACAGCTGTGTATTGCTATGAAAGGTTTTACTGAAGTTCTCCTTTATGGGGGTAAGTATTGTAGAATGGATCTGCTTTTCCCATCTTCCCCATTACTTTCTATGCCAGCAACCATTTTCCCTCTTTACCTAAATGTGACTTGTTTTGCTCTCCCAAACAATTTCAAGATAATTGGGAAATTGATCCTTCTTTTCAGAAGTGAGTTGTATAAATTTCAAAGTTTGTACATTTTTTCATTCAAGTTTTTGTTGTTTTTTTTTTTCAGAAGATGAGTCAAGAAAATGTCTCAATAGCTGCTATAGTTAAAAAGAAACCTCCGGCCCCACTTCTAAATTACTATCTTGAAATTCTCTGATGATAGCTTCATGAAAAGCATACCAACCATCTTAGTAAAGCTCTTAACATTTACCAGAACTTATTGATGTTGTGTTTGTCTACTGCAGGAATTAGAGATGAAAAGCAGAGCTTTAGGGTTCCTTCTAAATGTTTACCCTCTCATTTTTGGCATAGTGCTTTTCTTTATCCAGTTATGTGGAACATGATCGAAGGTCTATTTTTCAATTCCAAGCAGTTCCAATATTTGTTAGAACTTGGACTTACTGATGATAGCGGATTTCTAATTTTTTTTTTTTTCCTCCCTGTGTCAGTGTTTAAAATTTGAAAGTGATTGTCCTCTTTCCACTGCTCCACAAACTTTCATTGAAATCTTTTCAAGAGTGAATGGTGAGACTCTCAGTTTTCATTCTGGAATTCTAGTTTTCCATTTTTACCCAACTGTGTGATTGGGTAATAGTTGGAAATGAAAACTGATGCAAGTAAAAGACTAGTTTTGATCAACTTGATTGTATTCTTTAAGCATATTTCTCTATCTTTTCTGCTGCTCTTCTTTGGAAAAGTGTAACTGAGGTTACTGAGATCTGACTTTTTCAGTATGTCTACTAGCAGATATTTTAATTAAATTGACATGTCACTTGTAATGAGTTTTATAGGGGGAGGTACTGCAAAACAGAGTCCATATCCGTGTTCAAGATGCCCATTTCAAATAAATCACTGTTTATTTTTTAACCAAACTCTATGTTTCCCTCATCAGATGCAGAGAAGTTTTTCTGTTCTACCAATTTATTACTGTATCTTCTGATCATCATACAGAGGATCCCTCCTTGAAGCACTGCTACAACATAATTGAGAAGATTCTGTAAAAGCTATAAATGAGGCAGAGAGTAAATGGCTTAATTCAAATCCTAGCTCAAACTTATCCACGTTAATATCCTCACAAAGCTGAAACACAGCAACCTGTGAATGAGAACATAGAAAAACATTGCTGTCTATGGCTATATGTAAGTTGGATGTCTTTCTCACATCACTGAGTACCATTTCTACAAAGCATACCTTCTCCACTAATCCCTTGTCTTAGCTTAGCATATCATGCAATACAGTTTGACTGCAAGCACTAGTCAAGTCTGTTTATATTTTACAGATTTGTATTTTCTTACTCTCATACCAGAATAAATATCATGATAAATAAAGTTATTCTTGCTATTTTGGATAAAGAATTTGTGCATTTCTTCACTCATATTGCACATGACTGCCAAACAGGATTCTCCAAGCATTTCTGTGAAATTATGGTAAGCTTTATGGAAGCCAGAGTTGTCCATCCCTAGGGGTACAACTATGAAATCCATCTTTGCTTTCCAGTACATCTTTCATGTCTTTTGAAAGAAAACAGTCAAAATATTCTGTGGTTGGTATACTGCTTTCACAGTGGACTGAGAAAAAAGATCATTGTAGGGTTTTTTACAGCTTCAATTCTCATGCCGTTATTTTCCCTAAGGTAAAAACTACTATTTTATGTTTCTTTCCCAAAGCTCCCAACTTTTGACAGAAGCAAAATATGAGATTGTTTTGTTGCAGAGCCACTTTTCAAGTTAATATATATCAGCATGCAAATAGTATGCTGCAGCACCATGCGCTGCTTTAAGAATGCATGTCTCATCTGTCACTACAAAAGATACAAAGCCACATTAAAATTGGGATCTCTTGACACAGTTAATGATTCATGTGTACCTTACATGGCAGCTTGGGTGTAATGTCAAATTTCAGCTATAGTGTGGGAGAGGAAACCTATTCTCAAAAGGCACATTTAGACCAAAGCGCTGTGCATTTGGTCACCTGCTTCTACCTTCCCTCCAGTCCAGCTTGTGTGGAGACACGTGCCTGCTAAAGCTAGTACATTCCTCTGGAGAGAAGGCACAGGTGTGATAAACTGTACTCTATGTCCCTGCTGGACTGTTTTACAAGGTGGAAACACAGATACCACAGGTTCATGTCTGGATAACACTTTATGGCCCATCCCCCAAACACTCTGCATGTTTTTGCCTTTTCAGTTGGTGATTTTCATCTTACCCCCTCTATAGTATGAAGTCCCACGTGTTCTACTCTTATTCTTGTTTAATCTGCAAAGCATCTGTGTCCCACACAGCATATTACTGACTAGAAGAACATGTGAGTAACTTGGCTAGTCTCCTATAAGCATAACAAGGCTTTTGTGAGACACAGGAAAGCTACTGCCACAGCTTCTACCCCTTAATTCTGAATGAGGGTGGCACCAACTTCTAGAACAAACAAGAGGAAAAAGCACTGTACGGCACATATAAAAGAAATGCTTGTGTGATAGCATACACAGTTTTAAGGTAGTCCTTAAAGCTGGGAATCCAGGATTGACCAACAGGGCCAGCATGAGAAGGGGCTTGCAAATGCCTTTGGCAGACTTTCCTTATGACAAGATCAGAAGCAGGCCTGGAGATGAGTTAGTAGAAAATGAGAAGTTAGACATGTAAGCCTAGTGCATACTGACTGTCTTTATGATCGCTATGCCAGAAAGAACAGGGCAAAACTGAGGTTGTAACTGAGACAATGCCTCAATGTTAAATATTGCATACAAAGTTATATATGAAAACAACATTCCCCTATCCTTCCTTGGTATGTGTGGTCTAAACTGATTCCAAGTAAGACAGAAGAGACAAAATAGGTTAGACATATTTTCCCTTCTCCTTGTTACACTGCAGCATCGTTACCTGCAACACGCAGGTTGCAGGCGTGAGTATTTCAGAATATTCATCTTTTTTGGCAAATGAGTGGCACCAGCTGAATTATAAAATATAAATGCCTTACATGGCAAAATTGCAAATTATGTGCAGAGATAGATCAAGTTCCTATGCACACGCTAAATTGAAAACTGAGGCTTGTGGGCCGGGTTGGTTTGAACTGGTAATGCTCCTGCTGTGGTAGGAAAGCAATCAGTTCCGTTGTTAGCATGTGTCCTAGAGTTCCAAGCTTGCATGAACTGCCCAACTTCCGTCCCCATTTGCACAGCTTGTTCTGTGTTGTGACTGTACTCAGAATCCTGTCAGAGCTGCACAAGGTAAATTGTCTCTTTTGTCGTTCCTGTCATTCAAACTCAGCCGTTTGCTAGTATTTGCCCGAATTACCCTTTGCTCCTGTAAGTGTTGCTTCCAAACTTTTCTTAGTGAGGAAACTTAACAGGACGGTAGGCAGAAAGGAAAAGAACAGTTTTTGTAGTCTGAGACACTCTGCTGTCTTTGGTATATTTTACTGTCAATTACCAATGGAGAAAAAGAAAATACTGGGGTGCCATCAGCCTGCTTTCTTTCCCACTTTTGTACATTCAAAGTAGTAATGACCAGTGGTAACAAGATCATCATGTTAAACCATTTCTTTCAATAAGAAAGAAGTATGTATGAAAGAGGTTCTTCCAGGAGAGGAAAAGTATACACTGGCATTTACTTCTTAGCTGACTGAAATAGAGCCCTTAAAGCATCAACTGAAGTGGGAAACCTGGCACAATGTATGCCACATTTCTTGTGTAACTTACATTAGGGTTATAACCAGTCATATAAGAATTATCAAGTCATTTGCAGACAGTTGGAATGTCTACAAAAACTACGGTATTCCTCTTTCCCTTTGTGTGCTCTGGGGAATGTTAATACATATTGCTTTTAGTATACCGTGCGTTGGTGTGCAAGTCAGCAAAAATTGGAAAGCTATTGACATTTTAAAGGGTGGAAATATCAGAAAAAGCATATGAAACTAATAAAAGAGACACACAAAGTCTGACTCCAAATACACACATGGAAGAGCAGCACACAGTGCTGAATCCTTTTCAGAATTGCTTCATTGCTTGTCTCAGTTAACCTGAGGTACAAATAACTCTAATTTTACTTGCTTGCTTGCATTCAGCTGCAGCGATGACAGATGGACTGATGAGTTGTACCCAGCTTGACTACCCTGATATTTTATGCTAAAATTTCCTTATTTATTCTTACAGATTGGCTGCAGGAGGTACAGCATTTCCCAAAAACCTCCAGAAGGTTTGGTAAATGTTGCTGCCACAAGCCTACCACTCTGTGCTGCTGTTAAAGAAAGAATTCTGCAAAACTGATTGGAACAGACACACTTTTGACAGCAACATCATTTGAGTTCTTAAGGTCATGACTTCTTGTAGTATGTGCATCCCAGCTTGTGTCAGCATGTTGTTTCCTCTAAAGAGTGTGCTAGGGGGAGGTGGGTGTAGTCAGTAATCCCAGTGCAGTCCTCAATATTCAGTCCCTGAAAGCCAGCCACTAATTCAGACACATTCAAAATGCTTATCAGCTCTGGACAAAGCACTCTGTAACAGTTGCTTCACAAACCTCTCTCAACATTTTATCCCCCACCATGCTAGTACCACAGTGCTTTGCTGCTGAGCTGTACCACCTTAGACTTACTAGCCTGACAGACATTTAGTCTTATGCTACAGATGATGTGAGGTGAAGTGAGGCGAAGTGGAGGGCAAACTCCTCACATACCTCCATGAAGTTCTGGAGCTATTGGCTAGGCGGAATCTTGCATGGCACCACGACCTACTAGGTCTCCTGCACTAAGCAGAGGAGTTATGCAGCATCACTGGGTCTCCAGTCAGTCATAAATGTAACCTTAAAGTCTTCCAAGATTCAGAAACTACTGTTACCTAACATCCCCACATTTTGGAGCCCAACCACCCTGCTGGATGATTATCTTCTGATCCAGCAGGAGAATCGCATCCAGTGGACCCAGGTTGTTATTTCTTGAAGAAACAAAAAAAGAAGGTCTTTCAGAGTTGTAAGTGCACAAGGAGAGACAGCATACATCAGCACAACTTTTCTACATCCTAAGAAATCAGTTTCTCAGCCCTACATCATGGAACAATTCCCAAATTTCTGTTAGTTAAGTGTTGCATATCTTAGGATAGGGGCCCAAGAATCCTTTTATCAGCCTATGCAACACATACAGATGGTATAGGGAGTGGAAAACTGAGGTGTAAGGCTTCACAGGTACAAAATGTGTTCTGGCTGAACACATTAAAATGCTGCAGACCAGTAATACATTAAGCAATGTTTGGAATGGTATGAAGGGATGAAGGGGCAGTGAAGTCATCTGAGATCTGAGCACAGCCAGTACACGTCGTTCACGTCATTTGGAAAAGATCAAATTATATACTTTTTTTTTTTCTACTAATCTATCCCAGTTGAATATAATGGATTAATTTTGTTACAACTGGTGCAAAGTTGGCCTAAAGTCTCATGTGAGGTGATTCGCTAAGGCATACCCTACCTTTAATGTCTGTGTGAGAGAGATTATTCTTTTCCCAACTCCAGATCCCCTCAGAAAGAAAGTCCAGCTGTTGGTTTCTTTCATAGCAAGGGATCAGTACATATTGCTTTACATTTTCAATGCTGGTCATGCAAGTAAAAAGGCAGTTTAAAGACTTTGTAAGTTACAGCTGAAAGTCTCCAAAGCCTCCACAGATCATGGGGCTTATGGCTTTCATTGAGTCATAGCTTGCACACTTTAAAGGACAGAAAAAAAGCATTAGATCATAGGTGTAAACCTGTACAATGAAGTTCATTAAACTTCAGTCTGTTACCCCCGTACTGAGCTCAGTAACTTCTGTTTGCCTTAAGCGTATCTTCTATAAAGACATATAGCCTTGATCTGAAGACATCAAAAGAGGAAGAAACCATTGCTTCCTTCAGTATTTTGTTCCTGTGGTTAATCAAACTCCTAGTTATAAATGTGTATATTATTCTAATTTGAGCTTTTGTGGTTTCAGTTCACAGACATTGGCCCTTGATATGTTTTTTCTTCTAAAACAGTCCTTTAGTTCCCAGTATTTTCTTCCCTTGGAAGTATGCATAAACAGTAATCAAGTCACCTCCCGTTCTTCTTTTTGATAAGCCAAACAGATGGTGTTCTTTCATCTCTCATTATAAGCCTTTCCAGTCCTTCAGTCATTTTTGTGGCTCTCTTCTGTACTTTCTCTAACTTGCCTTTTCTTTTTTTAAAATGGACAACAGAATCATACAGAAAAATCCAGTGTCCATTTCACTAATACTATTATTCATTCCATTCAAAATTACAATTATTCATCCTTGCTATTCCTCCTCACTAGTTTTCTGGTTTTATGCCCAAGGATTTCCTGTTCCCCCTTCTGCCACAGCTTCATAACCGGAGCTCACACCAAGTTGTTTGTGCTTTATGACTTTTAAATGCTTCTCAGCATTGCTGCCCTCTAATTTCTTGCCCCAAAATCTTCCCTCAGCATAACTTGCCACAACGCCATGCTGGACTTATCTAAAGAGTGATGACTTGACAGACAGTTCACCAACATTCATTTTCCCAATTTTTATTGCATTTAATATTGCTATGAAGTCTGACAGCATATGATTATTTGGGAACTTTTACTGTCCTTAAAAAAAAAAAAAGAAAGTATCTGCTCTCTGTGCTTGAAGATGTGCCTTTTTGCACCAGAAACATTAGGATATCCAAGGCAAATATAAAAAAAGAATTAATAAAAGCTATAGTTTAAGAAGGCTTTAGCCTTTTAAACTAATGCATCATTTCTGAGGCTCAGTTATCTGAATGAAAACAGAGAAACCCACACTACGTCTGATTTTATGCAGTGAGCAATAATTTGCATTTCCCTGAGAAATAAAACTTATACAAATAAGATTTCTAGAGCTCAACAGCTGCAAGGCTTCTACCTTTCTCACGGCTTTCAGGTTTGGTCTTTCAGGAAAGCTTCTCTGGAGCTAATGAAGCACTGAACTACAAGGGAAGGTTTGAAGAGAATAATGAAGGACAATGAAGAAGATTAAAAACAAATGAACAAATCAATAAAGGGACAACATTAAACTTTATGAAGACTGTAAAACTGGAGGATAAAAATAACCTGTACTCTGAGTTATTCAGTACCAGTAAAGGAATATCACAAAGTATAGATATGTATGTTCATGTTTGTGATTTTATTTCTATCATGACAGATCTTATCCAGCAACAACTGCTGAAATAGCAACTGAACTAAAAATATGCATACATATCCGAGAATTAGCCGAGAACACAAATTGAGCAAGTAAAGTTGCATGAGCCAAGCTGTAAATTTGTGTATAAATGTCTGTGTCTGCAGGGCAGTATTCATTTAACTCCTGAGTAATAGCACAGATTGCAGAGATCTATAACACAATAAAGTTATAAAAGGAAAATTTTTATTAGACTCCGTGACTTGATGATTTATATGCGGTTTAAAATATTAAGAGAGATAAAAATGACAAAAAAACCTCTTTAAGAAGTCTGTTTTCCTTTTTATTAGAAAAAAAAAGCCCCTTTCATTCAACTTCCCTCTGTCCTAAGTTATTTGTAGAACTCCGTGTTTTATTTAAATATTCAAAATACCTATTAAGATACAGACAGACGTTGCTGCATTCCTGTTAAAGAGGTTTCAGGGCTTAACTGAAGAAAAATGGGAAACCAGCTTTGATTTCCACAGGCCAGGTAGTTTCAGGATATACCTCCAGATATATACATAAAATGGATATGCTGGGGAAAAAAAAAAAAAAAAAGGAACTACTGGCACAGGGCAGACAAATATAAATAGATATTTGGTCATTGTTCATTTTAAAAGATTTATCTATGGATTCTGGAAATTTTAACACACACATACTAACATGCACACCCATGCATCATGTGAGGAAGAAACACACAGCAGATTCACATAAAATAATCCCTATACAAACCAGAACTCAGCTTAACTCCTTTTTCATCTTCTCCAAGTCTAGAAATCCAAATGAGATCCTGTTCTTCTGAGGTTTTTATCAATTTCCTCTGTTACTCAAAAATTTAGACAAAACAAAACATATGCAAATGGATCTCATTTCAAAGCGAATTTTCCTTTACCTTTGTACTATTGAAAAAACAGAGTTTGATGTTAATAACAAACAGCATCTATGTAGAATGAGGTAAAGAAAGCTACAGAGAAGGAGGCATATATCTCGGGCTAATTATACCATCAGCAGAACTTCAGATTGAAACATTTGCAAGTACTTAATTTAACAGTTTGAAAAGTCTTTTCAAACACAACCAGACCAGAATTACACTTCACGATAATGAGAATTTGTTAAGAAATAAATTTGACCGTAAGTAGCTAAAATGAGAGAGACCTGATTGTTTCAGAAAACTAATGCTAACAGGCAAGATAAGCATCCAGAGACTTGCAAATATAAGCAAGAAACAGGCAGTTCCTAGCTCTGGACAAAAACCCCCAAACCTTCTGGAACTGCTGTGCTAGTGTGCTTATCTCACTGCTTCTAGCAAACCAGACAGTGGGTATATATCAGAAGAACTGCATGAAATGTTACGGGTATATACCAGAAGTATTACCTTTGTTTACCAATAAGGCATGAAAAAAGAAAAAAATGTTGGGTTTGTTTGGGTTTCTTTAAAGTCAACATTTAAGAAACACAACAAACTCCCTGCCTGAGGAATGAGCAAACTATGAAGAGGGTACAATGCTCTGCACTGATGAAACCACAGCAGTCAGAACTGTGGTGAGATCACAAGGTACAGAAAATGTACAGGCACCAGAACTGATTCTTGTATAGAACTGTTACAGAACCATAGTGCAAACCCAAAGCTCCTCATGTCTTTAGGAGATGTGCCTTAAGAAGGCCAGTAAAAACTAGCAGAATGTGAGCCCCAACTGATGAAGCAATTATGAAATGCATGTGGAAGCACATTTTACATGATGAGAGCCAGATTATTTTTGATATTTTAAAGTTCAAAATATTGCCCCAAGGAAACAAAAGCTACTAGTTAGTGCAAAGATGAGCGCATTTTTGTTAGTTATATAGTAGTTCCGACACTGAAGTAACAACGTAATACACAAAGGGTTATGGTAATATTTATGTGTGGCGGCTAAGCACAGCCAGGGTGGACAGTCTGATCCAGGCGTTCACATAATCAATTAGAGTTCTGCTGTCTTTCCTGACCCTCCATCCAGATTAGCATCATACTGTATGGATACACGTGGATGAATCATCTGCAGCACCTGAACAGGATGTGTGAAGAGGCTTGGTGAATCAGTGATCCAGTATGAAGACAAGAGGACATTATTTTCCTGGAGAGATCACTTTTTATAGGAGTTTCTAAATCTAGGTCATTTACAAAACCCATTTTTGCTCTTCCTACCCAGTGGAGGGTATTAGGTCTGGCTTTTTGTCCAAGTTTCAAATTAAACAGTTGTTTTTAAAACATTAAAAGTGTCCTCCTATTTCCCAGTTTCCCAGATGTGATTTTTTTCCTCTAAGACCACATAGCTGCAGCTGTGCACAGCTAGACTATTGCAACATTCCTGCAACCTCAGCAGTGATGACAAAATAATAGAGATTAGATGATCACTGAGCAAAATCTGAAAACCTGTTTAAAACTGCATGGAGTCCATGACATGAAAAGCATTATTTAATCTAGGATACCTTATTCCCTTTAGTACAACAAAATAAAACCCTGGGTCACAGTTTCAAGTTCATGCTCCTCCTCCATTCATGTACATAGCTTCATACTGAATAAATATGAACTTGTCACATTTCAGCCTTGGGTTATAACTTCTTTTAGTTTTTCAGTGGTAGTTTGATCACAGATCACACAAGTACCTTGTAAGAGGTGAGGGTGAAGAGGCTGGTGAGCAGTAAGAACAGCTGTCATCTCATCATGATCAGAAGGATGTATGTACTCATAAATGCTGTTACCAGTAAGCTCCACCTGTGAAGAGACATGTAACACATGAAGCAGTGCAGCTGGCTAATTTTCTTTTTCCTATCCCAAAAGTGTTCTTAAGTAACCTGCCTACACCACATCTGGGTAACTACACACCATTTTAAAAACATAAGTTCAATGTACCAAAACCGTGCTCCTAATTATACCCATTAAACTAAATTAATTCCTTCTTCATCAGTAACTAATATTAAAGGGGCTTCTGTGGGAATTTCTGGTGATGATCCCGATACAGAAAAGATGCTATTAGAGAGAGCTGGCAAATGAAGTGATAAACTAGAGCAGCTGCAGAAATGTTAAATTGCTGCAAAATTGGATAAAATCTCTGTGAATGGTATTAATGTTTCTTGAGAAGACAGACATTTTAAAAAAATAAGTTTCTACAGGTTCCCAGGGACTATCACCTGCATTCAGCTGGCAGCTGAGATTTCAGAGCCAAACCACTAGACTCACACAATTCCTCTGTGTGTTTTCAAAGATGATCCACCACACTCAACCCGCAGTAGTGCGAAGAGTTCAGAACAGTAGCCAGTGAATTCAAAAGGCAGACAGACTTCCATAGATTTTCATGGGCACTGGATTGAGCCTTTGCTGCTTTAAGCAAACATGCACAGTAAAGATTAGATCTATCTTAAATATCTGTGTATTCCCTCTTCCCACTTGAACTTTGCTCACGCAAGAATGTATTTTTGTCTTTCCCACTGTCATACCCATAATAACTGCTACCCAAAAAAAAATGAATAGTGTGCACCGTATGTCTTTTTTGCTAACTCTATTTGCCACGTATGAAGCTCACCAACAAAAGTCTCCAGATAGATGCAGTAATTGATTTAAGGAGTGAACCAATACTTTGAGCCTGTGTTTTAAATTACTGTCAGGCTGCCCAATTGTTCGGTGTGGCCTGATGTGCCTTGGGCCCCCAAGATCAGAGACAGCTGAGAGGTGAAGTAATTTAACCTATTATTCTCAGCCAGTCCTACTGATTTGCTAAGATGTGTGAGTTGCCCTTTCTTTGGAATAAATGAAGTTGTCTACCCCACAAAGCAGTCTTTTCCGAAAATGTTTCTCATCGTTCCATTTTCTGCATTATTCATGGAATGTCTCTTCCCAAGACTATGCAAACTAACTTTCTTTTTCTAGCCATCTATTCCCCACTGCTTCTCTCCAACACCCCCTCCCTCCAAAAACAAACAAAAAAAACAACACTAATTTGATATTCTAACCAGAATAAAATTTCACTAAATAAGGGGGACAGAAGGGGGGGGGGGGGGGGGGGGCATAGAGAGAGTGAGGAAAAAGAAAAGCAATGGAGAAATGGAGAGAAAAATAAAGAAGACAAAGATGTGAAGAAACATGAAGAGAGATGGAAAGAAAAGAAAGGGGGAGAGAGAGAGAAGAGGAAGGGAAGGGAAGGGAAGGGAAGGGAAGGGAAGGGAAGGGAAGGGAAGGGAAGGGAAGGGAAGGGAAGGGAAGGGAAGGGAAGGGAAGGGAAGGGAAGGATTATTTACTCTGATTCGTTTATATGGTTTTCTTTAGAAGTTCTCCTTAAAAACACTGGCTGTTCCTTTTCAGGATTGTAACAGGTGGGGACCTTTTATAGTAACACTTTATATTCAAACTTTACTGGAGGGGGAGGAAGGAGAATATACAATCTCACTGTGAGTCATGCTTCTCAATGCTTTTGTTTTTAACAGCATGGGAAAAACATACTGTGAATGTTCATAGTTTTCCCCATAAATATCATAATCACCTACAGACACATAAACCAGGTTAAAAAAAAAATTTCTAACAATTCTTACAGTGACATGCATTTCATTGGCCTGGATGCTTGGTAAACCAGAACGTGTGTGGTTTGGCCGATATGCTGAAAGAAAGGAATGCCATCCAGAGGAACCTTGACACACTTGTGAGGTGGGGCAGTGCCAGCCGTATGAAGTTCAACCATGCCAAGTGCAAGGTCCTACACCTGGGTCAGAGCAATCCCAGGCACAGCTACAGGTTGGGCAGAGAAGAGATTCAGAGCAGCCCTGTGGAGAAGGACTTGGGGGTGTTGGTTGATGAGAAAATGAACATGAGCCGGCTTCAGTGTGCATTTGCAGCCCAGAAAGCCAACTGTATCCTGGCCTGCATCAAAAGGAGTGTGACCAGCAGGTCCAAGGAGGTGATCCTGCCCCTCTACTCTGCTCTTGTGAGACCTCACCTGGAGTATTGTGTGCAGTTCTGGTGTCCTCAACATAAAAAGGACATGGAACTGTTGGAACAAGTCCAGAGAAGGGCCACGAGGATGATCAGGGGACTGGAGCACCTCCCATATGAAGATAGGCTGAGATATTTGGGGCTGTTCCGCCTGGAGAAGAGAAGGCTGCATGGAGACCTCATAGCAGCCTTCCAGTATCTGAAGGGGGGCTACAGGGATGCTGGGGAGGGACTCTTAATTAAGGACTGTAGTGGTCAGACAAGGGATAATGGGTTAAAACCTAAGCAGGGGAAGTTTATATTTGATATAAGGAGGAAGTTCTTTACTGTGAGGATGGTGAGGCACTGGAATGGGCTCCCAGGGAAGTTGTGAATGCTCCATCGCTGGCACTGTTCAAGGCTAGGCTGGACAGAGCCTTGGGTGATATGGTTTAGTGTGAGGTGTCCCTGCCCATGGCAGGGGGGTTGTAACTAGATGATCTTCAGGTCATTTCCAACCCTAACTATTCTATGATTCTGTGAAAAAAAAAATATCATAGAAGAAAAGTAACACTGTGGTCAAATTTCAGACCGAAAGGAGTATCATTTGTGACCCTGTTCTTATTATTTTGTCTTTGACTAATAGTGATTTTGTTGAAGAGCATGTTTTGCCTTTGAAATTAAAACAATTGTATCAGAGAATACAGCTTCCAAAAAAATACAAACATTTATGGGTGGCTATACACAAAAATCCTGTTCCTTCAATACAAGGAGTTTCTTACAAAAGCAGTATTAGCCAACCTGACTAGCAGCATCAACTGTAGCAATCCAGACAATCTTGTTGCATCTCTGATGTTACCGAGCATATTCATAAGCACATCAACGTGCATCTGCTCTCTTACAAAGTATAATTCATGGGTCTCTCTTGCTTTTCCAAAAGTCACTACCAATTTCAAAAGGGCTACTTCCAGAAATACATATCTGTTCACAGAATTCACAGGACTGAACCCAAGGTCATAGTTTTATCCAAACTGTAATTTGCTTCCAGGGCTTATACCTAAATTTCAGAACTAAAGTGCTTTGTTAAACTAATGACTAGTTTTTCTCATTACACACATAGGAATATTTTCTACTCTGATGCATGCATTTGCAACCCCAGCAAAATCAGCAGGAGGTGAACATACAACACTGAAACCAAAATTGACCGTAAAAATGTGAGTGGAAACATAAAGCTGCCAGTGAAGAGATGGGGGCTACATAAGAGTCAAATAACCAAAATATGTATACATAATTTTGAAGCTGACCACAGTCTCCTGCTACACATAATGCATGCAAGCCCTTTTAAAGCCTACAATGAAACACTGAAAACTTACAAAAATAAATTATATGGTTGAATTCATAAACCTCAGGCTTATTAAACCAGCTTCCTTGATGCAGCTTTTTAATATCTGTAAATACCTGCTTACTACCAAATATTGCTGTTTCCTACTAAGAGGTTTTTTATGTGTAACTCAGCTGCACATTTTTTCCTGCCAAGAAATGATTCATAATAAACACAGAGGACCAAGTAGATGGATTCTAGAGCAAATAATTACATATTTTGCCTTTCATATACTTACTTGATGAAAGAAAAATAAACTTTTGAAAAGTTCAGATGTTTGTGGTTAAATATTTCAATACTTATCAAAAGTCAAAGATAAGCTTGGCTCACTCATGGGCCTAGAAAACAGCTGGAATAAGCTTCAGACTTTCAAAATCAAATATATACGTAGGTGTATATGTATGTATCTTTCACCATTGTTTCCTAAGAGGATTTTCCTCTCCATTCTGTGTCTTTGGACCCTAAGGGAAAAAAAGTATTTGGAGAATTTGAACCTATTTGTTATCCATGAAAAAAAGAGAGAAGGAATTGGCTCTCTCAGGTAGTATAAGTCAGTTCAACGCTAGTCTGAGGCCAATCAAAATTTGATGGAGGAGGGGGTCCTAAGTATCAGTATTTACAATATTTATCATTACAACTGAGAGCAAAGGTAGATCAAAATCCAAAGCCACAAATTAAGTGATAGGTCCACAAGTAAAGATGCAGCCTAGTCAGCAGTATTGTTTCTGATTATCTGATGCTGAGACAGAAATGAGTAAAGCAGTGCTGAAAAACAATCCTTAATGTTGGTTTTGAATTTTAAACTAGCTTAACTACACCAGCCAGTGAAGGGTTATTCAGAAGCTCTAATTTCTTTCTGCTGAAGTTAAATTCAAGATCAACTAGAAGATAAAGGCTACTGTAGTAGGTCTCCAAGAAAATCCTGCAAAATATTTTTAAATGGATTTTTTTTTAATTTAGTTTAAATATATATTTTTAAACAAATTGCACTTTAACTGGAAATCGGTGTGTGGACCATTTAATTGTCAAGTTATTTAATAAAAGGGCCTTTCTATGCACACCCTAAAAGATTTTCTACAATCATCATCACTCTGGTCTCAGCTTGTATTGGCTGGAGCTGTATGAGAGCACTTGTTGAGAATATAGTGTGGGATTATGACTTGGTGAGAGAGGCTTGTAGAATTTGCTTCTACAGACCAATCTCATTCTTGCTGATGGCAGTGGCAAAACTCCCAGTGATTTCCAGAGAAGTAGGAACAAGAACTCATTTAGAGCCCTGGGAAGCTTACAGGAACATCCTAGCGTTAATGTATTAATATCCTAGTACATAGGAGTAGCCTAGTATTAATGCTAGTACTATTTAAAGCAAAATTGTCCCTTCAAAAATAGAACATTGAGACATAGCAAAAAGAGTTAAGATGCTAAAACAGTATGTGGGGTGGGGGGGGGGGGGGGGGGGGGGGGGGGGGGGTGGGGGTTGAACCCACTGCCTTGTTCAGGTGGGATTTTGTATTTGTAAATAAACTATGTGCTGTGAAACTGCTGGAGAACTTAGTGTTTTGAGAGTCTAAAACGTGCCCTCAGATTTGACATCCCCCTGTCCTCTCTGATCTATAGCTCTCTGGGGAGTTCAAGGATACAGCCCATTCATTTACAAGTCTTTGCTAAAGCAAATTATTTGTGATTTTGCTTATGAAACTTACTTCAATAAGCAATATGACCAAATCCTCTAATTTTCAGCACCTCTTCCACTGAGGGTTTATAGGTATTTACATATGCAATGCACGTGGAATTCAGTCTGTGCAAATAGCCATAAGGGCATGAGGGCTAAGTATGACTAAAGCCTGTGTGATGCTTTCAGTTCCCTCTCCTTGAATGTAGCAAAGTCTGTTTAGCGCCCTACTGATCCCATAGTTCTTTACTTTTACCAAATCACTGAATAATACTGAAACTTACAAGATCTGATGATTTGACGTTCCTCAAAAGGAAAGAAGAGAAAGAAACAATTTCTGGACAAAACCTGGAAGATCAGTTAGCACTTCTTCAAACAGCAAGCAGCATGGGACAATGAGACTCTACTTCAGCAAGGACAGGTGGGAGCACTCAGTGCTTTGGAACAATTGTACTGACTAATCTATTCTAGCAGTCAGCAGTGTGGTGGAACTTTCAAAAAAGTTAGGGTGAGAAGAACTGTTAATAAGGCTATCAATTCAGAGCAGAAAATAAAGCCGTTCTCTAGGACAGTGTGATCCAAAACAGCAATATTCAAAGTAATTTGAACATGCATTAAATGTTATGAAGCAACTAATACTATACTGTAACAGACTCAACTGAGCAAACTGCTTGGACTAAGAATGTTCCCTGGACACATTTTTTAAAGTTGGCAGAAAAAAAAAGTAGCTACATAGAATACCGGTTCTCAAAATTACTTTTTCTGTAAGAGATTACAAAAACAGGGACTTTATTTGCCATTAGAAGTTGCGTTTCTGACATTACATATTTGCATTTTCTAGCTATTTAGAGTTCTATTTTTTCTCACAGGTACTAATTCTAATATCACTATTACAAACACACACCCAAAGGACTTCACAGTTTTTCTAAACTAAAAAAAGTTAGTTACTACCAAAGTTGAAGTACACATATAATCTCCACAACTCAGACCCTTCTCTGTTTATTGAAGAGCCACACGGCATATTCCCCCGACATTTTCAGAACATCCTGCTCTCTCATCTCCTTCTTCCCTCTGCTTTTAAGTCTTCCCTTTATTTTTGGGAAGTGTTTGAGATACAATGGATTCTGAATAAACACTTTTGTTTCTTGCAAGTCACATCCAGGGCCCAGTGAAATTAATTAGGGATTTTTCCATTGGACTTTGGCAAGCTTTCTGTCAGGTGTTACCAATGAGTTTGTGCAATACGTTTACACACAAAGGTAGGGAAACTTGCACTCTGCAATAAATTCAAGCTATTTGCCCTCGTACCTATCCCAGAAAGGTAAAAATTTAGAAATGTCCTTCTAAGAAAAAAAGAAAAAAAAACCCACAATAAAACCTCCTTATACTTCTTGTGCAGAACGGTAGTAAACTGAGTTTTATGAGTTCTATCACAACCATATAAAACGCTTTACTGAAAAGACCGCTGAGCTGGAAAAACTCAGGAAAAACTACCCTGAATTCCATGTGAACACTCATAAATCTGCCCCGCTTTTCTTTTTCTCCTAAAGCACATTTACCATAAAACTCAAGTTCCACATCAGATTTCCTCTCTATTTCATAGCAAGTCTCAATATCTTACACAATTTAAAACATATAGACTTGAATTCTAAACTTTATTTCAGACGTATAGCATTACCATGCAGGCAATAGGTTTGGGTTTCAAGCTCTGTATATATCTGCAATTTGCAATATCGTATTATTTATTACCCTTCTTAAAGGTAATGAGGAGTAAAATACAATGAACAAGAAAAGATATAAAGACAGTCATGATGTGGTTGTAAGTAAAGGAAACTTGAATATTTAAGTAATGCCATTTGTCAGAGAATAAAGTTGAACCTTCAAATACACCTAGAAAACAATGTCATTATATACATGGCAACATACCAGTATTAGGTTCCAAATCTAATATCTGTGTTTAATAGATGGACAGAATAAATCACTCCTACCTGAGATAAGCCAAGATGTACAGATGCTGTTTCTGAGATGTACATTATTTTGCCATCTGATGCTACCACGAAAACAAAGCCATCTAAAGTCTGAAAGAAAGATAAATATGTTAAAAAACAAGCACTCTGTTTAAACTATTTACAGCCAAAAAAGTTTTTGAAGTCTTTTGGAGAGAAATTGCCATCCAACTTCAACAGCAGCAAATAACAGCAAAATTTAAGGAACAGAAACCTTTATCTGATGCTGTTCCTACAAACGCTGTGACACATGCACACATTGCAAAACCTAGTTCATTCCCCTGCAGATGCTAGCTTTACGGCTTCACTTTATGCTAACATTCTCCTGTTAATTCTAGTTATTTTAGTACTTAGCACAAATCCTGAGCTATGTGGTACTTGGGGAAAGTCTACTACTACACAAGCCATTTTTTATGGTATAATTGGCAGGCACAGCTTACCACTATTTGCAATATTTAAGGATACTGTGAGCAATGCTTTAAATTTCTTTGACTGTATTTTCAATAATGTCTTTCTGAACAGAGGGCTATCTGCTATGTAACTACATGAACTTAGAAAAAGAAAGTAAAATAAATCAGCATTCAAAACTTTATCACATTTGAAGAGAGATACTTATGCTCATTAAGCTATAGCCATATACTCTGTGAATCTGGACCAAAAATTAGGCAACACACAATGCAGACGAGATCTAATCCTACTAATTGATATTGATGGGATACTGTCTGGAAAGTGATTATTACTTATGTGAGTAAAAATTGAAATTTAATTTAGTCTTTTATGATCCATACAAGAAAAATAATAGGATGCAAAGAGTACAGGTTAGGCAAAACTGACCATGATTTGGACCTATAAACTATCAGTTTGGGGGTACCTTGATTTTTCAGTGCCTAATTTGAGGCATTTTTTTTTAAATACCTTACATCCTCAGTCAAAAAGTATCCATTACCACTAACCAGTTTAGGAAGCTCTGATTGACGTATATATGAATATCACTGGAAAATTTATTTGGAAGAGAAAAATCATTTTTACAGCACACAGATAAAACAAATGCTTATTTTAATACATCTTAATATCTCAAGTTACTGAACCAGGAGAGAATTAATAAAATCCTGTATGATTCATGCTCTTACAGTGCTGCCCCAATAAGAAAGTATTCCAAATTATTCTCTGGCCTACTAATGATTGTACAGCACGTTAATTGAAACCAGATTACTCCTTGCCTTTACTTTCTTTTTTTCCCTCTTTTTTTTTTTTTGAACATAAATTAAATTTTGTAGAAGTATTATAATGGGAAATAAATTATTGCACCCTTAGCAATAACTTCACTTTTAAACAGTCATTTTGCAACTGTGCTACCCAGTATCATAACTAAAACCATGTCAATGCTTCCACTACTGCATCATATGGTGCAGTAGGTCTCTAACTTGCCTATGCAGAAAAGTATATTGAAGCTGAAACTTTGCATGTAAGGTTTCATTCTAAAAACCTTTAAAAGACGTTTGTGGCAAATATGTGTTTATTAAAATGTGAAGCATTCATAATTCAGAAATAACTGAACTGTAAAATGAGTATTACAGGTGATTAGCATATAATGTTACTGAAGTTCATTTAATGCCAGGCAAAATGTGAAATAGCTGACATGGAGGAGGAGCAAACGTGACAACAGTTATAACTAGTTTCGTATTTTCTAGGCACACTAGTGATTTTGAAATGTCTGGCAGGACACCAGCCACACAACGTTTTCAAAGCTCTGAATACCTTCACATGAGGTAACTTTCAACTTTATCGATTTCCATGGACTATATGTGGTCAGTACCACATGTTTCACATCACGCTGCCGAAAGCGCAGGAGAAGGGGTGATATTTTGCAGGGCTTCGGTAACAACTAGTTTCAAATGCCGGAGGACTTCGCACAGCGAGGTCCCGGCTACTAGCCCACGGCGCTGCCTTTTCACCTCCGCCGGTGTTGGCGGCTTGCTCGAACTTGGGAAGGGGGGAACTGTCACAGAAACCGAACGGGACTTACGCTGAGGTTTCTATCCCCAGCAGAGTGTGCAGCTACAACAGCTCCAGCTTTGTGACCAGGAATTAACCTCCTACAATAAAAGCGGCCGTTAAACGATTACAGTTTACTAGGTCTTTAAAATCGGGGGAGATGGACCCTTGCTGTATGAAGTTCACGTATAAAAAAAAATGGAGCTAAACGTATTTTACCTTTTTTCCCCGGCTACCACTTCCTAAACTCTCCTATGCGGAGTGTGGGGAGGGGAATTCAAGGGAGTGTGTGTGAGGAAACTCAGAGGAATACCAGAGCAGACCAGCGGGGATGCGAAGAACGGTACGTTCAGGGGCTGACTCCCACGGGGAATCTTACCCCGACGTTCGCCCCCTGCCTGGGAGCCCTGCCCTCTCCACGGGTTTCCTCTCCAGAGCCACTGGCGGAAAAAGGTGATCCCGTTCCCGGGTGTCCAGCGGCCTTCCAGCCTAAACCGCGCTCCCCGTTGCTACCGGTCGGAGGCTGCCGGCGGGACATCCCCAGCAGCTCGGAGGAGTCTGACTATCGCTTTTGCTGCTTGGGGACACTTTCTGTGCACAGAGAACAGATCAGTGCCACGGTAAGCTGCAACCTCTTACTAATATCAAAGGCGTAGGGGCGGGAGTGGTATAACAACTGAAGTTGTTGGCGTCTCGTTTTTTCTCCCCTCCAAGCCGGTGTGAAGCTGGGGAGTAAGAGGAAGGCTTCACCCAGCCTCCTGTCGTGGTGCTGAGGAGAGGAAGAAGAGGAGGAAGAGAAGAGGCAGGAGACTGGTGGCACCCACAACACCAGGTTTCCAACACGAGAGTAGAAAGGGGTCCACTACCTGAAGCAAGTGGGATCCGAGCTCCATGGCTACGTTATCCAAGGGCCCTATCCTGCTTGGCTGTCCCCAGGCGTCACCCAGACCTGCAAGAGCAAGGAGCTGGTTAGAGCTGGAAGTGGTGCCGGGCACCCTGCCTCTCCAGAAGGACACGAGCTGCTCACACCCGCCCGCACCCCTTGTTCCGCAGGGAGCGGGCCAGGCCCCGGCATAGGGTTCAGAAGGTGGAAAAGGCTGACTCCCTTCTACACACACGCGTGGGAAGGGACTTTATTTCCGAGGGGGGACGGCTTCCCCACGGATGAACTTTCTCCTTCCCCGGAGAACCGCCGCCCTCCAGCGCTCCCCTACTGCTTCCCCTAGCCTGCCATGCCGGTACCTTCCGGTCAGCAGCACTGTGTCTGTCCCTGCTTCCCCAGCGTCTAGGGTGAGTGAAGAGGAAGGCAGGCCACACACTGAGAACCTGAGGGACGAGCCGCCCCGAAGGCAGTCGCGAAGCACCCGTCTCTCTCGCAGCCTCCCCAAGCACAAACCAGAGAAGGGTTCCTACACGAAGGGCACAAGGAACTGAGAGACACTCTCCCTTCTTCAACTGCTGCCCCGGCCACGCGTGCTCCCCGTGGGAAGTGCGGCAGGACGGGCCCCGGCACCCGGACTCACTGCCCTCCGCTCCTGCAAAAGTGCCGGTGCCGACGACTCCCATGCTGGCCAAGGCAGATCACTCCTGGGGAGGGGGCTGAGATGGTTAAAGAGGGCCGGGGCTCAATTGGCGAGAAACTACCCCGAGACCTCTTCACCTGCGCACTGACAGGACGGAGCGACTGCACAGCTTCGCCCCGACTGCCCCTGCCCGTGGACAGCCCGGACCTCGCCGAGCCCCTGCCCGCTGACCCAACCGCCCCGACCTGGCACCTCTGTAGCGTTGCCCGGCTGGCTGCGGACGACGAGAGCCCGTCACTGCCCTGGTGACAGCGAGAGGCTATTGATAGAGCTGTGCCAGGAAAGGGCTTGGGACGGGAAGACAGATCTGGGGGTGTTTTGTTTTGCATTTCTTCCATGAAAAGGAGGCTTGCACCAGCTCCCCACTACTCGTGCCAGCCGAAGAGCTGAAGACTCATGCCGGAACTTGATGGCAGGCCCTGAAGGGTGCCGTTGCCCGCAACAGCGCACAGATGGGGAGAGAAAGGAGGAGAAAGGGAGGGACGGGACCGCATCCGTTTAATGCCTCATTTTCACAGAGAAAGGACAGCCCTCGGGGCCACAGCACCGCTACTGAGAGGCCACGGGGCCCTAAGGGTGTTCCTGCCCGTGCTTCCCTGCAGCAGAGAGGCGCTGCGAGGGGCGATGTCAGGTGGGAGGCGGGGGTGCTCGGTGCTGCCAGCCTGGCTGTGCTGGCTCCCGGGTTGCACGGGAATCCCGTCTACAGCATGCAATGGGTGCTCAGCCCTGCACCCTTTAGCCCGGGCAGCCCCCGGCATCCCTGCAAACTGCTGTGCCGCCAGGAAGCTGAGCGCCAGCTTTTCCTCCGGTCCTCTCTCACCGATCAGGTGCCTCCAAATTAACCTCCCACTGCAAGCTTTCAAAGGAAAAGGCGCTGCAGCGGGAGCACCTCTCGGCTCCGTTTCGGGAGGCAGAAGTTGGCACCCAGGCGGGAAGCTCTGCCCTAAGCTCCGGTCACGGAGCGTGTTTTCTAACATCCCGCCTGAATCCCACACGGATCAAGGGATCCTTTGGCAGGGTGTCCTCAGGTAGCCCCGGAGTAGAAACGGCGGGAGCTTTTCTTCCCGCTTTCAGGGCGTCCCTTGGATACCCAGCGTGTCTCCCCATACCGCGCCTCGGAAATGCCCAGTGTGCGGCTTCTCTTCCCTGTGGGTCGGGGAATTACTCCTTCCCTTCACCCGGAGAAGTGCTTGGCCACGCACTAAGAAAAACGCTTTGAAGAGCCAAACGAAAAGTAGTACTTTTCTAGCGCAGTTGCCCAATTCACAGTTTGGAGAAGACTCCTAACTTCCAGGGTGCCGTCAAAATGTTATTTCAGCTGAAAAGATGATTGCCCCCAGTCGGAAAGTTTGAGGATGGCAGGAACATCCTGCAGCCTCTGTCCCAAGATGGTAACAAGCTCTAACAAGAGAGCCTGTCCTAGTGCTGAGTGGCTTGCCCTTCTTTCTATTTACTAACTGCAAATCCCGAAACACGGGATTGTAACCCTACAAAGGGGCTTACACATAGCTGTATAAAAACTGTCCTGAAAAGAGACCTAACTTTCCGAAAGACGAAGCAGATTTACTCTTTGAGGCACTCACGACGAAGCTTTTCACTACCGATCCGTGTTTCCCGTGTTTCTGGGTGGCAACCTGCTCTGTCCAGGTACGGTTTCACAGTATCCCCCAACTCTTCACTACTTGGGGGATTCTTTCCTAACCCGCCCCCCACACACACACAAAAAAAAAAACAACAACAAAACAACCCAACCAAAGTCACTTCGTCAGCTTTGTTCCCTTTGAGTATTTAAATTGGAGTTGCAATTGTGAACTCGCATCAAACGTAAATGTATTTGTTGGATCAGCTTGGCATTCGTCGAAGCTTATATTAAAGCCGATGATTTTATCGTTTAATCCACCAGCAGATCGCTTTAAAGGTGGAAACGAAACGAATAAAACCTTCCGTTTAGATAAAGGGCTGACGCCCATTAACTTGTCTTCCGAGAGATTTGCAAACATCCTGCAAATATGCAGATGCAACAGGCTCCGCCGAGCCTCTCCTGCCCAGCGCAGGGATAAGGCACATTTTCACTCACTGGCCTGGAGAGAAGCCAAAAGAGCTCCCGAGTCAAACCGAGCGCTTCCTACATCGTTCAAACTAAAGGGATTTGTTGGGGCGGCCCCGGCTAGGAAGGGCTCTCCGGTGGGGAGGAATATCGGTATCCGACACAGATGTGAGCCCGTGCCGGACAGGTCATTTCGAAGGAAATGTTTAAAACTGCACCGTTGTAGTACGAATTACCTGCGACTCTGGCCCAGAAAGCCGCTTCCCTGCGGCGAGCATCTTTCCCGCAAGTGCTAAGAGACTCGTAGGATGGGCTGGTTCCCGACCACAGTCACTTTGCCGTGCCTGGGAGTATTGGATCGCCTACGGCCAGAGGTTCGGGCCGGCTCCAGACACTGCCGGTAGCGTGAAGCCCGGGGAGCCAGCGCCGGGCTCAGGGGGCAGGAGCTGGCACGGCGAAGCGCTGCCTGCGGAGAGGGTGACTCGTCGGTCTCAGACACAACCTCCTCCCTCCTGACATTCCGCCGTCGGCAAACATAGATAAGAGCCCCTCTCCTCGTTTCCCTCCATTTACTGAGGTCTGTAACGGCCGCGGGTTCCGTTCCCACCGGGGAGGACAAGGACGGGCACGGCGCTTTGCCTGGCAGGCATCACCAAGGGGGAAATAACCAGCCCTAATCGCAACTCTCCCCGCCAGCCCTACACCTCCCCCCCCCCTGCCCCGGGCGGCTGATTTGGCTCCGACAGCGGCTTCCCAGGGACAGAGAGGTGGGTTTGCACAGCCCCCCCGGAAGTTACTGCTGCTTCTGCCTTTGGAAGACGTGGTGGTTCTCATACAAACGCGTCCCCTTCCCTTCGTCAAACCCGGGCACGACTTCCCCCCCCCCCCCAGCCCCAGCCTTTTAACATCTCTGGCTGTTTTTCAAAGTACCTCAACATTCACTTTGTACTGTTTCCCAGTTTCCAGGGCGGAGGGTGAGTTAAACTGTAATAAGATCTAGAAATACTTGGGAACAACTCCCACCTTTGCTCTCCAAATACATAAATTCGTAGACACACACGTTTGAAAGCCCGGTAGCTTTTCTGCTCGGGATTCTGCTAGAAGAATTACTTAGCGATGTATTATGTTAAGTATCGGGTTGCCCTGTAACGTGGAGTATTTCCTCTGTGTCTGCTGTACTACCCCGGAGCGTGCGGTCCCCCAGCGCTGTTCAATCGCCATCCTTCACATGGAACCTTGGGTCAGCTACAGTCGCCGGGATTTTCAGGGCGGCCTCTCCTGGGGGGATTTCTCCCCCGCGAGGTTGTGCCTTCCTCGGCAAGGAGAGCAACAGGGAAATTACCGGGGGGGGGGGGGAGGGCGGCGAGCTGCCAGTCCCGGCGTTTGCCGAGGACGGGGAAGTGGCGGCCACTGCCCTCGGTCTGACTTTGTCTCCGTCGTTTAGGCCAGGCATTCGGCTGCATGAGGAGAAGGATGCGGTATGGCAGCTCGTGGCGTGGGCAACCAGCAGAGCTGACACCTTGCCCCAAGCCCCCACTGCAGCAGGGGGCGAAGGATCTCATCCCCGACGGCGCAGGGGGTCGCGCTGCTTGATAAGCGGGGCCGAGAGGCCGGGCCGGGTCAGGAGCCGAAGGGGAGCCGCCGGCCGCGGCGGGGATAACCTCTGTTAGGCAAGGGAGGCTTCCCTGCCAGGGTCGCTTTGGGAAGGTGAAAGGCTGCGGTAGATTAACTTCGGCAGGGATCTGCCGGGCCACCTGACTTCTCTGCGAAATTCAGCATCACAGGCTGGAAAGGAGGCCGAGAGCTGGGTGACGGGAGCGGTGGGTGTAAAGAGAGTAATTTAAAGGGGAAAAAAAAAGTACTAAAGGAAAGAAGAAAAGAAAAGAAAAGAAAAGAAAAGAAAAGAAAAGAAAAGAAAAGAAAAGAAAAGAAAAGAAAAGAAAAGAAAAGAAAAGAAAAGAAAAGAAAAAAGAAAAGAAAAGAAAAGAAAAGAAAAGAAAAGAAAAGAAAAGAAAAGAAAAGAAACCAAAAATCAAACCAAGTCCCAGAGATAACAAAAAAAAAAAAAAATCAGAACCAAAACAAACACTAAAACAAGCCACACGCAAAAATAAAATAAAATAAAATAAAATAAAATAAAATAAAATAAAGAAATTCCACAAGAAAACCGCCTTCCAGCCGCCCTCCAGGACACCTGTACAAACCCAAATCCGGCTCTTCCCGGCCCAAACCCCTCTCTTCCCGGCGAGCCAGAAATACCAGATCGTATTAACAGGCCTGAAAGCGGGCGCAAGACAAACAGGTTCAGGACAGCTAGCGCTCCAGTGACCCTTTCCTTCCCTCCCTCGCATCAGGGCAGGAGAGGCCGAAGCGGCGACACCACCACCGCCGCCGCCGCCGCCCGTTTCCGCAATGCTGCGGCCGGCTGCGGCTCCCTCCGCCTGGGAACGGCCGCGCAGCTCCATGGAAGCCCTAATGGCACTTCTGTTTTAGCAAGACCTTTAATGCCACTATTAGAGGTTAGTACAATAGAGGCAGGGTTTCGAGGAGGGAATACTCACAACGTCGGCTGGGGCTTTATTTATTTATTTAATTCATTAATGAGCCTGTTCCGAGTATGAAAATGAGATGAAATAACTGCAATTCTCAGTGATTTTCTTAAAATATACATTCACAGCCAGGTTTAAATAGGGACCGAAAACTCTGGATGCTTCTAGTAATTCCTGTTGTCTGCGTCTAGGCGTAAGGAAGACATCTAAGATCTATCGCTCTGTCATTTTATTCAGGTCATTTTGTATAGCGCACATTATCTTTTGTGACACTTATTAATCAGCTTGTTCCCATCCGCTTTAAAGATCCATAAATGTGCAGTTTTACAGTCAGTTTTGGCAACTGCGTCGAGGATGGGGGCAGGGTCACAATTTAAACCAATCTGCCTCTGGGCAGAGAATCGCGGGTTTTGAAAGCGATTTATTCTCTCTTCTCTTCCTCTCATTAGCTCATTTTCAGAAAGAAAAAGACCAAACAAAACAACAAACCCAAAGCCAAAGCAAACAAAAACATAAAATACTGACTGTCAAGACAGAAGTCCCGTGGTGTATTTTTGTTCTACAGCAATAAATGCCTTGGCAAAAAGTCAAAACACTAGAGAAGACGATCTTACAGAGCGGGAGCGCGGGGGAGGCTGTAGGTTGCCGTCTCCTGGTCTTTATTTCATGAATCTGAAGGTCAGACAGACACCGCGTATTTGTGATCTCGGAGCCAAAAACTGTGCCTTCTCCGCGCCTTGAGCGGGGAAAAGAGTAGAAACGAGAACAGAAATCTCCTTTCTTGCAGCCTAATCGGGCTCCTCCGCGGGGAAAACCTGTGAGTTCAGTCCAAAATGTGCATATCTGGGAAAACCCTGGAGGGAACGAGCAGGGGGAGACCTGTCTAAACACCCTCACAAGCCCCGTCGAAGCGCTACGACCAGACGCCGCGGTGAGGGTTCCAAACTTTGCCTAAACTATGTGTCAGCTTGCTCTGGAAATAAAGCGGGAGGGGAAGCCATCCACTGGAGTTTTTAAAAACACAGACCTTTCCCTCTCTCTCTTCCCCTCCAGTCTAGACAGAGCTGGAAGCCAGTTCTATAGCTGGACAATGTTCCTGATCATGCTGGCTGCAGTCACCACGGGCCTAGCACATGCTGGAGGCGTCTCAGGCCTCTCCCCTACCCTGCCACCGCGGGCTGGAAGAAATAAACTCCCTTCAGCCTTAAAGTGGTGATGCTCAGGAGCTGGCTGGGGAGACCCGGAGCGCTGCACAGGCGGCGGAAGCCTCTATGTGATGACTCCCCGGGGGAGCGGGGCGGCGTGGCTCTCACTGCTTGGGCAGCAGAGGCCGGCGGGTGGCAAGGGAGCTGTTACTTGCCCACCTTTATTTCAAGTCCCAGGACCTCGGACATGGATTCCCATCTGGTGTCCCGTCCCGGTCCCCCCCCCCCCCCCAGCCCATCTGCTCCAGCGTGCTCTAAGGGGCTTTTTCCCCAGGGGTTTCTGCCCCAGAATTTAAGATGCGGAGCCGGGCAGCCCTCTCAGGTCCCCGCCTCCGTGTCGTCCCGTCCCGTCCTCCCCCCTCCGTTAAGACAACTGAAAACCACCAGCTGGGTATGGGGAGCAAGAACATTCTTCCCCTCATTCCGCAGACAAATCTCGAGGGAAACGGAAACTGGGGTACTGCAGGACTGTGTGCCGTCGGGCATCACCGCGCCCGGCATCAAGCACCCTACTGCAGCCACCTGTCCGGCTTCATTCTCTACCCTTCAACCTCCCAGCCACTAAACGCAAGGTTCGGAGACCGGAGGCAGTTATTCCCCGGCCTGTCATCCCTGGATGCAAAGCTTTGGTTTTAAACGTATTTCCACCCGTACTTAAGACGATGAAAGATCAGGAATTCGCTCTATGCATTTAAACATTGCTCTTAATAAGCAGAGTGTGCGGAAGCTCACGCCCGGCCTGTTTAAGGAAGACAGACACATAAAACACACCCGAGCTGTGGGTATAAACCTGCTCTCGGGGTCGTCTTGTTGCTCTTGAGGATCAGTAAGGCTGCAAAAGCAGGGACACATCCGGCAGCATCTCGAAATGCGCCAGTTTTCTGGCTAAATCAAAGCCATTGGAGGGCATGCTCCCCAGCCAGGGCCGGCGAGCGGCCCCCGAAATTACGACGCTCTATTTCTCATCGGGAAATTCCCCGATGGGGGATAATGGCTGGAAGTCGCAGCGGAGCAGCGCGTCGTTCCCCCTTGCTCCTCTAACCGAGCTTACTGCGGGAGCACAAGCCAAAGGAGCCCTGGCTTTCCGTAGCACGGTTAGTACATGCTCTCGAAATTACTGAATTAGATGGCCACAACGGTAAGCTTCTCTCGGTTTGGGAGTGGGGGTTTTTCGCCTCCGCTACGCTTATTTTCATATATATAGATTTAATTTTATCTGCAGCCTCTTAATAAAGCTCCTTAGAAACCGCGACGGAGAGGCAGACTTTGCACTCTGGAATTTGCTAATTCCTTCAACATCCCCCCCCTCCCCGTCCGGAGAGGCACAAACAAATGACAAAGCGGGGAGCTGGGCTTTATTTAGCCACCCGCAGACGCTAACCGGCGTTTCATTTCACGGCTCAGAGGCGGCAGGGAAAGAACGGGGGGCCGACGGTTCCCATGGGGTGCCTGCCGGCCTCTTCCCCTCGTCCGAAACGGCCAGACCTTGCGTCCTTTTGGACTGTAGGGTGCGAGGCTAGCCGGGGCGGTTTTCTGCCAAACACCGGGGAAGAAAGGAAGGAAGCAGAGCCGGGTGTCAGGCCTCCTCTCCCCGTGTCTCCAAGAAGAGCGACAGAAACCCCCGGCGCTCACCGCACCGCACGATCCCGACTCCTCATGGTCCCAGGTGGGGAGCAGCGGGGTTCCGGCCCCGCTCGGGCAGGTTGGGATCGAACAGGTCTCCCCCCGCTCTCCCCGGTCCCGGGAGAAGGCGGATGGCTTCCTTGCTAAGCCACCGCGCCTTTTTTACCCCAGCCTGCTTCCCAACCCCCAGAAAACTCCAATCAAAACAAAATAACACCACCACCCACAGTATTTCTCCCCGAGGCCGTGCCTAGGCACCGACAGGAGCGCCGTGCCGAGGGGCCTACCCCAGGGGCCGGCCCGGCTGCCTCCCGGGGTAGCAGACACTGGGCACAGCAGAAGCGAGAGGAGCCCGCTTCCTCGGGAAGGTCCCCCCGAGAAGATGGAGCTGAACCTGCCGCAAAGGAGGAGCGGGGACAAGAGAGGGATTAACCGGACGGCTCTGATATCCCCCCCCCCCCCCCTCCGCTGCCACCCCGGCACAACTGCCAGCTGGGGTCCACGCATAGCCAGCACCACCGGCCGCTGTTCCCGGGGGCTGGGAGGGGGGAGAGGCTCGTTTTCCCACGTGCGGCTGCAACGGGCTGTTCTCTGCCTTAGGCCTCACAGGACCAGGGCTGCTCCTTGCAGCCCACCCTCCAGCCCTCTGTCACGCCTTGGCTTTCGGGCAGCGAGCGCAGCGCTGCCGCCTCTGCCCCGACAAGCCGTCTCCCTTCCACTCACGGCGGGTTTTACATCGCTAGCACCCCTGCAAGCACCCTGCTTCAGATGCTGGCTTGTCTCGGATTATGTGTTCCCCCTCCCTCAACCCCCTTTGGGGCCGCTGGTCTGCCCCATGCCTCCAGTACGGGCCGGGCGGGAGGCGGACGGCCCCTTCCCGAGGAGCCGGGGTGGTTACCTTCGGGGAAGACTGCTCGCATTTTCAGGTAGCTGGTGGTGAGGCGGATAATGGATGCCTTGTCCAGCTGGGAGGTAATGGCCGAGGGCAGAGGCAGGAGTTTGGCCAGTTCGTAGAATTCTCCATTTTCTTTTTCCCGTCTAGTCTTTGCCGCGTTCTTGGATTTTTCCTTCATCGCGACTACTGCAAGGCGAAGATGACACTGGCATATTAGACCCGATTCTTCTGAATTGCAGGGGGCATGGATTTCGGCTTCAGAGTTAGTATTTTCGTTTAAGTAAGAGAAGGAGGGAATTCACCCAAATCAAATCAAATTATAATAATAAAAAATAAAAGCATAAAGGGAGGAAAAAACGGGGAGGGAAAAAAAGTCAATCCAACAAAACAAAAACACCAGCAACAGAAATGGTGCGAAGAGGGGGGAGGCAATCTCTGACCCACAACCACGACAGGCAAGGCCCTCAAAAGAAGTCAGTTCTGTTCTGACCCTGCGATATCTGCCTCTTGGAAACAGAGGCTAAAAGACCTACAGGAACCCCGGTCCTCTGCCTGCAGCTGGGATCGGAATCTTCTCCGCAACGGGGAACAAATCACCGGGTCCCCTTCAATAAAGGATTTCTACTCAATCCGGCCTCGTCTAAAAATAATAAAAAAAAATATTAAAAATAGAGCGTCCACGCAAGAAGTCATTGGGTTAAGCAGGCTGGACCATTTTTGGACATTTTGTCTCTTGAAAAAAAAAAAAAAGGAAAGGAAAATAATGAAAGACCGAGCTGCTCGTGTAACGACGTGCCAAACGATGTGGTCCCTGAGCGCGCGATGTGAGGAGACGAGCAAGGAGCTGGCGGGGCAGCCCCCTGCTAATCGAAAGTCAAAGCCGGTGCGGAGGGAGCTGGCGGCTGGAGCTCTCCGAAATCACAGGCTCGCATTTTCTTCCGACGCTTCCCTCTCGGCCAGCTCTCGGCGTCTTGCGGTAGAACGACGCTTTCCCCGTCCTCGAGAGGCTGCTTCAGCGGAGCGGCGCGGGGGGCTCCGAGACCAGCGATGCGGCGGCTGTGGCCGGGCTGGGTAGATGGCTGGGCTGCGGGCGCGGGGGTCTGCTGGCCGCGGGGCTGCTCCTGCCGCTCCGGCCGCTGCGCCCAGCTCCAAGTGTGGTTCTCATGCGGAGTCAAATTAAAGGATCCGTTTTCCTTGGGACCAGTGCCACTTCAGCGTTGTCTCTTTCCAAACAAGTCCGAGCGCTGGCAAAGGCGCGGGATAGATTCTGTTGGATTTATTTATTGTTTGTTTGGTTTTTTTTTTTATTTCTTTTTTTTTTTTTTAAATTTCCCCTCCTTTTAAAGAAAAAGAATTTGCAAGATCAGGAACTGTTTCTTTTTATTCTTCTTATTTGTCACTCATTTAAATTGTAAAGCTGTGGCTCTTTGCACAGACGTGCCTTTCAAAGGCAGAGGGAGGGTTTGCTACATTCACCTCCCGCAAGGAGCAGTGATCCTCACCATACGGCAAGGATCGAAAGTAAATTTCCCCTCCTCTTGGAAATCCAAGCCGCTGCGCTCCTTGCCTGAAAACACCGGTATCTCCGGGTTTTGGTTTTTGGTTTTGTGGTTTTTTTTTGGTTTTTTTTGTTTTTTTTTTTTTCCAGGGGCAGAAGGAGCTCTGAAGTGGACCCCTCTGTTAATTCTTTAGCAAAGGCTGCAGAAAGCCAGGAGAGCCTCAAGAGGGGAGGGGATAATGTATCCGTGACGTGTCCTCCCGCGCAGCGCCCTCCGAGGGACCCAAATACAGAGGAGCCAGAACAGAGCTGCAATTAGCACTTGCCATGGGACGGAAGGCCGGGGCGTGGGGAGCGGGGGGCGGAGGCCGTCTGCCTGCTGCAGCCCCATCTCGCTCCCCCCGACCTCCCTCTGCAGCCGTGAAGAGCCGGCGGAGACCCGCGGTCCCTTCCCCCGTAACCTGCCGTCGCTCACGTAGGATCTTGCTGCACCGGCCGTGACCTCGCGGCGCCTGGGGGGCCCTGGTATCCCCCCACCAGGCACCCAGCTGCCGTCTGGGGCCGGGCATGCGTGGGGCCGTGACCCGCGTGGGGCCTCCATCACCAGACCCCTTGTAACGCCATTAGGTCATCCGAGCACTCTCCCCTTGCTGCTCTCGCTCTGGGTAGAAGGGGCAAAATGCACCTGAACACACCTATGTGTGTGTGTATCATGTATACACATGCATATTCATGTATAGCACACATTTATACTATATATGAACATCATATATATATACTCCATGTATATTACACACGTGAGTATGCATGTATATATGCATGTACGCAAGTAAGTACATTTACAAACGCACACATCCATATATATTTACGGGTGCCTCCTCGCACTTCTAAGTGCGGTGAAAGTGCGGGGCCGAGCTCCGGATCACCGCAGACCCCCTCGCCGGTGCCGTACCGACGGCCGCCGCTCACCAGCCCCTGATGTGACTCCGCTGCCCGGGGGGCCGCTGTTGACCAGGGCTTAACGCCAGAGTGGCTCTTCGGGGGAAGGTAAAGAAATTCCCCCGAGCGCCCTGGCCTTGCTGTAACCGCGGGGTGTGTGTGTGTGTGTGCAACTTTGCATGGGTTTTCACAGCGGCCGCTACAACATGAGCGGTGCCCGAATCACCCCTCCCCGCCAGAGACAGGACTAACCCCCGCCCGGCCGACGCCGTGCCCGACCACGCTTTGACTCGGCTCCTACCCGATGGGAGCCCTTCGCTCTCCGAGGGTGCCGTCGTGATGCTGCGGAGGGCACGACGGTAGGGACACTCACGTACATAAACCCACTTCCATGGGGAGCCGGCCTTACCCAGTGCCCCTTGGGGGAAGCTGGGCTGCAGGCGGCGACTGAAGAAGCAGCGTGGAGGAAACCCTCGGTGTGAAGAAAAGGAGGGACCAGGCAGAGCTGCGGGCAGAGTCCAGCGGGACTCGGCTCCACAACCGCGGGCACAGGGAGGGCGCGGAGAGGAGGATGGGGTCGCCCGTTTGCAAAACACAATGCACCGGTCCTTAATATTAATCCCCGCGAGAGGCCCGGCTGGCGGGCGAGTGTGTTTGCTTAAGGTCGCCCGCCCCTCTGTAATTATCCTATTACACCAGAAAGGGCCCGGCCCGCCGTTGTCGAGGGAAAGGCCACGCTCTTTAACCTCCCCGCCGCCGGCGGAGGCCCCGTCTCCGCGAGCGGGACTTACTTGGCCCCCCGCGCCCTCATCGCTACCCCGGCTCTCCCCTCCCGGGCTGTCTCTCTGGGACGTGCTGCCACGGGAGGCCAGTTGCCGCACTGCTTCTTCGGGGTGGCGAGCGGGAGGCTGGGGCACCCCTCCAAGCATTTGCCGCTTGAAACGTGGGGCCAAGAGGGGGGACAGGAGCCTCAAGGGGCTCCCGGGCCTCTCCGCCCGGGTTCATGTCCTGTCTCTTCCCAAATCCCCCGCTCCCCCAGTGCAGGTACCCGGCACCGCGCACGTCCTCTGCTGGCGTGTCCGAGGGGACCGGGAAAAGGATCTCTGTCCTGCCGTCCCGGGTGGGTTTATGCTAAAGCTGGCTTCCAGGTCAAGAAAAGCTTAAGAGAAACGGCTGCACAAGGGAGCCCAGGCGATGTGACCCGGTTTTTACCTTCCTGTACTGCCCTTTTCGCACGCAAAACAGGAGCAGCCTCGCAGCGCTCCCGCAAGGTCACCCGTAGCATGGGGACACTTTTGGCTTTGGGGACGGCAGATGTAGGCGGCAATTAAACCCGCCGCATTTTTTTCCTTGATTTTTTAATTTTTCCTTTTCCTTTTCTACTTTTCTATTTCTATTTCTATTTCTTTTTTTTTTTCCTTTTTTTTTTTTTCTGAATTATGCTCCGGCTGGGACTTTTTGCCAAGCAAAACAAACCAAAATTAATCTAGGAAAAAACCCCCACCAGTCGAAAAGGAACTGCAGCCTTTCAGGGAAATTCTCAAAAGTCCGCCCGTGGCCGAAACTGGACTCATTAGCACAGGTAACAACAAATATATGGGGGAAAATATTATATATATATGTATATGTTGAAAAGTATCTGTATTTCAAGAAGGTCCTAATGGGTCCGATACAGGAAGCTCCGCAATAGTTAACTAGAGAAAGAAACTGTACGGGACGTTTCTGTGTCCTGTAAACAGCATATAGGGACAAAAAATTGGCTCCAAGGCAAGAGAGAGGGGAGCACGTTATGTTCCTAACAAACGACAGTGATTTGGAGAAAGGGCAGGTTTGCGAATGTTTGCAACCTAAGTCCGACAGAAAAAGAAAAGTCCCGGTTGTTACAAGGGTGGCTCAAACCTGTCGAGGCGCATTCGCAATATTCAACTCGGAGAGTCCGAGGTGGCTGCAGGGACCTTCGGGGACGGGCTTCCCTCCGTCCGTTTTAGTTAGAAACTTCCCTTCAGGGAGGAAAAGAAAGAAGGAGGAAAAATAAAACAATTAATTACTTAAATATACATATCATATTTTCGCTGATGCGCTATTGAATCACACACACACAAAAGCACTGTTACTTAACAGCATTTTCCCCTGATTCGAAACGGGGAAGCTGCCCCGGGTGGGAGCTCGAAAGCGAGCATTTCTTTCCCAGGTGAGCTGTGTTGCAGAAGAATATTTCACCTTTTGTCTTTTTTTTTTTTTTCTTTTGCCTCGCTCCTCCCCCAGGGGTTTAAACTAAAAATGGAAAATAAAGACGAAAATTGTGGATGAAACCAGCCTTCAGCACCCCACAAACAAACTCTACCAGCAGCTTCTTCTCTGCTGGTCTCGCAGTGCGCCGGGAGGCACCGGGGCTTGCGCAGCGCGGCCGAGCTCTTGCGCGCCCCACGGCTCGCGTGTGTGCATGTCTCTGTGTGTCTGTGTGAGTATCTGTGTATGTCAATGCGTGTGAGGTGTTACGTGGGTCCGGGGGGCGCGCAGCACACGCGTGTCCAGCATTAGGAGGCGAGATGCCGGGGCAGGCGCTGAAGAAGAAGCTCAAAAGGAGGGGGGTTAACGCCTTTATTTTTTGAGGGGGGAAGGGGTAATCTTGGAGGCAAGTAGCTTCCCTCTGAGGGAGCTGGTCCCGGCACATGCAGGACCCCTCCGGTGCACTATGGGGTGCGCATCCCGCTAATACCCCCACTCTTCTTCCCCCGTCCCCCGCCCGGCGGCGGCTGCTCCAGCCAGCAACTGCGCGGCGAGGGTATGTGTGCTGGTTCCAGGGGAGCTTCAGTCACCATTTGCAGATCTCGGTGTGTTTTGGTAGGGATGCTGGTAGGGAAGAAGGCCCCAGGCAGGAGGCAGGTCAGGGCTGGGCATCCACTCGTGTCTGTGGAAGTGGTCCCGGTACCAGCTGGTCAACTCTTTGGATAAGCACCTTTGCAGGTCTTCCACATTTGTGTGGTTTCCTGTGTTTCTGTCTCATGTGTTCATATAATACACACAGTGGTAGATGGGTCCAGGCTAGGGAGAGAAGGGCTGTGGGGCGAAGCACAGTGCAGGTCATAACTTTTGTCTGATGTGCTTAGCTAATGTATTAACTGTGAGAAATACCACCAAGTTCCTCAGGAAAGAAAATATCATCAGATATTTTAGCATTTACAGGCTGCAACATCAGCATTGGTATGAGCTCAAGAACTAGCAGCTCTTATCATCCCCAGAGGAATCCCTTGTATTTTTTTTTCCTGTAACTACTGTTCCCAAGTGTGGATGTATACACACACACGCTCACACACACAAATCCTATAAACGCTAATAAAACAGATTCCTCAGGATTTGTTTAACTTTCCCTGGCACCGCAATCTTATATTGATATTCAATGGGGTTACTAGTGTGCATGAGGATTACTAGTTAAGTATAGACCGTAGGATCAACCTTCTAGTATGCCACTTGAACATGTCCCTGCAAATAAGTGAGGTAGGAAACGTAAGCATTGACAATACGATTAATTTGCACTCCAGACTTGAAAGGAAAAAAGGAAGTTAAATCATGGTGCTAGAATTATTAAACTATGCAGAATTGAGGCCTCCGGTTGCAGGGGATCATTTTCAGCTCTTTACTTGAAGCTGTGTTACTACTATTGTCCAACCTTTGCTGGCCACATGGGACAAAGTTTGGCAGTAAGACAGAAAATTATTTCTACTGGGCATGAACTGGAAATATCCAGCTGGGGTGTGGATCCCATTTCTAATCAGAGTGAAGGGAAGGAAAGCTCAGTGGCTCTCTCGTTACTCAGATAGCATTTTTAGTTTGTCAAAAGCAGTTTGAGCTAGCTATTCAGAAAAATATCTGCTGTTTAAATATGAAATAAGGCTGTTTTGTTTTTTTTCCTTAGAACTAATAAATTTGTTTATTTTTTTCTGTTCATGAGGTGGGGGCGTACAAGGTGTACACAATGTACAGTGCCTTTACATAACATACAGCGATAATACAGGGATGAAACACTGCGGGAGCTGTCAGAGTTGATGGACTGATCCAAATGGATGACATTTGCAAAAAATATGTGGAAGTTAAAAACACTGAATGCTCATGTTTTTGGGTCGGGGTTTTAATTTCAGTTTTTTAAGGAGAATAAGGTTATTTGTTAAGGCAAACTTCATTCCTTTTTCCAACTGGATCTGGAATTTGATGAATTTTCTGAAAGTAGTTTCATAAAATTCAGATAATTGATATTAATTTTCATGACCAAACTTTTATGACCAAATTTTTGTTTCTGCTCATGTAAACTGAAAACCATATTTCAAATTTTAGCTGCAGTAGAGAGTTTAAAGGGTGAAACCTGTCCTTAGGAACAGGAGAGGGAATGTATTAATCACAGAGAGGAAGCTTCTAGGATCAAGAAATAGGAAAAACCTAGTAGGAAAAGCACACAGTGGAGCATTTCTACTCTATCTGTCTGGAACCCTTTGAACATTATGAAAGTCAAAGTAAGTATTTTTATTTACTATTTTAAAGTTATGTTCAGTGACTTGAACTTGTTTTCTCAATGGCCCTCTGCTCATATGAATAGTGTGACTAATCTAGTGGAGATGAGTAATGGATCTGTGAGGAATAGAGGAATTCTGATGCAAAAACATCTCTCTGTTTTCTGGTGGTATTTTATGCTTTTTGGCATTCAATATATTATATAATGGCTGTCATAAGAACTTCAGTAATACTTTATGGTGAAGTTTATAAATACTTTAGTCATGATTTAGAAAAGATGAATGGAAAACACTATACATAATTATGTGATGTTTTACCATGTTCTAAGAACATTCACAAGCAAATGTATATGCTTTCATTAACTACTGTACCTTTGATTTGTTGTTACATCCTGATTCAATATTTTTTCATTTGCCCATTGAACCCTTTGTAACACATGTAATAGCTTATTTCTAAATAGTTATTTTGCCATGTATGTGCGGAGAAATTTAAGAAAAGAATAATCTATTCACATGGGACTGGGACATTATTGCAAGGGAGAAGGGATGAAGAAGGGAAGCTGAGGTTCTAGAGAAGGTTGCTTTTGTGAACTTAAGACCTTAGCCCTGCAAATGAAAATCTATCAGCCAACTGTCCTAGCTTAAAACAGCATGGAATAATCACAGCAGTGCAGCCCCAGCAAGGCATGACAAGGCACTGAGAAGAGTGGGAAGGGGGGTCTGTCTACTTGAAAGTGTGGTTAAGATGATTAGACAGGTCTATCATGGGCATGGGAAAAGCAAAGATTCACAAGCTCAGCTCTTAGGGAACTGGTGGTTCAATGGATGCAATGCCTTTTGGTTCAAAAGGCAGAGCAGAGGGCAACCTTATACCACAGTGTCTTGTTTGAAATGGGTTGCAAGTCTCCCAACCTTCATCCTTGCAGAGTCAAGGCTTTTTGTGTGTGTAAGGAGCCATTTGAGCTGACCTCACCAAAGGCAGAATGCAAGAGATGTTCCCTGCCTCTGTTCATGTCTTTTCATTATAAAAACAGACAGTTTGCTTCTGGTCACCCTGAGCTTCCCCAGTAGCAGTGAGATTGAAAAGTTATGCCATTTGGATAGTAATTGCCACAATGCAACTGCATTTGCCATTGAAGCATTTCAAAACCATCCTGCATGGACACACAAAGAATTTGCTTGTATTGGTAACTCACCCCTCAACGAACTCACACCAGCAGGTTTTGCAGCTGAACTGCTAGTCAGTCATCAGATGTATTTGAAAGGCGAGCTACTCTCAGTATAGGAACTTGCTGCTATTTCTCATTACTGTTTCCAGCTTTGGCTATAACTCACATGCCTTCTTCCTTTTGTCAGGGTTCATATTATCAAGGTTTCCATGCTTTATTATGGGAACTTGGGATGTGTTCGATCATAACTGAACAAAGATGACCTAAGTTCAGTCTCTGTTAACAACGGAAAGATACTCAGAAGATACTGCCCTCTAAAATGATCTGTTTGACCTTTAGACACTGATGCTGAAATTTGATCCCCAAGACCCACCAATACCAAAGAATTAGACACTTCAGTCACTGGATGCCATTTAAATGTGCTCTCAGTTTCAGAGCACAAAGCCAGATGCAGAAAGGGACTCAGGAAGAATGCAGATGCTGAAGTCTAAAATGGGAATGCTGAGCACTTCCACTCAGTTGCTGCCTAATTATGGATATATCTAAAGCCCAATTTTCATCATCACAGCTCTCCAAACACACCCCCAGTTGCATCTCAGCATCAGCAGGGCAGAGCTAGCATGGTACCTGATGCAGGCCAAGGAAGCAAGTATTTCTCTGCTTCTCTCCTTTGATCTGTGCCCAATACAGTCAATAAATACACTGTAAAAATGTGCTGAAAGCTTCTTCCTCTCCAAGATCAATAGGAGAAGATGTCCTCATGCATAAAACAAGGAGGGTCTTGAGGCTCAAATTCCAGGTGTCCCTCCCATGGGAACCAGTCCTCTGGCATCAGTTCTTCATTAACCTCTCCAACGTGAGTCCTTCCCACAGGATGCAGTTCTTCACAAACTGCTCCAGCATGGGTCCTTTCCACAGGGAGCAGTCCCTCATGAACAGGCTGCTCCAGAGTGGGTCCCCCATGGGGTCACAAGTCCTGCCAGCAAACCTGCTCCAGCATGGGCTTCTCTCTCCATGGGGCCACAGATCCTGCCAGGAGCCTGCTCCATTGAGGGCTTCCCACAGGGTCACACCTTCTTCGGGCATCCCCCTGCACCAGCATGGGATCCTCCTTGGGTTGCAGGTGGATATCTTCTCCACCATGGACCTCCATGGGCTGCACCACGGGTTGCAGGGGCATCCCTGCTCTGTTGCCTGGAGCACCTCCTCCCCTACTTCTGCACTGACCTTGGAATCTGCAGAGCTGTTTCTCCCATGTATTCAGGAGAATATTGCAGCTCTCCGGTGGCAACAGCACAGTTGTTGTGTTGTGGGTTTTTTTTTCCCCTCATGTTTTGTTTTCTTGTTTTCCTTTTTTTATGTGCCCCATCCCCCCTTACATCTGTTATCCCAGAGTCACTACCAGCATTGCTGATGGGCTTGCTTGTGACCACTGGTGGGTCTGTCTTGAAGTTGGCTGTCACTGGCTCTGTGGGCAGAGAAGCAGCTTTTAGTACCCTCTCAGAGAAGCCACCTCTGTAGCCCTCCTACTACCAAAACTTTGCCATGCAAACCCAATACACTTGTGCAGTAAGAGTATGTTAGAGATATCAGACCATTGTTCACTTGAGTGTGTGAGGTGGGTACTTTCCTACTGAATTAATTTCATTGTGCACAGAAGAATCAGGATTTACTGGGGAAATTTTTTATATCTTTTCAAAGGGGTCTTTATTTGTCTGTTTTTAATGTTTATTATTTGAGGTCATACACTGAACACAAATGCATTAAAATTCCTTGGAGTAGAATGAGGTGCAGGACTTCCCCCTCCTAGCCAACTGCCCTGCCAAGCAGGATAGGATCACACTATTTTTTGGTTCCTTTCCTTTAGATTTTCTAGGCAGAGCAGCCTGGAGTGAGCAGAAAGGACTGGGAGTCTCAGCTCCATTTATACCCTGCTGTTGGAAAGACGGAGATAAAAGTTTGAACTTCCTCGAAGGCAATTGAACTTGCCCCTTATTTCATGAATTCAGGATCACTCTGTGGTCTGGCAGGAAGATGAGGAAAACTGGTGCTCTGCTTCCAGTCTCAGAGCTTAAAAAGCATTTGCCTTTTTTTTTCTTCCCTTACTCCCCCCACCTCCAAACAAACAAACAACCAAAACCAAATTAAAATGTTGAAAGAAATCCCAGTCAGGGAAGCTCATGATGAGGAAGATGTTTAAGTCTGATGCATGAAAAAGGCTGTAAGAACCATTCCACTCCCTCAGCATCTCCCTGTGAAACACTCGCTTGGGTGTTAGAGTGCTCCGCTTTTTTATGCATTCTTTTCAGTAGAATCCAATCCCATAGCAGATTAGGTAGCTAACCTTGAGTTTGGAAATGATGGATGCTGGGATTTGGATTATTTACAAGGAGCTGAAACACTTGAAGCTTTACGTCTTCAAAATAATATTTTTTTTTTTTTGTATTTTCCTACCTTAAACAACCAACTAAACAAGCAAGCCAACCAAACTAAACCAAAACCAAGAAAAATCTGTTTTACATTACAATGGAGCAACACATTAAATTATTCCACTATTTTCTGGTGCTCTTAACTTGGAGTTGCCAATATTCCTGACATCATATGTTCTCATATAACCATCTCCATACAACAAACCTCAGCCAAATAAGATTCTTGGACTTAAGTCTCCAAAATGGTGGACACCGTGCTGCCATGGCAAGAAAGACACCTCCCCTCCACCCCTCCTTCCTTCCAAAACAGTGTAGAATTTTCTTGCATTTCCAGACATGAAATGTACTTATTTTCTGAGATAAGAAATCAGCAGATTCCCCCCATCAACAGAAACTGATACATACTGTAGTCTACAAACACTCCTTTTATCACTTGAATGGTTTCAGAAAGGCTTTTATTTCTTCACCTCCTGCTACCTGATATAAAAGACAAATTCTGAATGTGCTTCCTCCTCTCTCCTCCCTTTTGAACTCAGAGCCCTTTCTGTATTTATTTTCTTCCAAGTTTTCTCTGCTTCAGGGTTTCTCCAGCACCAGAGACATGCTATGAGCGTATCATGGGACATCTTCTTGTGCGCTGGGATTGGCAGACAACTGTTTACCCTGAATAGATTGCAAGTATCGCACAGTGCAAATACTCACAGTGGGATTGATTACACTGATGTCTCTGACCCTCTGAACACATGCAGCATGGACCAGAAAAACCAGAGGGGATGTTAGACTGAGCTGAATATTTGTGCAATTAATGTGAGATAAATATTCTCTCAACTGCCTATTCACTGCTTTACTGACTGTTAGAGACCTATCATTAAGGAAGTTTGCAGTCTAATTCCATAAACATATAGGATTTCAGGCAGGTCAGTAGAACAGACTTTAAACTGAGGCATACAAAAACAAAGTGAGAGGAAATAGGAGCAAGAACACAGAGAATATTATTTATCATGAATGCCTGAGAGAATCATCTAGAGAGCTGAACTGAATTTAGAGGGAGATAAAGCTGACAGATGAATCTTAACCAAATCCAAGATGAGAGAACAGCATGATTGGAGAAATAAAATAGATGTGGTGATGATAGCCTCTAGAAGAGCAGTGAAGCTCTGCAGAAGTTCAAACCCATTTTCAATAAAATGTTTTATCTCTGGGGATTACTCAACCAGAAACTACAACTCTGCTGAGATTTGTCTCAACACCAGTAAAAATGCACAGGTCTGATACTGCAAACAGAGTTCCTGTGAAGAGGCTAAACTCCTCATGAATCAATATCATGGTCTTCAGTATTAACATGGCTTTCAGTCAGTGGAGGCTTTTTCTAGTGATGTAATGTTTTTAACTTGATATCCTACTCCGTAATCCTAGTGAGGACAGAGATGTTGTGGAACCAGGCAATAGTGGAACAATCTTAGCTTCCCTATGAGCTTTTGGTTAAATGGCTTAATAATTTCGTAGGTTCAGCACCTATGACACATAACTTGTCCCAAGAGACTGATGTTTATTATCTAGTGAAATCAGACCTGATGCTGAAATATTAAAAAGAAGGACTTCAGTCCTGCCTGCCTGTGTTCTGGTTCCCCACAGATATTCACTTCTGGTTTTGATGTCCTCTGTTTTTGTAAACCAAATGAAAAGAATTTGCAGACTGTTTGGGTATTCACATCTACATAAGCATATGCTTATGTAGGACCTTTGATAACTTGATTTTAACAAAAAGGTAAATTAAGTAAGGAATTTCAACTCTTAACTCTACATTTCCCAGGGTTTGACAGATTAAATCAAATCCGTAAGGGCATTTTACCATAGTATTTTTCTGCTCAAGTATGTGATTTATGTCCTCTTTTTATTACATGAACCTTTGTCTCAGTACTATTGGATTTAGTCTACTAATGGGTCTCAGCTGATTTTATTTTACTATCTGCAAATTTTTGCACACAAAACCAGACAAATGCCATGCAGGGGTAAATTAAATCATGCAATTTAGTGAAAAAGCAAGTTATTGAGAGAATAAGATTTTAACTGTTGATCCAAAACAGCTCTGCCTGTAAACAATGGATCCTTGGTGTTTACTGTATACTATCTGTCTAAATACAAGGATTACTGTTTCCTCTGGTGTAGCAACTGGCTGGAGCTTCTCACTAGTAGCTGTTATTAGTAGCAATGACACATTAATTGAACTTCACTGCTTCCAGGTGTGTGGCACACTCCAGGGTCACCCAGTGCACTACAGTTTCATGTGTATTCAATTACTGTAGCATTATGAAGGAATGCAACATGTCATGCATTAAAATGTCAATTACCACTTTTATGGGATAGCGAGTAAAATAAACCAATGAGCTTTTCATAGCGCCAGTTTTGTCTGCTTGGTTGCTGTAAGCATCCAATGAAGCATCCCTTCATCCCCTTCCTCATCTATGCAACCAGAAGAGAGAAATGAATTTAGAAATTAGTGCTCGGTGTTAGAAATTGTTAGAGTACATGTGTATGAATGAGTGGCTTGAATGGATCATGTAGTACTGTTATTAGTGATGCATCATAGAATGGTTAGGGTTGGAAGGGGCCTTTAAAGCTCATTTAATCCAACCCCCCTGCCATGGGCAGGGACATCTTCAACTAGATCAGGTTGCTCAGATCCCCATCGAACCTGACCTTGAATGTTTCCAGGGTTGTGGCATCCTGTTATGAATGAATCAGTAATGGTTCACCTCAGTGATTTGGTCTGAGATGCTCAATGTCATGGGCAAAACCTCTCAGGTGTTTTCAGGGACACAAAACAGTTGACACCCTGCTCTCTATCTGAGTCAGCTGTAGCATCTTTGCTAGAGCAAATCTGGATGTGATTCATAGGTTTTTCCTGAAGTTTTACAGTGTAAATGTTCACACCAGAGACACCCTTGGAAATCTCCCCCTTTAAAGAGAAATGCCTTTTTTTTTTATCAAGGTGTTTGTTCTCCCCCGGAAGGTCTGCTGTCCCTTTAGGTAAGTTGTTGTTGGGAAATCTCCTAAAATCCAACTTTTTGGATTAAATAGAAGGCTGAATTTTTGAAAGCAAATTTGAGCTAAAGGATATAGAATAAAAATATCCTTGCAATATTACTATTGCATAATATTTTCATACCTTTGAATATTACTATTGTATAATATTTTCATATATCTAATTATGTTCCATGACATTTCAATGATCAGTTTTTACTGGTAAACTATTTTTAAGATCTATTTTAAAATTATTTGTTTAATATGAAGTTCTGCTTAAGGAGTGAATGATTACCAAGCCACATGGTCAGCTGAATATTTATCAGCAGCATTTTTTGTGTCACTGCTTAAGCCAAAAGTTGTTGCATAAACCTTACATAAGTAGTATTTATATAGAGAGCTTCTTAAAGATCAAGATAAGTAAATTACTAGATAAAGGTAGGTATTTATTTTAGCATTTAAACTGCGTAGCTTTTTAGTCTATTTCCATAGACCTTCCTGACCTTGGAAGCTGGCAGGAATAGAAACTTCTATGGTGCTGGTAAGGACACTGGATCAGCTTCTTACATCAATAACATCCTGAAGAAGTATTCTAACTGCTTTTAACTAGGTCTTTCAAAAGCTATTGTAAACTGTGAATTAAGAGAGTGAACCTTTTATATGAAAGCCTGGGAACAGTGGAAAATAATGTGGTCTGCATTCATGGATGATATGTTTTGTACCACATTAAATTTTGACTATGTTTCCTACAACTACAGGAGATTTTGCCCCTGATTTTGAAAGTTCTTACTGTGAAAAAGAATCCCCCCCCCAAAAAAAAAAAAAAAAGAAAAGGCATCAGACTGGAATCACAAACATGCAGCAGACCCAAGGTTAAGATAATAACTGAATTCCAGTGATTCCTTAGTTTCTCCATTTCTCTGCTGGAAATGGGTTTTGAGAAAGTATCATCCCAGGGATGCTCCTTGTCTATCATGACAAAGCTGTGTGGTATCTGGCAGTGTGATGCAGAGTTCAACCTAAGAACAAGACAATTTTTACTAAGGAATATGATAAATTTCCTGTAACTTGAGGCCTTTAAAATTAACTTGGGTGTGCAGACACACAGCGTGCTAATTCAAAACCCCCAAGTCTTATTTCTAGCTCTTCAAATTTATACAATCCGATGAGGCTAAACACACAAAAGTCACAAGGATAGCATTCTGTAGGCTGGATCCTGCTGGAGATTCAGGGAGATCTCTGAGAAAGACAGAAGAAAGCTGTAATGATCCCTTCCAGTCTTAAAATCTACAAATTTGTCCTGAATCATGCAGAGGAATTCTTACAAATTTAAAAAAGCACTCTTGTTTCCCAGTCCCCTCTTTTATATGTAATCACACACAATACCTAGTTGCCTACTGGGGAAATATATATAAGATAAATGAACACATTTTGTCAGTTTTAACCAACCAACCAACAAACCAAAGACAAACAAAGACCCTAAAACAGGCTAACAGTTCTTTAAGACCCTGAGTGTCAGAAACAAATATATTTTCATGGGTTCTTCAAAAGAATGCAGATGCCTAAAGAACTGTATACATCCTTTCTGTTGTGAGCAACCTTTTGAAAGACAGAAGGATAAACACATTTTCACAGTCTATAAAAATATCTCTACACATACACATGCATATAAATACATATATGAAAGGTTATGGGGAATATTAAGTTGCACATCATTACTTTAGAAAGCACATAAATGGCTCTTTCTGATCTCTGTGTTTGTGAAAAAAAACCCAAACAGACCAAAACCCCATCAAACTCTAGATCACACAGCATTTCAAAATGAAAGTGCAAAATACGGACTGTGACCATTTCTTATTTATAAACATGTGCTATAAAAAGCCAGAATATACACTTTATTTTTAAATTCAACACACAAGTGGATATTGTTTTAAGCAGACATTTAAAATAGTTCCCTTGAAAGACTAATTCTCAAAGTAAAGAATAATATGGGTAATTTGAATAGTGCCATTGAAAGGAAGTCAATTCAGAGACAGCCTTTGGCTTTGCATGGCTGTGGTGAACTCTTTGATGCAATTATTTCCTGTTGGCACAGATCATGATATGACACAACACGTTGCTTGTGGGGGAGCAGAAGACAAATAAACATCTTCAGAAAATTTTCTTGCCTTTTTACTTTAGGTGCTTTGCTTGGACAGTTAAATTAGGAGTGTGGGAGCCCAGTATGAGCCATCAAAGGTGCTAAGTTTGGTTCCTCAGAGCACCTACATAAGTGATTTCGCGTGAGATTCTGTCTCAGTCCGTCTAAGATATATGCCTCTTAAAGTACAAGACTTTTCCCTTTGTGAAATCTCATCATCTCATTTCACTCACCTCAGCAGAGAACTTTTCCTGCTCTATTAAATATCTATTCTGTCACTGTGTTTTGGGAGAAGACCATCCATCCATTAAGAACTGAGTACATGCAATTTGGACGAGAAACGTTAATGTATTTTGTACTCTGTTGACTGAGGCCTCTGTGCAGGCAGAATATGCCTAATTTTAAGTGGTCTCACTGACTTTTGGGACTGCTGACATGATTAAAATTAAGCACATGTTTCAGTCCTTTCCTGAATCAAAGTTCAAATGAGATTCTAAATGGTTGCTTGACTTTACATCACATTAACATTAGCAATTTCCTGGCTATTGTTTTTCTTCTCCCACAGTGGTGACTTTTCCAAAATAGATCCCTCATCTGACTGTAAAGGTAAATGAAAATCAGGCCCATTAAATTTACTGTCTGTAAAACGCTAATGCCTAACAAACAGTATCTTTACATTTAGATGGCATTTTTATCCTGAGGAATCTCAAATCACTCTATAAACCCTGACCTTGGTCCTAAAGTCACTTACATACGTGAGCAACTTTATATTGTATATCAGACAGGATTACACATAAATGTGAAATTACTGATAAGCGTTAGTGTTTGCATATTGAAGAATTTAATGTATAAGTGTCACTCTGGAAAAAATGTTATTGAGATTGCACTTTATGCATAAACAATACTTCCTATTCAACCAGCTTGCAGAAATGTGTGCTGTTTATCATATACCAAATAATGTTTCTTGTCTGCAATCTTACAGCTGTTGCATTTGTATTTTTAAAGGAATGCAAGTAATTCCAGGATTTATTGGCAACTGTCACAAGGAAAGTGTTAATGAAAATCAGAACCGCAAGTCACATAAACTAGGCATCACTTAGGGGTTTTCACATTATATTCTCAAATACTGTAAATACCAGATTAAAATTCACTAAGCATGTGATGACATCTGGCTGTTTTGCCAGATTTCATAGTCCTATTGTGTTGACTGATGAAAAGGTAAGTTGACCAAGTCTGCAACAATATCATTTATAACTGTAACTTCTATAAATTCTTCTAGACTGCAATCTCTATGTAATATCCAGACAAGGCATCCTGATTTAGAAAGCTTTTCCTAGGGTATCCTGAAATGATCATCTTTTTTAAATTTTGCAGTATTCATCACCCTCTTGGCAGTTGCTCTTGCCCTTGTCTTTTTTTTTCTTTTTTTTGTTATTTTTTGTTTGCTTGGTTTTGGGGGGTTTTTGTTTTGTTTGTTTGGTTTGGTTTGTTGTTTTTTTTTTTTCTTGACGAGAACACAAGAATTTGTATCAGAAAGCTGAGCCTTTCGTTGTAGACACTTATATTATGTAGCCTTTTCGCAGTCTGACCACACTGCACCACACTGCACCTTAAATGCAGCTAGGTAACCTTTTAGGCCCTTTGCAATTCCCCCATCCTTTTGCTAGTAAATTAGGAAAGTATCACAGCATTGTGCCCATCTTTTAAAAGTCCTGAACATGCTGTAAAATACCTGTTGACTTACTCAAAGAAGTGCCCTGATGAAGGTAGACCTAATCATGTTAAAGCAAGATATAAAAGACAGATTCTTTTCTCATTTCTTTCATTCATCTTGACACTTGACAATCCTGCCTGTGCTAGGGTCACCATGGGATTTGCTGTTTTACTCTTGTTGGACAACACTGCTCATGGTGGGAAAAATTCTGAGATTAGCAGCCGCCTTTGAAAAACAAATACCCTTCCCTCCTTCTCCTTCAGTAGGTCAGTCAGTCTTTTGTTCAGTTCCACATATAATAAAAACAATGTTACAATAGCAGAAAATATTCTGTATCAATTACTTGTCTTACAGGAATTCAGTGGAATAGAATTTGTAATTTTTTAAACTTACATAACTTGGGATGCAATGAACAAGAAGGGCACTCATACTTTTATTTTACTAAGCTGTTTTAAAAAAAAATATGTTTTCATCCAAGAGAAAATATTTGATGTGATTCCTCTATTTGCTTCAGCAGAAAAAAAGTATTTGTCAAAATCATCCAGATAAAGTGTCTTCTTAATTTGCCTTATAATACATAGTATTTCACACACCACATAAAATACAGTCATATATCTGGAGGTCTCTGTCTGTATTCAGAACTTGTACATGTGCTAGATGCTGATTATTCTACTCAAGCACTTCTCATTATTCTATTTAAGCACTGATCATTCAGCATAGTCAAAAGATGAGATAAAAATCAGCTTTATTTCTTATTCTGAGAAAAGCTGACATCAGGATCAATAAATCCTGACAGAAGCTATTAACATTTTAATGAGTTACTCAATAATATTCTAAAGATGTGTTGGCAAGTCAAGCCTCCTTTGATTAAGGACAAATTTCTTAGACTACTGTAAATATATATTTCAAGGTCCAGAATGCAAAGCTGTCACTTATCAATCAAGAAAAAAGGGCAAAAGTCATGACTAAAGAAGCTAAGGAAGGGGCTGTCCACATGATTATGATTACTGTACATGACAGAACTTTTTAAGATGTCATTCATCTTAACCAAACAGAGTCAAATATTAGTCACGGGCTTGTGTGTTTGTTGTCATACAATTGAAGAAGTCTTCCTACAATATATAGAAACCCCATGATGTTGGGAGCAGTTGGACACATCTGTACACGGTTGAATGGAACAGCAAATACAGGGAGTAAACCAGGCGAATGGGAAAATAAGTGTCTCTGCACACTCTGCTGAGCATCAAGAAAAAGGCACAAGGGGCCAACAGGAAAATATACTTATCTAAGGGTGAATTTTGCCCTTTAGATTTCATGATTTAATTGTACTAAAATAGATCAGGATTTGGCCTAAAGAGAGATGGCACCTGACATAGTGTCAAATGTTGCAATAAATCTGTTGTCAGGATCATGCTATTGAACATAATGCAAATAACTTACAAGGAAATCCTGGCTGGCTTGCCATGCTTACAGAATATTGACCTGAGTGCAACATTTTAATAAACAAATATGAGTCTTTGAGCACAAAGTCAGATGTGACTTTTCTAGTGGAGGCAGTCCAAGAAAATCCAGAGTACTGCAATAAAGCTGGACACAACAAACAGCTGTAGAGAAAAAGACAAAGAAGAAAGCTGGGTAAGTCACATAAAATCACATTAGCAAGTCTTCCCTGTAAGTATGAACATATGGACACATGAATCATGAAACCAGCCAAAAAGAAACTCGTGATATTAGATAAGCTCCTCCGTGGGCCTGCTTTTATCACAATGAAAGCATTCATTGATTTCAGTAGGAGGTATTGCCCTGAATATGTGATCAAGCTTTTGTCAAAAAACAAATGAAAAAGGGCTGTAAACACAGAAAGGGCAGCAAAATGTTATCAAATATTTTGTTACTGATGATAAACACCTTGAAGATATCTTATGATGTTCTAACACCTGATTTTCCAGTTTGCAATGTAAGACATATACATTTGTTACCAAGAACTGCAAAAATATCCAAGACATACTTTCTGCACCAGCAGAGGATGCTGAAAACATGGAATTGAAGCTCTGGAGTCTGATGACTTACAGTTCTTAAAAAGCAAATTTAGACAAAGACTCAGAACTGTCTCAGGCAGTGTGGAGCACTTTGATGTTTTGTAATGAGAAAGCTTCCTGTAAAGGAGAGCAAGGAAAAGGAAGCAAAATGAAAAAAGAAACACAAAATTTGAACATGTTAACTATTCTACACAAAATTCCCTCTTTTATAGGTGCCCATATTTATGGGCTTAAAATGCTGCTATATGAAAATGCTCTATTCATTCACCCATTCCTTGATAACTTCTGACAGGTGCTCTGCTCAGAAATGAGGAGCACTTGGACTTCATAAGCAAGAGGATCATGAGACTGTTGGGTAAATTGAAAAATCATTCAACAACTGAGGCTTTATTGCAATCAAGTTGCTGTTGGCACTGACTAATAGACATGACATTTGTTTACCTCTCTGAAGGCCTCAGTGGCTCATGACATAAACCAGCATTTACAGGACTAAGTCTTGAAAATGAAACCCCTAGGGCAGTCATCAATGCCACTTCAGTATATTGGCAAAATCCCCCAGCAAAGGGATGGATGCCATCCAAACTTATAGGTATGCTCTGGTTTTCCTTTTGTTTTGAAATTTTGGTCAGGTATTAATTGCTCATAAGTATCAGCAGTCAGGAATAACTTCATACATAGCTGTATTTTTTTAAATACTATTTTGACTGAAAGGCTTGTCTTCCAGTCTATGTATGGACAACACTGAAGATTTGCTTGGTGAAGCACAAGTTGTTGTGAAGATTGATTACTCTTTTTTTTTCTATCAAAGTTCCTGCACTGAATGGGATCATCCACGTCATCCAAAGGTGAAGACCCAGTTCACATTCATGTAGAGACTAGATAATAGAAAGTTCCTCACCATATAATTTTTTAGATGCATAAAATCTTTGAGATCCCTAAATCCCTTCTTCTGCAAATGTCTAGAATGTCTGCAATCCCTACAGAACTGTGCAGGTGGGGTTCAGGCCCTTCCTAGGGGCTACTGAATAATTTTATCCAGTGCAGATGTCATGCATAATGTATAAGCAAGCGTAAGCGCTAAGCTAAGTCCCTGTCTCTGTCTTCTCACGTGGGGAGCCCATGCACTTGATTAGAACATCACTGTCCTTCTAAATACAATGACTCTTGAAGGCTTTTTGTGTGTGTGACCCAGCAAACAGAGAAGTGTCCAACCTTAGCAGCAGCTCCGTCACCAGGGTACCATCTTGCGAAAGCCTTGAACAACCTGTGTCCTGAGAAGTGCTTCAGCGGCTGAATTAGAGGACAAAAGGTTATTGTGATGACTGCAACCTCTTGCTCTTTTTTAGCCTGTATGATAAAAGGGGAGAGTGACCTCTTGCTACACTGCTGAAAGGAACAACAGCCTGGGTTAAGAGCCTAACCTCCAAAAGAAGCAAAATGCATGAGATGCTGTTCTTTAAAGCATTTTTCACTAGCTGAGTTTTGTGGCTCCTTGCTCAGCATGCTGGACTGAGTCCCAGACAGCACACAGGGGAGCCAGCGTGTAATCAGGGCTGGTCCTGAGCCGTGAGGCAGAGGAGACAAGGGCATCTACATCCCTCTATGGGCCTAATCTAAAGGCCCAATTCAGTTGTCACTTGAAACATGTGGGTTAGATTCAGTTTTAATGCAAATGGGTTCTGGTGACTTCACTGTAGCTGCACAGATGTGAGTAAGATCTCATTTCCCTTCACAGCTTTATAGGTTCCTGTGAAAGCCATGTTTTTAGAAAACATCTCATTCACTTCTGAGGAACTTTCAAAGGAGGTGAATCAAAATCTTCCTCTAAAATGCTTGAAGCTCTTTCCATCAGAAAGGTCCAATTTATCTGTTAAAACCAAAAAATAATAAAAAGTAACTGGAAATGAAAAACCCATTTCCTATTAATGTTAACAGGCCTTGAATAAAGGAATTGAAAATTCTGAAATAATTAAAAATTATGTTTATGTCTGTTCTTTTTTTCTAGTTTTTCTCTCTAAGTTTTCCTCCTTTCATTTAACTTTTTCTATATCTCTGATTATTGACTCTTCTTTTTCCTGAATTTCATCTATTGATTCCTTCTGTGGTGGAGAGGCTGGATCATCTCCCCTACCCTGCAGGCTCCGCTCCCATCCAATCCCTGAAGGGCATTCGCCCTTAGCAGAGGGGACCATGGCTCATCTGATGATCTACTATAGGTCAATGAGGTCTGTTCTTACAGAGCTACCATCGATCAGTCTGTTCCCTGTGCTGTGTCTATGCTATCCCCTATGTAGCACTTTACCCTCATTCTTACCAAGTTAAATACTTTGAAATGCTATTTCTCAGGTTCATAGCCGTATGTATAATTCAATTTTACTATTTCACTATTTCAGTGTCTTCCCAAACCTGAGTCTTCTGCAAATGTGATTAGCACATTGCTTATTCAAGTCAGTAATGAAAATATTGACGTACCAGATCCCAGGACAGACTTCTGCAAAACTGTGCTCAGCACAGCTTCACATGCCACTATTGACCACTGACAGCTACTGCCAGGGACACCACTCCAAACGTCTTTGCATGCACCTCATAAACCTACTATGTTTTCTCCTTTTCCAGTTTTCCAGTACATTCTGGAATGGGGGAATGGTTTCCCCAACATTCTCCGTCAATAGCTTTCCCATTCTGTTCTGTGGTCTTCCTTTCGTTACTTGTGTAGCAAGTATCACCCCTGCTGCCTACCACTCCCTACTTGCACCCTTGGTGCCAGGTTTGGGTTGGAAGGGTATTTCCCTTCCAGAGATCAGACCATCCAAGACTATCTCTCCCCTCCTCTCAAGAGCATGAAGCGTTTTTATACGATGTTCTGGGAGTTACAAGATACTCTGTGTTACTGCAGAGTCCTGGGGCAGAGGCAGTATGCTTGATCCTCTTCTGCCCTCTTCCTGCAGCACAGAAATGACTGAGTTTTTGGCCAGAGGACCTAGATTTTTTACAGTGCTTTGGGTAAAGTTTAATGATTTAAGATTAGTAAATTGAATCAATGCTTCATGTACTATTTCAGACTGAACATCTGTTGTAAGACAGGGTGCCAAGTGATCCTTCACTGTGTTTTTCTGCATCAGGTATTCTTGGTGCCCCATGTGAACTGCATTAATTTCATGCCTCAGCCTCTCTGACTTTGTCACTACATGGTTATGCTGTGTTTCTGTGCTCATCTGGAAGTACCTGATTTAGTTTCTAATTTTGGTACACTCTCTCCTTGTGTTTCAGGCTTGTGAAAAGAACTCAAAAAGACCATCTTGGTCTCGTCTACACCATTTTTCCATTCTTTTCATTTGGTGGTGTGTTTGTAAGACCATTTGCTTTCCATTCCTTTTATCCAATTTCTTGGGAAAGCGGTCCTACAAAGTCTCTGATTTTGCTGAATATCACTTTCATAAATGGATTCATGGTTTATGTTTTATTGCTCTTCCTTCTCCTTGATTGTGAGCTGTGTCATTTCAGTCATCTTTACTCAAGTTACCTTCTGCGTGAGCCAGTTCCTCCCCAGAAGCTAGAATTGCATCAGGAAAACACTTCCTCTCTAATACAATTCTTTTCTTTTAGAATATACAGGTTAAAAATAAAGTGGAAAACACTCTGCCCCCCATGTTTTCTCTTCCTGAAGAATTTTTGGCAATTAAAATATGCACAGGTCACTGAACTTTGTGCCCTGAATGATTTTTTCAGCTGCCCAACAAAACACTCATCCACTTCACCTTCCTGATTTCGCAGCCCGGGTTGAATCTGTAGATCCATTACTAAGCCCATTCCTTTTCTGATTTTATAATTACTTCTCTCACCCTCTGCTCTGTTGGTCAGAGTAATTCATACTTCTTTACATGTTGCTTTTCTTTCTTTTGTCCCAGTTTAGACCTTTCTTCATTCAAGTAACAGATTTGTGTACAAAGATACTCTTCTCCTTTCTCATGATGTTAGCTCCATCCCTACTTAACATCATCACATGGGATGGGATGGCCCCTGGAAATGTCATCTGTGCAGCCACACACAAACACTAGCTCCTGGCAGGGGAGCTGGAGGGACATACTGAGATCAGCACCTGAACCCCTAATCCCTTATTCCTGTGGCTTTGGGATTATTCTGTGCACTCAGGGTGACTCCTGTCAATGTCGTTGCTGGTCAGAAAAATGGAAGGCAGAGATGCTGCAGTGTTGCCTGATGACTTCACAACTTTTGTTTGTTTCAGATTTAAGCTCTTTGTAATTTGCATACCTCCTTGAATGTGAAGCTTGGTCTGCCAGTGTCTACCTTTGTTGTATCTTTCCTCAGGGCAATTGCCGTCACCTAGTCTTTCTTTCTGAGAGTGGTAGTGATGTGATGAGTCCCATGGTCTTTATGACATGACTTTCGCTTTTTCACTGCCCTGTCCTCTAGCAGGTTCATTTCCTACTGGAATAAGAGAATAGCCTCCACATCCGGGGGACACTTGCCTCTAGTTCAATCTCAGTTTGAGGTTGGCTAATTCAGGTTAATTATACACACACACTCATATAATACACACATAAATTCTGTTAAGGAAACTTTGTCTATTGCTGGTGACACCGCAGACATCACTCACTGCCTTTAGGATATAACCTCCTACATTTTGCTGCTGATTGTTATTGCTCTTGTTACTAAATTTCAGCGGCTGCTTCTCCTGCTGCTCTCTTGTTTACCTCCAGAGATATTTCCCCAGCAGGCAAGCTCTATGCTAGGTATCATTCCCAGCCTCATTTCACTGCAGTGAATTTGGACAATCCCAACCCACAGTTTGGGTCTTGTCTCTCTCTCTCAGAGGTGCAGGAGAGCAAGACTTCCAGAATACAGTTCTCTACTTAGATTGAAGCCATTGTGAACCATCCCTTAAAAAGGTTTGTAAGCCATCCAAGCAATATGTGATCATTAAAACAATGTCTGCAGAGGTGACAGAATATTATTTATGAATATGTGGTCCAGATACTGTGTGTAAGTAAGTTCACTAAAGCCAATAACACTTCACAGTTGCATTGACTGACATGATCTGTCTCTCAGAAACCGCTGCATTTTAGTACATAGTAAAATAGATGGCCTATGCTTGGGCATCAGAGAATGGCTATCACAGTTTCAAGGATTAGCAGCAGCTCACAAAATACTTAAACCTTTGCTGTCTCCATTTTGAGGAAAGGCTTCAGTGGGCTGTAATTACATTCCACCTACCCTGGCCACTGCTCTCTGAGTCTCCATCCTCACCACCCTCCAGAATGGCTCTTTGCTCTTTTTCAATGAAATAGTCTGAACAAACATAAAGCTTCCAGTGAGGCAATGCGATGTTGGTTACTAAGCAGCCTCTGTAAAGAGCATGCACTGCTTAAACTCCCTCCCCCTTTTATCACTTAGATGTTATCCACACAACAGGCCCAGTTGTAAGCAAATGCAGACATTACAATATAAGCAAACTTTAGCTTTCTGCTCCCACATTATGCTTTTAACATGCTATTTATTTTGAGGGAATTGAACAAAATGATGGTGACTATTCTTAGCTAAAAGTATTGGGTGCATACTATCCAAGAAATCTAACAAAAACATTTAATATGCCCCAGGAAATCAAATTTATAGAGCAGGACAGATTTAGTGACTTCATTGCTCAGATTACCAGTTGGATATCAGTTTCATCATCAGCAATTTCCAATTTCCTGTTTTGCTTATCATAGAATTACTGTTTTCTTTTTTTAATGTTTGCATAGCGCATTTGGCAACAGCTACACTAAGATTAGATGCAAGGGTTTTCTATGATGGATTAAAGACCATGTTTATTTTATGGTATTTTAAGAAATAATAAAAAAAATCAAGAGCTGAATGTATATAAAACATGAATAGTGCTTATATGTTTTCCTTTTTTACTACTGGAAAAAGTATGATTCATGACAGTATGTGCATTAGTACTCCGTAACCATTGCTGATTTGTGTCCTGCTTTGGAACTGCTCCTTCTTACTAATAAGTGCCACTAGACCCCTGGCAGTTCATGTTATATATTTGTAGTCTTCACAGAAACTTGTTTGTCTCTTTTGTCTTTACCTGTATGAATCAGACACTGTGTCATCTCTTTGTACTTGAAAAAACTTTTCTATTCATCTTACAAGTTGCCTGGTCTTGCAAAAGCCTGATCCACTGCATTGTTTCACTCACCTATAAACCTCCCTTACTGCAGATTTTTTTTTTTTTAAGGATAAATATATTTCTTTGTCATTCAAAATCAGTCTGTGAAACTGCAGCTTTTCTGTCTAATACAGAGCTTCAAAGCCAATTGATAAATCTCCTCAAAACTCCTTTCAAGCTTTAACATCTCATTTGCCTCTCCCAAGTTCCTTAGAAGGCTCCTGAGCAAAAGGTTTGTAGCTGCCTGGAGATTGTCCAGGCAGACTCACAAGGGTCACTGCCAGGGATGTGTGGACTGCCAAGGAAAGCACTTTTACCTAGGAATGGTGCACTAGTTCTACATATCTCACAGCTTTAGGTTGGGTCTGTGGTTCCTTTACAGAATTTTAATGTAAATTTTGAAACGTACAGAATGCTGCATTCAGAGCAAAATGAGAACTCCCTCCAGGAGACCAAAACCACACTTACGAGTTCTCTATAGTGAAGGAAGAAGAAAGGAAAAATATGCGATCAATTTGTGGATCAGCAGGTTGTGACATTGTGTAGTTATTAGATAATGCATGTTTACCAAGTATTCATATTGACTGTACCAGGCAAATGAAGACATTTTCAATTTTTATCTAGGATTAAAAATTGGAAGGTAATAGAAGTAAAACTGCTTACTGAAACGGTATGAACCTGACTTAAAAAACCCAAATCTTTTAGTCCCCTTTGCCAATTGACTGGAAATTTCTTTAATGCTGTATTTTTCATTTAGAAAAAAATACATTGTAAGGTATGCTGAAGTACAAGCCCAATATTAATGCACAAAATATATTATCTTTCATGCCTATATTAAGAAGTTATAAAAATGCAGTAGATTTAGAAATAAAGAAGCCACAGAAAAATGTCTCTTGTTCTCTTGCACACATAATACTCTCCTGGTTGAAAAGTAAACATTAGCTAACAGACATTCAAACTAAAATAATAATTACTCATGCAAGTAATTATTTCCTATTCGCAAGATCTGACTCGTCTACTTAAGCAGTTACAGTACAGTTTTGAGGCTGTCTTCTGCTTTTCCTTAAAGAACAATACAGCAGTATTCAGAAAATTTTCCCCTCTGGTGTAGGTGAAGTTCAAGTTCACAAAACCATGTGTGGGCTTTCACATTCATCAGTTTGGGAAAACAAGCAGTTAGGATCAAGAAATTTTGAGCAGAAGTCAAATTAATGCCAGTGCAAATCCTTTTCCCACATCTCCTTTGCCTTTGTGAAAAGATGGGCTTCCCAGTAGGCGTTTTGCAGGCAATTCTGCTAGTTGGATCAACAGGGGGGAAAAAATAGCAATATTTGAAAATCTGCCACCTAAGGTCCCCAAAATGACAACCTCTGCAGCTTTTATTGCAAGCATCAAATAATACATTTCATAAAAGAGGGAAGAGAAATCACATGTGTACACGTCTGCACTTTTCCCTGTCTTCCTTCACTCAGACATCCAGACTGTCATGTGAATGTGGCTGGTACTTGCATTTATGCAAGTAAGAAGGACTTGAGCCATAGATCATCCCGACGAGCATGTTGTTAGTGTGTATGACAGAAAAAAGATTAGAAATTTTCTGCCCTACATTAGAAGGTTTCCCTTCCCTTCCCTTCCCTTCCCTTCCCTTCCCTTCCCACCTTAGCCACAGGGTGCTAAAGCCTTGTGGTGTATTAAATTGTTAGCCAGGAGTGGGTCTAGACAGGCAAGAAAGAGGTTTTGGCATATTGTTTTTTTGGGTTTAGCCTATTTGACACCAACAATTTCTGTATTTGTAATATCACTGTGACTCTAACAATGTTTTATTTGTCTAAGTGAAACAATGTTTAATTTATGGAATAAATTTCTCTAAATATATTGTAAATGTGTGTATTGTAAATATGGATCTAAGTATATGGCTATAAACAAGCATGACAGTAAATTGTTTTGGGTGATAAAGGGTGTCCTTGACAATCAGCTCTTAAAAGCTTTTTCCATGAAGAAATTGTGGAAGTCCAGGCTAAATAAACTGATGTCAAGATTCTGCTTTTCTAGGTGGTTCTCTGGTTTTAATAACGATTATTAAAGAGGAATTGAATGGTAAAGTAACCTTAAGTTTCTGACCCTCTGCAAAAAAAATGTTGCCCACAGATCACACTTTAGTGCCCAGTGGATATCTGTCACCTTTGCTGCTTGCCCTGATAAGCAAGGTTCATGGGCTGTGGTGGCTTTTCAGCCTCAGTCTTTAGTCAAGAGTAAGAGTAATGCTAAGAAGTGAAAAACTTACATTCACAGCTTGGCACTCCTTTTTTATTCTGCTTCACCCTTTTACTAAGTATACCTGCTTAATTCCAGCTAATCGGTTTTTGTAAACCTTTTCAGTGAGCTTGAAATATCCAGTGTTAATGCACAGCCAGTAGAGGAGAAAGAAAAAGTGGTTCTGGTACAAAGCCAGAATCCACAGTGATTACAGGGCCATGAAACCCTTGCAAGCCATTGATGGGAGACTTCCTTTTAATCAGTGCTGAATCACACTCAGAAACCTACCCTGTGTTTATTAGGCAAAGAAGTATGAAATCATATGTCCCTCTACTGTGTAAGTGTACTACACGTACACAGGTCTTTCACAGGTTCTGTAAGTTTTCTAGCTATGGGTGAAAGAGGAGATGCCAAATGACCACGCTGAGCTTTTCATGAGGTACCAAATACCTCATGAAAAAGTTTGCTTGCCTGTTCAAATTATTTGAAATTTGATCAATGTATTGAAACACTACTTTTAGTGTACGCTAGCCCAACTGTTTATTCAGTAGCATATGGATTCAGATTCTGTCAATGTCTTGGATCATCTTCCCCCCATCCCTGGGCTGTTGGTGGGGACCCTACTGCCCCCTTAGCTTACGTGGAAAGGAAACGATTCCTGTTTTCATGTACTAAGCATATGTCCATGCTCAGACATGTATGTGGTCTTACCTCCACATTGCTACTAAGGATTGCCACTGCAATACAGTCTCTTTTGCTCTTTAATGGTATTTTATTTCAACAGGTGCCTTTTGAGTTGAGCAGCAATTCAGCTAGCACTCACCTCCCATCAGGGCACACGTCTGCAGACCTGTGGCTGCTTATGCCAAGCCACATTTGTCCTACTCACTGTATATTCAGATTGAATTTCTAGTAGGACTTACTACTGAAGAAACAGGTCAAGCATGCAGGAATTTTTGACAAAGACTTCTTTAAACAGCCCTATCAATCTATTGTGTACTGTATTTCACTCACACGTTATGAAATAAGACTAGGGAAAATGTTCATCTGTGAAAAAATCCCCAAAGAGAAGCACGTCAAGACTGCTAGACTTTCCATATTGTTGTGAATGAAACTCAAAGTTTCAAGTATCAACCCTCAAAATAAATCACTAGGGATTTCCACTGATTTCCACCCCCTCTCAGTTTTAAAGTAACTGCATTAAAAGTATGTGTATTTATACATTCAGGCATAATGCACACAAACAGAACGGTGACTGCTGCTCCTGATGCAGTGAATGACCAAAAAATTGGCTGTGGTTCAGAGAATACTCCATGCTTTGGAGACTGTCATGTCAGGCAGGGATTAGATTTTACATGAATGGTGATGAGGATACTTCTACTGACATGTGGGGGCTGTATATTTTCTTGCCAAAGGGGCTGAGCCACGTCATTCATCTTTCTCACGGAGAAAGGAGCACATCAGCTACAGAGACTCCCTATTTACATCTGGAGGACTACATGGTGCACAAATTGAATGTAGCTATATGTTGAATCCAACATAACAGTTTATTAAAGCTGTCTCCCTGTTAGTTATTTGAAATTTCTTACCTTTTGCATCTGGCATTGATACAGACCAACTGATGTCTAAATACAAATAAGCAAAAAATGAACCCCTGCAGTTGTATAAATGTACTGTTTTGAGATATTTTAAATGTATATTTTGTTTCAAGACTCATCATCACTTATCATTTAGGCATTATGGATGAGTTATAAACAGTCCTGTACAAGACATGTCCTCAATTTTTCTATGATCACTCCAATTTTATTATTACTTCTTTTAGTTTCTACTTTTCACACCTTGAGAATGTATTCTTGTTGGATGCAGAGCACCCAAATAAATATAGGAAGAGCTGCAGCATCAAATATCGCAACAGAAGTTGTTTATTACAAGCCAGTAAGTACATTTTTGAGGTGAAAGTTTACTTTAGATACCTCATCTAGAGTAGCACAAATGCAAAAATGAAGCGTTTCCATTCTGTCTTATATGTGGTACATACCTTTACCATTAATATTTCTGAAGAGTTTATTTCAAAGCAGTTACTGGTAGTATGTTATTTTTGCAGGGTATAGGTTGAGTGGACCAGACTTCTTTTCATTTTAAATCAGTATTTTTTTTTTAACTGATCAGCACTGATTTTTCTTGCAGCTTACAATACTTAATGAAGCTGTGAAGCAGTTAAAAACCCCTAGTAAACATGCTTCATCTTCTATCATCAGAGTCACTGTATGACCAGGTGGGTTTATGCTTTGGAACCTTTCCCCAAGCCATGCAAGCCATGATGGCACTTTTGGGCTGTGCACTAATAGGTATGCCATGAGCAATTTCTGTTCTCCCCGCCATTCTTTGTAACCAGCTCAAATAAAATAAGACTGCACTTAGACTCTAATACCAAACAATAAAAACTTGAGACTAGAAGGCTTTAAAAATTTTATCTGTCATTGCAGCCCAGCAATTTTGGATTTCTGAGTTTGAATAAGATTGAAAGTGATAAAATAGATACAATAAAACAGACTGTTCTTGTGATATATCCAGAATGGCCAGAGAGTAAATCCCACTAGGCAAATAGATTTCCAGCATACCTCTAATGTCTAGAGCTCTAAATAAACACAATTAATTTATTAGGATTCACTCATTACTCTGGCTGACTGACCCAGTATCTGTGTTGCAAAAGCAGGCATGGCCTCTGTATGATCTGGTAATCTTCAGTTTTGAGTTTGTGATTCTAAAGAAAATAAAACTTGAAAACTGGAAGCTTAGCTGTTATCTTGTTTTGTTCCAGTTTCCACCCGACATAATGATTTAGCTCATGCTTGCTTGAACATTAACCTATGCTTACCAAAAGCTTGCCAAACCTAGCTCAAATGTGAGGCTCAGCTGCAGCATCATGGTGGCAATCAAAGCCAGGATGCAGTGCCATGGTATTAAGCACTATAAACTAAACAATCTCTATTCAAAGAATTTTAAAAGTACTGCTAAGCTTCTTTTACCACAAATGGCACAAAGCTAGACCAGGATGAGGACTGAATTCCGCTTGGGGAACGCCAGAGGCCTGAAATGTTTTCTAAGACAGCAAGAGCAAGTTTTGGGAACATAGCTGCACATGTGCAACACTTTCCTCTGTCTCTGGTAGCCAGATTTTAAAAGGAGTGGGATTCATTTAATATACCATGTGAAAGCATCAAAAAAAGGCAGATTGACCTATGACAATAAGGGTATGTCTGTACTGGAAACTGGCTGAAGATTTTGTGCATTAAAGGATCCACAGCAGCTGTTGTGCAGGCAGTATAGTAACGCACAACTTATTCCCATCCTTATAGTGTTTCTTGCACTACATCTTGGAGCATTTCAACAGAGAAAGGGGCATTCCTCCATAGTGCAGCAAAGTCTGGCTACTGACCATGGAAAATATACTCAGGCAGGGTTTGGGAGTGATATCACCATCCTCAGAAGCCTGAATTGCTTTCTGCCATGAGAAACAGGTCTGCTAGTTCTCTGGTCCATTGGGTGTATCCTATTTAACGTTTGCTGTGGTGTCCTGAGGAGCTCTGTATTTGACTATCAGGCAGAAGAAATGAGGAAGTGGTGCCTTGGGGAGCTGCAGATTTCCCATGCGATATATGGTTGGGAGCCTGAAAGATTTGTCTTTGACATCTGAGTTGGAGGCCAATAAATCTCTGGCTGTTACAGCAGCTGCTTCAGAAGGAGAAAAGACCATGTGGTAATCGACATGGAAAAGGGACTTTGGTACTCAAACTGACAAAGAATAACACCCTAAGAATTACTGCCATCAACTTAAGACCCAAGACACTGCAAACATACAGCTTGATATGTGTGCAAATCAAAATCAAAGATTGCCTAGTCTATGAGATTAACACCCACTGGATCTAGCTGAGACCAAGTGCTGCTGGTTGCAACACTGTTGGCCACAGTAGAAACGGTTACTAGAAGATAGCTATTCTTTTGAGGAAAACCAGCAAAGAAGACAAAAGATGCTAGAAAAAAAACAAATGACAATTTTCTTGTTACCCCCACTTTAAAACTGGAAACCTGGGCCGAGAAAGGTTAGTTTGATCTGTATCACCTACAGAATCTGCTGCAGACTTGAGAGCCATGTCTGGTATCTAAGGTCCGGGTCCAAGTCCTCTAATATAATCCCACTTCCTTGCTTCTTGCTTCATTAAAATTGCTTGGTGGAAGTCAGAAGTACCGTTGCCAAAATAGCTGCCTCACTATTGTTTTTATTCACTCATATTTCCCCCCTGATTTTCACTAGAAACCACAGCTTTCCCAGTCTGGGGATTCCTTTTGACACTGAAATAACAAAACACATTTCGCTCATCACTTTCTCCCAGTGGGAGTATCGTGTACCGTGTTTGTATCTTCTGCATGCTAGAAACACTCTGCTCGAGATTCAGAACTCGCAGCTCTAATGTGTGCTTTTTATCTGTGTCAGACAAGATAGACAAGAGCTTACGAGGAAAGAGGTGCAATCTGTTTTTTCATCTTCTCTGCCTCCAGATCTAACTTCCCTGTTCTTACAGTCCCTGTAATAGTAGCAGGAGAAAGAGAGATACTTCAGATGACTGTTGCGCTAAATATGAGGTGTCTTTAGAAGGAAGCCCTTTCCACTGCAGAGCATTTGTTGATTTTCTCTACAAAAAGTACTGATGCCACTGAGAAAAATGCCAAGATGTATGAGAACAGCCACAGTCATCAGACTGTAAGGCAAGTTAACTGTGAGTAAGGATCCTGTTGAGTTCAACGAGTCTTTTGTGATTTCCAGTGCACTAAGAAAAAATGCCTTGAAATTACCCAAGAAGTATGTTAATAGCTGACTAATGCACAAGCTGGCAGGAATCATTGCTGCTTGAGCATGGCTCATTAATCTTACCGTTCATTAAAAAAAAATTAAACCTTTTAATAAACACTTTTTTATTTAAGAAGTAAAGATGAGTGGAGTGCACTTTTTGCAGGGCAAGTGAGCTCCCTGTGAAAATAAAATGCTTCTTTGCAATTTTTTGCATGTGAAGACATCTTTCTTCCATCAGTAGGTTTGGAAATGCACAGGGTACTTTCCACCCCTGTAAACTATCAGGGCTAAGTTTTTAAATCTTTCTTTTCAGCTTTGCAAGCTTGCCCTCTCTAAGCAGAAAACCTCTTGCCACTGATACTCAGCCCATTTCTGCATGGGACAGGCAATGTTTCTCTCCAGTGAGGAGCTGGGGAGCAGAAACAAGAGGAGAGAGCTTCTTGCTCTGGACAAGAAGCTGCATGCTGGTCCACAGTATTCAAATCACCACTTCACATCAGTTCAGAGCCAGTTGTGTTGCATTTGCACATGAGAAGACACCTCAAGGGCCTCTTATTTCTCTGGCTTCTAGGGAAATACTGCACAAACAAATACCTGGGACAATTTTTTATGCTGGGGGAATTGCCTTCATGTTCCCTTTTGCCTCTGGCTGCAATATGAAGTGTTGTAGTGGAATAGGTATCTCTGTTCAGCCTTATTCTTTGGGACTCCTTCATCTGTGCAGCATGACTTATGCAGTGCAGTAGTGAAAATGAAAGATAAACTGCACTATCACTAGTAGTTACAGAAACATGATTGTTTTTGGTGATGTTTTGTCACTAAGCACTAGGGCAAAACAACATCAGATGTTATGAAGTCCTGATTGCATAGAACAGAGAGGTAGAAATAAACACAAAAAACCATCTGATCAGTGTTATCACTGATATTTTACATTCATGTACATCTCAGTGTAATGTTTCATCTCATGAAAACTTTTCTAAGTAAATGCTTTTCAAGGTTTCTACAATAATTTTATTTGCCTTTCAAAACAACCCAGGCCTCAGGATTTATTAATGCAGCAATTAGTATGCTGATCATGCCCAGCATGCTTAAATCTTTATTGGCTGTATGCACCACCGAAAGTTTTAGTTTTATTAAACCTGAGCCTCCTACATACTGCTGTTTAGTGTGTGTTACAAAACTAAGATCAGCTCTGAATGTAATGTAACCCACATGTTGGATTGCTTGCTTCAGTGACTTACAGAAATATTTCAGGTAGCAAGTATTTTCTTAGTACTCTGTTATAGAAATATGTCAGGCACACAATGTTTGCATTATATGTTCCTTTTCTGTTATAGAAAAAGAATTCTGCACCAAACTCCTGTGATCCATTCCAAACAGTCATTTACACCGTGTATCAAACTAGTATGAATCATGTTTCAGTGAAGATTTTGTGGTGAGATAGACAATGGGTTAAATTAAGGTACAGTTATCTTCATCATATGTAGATAGATAAATAGATAGAGTACATGCTGCATATGCAAAGCAAAAACTTGACATAGGTTGTAGGTTTTATTCATATGAAGGAAGGGGCAAGTGCAGCTGAGATTTATTTTCTTTTTTTCCCCAAGCAAGTGTCAGAGGCTGTAGGAAATCTGCCAGGCATGATGCTAGGCATATTGATCTCTGCAGAATCGTCTTTCTTTCCTATGCTGAAGACAAAACTGTCAGCATGACGGAGCAGCCTCCTGAGAACCCCTGATCTGAGCCCCTCAAGGCAGCGCTGTCCTGCCCACTGACTTGCAGCACTAACTGTACTCTTCCACAAGCACAGCTCCCCTGCCACAGCATCCAGCTCTAATACTGCTCTATAAGAAAGAGCCAGGCTTGATGTGATCTGTAAAAATAGTTGTAGCAGATGATGAGAAGGTTTGACATGTGGTTAAAAAGTTTTATTTCCTTGCACCATTCAAAGAACAGGCAATTTGCCAAGTTTGTTTCAGATTCAATATGCAGCAATTTATACAATTAATCTGACTAATGGAGCTAGTCTAAAGAGGCTTCTAACAAGACAGGAGTTTTCCCCCTGTAACATACAGTTTAGTTTTGGTTCCAAAAAATGAACTTTCAGATTTTCTCTGCAGTTGACATCCCCAGCTATCAATCCTCTTTCCATTCCAGGTTATCATCGTCTCTAAAAGTGGAAGAGGAAACAGGTTTGCTGCTGTGCTTACACTGCTGCCTGCCAGGCATACTGATCTGATACAATGCACGGGCACTCTACTCTCTTCTGCCACCTCTGCTTCAGCAAAAGCCTCCCACCTGAGTCTTGTCAACACTAACATCCAAGGGGCCCTGGCTAATATCTTCATTTTCTGTGGCAGGGTTTGCCAAAGTCTCTCTGTCAGAGCCCCCTTGTATGCAGGATTTAGGACTGAGGGCAGATGAAGAGCTCTGCATTTGCAGAGCACCAATGGCACAGACAGTCCAGAACTCACCAAAGTACACCAGCAAAAGGATCCTGAAGCTCACTGCCCCACTACTCTGTAGCCCACATCTCTGTTTAAACCTATTGCACTTATTCTTTTATACTGAGATAGCTGGGATAGATGTTTTCCAGGAGGGAAAAAAACCCTAAAAAATGGGTAGTTCTTGGATCTAGCCAACAAATTTCTGCTCCATCAGCTGAATGCATTTGAAAGTCAACACACTCAAGGCTTTGTTGAAGCTAATTCCAGCACTTAGGATTTAAGTTCAAATCCCCCTCCCTTACCCACAAATACACACATTTAAATGTGGTCATTTGAGTGCTTCAAGTCATCTCAAATTCCATGGCATCCACAGAAAGAAAGGCAGTCTAAAGTCAACAAAGCCCACAATGACGTTGTAAAAAAGAGGTGCTTTTGGGAATTCATTTCTGTTTTCTATGTTATATCCACCACTGTTTGCCCAATTGCTAGCCCTAAAAACACAGTCTTAAAGTTCTGGTTCATCTTGTTAATCAACATGAGCAGAAATACAGTTTTTCAGATTTAGTAGAGCCCCACTCAGGCTCAACAGAATATGAAAAAGTCTAAAAGTCTAAAATATGATGTAAAACAAGTGTTTGGAGGATTTAAGCGTGAGTTTTTTCAAAATTCACAATGATTGAAATGCAGACAGTAGCAGGAGAAAACATAATCGAAACCCCAGAACTGCTAAAACCAATGGTAATTTGGCTATGAACTGAAGCAGGTTTTTACATACTGTATCTGTTCCTACTTCAATATCTTCCCTCCAACCTACTAGACTTATTTCAGTCATACCTGTACTGCATCTGGGCCAGTTAGCCCACCTCCTTTTCTCTTTTAAAGCACATATGCAACTTTTTCTACCACAGAATAAATATTTCATAGATCAGGGCTTATTTCCCACCCTCCTTCCAACTTTCACATGGAGCAATAAGGCTCTGAACAGCTTGGTGACTTTCCAAGAACTGCAATGGGTGACTAAATAATCAAGAACGTAAACCTCAGTGTCTCCAAAACGTATTCTAGTCCCTGAGACTGCTTCCTTGCTGATCCAGTTTTTCATGGTGGCTGCACAATGAAAACATGTCTCAGATAATGCCTGGATAATGCCTGGATCTGAGCCAGGTGGCACCCACTTGGAGAAGGAGTTACCAAGCCTGGGAGTTGCAGGGATGGGGCCATGCTGCAGAGCCCAGGCTTGGAGCAGCCTACCTGCAGAGCTGAGCTAAAGCAACAAGATCAAGGTGGGTGGGGAGGAGGAAGAGTGCAGCTGGATCTTACTGGTAATGTTCAAAACATGAACCTCCTCAACTGCGTTGCTGTTACCAATACCACTTACTATGGGTGAGCTAGGGGACCCACTAAACCCACCCTTGAGTAAGGGGACACTGGCTGCTACTAGGGCTGCTACAGCCCTATAGTAAAGGTTGTTGAATCTTCAGTTTGATATTTGGGGTACTCTGACAACCACACATGCATATATATGTGTAAAATAACCCTCTTCACTTTATCCCCTTGTATATTTAGTCTACTCATCACCAAGAGATCTGAACAACTTCCTCTTTACCTACCCTTTCCTTCCCCCTCCACCTCCTCCCCTTAATACAAGGGACTCCATCTCCACCTGTGTACACAGTTGTGTAATTTTTCCCTGGTTAAATATCCTGAAGTTTTTCATCTGTTTCTGGCATTCGCAGTACTGGGCACTGGCAGAGAGAATACTGGGATGGCTAATGATCACTCCTCAAGCATTTATTAGACTTTTTGAGTGTAATAATGAGATGATACTTTCAAGCCTGCTGCTTTTAATGGCTGCCTCATAGAGTCCAAATGAGTTGAGTATTAAATTAAAATAATAATACTAATAATAATAATAACAACAAAAAGTAGCATAGAGGTGTTGCCACAAAACCATCTGTTCAAACATCACCAAAAGAGGAAATCTTACATTTGAAATAACACTTTTTACAGCCTGGCATTACCTAACAGTCAGGGGTGCCTGCTGAAGCAGGTAGGGCTATTGTTGGTTAATTTTCTTTACATAAATAAAGATTTTTTTTTTTCCAGCTTGCCTGTATGAGTTGAGTCATATTTAGTGGCTTATCCGATTTATACCCAAGTTTTCTCAGGGCTCAGGTAGAGACTGAAAGCGAAACAGAGTCATGCTGTATTCTCATTGTGTTCTATGTGGCTTTTGTCTAAGAAAAACAATTCTCCACCCTTCTCAGGAAGCACTGAAATTTGTCTTTACATCTCTCATCGAACTTTCATTGTATATTTGTATGAAAGCTGAGCACCTCTTCAAAGAGGTGCTACCAAGAATCCAGTGTTGCCTGCAGTTTGCATTAAAGCCAGTGAATTTGTTTCGTTTTCAATTACCATTTGGAATCATACATATATGCCCCATTTGTATCATCAGACCTGGAGAATAATCTAGGAGAACTTGGAAGCTATAGGATGCCCAAAACACCTGACTGCTTCTGCAGCAGGGTGTGACTTAAGTCCTACTTAATAACAGCGAAGCAATTTCCTTGCTGGCGTGACCTGTTCAGCTGAATTCATCCTCTCTTGTCTTTGTCATCACTGGGAAAATAATTCAGATTAAGCTGAGTGTGACTTTGAAAGACACCAGCCCAGCTGGTGTCTATCGCCCTATTAGTACATGAGTACATCCATCTTGAGTTGGAATCAAATGGCTGAGTGCAAGGTGGAGGTGAGTGGGTCTGTGCAGCATCTGCTGCGCAGCAGCTTGGCAGGGCTGACATCAGCAGCAGGAACCCCCTCCGGTGACTTCTGTTAGCTTTTGTGAGCTTTGCCCCACATTTTGGTCCTCACACAGAGGTGCTTGCAGAGGACTGCTTACCCTCCATTGGGGAGCAGAAGGGGAGAGTGGCTGACCTCTCCCTCTGAGTCCACATGCCTGCCTGTGCAGAAAGTCTTCCCACCACTCACTGACAGGCATTAATCACTACACTGCTGGTTTGTCCTGAAGGAGCACAGATTGCTGCGTGTTTCTGTCTGGCCTGCCCCCAAAACTGGCTTACACTGTAAGCATCAATCCTCTAATATATACATACATATTTTAAAGAAAATAGAAATGTTCTTATCTAATGTATATAATACTTTTCCTCCTGCTGAGGAAGACGAGTATCTGACATCACAAAAATACTTAAACACACTCCAAGCTTAAATACCACAGGGGATTTATTCAGTACTCAAACATGTGTTAATGGATGAGTTTAAGCACATGTCTAAGCACATTGCTGAACTGGGGCCTAAGACACCATATTTTAATTTTATTTTTGTTTTTATGAAATTTATTAAATACTCATGCAAATAACTTGGTGAAACTTGACTTCTCTGGAAAAATATTTACCAGAAATTGTTTCTTAATTAAAACCTGAAGCCATAATTTTTCGTCTACAGATGATGTGCAACATTTTTCCAGTGTGAATTTGATGAAGTACAAAATTTCAGGTACAGAGAAGAGAAGGAGGGGGTAAAGGTGGGCAGTTTCATGTGGAAACTGTAGGGAAATATGACAGAGGCAAGGAAAACTAGCATGCATGTATAAAAAAATATTACAAAAACATATCCATGGGTTTCCATCAACAATTGCTGAGAAGACAATTCCTGGGAAAAAAAATTATTTCAGTGCTTCACACTGAGATTTCTGAACAGATTCAGCAAAGGTTTTTTTTTTTAATATAAACTGTCCTTGGAAAATAGAGCTTCAAAACAGATGCAACGCAGTGAGCATCTGGGAAGAAACTCAGTTGAGTTCTGTGAGGTGCAGAGCTTGAAATGCTGACTGTGTTTTAACATCCTGCAGCCCCTGTCTCTCCCACCCTGCCTGCTCCCACCTTTCCTGGCTGCTGCTCTCCTGCTTGAATTGGAGCCCAACAAAGCAAACTGTCACAACAATTGGAAATCAAAACCTACATATTTCTCAAAACTGTATTGCATTCTTCCAGGTAACCAGATTCTTTACTGCTCTGAGCTGCAAATGCTGAAGTAGATGGGAAGTATAATTTGACTGCCAGTATATAAGAGAGGTGCGAGGAGGTTCAGCATGTCTGAAAGGGTCTGTATGTCTAAAAGAAGACTCTGAGCAAAGAGTTCCCATCTGTATGCTGGGGATGTTTACAGGATGAAGTCTTCTCATGTGCAGACACCACCATACCCATGGATAAGCAGCATCTGAAAGTGCAAGAACTTAGCACCAGCTGACATATCCCATAAGGTGCTACTTACAAAAAGTATTTAACCCTTCTCTCCAACACACACCTTCAATGATACAGCCGGGAGAAGGTACCGGCTCTTAACAGGTTTTGTTATTGCAACTGTCTGATGTCTTCCAGGATCATCATCAGCCACTGGGGTTTGCTGCTGCTGGCATTAGGTTCAAGCAGAGCCTTGCAGCAGCACCGCATCCAGGATGACAGAACTCACGTATGAGTTCTGTTTAATACTTTTCCAGCAGAGTCACTGCAGGGCTGAACCTAGACCCATAAACACACTTTAAAGTTTAACATCTGGAGAAAACTCAGAGTTTATGGTTCGAGGTGCTTTGGTGTAGGTTACTGCTTGCTGCTTCACAAAATCCTCACACTGCCCTTTTCAAAGCTTGGTGAAGGAGCTGTCATCAACCACAAAAGCCAGCCAAATCACTGAGGATACATTTAAGCACAAGATTTTCCTACACTTGGAAAACGTGGGGGGAGCGAGAATTGCACATGCCAGTACCAAACATGATGGACACTGTCTCTGGGGAGCAATTGCACCAGGGACCCCACCAGCGGGAGGTACCCCAGTTTTAGGGCCAGTGCCTTTGAGCTCAGAGGGTCCTTCCTCCTCAAAGGCGAGAAGCATACCTACGCCACAGGAGGTTGTGTGAGGATTAGCTCGCTGTAAAAACAGATGTCTCCTCTGTGGATCGCAATTTATATTGTGCGAGAGGCCTCGCCCAGGTCTGCGTATCGCAGCCGTCAGCCCTGTGCAAACAACATGGGCTGACAGACAGTCTGTGACAAAGGGCTCCTGGCCCAAAAGTGTTGGGATAGGTGATGGAGAGAAACATGTGGATGGGAGAGGGAAAGGAGGAAGATGATGGATGGAAATATAAAAGTAGCAGGATATCTTTGTACTTAAAAGCTGCCAAGTACTCACTAGGGCTATTTGGTTGAAACAAAATGCATCTGAACTCTGAAAAAAATTGAGCAAAATACTGTAATTGCAATACAAGAAGCCTTATAATTACTTATAAAGCCAAGAAGCCAATATGTACTTATGAAAGAAAATAACATTTAAAGCTACTTTTAAGCTTTAAGCTGTTTTTTAAATAACACTCAAACTTTTTAATATAAAGACAGACTCCTGGAAAAAAAGAAATTAAAATCCATGTGGACTTTAGCAAATCCTGGGAATTTGCCCTTTACTCTTCTGTCTCTTTGTGGGAGAGCAGAAGCTTTGTGAGGGCAAAAATCAAACTGCTTGTGAGAGGACAGCAAATCTCAAGTAGAAACATCTTCCTCCTTCCTTGAGGATGCAGGTACCTCTCCATTATCTTTCTGGACAGGATATGTCTTGGGGCCGAATGAGGCCAAAGAAGAAACTGGCCTCTTCACATGGCATGGTGTCTGAGGAGCAGCACACCACAGGATTTTTCCAGCACAAAATACCAATAGGGTCAGCACAGGTTTGTTACTTTCACTACCTTTGGGGGAGCTAAGGGTATTGTGATTCTTAAAGGAAGTTTGCAGCAAGGAGGAAAGTAGGGTTATGGCGGAGGGCCAAGGGAGCAGCCTTACAGAGCACACCCTCTAAGGGATCAGTTTGAAGGTTGAGTGGTTTATGATGGATTTCCTCATGAATTCTTATGCTCCATGTGGCTGGAGGGGCAGATCCAAGCCCTGCACAGCCCACTTCTAGTCCATATAGAGGGAGCTGTTAACTGAGAAACTGAGCAGTGAACAGGGCAAAAGTTACTTAGCAATTTTCTTGTTAGAAACAGCAGTGAGAGCAAGTAGTTGAGGGATGTGTTACAGTTAAAACAGTACAATTATACCCTTTCTTCTTTCATTCTAGCATTTATTAATCTTTTCTTTCTCCAGTTCCAGAGGCTGGTTCTCCTCTTGTGTAGGAAATGAGAGTCAGGAAGGGCGCCACTGAATTCAGTGATTTGTCTGGGCTCCATGCAGTGAATGTTGCATTTGATAATTTCCCATTCAATGAATTTATGTGAATGAGAAAGTAAGAATCTCTTCCGTCTTCTGAAAAAGTACTTGACATAATCATTCATTTATCTTAATTGGTGTGTTAAAAAATCTTTCCAGAAGAGAACTTTCTTACAAAAATATTTCTTTTACTTCTTACCTGTGATCATTACTTAAGTTTAATGCAACAGCTAATCCCCCATGCCTGATAATTTATGTTCAGTCAAGTTGCCTTTACAGTCATAAGATTTGTATTGAGTCCAGTAAGAAAAGGCATTGGGCCCCTAATCTACTGACGGAGGCCCTGGCCAAATTACTGCATCCTCTGCAAAGGCCAGAAAGAAAGTGAAGAAGATGGGACATAAGGAAATAGATGGAGAGTAAACTAGTGAGGGAAGGAAGGATGGAGAGAAATTTCTGACGGTGTTCCTGTGGAAGTTAGTGGCAACAGTCATACTGGCTCTGTCTGCAGGAACATGCTTTTAAGCAATTGAGCTTAGCTCTACCTCGGCGTAGGATCAAACTTCACAGACCCCATGGAAATCGCCCATCCTATTCTGCGCTAAGCCTGATCTGACAGGAGGTGAGATCCTAGTGTTAACAGTCCACTTCCCCTGTTGTTTCTATCTCCAATGACTCACAGATCCTCCCAGCAGTCTTTGCAAGTAAAAGAAATAAAAGCACTTTTTTTTTAATGGAATAATTTTAACATAACAGGTACTTAGAACAAATCAAAGGCTACAGCTGTGCGTAAAACTGCTACTTGTAAGCATTTTCATTCACTATCTAGGGTAATCTAACTGCAGAACTCTTAAAACATTTTCCTCTTTTGCCATGTGCAAAGAAGGATACTCAGTGGGATTGGGGGTTTAAATCAAACTGGACTTTTTCACAATTGTGAAATGGGAGGAAAGAAGAAGAGATGTAAGAAAAAAGGACAAAAAAAACCCCAACAAACCAAAATCATTGACCTTGTATTAAACTACTCAAATCACATTCATTCAGCATAATTTCACAGAGGTGCCCCTGGGTGGTCTTGCTTCCAAAGACACAGCGAGATCTCTGTCTGATGCATTTTACTGTATTAAGCTTGGGGAAATGTAATATATCTGGAGGTGGGAACTTGCTTTGCTTGCAGCCATATCCATGGGCTTTAGGAGTGTTTGGAACTAGCACTTGGGACTTTTCAGTCTTGAACTGTGAAGGCAAAGGCCCACCACTAATGCCAGGGGGTTAACTTCATAATTTCACACATTTGGTCAGTCTCCACAAAAGCAAATTCCTTTGCACGGGAGGCTATGTGAGCTTGCATGTTGCAAGTCTTTTACAGGAGGGTTAGGTTGCATTTCTTGCACATAATTTAAGAAGAAATGGATTCTAGCTAATGTAGGCATGCAATTTCTGCTGCCTAAGGGCTACTGAAGTCAGAAATAGAACATGGAAATCCCAGGGGGAACCTGCACACTAATCTATGGTCCCCACTCATAAGTGCTGCTGTTTTCCTTCTCACTAGAGACCTGTTTCTGAAATGAAAAGCATCATTCTGGAAAGCATTTGTTATTATCTCAGGTGTAGAGCTTTGCATATGGAAAGACTGTGTTTTGGGGTCAGCTCTTCTATAAGCATGCAGGCTGCTCTGGCAGAAGAGAAAGAATATGTAATATCGAATTCATTTATTAGAAATGTAGACAGTTATGTCTATAGTACACTTAATTATAGATATAAAAACCAGTCACTTTCAAAATAGCAGGTCACAGGATAACCCACAGCCCTGCTGTAATTGATCGCAGGCTTATGGGTACATCACCTCCCTTTTGCCCACTTACACTACAGATCTCCACATGTGAGTTAACATTTTAAATCAAGATACGGCTATGTGAGCTGGTCTGGTGTGATGTTACCCTTCTTAAGCCTAAGTTCACCAGAACTGAAAGGACAAGCATCAGTCATTTTGGAATAAAAGATAGATTTTATGTCCAGTACTGCCTGGGCCAGAAGTCAGCTCTTATTCAGCATACTGTAAGTTTCTTTCTCCAATAGGCTGAGAAAAAGGAAACCAACATAGTGATGGCAATCAAAAGGATCCGGTTTACATTATCAGAAAGTCTCTGGTGTATTTGGCACCAAAAATCTGTGGTGACTTTGGTTCAGTAGTTTTTATACCTTTCAAGCACTTCAGATAGATACCAAAAATCCATGGTCAGCAGAACTCTAAAAAGAAGAGAAATTTCTCCTCTCAGATGATTGCACATTTGGGTAACTGAGAAGGTCAGACTGCAAACCAGCAGTGATGTATGTGGGAACAGTTCTGTGCTCTCACAAGTCTTGCACAAAGAAGTAATTTTTCCTCCCATGAAAGTTCATTAAAATGAAAGTCCAAAGCTGTTGATCTCCACTAAACTAAATCTTTGGGTTATGTGCTTATATGAACAAATTGCCCTTCTTTTGCAATACCCTTTTTCCCACCCCACCTTCTCCTTTTTATCTGGATGTTTCTCACCATACCTGTTGGCTATAACTTCAGCCTCTCTCTACTTCCAGTCTTGGGGTATAGGGCAGCACTAGCCAGGGTACGATGGATGAGCTCTGTGCTTCCTGGACCAGTGGTGGTCTGTAAGACATCCTAATGTGTCAAACACTGATAGACCCTCTCTCCTGCCGCAGCACAGCCTTCCCACACTGGAAAGAAATAGGACTGGGAAACACTAAAAGAGGTGTCCTTCTGACGTCTTTTCCAGCTTTGTGTTTCACCAGCTGGCCAAAATAATAACTCGAAAGCAGGATGTTACTTAAATATTTCTTACAGAGGTTAGGATACACTTAAGTCCACTGCTTGATTTCCTGATAGGATGAAGCAAATGTGCATTTGCTATCGTGGATCCTGCTCTGAAGGAAAAGGCGAGGAAGAAAAGAGTCTGTGCCACAGCCAAGAGGAAAGGCTTGATATTAAACTCTCAACCAGCTCAGACATCTGGCATTGCACTGCCTCTTCATGGTGAAAACTTTCACATTTAAACTAGGAAACTTTTATCCAGACAGCTAATTTCTTTTGTTTGAAATGCCCAGGAAGCTTTGCAGTGCAGTGTTTCACAGGGTTCCCTCCAAGTTTTCACTTTGGTCTTAAGAAGATTTCATCTACAAGTGCTTTCCTTTTCTGATAGATCCAAACAAGGCACCCTGCTCTCTATGAAGATTAATTTAGATTTTCTATTGCAAAGGCATCTACCCCTCAGCCACGTGATTCCCTGCCTTTTGAAAACTAGGTAAAGCCTGTAAAGAGGCAGCTGTGTTTCAAGCTCTTTGAACAGTGTCTCTTATAGAAGAGGAGAACAGATAAGCCGTTTTGCAAACACTGTTAGTAGGGACCAATAATCAGTGTGGAAGAAGTCTGCATTGGGAATGAATGTATCAATTTACCTCAGGCTGTGCACTTCAGAGATGGGCTTTGCCCTAGATTGGGTGCATTTTAAGCTTGGCCTGTAACTAAAATTAAACCATTTTGTTATGACAGGGGTTTGTTTCTAAATTGCAGATTTTCCCTTTTGTATGAAAACGCATGCTGATGACACTCTAAAACTGCCTCTTTGGGTATTCTGCATCAAGATTAGACACGATATGCATGTGAGCACTTGTTCCTTATATGTGTGTGCATGTGTAAATCTATCTATCTATGTGTAAATACATGAAATGCAATTCAAAACTTCCCTTTTCCCCATAAGACAGCTCATAAGATGGCTACAAAATCGTGCATTGTACAACACATAGATTTGTTTATTTGCACGTTTCCTATCAGCACTACGGAAGGGAATCCTGTGAGCTGTAAAGCATCATTATTTGCATTACACCAATGTTTGCATCTTTTTGGCCTTTTATACCAGTGCTTACAAACCTTAATTCTGTTATATACAAAGCTAAAAGCAGAAGACTGAAAAGTGCTCTCCACTAATCTAACACTGTGCAGACTGAGGTGAGATGAGCACTCTAAGAAAATTAACTGGAAAAATTAAATTCCTGTGACTCCTGCAGAATAAGTGTTTCAGTGACTAGGTGTGAACAAGGTCAAGTTGCCTGTAGCTGACTTTCAGAAAAAGGTTTCACACCCTGGAGGAAGATAAGCACACCCAGCTTTGGTAGTGCACAGTAAGACGCTGAAATGGGGGAGCAATGTTAAAGGAGGCAAAGCTGAAAATGAAGATAGAAACCCTCAAGAAAATAATGGAGATCATGCCTACTTAAAAGATCAATGATTCAAAGTGACTAGCCTGAGACTATTCAGTGAGTCACTTCAGCTGAAGGCCTCTGGAACTTCAGTATGGAGGAGGTTTTAAATTTCTTTAAATCAAAGGTACAAAAAAAGTGGCCCAAGTCTATCCTAGTGAAAAGGAGAATGTTTGTAAGAAAAATCTTCAGACAAAATGAGTAAATAAGATTTTTTTTTTACCAAATGAGAGGAGATGCAAATGGCTGCAAGGATGGTGAAAAGAGAACAGGAGAAAAAGCTGAGAACTGTGATCTCAGTAGGAAAATGTAAGTAAAAAGTGAGAATTTCCGAGAGTAAAGCTAAAATAATATTTTCTTTTTGAAAAAAAAAAGCGAAAGATTCATCCAGAAGTTCTATTAAAAACCCCCACATCCAGTGAGAATAAGTCAGGCACTAAATATCATTCGAGATTCAGTTGAATTCAAATACCTTATCTTCTGAGAAATACGCTGCTGTTGATAATGAGAAGCCATATGGGAAGATGACTATAGAAGTGGAAATGACCATGGCAATGAAAATGAAATTATGATTCCAGTAGAAGTTATTTTATCAATCTGAAAAAATGAAGAAGTGGGATCAAAAAACAGGGTCTTGTAATAGTGGAATACGTATTTTAGAAGAGGTGTTAGACCAGGGCTTGAGTCCATTGGTCTAATCTCAAGAACGCATAAAAGAATAAATGCTGGGGAAAAAAAAATATTTAAAATGAGAGTACATCAGGATATAAAAATGTGTGACAAAGGTTTGTGATCATGTCAGACATTCTAAACTCTTTGATAACTGGTCTTCTAGAAGAAGGAAATCTATGATATCTACCCTGTCTGGGCTTTGTAAGATATTGAACATGCTGACACTTGGCTAATCTTTAGAAAGTAAAAAAGATGTGGATGAACTCAACTATTGAAAAGAAGTAAAGAATTGCCTGCCAAAGAGGCAAAACCAGATTGTAATGAAAACAAGTATCAAGCCAGAGGGAAACTACAAGGATCGTTCTTCAAAGATGGATCTAATATTCATGTAAATAATTATCTCAAAGGAGGTATGAACTTCACCAAAATGTTAGCATGCATTGCCAATACATAGAAAGGGCAGAATATTCAAAAAGAAGTGGCACAATGAAACTGGATTAGTAGTTAGCAAAGCATCCTGTATTTTGGGAGAGTTAAAACCTAAAGGCTCTTTTTATTGGATACTAACAGATAAAGAGAAGTTACTGTTGCTGAGCAACAGAGAGAGAAAACATTTTAATATTAGTCAAATAAAAGAGTTTTATTACAAAATTGCACTAATGGTACGTTGGATGTCTGAAGCATTTTCTAAAACCTAAGAAACAGGCAAGTTGCTGGGAAATATTTGACATATTTAGTTTCACAGCACAACTGAGATGTAAGGAAAAATATTCCCAACTTCCACAGCAGGACCTGAGGGATATTCAACAAGCTCAGGTTCTACCACTGCAAATACTCAAGGACTGCACGTGCCACTTGTGTGACATAGACTAGATTGGTACTTCAGATTTAAGAGCTGTTAACAGTCATACAGTTGTCCATCCCTGTCATTCCAATGGTGAACTAGGATGAGACCATTTTAGAGGAAAAAAGGATTCTTCACTATTTTTTTTCTTCCCAAGTGTATGCTTTGGAAAGGCAGGATGCAACTACTAGAGCAAACACTCCCCAGTCTGAACAACAAAGCTGAGCAGGTTCCTCGTATCATATGAGTAGGAGCTGCTGCAGTTAATTAAAGGCGACTCAGTGCTCAGGTAGGCACCCACCTCCAATGAATCTGTGATTGCAATTCTGTAACATTTTAGAAGATAGGACACGGCTTAGTGATTCAAGTGGTTTAGCAGATGTAGGATCCTTCTGGATCAGATTAGAACTGGGACCATCTCAATACACTGAGGAGGAACCTGGTGAAATCAGGAAATAAAAAACCAGAAATAAACATAAATGGTTTGATACAGGCATGGTTGGGATTTATAGAAGGTCACCTCCTATTCCATATTCCAGAAAAGAAGTAAGATCTCTGACCTAAGTGACCTCTATTTTTTCATCATACAGAGGAAGTTTTGCTTTCCACCACAAAAACTTCAGAGATACAGTCTGGTGTGGAATCCTCTAGGAGTTAGTGCCGTTTTTAGAGCGTCTGAGACAGTCTTTCTTTAGTACTTTCCACATGTCAGAGAAATTACTAATTGCAACAAAAAAGCAGACCTATGTGTAAATTTGGCAGTGGAGTTCAGGAAGGGCCATCAAGGTGTCTCAGAATCGGTCCTTCTCTGCTTCTGTTAAGTTACATTACATCTACCACTAGTTTAAAGGGAAGCATTCAGATTACTGCTTTTGCTTCTGAAAAATCTAACTTTTGCTCTGTTAAACCTGATTGCAGTATCTTATTCTAGACTGAGAAGGGCTTTCATGGCAGCTGCCTAAATTTCTTTTAGGCTTAGACTACAGAGCCCTACCAACTCATAACATTGTTCCAGCTATGCTAACTAGTGCATTAATAGCATGCCTTGATAGTGAAAATTTATACTCGTGCCTGAGCAATTACTCTTATGTACAAACTTCAGAGTGATTAAAAGATTACACATTTATTTTAAATAATAATTTGAGAGTGCTCTTTGCAATGGCTATACTTAGCACAATCATCATTTGTATTTATTTCACTGAAAATGGTATCTTAAAAGGGTCAGCCCTGCATTTAAATACTTAGAACAAGAACAATGAAGCCTCTAAACTACTCTCTATCTCTCTCTTTCTTTCAGCCCTTCCACCACAAAATAAAATAGACAACTAGGAAGATAAACAAGCTGACCTGCCATACAAGTTCCACAGAAAATACACAATATATGTGATTGAGCAACGACCCTGAAGAAAACAGTGCTACGGATTTTTCCAGAAATGTCCCCCTGCTATATACACATTAAGACCTCAGCTTCCCGTGCCTGATCTGGAAAGGTTCAAAAACACACAAGAAGGACGTGGTTTACTGAAATAGAACAAAATTGTAAAAGTGAATGATGCGTAGATTTATTGTAAGACAAGAACTACCAAAAACATTTGTCATGCTTTTCAATTCAACTGAAAAGGGAGGTGTTTCTGATAAACCTGACATTTACCCTTTTCACATTGCATCCCTTAAGGCACCACTCCAAAATAGCCACAAACAGATTTTCTTCCAGAAGCCAGGTAACTTGAAATTAATGAAAATGGAAGGTACTAGCAACCACAAATAATTAAAAAGTGCATTGAACATATGCTCATAAGAAATATTGCTAGTGAAACAAAGGAGGATTTGAACAAGAAGAGAACAGCATAGGCGTAGGTGGCTAAAATATTTACAAATGACATACCACTGACAGAAGTCTGTGGAGACCGTGGCCATTTTTATCCTGCCAAAGGTTTGCTCACTACTTTAGCATCCACCACCACAAACTGAGAGTCTTACCTTGGTTACTTGAAACAAATACCACAGCATACCAGAATGGGTCCTGGACATTCTCTAGCTTGTTTTCAAAGTGTGATCTCCTAACTCTAGTTGAGACATCCTTCCTTCTAACTCAGGTGTATTTATAGGGCCAAAACTTTAAAGTACTGAAAAAAAAAATCTGTTTTTGTAAATATTTGTTCAAGATTAAAAAATAAGTCAGATCATTGAGAACGCTTTAAGAATTTTTGCCAACTTCAAAATGCCAGGAAGGGCTTTTGAATTGTAGACTATATACTTCCTCCTATGCTTGTGCTTCAAGTCACCTTTAGTATCATAATGATGACTATCTACAGTTTCAAAATGCAAGACCTCTATTTAAAAAGTGCAGTCATGCAAATTATATGTGCATTTTGAAGTAGCAATTGGAATCAATCAGTAGAGTCTATCACTACAGAGAGTGTAATTATGAAAGCTCATAAGTATAGAGCTTTTGTTCAATAGAAGTTTTACTATGATTTCAAAGGAAGCAAGTTTAGGGTCTGCAATATAATCCCTTGGATTTGTTCCATGATCCTGACATTTATAAATCACTGTTTTCTTGAGTTTATGCTAGTTACATGACATTACAGCTTAAAGTCTCTTTCCCTGCACTCTTTTGACTGAATCCAGTTATGATTCTTCGACTTGACTTGAAAGAGCTTCATTGTATTGATCTTTGATACTCCTGATGTGACCCCCTTACTGTTCCTCTCCTCTGCCCAGAACTCTGCTGTTGACTACCTGCAATGTGCATCTCACGAGAGATCTACATATATGTTAATGTTAATCCAGAGGCATGTAGTAGCAGTTGGGAACAGTTTTGCTAGATCACCATTCTCCATCCACTGTGATAAATAGACCTACACAAAATCTGATTAATTAGCAATAAGATATGTATTAGAAGAGGCAAGGAGCACTCAACTCAAAACAAGCATGTCTGACAAAGACAAAATCCATTAAATTTTTTTACAATGAAGGTGATAAAATACTGGCACAGGTTGCCCAGAGAGCGAGTAGATGCATCATACCTGGTGACATTTAAGACCAGTCTGGATGTGATTCTGGGCAACCTGATCTAATTGAAGATGTCCCTGCTCATTGATGGACTAGAACAGTCTGGATTGAAGGGGAGCATTAAAGGTCATCTAGTCCCACCCCCTGCAAAAAGCAGGGACATCTTCAACTTGATCAGGTGTTTCAGAGCCTCACCCAACCAGGCCTTGAATGTTTTCTGGGATGGGACATGTACAGCCTCTCTGGAGAACCCGTTCCAGTGTTTCACCAAATTATGAGATTTCCATCTTTGAAGTTTAATGTATTGCTACCAACATTGCTGTAGGTAAAGGAGAGCAGACATAGTCATCACACTGTACTGATCAATCGAACCCCCAAATTTTGCCTGTGGGAAATGATTCTCTGCTTTCATTTCTTTCTCTGCTACCTACCAAGTACTCTTTCAGTACAGTGAACTTGGCAATTTCTGACTGGAGGAATCCAATGCTGCAACAAAACCCAATAAAACAACTGAATTGAAAGTATGGATATTGGACACATTACTGCATAGATGTTAAACTGGGAAGGAAATTTCATGGAAGAAAATACAAATAACATTCTAATTAATTTTCTTAAGGCTGGTTCAGCAGCGCATTTTGATTGTTAGTCTAGATAAACTCAGTAGAAAATACATCCATTACTCCAGTTTTAACAGTTCCTCACATATATGTGTCAATGTAGCATCAACAGAGAAGGAAGACCAGTGATTTCAACCAGTCATGTAAATCTATATTAGAGGTATGTTAGAAAGACCCTATGTGGAATGGAGTTCACATTTCTTCTTCAGTTTACAGACAGTAGGAGTTCCAGAGAGAAACAGAAGATGATAAATTGTCCTTCAGAGCTTGGTCAGCAATGGGAAGTGCTATTAACTTTGCATCAAAACATTAAACAAAACAAAAAAATGACTTGATACATGCACACCTGGTCAAATGGATAACTTATTTCTTAGGAAAAAATCAATATGGCTTTTATAGTGAGAAGTCCTGCCCTTGCAGATCTCTTAGAATTACCTGAGAAAACAGGATATGTGCAGATGTGCGTGCATGCACTATGCATGTATAAAGTTAACAAATTAACATGTGTGAATGACAGAAAAATAATTCAAAGCAAAACAACTAACAACAGATTAAAATTTGTCTCTAACTTCATTATGATTTTTGAGTTACCATTAGATAAGAGATTCATAACACCTGAAAAGAAATTATTTGCCATTCCTGTGTTTTGAAGTAGCATTTTTTTCTAAACATCCATTGATCTGGCACTGATTGTTCTCAAAAGTGGTACAGGGTGTTGTAAGAGATTCTATATTTCATCGAACCCGTTCTTCTAGGGGAGTTACTGTTAAAAGATTACGGAGGAGAAAGCTTCTCCCTTTCCTTCCGAAGGGAGATGATAAATTCTGTTACAATATGACTGTGTCTGAATGCAAATCAAAAGATCTGTAATACACACTTGCTACAGAAGAAGAGTTACTCCTTGGGTTTAGGAGAGAACAACTGCTTCAGGCTGTCTCCCCTTGCTCCCCTGTCCTTTTGCATGAGCGCGTTGAAGTTGAGGTATTACATTTGATGAAATCCAGGACTTCAAATCAATACACCATGGAATCAAGATATGGTCTGGAAAATGTAGTTCCTGCATCTTCAATATTCTCCATTTCCTTTTATCCTCAACTTCACACTCCCAGGAGCTTAATAGCTCTTAGTCAGCTAGGTGGTTCCAGTGCCGCTCTTCTTCCTGCTGGCAGACGCATGCCTTCCTGCTCCAAATGCTGATGTATGTTGGACAACCTAATTTATAATCCTAAATCTTCTGGAAAGGGCTGCAGAGGCCAGGCGATACAGGGCTTTCCAAACTAATTCTGAAAGTAAAACAGTATATGCAGAGGACCGGTAACTTTATCTAGATTTCAGAGATTTAGTTACATGAAAGTGAGAATATAAAAATGCTTTCACATGTAGCAGAATACTGTTGAACACATTTGGAAAGGATCAAGTCAAGACTACCTAAATCATTCAATAAAATCTGCTACATAAAACATCTAATAAATTGTAATGGCAAGGACTTGTGCAGAGAGGCTGAAATTCCAGCTATGCTCTGAAAATAAAAGTTTGGTCACATAGACACTCTCTTTTCTTTTCTTTGCTGACTTTACTAGCCATTGGGTTGGAAGTGTCCAGTTTCACTGGAACACCACAGAAAATGTTTGGCACCAGTCTCAAAGGAGAAATGATTTGGTATGCTGTGATTTGCTTTATGATTTTGGGGATATTTTATTAATCCCTGAAGTTTCAAATCTCTTAAGACCATGATTAAATAAAAAAAAAAAAAAAGACTCCCTTGGTGCAAAGGTAACTCCTGTCATTAAGAAAAACAATCGTAAAACTCCTGTGACAAAGCAATAATGATTTCATAGTAAATTATGGAGTTAAATAATGATAGTATCTCACATGAAAATAAAACTTACTAATTCAGTTAAGCACTGTGTAAGTAAAACTGGAATGCTGGTAATACAATAAGATTTTTGTAATCATGTTAGTGAGAATGATAGCCTTATGTTCCATATGCTGCTCCTCAAGTTCAGTATCTGTAAGATGCAGTGCAAGAAAAAAGCCCACAGTATACACACAAAGAATCTGGAAGCATCTGTTTCTGTTACTCTTTCTTCTAGCCAATAGGTAGGTTGATTAAATTGCAATTATCTGCATTTTAGCTGCTGAACTGCCTTAAAGACATAACAACCAAGGCCAGGAAACTATTCAACATACACAATAGCATGGCTCTCTTAGAGACAGGGTATAAGATGCTTGTTATTAGTTACAAGTTGCCACAATCCAGGAATTAAGTTCAGTCTGGGTGGGTTTTAGAAATTTGACATGTTTTCTCTTAGTAATATTTTTAAACAAAAGTAACATTGGCTAATACGTTCTCCTAATGTTAAATGTAACTTATGATGTCCCCATCATTTTAACTACTAATTTAAACTAGTTTCAATGAGCACTGAAGAAGTCATCGTGAAGGGACCTGTAGACATCTTTGATATATCAGCATAGCCCAAGCAGGAGTAAAGGTTTCCTCAGAGAACTTCCTCTTCACTATCCTTCAGACTATTTTTGTCTGTACTTTTTGTGCTGCATTTGAACCTGTAAGTTTTTTGCTTATTGATGGCTTATGAATTCAGTGAGACAAGTCTGCATGGCCCATGCAAAGGACAGCGCACACGTTCAGTTCCTGTGTTATAAGCAAGCTGGCTCTGCCTGGACTTGAGCTTCCTGGGTATGGCTGCAGTGTTAACCATTTATTTTTTCTGCAGCTTCTCTCCATTGAGGCCAGGCCATTGACTTAGCCTAAAAATAGGGGTCAGGTTGTAGCTGCATAGTGGGAGAAACTGTACAGTGTAAAAGGACTACACACACAATTTCCAGCTTGCTGTTAACGCTAGATCCTCCAAACAAGATGAGAGTGGTATGAAGGTATAACCACAATTTGGTGAAGTTTCAACTAAAACCATCTGCCCAATATGGAGGGGATGTAAACCAGATATTTAAGAAAACCCAAACCAAAGCAGATGGCATTATTACTGCAGCACAAAAAGCTAAGGAGCTGAAAGCTACAAACCTGTTCTTTTCTGGGTTGTTCTTGCAGTAAGATTGTGACTTCCATGAGCCAATATTTGGCATACTTTTTTAGCTCACTAATGTCTGCTTCTCTTTCAATTAGGGCTCAATTCCAAGCACTCTGATATTACTGAAAATACTTGTATCAGCTGTAATGGAGATTTGATTGGAACCAGAAGTAATAGATAACAAGTAGGGGTTTGGAGAGCATTTTAATGTAGCAGAAGTACCTGAGCAGAGGAGAACAAAACAAATAAAGAGTGCTAATATATTACCACAGGGTCAGAATACCAATCTAATGACATCAGTTTAAAGAAGACAGCAATAGCCAAGTCTTGCCTTGCGTTTTAAAAAATGAATCTGACGTAGATAATTACATGGAAAAAGTCTGCATCACGGGTAACAAAAGTTGAGTCATAATTACCCAGAGACAACAGCATGTGTAAATCCCACATATTTCCAATACACAGATGATCTTGAACATATTGAAATATTCTTTACAAATGTAACTGGGAAGTATGTCCCATGCTCGCTTCCACCCTCTTGGACTAGAAATGGCAGCATAATTTGCTAACAGCACTGGATAGGAAGGGTGTAACATAAAAAGTACCGGTAATTTAAAACTTTCTTCCACTGAAGCAGAACAGACAGAAAACATTCATGTCTCAGATCCCAGTGACCAAGAAATGCTTCAGAGAGATATACAGAGGGCTGTCATCCAAGAAGGTCAGCTTTCTCCTTCCATTGCTGGCGGCAATGCAGCAGGGCACAACCGACCATCAGGAAGAAAAAAATATTTAAGGTACAAAGTCCAATGGGAGTCCAACATTCTTGAAAGAGCAGTTAGGGGGAGGAAGGAGAGAGAAGGTGTAAGAGAGAGGGGAAAAGGATGCGTGATGTCCAATGTGTGGGGTAGTAAACCCTTTTAAGAAGCCAAGACATACCAGACGTGAGTCACTAAAGGGAAAGAGGAGGAAGAAAAATGTGTTTAACTCGAAGACCACCATTTGTGGAGACTTGCAGTAAACCCCGACTGACTATTCTCTCTCCTAGGACAAGCCGTCAGGTTCTGGCACTTCATTCTCATGATAAATATTCCAGAAAGAGCAGGAAGAGACACAAACCAAATACAGTTTAACAGCAACTTGTAGACAATAAAATAGGAAATGGTGCATACATGAGATATTTTTATTATGGTCTTGGTTTTTTCAACTTTACAATCTTCCTTGGATGACTTACTAGTCAAAGGCTATTCCCATACCTCTGTATTATTATTATTGTTATTATTATTATTACTACAACAACAATGAAGTATTTTTCCTGTGTTTCAGAAGTACCTTCTAGTTTTCCTATATTTGGCACAATACAGCAAGTTGCTTACAAGGAACCTCATGACTCCCAGCCAGGTTCTGAAATACATAATCAGTTGCAAATGTTTTGGGGTGGTTGACTGATGGATGCAGTAACTTTACCATTTATCCCATTTTTTACCATTAGCAAATCTTAGATATTTTCAGGACAGCAGCACTTTCCCTTTTATAGAATGAAAAAACTCAAAAACTCTTGAAAATTATCAAAACAGCTGTTAAACACATTGATTGGTCTGCCGTTTTGATTATTGAGTATAGTAGTGGTGTTACAGTGATGAGCTTTCATAAGAAGTAATGTAAGAGAATAATTTCTACTATAATAAAATACACTGTCAAAATACAGCTACCTGCCATTCTTCATACCTTATAGAAAACACTTTCTTTCCTGTATTGGTGTTTCAGCTTCTTCCCCCCATAATGATACACTTCATCATTTCAGGAAAAAAATCAGCAACTTGCAGAACAGTCCCTATGCTGTCCTGGGCCAAAAGGCTTTTCATTTATTCTCCCTCTTTCCGCTTCCAAACTTGTTTATAATTTAGATTCACTCTTTTTATTTAATTCTTTTTCCCATTCAGCATGTCACCTGTGATTTACATGAATAATAAAAACAGTCAGAGGTGCACTGATGAGGACTTGCATATTTTGGAAGGCATATAAAGTCTAGTATAACAGGACATAAGCCAAGGTCTAAGGAACTGTGACTACATCAACAGCTTGAGCTAAGGCATTCTGCAACTTCCTCATGCTGTTGACCCCTGACCACTCTCAGAATGAGTATGGAAAAGGAGAACCTGGTCTGCTCTGACACAGGAATTCCACAAGAAATTATTCAAACGGTTACAATTTATTTAGGGGTTTCTGTGTGTGTGTTTGTGTGTTTTCAAGATTATCTTTCTCAGCTTGCCAATGAGGAGTGAAAACCAAAACCAAATGGCTTTGAGGAACAAATACGTGTTGTTGCATCAATGACTCTGCTGAGTGTGTTGTGAGACTGTTTCCACACTGGGGAAAGAAACCCCTGGCAGAATATCTGCAGGAAATATTTACCTGGGACCTACCCTCCAGTTAGTTAGTTATCTCATCTTACTTTGAGGACAGGAAGTCAGAGATTTTTCTCCTCCATTCATATTTCAACACCAAATGCATTTTTCTCATTTTGCAGCATTTAAAATACAATTCTACCTCTTCAGGATCTGAACACGTTCATAATGAATTAACCTGTATTTTCAGAATTATTAAAGACTGCAATAAAAAAATCAAAAGAAAACCATCCTTCACACAGATAATTTTGATTCTCTGTTCCCTCATGTCCCCAGATAATGTCTTTTTAACAACATGAGAGAGCAAAAATGCAATTACCTAAGCATATTTTTTTTCATTTCTGTTCCAATGGGCTTTGGAAATGCCTTTGGTAGTACAGAGTCTTGGTCCACAACATGACACATGAGTGCACCACCAGTCTGAAGACCAGGTTCCACTTCTGGTGCTGATGATAACCTGTTGCAAAGAAAGGGGGAAATCACTGTGCTAGACTATGTCTTTGTATCTATCTTTACCATATTTTGTCTTATATTTACACCACAGACTCTGAGGCAAAGGCTGTCTCTGAGAACCTACAGATACAGGCTAGAAACAGGAACCTTGGTCTGTTAGGGTTTTCAGGTGCAACCACTATTTAAAAATAGAAAGCATCTATTTCTGAGCCTGGACAAATTTTGCAACAAGTTGCTGGAAGGAGATTCCATCATCTTCCTCACTTCTACTCTTTGGCATTCCTAAATTTTATACCTCAAAATAGGAGCTCAACTCAGCTAATATGGATTGTCAAAACTGTATTTCCCTGGCACCATGACAATTCACACCAGCTGAAAATCTGCTTTGCACATTTGAGCTTCCACCCGGTAGATGATGTTCCATAACTTGCATAGCCAAGACAGAGTTTTCAAAGTTAGGCATCTCAAGCAGGGTAGGAACAAGCCAGAAACAATGTCATTACTCTTATCACACTCTCTTTGCCTGTAAATGTGCTGAAACTCCATGCTTTTAGCCAACAAACCTTACAGTGACTTTTGTAACTAAATCTCTGAAAGATGTAGGAGAAAAAGGCTTGTGCTTTCAATTTTTAAATATACATTAGTACATGCCTATCTCAGTTGTTTTTTTTTAGGGGATTTTGTTGGGTTTTGGTTTTTTTTTGCTACTTACCCTCAAAGAAAGAAAGAAAAACATTTCTTTATACAGGAGAAGAAAACCCTCAGAGGTTTCTGTTCTTCATTTCCCACCTTGAATTGAAAAACTGTGCTTGCTTAATGATGCAGCAAAGATTATATGTTAAATAATGTACATTAAATAAGTGCTAAGTCTCAACTGTTCTGTAGACTTCAATTTTTGAATAGGAGGTACTGAAAGTCTGTAGCAAACTCTTCAAGAAAGCCATGACTACAAGAAACACTAAAATATTTGTTGAGTAAATTAGAGCAAGCGTTAAGTAGTTGCAAAATAATAGGCATTTAGGAACTGGGAAAGCTAATAGACTGAATACATTTTTCATCAAGTTTTATTTGGTTATTTCTAACAAAGAACTAAGAAATCAGTACTCCTGTGGAGTACAGCGCTGTATGTCCTGTAGCATTAAAAATCTTTTACCACCCACACAGCATTGCAGATGTTTAGGAAGAAAAAAAAGGTTTCAGTAGTTTGAATGCCTAAATAAATGCAACTTAGGGGCAGCAGCAGTAGGGGAAGAGCTGACAAAAAGCCCATCTCAGAGAGTCCCCTGCAAGAAAATGGCAAATTTACACATCATCCTACTCTATACTAAGGCTCTGTGTGCATTATAAAAGCAGTAGAGAAAATATTTACCTCTGTGCTTTGAGGATATAATACTTGTCTCTTTCCTCACAGACTGAAATACACTTGGACAGAGTTAGTGATAAAGGCTACAGTAATGAAACAAATCAGAGAACACTTTGCGGTAATTGCCACTACTCCAGGCTGTCACTGACATCCCAGAGAGTACCTGTTGGCCGATGTGGTCTCATCGGTGTTCCTTCAGATACTCTTCTGCTGCAGCATGATTTTAGAGACAGTCGCTTTTCCTCTTCCTCTAGCCTTGGCCTCTCTCTCAGTTACATCCAATGCATCTTCCTTCTAGCTGCATCTCTGGAGCCTCCCCATTTCCACCACCAAGCATGGTGCTCAGTAGCTGCGTCTGGAGCCTTTCCTTCCCTCCTTCATGTACGGCTCAGTTCTCCATGGGAGAACAGTTGAAATTACCATCCATTACTGCAAAATCACTGGATGCCATCTGGGAAACCAAACTTTCCATCTGCTCTGTCACATGGGGAAGATGCTTTGCTGTTGTGATGGTTTAGGCATCCTCGCTTGCTCACTCCCCTTCTTCCTCCCCTGGGCTCCCGGAGGGATGGGGAGGAAAATCGAAAGAATGCAACTCCCACGGGTTAAGGTAAGAACAGTCCAGTAACTAAGGTATAACACAAACCACTACTGTTACCACCAGTAATAGTAATGATAAGGGAAATAACAAGGGAAGAGAATACAACCTCTCACCACCTGCTGACTGACACCCAGCCCGACTCGAGCAGTGATCTTGCCCCTCCAGGTAACTGCCCCCAGTTTATACACTGGACACAATGTGCTGTGCTATGGAATACCCCTTTGGTTAGTTTGGGTCAGGTGTCCTGTCTCTGCTTCCTCCTGACTTCCCCTCCTCCCTGGCAGAGCATGAGACTCAGAAAGTCCTTGGTCAGAGTAAACATTACTGAGCAACAGCTAAAAACATCGGTGTTATCAGCGTTGTTCCCAGGCTGAGAGTAAAAAACACAGCACTGCACCAGCTACTAAGAAGGAGAAAAATGACTGCTACTGCTGAACCCAGGACAGTTGTGGAGATGGCTGAATTTTCTTCAACTGACAAAAACCAAAAACCAAGCTCTAAACATTTTTATTAAAACCAGAAGCATGTTCAGGTTCTGGTATTTCACCAAGACATAAAACATATTTCCACAGGAAATTAAACTGTTTTCAAAGTTTCCGGCACCCCTCTCTTTAAATCAGCCCTAAACTTCTTCAGCAGCCACATGAACTCTCTGATAACCTCACTGCGCCATCACTGTGGAAAAGGCAGATGGAAAAAATTCTGATTGACACAAAGACAAAAGGATGCCTCTCTACCAGAGGCATCCAGCAGTAATTGTCTGCTTAATCCCTTCTGTGCCTCTGGAAACATCCCTCATCCTCACTGTAGAGCTAAACAGAGGCTGTATAGCCATCCTGCATTGCTTGGAGGTACAGTGTGGGTAAAGACAGCCAAGACACTGTGCATCTCCGAACAATGGCTTTCAAGCTCTTGAAATTTTCTCAAGTCAAAACAAAATTTTACTGACACTTCTCAGTGGGTGCAATGGGATCTTTGCTGAAGCTTTTATAAGTATGGCAAACCTGAGCTTGTAAAGGAGCTATCAGTCAGGAATGTTATGTGTACAGCTGTGCTCTACCTCTTTTTAGAGCCTAAAACTCACTTGAAAGGGTTGGAAACATTCTGAGCCTCACCAAATTCAGCATTTTTCCATTCTCTGCCATCCCTTTTGGTTTCCGTTGCCTCTCTTTTCATCCCACTTCTGCAAAACTGGTTTTCATGCGGGGATAAGTCACAGGACCAGCACAGACCTGGGCTCCACTTCTCACCTATAGTTTATCCTGTCTTGGTTGAAAGTACAGTCACTTTTAAAAAGGGTATTTTATTATATTTTTATGGCTTAGATCATTATAACTAATGTTTGTAACTTCTACTTGGAAGTTAGGTTCAGCCTTTGATCTTCTTTAAGCATATAACTTAGACAAAGTTGTTCTATTGAACTGAAAGAGACTTACATTCCTGAAGTCAAGCATATGCACAAGCGTTTTAAGAATTATGACTTCAACCTAAGTCAATCCTAAACCTTACATGAATTCTGGATATTAAAAAGAAAAATGTTTTAAAACCCAAGTCTCTAAGGAAAGAAATAAATACTTATATATGTCCACTATATTATGAAAACTACTGTACTTGAATAAGACAGCCATGAATGTTTTTTAGATTTAAGAAAATAATTTTGAAATAAAATATATCCATACATACATGATTAATGTGGCTTCTCTGTTCTCTTCTGCTGGAATTATTTATATTCCTAGTGAGCGGGGGAAAATTCTTTCCAGCTAAAGAAGCAGCCTATTTTATGAATAAAAATGTGCTTGCTTTTTTTTTTTTATTTTACAGAAAAGTGGAAAAAGGGTCTTTCAGTTCGACTTTCTGACATCAAAATAATATGGTGCAACTCTGAATATGATCTTCTCCTCTCTTTGCTTTCTACCATGTCAAATTTTCATAACAGACTTCAGCAACACTTAGAGACTCCAATGAGGCATTTGATAAAATGTATGCAATAAGTAGGTAGTCATGGCCCAAAGAGCCTTTAAGGAGAAGACAGGAATGGAGATAACACAGACAAAAAAAGAAAGTAACGCAATTCAAATACTAAGCAGCAGTCATCCCACACCCATTTCCTTGTTATCATAACAGAATGATTTCCCAGTATATGCATTTATCATATAAGACTCCTACAGATAGCTGTGCTCAGCAAGATCCCAGAGATTCAAGTCAAGAAAACTCTAAGAAGCCAGATATTTAATGAGCAAAGAAAGAAAACTGGATAGAAGTGCAATTCACATGTCAAGTAGCCACATTGCAAAACAGACATTAGCCAGGGAAGAAATGTTAGAGCAAAAGATTTTTCTAAGATCATGTTACTAAAAAGTGAAGAGCTCTTGATAAAACCCAGCAATTTGGGCAAGATCCAGAAAGTGAGGAAGGCTTCCTCCTGAAGGTTTCCCTCTCTTGTCAGCTCAATACATGGTCCACTTCTTCAGATTATGGAAGCTTTCTGACTTAAAGCAGTGTCTTAAGACATTGGTGATGTCCTCATTCTCTTCTAGAGACATGCTGTAATACCTGAAGTTTCTACATGTCTCTTCTAATTATACCCGAGGAGCATTTTTGGCCTTGCAGTAATGTCTTTTTTGGCTCCCTGAAATGTCCAATTCACATTTGTTTGTAACTGTGGGAGATTGGGTTCTGGGATCCCAGGGATCCAATCCTGATTCCTTTCCACTAGCTAGTCCTAGACCTGTTACCAACAGATCAAAGGCAACTGATTGCTGCAATAGCATCTTTCTTCACTTTGCCAAGGGATGGTCAAATAGAAAATATAAGCCAATAAACCAATGTGAAGAGGAGAGATGAAAAAATAAGGTCAAACTGGAAATCGTATAGAGACCAAATACGAAAAAACAGAGGAGTGTGGATTTAAAGAAGAGTAACAAGGACAGCAGGAACAGAAAACAGTCTTTGCCTACAGATCCAGTTCCTGGTGTGCGACTTCTGACAGCACACAGGCAAGATTAGGTCTTGAAGCAACAGTTTTCTGAATGCCTTCTCAAAAGCAGCCTTTTCCTGCTACCTAATCCATGCTGAAGATCTTTGATAACAAATACAATACTGATAGGCTATCAGACACAAGGACATGGCGTATCTAAAAGGTCTATTTGTAAAAGCAGAATAATGAAACTCTATAGAAAGAAAAAAACCCAAACCTATTAAAAAACCTAAATGCTGCCTGGTGGAGACATAGATAAGTTTGATTTACATATTGCCCACACCTCCCACCTGCCCCAAAAGCACCAAAGGCAAGACAACCTCTGTTCCTAGCTGTGCCTGCTGCTGATGAGACAGAACAGTGGTAGCTCCCTGCTGCAGGCAATGCCCAGAGGTGGCTCTTGTTTCTAGGAGGATGCCTTGCAGGGGCTGAAATAACACAGATGAGTCAGGGAAGCCAAAAGAGAGGGGAGAGTGTTGTCTTGACATTTAGGAATTGAACAAACAGTACATTTTTCAGAAATGAAAATCAACTATTCATGGCCTCACAGTTACCTATTATTACTTCTCTCACGTCCACTTGCAGAGCCAGAATTTTTAAAGCAGTTCAAATCATAATGGATTCTTCACTAATTAAAAAAAAAATAAATCCTGTCAGAGTAGATAACTGACTGTCTTATTTTCCAAACTATCTCAGCAAAAGCCTTAAAAAACCCAGTTTGTTCTTACATCATAAAAAAGAGAAGAAATTATTTGCGTCAATGTCGTAGACGTCTGTACTGCTCCTACTCAAGGTAAGAGCAAACCCTCTTTCAATTTAACCTCACTGGGACACTTGGCTATGATTCTTTAGTACAGGTACACAAGTGAGTCAGTCATAAGTTACACCGAACAACGAATCAAATTGTATGGTTTTCCATTAGTGAGTAATAGACGGGAAATGTGAAATGTCATTACAGGGCTGGTTAACCATCTGGTAAAAACCCTTGTATGAACAGTGCAGATGAACTACATTGAAATATTAAGGAAACATCAACTGAAGCTATTTAGCCCCCCCAGAGACATATAGTTCACGCATGGTGGGAAGGTAATAATGTCCAATTATTCTGGAAACAACTAAACAAGTCACTGTAAAATTATCTCATTTGCACTGGATCCAACATTAAGTATTTTTTAAAATATTCATCATTCATTCCAGGTAACAAAACAAAACAACCAATCAATCTCTGAGGAACTGCCCATAAATCAAAAAGCCATACTGAGAAGCTGCAATTTTTCATTATTCCAGGAGTAATATTTTAAAGCTGACAAGCTGACGGGGTGGTCCAGGTTTGTGACATTATCGCATCTGCGATGAAAAAGCAAGCTTTACACAATTGTAGTAGTAATTGTTACTCTAACAAGTTATCACAGAACTTGTGGAAAATCAAAGACTTCTTTTTTTTTTTTTTTTAAATCTGAACTGAATTTACTTAGCAGACAAGTTATTAAAATCAATATTGGCCAAATTAAAGGCATCTTGTTACTAATACCCAGAAAAGATTTGGTTTTCCAGTTGCTTATGGTGTATAGCCACAGGCTTTCACAAAAGACTCATTTAATGAATAGAAGTGTAAATTAAGCCTCTATTTATTTCAGAACAAGTTGGCATGTAAAGGTTAAAAATACTCCAGTGAATGGCAAATCAGGTAGTAAATTTAAGGTTATTCTGCTTGTAAGTGGTGCACATTGATTGGTCACCTGATGGTGGTGGTAGTACATAAATACAAAGTTGTCCATGGCTTTACATCCCCATCTGCTGAGCATGTAGTTCAAGGTTCTGACAATGTCACGTAAATGCCTACTGAAGCAGATAGTCTCTTCATTAGAACCTGTAGAGATAGGAGAAGGGGTAGCGGGTTAAAACTTAAACAGGGGAAGTTTAGATTGGATATAAGGAAATTCTTTCCTGTTAGCCTGCTGAGGCACTGGAATAGGTTGCCCAGGGAGGTTGTGAATGCTCCATCCCTGGCAGTGTTCAAGGCCAGGCTGGATGAGGCCTTGGGTGATATGATTTAGCATGAGGTGTCCCTGCCCATGGCAGGGGGGTTGGAACTAGATGATCTTAAGGTCCTTTCCAACCCTAACTATTTTATGATTCTATGATTCTAAAACCAGGACTAGTAAAGGTTTTGGAGAGTCATGTTGGATACTCATCTTACCCCTTAAGCCACTCTTAACTGCTGCCATAAGTTAAGGTATGAGTGAGCAAATCCTGAAAGTTCTTTAAATGCATGCACCATGTGGTGATGATTGGTTGAGGAATATACGAGGAAGATTTGGAAGAGAGCAGGCAAGGCAAAAGAACAGAACCTAAAAGCCTGGTTTAGCAAAGCAATGGTTTTCAAGCATATGGGTCTTCTGGTAGACATGCAATTTGTCACCTTGTTTTTGTTATTTTTTTTAAACTCAGAGCTAATACCAGCTGCATACACATATGGTTTGGGAATAACTTCTGTTTTGGATAGTTCAGTTTAGGATAAAGATTCATCCAGGCTTGTGCTGCAATAGAGTTTGCTGTTTAGGGACTCGTGTACAGCAGAGCAAGGAACTGCAGAAAGGAGGCTTTAAATGCGGACTTTGAGCATGTATAACATCATATACAGGCAGGCCATCCCACAAGACAAGCCAGCTCCCAGTGAACAAATGGTATCTCCATAGAACACATATTAACCAGGGTATAGTAATAATGTGTTTAGGAAACACCCTTTTGCTCTTGGCAAACGGTTTGGTTATAGCTACATATGGGATGGGGAAGCCGCAAAAGTTCTGGTGATATGAAAGACTGTAGGTCTAAACTACCCACTGCTTTAACCAGTTTGCTTAGTTCATAAACCAGAGAATGTCACATATATAAGAGCTCAAGTTGACATGTTGTCATATGGGCAGAAAACTTGACTGACTGATTTGTCCAAGTTTCTGTACCAAGTGCCATGCTTAGATTTGACTCTTAAATACCTCAGATAATTGCCAACAAAAACTGGGGACAAGACAAGGGGTGTTACTTCTGTTGCATTCAGATGCACACACACTCAAAAAAGCAGCTAAGTTCTTTCTGCTTTTTGCCTCTGGTCTTCTTATTTTGCCCCATTTCTTATTACATTAGAAAGCTTACTATAAGATAAAGTGCTTACTTTCCTCATTTTCATCCACTTTCTCCCCCTGCTTCTCTCCCCAGTTGTCTTATCCATTAAAATACAAAGAATTTTTATGTTTTTACAAACAATTTTTCTTTTAAAAATTTGATGGTACAAGGACACCAGAAGTTTTAGAAATCAAATTGCAGTATATTCAGATGTAGCCACTTGCACAACAGAGCTTCTATTTTTGAACATTTATCCTCTCTATCCAAGCCTTTAAGATTTGTTTACATACTCAAATCCTGTTGTGCTTCTCAGGCACCAGTAGCAAAGCAGAAATCATTAGGTGGTAATACGTTATCAGTCATCAAAAAAGACAACTTGCAAATTCACACGCTCAAACTTCAGATCTGGTTCCTTCAATCTTCAGCAAATTCTAACAATGAATGGCACAGCACAAGTCTAAGTATTTTAATGGCAGCTTTTAAATCACAAAATGCTCAGAAAGGAATATGGTTCCATTGCCGTTACTGCTGAATCTGAAGACATCTCAGAAATTTTCTCCGAGTCAAACTGCAAAGCAAGCATGTGGCCTGATAATAGTGGATTTATAGGGTGAAAAAATGGTGGTGAGTGTCTGATCTGCAGATGACACATGCTTCAAGGGAATTTACTTCAGGCTAATTTTATAGCTTCAATCTGGGCCTGTGAATTGAATATGTAGAAATAATTGGAGAGCATGAAGAGCAACAGTGGAACATGTCTGGTTTCATTTAATCTAAAAGGAACCAGTTTATGTACTTGGAGATTGCTCTGTGCTGTGACCCGAAGTGTGGTAAGTGGCAATGATCACAGCATCACTAATGTAGCTGCATCCTAGCTAATTGTCAGTCTGATTTACCAGAAGGTTCAAATTTATGTTTCCTAACAAAATGACTAGCAAATTTAATCGGAATAGTTATAGTTATGGTCATAAAGAAATCTCGGTGGTAACAGGACTTGTCTCTGAATTGCCAGAATTTTCCTGTTCCATTGTATGGCCAATTTAATCAGAAATAAATTGGAAATTTCAGTGTGTCCTTGCAAAATTCTTGTATATATCAAACCTAAAGACTGAGAACTAAGGAGAGAATTTGAGCCAAGTCATGGTTTGTAACCTGATCTTGAGACTGTTCCAGTAACACCACCCTGCCTCACGCCAGTTTGATTTAGAGATAGGCTTTGTGCCCAGCATCTATTTTTGTATCTAATTACAAATTTAATGTTTGTAATATGGTCTTTGTAGGAGGAACTGTCTGAGGAACCTTCAAACTGCACCAAAAGTCTGAATAGCTGCTTAGGTTGAGACTCAAATGCTTTTTTTTTTTTTAAAAAAAAAAGACACAGAAAGTGAAGATAATAGATTAATACAGCTCAAGCACGCTCACGCTCCTTATCTGCTGCAGTACTGGCCCTTGGTCAGTGCAGGAAGGTGTCCTCTATACAGAAGTGCATGCAATGTTTCAATGTGGAAGTGGCGAACTGAGATTAGGATCACAATAAAACAGGCTTGATTTCAGCATGTAATGTGAGGATTATTGGCTATACCTCAGAGATGTGTTTTCTTTTTGTACTCCTCCTCCACTGTCTTATGGATTGTTGAAAAGCAGGAATTGACCCTGCTAGTCAGCAAGACTGATTCTGCAACTACTTTTTCTTCCCTGCTTCCACCAGCCTCAGAAATCTTTAGCAATGCCATGCAGGCTTGTCCTGAATAACAAACCAATATAACTGGCAAGTTTCTGTACAAGAGCCACAGAAAATAGACAAGTAACTGTTAATTTCAGACAGAGAGATACAATGATTACAGCATTAACTACACCTTCATATATGCCTATATACTTTTGTGGAAGGTTGCTCTGATGATAAAACAGGCACTACATTTCAAAGTCATTCAATATACCCTCAAGAATAAAACTAAAAAAAAGCTAAACTTTTGCCTCAGAAATTACTCACAGAGGAGACTTCTGCATAATCTTGATCACAAACTGCATCTACTAAGATAATATAGAAGATCATAGTGCTGCAATTCTTAGAACTGAAATTGAGACCAATGCCAACTTTGCTTTCATGTTTCTGAGTGATACAGCTTGACTGTGTATTTAACGGGCACTGCCAACCTTAACAGGCATAAGGTTGGCTGTTAAGGTTGGCAATTAAGACTTTCAGGTCTGGTAACATAACATACCTTATTGACTGGGTACTATTCAGAAAGTAAATCAAAAACCCTTGGCTTTACATTGCAAATAACCCCCAAGGAGACAATTATTAAAAAAATATATATGGGATCTTCACCTACAGATTTCTTCATAGCTTTGATATCCTGAGACAACTCCTATTGATATAAAAACTGTTTCGGCAATACTTAGCTAACAGTCAGTCTGTCACTTCTTGTGGAGGGAGGAAATCAGTGGCTTAGTTACCACATGCCGAAATATGCACCACAGTCTGTAAACCTCTGTTGCATCCAAGAACTCATAATTGTCATTATTACTGTACACTGTATATTGTTCAGTTTAGCTGCAAATGATATTCCTCCATATTCTTTTTTATAAAATTATGTTTTATAGCAAAACCAGCATACATTCTCAACCAAGCCAACTTTTAAGATTGATGCTCTGCTCTTATTTGGAAAAGAAAATGGATTTTTCTTTAAAATGAAATATTTTTAAGAAAGTCTTTCATTTTGGGCTGCTGCTATGACCAAAAAAATTGGACTTCTTTCACACCAGGTCTTTTAGAGAAAATTGCTGGTGCAGTGTACAAGCACAGGGAAATGGGCCACACAGCTGAGAACAGATTTTGAACTGAGCCATGTAAGTTGTTTCTCAGTTGCAGAACTTGGGATTGCTCCTAACAGAGTCCAGGGAGCAACTGGCTAGGCTTTTACATCACCAAGAATTGGGTGAGACCAAGATATAATGTCAGCCTGCCCTGCACCCCACTTCTAGGAAAAGAAAACCTGGCTACCAAGAAGGAGAAAAATGACTGCTACTGCTGAACCCAGGACAGTAAGCCAAAGGATAGCTGCAGTGCAGTACAGACATGTCTCTGAATAAAGTAGGGTGCTAGTCACTCCATGATGGCACACAGCCTAAACACAATGAAAAAAACCCAACCCAACGTTTTAGGAGTTGCACCTAATAGGAATGTAAAAACTGGGTGGGGAAATGTCCATGTAAAGGTCTAACCTTTCCCAGAGGAAAAGAAGGCTATGGAGAATAAGTGAAGGAATATAAAACCAGAAGAAATATAAACCAATATTTACCTTCCAGAGCAGTAAATGCTTGAAGTGCACATGATTGGGCACAAGGGCTCACACTTGGCAAATTAAGTCAGTGAAATGCTCCAAGCCAGTAGTCTAATGAAAGAAAAGGCACCTCTTTGTGCCACTCTACTTGTTTGTGATCATCTTCCTGACAAGCACATGGTCTCCCAGATGTGATACAGCTACCATCCATGTTCCCCATCAGCTGCCTTGCAGGAGCCTCTACAGGACTTAGTGTTGCTGAAGCCTAGCAGCTGCCTTGCCCCACTCCCTTCTGATGTTGTTTCCAGCCCCCAAACCACAAGGAACCACTTTACACAAACCGCAAGCAAGGAGAAGATTGTACTGCAAAGGCAGTGCTCCTAATGCTGCAAGGGTAATGGCAGAAGAAGAGACTGTAAAATCAGAGCAACTTTGGCACTTTGCAGGTGGTAAAAGACCTCTACCACTTACTCCCTTCTTGAAAATGTTAACTGAAGAGTTTTGCTTGCACAGTATTTGGTGTTCTCTCTCTCCATCTCTCTTACCAATAAGTGAATGCCATAGGGAAACATAGGCGGGGTTTTCTTCTTCTTACTTTGAAACCTAAAAGAGCCCAACCTTTTTAGTTTTAAAAGTTTATTCAAAGCATCAGAGTAGCTCAAGTACTTGACAGCTGTCACCCATATGACTATGACAATTCAACATGACCAAGGACAGCTGTGGTCACAGACTACTAATGGCATGTTATAAAAATCCATTTTGCAAAAAAAAAAAATATATCTGGTAACAAAATTTTCAGAGCTTATTACATATATGTGGAATATAAGGGCTTAACCAATGCCCCAAAGGAGTTCATGAAAGATTAAGTGCTATTTGGTGAGGAAGATGAATGAGTCAGCAACAAACCAGGGATGTGAAAGGACATTGAAGGATCACACATTAGCTGGTATCATAGAAAATGGTTTCATTCCCCCATATAGCAGAATGGCACTTTTTCCTTTTGTTTTTCCTGTCACAAGACCCTTTTCTTTCACCTAACTAAAAGTAGCAGTGCATTAATAACTTCACCAAATGAAGGTCAGAGGTGACATTAAGAACTTACTCACAAGTCATGCTTGGAGCTAGTAGAAAAACCAAAAGGATTTGAAAGAAGTCAAACAGCAAACATCTATGAAGATTATTTGGCTGTTTTAAAGCAAGAGAGAAGTCTCAGGGTGAATGCATCTATTTCCATTGCTGTTAACTGAAGATTCAAACTAACGTGCTACAAACCTTACCGAGCTTGCCTGCTTTAAACTGGATACAGCATTAAAATCACCCCAGACACACACAACCCTCCCGTTTTTGTGTACGCATGCATGGAGATCAGGGTCCTTCACCTGGGATTCATGGAAACAGAGGTTTTTCAGATCTTTTTAACTAACTGAAGTAGTGGTTGACAAGAGCAGATTAAAACAGGGTGCTGCACAAGGTTTGTCAAACGTGTCCTTTCTAAGACAGAGCGATATGGTAGTTCTGAGAAGTATTTCAGGGGGAGCATAGGGGGAAATGAGCCATGATGCATCAGCTGTCCATTTTAAAGTAAATGAATCCAAATTAGAGGGTGAAAAAGCCTGGTGGGAATAAAAACCTCTTAGGTCCTTAAACGATGTTAGATCCTGGATGGACATCTGAGAATACGAGTAGAGAGCTTATGTATGAGATCTGCTCCATTTCTCTCTTCTTCCCCTCTGATGGCATTCAACATGTTGTATGTCTCTTCCATAAAGAGTTACTTCAGAGATTTTTAAGAGCAGCTGTTCCTATGTGCATGTGCCCTTCCCCTTCCTAAATTCCATAGGCACAGATGGCACGGCAGCGCAGATAGTACTCAACTAGTGTTCCTTGGTTAAGGTACAAGCCTACCAGGTGAGAAGGAATCCTGCCTCCCAGTCATTACTGTCAGGCAACATAGCTCCCTCCAAACCGCTTGGTTTCAGCTGATTTCAACTTTCCTGGACCATCATTAAGATTCAAAGCAAATCAACTGAATGTACAATGGAAGAACACTGTTGTTGTGCAATGTCTCCAGGAGAACCCTTTCCCTAGCAAGTCCTCTAGTCAAATATGCAGGCCAAAGAATTTCAAATAAAGTTTCTTCAAACCCCCAGAATTCGCATATTTGTGCTTCAGCCATTAGAAGAGCCTCTGCTCTCCAGTAGCTTTCCTAAGCACCCCTGTTGCTGGCTGACTTGGCACTCCATAAGGCTGTGAAATTCCTCCATTCTCCATTTTAACCTCCATTCTTGGCAATAGCTGGAATTTGTTTTCAGAAGCAGAAAATTCCATTTTGGCAACAAACCAAGGGCAATTAATGGGAAGTCATCTGAGCTTGGGTCTCAATGTTAATGAGTCTGAGCAGAAGATTTGCCTTGGGTCACAAAAGCATTAGTCCTTCCTCGCAGTGAAAACTACTACTATGCTTTCTCCTGCTTGACTTCGTCCATTCCTGACCTTACAAACAATTGTGATTTATTGTTATGATTATTCATACCTATTCCAGTATCTGCTGTTTCATGGACATTGTAAGTCAACATCTGTAGCCTGCATAGTTAATAGGATTCGCCTGTAGGAAAATCCCCCTAAAGGAAACTCATGCCACAGCAACATTAGGGACAAAAACCATTGTATTATTTTAACTGTGCATGTGCATTACTCTGGCTGGTAACACACACATACAAAGCGTTTCAGAGTTCAAAAAGAGGAACATGTAAGTCTTATGATGAGCAGAAGACTTCTATGCCTCATGGAAGGAACAAATTTTAATAATATGTCTTAAGGAACTATTTTTTCTTAACATTCTATATGATTCAGAGTACAGTAAATTGAATATTACTAGAAAGAGTTTGTCATAACCTTCCACTGTTTGCTGAAACATAAAGCTTTTCAATCCCAATTTAGAGACATATAAAAAACCCAGAAAAAGACTGTTAGATCATCTGGTCCATCTCTGCCAACCCAGAACTGCTCCCCAAGTTTGCTGGTGGTTTCTCTGCTGCAGTACTCAGTGAGTCAGGCAGTGGGACCTAGTGCATCACCTTGCGGAGACTCTTGCACAGTTCAGTAAGACTAGTCAGCTAAGAAATTGTTCCTAATATTGTTTTGAATAATGATGAGATCAATAGGGTGGATATCTGGCTTACCCTAGTAAGAGCTGTTATTGGGTTCCCTGCTGCATTTCAGTTTTAATTTTCATCAACTAATCTGCTTTACATTGAACAGATCTGTGTTTCCCTTAAAAGAAATCTCATGCTAGCCCTGTACACCCATCACAGAATAAATAAAATAGATAAATGCTAAAATACTTGACCTACTTGTTCAGACTTTGTGAAGAGTCTGCCGAACTTCCAGTTCAGATGTATATCAAACATCTGAAGGAGGCATACTCTCTTGCCTCATCACCTATAACAGTGTGTTCCAGTGGGTTTTTTTGTTAAATACTAAACTTCAGGAATATTACTATTCTTTGCAAGAGTCAGCCCCTTGAAACCATGTAAGATTTTTATAGATCTGCCAAGACTTGATGATATAGTGGCAGTGGGATTTATTTTTTTTTTAAATAAATCAAAAGTGAAACGTCTGCAATTGAGATAGGCCCAGAACATGGGATCAGGAAAGCTCTAACAGCTGTGAGCACGGACAGTGAGGCTGGGTGACTCTGAACCTACATCTGGATTCAATGTTGGGCTTCTCTTTGAAATGATTTGCACCAAACGCATCAAGCTGAAACATCCATGACCTTTCGAGGGAGGCAAGGATAAGGAGCTTAATGGCTAATGCAAGGATCTGCCTTTTGCAGACTTGGCACTTCCTAAAGAGTCTTTACTGGTGGCGGCATTCATAAAACAGAGTGAAAATTTATAGCCTTCTATTCAAGAAGAATATTGGATATGTCATTTAATAAATGCTTCATGATTATGTGGCCTTGCGGTAAACAAACAAGTTTCCAATTCAGATACCAATGTCTGCAGCATCCCCAACGCAATTTAGCATTTCAACCCCATTTCTTTAGGAAGGGATGTGCATCTATGAAAGCCATCCCAAGGCCCCACCAAGTCTTTAAGCATCCATCTATCTGACAGACCCGGCTGCTGACTCTCGACGGCGCCAACACAACTGCCCAAATTTCCTTCCTTGAAAAGCGAACGAGCTTAGTGACAGGAGAGCTCAGCTCTGGGGCATCTTCTAGGCGCCCGGCCCTCGGTCCCGGCCCCGCGATCGGCACCCAGGGGCGCTGGTGGATGCTGGCAGGCACAAAGGAGAGCAGCAGGCTCTGCCGTAGGAGCCGGGGGCACTTGAACAGGCAGAGCACACTGACATCTAGTGGGTATTTAGGAAAGTACTTGATTGTCTCCCCCACCCTCCCATCCTCCCCACCCTGCACCCCCTCCCCGAAAAAAAAAAAAAGTACAAAGAAGCATTTTGTAGGAAGCAGATGACTGAAAAGGACTCTTGAAGTCTGCTCTGAGACACTTGGCTTCACTGCTCCCACTCAGCAATGCACTGCTGCCTGACAAGAGAGCATCCATCCCCAACTTCACATGGTTTTGAGGACAGGCAAAATTCTCATTTCATATTCCTCCTTACCAGTTTGCCTTTCAAGGCCTGACAAGCAGAATTTGCAAGGTATTCCATAAGGGAAGGAAAAGCATAATCCTCATTTTGTTGAGGAGATAAAGTGGTGGGAAATGTTAACTGTGTATACAAAGAACCATAGCTCCTGGGAGCCTTCGCTTTTTGTATTGGGAGCTGTTATGTTCACCAAAGTCCAGTCCTGCAACACTGGTGATATTACCTTCTCTCATTGAATGTACGTATTTAAGAATTAGGGGTTAGCAGAAAAGAAAGCCTTTATTCCTCAAGGACATTCCTCACTATACCCATAGTGTACAAGTGCCGATATGGGATTGATCTGCATCATAGTCTTCTGCAGAAGCAGCTCACAGAGGGAGAAAAAAAAAAAAAAGGAAGATTGCCCTATATCACCAAACTATTTTGCAGTCTTTCTCCTCCTTCTGCTATATCCCCATCATGTTCAGCTCTCAGAACATCAAAATAAGTGGAAGGTCTGGAGAACAATATTTATACTTGCCCAAGGTGTACTGTTTCTGAAACAGTTTTGGGATTAGGAGAAAGATTATATTCTTGCTTGTCCCACCTCTACTTTGGTCGTAGTTCACACCCATTTTCCAGGAGCAGTCAAAAAGTCCCTTCTATGATTCTGGGAATTCTGACAGGAAAAAGACAACTCCAAAGGCTATAGCCAACCCAACATGCCTTCCTGCAAAGGGAAGCTGCTTCCTGTAGAGGAATGTAGCAAGAGAAAGGGATAAGGAAAAATAGAGGTAAAATACTTTCAGCTACATGCTCCTGATATGTCTTTCTTCCTTAGTTCAGCTGTGTCCCTCCAAGTTCATGTTTCAAAAAAAACAGGTGATCTGATGGTGGGCTTGATAGGGAATGGGGGTGGGAAAACCAATTATTCATCCTGGTCTGACACTGAAGGCTGAACTTTCATGCTGTAAAACATACTGCTTTATGTAAAAAAGGGAGTTGATGTATGTTAGACTGAAGGGAACCCATATTAATAGTCATGCCCAGCTGCACCGTTGTCTCCATCTCAGTGACCACCACTCCAAAGTTCAGAGGCTCCTGGTCTCTAGGAAACTGTAAATAGTCAGCTGAACTTGATGCTCCCATTCCTACATTGCATCCTGCACCAAACAGTTAAGCACACTGTTTTCTGACACCTCTACTCCCATGACAAATTCAGACAGCTTGGGTCATGTACTACCAGCTGGTTACTGACACAAGACTCCTCCTGAGCAAAGGATTTGCCTGCAGCATTTATATGCGGGAAAATGTGTTTGTAATTCCTACTTCTAAGGTCTCCTTCAGCACTGCCCTCTAGTTACTGGGTTTGTCTTCCGCAGCATCTTCTAGTGATCCACGTCAGACGATATGAGAGAGAGCTGCTGGCAATCAGCTGATGCAGACAGAAGATCAGCTCTTCACTTAGCATACAACAGGAGAGCCCTACTGGGTGAGCATGTCACTCACTGCCTGTGGCTTCCCAGCAGCGGGTATACTGTTTCCCCTCGCAACGCAGTATGTCTCAGCTCTAATCAAGTGTGTGATGGTATTACCCTTTAGTACTTGTAGCCCACCAGGGATTATCACCACCAGCTTCTGTGCTGATGTTTCTGAAGCATGTAGAGGCAAGTTGCCGGGATGTCAGAGAGCTGTACAGAGCGCGTAAGTCACCGCGGTGGAAAACAGGCACTTCTTGTCTTTCCTATTAACTGTGTGGGTGAGAGAGAATGAGTAACAAAGCCTGCTTGTCGTGTTTTTCTAAGCAAGGCATATAAAGCTGATTATTTGTAGAATGAAATATGTAAGCTTAACCTGTGTATTTGTTCAGGACTTTTTTTAACCAGCAAGGGTTTAAAAGAATTCCAGCTCCTGCACCAGCTGACTTCATAGGAGTACTGGCCTTATTTAGTGTTGTTCCAAATGAGGATTTTCCCCCTCTCCCCCCAATTATTAAGAAGTGGGAACAAATTCAGAGAGAGAAGGAGAGAGGGAGACAGCAAGAGTGATCTTAGGGTGTTATATTTTCACCTAAGGAAAAAAACAGGTCTATTCTAGCCTGCTGTGACCACAGACGGCTGTTTTAACGTTTGGCACTCTTGTCAATTGTAACTAAATAAGAGTAGCAGATTAAATTTTTTGATACCTTATTGATTTATTGCTTCTAAATGGCTTCCCTTCCATAACTGCCGAAGTCAGCAGTAGAAGCTTACACACAATTTTAGGTCCAGCTGTGAAAAACTCAGATATTTCCAAGAAGAAAATAACAAGCAGAGAACAGCATCCTGTATATCAAAATAAAAAACAGGCCAAATATGCACAGATTTGCAAATTTTCATTTTGCAGTAATTGTCACATAGTATTTATATTATTTCTGTACAAACTTCAGGTTTTGAGAACATTTACTTGTTCACATCGTATGTTGCCAAAAGTCCATAGAGCCTTCCTAGCCTTTGGACGTGTACAGACAGTTCTGACTAGCAGAAACTGCTTGAAAGGAGCCAGAAAACTGGTTCACACACTCCTGAATATGTATTGAACTCATCTTTGCCAGGGACTAACCTAAACAGAGCCAGCCTGTAATTAAACCCAAGAACTTATTAATTCACAGAGAGCAGAGGCAGGTGCTATGAGTCTGTTACTTCTGCAGTTTTGGTTTGTACTTCTCTTGTAAGAGTTTTTCCTACTCTCCTTTAAATGTTAGGGTAAAACTTACCTTTCCAATATACAGCAATGAAATTAGCTGTAATTAGCAAGGGAACTCAAGAACTGAGGACATTAAATTCACACTCTCAAGCCCTAAAAACTGCCTACCTTTCTACAGCTATTACAGAAGCCAGCTGTCCTGGGTTTAGCAGTAGCAGTCAATTTTTCTCCTTCTTGGTAAAAGGAGAATAAGGACAGTGGCCTACATTTTTGCTTGAAGGAAATGCTGATGCAGTAACCTGAACCATATCCCATTATTTTCCTAGCTCTTTGCCAGTGCAGCCTATTCAATATAACATCTTGGTGGTGCATATCACTCAGCTCACTGCTTGCATTCATGCAGCAATGCACCTCAGGGTTGTGGTGGCATGGTGAGACATGCACAAACCCTTCTCCATTAGAAGTTCCAATTTTTCCTGCCCAGATGAAATTCCACTCACAGGTGTGGGATGTTTATTTGTAAGAGAGGTCTAGAGAGTAGTAATGTGTACCGCATAAAAGGTCAGGCAAAAAGCCTCATATAAAAAGCAAGGAAGACGAGGGAGGATTTAGATACAGGATGAAAACTGTAAAACCTGCTTTAATATTGCTATTATGATTCCCTGGGAGGGAAAGAATATGTTAACAATTTTATATTCGAGGTAAATACAATACAAAAGTAAGCCTCTGAGAGATTACGATGCCTCTCCCTTCTACTCAGGCTATATTTCTTCTTAAAGTAATAACTGAACTTCCTTCACAAGTCCTCAATAATTCAAGCAGTACACAACAGCATCTCGGTTCCTGAGTCTCATACTTACTTATATGATTGAAATAGCAAATGTCATCAGTAAGGCTGCATTTGTCTATTACAATCATTGTCTGTTAGATTATTGTTCAATATAAACCTATGACCTGGATGTTGCTTCTCCCATACATTAATGCAGAGCAATTGTGACCAAGTTTGAAATATACACTGAGGGTTTGTTCCCCTGAGGGTTGTGCCTTATGCCATGATTTCGTTATAGACCACTTTGACCACAATAAGTTTGAATTTACCAGCCAACTTCAACCAGACTTGAGTGAGCAGAAGCTTCTGAGAATTAAGCTCCTAAGTATTTTATGAAAATAAGGAGCTAGGCAGAGAAAACTGTCCCTATAAATGCTTCCAATGTAAGAAGAGCAACAGCAGAGCTGCATTTGCTAAACAGCATAGGGACACCACAGGGGTGCTCACTCCTCCACAGGAAACAAATTTTTTCAGCCCATTTCTTACTAAAATACAAGTACTTGTGGATCATTGTTACAGGCCAGGTGTCCTCTGTAATGCGAGGGCTGGGACAGTTCTGGCAGACAAGGGGTCATAAGAGGTGCAGAAATCCAACTATACAGGAGCCTACCTAGAGATGTACAGAACATTCAAAGGGAAACAGGTGCTGAACATAGGTGCCAACTCATACGCCAGTTACTCAAAATCCCTTCAGCTTCCTAAAAACCAAAAGTATCACAGGTTATTACTTACAACCTCCCGCTCTAAAATTTCCTTGGACTTAGCTTGTTTAAATTCCCCAAAAGAGATGAGCTTTTTGGCAGAGCAGAGCAAAATATTTTCTGTTTCAGGTTCTTCTGGGAAGAGCAAAAATCAAACATCCAGCAAAAAAGGATCTGAGAACCAAAACCATACTCACATGAGCTTTCAGTCCAGCTTGGCTATGCTTAGTTGAAACAGCCACAGCTGGAAGACTGGGGAACTTCAGAACTCCTGCTTTCATCAGAGCCCTTACAAGGAGAAGTAAATAAATGGTATAATTTTTTACACATGTTGCGCTCTGCCTCTGCTAACTCTCCCTCCGCCAAACACAGAAAGACTGTCTCAACCTGGTTCTCACCACTCTCTTCTGCATTTAAATTCCCAGTGAGGCAGATCTGGGAACTCTACTGCCCAGCAACCTAAACAGGTGGGGCACCTCTGTTTCCCTGCTTGTAGCCTTGACCTTAAACCTTTGAAGAGTATAAGGTCTATAACAAAGTTCTGCAGAGGGCTAACAAGGAAACACACACAACACCAAATGAACAACAAGCTGATGCACCAGTAAAAAGGATCACTACTGGTGCTTCCAGGAAAAAGTGGCAGGTCATAGTAGTAGGTGACCCTGCTTTGAAGGGCACAGAGGTACCCATCTGTTGGCCTGACCCAGTTTTGAGGGAGGTGTGTTGCCTAGCAGGGGCTCGGATCACAGATGTTGCTGAGAGGCTGCCTGGCCTAGTAAGTCCTGCTGACTACTACCCATTTCTTGTGGTTCATCAGGGTGCTAGTGACATAGACAGCAGTAGCCTGGAGAACATTACGAAGGACTACAGAGCCCTGCAAAAGGTGTTAGGGGTTGTGAAGCTCAGATAGTTTTTTCATCAATCCTCCAGGTCAAAGGGTAGGACCTTGAAAAGACCAGGTGGATCTGGCAGGTTAATAAATAGTTAGAAGAGTGGTGCCATAGTCAGGGGTTTGGGTATTTAGAACACGGGATGCGATTTAGGAGGCCAGGGCTGCTGAAGGCTGGTGGAGCTGGTCTGACAAAGAAGGGGAAGAGCTGCTTTGGTAGGAGACTTGCCAGGCTGGTCAAGGCAGCTTTAAACTAGATGTGTTGGGGGAATGGGGCATTGATCCGTCCTAACACTCCCAGTCAGTTGCCAGCACTAAATAAATGCTTGGAGCAATGCAGAGATATCCCAGATGCTCCAGCCAATGAGCTGGCTTCAGTTAGAGCTCGGCTTTTGTATAAAGATGCCTCTATACACATGCCCATAGTACAGGGAACAAACAAGGAATTAGAGATGTGTGTACGTCTGCAGGGATATGATATCATTGGCAACACCAAAACAGGGTGGGATGGCTCCTATGACTGGAGTGTTGGAATGGAAAGTTATAGGCTTTTTAGGAAAGAAAGACCAGGCAGATGGAGACAGGGAGTAGCTGTTTATGTCAGTGATAGGCTGGAGAGAATGGAACTCTGTCTAGGGACAGGTGATCAGTCAACATACATCTTGTGGGTCAGAATCAAAGGGAGAACAGCAACGGGAGACATTACTGTGGGTATCTGTTAAAGGCCACCTGATCAGGAGGACTCTGTGGATGAAGCACTCTATAGACAGATAGGAGCAGCCTCATGCTCACAGGCCCTTGTCCTCATGGGGGACTTCAACCACCCTGATGTCTGTTGGAGGGATGGTATGGCCTGGCACAAGAAATCCAGGAGGTTCCTCGATTGTGCGGAAGACAAATTCCTCCTGCAAGTAATAGAGGAGCCAAGAAGGAGAGGTGCCGTGCTTGACCTCGTGCTCACCAACAGGGAGGGGCTGTTTGGGAATGCTGGGCTGCTCCAGTGCAGCCTTGGCTGTAGTGGTCCTGTGATGGTTCAGTTTGAGATCCTCAGGACAGTGAGAAGGGCACACAGCAAGCTCACTGCCCTGGACTTCAAGAGAGCAGACTTTGGTCTCTTCAGGAACCTGCATAGGAAGGTCCAACGGGATAAAGCTTTAGAGAGCAGGGGGGCTCAAGACTGTTGGTTGATATTTGAGGATCACCTGCTACAAGCTCAGGAGTGTTGCATCCCAACTAGAAGGAAGTGCAGCAGGAGGGCCAGGAGACCTCCTTGGATGGATAAGGAGCTGCTGAGGAAAATTATAAGGAAAAAAGAGGTTTATAAAAGGTGGAAGCAAGGACAGGCAGCCTGGGAAAAATACAGGGATGTTGTCCAGGAAACTAGGGACCAGGTTAGGAAAACTAAGGCCCAGTTAGAATTAAATCTGGCAAGGAACGTGAAAGATAGCAAGAAGGGCTTCTATAAGTATGTAGCAAAGAAATGATAGACTAGGGATAACGTGGGCCCTCTCCAGAAGCTATCGGGAGAACTGGCTACACAGGATTTGAAGAAGGCTGAGGTTCTCAATGACTTCTTTGCCTCAGTCTTCACCTGCAAATGTTCTGACCACGACGCTCAAGTAGCAGATGCAGGGACTGTGAGAATGAAGACCTCGGGCCCACTGTAGGAGAGGATCTGGTTTGAGACCATCTTAAGAACCTGAACATGCACAAGTCCATGGGACCTGATGAAATTCATCTGTGGGTCCTGAAGGAGCTGGCGAATGAAGTTGCTAATCCCCTGGCCATCATATTTGAAAAGTCATGGCAGTCAGGTGAAGTTCCTGATGATTGGAAAAAGGGAAATATAACCCCCATTTTAAGAAGGGGAAAATGAATGACCTGGGGAATTACAGCCCAGTCAGTCTCACCTCTGTGCCTGGCAAAATCTTGGAGCAGTTTCTCCTGGAAGGCATGCTAAGGCCCATGAAAATCAACAAAGTGCTTGGTGACAGCTAGCATGGCTTCACTAAGGGGAAATCCTGCCTGACCAATTTGGTGGCCTTCTATGATGGGGTATGGAACTGATGGACAGGGGTAGAGCAGCTGACATCATCTACCTGGACTTGTGCAAAGTGTTTGGCACTGTCCCACATTACATCCTTGTCTCTAAACTGGAGAGACATCAATTTGATGGATGGACCACTTGATGGATAAAGAACTGGATGGGTGGCCACACGCAAAGAGTTGTGGTCAATGACTCAATGTCCAGCTGGAGACCAGTAACGAGTGGTGTCCTTCAGGGGTCAGTGTTGAGACCGATCCTGTTCAGCATCTGTGTCAGCGACATGGACAGCAGGATTGAGTGTGCCCTCAGCAAGTTTGCCAACAACATTGTTATGTGTTTTGGTTGATACGCTGGAGGGAAGGAATGCAATCCAGAGGGACCTGGACATACTTGTGAGCTAGGCCAGTGTCAGCCTCATGAAGTTCAGCCAAGCCAAGTGCAAGGTCCTACACCTGGGTCGGAGTAATCCCAGGCACAGCTACAGGTTGGGCAGAGAAGAGATTCAGAACAGCCCTGCAGAGAAGGACTTGGGGGTATTGGTTGATGAGAAACTGAATATGAGCCAGCTTCAGTTTGTGCTCACAGCCCAGAAAGCCAACTGTATCCTGGCCTGCATCAAAAGGAGCGTGACCAGCAGGTCCAAGGAGGTGATCCTGCCCCTCTGCTCTGCTCTCATGAGACCTCACTTGGAGTATTGTGTGCAGTTCTGGTGTCCTCAACATAAGAAGGTGTTGTGGTTTAAACCCATCCAGACAGCTCGTTCACTCACCCCCCCGCCTCCCCCCCCTTCTTTCCCTCCCCCTACTCCCGGTGGGACAGAGAGGAGAATCAAAAAGAATGCAACTCCCACGGGCTGAGATGAGAACAGTTTAGTAACTAAGGTATAACACAAACCACTACTGCTACCACCAGTAATAACAATGATAAAGGAAATAACAAGGGAAGAGAATACATCACGTCACCATCCGCCGACTGATAACTTGCCCCCCCAGCCTGACCAAGCTCTGACCGATACCTCCTCCAACTCTGCAGTCCTAGCCCTTCCGGGTAACTCCCAGTTACATCCTGGGCATGACGTGCTGTGGTATGGAATACCTCTTTGGTCAGTTTGGGTCAGGTGTCCTGTCTCTGCTTCCTCCCGGCTTCCCCTCCTCCCTGGCAGAGCATGAGGCTCACAAAGTCCTTGGCCAAACCAAAACATCAGTGTTATCAGCTCTGTTCCCAGGCCGAAAGTCAAAACACAGCACTGCACCAGCTACCAAGAAGGAGAAAAATGACTGCTACTGCTGAACCCAGGACATTATCCACCCCTTATTCCATACCATTCACGTCATGTTCAGATCCCACATTTTCAATATACCATCACTCTTATCTTAGTGCACTCTTATCTTAGTGCTTGGACCAGTCCCTATAAAGCTGCTGAGTCCATCTGGTCCATGATTCCAGGCTCCATCTCTTGTAACAGTCTTTCAAAGCAGGAAAGACTGTGTGCAGTGTTCACACTTGTGAGGACGATCAGGGGACTGGAGCACCTCCCATATGAAGATAGGCTGAGAAAGTTGGGGCTGTTCAGCCTGGAGAAGAGAAGGCTGAGTGGAGACCTCATAGCACCCTTCCAGTATCTGAAGGGGGCCTACAGGGATGCTGGAGAGTGACTCTTCATTAAGGACTATAGTGACAGGACAAGAGGTAATGGATTTAAACTTAAAAAGTGGAAGTTTAGGTTAGATACAAGGAAGACGTTCCTTACTGTTAGGGTGGTGAGACACTGGAACAGGTTGCCTAAATATGTTGTGAATGGTCCGTCCCTGGCAGTGTTCAAGGGCAGGTTGGACAGAGTCTTGGGTGATATGGTTTCGTGTGTGGTGTTCCTGCCCGTGGCAGGGGGGGTGTAACTAGACGGTCTTCAGGTCCTTTCCAACCCTAACTATTCTATGATTTGTTCTTCAGTATACTTACTCATGCACATACATAAAATCAATGTATGCAATATGAAATGCATGTGGTTAACATTATTCACAAAGATAATACTAATGTATGAATTTAACTGGCTATCACTACATACCTGGATAAAGGATACAAGAGGAAAAAGACCTGAACCAGTTACATCCTGCACAGAAGACTTTAATTCCTTTCACTATTAGTCTCAGAAGTAAGAGAAAATAAAACCAAACCCACTATTTCTGTTCATCCCCCAAAATATAACTCATCATGAGCTTGAGAGAAAGCTGTTATTTCCTTCCCCTCCTTTTGCAGGCAGTAGGTGCTGCCATAAATCCCTGTGTCTGATTGATGAGGCAAAGACAGCTTTTCAACCTTCATCCCAAATTACTTGACTTTTACAGCTTTAAAAATTGTGTCAATATTGCCTTTGCAGTATAATATTTTTGTACTTCTCCTTGGATCTATTCTAAGTTTGCTTAAAGATAAAAGAGACGATAATTAATTTGTGTGAAAGAAAAGGCAGATCCTTAAATCCTTTCCTGTTGGAAAGCAAACTGAAGTGTGTGCTTAGTAGTGGTGGTAGTTAAGGGGTTTCTCATATTTCTCCTTCTCCCAAGAGGAAGAAGGTGATTTGATTATATAGGAGGATCCACTTACAGTGTTTGAGGACATGAATTCAATCCCAGGCTGTGAGTTTTGCATTCTTATAGAGATTCCATTATTAGCACTACTTATCAGCACCATGTTGCTAGAATAAGCTGTTAGTAAAGAACTGGCTCAAAACCTCCATTTGCAATACTCTACATCCAACAAAGTATTGCTATTAGTCACACAAAACCCAGAACAACATTAAATATTCTTCAGCTGGAACTTTATCTTTCCCTATGCATTAAGCCAAATAGAGAGGCAGGCCTCATAACAAATTGTCCAAGGCTCTTTCCTGGAGCTTTCCAAAATTGTTCTGAACAAGAAAATTAGATGCTGAAGGCAACAGTACCTTTTCCATTGGCTTTAGCAAAAGTGGACTATATAAAGAAGCTGCTGCTGGAAGCTCACTTGACACAGACCACTTCTACTACCCACTACTGGTGTGTGTCCAGCAGACTCGTTTATGCTATGGTCTTCAGATATGCACAATAATATGTTGTGCCTACTGCATCCTTAAGCTTGGCGTTTTTGTTTTACTGGAAGTGAGGCATTTCATATAAATGTAATAAACTTTTCTAGTCATTGCATTGAAAGGGATGTTCATTATGAAGCAAGAGGATTTGCATCTATTTTCATCAGGTGAGATTCTGCCCATCCTCACAGGGAACATAAATTTATGGCAGAATTCAGCACATGCTGCTGTTGCACTTCAGTTCCTTGTCTCAGGGTACCAGCTCTGCGCTGTCTTTAAAGAAAAACTCTGCAATTCTTAGTTTTGTGATGTAGTTGCCCTAAAGGACAGTGCTTGTCCTAAAGGGGAGTGCTTTCAAAAAGCAAGGGACCATGTCTTCTGCCTCAGTCTCTTGAGTTAAATATTGGGTAGATCTGCACGTACCTAACTTAGTATTTGGGCTGGATTTCCTACAACAGAATTGCCTGTAATCTATTTGTAGCCATTTCTAGTCACAAAATTAAGTATATAGCTTGTAAGAAACAAACTGTAGAAAGAAAATATTCAGATTCTGCCCCACTAGCTGCCGTCCTTGTTCCCCTTGCACCATCATCTCATTCCCCATCCCAAAAGCTAAACTGTCACAGAGTAACTGCAAAAAAAGATGCCATGGGTTTCCACCAGCTGGGAACTGAAGGTGGGTCAACAAGTGCTTGTAAGGCAGCTCTACTCACCTGTGTAACATCAGTGTTCACTCACTGATGGGAAACCAACCCAGAAGGTCCCAGCTTTTGCTACATTACCATACTAGTTTCAGTTGGCTATCTGTGTAGTAAAGTATTGGTCAGTAACAATAAATATTGTAATTTTGTCTGCTCCTCGTTGAAGTAAAATTATTTTTCTGAATGGATGCAAAAGATGGGTTTAGGACAAATGTGGAACATGACAGATCTGACAGGGGTTTGAGAAACTTGAGTCTAGTGGAAGGTGTCTCTGCTCATGGCAGGCGGTTGAAACTAGATGACCTTTAAGGTACCTTCCAACTCTAACCACTCTGATTCTACAACAACATGAAATGCATGAAATGCAGGTCAGTTCAACCAGTCACAGGGCTTACATTAAAGAGAAAAATTCTGCTTTCCCAGGCTGCAGGATAGGTCCCTTTGGCTATTCACATGAGTAAGAGGAGAAGACTTGACTCTTAAAACAAATTAATTGTTTTTATCCAAACCACTTCTTAAAAAAAACTTGAAAGGTTTTTTTGAGCAAGTTGTAAGAAAGGTACAGTGTAAAATCAGAAGACAACAATTATACAGCAGAAGTACACTGGGTTTGATCTTTTCTACTGCACCAGCCTTATCTGAGAGAGATTAGCATTTACTAATTTTTCTTGCCATTTTGCAATAGGGGTAAACCCCTGTTTCAGGTTCATATAAGTGGTTTAATCGAAACACCTTTCTGATAGGGACCCTGGAAATGTATCCTGTTTGTTTTGAAGTCCATCCTTTACGTTTCTCTCTACTCAGTTTGAGCCATGGCAATGGTGACACTTTTGGCTCTGTTGTTCTTTAAGATGTTTCAAATTCAGTATATTATATGAGGAAAAGACCCTGAGAGAGGCAAAAAAGAGATGTGTGAGGCATGGGGAACAACTACCAAAAGGAACGGAGGGAGAACATCTTTACAGGCCAAGTATGTTTCACACATCTTGAGCTCTTGGCCTTCATCCCCTGTATAGCTGCTCATCTCCCTTTACCACCTCTCTGCTTCAGGAGCTTCTTCCTCTTCCCTTGTGGCAAGGGCTCTGTATATCCTATCACATTCTCTTATCACTCCCATATAGTAGCTTTCATTATTCCCAGCACTGTTTGTTTTATATACAAGTTCGACATCCTCACCTTCAAGGAGCTTTATTTCCTTTTCATCACTTCTCGATTCAAAGTTGCATGCCTCTGTGTGTTCACTCCTTCAGTTGAATCTCCAGGTAACTGAAAAGGGAAAAAAAACAAACCAACCAAACTTCAGCTTAAGGAAAAGAATAATAGAATTTGCTTTGTGTAGTGGAGTTTTTATGGAGTATTTGCTGATTAAATATACAGTGAGGCACACTATGAATATTTCTGCTAATCCTGCAGTACATAGACTATTATGGAAAGGATGTAGCTCCTACAGTACTTAACTGTTTTGGAAAAAGTTACTCTCTGTCTTCTGGGATACTTCTACACACAAAAGACTTCTTGGTTTTTTTTTCTCAGCATGAAGCAGAGAAGCCAAGTAAACTACTGAACTATAGCACCCCCCTCCAGAGTGGGGCTATGAGTCAGCTCCAGGGAGAATCTAATCAACAACCTGTCATCTTGCCTGAGCTTTAGGAGGATGGGGGAGGTTTCAATTACTTTATCTCTTCTCAGGGAAAATACCTGTCACCTGGTTTCTGATGCCAAGTACATCATAGAGAGATGGGATTCTATGTTTGTGCTTTTAACTAAACCGCATTCCTTTTTGAAGTGGGGCTCAGCAATTGGGAATGTTTCTGCCCTGCACATTAGATCAGTGTTTTTCAGGCTCCTAGACTCCTTTCATGTACATTTTTTTCAAAAACCTCCAAGAGATGCTGGAGCTCAAGCCAGTGCAATGTGAAGAGAAAGAGGCTCCTAAATCTCTTTTGGTGCTTTGGAAAATGCTAACTGCTTTCCCCACTGATCATGGTGAGAGGAAGAAGGAAGAAAGATGGTCTGTGAGCCATGCCTGGGCCATTTCAAGATTTTACAGCTGAAAGACAAGATCGTTGAAGCCAGTTGTGTAACTGGACCAGCAGTCCAGGGGGAGTGCAGAGCACTGGTGTGAAGTGCTTTCTTTGGCATGTCCAACTCAGGAGACAAGTCTCATGAACCACTTATGGGTTCTGAGTGCCTTTTTGTGGTTAACTCCAGCTTGAGAACGTATTGCTTGCAATAGACTAACTTAGAGGTGATGAAAACATAGTTTGCTCAGCCAAATTCCACATCCAAATGTGAGGGGCACAATTTCCTGGCAAGTTTCAGATGAAATTAGGTGTTCCTGTTGTTATTTTGGTTTCCTGAAACAGAAAGGGCAATGGGAAGCTTAGGTCCACATCCGTCTTAGCTGCAGGAGGGCCAGTCCTTCTGACAGAGATGAAACCACAACTCCTGCAGACCTATTGGTTTCTCCCTTTTTGCTATACCCAGTTGCTTTCTCCCAGTTATTCTCCACAAGGGAGTTCCTTGTATCTGTTTTTCAGCTTTCTTCAGACTGTAGACAGTTGAGACAAGTGTTGCCAGGGCATGGGAAAGAAGGGGAACTAAGGCTGCTGGGATATTGGTGGCCCAAAACTCACGGGGTCTTGTTCTCCTGGCTTGTGCATTAACACAGCCAATAAATAGGAGGAGGGTGATGACACTCTGAAGAATTTCACAGCTAAAGGTCTGATTGAAAATACAGGAACTACTTTACCTGAGCCTATTTGTTGTGAGACCTCTGAGATGGCTTATATGGTCAGCTGTTGGCGTCAGATTGCCCTCTTCTGGAAAAGTTACCTGTTTCTCTGGGCTGAGTCACTCCTGCCAGCTGGTTTCCTTCTAGTGCCAGCATATATCTCTTGCTTGCTACGGAGGTCCTGACAGGTCCTATAGTTGTCTGTCATGCATCCATGATAATATAGCACATTTCAGCAGCTTTTTAACTTGCTGACTGCAGATTGTCGTTGGCAGTTTTTCTCTGAAATGAGCCTTACATGGTTTTGACACTTACGGACACAGTCATCACTCAGACAGCTGAGAGTCACTGCAAGGCAGTACTGATGGATTTGAAACCTGGCCTATTTCTTGCCTTTTCAGGGTACTTTGTAAGGCCTTTCACTCAGACCATATTAAATATGGAATATCTTATCATCAACACGCTGATATCCTGCAGCTGAGCTCTTGTGCTGGAGATTCAAATGATATCCCTTTCTGGGTTCAGAAGACCTTCCATGTTAAAAAATCAAGTAATGTAGGGTAAATGCAAATGAATAGGCAATTAGTGTATACCTGTGCTGTATGAATTAGAGAAGAATGTGATTTGAAACTGTTAGTTCTGGTATTATTAACTTGGTTATTTTCTGAGCTCTTGCTGGAAAGATGCATATTGAACATGAACAGGTCATAAGAGTGGTTTTATTTTCCCCTTTTTTTTTTTTCCTTTTAATGGCTGTAAAATTTGCAAATGCTGTATGCACCCTTATTTACTTTGTGATTGTCCGGCAAGAGTGGTGCTTGCTCTCTTGGCCGCATTTTTCAATTGCTGTAATTATTTTTTGGTAGGCTTCCCAAATAGCTGAAGATGCAGCCGCACAGTCTCAGAATGTAATGGCAGCCACTGTCACAGTACAAAGCCTTGCCTTTCTCATGTTTGCTCAGTTTGATGATATTTGAGGCCCCATCATGAACCCTGTCCTGAAGACTTGCTGCTAGGGTGTGAAGAAGATCTGGGCTTAAATTCATGCCCTTAGAAGGGATCTCAGCTCTCTCTGCAGAAAACTGGAAATGTGAGAACCTTTTACAAGCACTCCTCCTAGTCTGCTTTGTGACCAAATATCCCTGTACCCCCATTTCTTCTTTTATATGACATGGGTCATAATGTTTATCTTCTATAAATGTCTTCAAGATCTAACTGTAGGCAGGTAGCAAAGAAATATTATTGCATTCGCTGGGGTGAACACAGAAAGCCTCCCTCACAGTAAATGTGCCTCAGTTCTGTTTGGTCTGGGGAGCAGGTACGTACCCCTGTGCTTACACACCGTGCATGCCCAGCCTGACATACACAGCCTTTCCTCTTCACCACAGGGCATGGAACCACCATGGATACGTTAGCTAGCATCCATTTGGTATGTTGTTTCCCACACAGTGGCTATTGAAACTTATTATTTCTGCTCACCTGACAATGTAATTCTTAAAATGATTAAGAGTGAAGGTTTTATATTCCCAAACAAACAATGGCGAAAGCTTTTACTGACCTACTGCCACTTGCCTCAGGACATGGAAGTGAGCTACAGATTGCGCTTCACTCCATGAACAACTATAGACTCTGTGTGTCTCCTCCTGTGGGTGAGAGCTATCCCATGCTGCTGACAGTGATGGGGTGATTTACAACCTTCTCCCTGGAGCCAGGAAGCTAGGAGGCAAAAACAAGTCTTGGCTGTCCCTGGGCTTTGCCAAGCTGTTTGCTCCTGGAGAGTCAGTGGTGACTTATCTGCTAAGAGAGGGAGGGAAAGAAAGAAAGGCCCTACTGTAGTGGTGCCTCCTTTAGGACCCCCAAAGTGTCTGATGCCTCTGACTGCCATCAATTTCAGCTGGCATTCAACAATTTACAAGTGACATTGCTTGCTGTGATGCAAGCCTTTTTTAAATTTTGATCTCTTCACCCTGAAGTGCATGTTCGTTTTGTTTAGTTATAAATGGTGTCATTCTGTTGATCTTTCTAATTTATACCAGCAGCAAGTATAACACTTTCTGTATATGAGCGTCTTTGGGTTTGTGACCTGAAGGCAGACAGGGAAAAGAAGTTTCTTTTGATCTCTTATAGGTGTGCCTCTCCCTGCAGTTCCTCTCTGCAAATGAGCTCCATAGTAATGAAAATCAAGTAACATCCTTCTTGGGTTTTTGCTTTTAGCATGCTTTTAGTACATTTTTTCCCCCAAAAAGTGATTTCAGCATCTGGAACTCCCAGGACCAAATTGGGCTGCTCTACAGTGGAATAGAGCGGTATAATAACAGAGGTCTGAAGTTCAGATTGCTTTCATAGTGTGACCAGAAGCAAGACTTGCAACTGTAATTATTGTCAGATAATTTTTCATTTTATTGAATTAACTTTTTCTCCATATCACTGATTGTCAATAAGGACTTTTCTTTTTCCCCTGGACCATTGAGTGTAAGGCAAAATAACTTGCAGTCTAGTAAAACAGTAATAATTGAATGGTGACATATACAGATGTGGCTGTTGAGGTTTCAGGGTTATTTTCTCAGGGGAAGTCACAAAATTCCAGAAGTCTGAATCTGTCATTTACTTTTGGTTTCAGGAGTTGCACTATTCAGCCTAAGAATACATCATTTTAACAAACAGAATCTAATAGAAATAGCATACATCTTTTTTAAAACTATGCTTGGTAATAAACCCAGACCTCCAGTATTTTAAAGATATATGTAAAGCCTTAGTGCCAGCTACTCAAAAATCATTTAGAGACCAGCAACACAGGATCAGATTCTGCTGCTGTTCCTCAGCATGAGTCATTTTTTGCTTCGACTCAAGTCTTTTGAGGCTAATTTGCAATCAGATAAAACTCAGTGTTAGCAAGAGCAGCAGGGCTGGACCTGAGTCACCTGGAACTTTGCAAAAATTGAAAAATACCAGAGGCACCTGAAATTTTCACTGAAGACTGGTGGTCACCAGCAAATAATTACTGTTATAGGGGTAAGAGTGAGTCTTGGCTTCAGTGGCCTTTTACTGCTCTGAGTGAACTTGCCAGATGATTATTATCTTGGCACTTGATGCAAAAACCCTCTAGTTTTCCATGTTTCTTAAAGCTGAGTATACACTTATTGAATGAAAGCATTTATTAAACATATGGGGACAGATTCTCAACAGGCATTAAATAACTTACCTCCATTTGCCAAGAACTCTTGCTTATTACGTTTTATTATGCTGAGAACTGCAGGTTGCATAGGTGTAAAATGGTGGAAAATGGAAATAGGTGGAAATGCAGCTTCACTATGAAAAGCCAAACCATTTTATATCTCCTGATATCATGTAGATTTGAACTCTGTGGTTTTGGATTGTCCACACATTGCGTGTATATTAAAAGGTCATGAGCGGCACAGAGACATAAAAGAGGGAATGACTAGCTAATATAGGAAGAGAGGGACACACAATGAAACTAGGATATAGCAGGTTCAAAACATTAAGAAAAAAAAATGCTTTACCCTCTTCCACAGGACACTTGATTGTACTTTAAAACTCTTGCATGGGTTCAAAAAGTAATTGGACAAAATAATGAAAGAAATAGTCATTAAGGTGAAACACTAAGACAGCATTTTGGGCACAAGAAATCTGTGATCATCAGCTTGCAGGGACAATATTCTGGAAAAGCAACACTCTGTGCTTTTCCTATTTTTACTCTCTTTCCTAAGCCTCAGCTACTGGCACTTGTTGGGACAGATGACAGGAGCGGATGGATCTTTGTTGCAACTCAATACAATTTTTTATATTCCTATGTAAAACACTTTTTTTTTGAGCAAGTTTGAGAAAAACTTGCACAGACTGCTGTATATTGAGATACATACTTAAGCTATAAACTGGAATTAAACCATAACCCGAATCTCCCAAATTAAATGTCTTCAGACATAGGATTTGGTGTGATTATGTCATCAGACACATTGATGACATGCAGAATTACTAGATGAAGGGATATTGTGATTTCAGAATTCAGGCTGATTAAAATTAGATGTTTGCAGTATCTGGTAAAACGTTGTCCATTCCACAGATAATCTCTTTTGATCTTCAGGAGAATGGTGCAAAGCCTGAAGCCCTATTCAGCTTTCCCTAGCCTGCCTCAACTTCCACCAACACAAGGACTTTTACCCACATAGAAGCATTTACAGTTTTTCCAGCAATGGTAAATATCAGTAGATAGACCATGCTCCTGTTTGAATATAGCGTGCTATTAAGGGTCAAAACTAAGATTTTGTGATAAAAGAGTCTGACTGTGTGACAGAGGTTCAGAATCATAAGTTAATGTGAACTATGGGTTGCTGGCATACCTTCTTCAGCTCAGGTAGACATCACCGAACAAAAAGAGCTGAAGACTGATGTTGCTTAACACTACCTTGTATTAAAATAATCTGCTACTCCAAATTATGTCTTTAATTTAATGAATTTAATTTAATTAATGTCTCTGAGTTTTTCAGCAGCTGAGGTCAGTTGGCATTCACACTAACCAGCATGTCCTCTGAAAGTTTACTGTGGTTTACTGAGAATAAAAATTTAACACCACCCAAAATTAAATTCTTGGCCAATGATTCATTTAAATGAATGGTAACATCAGTGGTTGCTGAATGCAGGTCTAACAGTTTTCTACCTTTGTTTCTTTGTCCTATTTATGTAGTGAAAGAAACCCAGGTAGGTAAGTCAGAAAATATCTAGCAACAGATTCAGCTGTTAGTCAGAGCAAGGTCACACAGATGTCACAAAAAGAGCCTGCAGGCTTTTATTGCCTCCTTTTTCTTTTGAAATAACTGCTTTTAAACGATTCACCATCCATACAGCCCATGACACTGCACTGCTTTATCTATCAGCATCCAGATAAAATACTGCTAATGGGCAATCATGAGGTATGATTATTCCGTAGCATGTATTAAGAAACAGGAAAAGGAAGGTAACTGTGTGTGGAAACAGGCTTATACCGGTATCCTTAATAAGGCTTTAAAGCAGTTTTTAAAAGTCAGAGAGTTCTCACTGAGAATCTGATATGTAACATCAAGAAAACTTGACCCTTTTACAGTACCTTGTATCCTGGGACAGGGCAGCTGATCTGATCTTCACAGGATGCATGATATTCCAGTGATACATAGTAGAATGGAGGACAAATAAAACAGAAAGAGTAGGGATTAGATAGTTTTGGTCCAAAAAGTATTGAATGGCCCTTGATAACTCATGGGAACTATTTACTGATACCTTCTATGCATTACACATTCCCATTAAATGATTTCATTTCCTTATTTCTCCTAATCACATCACTTGGTTTAGAAGTCTTTTGCTCTCTGAAACCTGGGGGTCCACAGATAAGTTCAGTTTCTCATGTGGCTGTACTTTTTATTATATGTGAAAAGTTGATACAGTAAAAGTAACTCCTTGGAGCCAGCAGGTCTGGAGCTTTCATCATTATGAATCGCTGCATCAAGGAAGCACTGGCGGGTTAATTGCTGTGTTAGTCGCAGTCAGAATAATGTGGCTTTTTCCATCGTTGTAATGGGCACTGATGAAGTCCTTGGAAGATGTGGCTGCCTCAGAAAAGTGTATTGACACCTTGGAAATAGTATTAAGAGACTAGTAATAATAATGACACTAATAAGATAGTGATGTTGTAATGCTCAAATCCTTGGAGTCATTATAATAGCTAACACTGCAAATAATCTCTGCCAGAGAGAAACTTGTTCCACTTTGGGGTACACTGCTTGGAAAAAATGCCTTCATTTTGTGGAACAGGGAGAGACTAGAGAAAGAGTTATTGCTGCCTTTTCGCTCCCCCCCTCTTCTCCCTCTTAAAAAATAAAGGAAGAAGGTCTTCATATCTTTTACTTTGACAAAATTAAAAAAACCTGAAACTATTCCTTACTCCATCTGACTCTCACATGTCATTCCAGGGCAATTCAGTGCTTTTACTGCCCTTGGCTTGGGGAGCTGCCAGCACCCCAGGCTTCTCCCTAGCCAGCCTGATGGCACCTGGAGAGCAGGAGGGTTCTCTTCCTTCCCTGGGAGCAGGCAGAGAATCACCCCCGCTGCCTCCTGAAGCACAGCCGGGTGCACGGCAGAGCAGGGAGAACTCTGTGGCTCCCAGGGACAGGTTGATCTGCCCTGGCCACTCCGTGCTACCCTTGTAGACCTTCCAGCCCGCTTGAGGCAGGGCTCGCAGTGGACTGTGGCTCACTCAGATAGCTGCTGGCACTGCTCACCTCTGAGCAGGGAAAAAACCTGAAGGTAAACTGGAACAAGGAGGAAATAGATAGAGTACATCGGGTCTATTTCTATTGGCTCTGGCTGCTGGGCACAGTATATCAGCAGCCTTGAGTTCCCGAAAGGTCCCTCCTTTGCAGATATTTACAGAGGCATCTGCATCATTCAACTAGACGACACCTAAATGAGTGAAAAATAAATCTACAAGAGGGTATTTCACTTTCTTTGGAACACAGTAAAAGTATCTCCTACCCCTTTCAGCACCTAAACTAGATACTTTCATTGCTGGCACATGGTTTAGGGAAAAAGGTATTCAAAGGAAATAAACTTGCCTCAGCCAATACTTTCCAAATTAAATACCCATCATTGTACATATTTTTGAAAACCAGGCTACCAGCAGTGTGAATCATTTTCTCCTGTATGATGCTGAGCCCTTTGGAAGACCTTTGCTTCCACAAGGTTTTGTACTCTTTGTAGCAAAAATGATTTGCCATTGTTTAAAAAGATATTGGTTTTCCATTGCAGCTCTTAGTCACATTTAGCATAGGCGACTTCCTGTGGTTAACACATTAGCTCTAAGTGTAGATCCATGTGTCATTTATGGTTAGTAATGGAACAGTTCATTACAGACAGACATAGAGTGTCTGTTCCCTTCTTGCTGGAAAGGGAAGAGAACGACATACTGTGCGAGAAGCAGGTGCCTACTGACACTGCATCATGCTGTGGTTCCTCTGAGTGGGACTGAGGAACACTGCCCTTTCTTTGCTTTCAACTGATGAGGGGTGAAAAGCCATCTAATTTTGGAGAGGCTGCATTACCCTTCAGACACCGCTTAATCCTGTTTAAGGGGGTTTAAATGTTGCATGGGTCTGCTAAGCCCCCTCACAGAGGGAGAATTTTCACCTAAAAAGACCAGCTAATAACAGAGCTCCCACCATCTGCTCAGCCCCTAGAAAACCAACCACAGTTGGCACAGAAACAAATTCTTACCTTGAGATGCAAAACAATCTGGATACAAACTGAGAACGACCTGTGCTTTGTTTTAAATGAACCCACTTTCTCTTACTTATTGCACTACTTTACTATTCCATATAGACAGAAAGGATTAATTTCCCAGTCATGTCCAGGGAATATGCCCACTAGCAGCCATTAGATGTAATTCATCACCTGTTTAAATCCCACATGCATCAATAGGAAAATTAAATTCACTTTCCTTTCAAGTTTAAACATCTCTGAAGATATTCCCCAATCCAAGACAGCGCTTAAGCAAATGCTTCACCTTGGGCATGTGAGTAGTTCTAGTGATGTCAAGTGTTTTCCTGCACAGGGCTGTGATGCATAGCAGACGCACACCTGCACCATAGAACAAACACCCAGCAAATGCAGAAAAGTTAAGGCACCAGGGTACTAGAAACACACTTGATTATTTTTGAGGTCCTGTGATTTTGCTCCTGTCTGTGAGATTTTCAGTTGGAAGGAAAAGCCCCAGCAAACCCAGGAAAATTAGCTACAGAAAGGCAACGTTTCAAAAGCACATAGTTCTCTTGGTCTCTTGGGGAAAATTTTACACAATCCTAGTTTCAAAATAATGTTAAGGTTGCAAAATTGAGCAATCATAAAAGTCAGGAAATTTAAAAAGTTAGTACGTGTCTTTCAATGTTAGCTCAGCAATAGCAAATATATATAGTGGGAGAAGTTTATACTTGCAATTTCTGTGTTAAATATAAACTTTAAAGTATTCTCCTTGACCATTAATAAGCAACATAAACTATATTGGATATTTAATGTCTGTAAGAAGCATCTTAATCATAAGAATTTCCTGGCCTTGGAATTCAGAGGGCTTGGTTTTGAAATATAAAATACCACTGATGTGATGCTGAGCTATTTTGACTCCTTCCTCACTCATGGGTGAAAGTCTTCACTGGGAAAGAAAGGGAATTTCACCTGTGTTGTAACACAATTCTCACGTCAGAATGATTTCGTGATGTTTATGAAAGTCTATAATTTATACAGTTAGGGCACTGACTTAATCTTTTGGGGTTTTCTGAGAAGTAAGAACTTCTGTGGCAAAGAGACCGCAAAGCTTCCCCCTTGCTGGCAAGAGAACTAAACCTCCCAAACAAAATGTGCTCTACCTGAATTAATAATATGGAGCTGTTCCTTAAAATGTTTAAAATACAGAACGATCTTTCCAGGCCAGATGTAAGACTTTTTCAAATCTACGTGTCGTGGTTTAACTTACCGTGAAAACCTAAATACAGTGTGATGGTAGTGTTTAGATAAGACAGATGTAGAGTGCAGCTCAGGCTTGGTATTGCAGAAACGCTGATCCTTATAAATGAGCTGTATTGCTCTCTGGGATTTTCCTGGCTGAGTCTTTCAAAACCCAGGCTAGCTTAATCATCACAGCTGGGCAGAAAATACCAAGAGTTAAAGAACTACTTTATGGGAGTTGTAAGAGTGTGAAAGTTTTAAGAACTTAAATAATTACAGCACTCTCTGAGAGTTACAGGGAAGATGAATGAGTTTGTAGCCGACAGTCCTATTTATTCTGATGTCATCCTGAAAGACAAATGGAAGTGTCAAAGATGTGGGGAGAATTTCACTCGCAACCAAAGACGTAGCTATCAAAACAATTACAGGTCAAAGTGCATCAGTGAGGAGTCCCACACATGTTCATCTCAAAGGAAAGATGACACTGGGAACTCAGTGCTTCCACCAGTTTTTATGTTACGTTTAGTGTCCCAGGTCTTATGCAGTAAGTCAGTTAATCAGCTGTCAGCTTGTTAATGGAACTAAGCCAGCCTGGGAATAAACACATGTCCCATTAAGGTACGTAAGTGTGAGGACCTAAAGTTTTAAGTAAAATCTCCATGAGATCTCCACTTGGGAGGGTGTCAAAAGTCCAATGTTGAGTCAAACACCTAAGGGAAAGGAAGATCTTTGTATTGTGTTTATCATCCCTTTAACCAGATGGACTCTGTGGGAACTGCTCTCTGCTTACACCAGCACAAGTGAGTTTAAACGCATTTTCAGGTATGTCTCCAGTGCACCTAAATATTGTGTAAGCAAGAATGGGGGGGCTTGGTTGATATGGAGCTACCAAATGTCGATCCAGAAATGTACTTGCAGCAGCACTGCCAGCAGACCCTGTGGGCTCTGCCAAATCTGAGCAAGTGTCACCATGTGCGTGTGGACCCCTGGACTGTCCAGGCTAGATGCAGGGAGTGTAACACACACAGGCAGATAGGATGTGCTGCTCAGAGATTGCCTATATTTCTGTCTGGGAGTCTTCCTATAGACACACAGGAATCAAAAAAGGCAAACAAATTAAATAAAACCTGTGAGCGGACTGTGAATGCCTGTGCTGCTGCGGGCGGTTGGGATGAAAGTTTATTAGGACAAGGAGGGAGAAAAAGGGAGAGTCAAAGGCTGCCCTAAGCCAGTGTGCATAGAAATCATGGAGAGATGCCCCACAGACTCCAGGCAGCTTAACTTAGATCCAGCAAATGGCCTTCCCCCTCCTCCCTCTGCTTTGCGGCTGCTGAGTGAAGCATGGCAGCCCAGATCTTATTTCAGGTTTTGCGATGGTGCACATTTTCTCCCTTAGATCTTTCAACAAGAGAACACCAGCCTTTCCATGCAGGACCACTAAAGGGGTCTTGGTGGGACTGAGCTTGGAAATGGGGATCAGAATGGGAGGGCTGGCTGTGCTGCCAGCCATCATTTCTTGAAACCCACCAGCAATCCTGGAAACAACAGGCTAACTGAAGATGCAGACCCCTAGCTGTTTATGCTACCAAACTGATAAACTTCCTTTCAGTCTTTAACAAAATAATGGTGCAAACATGCAGAAGGCGTTTCTGAAACCACCTGCATCGTAGGATAACACTGACCAAGAGCAGTAAACACAAAGGTTTTGCAATGAGCAGATCGGTGCCAGTAGCAGGATTCCTTTCTGGGGTCAGTTTATGTAATGGCTGAGGAGGAAAACACAGCATAAAACACCTTGCAACGAAGATGAAGGTTGCATAAAACACCTTGTAACGAAGGTGATACTAAATTGGGATGAAAACTATTTTAAGCACTGTTAAGTAATGTAAATAACATGAGAGCAGGAAGCAGAAGGGGAAGGAGGAGTGAACCCAGGTGAGACACGCATGATAAAAAAAAGGTATAATAATCCTCCATAGGTATTTGCAGGGCATACACATCAGCAAGGTAATTTGTTTAGGCTGATTCAAGGAAATATGGCTGGGAGAAAGAATATGAGGATTTGGTTTGGCTTTCAGGGTGTATTTCCAAACTGTGAAGCATAGCGAACTGTAGAGCAGTCTGCCACAGGAAATGTTAGAATCTCCAAGGCTTGAGCCATTTCAAAACTGTCTGTGCAAATTCACCCAAGAATAACCAGGAGGGAAATGCTCATAGCACTGGCAGGCTGTGCAAGCACAACTGTCTCCGGTAATAAATTACAATAACTCGGATACAATAGGTAGCCAGCAAGCTATGCACATGTGAACAGGGAGACAGAGCTCAAAACTGCTGCCTCCCAAGCTCTCAGAAGCCAAATACAGTGTCGGTGTAAATTGGTGCAGCTCCATTCCCATCACTGAGTGACAGTGCATGGATTTATGCTAGCTGAGAGCCTGGCTCAAGGGCTTCGGACCTTCAGGCTAAAATAACTCCATCATCTTGTGGTATTCCTGGGTAACAAATACTGATTTAGCTGTTAGGCTTCTGTAATCTGACTGGGCAGCGGTTAATTTACCAGCTCACACTTGCAGACAGGAATCCTCCAGGGCACAGAGCCCCCCGTAAGTTCTGCGTCATTCTGGCTGCAACCCTTCCTGCAGATGTTTCTGACGCCCCTCCTTTATAATCTGAGGTCCTGATAAAAGGCCAGCCTACGCACACGCTTCCCCTGGTTCCAGCAGATCGTGTTCCAAAAATGGATATGGTTGTTTCCAACAGGAGGCTACGGGGAGACTTTCTGATGTTGATTTGGCTACTTTTATTCTGGAATTAAAAGTGTCCACAAAGATACTGGTACACAAACAATTAGAGTTACAGTTTCCATGACTTTTGCACACATAAACTCTTATCTTGCCTTTTCCCTGTATCTCAGCTTACAATAAAATGTTGTATTCAGTTTAGAGCAGTAGCTTTGTGGTCTCACTGTAAAACACCAGTGTTTCAATTGCTGATGAATTTACTCTGTTAAAATTATTTCCATTTTACACAAGAGAAGAAAAGCCAAAATTATCTGAAATGTCGCCCAATGTTTAGTGTGGAGCCACGTGCCTGATTTTCATAATACTGAGTATTTCATAGCACATTTACCTTTTTCTATCTCCCACTGACTTTCTTAATTGTTATGCTTGTCATGGTTTGTACCCCCTAAAAATGAAATCTGGCACCTGTGATTTGCCCAACACTCCCCAGAAGCTTTGGGAATAGTGTGGATAAAACGCACCTGACAGCAGCCTTGTTTGTCTCATTTCCCTGGATACAACCTCTTACCCTAAACCTAATAAGGGATGGGCTCTAAAGGAAAAAAGGCTGTTTTATCAGGTACATATACAGTACTTAATAAAGTTTGTGTGTTTGCAGACAGATCCAAATTAAGATTACTTGGACAGCTACTACTAACTCCAGCAGAGTTTCTTCCAAAGCCACAGTCAACATGTAAGAAAAGAGCCCATTATTTCTAGTATGTTACGCTGACTCATCTGGAAGTGTCCCATAGGCAAACAAACACCTCCTAGATTCAGTAAACCAATTTCAGTGAAAGGATTGACTTTCTGAAAAGAAATTAAGGTTTATAGAGTACATTTACTACAATGCTCTTTTAAGATGTTGATACTATAAATAAAGGGCAGAATTAAGTAGCCATATTGCATGTAGAGTACACTATAAATGTACCATTCATCATATCCTCCTCTATGTTATACTAAACAGAGGAGCCCCTACCACATCGTGGATGTTTATTATCATTCAAAACTAATAACCTTGTCTATATTCAGTAAAAAATGAGATCATGTGAGCTGCAAGCGGTCCAAGCACAAGAGCTTTTGTTCACGTGCCAAAGTTATATGCATATATCCCTCTGTCTGAACACATCAGTCATTTTAATATAATCAGTTTAGCTCACAGATAATTTTGTCCTTTCATTCTTTTTTCCATGCCACAGGTTTTATGGGTGGACTTTGAGAGCCAGTTGTAGGTGTGACAAATGATTTTAAGTTTCCCTGTTCTTGGAGCTTGAATCTGAGTGCCATAGAGCTGAGCATTTAAAGGTTTCTCAAACTAAGCATTCAAAACCCAAGCTGCTCAAAATCACACAACTCTTTTGAAAGGCCTGGTCCAGATGAAGCGTTTCAGAAATATCTACGTGTACAAGTTTGGGAAGATATATATACACATATGCATATACATATATACAATTTCTGGTTAGTGTCGCTTTGCCCCTGTAGCCTATTCATGCCATGCAAACGCTTCATGTTGCAGTCCTCATCCCTAAGACCTGGGATCAGGCACTGCCTGAAGCACCTTGGCTTGCCCCAGCTGCCCCTATCAACCCCAAAAAACAGGCAATTGACAGCAATACATTCCAGTGAATTCTAAACCTTTCTCTGAAAGTACCTTCCTCAGCCACTGGTTATCTGAAGGACTGAAATGACAAGACCCCCAAATTTGGGTAGTAAAATTATATTTTAAAATTTCTTTAATATTTATTACATAAATAATTTATTAAACTTATTAAAACCATAATGGGATCAAAATGTGGACTTGATCTTTTTTCTTTGGAGGCTTTCTAGTTTTTCCAAGTCTATTGACTTTCAGTTAGATGAATCTTTTGGTTTGAACCTCTATAAAAACCCCAAATAGAAAAAATCCAAAAGCAAAATACTTCTGTGATAGCAAAAATTTGGAGTCCACTCAAGATCATTCCAAAGCGGGATAATATTAAAGCCAGCAGTGATTGGTGGAGAGATGATATGTGATGGGTCTCGGGCAGGAACAAGACATGAAATGAATGGCAGTACTGCTGGCGGCTGACGGCACCCACAGCCAAGACAAACACCTGAAAAGCTGTGCAGGCAGATCACCCTGACACTCGTGAGAAGAAAACAATGGGGTGGCACAAGGCCAGTTACAACCCAATGGTGCCTTATGGGTAAAGTGCTGGAGACTCCATAGATCTGAGGAGGGGTTAAGGCTCCTCCTGTACATCTGGCGGAGCAGCAGCTGCTCTGCAGTGATCAATGTCAGCATTTGCCGCAAGGACTTGTTTCACAGAGAGGGGGTGGGAGTAGGTGTAGGATCAGGGTTGGTTACAATGTGCCTTTAGACTTCTGTTGGTTTCCTAATCTCTTCTTTGAAAAAATAGAGAGAGGGGGAAGAAAAAGTTTTACTGTGAGCCCGCAGGCCGTATTTCCCCTCAGATCTATCCAGCCATTGCTCACATACATAGAAGGATCTGCTCTTACCAAGCTCAAAGTGCCAGCCATTCTTTTCCCCCAAAACCAGTTCAGCAGAAGTTAGCAATGAAAGGGATGAAACAGATGAATTTACGGTGTTAGAGAGGGTAACCTCATTTGCCTGTATGGTAAAAATACTACTTGAGCATGCCTTACAGCTCTGATCCAGCTGGCACTTAAACATGGATCCAGCCTTAATAATTCAGGCTGTGTGAGATTAAGCAAGCATGTAAAATGAGTGTATACTTAAGGGCCTGGCTCATCCGAGGTCCGCAACAGCGAGTACTTCAGGTCTGACCCTCCACTGGTCTGCAGCTGGCAAGGATATCTGCAAAGAACATCACCACACTGTGCCACTTTGTGCTCCCAGAGCAGAGGCTGAAATGGTCAGATTTCTGGGGGTTTTGAGAGAATTGGTGCAAAATTTGAGGAGCTGAAGTGAAAATATTGGTTGATAAGGATGCACAGAGTAAAAACAGAATTGCTGAACTAAAATCTGCTGGCAGAACTGTCGGCAGCCCAGGGCACAAGAGGCTTTCTGCAGCCATAGACTGCAAGAGAAGAAACAAGTCATAGGTCTGGAGAAAGGGTCTGGAAAGCACAGAAACAAAGGATAAGACTGATATGGGTAGGGAAATAGTAAAACGAGAAACAATGAAAGAGACAGCAATAAAACATGCATCTGTCGTTTAATCCTGGGTAAATACCCAGATTAGCGACATTAGTTTCTGCTGTTTATTTGGAGCTTACTTTGGAGCCATGTCTTTCAAGGCTAATGCAGCTGTGGAGTGCACAATGAAAAGCACAGCCAAGGATTTATCCAAGATATGGCCGGTTTTGTACAACAGAGGCATTAGGCAAAACTAAAGTTTGTATGCAAAAGTTGTCTTTCCAGCCCTTGTGTTCATAAAAATAAAGCTGGCATGAGCTGGCAAAGTAAGGAAATTCAAAAATTTCACAGTTTCTCTTCACAAATTTTCACATAATTTCACAATCATTTGGTGCTTAGATGGTCTTTGAAGGTTATGAAGGCTAAACATGCATGCTGGCTCTTGATTCACTTATGAGGCCTTGACACTGGTATCCATCACACTGTGTACTGAAGCAAAGTGACAGCGCGCTCATCAAGCCAGGTCTTATTGCTGGCACAAGCCAAACTGTGCCAAGAGGAGGAAGAGGATGCTTTATCTGAGATGATGGCCTTGGACAAGAGCCCAGGAGGTTGCTGGTGTAGCTGCTAGAGGGGGTGAAAACACCAGACACCACTGTGGCTAGAAGGGATTTCCCCTGGAAGAAGCAGCTTGTGTCCTATGTACTCCACAGCAGCTGAGAATTCTGGCTGAGCAAGACAAAGGTAGAGACAAGTCATTTCAGGAGAACACTTGGTTTGAGAAAGCCATCCCTGCCTTCTCTGGCAGCTGTGCATTGGGCATTAAAGCTACTACTCCCCCCAAGAAGTAAGCAGCCATTTTGCCAATTTTCATTGTTTCTGGGGTAACCCAGAGAGCCATCATCTTCACTGTCCCACAAAGGCTGGCTCTGGTTTGCTCACTAAAAAAATATTAAAAACCACTGTCTATGCAGAAATGTACTTTTTTTTTTTTTTCATTAAAAATGACTTGGTTTTGTCCTTATGTTTAACTAGGTCAGCCCACGAGAAACATCCCACCAGCTGCTCACCTGATCCCACTGCGGTAATCATCTTCCTTTCCTAACCTGTTAAGAGCAAAGCTGTAAGGTGAGACATTTTAATGAGCCCATTGATGTTCTTGGAGATAAGTGCATTAAGTTACTGCTGGTTTTGCCACTTGCCAGCGGACTAGGGGAGGCTGGTCCACAGCAGTTGAAGCATTACAGAGCACCAGAGGCAGCTGGCATCTACTGAGAAAGGCACATGGAAAACATGACGCCAAGCAAGTGGGGCTAATTAACACCAGTTTCTTAAATTAGAAGGCTTTTAATGGCTAATGTTTAAAAATAACACCTTAATGACATCTAAAAATAGGTGCTGCCAAGCCCCCTAGTATTCTGACCTCCATTAAAATGGGAGTCCATTTCCCATGACTGGTGGTGTAAATCACATTTACCTTTTATATTCTGTTCTCCCTGGGATTAGCTGCAAAACCTGCTGCCTGACCTTGAAAGCCTATTTGAAAACATGTAAGAGTAACCTCAAGCACTCTTCTGAATGGTGTGCAATATACCAATACAATGTGTGGGCTGAGTAATTGGATAGAGTATAATCTCAGGTTGCACCCTTCTGCAGAAATGCACAGGGAAAAGTACTGAGGGAGTGGGGGACCATCAGACCAGGCAGACACCAGGGATGTGAAAGCTGGTGCTGAGCTTAGGGCCTGGGAGACATGAGCTCCATTTCCAGTTTGGTTGCAGATATCCTGTGCAACTTGGGTAGGTCTCTCATCTTCCCTCTGTGCCTCAAAGCACAGCCCCTCATGGTCCTGGAGGAGTACTACCAGGATAATTTCTCTAAGGTGTCTGGCATGCTTAGATACAACAACAATATGCCTCACAGGAAACAAACAATAATATCAAAAGGGAAAATACTGCTTAATTTTCCTTGCGTTTAATATATGAGCCAAACACAAACAGTCTGGAAGGCAAACATATGTTGAGGACTTTTTCTAGAGCTATTATCCAAGCATGTGGTGAGAAAAGAAATAAGATTATCTCCAGTACTGCTGGAGATAACCATCTGCTTGCTTTTGCTGCGCTCCTCTGTGCTGTGCTTGGCCCTAACCTGTGTCCTGTCATATCACAATAGTCTGTGATAGCTGGTACAAAGAGAGAAATCTGCAGCTTGACTTACCTCAGAGGATGAAGACACATCCCATGACACTTACCTGGAACAGTTATTTCTGACATAAACCCCTCAGTATTTGTCTCACTATCTGAAAATTGGGCAAATTAACAACCAAATAAATTTAGTTACTTTTATTTAAGCATTATGTAAAGGGTATCTGAAAGGCTAGAAAGGCCTAACAGTAGGAAAATGCCTTCCTAATGCTAGCCACACTAAAGGAAAGCTGGTCTTTGGTTTTTATCTTCCCTTCCAGTCAGAGGGCTGGGAACTTCTCTGCAAAGAATTCCTCTCTATCCTATGTCTGTGCACAGCAGACATGCTCCAAACAAATGAAAAGGAACATGTGTAAGTACAAGACTGTCCTGCCTAGCCCATATAATCCATGTGTCTTCCAGTTTTTTTCCTTTTTCTTTTTTCCTTTCCTTTTTCTTTTGTTCAAGGCAGATTCTGGATTGCTTCAGGAAGAGATGCCCAACCTTGTTATGGAGAGATTGGTGCATACTGTGACAGTGGTCTGGAGACAAACATCAACACTGATACTCACCTCAAGCACTCCTGCCTCATTAGTGAGATAAAGGGAATGTAAACCAGCTTTCACTTTTCTCCCTCTGCGTTATTTTGTCATTCTAATGGTCTTCATTAGTTTGGCCAGATGGTTTTACTCCCTTCGCCTGCTCAGGCCCAGTCCTGCAAACACTTAAGCTTTCTTCTACACACATGCGTTCAGCACATGCATCGGTCTTTGTAGAATTAGAGCCTAAATTTGTTTCTGTTTCTGAATTCCAAGTTGGATTTTGACGCAACAGTTATTTTATATATTAAAATATCAGGTTTCTGCCCACACACATAATGCATGATGTATAACAGACCTTGCAAGGCAGCCATTGGAAAAGACCACTTAATTTGCTATTTATACAGAAGGAAGAGTTATTTACTATTCCTTGTTTTTCATCTAGAGTTTATACATGACCGAACTGTGAAGGTGTTGCTCCTCAGAAGCTCCATGATGTACATCTGGTTTCACATTCTGTCATTTCACCCACAACCTAAAATCATAAGCTGAAACTCCACAGAGGCTAATGAAAATTATTCCCCTTTGAGTTGCTTTATTAAAATGCAGCCTCAAGAAATACTGGCAAGTCAGGAAAGCGACTTTAATCCAATACTTGTTATCCTCTTCCACAGATTTTAAATCACTCTCTTTGCTCCTTACTTTGAGCAAATATATCCTTATTGTTTTCCTAGTCCTGCTATGACCTTCTGGGAATGTTTTCATCATGTAAAGTAACCTGCAGTTCTCTACTTCATAAATCTCATTCATTCCAAGTGTTAACACTAACTAATTCTCTGCTTTAGAAAGAAAATTATGTTTGTTTTTTTGAAGAGTCTGCTGGGAAGAGGAATATTTGCATTTAAAACATTTTTTTTCCATTTCATAAATTGTCTTGAGTTTTCTTCCCAGCAGGCAACAGAGGACTGTTTATATAAGCAAAGAGGGAAACTTGCTTTCCCATTACTTCCACAAAAGTACGATTAACAGCGATAACTATGCTAATTATTGAACTAGCTGCACTTGGAAGGCACCTTACTGGCTGGAGAGGTAATGCATTTGGGTAATAATTAATTCCTTTTTTCCTCAATTACCTTTTATTAGGAGAGCAGGAGGTGTCAAAGTAAAACAGCTGCATATCTTCCAAGAAAAGCTCATGTTTTCCGAAGGAATTCAAGCGGAGGTGCTTTATTAAGAGAACTAGGCAGGACAAACATTAACATGGCAAGCTCGGCTGTTCAGTTACTTGGCTTTTCCCTAAGCCTGCTCGGCCTAATTGGGACATTAATTGCTACTATTCTGCCACACTGGTGGCGAACGGCACATGTAGGCACCAATATTATAACAGCTGTGGCCTATATGAAAGGGCTTTGGATGGAGTGTGTTTGGCACAGCACCGGCATCTACCAGTGCCAAGTCCACCACTCCCAGCTGGCGCTGCCCCGTGACCTCCAAGTTGCCCGTGCCATGATGGTAATTTCCTGCGTCCTTTCCGCGCTGGCATGTGTGATTGCTGTCATCGGTATGAAGTGCACGCAGTGTGCCAAGGGGACTTCTGCCAAAGCCTCCATCGCAGTCTCTGGGGGGATCGTTTTCATCCTGGCTGGTCTTGTCTGCCTGGTACCGGTTTCTTGGACCACTAACGACATTGTTACAGATTTCTACAACCCCGTGCTTCCCAGCGGGATGAAGTATGAGATAGGTCAAGCTCTTTACCTTGGCTTTGTCTCTGCATCTTTGACGATCCTTGGTGGTGCTCTGCTCTGCACATCAAGCCAGTGTCGCGGGAACGAGACACCTTACCAGACGCAGCCCAGCAGCATAAGAAGGACTGCTCCCTCCTATAGACCACCAACTGTCTACAAGGGAAACCATGCTTCTTCCCTGACATCTGCTTCCCATAGTGGCTACAGATTAAATGACTATGTGTGAGTTCCCTAACATTTGCCTGTGAGACACAGCTGCTTTATAATTTCTGTGCATGGCATAAAACAAAGCTAAGAACTTCTAACTTATAAGGGTTACAATACAAAGTTTACCATTGTTTGTTTCTTCCTTTCCTTTCTTTCTGGAGAAAGAAAGAATGTGAACACAAAACTGCTTGCTGCAAAACCTGGAAAACAAATACAAAGGAGGCTGGGATATTCCAGGGACAGCACATACCTGCCTATTTTCAATTAGAGTTTTGCAGGCAGCTCAAGAGCCGTTTTGCTAGAAGTAATGATTTTGTTTGTAGTTTCTGTCCTGCGACAACCACTAAAGTGGGACTGGCCTCAACTTGTTTGAACAGTATTCCAACAAAAGATGCCGTTTTGCCTAAAACAGAGAATTGTGTGGCGAGACACAGTGATTTTCCAGCAGTGACTGCCTGCTAAGTTTCTCTTTTCCATAATGCATGAATGATTCGTTATGACAAGGTATTACTTTTGCTTTGACTTAACTTTTTGTTTGTTTTTTTTATAGTCCCTTGAAATATGGATTTCAATAGCATTGTGACAGATGTATTTGACAGTATGTTATAGCCAATATTTTAAATTATACTATAATGTTTTGACCTTATCAAAATAAAATTTTAGCACATTTTTTAAACAAGACAGTACATCATAATGGAAACAAACCATCTCTGTGGATCAGAATTGGGTCTTTAGAAATGTTGGCAATTGAACAAAACTGGACATTTGATGTTAAACTTTTATTAAAAAAATAATAAGAAAAAAGCAAGTATCAGAATTTGTCAAAGAATGGGCATTCAGGTCTTCATCAGATTTAGCTTTCTGTATGCATTATACAGAGCAGTAAAACAATTTCTAGAATCCTGTCCCCAAAGACCATGTGATGAAATGTACTAATTTCTTAGGCTTTGTCCCGGATCTTTTTTGCCTGGGGTCCTGACCAAAGGTGCATTAGAGTTAGTAAGAATATTTCCATCTGCTCCAGCAGCATTTGGGGAGCTTCCATTCACATAGGCTTAGGCAAACAAGGCAGCCTCTGTGCCAGCAGAGGTTACGCTCAGGTCTGTAACCACTGCTGGTCAGGAGGAATATAAAATCAAGACATTTACGTCTAAAATGCTTGCAAAATGGGATCATTCCCCAGTGTGTTCAAACAATTAAAAACCAAACAAATGAACAAAGAACCCCAGCCCTCTCCATTTCATGTTACAGCACAGTCCAGTGCAGCACATACTGTGGTATAAAACTATCACAAATATAAAAAAGCTGTTAACTTTCCGTTAACCCCAGAAAGCGATAGGTCTCTCCAGAGCAATGTATGGACCAACACACTGACATTTAACAGGGTTAAAAAAGTACTTTCAAGACCTGTGAGGCAACTACAGTTGGTACGCTTCATTTGGCAAAAAGCTTCTTTCCAATTACGTTGTCACCTTGTAGCACCTCCAGAGTTGGGATCCTTTCAACATTTCCCCTGGTTTCATTCTGTCCCTTCCTTTTCATGCCTGATCACATTGCCATTTCTTTTCCTGTTGATTTGAATTGTGACAGTTTTTCAGCATGGGTGTAAGTTATCATCATCACTAATTTTAAAAAACAAAACGGCATTTCTGAGCAATTTGCTGAGACCCACAGTAATAAAAAGGATCTGGGACCAGGCTTTGGTGATTGATCATTAATAATGGATTATGAACTCCTGTTTTATTAACTGTAGCTATTACACATGATGTGAAAGAAAACCATCTTAATAACAGACTATGAGGCACAAGGAACAAACAGAAACTGCTTTGTCAAGGACTTCTTAGAGAAGATGGAGTCAAACTGTTCATAGCCCGTTAGAGTTTTTCTGGGATGCCTTTTTAAGACAAAAGGTAGCTTAATGAAGGTGGTCAGTTATGTATGTTTTTTTTCTGTATTTGCATTACAATAGGTCTAGCCAAGTGATTGCAATATCAACTTCAAATAAGGGCTTTGGACAGCCATGAATACTGGAGCACAAGTCCAAGTGTGGGAAATGGGCTTGCGTCTCCTTAGGGAGTGTGTTTGTTATATACTGATAAATTAATTTACTTGTTAAGATAATTTGTGCAGTGGGAATACTTACATGTAGTGCTATTCTTACCACACAAATTCCCAGCCACGCACAGTATGTGACAGTAGTAAGAACAGCTTATAAAGTCTTCTCAAAAATACCTGGAATTGCCCGAATGTCAATGAAGAGAGGGAAACAGTTTCTTTGCCAGGGGGCTGTGAACCAGTGGATCTCATTCCATGCTAAGGCTGACATAAATTTATTCTTCTTTGTTTTTTTTTAAGCTGCCACTGGAAACAAAAAACATGGTCATTCTAGCAGCCTTAGAAGTCTGGCTGCACCTACCCCGGACTGACGTATGTGTTGATAACTCAAGCTCCTCCCCTGCTCCCCTGCTACCATGCAGGCTGGTGTCCAGACCTTGCTCCCTGCTTGTGTGGAGCCTGCCTTGGCAGTCCCGTGCAGGCAGTGCAACAAGGTACTGCTCAGAGACCTAGCCAAGGAATGAGTCTCCACTGCACCTCCTTTTCTGAGTAACCACTTGGTCATTGGTGGCATTGATATGTGATGAGTGCCAAGGAAAGGGGATGAGTTTCCTTACCCATCGAGGTGCTGTTTGTGGGAATGTGCTTTTTGGCAGCTATAATTCAGCAGCAGGGGAACTGGACAGGGCAATGGATGAGGGCTGCCACATGCCACATTCCATTCTGCCTGCATGCATCCACTGGGTTTTTGGAGAATCCTGCAGAGGCAGATTCTTTTGTTACTTATTTTTTCAGATATCTGCTTTTCGCCTCCAGCTCACGAGAGCTGAAGTGCCAGCCTGCCCTCCCCGTGGAGGCACTGCAGGGAGGCAAGGATGGGATCCAGGGCAAGCAGAAATTCCATTTAGCAGTGCAGGCATTGTCTGTGAGTGTGATTGTGGTTACACTGTGTTTTAATCAACTTCAGTCACGTTCCTAGAGGAGCGGGGTGGGAGACTTGGCAGGGAGGCGTAGGTGGAGGACAGGATTTGGCAGCAGGAGGATATTGTGGTTAGCTCTGCAACACCAGGGCAGAGTGGGGATTCTGCTGCAGGACTGGGTAGAGATGGAGGCATCTGAGGTAGGGATGGAGACTGGGCTCAGAGAGGGAACTTTGCTACTGAAGTGGTGAGATTCCATTTCTCCTGCCCTTGCTGTCCCAGCTCCCAGCCACCACTTTGCACTCTGGTTCTCTTTGTGGACCAGTTTGCCTTCTTTAAAAGGCAGAAGACAACTGCATCAAAGAATGGAATCAATTTCTGACACTGAGATTAGCTAACCTAACTATCGGAAAAGTGTGAGTAGAGCCACAAAAGGGATGCCTGGAAGGGCAGGGGGTGTGGGAAAGGAAGAGGAGTAAGCAGTGGCGTAAGTGAGCAAGGATTTCCCCTTCGGTAGCATGGAGTCAACTGGCCAACAGACAGGCACAGCTGTCTTGAAAACTAGCACCTGAGATGCACTGTGATGTTCACTGTCACAAAGCCAGACAACGTCACTGGCAGACAGAAGCTCACTGGGTCATGAACTGGTTGGCATTTTTGGTCTGTTTTCTCCACAATACCCAGTGCAAGTACTGGAGTGAGATAACTAATAATCCATAGCAAAACTTAACTCATTTCTTCAAAAAGTGTGTCTGAGCTAACTAACAAGATGAGGAAATTAACTAAATTCAGTCATTAAAAGTTCAGCCAATCTAAAACAGAAGTTCTTCCCTGCAATTAGCAGGCAATTAAGGTTTCTCACATCAGTGTATTAAGATTAATGAAAATTGTGTCCACCTGTAAACATCTACTGCTAGTTTACTTTGCTGTCTATCCCCCAGGATAGTTTGTGTATGTACAAATTATAGGCAATATTAAGGTGTGTCATGAGGCTCAGGGGCAGCTTAAAGAAGACCTTTTTCTTTTCTCCTCAGCTGATCTACTAAAAGATATCATTCCTTCCTTGCACGCTTTGCTGTGCTGTGCAATATAAGAAATATGCTCTTTTTCACTTGTTTTCTTCAGAAATTATACATATAGCTTAGTCCATGTGTTCTGATTATCCACATTTCCTATTCTTACCACTAAATGGGCACCTGGTCATGTTGATTTCCATTTTAATTTGTGTCCTTTCCTATTCTTCTACCTATGACATGTTTGAAGCTAGTGATGATCCTTGAACCAGGATTGATCCTGACCAAACATGACTCAACCCAAGTCATGTTACCCGTTTTTTCACAGTAGATCTAGATGAGGTATCCCCCTTCACTGAGAAACCTGCCAGTTTGTAAGAGAGCTTTCCAAAACCTCAAGCATCTAAATGGGCTTAAAATACTCTTAAGAGAAGAAAGACAAGATATACTGACCTCCCTCTTTTCTCTTTCAAAGATTTCCTGAGGGAAAAGGTTGTTAATTTTATTTTCTGCTTTAAGCATGAGGAAAATACATTCATTTCATTAGCTCTCACCTAAAAGATCTTTGGTAAGCAAACTGTTAGAAAGCAGAGTAAATAAGAAGAGAGAATCAATACACAAATTTGATCTGTTAAGAGCATATGAATATACTTCTTATATATGTGTGGATATATAAAATGGTGAAATCTAGCTCGATCGACTTTACTAAGGTCAGAATTTCACCCATAAGCTCATTATTATTGTCAATACTTCCAGATCTATTACAGAGCTTTTAACTAAAAGGCCTCCAGAGCAAAGAGAATCAAAGTCATGGGAGTTTTGCCCCTGTAAGAAAAACAGAAAGGGAAGACTGGAAATGGCCCTTTCACAAAGTGTTTGATATTGAGCAGAGTAGTTGCAACCAGTGGCATGTACAAGAGCCCTCCCTTCCACTCAAGTCAAGGACAACCAATTTTATTTTTAAAATGTCATAATCACCGGTATTGATCAACACTCCCTAACGTGGGTGCACACGAATCCATAGTGGCTTGGGCTATTGCCACTTCCCTAGCAATTCAGGCTCAATTAGGCTGCCTTGCTAATGCATGTCAGCTTCATTTAATTACTCTCAGGCCCGCAGTGTGAGAAAAGGGCAAGCTGACAGAGTAATCCCACACTTCCACTTTGCAGTGAGCTGCCTATTTGTTGTATTTGTTCACATTTTAAAGGGCTAAGCACTTGTTATACGGAAAACACAGGAGAGCAAAAGTCAAGAAGTATTAATAAGCCTTGGAAAACAGAGTTAGAACTCAATTGCTTGTGCAAAGAATTGCTGATGTTTTCAGTACTTTGAAAATAGGCTGGATTTTATAGCTAGGGTGCTAATGAGTAGCATTTCTCTTATGGAAAACTTGGTAAAAATTCAGTGGAAGCAAATGTCTTCTAACACTAGGGAAAACAGCCTTTTTATTCATTGTTTGGCTTATGATGATAACATGGCAGAAGCAACCTCTAAAGGTAGCTGGTAATGAGCTGAGGTTATAGTTTCTTCCATAATATTTAACATTAACATTAACAAATGTTAATAAATTAGGGGACAGGGAAGAGAGGGATGGCAGCAAGCCAGCAAAGGGGAAATAGCCATTAATCACCTAAGATCTCCAATCTATGAAAGAAGCACATGTGCAGCTCACATTTCCCACAGCAGAGCAGATGTGAACTGAAACAAAGAAATAACCTGTGAGTACCAAAGCGCCTGGCTGCATACAGAAGCTCTTGGGCCTTTGCATCTAGATCTGAAACTAAATACTGGAGGAAGAAAAATGCAGGTAAAAGACCTCCAGGGGGACTCCCTAGGCCAGGGTGCTCCCTTTATAGTTGGCCTATATGGGCTTGGCCACCTTCCCATCACCTGACTAGAGGTTAGGTTTGCTGAAGGAATAAAGATATCAGAATAATGCTTAGAAGGTGGAGAGGACTCACTGCCATGAGTCCTGGACTGTCAGCTCCAAAACCTGATGTATGCCTTGGGAATCAGACCTGCATCCCATAAGAGGCAGACTAAGGTCTCACTGTGTTTACCTGCAGAGCTGGAGCTGTGCCTTGCACCATGTCTGACAGAACTATAGTAGGAAAACATTAAAAACACAGTACAAAAAGAAACTCTGATAGGAAGGATGATGTGATGTCTTGCCTCTGTTTTTCTGGTTTTCATTGATTTCTTATTTTCTTTTCATTTCCTAGCTATGACAGGCCTTTTTCTTGTTCCTGATTTCCTCTGCTCCAGACTCTCCAGGTTGCTTAGCTTATGAGTTTACTTCTATTCTAGTTTAAAGCTTGCTGAGGGCAGTGCACATGACAGAAACACCAAACCTATTGATTTTTGCTTTTTAAGTCAGTTTTTCCAGTTTTCAATTGTCTAACATCCAATCTGGTTTTTATTCTTGTTTTAACTGCCAATAACCCAGTGTTTTTCAGTATTCTTTTAACAATAAACTTAAAAAAGAGGATGCCTACAAACATTAAAATAATTCTTCAAAGTTGTTTTATGGTTTTGTTTAAAGTTATTTTATATACATATTTATGTATCAATATATTTGCATGTATATATTTCACCAGCTTTCGTTTTCACATTTGAAATTAATGAAGTCTTATTATGCCTAGGGATGCTTTATACAATTACCTTAAATTGATCACTGTGTACTCTTACACACCTGTTTATGAGATGTATATGCTAGGGGTATGGACTACAAATTATCTTTGTGTTACAGGTTACTAAATACAGGTCTTTTTAGACATTTAGATATAGAAAATGCAAACCCAGGTGCTGCATTCTCCTCCCCCTAGACTTTCTTCACCCACACTTTTTTGGAGTATGTTTAAGTTTAAAAAGTTACATTACACAGCTATTTCAATATAACAAAGCAAAGAGAAAATTCATAACTCCAGTAACATGATCACTGATGTCTATGGGCCCCATGCCAGAAACCCTAAAGCCAGTAATGCACAATTTAAACTGAACTACAATAGGTTATTAGCATAATAAATATACACAAATGTACCTGGTGAAATCCTCCTGAAATTAGGAGTGGCACTGTAAATGCCACCTGTTTGTAAAACCACTGTATTTACAGTAAGAACAGCAGGGAGAAGCACCGCACAATTCATTATGCATGACCACGTTAGTGAACATTTGAACAGCAACCATCATTTGGCAGAGAGGGAAATCTGCTCCCATTCAGAGTCAGAAGACACCCAGTCCTGCCTGCAATGCCCCTGGCTGGGGAGAGCACTCCCTCTGTACTTTCTCCAGCTGCAGGTGGGTACTGACTGGCAACAACTGCCTGCTGAAGCTGGTCGCCCTCTGCTTGCACAGGGCTTCAACATAGGAGTGGTGTGGTAAGGATTCCAACGTATAACTGAAAGAGGGGTCCTCATATCTTCTTGTAGAAACATCATGAACTGTCTGGGTGAGATGTTCTGCATATTGACCAACTTCTACCCTCTGTGAAAGCCAGATATTGCAAAGTGTTGAGAATTAGGCCAGACCTAAGCATATTAGAAAAACCTTCATCTAAATGAACGCCATCTTCACCATTATGTCTGCAAACTACAGGATGTTCGTGGAGGCCTAGGCAGCACAACTGAAAGGTACCAGCCTCTTGCTACAACAGGACTGCTTTCACACAAGACAGAGTCATCTCTTCAGTCCTTGCCTTGGTAGTGAAAGCCAAAGACAATGAGCCTGTTGTTTAAGCTTGTTGCAGTCTTAACAGGAATCATTCTAAATGAAAAAAAAAAGCTCAGTATATTTCTGGCAATGTATCTATGGTGCTTTGTGTTTTCCTTATAGTAACTGTCAGTCTTGTGGTGCACTAGGTTCTGTAACATGCATTTCTGTTGATTTGAGTGACTGGTTTTTAATATACATTTATAACAGAAGGCTTTCCAGGCATCTGAAAGTTGGGTATTATCTTATTTTGCTGTATTTTCTCACAAATCCTTCATGTGTGAAAGGGGATGTAGTAGGTCATTTGGTACCATGGCTGCAAAATATTCAGGATCTTCTTTAGAAACTTTGTCCCTCAGTATCGCAACCAGTGTAAAACAGATTTGACATAAAAGCAGTTATTGTAGTTTATTTGGTTTCTGTTGGAATATCACAGATTTAAGTTTTTTCCTAAACTTTTTAGTGTTTGTATTATTCTCAGTTATTCGAAAGGTGGTTGGTTGGGTTTTTTTTTGTCGTGGTTTAAACCCAGTCAGGTAACTTGTTCACTCACTCCCCCCCCCCCCTTCTTTCCCTCCCCCTACTACCAGAGGGACGGAGAGGAGAATCAAAAAGAATGCAACTCCCACGAGTTGAGATAAGAACAGTTTAGTAACTAAGGTATAACACAAATCACTGCTGCTACCACCAGTAATAACAATGATAAAGGAAATAACAAGGGAATACAACACCTCAGTGCCAGCCGACCGATAACTTGCCCCCCTCAGCCCAACCAAGCACCGACCCATACCTCCTCCAGCCCTGCAGTCTACCAGCCCTTCCGTCTCACTCCCAGTTACATCCTGGGCATGACGTGCTGTGGTATGGAATACCTCTTTGGTCAGTTTGGGTCAGGTGTCCTGTCTCTGCTTCCTCCTGGCTTCCCCTCCTCCCTGGCAGAGCATGAGGCTCACAAAGTCCTTGGCCAAACCAAAACATTACTATCAGCTCTGTTCCCAGGCCGAAAGTCAAAACACTGCACTGCACCAGCTACCAAGAAGGGGAAAAATGACTGCTACTGCTGAACCCAGGACAGCAGGAAGATTAAGAAAGAAAGTGAAGCTTCCCTTATAAGAATGTAGAGAGATTATGTTTCAGAACAAAAAAACAGCCAGAAAGAAATCTTACTTAAAACTAAAAAGGCTGCTCCTATCAGATAATGAATATCTGGACTAGTCTTCTGATAAAACTAGAAAAGGCAAGTAATCAAATGGATATTAAAATGGTGTATGGTTATTTAATGAAAGGCGTAATGGGACATTGCTCCCTTGGACAAAGGGAGATAGACTCAAGAAACCAGAAGGATCCTTCTTATTTTCTTATCTGGCGATTAAAGTACAAAATTTGATGGAATATGAAAACAATTTATTCAAATGGGGAAAAAAAGGTCTTCATTTTTCTTAGGGAACGGGTAGTGTCAGCAGTGATTTGAGAGAAGGGCACCATTAGTGAGAGGAATCAATGGCTACACTAAATGAGCAACAGGTATAAGGGCCTCTAGATGGAAATTTGTCTGCCAAAAACCAAAGGTGGGCTGAGCATAGATGAATAGTTTTAGGAAGTACTGGCTAGACTTGTTTCCACAACCCCCATTCCCTGTCCTCCTGCACTGCTGTGGGATAGGAGGTAGAGAAAATCAGGAGTGAAGTTGAGCCCAGGAAGAAGGGAGAGATGGCGGAAGGTGTTTTAAGGTTTGGTTTTATGTCTTATTATCCTACTCTGACTTGATTGGTAATAAATTAAATTAATTTCCCCGAGTCAAGCCTGTTTTACCCATGACAATAACTGGTGAGTGATCTCTCCTTGGCCTTACCTTGACCCACAAGCTTTCTGTTATATTTTCTCTCCCCTGTCCAGTTGAGGAGGGGAGTGACAGAGTAGTTTTGGTGGGTACCTGGCATCCAGCCACAGTCAACCCATTACAGGGCAAAAAAAAGTCACCTGGTTTCTAAGATACCGCTGACAAGTTAGTGAAATAGAATGCAGAAAGATCTTTGTCAGCTGCTCAAAACTGGAAAAATAAAATGAGGGGAAAAAAAGAAAGAACTGGTCAGAGACATCATTCTGTATGTCCTTTACACAGATGTAGCATCATGATAACATACAAACTATCCAGTCATGTAGTTCTAATTTGAGTGGAGCAGCTCAGGAATTTTCTTATAACCACCACTGACTAGTTGACATGACATTTACACCTAACTACTCTAAGTAAGTTTAAATGCTTACTAAGCATGGATAGGAACGGACACAAACACAGCTTACATTTGCACAGTAAGAAATTCAAGTAAATTGCACAGAAGGGGTTTGAAAGATATTTGGCAGGTTATTGGTCAAAGATATTGCCACAGGTTTTTTAAGGATTTGGCCTGATGTAATTAATAACAGAAAAATGGGACCACACAAGAACAAAAGTTTAAAGAAATACTCAGACAGGTTATGGAAACTTCCACTTACTTAGCCAGCATGGCTGAAGTCAGCTACAGAGAAATCAGAGTACAGAAAGAAAGAAGAGACCAAAAGTAGTAGTTGCTGGAACATAACCTCAAGTGCCTTTCCTTTCTTCAGGCTTGTGTGATGTAAAATCCAAGTACCTACACCAAACCCGTGTTTGTGAAAGAAGCATCACGATTCTTTGCTTTGCTGCAGTCAAAGCTATTTCACAAAAAGGACAACTTTATAATCTTCTTTGTATACAGTTAATCTGAACAGTTGGCTTTCTCTGAGAAGTTTAAAGAATACTGTTGTTACAAGCATGTATGGAACGAAAGATTCATGTAAACCTATTAACTGAGTAAACTCCCATTCTTTTGTATATGCATCACTCAAAGGTAGTATTACCAACACTGAAGCACTCTGCAAGACAAAAAGAAAGAGCACTGACTTATACTGGCCATTAATCAAAAACATTGAAATTGCTTGAATTTATTCATGTTGTTTGAAAGAGGAGGTAGATTTAACACCATTGGCTTCCTACCTTTAATATGTGTTTTTAAACAGAGCACAGAAAATATCCTTATTTCAATATTTTGTGTACAGAATCAATTATTCTTGAAGATCAGATAAAGTTATATCAGATTTGGGTTACACCATGTATACAAAGTTCATTTTCTCTTTGGTGAGTTCCATCACCTCCTGAGAGGAAGGGAAAAACTGGCCCTTTCCATCCCAGGCAACAGCTCAGCAAGCTGCCTGGCGAAGTTCAGTTGTTATAGTAAACCATCCTCTAATGACCCCTGGTCTGTTGGCTTCTTTGCAAGCAAGATGAACACGAGTTGGCTGAGGTTCATGATATAGATATACACATAGTAATGAATATATAATGAAAACTGAATATCAGCCTAAATATTGTAGGGTCAGATTTCCCAAACTTTTATGTCTAGACTGTATCTGAGGTAAAGCACTCACTATGCCTAAATGCTGAAAACAAATTTTGAACCTTTGGAGTCTCTGGGATATTATAGGATCATCATTCACTGTTCAGAGATGAAGAATGGAGCCTATGTTTCTGCATCTTTCAGACACTAACTGATGGTATCACTAGCTACTAAACAGAGCACCAAAAAAAACCCCTGTTAAGTTTACCATCCAAACTTAGAATCATAATGCAAGAGAAATGCCAAACATGGGTCACCAAAGACAAACAGAAGAAAATAGACTTCAAAAGTCAGCTTTGCAATTGGTTCTTTCCTGACTTCTCTAGCTCCTCTGCACATTCTTTCACTGGTGTGGCCTGCTGAATACAACCCCTAATTTAAAAAAGATCTCCGCTGTTTGCACAGCTTTTTAACATACTGGCTGCAAACTCATATAGTAATTCTTATTATTTTTGATCTGTCTTCAGCAATCAGACATGACCAGGGTTAACATTAGTGTTTGTTCCTTTATTTATAGTTGACACTTGGATACCAAATTATGAATTGAAAATGTATGACCTATAGAAAGGCATGTGGCTGACTCCATGCTTGCAGGAAGGTGCTACTGCATTTTAAAACATTACTGAATAGCAGACAATTCTAAGAAAAATATACTCTGCAGTTCCACCTTCATTCTCTATCTTTATTTTCCCACATCCTAGATAATTTGTATGCCTCTTCCCATGCAATGGGCCATTACTGCTACTGCATCAATAACTGATTAATAATCTATTTAAAGACAAAACAATCTGGATTTATTGGCTTTTGTGAGTTGAAATTTTATCCTTTGCAAATGAAACTCTTATTCTACGTCCACATCCTATTTACAAACACTGTGACTTTCCTTTTCCTGTCATCAATAGCAGGCAAGCATTCTGCACTGTTGGTCAGGTTAAAAACTTGAAAGAAGCAACATTTCAAGTCAGATACTGTGGGTGCTTTTGGTCAGAAAACATTACTCAAAAAATTATGGATTAATCAAGGCTTCATTTTAACAGGTGTTTACTTGTCTTTTCCACCAGGCTTTCCTTCTTTTCACTGACGCTTTTAACTTTTACATTAGTAAACTCTCCAGTTGACTGTTGAGAGAGCAGAAATAAAATCACAATTGTCACTGAATTATTAGTACGTTACACACATCTACCAAGCGCTGTCCTTGACAGAGGGCTTGGCATTGCCAATGGGTGGCTAATGGAAAAGGATGTAGCTGACATTCTGAACTATTTATTTCACCTGCAGGATTCAGCAGATGTAAAAATGAATGTCTTCTGAAAACTAGCAGTGACCAGCTGAGATTTGATTCAGTTGCTGAAGAGTGAAACAGATAGATTTTAGGTTTTCTTTAAGAGCAAAACTGGGCATAAGCAGATTGGGGTTTTTTGAGGGAAGCCTGGATAAAAGATTCTTATGTGCTCTTACAAATATCCCCTCTTCTGATGGTTCAAGGCATCAAAGGTGACCAAGCTAATAATCACAACATTTTTTAGACCAGCTTTCACTCTCTCTTTATAAATAATGATCTGCAAAATACAGAACATAGCTTAAACTTCTTGATAATATGTCTTAAATTTACTGTCACCACACCCTTACATCTGGATTTGTCTGTGGGCTTTGAAACACTTCTGTGCATCAAGGGACCTAAAACTGCCAAACATGATGAGCCCATCTCTCTGATAGTTATAACTGCTATTATAAAGGAAAGACAATGAATAAAGTAGTCTTGCTGATTGGGTGTGATAGAGTAGAAACAAATGAGCTCCCGTGATAAGAACTGAATAGTGATCTTAGATTAGAAAAGCTTCTAAGAAGCCCTGTTGAATGGATTGTCACAGTAGTAGCAAATAGCTCTGGTGACCTACCCAAGAGGCTTAGCATCTAACCCCAGATATAAATCGCATTATATTAATAAATACCTAATGTCTGCTACATTTGTACCCAACATTTGCAATGTCAGCATTTAACTCATTAACCCCAGCAAATCCTATGAGATACTTAGAATATGGAAGGTATTATCCTGCCCTGTGGTATCTACATGTGGCCTGCATCACTGGCTGTCTCACAAGCACTGATGGATTTGGCCTCAGAGCACCTTCAGGAGCGATGCAAGGGTCGTTATTCCCACTTTTTAATGATGAATACCAAGCAAAGAGGAGAGTTAGAGGGGTGCTGACAAGTTCATTAGAGAGGTTTTAAAAAGTGACTGGCCTGGGCAGCACTAAGCAATGACACCCAGCCCCAGACCCTTGTGTACAGGATGAAGCAGATCTGTGACAGAACCCTACCACCCCCTGAATCAGCCTGAGACATCAGAGCTGACTATCAACAACAGAGGCCGAGTACAGGGCCTCTGGAGTTGATCACAGACAACTGCCACCAGGCATAGGATACTCAAGGAGGATTCTGCTCGAAAGCTCTACTTCCCACGAAGTACCCATATGCAGCTAAGACACCAGACGTGGCGGAGCACTACAACACTTATTTCCGAGCACGTGAAGACATCCTGTGCCTGGGACAGTGGCAGGGATTTAATCCGCAACCCATATTGATGCCATCCACAGCGGGCCTATCTTCCATGCCCAAATGAAAGGAATGTTTCAGCAGAGGATGAGCTGAGCTACCAGCCATGCCTGATTCAAACTTCCAAGTTATTCAGTAGGGGTCAACTCCAACTCCTGTTTTACCTGAATGCATGTGGAAAAAGCCACCTACAGCTCCCTCTAGGTTAATCACGGAATCCCAAAGGATGCAGCCAATAGCTCCTTTCCTATTCAAATGCAGTCTGAATTGGGTATTAACTACCTGCTGTGTTTGGCAGATCTCTCATTCCTAAAATAAATAACTGTATGAAAAGTCATAAACTCTATATTGGACTTTTTCGTAAAAAAAAAAAATAAAAAATCAAAGTACTGTCAGGATTTTAGCAGCCTCACTTACTGCAGTAAATCTGGCTTCCACAGCTGTTCATGCTGTACTGCGTGCTTCAGCCAAGTGTAGCTACAGTCCAACATTTCCTTCTTAAAGTATCCCTTACCCAGAGCAAAGCCAAGTGAGTTTTGGACAGGACTAGCATGCTAGAAATTATGAATGTGCTCTTATTAGAGCAGGTTGCATGTTTTACATTAAATATTCATTCAAATAATCCAGCAAAATGTTTGTCAAGATGATAGTTACTTTGGCTACAGAACACATTTTTCCTCCAGTTTCCACCAAAACTCACCCATATTTATCACATCAAGAATCTAAGGACATTAATGAAGATCTTGCTTAAACACGGTTGAGCTCCTTCACTGGTGCCAGATCCTGTTCTCCTGTTTTATAGCTGTACTGTTTCAGAAATTGCTTGGTTCTCACTAGGGACAATCCTTTTACAGGTTCCACTGCAGCTCATAAAAGGGAAAAAAGGGAAGAAAAAAAAAAAGAAGAAAAAAATTGCAAAAAAAGGGGAATGTAGCATTTTCTCCTCCTGCCTGTTAAAAACCTGCCTGGGTCAAGCTGAGACTCACAGAGTGCCTCATAAAGTGGTTTGGTTTCAGTGTCGTGGTTTTCTGGGCAAAACCAAACTTACCTCCATGCATTCCTGCTGCTGCCCACTGTTACCATTATTGGCTCAGTGTGTCTTTTCCTATTCCCCTTGCTTCAGGAACCAGCCCTTTGTGCTGGTATGCTCTCTTGGGCATGTCTCCATTCATAAAAGTACCTCTCTTTCCCAGGACATAGGTTTCTTCTGCTTTTTTCCCCAATCCTCCTCTGAAGCATCTGCCATAAGCCTTTCTACATTGCTCTCTTCTGCACTGGGGACTCTGAAGGCACTTGATTTTGGCAGTCATTTCATGGACAGCCTGAAGTAGGCCCTGAACCCTGCAGGGGGCTGTGTGGGGTTGTAGAGGTACGTACCAAGCTTTGCATGTTCTTTCACACAGAGAACAAAATACCTTTGCCACCCAATTTCATACAGCGATTGCTCCACAGGGCTTATCAGAAATGATGGACTGTAAAAATTTCTTAGTTCTCAGTTAGCAAAACCATCTTTGTTTCATACTTCCTTTCTTCTGTTATTTTCCTATTGTATGGCAAATGCATGTTTCCAAAGCCTCAGCATCACACACACACACACACACACACGGTACAGTACATTCATGACAATGTGTTGTCACAGATCAAGATATCACCATTCACTTTTTAACCCTGAAGTCAGGGATGTAAACATGGGCTTTATATACAGCAGGGTTTCATATATGTAAAGTCAAGTCATGAAAGATTTCCTCCCAAAACGAGAGAACTTCAGTATTCTAGTAGAATTACAGACCTTATTCTGAATCAAAACCAGAGCTAGCAAGTTGGTTAAATTAATAAAGTTAAAGATTAGCAATATTGCCATCATGTGGCTAGTTTAAGTAAATGCTCGAGCATGATCCTGAATATATTAAGCACAGAAAGGAGATTGCACCTGAATTCTGCTGTTAAAACTGAGAGGCAATATTTAAAGTTCTTTGTTTCTGTTACAGAATATAATTATCCCCTTTTTACAGTAATGATTTATATAGGAGGAATGCGTGTGCAATAGATAAGGTTATGTTACCCCTTCCACTGTGACCCTTATCCTCCTGGAATTTATAGGCTGCATTTAAAAATTCACTCAAAAATTAATCTTGAATTATCCAACCAGAACCTACCTAAGTGAAAATTACCTCCTACTGCAGAAAACAAGAAGGAAGAATAAAGGACAAGCAGTTAGCTTAGATGCCCTTCATATTTGAAACGGCTTGTAAGTAAAATTTTAACATTCAAACCCCTGGATTACTTTATCTTATTACTGCTATAATAATTTGTTATTTTCATTAATTTTATGATATTTTCACTCTCACCCCCTCCCAGTCCCTTCTCTGCAGTATCACAAAAAGCTCTTCTGCACTGACTGAAAAACTTGGGAGGAAAGGAACTTACACAGCCTACATCAGAAGAGTTGGATTTTGCTTTGTTAGCTAGTTAGAAAAATAGGATTCTTTATATCGTATTTACCAAAAATGAGGTCAAATGCTGTCATGTGATAAGATAGCTCCTGGCAGGAACAACATGACTTAGATTTGCCAATTTTTTAGAAATAGAAAAGCCTGTTCACACTTGACAATACTCCACGGTTGTTGCAAACTTGCAAGGCCATCTTGAAAAGTGCTTCTCTCTTTCTGGGAAGCCAACAAGTGAAATCGAAACAACAGTGTATTTACTACCTGTGCCTACTCCAGCAACTAATGCATACCAGGCATTTGGGTACCCCCCATCGTCTTGGTTGAAAATACTATCTAGGCACAAAGTGCAGCTGTTTTATACACTTTCCCCACTACAGAGGATTCACCGTTCCAAGGCACATGTTGCCATAACCAATAACTCCTCTCTGTTACTGTACTGTCTGCTCTAAATTACGCACATTGTATTTAGACAAAATATTCCAGCAAAAGACTGTTTTGTGTTATTACTACATATGCAAGCATGAAACACAGATTTAGCCAGTTGCTGGCTCCAGACATTGCCTCTCGTAATAGTCAATCATACACCAGAGATGCAGCATTTTCATGGGGTCAAAGCTCAAATTTAGAATACTAGAGCACATAGCCAACATATTATCTCTCTTCTACTTGCAGAGTAAATCCATACCTTCTTTCCTGTCCCGCTATTTATTTGTAAGTATATCCAGCTGGTGCAATACCACTGGTGCCAGGAAAAGGGAAAATAAAAACATCCACAAAGCTCCTACAACTCCCAGTATGCAGAAGGCAGCACTCAGTGATTTCGCTCAAACCACCCCTTTAAACTAGTTCAGTTAAACAGGCTAAGATCACGCAGATAGCCATAGCCATTCCCATTTCAATCTGGCCTATTTCCATTTCCTTTAGCAAACAACGTTTAAGAATTCCTTATTTCAGCTTTGCTGAAATCAAAACAAAAATGCCTGTCCAGCTTATTTATTTACTTTTGCTGGCTAAATATACAGGATAAGTTTATACTGAGACAAAATCTGACATTATTTATCATCATCATTGTTGCCCCTAAGAATCACATCCTGCAGGGGAAGAGTCTGTGGAGGAATGTCAGAGAAATAAGACCCTTTAAAATTAAGCTTTCCTGGTGAATGTAACTCATAGCAAAAAAAACACTGTAAATGGAAAATATTAAAGAAGGACATCCACATAAGCAAGAGTATGTGTGCATGATTACTTCTACTCGATGCACAAAATGAACCTAACATCGCCCCAGACAGCCAGTTTTAAGTAAATGGAGCACAAAGAAACTTCTAACATGAAGAATTTGGGGCATTAAAGCAAACACCAATAAGCCCATACAGAAAAGATACCAAAAGCAAACACCAATAAGCCCATACAGAAAAGATACCAACAGCTCCCCTGTTAAAAGACAAAAACAGGTTCTTCTCCTTTCAAGAGCACCAGGATCAGGTTTTCACAGTCTCTGGACAAGCCCCAATTTATGACCAGTTTCCAGACAAAAAGAAATCTGTGAACCTTTTTAATTATTCATGCTCTAAGAGGCTAACCCTCTCGGGTTGCAGGCCAAGAGGCCTCAGGGCCATGGCTTTCTGGGGCTTTCAGCTGAGGGAATAAGCAGCCGGATTCTCAGCAATATCACTTGGCTGAAAGTGGCTGTCAAGCTCAAGAGAAACAGCAGCATACGCTGCTTTGGCAGACACGAAAGGGAACCAGCAGGGGAAAAACTCAACTGTTCCCTGTTTGCACATTCCAGCTCTTCTGCTGATGTTTGAGCACCTGCAGCCTGGGCACCAGAGCACTTGGGCAGCAGGGCAGGCAGCGGCAGGCTATGCTGGCAGGATGCTCAAGGGGTCACAGAAAAGCTATTAGGCTGCTCATGCATGGAAGGGGAAGGAAGGAGGGCAGGAAGAGCAGTGGCAGGGAAAAGGCACTCAGTAAAGGCCTGAGCAGCCAGGTCAGGGCAACCGTAGCAGACATCTCTCTGGAAGCAGCCCTGCAAACTCCCCAAAGAGCAGCACTGGGAAAATGGCAGTGCCCCAAAACCCTGCATGTGAGGAAGAACAGACCTGCTGTGTGGGGCTCTGGGCCAGGCAGGGAGAATGGTAATTGGTACCATGTGTGGGGATTTTGATTCAGAGCTTATTGGCAGTATAAGTGCTGCCAAGAAGGGCTAAGAGATCTCCTGAGCTGGACTGTCTGGAAGAAGGTGCAGAGTGGACAGAAATACCTGGTGAATGTAGGTTCTGTCTTGCACCTTGAATGCTTTTTGGTGGTAGACTTTTCTCACTATGAAAATCCATGCCAGTCTTTCTGTTAAGGCTCCCAGGATCTCTGGCTGGTTGCTCCACAGCCAGAAGTTCTGCTGGATATATGCATAAGTCTCTCACGCTCCTGCAACCTGAGGTATGTATCACTACAACCCAGGATGTTGGCTAAGCAGAGGTCAGCTGCTTGGATACTCTACAGACTGGCCTGACACACTGCTGCTGAGTGAAGTAGGAGAGAAGGAGAGACTCTGCTCTGCCACAGAGCTTGCAGCATGGAGGAGACCTCTTGATCAGACTGCTGTACTTTCCTCCTGAAAACCCTTTCCTGCAGAAGCCTATTCTAAAGCTTTATTCTTCACCAGGTGGAAAGGAACCAAAAATAATAACTTTATTTTTTAAACAAACAAACAATCAACCAAAACCCCAACACTAATAGATATAAAGATGACGAGAAATGTCTTTAAGTAGACAGAAATCTGGAAGACATGTTTCTGCTTAGTTTGCTTATTTTTGGGGAATGCTGTCACCTACTGGCAGGAAACTGCAAAACTGGGAGTTCTGTGGCAAGAAAACCTTTCTGCTCCAGAGGGGAAAAAAAGCCAAACCAAATAGTACGACTATAACTCAACCTGGAAACTTAGGTGCTCTTGGGTAAGAAGGATCATCCCTGAGCTGAAAGTCTTGCACAGGAACTCTAATGACACCGAACTCCCTCCCTGCAACCTACCACTCTCAGTCTGTCTCCCCTTTTGGGTTCCCATCCACTTCTTCCTCCCAGATGCCAGTTTCTTTCAGCTACCAACCTTCAAATTTCTCTCTACATCCTAGCTCAAAAAAGTTAATCCACGCTGTGACTTTTCCTCTCCCAACCATCTCCATTTCTACCTACACTACTCTTCTCCTTTTCTATGACTACATTCCTTTCTCATCTCATGTGGCAAACAGAAAAACAGGAGGTACCACTGAGTAGGGGCATGTTGTGGTTTACACCCAGACAGTAGCTAAGTAGCATGCAGTTGTTTGCTAAACCCACTTTCCCTCCCTCCCCCAGTGGGATGGGGAGGAGAATTGAAAATGCTTTGGAGCAACCATGGGTTGAGATAAGAACAGTTTAATAGATAAAGTACAGTATACTACTACTGATAATAATAATAATGGAAATAACAAGGGGAGAGAATATAAAACTAGAAGAGGAAAGTTAAAAAAACCCAACCGAAAAACCCAAGTGCTGCACAATACAATTCCTCACCACCCGCTGACCGATACCCAGCCCAACCTGAGCAGCGATCAGTCCCATCCCAGGAACTCCCCCCAGTTTATATGCTGAGTATGACATCCTGTGGTATGGAACACCCCTTTGGCTAGTTTGGGTCAGGTGTTCTGCTTCCTCCCTCCTCACTGGCAGAACATAAGAAACTGAAAAGTCTTGACCAGGCTAAGTGCTACTGAGCAACAGCTAAAACATTGGTGTGTTATCAGCATTATTATAGGCAGCAACACAAATGATACATAAGTAAGAAGTTGCATGTCTTCTTGCTCTTGCTCACAGAACACATTCCATGCCTGAGGATTGCTTGCATATTGCTCTTACAGTTGTCACCCTCCATGGCCACCCTCTCTTAGGCTCCAGCAGCTTTGTGTAACTCTGCCCTCTTATTTTTCATTTACTTTTAAGGGGCTGGACAACAAATAACATGGCAGTGCAGCCTTTTAACAGAGGTTAGGACATATAAGATGGCATTGTTATATGTACACATGTGATTAACTGGTTTTGACTTATAGGTGGGGCATGGAAACATTTTTCTCTTGCTCCCACCCAGAGCAGTAGGTACTAGCATTGGTGGTGGCAGCAGCAGGTCCTGGATGTTGAAATACTTGGTGCACCTGTAGCAATGGGTGTACCACAACTTGGCAACTCACGGCAAGACAGCTGAAAGTTGGTCAGAGCGTACACCAACCAGATGCTCCACCTGCCTTCCAGATCCCTCCCACTCTTCAAAGTGGTTTTCAATAGAAACGATGCTTCAGACATTCTTGGAAAGTCTGGGGCTGCATGTGGCATTCCAGGTTATCATTTTACAGCTCCTGAGAGAGAAACGCTATCACCGCATGGACTTAACCATCCTTAGCCAATTATAAAATGCAATTCATCAGAAAGCAAGCCCTGTCATCTTAGAAGGAAGCTTGTAAGAACAATACAAACAATTTATTTGCTGATAACGTATATTTGTGGCATAGATTCACCTACAGATTGTTTTTCTTAAAAGAAAACCCAGTTTTCTCTTTCCTCCTTACTGCCAGCATTTCTCCCCCATAGCCCCAGAAGAAGGAATCCTGTTAGAGGAGTGACATCCAGCGGTTGCTCTGCACTTTGTTTTTACACAGAAGTCCCGTGCTTTGCGTGCCTGCAGCCTGGATTTTTCAGTCCTTCATTTGCCTCATGAAAAAAGCCAGACGGTTTCAGGTAATGAACAAACATTTTCTGACATGGGAAAGTGATTACACATACATACAGACACATACTTAAATAGCAAAGTATGCAGAATTGGGACATAAAGATGACCTTTTAAAAGATCTGTGATCAAGCCAGAGAAGCACATGGAAGACATGCAAGAAAACCACTCTGAAAGAGGGAAAGGATCACTTGCCCTTGACATGAACTCTTTGAGACATACAGTCTTCTGCATTGTCCGATACTTGAAATATCTATGTGGACTATCTATGCAGTAGCCATAGTGGATGTGTTTACTCCCCATCTTTCACTACATTTCATGCACCTATGCAAAATCCACGATTCTGAGGAAGGTGGGAAGAAATGGTACATGAAGACCGTGTATCTCCATGCACTCCCATGACCAGTAAGTAACTTCTCCATCTTAAACGTTAAATCACTTGCTCATTCAAGCTATGCCAAACTGGAAATGGCAGCATTCACAGAATCGTAGAAGGTTGGACGGGACCTCTGCAGGTCATCTGGTTCAACCCGCCTGCTCAAGCAGTCCCTTTTGTCAGCCAGAGGAAATGACTATGTGACTGCTCCTTTTTTGGTTTCCCATGGGACTGGTGTGTGAGATACTGACACACACAGTACCAAATGTGTTGACAGGAGCAGCACTTGGACACCCCAGAGTTCCATGGTTCCCAGAGTTTGGCCAGTAATTTGCTGCCTCTTACAGAAGTTAATTCTGTGAGTTCAGCTCCCTGCTTGTACTGCTGTAAGGTGAAAGACGTAGACAGGGCATTTTTTAATAATGCTATCTCACCAGGATAGTACAAGCAGGATAGCAGTCCTTGAGTGGTTAAGAGCCTTGCAGAAGGCACTGAGCAAAATGTGACACACTGCATTCACAGCTGGAATATAAACTCAGGGTCCACTTGAAGTACAAACAATTCACATGGCCAATTAAAAATGACATTTATAGAATCATAGAATACTTAGGGTTGGAAAGGACCTTAAGATCAAGTTCCAACCCCCCTGCCATGGGCAGGGACACCTCACACTAAACCATATCACCCAAGGCCTCGTCCAACCTGGTCTTGAACACTGTCAGGGATGGAGCATTCACAACCTCCCTGAGCAACCTATTCCAGTGCCTCACCACCCTTACAGGAAAGAATTTCCTCCTTATATCCAATCTACACTTCCTCTGTTTAGGTTTGAACCCGTTACCCCTTGTCCTATCACTACAGTCCCTAATGAAAAGTCCCTCCCCAGCATCCTTATAGGCCCCCTTCAGATACTGGAAGGCTGCTATGAGGTCTCCAAGCAGCCTTCTCTTCTCCAGGCTGAACAGCCCCAACTTTCTCAGCCTATCTTCATACAGGAGGTGCTCCAGTCCCCTGATCATCCTCGTTGTCCTTCTCTGGACTTGTTCCAACAGTTTCATGGCCTTTTTATGTTGAGGACACCAGAACTGCACACAATACTCCAAGTGAGGTCTCACAAGAGCAGACTAAAGGGGCAGGACCTGCTGGTCACACTCCTTTTGATGCAGCCCAGGATACAGTTGGCTTTCTGGGCTGCAAGTGCACGCTGCCAGCTCATGTTCATTTTCTCATCAACCAGCACCCCCAAGTCCTTCTCCACAGGACTGCTCTGAATCTCTTCTCTGCCCAACCTGTAGCTGTGCCTGGGATTGCTCCGACCTAGGTGTAGGACCTTGCACTTGGCATGGTTAAACTTCATGGGGTTGGCATCAGCCCACCTCACAAGTGTGTCAAGGTCCCTCTGGATGGCATTCCTTCCCTCCAGCGTATCAACCGAACCACACAGCTTGGTGTCATCGGCAAACTTGCTGAGGGTGCACTCAATCCCACTGTCCATGTCACTGACAAAGATGTTGAACAAGACCAGTCCCAACACCGATCCCTGAAGGACACCACTAATTACTGGTCTCCAGCTGGACATTGAGTCATTGACCACAACTCTCTGTGTGCGGCCATCCAGCCAGTTCTTTATCCACCGAGTGGTCCACCTATCAAATTGATGTCTCTCCAATTTAGAGACAAGGATGTCGTGTGGGACAGTGTCGAACGCTTTGCACAAGTCCAGGTAGATGACATCAACTGCTCTACCCCTGTCCATCAGTTCTGTAGCCCCATCATAGAAGGCCACCAAATTGGTCAGGCAGGATTTCCCCTTAGTGAAGCCATGCTGGCTGTCACCAAGCACCTTGTTGATTTTCATGTGCCTTAGCATGCCTTCCAGGAGAATCTGCTCCAAGATATTGCCAGGCACAGAGGTGAGACTGACTGGTCTGTAATTCCCCAGGTCATCCATTTTCCCCTTCTTGAAAATGGGGGTTATATTTCCCATTTTCCAGTCATTGGGAACTTCACCTGACTGCCAGGATTTCTCAAATATGGACAGTGGCTTAGCAACTTCATTCTCCAGCTCCTTCAGGACCCACAGATGGATTTCATCAGGTCCCATGGCTTGTGCACGTTCAGATTTTTAAAATGGTCTTGAACCAGTTCCTCTCCTACAGTGTGCCCAAGGTCTTCATTCTCACAGTCCCTGTGTCTGCCTTCCAAGACTTGGGTGATTTGGTCAGAGCCTTTGCCAGTGAAGACTGAGGCAAAGAAGTCATTCAGAGCCTCAGCCTTCTCCAAATTCTGTGTCACTAGTTCTCCCGAGAGCTTCCTGAGGGGGCCTACATTCTCCCTAGTCTGTTTTTTATTTGCTATGTACCTGTAGAATCCCTTCCTGTTATCTTTAATATCCCTAGCCAAGTTTAATTCTAACTGTGCCTTAGCTTTCCTAACCTGGTCCCTAGCTTCCTGGAAAACATCACTGTATTCTTCCTAGGCAGCCTGTCCTTGCTTCCACTTTTTATAAGCCTCTTTTTTCCTTATGATTTTCCTCAGCAGCTCCTTATCCATCCAAGGAGGTCTCCTGGCCCTCCTGCTGCACTTCCTTCTGGTTGGGATGCAACACTCCTGAGCTTGTAGCAGGTGATCCCTGAATATCAACCAAGTCTTGGGCCCCTCTGCCCTCTAGGGCTGTATCCTATGGAACCTTCCGAAGCAGGTTCCTGAAGAGGCCAAAGTCTGCTCTCTTGAAGTCCAGGGCAGTGAGCTTGCTGCACGCTCTTCTCACTGTCCTGAGGATCTCAAATTCGACCATCTCATGATCACTGCATCCAAGGCTGCACTGGAGCAGCCCAGCATTCCCAAACAGCCCCTCCCTGTTGGTGAGCATGAGGTCAAGCATGGCACCTCTCCTTGTTGGCTCCTCTATTACTTGCAGAAGGAAGTTGTCTTTCACACAATCGAGGAACCTCCTGGATTGCTTATGCCAGGCCGTACAGTCCTTCCAACAGATGTCAGGGTGGTTGAAGTCACCCATGAGAACAAGGGCCTGCGAGCGCGAGGCTTCTTTTCCTATCTGTCTATAGAGTGCTTCATCTGCAGGTTCTCCTTGATCATGCGGTCTGTAACAGATCCCCACAGTAATGTCTCCCATAGCTATATTCCCTTTAACCCTGGCCCACAAACTCTGTTAACTGCTCACCTGTCCCCAGACAGAGTTTCATACTCTCCAGCCTATCCCTAACATAAAGGGCAACTCCCCCTCCCCACCTGCCAGGCCTGTCTTTTCTAAAAAGCCTGTAACTTTCCATTCCAACACTTCAGTCGTAGGACCCATCCCACCATGTTTCTGCGATGCCTATTATATCATACCCCTCTAGACGTGCACATATCTCTAATTCCTCTTGTTTGTTTCCCATGCTATGGACATTTGTATAGGGGCATCTGAGCCGAGCTCCAACTGAAGCCGGCTCATTGGCTGGAGCGGCTGGGATATCTCTGCATTGCTCCAAGCATTTATTATAGGTTCTGGCAACTGACTGGGAGTGTTGGGATGGATCAATGCCCCGTTCCCCCAACACATCTAGTTTAAAGCCTCCTTGACCATTCTGGCAAGCCTCCTACCAAAACTGCTCTTTCCCTTCTTTATCAGAGCAGCTCCACCAGCCCCCACTAGACCTGGCCTACAACCTTGGGTCCTGTGTTCAAGACACCCAAACCCCTGACTATGACACCACCCTTTTAACCATTTATTAACCTGGCCAATCCTCCTAGCTTTTTTTGGGTCCTCCCCTGTATCCTGGAGGATTGACAAAAAGACTATCTGAGCTCCAGAGCCCCTAACCACCTCTCCCAGGGCTCTGTAGTCCTTTATGTTCCCCAGGCTACTACTATCTATATCCCTAGCACCCACATGTATCACCAGGAGTGGGTGATAGTCCGTGGGACTTACTAGAGCAAGCAGGCTCTCTGCCACATCCCTGATCCGTGTCCCTGGTAGGCAACACACCCCCCTTGAGATGGGGTCTGGCCGGCAGACGAGTGCTTCTGTGCCTTTCAAAGTAGAGTCCCCTACTACTATGACCTGCTGCTTTTTACTGGCAGCACCAGTAGAGATCTTCTTTACCAGTGCATCAGCCGGCTGTTTCTGGCGCGAGTGCGTTTCCTCATTAGCCCCCTGCAACACAGCAAAGCAGGGGGTTTAGGGGGAAGCCCCTTGCTTTTGATTGTCCTTTTCCTCCTTCTTTCTGTAGGTTTTTTTTTGTCACTAATTCCCAGCTTCCCAGGTTAACGGCTTCCTTCTTTCCTTCATGAGCTAGAGGGGAAGCTTGAGGTCCCTGCACAGTTTGGGCCTGGAGCAAGCATTCCTGCTTCCTCTCAGCTTCCCTGACGTCTCGCAGTCTATTAACAGCATCCCGCAGCTCAGCCCCTGCTGCAGGAGGACCTCCACCAGGGAGCCCCGAGTGCAGCCCTGCCCATTGTGCACCCTCCCCTCACCAGACCAGTGCAGGCACGCTCTACACCCCGAGCTCTGCCCTGCAGCCTCCCCTCTCATCGGCTCTGTCGGGGTGCCCAGGCTGGCCACCGCCGGGGCAGCCAGAGCAGAGCTCCCGGACCGGGCCCTGCTCATACGCCGAGCGCTCACCGTCCCGCTCGAACTGCCGCACAAACCGCCTCGACCCGCTCAGTTCGCCGCGCTCCCTGGGGCAGGTTTTTCCCCAGCCAGGGCTGGTGCCGCTGCTCCTGGCTCCGCTCCCTGTGAGTCAGCTGCTCGCTCTCGTCAGCTGAGCCGCCGGTTCCTGGGCAGGTCCTGTCGAGGACTTGAGGCTCCCTCGGTGGCTCTTGTCGCTCGGAGTTGAGGCTCCTGGGCGCTGATCTGCCCCCGCTCCGGTGTTGAAGGCGTCCTCTCTCGAGCTGCTCACCTCAGCAATTGGCAAACCTGGGCTGAAGAGCACCCTTGAAAGAATGTCTATGCTGTACTTCACCTTATGAAGCAATGAGTTTAAATAGGACTGGGCATGTTCTGTTTTGAAGCAGAAATTAGTGCATGACAGAAAAAAACCATGAAACCACTTTCTATAAACACTGCTAGAATAGCTTTCAATGTCTTAAATATGAATGATGTGCGGGGATGGCCCTTTGGAGACTGAAATAGATTACAAAAACTAGAAATCTACAATTCTGACCGTCACGGTGTTAAAGTAGTAATTTATTATACAAAAGATGGCATCCATTTACAGATAAAGTTTAAAAACCGAGTACCGTATAAATTTGACAAATAGCCAGCAAGTAACAAAATGAACAGGGAAACAGGAAATCATAGTGACAAGAGACAACTAGTACTAGAAAGGGAATTCCTATTAGGGAAGTTGAAATATCAGGTATCGCATTCTGACAGAGATCAGATATGAAAGTAGTCTCCAGCAGTGAAAGCCCCGTTATCTTTACAGCTCCAATTACATTGTAAGGCAGAGTGAAAATAAGCTGAGCAACCACAGAAAACCAAAACAAAACACGTAGATGTTGCCTGAATGGCTATGGCATGAAACAAAGATGAATACTCTGGCAATTATTTGCATCTGAAGACTCAAGACTCCAGAGACCAGGTATGCCAGTAACACTATAATAATGTACCCAACCTACTTGTTTTCAGCAGAAAGAGCAGAGAGTAGTTTACATTGAAATGTAGTGTAACACCCCCCCCCCCCCAAACAAAAACAACAAATCAAACAAACAAACAACCCCCCCCAAAAAAACCTTACCAAAACAAGATTTCAAAATATGCATCAGGATAGCTTTGCAATTAGCATTTACAAGTGTAAATTTCAATTCAGAGGATTGTTTGCAGTGCACAAAGACCACTGCAGTACTGTAGTAACGGGTCACTGTCTTACAGAAAGATGAAATAGCAATCTCAATCTGGGCAAAACATAAAACAGCAAGTGCAGCAATGCATATTAGTCACAATTATTTGCTTTGGCTATCAATTTTCAGGTATCTCTAAAAACTTCAATTTAGGTATCTCTTTAATTTTTTTTCCGCGAAAACTGTTTTAGATGTGGCTTTGCTTGGTAATTTCATTTACATTCCTCACTAGAAGAAAACCCAGGTTTGGGTAAATTTACTGAATCTCCATCCTCTTCTCAGTGGTTGAAGGCAAAGATACAGTTAATGTCTTACAACTCTCTGCTTATTAATTTGCTGAAATCTAATTGTAGGCAATGTACTTCATCTGCCTGAAACACTTAACACAAGTTATTATTTCCTTTCTGTGAAATTTTTGTGAATCACTTCTGAAACATTTCTATTTCTGTTTTTCTAAAGTACTAGTCTATTTTCTTAGAAACTGACAGAAAATAAACAATAAGTAACTTATACACCTTAAAGCCAACCATATCCAGGGAAGAATGAAAGTCAAAGAGCTTTAAAATGAATTCCAGCTTTTCCCTCCTGTGCATTGTGGAACTTCAAATAATAGCCTAAATTATGAGAAAAAAAAAATCTGCTTAAAACTTCCACACGCTAGCATCAACCAGAATGACTATCCACATTTTAACAATTATCTTTTTAAAATCAAGTCCATGATGTTAAGGAAAATTCAGTGGATGAGTTCAGAATACTGTGGATGAGCATTGTACTTGGGAAGGCTAAGTCTGCACACCACAGGAAATCCAGTGTAGTCATTTTCAGATACTTTGGTCTCACTGTTTTCAATCTGCAGGTCTTAGTCCAGTTTTTAAATGCTTAATCCAAGCATGAAATGCAAAAAAGAAACCAACTTTTACAAGTCTAACATAACTGGATTTGTATTGTATTGACTGAATAAGTTAAGATTTGGAAAAAAGGAAAGGGGGGAAACGTCTAATGTATGTGCTCAAATCCTGCTGCCTCAGGGAAATCTCATGTCTGTGCTTTGTTTTTTTTTAATACAAAAACTAAACAATTCAGAACTTTCTTCTACTGTTTAATGCTTGTAACAGGTCTTCAGAGGGTTTCTTTCGTTTTCTTCTTGCAGTTACAAGTTGTTTGGGGGGGGGGAGGGGTGGGCTTAAACCACAACGAATCATTATGAATGTGTTTAAGTCCTTAGAAACTTAATTCTTTTGCCAGAGAGGATACTGGCAAATGTGACAATTTATAAACACCAACTTTGGGAGTTTGATGTAGACTCTTCAGTTACTGTAATCAATAGCCAGATTTTCCTCGATTTCCTCAAGCACTGCCATTTCTTGAAGAACGCTTTCTTCAAGAAGTAGAAAAACTTAAAAGTCACTTCCCAATTAATTCTTCCTCAGCAAAGCTACCTTCCAGAACCCTGTATCTTCTACTGATACTTTCTTCAAAGCACTACATCAAATACACAAATGGTACTCTAATCAGGAACTGAGGATTTAACATTTGCAAAAAGAAATGCACTCTCAGATACGGCTGCATCTCCTTCAGACTGTGAAGAGTCTACTAAAAGCTTAGTCTTTATTTGTTTGAATTACAGACGATTTCATCTTCAGTAGATGTAGAAAGAGCCACATCCTCAGTTCTAGGACGTTTCGATGCTGGGGACTTTTGAAGGCTGTCATCAGATGGTAATGACCTCTCTGAAACAGAAGATAGCAAAATCATTAAGCTAAGTAAATGCAGATTGAGAAAGTAAATTGGTCTGCTGAACAATTCACCACCATTCACCAGAAAAAAATCCAACCAAAAGAAAAAAACCCCAACAACAAAAAAACCCCAAACACACACAAAAATAAAATCAAAAAAACAACCAACAAACAAAAAACCCAACATAAAAACCACACCAACCCAACCCCGGCCTGAGAGTCCAGCACATGAAACTATGGTGTGCTGAAAACTTAAGTCTTTAAAACTCACGTGTAGAACCTGGAGAACACTACAACCAAGTGAATTTACTCTCCTCAGTTTCAGTGTCATCTAATCATAGACTCATAAAATAGTTAGGGTGGAAAGGACATTAAGATCATCTAGTTCCAACCCCCCTGCCATGGGCAGGGACACCTTGCACTAAACCCTGCCACCCAAGACTCCATCCAGCCTGCCCTTGAACACTGCCAGGGATGGAGCATTCACAGCTTCTCTGGGCAACCCATTCCAGTGCCTCACCACCCTTATAGGAAAAAAACTTCTTCCTTATATCTAACCTAAACGTCCTCAGTTTAAGTTTGAACCCATTACCTCTTGTCCTGTCACTACAGTCTCTAATGAAAAGTCCCTCCCCAGCATCCTTGTAGGCCCCCTTCAGATACTGGGAGGCTGCTATGAGGTCTCCACGCAGCCTTCTCTTCTCCAGGCTAAACAGCCCCAACCTTCTCAGCCTGTCTTCATGCAGGATGTGTTCCAGCCCCCTTATCATCCCCATGGCCCTCCTCTGAACTTGCTCCAACAGCTCCAGGTCCTTTTTATGTTGAGGGCACCAGAACTGTACACAATACTCCAAGTGAGGTCTCACGAGAGCAGAGTAGAGGGGCAGGATCACCTCCTTCGACCTGCTGGTCACGCTCATTTTGATACAGCCCAGGATACAGTTGGCTTTCTGGGCTGCAAGTGTACACTGAAGCTGGATCATGTTCAGTTTCTCATCCACCAACACCCCCAAGTCCTTCTTTGCAGGGCTGCTCTGAATCTCTTCTCCACCCAATATGCAGGTGTGCCTGGAATTACCCAAAAACTGTAGTGACATACTGTCACGCAGCTGCCCAAGAGCAACCACAGTGAGAACACACCATATTATCAAAAGCTTTCAAATACTCCAGGGCAACAATGAAGCTTTAGAATCTGCAACTAGGTTTAGGTTTGTCTTGACTATGCTTGTGTTACAGGCTTATAAGTCTATAATAAAAAGAATGACTGGCAAAAGACTGCTGCGTATTAGTAGCCACAAATGCAAATAACAGAACTTACCATGTTCTTGTTCTGAGGAAGGAAGTATAGGAACTGCATCTGCAGGGGCTGGCGTATCTGCCTTCAGTGGAATCAAGTTTACTCTCCTTTAAAAGAGTAGCAACAGTTCAATCGCTTTAAAGGCATTATTTCCATAAATGATTTATTTAAAGGTTTACTTCATATAGAATCAGTTTAATTTAAATGTAGTTTAGATACATTATACCTTTTTTCCTCTTGCTATATGATAAATAGAACATTTTTCAGAAGTATTTTGAATACCACTAGTGATTCTTCTCATTAGAAAGTACTTTTGCATGTTTTATATGGCGCTCTGCTTGATATTCACCTTCAGAGCACAGTATCCTGGTCAAATATTTTAAAATTAAGACCGTCTGCACCTACTATTCCCTAGCCCTGTCCACTTTAGATTCATAAAACTGCATCTCTTTTGGATGGCACTTAAAAATTAAGCACAAAAGTGGCAGAGGATTGAACCATTAAAAAAAAAAGAAAAAAAAAGCCTTGCAAGTAACACCATACATTCCAGTACAAGATGACACTCATGGCACAATCAGTTGATAGGATTAAATATCGTTTCTCTCTCTTAAAATGGTTAGCTCCATTAGTCACCCCACCCTCCAGGAAAAAAAGTTGCTTAGATCTACCTACAGCCCTTTGACTTGTTAGTTCCAGTACAGATGAACACTGCTGTGTAGAAAGCCATCATCTCCAAGATTTTCCTTGCAGCTGTTGATGAAATCCACTATTCTGCTTTCTTGTTCACCACTTCCTCTCTAGCCACCTACTAATTAAAACATTCCTATGAGAAGCTACAATAATCTCCTTCAACACTAAAATAGCCTTGTTTTGCATGTCTGTCCCCTCACTGATGCACACCAGTTCAGGGTCTTACATTGCAGGCTGTTTGACAATCAGTACACGGATTACAAGTAATTTCTAAAAACCTAGGAAGTGACCTCAATCAATACATGAAGTCCCACACCCATGACTGAGTACACTGAGGGACTGTTTAGACTTGCACTCTTCATAAAATATTTCCTGTCAGAAGAGTCTTTAAATGATTCTCATCAACTGAACACTTCAGGTACCATCCTCATACTGAAAATGGAACCTGAAGACAGACACCTGTTACTGCCATATGGACAGGGCATAAGGGTCAGGTTAACTTTGCTACTAGGATTCAGGAGACATTTTGACCTTCCAGTTGCAATACAACTGGAACAAAAAATACCATGTCAAGAAAGCTACCACCAAGACACCATCTCAACCTTTAAATGTAGCACAAGCACAGCTTGTCTCAGCCTTCATATTTATAACTGGAAACGGCAATATAAATCTCACCTTGGAGTCCTGCTCCATGCTTGTAAAGTGTTGAGAGTAATTCTCCTGGGCTGGTTTGCTTTAGCGCTCTGGCTGGCTGACTGGCCGATTTTCCTCTCATCTGGGGATGAGACTGGAATGTTTTTTACGACAACAGGTGTGGAAGGCAAGTCCTTACCAGCAGCTGTGGGTGTTCTAGGTTGGAGAGTGACAGTGCTGGGATCAGTGACCCTGCTGGGAGTCATTGCTTCTGTCAGTCTAGAACCTGGGGAAATGACTTTGTGTGGCTGGCTCTTTTTCACTTTCTTCTCTGTTACACCAGAAGTCCTGACATTTATCTGTGGCTTCTCCTTCAGTGGTATTCCAAGTTCATCCTTCTCAAAGGTAACAAATGAACAGTATCCATCCATGGAGGAGATAGCAAGAAAGGCTCCATCGCTGGACCTATTTGGGATTTTTTTTTGCCATTAAGAGTAAAGGTCAGAAATTTCCTTCAGTCCTCATCCCTGCACCTGTAACACATGCTGTACCTGTCTTTTCCTCCCCCCATCCCCAAATACATGCATACATTTTAATAAAACTGCAGTCAAGTGAAAGACATCCAATTCAACTGAACAAAGATCTTCAATTCTGGCTTTTGCCTGTGATCTAATCTCTCTGGTGTCATCTGTGAGCACCTGTAACATGCTGCTGCCAGCACCTGTATGCACAGGTACACAAATCTTTAGTCACGGTTTCTGAAATACTGCTGAACTGTTCTCTTCAGACCAGCAGAGCAATTCAAGCTCTTTGGCTCTGCTCCTAGCACTAAGGAGAGGCAATGCTCAAATCACCATGGTGCTCACCTGAATGGGCTCTTCTTGCTTATTTCACCAAGCAATGTCTATCACCGATTACAACCACTTGATTTTCTGTTCTCTTCCACTGCCCCTTTCCTGACACACCATGATTTTGACAGTGTTGAGCATCAATTAGAACTCTGAAAGAGAGGCCTCCGTGTGGTCCTCAGCTTACTTATACTGGCTGGGAAGGCATGAGAAAAGAAGCCTTCTCCAGCAGAGGGGTGTGTCCTGATTATAAGACTGGTTCAATTTTCAGCTTCAGTTCTGATCTGCCACATCAAGTCAGATGAATTATTTCATCCATTAAATGAATAACCACTGAGCAGAACTGTCCTGATAAAGCAGAATTTGGCCAGGATACAGACACCTGAACTCAGAGAGATGACTTCCAAAACCTCCAAATAACTTTACTAATGCCAGTTACACTGCCTGAACAATGATTGCTTCCCATGAACACCTAGAACAATAGCTTTCATAAAAATTTCCATCTGCTTGTCCTCAGGATTTGCACCTTGCTTCTCAGCAGATAAAGAACCACAGTTCCCTGGTTTACAGGGAAAAAAAGAAGCAGCTTGCTCTTCACACACTGCAATGACAGTGACCACACGTGCATCATAAATTAAACAAAAATACAAGACACAAGATGCTGTGCAGAACTTCAACATACAAAAAGGACATTTCCCGCATCACAACAGATCTTAGGAATATAATAATTGCCTACCATGAAATGTCACTCAGGGTGTGATAATGTATGTTAGAAACATAACCAAAGGGGAAGGACTGCTCAGTATCATAAAAAAGCACAGAATCTTCTGAAGCAACAGCAAACACCAGTCGATAGGGCAGATCAAACAGAGCAGGAGACGATTTCTGACCAATTCCATCTAGAATGCAAAGGAATGAACACACTGAGAACTTTTTGCATTCATTGAAAGGTAGTAACTGCAGTAGCTTAGCCATGAACCTAAAGATTACATTATTAATCAGTATCAAGATAACAGCTCAGAAGACAGCACTTCTATAAAAAGTAAAGTTTAACGTCAAGTACTAACATTTCTCTTGTCTGAAGTTTTCCCTCTATTGTCTTAGCTGAAGAGAGAGAAATCAGCAGCTTTGTCCACGTGGATTCTTATTGCTTTGTTTTGTGAAGTTTGTCATATATATTCCAGCTGGAATTTTTCAGCATATTCACAACAACTTTAAGACTAAAGTCCAAACAAACACACCTCAGAATATAGTGTAAATCAAGGTCACAACAAATTTATACCGCTGTGTTATATTCTGTACAACTCAGTCAAAACAATGGATTTAGCACTATTTATGTTACCTTGGGTTCAGCTCCTAGCTAGTCTTTTTAAGGCCAGATTATTCCAGCTTTCAATGGAAGCTGCATGCTAGCTAGCTGCTTTCAGAAATTTCCAGTATATAGGGCTCCTGTTCAGTTCTATGATGATTATGGAAGCTATGCACTAAGGCCATTAACAGTAATATAACTTAAGGTTGTCGCATCTCTAGATTTCTAGGCTACCAAAAACTTTCACTTTTCTGAGTATACGTTGCAGAAACTAAGCATTCCATTTAGATGTGTCACAGAGGCCTACACCGGACACTCACCTCCTTTCTTTGCAACACACCATTACAACAAATCTAAAGATTATGATGAAAATAGAGAACACAACAACTGGTAATCTCTAAATCCTTTAAGGAATACCGGAAAATGATCCTGTAAAGAAAGACGCAAAGCTCTGCCTTTTGGTCAAAGACTAGTCTTCAAAATATAAACACTCCTGGACACACTGGACTCACAGTAAGGCTGGATTTCAATTTTCAGGTAAGTTTTCATGCAACTTCATACAATCCTTTCCCATCCTCAGAACTCCTGTTCTGGCCAAAAATACCAGCACTGCTTTGGGTTTGGCTTTCTTGAATAAACATTAATGGTTGTTGCAAACTACACTAACTCTCTGGTGCTTCTGTGATGTGGGTAGTTGAGACTAACAGAAAATATTTCAGCGGGTCACTCCTTTAGTGCTAAGCCAAGTTATTTACTTTTACTTAACACTAAACAGTAGAAGTTTAATATTAAGCAGTGTTAGTGTAGCCTAAGAGGCTAAGTAAGAACATTTATCCACTATATCAAAAGCTACTCACAAGGTACTTAAGGTGAAGTCAGCGTCTTAGAGTCAAGAAAAAGCTTCTAAGATGTGGTAAACACTATCTTAATGGAGTGTTAAAAGGCTAGGGTATAAAATAGTAAACAGCCACACTGGCCTCTTCACGTATTTGCTGCAAAATCATACTCCCTAAAGGATTTACAGTACCTTTATTAAATGCTCGTCTCAACTCAAAGTAGACTGGGCAGCAGCGAACAGCAAGAGTTGCTTTTCCAGGACATGGCAGGTGACCCACAGGCCTTTTATAAAGAATCAGTATTTTAAAAATCAACATTGCAATTTTATTTCTTATATAAAAAGATATTTTTCATCTTATTAATCTCTACCTTTTAAGATTGTTTCTGGAGAAAACATATGTGGTGTTTGTTACATTTTCTCCTGATTCAACACAGCCAGCTGCAAAAATAAAGGTTAAAACATTACTCATCTACTCAAAAGGGTACTGGGTACACACTTTATGTCCATAAATATTCTACTTCTCAGGAATTAGGCTTGTCAGCTGGGCAAGAGCTGTGCAACCTGAACACAACTTAAAAATATCCTAAATATTTATTTAGTGCTGTTTTTGTTTTCCTTACATAGTTTCCCCTCAAAGCTTCTTTTTGATGTTGTCAGACATCTATAAAAGCAATGCTTATATGGGAAAACTAATCCCCTCCTTGCAATGTTATTTTTACTATGACTGCAGTGCTCTTAAGAAAGGATACAAAGAGAGACCAGTCAAAAAGAACTACTCATTATTCTTCACTTCTCTTTTAACAGAGCTGTATTATTGCAATTTACATGTTTCAGTACAGAAAAATGCCATAAATATTATTTTTATCACAGCAGAAAGTTGACATTCTGAACTGCTAACAGAAGAGTATTGTGAAGGCTCTATTTTCTTCAATAAGAAGACTGAGGAATGGCTTAATTAAGATAAATAAGCTTTCCCTAGCAGTTTGAAACCAATCCTGATGTATGTTCGAACTAGAGCATAATGGACACAATGCAAGTTATAGTGTACGTTCTCACATACCTGGAGTGAGTAAATAGGAGCCATCAGGAGTAAAACTGAGCCTGCGGAAAAATGACTTCATGCTGTCATCGTGGAACATCCGATAGCTCCTAGCCTGTAACATTGAAAATAGATTGTGTAAAACGCCATGAATGTTTCAGCTGGAATTCAAGTGAGACAAACCATCCAGTTGTACAGTAACTCAACTGAACTTCTAAAATAAATGTTTTAAAAAACACTGGCTCCTTCAAACTCACTTTCTGCTGTGCTATAAATTCTTCACAGCTAAGAAAAATAGTTCTTGATCCCTTTTCAGCTACTAATCAAAACACCCTACAAGCAGTCACATTAGACCAGCGAGTAAAAAATAGTAGTGACCTGGAAAACAACATTTTTTAACAGTCAATGTAAAAGCCTGTTCCTTAAGCATTTAATTTTAACTCTAGTATTAGAGGTTTAAAGAGACCTTATATCAAAATGCTCTCTCTCAGGCCTGTTCTTCAGTCTCTATAACACTGTTACAAATGTTTTTTACAAAAAAGAGAAAAGGAATAGAAGGAATTTAAAAAGTTATAGCTAGCTTGGTGGTGTATTTTACTGTTACTTAAAACTGGTTTGGACAAAACAGCTCTTTGGTTTACCTCCTTGAGTAAGACAGAATTTCCTAAATTTTCCAGAGTTCATATTTTTCCTAAAAAATCCAACTACCTTTTTAAAAACTTCAGGCTGCTGATTTTAAAATACTATTGCTATATCATATCCATTAATAAACTTACAGCTTCTGCAAGACATATTTTAAGTTTTCCCCATAAGAATTCACTATACATACTATTTTTCCACGCTATTTTTAATATTTACAAAGACATTTTGTTACTACTTTAAACCACTGAACTTGCACAAGATCAATAGCAGCAGGCAGTGCACTTTCTGAGTCATTTCTGTAATGTTCCAGGAAACCTGTATCAGTCTCTATCTATAACATGCAAAAATGAGACAGAGACAAAAACGTCTGATATACAGATTACCTGAATGGAAAACATTTGTGCCTTTGGTTTCACAGAAAAGAACAACTCATATAAAACAGCACCCAACACGTTCTCCAGAACCATTAGTAGCAGAACAACGTACCTCTCCTTCAGCTCCTGATCCAGATACAATCTTGGTAATATTGAACGCTACACGCTTGGTCTGCGTGTTGTATACCCGCAGGACCCTACACAATAGAGAGTACAGTTAGTGAGGAACATCTTCCTTTCTCCCCAAATTTCACACAACACTGCAGGATCTCACTTCTCAGTCAGAACCGTCAAATATAAATGATAATCACACATCAATTATAACTGTTCATGAGACACTACCAGAGGGACATGTTTTGATGGCTAAATAATCAAGGCATTGCTAGCAATTATTTGACTCAATAAGGTTTGTGAAGTAGTGGCTTATGCATTCAGGGAGGAATGGGGAAATTAGGAGACAGTGAATTGCCACCCCATTCCTACCTCTGTTGTAATAGCCAGTATGTTTCTGCAGAGTGAAAACTCTCCTCAAAGACTATTAGCTACATCTCTATGCTTTGGTTTCCTTTGGAATAAATGTAAACTGGAGTACATCTCTGTACAGAACATTGGAACTCCCTGACTTCATCTCACTAAGACAGCAGGTAGCCTACGCGAATGCAACTGCTCGTCTCACCACCCCCTCTTTTCCGTCAGCTCTGACCTTCACTAAATTATGTTGGCTTGGCAGAAAACCAACCTAACACAAAAACTGGACAGCTTTCTGCCAACTTAATGTGCTGATACAGAAAGAATACTGTATAGAGTAAGGAATAGAAAATAGAAGGTAAGGCTGTGGCATGCAGCTTGAGACATTTGTGGAACTACCAGTTTCTGGATGTCACACAGATAAGCTGGTCTGGCAAAAGGGGGAAAAGGTCTCCCCAGCCTGGACTGATGAGTACCCAGACTTGGCAACTGGCCTGGCTCCTGTTAGATCCCCACTGAGCCAAAGCTATTCACTATCCTTGCACAGAAAAGCATCTGAAACCTCAAGAGGTGGGAAATCTCCCCTCTTCAGATTAGTTCTTGTCCTTGCTTGCAACTTCACTCCAAGACAAAAACTTGTGTATCATTCTATTATTTGTGTTTCACTGCTGTTCATTTTAACAAAAGCACAGAAATCTCAAGAGATTATTAGAGGACCAAGACTCATAATGACCTAGTTGGCATTAACGTACAATTTTTCTGACCCTATTGCAAATCTTACATCAAGACTACTTTTTTATTATTATAGCAATTTTCTTTGCATTGGGTGCCAGATGACATGCATTTATTAGACAGCTGTGAACCCCTTCAGAGCAGCACACATGCCCTAAACAGTTTAAGCTTATTTAAAGTTCTGATAAGGGCCAAGTTTATAATGTGCATGTTTAGATTTCCCAATGACATCACTTACAAAACTGTTGGGGATGAAGGGAGGGAGAGGGTGAAAGAAAGATACCAGTGGAAAACAATTTTAACTTATTTCTTAACCTGTTTATATCTTTCTGTAAAACAAGGATGAACTTATTAGCTCATTAACAACCAGAGAATGCAGCACTCTCTTAAGAAATATTTGGTATCTATAATGATCAAACTCATGAAAGCTTATTTTGTGAAGAAAAATTTCTACAGAAGTTTACACAATCTTATTTGCCGCTTAGAGACACCAGACTTCAGAAATCATTTACTGTAAGCAAAAGATGAACTAAATTACCATTTTACTTTCACATCAAATTTCTTCAGGAACAATCTGAATAAAACTAAAATAGAAGTCAGATTTATCCTGTACATTTGCTTTTAATTCATCCTCAAGTAAGAAAGAATACTAAGGCAAAACACATAGATCAATAGCTCACCTATCACAACTCAGAGTTGTAATGTACTGGCCTAGAGGATCCCATGTTATTCCTTGGACATAACTCTTGTGTTCATTTAATATTGAAACCTTCTGTCCTGCAATTACAAACAGTTTTCAGATTCTAAAATCAAATCTTTTTCAAAAGATTTCTTCATATCAAGAAAGAAAACAAAACATTTAAACATGTAGAGAAAACACTTTTTAAGGAAACTTTTAACTTGATAGCACCTGATATCAGAACTAGCTGCTTTATTTCTAGAATCTTCACAACTACAGTAAATTGTGAGATGCCAGTTTAAGGCTTGTTCCCTACAAACTTACTCACATAAGCAGTTTGGCTTAGGCCTTAAATAAGCAAGGTAAGTATATTTCAAAACAGAAGTATTTCAAAACCTTTGTCATTTAGTACCTCAAGGACTTAAGCCAGTGATGCTCTCTTTGTACTGAACAGCCCTATGGATTTTTACTATTAATTTTCTTCCAGCCATTTTTTAAAAAACCATGCAAGCTCTGAGCTTGGGTATTACTGGAAGCTATCCCTGAATCTCTTTCCTTTCATGTATAATACAATTTCCGATTACAGAGCCTACATTTTCCAGTAATGGATTCTTACTTCCAACTTCCTAGTTGTGTCTCTGCCTAGAAGACACAAAATGCCCTCTATGGCATTAGCTGCATGCTAAAAGAAAGCAGTGAGAATGGAAGACATTACACATAAATAACATACCAGCTTAAAAGGCTACTGAGCTTTTTTTAGTAATAATTCTAATAGATACGTGCCTTTAGTTGTTACAAGCAGTCTGAGAGGCAAGAGACATTTGGTCACAATGCCACTACACATATGATCTAAGCACACATTCTCTTAAGTGTATATTCATGTATTTATTAAAGACAATTGAAAAGGAGTATATGTAACTGTTTAGATGGGAGCAACATTAAACACCCAAACCAAGAACGCAGCATGTCAGCAGCGGAACATTGTATTTTCATGTGTGTGTGCACTGAAAAATTAACCTGGATTCTACTTTATTTTTCTTAATTAGACACTAAATAGTAGAAATATGAGAGAAAAGGTTAACTTCAGAGAAAGTTAAGTATTTTCACATTAAATTAAAAGTGAATGTAACAATAACACTGCTAATAAGAGAACATCAAGCCATCGTAAAGCAACCTAACCTAAGTGTTACTACCAGAACTTCTATAGACTGGCCTTTGTGGAAAATATAAGCAATCTCACTCCACTAGGATGAGAATGAATAGAATTGTTTTGCCTAATGTAGCCTAAAAAAATAAGTCATATTGTGTAAAACAAAGACTTCATCCTATACTCACTTCCCATTTTTTACATAGGGAGGTAGTTACCTGATGCCAGTCAAGTTTTATTTCTTTGTAGGGGCTTGGGGTGGAGTAACTAATATACAAGCTGCTTGTATAGGAGTTTATATTATTGTATTGTGTAGGAGTTTATTTTAGAGGGAAACTGGGTGGCTTATTTCCCAAATACTCCAAGGTGAAGAGATTACCTATGTGTAAGTTTTGCTGGCCTGACGATATGTCTGTATGTTAGGCTATCGGCCTCACAACCCTAGAAATATAGCAGTCACAAAAAAAAGGACACTTTCAACTCTTTTGGTAAATACCATCAGGCACTTCCACCAGGACTGAAGACACAGAAGTGATAAGATGTAGCATTTACCTTTATTGACATCCCACATTATAGCTGTGTTATCTACAGAAGCAGATGCCATGTAATTTCCATCTGAGGTCCAACAGATATCATACACATCTTCTAAGTGGCCTCTTGAAGGCAGAAGAGAAGAAACCAATTTTTAACCAAAAAATTAACAGCTACATGTAAACATGAGTTTTATGCATTTTTAGGTTAAAAGCAATCAGAGGCAAACGAAGCACCACTGAAGTAAAATGAACATCATGACCTTCAGCTTTTAAAAAGTGCTTCCACATGCAGAAGGTAGAAGAACATTTTAAAAAAGCACATCCTACTATTTAAAATAAGCCTGCCTTTTAAACAGGTCTTTTTCAAAGATAATGAAAACCCCATATTTGAAGTTATTTATGAATTTATATCTACAGATCCAGAAACAAACATTGCTAGGATTTGTACAAACAGAAGATAAAATACTACACCAAAGCAATTAGGAAATGCTGCTACTCAAGAAAATTTCCTGCATTTTTATGGGTTTCATAAAAGCAGTAAACAAACATTCATACTCAGTGGAATCATGTGAAACATGGAAAGTTAAGATTAATTTAGATACAGTTGAGCAAACGTTGCAACATATTCAGAAGCACCCAGAAGGGCTCCATCCAAACAATTTTTATTTCTTGTCATTTGAAGACTTATCATGCAGTACGGTAACTTCAATAATAAATATTTGGAACACTAAGTTTAGAGAAGGGGGACTAGGTTTGTTTGCTTTAAGAGATTAACTCTAATGTTCCTAAAGGATCACACTGGTGCTTCAAGCAATCCCACTAGCACTTTCAAAATTACTCTCACGTAAACCTCAGCAGTTGCTATGAAAATATCAGTTGTGGATAGCAGAGTTACTTATAAATCTGTAATGATTTTATCAGTATAGACAGGTACAGAACAAACCTTTTAACAGATACTACACAGAAAGTAAGGCAGTGTCATACATACTGCTCATTCAAAATGCATTTCTGAGTCCAGAACCACTAATTTCTTTCAGACTTACCTGAGAGTGAGAACAGAACACTCTCGTAATTCACCTGCCAATGCTGGTTTGATGCCTTACCGTTATCAGCTAATAATTAGTCTTAGGCACAGTGTGTATATTCTATTAATCATCGTACACTTGCAACAGAAGCTGTATAATGCAGTAGATTTAACTACTAATGTGAATTAGTTGAAAAACTAGTCAACCCTCACAGCTACCATCTGGCAAAATTTCATGAATCATCTGACACTTTTTGCTTTAATAATGATCAAAATTTCCACTATAAAGCTAGTAAATAAAACTCCACATTTATTTTATATATCTCTGTGCTAAGCTTTCAGTGACTGTAACCCTCAGGAACCAATTTCAAAGCGCATCAGTTATGTCACACAAATGCCAACTCTGCCTTAAGAGAAGACAGAGGTTGGTGCTCTATCAAAAAAAATAAAAGTTAAATACAATAAAAGGATGAGTATTACAGCAAGAAAATTTTAGAGGGCACTGAAGTTCTACATCCACTGAAGAGAAGTCTGTACCAGATGATAAAAGCCACTGGAGAATCAAAAACACTGAATAGAAAAACTAATAAAATATTAAATTACCTTAAAGTTTTAACGACTGCCCAGTTCTCTTTGTTGAGCTGAGCTTCATCCTCTTCCTGAAAAACCAATGGTTCCAATTCTTTGCTATCATTCAGCTTCCACAATAAAATAACAGCATCTGTAGAAGAAATCATACAGAGCTTCTTTCTTTCCCAGTCACCATTTCATTAATGCATTAGATTTAGTTCAACATTACAATTCTCTCACATAAGACACATGAAAAGCAGTTCTCACCATCTCCTCCAGATGCTAGGATCTCACCACTTGGAGAGAAGCGCACAACATTTACTGCTTTTGTATGGCGGGCAAGGTTGGATAAGAATTCCACAATTGCTTTTCCATCTGGTCCTTTTTCCACTTTCCATATCTAGTTAAAGAAGCATTACAAATAGTTTTCAGGAACAAGATGTAACATATATGCACTACATTAATCCACAATTTATTCCTTGGGTAGTCTTTCTGAACTTGTCTGAAACTTTCATAGCTAAAGCTGCAGCTGAACCACAAATTTTCCCTCTATGAGCTACAGCTGTGTACTAGGTGTATATGACAAGGTTTTGATACATGGGGGAGGCTTCAGAGGTGAGTTCTAGCCAGCTCAAAGACAACACCTTTGTTCCACAGAGATGGCACCTCTGCGATAACATATTTAAGGAAGGGTGAAAAGCACTGCACAACAGCTGTGAGAAAAGAGCAAGAAAAATGTGAGAGAAATAGCTCTGTAAACACCAAGGTCAGAGAAGGAGGGGAGGAGGTGCTCCAGGTGCTGGAGCTGAGATGCCCCTGCTGCCGCTGGAGACCATGGCAACAGAAGCTGTCCACCTGCAGCCTATGGAAGTCCCTAGAGGAGCAGATATCCATACTGCAGCTTGTGGACAACCCCATGCCAGAGCAGGTAGATGTGACCTGAAGGAAGCTGCAGCCTGAGGAAAGCCCACACTGTAGCAGGCTACCAGGAGGAGCTGTGGCATGTGAAGAGAAACCCACACTGCAACAGGTTTGCTGGTAGGACCTGGGACCCCATGGGGGACCCATGCCAGAGCAGCCTGTTCCCGAAGGACTGCTCCCTGTGGAAAGGACCCACACCGGAGCAGTTAATGAAGAACAGCAGCCTGTGGGAAGGACCCATGCTGGAAAAGGTTATGGAGGACTGTGTCCATGGGAGGGACCCCATGCTGGAGCAGGGGAAGAGTGTGAGAAGTACACCCCGGAGGAGGAAACAGAAGAGGGGACAACGTGTGATGAATTGACCACAGCCCCATTCCCCACCTCCGTGTTGCTCAGAGGGAAGAGGCAGAGTCAGGAGTGAAGCTGAACCTGGAAGAAGGGGAGAGATGATGGGAAGGCATTTTTAGTTTTGTTCTTATTTCTCACTACCCTACTCTGCTAAGAATTCGCAATAAATTAAATTTATTTTCCTAAGCTGAGTCTGTTTCACCCATGATAGTAATTAGCAAGTGATCTCCCTGTCCTTACCTTGACCCATTGTATCACTCCCCCAATCCTCTTGAGGAAGGGGAGTGACAGAGCAGCTCGGTGGACACCTGGTGGCCAGCCAAGGTCAACCACCACAAGCTGTAATTATATTGCAGGTTTTTTTAGTGTGATGAAATATATATTACTGAGTATTTTCAATAAATTGAAAAAAAACCAAACAAAACAACAATCCAACAACAGACAACCAAACACCTAGTATCACTGTCTTCATTCATCAACAGTCTCTAGCTTCAAAGGTATCTGACAAGCCTATAAATATATTGTAATTCCATGCTATTGAATCATTGTATTATTAACAGATCTGTCAACCACAAATTGTAACAGTCTGAAAAAAGAAACCCTGATTACTACAGGAGAAAAACACATTAGCTCTCTTCAGAAATCTGAGCTTTGCAGTATATCACAAAGGCCAATAGATTTACTGGTTTCAAACAGATTTGAGCAAGAATTATAATTCCAGTTCCCCACTGATCATAACAACAGCATTATGACAGTTTCATATACAGACACTTTTCCAGCAATGCTGGCTTAAGAATTCCTGATCCCACTTGTTCTCAATTTTGCAGGGCATAATAATGCCACTCCTACTGCTCTACTTGGGCACTGGTTCAGACATGAGATCAGCACTGTTATGCCTCTGTATTGTGGGACTAAGGCACAGATAACTAAATCCCATTAGGTGTTTCAAATAATCTACTCTTGGATGCAGCCTCAGACGCGTAAAACAAACCAAGACAGAAAACAACCTATCAATTAGGCTATGGTAGGAATATACCAAACAATGAAATAGCATGAATTAAAACCTCTGTAACTTTTGCCAGTTTTCCCTCTTCATACAGTGGTCCTCCAAAAGAAGATACAGCAGCAGAATTTTTCATGTCTAAGATGACTGAAAATTTTCAGGCCCTAAAATATGTCTAAGTATGAATATATACTCAGTAAATTACATATAGCCAAAATCCCTGAAATGCATACAGCACCAGTTAAGAAGTCAATTTGCCAGTGAGGGAAGAAAAAATTTTGGCTGCATCTACTGGAATAACCCCCTAATTTTTAATCACATTTATCCTCTTTACCACCTCCAAAAAAAAAGAGGTATTGTAATCATGCACATATCACAGCAGTTATCATTTGTAATAATTTGCTAATATTTAAAAATACTTTAACAAATATTGGCATATTTGTGACCACTATGTCTACCTTCCATACAGAGAAGCTGTTAACTAAATAGACAAATAAATTCAATGTCTTTCTCTGCAAGGAAACTGTCTCACTTGGCCATTAACTTTATTTAAGGAGCTAACCAACATCCAGATAAAAAGAACATGCACTCAATTTCCCAAAGCTTACCAATCAGGGCTTTTACAGAAACCAACAGATCACTGGATGACGGGAAGTCCTTGCATTAAGAATTTGGAAGATAGTAAACAACTGCCTGATTTTGCAAAGGTGAATGCTACAGCCACATGTTTTAAAGCTTATGCTATTCAGCATTTTCATAAGTGATTCTCGAAAGCATGAACAACTGATTACAAAGTTTGCTAGCACCAACACAAATTCACTTAGCAGAGGTGCATTTGAAGCTGAGTGAAAAGGGCTATAGAAAGACCTCATACTGCTGAGTGGCTACTTCTAAAATGCCAGATAGAACTCAAATTTGATGCCCAAAGAAAGAGATTAAACCCAGTTGTTTCTCACTACACATTAGCAGTTTCTACTGAGAGTTATCATCCAAAAATCAACTAAGGCAGTTTTCTAAGAATAACAATGCAACACTCAGAAGCAGAACTCAAGGACAGTATGCAAGGATAACAGGAATCTCCTATGCAGCTGTACAATCTCACACTCTCCTTAAACCATTCACAGCCAGCGTCATGCACTGGTCAACAGCCTAATGTCTTGGATAACCAGCCATTTCACGCTCTGCACAAGCTATAGAACCAAACCAAACGGGTTTAAAACTTACCCGAACGGCTGTGTCCACACCTGCTGAGGCCAGTCGATTGATCTTCCCATCAGCTCCGTGCTGGAAGTCCAAGCTGTAAACAGGCTCCTTATTATGCCACACTATTTCACAAGTGATGACCTTCATGTTTGCTAAAGAAAACAGAGTAAACGCCAAATAAAGCCTTGTTTTTTTATGACTAACTCAATCAAAGTTAATTCAGATTTGGCAAGCGCCGCACACAGATCCCGTGACAATTTCACAGTGGAAACTGACAGGATGGTTTAAGTTAGATAATTTCTAAGTGCTAAAATCTATTACGGCTACAGTTATTGCCTAAGCACCGCGTGAGCATAACCAACCGCGTGTCCCAGCGGAATCAAACATTGTGACTGACGCGTGGGACAGAGTTACAATGAAAGCTCACCGGGGGCACACACCACAGCTTGCCGCTTTCAGCGCCGGAGGGAGCCCGCCCTGCTCCGGGCAGCGCCAGGCGGGACCGGCACTGCGCACATCCTCTTGCCCTCGTAGTACCGCGGCGGTGCAAGCAGCGCTGCACCAAGCAGTCAGGATCACGGAGAGGCGGGAAGGCTCGGGGGGGGGGGGGGGGGGGGGGGCAGCGGGAAAGCAGTGGCGCCGCTGCCCACATCCCTACCTCGCGGCCTGGCAGTCGCTCCCTGGGCAGCACCGCACCAAAGCCCCACGGGGCCGTAAAACTGCCGCCGGGGCTGGCGGTACCGGATGCCTGGGGAGGATGCGCCACACGAGACCCAGCGCCGCGAGCACCGAAGCTAACTCCCAGCTCTCTGCTCGCTCCCTTCCTGCCCCGGCTCCCCACAGCACAGCACCAGCCCTAGCCGCCACTAACGGCCGGGGAGGACGGAGGATGCCCCACACTCCCCAGTCCTACCTGCAGCGCCCTGCTGCCGGGCTGGGCTTCAGCGCTAGCGCCAGTTTCCCGCCCCGCGCCTGCGCGCGGCCTCCTCCCCGCTGGCTGCGAGGAGCGTCAGGAGGCCGGCAGCGCCCCCTGGCGGAGGCGGCTGCAAGGCGGCGCCTCAGCCGGCCCAGCCGCGGCCGTCGCCGTCGTGGCGTGTCGCGTTATGTCTCTATATTGCTCTATTCGAGATGTTTTTACATTTAGGCTGGTTAAAGGGCAACCAGTCCCCAAAATCGCCGTTTCTGTCAAATGCAAACCTTTCAGTGTGAAGTAATAATAAAGAAATTACATCCTTAGAAACCAAGGCAGCCAGGATTGCCATGCAAGCACAGCTAGGCTAGAAGCCAGGACAGTGCAAGGCCTCGTGCTGAAGCACGGAATCAAACCCTGCAACTCAGAGAGAGTTATAAAGCAGGTATGTTTATTACAGCGCCGGGTACAAGGGGGATTGCTCCTCCTAACTTGCACACCGAGGGGTTAAGCAAGCAGATATTTATTACACACAAACATGCATATTCATTAGGTTCCCAAGAGTTCGGCAGGGATAATACAGTTAGTTTAGGTACTCATAAGTCTCCTCGCTTTTGGCGCTTGTACACTGCCCTCCGATGGTCGTGGGCAGGGGTCTTCAAGATGAAGTAAGCAGTCTTCCTCAGGGTGCACTTTTCACCTTTGGCACAGTTGGATGCCCCAGTAATCACAAATTAGCTGAAACCAGCCATATCTGCAAGTTCCTGATAGCTGGTAAAGATTTAGAACGGTGTGACCTTTGTAACAGGGTAGGGCAGACAAGGAGTATCCTAAGCTAGCAGATGTTCAGGAGTCACCGTCTTCGAACTGATAATTAGAAGGATGGTAACTCATTAGAAGGATGGAAAGAAATAATGCACTCTTGTTAGTAAGACTACTAAATTCTGTTATCACACCACAGACTTACAACACAAACGTTGTTCTCTATCTTAGACCTAAGTTAAGTTAAAAGTATATTAACCCTATGTTTTCCAGGCACTTGCTTTCCTTTTATCAGTGCTTGACTTGAAATCTCACTTGCAGAGCAGGACACACAAAGGTAAACCATCATATTGAGCCCAGGAACTTGCCTGAAACTCGGTTAATGCACACCGCAAAACAGCACTGCTCTTTCCATACCCAGTGTCTTTTGGTGCAACCCTTTACACAATGCCACCTTGCAGACCACCATCTCTTATTAGTCAGCTGTATTGGACAGTCAACTAGTGGTCAGGGAAGAATGGTCTGCCTCAGCCCCCCAAAACCCCCCAAAAATACCTGAAAGCCCTCAGTCTCCCATGCTGGGGAATCAAACAACTTGCCTAAATGTAAAATTTCATGAGAGCCAAGCCAACCTGAGCCAAGCACCTGAAGTAGGGGGTCCCACCTCCCTGTTGTGTTCCTGTCACTTCTGCCTCAGCACCAGGACAATAGCTCTCTAACAAGGCTTTTGTGAAATACAAACTCACTCTCCTAATCAAGATAACAGGATTTTATTGAGAGACAAATCAATAAATCAAAAGCAACAGTGCCGGGCACGTGAGAGTAGCCAGAGGCACACTGATTAGCATTTGTTACAGATTTATATACTTTAACTATTGCATTAGCCATACACATATTCATAATTCCCACGTATAGGCAGGTAATATTATAACTAGCTCCAGGAACTTATAAGTTTCCTCTTAGTACCTGTGCACTGCTCTCCAGTGATCATGGGCAGGGGTCTTGAGGATGAACTAAGCAGTCTTCCTCACGTGGGCAGGGGTCTTCAAGATGAAGTAAGCAGTCTTCCTCGCAGTGTACTTTTCACCTTTGGCACAGCTGGATGCCCCAGTAATCACAAAACTAGCTGAAACCAGCCATATCTGTAATTTCCTGATAGCTGGCGAAGTTATAGAACAGTGTGACCTTCATACAAAATTTATCGCAAGCAAAACAGGATGGGCAGATGAGTATCCCAAGCTAGCAGATGCTCTGGAGGCACTGTCTCCAAACTAACTGGTAAGTAGAAGGATAGTGTGAAATAATTCACTCATGTTTAGTGGGGCCACTAAATCCTGTCATCTCACCACACACTTAAAACACAAACATTGTTCTTTATCTTCAACCTAAGTTAAGCTAAAAGTACTTTAACCCTGTTTTCCAGGCACTAGATTTCCTCATATCAAGTCTGCCCAGTCCCATCCCCCCCCCCCCCCCCCCCCCCTTTCTTTTACCTTTACAAATTCTTTTGCTATGTGACTCCATTTTGCTCAAGAGTTCTGGCCATTTTCAACTTGTCTAAACTTGTGTCTTTAGTGAGCTTTGTTTCTGTTATTGCAAACTCACAGAGTTATATCCACATAGCAACACCTATGATTTGCAAAAGCCAAAACATTTATGTGTTTATCACACTCTGAAACACAGAGTCCCAAATCCTAGTTGAGGAACAGTCTTGTAACTGAGCACCTGAAGAGGTGCAGGCAGGCAGTGAGCTGCTCTGGGGCCCGGTCAGGACCAAGCATACCAAGTGTGCTTGCATCTTCGGCTCAAAACCAGACTGAGCCAGCCTTCTCTTAAGACCAAATACTTAAAATAAGCCCGAAACATTGGCTATTCTGCATAGTCTTTATTTATAAACAAAACCATTGCATTTGATCACATACCAGCTTTGATCCTGCAAACTCAGGTTTATATGTTGTTTTTATTTTTATATTTTACAAAAAATACATTTTAACAAGTAAATAAAAAACATTTCCATTAGTCCACTGCTCTCCAAATGTAAATGTACAGTGTAAATCTGCCATTTTAAATATAGACATATGCTATATTTTGCCAACTGTCTACAAGAAATTCAACTGCAGAATCTGATGAAGCATAATAAATAATGATTAAAAGGAAAACAAAAACTTTTAAAAAGTCATACAAAGTTATATTACATCCACCTCTTCAAAAATCAAACATTCAATTCATCCTTTATAAACCACAACAGTATTGCATTACCCTTATTGACATTGTAGAACAGCGAGCATCTTAAAACTGAAATACTGTCCATAGCAAGAAACTGACTGAACCACAACTAAAAGGAACAAAATTGAATTAAAACAGGACAGTAGCAGCGCGAAAGCTGAAAACCTTGGGTTTATAAAAAAGACTCCCTAGAAATGAGCATATTGAACACTATCTCATAATTAATTTTTTTTTTTTTTTTAAGCAAGAACCATTTTTTCTTGATTACTGTTTGGATGACAAATACCATCACATAGTAAAAGGTGGATTTGCTGTCTTTGCCACCTTTCTTCTCATTCCTGATGACTTCAAAAGAAAAGCATGCAACTGACTGAAAATACAGTCACTACTGTAACAGCAACTTCTCTTGGTACCACTTCTTCCCGCTTCCTGGGCAGTTTTTGCATGAGCACTACGGTACACATCTGGACTTATGAACCAGCCCTCCTGCATTCTAATGGGAGCTACAGGTACAACCGAAAATCCCTGTGACTGCGCTCAAATAGGCAAGCTCTTGGATGTAGAAAACAACAATCATATAGCAGGGGCGGGACACAAACAGGCGTGTGGTTTCCATCACTGAAACAGCTGAAATATCCTAGCCATATCCCATGGAGTTGTTTATGCTGCAAAGCTATGTACAGGTAATGTTCTTTAGTGACATCAAAGTCTAGAAGGGAGCTAAATATCACCCGTGCTCAGGATAAAACCCTTACAGATTTTTTCTTGCTTTGGTAGTGAAACACAAATACTACCCATATGGCCAAAATTTTAATCTACTAGTTACATTTCCATCCGATTAATGCAACATAACGCAATGAAACAATACTGTAGTATACAAAAATGTTAGGAGGATTTGTTCTGAGACGAAAATCAAGGAAAGTTCTTTTTTGCATTTTCATATAGTCCACTACTTAGATCATCGAAGAGGAAGGAATTGCAAGTATTAATACTTATATAAGATCAAAAGTCAAAACACTTTTGCAGAAAAGTATTAAGATTCCTAATAATAAAAATAGTTGCAAATTTAATTAAAAATACATTTTAAAAGCAAAATCCTTAATTAAGTACATCAGTGTTGGTCAATATTGACAGTGTTCCTTTAAGAGGAAGCAAAGACAACACCCACCCAATGCATCTGTGGGAACATCTGAACGCAGACTATATACACTTACTGATCAAACTATGTCAAATATATAAAGCAGTATATACAATTTTGAACCTAAACAAAGGTTATAACGGAAGATCAAGCAAGAGTCTGCTAAAATCTTAAGATACTAAGTACTACTAATTTCATGCATTTGTTCTACAACTTGTCCTAAAATTTCATCTACTACATCAATATCGTAATTGACTTGCTGCAAGTCTAGATCAGGCATGATCGTAGCCAGAAGCTGTCCAACATTGACTCGAAGAGAACGTAGTTTCAGGCTGTGAAGAAATAATTAGATATGATTAGATGTAGTTTTATATTCAAATACGGAGTACCTTTTTAAACAAAGCTGGAACGGCTCCATACCTGAATTCCGTAAACAAAAAAGTGACACAGTTAAAGCTGCCTCAAGATAACTTCAAAATCTACCAGTTTTTCAAAGCTGAGCCTCTCTAATTTTAATTTTGAAGGTCTATATTCCCTTAGTTTCAAACAAGTACTAAAGGTGAAACTGAATTCTACCTTTCCCAAAAATAATCAGCAGTATTTCTGAATGGTTTTATTTAAGTTAGCAAAAAAATACTGGCACAATCCTTTATTCCACAACACCTTTTTATTTCTCAAAACAACACTAAAACCCCAGTAACTTTATACATTTAGAAGCACAAACTACTATCACCTATGGGAACAAGAGAAAAAGAAGAAAGAAGGTAGCAAGTAAGAGTAGTTTGTCAAAAGGCTTTAAAAGAAAGAGAAGGTAAGGTAAGAGTTACAGTACAGCTAAAATGTTATGTTTCCTCTTTCTGCTTTCTTTCCTGGATCCCCTTGTTCTGTCCTTTTCCTCACTGAATTGCTTCCAAATCACCCATCCCTTCTCTTGAGCATTCCTTTCTACCACCAGTTCTTCCATCCCCTCCAGTAGCCAGTCTTATCCCAAAAGGACTTGTGGTGGAAACTACTTAAAAGTGCTACATATATTTACTAATTCTTTTAGGAAGCACAAGTCAGCTGCTTTAAGAAGAAAATTAAATGCTGGCAGAGAAAGGGGAGATTTATTTGCTCATAATAAAAAATAAGATTTAAAGGACTGTGTGGAAAATGCCCAGTCCATTACCCCCCAACATACTTTCAAAGCAGAGCTAACTCAGATCAGGTTGCTCAGGACCTTCTTGTGTTTTGAAAATGTCCAAATATGGAGATTTCATAGTCTTCCTGGGCCCCTTTCTCCGGATTTGACTACCCTTCTGTTAACACTTTTTTCTCTCAAATATTTGAACAGGATTTCCCTTATCACATATTGTGACTGTTGCCTCTCATCCTATCACTAAGAAGAGGCTAGCTTCATCTTTTCTGTATCCCCTCATGAAGCAGCAGAAGAGAGCAATAGGATTTCAAGGTAACCTACTCTGTGTAAGGCTATTTCCCTCAGCTTCCCCTTCTATATAATATGCTCCAGACCCTTACCCATCTTGGTGGCCCTTCAGTAGGCTGGTCCAATATGCCAGCTGCTCCAATATGCCAGTGCCATTCATATTTCAGGGAGCCCAAAACAGGGAATACTGTGCCCAGTTTGGTCTCACAGTGCCCAACAGCAGGGAAGAATCACTTCCCTCAAACTGCTGGCTCAACTCTTGCCAATATAGCCCAATAGGCACTCAGATTTCCCACCCCAAGAGTGCACTGCCAACTCACATTGAACTTTTAGTTACTAGCATCACAGGCCATCTTCTTCCAAGTTGCTTTCCTATGGGCAGTCTCTAGCTTGTTTAGTTGCATGGGGTATTTCCAACACAGGTGCAGAACTTCACAATTGCCTGTGTTGAATTTCCTGGAGGATTCTTTCAGCCCAGTTTTCCAATTTGTCAAGGTCCCTCAGCTGCAGCCTTACATATCAATCGCTCCTTACAATTTGATGTCTTTGTGAATTTACTGAGTTAATTTTGCTCCCTCATCTAGGTCATTAATAATCACTGGCCTTGATATTGATCCATGAGATCAGCAGTCCAGCCACCTTTACAACCCACCTCCTAGTTTACCTATCTAAAACCATACCTCACAAACTTTTCTATCATGGCATTATGGCAGCCCACACTGAAAGCTTTGCTAAAATGAAGGTCTGCAGAGGTGGTCATCTCACTGTGAACAGCAATGAGGTTGCAAAGTCATAATATGTCCTCACTAATCCATGCTGGTTGTTCCTAATCACCTTGACTATGATGGGGCTGCAGGTGGTTTCCAAGGTAGATTTGCTCCAGTCTTCCCAGGGGCTGAGGCTACACTGACCAGCTTGTAGATCTGCATGTCCAAAATACGGGCACGACAACTGCATTTTTCCAGGTATCAGGAACGTCCAACTGTCACCACCTTTTGGAGATATCATCACAAGGCCAGCTCTTCATCCACTCATCAGCTCCCTCTGGTACATCTCATCTGCTCCTATGGACTTCTGTATACTGAATTTGCTTAAATGGTTGCTTAATTCAGTCACCTTTTATTACAGGTAATGCTTCACTCCCTAAGATTATACTTGGCTTAGGGACCTCAGCAAGCAGACCTTACAAGTAAAAACCAAGATAAAGACAACACTGATTACCTCAGTAGTTTGTACCTCATGCACCTCATATCGTTGGCCACTAAGCACCTGCCCCACTGAGCAGCAGGTCCACACTGTTCTCCAATTGCTGATACTATGCTTACAGAAGCCCTTCTGGTTGCTCTTCCCAGGCCCTGCCTTTGCTTTGAATTCCACCCTACCTGCACAGGTAGCATACCTATATTCCTGCTGGTCTGCTCATCCATGCTTTCATCTATTATGTGTACTTTTTTTGTGTGTTTGCTATTTCTACTAACCAAGAGCTGCCAGCTCTTTTAAAAATAAGTTTAAACCCTTGTTTGGTTCAAAGATACACTGGACACAAACTAGTTCCAGAGAATTGGTCTGCAGTTAGAAGTTCTTACGGAAAAGCAAAAAGTAAGTTTCAAAACTATCCCCAAACTCTTTTCAGTAAAGTACTATTGATCAAGAAAGAAAAACAGAACATAAAAGTGAAGTTCATCTACACAGCATAAGGTAATGATCACCCTCCTTCCTGCCTCCTTTCTCTCTCCTTTTCTGCAAGTTGTGTCAAGAAATTATTTAACATTTGATTTGTGATATTTTAAGACGTGTCAGTGGGGCATTCTACTGTGCAATGGTCAATCCTCACACAAATACCCAAATTATGAAAAAAAAATAAAAATCACTTGATTTTAAAAAATGTTACTGGAGTTACGAGTCACAAGCAGCAGTAGAAAAGAATTCCAAGAACTGCATTTTATTGTATGATTATCAGACATAACCTTCTTCAAAATGTTGCAGATACAATGAGCCAACCAAAATCTTCCTCGAAATAACAGTCTAGAAAGAACAAAATTGATACCTTTCTCCATCAGAAAAATTTACAGAGTCTTCTACATTACTGGTGGTAGAATCATTTGCACGTGCTACTGCTTGTGGAATTGAAGCTTTTAACTGTGCGATTTCTGCTTTCAGTTCTTCACACTGACAAGCAAATTGATTTTTTTCCACTTCTAGTAGTTCAGCCTGGCAAGTAAATAAAAATTCCTTTATATGTTAAAAAAATTGCATCTTATAAATAAATGCATCTTATACAAATTTACACCATTTTAACTTTACTGACTGCTTTTAGTTAACTTTTCAGTGAGATTGTAATATATGACAACCTAGACAAACTCCTTTAAAACAGCCAGCTGTCAGCTGAACAACTGTATCTGTGTGCCCCCTAAGCTTGCTCTCTCTTTTGTCTCAAGTCAAAGCCACTTGGAGCCTTGTAGTCTCTCTCCTAAGTTTGCTTATTTCTATCTACGCAAGCAGAACAGGAGATCCTAGGATAATTTAGTATTTCTTCTCACTTTTAGGTAGCTTGATTAGTTAGTGGACTGAAGCACACAACACCTTGTGTATGAGAACTATGAAACACCCATTAAAAATTAGAAATAATTGGTAATTTGAAGGATATCACTGCTTTAACAAACGTACCTCGCTTTTATATCTGTCTCTCTCAATGCTGCACTTGTCCAGTTGCCTGAAAACATCATCCAGTTGCACAGCAATTTCATCTACCTCACTCTTGTTTTCACTATCTGCATATCCAGTTTTTAAATTTTGCAGGGTACTACATTGTTCCTTTAGTTTTGCTATTTCTTCTAAGGCCTGTTCATACAGAATGGTCACTTCAGACAAGCTTCTTTCACAACCACTTTCTTCTTTAAATGAAGGAACTGTCTCAGTCGACTGATGGCACATTTCTTTTTTTACATACTTATTATTCAATTCAAAAATCCTTTGTTCCAGCGTTTCTACTTGTTTGGTTAATACTTCACATTTGTTTTTGTACATTTCTTTTTCTTTGCTTAATAATTGCAGCTGATTTTTCAGTTCATTTCCAAAATCTACAGATGTCTCGGAAGCAGCATTAACATTGTGCTCTTTAGTTTCCATCCCTGCCCTGGGAACTTGAATAGCAATGTCATCTTCCATCTCTTCCTTTTTAACAACTAATTTTGGGAGCTCTGTCTGTGTCGATGAGGTCAACTGTTCAGTTTTTGATTCTGAAGTAGCTGCACTGCAAGGTTCTCCAATGTCACAGTTTTCTTTCTGCTTCACTTCTTGATCCAAATTAATACATTCAGTTTTTACTACAGGAATATCAGAATCTGCTGAAGGCTTTGGAGTACTGCTCTCCTCTAAAATAATGACATCATCATCATGGTTGTTGAATGTTTTGTCATTTAATCGAGGTGTCTTTAAAGACACAGGTGTAACACAAGTAGGTGTCTTCCGTTTAAGACTGAGAAGCAAAGTATTAAACTGTTTATTATATTGCAAAGTCAATTGTTTCAAACTATGTTTAGTGTTTCTATAACCATTATTAAAAGCTACCACTCAGTAACTAGAAAGGGATGTCTCCCTACATAGCATTTTAAGATGTGTAGCCAGAGTAAGTACCTTTCCTGTAAACACAAGTGGCTGACATCCTCACACTGAATTATCACCTTCACACATTATTGAAAAACAGACTAAGATTCAGTATTTGTGGAAACATCCCCCCCCCCCCATCCTCCATCCCACATGCATTCCTTAACCAACAGAAGTTAAGAAAAACATACTACAGAATGCAGTTAACACAATACAGTCTTTTCCTAAACAAACAAACTACTAAGGAACTTTCCTCACCAGTACACACTACTTTTTGCTGCATTCACTTTTATACTTCACAAGGTTTCTTGGTACCTTTAATCAACCTGCTGCTTTCTATGCTCCCAAAAGTGACATATGAATTTTGGCAGCTATTACCTGAAGACAGGATTACATCAACACCATGATTTTCATTAACAAGTTATTAATTTTAGAAATAAATAGGAATCTACTTTGCACAGGTTCACTAACCTGTTATCAGAATCAGAATGAGGTGAAGATACTGATCTATTTAAAGTAAGCAGAGATCTTTTGACAGAAGCATTTGATGTTTCTGGTAGAAGTGATCTTAGAACAGATTCCTTTCCACTCACAGCTGAGAATGTTCTGAAGTCTTTACTTGAAGAAACAGGTGTTCTTACAAACACTTCATTATTGACCTATAACATAATATTAATTAAGAATTAAAAGAAACAGACATTAGTAGAGTCTTCAGAATAGGTTTAAGCAGTTCTAACTATCTGCCAACACGCGGAATTCTTACCAGCATTTCTTACATATACTACAAATATCTCCTTGAACCTTGCTCAGTATTCTGCAATAACTAAGGCTAACTTGACTCTACAATGCAAACCACAATTTTCTTAAATATTCTACAACCCCTACCCCCAAACTCTACTGATACCTGTGAAGTGTTTCCTTCATGTTGGTTTAAGATATACAACATACTAGAAAGCAGCAAATTCTATACCGTAATTACAGACTTTTACCAGATTTCTTAGAGGACTGTGAACACTGTACACTCCTCTCCGTGCACAGATTTACTGCTGTCAGAAAGCAGCTTTCTGATCTTACAAGTCTTTCTCTAGATAGCTATTTTAAAAGTACTGTGTAGAACCTCAGGCAAGAGCTTTTCCCAAGCTGTATCTGTCTGAAGCTTGACCATGACACACAAACCTGCTCATAATTAATTCAGCTTGTCTAAAGGAACAATACTTTACCCATAGAAATTACTTTTTTACTTGGGTAAACGTAACTGGAGAAAAACTAATACGATGAAGTATATAGATTAAAACGGCACATGTAAAATATCTACAGAAATTGAGTGATCTTCAGATGGCACTTTACTATGAAAGCAACTTAAACCAAAATCATGCTTAGGAAATTTGATTCTGAGTTACAATCTACACACTAATCACTTCACCGTGTTGATCTGCATCTGCATTTAATCTGAATTTAAGTGCCTCCTTGCAAAAGTACAGCTACTACAAGTCTGCCCATCTCCACCCCCTACCCCAGTTTTAAGGGCATCTTCACTATCTCCTCATAATATCTCTCTACAACAAATGCACTTTCAATAATTAGATGTCATTCTCTCCTGGGTTCAGCAGTAGCAGCCATTTTTCTCCTTCTTTGTTGCTGGTGCAGTGCTGTGTGTTTGACTTTCAGCCTGGGAACAACACTGATAACACTGATGTTTTTAGTTGTTGCTGAGTAATGTTTACTCTGACCAAGGACTCTGTGAGTCTCAAGCTCTGCAAGGGAGGAGGGGAAGCCAGGAGGAAGCAGAGACAGGACACCTGACCCAAACTAGCCAAAGAGGTATTCCATACCACAGCATGTCATGCCCAGTATATATACTGGGGGCAGTTACCCAGAAGGGCTAGATCGCGGCTTGGGTTGGGCATAGGTTGGTGGGTGGGGAGCGGTTGTATTCTCTCCCCTTGTTATTTCCCTTTTCATTATTATCATTGGTGGTAGCAGCAGTGGTTTGTGTTATACCTTAGTTACTGGACTGTTCTTATCTCAACCCGTGGGAGTTACATTCTTTCAATTCTTCTCCCCATTCCTCTGGGAGAGGGGGGAGGAAGGGGGAAGGGAGTGAGTGAGTGGCTGTGTGGTTCTGAGTTACCCCTGGGCTTAAACCACGACACGCTGGAAAACTATAACGCTTTTTACAGTGTCCTGGGATTCCTACTGAGGTTGTTAGGCCCTGGTTTGAGCCCTAGATTTCTGTAGAAATCTGGGTGCAAAGGAGGCACACAGTAGGAAGGGGCCATGCTGTTTCCACTGGGTACTGATGAGTAAAATGCCAATTACAAAAAACACCCACCCTAATAAATACGATGAGAGATTAGAAATACAAGGAAAAGTTTCAATACACAGACAATACCCAGAAACTTCTGCAATTGTAAGAGAAGGCTCAACAAAACCTTGACACCCTGCTCCAACCTTAGAGTGGGTGGCTCATTGAATTCACTTTTTACCCCTCCACTGCTCTGCTCTCTCTACTGGCAAACAGAGGGCTCTTGCAATACAAAGGATGTCTCCATTAAAACACATTTTTTTGAAAAATGAATGCAAAACCCGGCAAAGCTAGATCCAGCCACAGCACATCAGATTTCATGTTGCAAGAGCATGCTACCTCTTCTATTAAAGCTGGTGCCAGTGATCACATTCTGCCATTCAGTTCACTCTGTGTGGTTGTATATTTTCTTAATGAGGATCTGAAATCAGCTCCCTTCTCTTAACTTGACAGTCTGCCAGAATTATGCCATTTTACCAAATGCAGAAATCATACGATCCGTCTGTTGTCTGCAGCCATGCAGGGGAAACATTTTCCAAAGAGAAATGTGGGTTGGCCCCATAAGTATGTAATTATCCAAATTCTGAAGTGTTTCAAGGTGCTCTTGGACCTGATGCTGGCCATCTAAGCTCCTATGAAGTCTTTCAGAAGAATGTACACAACTAAGCTATTGAGTTGGCAGGAAATTTTTGGAGTACAGGACCCTGCTTAGCTTCCAGTAATCATTCCAATGCCATAGAAGAGCTAGGAGTGACTGATACATTTTCTAGCATTTTTTTGTAAGAGGGTTTTGTCCCTCTAAAGCTCCTTCTTAAATACTACATACAAAGCAGTGATGCGTTTTCCATCATTGGAGAGCAAAGACAGAATATTGTTGGTTTACTAATAGCGCACATATGCTGTATAGACATATAAACGAAACAGGATGTTGAACCAGTCAGTTGGTCATCAGCTAAAGCAAACTTTAATTCAATGCCTGGCCTATTCAATCAAACTGCACAGTACTGTTGCCAGCAAGAACAATTCCACTACCAAAATCAGTTTCCTATCAACTTCAAGAGTTACCTGGTAGCTGAACTCTAGACGCTTCTTCAGTTTTTCCCTGTCTCTGCCCAGCAGCAAGGAAGAAAAAAAAAAAAACAAAACACACCAAAAAGCTTAGATTCAACATGTGAATTCATTATAAAAACAAGCCAGCCTCAAAATCTAAAGCAAACACAACACTCCTTTATCTCAGTTACATACAACAGCTTAACGTCAAAAAAAATTCTCTCATAGATTAAGGTTTATTTTAAAAATTTGAAAATAAAAAACAAACCCAAAAATAAACCAACCCCGAAACTCCCAACTCTAGAATACCAGCCAGTATTAGTTAAAATTACCCAAGCTGGTTTTTTTTTAAACACACCTTAGTTAAGAACCCTCTTATTATGAAACAGGTGTATTGAGGTATTCAGCTGGTTCAACACTGAAAAATCCTTGAATTTCAGTCCTTGAAAAATAACAGTTCCTTAGACAAAGTCTCCTAACAGCGCTAGTAGCCCACTTCTGTAACATCTCAAACTATTTTCATCACTTACTACCACAAAACAGTGCCCCTCTAAGAGCTGTACTTGAATACCAATTGCTGCATTGCTCTCCTTAGTAGCTGTTAAATGAAAGGCCCCTTTTGTTACAACTTTCCTAATTTTGATTTAGGAGGGCAAACAGGTATTAAGTCAGAGAGAAATCTGAATGTAATGCCAACATGCTAGTAGCAAAAAAACAGTGCTATTCATCTATTCACTCCTACAGTCAAGTCTTGATTTTAAGGTACTATTTTCTGGCTGGATATATTCCCAGAAGAGATGCAATTACACCACACGTGACAGTAAAGGGCATTTAGTTTTCACATTCCCTTTCTAATGCTGAGACACTTGTAAGAAAGTCTCTACTACTCACTTTTTCTTGTAAGTTTTCTCATATGTAGGATGTATTAAGTCATCATCTTCTGGTTCTTCTGGCACATTACAATTCCTGAGTCAAGGAAGGGGAAGGATTTGAGGGTGGGAAATGAAAAAGAGCTTAACAACCATGTTTATAAGAGGTGATAAGAACTAAAAGCAGTACTGAAATATTCATCGAAATCTAATGTTACCGGAATTGTGGGTCAGGGTTCAGTGAGCAGAACCACTTTTCCGGCAAATGCTCTATTCCATCTGGCAGCTTCCGCCATTTCAGACATGAATCACATTGTACCCATGTCTGATCAGGCTGTTTTCTGTAATGAAAAAAATACCAGCACTTTCACATGAAAAGTTCATTTTCATGACTGAGTGTAGAAGAGTAATAACAGTATGTAAATTTCTTCTATTTAGAAGTGATACTCACTGTATCTCCTCAACTGGCAAAGCTAATGGGTATTCTCCATTTGCCTTTGTTTTCATTTCATTCCAGTAATCATTAAGCTTCTCTCCTAATGCTGCTATTGTAAGTCTGAAAAGTTTTTAAAAGACCACCATAAATAATCAAATCCTAGCACAATAAGAACTTTTATAATCTACAATGAAAGAACAATCATGAACCGCTCTAATATTTCTATTTGCACAACAGTAAGCTTTTTGCTTTGAGAAAAGCCTAGAAATCAGAAATTGTGTGAAGTCATGTTTGCCAATAAATAAATTGCTGAAAATATGAGTTGGAGCACAAAGACTGAAATCAAAGAGTCCTCAATTCAGAAGCACCATGAACGTACAGAGCAAACTCTGAAGCTACATCACCAGTTCAACCTCAGTCGTAGAAGAAACACGTACAAACCCACCTCTGTCAATCCAGTACGTAGCTGTGTATTTAGCTGATATTTCCATACATCCATGGAACTGCAGGTTCATGACTACTCCAAGCTGACATGCAACAATATGACATGAAGACTGCAAACTTACCATTGTAGTATAAAGTCAACATGTTGCTAAAAGGAGCAGGCTAGTCTTACCCTAGGTTAATTTCCAGCTAGTTCCCTGATTAGGGCTCATTGTGCAGCCCAATGACTACCAGAGCCGGCACACAGGAAGGAGCTGTGTGTAACAGCAGCAACAAGCCCCACAAATGAGGCAGAGGTAAGAATGCCTCTTGTAAGCATGCTGAATTTATGTCAGGGTAAAGTGGCTGGGTAACCAGAGTCTGAAAGCCAGTCCATCCCTGCTTGGCTTATTCCAATATTTAAACCACCTTGTGCCTTGAACTAACACAAATGCGTTTGCAGTGAACCAGTATGATGACCAAGAGAGTTCTGATTTAGATCACCTCTGAACCCAAGTCATGAATTTCTGTGCCAAAGAAAAGGGAGTACCACAAAGGCAGAAATGAGCAGCAATACATGGATGGGATCACATCCCTCTTCTGGAGGGGGAAGAAGGGCAGGTCAGTTTACACTGATCATGAAACTGCAGCATCAGTTTTATGTTTCTGGTTTGGGCAGGAAAGTTACCTTTTGAAAACCAGTAGCACTCTGCAGAAAAACATTTATAAAGGAGATCTTTCAAGCATAGTATCCCTCTGTGCCCACATTATATGGTTTTGTTTTTTTTTTTAAAAAGAAACATGTAAAAAGCATTCAGTGCTCACAGTGCCAGTTTGCACAACCTTAGTGCAAACCCTGGTCAACACAGATGACCATTCTATGATGTTCCTAATTCCTCCCTTTCTGCCAAAGGAACTGTTAGTGCCACCACATAAGAAAGGTTCAGGGAACATCTGTATTGAAAAAACTAAGAAGAGCTATTTTCCAGTTTGACTGACTACCTGATCTGCTTTACCATGTGTTTTTGTTAAGGTTTCTGCTAGCACAATGGTGAAAGAAACACGGGAACTTCTTAAAACTGGCAATATCACTGCAAAGAGCAGCACAAACTGTGGGTACCAGTTAAAGGTACAGGCAGATTGAACTGCACTGGCTGTAGCAGCTATTAGGTCTGTTCCTCCTCCAGGGGAACACTGTTTCAACAGCAGGAATGACCAGATTTATCATGCTCCTCAATTGCTGCAATTAGCAGGTCTGTTTATTACAGCCCTCAGGTGTGGTTTCTGGGTTATCTTTATAGGCTGAGCTGAATATAAATTAGCAATTCAGGAAACGCATGGTGGACATGTTGCCAGTGGAAGCTGAACCACAACTGGCTGAAGGGCAAAACATGCAGTTTGAAAGAGGTAATGAATTCTCCTGCCAAAGTTTACCCTACCTATGTTTAAAAGTTAATACCCTAAATTTCTAAGTCTAAGACAAAAGCAAGTGTTAAGGCACACAGAAGGAAAGTACCTGCTTTTTTAAGTGTATATGGTCAAAGGAGCCATCAAGAACAGAAACAAACCTGACTGATGAGGTAGTGATAAGAACAAACCTGGTCAGTATGTAGAGCGTGAGAATGGTTATTTTTTCAGTTGGAAGGATAAGGAAAGGAAAAGAGAGGAGCACGGGCAGTCATAAAACCTGACCAATTAGCATTAGCAAAGACAACAAGAAACAAGTGTAGTAAGTCATGCTAATTGACAGGCTATCAAAAAATACAGGCAAATTAGGATTTTGCAACTGGTAAGGATGCAAACCTGAGGATTCAGGATGCTTGAAACTATGCCAACTGATGAGGCAATGTTCGTGAGCAAGGAGGAGCAGGGAGGAACAAAGAGAGGTTTGACAGAAGAAGGTACAGAAGAAGCAGGTTGCGTGTAAAACAGGTTCAGTCAGTACAGTTGTCTGGACTACAGCTAGCCCTACCTTCTTGTATATTATTTAATAATTTCTTAATTCTCTACATATTCTTTATCCCATGTGTATGGCAAGAACTAAGTTCCAGCTACTGGCGAGAGCTGTGTGTGAGTAGATTTGACTCCAGGAGCTGGCATCAAGACTGAATGTGTCATGCCAGTTATTGGAACAAGCAGAGGTCTCAGCTGCCACCCACTAAGGCAGGAGGTGCATCCCCCAAAACACAGCTCCTGGGGTGGACCAGTGTGAGTTAGTGTCTCAGCACTGGCAGCTGGAACAGAACTGTGTGTCACAGCTCGTGTGCCTGGTGCTGGGAGGGGGGACAAGCATCTGCATTTTTGCCAGTCCCAGTGTACTGGCATGCATGGAGCGTGCACATGTATTTCCCTCCAAACTGGACTCAGCAGTGAACAGGAGGCCCCAGGTCTGGGCAGCGATATCAGGCATGCAAGGGTTCATGTTGGTATACCCAAGGGAACTTGCAAATATGGAGTGTCTGTGGTATGAGTACCTGAGTACACACACATTTGCTAGCGAACAGCAAACCACTAGCCAGTGCGTAGGGGGCCTTTGAAGCAGGTAAGAGAGCCTGGGTCCAGGCAAGGATGCCAGGAGGACAGAGGGGCCATGCCAGTACTTGGAGGATCCACAAATGTACATGTGCTTGTGAGCCTAGAGTGCCATGTGTGTGCCTTCACAAGTGAGCTTCTATCTCTGCCAGCCTAAGAGAAGGAAGGGGACTTGGCTGTTCATGTTTTATGGGAGTCCTATATGTAACACCTTGTCTGTGGCAGACTCTGTAACAGCCATGTCAGTGTCCTCTGCATGCAGCTCTGGGACATGTGCTCAGCTCTGCTACTGGTTGAACCTGCAAACAGGAGGGTCGTAGCCACATCCTGCAGCCAGGGCAGAGACCCCAGGTCCCCAGGCTGGGCTTCAACAGCCAGGCAGGAGGGAGTCCTGAGACAGAGCTGCTGGAGGAGGCAGCTGTTCCTAATACCCCTTTTAACATGAAGCAGCACAGAAAACAGAATACAGCCAACAGCCCTGTCATCATGAAAGGAAAAAGTAATAAGAGAGTGTAACAATTCTCCAGGCTTCTATTCAGGAAGTTTTTCCTGGACAGTTGTTATGCCTCAGCTTGAAAACTGCTTACACAACTCATGCCCTCTAGCCTGTCTCCTCTCCACACGCTTCCTTTCACAATGCCAGTACAAGCGACTCACAGCAGAGGAGTGTACACAGATTAGGAAACTAGTTTAAAAATTTAAGTCAGACTACATTCCCAACCTGGTTCACAGTTTAACTATAAGAAATATCACATTAGATACTAATTGATGGGATGGATGCAGATATGCGACAAGTGGCAACCCCGAGTTAGAAATAAAAACTGAAACAAAGCAATGTCCCAAATCACCACTACCTTCAGGATGGCAGGTATTTTAAATGCTCTGTCAGGTAGCAGAGGATTTGAGGGCATTCAAGTCCACTCTTTGGAATGAAACCGAAAAGAAGGGCTCAAAATTATCCAGCAAAGCTATTCCAGAAAGGAACCAAACAAGAAATGTTATGAAAAAAGTTAACAGCATGGGATTCGTGTATCACAATTTCAGTCAAGTGCCACACATACCCATATTTTGGCAAGTTATTCTGTGCTCATTTTTACAATCATTGAAGGGCAGAATTGCAACCAACCACTTTTTAGGGCACTTACTTTACAATGAAGTGGACTCTAGACGCTCTAGACTTCACTGACTGAACAATGAATTCAGCATGACGAGTGTACATCTTACCCTTGCTGTTCAGAACAGTCATGCAGTTTAATGATGGCACATAAGCTTTTATTTTTACTACTTAGAAGTCTTTATTGCTAAGTATTTCACAATGAACAGAAAGTCTGCATAAAATGTACAGTTACCTGTATTCATTTGTGTAGTCAAAATCTTGTTTGTTATGAGTTGGTTTTAGAAAATTGCATTCAATGATGCCAACTACACCAACACCCATGTTGTTTGCCTGTAAGGAAACAAGATCTATCAGAAAAAACAACATATATTCTATGCTAATACTGCAAGAGTCTGTCAGAGGTAACCAGCTATGTACGCTAGGTAAGAACAATTTTCTGGCTTACAACTCTTCCCCAAAAACCAAAATCTCGACACAAGCCCACCAAATTATTATTATTACTACTACTAATATCCTCTGTTACACCCCTCTTTTTGTCCTGAAAGATATGCCCAGGCCTATATTTTGCGTATCAAGCTTAGTTTCAAAACCAAACATTAAAACAACCACATACAATTTAGTTTGAGCAGCCATTAAGAATTGTATTAAAAAGGTAGTTTTGTAAATGATGTATCAATATCCTAGTTTGCATTCATATTATTTTTAAAAAAACAGCATCTGAGTGCAAATGATTTTTGAAGATGTTAAAATATTTTTGAGCTTTAATTTCTTACCTTTAACTGACAGCCAACTCTTTCATAAGCTTTGATAAGTCTGTTTTTATGGTACATCATTATTCCATAATGATCTTTGTTTCTGCAGTTAAATCCAAAAGTAATTCTTACTGTTCTAGCCTTTTACCAGATATTAAGGAAAAGTTTGGCTAATCTCATAACCACATAGAGTTACTCTGAGTGTTCATTCTAAACTGGGTCCTGAAACTTTTTTCTATGACAATAATTCCTTCAGTATGTCTTAAAATAAAAATAAATAAATAAATATAATCACATGAGTATAACTGCAATGTACCAAGCAGAATTCAGGTAGTTTACAAAGAAAGTCACATCATTAAATTCAGCATGCAATAATGTAAATATAAGTAAAGGATACATTCAGAAATTTTGGCCTATATATATCACGTTCAATGAAGGCAAGGCTTTTGGACACCAGCTGTGTTTTCACTTTTTGTCCTCGCAGAATGATCTGCATTGTTGGCTTCAGATACAAAATACTGCAATAAGCCTACAAAACAGAGTAACTGCTGTTACTAAAAAAACCCCTCAAACATCAAGGTATGAAAATTTTGCAATACACATTATGTTTAGGAAGACAAACTCAAGCTTTAACTCACTTCTATTAAATGTGGGGCTTTTTTCCAACTTGAATCCAGAAAAACAGGATACGTGTATCACAAATTAAATTAATTGCAATCGAAGGACAACTTTTACACATGACATGTTAATAAGGTATCTGAAGATGCAGTTTTAACACTAAAAGAGCTCTCAAGCACAGAAGCCTCTTATTCCCCTACTGAGAGCTTAAATATTCTACTACAAACTTTAAAATAACAAATAAAAGCATGTTAACTTTGCTCCAAATGACTATATATAGCTTGATAATAGCTACATAGATCTATGAATTTTAATTTGCATTTCATTTACCATTATATTTACAACTTCTCATACTTGAAGCAGATATAGGGCTTCAGCAAGTCAGAATAACTGAAGGTTTTAGTTCAAGTGGAATACTTCTGAGTATTATCCCCCTGCCAAGAAGTGTGCCCAGAACACCTAGAAACTGCAGATGCATTTTCTTACAAAAAGACGACTTCAAAGCTTATGAGAATCAATAGTGGAGAAAGTGGTCATATCAATTAGCTTACAGGAAAGTTTTGTCCCTGTCTGCATGAATGCATTCAAACAATTCTGCTTCCCAGAAAACCTAGAAATTATAATTTTAAAATGGATAGGCTTTGTTTGACAAAGATCCAGATGGGCATATGCATGTATACCTGCACTAAGATGGAATCTTACTCTGCTGAACACCACAGACACACACCCCTATTTAACTTCTGAAGCTACTTATTGCATTTCCTGATTTGCTCCTTAGTGGATAATGATGGCTATATTTAACAGCAGAATATATTTGCAAGACTATATAAACCCCAGTAAGTTTCTTCTAACCAGCAAATGTCTACAGAAGTTCACAAATACATTCCACCTTCAATTTCTAAATAGATGTTGACATACTGCCCTAACATTTAAATTCTGATGTTTGTCTCCCTCCTCAATCAACACATCTATAGTATAAGTACACTATATTACATAGTATTACATTAAAACAAGAACACATACCCTCCAGCTTCAAAAAATGAACAAACAAATTTTAAAGAGCCTTATACATACTCTCAATGAGTAGTCACTTTCTGGAACAATCTGGTCCAGTCTCTCTTGTTTTTTATATCCTCTTTTGCCCGTTTCATCTAAGTCTTCTGGAATTCTGATGTCGTATTTATCCTTGTCAAAGTCAAACTCTGTTTTTTCATTTTTATCTCTGAGAAGTAATATTAAAAAATATCCTTATTATGACAAAAAGGAAGCCAATACAAGATAAGATACTGTAGTGGACCCAGGGGTTATCATAAAGATGCAAGAGAAAGGGAATTCCTTTAAGCCATGGTGGTTTTCCACACAGCCTAGAAAGAACAAAAATACCTGTATGTACAGGCAAGTATTACTGCTCACATACACTGAAAGGTAACAAAGTAAGTGAGGGATACAAGGAGAATGGAATTCATCTTACCTTCTAAGATTCCAAATGATAATTCTTGTTCCTTTTTTCCCTATTATAGCATCTAGCTCTGCCAGTAATTTCTCCTCAGTAGAAAATAAAGAATGTGTTAAGATGGCTTTCAGGCTGTTTTTGGATTCCACTGGATCACTTATCTGTCGTAAGCACTATATTAAGGAGAGTAACTTTGAATGAAGTAGGCTTTCAGAACAGGAGGACATTTCCACAACAGTATCCTGTACTTAACTTCACAGGTTCTTTCATTCCACATCCGAGAGCTCCTACAAATGCAAAGGCCTTAACAAATTATAGCCTTTCTTACATGTTACAATTTATTTAGAGTATCTGTAAGATTACACAAGGAGATATCCTTTACTGATACTATCATCCAAGTTTTGCATGTATCCACAACTTTTCATTCAGAAATTGTTGAAAGGATATGATGGTTGTTAAATGTCACTATAGGAACCATGACATGTTCTGCTTTCGTGACTTCAAGGAAAGTCTGAGATAACAGGCCGACACTCATGGTTTCTCCATTCTTGGTGAAGACAATTGCATCTTTTCCCAGGCGCATTGACCCTGACTTAAACCCATTTCCATACAGTCCTACCGGAACACGGCCATTCATCACAGACTTCTCACTGAAGCCAAAGCTGAAATATATGAAAACATCAGAAGAGTGTAAAAGGTCCTATAAAACTTGAAAACCCAAAAGATGCATGCAAGGCTTACCAAATTAGATTCAGGTACAAGTTAATAGCTTGCTTTAGAGACCATGAACTACTGTACAATGACAATGTAGAGTTACGCAAATCCTGAAAGTTACTCTGCTAAAACCATACTGCAAGAATCCAGATAAATTTACTTTCATCTTTAAGTATTGAAAAGAAATATAATCTGTCTGGAATTATGCAGTAAGCATTCCTATGGGATTCTAATAGTTATCTTGTGGCTTCACAATAAATACTAAGAAAAGCCCCTAAAGCTCCCCTCTACTTGCTTGAAAATGTGCCATCTACATATCTTCCATTAGTAACTGCACATGACATTTAAAGAAAAACAGGTAACTGTATCTAGAACATGGAATTTAACAAGCAAGCTATTATTTACAGTGGCTAATAGAAAAAGAAATGTAACAGTTTTAATTCCAGCTTGCTCAAGTTTACACCCAGAGATTTATCTGCAGGCAGAGCAATCTTTCATTCTAAAAGAACAATTGAACAGCAACTTCTCAGCTAACTGTAGAAGCTGCAGAAATATAATTTCAAACCCTACAGCACATTTAAAGATAAACAAACCACATCAGTACAATTCCCTTAAATTTTCCACAACACCTTCTATTTTCAATATTCCAGAGGTTTTGAACTGAATCTCTCTTCTTCCCCCTTCTTGCTCACTTAACTTAAACAAAAGCAATCAAATTAAAAATATTAGGAAAACATTAAATTTTCCTTAGCTCCACTATAGGGCACTACAGAGTTTATACAGTACAACCACTGCATAGAAAGTTAAACGGGAAGGATGACAGAAAGGATAAAAGGAAATTAAGATATAAAAACACTGATAAAGTTGTGAGAGAGTTTTATTAGCAACTGCCTATTCTAGAGTCTCACTTGTATAACCGCTCACTTTCAAATATGCAAGTTTATAAACAAAATTATTTGATTATATATGAGAAAAGGAATAACCTTAGCAGTAACAGAACTAGCAGCTGGAATTTTCACAAGGAAATAAAAAATGCAAAAGAGGTTATCCACCTTAGCATTTTGTGCAGCTTCTCTGAGTTCATACCATTTCCATTATCAGTGAATGTCAAGCACATAGTGTCGTTTATCACCGTTTTGTCTATCCATATCTGTTTAGCACTCACATCTGGATCATAAGCATTATCTGAAGAGAAAGAAAGCAAATAAGGGTGAGATACCAAGAAGCAAAAAGTAAACAGTTTAAGTGAGAACATATTTTAAAGTGTTGTAATTCCAGTGAAGATGTCCGATAACTCTTCCAAAGTTACATAAATCCATATGTAACACCCAACACAGCCTTATCTAGTAGGAATACATATATAATCAATCTGCCAAATGTCAGGCTTGCAACACTGCCAAACAGCTATATGGAACAGCTGCTCCTAACCTCACTGTAGTGTTGTGCTTGCACATATGTTTATTTGCTGAATATGGCAGCTTAATGTAGTCCCCCAGTTGTGGGCCCGTGACACTCAAGACACATGTTAAACTAATGAAGCTCTGAAATTGCATCCATTTTTCAGCTCCACAGCTAGGTATGTAATACCAATAAAGAAATTTTGTGCTGGCACTGATACAAATTTCTCAGCTAAGTCACTGAATATTAGTCAACTTTTACACAGAAGCAAGAAACCATAGCTTTTAATAAAGTAAATGTTACACTAAAACCTAAGTCTCCTAAAACACTATCTTCTTTATAGATGACAACACTAAATCAAAACGTTATGACGTTTTAAGAGCTGCATCAAAACTTGGCAAACCTTGCCTGGAAACAACACACAATTTCCCAGCTATTACAAGATGATAGTAATACATAGGCAAAAATTTAGGTGGAGCTGAGCAGCTCAAAAATGAGAGCAGAAAATGAAACCAAGACAAGTTTCTACTTTCATTTCCTGTCTCCCAAACAGTTGTTGCAATATTTACTTTCTCCCAGCCACACAAACACCTTTTCCGGCAGGCTCCTAGGAGGCTACAGTCCAGAATGCAGACAATGTATCACTGATATACATGGCTGCAACAACATCTTACCTACTGCAGGCCTGTGGGCTTTTTAACTGGGAAATAGATTTGAAATATTACCACAACTTCAGATAATAAAATTTGAGATACTAAAAAAGGCAAGAAAAAAACCTGAAGCCCAGCTCCCCATCATCCCACACAGTTCTGTGAAATCTAGAACGCTGACACCACAAGTGCAGGAGATACAGGTGAGAAAATTTGTTGCTGCTCTGTTACCATGTTGCTTCCATATTAACAGAACTGTCACAAATACACCTTTTGCTAGTACAAGTTGGTCAAATTTGAGAAGTCACAACTTCTACAGAAAGCACAAAATGCTTTAGTTTAAACTTCTGCTTACAGGATTTGAAAGAGCTTGCAGCATTGCTACTGCAAGTGAAATAGAAACCATGGCTCCACAAATATTTCTTGTCAGCAAAGCTAGTTTAGATTTCATCTGCCCGCACACCATTTTCTCACATCTCTTCTCCTCCCTTCCCCAGCACTGTGCTACTCATGGAATTTGCAAGGGGGAAAGCACAAGGAAAAGGAGGGGTAGGATGTGATGGCAGAGCAGAGGGCAGTGCCCCTGCCTCACTGCCTGTTTTGCAAGTTCAGCTGAGAGTCATAAATAAACAGCTCTAGTCAACACTGCGGCCTATAAAAAGGAGTCACAGCTCAGCAGCTTGCTTTCTATAAGCATAAAGTACAAATTACATCCACAGTGAAACTGCATCATTACTGTGGATGAAAAGATATTTCAGCAAACGAGGTCATTTCAAGTACAATTGAATGGTTGGAAGCATTCTTCCAAGACCATGATTTATGAAGGTCTCCTGATCTGTCAGTGCTCCAACTCTCTCTAGATGTCCCATTTACTCTCTTCAAAGTATTCATTAGTTTACCTATATTTAATCTGACCGAGTACTAATGGGAGAAGCCAGCAATATAACCATCAAAAACTGGCAGAAGGGGCTAGAGCTTAAAGGCAAATTTCAGCACACACACCATTAACGTTTTAGGCAAGCTCACATAAACTAAAATTCAGATCTCCATAACATAACAATTGGTATTATTTGGCATTTGGCTTACAGTATAGCCTTTCCTAGCATGTGATAGGTGGATTATAAAATTCACTTAAACAAACATGCCTAACTAAAAGCCTTTACAACCAATATGTTGCTACAATGCTTTTGAAGCTTTGTTAAAGCAACACATATAACAAACCTGAGGCAAAGGAAGAAAAGTCTAGATGCCTTGCACAACACATCTACCATCATTCAAGCCAGGTAGGGTGACAAAACAGCTGAAATGCCCAGCCCTTTCTGCAGTCACATGGTTTTGGTTTCCTCCTCTGTGACAGCTCTGGCCTTATCTAGCTGAAAAATTTCTACTTTCTTTTGTTAGGTTAATTTTCAAGATTAACAACAGCAAAATGTGCACATAAGAAGTGAAGGAATGTGGGACCAGAAGAGCTGCTCCCTTTGGCAGTAGCAAACTGCTAGATAAGCTTGGCAAGCCTTTCTAAACCACACCTTTATTTTGAGGAATCAGAAGAAGTCCACTAATCACCCCCTAACTCAGGAAACAAGCAACCCTGAAGATATCCAGTTAATTGCTATTCAAAATCAAAAGCAAGATGATCAGCAGGAGCTAATAAACATATACACAGCCCTAGCTAACAGAGGACAGTAGAGACAATAACATAAGCAGAACTCTTAGAACACTGACAGACCATTAAAAGGAACCACTCTAGCGGCTCTCTTCATCCTGAAGATGTTCAGCCAGTAATTTGGTAATCCAAAAGAAAATTAGGATACTTGAGGAGTATTGTGACTGTGCAAAAAGTACTACTGAACGTTTTGAGGAAGCATTGAAGAAAAGGGAAAAGTCAAAGTGCCTGTACAAAGAATGGTATAATGGGTGGAAGGTTGGGGAGAAGAGGATAATACACACTGATTGTGTGCAAGCTGGCTGCTGGTCAGTATGCTTTTATGGCTGGACTCTGTGCCACTCTGCTCTTACTGAATGCTATTTCTAATGATTTCCTGTGCTAGCATGAGCTCTGTTCTCAGTGTGTGCTTGCACACATTTGTTCTGCTATCAAACATCAGGCTGGACAAGTTGGAAGAAACCAGCAACTGGTGAGATCCAAGGTCTAAACTAGAGACTGGTAAGAAGCCCAGGACAAAGGTACTGGAAAGACTCCCATGTCTTGGCAAAACACCCAGAAACACGAAAAAGAATGAGTGATAAGTGAGTGAGAGTACACATATGTGCCACTACTGAACTTTAAACCCAGTTAGGCAAGAAGCAGGAACAGGGTAAGGCCATATGTACTGTTCATGTTTTGAGCACTGCTTGTGAGCTCTTGCAAAGTTACTGGCCTCCTGTCTGTTACAATCTGTCTGTGGCCAGCCGTGTTTACAGGATGCCAGTATACACACATCTTTGGAATGTGCACTCAGCCTTAATACTCTCTGGGCCTGAGAAGAGAAAAAGGCAGTAGTAGACTTGCATTTGATGGTATAGGAGAGAAGCAACTCACTTGGTTCCACAGTCTTCTATATTTGGCAACCCTTAGAAAACAACTCAGCAAATCATACAAGACACCTGCAACCGATATCAAGAAGTCCAGGTGCAGCTGGACTCAATCCTAGTTCCAGGCTTGGTCAACAGTTTATGCCTAGGTACAAGATGCTGTATGTGGGTCTAGCAGGAGTCTAGATTTTATTCACAGTTCTAAGGTGAACCACAGGACTTCCAACAACACTTTATTATTAACTAATACACACACAGAGAGTCAAATACCTAAACCAAAACACAGAAGAAGCTATATATGTATATGTACATATATATGCATGTAAATAATGTAACATATAAAAGATCCTGTTAAAAATTCCCCTCAGATGCAGCAAAAATACTCACATCAGCTTTTTCAGCATTCCTCACTGGGAAAAGGGTTGAGTATCAGTGAGCAGAAGTAACAGCCCTGATAAACAGTCCTCCTATTTTGTAAACTTGAGAATTTACAAACTTTGAGAGGCTTCCCACTCAGAGGGAGATACCCGGTTGCAGCCAGCTGCAATTCAGGAGAGCCCAAAGTCTCCCTCTCTCTCCCGAGTCCACTATTTATAGGGTCATAAGATGATTTGCTTTAGTCATCAATAAATTTCCATCCTGGCCTCACTTCTATAGCAGTTCCACCAGTTGCACAACTCCAATAGGATATTCCAAGTTGGCAGAGAATGACTGATTATCCCAAAAGTTCTCCTTGTACAATCAGGGAGTACTCAACCCCAGCCTGATCTCTGTGTGCCACTCCCTGTCTTTGCCAGGCAACTATCATTCCTGGTACAGCCAACTCCTTGCACTTAACACGAAATCCTGGGGGGGGTGGGGAGGGAAGGGAGGGAGGGATGCACCACCAGAAAAGTCAATCTGATTGTAAAAAAAAAAAACAAAAAAAACAAACCCCAAAAAAGTAAGATTCCCAATGGTAACAGGATCAACTCCTCCCCCCACCTGAAGGAAAGAGGTTTTGTAACAAAAAAAAGTATTACAATCAAGTACTGAGGCAAAATATTGTTCACATACCTATAAGTTCTGCAATTGCACTGAAAGGCCAGGTGTGACTGGTAGAGTTGGTATGCAAGAACTTTGGACAAAGCTGAAATAAACCACAAACAATGATATTAGCTTGCATTTTTTCAGTGATGCCAAACCAGAAGCAGTTTTTTAAATACAGTAACATTAAATGAAGCTGGATTGTACAACACTACCTAAAGGCTGTAATTTAATTTACTTTCAGATATTGGCATTCTAACATCTTTAAAAGGGAACATTAATATAGTTATTGAAGACAAAAAAGCAGTACAAAATTCAGCACAGGGTCATACTATGTTCTGAGCATGGATTATATTGCTATCCTATTTTTATAAAAATGGTTTGATAGAAGGAACTACTCTAGAGGTTACACCAAAGCCTTAGCCCAAATCTAGTAATAGAAGCATATACATATATATGCTCTTAAATGTTAAAAATGTACTAAGATGTATAACCATGAATATTAAACCTTACCTGAAAGGCGAGCAGCACTTAACATACTCAAGTGTCTTACTGTCTGATGTTATTGCTCCTTTTACACATGTCGATCAAATTCACCTGCCAGACTCTCTCAAGTAGTGGTCTGTACTTTTAGCAATTCGATCTCATACATTTTAACCTCACGATATGTACCCAGAGGAATGTAGCCACTACTAGGATTAGATAGGGATATGCAAATAAAGTACCTATTTATGGGATGTATTCAGTGACAAAAAGTATTATCAAGTGATTTATGAAAGTCTGGGTTCAGGTATATTCACCTTGATCAAAATACTAGAAAATCAGAACTAAATATCCATATAAAAGTTAATTATTTGTCAATGCAATGTCTGGAGAAATGTACCTATTAAGCCAGATACAGTTGGCATTCACCTTATCACTGACGTTATCTGTAATTACACTTTTACAAGGCCTTTAACACAACCCACTGCACATATATGCTTAAGCCTCACTGGCATAATTATGTTGATGTAAAAAGCGGTGCCTATGAATACATAACACTGGAACTAGTCCTTTTACAGTGCAGTTACTTCAAAAAACATAATCCATACAATATATATAAAATTGAAAAACATTTGAAAATAGCATGTATGTACCCATATTTCATAAATTTTACAGAACTACTACACTGACAAACACTTATGTAGTTAGTAAAGTCTAAATTAAAGCAAATAACCACTTCAAGTTCATGTAGCAGTGAAAGCGAATAATGCTGCAAGTTCTAGAGCTGTGAGTCAGGTACTGGAGCAGGAATAAAGCAACAGCCTTAGTTCTGATCAACATAAATTACCACCAAATCTCACCTCTATTCTAAGGTTGTAAGAGCACAGGACACACTTTCGGACTGCAACTTAATCCCTGTATTTCTCCAATGAGCTACAAGTATGGACAGACAACACATTCTTCATTGCCATCTGTGCTTTAAAACTCAAGTTTCATAAAGCTAAGGCGCTGTGCCCCTTTCAAATGCTTAACAGATACGTACAAATAATTTAGAATCCAGGAAGAAAATGATATCAAGTCTACTAATGGAAATCTCACATATGCCATGGCATGTGGTTAAAAGGACCTTCAATTTTCTTCCTCTGCCGTACAGTAACTCAGTAGATATGAAGATCTCTGTACCATTTTCTTCACTTCAACCTTTAACAGCGCTGGCATCAGTTGCTGCTTTGCTTTCTAAGCTTCATGATCACAACACACAAGAAACAACTGGGGATTTTTCCACCTGAAATTCCTTCTCGTCAAGCCATAAAACCTAACACTAAAACAACCTCAACAGCACACAAATGGACATTCAAGCATTCAGCATCTACTCAACTTGCTGCTAAAGCATTTCTCTGCTACTAGCCAGTGAAAAAAATCCAACCATATATAAGGTAGACTACTTCAACCTCTGGAGTTAATTGCTGGCATTGAAGCCTCAGCAATATGGATTTGGTGAAAAGTCCTGTCTGTACTTTTGACAAAGGCATAAACTCACAGTTGCAAGACTCCCTTGGTCATCAGCCAATGCTGATGTAGGAAGGAATCTCAGTTTCATCAACACTGACATAATCACAAGTAAGTGTCCTTGTTTGCTGTGAAGCAAAAAGCGTGCATGTCCATGGCAAGAAAATCTTAATGTGTTGTCTGTGTAATGCAAAGCTTCTTCACCTGTCCTTTCACTGCTGCATACCAGTGATAAACCTCAAAAAAACCCCAGCACCTTAAAGAAACAGCATCTTCTATAAACAAACACCAGAATCATCCTGATCTCTAGATCACTGTTTCAAGCAGTAAAGTTTTGAGAAAGGCTTGAAGGTGGTACACAGAAGTGTGAACTTGTCAACACATGTAAGAAATGAGAACACTGGAGTTGGAACATGGGAACTGTAATAAACTGTCTCTAATATCCATTTCCCCTTCCTCCCCCCAGCAAAAGGTGACCAACTATCCCACAGAGTAGTTCACAGGAAAGCACCTCATAGCACCTTTTGTTCATGTAAAGCACAAAAAAAAGGGCACACAAGAAAGTAAAATTAAAAATCCCCAGAGAATAGTGGTTTAAGGCCATTATCTTTTTAGTCTGCTTCAGAACACATCCAGCTACCAGCAACAACTCACCATTTCCTGATGAACTCACCAGGAAATACTTAATCCCAGAATACTTAATCCCATTTTGTTTCCTTATACTTCATTCAAAGCACCACTTTAATTAGCTCACGAATAACTGGAGTTCAGTAAGTACAGTAAGAAAGAGTTAGTTCCCTGGTGAGCACTCCCTTTTAGCTATGTTAGGATGACTGGGCCTAATATATTTTGTGACTAAGTGAGTTTTGTTAGTGGTTCCACTTTCCCTCCTGAGCCCAAATGCAGCCAAATTCCTTTCGGAAGTACAACTAAACCTCCCGCTCCTTCAAACTGCATATACAGTGCATATTATAAGCTGCACTAAGAGGAGCATCTCCTACAATTAAGACCAGCAAATATTTAAGAATAGGCAGCTTAACTCTTAAAAACAACATGCAGTGTTGAGAATTATAGCTTTCCAAGAAAACTGGAGCTCTTCCATCCTTGGCAGATGATAAGGCATGCACAGATCGAATTACCACTGAAAAATATATCTTATCTTATGAAAGCATTTCACAACTTCTTGGGGAACAACCCCACTGCCACTTTCTTCCTCTCCCTCCCAGTTATGCAGCCTGGTTACATGACTGTATGATGAACCCCATCAGGGAGCCTATCCAAATTAAAACCCATTTTTAAGTTCTTATTTTTAACCTGGACCACCTCCCTGATCCGTCTCATCATACAGCTGAGCAAAAGTGAGATAATGCCAGCATGGGAACGGGTTACCAGGCCTGCTCACCCTGCCTGCGTTGTTTACACATGCTTCTGAAACTAATGAAAATATTTTGGGGAAACCCAACCTATTTCCAAAGGACAGAAGCCGACAGAAGAGACTGCGACCATCAGCTCTCTATTGCTCCCTAGAAAACAGAGCCTTTTACACTGTAGGACACAACCTGTTTAGAAGCTGTATTATCTGCTTCCCTATAGCAGGCCATGAAATCCCGCCCCCAGTACCCGAGCCAACCTACCCGCACAAGAGAACTTCCCCGCCCGCTCAGCCCGAGCTAACCGAGCCGAGTTTGTGCCGCGACGGAAGGCGAGCAGCCCGCCGGCCTCTCCCCCCGCCCGGCCAGTGCTGCTGCCAACGGCTTCCCTCGCCAGTGCAGTGCCCGGGGCTGGGTAAGCAGCTGCCGGGAGCGGCACACGGCGAGGAGGACGGTGCTGGCTTATTTTAGGCGGAACCAGATCTTCCTGATCCTTGGCCGACAACTTTTTACCCCCCAGAGAGGCCGAGGCGCCACTCCCAACCCGGGTGGACTCCACTCCCTGCTTTCCCTGGGGGAAAACGACGAGCTGTTTCTCAGCAGCGGCACGGCAGCTCCCCCCTCCCCAAAGCGGCCTTCCCCCAGCCCGCCCCTCAGCCACCGCGCTCATCGCACCGGTGCCCCGGCGCCGACGGAGGCCGAGAGGAAGAGAGCCCGTCCGCTGAAGTGCCCGTCAAGCCCCCCGGGCTGGCCGCCTCTGGCCCAGCACCACTCACCGCGCTGAAGCGGATGCCGCCCTGTGTTTTCGCCGCCATCTTTTGTGCCACAGCGAGAGCCGGGGAGGGCGCGAGAGCCTGTAACCCGCACTTCCGCCTCGCCCCCTCCACTCACGCTTCCGGCACCGAGCGCGCCGTCTCGCGGAGAGGTGCGGGCCCGGCTGTGGTGTGGCGGCGGCAGCTGCCGGTGGGGCCGGGGGGACTCGGCTCTGCCGGCCTTTGGGCTGACACCCGGAGCTGTGGTGGCGTTGGCACTGCCCCGCGGACACGCAGCGGGTACTGGGGGCTTTCAGCGCTGGGAGCCTCTGAGGTGCGGGGTACATCGCACAGCGCTACAAAGGAGGGACGGACTGCGGAGAAAGGGTGAAATATGAAAAGCAGTTTTCACAAAATCACAGCATGGTTTGGGTTGGGAGAGACCTTAAAGACCATCCAGTTTCAACCGCTTGCCACGGCAGGGACACCTTCCGCTACTACTCGAAAGCCCCATCTAACCTGGCCTTGAACACTGCCAGGGATGTGACAGTCCCTTCGTGGGGCAATCCCTGTGCCAGTGTCTCAACCACCCTTTAAATCTACACTATTATACCTACTCTAAATCTAATCTAAAATCCATCAACCCACGCTCCTCTGCCCATAGGTCTTCAAGATCAGGTGTACTGAAGAGTGTCCTTCCAAATGAAAAGGTTACACTTCCAGGGCACTTTCCCTAAACATACAGAAACGCAGAGAATGTTTTTTGGAAAGCCATGCATACCAAGAAAGACTTACGGAGCAGCAGTCCTGAATTTCTCAGGGGCAGGCACTCCCTCCATGATGGCGGGTCATCAGTGCCTCTCAGTCAGTCAATGACACCCCACCCACCATTCTGCAGCACCCGCAGCTTCCTCCACCTGCTCCATGCAGCTCTTCCGTACACACAAACCCAGAAAACTCATCCTGAGACCACAGAGCTGGGATCCCAGGGTGGAAGGTTCAGGGATGCAAAAGGTAAGGACGTAGGAGTGAGAGCAGTAGGGGCACACCGTGAAAGGATGATGAAGGCAGGGACGCAGTCTGTCCTCCAGCAAGCATGGGGCTTAGCACAGAGCTGCTGCTGCTAGGGTTTGAACTGTGGTCTTCAGGGTTCTGTACAGAGCCCTCATCCATTGAAACAGCATTTGAGAGCTTTTAGAGAGTCAGGTAAAAGTTGATGAGTGAGCAGTAAAAGTAATTTGAAAAACGAGGCTTGCATTTGAAAAGGTATTTCAAAGTAACATTTAATATTATTAGAAGAGTTGCATTCAAATAATACATTTAACCATTACTTAATGATCTGCATTTCAAGCTCTGCTGTTCTATGGCAGTCACCTTGGTTGTACCTACTAGCTTTTTCCTTCAGGAAAATGAAATCCCTTTGAATATGTTGCCCTCTGCATATCATGCATTGTGGCTATGCTGTCTCAAAGCTGAAGTATCCAAAAGAGAAAGCTTGGTTATCCTGAAAACAACCAAAGAACTACACAGTAAAGCAAAAGCATTTTCTCTACTGTTCTTGATACTGAGTTCTAGGCAAAAGTTTTTCAGATTCATCTACAGTCACCCTGCCTTGGCAGTACCAGCATTAAAGCAGTACAACCCTCCTTCACATGGATTTAACAGCAGTAGCATAAGAAGTAAAATGACTACAGTTAGTCCCATATAGAAAAGGTATAAAGTTACACTGCTAGAGATACCTTTAGGCCTATGTAAGTGTGTCCCTCCACCACCCAAGGAGGACTTGTCCTTTCCCCTTATTCACATGCTATTTATACTGATAAAAGATCTGCTTATATACTAAATTTTAAAGAACTTTTTCTTCTTCAGAATTAGATTCTGCTGCAGTGAAAGGATTCTGCAAGTCACAAGTATCTAAGGCCATTTAAAGCAGCCATCTGCAGAACCACAGGACAGAACTAAATGTCTGTATGAAGGCAGGAGTTCAAAGCAGTTTGTGGAAGGTAAGATCAGCTTAGAAGTTAGACAGTTAGACCTAAGTCACAGATTCTGTGATTAAAATGCACCACCACAGCCAAGGAGGAAGTGACTAATGTCTGATCCCCTGCACATCTGAAGTACAGGCAGCCAGAATGGGACATTCCCTTTTGAGGGGAAGGATGACAAACCCCTCCATCTAAGTAACTAGTTCACCACCTCCAGTTTGCAAGGAAACTACGTGAAGACATGGGTTTACAGCTTATGGGAGAACGTAAAAATAGAAGGTTTGATGGCAGAAAGTTGTCTTAGGTTTTAATAGCCCATTTGACAGCATCTTATCAGTATTTTAAGGGAAACACCCAAGTATCAAATGTAACCATCAGAAAGCTGAAAGTAAAAATATCAAATCACCCTGAGTATTAGCAATTTCTCTTTAAGAATTATTGAAGATGTGTAAGTAATGAACACAAATATTTTAAAAACATTCTGCTCCAATTTTCCAGTAATGCTTTAAAAGGATAACTTTTAACTTGTGCTCATTCCAGTACCATTGGAGAACATTAATAAATTATATTAATACATTCACATTCTTAGTGACTACAGTTTTATGCTTCAGTCTATCACTTTCCTTAACTAAAAAAAGAATCAAAGTAGCTGTAAGAATTCAAATTTAAGTTTAAGCATAAGCCTGTTGCAGTATCACCTTCATAGAGCATTACAGTATTAACATAGTAAACCATGATCAGTGTTTCATTATTTTAGTTTATAATACAAAGATGAAATTCATATTATCTGTAGATAAAATACACTGCAGAATAGCCTTCCACGTTTTGAAAAAAAGAAGATGAAACAAAACCATCCCTGACCTCACAACCTGGGGACATCAAACCACACATTTTGTATGTCCTGTTTTAATTAGCAAAAACAAGAGTGGTGAATTTCAGTACCCAACACATTTACCTCAGCTGCAGTGTCCAAATAACTCTAGTAGCATGTAAGAGTCCAGGTTATATCTTACAAAACCAATTTTTTGAAGGCAAAGGTGTATCAAAAAAAACAACCTAAACAAAAGCAGACAAAGCTTCTCACCATGAAAAATGATAAACATCCCTGCCCAGAAAAACCAGTATTGCAAATCGAGTCAGACAGTCCACTAAGTATGAAAATTCAATGTAGTCCATCTTCTCATTTAAAAAATATTCTACTAAACCTTTTGTTGTAGGCGTTGCTACAATGGTGCTTATCCATTGGCCATCAGAAGTGTCCTTTAGACATGCAGCTGTACTGTTTGGTGGTAGAACTAATCCCTATCTCCCACGTCCTGGGTGGTGGCAGCAGTGCAATTCTGAAATAACCTGCACCTTGAACATTACTGTAGTCATGGCATGGTGATGATCTTCCTACCTCTTTTAACACCTAGGAACAGCCAAATACATTCTTTTGTATCAAAAAAAAAAAAAAAAGGTAATTTTATTTTCATTTAATTAGGCTGTTATATGCAGCAATTTATATTTATACAGAATTATCTTCATTTAGTTGTATTTCAGAAGTTTCAAAGTGGCCTTAGTCCCTGAAAGAACAGTTTTTTAATTAAAAGAAAAAAAGAAATTAGAATATTTTTAGTCAAGTAATTAAAATTAAAAACCCTCAAGTAAATTACAAAATATTACTGCATAGGTTTGTCTTTTATGAGTGTTTATCTTTTATTTAGGAATTGCTAATCCTGAAGAATGCTATTATAGTACAGAGTTGAAATTACAAACATGATTAAGTCTGCAGTTATTTGCACAGTGCTGAGACTTATAAAATACATCTGTTTGAAATTTAGGTGATTTGTATAGAATAGATAAGTTTTAGGGCAAGTTAAAGAAAGGAGAAGTAGGAGCAGGCTTTAACTTCAGGAAATGGCTTATCTGCAAACTGATTGTATACTGACATGCAGTATTGGCTTTTTCTTAAATTTACTTTCAGAAGACAATTCCAAAAGCAGTTTAAAATCCTTACTTGAGAAGTTACTGAATAAATGGTACAATTGCTACTTTCACCAAGTCAAAAATATTCTTCCTCTATGTACAAAATCTCTTTAATCCTTCACATTGAGAAAAAGTAAAATAATACAGTAACTATGATAATTGCCACTAAACTGTACTTTTTTCTTTTCCCCCACAGGAGCTGAAGAATCCTGCTTTTTAACCCCACTCAGAAGCCCGGGTTACTGAAGAGCACTCCATAACAGCAGGAAGAAAACCCAAAATGTAGTTTCAAAACTGGGGAAAAAAGAATAATTGCAGTAAAGTTTTCCCTTTTTTTTTGCTGTTTGTTCACCACGACTCAAGGGTCTGACATATGGCTTAACTTTCCATGTTTTCAAGGAAGTCACATTCAACATTCTCTTCAAGCTGTTGCAAGACCTTTACGCCATTACTGCTGCCAGCACAGTCCACAGGAGGAGATGCAGGAGTATGTGAATTCTGGGACTCACTCCTGTTTGTTGTAAATGCACAACACAGAGTCTTGAAGAAGGGCATAAGCTGCGTGATGTGGGATATGGAGCGGAAGTTCAAAAGAGGAAACTTCTGCTTCTTGAAAATTGTCTCAGTGCTATTCATTTCCTGTAAGCAAACAAGTTGAGGTTTACTAAAGGTTTTGCACTAAGACACAATTTTATGGCTTGTCTGAACTCCTGTGCTATACTGTTTTTTATGCTAAGAGATCCACAGCCTACAACTGTATCACGATAAAAATAGTATAGGTGGCATACAGAGTTACTTCCATAGTTGGATTCAAGGTTCCATTATATGAAAGTCTCATAAATTCAGAAAACTGCAAATTTGGACTAGCCTTAAGAATCAAACAACAACCAGATTATGTCTGAGAAATACTAATGCCCGTATTTTTTTTCTGGAAGAATTAAAATGAAACCTTGATGGTAATTTATGGTAAAGTTTTTTTGGCAAAGTATGGCATGCGCTTTTTTATGAATACTAGTCCTGTCTGAGACAAATTGTTTTCACTGGGTGGTGTGGGAAGATTTAAGGTAACAATAGGAAAACTGCCTCTTGTTCCGTCACATTCAAATGCAATCATACATCTTCAAGATCTACATGCGAAAGCAGGGAGATAATTTTTAAAAGCCTCATGAATTTTATTAGACTATCTAAAACCCTCTTGCCTAACTTAAAATCTTGTCACTTGTTTAGAAAAGTAAGTTAATGGACTAAAAAAAAAAAAAAGATTCAAGTGAAGCATTCTTTCTTTACCCCATATTTCATCTTCAGCAAATCCATGATTCTTATAATGTGTGGTCTGCATTCCTGATGATTTTCTACCAGGTGAGAAGTCACAGTAGATGACTCTGTGTCCACCTCTGGGACAAATGCCCATTTGTACCTGAAACAAATGGATTATTTATTTGATAAGAAGACAGGCAGAAAAAGATCCTTGCTTGGACCATACGTAGTTTAGTAGAACACTGGTTTGTTTACAGAAAGGGCAGTCATAACTACAATTTTATGCTATTACAAGAGATTAATTTAATGAACAAGGATATTACTATCATGTCAGTATTTAAATGCAACGAGGTCCAAAAAAATCCCAAGTGCATGCAAAGGGAAAATGAGGAACAGTCTCTGTCTTTTTCTTCTCCCAATTTCTCCAAGTTAAAGAATCTTCTAAGGAGGGTGTTGAAATCCTCCTGCACTGACAAGACCAAATTGTTTTTCAAAATACCCCAAATTACATTTGTCTGAGTAACAACATCTACAACTGTAAAAAGAACTGGTGGCAAAATTATGTCTACCAGAAAATAGATCTGGGTTACTTTAAAGGATAAGAGTGGTAGCAACCCAGAAAACAGATAAGTAATTAGAGTACTTACATCTGAAACAATTGCATCCTATCAGGTGGAAATGAAAGCGCTGTGTCCAAAAACTTACAAGCTGATAAGTACAAAGACAGCTCATTCTGGTGTATGTCAGATCCACTGCCATCACTTGAGACTTTCTGTTTGCTGATCTTGCTGTTGGTCCTGTGTTAGTTACAATTAGGAAACATACCATTAAAACCTGAATCTACTAAATGTTTTTCATTCAGCAAACCAGAAATGTACATGTTGACACAAATAAGCACTCATACCTGTGCACAACAAAAACTACTCTTATTCTGTATGAGCATTGTGATTAATATAAAAGGCTGCAGAAGAAAAAGTAATCAAAAATATTCAGAAAAAATGGCAACACATTAAAATATTCAAATGCTGACTTAGCATCTCTTCTATTTTTGTATGCAACTAGTAAGTGGCACTGACTTTTTGAACTTATCACTATTTTAGCTGCTGAAAAGGGAAGTCCTAAACTGTGACTCATCAGTACCAGAAATACACAAGTAGAATAACAAAGAAATCCCCATTGTCTCCTCCCTATCTTAGAAAATTATGTAAATAAATAAATAATTAAATAAATAAGCAAATCCAGAATAAGCACAATCATTATCTGCTTCCACAAGTACTCTGTCAGATGAATGGTAATTCTTACTTTGATGGTTCATCTTCCTCAGTTAAATCTTCTTCAAGCTGTAGGAATGTCTGAATCTTTAAAGAAATAAATTATTTTTTCAGGGATGCTGAAACATTCATACAACTCAATCACAAAAGAGATATCCTTCACATAGTATAAGGAACCACAGACTCCTAGCTTACTCTTATGACTTGCCACAAAATAGCAAGTCATGCAAGAGATTTCATTTGCAGCAACAACAAAATTAATGAAAAAGGTATTTCCTAATGTAAAACTATTGTACATTAATGTAAAACTATTAAAACATTTCCTTTTTTCAAACAGGGAGTCTATTTTGGAGGAAGAGAAAGACAAAACGGGAAAAAAACACACACTAATTAGTTTCAAATTATTACTTATTCCTTACCAATTCAGTTACCATAATTGGCCACAATGAGGTTAGATGCTGAGGTGAAATCCTTAACAGAAGAACTCTGAAGAAGAGAAACATTTGTGCAGCAACTATAGAAGTCTGCCCAATACGGAGGTTCTCAGTCAGTCGTTCTGAAGTAAACATGAAAAGTAAACAAACAAAGAGTAATATTTTTCTGAAAATGTGTTGTTTTGGGAAATAAAAAATGCAGGCAGTCACAAAACAAAATTTGTGCTTTATCACCTGTTTTGGGTTGAATCCCTTGCACTGTACTAACAAAATTGTGATTCAGGGGAAGTCTGAAGACACGGTGGTTTTATATTGGAAATTTTTTTGTCAAAACTGACATTTAAGGAGAACAACAACTCAAGAGTGGCTGGAAAAGTGGCTGCCACAAAATAATCACATTTTCTGTTATATTACCAGACCAAAGTCTGGAACACAGATTCCTGTCCCCCTTGTAATGAGATTATTTATTTGTTAGAATTCAGAGATTCACAGCACTATAACTTTTGTTAAAATCTTTTTAAAAATGGATGTGTTGGAAAATAGGTGACATTCCTTTCCTAAACAATTTATATATGTGTTACAGCTTAAAAAAAAAAAAAGGCAGGTGAAATTACAAATCTTACCTTGTATTAAGGGAAGATAGAGATGATACTGATCAATCTCTCCACTAAAGACAGCGAAAGCTTGCCGCTTTAGCAACATTGCTTTCTGCTCAAAACTTGGGTACAATTTTAAGGCGCTGCTCTGCATATCTGTAATAGAGATAACAATTATCTACCACGTAAAAACTTCTTGAGGTTTGGGCAGAAAATAAATCCTATGTCCTGAAATGCCTTAAAAAGAAAAACTCACTTTGGTTCTAGTGATTGGTGAACTAGTCTTGCATTGTAAACCTTCAGCTGTTCTTTTAGAAAATCTGAAAAAGGGACTAAAGCTGCTTTTTCTTTTGAAGCTCTAGGCAAATTTATGAGGTCCTATCTCATTCTTTCCCCCAGAGCTTACTCCCCTGCACTCTCATGAAGCCTGAAGAGGTCAAAGCCTATTGCTCAAAGGTTTACTGTACTGGTGCACCACACTCCCACAGCTCAATGCCAATATAGAGACACCTTCAAAATTAGCCAAAGCCTTCTTGCTTTCTAACAGGGAACGTCTGCAAAAGGTGTTTCAGCAACTTAAAATTATGGTGAAATGTGAATTCAGGAGTACAGCATTAGCACTTCCAGAACAAAAATACTTGTGGTGTGTTTTAGACATGACCAAAACACAGAATTAACTTAGCACAGTCTTATTATCTGTGAATAAAATTGGCAATATAATCAATTATGCAGATGCAGCATTGTCTGTATTTTATTGATACATTAATATGTTAAAAAGTCACCCAATAGCTCAAAAAGCAAATAGATTTCAAATTAATATAGAAATAAGTTATCAGTAGCTGATACTTACTCATCAAATCTTTAAACATAGTTTTCTCATGTGTCAGAAGATGATCAACAATGGATCTCCAGCTGAGTAAGATACAGAAGGAATTAGATACCCAGAGAAAACTTTGGTACAGATTCACAGAAAAGATTCTGGTCAAGCCTTTCATACAATAAAGAGTTTCCAAACAGTATTCAATATGCAGACTCTTAGCTGGTTTAACACCTATTGCATTCTAGGTCCTCCAGCTCTACTGTACACAGTTCCCTAATCATTAAGGGGAGTATCAGCATAAGTTTTTACTTATGAACTATAACGTAGTTACACTAATTATAACTAATATACTCACTAGTAGAATTAGTAGTCAAGACCCATTTCTAACATTATTGCATTCTGTAAGAAAGTACTAAACAGAAATTTCCTTCCAGTATTAGCCATTCTCCTTTAAAGCCTTTCTTTGTGAATTCAGAATAGAATCTTGTAGTGCTACAGCCTCATGTCTTACTGAGTGCATGAAGTGTCCATCTGGAAAAAAGCTGGATCCATATACAGCTCGAGAACTTCTTTTTTCCAGGCTCGCTTGGTGTAGGCGTATCCGCTCAATGAGCTGAGCAACTGAGCACCAGCACGAAAACTAGGAATGTTGTAGGCACTGGGAGAAGAGAATAATAATTATATATATATATATATATATATATATATATATATATATAAAGTTAAGTTTATATGAACAGAAAATAAACTTCAGGGCTCCCCACAACTTCTAACCAAATTCTCCCAGTAATAGGCTATGTCTACAGGAGCTCATAGAGCAGCAGCAGATCAGCAGAAGCTCCTCACATTTTTTGTGTACCTTGTCAGGGGAGATATTTTCGGATGAGATGTGTCACAGCACAATACTGCCTGTTTCCACTACAGGTGTGTTTCAAAACTTCCCTGAAAAAAATTTCCAATAGAATTTTGTATCCCTGTCAGCAGACCCCTTTAGAAAGTACCACAGTAGGCTTCACCCAAATAACAAGTGTATATGTCGGTTCTCATGTCATTATCACCTGTATAAAAATCTCACACACAAGCCTTTTTCTCCTTGTGCTGCCCTATACAACATCCCATGCTAAATTTGGACACCATGTTCTGCAAGATGCAGCAGCACATTAAGAATCTGACTGATTTGGTTAGGGGTGAAGCAGGCAGAAAACACTGTAATAGACACAATGGAAAATGCACAAATGAATAGAAAATAGTATTTTCCCAAAAATTCTCTGCATCATTTTTAAACCAACCCTCCCCATCCCTGAGAGGGAGCATGGAAATGTCTTCAAACCCTGCTGCACCCTGAGGCTTGCTGGCTTTAATGCTTACTTCCCATTGACTCTCAACCTATCATCCCTTTTAGGCACGGCTGGTTGTATCTTCCCTGACCCTCTATACCCTGTTTTGCCCTCCACTGTATACTGGCTAGTGGTTTTGACTGTGGCCTAAGTAACACTTGTGACAAAAATCCTCACTTCCCCTTCCCTGCCATCCATGAGCGGTGGCTGGTGAAGTGCCCTCCCACACTTCAGTATAGATTAGTCTGCTCAGACAAACGTAGTAGCCAAAAGGTAAAAGCCAGGAAGAGGGGAAGCTTGGCAGCAGCTAAAGCAGAAAAAGCTGGAGCTCAGAAAAATGGAACTGGTAGCAAACAGGGAAGAGAAGGGGAGAGTTGCTTCCTTTCACTTGGCAGAGCGGCAGGAAGCAACCCTCAACAAACAAAAGGTTTCAGTTCCTGGGTGAAATACAGTTCATACCGCATTAGAATGGAAACAGAGGAGAGGACAAACAGACGAAAAAGCAAAAGTGTTACAGTGTGGCCAAAAAAACAATTAGTCTTAAAAAAATCACATGTGCAGAGAGGGGAGTCACCTGTGGTTGCGTAGGTAAGGAAATACGTAATAAAGCAAACGTGAAATCAATGGCACAGCTTTCTCCTTCTCGTCACTCCGGTAAACCATGTCCAAAAGAGAAGCAAGAACCTTAAAAAGGAAAAGAATATCCCTTTAAACCTCCAATTGGTATTTCTGACAAAAAGGGAAAGCATGCTGTATTTCAGGCTAGAATGCGTGTGCACATAGGATGTCTCAATAAAGTTTTAAGCTCCCATTTAATCTATCAGGAAAACCTACGTATTCTCCTGCTCAATGATATCAATAAACAACCACCCCACAGATGAAAGCAGCAACTACAAAACCTTTTCCTACTTACTTCTGCAAGGAGGGAAAGAGCTTGGACACTGTATATTGAAGGAGCAGAGGCAGAAACCATTGAAGATGGTACCACTGATGTATCTGAAAGAGGCAAAAATAATTAGTTTTCCCTTCAGACATGCTTAAATTTTGCTGTTTCCTATTTTTCTTCCCAAACAAAACCGTTAATTGCATACTGGTATTAAAGTGAAATGCTTCTGGGTATGTTGCCACAATGACATAACTCATGCTGCATGCTGTTCTGTCCTATATATTGCATGCATCGCTAGTAAGTTTTCCTCTGTATTATACACAATATGCAGATATTTACTAAACCCATTGAGGCTAACATTGTTATTGGAGGAGAATGTATTTTTTTTGTTGTTTTACTTTGTGTGTGTTACTCCCACATCACACAAACTACACACTATTTAACACCTTGTATTTTTCACTTAAATAGAAGAGAGGAAGCAGCAGAAAAGTCAGACAAAACCACATTACCGTTCACATCTTCAATGTTGAAGTCGTCTGGTAAAATCTGAGGCCGAGCTTTCACTTCTAAGTTCCGGCTCAGCCAGCTAGTCTGTTCCAGAGAAGAACCAGCAACAGTTCCTACAGCCTCCAAGATTTTTTGGGCCACTTCCTATAACATAACCCAGGTAACACAGGATCAGATGAAAGCTATTATCACTTAGCAGATCCAGCAAAGTCCTTTTTATATGGAACATCTCAGGATAACCAGAAGTAGTCACTTTTATCTCTTAGAAACATAAATACTTCTCTGATTTAACAATCTGTGCTCTAAAGATAACTAACTACTGCTCACTTCAAATAAGATCAGGCAAGAAAATGAGAAGCAGGAAAAACTTTAAGTTAGCTTAAGATGAAGGTTTTAGTCATGATTTGCCATGCAGGCCATTACCATTAACACAGTATCAATTTGGCATCAGTCCTACCACAATTTACATATTAGCTGTCATCTCTCAAAGACATGATCTGAATTGTTCATCCCCTCAGAAATGGCATATCAATGCCTTTATTGTTTTGAATACTGTTCCTTTTTATTCCTTTCACATTTGGAGACTATCAAGTGAGGCAGGGCTTTATTTTATGACAATACATCTGCTCCTATTTCAGTCTTTCCATTAGGTGTAAGCAAGACAGCATCAAACTATGAGCACAGTCACTTCAGCATATTTCATTCCCAGAGAAATGAAAAGCTGGTCACTCTATCAAAACCAAATCCCAAGTATCCAAAGCAAAGCAGAGGTCACTTTTGAAGAGGCTGTAAGATGGCAAGATGGCAAAACTGTCTTCTTATTATCATTATTGTTTTCTGGCAAGCCTCTAAAACAGAAGTGGAGATTCAATTTCTCTGTTGGCATATTAAAGTACTGTAACTGTAACACTGTCTAACCTCATACACAGCATTACTTTGGCTCAGACCTAAAGCTGCACTCGTGTAGGTAGTGCTTTAAGTGTTCTGGTGAAATCACTATCGGTATAGGAACAGAATCCTGCTCTAGCCCACCTCTCCTTTACATAAAAGGCGAGCTGACAGTCTTTTACATTGCCAAACACAGCTATGAGCTTTAAGGATAATTATGCTCCTAATTTTCCTAGATAGTTTTGAGATTTCAGTGCTTACTCATACGACATAGAATCATAGAATAATTAGGGTGGAAAGGACCTTAAGATCATCAAGTTCCAACCCCCCTGCCCACCTCACACTAAACCATGTCACTCAAGGCTCTGTCCAACCTGGCCTTGAACACCCCCAGGAATGGAGCATTCACAACCTCCCTGGGCAACCCATTCCAGTGCCTCACCACCCTTACAGTAAATAACTTCTTCCTCATATCCAATCTAAACTTCCCCTGTTTAAGTTTGAACCCATTACCCCTTGTCCTATCACTACAGTCCCTAATGAGGAGTCCCTCTCCAGCATCCTTATAGCCCCCCTTCAGATACTGGAAGGCTGCTATGAGGTCTCCACGCAGCCTTCTCTTCTCCAGGCTGAACAGCCCCAACTTCCTCAGCCTGTCTTCATACAGGAGGTGCTCCAGTCCCCTGATCATCCTCATGGCCATGAGCTCATGACGTCATACTTGTGTTATGATTTAAATTCTGATAAAAATCATAAAATTAAACAGGGAAACAGCTTTGAGAATTCCATAGTTACCACTGCGATTTCATTCATTTTTGACAAAATTTTGTTAGAGACATTCTGTGTATGTCTCTATTTGAGTCTCCCATATTTACCAGACCTGAGTCAAAACGTGTGGATGCACATTCACATATTATATAAGCATAGGTGAATTCAGAGACAAAATACGGATCAAGTCATCTTCACTTTTACTTAGATGTATAGTGCCAGACTTATGAATTAAAAGGAATACATGTATACACTGTACCTGCAAGTCTTTTTGGTCTTTTTTGTTTTCTAGAGTAGGTGTCCTAGTCACAAAGTCATTCAGTGTGCTGTGGGAAAATCAAGTCACTCCAAGTTAGTAATTGGACAGGTCTACTCAATGCACCTACAAACCTTCTTCTCTCTTATGCAGTACCTGAGAAGAAGAAAGTGTCCAGGAGGAGCCAAGTTCAACTGCACAGACTCTTTGAGAAGTCCTAATAAGGACTGGAAGTTCTCCTGCAGGGCTGAGACAGGCAGTCTGTCAAAACCAAAACAAAACCAAAACACATAAAAAGTCTTAGGTCAGTTAAGGGAAAAACAATAAAAAACCCTGCAACATACATGGGTAACATCATGGCCTAAAAGCTTCCATCAGGATCAGATCAGTACTTTAGATCCTGCCCCTTTCTAATAGGAATATGCTGGTTTGAATATACTCCAGATATTCCTCTCAAGAGCTATTGTAATTAGCCTGAGGGAGAAGAGGAAGGGACACAAGATGTCTCCTCCCATAGATTGGCTCTCTGAGGAGAATAGCTGAAAGGTGTAATTATTAATACTTCTGACAGATGTCTCCTGAAGTACAGCGATAACAGCAATGCTGAGAACACATACCAGATTAGGTCTCACAACCAGCAATTTTATCATATCGTAAACCAGTGTAACCCAACACAGCAAAATGATAACTTTAACCCAGCGCCCAGAGGTGATAAAAAGCACCAGAGGGAACATACACAGCAAGCAAGGTGTGACATAATGCAACCCTGAGAAAACCAATTCAGAGCAAATAAAGCTACATTGTGACCAGAGACTGTTGAACTAACACAGTGAACGCTTATAACACATTTGTTTTAACATGCTCTGGTAAGATCTGTCCTTATCTCAACCCTCTTCAAGAGTGCCAAAAAGGACTCTGGTGATTTAAGCCAGCTGGCAGCTAAACACCACACAGCCACTCACTCACTGCCCCTGGTGGGATGGGGGAGAGAATTGGGACAAAAAAAATAAGAAAGTTAAAATTAATGAGTTGAGATAAAGACACTTTAATAGGACAGAAAAAGAAGGGGAAATAATAATAATAATGATGATAAAAGAATTAGAATATACAAAACAAGTGATGCACAATGCAATTGCTCACCACCCACTGACCAATGCCCAGCCAGCTCCTGAGCAGCAGCCCCTGGCCAGCTTTCCCCCTGGTTTATATACTGAGCATGATGTCATATGGTATGGGATAGCCCTTTGGCCAGTTGGGGTCAGCTGTTTCAGCTGTGTCCCCTCCCAGCTTCTTGTGCACCCACAGCCTCTTTGCTGGTGGGGTGGTGTGAGAAGTTCAAAAGTCCTTGAGTTCATGTAAGCACTGATCAGCAGTAACTAACACATCAGTGTTATCAACATTATTTTCAACCTAAATCCAAAACACAGCACTGTACCATCTACTAGGAAGAAAATTAACTCTATCCCTGCCAAAACTGGGACACTGATCCAACAACATGGTATAAATATCCCTAAGCATAGGCAATATGCATACATCTGTAAATGCTAGCAGCACATGCAGTATGCCAGTCAGAGGGCTGTGTCTTCAGGAGGAAGAAAAGGAATAGTTTAGCCTACCAATCCACGGCATGTAATAGCTTACTGAATACAGTATATTGTACAGTCTGATATATTGCAAGGCTTCTGTGAGGAAAGCCAAGTACATGAAGAGTTTTGATCAAAGGAGTGTTTCCAGTCAACTGCCTGACCCACTACATGTCCAGCAAAAACTGCACCCATAGCAGTTTTATTGAATTTTTAAGTTCTCTATCCATTCATCTGGCAACATAGAACAGATAAGAAGAAAGATCGTAACAAATTATACAAGTTTCTTGCTAATGAGAGGCCTGAAGTACCGTGCAGTATTGGTATGAAATGAGGCTTTCAGACTGGCATTATCAACAGATCAAATGGAACATAATTTCATAGCCCAGTTACTTTGTGTCTATCTGTCACCTAACAATGAAGTAGCAATAATCATTTCTGATATTGTGTTCTGTGACACTGGGACACAAAGATCAAAGTAAAGCACAAACAGTGATGCTGGCTGTTATCCTAACTACAGTAAACCAGAAAGTTTCTTTTTATAATGGCTGAATTACCTTTGAATGAAAGCATAACTGAACTGCAGCACTGGAATATCTACAAGAGAAGATTTCTGAAAAATAAAAGCAAAACCACAATTATCTGCCAGAAGATTAAAAAAAAAAAAAAAAAGTTCCAAACTGTTGAATATTTGTGTTCAATGCTTTCTTCTTAGAAATCACTTGTACTCCAACAGGTGACCAACTATGTCTATACAGCAGTATGAAGGAATTCACAGCCTTAATAGAGGACCCTAGTCAGAAGCAGACACATCACTTTGGAACATCTGTTACAGTTTATTTAGAGCTGTAGGAGCTCCTGTAATGGTGTGCACAGTAGCTAAACTGACTTCCTTGAAAACCAACTGGAAGACAGCAGACACAATGTGAAGCACTGTTCAGGTAAGGGTAGAAAAATAGAAGTACATCATTAAGTTGTATATCTGCAGCAACTTCATGAAAATTGTCAGTGTCTTTGGTACTGGAGGACCCTATACTTTTTCATCACCAGTAACTTCTCTAGCAGAACATTCTGAAGAACGGACTTACACTGATGGATAAAAACACAGAAACGTATATTCTGGAAAAACTTACTTATTCAGGTGCAAAAGAGAATCATACATTTAGAAAAACCCAAACTTTCCTTCTAGCAATATTTAGATGACACATTGGAATAGGTCCAGAATAGAATATATTAAGAAAATGGGATTATCTTAATGGTTACCTCTTCGCCCTTGATTTGTGATGGTTTCTTGACTACCTCTTTGATTAGATGTAATATAGTGTCAATTTTCAATGTGTTAAGTGCACATATTAAGTCCACAAGAATAAGCTGAGACGCACTAGCCACTGGAACAATCTGACAAAACAAAAGACACAGCCCTCAGATCACTGTAGCAGGCAAAACATGAAGTTGAAAAAAAAAGCTTTTTGTGTGATTACTCAAATATCAATACTTATACAAAACATAAATTGGACAAGTTAAATCAAGCATGCAATAATTTGCCATATATGGATCTTCTCCCAACACCTTCATGAAAACAACTTCATTATGCTCAAATGAAAGCAGGAAAGAGGTGTTCTATGCCAAATAAATGCCAGTTTTATGGACTACAGCTCTAACCTTTCTATGGAAATAGAGCTGGTTCAAGGTCTTTAAAATACAATTGGAAAATTGCAATCTTAAGATTACAAACCAGCACTGAATAAAAAAAATGCCTGTTACTATCAGACTTAAACTGCTACACTGTCATTTTTATTTGATTATTTATCTAGTTTTAACTGTAGTCCTGATGCTTTATGGAATTACATGTAAATAGGAGTGTTTCAGATTTTTCAGTGACTTGCCACGTCACATGTAAAAAGCCCCAAAGAATCTGTAAACAAACGCAGAGTTTAGAACTGATCATATAAATGTAACATTCATCTAGAAAACTAAGCGTGCCTTTCTTCAGTTTCACCTTGCTTTTACTTTGATTCCTATGAGGTTTCTTGCTATTCCATACTGCTGCAACTGCTGCCATCAACTGGATTCCAAGTTGTGGTGTCAATGGATTTATGAAGTCCAGTATTTTAGTTCTTAATGTCTATAGAGGGGGAAAAACAACTGTCAATGCTCAACTTTGTAAGGCAAAGGCTGTCTCATAGTCTGTAAACATTCTTCCTTTTCCCAAAATATTCATAAAATATCAAAGAATCTCTTGATATACTTGGTAGTTAGACTAGTTTTAATATCTTGAGTTAGTTAGTGTATCCTCCTTACATATGGAAGGTGCATTTGTTGTAAAACATTGCAAAATAGAAAAAAATAATTTCTGTGTTCTATTCTCTCTTCTCCTACAGATATTTTCACTACATTTTATCAATATCCACAAACAAGAAGGGAAAGTCTAGTATTTTTATTCCTGCAGCTATATGTTCTACTGCCTGTGGAAGGTGCTGACAATTCAGGGGCGGTTAGCTCTACAGCAGTTATTAACAGAAGCTCACAGAAAGACCAAAACATTAAACAGATCAGGATGGTGAGATACACAGCAGTTTAAAAGGACTCCTACTTTAGTTGCTTTAAAGTAGACTGAAGAAGAGCCTTTAGTTGTTCCAAAGAAGTCAGTTGGTCTTTTTTGAGAGTCTTCCCTCTTTATAACACTCCAGAGAAGAGACATGGTATTAATAATGCGAGGTAATTCTTCCAAAATGGCATTCCTAGCGTTTCTCAAGTTTGCAGGTTCAACTAAACAAGAGGACTAGAAAAAAAAAAAAAAGAATATTGAAATACCTTATATTATGCACCACAGAGTAACTACTCTTAGGAGAGTTATAGACAACTAGGAGAATTATAGACAACTTTTCTAATGACAACTTTAAAAATAATTCAACTATTCTATTTCTGAAATATACTGCTGCTATTAGAATCTACTGAATTTGTTGTTCACTATTTTGGCACTGAGAATTGATTTGTCTAGTGAATTATTGGTAGTATAACATCCTCTTCTGACAAATGCTATAGAAAATAAAAATTGTGGAGAACACATCAGCATGTTATAAACTCAAAAGAAAATAGAAGACTTTGTTAATGACAGAGCAACTGTAGACAAGCTACATGGGAGTAATACTTGCGTGATCAAGATCATAATGAACATCTTGTACTTAGGATTAACTTCCCTGTCTTCAAATAAAAAAATAAGTTCAGTTCCTCTCCGTTACCCTTTTACTTTGTTTACTTCTTTTGGTTTACTGTGAGGCTTCTTTAAGGTTATCTTCTCGTATAAAACCTGCTTTACTATGTATATTCACCTCTGAATGGAAAAGTTTGATGAACTGCTGCCAAGGCATCAAATAAGTGGTAGGCATTAAGCACATACCTTTTTATTTTGAGTAGGGTGATCCAGAAGGCAGAAGTGACCAATGGTTGTCAGGCCTTCCAAAAGGGTTAGTGGATAATCAGGTGTAACATTTTCTCTTTTAGAAGTTAAGCTTTGAATGAAAAAAAAAAACAACAAAGCAAAACAAAACCCAAACCAGTTATCAGGCCAAGTGTTATTTCCTTGATTAAAAATTCCAGTAGAAATCTGCTTCTGTTCAATAGTTAAAAGAATACTGGAATGACCAGACAGGACTACCAAAACAAAGGATTCACAAACTACATTTGAACAACCCTGTTTACTTGTCTAGATCTTTCAGAATGACCACAAAACTTTAGCTTTCAATTATATTTTCCTACTCCTTTCACTTACTGCCTGTTCTGAACAGTATCACTGTATTTTTCTACTTCACTGTATCCCTCCTCAATTAGTCCTCCAAAATCCTCAGTCTTGTCAAAACTGGGAACTTCTTTTTCACTTGGATAGCAAGCAGAGAGGGATAAGAAGTATCACAGCTGCCAGTCATCCTTGCTGCTGGCCTCCTTTCTTCTCTTCCTCCAACTGCAGTGAGCCTGGCTGCAACAATACGTCCTCTGCCCCACCCAGCCTCGATGCCTGTATATGCAGCAGGGCTTAAAGATCAAGCTCTGGGAGCCACAGTGCTAAACCAGTAAGTTACTATGCACTACTCTGTAGCAAGGGGAACTCTTCAGCATAACAAATCACACATTGCAGACTCTTACCTTGCAAATGCTTTTGCAGATGTTTTCACAGCTTCATTTTCATACTGTTTGACAAGCTCATCCAGGTTTTTACATATCTGTACAACAAATGGTGCCACAGTCCAGCCTAAGGACTTCCCAAAATAGGGCAGGGAACCTGTCACTAAGGCTACCCAAGTGGGATGCATCCCGTGGCCATACTCTGGTTGCAATCCTCTAACCACAGCGGAGACAAATAATCCCTGTGAGGTTATTGGGTGTGGATACACATATTGCATTGCACCAATAGACTGCTGGAAATTAAGAGCCTGCTGCCATTCCTTAGAGAGGTCTGGTTGATTCTCCTGCTCCCCATGAGTCTGTCCAAGATGGTGCTCCAAGACAATCAATACCTGCAAAAGCTTCAGCAACTCAATCTGGAGTGGGTGTTCACTCCATATTTGATCATGCCCAAAATTTATTAGGTTCTCTTCAAAGAGCTCTTCTTCAGGAACATTATTAGCTCCATCTGCCATAAGAAACTCATACCGCTTCTGACTTATATACATAGATGCAGACAAAGAAAGAAGAACAAACTCCTGAATTTTGCATCTTCCTAGCAAATTGCATATGAACTCTACATTCTTATTTTCTGCTGCCTTTGCCATAGTAGCTAGCTGCGTCATCATTCTAATCAGTACTTCCACACTTTTAACCTGAACATCTCTGTTGCCAAGCACATCTCGGTGTGTGACCTTCAAGTAGCATGGATAATATGAGCGCAGAAAACTGAGACAGAGGTAAGTGAGCAGTTCTATTAGAAGAGAATGGGGACACATGGTTGGGGACTGAGTCTGGAGCTTGCCATAAAAACTCTGCCCTACAAGAGCTTCCTGATGGCGAGCTAAGAGGTTGTAAATAAGATTCAAATGTGCTGTGGAGCTGGTATCCATGCTTGTAGTAGCTACAGCTTCAATAAATTCTTTAGGGTTTGTTTTAAGCACTGCCTCCAGAACAGAAAAAGCATACAATACCCTCTTAGAATCATAAGGCTGCAAATATAGCAGCATGTGTTTGAACAGAGCTTCAATCATCTCCTGTTTTTCCTTCTGTTGCTTGAGCAACCTAGAATTGGTAATTTCCTGGAGCTCCAAGTCCACCTCTTCATCACTTGACAGAGACTCCGATGCCTGAGTCCTCTCAGAGTCAGCACGTACAAGGTTTAACGCTGCACTGGATTTGGAGCTTTCAGGAAGGAATGCACTGAGCAGACTCACATGATTTGTGGTCTCTTTGCCATCAGTTGCAGCACTGTCATTGTCCTCATTGCTCACTTCTTGCAGCTCCAGAGAAGGAGAAAAAGAGGATGTATTTTCACTGTCATGGCCTGTGCTGGTGTCTGCTGATTCTGTGTGCTCACTATTATCTTGGTCACCATCTGCTTCATGTAAGATAACTGGATTATAAGAGCCATCATTTTCAGGCTGTTCAGCTTTTAACTCCAGCTTCTCTGGGTCTTTTTCCACTTCTGCCCAAATTGCTTCTCGGTCCACAGTAGTAAACTGACTCAATGGAAGGTTTTCCTCAGAACTGCTCTCAGAGATGCCAGACTCTTTCAAAGAGGCCTTTTTCTTGCAAAGCAAATCACGTATATCTTCTGGAAAAAAAATTACTTGTTTTGGGGTTTGTTTTTCAAAAAGAGCATGTAATTGTCAATTTCACATACAGAAACATAGAACAGTTTGGGTTGTAGATTACCTTTAAAGATCATATAGAACAAAACATGCTTTATATTGAAGACATCGTTGTAAGAAAAAAGAAAAGGTTACAAAGCTCTCTGCTCTGGTATTAATTGTAACGAGTTAAGCTAAAAGAAAAATTAAAAGAAGTAATTGGTTAAGGCAAGAATTATCTATTTTATTTTTAAGTGCTTGAGCAGTGCTAACCTATTGTATGTGCAAGAGAACAGGATCAAAACATTAAGCTGTTTCACTTATGCTATGACTCCCTAGATGTGACAAATTTTTTTTATGCTTCCTGAGCATAAAGTGTTTGCTGAGATCAGAAGGGAAACGAGAAGGGTAGCAACAGAGGAACCGTGTTTGTATAGCATCTAATAAACAGGTCCTTTTGGATGCTATAAATGTTTGTCATCTAACTATTTGCCAATCAAGACAGAAAACCAATTATGTAAGCTGACAGCTAGATTAACAGTAATCAGACAGACAGTGACAAGGAAGTTTCTTTACACAAAGCTACCAGACACTTCTCCACCGACTTCCTGCTCTGCTCCAGGAACAACCCTGGCTACTTGAGCCAAATGGTGCAGCATCTCATATCCATACCATTCTCAGCAATCCCAAACCTGAACACATTGACAGCCTTCACAGGACTTTGAACTTGGAGCAAACCCTGGCTCCATGCCTGTCTTGGTCTTCCTCAGCTGCTCCCCACAGGTGTCTGTCACACTTGTCACACACATTGTGAATCACATATGACACACAGATCATATGTGGTTCACAGTGGGTCTTATTATGGGTCTTAAAATGGACATCTTCCAGCTGTCAAATTCAGCTTGTCCACATAAAGACTCCCTGCCACATTCTTAACTTTAGGTGGCTGAAGGTCATCTTCCATTCCAAACATCTGTCTTTGCTTCTACATCCTAGCTCTGGGGATCCTTGAGACATATGCCACAAGGGCTCAGCTCTCCTCTTGAATCAAGGCAGATCTTTGGACAAATACATTTTAATTTTCAGAATTCAGCAGAATTAGAAGGGAGGTTTTGTGTGCTGTGACCTAGACAGCAAGATGTTCCTCACAACCTCTGGTTATTAACACAATGCTGAAGGAATCATTAGCAAAATATTCTGAAAAAAATAATTTGATACGAGGGTGCATTGTGTTCAAGGGCAAGACTGGGTGGAGAGAGTAAGATTTGCCTGTCCATCCTACCGAGAGAGGTATCCTGTCATCCTACTGAGACAGTTCGTGGACTGACACAGTCACCAAACTGCTCCTGGATTTCATTTGGTTGCAGACCTAGTTTTGCTCGAGAAGGGATCCTGTACACAGTGAACACACATGCAGTGTGGATCATCTGGGAATGGCAACGAGAAGTGTGGCACAAGATCCCAAAGCAAAGCAGGGAGCAATCCAAACTAAGAGTGTAGGTGCAGTCACCATAACAGAAATGATCATTAGGCCTTCAAGTAGCATAACTTACTCCTGAACTCTGTTTTAGGCATCGCTATAGGTACTAGGATGAGGAGGAATCCATGGAACTGATGCAAGACAACTCAGGGTAACAGCATGCCACTGTATTTCAGAGACTGCCTTCAGTCGGTGTTCAGGAGTATGCAGTGCTATATTAGCACTTACAATTTTAGTCCAAGAACAGTTTTACCTGCTGAATTTTTCTGTTTGATGTAGTGGATGGACGTGCGCTGTGTCTTTGGATGAAGCAGCAGCAGCAGGACTGGTTCAAGAATCCGTGCAACATCATTAAGTGAAAGAGCACGGATCAGCCAGCCCTGTGCTGCAGCACCAATTGCGCCATCTGAACAATTGAGACTGTCCAGTACCACAAACAGAGACCTGAGTGAAGAAATCAGAATGAAGAAATACAGTTGAAATCCCTAAAAAGGTTAATTCAAACAACAAAATAGTGGCAGGGAACAGACATAGTGCATGTTCAAGTAAGCACCGGTCAATGGCTCATGTCTTCTAATGACAGCTTGATCATGCACATTTTCTGGAACTGAGGTCAAGTACTCATGCGTTTGTAAAAGCAAGGCCAGACACATACTCACACTCTAGAAGAGCAGCATATTTTAAAGTTCTTTCACATATTCATTTAGACAGATTCTTAATGCTTTTGTCCCATTTTATACAAGGTTATGGTCTTGTAAATAGGAAGTAAAACTGTGAGATTTTTCATAAGTAGCTGGTTCTATTTTCTTTGGAAATAAAAATGCGTTATGCAGAAACTTGTCTACAAGCTACTCATATGAAGCTCTTTCTATAGAAACTTTCTTCATACAAGAAAATGCACCACGCGTACAAGGTCCCCCATGCTTTGCAAATGTAGTAAGATCTTCCTTTTGTTCTTGTTTCTCTTTTTGTCTCTACAGAGAACTTTTTCCTACCTCAGAAAAAAAGAACATAATAAAGCTTGATACAGTTAAACATATAAATGTAAGTCCAAGACAGTGGAAATGGAAAATACCTATCAAAGGACCGATTGTGAGAAGTCACTCTGCTGCCTTGGATCTCTCTGGTCAGGTGCCACATGACAGAGAATCTGAACAGTGCTTCCAGCCTTGTCCCCTGTGCAAGAAAACAAGACAGATACATATTTTTTACAGCATTCATCTTTAAGTAAAGTTTTAGTGATTTTTAAACCTTTAGCAGAACAATAGCTACTGTGTAGGTGACTGCTAATCCTTCTCAGGTAGTTTTCTGTCTTGCAATAGACTAAATCAAAATGCCATATACCCATGAATGCACAACCAAAACAGCCACAGTGTTAATAGGAGCAAGAAAAGATGTGCTGATACACCGAAAATGTATTTCAGGGCTCTGGTGTATAAACACTTAAGTATTGGTTTGGTGCTAGGGAGGTTTAAAAGTTGGATGACAAATGGGAAGACACTCGTATATTAGGTAGTGTTTGTTATTGGTAATTTTGTTTGAAAGCTTTTAAAAGATTTCCAAACTCTTAAGTTGCAAAATTGTAAGAGCAAATGTATGAAAACAATACGGAAGACTGAAGGTGGCTGTTTTAAGTTTTATTGTGCAAGGCACTTCTCACAAATACATTGTAAGCTATTAAGTAACTATTCTGACTTACTATTAAACTTAGTCATTAAACTAGGTAATTAAAATAATTAATAACTGGGTCACTTAAAATACAGCTAACTTATTATGAGAACTAAATGCTGAGCCAACATTACGTTGACATACATTTATAAAGCAATAAAATCTTTTGTTGGAATATGTAGTTTACAATATGAACATAAAATAAAATTGGTTTAGAGTTTTTGGTGGAGCTAGGTCAGTTTGGAAACACTGACAAAAACTGCAGGCTTTTAGAAACTACATGATTTGGGCTGAAACTAAAAAGCTCCAGTGACTGAACTTGTATCCAGGGATTAAGTTTAGCAGTATTCCTGTGATGAATAAATTCCAGGAAATTGTAAAGTCATGAACAGAGTCTGTCAGACTCTTGGAAGATACAGAGACCATGGAAGTGAAGACATGGAGTGGAAGGGAACTGGAAGCAGACTGAGAAGCACTGGAATAATTCTACAGTGATGAAGGGATTTCAATGAATAAAGAACTTACTTTATCATGATCCAAAAGTGCATGGCAGATAATGTCTTCGCAGATATTTGCTGATGGTGCCAAGCAGTGTAGCCTGTAGAACAGCTCCACACATGCAATATGATGCTCTCGTGTCTCTTTGTTCAGCTGATTCCAGAGCACACAGGCTACTCTCTAGGGAAAAATAGCATCAACAAGTAATTTATATTAATAATAGTAATTTATTCCCTAACTTAAAAGCTTTCCATTGCGCAAATCCCCTCTACTACCAAAAGACATTTCCAAATCACCTTAGTTTAGCAAGGAGCAAAAATTCAGGTTATACATTCAGACCTAAAGGAATGTAACTCTCCTACCCTAGTAGGACAGATAATTCAAATGTATGTGCATGAGAAGGTAAGAAAAGCATTTCTGCTTCTATTTTCTGGGTCAAAACTTAATAGATTGTTCATGTGTCAAGCACAGCAACTGGCAACACGGTAATTAAGAAAAAGATCTTGGAACCAACACTCATACCAACACTAATATCAAAAAATGTTCAGGAGAAGAAAAGAATCTTTGAAATGTGTATACTAAAACCAAGGAGGATTACTCAGCCATTAACATTTTCTCTTATCTGAAAATTTAGAGTGGTATCAAAGTTTTCCAAAGCATAGTTTTCAACATAATGAAACCAAACCCTTCAAGTCAGAAATCAAATATATCTACCTCCAAGAATTTGGGCACAAAACCCAAATAGCAATTTGAAAATAACCTTTCACTTTTGAACATTCTGTTGAGAAACACATGCAGAAGAATGGAATTGCTTTGCAATACTTGTGGAAGCAAAAAAAAAGCAGTGTGTCATTGTTACACAAACATCCTGCCCCCAACATCCATTCAAATAACATTTGCTTTCCCCCACCATCCTTAGAGGTTCAATCTAGTTGGGCAGTAAAAAAGGAAAAGCAAATTGACACCTGGTAGAAATCTGTTTTCTCTGAGATGATCTTTAGGACTCCAGGAGCAATGGGAGGAAGGGTGACCATCTGTAGCTTTCCAAAGAAGGGGTTGTGGCCAGACACTTTGTATCTCTTCATTCTATCTTCTATCACAAGCGCCAGTGACTGGGAATGGTTGATCACCTCCAGCAGCGTGAAGATGGACACATTCTGCACATAGCAGTCATTTATGCAACAGCATATTGTCATTAAGGACTTCAGCCACAGAGGGAAGCTGGCATCACAACCTTCTCAGAGGATAAGTGAAAAAACAAAGAAAAAAACTTTTTTTTTAATAATCACAAGGTTGTGGTCATATTTCCAAGAATCCTTCAACCAAGCTCAGAGGACCAAGAGTCAAAAATGACTACCTAAATCCAACTGCCATGTTGGATATCATCAAGTCCCTTACTTCATGAAGGACTTGCTTCAGAGCAAGTTATATTCTTTTCCCTATTTCTCCCAGCAGAAAGCTCTTGCAGGACCTTGGTAACTCAGTAACTAATGGATTTCTGCTTTCCATTTTATGCTTACTCACACCTAGTTTTTACAGCTGCTGCTTTCCAGCTCTCATTGTCAAAAACCACAGTGGTCTGCTGATCCAAGGATGCTCTTTCACATAGCATTGAGGCATATCATTTCAGAAACGGTGAAGCACCCAAAGAACTGATATGGCTAACATCAAGTCAAGTCATCTTTGCCTATCCTGAGTGAATAATCAGATACATTTTTATTAAGGCTAGACTGGAAACAGTCTGAAGTACGAGTTTTGGCTTCAAACCCAAATGCTTTAACTGCTTTACTATCACAGCTACTCTTCCTTCTCCACATCAGACAACTTCTGTATCACATTTAGCCCAGAACTTCATTATCAGAGGTCTTTTCTTTCTGTCTTTAAACCTTACTGTGCTCTCCAGGATGTGCAGTTGAAAAGAATTTTGAAAATAAAACTTCTATAACCCTAGGCTGATATTTCAAAGAAACATAATTATGAAAGCAAGCCTTGTAAGTCGAGCTACACTGCTGACCACATGCAAGGCACTGCAAATATGCAAATGTCCGTGTCAGGGAGACAACTCGCCCATGTAGATGATGGGCATATCATCACATTGCTGAGGAAGACATCAGAAATTTCTAGTGAGGTGAGGATAAGAACTCAATTTATCCAGTTTCTCACCTTTCTATACACTATAAGCCTATCTTGTCAACTGGTCTTCAGGCCAATAACTGCTTCTGTTAAAGCTAATGAATGAAATTGAACTCCCAGAACAAACAGACCCACCAGTTATACAAGATTATTCTTTCTTAGTTTACATTGGACTGGACTCCTTTGAATTCTGAGGTTTATGGAAAGAGATTATTTTGCTTCTGGTATGGTTGAGAGCTCCAGTTTTCTACCTACACCCATCTTCCTCTAACATAACAGATTTCCTGAAAGCCCTGAACCATGCCGCAAGGCTACAGGCCAGAAGGTCTTTGCATCCCTTCAGCTACAAGTTTTGTAGTGAAAGCTTTCAAAAGAATGTGAATTATAAAGCTTGGGAAAAATTGTTCCTCAGATGCAAGACAAAAACCACATGCTGATGTGGGGAAGTCTTTAATTCACATGCAACTTGCCTTCAGCCCTGTCAAAAGACATTACTACTGGCCCATGTCACACAGCTCACACTGCTATTCTCTAATGTTCAAGTTTCCTAGTAAAGAATCTTTTCTTACCAGGAACATGAAACAGAGAGAGATACAACTGTTCCATTTCTTCCTCCGAAAGATAGACTGGGAATGTGGTACAATCCAACAAAAGGTGACAAGCTGCAGAGAAAGCTTCCTTGCAGTCACCCCTAAGGGGTCCCAAGACAAGCATCACTTGTTCAAAGTCCCACTCTTCTTCTTCCTTTTCCTTTTTATTACCAGAGTTGTGGTCAGAAGGAAGAGGATTAGAACTCTTGTTCTTGAATGGTGACCCTCGAACTGAGAACAAGTCTGAAAGCATTCGTTTAAACTGAGGTACAGTGATTTGCTTCGTATCCCATGGGCTCTTCTTCTTGCTACCACTTTCAGGCAATCTGTAGCCATTCTCTTTTTTCTCTTTTCCACTCAGATTCATTGCTGAGATGCTTTCGTTATTTGTTTCTTGAAATCGCATCCCAAAAATGTATTTACTGGAAAACTTGGCAACCAGCTCTTGGATGCAATATAAAGTCTTCTGAATGCTTCCCCCTTTCTTCCATACATCATCTCTCTCAAGGGTCACAGTTGGCACCCCCAAGTGCTGAGAGAGCTCTGGAGAGGAAGTGCTTAGACCAATTCCACTGTCTTCTGACTTCAGGGGAGGGAATGATGTCTCATCCTCCTCCTGCAGCACAGACTTAGTCTCCAAGGTTATGTCCACATTTTCCTTTTTCACTGGGCTCTAAAACAGAAATGTTAATGTGGTTAATGTTGCACTGCATAGATCATTTTAAACTACACAGAACTGTGGCAGGCACTAGGGAAGACCAACGACAGAAAAAAACCCCAAACCCTAGTATTTGCAATTTCCAGATTACTTTTACAAAATCATGAGACACAGTTATTTGTATGCAACTAATTTCAATTGCATTTAAAACCTAACAAATGTTTGTATAATCCTCACACCTTGATTCATCAAACACCAACAGATCCACAGCTACAAATGGAAATGTTTCCTTAAAATCAATTCACCACTAGAACAGTATTACATATGTTGGATTATTTCTACTCAAATGCATGTATCTGTTCTACTGAAAAATTCTGGCAGGCTGTGCTTGTGTGATTGCTTTATGCCATCTATTCCTCACTCCCTATCATGGTCTTTTCACACAAATAATACCACATTGTGTTAAACTAAAATATTAATTGAAAACCTTGCAAACCCAACCAGCTGTAAAGCTGGGCTTGATTTGCAACTTGAATCTTTAGCAACTGCATTATACTGAGTACTTTTCAAAATCATTGAGATCACATTCTTCTGAAGAGGTAAGATTATAGCTCCAGTTTCAGACAAGACTATATACTCCTTCACAGTCACAAATAATTCACACAAGTCAGAACTTAAAACCCAGTAAGTCTAACAAGGCAGCAGATAGCTCTGGAAGGGGTGAAAGAAGGTAGGTTCAAAAATCTTTATTGCTGCAGTTATTATGCAGGTTTAAGTTAAGAGAATTAGCATTTTAAAATGTTATGTCACTAACAATTTCAAACATTTAGAAGTAGCTGAAAACCACCTACCCCATTTCCACTTCCTGTCTCAATGTCCAAGTAGGAAGGAGGCATTTGCACTTTGCTAAGCACCTTAAAACAGGTCTTTAAGGCATGAGTGAGTTCTGGTAAACCTAATACTTCCATATTTTCCAGGAGAGACTGCACCATATAACTGAGCATCTGTGGAAGATACTGAGTCTGCACTTCAGAGTAGAGCTCCTAAAATAAATAAACGTCATTTAAGATAGCTATCACATATTACTGTCTATATTCATATTTCTGTCTATATTCAATATTGTCATATTCAGCTGTCTAACAACACAGGTCAGTGATTGATAAAGTCAGTTCATGAATTGTTAACCTGTACAAACCTACTTAAGCACTATTCCGCCTTTCTTCATTCTACATGATGAACACCAAATCATACTCCAAAAATCTTATTATAGCTAGCCAGCTACTAAGAGACCCAAAAGCCCCAGGAAATTATTTCTCAAGATGCAAAAGGTACACTTTTTCTTTCCCTTGACAGAATCACCATATTTTAAAATGCAAATAGTTTTTATTTTGCTAGGCAAATAGCATGGGTAGCCATACATAAGTCAGCACATAAAACTATACTTTGCAGGGCATAGCATGCATATGTACACATATGTCAATTTGCCCATTTTCATCTTAGGTAATCACAATATGAATTATTTGATTTTAAGTTTCTTAAGACTTCAAAGCAGCTTAATGTTGCCTTACCAAAGGAATCACATCAAGAAGAAACACCAACAGCGTGCAGAGCTCTGAAATTGTGGGAGGAGTGCTAATATTTTCAAGAAGATATCTTGTCTGTGTGGATTTGTTTCTGGATGGAGAGAAACATTATTATGTAAGCTTTTTTCTTCTCAAAATTCGTATTATAATAAAAAGCTTCACTAAACCCAGCACAAAACACTGAACAGCCAGGCTTTTTGAAGCAAAGTAAAATGGAACTTCTAATATAGCAAGATAAAAAATTCTGTCAAAACCACTTTATTGTAGCTTGCATGTGGGATACTACAGTACTTCTAATTTTCAGATTGAATCTCTGTGCAATCTTACTGAAGTATAATCTTCTCCATTGTATTTAGAAACCAATAGAATGATAGATATCTCTATTTTTCTTGAAAACCCACTTGTTCTTCCAAGAAAGACCTCTCAGCCTCCCTTTCCAAAACTTTTTCTCCTCTGTCATTTTAAAAATAATTTCTTTTGTTCTCAGGTTGCTACTTTACATCTAATCATTTACCTGTTTGCATTTTTAATTACTTTAGGATTCAACTTGCATACCTGTCTAATTCTAACATGCGTTTTGTCCCTTCCAGAATTTAAATGTTTCAGTAAACACTATTATCTTACACAAATAGCTCTTAAGTGGCATTTCTAAGAGGAACACTACTGTTTGACAACATAAACACCTGAAACATTCTTCAAAACATTTGGTCATGTAATCCCAAAGAAAATCTGTGCTTAAGGATGTGATCAACAAATTGACTGTCTTGACGATTTCTGAAGCATTTTTGTTCTCTTTTATTGCACTGTATGAAAGGAAAAAGAAAAAAAAAACAAACCAAAAACAAATGTTAGTGAAGATTCCAAGAGCATGCACATTACAGTACTAGCTGATGTGTTCTGAAAACTTCCCCCCCTTTCTCTACAGGCTAAATGATATTGATTGGTTTAGATCAAGGACTAAGTCATTCTGGAACAGCTAGAGTTTAAGCATCTTTCTCCCAGATGAAAGAAGTCAAGTCTTCAACTTTGAAAATCAAAAGGCTAAGAGTTCTGCCACCAGACTGATTTTTGGCCAATATTAAGTGGGTTTAATCAATGCAAATCATGTGCAGTGTACTTTATTTTCTTCTCTGCTAACGAAGAGAAATCAATTGTGTGTGGGGAAAAAAGGAAGTAATAGAAAATCTGATTTTCCATACAGAAGGTCACTTTAACAACCTGACCTTCCTTAAATTGGTCAGATTTTAGTAATTCAGTTTAATATAACTGATAGAGTTTCAGTTCATAATTGAAAAGTTGTAGCTATACCTTGTAAGTATGCTGCCACTTTGATTGTAGCTGAGTTCAAGATCAGAACCAAGTGCATCCTTGCAGTAGGAATAAAAGGCTCTAATAACTTCAAGGAAGAGATCCCCAACAACCTGTGGCCCTACAAATGAAGGAAAAAAGAATCTGGTAGTTGCACCAAAGTGATTGCTAGGCAGCTCAGTTGCAAACTTGTATAGACTTAAATTAGGGGTAGGTAGATGAAAAAACAAAACATTCACCCAAGCAGGAGAAAAATGCTTTTTAAAACGACAGATTTTCCAGTTACAATAAAATTAAATATGTGGCTAAATATATATATATATATGCATGCATTAATTCTACTTAAATGTCACCTGTTGTTCATTTTAGGAAATTTAATTAAGTGATGCTTGGAAAGCCATAGTACTGGTTCTACATTAGACTTAAGTCACTTCAGTAAGACACCTACACTGCAATCATTTATAAGTGGCCACAACCATAACCATGAATCTGCAGTTCATGCGCCAAAAATACTCTCCATGTCTGTAACCATAAGAAAAACAATCAGATTAACCTATATATGTTTAACATAGCAGCCTTGATTAAATTTCCAGGGACAGAAGATGGAAAAATAAGCAAAACGAGACAGTTTAAATGCTGAAATAGATCAAAAATGCATATTTATACACAGTTTTAAGAGTAAGGTACAAAAGTTAGGTGTGTGGGGACAACTGCATCTAATTTTCAAGGGTCACTTTTATTATTTTATCTGAAATTGTCTATAAAGGAGGTGAACCAATAATAAGTACAATACCCTAAACATGGAAGCATTTAAAGTGGCATAAAAGGATTCCAATGAGTACTTCTAAAAAGGAAAAGTGAGGTGAAAGGTTCCTGTTATGTTTTAGTTTGCTACCTTTAAGAAGCTGTGCTGCTGAATCCGTTTCAAAAGGAAGTGAAAGTCATATTGACTTAAGGCTTAATAAGTTATATTTTGTGTGCTGATTGCATCAGAAAGTTTAAACTATGCAATGCAGCTCAGCTAAATAACCCTGATTTGTAGTTCCGATTAACACTGGTTGTCAGCCAAATAAAACACACAACAGTTAAAATATTTGTCATCTACTTTCTAAATTAAACTAATCCATAAATTTCTAAAGCAACAACCCTAGTGTCTTCTTCAGCATTTTTGTCAGGAAATAAAAGTGCTCTATAAAAGAAACTTCAATTACAATAAATTTTGGGTTTGGGGTTTGTTTTTTGTTTGTTTGTTTGTTTGTTTGTTTTTTAAACAGCTAAAACCAGTGGAAGGAAACATTAGCACCACTGTCTTACAAACAGACTAACAATTGCTTCTACTAAGGTAGCATTCATTTGTTAGATAAGAAATAGAGAATCCTTATTTTTCCTGGCAGTGCTTTGATAATTCTTTAACAGGAAATGTGCTTAAAAGTACTTGCCTGACCCATGAAAGAGGATAAGCCTACCACATACAAGATCCTAGGAAACAAACTGCCACCCAAGGGTTTAGTCTCAGTACATGAGTTTTGTTCTAAATCTATGCTTAGAACATAATTTCAAAGACTTGTCCGCACATACACAGCTCTTACAGAATACTATTAAATCCTAAAACTCTGTCAAGTCATTTTGGCTTAGTTTTCACACAGAGAAAGGAGAACTTGACCTTTAAAACAAGGGCCAGCAGAGCCTCACCCTTCTGGCACTGACAACTTCATGTACACAACAGGACAGACATGTGACAGGGAAGAGGAGAAAATTCTTCATAGCTCAGTCATAAGGTCTAAAACTATAGCTCCCACAGCAGCATCAGGCTAGCACTAGCAAGCAGTGCCACTGAAAGAGGTATCCCTACCTCCTCACACACATAACAGGTTATTTCCAGTTGGAATACCTGCAGGTAAGTGGTACTGTCCACTCTGGCAGCAGTACCATCACACACTAGTTGCTGTGGGACTACACTGTCTGGAAAAGCAACAGAGTCATGAGAGTCTGATGCATGCATCTAGGGAGTCCTGCAAGCACAATCAAGCACTGGAAACACCCAGGCAAAAGCAGCAGTTTTCTGCAAAGGAGCCTCTTTATAAGACAGAACAAAAAGAGGTCTAACAGTGTTTTTAGAAAATAAGCTCCAAGGAATGAATTGAGTAAAATATTGAGACTAGGGCAGAAGTAGTTCTTTTTAACAGGTCCCCCAAATTGCAATTATGGGCACAGAAGAGTGTTATCCTCCCTAGGATAAATCCATCCTACAATGGAGTGCTCTGCAGAAGAGCCAGAGGTAACCTGGAGGGGATGCTTGCTCCAAAGCACCATTCTGAATGAGGTCCAAGGCAGGGAACACAGCTCCCTGCACACTAATAAACAATGCATGCATATTCAGAATTAGGAAGAACTGTGCAGGGTGTGTCTTAAATCCTGCTGTCAAAGGCAACTGACAGCCAAGTTCTAACAGGCATTAGCAGTCATAAGAGAAGTGACAAGCTACATTACCTATTTCAGGTTTGTCAAGGAGACTAACTAGGATGCGGAAGGGTTTCAAATAAGCTTGATGCTGTTCCTCTGTATCAGGCTCTGGGAATTTCTGCTGTAAAATTTCAATCAAACTCTAGTAAAAAGAAAACATCAAATTGTTATGGAGAGAAGAGAGACTGCTATTTTACTAATACCTGAAGTGTTTCTAAATTTGATTTTGTTTTGTACCGACTACAATTGAATTTCAATTTTCCATTAAGGGTAAACAAATCAATGACATCTTTTCATCATCTGTACTCAAGAGCTGTTGTTATTCAGAGAAGCATTTTTAAATAATTCAGGCAGTTCATCAAAGATGCTACATTTTGGTTTTGTTAGATTCCATTTGTATTATAAGCGCATCCAATATTTGGATAAATACAGCAGAGCAGGCATCCAGGTAGATGAAAATACAACCACCAAAATGGCACTATCTATAGGGACAGAAAGTGAAGGACAAACCAAGGAGCACAGTGAACAATTCTAGATTCAGTTTGCACTAACATTTGAGAGGATCACAAATACATCTGTATGCAGCAAACACCAACCTCAACTAAAAGATCTTTAGAGTATTTTCCAAAGAAATAAATAGCATGGTCTTCTGAAGTTGTTGAGTCTGGAGCAAAAGTACCACCTTTAATATCAGAGCCTACAAGATAAACAGAGGCATCAGGAGTACACAGAAACGCTACAGTACAGAGCACTACACAGATGCCATTTATACAAATACTGAAATTATACCGCATATTTAACCTCTGTTGTTTCAACACTTTGCTTGAAACAAACTCACATACTTCCCAAAGACAACCCACATATCACAGCTTGAGGTATCCTGATGTGCTATACTGGACATAAATGAAAACCAAGGCCTGGTCCACACATGGGGTTAGCAAGGAATGCCTTCATACAGCTACTTGGCTGCAGCTCTTGCCCTGATCACTTTTAGCATCTTCATGCTAAAAAGAGGCAGATGAGGAGAAGCTTTAGCTCTCTTATAGCCTCTCCTTTACAATTAAGCCCATGGGGGAATTAATAGACTATTACTTCCAGAAAAGCAAGGTTAAAATAGCACCCACTCTTCTTAGTCCAATGAATCACTTCAGAATAAATTGACTAGAGACTAGAAATAATCAGATACCCTGTGATTCAGGACAGCGAAACGAATTAATCTGTGAAGAGTAGACTTATTTGCCAAATAAATGCTTAATTTTACTAATCAGATACTTAATAAATGGCAACTAAACAACACTTTATTTTATCATCATTCATTAACTGCTGAAAAGGTGTATTGCAATTTTAAGCACTGACTTTTTTTTCCTCTTAGGTATTCAGAATATTTGATATCACTGTATATTGTACAGTACCTAGCAACCATGCATATAATCTTCTATTGAGTGACATGTCTCTTCTCAACAATGTTTGTGTAGCAGCTGACAGAATATAGACTAAATCAGTCCTGTGCAATAGAATAGTGCTTTCATTGCAGTCCTAGGATGAAAAACAAAGGCATTTCAGCTGCTTATGAACACTGAAACAAGTCAAAGAGGTAATGAGTTGGTTTGGGTGTTTTGTTGTTTTTTTTTTAACAGGTGATATTAATGCTTTGGGAAAAAAAAACAACAACAAAAAAAGCAACAAAGTGTCAACAACAAAATATTCTGTAGAGAAAAAATCTCAAGAAAGGGCATCTGATTCAATTGTGATAATATTCATATTTAAGGTATAGAGCTACAAGTTAAGCTAAAAGTACTAAAGACTTCATTATGTTATAACTGCATGCCTAAAATTACTTGCTACTTTCAAAACACTGGCTATACTACCAGGTAAATTAGAAAATGATGGAGAACAACTCTAGTTTCAAGCAATATTTTCTCTCTAGTCTTTAACAGAAGTATCTTCGCTTAGCACAGACAGTTCTAAATGCTGAAATCCTAGTTGAAAAGAAGCTTGATATTTTTTGCACATGCCTTTTCTCAGGCCTGAATACTTCAAGAACATTCCAAATATCATGCAATAATCACTGTGAAAGCATGAGTCTGAGAAGCAGCAGAGTCTCCTCTACTATTAAAACTGATGCAGGAACAAGAAACTGCAGTATCTGTTTGATGACTTTGAAGGTACAAAATTCAGACTTTTGGCAATGACAGAGGTAGAAGCTGGATTGGTTTCACAGCAGACACTTTCTTACACAAAGTGTGCATGCGACTATACTAAAACAGTCCTCTTACCAAAGCTGTAGAAAATGGAAAGAAGAAGAGAATCACTTCTAGAGTGTTTCTTTGCACAAGGACATTTGAATCCAATACTGATACACACAAAGACTTTATCTGTTAAAGAAAGCACAACAGAGTTTACTTCATGATAGCACCTGAAGTGCAATCACTGCTAATAATCATAAGAAAGAAAGAAAGAAAACTTGCCTACATGTGAGCACTGTTTTTTGTAAGAAGCCATTTAACTCCTACCCACAAAGTGGGTTAAAAAAAAGAACAGGTAGAGAATAAATGTCAGGTTTATCTTCGGAATTGAAACACAGTCTTTTAAGGTTGTATGCAGTACCGATTACCAAAAACTACAGAAGCTTCAGAAGACTTACATTCTACAGGCTAACCAAAATCTGTATGGGAGAGTCTCTCCTATGTTTCAGAAAAGATGCTCCCATGAAGTAACAATATAAAGCAATTCTGAAGTGTGGACCTTTCAGCCTCTCTTTCTCTCCCTCCAAAACGTTAAGAGCAGGTTATTCAAATTTAATACAGAGAAGGCATAATTTGCTAGTATGCTTGTATTGTGGTAGATAAAACTGTTCTATGAGGAGCTCAATGAACTTACTGTGAGCCTATAATCGGTGCCAAGCATGTACTTCTGCTGTTTTCCAGACAGCTCTCTGTTGATGTGACTGACAACAAAAAGAGAAGCAGGCAGCCTGATGGATGGGCCAACCAGGACACTGCCCCAGAGTGCTCCATAGAACACTTCCTGGCCCATCAATAAGGAGAGCTTCAAAAGCAGAGCATCTGTTCTGTACGGAAATATAGTTTGCATGGGAAAACAGATTTTTGTTAGATCAGTTTGGTATCATAAAAAGGCAATTATACACAGAATTAATATTGACATCATTTATTTGTTTTTCTCATCTTGTATTATCAGTATTTCCCATTTCACATGAAGATGTCTGCATCTAATTATACAAAACCAGTAAAAAATCTTTTGTCACTGTGCACACTTATTGAGACAAAGCTTCTGTGGATACTTTAGAAACTTTGCCAGTAATTACCTGCAAGCATTTAGCTCTGACCAAATTACTGTAGAGGTGTGCAATAATGAACTGGAAATAATTTAAGATGGTGCAAGATTCTGGAAGCCAATTTAATCAATCTGGGATCTGGAAGATACCCTACAAATTTGTGCTTAAAAATGAATGGGCTTAATCTGTAAGTAACTGTATGAAGAAAAACATGAGATAAAATAACACAGTCAGCTACTGCACACATACTGAAATTAGTTTACTGGTAATAGATATGAAATATATATATATACTTATATATAATAAATATGGAATGTATATTGAAATTAGTTTACAAGTAATCACATTGGAGGTCCTGTGACTGAAGCCACATTTTCTGCTTTTGCCACTCTGTCAGTACTCCAGTGGTTAAATCACAATATTTACTATAATGTAGGAATTAAAACCTCACATGACGAATGTAGAAGTGAGAAAAGAGGAAGATGTCCAGCACAGAAGAGGGTACACCACCATCCCCCACCCCTTGCAATGTGATGTTCTTTTCCATTTCTTTATGAAGTAGCCCTCAAGCCAATTTCCTTTTATATTTCGTGTAGGTGTGTGTGCAAACTCATGCATATGCATATGTCTAAGAAGGGAATAGTGTCCAGGCTGAAGCATGACCCGAGCTAGTACTTCCACCACTTTCAGGAACAGCACATGATGTATTACTGTTAGTCCTCAGTGTTGAAGATTCTGAAAACTTTCAGTGGAAAGCCTCTTGTTAAGTCAAATTTAAAATTAACCTGACACATGTTCTGAGAAGACATCTTGATCTACCTTTCCTGCTCCAGAATCATTATGATAAGTAAACTAAAGACTTTCTCATGTAAATTTATATTTCACAAAATTATATATTAATTTTATCATGAATCTTTCACAGGGAAACATACAGTCAGTTCCTGTCTGTGGTGCTGTCTGTTCAAAGTAAAGAGGAAAACAGTGCCATTAACAATAGGGGAAAAGGCATAAAAAACACAACTCAGATGTTGGAAGTTAATCTGCACTTCCCATTAACTCATGGCTTCAAATTTAGGCAGTTTCAAAATAGGTTCAGTCTCCCTAAAGAGACTTCAGATGACAGGAGACTTAGTTCCAAGGGAACACCTTTCTCCCTCACATCCCCAGCAACTAGTAGGGGAAAAAAGAAAACTATACACCATCACTTATAAGCCGCCTGACAAAAAGCACATACTAAAATTTATGTTTCTGCAGGAGATATGCAAGAGGTATATACTTGTCCATCGATCTGGTATTCCAGAATTGGCAACTAAATGCTATTCACCAAGTTGGGATCACATGCAATCTACTTTTAGCCACTCCACCAATTAATATGAGCCTTCAATTTAATACTTGTTTGTAAAAAGAGGCACTAGATGTAGAACTAGTTCTCCTTTCCACTGTAATCTTTGCAGCCTAGCATATCTCTCTCTGTGTTTTCGGGTTTTTTTTCCCATAAAGAGGAGAGAGAACAGCCAATACATCCAGACTAGTAGTACAGAAGGAAGCACATTACCACTGCAACATTAAGTAACCTCTTTAAACAAAGAAACATTTGGATGAAACCTAAGGTGTCCAAGTTCTTAAACAATCTTACAAAACAGTTATGGTAAGTGAAGAACAGTCAGTCTCACCTCTGTGCCTGGCAAAATCTTGGAGCAGTTTCTCCTGGAAGGCATGCTAAGGCACATGATAAACAACAAGGTGCTTGGTGACAGCCTTCACTAAGGGGAAATCCTGCCTGACCAATTTGGTGGCCTTCTATGATGGGGCTACAGAACTGATGGACAAGGGTAGAGCAGTTGATGTCATCTACCTGGACTTGTGTAAAGCACTCGACACTGTGCCACGTGACATCCTTGTCTCTAAATTGGAGAGACATCAATTTGCTAGGTGGACCACAGGTTCATAGGCATGGTTTAGCGTGAGGTGTCCCTGCCCATGGCGTGGGGGTTGGAACTTGATTATCTTAAGGTCCTTTCCAACCCTAACTACTCTATGATTCTATGATGCTAAGTAAAACCACTATACAAATGAGTGTAGAGTTGCTCTTGTCAGCACACTTCCTGATCCTGACTTTATCATACTAAATGCCACTGTCATTACTGCCAGGGCACCCAAAAGTGAAATAGACACTTTTTTCCACAACAGATTTTCTAAGAGTTTCCTCTTGCTTGTGTTTTCAGAACCTGAGGGTAAATATATGATACAGAAGTACAGGAAAAAATTCAGCTGCTCTCTTGTGTTACAATATTTAAATAGAATTTATCGATAAGGCAGTGGTTCGGGAATTCAGGTTAATTATTTAGGAGTTCAGAGGAGTTTTAAGAAATAAGCTTTTTTTTGTTTCTCTCAGCACTTCTATTTTTAACCCTCCCTTTCCTCTTCTCCTCCTGAGATAAAAACAGAGGGGGAAAAGATTTTTCTGCTTTAGCACTATCTACTGCATCTTTCATGGACTCATCATTTCTCCACCTTTAGAAGCTCTTTTATCAAGCCTTATATCTAGAGAGCTAAGAGAATTTTCTTGAGAATTCCTTAAAAAAGCAAAATACTGGCTATTATTTTTCATTAGCATTAGTTCTCACCTATCATAAATTTCTGATCCTTCTTCCAGTCCAGGCAGCAGTCCAATTACAAAGGCTTGAAGACCAGGCAGGAGGGACTTTTGGAGGGGAAGGAAATATTTCTCATACAAACCAAGGAGAACAGGCCTCACTGACATTGCTGCATTTGCCAGCAGAGGGAACAAACCAGAGCTTTATTAAAAACAAACAAACAAAAGAAATATTAGTTAATTAAAATAGACTGTGAAATGCATATGCTTTTAAAGAAAAGCTTACCTGTACAAGAATAAATCCTTGGCAAGCCATTTTGTCCCAATAATTTTAAAGATTATTTCATAGGTTTCTAATGCCTTTAAATGCACTCCACTGGGTAGTGCTGGATGCAAACACTGAGATAATCTTTTACTGATGATCAGCCGTCTTGGCAATAGAGAGTACTTCAGGTTACTCTGAAGAGCCTGTGGAAGAAAGAAGATGAGAATAAGTAGTTATAATGTAACAGAAAATGCATATGATGACTCTGTGTCAAAGGCTTCCTACTAGCACATTGAAAAGAGCTAAATACATTCAAGAGTTTTCTCTCATAAATGCACTTTGTTACACTGAAACAGGAGAATCCTGCAATTGAGTTTTCATTTGGAATCAGTCATAAACAATCTAGAAAAGTCTGATCTTACTTTGCTTATAGGCTGGAAAAGGAAGTTAAAGGACAGGACAGGGTACCCTCATAGTACCTCCAGGGGAACCAGGGAAGTGACAAGAAATGCATTTCAGCTTTTAAGGACAGAGAATAAAGCAACAAAGAACTACCTTTTCTCATAAATTTTAATTTCACTTGTACCTGAAATACAAACAAGAAACCTTCTGACCAAAGCTGGCATGATTAAATGGGACAATAGCATCTTAGAGTTATTTGTAGTTCTGCGTGGCTACATTTAGTAAGCTTTATTAACTATACCCACTGTACTGAGAAATATAAGTAAAAGATCTTCACAACAGGAAACAGTTAACTAAGTAGTGCAGACAGGCCAGGTCTCTGGAAAAAAACAAACTAGCACTTCTTTGGAAAGGTTACTCTTTTCCTTTAATCATGCATGCATTTCAGTGAGGTTAAGAAGTATGTCTCATCAATTCAGAGACAATTAAAAAAAGATGTTGCAAGCAAATGGCACTTTAGCCTTTGATTGCTTCCTGCTAATGCAAACAGATGTTTCACTGTGGATTGACATTTGTGATATTTTCAGGATTAGGTAGATTCTTGACTCTCCTAAAGGTTAAGTCATTGTCTTCTACATAGCGGTTTTAAACTTGAGGTTCTTCTATCCTGCCTGAAAAAAGGTTTTGAAAAAGCAGCAGACAAATGAACCAGCACTTCTTTGCTCATTTCCAAGGAAAAAACAAACGCAGTTCAGCAATGATCGTGGCATTCACTTGAATGATGAATACTCTCGTTGGCAGTAAGAGGAAGAGAGAAAACCCACCATCTTTCAAAGGTGTGTGCAACTTATTGTTTAAGATTTTGCAGTTGTTGGACATGAGAATCCAAGACTACAGCAACATTTCACACATGAAACTAAACTAGCTTATACATGTGGAGTTACCTTTAATATCTTATATTTGAGAGATTTACTTATATATTACATGAGTAATATTAATTCAATGGTAAAGATTGAAATCCTTAATACTTGTAAGAACTTCAAAGACTGCAGGAAAGCTGGACTTTGAAACATTCTGTTCATATTGGTCAGTATGTATTTGCCTACACCCTCTGTATATATGTAAGAAGGTAATTATAGGAAAGTATGCTAATGGTAAATATTTTTTCTCTCATGATTGAACAAATACCATCTTAATAAGTCTATCAGTTAAAATTTAAATATCAACTAGGTAGAAAATGAAAACATTTACTATTTATAACACCGAGAACCTGATCCATTACAGAAATAATGCCATCTCATAAAAAAAGCCATTTAACTTATATCATTTCCTAAGGATACCAAGCAAATCTGCACCAGTCAAGAAAAACTCCGCTTCACCAAACATCAGGGATAGCCAAGCAAAACATTTAGTCAGAACAGGAAAAAATACTCCAGGCATACTAGGAGTCAAATAGTGGATATTCAGAGATAATTCAATTTTAAGTATTTCTGCTGAGTAACTCTGAAACCTTCACATGTTCAAATTCCACCAGGTGAGACTACCTTAGAACAAGACTACATTCATGTATGTGTGCCAACTATACTGCTTCACCTAAAGAATCGGAATACATCTCTGTACTGGAAGCAAGATTTGAGCAAGATTTGAAGACATTTGTTATGATCCTCACAGATAAGCTGAGGAGAGTTTCAGTCCATCACATCAGAACAATTCTGAGATGAAACTCCCTTCTCAAAGGCATGCAATCTTTTTTTTTCCTGACTTCGGTTGAAGAAATACACAGTTGGACACAAACCACAATTCTTCTCAAGAGTGGGTGTTCCTAGTTAACAGTTGTCTCTGATCTTCCAGCACATGCAAGGAATCTTAAACCCCACTGCAAAATGTGAGATGACTGCGGTTGCACCAAGAGCCTTTCCAGCAGCAGGGTGGGCTGGCTGCTACTTTGCTGAAAGGTAAATTTTCAGATTCTTAACAGCTTCTCTGTTGGGAATGGCAAGGATCAAAGAATTTTGGAAGGGTTGCAAGACATTAATTAGTGGGCTGATCTAAAACTGTTAGTTGAAATAAGAGTGACATGATAATATACATATTTAAAATTGCTAATTAGTTTCTGTGAGCTGACAGGCAAAGCTAAGCTTGATTTTTTAAATCAAGCTTGATTTGTAAATCAAGCTGAGCTCAAACAACTGAAAAAGGGAATCACTTGCCTGTGAGATACAGGACTGCTGAAATGCCGCCATAATTTCAGCTGCTACAGGTAGTTAATGTTCTGGTAGCAAGGCTGGTATCATTGGCACTGCATGCAGACGAAGATCCCATCCCAAACCATTGCTTCCACATTCAGAATCCAGCACAAATGACCACAGATGGACAACTCTAGGTTTCCATATTTATTATTCACCCACTCTTTTAAAGATTCTTGTAAGCTTAATTTGATTGTCTTTGATAGGCTGAAGCCCATTCATGATCTGCTTTCCCTTCATGTCTCCAACTGATTTCCACATGAGCAATTACAGTGGCAGAAGTGTTAAATGTCACTGGAACTGCTAGAAAGGTTTGGCTTAAGAAGCCTGAACTGCAAGCAAGTACTCCACACTTAATATATAATCCCAGGGTTTGATTTTCACAGAGCAATGAGAAATGAACAATCTCAGAAACCCAAGAAGTACTTGACCTACCACTGGCTTTTAGAATAAAAACTTTAATCAGTAAGTCAAGAAAAAATGAGACATGTGAAGTAATAACTTGTGTCCAGGTGCATGTTTAGTTTTCAACTTTTTACAGATTTTTTCTTTATGACTGACTAGAAAACACATTATACACACCAAAACTTTTCTAATGCATAAGCATGCTCAGGTTTTATTTGAATGTGGGCTTTAAAGGATAGAAAGGGAAGACTGTTCTTTACAGCAGTATATACATATGCCTTAAAACAAAACAAACACAGACACACAGAGGAGTATTTGCATTTCCACATTACTGGTTTAAGTCATTCTGCACTGCTTTATAGCACCACTAAAGATGTTGTAACAATTTGCCTAGACATTAAAAAAAAACCAAAACCAAATCAAGTAAATATTTTTATTTATATAACCAGAATTCCAGAAAATAAAGCACATACATATATATATTCATAAGATTCTATGCAACTAGGAGATACTATGATTCATGTTTTAGACAACACTGGTTGGGAGGAGAAGGGAAGAAGGAGAGCCTGTGATTCCATTTTCCTCCAATTAATTATCCAAGTTCAAAAAAAAAAAAAAATCTAAACAGATTCCCTACATATAGCAGCATGAAGTTCAGACATGGTTGTGAGAAAATTGTAAACAAGGAGCTGGAGTTATATTAAAAAAAGGGGGTGGGGAGGAAGATGTATAAAATATCCCTCGTTCAGCACACTGAATTTGCGCATCGGGTGTGGTGAAGTTCCATAAAGCAATTAGAAGACAAGGCTTTCGCTCTTCTCAGAGATATGAGGCTTGCCTTCAACAGAAGGTAAATGGCGCTTATGTTTGTTATTTGGCCAAAAGATGTTATAAAGCCATGGCAGAGTTTTCATATGAAGCAACTGGTGTAATTAATGACTATGCTCATTAAATCCATGTTTCAGAAGAATCCTTCTCTTCTTTCCCCTCAAGAACAGACATATTGTGACATTAAGTATTACTACTGAAACAAACAATTGCGCAGCTGTACTGATTTTTGGTCTTTCTCTCTCCTTCTGCTCCAAACAGATAGTGTTTAGTTGAGAACTGGCTACCCAGGATTTGGAGAAGGCTGAGGTTCTGAAGGACTTCTTTGCCTCAGTCTTCACTGACAAAGGCTCTGACCACAACACCCAAGTCTTGGAAGGCAGACACAGGGACTGTGAGAATGAAGACCCTAGGCCCACTGTAAGAGAGGATAAGGTTCAAAATTATCTTAAAAACCTGAATGTACAAAAGTCCATGGGACCTGATGAAATCAATCTGCGGGTCCTGAAGGAGCTGGCAAATGAAGTTGCTAAGCCAATGTCCATAATATTTGAAAAATCATGGCAGTCAGGTGAAGTTTACAACGACTGCAAAAAGGGAAATATAACCCCCATTTTCAAGAAGGGGAAAATGGAAGACCCAGGGAATTACAGACCAGTCAGTCTCACCTCTGTGCCTGGCAAAATCTTGGAGCAGTTTCTCCTGGAAGGCATGCTAAGGCACATGAAAAACAACAAGGTGCTTGGTGACAGCCAGCATGGCTTCACTAAGGGGAAATCCTGCCTGACCAATTTGGTGGCCTTCTATGATGGGGCTACAGAACTGATGGACAGGGGTAGAGCAGTTGATGTCATCTACCTGGACTTGTGCAAAGCGTTCGACACTGTCCCACACAACATCCTTGTCACTGAATTGGAGAGACATCAATTTGATGGATGGACCACTTGGTGGATAAAGAACTGGCCGGATGGCCGCACACAGAGAGTTGTGGTTAATGGGCCCAGTGTCTGGCTGGAGACCAGTAACAAGTGGTGTCCCTCAGGGATTGGTGTTGGGACTGGTCTTGTTTAACATCTTCGTTGCTGACATGGACAGTGGGATTGAGTGCGCCCTCAGCAAGTTTGCTGATGACACCAAGCTGTGTGGTTCAGTTGATACGCTGGAGGGAAGGAATGCCATCCAGAGGGACCTTGACATGCTTGTGAGGTGGGCTGATGCCATCCTCATGAAGTTCAACCATGCCAAGTGCAAGGTCCTACACCTGGGTCAGGGCAATCCCAGGCACAGCTACAGATTGGGCAGAGAAGAGATTCAGAGCAGCCCTGTGGAGAAGGACTTGGGGGTGTTGGTCAATGAGAAAATGAACATGAGCTGGCATTTGCAGCCCAGAAAGCCAATCGTATCCTGGGCTGCATCAAAAAGGAGTGTGACCAGCAGGTCGAAGGAGGTGATCATGCCCCTCTGTTCTCGTGAGACCTCACCTGAATATTGTGTGCAGTTCTGGTGTCCTCAATATAAAAAGGACATGGAACTGCTAGAACAGGTCCAGAGAAGGGCCACAAGGATGATCAGGGGACTGGAGCACCTCCTGAATGAAGATATAGGCTGAGAAAGTTGGGGCTGTTCAGCCTGGAGAAGAGAAGGCTGCGTGGAAACCTAAGAGCAGCCTTCCAGTATCTGAAGGGGGCCTATAGGGATGCTGGGGAAGGACTCTTCATTAGGGACTGTAGTGACAGGACAAGGGCTAACGGGTTAAAATTTAAATGGGGGAAGTTTAGATTGGATATATGGAGGAAATTCTTTACTGTTAGCGTGGTGAGGCACTGGAATGGGTTGCTCAGGGAGGCTGTGAATGCTCCATCCCTGGCAGTGTTCAGGGCCGGCCTGGACAGAGCCTTGGGTGACATGGTTTAGTGGGAGGTGTCCCTGCCCATGGTATGGGGATTGGAACTTGATGATCTTAAGGTCCTTTCCAACCCTAACAATTCTATGATTCTATATTCACCTTGAGGTTTCTGAATCAAGAAAAGCCTGCAGAAACTAGAAGTAACACACTTATTTTCTATTGCAAGTCAAATTAAAAAAAAAAAAAAGCAACTTCAAAACTGCAGGCTAAATAGTAAAAATTAATATTGTAAGAACTTATAATCCATGCATTTACACACTTGTGTTATGATCAAAGATAAAAAGCAGTTTGGAAGTGCTCTTTTAGGGCAAATATTGCTATCATTACTGAGCCTGTTAACCATGCTGTAAGCATAAACTAAATCCCTCTGGAACAATTGATTCCTCAAATGTTACAATATTTGCTTTCATGGTGAACTCTAACTATAAATGAGTATCTTGTTCAGAAAAGGGACGCTGGCCGTCCAGCCAGGCTCAGTGGCAACAGTCACTGGTGAAGCTTATGTACAAGTTATATTCCACCGGATATCCAAAAACTGTTGAAAAATTATTGAACTAAGTATTTCTGCCAATATGTGCAGCAAAATCCTGTCCATTATTGCTGTCAAACAGATGCAGGTTGGTGTTTTTTGGTAGATTGGTTGGCTTTTTCTTTTCTTTTTTAATATATATGGATTAAATGAAGAAACAGGGGAGTTTAAACATGCACTTGCCAAAAACCCAGTAAGATTTGTGCTCTTCTATGAATAAGTAAATTTCAGAGACTTACTGAAAGCCTTCCCTCGTAATTTTCTTACAAAAGCAGACTGCAAAATCCAGTATTTGCTACTGCTCAGTTCTTCATTTTGCAAACTGTGCCACTTATCTACTCTGCCTGCACCCACTGTTAAAATTTCTGAAAATATATATGCCTATAATCTGGATTAAAAATCCCAATGAAAGCTATGAACTTGGATTTTCCTAACTTCACAATATTTTTAGCCTCTTAATTGCCTGAAGTTCTTCCCACATGAACACTTTTATACGTATTTTATGTAATATACATATCTGTTTATACTCTGAATAGACAGCGACAAGTACTTTGGATATAAAAACTGTGTTAAAAGCACCTATTCCTCCAATAAATCCACATGTGCTGAACCACCGGTTACTTCTAGGTTTAAAAAGACAGTACCTCTGCCCCCAGCATTTTTCTATCAACGAGATTTCTCAGAGATTTCTTTTCACAACATTAGAACACACTGGCAAAATCTGCAACAGTGCAATCACATTTTAGCACTAAGACAATTGAGAAGAATTACTGTATTCTGAATGCAGCAGTCTGTAAGAACATCTGAAAACACCAGTCACAAAACGGTGCTTTCCAAACAATGAATATACACAGATTTGCAAAAAGAATAGAAACATGTTTCAAAGCTGTATTTGAAAACAGTGTTGAAAGGACAATAATTGTACTTCCTGAAGCATGTAGTAGCCTATGCTGCAACTACTAATCACTGGTTTACAGTAAATAGAGCTTGAACTGAAGCAAAGCACACAGAGACAGATATTTACAAGTGGAACATGTGTAAATTTTGGGGCAAAGCTGAAGACTCTCTTTAAACCATTAACATCCACGTTTACTGCCTGTTTAATCTACCCAGTTGCATCTGTCTGAATTCTCCTGCAAATATTTGCAAGCATTACTTTCCACTGTTTTGCCTTCACCATGATGCATAATACGCACTATTTAAATTAACCCCCCCCAGAATCTTTCCCTTACAACTTGGGGCGTAGTGTAAGTTAGTAAATTCTGCCAACTCTCCATTCTTCACTCATGTTCACACTTGGTACCTGCAGTTCTGTTCAGAACACTGCAGCAGAGGTTCACCTTACCTAGCCTTAGAAGCCTAGGTCAGCTAAACAACATGGACAAAACAATAGTAACTCACCTCAGGCTTCCTATAAAACCAGTGAGGAACACAAGCAATTTTAGGACAGCATTCATCTGACCTACTTTATATAGCAAGAGACGAGCTACAAAACAAAAAAAAAACAACCAACAATCACACACACAACCCCCCCCCCTCCTTCCCCCCACTTATTTCTGTCCCTGTCTAAAACTGATTCAGGGTGAAGCTGTCTACACTGAAGTCATGTGAAGTTAGATAAGACTCATCTCCCTTAAGTGACAAAAAACCACTGTTTATAGCTCTGCAAACTGACCGGTTTGGCTGCCCATTCAGATTAAAGTCAACCAGTTTCTCTGTTGCTTCCCTGGTTCTAGGGAAGCATAGGACCAGGTTCTTCTATGGTTCTAGAACCACAGAAGCACAAGAAAAACTGAAAAAAAACCTTTCAGTTTAACCTTGGCAGCTAATTAACAGTGGAAAGAAGTAGTAGAGTTGTCTCTTTTCACCATGAGCAACAGCAGCAAGAGCTCCAAGATCACTTGTTTCAGCCAAGGCCAAAGGGATCTGGATCAGCTCCCTCCATTATTCTTCTCTTAAGTAGCAAAAGCCTGTGCTGCTTCCTCCAGACCTTGTATTGAAAGGGTAATGCCACCAAGCTTCTATAGAAATAAGTGTGTGTGTGTATTAAACTTGTTGGATTCAATAGCGCGAAGTGTTGTTGAAGCCTTCATACAGGAGAGAAAGCCTCAGAAAATATCAGACCTATATAAGCGAGAACACCCACGATTAAAGTAAGCAATACTCTCGAAGCATGAAAGTACTTCTGAAATGCCTTGACTTACACATCCTCTTTCAGCATTTTCACATTTGCTTAATAGGCATCACTGAACACCAGTTACTCACACCCAGATTCCTGAATATAACCATGTGCGGTTTTTAGAAACATTTTTATCATTGAGATACTCTTGATTTCCTCCCTCCTACCCATTCTCAGAACTGACTGTAATAGAAATAAGGCTCTTATGTTAGAAACACGTCCCCCTCCCCGCAACACTAACAGAACTCAACAACAATATTTATGGTTTAGGATGTAAGAAACCAAATAATCATAGCAGTTATGAGAATAGATACTGACATCTAATTCACAATCTTCCTTTTGGCAGCATACTCCCCTGACATATCCTTATGTTCAGATAACAGACAGAAGCAGATAAACACCGTGAATGATTTGCTCTACCAATACTTAAGCTCCTAAAATGATTAAGTCTATAAATACCACAGCAGATGGACTGGTGTAACAGCTAAAAGCTCTTTCGTTTGGCTTCTACTATGCTGCTACATATTTTAGCATTTCTGTACCTGAATAAGAGTTTCAGATGGGTGTTAATCAGTTCAGTGCGTTCATCTAGGTCAAGATAAAAGATCAAAGTCTACCTCCCGCCAAAGGTAGGAAATCTCTCATTAATCTTATTTCTTATTTTCCCTTTTGGGAGCAGCATTCTGAAGGCCTCTAACTCGCCTTAGTGACTCAGCAGGAATCATGATGAAACAGTGAAGGCAGAAATACATAAATCCTATTGCCAGAGTGATATTTAGCTTCTCTCCTCTGAAGAGGAAAGAACATGGCTACCCTTAATTTGGCAAATGTTTTCTCAATTGTCAAGAAGGGTAGGAAGGAAGACCCTGGTAATACAAGCCTGTCAGTTTCACTTCAGCACCTGCTAAAGTAATGAAGAAAGTTATTCTGGAAGTTACTGAAAAACATTTGAGAGACAACACAGTCATTGGGCATAGCCAGCATGGGTTCATGAGGGGTAGGTCACCAACTTAATTTCTGTTTATGACAAGGTCACCTATCTAGTTGACCAAAGGAAGCCAATAGGTGTGGGGGTTTCACATTTTAGCAAAGTTTCAATCGAGTCTCTCACAGTATCCTTCTGCATAAACTGCCCAGGACACAGCTAGACAAGTCCATAATATGCTGGCTGAGCAATTGGCTGATGGGTCGCACTCAGAGGGTTATAGTAAATGAGGTTACATCAGGCTGGCAGCTAGTCAGTTCCCCAGGGCTCAGTTTTAGGGCCAGTGCTCTTTAACGTTTTTATAAATGATCTGGATGCAGGAATTCAGTGTACATTAAGTAAACTTGCTGATGATACCAAACTAGGAGGACCTGTGGATTCCCTCAAGGGTAGAGAGGCCTTACAGAAAGATATAGACCAGAGAGCTGGGCAATCTCCAACCATATGAAATTTAACAGGACCAAGATTTTCTACCTGAGACAAGGTAATCCTGGTAATGCATACAAATTTGGGGATGAGAAGCTGGAAAGCCAGCCCTACTGAGAGAGGTGTGGCGGTTTGTGTTGATGGTAAGTTCAATATGAGTCAACAGTGTGCCCTGGCAGCCAAAAGGGGCTGACTGTGTCCTGGGGTACATCAAGCACAGCATAGCTAGCTGGTTGAGGGAGGAGACTACCCAACTCTACACATCCCTATCTTGAGCACTGTGTGCAGTTTTGGGCGCATCAATGTAAGAAGGACATCAAACTATCAGTGTGTTTGGAGAAGGATGACCAAGATGGCAAAAGGTCTTGAGGGCAAGACTTACAAGGAGTGGCTGAGGTTACTTGTTTTCAGTTTGGAGAAGAGTAAGCTGATAGGTGCCCTCAATGCAGTCTACATCCTCTAGGGGGGCAGTGGAGGAGGAGGAGGAGGTGCTAATCTCCTCTCTCTGGTGACCAACAATAGGACACAAGGAAATGGAATGAAGTTGCATCAGGGGAAGTTCAAATTGGACATTAGGTAAAGGTTCTGTACAGAGAGGATGGATGGCCACTGGAACAGGCTTCTCATGGAAATGGTCATGGGACCAAGCCTGTCAGAGTTCAGGGAGTGCCTGGATGACACTCTTAGTCATATGGTTTAGTTTTAGGTAGTGAGTTGGACTAGATGGCTTTTATGGGTCCCTTCCAACTTGAGATATTCTACGACTCCATAAAATCTATGACTCTCCTGTTTAAACACTCTGTAGAACCAAGGCAAACAGCAACAGCAAAATCATGTGAGGCATCTATCTGGTAACAACAGATGTTTCCTTATGAATTCTGCGGGACTTGACTCCTCCCACCCGTTTCCTTAATGACTGTAACTACTCTTTCCCCACGCAGACTCAGACAGAGCATTATAGGACACAAAACCATATAACTTGTTTCTTGGGCAGGACAGAGGACACTTCCTAAGTGTTTTCCCTTAAAAGTCTTTTTCTTTCTTCCATTATTCAGCATGTTTTCCATGGTCACACAAAAGACAACACCAGTCACAAATCAATTGTTCCCCCAAATACAAAGGAAGGGCATGGTCAAGTAAATGTGATCTTTAAATATAAACTTTGACTCAATATATTCTAAAACTTGTGACCTCCTGTTCTTTTCTAGCTGCTGTAGAGTGAGTAACCAGCATCCTTAAGTGCTCTTTTGCTGCAAAAACTAAATTAACTTAGCTGTAAAAAGGAAACAAATACCATTTGAAGGAAACCTCTGTTGGTTTTACCAGAAATTCTCACATTTATACAAAAGACACAGACTTAGCAGAATGATTTTTCAGTTTTGCTAAGTACTATAAAGTTAATAACAATACAAAGATCATAAACAAATGAAAAATACCCCTATGACACTGTACCTTATTGAGTTTGCCAAGGGAAGATATAAGATCTGCCCATTCACTTGACGATTCAAAGTTTCTCAAAGCTTTCTCAATTGATGAAGAATAATTTCTGTATCTGTAATCACCAAGTAACTCCTGCTCTTCCGGATCCATCTTTGGTTCTCATAGCAAGGTGGAATTGCCTGATAAGCTAAAACATGTACACAGTTACAAAAAGATAACCCACTTTTAAATTCTGGCAAACCTAAAGTACTGTAGGATAGTAAATATGTAGAAGCTGTGATGGACCACAATAAACAGGGCACCTGATCAAGTTTCAACACAATGTTAAAAATAATTTAACACACATGACTCCAACTCCCCACTGTCTGTTTTAGAAGTTTTGCAGTCACATTTTCCTTTTTATGAAACATGTTTTTTCCTTCCATGCATGTGGATCTCTCACACAGTAACAATGAGAAGGAATATGAAGTCTCACTCTAGACAGTCAAAGTACTGACAAGGAGATAGGGAGAAACAAGTAGTTTTCATAACCTGTCATCTGTGATTTGAAAGGTTACCAGTAGCTCTGGAATGTGAAACATTTCATATCAAAATACAACTTTCCAAAAGGAATTCCGTTAAAGGACTTCTCAGCCAACAGCAGAAGGAGCTCTCCGAGCTCTGCATGTCAACTTGGCAACAGCAGCTGCTGAAGTACAAGACTAAGGTATTGTGCCAGCATCACCACATGCATTCTGATTTTCCTTTATTTTACCAAAGAGTACCCATATATATTTATGGAGGATAAAAAAGTTATCCAGACCTGATTTTCTCACATTCTGTAATGCATTTAGATTAAAAACCTCAAACACATCTGGTTTAGAACAACTGGAAACAAGCGTGATTGGATTTTATGCACTGAAAAGTCTTATTTTCACTCTATGACACTAGTTCTCCTGTTAGCTAATATAAAAAGATAATAGATGCTTAGGTTTAGGAATGCCAGACTTAGGTCAATTTGTGCTCCATGACTGATAAAGAAGAGAAAGCCAAGTCCCATAACAAAACATTTTATAATGTTTCTGAAAGACATCTTCATTCAATTTCCTACTGTTAGGACACAAAAATAAACCTAAGCTGTCTCTACATTCTTTCAAAGCAGGTCATCTCTCAGAGCGTTAAAAAAAATGAGATCAATAACTGTCTATTGTTGTAAATAATACAATCTTTAATAAATAATCTTTAATAAACAATAATAGCTCCATCAATGGTAGTAAACTCTCAAAACCAAAAACTGCTGGATACACCCAAAAATGAGAAAGGATTTTAAACGCAGGATTAAATACAGGTTTGCACTCCCCAACAGCAGAATTCAACCTCTGCAAATGCAATTGCTCTGTCATCCAACCTAGATCCACGTCTATGGAAAAACATAAAAGTACTATCACACAATGTCATCAGGGCTGGTTTGGGTTGGTTGGTTTTGCTTGTTTGTTTTGCTACAGTAAAGATTTAATTTTATGTTTTCACCAGGGTGTATGCAGTGCTTTTCATAGCAGAGAGAGTAGAAAATCCATGCAGGGTATAACATTCATCAGGCATATTGCTACTCTTGCTCCAACAAGATTTAAAAAGACAATATCAACTCTACCTTAAAACCTAACAGAGCGGCAAACTTGCAATATAATGTCAGCACAAATTGTGAGTAATCTGATATAGACACTGATATATTGCCCTGCCATGGCAATAAATTGAACCCTATTTCCCTCATCTCATGTAAGTACCTTAATCATTGGGCTACTGGATTGTATTCATACTCCTCTGAACAAAGTATGAGCTAGAAAGCATTCTAGCATTTCTCTGCCAAGTCAAGAGTGCTGCCACTTTCATAAATAAGAGATTTGTCCAGATCATTTAGAACCCAGCAGCCGTTTTGCTGGCAGAACACATCAAATTCCTTCACCTCTAAATGCAAACCGGGAGCATGAATCCCTTAGAGGACAGGAATCAATGACATTATCAGCAGCACTTAAAGAGGTTCTAAATATTCTGTGAAAATCATGTCCTAAAGCATTCTCATAGCACTAAAACCTGGTCTCTTTAAGTAAGATTTAGTTAGGTTATGAGTGTAAAATAGGATGTACAACTCAAGAAAAACAAACAAAAAAATCCAAACAAACAACAAAACACAAACAAAACTTCATTTGGAGGGAAAAAAAAAGTGTTATCAAGACACCTTCTCTGGACTGTGCTGCGAAAAGGCAGGTGAATAGTGTATTCCCACCCAGAAAAGCAGTGATGGACGTAATGATTTAGTGTGCATTGATTACTGCTAGCAAGGTTTGAAAAAAAGCCAATAATTAAAATATGGCAAATAGATCGTGTTTGTGCTTATATACAAATGCAGGAAGATTAAAATTATAAGCAAAAAAAATGCCAGTCACCTTCAGATACGTCTTCCAAATCCCGGATTGCAAACTTCCTCACTGAATGGACACGTTCACAGCCTTCCGCATTGTCTGCAGACAGGTGAACGGGACGGACGCTTTGCCTCTGATACCAAGGGACGAGGTTCTGCCTCCCTGGGCTGCGGAACCTCTGCGGGTTCCCCCCGCCCCGGACACCCCCGCCGTCGGCTGCTGGCCGCTCCAGCGCCCAGCTGCGGCTTGGGAGCCCACGGGGCGGACACGCAGCGCCACGCCAGGCCCGGTCGCCGCGGAGCCGGGGCCCCCGTCAGGGGCAGGCATGGGCATCACGGATCCCGCATATGGCACACGGGTTGCCCCCTAACCTCATACCAGACACACGCCCGCCGACTGCGCTCTCCTTCCCCCTCGCTCCCTGCCCCTCTTCCCTCCCCATCCCCGTACCTGCGAAGGGCCCCACAGACCTTCCGCGCCGCCAGCGGCGGCTGCGACGTGTCCCAGCTCGGTGGGGGGACGGGATGGGGGAAGAAATGGGGAGCGACACTCCGCAGTCTCTATGACAACAGGGGAGAGCAAAAGATGCCCCCCCTTCCGCACGGCCAGGGCCGCTGCGCAGTCGGCAGCTGGGGCGATACCACTGGATGCAGCGCGGGGAAGGGGAAGCCCGTACACTGGGCAGGAGGAATAAGGGCGTCCCCGCCCCTCGGCGGCCGCTCTCGTCTTCACCGGCTGCCAAGCCGCGAAGGGAGGCTGCCAGTGTCGGTGGGCGCTACAGCCCGGAGAGGGTTATCCGTGAACACCCGCCCGGCGGGAAATGGTACGCCCTGGTGGTCAGACCGCGGCGCCAAGCGCCCCCTGGCGGTCTGGACTGAGTACCTCAGCATTCCCGTCCGTCCCTACTCCACCTCCAGCGCTCCGGAGCCCCGCTGCCGGGCGGGCTGCGGGGAAGGGTCGGGGCGGAGGCCTGCCGGCCGGTGACTCCCGGGCCGCTCCCTTCTCTTGGTGCATCAGCAGCGCCCGGGCTGGAAAAGACATGGCGGAAGCACGGAGCCGAAGCCACGCGTGTCCGTGTGACCGCCGCGCTCCGGCGAGGACAGCGAGCGCTGCTACCCGCGTCTGCGGGGAGGGCGAGCTCAGCGCCTCCCGGGCTGTGAAGCCAGTACAGGCGCGTTTAACAGCTTCACTTCTCTTCCGGCTGGTGTAAGCACGAAGCGCTTTCGGCAAACCGTGCAGAGGCGGCTGGCACCGGGATCCCGCTGTCACGTTTGTGGTAGGCTCGAGTTCAGCATAAGCAGCCCTCTGCCCTGTACAACAGGCTGGAAAGAAAGCTCATGTGCTCGGTCTTAGTAGTCCTACGGCAAATTAAAAAAACCAAACCAACCCTAAACTAGCAAAATACCCATGGAAAGTAAAACACTTGATCCTGTCAGGCAAAGATTTATATTATGTGAAAATGTGTTATTTAACCTCAGTTTCTTTTTTCTTTATTTTTTTTTTCTTTATTACTTTCTTTTTCCTTCTTTTTCCTTCCCTTCCCCTTTAACATAATCCTGGTAGTTCAAAATGCAACACCCCCCCCCCCCCCAAAAAAAAAAAAAAAAAACCAAAAAACCAAACAAAGCAACCAACCAAAAAATCAAGGAAACCCCACCTGTTCAGTTATTAAAGATGAGAGCATAGAAACTGTTGTAAGTTTCTTCTGGATGGATATTGCTGGAATACTCATGGCTGGCATTCTGATGGATGCATTTGAAAATGGATACTGTTTCAACAATGATCTCCAGTAAGTTTTATGTTACTATCTTATGTTTTTTGAGATCACCCGCCTTTCCCTTTCCTAGCCAGATTTTAGTAACATTATTTGGTATGTTATTTCTTCTAACAAATACAAGCCACAGTAAAATGTAAGGAGCTGTTTGCAGGCTTTCCTGTGGCCCCCAGGGCTCCTGTGTATGTCTTCAGTTTGGGAAGCTGGCATTTGCAGTGCTGATGAGATCAGTGAGGGTGCCCAAAAGGCTGGGTAACCTCAGAGAAATGCCTAGCAGGTGTGGGAAATGTGTGTCACAGAACATCAGAATGTCCTGCAGTGATTTACAGCTGTATTACAGATGTGTCATCATTTTAAAAGACAAATCTTAAGAAATGGGATGGTATTAGAGCACACAGTCAACCAGGTTGCAAATTCAGGTGGGTTCCTCCTACTGCAACAAACACTTGAATATAACATTTCTCTCTAGGTATACACAGCAGTAGGTACATTCAGTGCCATGGGCATCAACGTAGCTTAGCTTTCTAAAATGCAATGCCAAACAAAACAGACAATGCCCATCAGATCAGGGTATCTGACTATGTGGGCATGTACCTGAAGACTCCTTTATTGTCAGCTCCAAAATGAAGTTTTTGCAGAACAAAAAAGAAAACTGAAGAATTTCCATTGTAAAATATCACGATTCTTTTGTTGTTGTTGTTTGCTATTTGAGATTAAAAAGCTAAAAACATTCCTAACATGAGGCTAGAGTTTGAATTATATTCTGCATTTATGCGTTTTAAGTTATACTGAATGGCATATATAATCTAAATTCTCTTGACACATTTTTAGGCTTAGAGGAATACCACAAAGTCAGGACACTACCTACATGTTGGGTTATGCTACTATAAGAGATGGGTTTAATTAAAATTATCAGTGAACATAAATGAATTTTCAAGAGTTCATATCATCTGCATTATTTATATGGCAAGACACTTAAATGGAAAAATTCAATGAAACAACCCGCTGAGCTAGGTATATTCTCCTCAGCATTTTAGATAAACTGGCATTAAACTCTCGAGGAATGTCTACAGTTTTGAAAACAAAAGCACTGTACTACACAGCATTGGAACCATCATGAATCCAAGAGTCTGTCCCGCACTACAGTTATCAGCATTGCTGGGGTCCCAGATAGAAATGACCTGGTAGTAATCCCCTTTAGATTCAGAAAGTTTTAGGGCAGACCTATCTCCTTACTGACTACCCCTACACCTTCAGATCATTGGCTTTCCAAAGAAAGCTCTGCTGAACAGCTGGCCTGCTACAGCTTGTGAAAATGCTGGCTGTGCTGTTAACCAGTACACTGGGAGCTTCTCCTTCAGAAAGTCCTGAAGGGCTTGCACACAGTTTATACCAGCTGATGCGGCGGCAGCAGGTACAGCTTCTACTCCCAAAGCTTAGCCACTGCTGCTATGTCATTCCCAGGAAACTGCCTCCACTAAGCTCTCACAATTGTGAATCCAATTCCTTTATAGTCCCATGTCACCACAGCTACTGCACAGCCAAGCATTTTCTTTGGCTAATAAATTCCAAAGCACAAATGGTAGTGACATGCTGTGAAAAGAAAACCAGTAAACCATGCGTAAAAGTTTTATACAGTGCAACAGATCATTATTACTTTATCCCTTTCCTAACCCTTAAACTTTGAACAATTAACCACTCAGCAAGTGTGCCAGCATCTGAAAGCAGAAAAATACTTCCGAGAAAATGGACATGGGAGAGAAGCAGGGAGGTAGCTTAAAAAGAAAAAAGAAACAAAAAACCACACCCAAAGCAAACCCCCCACCGTTTTGGTTGAACAACATAAGCTCTGTCCAAAGATCCAGCCTGCCACACACGCAGCACAGCCTGTCCTCCAATGCTGCTCTCAGCAAATAGCCCTCCTGTGCCAGTCTTCCTGTGCTCAGGGACTCTTGCACTCTCTCTGTGCAGAGTCTCAGCTCTCTTCCCAGGACACAGCCTCCTTCATACCAGTGTCACCTCACGGGGGTACGTGCTCCTCCTGCATAAGCTCCTTCCCAGCTCTGACTGGTCCTGTCAACAGCCAGTATTTTCTGCTTCTTGTTCCCACCTCCTAGAGCTGAGGTTGTACCCATCCACACAGCTGATTCTCCTTCCACAGCTGCAAAGGTTTGAAAGGATGTGTCCTCTGCTCTTCTTTTTGTTCGTATCAGGAGAAAATGTCTGTACTATAATCAGTTTCACCATGAGAAATAAATTCCTGCAGATGACAACTTAGCCATCACCTTCCACTTCACTTTCTTCCCCTGAAACAGGGTAAGAAAGTTGAACAAAGAACAAGCGCTGTGAAAGGGCTTAATATGAGAATTTGAAATACAACTTTTGAAAAAACTTTCAAACTTATGGTTTGTTTGGCTTGAATATAAAAAGCAGAACCAAAACCAAACCAAAACCAACCAACCAACCAACTAACCAAGAACACCCCCTCCCCAAAAGATCCAGAGCTAGGCCTAAGAAGGAGCCTTATAGACCACAGGGGGTACTTAGAAACTTACCTGAATTTAACAATGGATGCTACCCAGCAACAATAAACATACACAGGACTCTTACAGTGTGGTCTTCACACAAACCACACAAAAGCTGGGGCACAGTTTGTTTGAAATGTTTGTACGTGACAATCAGAAGGCCATGCAACTTTTGAAATTTAATGGCTCAAGCAACATTTCAAGTATGAAGAACAAGGGATGATTCACCGTCGGATTACATCTCTCATAGTTGTGCACAAATTACTACAATACCAGAACAGCCCTATTCTATTTTGTTGAAATACCATTAACACAACTAGAAAAGCATACACATGGCTGTATTAACTGCATGGCTCTTGGAGCCATCATACTGCAGGCAGCCTGCGGGTAGCACATAAAATGCATTAAGAACTGTACAGTGATTTTGAACAAGTCTGTTGCCCTTAAACTAAAGGCCTCTGAGATTTTTTTCCTCATGGAGAATAGACTATCAGGAGAACATTTGGGGCAGCACTCGCCCTTCTCCAACAAGCTCTGGGGCGTGTCTCATCTGGCAATACTTCAGTCTTCATAAAAACAATAGGTACCATATCCTTAAAGGACCAACTAATAGTCACGCCTTTGTTCTGTGCTTATAAGTGATAACCACAAATTATTTATGTCCAAAGTCTTTCACTCCAAGGCTTCCCAAAACACAAACTGTACTGGGGAAGCTAATATAAACCCCATTCAGCTAAGCCATGTTTGGCACTGTCTTGCCAGCTCCTGATTAAGAACTAACGTGTACACTAGCAATCTGTCATTACTAATAACAGCTTTATAGGCAATTGTTTCCAGCTCCTTTAGCTTCTCACAGCAAGGAGAAGAGGGCAGTGGCCGCCTGCTGCCCAAAGCAGAGCAGTGTGGGCATCTGCCCTGCAGGGAAGAAGGGACAGGGATCTATTAAAAAGATTTTAATAAGGAAACTTCCAGCTGCGCAATAAATGAACTGGAAGTTCTGAGAAACAGTTTCCTGTATCATATCTGTAGTTTGCTGTCTTTTTATATAATCACACATTCCACCTACAAACTCAGCTGCAGAAAATGAAAGCATACTTTCAAACATAAATTTTTAATAATGGAATAAGCCAGTTGGAGGAATACAAATCAGTAAGTAATCATTTGTCATCATACATATTAATAGAGCCAAATGATTAACAGACATATTAAGAGGCAACTGATTAAGTTTTCCTATTAATGGCATATCACAGCTATTTTTATTTTTACCCAATTCAATTTCGATGTCAAGAAATATCTATACAACACTGAGTCCCTTTTGGTCTTCTTAGTCTTCCCCCAGACTGGCTGCTCTGTAGGACTAAGAAACTCCGTATAATCTCCAGAAGCAACTATAGTCCCCAGAAAGAGCTCTATTGCGCTGAAAAAGCATAAGGCATCCACTCCCTCATCCTAACTTCATGTCAGAAATCTGTCTAGGGGGAGTGGGAGAAGGGTTGGCAATGATATAATTAAGAGTAAATTCAGGTAAACAAGGTCAGGTACCTCTGCATTAGGGCAACATGAAATTAGCCTGTATCATCTGGGCTGGAACACCCACAAACCAGATTCTGGGTTACAGCAATGCTGTAAGCAGGCTAATGAAGGCTATTGCGAAGTGTGCTCTAGTGCAGATTCAACACCAGAAGAGTACTGTAACTGTGAACCCTCAGTGTGGTGGTAAAGGACCCTACTGCTGCAGTGGACAGGATGAGTCGAGTCTACTCTGGCTAAATGCCCTATCAAGGAACAAGCTAATCCACAGTCATATTACCACTTCATGGGTCCACGTACACAAACTTACCAGGTTTGAGTAGTTTTTTCACTAACAAACTGGCCATGAGGACCATCAACATTTGAAGGCAAAAGGGCCAAGTAAACTGGGGTCTCAGCCCCTTCATCTGGTGATTTAGGGGCTTTAGGACCTGCCATGTCTGTTCTCACCCATCCAGGACAGCAGGCATTGAGAAGGATGTGGTCATCTTTTCTTTTCTCATTTAACATCCGGGCTTGAATCCTGGACAAGACTGTGACACCAATTTTGGAGACCCCATAAGCAGTACTTGGCCAACCCTCCTTCTCATGCACACCTTTTTTTGTATCTTCCACAAATTTAGCCATGAGTTCCACTAACTCATCCTCAGTGATAGTGTTGCTGCGAAACTTCTGCTGTAGTTCTCCGCTGCACTTTCCCAGCGCTGATTTACTTAACATACTAGAGACATTCACCACTCTACCTGCCAAAAGACAGTAAACACCAGTTACTTTTACACACATTAAACAAGCCAAGGCACTGAAGTGGGCTTGCTCTACAGCTATATATTCACTATTTAGGTGAACACCTGTAAAATATTTTGTGTGGGCTATTTTGCAGAGCTTCTGCCAGATCACTGTGTTGACAAGTGTTTCTAGTGAATTTCATTACAGAGGGTAAGTTAAGGTATGAACCTGCAATAACTTTCTATCAGACTTCAGGTATGCTTCCAGGAAATTGCCTGGTACAATCTGTAGGACATTCAAGGTAGGAAGTGGTTTTCTCATTAATGGCAGCCAGACTTCACTCTCAAAGTGCTGTGGGAAAATGTTCTCGCTTCTGCAAGAGCTCAAATAAAGTGCTGTGAGAATATACCTCAAAACCCCCAGAATATAGAATTCAACAACAGCAATCTAGTTCTTAATGCAGAGACCCCATCAGCTTCTTTACAGAATACATGAGGATTTACAAATGTCAGCATGCAAAACTGCAGCAAGCTATTTACCTTGCAGCACTTCAGTACAGAATGATGAGTCAGCTGAGTCAGTAATTCACTTATCTCCAAACTTATGTTGTGCTGCTTCCCTGTTTCTTACTAGTTTACAGTCATTCAGGTGAATGAACAAGAGGATTTACATCTTAAAAGCCACAAAAATGAATCCTTTCTATTAACGACTTTATTAACACACCCATACAATACAGCAAGATACAGTCCTCTTGCTATGGGGCAGTGTGTATCTGAGACTGAACAGGATTTACCACCTAATGAAGACCAAAATTCACATAAGACTATTTCTTTACTTGTTAATGTTACACTTACCATAAGGCTTCACAAGAGGCAACAATTCTGTACAAACATTTCTTGTTCCAAAGAAGTTTGTCTTCAGTGTAACCTCTGCTTGGACCGCAAATGGAGTTGTGTCATGCACTTACATAAGGGAGGGGAAAAAAAAAGAGCAATATTATTAACACTCACATTCTTAGTAACGAAAAGACCTCGCTTTGCAATATTAATATAATCATAGAATCATAGAATAGTTAGGGTTGGAAAGGACCTTAAGATCATCTAGTTCCACCCCCCCCACCATGGGCAGGAACACCTCACACTAAACCACGCCACCCAAGGCTTTGTCCAACCTGGCCCTGAACACTGCCAGGGATGGAGCATTCACAACTTCCTTGGGCAACCCATTCCAGTGCCTCACCACCCTAACAGGAAAGAATTTCTTCCTTATATCCAATCTAAACTTCCCCTGTTTAGATTTCAACCCGTTGCCCCTTGTCCTGTCACTACAGTTCCTAATGAAGAGTCCCTCCCCAATATCCCTATGGGCCTCCTTCAGATACTGGAAGGCTGCTATGAGGTCTTCACGCAGCCTTCTCTTCTCCAGGCTGAACAGCCCCAACTTCCTCAGCCTATCTTCATATGGGAGGTGCTCCAGCCCCCTGATCATCGTCATCCTTGTGGCCCTCCTCTGGACTTGCTCCAACAGTTCCATGTCCTTTTTATGTTGAGGACACCACAACTGCACACAATACTCCAAGTGAGGTCTCACAAGAGCAGAGCAGAGGGGCAGGATCACCTCCTTGGACCTGCTGGTCACGCTCCTTTTGATGCAGGCCAGAAGACACGGTTGGCTTTCAAGGTTGCGAGTGCACACTGAAGCCAGCTCATGTTCATTTTCCCATCGACCAACACCCCCAAGTCCTTCTCTGCAGGGCTGCTCTGAATCTCTTCTCTGCCCAACCTGTAGCTGTGCCTGGGATTGCTCCCACCCAGGTGTAGGAACTTGCACTTGGCATGGTTGAACTTCATGAGGATGGCATCAGCCCACCTCACAAGCATGTCAAGGTCCCTCTGGATGGCATTCCTTCCCTCCAGCGTATCAACAGAACCACACAGCTTGGTGTCATCGGCAAACTTGCTGAGGGCGCACTCAATCTCACTGTCCATGTCAGCAACGAAGATGTTGAACAAGACCAGTCCCAACACCGATCCCTGAGGGACACCACTCGTTACTGGTCTCCAGCTGGACACTGAGCCATTGACCACAACTCTTTGTGTGCGGCCATCCAGCCAGCTCTTTATCCACCGAGTGGTCCACCCATCAAATTGATGTCTCTCCAATTTAGAGACAAAGATGTTGCGTGGGACAGTGTCGAATGCTTTGCACAAGTCCAGGTAGATGACATCAACTGCTCTACCCCTGTCCATCAGTTCCGTAGCCCCATCATAGAAGGCCACCAAATTGGTCAGGCAGGATTTCCCCTTAGTGAGGCCATGCTGGCTGTCACCAACCACCTTGTTGTTTTTCATGTGCCTTAGCATGCCTTCCAGGAGAAACTGCTCCAAGATTTTGCCAGGCAAATCCCTGGGTCTTCCATTTTCCCTTCCTGAAATTGGGGGCTATATTTCCCTTTTTCCAGTTGTTGGGAACTTTACCTGACTGCCATGATTTTTCAAATGTAATGAGCAGTGGCTTAGCAACTTAATTTGCCAGCTCCTTCAGGACCTGCACGGATGGATTTCATCAGGTCCCATGGACTTGTGTACGTTTGGGTTTTTAAGATGGTCTCGAACCAGATCCTCTCCGACAGTGGGCAGAGGGTCTTCATTCTCACAGTAAGAATGAGCTAATGCTGTTTTCACCTCTCCATAGCTGAAGGTTTTAGCTTTGGCCCAGGAAAGCTAATTGCATCACTCTGTAGAGTCATTTGCAAACTCACAGGACATTTGTCTTTCTGCCTTTCATATGGAAGAGACAAGGAAAGACTGTTATCACAGGATGTTCTGCCCAACCTGCTCCCTGACCTGCCTGTATCTAGCAGAGTCTGCGCTGCTACCATCACATGCAAGTAAACTTAGAGGTGCCCTCTCCTCTTAAACGCATAGCACAACACTTTGCCACAATCCTAACATATCAGGCAAGGGAAGACCAAAAAGGCAAATCCTCAATTTAGGATGCTGCCACTAAAGGTACAAAAGTTAGACTATCACCCTAGTACTAACATCCAGCAACAAGGCAGACAACTGCTTCTATATCCCAATTCTTATGTTGTCACATCTTGGGTTCTTAGCTGGGGCTTGAAGATGGAGCAGTGTCACACAACAACAAACACTGTACAAGCTTCTATAAAGACTGCAGGGGTAAGATTTGGTGCATTTTGGAAAAACAAAACAAAACACCCTTCTCCCCTCCCCCCCAACCAAAACCAATCACCCTAAATCAAAACCCAAACAAACAAAAAGAACCCCAACCAATCCCAAAACTGATAGTCATGTCATAAACCACCCCCTGAACTGACAGATCTGTGCTAATACAACAAAAGGAGTACGAATTAGCAGCTAGGAAAGGGAGCTAACTTAGGTAAGCATAAGGAGATATAGAACTGCACAGTAAAGGCATGATTTCATCAGATAGAATTGACAGCTTGCCACCACCAAAAGTGTGGTAGTATGTGCCACCACCTGACAATCTGGTTTAGCAATAAGCCATATGCATTTTCCACCTTGAGGGGGAAGTAAGAGTTAAAGTAACAGCACTCCTCCTCTTCTGTTACACTGCTCTCTTTCTGGCAAGAGGAAGGCCACCTACACAGATTAGGCAGGTCTTCACTTGTCTTCATAGCCCAGACCTATGTTAACTCAGAAAAGCAGTGACAGATCATTTAGTATTTAACATACTTGTGGTTTTATTGCAAAACACACGAGTGTGCTTTAACAACTCAGTCATTCATACTCTCAAGCAATGGGCACTGATGGCATCAAGTTTTGCAAATCACTTGCATTTAAATCTGTGACATGATGCCAGATCATGACCTACTGCAAGAGTTAACAACAGTGGGAGAAGAAACTAAAAACCTACACAACTTCAAACTTATTCTGTATCCACCTTGGAAGAAGACAAAAAGCTTCCCTTTATTCCAAAACTTACTCATTTGTTTAACAAGATACATTGCTTGTAACATCTAATAAATACACCCCTGATTTAACAAACGTTACTACAGTAACTGTTCTCACAGAAGCTCATCCAGAAGGCAACCCACATGTACATAATCATCTTGTAAAGGAACAGTTTTTGCTGGACTATCTGTAGCACAGCACAGAACCAGAATGATAAATTAAATGTAATGGAATCCAATCTTTGACAGCCAGCAATAACACATAATGCTACAATAAAGAAAGGAAAGCATAAATTCTGGGATGATAGCAGAAACTTGGCGAGGCTTGCATAGAAAAGCCAATCTCAGAAGCTAGAATTAAAACCAAAATGAGATAACCATCACAGCAAGTAAGAACTTTAACACACAGGTATTAAGCCCTCTAGCCTCTGTGCTAGATGCTTACACAGCAGTTACGATTAAGAAATGTGATAGTCAGTTGTATGAGCTACTGTTGACTCAGTGAGTTGTCAGCTTGAAGAAAGTCTAGGCTAAACATCTAGAAGGAAGTTATGAACAAAAAAATCCACAATGTAGTAAAGGAGCTAACAGAAATGCCACTGCTCACACTATTTTACATATTTACCTGTTACATGTCCTAACTGGAGATTTGGAAAGCAAACCTAAAAAATCCAAACAAACCAGAAAATATGAAAAGAACAAGTTTGTACTAGTAGGGAAATGAACTAGTAGCCATGCTTCTGATCTGCTCTATCTGGAGTTAACTCTCAACTTGTTTTCATAAACATATACAAGGATAATGCACTCTTCTACCTTACAACTGCTGTGTCTTCCTCACTTTCCCTCCCTTCCTGTTTACTAGATGAAAGGGTTACATTCTCGCTCAGCACAGCAAAGTTTAGGTTTAACAGATCCATAGGAAAAGCCATTTCACATTGCTCTCTCAGCATGCTTAAGAAGGTAGGCAGCTTGCCCAGCCAAAAAAGTAGCATGCCACTGGCACAGAAGTCCCATATAATAATAAGCTTTGTAAAATCCCTTATGAATCTACTATACTTCTCCACATAGCTTTGCAGCATATTGTACTATCCCAGACAGCCTGCTTCCTTACCTTTGAAAGCGATCCCTGCATTGTTAACCAGCACGTCCAGCCCTCCATATTTCTCCTTTAGGAAGTCACGGAGAGCTCTGATGCTCTGCAGATCATCAATATCCAGCTGATGGAAGAGCGCATGCAGTCCTTCCTCCTGGAGCTTTTTCACTGCTTCCTGGCCACGGCCGGGGTCTCGGGCTGTCAGGTACACGTCCCCTGGGAACTGGTGGCATAGAGCCCGAACAATTGAGAATCCGATTCCTTTGTTGGATCCGGTCACCACAGCCACTGGTACGTTACACATAGCTCCTCTCTGAATGTATGTCAAAGTGACAGTAACTGCAAATAGCAAAGAAGAAAATTTCACATTCAGATGGACAAAGATGGTTATCTGAAAATGGATGAAAGTGTTTTTTCTTTAAAATTTTATACAGAATTACCCTTTGATTTATGTGAAACTACATTAGAGTGCACACTAACATACTAAAGTAGCATGAGAAAGCCACTTTTGGCTTTAGCATTTTGAAGAAGGCCCAGTCAATAACTGGGTTAATAAAAAGCAAAGTCAATGACTGATCTGCAGTGCTAAGTTAACTTTTGATGGGAGTAAACTCTCCTGCACATACACCTTACAGCAACAGCATTTCCTCCTTCTGACCATATTCAGCTGGCTAGTTCAAGCAGTGATGCAGCCAAAGCTGAAAAACCCAGGGTCAGATACAGGGGGGAGTGGCTTGATCTTCAAGTGTCAGGCAGGAGAAGCAATTCTGGCGTTTCAGAGAAAGAGGACCACAGATCGACTACATATATTTATTATGTTCAACATCAGACAACTCTAGATACAAAGTCTGCTTGCCCTTTCTTCCCCCCCCCCCCCCCCCCCGAAATAGCACATTTAAAGACGTACTTCCCCCATAAAAGTTTTAAATACTGGGTTTGCTCAGTTTTGACCTAAGTACTACCTCCCTTGCAAATTAACTTGTACCTATTAGTAGTAGGCATCCAACGAAATACGAACCAGCTCCTGGCCAGCTACCGACTGCACCAGGACGAGAAGCGACCCTCCCGCTTCACCCTCGCACGGGCACATTTCACTCACTGCCCCTGCCTCAGGACCGGTTTTTCCCCCTAACGGGAACGCAAAGCACACCCGCCAGCCGCGATGAAGCCCGGCTCCTCAGGCGGCCCTCCGCGGGATGGGAAAGACCCTGAACGTTCCGCGCCCCGCAAAGGAGCGGAACGCAGCGAGGTGCTGCGGAGCAAGCCCGGCGGGGCAGCCGACACTCCCTCACCCACCTCCAGTACACTAGCTTGGCCTTTGCTCCTCGGCTCTGCGCCGCGGCAGAAGAACGAGCTCACAGCAAGCAGTCGCACACCGAGGGCGGGGACGCGAACGCGGTTAAAATGGCGGCGGGGCAGGCCCGCCTCCCGCGGCCGGGTCCAGTTGAGTAGAGTCAGGGTGGTGCGGCGGCGGTGGTGGGCAACGGTACGGCAAGGAGGTGGCCCCTGCGGCCTCTACAGTAGGTGGGCCGGCGGCGGGCGGGGGACTTGGGGCGGCGGGCAGCGTGTCCACCTTTGCTCTCTGCCGCGTCGTTGTTCTAGCCCGGGAGGGAGTCGGGGGAGTCGGAGCCCCTGCAGGTGTCCTCCAGTGTGCCGGTAGCTGGGGAAGGTGGGCCTTGGCCGCAGGAACCTGTGTGCCGACCGGTGACCCCGGTGAGGGGCAGCACTCCCGGTCTCAGGCAGCGCCTCTGCGTGTGGAGTTCAGCTAAAAGCGGTATTGATAAGGGGAGCTTAAATGTACGTTCCAGCAACAGATTGAAGCGTGAAGAGTCAGGCTGATGCTGTTCATCTATAACATGTGCTGGAAGTGTTGAGGTGCAGTGTCACGGCACTGTATGGAACTGGGGTGTTTGGTGCTGTTGATGTGGGGTAAGATTGTTTCCTGCAGTGCATGTGGTCAGGAAGCTCCATTTTGCTTTTATTTGTATCCAAAGAAATAAGTCATGGGATGATTTGGGTTGGAAGGGACCTTAAAAATATCTTGGTGCACCCCCCTTCCATGGGCAGGGACACCTTCCACTAGACCAGGTTGCTTAAAGCCCTGTCCATCCTGGCCTTAAACACTTACAGGCATGGGGCATCCACAATGTGAAATACGAACTCACTCCTCTAAGCGAGATAACAAGGTTTTATTGAGGGACAAAATCAATAAAGCAAAAGCAACAGGCTGGGTGTATGACCGTAGCCGGAGGCGCAAGTGATTAGCATTTGTTGCAAGTTTATATACTTTAACTATTACATTAGTTACATACGTATTCATAATTCCCGCATATAGGCGGGGAATATTATAACTAACTTCTGGAACTTACAAGTCCCCTCCTCTTGGCGTCTGCGCACTGCTCTCTGGTGATTGTGGGCAGGGGTCTTGAGGATGAAGTAAGCAGTCTTCCTCACAGTGTACTTTTCACCTTTGGCACAGTTGGACCCCCCAGTAATCACAAAACTAGCTGAAACCAGCCATATCTGTAACTTTGCTTATAACTAGCAAAGATTTAAAACAGTGTGACCTTCCTGCAAAATTTATTGCAGGATGGGCAGACAAGGAGTATCCCAAGCTAGCAGATGTTTGGGAGGCTCTGCCTCTAAACTAACTGATAATTAGAAGGATGGTGTGAAATAACTCATTCATGTTTAGTGGGGCCACTAAATCCTCTTATCTCACCACAGATTTACAACGCAAACATTGTTCTTTAAAACTAAAGATACTTTAGAAGACTAGTATGAAACAACTCATGTTTAGTGGGGTCACTACATTCCACAGACTTAAAACATAAACTTTGTTCTCTTTCTACAACCTAAGTTAAGCTAAAAAGTACTTTATGTTTTTCAGGCACTAGCTTTTCATATATGAAGCCCCCCCCCCCCCCCCCCCATCTTTTACCTTTACAAATTCTGCTATGTGACTCCATTTTGCTCAAAGAGTTCTGGCCCTTTTTAACTTGTGTCTTTAGTGAGCTTTGTTTCTGTTCTTGTAAACTCCTACAGTTATACCCACATAACCACACCTATGGTTTGCGAAAGCCAATACATTTATGTGTTTATCATCACACAGAGCTTATTTGGAAAACCCATGTCAGTGCCTCACCATCCTCACTGTAAAGAACTTCCAAATGTTTACTCTAAATCTAACCTTTTTCAGTTTAAAGCCATTCCTCCTTGTCCTGTCACTACATCCCATGTAAAAAGTCCCTCTCCAGATTTCTTGAAGGCTGTCAAGCTGCAAAGGCTGCTTATGCTAATGAATTTTCAAAAAGCAAATGTATGCAAGGATAGAAAAGGTTTAGTTCTGTGCACATCAACTCTAGTGTCTCTTTTCCTGTAGAAGATTATGGATGTGCCTTGGCAAAAGTGATGTTTGAAGGTAAAGGCTTCTCATCTTCCCTCAACCGTATCACCCACCCTTGTTTAGAGACTTGCTTGTAGTACGTTTTCTAAACTTTAAAGAGGCAATTTATTAAGCAGGCAATGTTCTGATTTGTCTTACTGAGATTAACATGCAGTATTTGAAAGGGACTTTACGTATGTGCAAGTAACTTTTTTCTTTTTCATTTAGGTTGTCTAAAAAAGGTAAAATCTGTTACTTAATTATGAAGAAAAGTAGAGGTCGGACAGGCCGAAAGAGAAGAAGAAAACACTTGCAGATTTTGGGTGGAGGTATTATCTCCAGAAGTACTGTAAATAATAAAATAATCAATTGTCTGTCAAAGTGTCATTTTAGGGTATATATTTGTCAAACATTTTTGCTTTAAAAATAACATGCATAAATGTTAGCTTTTTTTATGCCAGTATTCTAACACTAGTTTACAATCCCAAGAAGAGCGTGAGAATATTGTGAGCTCTCTTTTCTGGCTAATGTCAAGTACTACATTATTCTTAAATTCCTTGACTCTTAAATAAGCTGTATAACTCCTGCAGTTCTAAGAACTCCTAGTGCCCAAGGGCACAGAACTTAGTAAGCTAGTTTGAGGGGAGCCTTTCTTGCTATTCTGTTATCATAGAATCATGGAATAGTTAGGGTTGAAAGGGACCTTAAAGATCATCTAGTTCCAACCCCCTGCCATGGGCAGAGACATCTTCCAGTAGAGCAGTTTGCTCAAAACTCCATCCAGCCTGGCCTTGAACACTGCCAGGCATGGGCCATCCATAATACTATGTTACAATGCTTTTCTGACTATACAGTAAGATTTTTTAATTTCCTTTATTTTCTAAGCTAGTCTTATTTAATAGCATGACTCTCATCTTTTTTTTATTTTTAGTCAGCTGCAGTCACAAGCTGGAATACGTTAAACTTAAGAAGTGGCTGAAAGACAGAGGATTTGAAGACAGTAATTTAAGGCCAGCGGAGTTCTGGGGTAATGTTTTAATTATTCATTGCGGCAACAAAGTTCTGATTCTTCTAAGAATCTTAGATTTCTGCTTTCATTTTGAATCACACATGTGGCTGGCATAAGGAAAAATGCCAGTTACCATTAGTCTTTTGAGGACTTCTGCCAAATGCACGTGAATGTCATTTAGCATAAACAAGTAGATATTGGAGGCCTGAAGTAGTGTAAACTGTTTCTTGTAGAAAGATAATGTGTAAAACTCTTGTGTGAGAATACTCTGGTATACTGCAAAACATGTTCACATATGCCAAATTCATTGTAGAAATCAAGATTTTTTTAACTGTTAGCAGCACAGTTTCAAAGAAGAAGTAATATCTCTTTAAGCATTTCCAGTATCAGACTCTAACCCTGTTATAATTTCTTCATCTTTTTTTCCCATGTGAACTCAGCAAATCTGGTGATACACATAAGTAAATGATATTAGAGGTGGGATTCACTTAGTACTGTTTACAGAGAAGGTATATACGTGTTTTTTTTCTCTTTAAGTAGATTATGTTTCAAAAACTTTTAAAGAGAGAGATAATAGGATGAATCAGAGAAAAATATTATGAATAGAAATTGTAAGGTTTAGTTAAAACTCTGAAACCAAGGACAGCAGCCAGTGATGAAAGATGAGTTTAAAGAAGAAAATGGGAAAAAGAAGTTGAGTAACTGCTAGAATTGGACAGCAAATGTTGCAAGGGAGGAGTGTTCGCAGGCTTCTGTAAGGTGAAAAGAGAATCCAAGAACAAAGAAATGTGTCTAGAATAACCCAAAATTGTCTTTTATGATTTGTAAGAGGTAATTTATGTTCCTTTAGAGCTTTTGCTTGCTGAGCTGTTAATTTATTGCAGGTTATCAGAGTCTCCTGTATTTTACAAATGTACATGCATTTAAGCAGTTCTCTTTGTTCCTGTTTCAGGTACAGGAAGAGGACTGATGACAACAAAAGCTCTTCAGGTTAGTAATGTTAATTCTATTGAAAGAGTTCCTCAGGTTCTTTTGAGATGTAATGACTTTTGCAACAAGTAAAGCTCAAAATTCCAGACAAGGTCTTCACAGTTCCTGTTGTCAGTGTAAATTCTGGCCTAGTATCAGAATTTGCAATGTTGGCATATCTGTAGGATGATGTCCTATGTACCCTGAGTGCTTGTTGGATGAAAATATTCCTGTACTCATTTACAGAGATTTAGTGTGTAGTCTAATGTTTCAGTTTAAGGCAATCAGTGGCTAACTGAAACCAGAAGGAGCTGGCCCCTTCCCTCCTGTATGCCTTCTCCCTCAGCCTTGGCTCTCACAGCTTCCTTTGCACTTGCTGTAGCAATCTTCCCCACTCATGTGATAGGTTGCAAGCTAGACAGAAACCTTTTCAAAATAATTATTAGCTTTGCTCCTTCAAGTCTCCCATCTTGGTTAGTGCTGGTACAAGGAGGAATGGCATATCAGGGAGGGGGACGGAGAAAAGGGACAGGTCTTTAGACAGCATTTATCTTTAGATTATCTTAGTCGTAATGTAAATCAGCAGCTTTAACCTCACTTTGTTGGAGTCTTCTTTGTTAGTAAACTAGCTAACAGAAACGTAATTTCTCAGATATGCCCAGCAGAAAAAGGGAATGATAGAAAAAATACTTTGCACTTTAGATACTGGCACAGAAAGATCAAACTCTTGACTTAAAAGTGCCTCTCAGAAAATAGGCTTCTTAGAGAAGTTTCCTAACTGGTACGAGAACAGTATATCAAATAATGGGGAATCAGACCAGAGCCTTTTGCAAATTAGAGTATAGCAGGAAGTATGAAGGAGATGCATGTAGAGAACAGTGTATGTTATCATGCTGGCTCAGGGCTAGAGGCAGCTGTTGAAGCCAGAGGCTCAGCTTATCCACAGTGCTGTGAGTCTACTGTAAATTAAATGAGAGCTGGACTCAGCTGAAATGAGAGCAAGATATGGAAACTCAGGAGAGAAACTGGAAGGGGAGAGTGTTGACTTGATTCATGTCCTCTCTTTACAGGCATGGAGATATATGGCTCAAGCAAGGCATGAAAGCTAATTTACATGCACATAGCAGCTTGGCAAACAAGGTCACGATAGACATGACCTAAAATATCCCTAGCCCATGCTGCTGTGTTGATAGAAGCACAGCTGTTTATGAGATCTACTTTAAAATATATCTCAGTACAAAGAAAATCAGTAGCCAGGCAACAAACTTTTTGTGAGCAGCTTTTTGCAGGTGACAGTTCCTACTGACTGCGTCATCCTCCTTCGCTGGACTGTGACTGTCTTAAAACTATGCTAGTTTCCATCAAGTTCAACATCACTTCTCTTTGCTTCTTGACATTAGTGTTCTCTGGGGAGCGTCTCTCTGTTCAGAAGTCATGTAGTAGATGAGTCATGTACAATTGACCTTTACTATTCTTTGTGTGTATGTTGTTTTTTCTTCTCTCCCTCAAAGGCAGGCAGGGGATCTGATTATTTCATTGCCTGAGAAATGCTTACTCACCACAGGCACTGTCCTTAATAGCTGCTTGGGAGAATACATTATGAAGTAAGTAAAAAGTGACGCTTCATGGGTAAGCTGGCCTTTACTGCTGGTTGCTCATTAATCATCTTAAGTGGTAGTAAGGCTTTAAACTGCATACTTAAACTTGTATGACTGTTGTGCATGTGGAATCATCAGATAAGTAAGGTTTTGACACAGCAGAGTTGGAGTGATGGTACAGGCTTGAACTTGACCTGTGCCTAGAGACAGCTTGGACCTAAATGTCAGATATGAATGGTTTCTTAGGAATTTGAAAATGTGATTCAATAGGAGAAGGATGATAAAATGGGATTGCAAAGCAGTCATGCAAGCATAGCCTTTTAGGAAATTTGGAACAAAGACCTACGCTGGACATTGAGTACTTGTTATGTATCCTAAAAAAACCTGCCACCCCCCAAAAAACCCCAACCCAACAGGTGACTCTGAAGTCGTTACTAAAAACCAGCTTTTATAGACCCTTTGAAATCATCAAAAGGGCTTAGAGATGAACTACAAAAAAGTTTAAAGTAGAAGCTATTTATAACATTTAAAAGAACTAGCAGAGACATAAAATACTGCTGCATCCATTTCCTATCTCACCTCTTTGTATCTGCTGTGTTGGTATTTTTATTCTGTTTTCTAATAGATGGAAGCCTCCTGTATCTCCTTTGATAGCACTGTGCACATTTTTAATAGCAGAGAAACATGCTGGTGAAAAATCTCCATGGAAGCCATATATTGATGTTTTACCGAAGACATATACTTGCCCTGTTTTTTTTGAGCATGATGCAGTAAGCCTTCTCCCTGAACCTCTAAGAATGAAGGCTCAGGAGCAGAGAACGATGGTCCATGAGTTGTACATGTCTTCCAAGGCTTTCTTCTCTTCCCTGCAGCCTTTGTTTGCCGAGAACACAGAAACTGTATTTAACTACAGAGCTCTAGAGTGGGCTTGGTGCACTGTTAATACCAGGACAATATATATGAAACATTCACAGAGGGAATGTTTTTCTATTGAGCCAGATGTTTATGCTTTGGCACCATATTTAGATTTGCTAAACCACAGTCCAAATGTTCAGGTAAGAAACTAAAAACAGATCACTTAATTTCTTTATTTGTAAATGCATTCTTTATTTGTAAATGCACTACCACAGTACAGTATGAAATTAGGTGATGGATTAGGAGGGTCAGTGAGGGAAAAATGTCTACTGGGGACATGTACAGGCTGAGTACTCATGGTTATAGTATGTACCCTGGAGCTTGTTTTTCAGCCCAAGGTAGTTGAATAAAGATGATTCAAATGTTTCAGTTTATGTAGCAAAGCGAAGTTAAAGGGAGAGCCCACAACGGCTGAGTGAGATCTGCATCCAGAGCAGCTATATGGAAGAGCTACTGGTAAATATAACCCTACCCTGCTCTTCCAAAAGGCTCAGCTCCTGGATCTGAAGTTATGTGGTCCCTGAGTTACTTCACCTCTGGCTGAAGCCTTTGAACAGCTTTACGAAAGTGTATAGAGCAGTCCTAGCTCATGTCAGGGACTGCGTGCCAGCTCAGAGTTGGGACAGCACAAAAGCGGCCAACTCTGCCTGAAGCCATGTTTATTTGTGGATTTGGGGCCTCTGTAATAAGTCTACAGAGTTGGTGATACACCCTGTGGTTTAAGGGTTTGATGTATGTTCTTCATACTAATGGGTTGCCTTTTCAGACATCTGTAACACTATCTGTTTTTTCTTCCAGTGTTAGAGAAGTGTTCATTACTGTTGGATTTTAATATTCAAGGTCTGATTCCTTTTTTCACCCTGTCCTTCTGCCAAGAGTAAGACCTTTTATTTTTACCTTTGTGAAGGTAAAGGCTGCATTTAATGAGCAGACAAGAAGCTATGAAATTTGGACAAATTCACAGTGCAAAAGATATGAAGAAGTATTTATCTGCTATGGGCCTCATGATAATCAGCGACTGCTACTAGAATATGGATTTGTTGCCATGGATAACCCTCATAGCAGTGTTTATGTCTCATCAGGTTGGATTTATAGATTGTCTTGACATTAAAAGGCACAATAGTAGAGAACAGAGCATCTGAGCATATTAATACTGTCTGCATTCAACAGGAGATGTCAGTGAAAAAGGAAAACTAAAGAATAACGAAGAAATTCGCACACGTCCATATACATAATTGCACAACATGGACAATGCATATTAAGGCACTGTTGGTTTTCTTTTTTAGGTACCATGAAAATATTTGTATTTCTAAGAAGTGGAATAGGCCTCGGTACCACTTTTAACTGCGTAGTATTGGAGTTTTAAAATTGAAAGTGTCTTTGGTAACTTTTCCTTTTGTAAAATTGCAATTCTTAGCAGCATATATGTAGAGATTCCAACTGGATGTCTTAGATTGCACCATCGACTTGAGGATTGAAGTCCTGATCCTCACAAACTAAAGTTACTGACAGTGGTTCATAACTTCAGCTTCAGTCAGGATTTCCATTATAAGGATACAATCCTGGAGATTGCTGATGGCTTTTGAGTAATAGAGACATTTTTGATTATGTTAAAGTTCACCAACATTGTCCAGGTTTTAATTTTTGGCCTATAGCTACTTGAAAAATATGACTGAAATGTCATTTCAGAATTGGGGCTTATGGGTTTCTTCTACATACCATGTATTTAAATATCTAAAATGTGTTTTTTTGCAGATATTCTTCTCAAATATTTTCCACCACTGGACAAGCAGAGAAATGCAAAACTTTCCATTCTGAGGGATAATGATTTCTTAGAGTAGGTATCTGAAGTTTTTTTGTTTCCCTATGAGCTTTCTTTTCATTTTTTTCTGGGAGTCAAATTTTGCTTCTAGTAAAATAATATTTTTTTTTTAAACAAACTGATTTACTTTCTATTTGTGAGAGAATGTAGAAGTAGTAAACACCAATATCAAAGCTTGAGATAGGTTTCAAGATGCAGCCTGTCACCTGTCTGTGGATAACAGCAGAGTAAGGGGAGTCAAGGAGTCCTCGAGTTCCAAAGAGCAGATCTCTTCCTGACACTTATCAATAAGAAAGCTATCATTCTGTCAAAGATCACCTATACTTTCTGAATCTAGTTGCTTTTGACCTTTTAGAAACCTGACCTTTGGATGGGATGGACCATCTTGGAGACTCCTTACTGCTCTCAAGTTGTTAAATCTTGGTGCAGATGAATTGTAAGTTTCAGTACTCGGAATATTTAGACAATGTGCATGTGTCATTTTCCTTTATTTGCTCTTTGCTGGCTGTATGTGAGATACTGGGACAATTGTTTGGTATCTTCTCTATCTCATTGACTTCAGGTGAGAAGAGAAAAGAGGAAAGGCAGAGAACACCATAGAATATAAAGTCATTGTCTATTTGCTGCTTTGGTCTTCTGCTTTCTTCAAACACCCCGTTGTTTTCCCTTTCTATTTTGAGAACCAGATATTACTTTAAGGTTCAGGTTCCGGACCTTTTCTCTGTTGGTTTGATGGGACTTTAAATGCTATTGACCTTTCTTGATTTCTTTGAAGCATGTGTTCCACAGACTGCTTCTTAAATTTTAAGGCCAAGTAAGTTGCTGAACTTCATCTCCAGTGACTGTCAGTGCAAGTTTGATCATTTGTTCCCAATAGCAAACCTGCCTCAAAAACATTTACCTGGGATTTGCTTGTAATAGTAAATAAAACCAAACAATTTCTCTTGTCCAAAGCTGTTTATGCTTTGAAGATTCACTGCTGAGTGGAATAAGTTGATTATAAGAACTGAAAATAAATTGCCATGATACTGATTACAAGCCTAGGTGGCATGAAGTTTAGCATGCTAATAAGTTCTGTGTGAATAGCTTTTCCTCCTCACTAGTGCTGCTGAAGTTGGTGGCAGCATGGCAGAGCAGTGAAGACCGGAAGCATTGGCCTAATTGCAGGCTGTGTCTTTAGCTGAAAGGGTAGGGTGGAGGGTTGGTATCACTGCTCCAGATCATTAAATCTCTCTTCCCTTTTACATGCCTCATCACTCTCATAGCTGAATGTTGTGTGCCTTTTTCACGTATGCTAACCTTACTTGCCTGTGCCAGTGATGTTATTCTTATATTAACCATATGTTTATCATTCAGCTGGGGAATACAGCAAATGATTGTGTTTAAACATTTTGGTTCTAGTACTTGCTGGAGGAGAACACTCCTTGGTGATGTAATTTCAGCCAGAAATGAACAGCAGACTTTGAATATAACAGCAAAAATATGCCATTTTTTAATAGAGGAGACACAGCATGTCCTTCTCCAGGTAATTTCACTGGAAGAGCAAAGTAGTCCAGATTGCTTTCTTTCCTAACATAAATGTACAGCAGTGTAATTTTTGGGGTGCGAGAATAGCAAGTGACAGAGGGAATTGACTACACTGAGGTGCTGTAGGATTTGTTTCCAGGCTGACTGACAGAATTTGTGGCTGCAGCAAAGAAAGGAACCATATTAGAAAGCCCTGTGAACAAGTGAAAAGTATTTAACTTTTCTCTGCCTATGTTATCATTGAGTTTGTTGAGGTTACCTCTTAAAAGAAAATGCAGACTTGTATGAGGTGGGTACGTAAGATATTGCAGACCTGCCACAAGTGCCTTGTTGCAGAAAGTGAAGTCTGTGTTCATTAAAGCCAAATGAACTACTTCTGTGAGGGGGGTCTGTGCTCTTAGAAAAACAGTCTCTCCTTCCTTTCTGAATTCTGGCAATGAAATGTGTACTTAATGTCAAGTCGGATAGCTATCATGGAAAAAGGTTATTAAAACCAAACTTTCGTAAAGGACACGCATCTATGCAGAGAGTATGAGGTGAACCTGGTCTTGTGCAACATCTTGAGGATAGGATGGGTTTAAGAACAGGGTATCAGTTAAACATTACCCTTCCCTTCTTCTCCTTGTTTTCCATCTGCTTCCTTTATTAATAAAAATACTATTTTGACATAGTTCATGAAATCATTAAGAGGGATAAGCTTTCCACAAATGTTATATTCATGTCCAGTATTAAAGAATCTAAATTTCTGGTAATTTCATCTCATTTGTATAAAATTCAGGTTTCCCAGTTGAAAAGGAGCAAAGAGAACTTGCAAATGCACCTGGCTTTGGTAGAAGCGTTGCACTTGGAAAACCTGAAGATACTACAAAAATCAGCTGAGAGTCTTTGTAGCTTGCGTATGGCAACAACTTGACGCATCTGGACCTGTGGCTGATTGGAGGTCATTTGCCATGGATGTGCCTTGCTGAACTGTTTTAATGGTCCTGAGCAGCAAAGAATAATGTACAAATCATCAAAATATGCTTAGTTTTGATTACAGGGTCACAGAGGATCCGCTATTTATTTTGTTCTTTGCTGACCTTCTTCAGTAATACAAAAGGTTAGCCCAAAAGGTAGGGGAGAGCACAGGTGGCTTTCATCATATCTCACTGAAATTATGGCTGCTGTGAGCAAAACAGTTTCTGAGGTAATTTGAGCAGCCCTAGGATTGTGGGCTCGAGCAGTCCTAGACTTTACAGCTGCCTCTGTGACTAAAGCATGGATCACAGGGTCAAGCAGATACTCCTCAGCATGTATTTGAGCTCTGGCACTTGGCAGAGAGGAAGAGGACAGAGCCATTTATATTTGTCTTGTTCCTGTCCTTTACCTTTCCACTGTGTGAATTTCCCTCCTTTACTCAAACCTCCTTCCAGACTCACTGGTTCGTATTCTGGCTCCTCCTGCTGAGAATGAGAATTGAAAGGATATATCACTTTGAACTCTGTTTCTTGTTTGGAAGACCACCCAGGCAATTAGTTCTATTTCCATTTGTTTCTGATGATCACATTGAGAAATGTTCGTATCCTGTTTATAAGGGGATAGTTTCATGTGCTCCCTTTCAGCATTGGTTCTACTTAAGTAGGGAGCTTGAGCTCCCTACGTCGTTCAGAGAAGAGAGACTTCTTCAAAAGACATTTGAGGGCAGGAGCCTTATTTTAGCTGTACGAACTTACTTTGTGGTTGTGTTGTGATTATTTTCCGTTTTGTGGGGAATCACATTTCGTAGAATTTTTCATTACTGTTTTTAGCATTTGTTAAGAGCTATGTTTGTGTGTGTTTATTTTTGTATGTATATTGCTTCATTTTCTACAAGACCTCTGTTTTTTAAATAAATGAAATTGTATACAACAGTAAAGGCATTCTAGATAATCTAACTTAAGGAAAAAATACAGGTGAAAACTTACGTATTCACATGCACTTGCAGACTTTCTTTGGTATCTTGTGAACAAGAATGTTATTGTGTAAACTTGCTTGGATTTGAGTATTCCATGTTTTTTTTTTTCTGTCTCTGTTGGGACAGGAAATGCTGTGATACTTGGAGCTCTGAGAAGGGTTCTTCCTTACCTACAGGGGTATGTTGGTTCAGCTTCAAAATTCTGTCGGAACTGAAAAGTGTAACTGTTTGCTGTTTACTCAGTTTCCAAACCCAGAAGTTCTTGGTTTTCAGGTTTCATCTTCATAAGCTCTTCCTAGGATTAGGAAGTTCTGAAAATAAGCTTTTTTTTCTGCCTTGTTTACCCCCAGTGCACCGAGACTTCTCTGCAATGTCAGGCTTTCTTATATTGTTCATATGGAGATGCTTGACAGTGTGTTGGTGCTTTACATTTCAGAGCAGAGGGCAGGGTGAATGGGTTGGGAGAGGAGCTGATGTATTTTCTGGAGGTAGGTTCATATTTATTCCATCTTTTGGGCCAACTTACTTTCATATTTGCCTAAACTGTGGTTTTAATCCCTGCAAGTTACTTAGCACCATGTTTTATAGTCTAGTCACTTCCATTCTGAAGTACTTCTTGGGGTGAGATGCCTTTCTAGATTTGGGGATGCAGTCTCTAATAATCTCACCAAGAGCAATTCCATCCTCTTAATGAAGGTCCTTCTGTACCACTGAACCTGTCTACAGCAGAGATAAGGGCTGAGGCTTGCCCATTCATTTTGATTAGATCTGCAAAAAGGTCTACCGAAGTCACGGGTGACATGGAGAGGGGTGGATTGTGACTGAACATTCATAGTGCAAGAAGTAAGGGTTTTCAAAGGAAGATGGAAGAACTCGGGTTCAAAACTACCAGAATGTGGTAACAAATCCATTGATTTTAATAAGGGATATGGATATAAAAGTTGACATGGGTACAGAGCACGTAATACGCAGAACAAGCAGCTATTGGCAGTTACCAGCCAGCCAGGCAATTTTGGTCTTATGTAGTCCCCTGATCTCAAAACAGTTCAAGGTTGGGAGGATATTGATGTCAAGTCTTGTAAATGCTTGACCTGTACTTGCTCTTTTAAGGTCTTCAAGGATGGACAATGTGGGAAACAGGGCACTGGGCTAGTGGGATGTGTTTTTGAACATGTCCTGCAATTTTGTTGAACTGCTTGACCTCTCACTTTTTTTGATAAGAACTCTTTCATTCTGTAAGAACATGTGTTTCACATGTAATATTTTTATAATGAGATGGTGCTAGAGTTAAAGAAGATAAGGATATTTGGTTGTTGGATTTTTTTGTTTGTGTTTGGTTTTTCTTTTTATCCTGGAGATGGCTGTTTTAAGAAAAACTTATGTACATTGTGTCTTGCAAGATGGATACTAGTTTATTTGCTTCAGTATAGCATTACACACTACGCATTTATACCAGCTGGTTTGAATATGCACTCTACTTGTGTAACTCCTACACACACTCCAGAGGGTGTAGGGAGGGGATCTGGCAGTGCAGGAGAGCAGGCAGTATGACCTGCTTGTCTGTCTCTTGCGTGAAAGCACAGCAGTAAGCCCCTAGCTTTACCTTAAGCAATGTAGCAAGTGTTCTGAATAGACCCATGTGTGTTTAATGTCAAAGGCAAAATCCTGCTTGAATAAACTATGGAACTGGAACTAGTGCTTTCGTAACACACATCAATAACAACAGAGTTTTAACAGGAATAAACCAGAGTAACAGGTCCTGATTCAGCATTTATGTGTATATATGCCCAGTAAGAAAAAGCTTAAATTCTTTTTTGAATCAAACCTAAACTATGTGCAAGACGGGACATCCTAAGGTGGGCTAAGAGCCTGAGGACGTAACTGCATTGGGAGTGTTCTCCAGCTGTCTTACAAGAACACTAAATCAAGTTTTCAAAGAGTGAAGATGCTTCCTCTCAGCCTCTAATTTAACTAGAGCCCCACTGAGCTGCAAATATGTTAATTGCTTAGTTTTAGTGATGTGCTGTTAATGTTTGACTCTGGCTCTCTGTTAGTCTAAGAAGGGACTTAGCTGTGATCTCATTGTGGAAAGACATACTTTATTTCCCTCTGTATAAACTTCCTTTCAGATTGTATCTGCAAATCTTGGCAATAGTAAGAATAAAACCCAGCTTTTTATCGTTAGGGATATGAACTTGGCATGGGCCATGGCAGTGAGCTAGATTCTCTTCCAGCTTATGCAGTGTTACTAAAAAAGAGCTAAAGTAGGAATTCATTCTGTGACTGCAGTGAACACACTGGGCTTAGGCAAGTGCAATGAGAAGTTTCATTTCTTGTAACAAGAGAGTGAGACAGGAATAGCACAGCTTGATTATTTTTTTTTTTTGGGGGGGGGGAGGAGGTGGAGTTGATTTAGTGCAGTCTGAAGTCATTGAAAAATGACAAACATGAAACCTCACGACAGCATCTTTCCTGTGTCAATTTATGTAAATACAGCATGGATTTTCTTTGATCTTCTAGAGAGAGTGGCTTCCAGTTTACAGTTTTCTTCAGCTGTAGTGAATGGAGATCATCCATCATTGCTAAGTGCCTTCAGACCTGTCTGTTTCAGGACAAGATAAGGGAGTATCAGCTCTCATACCCTGATAATTAAAGCTTTTAGGTACACTATGAAAACATTTCAAAGATGACATTCCCAAAGAAAGGAGCTTTTAAAAATTATGTCTCAAAGGGTATGTAGCCCTCCATGCCTAGAAGGTAAAGAATACCCTTTTCAAAGTGCCACGCACTAGCATACTTTGAAGTGTTTGTTTGTACTCAGCACATCTGTGGCTACAGCAATGAAGACTATGAATTCTAGGACAGAGGGAAACAGAACTTTATGGGTTTCCTTATGCAATAAATAGAAATAGAAGTTGTTGCAAGATTTTTGAGGGAAGGATGAAGGAAGATGAGGGAAGTTGTTTCCCTCATTTTTGACCAGCAGTTGGAACTGAACTGTGTGAAATTCATAATTTTTATAATTTCAGTACAAAAGCAGAGAAATCACAGCTCAGTGGCTGAATTCAACTAGAAGAACTTGATTTTATCCCTATCTAACAAAGCTTAAGTAACATCAATCTGCTGTAGGTTGGAGGGGAAAGGAAAAAAACCCAAACATTTCCAGTTCATTCCACTGAATGTTTTAGTGGATATCTATAATTACAGAATTAAGTTTGTGAGAGTGCTGCAATGAGCTATGTTTAGTGGGAAGGCAAAGATACTCAATGAATCCTAAACTAAATTGTGTAAAACTAGTGTAAAACTAATGCAGTCTCTGTGTTGTCCACTAGATGATGCAACTGTACTACAGAGAGGTAAATTACAGTATACACACGCAATTATAATCCTATGTAATGTATTATATTTTCAGTAGTAAAAAGCATTGTCTTCAATAATACACCATGGTTTGTGTTGGATAAATAGTTGAAAATGTTTTCTTTCTGCTGGTTTGAAGTGAAATTTGAAGCTTTGTAAACTTTTTTCAGTTTTATTGTATTTTAACTTTGTTGGAGTTGCTCCTCTCTCAAGTTGAATCATGTCATTCTCTTAAACTATCAGCTGAGACATAATAGTTCAAATCATCTTTGTTACATTAACTTGACCCTAATGGTGTAGCTAGTGGGGTTGCAGTGGAGAACTGTCCACTCCTGTGTTTTTCCCTTCAGAGATTAGGGGCTACATTCATCTTCTGCATAGATGTCTTTCCATAATGTACTTTGATGTGGCAGATAGAACTCTGGAACATTTCCTCTGACTAGGGCTATTCTGTGGACTTTCCCTTATGTTAGTTCTCTAGTGTCTAATAGTAATAAGCTAATGTTTGACCCTTTCATTTGCTGGGGATTTCTTCACTGCCCATTTTCATTGCTTGTGTCTGCTTAGTACTTTTGATGTGTGTGTTTGTTGCCTTGCTGAGTTTCCCAGGGGCTTCTGAAACGGCCAATGTGTGTGTACTCTTCATGTGCTTAGAGCCCCTTCAGATTGTCCCAGTTGCCCTACAGCTGAAAACAAAGCTGCTTGCAAAGCTGCTCTTTTCTCCTGAAGCCCTCTCTCCTGTTCCTTAGCTCTTTCTGCTGCCTCCACTGCTGGACCATACTGCAACAGGCTAGTCTTGAGAGCACTGAAGTGGACTGGACTCTAGTACCACTCTGTGCATGGTAGGAGGTAGGTATTTGCAGTGTACTTTTAATGTAAGAATGTTTTTCCTCCTTACATACACCTGTACTTGCTCCAAGAGTGGCAAGGCTAGCTGTGTTCAGTGTTGTACTTCTCCATTAGGGTGCCAGAGTTGGGCTGGAGAAACTTGGATGAGCACTGTATTCCTTTCAGATTCATTCAGCTGGCACTGGATTTGATATTTTAGTAGCTCCTTCCTGCTGAGGCAACTCTAGAAGGAGCTGGCAGAGGCAGTTTGGCTCTTTTGACCCTTGGCAGGCAATGATGACTATGGAGAGGACAGAGGGACATTCTCAGCATGGGGCTGGTGCCAAGGCTATCTGTACCACCCTGCTTGGGCTCACATCCAGATCCTGTATCTCTACCCTTAAGAAGCCAGCGCTCTTTGCAGCAAGAAAGTGCATTTGTGCATCCTTCCCACGAGATGAACTTTGCATGGACAGAGAGAGATGCTTGGTGTGGGTGGGTCAGTCTGCAGAAGATGTTGGCAAGAGATCAAAAGGGACCATGCCATCTTAACATGACTCATGCTGCTCTGAACCATTTCTGATGCGTACTTAGATGGTGGGCTAGCCAGTGCCCGTCTCAGGAATGAGAAAACACTGTACATCGTGGGAGACTCCTAAAGGCCTGCTAGGAGTGCAGTGTGGGCTGGGCTGCAGAGGTGTAAGGGGAAGAGTGAGCTAGGACAGCAAGGGTGGAGTGATCCCACTTGATAGGGTATGCGCTAATAAGGAGCACACAAGCCTCTTCTGCCTTTTCTCTGCCTGTAAGTTCACGTAGATAACTGGGCAGTCCTGCTGCTCGGTCAGAAATGGTGTGCTGGTCAGGGTGGCCATTTCTGTGCAGGGCATGAAGGCGAGAAGGGTAAACATACAGTCTGGACAGTAACCCTTAAAAAACATATACCGTCAGGCAAGTACGTATGTGTGTGTCTGTGTGCCAGTGCTATCCTAGCTTCACGAGAGACGGGCTCTATGGTTTACTCAGCTGTGTAACCCTGGTTTGGCATTTTTTTCTGCAGGGGAGAAAGAACACTGGTTTTGCTAGAGGGAACCTTTTGGTTGTGCTGGTTTGTCTGGGTGTCTCACTGCTCCATGCTGTCATGCACAGGTGGAGATGGGTGTGGAACCCTCAGTGTTGCCAGGTGGGAAATCTCTCATATTAGGCTTTTGATACAGCACTGTAGTTTGCCTCTTTGTCATGGACACCCACGTCATGCCTCCCACAATCACCCACTGGTGGGGTTGTCCTGATGTGTGGAATAGGATTTAGAGGATGTGAGGTGCTCTGGCTGGGATACACTTGGGTGTGGAGCTGTCTGGTGAGGTAGAGAATATGTATTGGAGGAAAAAAAGCAATGAGCTTTTTTCTCTGGCAGTTCAAATGGGGTGCTCTCATGATCACTCCTTTGAACATGCTCCAAGGGTAAGATGGTGTGGATGCTCAAAGAGCTGGGCTTTGTGCATACAGCCAACAGCATTAGCAAAGGCAGTGTAGATATGGTGGTTGACTGTTCTTTTGTGTCACATTTGCTAGAAATTGGCTAATGTGCTCAGAAAATGCATGAGAGGGGAAGGGAAGAGTAGCATATTGAGATATACAGAGATATGTTTTCTCTTGCATCCAGGCTAAAGTCACAACAGAAAGTCAGAAATTTTGAACCCAACCTTAAGCTTAATCATGCTGGAAACAATTGGCTATGATGGGTGCTTGTACACATCCAAAGAAGTCCCTGCCTATGGGGGAATGACCATTCCCATTCCAGATACAGTCAGAGAACCATGTATGCTTGGCACAGGCTCTGAGGAACGCAGCAGATCAGTCTGATGTGAACCTCAGGAGACTTAACATGGTCTCTGTCCCTGGCTGCTTCCAGCAATAACTGTGAAAAATCAGTTCATCACAAGTCTATTTTATGCTGATTTAATTCCACTTGGCTCAAATGGAGTTACACCTTGCCTTTGATACCTGGCCTCAGGGCTTCATTAGGCATAGTCCAAAGACTGCTGACAGAAGTTTTTATGTGAGTTCAAGCTTTCTTTTTTCTTTTCTTTTTTTTTTTTTTTCCCTAAGAAAAGAACAAAATGCATTGCAATTACAGGGGAGTTACTACAGCCTGATAGGAGGATCAGAGAGCACAACTCCTCTTCCAACCTGCTGTTTGCACAGGAAGCACCAGGGTGTAGGCTGAACTCTTGCACTTGAGGAAAGCTGAGTGTGTTTGTGTGAGAGAGAGTGAGCTCAAACTCCCCTCTGTGCAATGTGGCTGGATGGGGTGAGAGGTGGCCAGGCATGGTATGGCTCAGTCTGTCAGCAGATATACCCCAGTCATGGCACTCCAAGTGCACTGCAATTGAGTCGTGACTTGGGATAACATCCTGCAGTGTGGGTGGACGTCTCACGGTCACAGGTTTGCACCACTTCAATCTAATAACTCTTGAAATAGCTCTTAATCTCTCCTGGTGCAAGCGCAAAGGCAAAGCCATGGAGGACCAGCACGTGGCACAGCTGCAGTGCCATGGTCAGGCTGACATATACCTGACTTTTTACTGAAAGGAGTGTTGTTCAGGTGGGAAAAGCTGAATTTGGTTCTTACTCTGGGACATGCAGAAGGCAGAGAGCTCCTTTAGCACATCAGTGCCTGGAGTGTGCCTGACCAGCCACATCTATGCAGTTGAGCAGTGCAGGAAAGGCTTCTTATGTCCCACAAGAGCAGCACAGGCTGGTCTTAATGTATGTGTGCCAGGCAATCAATCGATCTGCCCCTGCACACAGTCTGATACATGTCACCTGCACATCCTCTGAATACCTGATCCTTCATAAATAAAGTCATGTGCAAGTAAAGCCACCCCATTTATGCCTGTGGGGCTTGCTGACAAGGGATTCCCTGGTTTATACCTCCCTGGGAATAATCAGGGATCTTGGGGCAGGACTCCTTTCCTAAAGTCTGAAGGAACATCCCTGCTGAATTTTGAGCTGTAACATCAAGTGTAGGTGGAAACTCTTATCACAGCATTGGTTATTTTTATTAACATATTTTTTTCAGAATTCTTGGGTGAATCACTTGATGAGGATAAACCCCCTCACCTTAAAAAAAAAAGAGAAGCAGTGCTGGAAAACCGATGGGTTAAACATTCCTAATTTCAAAATAGAATTTTTCTGTTAAAGAAAACATGCAGAGAATTGTGAAACAAAGAAACCCAGACCATTGCAAAATGAAACAGCATGAAAAATGTTCTTAATGTACCACATTCTCTAGAGCCCCCCCCCCCCCCCCCCCAGCTTTCCCCACTCTTTCAAGATGAAAGTGAGATTTGAATCTAATAACAAGATGCAACTGTTGAATGTCAAGTAGAGGGGGAAATGTAAGCATTACTTGGGTAATTCAGAAAACAGCTGCTGCAGCTACGCGATGATGTACTAGTTAGAAGAGGATGCTACTCCCCTTGGGAGGAAGAGGCAAATTTCTGGTAACTCAGTGTCCTAGGGACAACAGGCAACGTGGTTATGATGCTGTGGGAGCCCAGGCCAGGCAGGGGTTGGGGTGGGGATATTTCTGAGGGTCTGGGCTTTGGGGTTTCTGTGCTACGTTTCCTCCCATCTAAACACTAACCTGCCTCTGGTGGGGTGTAAAGTTAGAGATGGTGTGGTGAGCAGATACCATGATGCAAGAACCTGAGTCAAATAACCTTGACGGTCTTAGGTAGTAAATTTATTGCTAAATAGACCACAATCCTTTGTTTAAAAGGAGAAAAGGTCAAAAGAGGACTACTAGTCTGTTATTGACATAATTCATTAAACGCCTCTTCCAGCCATAAACTTTGAGCTACTTTTGCTTGTCTTGAAGCCCCCCATGACTGATAAATATTTTTAAAAGTATATGCTGACTGTTACTGGCTGCAGGTTGCAGCTTACATGTAAATCAAGTGCTGCTGACAGAGAGTTCCACTGTACACCCGCTTTGCACTCTGACCACTTCAATATTGGAGAATCATTCTCTCCATTAGTGCACTTCTTATATTATGAAGAACAATGTGGAACAAAGGTACTAGCAACTCCTCCTTTGTTTATAGCTAGAAAATATCTGACTGCTTAAAAGAACATGAAAACGAGTTCCTTTCCTATTACTGTCGAGCAAACTTCACCTCTGCGCTCAGCTTCACATGGAATTTGTCACTGGCAGGAAGCGTAAAGCCTACCTTGTGAATATATAACTTACAGTCACTTCACAGGGAGAAAAAAAAATCCTTTCATCATGTTCGTTTTTCCTCACTGTTTTATTTCACTTAAAACATCACTCACGACCAAATGGTATTTGTCAGTAGTAATTGGCAAATGCTGGAGGCGGTTTTCAAGGCTGTCTGAATGGAAAATCTCAAAGCAGTTGTCTGCACTGAAAGAAAATATTACATTTGATCTTTTTATGAATCCTGCAGACATGATGAATGTCTGCATTCCTTCGCTTGAAGAATTCTTGGTGTTTGGGTTTAAATGACGGGAAGTAACACTTCACTCTTATTTTGCACTATTGTCTGAGAATTAACCACAACATAATGGTAATGTACATTTTTTTATGCTTTACAGAGATTCGTTTTTATTAGACATTTATTGTGGGTTTGCTTGTTGGCAAGGTTCAGATCCTCTGAATGATAACTGCGACTATTGCATTTCATCTGCATTTGTATTTAGTTGTGTATTTCTTCTGATGTCTTCTTTCTAAGTAATGTCTCCCTCAAAGATTGCCTTGCAATAAATCAGCTTTCCCCTAATGCAATTGTATGAATGTATTATTGCTCTTGTCACCTCTGCCCCTGCACTTTTTGGTCATCAAGACAAAGGTTAGATAGCATGTAACATTAACCTCATGGTACGAGTCTGCAAAGCTGGGATATTCCTAGTGCCAGGTGAAGCCCAATTCTGGTGAGTGGAGGACACAATAGCAGGTGAACAGTAACTTTCAGAGCCACTGACAGCCTCAGTCACTGCTTAAAAAATGCACTGCTGGGCTTCTCAGCATTTAAAAACCTACTGGCATGTGAAGTGAAACTGATTCCCACCTTTCAGTAATTTTAACTTTGGTTTTATATATAGCAAAATGTCCATTGAGGAGTTCTTTTACTTCCATTGTTGATGATGGCTAATTCTGCAGCATGCTAACAGCCTGGTAGCACAGATCAGGCATGTAAAATATACCTCTATCCAGAGGTGAGCATGTTGTTACTGGCTGCAGACCTGCTGCCTTGCATCTGGAAAAGTCACTAATGTGCTGGCCAAGCAACTTCCAAGCATCTGAAATCCCAACCTGATGCCTGAGCTTCCTCAGCACAGTTGCAAAGCTCTGACTTCTCTGCAGTAAATGAGACCTCCTCCAGCAATGACTTGGTGGTACCATGGTGTTCTCAACAAAAAGAGACAAGTGAGCATCTGGCTTTTCCTGGGATGCTGCTCCCATGCAGGGTGGCTGCCTGACCCGTCCTCTGCTCCCACACCATTGAGGACCTCTGCTGTCAAGGTCTGCATGACAGGAAGGGCTCTTTTCTGCTGTCACTTGCTGACTACTGGACCAGAAAGTATCACTTTTAGGTTTTTCTAGAAAAGGCAACATTGCTGAAAACTTCAGAGAGCACCTTTACTGTCACCTAAGGACCTGACATCTGCCTTTCCCTGCCATCATAAGGCTGGCATGAAAAAACCATGTGCTGATTTCTGGTAGTGTTTTACTTGCATTCTGGTTTCCAGCTGTACTGAATTCAAATTTTCTTTGCAGTAATTGCAAGAAGCAAAGAATGATTTTCACATGCAAGCTAGAAGCTTGATTCCACAAATGCAGGCTTTCAGCTTTGCAACAAGCAGGGGTTGTGGGCAGTTCTGAGGTGCAGCATCTTGGTTATACCACCAGAAATTAATGAAATACTGAAATCCTGGCCATCTCATGTGAGAAAACTGTGCTATGTGGCTTGGTTTTTTGCTGTCACTCATACAGAAACAGTGCTCCTAGTGAGATGTGTGTGTGTGCAATATATAAACAAACGTACATGGATATGCATATAGTTTCCTTTTAAATGTCAACACACCCTCCAAAACATAGTGTAATACCATGGGAGAGAAATGACAGCTTATTTGCAAACATGCTGTGTTTGTTTTATTTTGACCCAGAAATGAATTAAGCTGTGTTTCCTCCATGAAGGATTGTGGGTTTCGCACTGACTCATTGTGGGACTATTGGCCAGGAGAGGTCAGATAAGGCTTGTGTGGTTGCAATGAGAGACTTGGTAAGACAAATTAGGTGTCTGGGGGGGTCCCTCTTGGGGTGCCTGTGGGATATGCAGGGGGCTGCAAGTGGGGAGGGTCAGCTCGCAGGTTGGGAGAGGGGACTGAAGGTGTTAACCAAGGTCGTGGCTGCTCCTCAAAGTGCTAAAAACACGGCAGGGAGCTTGGGGAGTGTCACCCTGCAGCCATGCTGCCTCTGCCCCCACCCCTCCACCTGTTCTCAGGGGTGCTGCCACACTGTTCCTTCCAGGCTGCAGTGCAAAGCACACAGAGCCAGGATGCTTCATACCCAGCCATTCCCCCTGCATGGAGGGCACCAGGCTGCTGGGTGTGGTGGATTCAGACTCATAGGAAATGGGGGTTGTTACTTTTGCTGCCTATGGAATAACTTGGGGTGTATTACTTGGTATTTTATCTCTCTTGTTCATCTGCGGTGGGACCTCACCCTCTCCTGTGTGTAGGGATGGGCTTCCACTCTTCTTGGGCAGAATTCAATGAGAAATACCAATTATTTTTTTTTTGTATCCTTGTTACTATTCAGCCACATCTGCTGTATTCCGACGATCGTCGCTTTTCCGCAGTTCCCAAATTAATGCCGCATCACAGATGCCTGAGCCAATAGCACAGTTACTTAACAAAATTACGCGAGATCATGAGCAAAATTAAAGACAAACTGCGACAGTCTTCTATCCCCAAAAGTTTTGTGGGCCTTGTGTAGTTAGTATCCTCAGGCAGTTGCTGTTGTCTTCTTGTAAATCTTGTGTGACAGTATTCAGGAATGTTTTGCTTTATTTTTGTCATCAATCAGCAGAACAATAAATGCACAAGGAACCCTTAATTTTTCTCCCCTCTGCTGACACATGGAGCCAAGGACCCGGTGATGTGTGTGAGAAATGATCAGTCTTCCACAAAAAGTGTCAGTGAAATGTTTTCACCAGAAGGAGAGGGTGTGATGCCGGACCCAGCAGAATAACTCTGCCTTATGGCACTTAAGGTCTTACATTATGTGCAACGCGTGTAGGGCTTCGTGGTCAGTGAAAAGGCATGAGAAACCGCAGAAATCCATGGAGATGTTAGAAAATCCTTAAGGTGGGAACGCAGGCAGGAAGGAAGGAAAAGAAAGAAATCCTTGTGCTGAAAACATGGGCAACACAGGACCACAGACTGGTTCTCCATAGTAAGAAAGACATAGATGTGACTGTGAGGCATAGGAAAGAGAAGAGTTTATGTAATAACCATAAGGATTTCAGAAGCATTAGTCTTGGTTTTCACATGAATGATCACTTCTGAGTATGCGATGCACTTTTTTACAGCAGAAGCATTCTGCAGAAATGTTAGGCTGCTGTTGTATGGAATCATACAATGGTTTGGGTTGGAAAGGACCTTAAGGTCATCCAGCTCCAACCCCCCTCACCACAGGCAGGGACACATCACACTAGACCATGTTGCCCAAGGCTCTGTCCAACCTGGCCTTGAACACTGCCAGGGATGGAGCATTTATCACTTGTCTGGACAACCCATTCCAGTGCCTCACCACCCTCACAGTAAAGAACTTCTTCCTTGTATCTAACTTGCGTAGTGCAATATCAGCTTGCTGTGTACCTTTCCCCAGGTGCCAGTCGATGGGATATGTTTTTAAACAGCCTTTTAAACAAAACCTGTAAACTGGGCTGTGATTTATTGATTCATTATATTTGAAAGTACATTGAAGTTCCAACCAAGATCAAGACTACTTTGATTTGAGGCAGCCATTAGAAGTTGTTCTTTCTTTAAGTCAGTTGCTCTAATTTTTACATAATACTTTAAAGCTTAGAAATTCTACAAATGAATATTTTAATGCTTTAATAATTTTTACTATGTTTTGATGGCAAAAATATAATTTTTACCCTTAAGTATGTGTAATTTAAGGGTCTGTTTCCAAGTGTTCATCTCCCTTTCACAATGCATACAACTGAATTCAGATTGAAAAAGTTAATTGATTGAATCAATTAATTTAGTGCCCCTTTCAGATAATATATGTCCATGCTCTGCAATATAATTTCTGTGTTCAAGAGCCATGCAGATCTGCAGAAGTCCATCAGAACAAAAGAAGTGGAGCTAGAAAGTGCTTCCTCCTTTCCTAGAACAGATTTTTTTTATGGTCAGAATGAGCAAAAAGCATTTGTATCTGCCAAATATGCACCGTTTTTGACCCTTTAAGGTTAAAGAAATGGAGCCTTTCTTGATGAAACTAGAACTGGTTGGCAGTTCAAACTGTTTGCGGTTAAATTCAGTTCTATGTAAAATAGCTCTTCTTCCACTTTTCAAATACAAGCTATTTGAATAGGAGCTAAGAGATGTGCGGGCCATATTTTGGCCTTTTCTTCAGGAATAGATTCACTCCATGCACATTTGTTCTTTGATGGAGACCCTTTGAAGTCAATGGGGTTTTTAAATTGGTGATCAGACTACTGTCAGGAATATGGGTGTCACCTTGTGACTGTTAGGTCGTATATGAAAATACTGGTTCAGTTCTCAGCAGCAGTCAAAAAAGGCAAATAGACTATTTGAGATTACTGGGAAAGGGAGAGGGAATGAACTGATTTTCAACCTCTGTATACCTCCTTTTATGTAGGAATAATATAGTATAGTATAATATAATGCATTGTATTATAAATAATATAACACGTGCTTCTTTGGTTATCATTTCCTGGTTACAGCAAAACTAGTGAAGGTAAAGAGAAGAGCAGAGGCTGAACTGATCCCTGCAGAGAGTAAGTTTAAACACACCAATTTGCATCAGTTTGGGAAAACAGACAAAAGGGACAGGAAAGGGTTATTATAGGAAACTATAAAATCCTGAATAGCATGGAGAAGGCAGATAGGGAAAGATTAAATATTCTTTCTCAAAACACAAGCAGTAGGGGGTGCCTGGTGGGATTATAGAGCAAAAGACAAAAGGGAGAAGTTTTTCACAGTAGTGCGCAATCAGTTTATTGGGCTTATTGCTGCAAGATGTCCTCAAAGCCAAAAAGAGAAATGGTTTCCAAAAGGGTCAAGACAAGGACAGAGCTGATGATCTGGATGCAAACTGGAACAAGACCATCGTGCTTGTTCTTGTGTTATGCTTTTTCCCTTGAGCATCTGTCCTGTCTGCCATCAAAGACTGGACATTGGAATGATTTATCTTAGTTCCCATACAGAACTGCCATTTCTTTCTCTGTATTTATATTCAGAAACTGCCAGATGGTAGCTTCACCAATGTATGTTTTGCTGATCACCTTCTTCTATAAGTATGAAAGGTGTGTTATATGTCTGTAAACCACAAATGGGGCACAGGAGGTAATTTCAGCTTTTTGAATGGGTAATCTATGTGCTAAACTCTTATCCAAAGCAGCTGAAAATGTGAGTATGCCATTCTATTTGTCAGTAATGCAGCTCACAATAGAGCTGGCTCATCACAGCTAATTTCTGAAAGGTGTCCATGAGGTTGGACTAGCACAGTGCTGAAAGAGCACTGTGAGATTGAGTGTGGTAAAACAGCTTGTTTCCGATTTTGAGAGTATTAACTTGAGAGAGAGAAGTCTGACTAACAAATGAACTTATACGTGGCAGAATGAAAGGAAATGATAATATAGCTTCCGAGAATGATGAACTAATACTGTGGTACTGCAATAAACACGTGAAAGTTGAAACAAAAAGGAACTGGCATGGATCTGCAGTTGTTTCCAAAGGACCAAAAATGCAGTGCAGGGCCCACATGTTAGCAGGTGATAGAGTTGCTTTTTCGGAAACTTGAAATGTCTACTCCTTTACCTAGACAAATGTGGCTATTAAACTGTACAAGTCTCCTGTGTTTACGCTAAGCTGTCTCACTTTGTTACTTACAAACAGACTTCAGAATTGCTCAACGTTTTTATTATTTAAGTATTAAGGAGTCTTTCTTTGGCAAATCCTTTCTGGGTTACTGATTTTATTTAGTCAGGGTAAACTGGGGAAAGCACTGGCACTGTAACAGTGTCCTGCTCCTTCTTAAACTGTGCATAGTTTTAAATCCTATAATGTTTAAAGGAGAAATGTGAACTGTTTAGTGGATTTCTGTGGCATTTCAGGATGCTAGTCTATATCAAAACAAAGTGATGTTTTATTTCTGCCTTCTAGTTCTCATCAAAATGTATTGAGACCTAAATGGAAGTTTTTAAAAACTGAATTAGTAACCTTGGCTTACTGTGTCTTTTAGGCAAATTTTCATTTCTTCATTTAAAATTATTTAAAATAAGAAATGCTAACGGATAGCTGGTTTAAGCTTCTATGGCTTGGATTTGGTGCTTCATCACTTAACTGCAGACAAGCGTATTTTGAAGAAGCTCTTGTAAGGAAATATATATTGAGGTTTAAATGTCAGATCCCAAGGGAGCTGAGAACTATGCACAATTGTTTTTAGGCTTGGACGTGTGTGATGTTACTTAATGACGTGAATGATGTTTTTTGCCTTTTTCTGCTCTTTCCAAGATGCTTTTGCAATGAGATGCTTTTCTGAAATAAGATTCTCCTGTTTGTGTTGTCCATATATTATTTTAGGAAGAAACCAAATGAACAATTATGGAAATGTAACTCTGGGGTGCTAGTGACAAGGAAGTTAGGGTGCCCCTGTTAAACAGGGAAGAGGAATCAGACCAGCTGACTTCGAGGTCCCCTTTACCTGTCTTTTGCCTGTTTCCCTGCCTGTGAGAACTGGCACAAAATCAGTACAGGATTTTCTGGATGCTATGTTGGCTGTAGGGAGAGCAAATGCTCACTCTCTGCCCCTAGCAATCTCTGTATGGGATACCCCCATGTTTGTTCATATTTGTTGTTCGTTTTGGGGAGGAATAAAAACACTTGCAACACCTGTTCTCATGTAATGATTACTCTGTCCTGTATTCAGCAGTGAGGTATGAATCACAACATTACACAGTGCTGTTTGCTTTCATAAAACATACATGATTCAAGAGGGCTCACATCAGATATTTGCTTATCTTTCAGCTTGTTTGAAAACCAAACCACAGCCATGTTGGGATAAAACAACTGAGGTTAGATAGTGCTAGTAGCATGCTGTTAACTCTTCTCCCAGCTTACCACGAAAACCTCAGCGTTGATACACTCTTGCAATGTGTTCAGACCAGCAGAGTAATTAAAAAAAGTAGCTTACTATAATATTGCAGTTGGCTCTCACTGAATGGGGTAAGGGAACTGCAAGGACATAGTAAAATGTCCCTACAGCTACTCCGCTGGGACAGCAAAAGGTGTAATGCCAGTGCCTTTCCTAGCACAGCCGCACTCCCAGGGGGACACATCTGCTTGAGAAAGCACAACAGCTGGGGTTTTCAAAGGTGTGCCCAAAGAAAATCAATCTGTGTCAAGTGCTTGATTGCCTTAGGCATCTTTGAGAGTCCAAAGTAAATGTGATTATCACAGCTTACTGTTCCAATGTATGTACAGAGCCAAAGAAATGTCTTAAAGACGAGAAGTTTACAGCTTTTTCACTGTAATAATATTTTTTTATTACACTTCTGATGGATTTATAGAGGACTGTATCAAGGAAACAAGACATGGGCTATGTGTTATGACAGTTCCTGCAAACATACCTGGGGTGGTGCAGTGCTGGTTCCAGTGCTGACTGGAGTGCAAGGAAGTGTCAGTCACTGGTCCGAGATGTTGGTCACTTCTCTGATGATTAGGAATACTAAAGATCTCATTGATTCACAGGTTATTAGAGCTCCCTCATGTTTAGCCATCCAATTAATCAGAAAGGCATTTAGCTATCTGGCAATCATTTTGATTAAGAGGAACCAAGTGCAATTATTTGTAAGCAGTATGCATGCAACAATGCATAGACACATCTTTTGACTGCAGTATCAATGTACTTGCCATAAGTTGTACTGACACAAGCTGCTGCTTTTTGATCATACTGCCCTGAGCCTCACAGTGCCTTGTGTAACTTGTGCAGGGTTAAAATCTACCAGATGAGGATAGTTGCATTTCATTCCTGTGTTGCACACCTAGAGGTCTTTGTGAATCACAAAACCACTACCTCAGTGTCCCTCATATTACTAGGGCATCTTTGCTCTATGACATGTTTTAATGTGAGGCCTGTAGGATTTGAGCACTCTCTGGATTCAGCTGGCAGCTGAGCACTGCTCAGACCATGGTCTCAGTCCACCATGCAGTTATATATTTCAGTTGGATGTTAACATAACAAATTTCTGTATGAAACTTTAGCCATTTGTCTTTGTACCACTAAATGGTGAGAGACAGACCCCTGCCTTAGCTCTGCTTACACATGAGATATTTTGAACCCACTAGTCTCCTGAGCTAATTGCTTCCTATGTCACATGCAAAATACAACAGCAGTAGGACAGATACATTCGACATGCCCTCAGGTGTGTATGTTGTAATTCTTAACCAGGATTTTTAGCATCTGCAAGGGCTTTGCTGATGTTTCTTGCAAAGCTCGCTCTGTGAAGAGAAGATGCTGAGCTTTTCAGGGTGTAACACTGGTCTTGGGACCTTCAAATGTGAACTTCTTCAGCCTGAGCTAAAAAATCAAAATCCTGACTCTTGAAGTAGTAGCAGACAGTCATGTGGCCCACCCACTGTGTAATGTTGCCAGAGCACCACACTGAACATGTGTGTCTGGATGAGAAAAATCCACTCTGGCAAGTGCTTCTCTTCCCGTGTTGAGGTTTCCATCTGTTTTCACTCATTCTGAAGGGATGTGGGCAACACGCCTCTTGAATATTTGAATAGAACTGCACACTTCCGCTCTGAAGAGCAAAAACTCCTTGATGATAAGATCTTTGATGACATACTGTAGTTTTCTGCAGTGAAGGATTGCCCATGTCCTGTGCTATGAGGCGCTGCACATGGAAGAGCTGCTGTTGTGGCTGATAATCTGCTCACTGGAGATGACATGCCAATAGCCTCCTTCTTCCCAAGGCAGGGATGGAGAGCTGTACATCCCAGTGCTGAGGAAAATGGCAGCAGGTGGCAGAAAAGACAGCCAGGGTGAGTTCCTATGCTGAGATATTAGCTGTGCTTTGGCAACAGTGCTATTCACTTAAAAAGGCAGTGTGCTTTTTTCTTTTCTGTTTTTGTATTGTAATGTTGAACGTGGAATTTAGCACAGCACTTTCCAAAACAAACACACCCTCCCTTTTGCGTCAAATGAATTTTCTGTGCCTGCTGCAATATAAAACATGATAAAGAATTAGCTCAAACAGATCGTAGGGCAAATTGTGGCTAGGGTTAAGAAAGATAGCTGCTGCTGTTCTGCTGAAGTCTTCCTGGAGCTGGATGTTCCAATATAAGCCACATTTTATAATTTTACTCACTTTGAACACCAGATTCCTAATGCACAAATACTTCTCCTGGATTCTGTGAAACGATCTTCTACATCTTCCCCAGGATAATCTAATTTGTAAACACAAGGTTAATCTTCATGCTGATGAGTCAGAGGTACACCTCTGTAATCCAGGCCATCACCTTCTGTCCAAACAAAAATCTTGCTGCCTGTTGGCAGTCTTCTTATAGGTGTCTAGCTGTTAGCTCAACAGCACCATGACTGTAAGTGTACAGTAGCAACATTTTGCCTGTCATTCAGTTTATAATCTGCATATTGATCCAGGACAAACTATTGTCCAATTCAAACAATGGCAAAATTCCCTTCCCCCCCCAAAAAAAGCCAAAAAGCCCCAAAGACAACTTCTGTACCTTTCTCTGACTTTAATAGGTCTTTATCTGTTAACTGCAAAATAGATTAGGGACAGGATGACAATATTTTCTGAGCCACCTATTTATCACTCCTTTGCCTTACTGTGTACAATTAATTGTACTTGTTCTCCTCATGTTTCTTGCCTGCATGTCTCTTGTTTTGTATTTTAGCTGCAGAGTTTTTGGAGCATGGGGGGATTTTGCATGCTAAGGATTTACAGTATGGAGAACATTTGGGCCCTCGGTCAAAAGAAAGACTTGAGAACACTTACAAACAAAAATCCACACAAAGTCCATAAAGAGAACTGTGGAGTATTGTCTATTAAACCATGGTACATGGTCAAAGCCTGCTCATTTTTAGTTTACTGATCTTTTGCAATTATGTAAAAAAATAGGCCTTGTGTCCTTAATTACTAGTTGAATTGAAGGACTGGGTCTTCTGTGCAGACCCACTGCTGCTATGAAGCCCTTTGAGGTTTCTTGGTGTTGCAGGCACCCATTGACAGCCTTTGTCTGGAAATGTTTAGCTGATTCAATCTACAGTGCTTTATATATCTCTGAAATCTATCTGGGAAACTGTTTTAAAAAATAACCTTTTAGGTTGGCTTTCAACCTAGGGCATTTTTCCTCTGTTCCAAGGCACAGCTGCAGGAAAAGGGCCACTTAATGCTTTTTCTGATGTTTGTAGTTTACAAAAGATCCATTTTGCAATCTGACACTGCTATTTTGTTATTCAGATGGCATATGGCAAAATCAATCTTTTATTTCATTACAAAGCAGTTGATCATGTCAACAAAGGTATCTATAATATCACAACTCAGGCCTTAACCCACACTCTGGACAGCCAAAACTTTGGTGATAGGCACCAGCCTTTGAATCATATTATATGATTTATAGTAAACTGGGCTGGATATTGACTGGTCGGTGTGTGCCCTTGCTCTGGGCCATCACTGAGCTCCTTTATGTGCCTGGGCAGTGTGACTGTCATTAAGCCACAGAGCTGCTGAATCATGTAGTTTAGACTTTCCAAACATCTTCTACTAAGATGTTTTCTGCATCGGAGGCATATCCATTTGTATCCTCTTAGGTTCAAATGACATGAAACTAAGGAATAGCTAGCCTTACTAAAATATTTCTGGATGCATTCACAGTTGAAAAGCAGAAGAAAGAGAGACACAAAAAAATTAATAAACCCCTGAATACAATTCTGCAACTTCTCCTCTGATCATTTCCATGATGATTTAATTGGCACACCTGCTTTGCTCTGTCCCCTATCCTCTCTTAGCAGGGAACAGTCCTGGGGACAGCTGTGAATGCTGTCTCCGTCCATGTTCTTTGCACGATTTCTAAGCTTCTTTTCTCCTTCACTCTTATGCTTTTATTGAAGGTTGTTTCCAGTTTCTGTGGTTTAAAAACTTGGCTCCTTTGCTGGTCTGAAGCCTCCAGCATTGCTGAACCTTGTCTCCCCTGCCACCCTTTCCTGTATTTAGGTTAGTTATTACCTCCCTGTTATGAAACGTATGCTGTAAAGTCATGCTGAAGGTGACTTTTTAAAAGAGGCTGTCGTGGCTTTCTGTAATAAGAATGGCACCCATAATCTGTTGCAATCATTTCCTTCATTCTTCACATGTGGGAATAGCATAACCATGTTGGCTTATCAGAGAGTCGACCTCAAGGCACAGGAAGTCAGAGAACACTTACTGGAGGTTTGATGTTGCTGCTTGGACTGTTTCTCATGTTCATTCGATTATTAGGAAAACATCCCCTAGACCACAGTCTGCTGCTGTGGATTTCAAAATGCAACTTTTTCTTGGGCACATAAAAGAGTTCAAAGGAAGGGAGTCCCCTCTTGTGGTTGGGGTACACAATCACTTTCTGGAAGTACTGAGGTTCGGGCAGAGGAAGAAACCAGCCAAGTTTATTTTCATTGTTGGGAATGAGTTGCGGTAGCTCAGCAACGAAAGCTGGAAACACAAAAGATAGGACGGCTGCCCGCCCGCTTTGTAAACTCAGTGCAGGTGGCTGAAAATAATACCTGAGCAAATATCACCAGTCACTTCTGAAACTTTCATTGTATGAACATTTGCTGTAGGTGGTTCACACATCTATTGGCGTTTGCTTGGCAAACAACCTGCTTGGGAACAAAAGAAAAAGGCTTCCAAGGGACAATTATGCATTAATTAACCTTATAGATAATGTTATCGGCATTACTTTTTCTGCCATTATGAACTGTAATGCTGTTCTCCATTTTAATCTTAACATTAGCACTGCTTGACTAACTTCAGTATTTAAAGGTGGTAAATTTTTTGGCCTGAATGCTTTGGAGACCTCTTGACAACTTCTCCTTGTTCCCTTATCCCTGAGACTGCATTTTCCTAGGAAGGAAGAGTCCAGTGATCAAGTAGCAAACTCTGCAGTGTCTACTCAGCTCCCTGTTTCTCCTTTTTGGATATGAGCAACCTTTTAATGTTTGCAGATCTCAGTTTTCCTCTGCACAATTGAAAAACTCCATTTTTCTAGCCTCTGAGGACTGCAGAATTATCCATAGAGAGATACATGTACTGTGGATACATATTTCTGCCTGTAGGTAGGTTTTATTCAGATAGGGAATTCACAGTTTTGCAAGCTCCATTTTAGATAAAAATTCATTCATATTACATGAAGTGGGGAAAGCTTTCTGTAACTAAAAAATCTGGCCTTCAGACTCACCATGGATAAGGTGGGTATTTGGAGACGGAATTACCAATTGCATATTTTCATAAAGAAAGGTGCCACAGCCTATTTAGATTGTTTTATTTTTCACTGTTCAAGTTCAGCCTTGAGTGATCAGGTCTGGAGTTTTGGTGTGAGCCTGTCTAATGTATTAATCAGCTCAGAATGTTTAATTAAGATCTTCAGGAAGAAAATGTTTTCCAGCTTGATTTTGAGAAGGCCACCAACAATTTCTTTTAGCCCTATTATATAGGAAGATAATTTGAAATATACAATCACAGAATGGTTTGGGTTGGAAGGGGCTTTAAGATCATCTATGCAGTTCCAACCTCCTGCCATGGGCAGGGACACCTTCCACTAGACCATGTTGCTCAAAGCCCCATCCAACCTGGCCCTGAGCACTGCCACAACTTCCTTGGGCGCCTGTTCCAGTGCCTCATATGGCAGATGCTTCAGAACATTTTAGAATGATATACATTTCCTTGTACTGCCCTTTGAGTTACTTTTAGGGCTTGCTTGAAGTGATGAAGATCCCTGTAGAATCAAACCTCCAAGACCCCCTCCCTCCTTGCTTCTTACACCAGAGGGAAGGTGCCCTGTACGGTTTGGGCGCCTGTGCCTGTACCCATGGGCTAAAGAGGCAGGTGTCTTCCTCCTCCTCTTGTGCCTGCGGCTGCAACCTTCCAACTCCCTGTCACACCAGCGTTGTATGTGTCCCTCATTTGGCTGCTGTGGCCAGTAAGATTAGGAGAGGACAGAGCCAAGCCTCCTTGGTGCCCAGGTCATAAGTAATAAAAAGGGAAACCTTTCCCTCCTGCTCTGACTAGTGCCACAGAGTGATATTCCCACAAGATGATGTTCTGCCTTTAAAATAACTTTGTTACGCATCTGACAAATAACCAGAGCTTCATGCTCACAGATGTGAAAAGCGATATTTTTTTTTAATGGGAGAAATACAGCTCCTCTGGGGATAATTTAATCTCTGTTGGCTAAAGCACTGCCTGCGCCTGTGTTTAGAGATGCTCTCACTCCCTTTTTTTTAGAATAAGAAAAAACAGCTCCTCAGGCTCCTTCCCCCAAGGCTGAAAGCACTTGAAACTGCAGGGCTCTTCTTGTCTAACTGATAAATATTTTAAGGTTTGAGCTTCCTTTCAAAAACACATTCACAGAAGCAAACGTAGAGCTCCAAACACAGTGGATCTCACTTCTGAGGAAAGCTTCCTGCTTTGCCCTGGTGTTTGGTGTTGTGGGATGAGTGTGAGCCCAAAACAATGGACATGGCCTGTGACGCTGGCTGGAGGCTCCAGCTTGCAGAAAGTCTGGTATCCTCGGTTGGGGCATGTCAGCACAGTAGGGAATGAGGAACGCTCCAATGCATGGGGTCTGTACTCACACAGGTACAATGTTGGCAGCAACAACAACCCCAAAACTTCAGTATCTCTATAGGATTCAAGGAAGATGTTAACGCTCATAAGTGGAATAAACCCCAACAACATAGCAAAAACCAGTTCTAGCTCCACAGAATTGTGGGGCTTTTTTGTTGTGTTTTTTGTATGGGTTTTGGTTTTTTTGTTGTTTTTTTTTTCAGAAATTTAATTTTTGAAAATACACTGAGTAGTTTTAGTTTATTGGTTTATTAGAGGTCAGAGGTTTGTACTTAGTATTTATATTTGTCTTGGTTGGTAAAGCCCCAAAACATGATAGTTCTATCTTTCTCTTTTAGCATATGTCTCTGTGACTACTGGAAATACTCACCCTGGTAAACCTCCTCTGTTAAAAAACCTTCTAGAAGTCCTCGGGAAAGGACCAGTGTGATTGTTGAGACAACTGCTAGTGCATGCTCCTTTTTCTTTGGAGACCAAAAGTGTATGGACTTTGCCGCACCATCAGCTTTTCCCAGAAAATCACATGCTAGTAGTTATGATAAAGTAAATATTTTGGTGGAAATTATTTCTTGATCTCTTTGTTACATTTTTCTGGTGCTTTTGGTCTTGGTGGCTGATCCATAGCAGCCGCCTGTGTGAAGAGGGCTCTGTTTACCATGGTTATCCTGGTGACATCATGGCAAACCTGGGCCTGGGGCCATGCCTTGCTCTAGCAGTAGAAATTAGACCTCAGACCTGCCAATGCTGAGTCCTTCCTTCCTAAGTCCCCTCCAAAGCTGGCTTCCTTTGGCTGTAGGTGGGGTTAGTGCTGCTGCATTGTTCTCAAAGTCCTGAGCCCTATTTACCCAGCTGGTGTCAGTTCAGAGTGCTGTTTGGATTGCTCCGTAGAAAGATTTGCCTGAAAGGTTTGCATATTCCAAGAAACCACAATGATTAAGTACACATGAAAGAAAGCATTATGATGAATAATCAGGACATAATCAATGATACCCTTTTTGCATTATAAATGATGACGCTTATACTCAACAGCTTTTAGGCAGAGCGTGGGTGTGACAGTTTGAAAAACAGCATATAGCATGACATGAGACCTGTCAACTCTTAAATGAAGTAATTAATGACCTGCTAAGCATGCAGATTTCAAATGTCAGTTATTTTTTTGAAATATCTTAAGAGTAAAAAATTGTTTTCAATTTATCATTCCTATTAGCAAAGTCTCAGAGCACACAAGTGCAATGAGAAATAAAACTGTTATGACAAAACAGCTTTATGCTTTTACACTAAAAAAATAAAATCAAACGTCCTCTGAGATTCCTCTCACTCAACATCCTCTTCAGTGTATCCCGTTAGACATAGACAGTTTTATTTTTGTATACTCTGACTGGCTATAATTTAGGACATTGTTCTCAAGGTCAGAACCAGCTGCTTAAAACTCAGCCTCAAAAGTAAACCATGGCTTATTCTGCCAGATATCTGTTCCTGATCTTGCAATATCTGAATCTGTGTAACCCTTACAGGAGTTGACCGGTATCATAAAAAGGACAGGTTTCAATTTTAAAGGAAGTTTATCAGTTTTCAGCTGTCTGTCAAGTCTCGCAGTGTATGAAGACACACATCTACCGATGTCTCCTTGCTCTGCTCCTGGCTGCAACTTGTTCTGCTAGCTGTGGTTCACTAACCATCGCAGCTCTGTAGGGTTTTTTGTATAATTTCTTTTTTTGGCAGTAACACATGGAAGATGCAAAATGGGCAAATTTCTTCTCCACAGAAGACTTTAAATATCTTCTTCGTGGACTAAACAGGGTTTTTAGCAAAACTCCACATTATAGGCGATGGTGCTTGTACCCAGTACTGGAAGCTGATGGTGTGGGAACTATTCACCCCATACATGCTCAGGGGCAGTTTTCAACTCAGTCTGCCTTCTGTTGATACAACCCACTTTCTGGTGTGTGACCCCTTTTAACAGAAATCCCTCTAAGTATAAACCAAATGTCTCTAAAGCTTGTCTCTTGGTCCCCATTTGCCACGAGACATTAAGAAAGTCTTCCTTCTCTTCAGATGTTTTTCCCTTCTGCCATGCTTTGGAGATTGCTATGGGGGATGTTGGCTAGATAGTGGGGAGGTGTGGGTGTCATCTCCACCTTTACACTTATATTTGGCCTAAAAATGACCATGCAAACAACTTTCTGGAATTTATTTGCATTAGCTGTCTCAAGTCTGGCTGTTTACAACATGCCCTGTTCTTACGAGACAGTTCTCTGCAAATCTCATTGGCCATTTTCTTTGAGCCCTTGTTCAGGTGGCTGTTCTGGTTGTATCACTTGATAATAACAGATGCTGCATCTGATGTACGCATGTCCCTTTCCTGGGAAGCCTGTAAAAAAAAGATCTCAGAGACTCATGATTGCATAAGCAGTGTATGGTATTGTCTGATAAATGTAATACAGAGTCCTCATCCAATGGTTATGTTCTCAGCCTGGGGATATAGTGACTGACCTTGAACGAATTCTTCCATTCCCCAAAATAGCCTTTCCTTAGACCTCATTTCACTGAGCATTACTGTTCTCCTTTCTCTACCTCATTTTTTTAATTCACAGGTTCTCCTTCACATCTTTCAGCTTTATTTGTTAAATCTTTTCTTGCCTTTCTCTGATCTTCCATAATATTTGGGTCCTGAATATTCAGCCTATCCTTATCCATGTAATCTTAGTGCTTTCCTTGAGCTTTTTACCAATCTGTCTGCCAGTTTTCCTTCCATTCTTTAAACTCTTTGCAGTTTTCTCTCACATTCCCATAGTAGTATGTACTTCAGCATCTTCAGGGTTTTTCTGCTTTGGTGGCCAGATCCCTTGCTCTTGTACATCCCACTGCAGAGGGCATGTAGACTGTGTGTCTCTACCAGCATGTGGACATGCATGGTGCGTAAATTGCTAACATTGTTGGAAAGGGAGTGGGGGGTGCTGCAAGCTTGCAGCATCTGTGGAGGAACTGTAATGCAGAGTGACCCTGAGAGTCTAAAATGACCCATGAGAGCACATGAAGGGCAAGCTGTTTTCTCTTAGTGGTAGCCCAGGAAAACGCATGCTGTGAGATGTGTGTGCCCCGTGTTGAAGGCCAGTGGTGTTGCAGTGTGTTTGCAGGGCACTGTCTCCTCCTGGATGGTTTGAAGGGAGGCTGTGAGGCTGAGGTGTCCGAGGGCAGGCACAGGGATATCTGATCTCCCCACCAACTCATGGAACCACCTTTGCAGGGACTGCAGCATGGGCTGCCTGCAGGCAGGGCTGGGGCTTCAGAAAGGGTGCCCTTGGTCTGGGATGATGTCAGGGGAAAGGGTGTGCGTGGTGCCCCAGAAAAGGAGATACAGGTTTGTGTCCTTGAGTACCATGGTGAGGCTGGGATCAGATCATCTCTCTGCCATGATGTTGAAGCACTGTTTTTCACTACTGCACTGTTCAAGTCAGTGACTATAGCCAGTATCTTCTTTGTCTAAATGTTCAGCTAAACTCTGACCTTGCACCAAACCCCCCCTCAAAACAAACAAAAAAAAAAAAAAAAGAAAGAAAAAGGCTGGTTAACAAGTGAATTGTTCTTGTAAATTAAGAAGGCTTCTTATGGCTGAAATAAACACTTGGAATACTTCCAAACTGGGGTTAAAGTATCAGTGGCAGTGTATACAGAGACTCCTTACATTGTCTCCCTCAAACAGCACTATGCATTTGTGTTTTGGTACAGTAAATCTTACCTTTTATATGGTTTTGAATCCTGAATGTTTAAAATAAACAAGGCACAGAAGAGGTACACTTTAATCTCTCTAATGACATCTGGAATATAGCATGAAACTCAAGAGATTATAATTTAACACGAAGCATTTCTTAAGTGGTATCTTAAGATTGTGTTTACCCTATGCATGTGTGCATGATAAAATCTCATTTAGATGCTTTAATATAGGAAAGGAAAGAAAATAAGAGCTGATATGGTGCTTGAGGCACTTTGTGCCAGGAATCATAATCACTGAAAACTAATCCTGGTTTAAAAATCAAAATGCCCAATTTTGTTTAGACGTGTGTCTTGTAATGTTCATGTGACCAATAATAGCAGCTTTGCCAACTTATTGTAATAAGAAGATTTCCATAAAGATTAACACCAACATCTTGCAAGGCTAGATGGATATTTTCTTCTCAAGGAAGAAGAAAGGATACAGGTGTGCTTCTTTAGTCTGCTTCCATAAGTACTGTCTGGGGGGCAGAGCTGCCCTGCTCCATCAGGACAGCATGCTAATGGGGTGCCTCTGACTCTGCCAGCTTTTATTACTAGCATAGCACTTAGTTTATTAGTTTGAGTCATACAGAAGAAAAAGGCATCAGCAATAAAATAAAACACAAAAAATATGAAAGCAGTAGTGTCACAGAAAAGATATGTTTTGATAAATATATTTCAGGGGGTTGGTGCTGGCTGCTCGTTGTGGAGATATATGAAACTTTGACTATGCCAATGTTCAGTATTAATGCATTCTAAATTCCTGTCAGCTACAGACCGATCTAAAACTCCACTGAGATGAATAAGAACCTTCCTACATATTTCAGCAGGCCTTATATCAGAATCCACATATCTGCACACAAATAGGCAGGTGTGCACCTTACACAGAAGAGAGCAAAACTAATTTCTTCAGGTGCTGGAAGATGGCTCATATCATACAGTGTGTGAGCCAGAAGGCTGTCAACTCCAGCTAGTTCATTATGACTATCTCCTCAAGTTCCTAACTCTCTATATTAGTAAATGTTGTCTTTTATCTAGTTACTATGTGCACTGGAGATCCTTATCAGGATAATAAAATAATGGTTTTAAGGTATAATAATTTGCCTTGTTAACCCCAGCAATCTTCATTCCTATGTCAGTGCATGTGGTAAACCGATGTATACATCTAACCTAACTTTTTCTTTTCTTTTTATTCCTTTTTTCATGACTTCTCCTGAAACTTTTGCTGCAATTTATGTATCTTCTTGCAATCGCAATCTGGAAAATAATCCCCTGAAGGAGCATACTATATAGTTTAAAATAAAAACAATTATCTCTTATAATGCCAGGGGAGTAATTTTACTTCGAAATAGTTTACAGATGCTTTCCATTGAACTGCATATTCAGATAAACTCACTCTATGCAGAATAACCTGCGCTTCTTAGGGTTAGAACTATAGTGGAACTGACTAACATCTGGGAAAGTCAGGGTACGTCTTTCCAAAGCTTCTAAGTTTGTGGCATCATCACGTACAGGTATTAGCATGAGTGTCTGCATTTATTTTAATGACATTGCCCTCATCAAAAAGATGTGTTTGAGATTCCATTTTATTTAGTATGTCCCAAACCCCCCACCTCAAGCTTTTGGTTGAATGCAGTTGTGCTGAGTTTCTTTGCCCTCTATTCAACATAAATATTTTTGGCTCTTCTCAGCCATCCTGGTTCACATCTGTTTTCTCATGTTAAACCATAGACAAGCCAAAATTAAAGTTCTCTTTAGGATCCTGGTTTTCTCTGAAGCTGACAGGGGCATACTTATTGGGAGATATACTTCATATTTCCTTACAATGTGTAGGAGCCAAGCACTGAGATCTGAATGAAAATCACGGGTACTTCTTTGAAAGATTACTTTGGGTTTCATGGAACTTTATTATTTTTTATTATTTTTTTTTCTCAGTGCTTGCAAATTAAAAAAAAAAAACCAACCCACCAAACAACAAAACAACAGGAACCCCTTCTGGGAATGTGCCTTAGCACTTGGAGAATTCTGTGCTGTGCTATGCTGTGCTTCCTTAGCCTAGCTTGATGCTTCCCTATGTATTTTTCCATATATTTTAATTGCAGAGATATGCTGTTTTGACTTATTCTGGTCTCTTCCGCAGAGTGCTGCTCTGCAGCAATGGTTAGCCTATGTACTGGCCAAAGAACCCATGCTGTTTTCTGTCTCCAGCCTGATATCTAAGCAAAAGGTTGGGCTGGAAGCTCTCAAGGTCCTTCTGAACTGAGTTATTTGAGAAGGTTCTCTTTTTTCCCCCTAGCAGTATTGCAGTAGAACATACTTAACAGCATAATTAGCTGTAAAATGTGGCAACATTAACAATCAAATCTTTATCCTGTTGTAGGCTCAAAGGACTTAGCAGCAGTCTAGGCTGTCTGATCAATTGTTCAAAAAATGGCTGAACTTTGAGGAAGAACCAGTGATTTTTGCACAATGGATTCCGTTTGCTCTTTGGTGAGAAAAGAATGAAATGAAAAATGTCTTTCATTGCAAATCTTGTCAATGACATGTCAAACTGTAACCACAGTGGTATAATAACTGGAACATCATGGGCTGAGTCTCTGCTGAGCTCATTTAGAGCCTATTCAGAGCCTGTCAGTCCCCAGTGACAGTACCAAGAGTATCCAGGGGAGATTAGCTTTCTAACTTTGTCACCTAGCTGAGGTCTAACTCTTTGCTACAATGCCCAGAACAATGTTTTCTGAAGAATAATGCTCTGGAGCGACTCCCAAATGTTGGTAAGAATATCCTGTTATCCCCTTTTTGGACACAAGCATTTGGGAAGTAGTTTGGGCCCCACCAGATGTTTTCCATTAGAGTCTGAGGCTTGTATCAATGTCTTACGTCTTTGGATCAAGCAGGAGTAGCATCTTTGCAACAGATTCAAGCCTTTTCTGACAATGCTTGTCTTAAAACCTCTCTCTCAACTTCTCTGCACTATGCTGCCACAGCTCCTGTGTTTGGTGCTTCCTTGCTGCTGCATTTATTAGCTTTTCTTCCTCAAAATTCCTAGCAAGAAGGCATAAGAAAAGCCAGCTCCACTGATCAGTACCCTAACCTCTCCTTTTTCTGTATTGAAATCAAATGCCTTTAAGCCAGAAGTTTTCTCCTTAGGAGTGGCTCTATGCTGACGCTTTGACCAACAGTGGGTGCTCTCACTCTTTTAGTTGCCTAGTTCCATAAAAGAGCTTAATAGCTTCTTTACAGACCTCTGCATCAAACCTGGGCATTAATTACACTAATCACTGCTTTAACCTGTAACACTATTTTTTAGCATGTCATGGATTTAAAACTGAGAACATTTTCTCTTGCACTAATTGCTGTTTCCAATGTACAAATTGTTGGTGAGTCATTTCGAACATACCAAATCCCGAGCCTGTCTCTGAAGGTATACCAGGGCTGTGGTCATCTGCACTGCTGTCAGTACAAAACCTGTTCTGTAAGAGTGAACCTGTTGCGCTACCAATACTGTCTGGAGAACACTAGAAGACTGTGCAATACAGCTTTGCTGTGTAAAAGGAAGCATATTCACCTGAGAGGTTTCAGCAGAAAGTCAGTATTCCAGAAAAAAGCATACTGCTATGTTCTTGCCCTCTAACTTGCACAGTCTTCTTGTTCTAGGATGGAGCAGATATTCTCCAGAGGGTTGCTGAGATGATGTAGCCCCATGCTGGCTGGTGTGGTAGGGGGGTGGGAGCTCTGTCCAGAGCAATGGGAGCAGCTATTCACACAAATTGATTTTGATTTCAAGGCTGGGCATGAACTCGTTTGGATGCCCAAGCTGGTGATGCCGAGGGCTCCATTTTGTGTTTCACTTCAAAGTGTCAGCTGAAACATTTGTTTTTTCTGTCAGTTAGGTGAACTACAAATTAGATGTGTGAGGAACACTGGTTGAAAAGAGAGACTATCACAATGACTTCACAGCAGTGGATTTTATAGAATGCTTCAGTTTGCCAAAATGATTCTGTTTTGCATCTGCTGTAAGCAGCAGTAACCCTATGTAGAAAACAATGCAACATCCTTGAAAACCAAATGAGGCCTCTTTCTTCTAAAGATGACAGCTGACTCTATTTTTTTATGATGTCTTTTAAAGCTGCTAAATTGTTGTCTAATCCTTACCTCAGGGCTAAAAGCCTTTCAAGAGAACAAATACATGTAATATGAAAAAGGAAAGGTCTGTGCTGCACACTCTCCAAAGCAGCTTGTGTGCAGATAACTCCTCAGAGGTTGCATTCAGATGAGCAAATGTGACAGAAGTGCATTCAGTAATAACAATATCCTCAGTCAAAGGCATCGGCTGCACTCATATGCACTAAGCCTGACTACTGAAGTCTTTGAAAGAATGAAAATTGGCACATGTGGATACAGCACGGCATTTGTGAGGAGGCTTGTGAATATACTCACGTTATCAGAGAAGCATCTGTCTGGGAAAATTTGAGATGTTTCACCTTCCTGCCCCCCTCGCCCCCCAATTACAATAATAAACTCATTTTTTCTATGTGGCTGGGTTATACTATTTTGTGGCAGCTATTTTATTTAAATAGGTAGATCAGCAGAGATTTTATCTCAATATACGCAGCAATATTTAGATTCATAGAGCCTGCCTTTTTGCAGAGAACTGCTTAGGGGAATCTTTCTCTCTTCAAAACTGGAGTTTCATCCAGTTTGTTCTGTCAGACAAGTCAGCCTTTGGTTTGGAGTAGTTTGTGGGCAAAGTCACAACAGAAATGCCTCAGAACAACTTCTTTCACATACTTAAAAATTTCTGGAGACTGGGAGAACTCGGACCCCTCGTCAGATGTGCAAAGATGTGTAGAAGGAACCTCTGGGGCTCTTTTTCAAGGCTGGACATCAAAGATGTAATATTAACTAAGACATACAAACAGAGAGTATGTATGAAAGAAATGTGAATTGGGCCTCCAGGATCAGGTGAGCAGACTCCAAACCAAAAGATGTACCTGATTTGATGAAGCATGGTGTGTAGTTGGACCCCTGCATCCCCTGACTGCCTCTCAGATGGGCTCCTGGTGCAGGCACTCTTGGCTGTGGGTACAAATTTACTTTCTGCTGTACCCTACAGTGTCCACTGGAGAGCTGCTGTCTTGGTAAGCATTTTTGCCAGTAAAATTATTCATGAGAGCATGTGTTCAAAAGGTCCTAGGAATTTAATTTACATAGACAAATGAATTTTCATGGGAAGTTTCTATTTTATTCATCCAGAATTAAAAAAAAATCAATAATTATCCAATGAGTTGCCCCATGTGTCTGAGAAGGAAAAGGTACTCATGAAATAGGCAATAATCAGATTACACATTCACCTTTTAACATACGTACAGCACACATTATTTGGGAAAATCAGTGCTTTGCCCATGGTGGATGGAGTCCACACATGGTAATGTGAGTCTTTGAAACAGACCCTGAATATTTTCCCTGTCTGTCTCTTGCCATGACAATGCCTGATTTTAAGGATAGCCAGTGCTCTGGCATAAGGTGTCGACTCATCACACAGGACTGACAGACTGACCCGAGACCACCTCCCAAGGTTTCATTTTTCTCCCAGGCTGTCATTTTTTACACCTAGATAAAGAGATGATGCAAACGAACAAGACGCATTTCTAGCAACCATCTGTGGAGAAGCTCACATAACAGAGGCTACTTTGGGTAGCAATACATAGGTTCTTGAGGTGTATCTTCACTATGGCTAAGCAGGCCGTTTTGGATGGTTTTGGAAGCCTGGGGCTGGACTGTGGGCAATCCACGGAAAGCAGGAAGGCTAAACAGAACTCCCCTTCTGTAGATTGTCACGAGATTGCTCAGGTAGCAATCTTGTGACATCAAGCTTTGTACTCTTGAGTGGTTTTGTTTTCCTTTCTACAGTGCAATGAAAAATACCATGGTCAAAACATTTCGGACTCCCTTTTCCCAGGTTTTTGCAGCTATTCCGTTTGGGTGTCCTATTTCCAAGCTTTTCCTGAAGGGAAGTGAGAGAATTTATTTTAAAACACCACGTTCCTTTCTCATCTTGCCTTGCCTTTCAGGTAAGAGTGTGAAAAGGCCTGTACTGCTGGTCTATTCTCTGCTGCCTAGTTCGCTGCTGCTTCCCCTGCCACCGGTGGGGTGCAGGATTTTGGTGGGTGCAGACCTGCCTGGTTGGAATGATTAGACATTTGTTCTTGCCTGATGATACTGGGGCAACCTGAGCTTTTAGTGCTGTTAATGCTACCCCTAGGCAAGTCCAGTGTGTATTTGCCACACAGACAGGTAGGTCCCATGAGTGATGGACAAAAAGGTGGCTCTGCCCCTTCTGGCTGGTGGTATGAGAATCATTTGTTTCATTCCTCTCCTAAGTAAATGTAAACTCTTCCACAGTAGGCTTCTCCTGGTACCCTTAGCACGTTTATACTGTGGAGAAATCTGCTTGTCTTTCAGTGTCTTTGCACAGAAGTAGGACCGAGAAATGAAACATTGTGCAGGGAAAAAGCAGAATCTCACTGAAGGCCAGTAAAAGAAAGCAATGTGAGGGGAGCATTAGCCATGCTAGGAAACTGCTGCTTGGCTCAGCATGTTTGAATTGAAAACCCACTTCTAATTTTTTCACACAAGAAAACAAATAACCACCAAGACCCTCATTTTGCACCTCTGCCTGTCCATCTATTTGAGATATTCAACTCCGTATGTTCTTCCAGCACTGCATTTTGGGATTGATTTGGCAGGAAAAAAAGGGAGTGGAAAAGCCAGCAGACAAGCCGTGCTCATTTATTTGTGGCTTCTAAGCACAGGTAAGAAGCAGTTATCCCTGGGGATATTTGCACCTGACACGGAGGCCTCTGAAGAGACTTAGAAATTTGTATCACTCAGAAGCAGCTTTGTCTTTATGGGGCAAAGTAGCTTTGGGGCCCTCTTAGATATCTCAAAGGCTGAACTGTATCTGTGGTTAGATCTCCAACATTCAGGAGCGCAAAGGAGCAACCAAGCCGGGAGGGAAGAATTTGGCACATGCCGGGAGGAGATTCCCTGTGGCTTCCTCCTGTGATTTTAGTTCAATGTGCCCTGGAGGACTTGCTCCCTGAGTTCTGGTTCCTTCTGGGAGAGCTGTCCTCGAAAGGTTATTGTCATCTAAAAACCACTAATGCATCCAGAACAAGGTGTTGTTATCCTGAGTTAAAAGTTCTGATTTTGCTTTGAGTTTTATTCCTCCCTTTTTTATTATTATTATTATACTTTATTTCAATCATCAAACTGTTCTTATCTGCACCTGTGAGTTCTACCTTTTTCTGATTCCCCTCCCCATCCTACCCAGGTTTGAGAGGGTGGGAGTGGGATGCGTGTGCTATCAGCTGTGTGGTTGCACACACTTAGTTGCATTCTGGGGTTAAACCACAACAGGGATGTAGACCTGGGGTAGCATCCAAGAAGGGTTATTTTGCTTTAAAATTGCATCCTTAGTTGGGATTAATTTGCGCAAGTGGACAAGCTCTCAGGTTTGTGGGTGTGTAACAAATTCAGAATTAGGCCCCAGAGATTTATATCTGAAATCGCTGACGTACGCAGTCACAAATGTGCTACTTTTGTCCTTTTGCCTGTAATTTGTTTACCCAAGGAATTGCATGTTTTTCCCCACTGGTCTTTGGTAAAGTTAATATGGGAAACAGCTGGCCAGTGGAACTGGTTAAAAAAAGCAGAAGAAAGTTTTCTGCCTTCATTTACTTCTTCCATCAAATAAAAGTAATATCTAAAAAGTAAAAAAAAAAAATGAAAAAAGAGAAGAGATATGCTGCTTACATTTAACTCCAGCACCCATACACATAGTCAGGGTAGCCACCATCTGTTAAACATATTGCCTGAAACATCCCATTGCCTGTGTTTTAATAGGTTATATATTAAATTCTGAACTTCTAAATAAAGATACAGTGTAGTTCTCAGTCTGTACCACAGAGATCTCAATGGTTCTACACCAGCAGTGCTGCTTAAAAGTAGGGTGTGGCACACACATTTTGTATTATAGCAACTATTTCCAAGAATTTCATATTCCTTTTTTTGACCTATTTGGTTGTCTAGGATTTTTGGGGGGGGATTTTTTTCTAGATTGGGGGGGGGAATTTTTTTTTTAAGGTGAGTTTAAATCTTGCATTTTATGCAGAAATGACTTGATTTTTATCCAGAACAAAACCTTGATGGAGTGAGAGCATAAAATTAGCATTTTTGCTTACCCTTAACCTCATACTTAAGGGTGTTTGTGTAGGAACTTATTCCTAATATTTTCCTGCATTATCCTGATCTGGTCACTAGATGTTGCTAGGTATCTACGTTAGTAGTCAGTTTGGCCGATTTAACTTCACTGTTCATAAGCGTAAGCAGAGAACATTAATATCTGTAAAAACTTGAAGTTATTTCAATCAGTTTAAAGTGTTATCAATAAAAATAGCTCTCACTTTCCTCATTTCATGTTAAAGTTGTGTCTTTCCTTATTAAGAGACTACTAAGCAAATCAGATTTTCCCATTGCCCCAAACCTGGATTTCATTTTTTAATGCTTCAGATGCTTTGTAAAACATTATTTTCCCTGCAGAAGCCAGGATTTAGGCAAAAAGCCCTTGTCGTTTAGGACCTGAGTGTGGCCTATGAGGAACAACAGGCATGACCTTACTCTGGCTCTGCAATGCGACCAGAAGACCTCTTGACTTCCCCCAGGCTGCTGGAGAGTCATTTATTCATCCCAAGACCTTTCTCCTCAATGGCTTCCCAATTAAACCATGTTTAATATTTGCAGTATGTGACTGCTTCCCAGTGCTGCTGGGTAAAAGCAGTTAAACATATATAAGCTAACAGTACCAAACAGTCTCTTCAATTGCTGATTGCTACCATTTTAGAAAAGGGATTTTGCAAGAATATTGCGGTGTGAGGATTTTTGTCTAACAGGTTACTTTCATGTAAGGAAGATGCACTACCTATCATCTTTCACCTGACTAGTCCTTAGGAAAGGCATAAAGATGGTCACTGTTCTCAGAGTCACCACACATCTGTGGAGATAATATTCAGCTATTCCCTGAACAAGCATGCTCCTTAAATTTTAGTCAGATCTTGAGATCTGAGTCAAAGTTTAAGCAAAGCTTAGTCTCTCAGTTGGCAGCTACCACTGGACTCATATCTGACAAACTTCCTCTTATTTTAACTACTGAGACATGCCCTTTTCTTGAAATATTTCCCATATCAACAGCTTGTATAAAAGTGATGGGTCTTGAACTCAGGGGAGAGCTTCAGTGAATAACAATAAACGAGCAAAATGAATTTTTTTTCAAAATGAAAAAGTAAATTTTATTTCAACCAAATTTTGAATTCTTAACTTTAAACTTAATTTCAAAACAGAGATGAAGACATCACGGTTTCAGGAAAAATGACAGAATAATTAGAAAAAATAGGAAGGGTGAAGAAGAGCATTCATGTGAGTAATTCTGCATTAAATATATTTACAAAGAGTTACCAGTTAAAATGTCTACGTGCTTCACTTAAATGCACTTGAATATTTTGTGGCAAAACCAATGGTATTTTTCAGAATGTGTATATTCACTGTGGATGGAAATCCTCCAGCCAGACTTTGACTACCTCAAGGTTCAGGGCTTAATCTAAGCCAGCAGTTCAGCCTTCCCAACTCTAGCAACTGTGATTCATCCCATCCTAGGTGAGGTGACTAAGACTGGGAGGTTGAATTCACCTGGGCACATGCTTGTCTCTTTTGACTATAGAGGAAGCCCAAATGGCTGGCTCAGTAAATGCCTAACTTCTGGAAGGCTGATATTAGTTGAAGTGAGGCTGAGCCTTTCTATAAAAACATGCCAAAGCATGGCAGGTAGTGCTTTTCTTTCATTCTTGCATGTTCTCATGTTGAAAATATTGAAACAAAATGTTTTGCTTATTTTTTTTGATGAGCATCCTAAACCAAGAAATACTTGAGTGGCCGTTTGCTCTCGAGTGTCAGGAAAAGGAAAGAAGAAAAAGAAAAAACATCTCTGCCCAGGGTAAATTTTGATAGGCAGCAGGGAATTTGGAAAAAAAAAAATAGAAAACAGAAGGACTCTGAGGAAACCATGAGAAAAACAGAAAATACCCAGAATTAACCTGAAAACTTTGAATGAAACTCACTTTTTCATTAAATTGTATCTGCCCAGTGAAAAATAGGTTCTCTATTTTTCTTAAAGCCAGCTATTGTCAGAAAGAGCTTGGCTATCTGAATCTTTCAATTTACCACTGTTCTCTACAAGAGAAATATAATTTATCCCTTCTTTCCTTCACTAGAAATATTTGAATCAATCTGAAAGGAAAGAAAAATGTGAAACCATCTTCTCCATTTTTATAATGTAGATAAGTGCTAAAGACCAGAAGACTAGGAAAACCTATGTATTATAGCACTGATAATCCCAGCATTCAAACACCAGCTATGATCTCCTTCAGAGGATTTGATTATGTGCACTCACATTGCTCTCCTAAGGGGACTGAAAGTAAATGAGCTTCGCATCCCTCCTGGGAATCTCAGGCTCTCTCTTGTAATTGAGTTTGAGACCATATTCAGTAAAAGATCCCCTAAGAAAGTACTTTGCTTCAGGATATAATCTAGGAGCAACTGTTCCTCTTCCATTGTTGGGAGAGAAGGAAACAATGTTGACTAGCATGTGCTTTTAGCCTGTAATGCATAGGCATCTGTGGGCTTCTGTCTTTAAGAGGTCTCCTGAAGGTAGCAGAATCATTCAAGCACAAACAGCTGAAAAACATTTGCCTATGAAGTTGAGTATATTAGTGGGCAACGAAAGAAAATACTTTCCCATTTCATTTTCCCAAACCAATAAAGAGCCTATAAGGTGAGATTTATTATGTATTTTTTACAGTTCTTATATATATTAGTTATCAGTAGGGTGCATGATGTTTTGCAAAGGCGATGTTGCTCTTTTTCTTTCACAGGTGAAGTGACTGAAGGACAGAGAGGCGTACTGTGATTTACCAAATGCTGAAGGAGTCATTCTGTATCTCACATACGGATAGTTGCCTCAGTTCAATGATAGCGTTGGTTCAAAATGGGCAAAACTGGCTAATCTGAGATCCCCCTCTGGGTTTTGGTGCCCAAAATACCTTGGCAAGGATGAGGTGGGGAGGCAGTGTAAGCACAGGATTTAGCTCCTGTTGGAGATGTGGACACAGGGCAGCAGCCTGGCCCAGGGTCATGCCAACTGCTGGGCCATGGGCTGCTGTGGAGCAGGGAGAGGGGCACCTTGGGGAGCCAACCTGCTCCTTCCTGCTGCAATACCAGCAGGTTTCTAGTTTCTCCTCTGCCCAGGCTTTCCACACACCAGTCACTCCTCCTGATGCTCCCTCTCTGGCTCCTGCTGACCCTTTTCAAGAAGGACTGGAGGATGGCAGATTCAAAGGGATGTCCCAGGGAGATGTTAAAATTGTTCTCTCTGGCTGTTCTGATGCTTGGCTGCCCAGTCACTGTCCTCTTGCATTTCCAGACCTCATGTTCCCTGCCTCTGAGCATGGGGTAGAAGAACGCAGCACCTTGGGTAGATTGTGTTGCTGGGAGACCTCTGCCATCACTGGTGCCTGCTTGTAGAGACTCACCGTTTCCTACAGTACAGCTGACAAGTTGTCTAGTCTTCCCCTCAAGGGTATGCTTCCCAAAATTGCTGATGATAACATTTTTTCCTTGACCTCCTGGCTCTTAGGTACAACCACCTTTGCAAATCTGCTTTTCTGCAGTAAGTATGCTGTGTGTAACTATGTACACATGATATTTGTAGTGCTGTTTATTTATTTTTTAGTTCAAAGGAGAAGGAAAAAAGAAAACTTCCATTTTTAACTAAATTTTGCATGCATGGAGAGAACTCTACAGATTCAGATGTGTTAAGTATCCACACAGTTAACAACATGTCACTTCGTGAGAGAATTTTCATAATTAATGAACTGGTTCAATTTGCTCTGCCGCTTGACTTTGATTAATACATTTTTGAGTGTTCCCACTGGGACTCTGTCCAGTTTGTTTAGTAAGCTCTTATGTCTATATCCAGTTCATGTGCATGGATCAAAGTGTAGGCACCAAATACTGGCAATATTAGGCTACGGTGCAGCCGTTCTGACTCCACTTAAAAAGAAGATAGCAATATATCTTAAATCAAGTTCTATGTGACTCATTTACAGCATAAAAAAGAAAGAAATTTCACACCATATTGTGTGGAAACGCTGTGATTTAAAAGTTCACCTCACGCAAGCTTTGCCAATTAAAGAGGTATTTATCAATCCAGACAGTAATTGTGCGGCCCCAAACTGGCAATTTGTTCAATATTAAACACTGAGCTGCAAAACTTCCATAATTAACTAACCCAACGAACGTTACCCTTCTTTGCTCAGGTGCTGTGACAGTATTTACACGCTTACCTCACACAAAATGCTTTGCCCCCCCCACCCCCCCAAATCCATCACAGAGCACAAGGATGTGCACCAGGTTTTAGGAAGGGGTCAAACCTGAACTGGTCGAAGGCAGGAGGAGGAACAGGACACAGGTGCAGGGGGCTGCCTGCAGGGGTATCCTGGAGGGGGTGATGTAAGGGGGTGGCTGCTCCCATGCACTCCCAAGGACCCCTCCAGGGATAGATTCTCTCTGCAGCTGCCCCCCTGCCAGCACTGGGTAACCTCCAGCCAGATGGGGCCAGGGGACATTCATTTCAGGAGACTATTTCTGTCTGAACAGGATGGTCCAAGGAAGGAGAAGGATCTCATGGCTATGGGGTGTTAATTCACTCCTTGCTTGGTCAGGTTACAAATAACCTGTTTCTGTCAGAAGCAATATTTAACATCAGTAGGATCCCAACAGGGTGCAAAAGGGGCACAAGTTGCAGGTATGAAAGTTTCTTTTTTAGAAAAACTCCAGTGTTCAGAAGGAAGCAAGCAATTCCTTTGGTTTTCATCTTAAAGGAGATTGTTAAGCATCATTTACCTCCCAAGTGTCATATTATGTTCATTTCTGCATATTCTGTGCTTTGTGTAGGTGCATAAACATCACTTTGCTTGATTAGCATTAATGAGGATGTTGGGGAAAAGGGAGGTTTTGCCACATAGTGCAGAGGGCCAGCCAACTCAACGCTATCCTAGCCTTATTTTGAAGGCTGACATGTAGTGCTGAAGTACTTCTCTGGCTCCGTTTCCTGGGGTAAATGTCACTCCCAGAGAGCTGGAGTCATGAAGAGGATCAATGACAGTGTCAGCCCCCAGAGAAATCCTTTGTAGTAAGAAAATATGAGAAGGCTCAAAACAAGTTTTCAGTGAATGCTTATGTATATCCACATTGCCTCAGGGTTCCCAGCTCTGTGCCCTTGGCTCATGGCACTGTGTTTCCAAATGAAGGCAGTAGGAGAACCATATCTTAAGCCTATATGGTTTAAATTAATTAATAGAATTCCCCTGAGCTCAATCTCTGCTTTCCCTGGAGGTGACGGAGACCAGGCAGTTAATCACCAGCAGTAACAAACTGTCGTGCTTGCTGCAGTGGTTTTGTTCAGATGTTATAAGGCTGAATGATATTGGATAATGAACAATGGGAGACAAGCTGATGGAAACACAGAAAACACTGGCAGATTTAAGTGCACATTGTTTAGCTACTAGTGGGAGAACAGCCTCAGAAAAAAAATGTATTTTGTGAACTTTTCCCATGGGGTTCCTGCTTCCATAATACTCTAGCAGGTTTTATAGCCGTTTATTCCTGCTCTGCGAGGACACCAAAGCAGTGTTTGTATCTACTGGCTCCATTGGCAGCATTTGTTTCACAATTTATGTCTTGTCATTTATGCATTTGCAAGAAGTCTTTGACCCAGCAAAAAAAAACACATGCAACATGCTGCACGTAGCAAATAAGCCTGCAAATACCTTGTAAGGATGGGTCCTTGTTCATTCAGTGCTTTCAGTCAAGCGGTTATTTTCATTACATACATTGCAGGTGACAGCAAACTGTGGGTTGGTTAATGGCCGTTTTCCTCTAGCATATACTGAAAGCACTGTAAAACCAAACCATGCATTAAGCTAAGCATGCTGTCTAATGTGGTATACACACAGATTTGTCTACCAATAGCTTGCACATTTGAGGGACTCCATCCTTTTCCTGTCTTTACCTGCAAGCACTTTCTCTTCTGAAAGAGATGGAGCAACTCTGATAATGCAAGAGTGAAATATAGCTCTTTATTTTCAAAACAGTGTATAATGTAAAAAAGTCCTTTTAGCATTGGATGATTTTTTAAGCCTTCTTTTATACGGAATATATATGACTGCTGAAACAGAGCACAGAATAAGTGCTTTCTCTTTTTCAGTTTATTTGATTTATCTGTTTGGCATATGCTTTTCAGGGGTCCATTTTACTCCTTGCCCTTATGCTTTATCTCACCAAAAAAAGTAATTAAACCAAGTCCATTGTGCTGCTGTTGAGTATGTAGGAACTACTGCTTACATGATGACCTTTGAGATACATGCATGGCCCCTGGGGGGAGCAGGGGCTGTGAGGAGCCCAGGCTGTGAGGGACTGTACCATGTGTCCTCCATGAGGTCTATGTCAAATGCATGAAAATTTGATGGTTCCACATTCCAGGTTTTGCCTCACTGTAAATCACTTATATTTGCTTTACTTTGATTCTTTTGTGGCATTCACCACAAGTCCTACACCTTTAACATCCCTTTATTCCAGGCACACCAAAGGCCCAGCTCTGCTCACAGCATGGTCCATGGCCAGCCCCCTTCCCAATGTGGATCAGTTCTGGATCTTTCTGGGCATGTGTATATGCTTTGATAATGTTGCTTTGGGTCAGGTTTCATTCTGTTTTTTTACACCAGGATACATTCACATCTGGCTTTTGTCCTCCTGAGAACTGAAATGTTGAGAGAAGGTTATAGTTGGGAAAATAGTTTGCAACTTTTTGCCTTCCAAAAATATCTGCTGTTGATTTCAGTATTATTGTCACCTTTATTTAGGTTCTTCCTCTGTCAGAAAACATGAGGAGTTAGAGGAGATAAGGTTTTAAAAGGTGGAAATACCAAGTTATTTAAGAGAAGAGGAAAATTGGCATCATTGACTGGAAAAGCCAATGAAGTCCTGGAATGAAAATTAACAAGGCTGCTGTCTCTTCTGGTACAAGAAGCAGGGAGGGAGGAGGGGAACACAAATTAAACTAGCAGATGGAGGACTTACAGTCAACAAAAACATCCCAGTGCAGTGTGGGGTGAAGCTGTAGGTCTCGCTGTGGCAGACCAGAGGTGACTGTAGGAATTTGCTGTGTTCAAAGATACAAACGGCACACACAGGCACCACCTCCATCCCAGCCCCCAGGTGAGACCCTTCATACCCATAGGAACAAACACTTTCTGAATGAGTCAAAAAGGGGTTCTTCCTTGACTAGGGCAGGAGCAGCTAAAATTCTTCTTTGTGCATCTCTGCATCTGGGCTCCAGTTGTGAAGCATCCTAATTTATTTAGATGATTGATCCTTTTTTTTTGTAATAAATTCAAGTGTTCATGTAGCATCATTGTTTCCATCATAATATGATATCATTGTAATGCTTAAGCACCTTTGTTACATGCCCCAGTGAATTCAGCTGTAGGAAAACAAAGAAAAAACAATAGTCCTTACCACCCAGAAGCACAGTGTCCTGTTCAGTCTAATAAGTGTCTTACTACTTCAGGAAAAGCAGTGTGTTAACTTAGAAAATGCTGTGCTAACTTTTCTGGTCTCAGAAGCATGTGCAGAAAAAGTAGTGCTTGATCAAAACAGGATCTGTCACTGTCATCTGCTAATGAAACACTGCAATTGTCATTCTGTGTTTCTAAGAATAAAGGAGAAGGACTGGTGCTATTTCCCTGCATCTTACAGAACACAAAGGTCAGTGACACACCGAAACTGGCATTTCATTAACTAGACATTTGTATTATAAACATTATTCCCAGACAAGCAGAAAAGTCCCAAAAATCTGAGTCACTCCTCTTTGAATAGATGTTTTGTAAGGCCAAGAGCAGACCTTTATAAATAAAGCATTGATGAAATAAACAGTCACTTTATATCAAAAAGGGAAAATTTTCTATATACACATGCAGTTTTCATAAAAAAGTGACATGATTTAGAAGCTTTTTTTAAAAAAATGTGTGATTCTATCAGGAGGTTTATTCTGTCTAACCAGCATCTTGTCTGGTTGCTAGCCTGAGATGTGTATTTTTTACTGAGCATGTATCTGCCTCATCTCATACTTGCACCTAGTTTATAATTAACTTCTTAATCTTGCTTCCCCTTGATCTTAGTTACAATCGTGACCCTTAAATGACAATTTTGAGCTACTGCAATGATTCAACCTGTGCCCACTGAAGACAGGTAGATGAATTTCAGGTCTTTCAAACCTGAAGACAGTTTCTGTTGCTTAGAAAGTCACACCAGCCTGTGCCCTCTGACTCCAGGCAAGTTATATCCCATGCAAGACTTCCCTGAGACGCTGTTTATTGAACACTAGCATAACATTGCTTCAAAGCTCAGCAGGCGCAAAAAAGGGACTCTCAGGACTAGGAAAGCAGGTCTAGCTGCCTTTGCTCAGCTGCTGGCCTTCTGAGCTATCTTAGGTTGAGCTTCTTCTGCAGCTTCACTTGGCTTCTGGCTCCTTCATCACTCTTGCTCTTGCTGTGGTTGCAAGCAGAAACTTTGCCCATTCGTTTGAACAAATCCTGATGTCTTATCGCTGAAGGTGTCCCTGAGTGAGGCTTACTCCAGAGAATAAAAAGTGTGAAAAAAGCATTTGAAACATTTCTCTTGTCTATTTTTACAGTGTCTTCATTTTCCCTTGTGCTTATGCCCTGATGAAATTGTCCTGATTCTCTTCTCCCTTGCACAGTACTCTTCTTGTGGCTATGGAAAAGGAACATTATGAGAGCTTTGGTGTCAACCAGATTTTGCTGTGGACAGATGTACTATAGCAGTGGTAGGGATTTCTACTTTTCACTGCAAGAAGTATTGGCAAAAGTTTCTTGATATTTCCTTGAGAATAGGATGATGTTTCTCCCATTGAAATCACACATGAACTCATGAATCCAATTCTGCTCTCATTTGAGACTAAGAAAAAGATCAGAGGGAAGAGCGCTATGTTGGGAATGAAAGCTCTTTGCAACTGCAAAACATGTGACAGTAGCAAATGAAAATGTGTGAAAAGGAAAGAGAACATTAGGTTATAAAAGCTTTAATGTTGGGGGGCTTAAAGTAAACTGCATCTCAGCATTATTTTATGTTTCTTTTCTTTCATTTGTGTACCCCTGGAGAGTAGATGGCAGAGGTACCGCAAGAACAATTCGTTTCTCTGGTAGATCAACTAGGAAGAGTAATTCCTGAAGGGAAACCAAGAGTAGTATGTGCTCATATGATTCCTGTATTGGGACTTTAAATGTCAGGGGTTTGCCTACCCACCTGCCAGGGCAGCGTCAGGAGGCTTGAGAGAAGCATCCTGAGAACAAACAAGATGTTCTGTTTCCTCTATCATGGGAGAGTGTCTTTTCTTTCCTGTTTGTTGGCTTCTTTAATTAATCTTTAATGACAGCAGATGTTTTGCTTTCATGTATAAAGCTAAAGCATGTAAAAAGTTATTGGAGTCATGCAGAGATATAAACTGATACTTGTCTGTCTATCTACCTTTCTTTCTTACATGTTTATACTATTTAGGAACAAAACAGATAACTCCAGGCCCACAAGTGGCTGCTAAAAAGACATTTTCCCAACACTGCTAATGGGAAAGTGTGCTATGGGATGTGGTAACAACCCAAATACTAACAAAACAAAAACAGCCTATTTGCATGGATTTCATTTGCTTGCCTTTTTCTTGATTGAGCAATTTGGGGCTGAGATTTTAGGCACAACTTCAATCAGCTAAGAATAAAAATAAAAACTCCTATCCAGAGGGCAGGAGCAATTAGACAACTGTGGGAAACATCATTTGAAGAAGAACGTTTCCTTTCTTTATAAATTGTACTGAAATTGTGAAAGGGCACTGTGAAAAGATAGGAGGTATGACTAGAGTCTTGGTATGTGTGCTTTCTCCTCCAGGTGAATAGCCTCCCTAGGCTTCCCAGGGCTCTCTCCTGTTTTCCTCTGTGCTGGCCCTCATCATGACACGGCTTGGCTGTGTCGGCAGATACCCAGAGGCGAATGAGAGGGTGAAGATTGTCTTCAGCTCCATTTCAGCTTCCAGGTCCCTGGCAGGAGATTGAGCACTGCAGTGGTATGCGTTTCAGGACTTCTACCCCATACCACAGGGCAGTTTTGACAAGATGATGCCTTATCCTATGCCTTTGTTCCCGCACTGATAATGTCACATCTTTCCCTCCCCAAGTGGGGAGACCTGTTGTTGCTGCTGGGGACATGCAGTGGGTAGCCTCCTTTCCTGAAGGCAGAAGACATGGCTTCAGGACATGCTGGCTACAACTTGTGCCTCTCCTGAGCCTTTGGGAAGTCTTTATTCCCCTCTGCATTTACCCCTGAGACCTGTCCTTGTGCATATTTCATGTTAGAGAAAAGATTCAGTTTATTCTCAAGTTCTGGGAGCTGAAGGAGCTTCGCAAAACACTGTGTGGTCGGAAGAGGAAAAAAGCCGGATATACCCTAAACATCCAAAGACAGACAGCCTGGGGATGGAAAGCCAGGAATGTGGAAATCCTGCCTGCAGTTCCGTGAAACAGCAACTGGCTGGCAGGAACAGCTGATGCAGGTGGTTAAGCAAATGTGCTCGTATTTAAAGGGCACAAAAGGTGGATATCAGAAAGATGCGCAGCTCATGAGAGTGATGTCCTATTGTGGACGGTGGTATTTGGCATGTGAGCATCCTATAACTTGGAGGTGCTGTGGTTCCAGGATGCAGCTCTATTCACTAGGGTGGTTGGCATGTTTCTGTGCTGTTTTGATAGGACTTGCAGTATAACGCCTCTTCTGCTGATTCTCACTAGATGTGCACATTGCCTCACTGCCCAGAAGTGAGTTATTGCACATCTCTTTTCTCAGCTCAAAGCCTGCATTTCAAGCTCAAAGTGCTGCATTTCATCCCTTACCTTGCAACATTTGCACACCACATGAGTGGATGAACATACGGTTTTAAGGAGTTACGTTTATTTCAGAGTGGCTTAATGCAGTGTTTGAAACAGTTTTGATGGATGTAAGTAGGTGAGTTTTCGTAACATGTCTAGAAAGAAAGAGGCTGAGTTAAATAATTGCAATGTGAAAAAGTGAAAAAAGTGGCAAGAGTGCAGATAAGCTGTGCTTTGCTATGGAGTAAGGAACTCTCTCCAACTCATGTGAAATAAACCTCAGTGTTCCTTGATGCAAAGACCATGAATGCCTCCTATCCATGCTTTCCACTCAGCTTGACTTCTTTGCCATGAGTATCCACAATGCATGTTCCTCGTGCACGCTTTGCTGGCATTATCTTCAGCCCTGCAGGAGGGGATGGGAAAGTGGCCAAACATTCCCTTGCCCCTCGTGTCTGCTCATGTCTTGCCCCAGGGATATTTACTGGGATTTCTGCTTTCTAAAATGAGCACTGGGCAACAGTCTCCCTGTTATTTATACACCTGTGAGCTTCCTGGTGCTTAGGCTACAGATGGGGTGAAGGTTTTGGATCTTCTGCTGTGATGTGAGATGGTACCCACAATTCCGGCAGATCATAGAATCACAAGGAGGTGGGATAAGTTACTCTTTAAATATACATAGGGAAATATGGCTTAAGATTCTTCTTATAATACTGAAGTATTTTGCTATTGAAAGTATTGCTTCAGGAGGAAAAGAGCCACATCTTCTTGAATAAAGAATATGTCCTTCAGATAGGTCTGTCTTGTCATTAGGTTAGATCGTTAGAATGGCATTTCTCTCTGAGCTGGGATTCCTAGAGTTTCAGGAGAGATGTTTTGTTCCTCTGTGAGAGGAAATTAGCTCTTACCATCACAATCTTGCCATCACAAATCACATTTACATTCATTTGGAAAGGTCTAAGTCAAAACAGTGACATGTCACCCATGACATGGGCTGAAATTGTGTGCTCAGCGTGGAGAAACTGACTTGTACAAAACAAAGCCATGGTATGTTTCTCCATAGACTTCATAAGTTCAGACTAAACCTAAACTTATTTTGAATCCTTCTGCCACTTTGTCTTCCACTTTCTTATATGTCTGGGTCCTGCTTGTGGGTTGAAACATATGCCATACTGGAGGAAAAGGGCTGTCACAGCATCTCTGGACCATCTTCAAGGAAAAGTGTCAGAGGAGATGTGCATCTATGAGATCTTCAGTTTTCCTTTCATTCATGTAAGAAGTTAAGCTATCTGCAGTGAAAACTGTGAGCTTTCCCCATGTTACTACTTCCTCTTTTTAAAAAAGAATAGCCAAAAAAGCCTCTGAGCTGAACTGAAGCAACATGGAAGTTGTGCTGGTGGTGCCTCCCTCTCAGAGGAAATGAGCTGATGAACAGTCTGCAGTTTTCTTTGGTCAAAATGACTTACCTCTGTTAGCATAGGAATGTTCTTGATTTCCTGATTCGTTGCTTCTACCCATGAGATAGAAACCTTGGAGGTTTCAGTGAGGAGCACTAAGTCAAATGTAGTGCTTTGGTCTTTGTCTTCAGCACACTCACTGACCTAGACAAGAGATTTTCAAAGTGTTCACTTAAAACTCTGAGAAGCAAACATCTGTGAAGATCTATGTGAAGATGGAGATTTTTGCCATAAATTGTAATTTATGTTTTTTCATGGGCTGGTCTGAGATTTCAGGAGAAATCCTGCAAGAACTGAGAATTATCTTGGGGTTCACTATGTTCAACTATTTCTAATATGCCTTCTCTAACTTAAATCTAAGGTGCGCTGATATTAAGGACAATTTAACCCAAATAAAGCATTGCAAAAGGTGTACAACTTTTGTGTGTAGAGATGATAAGATCAAGAACAAAGCTACATGTGTCAGGTATTATGTTAGACATGATATGAAATACTCTACATGTTCTACTACTGGACTTCAAGTGAGCATTTGCAATTAATTAGAAGCATTAAAATGTTAGTGTTTAGAAAAATTATGGAAAAGATTAAGATGTTTAGCATTTAATATTAACTTGAGGCTGCAGAAGGTATCGTGATTCGATTAGCTCTTAAACCATTACGTTAGCTAAACTTATAAAGCCTGAATAATGAGGAACTATTGCTTTATTTCTGTTTTCTGTTTTTCTTTTTCAAGGACAGCTTCTGGAACCATGTTGTCTGTCTGTCCATACTGGTCTTGGTTAAACCACAACACTGCCATAAACCTGAATGGATTTCACTTAAATTCATGGAAGAAGTTAACGATTCAAACAGGTGACGTTCTGTAGCTACTTGTGAAAATTTAAGGTTGTGTGAGGGAGAGAGATTTGCATTAACACCCCTCTGAGAGGAGTGCCAAAGCACAAACACCACTGTTATATTATTTGTTTGAATTACCAGATACCTACTCAGCACCACTCAGGCTATAGCCCCTGCTGTGTTGTTGTAAACCAGTAATTACATCATAGGGAGAGCAGATGAATCTAAGGTCTACTGGCATGGAGTGAAGTTACAGATGTGGCAGAAGGAGTAAAGTCAAGGAAGAGAGTGAATGCAATGAGAAATCATGGGGAGCTGTAGGGATGGGTCTGTAAGAAACCATGCTTTATTAGTTCCTCTGCTCAAAGTATGGGTTTCTAAAATTAAATGGCAAGACTCCAAACCTTGCATCTGAGATGTTCAAAGGACCTTAAAGGAACTGGGTATCATATACTCATTGAAATTCATTGATTTTGTGAACTACTCAGGATCTTGTATCAATCGCAGTCAGCAGAAGTGCAGTTGGGCTAGCAATGATGCAACTTGCTGATGACATCACTAAAGGCAATTCTGTAGATAGCATTTTAGTTGGTGACTTCTTCTCAAACTTAGTCAAAAAAAAAAAAAAAGAAGGTGAAAACTCTGGGGGATTAAATGTGGTTAAATAAGGCATGATGCAGCCACCCTTGAGGCATCAGAAAGACTCCCAGTATTTCCCTAGAAGATGGCTAGCCTGGGCTGGAAAAAAAAATATTAGCAGCTCTTCTGCAGTCTTTTTTCAACATTGCTAATTCCAGTCATGTGTGAGCTTTGATGATCATTATGAGCCACTTTGAAAAGGAGGATAGAGTAATCCCTGCTACCTTCCTACAGATTTCAGTGGATCATGACCACTTCCACTTCCATGCATGACAACAACCCATCCAGGAGCTGGGCTTGCACTGTCATGCTGGCTGTCCCAGGCTGCCTTTTGTACATCTTTAGTTGTGAAACTGGAAGGGGGACTATTGTTTTTTTTGGTTTTTTTCACTTTCTTATTCCTTCAGTTGCCCATAAATGAGCAAGTATGAAGGGAAAGTGGAATGGAATGGTGATATTTGCCATTACCAGTTGTCGTGGTTTAAAACCAGTAAAAACAAGATAATAGAGAATCAGGCCTCACAATATCCTGATATGAATGTCTATGAAAAAAGTAAGAAAAAGAAAAGTGAGCGAGCCAGATTTTCAGGATGTGCAAATCATGGAAGCTTTATTGTTGTCAACAGACCTTCATTCTTTTCACCTCCTTTTGCATGATTTATGTGGCAGAAAAGCAGACACAGCAGCATGCAGAACTTTCTGACCTATCTCTGAAATATTTAGCTTGCCTTAGAGTCGTCTGAAACCATAGATATCAAGAGCTGCCGAGTCTGGAACTTGGATTATGTTAAATGCTGTATTGTTCCCCTTGCAGGGTGGTGTGATTGCTACACTCTCCTCTTTCTTTTACACACCAACAAACTCTAAAGCAGCTTTCGCAGGAACCAGGAGTTTCACTGTAGCCCTGAAATGAAAAAATTGTGTTTCTGCTCAAGCTGTTGCACTTACTGTCAAAAACCTGCGCAGCTTTGCGTCTGTTCATGGCTTCTCCTGATTTACCTTCTCTTGTGCCCGCAACACTGCCAGAACTACATGGTGGGACAGCACCATGATCTCCTTCTCTGCTCCTTCTGCCTGGCTGTCATCTACAAAGTTTTCCATTAAACTCCCTTATGTTCCTTACGTTCTTCATATTCAAATCTGTCCCAGAGGTCTACTACTGCTCTTGTTAGTGATTGACCCATCATTTTTTTCTGCCTTATTTTTCTGGTTGTTTTGATGCTTGTGTGGTAATCTACACTGGGGAAAGGGTCACTGGAAAAAACAGAAAACATACATCTGCTTCTTAAGGGCAGAGCACAAAGTGAAATACCGGAGATGAAAAACAATCTAGAAAAGTACATTCTGAAAAATGAAGTTCAGCTTCTCAAACCAAGTTAGTATTGATGTTTCTCAAGAGAGAACTGTTGTTAGAAACTTGGCCCACTTGCATGTAATTTTAGAATATGATCTACTGATGTTTATCGTCTTCTAACATGGTTCTGTAATTCTGGGACTTATTAACCACTACTCAGTGTTATTTTTTTGGTTAAGATAAGGAAAAATCAGGGTCCTGTAAAGTGAGAGTTGTTATAATTTGACAGAAAGTCTCCTGGTGTCCCCAGTGCATGGATTTCCTACTTGGATATGACAGGAAAAAAAAGGAGCTGTTTGCAAAATGGGTCAGCAGTATTCCTTACACAGTGTGATGCTAGTGTTAACATATATCACAGGCTTTGTTTTTGAATTTGAACAGGAAATCTCTGTTATAAAACTAGAGACATCTCTGTATTTATCAAGGAGCTATTTAGTCCAAGTTGTTAGCTTCTAAAGGCTAATTACTTTTCAAAACCATCAGAACAAGCTGGATTTCTTTTTCTTTCTCTTATTTTCTTCATTGGGCATTGAAATTCATTAGGTTTCAGTGATCAGGACAGACAGAAGTAATCTTTTGCCACAAAACATTATTTATTAATTTAATAGTTACTTTAATGGGTCTCAAAAATCTCATTATAATTCATATGTCTTGCTATGATAGTTTTTAATTCTCTTTTAAAACCAATACAAAGATTGCAAAACATTTTAAAGTTGTTATGTTGATTTTGGTTTTCCTGGAAAATAAAGTATTTTGAAGAAAATCTAATGTAACAGTTGGAGATGGCAATTTTTCTCTGTAATAGAAAAGATACAGTTCCTAGCACTGCCAGCTCCTTGCCTCTAAACATGAATTTGGTATGTATTATAGGTCAAAGATTATAGTTAGGTAGCCTTGACCTCTGTTGCATGATATAAGTAGAAAATATTGAGTATTCATGTTCTTACTAAAGTCCTACGTAAGTCTCCCAATGTGAGCACTTAAAAATTAGAACACCTAAACCCAGTTAAACCAGGCTATATGATCAGTGGGAAGAATAACCTGGTTCTGCGTTACAGTCTGAAAACTGTGTGTTTTTATGTCACCAGATATTGTTATGTATTAGAGGAACTGAGATTTGGTACTGAAAAATAATTGTTACTACTTTATAGCATTCCTGGATTTATGCAAGCAGTAATTTCATGCTGTAGGGGATCAGCAAAAGCATTTTTGTATGATACTTCTTGGGGTGTAGCACTATTTTCTTAAACTAAATATGTAAAGACAGAGAAATATTTGTACCGTATCTATCCCTGGGGCCCAATGTTCTAAAAAGAGACAAAGATATCTCATGGTAAAGTTACTGTGTGAATTCCCACCCCCATACACATTAAGCTTTTCAGTCATTTGTGCAATACGGGGAAGTCTGAGATACAAAGCCCGTGAAAAAGCCTTAGTGTGTGTAGCATTTAGAGTTGCCTTTACAGAAAGTATTATTTATGTTAAAGGTGATGTCACAGGAGCGGCGGGAGAGGGAGGAAGATAGTGGTCTTCCAGTACTTTTACCCATCATTGGTTTTGCTCCAAATTGTTGCCATGTGTGGGAGAATAAAGGTAGAGAGGTATTTGTATTCTGAAAAAATAGACGCACATATTAGTGATGTGATACATGACACCTTAAGAATTGTTTTCAGCCGTAAGTAATCTTTAAAAATGAAATCTAGCTATTGATTTAGATCAATGCTCTTCATTGCTAGGAAAATGTTTGAGTAGATTGCCTCTTTTTCCTGCAAATTCAAGGTTTCCAGCTCAGTTTGAATCAGAATACATTGATCTACCATTTTAATATTAAACTCATCATTTGTTAAGATACTGATAAAATGCATAACTGCTTGCCCAGCAAACTAAAAATTCTACATCATTGAATTTGGAATAGGGCTGATTAAGCTGGTAGAGAGAAGTTATGTAGATTAGTTAAAAGGTGAAAAACTTTAGGATAGAGTGTAGACACAGGCAAGATAAGAGTTTGGATTGAAATAATTTACAGCAAAAAGGAAAGAATGTATGGAATAAGTTAGCCGAGAAAATAATTTCACAAGTGTAAATCAATTTAAGGGGTTGCCTTGATTTGTTTCTGAAACAAAGTAAAGGTTAAAAAGCATAGCAATAGACTAAGGAAGATGAATTTACATATTCAGAACATGGCTTTTCTGGAAGACATCTTTTGTACCAGCTTAGGCATAATTGGCTCTGCATTTTTAACTAAATATGTAAAGTACAGATCGCTTTATGCAAAATAATGACTCTTTCCAGAAGGCTACTGACTTAATTATTCCATGAACAGATGTTATCTATCTAAATTGTGTGTCTGGTTAGTTAACCTAGGTCAAGTCATATCACTCTAAACTTGTGAAGTCAATTATCCAGCTTTCACAAATTAATTCTCCTGCTATTTGAAATGAATTCTATTAGGATAAACAAGCATTCATTTGCTGTTACATACATCTGAAAGATGATTTCTGTAAACTTTCAGGTGACCAAACCTGTGAGCAAATCAAACAAGCTACTGCCAGTATCATTATCAGTTTTAATATGCGAATAACACTAAAAAATACTTTTCCTCTTAAAAGCTTGATCCAAAATGTTTTGATATGTTTGATTTTCTATCCAGATCATTAGATGTGTTTCCCATTAGCTTTAGAAGCTTTGGGTAGGGCCTTTATGCTTATCTTTAATTTCCTGGCTTGCCTGAAGGCATTCGGTGCAAAATGCTCCTTTTCCCTTCCTGGGTTGTAGTAGTGCTGATGATAAGAAAGTGAAGCTTTTCCCGACATTGCTCATCCTCATCCCTTCTGGTGACCCTTCCATACAGGAATGCTGCAGAGAGAGCACTTGTGGATGATGTTCTACCACTTTAACAAAAATCATATAAAAGATGGATCACACTTAACTTAGCTAAATATGGCAAGTGTGGGTTAAAATACCACTGCAGGCAATACAAGCTGAGTTGCCAAATTGAAGTCACTGCCTCCTTTGGGTCATTAAGTTGAGCTGCTAATTTTGTGGTCAGAATCAAATTTGCTGTGCATATTAGGGAAATGTCTTCTAGCCAGCAAACTCTGTTTTCCTACATTAAATTGTAATTAAGAATTTTATCCACTCTATCACTTAAATCTTTCTAGTAAAACATATTGTACTGTAATGATCTATGTAATGTAACTTGTATGTAAATACATACATGTGAATATGTGCTATATATGTTAAACAGAGCTTGTTCTTGGAAGCTAAAGCTAAACTACACATTGCAAACTTGGAGTGGTGCTTCTTGTCACCCTTTTCATACACAGTAAAGGAGCATATACCCTTTGCCAGGACAGTTGCTGCATTTTACTTTTATGTTATTGAAAGAAAGACTTCCCGGATATGCAAAAGATAAATATTGTCTTTACAAGTGAAACTGATGTGTTACAGGTGATTGGCACTTCAGATGATGGGCTACTCGATTTATTCTGAGGTTTACTGTGTGATATTTCTGAGGCTGACTTGGTTGGAAGCACTTTGACAGATCTCTTAATATTAAGTCTGTTGGAACTGCTTCATTCATGCCTGGGAGCAGCAGTGAGAGCCTGAAATTGCACTTCTTGCTATCTGGATAAGAGCAAGAAATACCAGGTGTCCAGTGGGAAGCATTGTGTGTCTTGGACCTTGGCACCAGATAGGTGAAGGTTATTGGCAGAATTTATTTTGCCAGACCTGAGTTCATCATTGACAATGCCCTGTTCTGGAGTATTAGATGTTGAATAAACATCTAAGAAGTATATAAAAAGGATAGCCTCTTCCCTGTGGGGGTTGATGCAATTCACAGAAGTAGAACAGAAGTCAAAGCAACAAAGATATTTATAAATAGGAAAATGCCAGCTTCCCAAGTGGTCTATCACCAAATTTAAGCATTTTTTTAAACAAACCATGTCTCCTGGTTGAAGACCATTGAATAATACTTTGTCTTCTGCATAGCTCTGCTTCTTTAAAAGATGCTTTATCTCCCAAACTTCTGTTGCTGGAGTCTAGAAGGACAGGATGATTCTGTTCCAAAGATTATTGTTATAAATTGACTGGATTCCTTCAGGCTTTCCAATGTTTTGCTTTCTCTGCCCCTCTCCACCCCTAAAAAAAAAAAAAAAAAAGAAGATTTAAATGCAGACAATTGTCAATTTGTGCTAGTCATAATACAGCACCCTATATTCTTCTCCTGCATGCAAACAACCAAAATATCAGTATTTCTATTATTACAGTATCATTAGAGTTTGCTGTCTTTAGGCTCTGTGCTACACAAAATGCAAAGGAGGCCTTGCCTCTCTATGAAACTGTTTGTTACGTAGATCTCATAATCCTGGGGTTTTTGGAAGAATTCAGCCTCCACTCAAACATACAAGTAAGGTTCAGGTTTATGGAACTGCTCTGAATCCAACAGCACTTACAAAAATGTTCAGATGAAGGTTTTCTTCTCCCAGAACAGTTCCTCACACAACATGTTAACATTACTCACCGCTAGAGTCCTGGCCTATTATTTTTTTATTACCCAAGTAAAGGCTGAATGTTTTTGTTTTTTTTTAATCTGGCTCATACTCTGTCTACTGAGAATTGCTTTCTTCCACTCATACGGTTTTGGATATTGCTTTTTGTAATACCTTTCTCCACAGCTTTTTGTCAGAGAAAGGCATTTTCCTAGGCCACCCATGCGTAGAAGAGATGGATCGTGTTGCACAGAGGAGATTTTTTCAGGATTTCCACTTGCCATGAGCGTTTGTACATGCCACTTCTGTTGCTTGGTGTCGAAGGGAAGGACCGAAAGGCTCAGAAGCAGAGGATACTCCATTTAGCACCTTACAGCTTTGGGAGAGTGTACATGAGTGTATATTAAGCCCACTGCTAGCTGTCCTCCACATGACTGGCTTTTCCCTCACTCCCTTATCACACATACCTTGCCCACATGGTGAAGCAGGAAAAACTTGGCTTTGAACATCTTGCTTGTGGTGCCTTTACCGAGCCAAGTGTTTGTCAGACTTGTAATTCCCACTAAGTTTCCTCATCCAGACTTTCAGTTTTCAAATAACTTTTTTAAGGCTTGAAATGGAAAGAGAGGCTCACCAAAGATAATGGGAATATCTTTTGGTTTCAATGAGTCCAAGATTTCTGCCCAACATCAAAACTGGGAGGCTATTAATAAAGGGAGTCTTGTGTGAACAGGAAAAATATGGGGATGTGTGTGAAGCTGTAAGCTCTCACAAAATTCAATGCTTGAACTTTGAAGATGATGAATGGCTTTTGAATTTTAAATTTCAGAACATTAATTACTGTTTTCCTAGGAGGTGTGTTCTAAACCATTCAACATGATTCTCAGGCTGCAGCTTTTAATTTCTTTACTTTGGCAATGCAAAAACATCTTAAAATAAAAGATATGGTTGTTCCTGTCTTGCCTTGACTAAGGCAGAGCTTTGGCAGGGTCTGCTCCCAACCATCAAGGCAGATGTGAAGACAAGGAGGTATACGTTGGGTGTCAGAAAATCAGCCTGAATGCTCCACACTGTGGCTCTCCTGTTTTCCGTGGATCAGGGTTATCAGACCTGGAAGCAACAGGGGACATACTTACAAGGCAGCAATCTGTGTGGACCAGCCCTTCATGTCACCTGATTAGAGTCCGGGGCTGAACTGGATGTGACTCAGGGATGTTGCTCCTGCAGGTGAACAGCTTAACTCAGTCACAGATGCCAGGCCATAGAGTCACCAGCCAAGTCCTTCCTTCTGTGGGTGCGTCGGTGCCAACAACTACAAGGCATCACCTGACAGTTTATTTTCCTACATTTCTCCTCAGGAATGTGTCTCAGGGCAGCTTGTTTGGCACTTTTATTTCTTTGTATATTGATAGGATATCCTTAAAAAAAGGGAGCATGGTATGCTAATTAAATTTGGTGGTCATGGGACACCAACAGTACGGGCATCACTTTGCTCCATATTTGGTTGGTAAAAGGATATGGGATACATTTTCTGCTTTATTTTTAAGGCAAGTAGAGGAAAAAAAATCCAGTTTATAAATGCATAAAAAACTTATTTTTATATATATATATAAAACCTCCTACTTTAGAATGTCTATTGCAAATAGCTGTCTTTGTGTTACTGAACTTAAACACTGACATAATTGCACAATTTTCAGTGTAGTTGTAACAGGAAAGTAGACAAATAACACTCATTACCAGCCTTACTCAATGAATTCCCTGTTAGGGTGCCCATCTATGAAAATCAGAAATATCTTCATCTTAGTTTGTGAAGTTACTGTTGTGAAACACAGGTGGTTCTCCTGAGTAAAAACCAAGGAATAAAAACCCAGTAAGAATCAGACTGTAGCTCCTGAGCGCACAATCTGTTTTTATGTGCACAGCAGGAAATATTTTGTAGAAATCCTGAGTATTTCCAAATATCTGACTTCTCAGAGGAGTAAAAATGCAATCAAAGTATTTCCTTTCAAAACTGCAGCACTTTATTAATCAAGGGGGTTTTGTAACATGAATTTCATTTTCAGAAATGTTTTCTAATACATCTGTTTATTAATTTTTTTTTTAGCAACCCAATTAGATCACTCTTTCATCAAGATAGTGAAGTTGGTGCTTCTCTTTAAAAAAAAATATATATATATATTATAGTATGCATGGTTACCATAGAAAATGTTTAAATATTTCCTGGGTTAGCTTTAGCCTGTCAGTGCTAACATAGATCACGATTTGACCACAGCAATTATGACTATCCTTTTCAGAATGTTCTTTGATTCCCTTTCCTTCAAATATAAAAGCTTTGGTATGATACATACAGTGTCACAGATTTTATTAGTCTAAATGATCCCTGGCACATCTGGATGCACAATTTGGATTATCTTGTGATTTAAGATCCTTGTCATTTTTCCTCATATTATGCCTTTTAATGTATGTGCATGTGCTGGCACACTTTCTCTAATACGTTTTAAATACAGACCTTTCAAATAAAAATTATTGCCCCAGTTGCACAATTCAGAAATGTTCCAGTGTTTATGGAATAGTTTTGTCCACATTAAAGGACAGAGATTTACTTTCTTTATTATGGTTACTTTAACATATAAAGAGTCTTGCAATCTTCCCGCTTCTTTTTCCAATCACTCCTGAAAATCTGCCCAGATCATATTGTAAAACGAACATTCTGGGCCTAACCAAGGATTGACACCCCCAGCAGACGTGCCCTGCTCTTTGGTCTCACCATGTGGCTGGAAGGGCTATCTTGCTGCGGCATAACTTCCCTCAGCTGCTTCTCCCTCCCTGCTCCATGAGCCCCATGTGGGAGTTTTGTGGTGAGCCTCATTTTTAACATCACTCATCTGCTGCCCTCTCTCAAGACCACCATGCTTGGGAAGGGACAGCCACATGGGAACATGCTGGGTAGTGAAGCTTTGTTCCCAGTAGGAGAGCACTGTTGCTAAGGGGGTCAACTTTTGGGTGGGTGGTGGAGGCTGGTTGGATATATCATTGTGAATGGTGTATCTGTTGCTTTCTCTGTTGACTGAGGCATGTTGTCCTTCTACATAACAAGTGAAGTAATGATACCAGTATGCAACGAGCCTGGGTTTTTCTTCGTGGCAGGTTATTGCACAGCCAGCCAGTATCTGACCTTTCTCGCAAGACATACTGGCAAAAGAGTAGGTTTATTCTGCTAGTTTGGTCTTATAAAAGAGAGGCCAGGTAAGAGAGGCATAGGTTTGAGGCTTATCATACACAGTAAATGAAAAATTTAATGGGAAATGAGGAGAAACCTCTGAAAGCAGAAGTACTGAATATTTTTGTCCTTGGCTAGGAGCAAAGAGGCTGTATGAACCCCAAAACAAGTATTTGAAATCTTGAAGATCCTTTGGGAAGCTCCTCTCTTGCAGAACAAAGAGCTAGAGGCCATATACCAGGCTCTTGAAGCACACTGCAATCTGCCCCAGAGAAAGCAAATTTCTAAAGCCATTTGCCTCTGGGGGCATTGCTGAGGCTAAAGATGTGCAGTACTGCATGGCAAGACCTTGCCTGGTGGGGCTGATGGTGCAAAGCCATGGAGAACCATATGGAGAACCACCACAGCTGTCCAGTGGCAGCAGAGAGGACCCTGGGTGCCTGCATGGACCCCACAGACTCCTGCTGTGCCACTGCTCTGTGGCACATCTGGAGCCCCCACTTTTCCTGGCATTGATATGCTGACTTTGGCATTTTGCATTCCAGTTTGAAAGGAAAGGCTCACCCAATAGCTGTCTCTGCCAGAACACTTTTGCATGGCATGTCCCTCACCACCTCTTCTCATGTGGATTTGATCCTGCCTCTCAGGCACGCTTGTGGCAGGGCTGTGACTGTCGAGGAGGGCTGAGTGTGTATCTTTGGCTGAGGGGCTGGGAAGCCTGACGTGCAGATGGTCCCATATTTGTTTGAACTGGCTGTAGTTCCTCATGTCACTGGGCAAGAGTGCTGAGCGCTGGCAGCAGCACTGAGCTGTGCTGAGTGGGTTGCAGCCCCACCAAAGGAGGAGCCGGTGCTACTGGGAATGACATCTGCTCTGGGACAGAAGAGAATACTGTAAGCGGCGGAGGAGGAGGAGGAGGAGAACCATCAGGGCTCTCGGAAATTCAGGGCACTTGAGGGAAGTAAAAGAAAAAAAAGATTCAGTAAACCTTTCCCATTGTAAATGTGTTGTTACTGTTGGCAAAATACATGGGTTGCAACATTCTGGTTGCTTCTGCTAAGACATGAGCTGTGTGCACTCTTCTGAGAACACCTTAAAATAAAGGCTGACTTTGGCAATAACAACATGCTTGTAAATAAAGAGGTTTACTTTTGGGAAATGTTATTCCTAACTGGAAGCATTTGAACAGAGCCCCCGAGGCTATTTTGCTTTCTGCTATATGCAAAATAAAGATTCACAAGCGGGTCAATATGCTTTTTGCTTTTGAATTAGAGTGTTTCTCATTAACTGGGTGTAGCTGAAATCACTGTCCTGCAATCCAGTGACACTTCTCCAGCAGAGATCTTTGACAAGCTATGCGTATATTGCAAAAGCACACACTGAGCAACAGGGACCTGCTTCAGAGCTGGCTTAAATGAAAGAGCACATTAGGTACATAAGACAGCATAAGTAGGTATGTATACAAGACGCACCTTGTCTGCTGTGTTGGTAGAAGCAGGGCTGTAGCAAGAAAAGGGGTGGTAGAAATTTGCCAAGTCCTTGGGTGGCTTGATTTGAGAAGCAGTGGCTGCCTTTGTATTTTAATACATGTTTTGTCTCATAACAGCACTGCTGAACGCTGGAACCCTAAGCTGTGAACCTCAGCCTACTGGCAAAATGTCATGGCTACTGCTGGACCGCAATCTCATGTCTTATGCAAAGTCATGGGAAAGAAGATGAAAAAACCACTTTCTAGGGTAGGTTGCCAGCAGACCCAAAGACTTGGCCAGCTTTAACTCCAGGCCAAAAGCTTAGGAGTGACTATCTGAAACTTCGTGAGATAGACACCACTGGTTTAGAGTCTTTAAGCTGCACATCCCAATTAAACCACAACAAAAGCTTAAAGAGGAAAGGTCAGACCTGTGAAGTGCTATTTGTTTTCACTGAAACTTCATCTCCCACTTATCCTCAGCCTAACCAGCAGTGGAATCAATTACCACTTGTCAGACTGAAACCTGACCCCAGAAATGAAAGAAGGACATGACCTCGGGGGGGAGGAAAGAAACCACGAATGAACCACTTTCTCCTGCACCGAAGGGTTAACAGGCCTGATCCTCTTCTCTCCCCCTTTAAGAAAAGATCAATACTGCTGTTCTCTACATTTACTCTTCCTTTCATCGGGGATGGCCAGTAGGACAGTGAGGTTATTGAGATTAGGTTTCATAAATTACTCCATTTAATAATTGAAGACAAAGAGGTTCCATACATTTTAATAGCATTTAGCGTAACTGTTCAAATTTGTAGGACTCGTAATAGATCAATTTCAGCTGCCATTACCACTTGAGGTAATGGCGCTTTCACTTACCAAGCTTCTGTTAAGTATAGAATCAGTTTGTCAAAAAGTGGTCAGGTCTAAGGCAGTATCTCCCACCCTCCCATTTCACACAAGCCTAGAACAGCATTCCCGAAGAGGTATCTACGACACCCTGGGAGCAATGCTGTTAGTTTAGCTTACCTGCAGTCTTTTCAGTATGTAAAATGATGTAAGAGCATTACTTCTGACATCTGGAACCAGCCTGGACTATTCCTGTTAGAGCACCAGAAATGGGTCAAGGCAGGAGAAGAAGAGTACCTTCCTATGTTTCCATTTCTGAATGCAAGAAAATGCAAACCCTTGCTGAAAAACCCTCTCTTCTTGGGAAGGGGAAGGTGTCCCTTTGAGCAGTGGGAGTCAGATAGCTTGTGGTCAACAGTACAAGCTAACACCAGTCTTGCAGGATTAGACACTACTCTTTTTTAAGCACACTCCTCCCCACTCCCCATCAAAACCACCTTCTCTACTTGAGCATTCTGTCATTTGGGTTTTTTGCTGATTTTGGCTGTGTTCCTGCGTCTTTGCAGGCATGCTCCTGGGTGATGTCTATGGACATCTTAGCTTTGCATTTGTTGCATACTGGTGTTGGTCTTGACTTTAATCTGTCTGTACACTTTGCTTCACTATATTTCCCTTCAGTTATGCTATTTCTGCCGCAGACGATTCACATTTTTATGTGTTCAGCTTTATTCCCACAGCCCTGGATTCTTCCAGAGGTGCTCAGGGTCACTAATCATACTCCTTGCTAATTTTCCCTAGGAAAGAGTTACCTACACAAATGTTAGTAATACCTCTACAGCAGATAAGAAGCAGATACTCTTTTTGTGGTATGTGTTGGGTGCCGAGCACAGCCCACAGAGCAGTCTGAAGAAAGAAGGTCTCCCAAAGGGGGTGTTGAATGTACTCGAACATAGTCTGAATTTTTGAAGGCCTGCAGCCAGGACCCTGCTGACACATCAAGCATGAAGAACTGCTTGGCACTAGCCATTTCTCAAGCAACTCCTCCTCCTGTGTGTTATGGAAAATTTTGTCAATTTGGATATTTATTTTATGCTTCAAAGATGTAAACAAAGGGATCTTCAATGTTTCTGTACTTCGGTGTTACATTATCTATTCTTTTCCTACAACAGTCAGCCAGGAAAAGCAGTTTTCTGAATTTTATTGCTCTGCACTTCCCTGAATAAAGCAGCTTTCTTTGCTGCTTCTGCCTCAGGAAAAAAAAAATTTCCTAAGCACATTAATTGTGGAAACACCATCAAATCAAACCAAGTAAATAGAAACAAATTATCTTCTCCCATTCCCACTCCCTTCCCCCATTCCCATTCACTGAAAAGCAAATAAACCAGACTGTATTCTGAAGGAGGCAGGAAATGAAAGCAAAGAGGGACAATTCAAAAAATAAGACATTTTATTGAGCTGCATGGAAAAATGTCTTCTGCAGTCCTGATTTTGCAACCTGCTGCTAATCCAGTGGTGATTTAGAAAAGACTTTATGCATAGTGCTACAGAGGGGAACCTCTCTGGTTCCCTATTAAATCAGAAGACTGCGCCAAACATGAACAAGCAAATACAATAAGGTGGCCCATGGGGTCTCTGCTCTTTGGCTGAACAATATGTGGGATGTGATCTGGCATGGATCAAGTCAGGAAGTAGAAAACCCATGAAATGTATGAAACAGGAGATGTGAGCATCTTACCTTCTTGTGGCCTTCATCCTTCTTGTCTGCATTTGTGAGAGAGGTCATGTGTCTCAGAAACCTTTACCCTTGCTATGATTTCTTGAAGACAATGGATTAACCCCACAACCTGGAATTTCTTATGGACTCATGGAGAAGTGTTACATACACCATAATTAATCAAGCATACCAAAAAATGATTGCTTTCCACCTGAACCTGGCATGACTTCTAATTAAAATTGTGAGTGAAAAGTCACTGTGGAGAGATTAAAATGCTTAACATTTGTCAGCTACACCCTGCTAAACACATAAATTTACAGAATATGTCTGCAAACAGATCTGTGAGAGTCTACGAGATGTAAAAATAAAGCTCTTGGGGGAAACATTTTAAAACTTTTTGACTTTTAAAAAACATTAACTGTTTTTCAAAGGAAATGTCTGAAAATTCTACAAAACCCATGTTTTTCTAAATAGCTGAGATTTTTGGCATAAAAGGATAAAGACAGAAGAAAAGTCTTAGACTTGATACCTACTTGGCCCAACAGCCCATTCTGTGATGCATGGATCCTTCAACAGGGCTCTTTAGGCCCCAAGTTTCCCTCCTCCAAGAATCCTGTATCCAGAGTTGGATGTACTCCTCTCTTTTTTATGTCTCCAGAGTCTGAGCTCTACTTCTCTTGCTTTTTGCTCAACTTTACAAGGCTAAGCCCCTTCCAGGCTTCTGTAAACCCTTTCTTCCCGGTTGATGGAGAAGGCTGTGGAGAGACCATATCTGGGGTGCTCTGCACTTTCCCTTACTCTCACATCTGCTTTTGGCCCATGGCTGGCTCTTTAGCTGCCTGCCAGCTGGATCTGGGTTTTGGCAATGGGTTGTTATTGCGGCCTTGCCTGGAGCCTGACCTTGAGTCTCTCCTCATGATGCCCTTAACCAGGGCACTTCAAAGAGAATAAATATGACAGGGGAATCACTGCACTCACACAGCTGTTCCTTTTCCATGGATGCTATCACCACTTCTCAGCAGGACCCAGAAGCAGACCATCGCTTTCCATTTTCCACCCAGTACTAATGCTGAATTTCAGCAGTACCTGTTCCCTATCTTTTTCCCTGCACACTCCAGACAGCAGACTTTATCATCTGTCCAAATCCGTCGGTTTGGTTTATGGAATACTTACAAACTGATACAGATTTTTCTCAAAGCTATACATTGCTTACAGGCCTTTTTGTCCAATAATTATTTTTTGGCTTGTAGGTTGCTGAAAAGCAATCTCATGAAAATAGGAGTTGGACTTGATGATCCTTATGGGTCCTTTCCAATTCAAGATACTCTGTGATCCTACTGGGGCATTTACCCTAGATCCTTGTGTGCTTTCTTTTCATGTTAAAACCTTTTGGTATCTCACGCTTCATCAACCAGGCAAGACTGGAATCACGTTTGTCTCACATAAGGATTTGAAATTTCCTCTAAAAATGTTCTGTGATATTCTTTCTGAATTTTTGTGTTTGGGAATTATTTTCCTGCCTATGGAGATCCCTGCTAGAATATTTACCAGCAGTGAATCCAAAACCTGTGTGAGCAGAACTGGAGTATGGACTTCATATTCACTAAGGTTTCTTTTGCCAGCATTTGTCTTGTTCTGCTTTTGTCTTGTCACATGTCTGGGTAGTCAAGTGACTGCCCAGTCATGATTACTTATCCTGATTTATTTAATCTCAGGCAGATGGAGGCACAGGGATTGCAATTTAGGAAGGCTTTTGAGCATGTGGCTTTCTCTGTTTCTGTTGCAAAGCAAGACCAATTTCCTGAGCGGGACATAGGGATTGGTGGAACTTCTCACAGATCTCCCCATTGCCTACAAAAAAGAAAGCACTTCTGCCATCCTCTGCAGATGCTCATATGCCTAAATTAAGGTTAGGTTTAACATTTGTTAGATCTGTGGGGAACAGATGATACAAAATGATCAACGTGATTTTTGTTAGGTAATTCAATGTGATTTTTGTTAGGTAATCCTTTGCTCAGTGCTTTGTTGCCACTCAAGTTTGTTAAGGAGAGATTATTCAGCTCATCAGCCACTGCCTTTTCCGTATCCTCATTAGATATACTAGGGACAGGCTGATCCCCAGTGCTGAGGACAAGTCAAGTGGATTGGCTGTATTCATGCTGCTGAGCACTGAGCATCCTTTGTCAGAAGCTTTGGCTTTGAGAGAGCTTGCTAGAGTGGTTCATAAAGAGAACCAGAGAACAAGTTAATATTTACGTAGTGAGGGCTAGCATAGCCCTGGTGCTCCAGCTCCCTCTTAGGCTCTCTCTTGCCCTCTGGTATAGATACATGTGAGCACCTCGCTAAGGAGGGCCTCTGGATAATGTTGAAAACCTAGAAGTAGTCTCTGGCTCTGTCTAACACAGTGCTTTTGTGCTGAAGATGAGGGAGTGACAGCAATATGTATTGGGTGAGTACTTGTGTAGCATAGTCAATAATTGTCAGCTAATTCTTTGCAATATGAGCAACTTGCATTTCTGCAAAGTACTTTTCCTTTTATTTGGTGAAGCATTCTAGCTGAGAAAAGATTGCCATGGTATGCAGAGTACAAAAGTAGTGAGATGTAAACATGTCCAAAGTGTAATTCCATAATCCTGACCAGAAACAGGAAAGATTTTAATTTTCATGGAAATTAATATTTTACAAATGGAGTGAATAGTCTTTCCATCTGTAGAGCTACAAACTTTCCAGGGCTGCATGGTGGGTCATGAGTTTGAGAGCAAGCTCCTCCTGCAATCGCTAGGATTAACTTTGTGAAAATAATCTTGGCCACCTGTGGATTCAGCCCATGTTATAACTGTTGTGGGAATGAATGTAAAATAAGTGAATTTGTATTTCTTGTCTTCAAGGTGCATGCAGAACCTGTATGGCAAGAAGCTGTTTTCAGGATGGAGGTGTTAGGTTTGGCTCTGCAGCTCGTGCTTGTCAAACTGCCAGTTTTGTGAGGTCCTGACTGGGAGGGTGAAAGGTATCTCCCTGCTCAGTCCTATTCATGGGCTGTTTATTGTATTTGGCCAGGAAATATTCAACTAGGTAAGCTGAATGAAGCAAATTACCTCAGTGCCTTAATGTCTATTGATGAATCCAAGTGATGTTTAAAGAGAGCCAGCTGACTACAGCACTGATGTTTTCTGTTGTGTTTTCTGATTATCAGATGTATTTATAGACAAATACCAGTTACAGAAGTAATATAGAATATATCTTAGAGGACAAACAGCATTTCTAATAGATGTTATTTCGTACAGTTAATATTAAAAGTCTGAATTCAAATTATGTCTGACTAAAAATCTCACCGGAGGGATGATTTTTAATTAGTGTTCGCCTTTCATCTTCTGTCATGATTTAAATTTCCACATTGATTATCGTAATCAATTCACATGCATTCCTTTCCTCCTCTGAAACCATGTGGGTCTTTAGCATAAACGAGATGATGTGATAGAGGCAACGCGGTGGCCTTTGATCCCCATTATGATTTAGATAACAGGTTTTGTTCATGGCTTCCTATATTATGCAGATGACTGAGTTCTGAAACTGGAAGGGTTAACTCTCAAAATATGAGCTTCAAATTTGTTTGAAATTTTTTTTTTCCCCTTTGCTTGTGGGGAAATAGGAAATAGGCTTATTAGTAGGAAGCCTATTGTAGCAAGTTGGTTGGATTTAGGTAGGGTAGGATTTAAATCTCTTGAAGGGGTCTAGAATGTAGACTTGCATACATCATTAACCCCCATGAGGGCACCTTCCCAGTCAGTGAGGAGAAAGGAGCCCTGTCAGAGTGCTATTCAGACTGATGCCCAAAATAGATGAATTAGAAGGGAAGATGAACTGTACTTTAAAAGTGTAGGGTTTCACTGAGTGAGCCTCAATAAATCCCACACCTGATGTCTGTTACTGTTCCAGGCTGTCATTAGTGGGGAGCATTTGCATTGTTGTCAAAATGCCTGCTACACTGTCGTAGCAAAGGAATGTGCTTAATAAACTCTCTGCAAGGCATTATTTCTGGAAATACTGTCTAGGAGAGAATTATATTATCGAACTTGCTCTTTGGTACCGTTTAATATTTTTGCCCTATTTTTACCATGTAAATGAATTAATTCTCACAGCCTCCTGCTTTTACCTCCCCTTTAGAGATGGTGAAACTAGAGCAGAGGCACATCGGAAACTGGAGATGCTGAGCTTCCTCAGATTTCAAGGGAAAGGATGTCCCAGAGTGACTCAATCAGTGTTTTGAATGTTCCAGCATAATTTCTGGCGATATCTCTGTGGTAATACTTGGGATGATACAAAATGCACCCTTCTCCATTTGGAAGAAGGTGATGAAACCACATCCTCAGGCTTAAACTAGAAGCACATATATTTGTGCATATTATCTCATTTCCTCTGTGCAATTTTTGAGGCTATGCGTGGAGGTCATTTCCTAGCGAGCAAGCACTAGTTCCACCCTTGAAGGCAGTACTGTTTATTAATTTGTTTGCCCTAAAGAGACCACGGATTCCTATCACCCTCTACTCCAGTCCCCTGGGAATAACCAGACCTTGCAAAAGCAAAGATCTGAAGAATATTTTCAATAGTAGCTGGCTTTTTTGAAGACTATTTCTATGTCTCACGGCCATAGCTGTATAGAAAGTCTTCACAAGAGAGCACATCACTGCCTACAAGAACTTTTAGTGTGAGTTTGAATCCTTGAACATCTCAATTTATACTTTGTTTGATATTAAAACAGTGCTGAGAAGTTGATATCTACATGCCTAGATAGACAATATCAATTATAGTATGGTTTTGATTTCCCCCCCTGAAGAATGCACAATCTAAATAGACAAGCAATAGAAAGGAAACATTGAATTGCATGGGGCTTTTTGGTCAAAGTCATATTTGCAAAAAAAAAAGCTGAATAAAATCCACTAAAGCTGTGTGTACATCCATGTCACATCAGGGTAAGAGTTTCAGGCAAAAAGTCCATAATTCCATTCTGATGGTAAAACTGTTTGTAACATTCATTCTGAAACATTTTTTCACTTCAAAACTTGTCTAGGGTCAATTTAAAAGAGGCAAAATAAAGAATGCAACTAAAACCTCCTAAAAGAAAATGCACTTGATTTTCTTTTCAAGAAAGTGATGTTTAAAAATTTTCAGTGAACTATTAAGCATGAAGTTCATGTTTCTTTCTTGGGTTTACAGGTTACTTCTGAGTTAAGTGACAATTATTCATACATCTCTTTTCACTACCATTTTATGGATGGGGAAATGAAAGAGAGAAGAAATGACTTGTCTTAATCACATGGGAAGTCTGTGGCCATTCTGGGTAGGGAGCTTTGAGTCCCACATCCCAGTGTAGCAGTTCAAAGCTTCAACCACAAAATAAACAGAACAGTCAAGTTCTTTTTATAGCTGGAAACCATTGCTGACATATGTCGAAAGACCCATGTGGAGTCTCACACTTCAAGTGTATAAAAATGCTCCCAGTATGCTCTTTAGCCAGATAGCAGTCTCTTGCACTGGATTAGAAATACCAATTTTAATGTAAAATGTATGTTTTATGTAGTTTGTTCATGATCAGGACCTTGTATCACTCAAATCTAAGTATTTCTCTGGCCACTGGACTGAGTGCTGGGGTGATGCTCTCCTTCCATGAAAGCTCATTTCTGCAGCAAGAAGCATATGCCAGCCCAAAGCCTCATCTGATCTGTGGTAACAGGAAGTGGTGGTTACCTCTGGTAAACATGGTCGTCTTCTGAGGTCTGTGATGGGAGCAGCACCCATGCAGACTCTGAGTGTCCCAAGCATGTAACATCACCTTGCCAGGAAGTGACATCAGGACTGAATGACAGAGTGTCAATCCTATGCATTATTTAGTGTGTGATATTGTTGTGGGGAGGGACTGCACACTGAAGATGATATTTTCTGAAGGAAAATAAAGGAAGGCAGAACAGCTGATTAGTTACTATTATCAGACGCTAATGGGTGTTGTGTTGATAAGGCAGTAACCAGATAGCATGTAGAAAGGGTTTTAGTGCTAAGTACTCCATTGCCTTTGCGTGATGCCTCATTACTGCACTTGGATCCCCTTCTCTATAAATTTTTAATGACCTCACCATTTTTCATGTAACTCTGACTCCTTGCTTTGCTCTCCTTTTCATCCTGTCCAGGTCCTGAGCTGAAGTGGAAATGTGCTGTGTGATAGTTATTGAAACTTCAGCTTATGGTCTCGCAGCACACACCCCTCTTGAGAAGATGGGAAAGAGAATAAATTTTCAAAACCCAGCTTCAAATGTTCATTGCATTACACTGACAGTAATCCAATTTTATTGTCTGTTCTGTGGTGGGTAAAAATTTCTTTATACAAGCTATGGAATAGATACAGCACAATTATGAGGACATGTGTTTGTAAAGGGGCCCCCAAAGTCTTCTTCACTGAGGAGTGTGTGAGACACATTCTCACTTTTCTATGCTCTCTCCTTTGCAAGGAGCAGAGCATAACCTTAGGGTGGCTTGCAGGAGGAAGACAGCAGGTAAAAGGAGGAAAGGCACAGACAGTACAGTCTCCTTCTCCTGGCCAAGGCTCAGAGAGGTCCCAAGAACCCAGGATGAAAATGACAACACCTTTGTTCTTGCTGTAGTCCAAGAAAGGTTGAATTAGCCCAATAAGGGAGGGGGGAGTTACACCATTTCCTCATTGCCTTGTGCCAGCACTGGAGAAGAGGCAAAATTCCTTACTTGGATGACCCACATTCAGCGTCTCCTAAAAACAGAGATACACATATATTTTTTTTATATATATGACAAGTGTGTGCTAATTAGAGGCACTTCAATCCATGCCAACTAGCAAGAGTCAGTAAACTCTGTTAAGATACGCTGGAAATGGCTAAACTCTATATGGTATTATTTATCGCCCTTGATGCAGCATATGAGGACGCAGGTCTTTGAAATGGGAAGGATAGAGTGGCTGAAAAAGTATCTCAAGTCTTTCAGATGATATGTTGTGCTTTCAGTTTTGTTTATAAACTAGGAGATCTTGGAGAGAGCCTCTTTTGGACCCCCCATCTGACACCAGCTGGAGGAAAACCCTTTGGCTTTCAGCTAGTTTTGGCTGTGTTCCTGCCCTGCACATGAAAGTCCTCAGCCCAAGGGTCTGGCTTGGCAAGTGCAGCCTTGAGTCATGAAACCCACAACTGAGAGCAGAGCAGCTTCTCCCAAGCATTTCTCGAGTGAGTAAGACCTGATTAGGATTTCTGAAGGAGTTTCTGCTATCTCAGGTTTGCACCATCTGCTGAGGAAGGAGTTTTCCTTGTGGTATTATCATAAATTTTCTACAGATCCATGATCAGCACTGTTGGTTCCTCTGTAAATAATGCATGTCTCAGAACAAAGTTCCTCAGGGCTGCTACCCTGACTTTCCTCTTTTTCAAGGGTCTTTTCTGAGAAATGAGACACAGGGTCTCGCATCTTATTTTTTTTCTCTGAAAACATCTGAGTCACACTTCCACAAATAAGAGGACAAAAGGCAAGGAACAAATGGTGTGTCTGGTACAAATGAGCTCACTGTCGCAGCTTGCTAGACAAATGTTTATACACTCAAATAAGTAGCACATTCAGCTCCTCTGCTGATCCACATGTGATGCCCGATGTGCTCATTGATTATGTCATGATGGTGCTGATGATAACATAGGGAGAGAAAAACTATAGAGCAAATCCAGGCAGCAAAGCTTGTGGAGTGTGCACTTGAGGAATCTGACTACCAGAAGCAGGAGACCAAACAAAACCAAACCAAAAAGGATGTTGGTGGGCTAAAATTTAGCTCCAGAATTCCAGTCACTGTATTTGAACAACCTGTAAGCATAAGCTTTTTTACAGGATCTCCCTTTATAAAAGCTTTCTAATCATAATAAAAATCACATAATAGCTTGGAGACAAAACTCTTATTTTTTGTCCTGCATACAAGTGAAAAATTATTTTGTTTTCCCCTTTGGAATAGTCTCTACCTCACCTTTGTTCTAGAAAACTGGACAAGTACGTGTGCAAACACAGAGCAAGAAGATAGCTTTTACCTGAGAAAGCTAAAGAAAGTGTGGTAGATTTTGAGAATAGCCTTGTTCTTGTGTTCTCCTCCCTCTTTTTTGCATTATGGATTTTTTATACAAGAATATCAAAGACTAAATATTGAGTATCACTTGATCCTAATTTTCGGGAGTAGGAGGGTGTTCATGTGGTTTTTGTTGTTTGTTTCTTTTTTGTATTAAAATTCACAAAGAAATTACAGCCATTTTAAATTACCTGATCAACGAAGGACTTGGAAACCATGGTATCTCTTGAATACTTAAATTAATACTTTTCAAAGTAACATTACACTTTTCCCTCTTTCTCTCCACCCTTTTCATTTACTAGTCAGCAGTGTCAGCTAAATCCTCCTCTATAATTCCTGTTGAGCAGAGATCTTAGTGCAAAATTTAATCTGCTTGCCTTTACCAATTTCTATGAGCAACTTAGTGGTCTTGTTTCAAAGCTGACAACAATGTTCTTAGAGTCACGTTGTCAGAGGCCAGATTCAATTTGAGAATTGTCCAGAAATTTACAGCTTTCAACTGCTTTTCAAATTCTTAGTTGGTCACTGATGTCAAGCTGGAAGTGAAATTCTAGGAAATGAAACTCTTATGAATATTTTAAACCTACAAAACATTATGGAAAAATCAAACATTTACTAAAACAGAACATGCAGACGTCTGCACTGCTAAAAGCTGCAATGCCAAGTACAGAAAGGAATCAGCCCTTCATAAAATACTTGTGACCTTAAAGATCTGATGTGAAACTCCAAGATTTTCTAGATCAGTGACAAAACTGCATAAAACTATGGAAAAATGTGTACTCCCGCCAATGTCCTCATGCAGTCGGGGGTAGCTATAGATCTGCCTGGCCAGCTGAAGTGAGCTTTGTTTTATGCCCAACATGGGATTTTACCCCCTTTGTCTGACACTTGGGTGTTCTCAGGAGGAGAATGATCATTCACATGCCAGTGTCATCAGCATGCCCCAATGCTCAAATATAAACCAGCTGGGTAGGACTCTGGGGAGCCCTATAAAAGAGGTGAAGAATCCTCCTACAAAGACATGGAGTGGCTCCAAGGAGACTCCTTTTCTAATTCTCCTGCCTTTCACTGCTAAAGAGCATCTCTCTGGCTACTTTAATCTGCAAGATTCATCTTACTTTAACCGTACTGAAAAGGACTGATGTTTTGGGGTTGTGCTGTGCTATATTAAAATCCATATTTCAAACAATAAATGCTTTCCATTTATCCAGGCTAGTCTCTTTTCTATTGAGCCAAACTTTCAGGCAGTTAGCTAAACCTTTCAGTAATATGAAGCACCTTTTTCATCTTGTGCCAACACTGTAATGCCTCCAATAATTTATGTTTAATTTTTAATACAGTTATCTATCATGAGTAATTATGTGGGCTGCTCACAATATTCCATTTTCTGTTATGTGGTTTTTCTAAAGATCGTGGATTTAAAAAAAATACCACAGTACTACTATTTTTCTGCTAAATTTCCTCTGAAAAAGAAATATTGAGGCATACTTGAAGATACTGTATGTCAGACCCAGAGAAGTTCTTTGCTCTGTCTTCAGATATACTGATTCTAATGTGAGGACCAGCATAAGCTGCTGTGATTTAGGCACTCCACAGCCAGAGAAAAGTCTGAGCACAGTACGGGGTTATTTTGCTGGTGTTTGTGTGCAGGGTTCAGGTGCTGGAGGCAAAATTTCCCTGCTGACACTGGTGCTGTTGGTGGTACATGTCAGTGCTGGAAGAGGCTTTCACTGTCATCTCCAATGGGTAGGGAAAAGCTAGGTCTTTCCCAACTTTTCCACACTTTCTATGTAAAAAACTTTCTCCTCTGAGCTTGTGAGAGTAGATAACAGCACCTGATTGTTGTATAGCTCTGATGCTGGGGAAGGAGTCCTGTTGCAGTGTCTGTTGAGGCTACTGAAGTAGCTTGGTTGTGCGGGGAACTTGCTTGGAACTGCAGGCTCTCTCCTGGAAGAGAACTGGAAGGGTATGATGCTTTCCAATGGCACAGTGGAAAATATCACTCTGGGCTCAGAGCTTCTTACACCAGCAACATCCATGAAACATTTGCCTGTCTTGACTGACAGCCTGTTCCACACGTGCAATAGGAGCAGCTGGTTTTGTTAATCTGTATTTGGCAGTAAACATTGATATGAGTACCAGATCTGTCTGAGGGACTGGAAGCTAAACTCCTAGGGGTCATATAAGTTTTCTGTCCAAATCTACACTTTGAGATGTGTGTGTTATTTCTCTCAGACTCGGGAGCTTTCTGTATGAGCACTGCACTTTTGGGAGGGAAAAAATGGCTCTTTCCTATTTTTCCTGGCCAGACCACAGCTTGTCCTGACATGCTCCTTCTCTGGGAATTGGGACTGGGATATGTATGGGACTGTTAACGGAAATCTGTATCAAGGATGCCATTTAAGTGCTGGATACTTGTCAGGGCCATTTCCACCCTCCGTGTTGGTGAAGAGGCCTTGGGGCAGCAGCATTCCTTTGAAATGGCAGTGTTTCATGAGTGAATGACGCATTAGATTCACACAGGTCATCAAAGCTTACAACTGCCTTTGGCCAGTAAAAAAAACCAAAAAGTAAAAAACTCCTCACAGCAGACATGTCTAAGTTTCTGGTTCTTATACAAGTACCTGAATGCTGAATGTAATGGATTTTGTCATATACCCCAATTATTCGCATAGAGAAGACATGGGTGAAACCAAATGGCCACTCTATTACAGAACTTGCACAGGCAGTTGGTAAGGAGCAAAGACGCTTTCCAAGAAAATATTTTCTGCATACAGTTGCTTCAGTCCTGATCCGCAGAGAAGGCCCAGACAATACCTTCAAATGACAGAAACTTGGAAACTAAAACTAGTAACTGAAGATGCCACACATCATGGGTTCAGTACAGTTGTTGGTGCAGTGCCCCTGACATGCCACCCTGTCCTTTGCTGACGTGAGGTCAGGAGCTTTCTTCCCAAGTGGTGGCACTTCAGCTATACTCAGAAGTGTTGCTACCTGCTTGAACTCATTACATTGCTCTCCGAGTCTTTATCAGACCTAAAGGAGAACTTGTACATCCAAAAATCTATCCTTTTTTCTTTTCTTTTTTTTTTTTTTTAATTATTTGGCCTAATGGAAGCTATTATCTGCCTTTATGAATGCTCTATCATAGGAGAGCTGCAACTCTAACATTGCTATTAAAGGCAAAAGGGCTGCAGGCTTGGCCTCATCAAAGCCTGAAGTAAAACTTCCTTCGACGTCAGTGTCATAAGATTTCACCCACAGAGCAGCACAGTTTATTTTGGTAGCAGTTCAAGATTTGCTCATCATATCAAATGTTTCACCACATATATAGGTAGCAGCGAACAATAGAAGATGCGTAGGTAAATCTAAGGCTGTAATTCAATCTAGGACCTTTGTTGATGTCTTAAACTGAGAGTCAAGCAGCTTAAGTAGTTTATGACCGGCAGTAGAACTCCCTTGATTGAATTACTGCATAGGCATTCAATTGCATAAATGTATTGTTATTTATATGATGTGCCAAAGCCTGATTTTAAGTTAACTGTGTCAGGCTATAACTAATGGAGAAAGAGTGATATGGCATTACAGTGCCCCTTAAGCATGGAAAATGAATGATGTGCACTGTGTTCTGTGCTTATGTAAAAATAATTACTGTAGTACTGTAGGGAATTAGTTCCTTCATATTCATGAAAGGAAGGAGAACTGGAGGTTGTTAGTCAGAAACATGGCCCTATACCAGAATGTAGGACTTGAGCAATTTCCATTATTGTTATATAAAGTCTGAATCCACAAATTTTAAAAATTCTCTTAAAGGAAAAGAGATGAAACAGCTTGCAAACAGGCACAATAGATAAGAATGTTATTGATACCACAAGAGTATGATATTGTGCAAAGGATAACAGAAGACAAGAGTCTTCCCTGGCTCTTAGCACCTCTGTGCATACATAGGGAAAGCATTGAGCTGTAAGCACTGATCCCCATGGAACCACTTAACTGACAGGTGGGAGCTGTTTGCTGGCTGCAGCCCAGCTCTGCTGTATTGCGTCCTCCCAGGGGCTGCAGGATTTTGCTCTCCTGTTTTGCTGGAGAATTGGATAGATTTACCAGCAGCTTTCCAGGGGAGAGACCAGAAAGCGCACACATTCAAACCAACCCTTTTTGGAGATGGTCAAAACTGCTCAATAGCAGTGCAGCCTGCCTGTATCTTGGGCTGTCATGGCAAATTGGAGCTGACAGTTAGAAACTGCTCACATAGATTTCCTATTGCTCCTTTTAACTAGCCTGTATTAAATTGCACCAGAAGGGCTGACAGCCTTAAAATCCATGTCATTATATCACATTAAGGTCTGCAAAAATCTGCCTGCTTTCACAAATTTCAAAGTCAATTGATATATAAGCCCAGTAGACATCCTAGAGCCTAGAGATACAGTAAAACCAGCACACATATGTGAGTGTTCGTTTTGCATCTAGGCCCATGTACAGTTCCCAAGTATTGTCCTATATCAACATTCCTCAAAATCCTATACATAAAGGAAATTCTTTTAATAAAGAAAAAATAACTTCAGGCATGAATATTTCCTTCAGGAAACCTTCTGGCATAGCATGGCTTTTGAAAGCACTGTTACAACTTACCTTTGTCTTGTAATAGCTTGTGTCTGTATGAGCATGGAGGAAAAAGGTGCTACGTGCCTTATCAAGGAGTGAAGGTGAGTATTTACATGTCAGGTAGAATAAGGACTCAGTTCTGCGTGTGATTTTTAACACACAACTTCTGCAAAATTTTTCCTCTAACACATCTCCATCACCTTAGCAAAACCACTGAGCACTACAGATAAATAGTATTCCATAACCAGTTCAGCACAGAAACTCTCATGCCAACATGCTGATCACAAAATCATCTTTTTTCATAAACCTTAGGATACATTGCCATTCTCATTCCCTGTTTAATTGTGGTGGTGGGACTGGAGGGAGATGAATTATGGTTCTGCTTCCTTTTTATATCACGTGTGTTTCTCTTGCTATCCTGACTGTAGACTGGCACTTTTGGGGGAATATTAGCAGAAGATAATTTCCTTTTAGGTCTCTAACTAGCCTCCCTCCAGATTCAAGTGAATATAAATAACGTATATCGAGCACAGGTAGATAAGCTACCTCTCTCACACACATAGACCCTTGGAAACTAATCAAACATCTTTCCTGAAGGGGAGTTTATCAGAAGCCAGACAATGCTTAATTTGACACTCAAGAGGTAAAAGACACTTAAACCATGTTCCTCTTGTCTTCATTCGTCAATACCTAAGAAAGAAAATCATTTGTGTCATCCATGTCACATTTTTAAAAATCCCTTTCACAGTAAACCCTCAACATGTAAAAAATGCTGCACACAAAAAGCAGTTAGCTTTGATGTTGTGTATATTACAGTTTCATCAGTTCCTTTGGTCACTGGACTTGTGAGCAGTCTGCTCCAAATCCTGAGAAGAGCATCGGAACTTCCATAGGTCATCCCAGTCTGTAGCAATGGCAGCTTGACCTTGGCACTACTTGAAAAGCAAGCTAAGATTGGGAAGGCCACTTTGCTAGCCTTCAAAACTCTGTGGCCTAATAAAGCAGACAGACCTTCTGCAGAGGAAAATAAACAACAGAGCTGGCTATGTCCTCAGCTGTGCTAGGGGGATTACATCATAACTTATGCACACAAACGCAGACATTATTTAAAGATGTAGTCTCGATTCATATTTTCTATCCAGATATCTAATTTTTAGCCAAGGTGTGTTGGCCCACTATTTATTTACTTTTAAAATACTGGACTTGGATAGTAATAAGATGTGATTTTACTAACTGCAAAGTTTTCATTGGTTCCATTTATTATCACAATCAAATATGTCTCTTAGAGTCTCTGTTTTGTAAATCTCTGTGTTTGGACTTGGCTTTGAAGGTCTTTGTTGACTTCTTTGGTCTTATGTTATGTCAAGGACTAAAGTTGATTTTATTGGAGTGAGATAATTTCCACTGCTTGGTTCAATACCAGTAACAATGAAGAATCAGGTTGGTTGATTTTAATATTGCTAAACAAAGATTCTTGCATCAAGCAAAAGGGTGAGCCATGGCTTTCCTTCAGACAATTAAAAGGACAATGTCTCAAAAGCAGCCTGGGAGGTAATTTGTGACTCAGAGTCTTGTACCAGGAAGTGCATTGGTTGTCCCTCACCCCTGAGAGCCATCACTCTATCCAGGACATTTAAGAGCATTTCCACTCAAACAGCCAAAATTCTTTGGCGTCCTGTCTTTACACGCCCCACAAGGCACTTGAAATCGGTGTCTGATTTTATGCACCAAGTCAGGTAAACATATTCACTTTTTATATCACTAGCAACTTCAACAAAGATCTAATCCTCAAGTTTCCAGGGAGCGACGAGCCATATATGTTCCAGCTCCAGCTCTGTTACCTTCAGTAGGCCTTCTCCAAATAGATCATGTTGGGTTGATGCCAAAAAAGTGGTTCATCCTTGATTGAATATTGTCCACATAGCTTGGACAAATCTATTACAGCTGGTTCTTTCTACATTAGGATTAACGGGGCATAAACAAACCCATGGCTAGCAACCAGGTTGTTTCAACCAGCCACGACAATAAAAAGCCCTGTAGGAAACATGATTATGAGGCACCTATTATGGAAATGTGAGGAATTGCTAAATAAACTTGCAAGTCTTAGTGAAATAAAACTTTTCTTTACTGCTTTCTGCATTTTTCCAGTCTGAGTGCAGCATCTTTCAACAACAGTATTAAGTATGTTCCAATGCAATTTCACCTTAAACATTATTTTCCCTTTTTTTTTATTATTAACTGTTGGGAACTGCCTGTTTCTATTTTTTCTTCTGAAAATGTTGATCAAATGGATTTGAAGGTTTTGCTGGACCACTGAGGCTGTTGAAAATGTTACAGCCCACAATATGCATAACTGCAGTAATTGTGCTGCCTTCTTTTCTCTCTGAATAAATTAATTCAAAATCTCAAATAATTTTGAGGTAGTAAATACATGACAATTGAGCAGTTTTTGCAGAAGTAAAATGAAGATACTGAAGTAACAGTGATGAACAAAACTTCCGGGCTCTAAACAAACTTGGAGGAGAATGACTAAATCAATGCTGGTCTTAATTTTATTTTTCTTACCAAAGGGAAAAAAAAAGGGGTCATGAATTCTTATCAAGCTTCCTTAAAGGACAGCTTGGCATTGGCTCTGACTTCTTAAAATTAAAATTATATTGATTTTCCATTTTATTAAATAAATGTTCCTCTCTCAGCTTGCTTTAGGAAAAGAAAAATGTTTTCAGTGCAATTTTCTCTTTAGCCATTGCCTGGACTTTGACTCTGGAATGCATATCTACATCCAAATTAAGAGACAAAGGGATTACCCAGAACAGCTTTTGTTTCAAGCCCCTGGTGGCACAGTGCAAGTTTCACACTGTCAGACAAGTAAACAGAATGCAAGTTCTTTCAGGTTACCCTGCAGAATAGTTAATTTTAAAACTGTCCATGAACGTTTACCTTGTTTAGGAAAGAAACTGGTGTGGTACATCAAATGCACTGTAAACCCCATCTTCTCACGTTATCCCCCTGCCAGTGCACCTCACTGGGCACAGCTTGGGGCACTTCTGTCTCTTGTAGCTTATTAAACATGAACCATGCTAGTGCTTGTACTGCATACAGTCTGCTTCCTGCTTTCAAATTTATTCTATAAATGCACTGCTGGAAATGGTAGTTGTATCAAAGTGGGACTTTAATGATGTTGAACCCTTCTGGATTACAACTGTTAATTTCTAAATGAGCGAAGTTACAAATTACATCCATTAGAGCTTGTTGGCTTCTTTTGTATCTTTGTGGTTTAGGAAGACTAGAAAGACCTTTTCTAAATCTGTCAAGTATTTAAATTGTCCCTTGACCTCGGGGGCAAAGACAAATTTTTGAAAGTGAAAGGACTAATGCAGGCTGTTGTTGTACTTTATAGTTAGGATGGAGAATAAGTAGCTGCTGCGGTGAAACATACAATACAGTGTGGTGCAAGATCCCTTATTTCTCTCCCTGGTCTTGCGGCCAGTTTTCCTGTAAGATGAGGGAAGTGCTCCAGACAGGTCAGTATTAAATAAAATGGTCTCCAAAGGAGCTATTAGTACTTTCTGTAATGTTATGTGTGATTGAAAATGAGTAATTTGGTAAGACAGCTCTTGTATTATTTGCATAAAGGATTATAAAACACAGATGCCAAAAACCTTTTCTTTGCTTGAAAAGCCAGATAAGACTGTTAAGCAACATAACATTCTTACCCCATCGCATAATTTACAAAACTCAAGCACTCAAAAGCAAGGAAATTAATAATTTAGAAGGTCATTAATCTCAAACTGCCCACATGATAAACACAATTATCAATCTTGTCAAGCATGGAGAAGTGAATATTTCATCACAACACAAGGACATCACTCTGACTCTAGCTACAAAATGTTTCATTGGGAGACACCAAACCAAAACCAGAATAATACTGTCCTGAGTACATTAGTGCTATGTAGCTATGAGCACATTAGTGACACAGACTGACAGGGCTACATGCGAGCCTAATTTCAGGTAAGACTTAATCTTGCATTCCAGTGTTTCCTGTTTTGCCTCATATATTCCACTTTTAAACACTTTTTTCTTATCAAATTCCTGTGTCAGCTGATAAAATTACTAGATAGCACTTTTAATGAAAAGTGTTCTGGTACCAAACTAAGGATAATGCAATAGAGAAACACTCCAAAGGTAAAAGCCAAGGCAGGTTTTTTGCAATAGCTAATTCCTTGAAGCAGACTTAGTAGTGGATGAGTTACTGAGCTCATTGAAACCAGAAGTGGCAGGACCCTGGTCATTAAACCTCAGAATGGGAACAAGCCTGAATTCTGGTCATGGTAAAACTGGGCTGAAAGCCCGGAGGGTGGGTTTACCATGCCAGCTATTTCTGCCAGAGTGCAGAGGACATTTTGGGATTTAACAAGCTACAGCTATAATCTGCGGGTTATGTTGGGAGCAGGATACTGCTGAAGGGCATATGACAGCATGTTACAGCATGGCTATAACACCATTCACTGAAACAAGCTCTTGCTGAGCTTCCTGGGTGGTTCATGTGGGTAGATAGGTGGTGGGAAATCAGTGCAGATGGTGCTATTTGATAGAATCATATAATCACAGAATGGTTAGGGTTGGAAGGAATCTTAAAGATCATCTAGTTCCAAACCCCTGCCATGGGCAGAGATACCTCCCACTAGACCAGGTTGTTCAAAGCTTCATTCAAAGCCTTGTTGACACATCCCTGCCCACTTCTACAGATGGGACATCCACAGCTTCTCTGGGCAACCTGTTCCAGTGTCTCACCACACTCACAGTAAAGAATTTCTTACTAATATCTCATCTAAATCTACCCACTTTCAGTTTAAAGCTACCTCCCCCCGTCCTATCCCTACATGCCTTTGTAAAACATCCCTCTGCAGATTTCTTGTAGGCCCCTTTAGGTACTGGAAGCCTTTTTATAAGGTGTCCCCCAAAGCCTTTCTCCAGGCTGAGCAAACCCAGCTCTCTCAGCCTGTCTTCATAGGAGAGGTGCTCCAAGATCTCTGATCATCTTTGTGGCCTCCTCTGCACTCACTTGAGCAGGTCCATGTCCTTCTTGAGGCCCCAGAGCTGAACACAGTACTGCTGGTGGGGTCTCATGAAAGCAGAGCAGAGGGGGGGAATTCCTTGCCTCAGTCTACTGGCTTTTTACATTTACCTACTGGCCAATATAAAATGAGCAACATCCTCATCTGTTCCTTTCCTTACTTTTAAATGCCTAGTTTTTGCAAATGGCATGAGAGGTAAGTATTTCTTCCCTGTTACATATCAGCTTTAACTAGCTTTTGAATCAAAACTATTTTTTTCTATGCTGGTGTGATGGTATTTGAGTATAATGGAAGGTTAGAAATTGCTCCTGGAACTGTGCTCTCCTGCCATATATTTGAGATGATTTTTTTTGGTAAAAGCAAAATAATACCACAAGATCTAATTTTAACTACATTTTAAAAGGGAAATGTAATTCTGGTTTTTGAACAAATAATAATGCCTTTACAGAATCATTCTTCTTCAGTGGAATTACATAAGAAAACACCTTCTTGCTGACATTTTTACAGGAAATACCAGGAAACTGAGCATTCCTTACCTTATGGCAACTCCATAAAAGCAAGTTTTCCTGCTTTATTTTATTTAGAGGTAGTAAAAAATAGCTTTGCTTGTGTTACAGTGTTTTCAGCAAACATCTCAAGAATATCCTTCCCAGACTTTCCAACCATGTGTATACTCCAAATTACACTTAATTTGCTGTGCTTATTGCTTATATGAAGCAGTCATGTCAAGCTTTCATAAATATGCTTCTGATATTATTTGGATAGCAAGGGCTGTGTATATTTTTCACCTGGGCTCACGGGTTCACAAATAGATTTCAGGAGCCCAATGTCTGTGCTTTTCTTGATCACTAAATGAAGATTTTTTTGACAAGTTTCTGCCTTAGACCATACAGAGGAAGTTATGAACCTCTGCTCTGCGTTGACCAGTTAGCATCTCAAATTATGGCAGCTGCCAAGACTATTGCAGTTTTCTTTCCAGAGCTTCCTTTTTTTTCCAGCTGTTTTCATTTCCCACTGACATTTCAGCTTCTATCATATTTTTCTCTTGTCTTCTTACTTCTGCTCCCTCAACTATAAGACCTTTACCTTGCCCAGAGAAAGCTGCTAATGCTCTAAGGTTGTTGGTCCTTGACTAATGGTCTTGTTTTAGGGGCTTGGATGGAGGTCAAAGATCACAATGTCTCAGATCTAAAGACTTACTGTATTTGTGCTTGTTTTCAGTTTCAAACATAGTCTCCTGTGCTCTGAAGAGATTTTATGCAAACTACATTAGATCTGCATGGGAGTCAGTAATAATTGGTAAATTCCAACCCCACTGGGGTCTTTGGAGGTTTTGCTGGAGATGTGAATCTGTCTCCTCACTTGAACTGAGATGCAGAGGGACATAGCTAAGGGTAGGCTCTGAAGAGCAGCTTGAAGATTACTTGGCCTTTCCTGCATCCTTGTGCAAATTAAGGAAAACCACTTGAAGCGAGGTGAGCTTGGAGCAGGGTAGCTTTTCCATCTCCAGTCAGTAGGGCACATCCTGACAGCACCCTAGCCAGGAGAAGGGTAGCAGGGAGGCACAGGGGTGAGGCCCCAGCCTCAAGCATTGACCACCTTCCTCAGAATGGGGACAGGTTGAGGCTGTGCCAGCACATGGTCTCATGGGTAACAGACCAGCTGCAGCAAGGACTCTTGACTGGAGATCTGGAAAGCAGTTTTCACCATGTGGGTGGTTGGATGCTGGCAAGGATACAATACCCAGGAATACTGTGAAATTCCTCTGCCTTGCAGTATCCAAAGCACAGGTGAAACAAGACCCTTAGCAACCTCATGTAAGTTCAAAGCTGGTTGTGCTGTGTAGGGGTGTTGGGCCAGTTGACTTCCAAGAGGTCCTTCCCAACCAAACTGTTCAATGATTCAAAGTTGCACTGCTATAAGCATGGAGGGAATCAAAGAATGAGAAGTAGACACCTGCTATTTTTGAGTGGTTTCTTGGAGACAGTATAGATATAAAGATGTCTCAGCAGATCTATTTGAAAACAACTGTTTGACCCGCCCTTCTCCGCAGTAGTCCTAAGATTCTTTTCTCCCAGTTGATCTCTGAGATAACTTACGGATTAGAAAGAATAAAGGGTGCAGAGCCTTCTTGTGGCATGGCACGGGCAACTGATAGGTCAGGTGCAGGGGAGCCTTTTCATCTTCATCCAAGCCAATGAGTTTCAGTAGGACTGGAATTCCTCTCTGACTCCTAGCAGAAGGCTCAGCCTTGCAAAGTTCACTTGATCCTCTTCTGACAGCCAGAATGGTATGAAGACTTGTAACATTCATGCTGCAAGGCCATTAGCAATTCTTGTACTTCAGGCGACTTATTAATATCTTACTTGACAAGTCAGATTTAAATGCATGTTGAAAAATGACTTTATACTGTCGGAGCTCATTAGGTTTTATGCACAAAACAAAATCATTATTCAGAGATTTGGAACTGCTTTACTAAAGTGGGCATGTATTGAATATCCCCAATGCAATTCTTCCTTCTAATATGGTAATTCGTTATCTGTATTTAATTATCTGCAAGGTGAAAGGTTGCTGGGCAGAGTTGTTCAGCAATAGCCCAATGGAAATTTTTAAGTACTTTCACTCCAGGCTGACTGTCTTTGCAGATCAATCTTACTGCTAATGACAACCAATACTTTCAGATGTGATTACAGACTAGCTCCATCTTTTCATGAGCCGAGACTCTTTGGAATCATATGTATTGATCTTTTTAATAGAAGTCAAGAAAAATGAAATTACTGTGGCTTCTTTTTGCAAAACTATGATAAATGGGAACTTGGAAAGTTACAGAAGATTTTTTTTTTTCTGTTGTGGATTATTTTAATCTCTAAAAATGATGGTCTTTTTAATAATGTTTGTCTTTCCATTATGCACATTTGCAGCAAGGCCAAAACTTATTTTTGTATTTCTTTATATAACCACATTTAAGCAAAGACATGTCAGAATTGCCTGCTGGTACACTTAGGTAACTACCAAGTAGACTCTGAGCTAAAGGATAAAGATGCTTTTAGATGCTAAGAGATTGTATTTTCCAATAAATTGGTTTAATCCAATTTTCAGAGCAGTGTTTTGGGATGTCTGCAATCAAGTATTCATTTGTTTCTTATTTGGAGCTTACCCTTCATTCATGTAATATTGTGACAAGAGACTTTACCTATGTGCATTTTCTTTCTTCCCAGAAATCTCATACTGGCTTTCATTTATCCAATTTTCAATGGCAATATATGTCACATGGCTCTGCCTTTTGCTTCATTCCGTTTTTCATGTTTATAAACCTCTAGTATTTTACAAGGAAAAGTGCCTATTGTACCCTGCCCCTGACGCGTAAAGGACAGTGGTTTTGCTTTATATTATGCTATAAACATCTGTACACCCCACTGGGAATAATATTTGCTAGTTTGACTTCTCATTCTTGTGCCAATAGAATAGAAGAAAAAATGTTTTAGATCTCACATTAATTGTAGTATTCCTCTTGGATAAATTCCACTGCAAAGGTTGTAGGTCTTAGTGACATAGTAGCAGAAGAAAAGTCGTAGGAGTCGTGGAAGACATATACTGGTGGCTCCCACTGGTATTAATGGGAAGATAACACACACATCTTACAGATATTTATAACCAGAGGCACTGGCAAACTCTCCTCAGTTTGAAGGGCAGCGTCATGTTTTCTTATTGCCTGATTGAGCCTCAATTCTTTTCAGTCTTCTATGTTGTAAATCCATGCTCTTTTCAGGCTTATTTCCACGAGGCAATTTCCTTTTTTTCTAATCACACTCCCATAATTTTTAACTTCCCCTTCACTTTTCGTTATGCCTCATGCCACAGCAGTCTTCAAGACACAGTCATTTGGTTTTATTGCTGTCCTTGAAACTCAACATTTTTTAGTGAGATTATTTTCTGAGCACTTTGGCAACCTGCATCTTGCCATTTTTAGAGGTCCAGATTTAATCCCGTTCATGCATATCGTCAACTTCAGAAGTCTGGTGTTTTTAAAGTCTTGATACACAAAATTTATGTTTAGTTCAAGAAGTTCCTAAACTGTACATGATTGGGAGTGTACACTGAGGGTGCTGTATATCTGCCCTGTTTTGTTTCTCCTTGTTTCATAACCTACCTCCTGCTGCTGGCCACTGTTGGAGGCAGATTACTAAAATAGGTTGTTTTGCATAGATCCAGTGTAAAGGTCTTCCACTGACCCCCCTATCCCACAGATTCTTTCTCTAGCTGTTCTTGCTGTGCCTACTTTACTTTGAATATGCTGTTCACAGGAATTATTATGCTTACAATGTTGAAAAAACCTCCCTGATTACAATTTCATACTAAATCCTTTTGTGACAGACTACATCTTTTAAAAGTAAGCTTTTATATTTCATATCGACTGGGGTCTGTCTGTATGGCAGATGGACTAAGCCAGGTGATAAAAACATTTTGTGACATGCTGCACTCAGCTGCAGACAATCCAGTACTTAAATAAGAAGTTTGGGTCAAAAAGTTAAAAAAAAAAAAAAAAAGGCAATTATCTAATAATTGCTTTAGGTATACCTTGGTGTTTTCATTAAAAATAGCGAATGATGTTTCAGCATGTCTTGCAACCATTTGTGTTCAGTCAAATGTTTTTCTGTGGCTTTCTTAGACTTTGTTTTACAGACTAGTATCTGACTGATTTTGCATGGGAAGAGTGTCCCTTTATTGTGCAATGAAGATGCAAAATTAACCATGTTGGGAAGAAGACTGTAGAATTTCATCACAATTTATTTCAGTTTATCTGGAAATGTCAAGTTATTCTGCCAGTACAGCTGTAGTGATGAAGAATCCATTTCTTCAGGAAAACAACATTTTTGGCTCAAAGATGCCTTGGTTTGAGCACTAGAATGGAATTTGTTGGCATGTTGAAATAGAGTACACTAAAGTTGCCACCTGAAAGATGATTAATACTGCTTTTGTAGTCTTGTGGAACACTGGTTTTGTGAAAGATTTTGGGTTTTGCCAGTAGATAGCACATGTATAATACATAGACAATATGCATGTGCTGAACTGAATGATCTCTAAGGTCCCTTCCAACCCGAACCAGTCTGTGATCCTTCCATTTTGTTTATATGAGTTCTGAGCTCAGATTAAACACTTTTGTTTTGATTTTTTTAGCAAGCATGGTAAGGTACAGGTACTGAAGTTTTTAATAATACATCCAAAGCAGTCTGTATTAAGTAACTCAAACATTCAGTTTAGTCCACTCAACACGCACATAAGTGGATATGCTTATGTGAATATATACTTTAAGCTCAAAGGTCAAACTACTCCTGTGTTACTCCATCCCTTGAGGAGTCTCCTTGTTTATTCGAATAACCCAAATAAGATCTTTCTTGGTACCTGCATCACTCATATGTCAAAAGAAGAAGGAGCTTGCTATTGCTTCAAGATTTTGAACCCTTTTCTTCTTTAATGAAACCCTTTATGGAATAATCTTGAAGCAAAGGTTAGACGTACAGATAGCGTTTTACCTTTAGAATAGCTTGCAGGGTTAGGCAGGATGTAATTTTATATTTTTTGTTAGAGTTTCTCATCTGGGTAAGAAGAAAGGTGTATTGAGATAGAAAGAGAAACCTAAAATTAAATGAGATGATATAAGCTAGAGACAGTTTTCAGCATTTTTTTCTCAGCTTATCTCATCTCCTTAATATTTTTTTTAAGGCACTCTGCATCTGTTTCAGCCTACCCACTTAAATAGTAAGTGTACTAGGGTTTTTTTTTTGCTACAGCAAGTAACAGAAGGGAATGCACCATTTTTCTGATCATTGAGAAACTTGGCTCTGCATCTCCTTTAAACTCTTTTGCACAACTCAGAGGGGAAATTCATAAGCTTTGGCTGTCTAGAGCTTTATTATCATTCTTTAGCACCACTGCTTTTTGATACGTGCAACACCCACATTGTGTGAAAGCTAGTCGCTGTTCCATTTCTATAAAGACTGCGTGCTATTTTAGACTGACAGATCGTTACCACATCTTATAGCACAGTCCAGTTAAATACACAGCAGTTATCACAAAAAAGTCAGCATTTCTTGCAGTTATCAAGTAATGGCATCAAATACCCATGGTTATTTCTCATTTGAATGAGAGAGTAAAATAGTTTATCTATCTATCTAACTATCTATCTATCTATATTTATCTATAGTGCTACTTGGTAAATTTTGTCAATTTTAGTGTTTACCAACTTTAGAAAGAAAGATTAATTTGGAAAAGAAGACGGAAAACATGTAACAACCTATGAATAAAGAACGTGAAGGAGGGAAGGAAGAAAAAGAAGGCATTTTGCAGAAAAGAGAAGAAAGACAGGGCTGGGCTGAACATCTGCATCAACAGCTTTGCTAATCTGTGTGTCTCAATGTAGTGAAGAAATAAACTGGTTTCCACTGGGCATCTTGAGTGTTGCTAAACCTTCACAAAGGACTAGATCAAAGAAGAGTATTCACCTCTCGATGCGAGCTCTAGTTCATCATCTGTCATGATTTCTTTCTCCAACTTAAGTGTAAAAATGACTGAAAAGTAGTCAATAAGTTGAGATGGGTTTGAAATGTTCAAGACTAGAATTTTGGTTATATTGGAAAGATCTGTGATATTCTGACATGGCAATGAAACAGTTAAATCTGTACTGGGTATCCCCAGAAGAATAAGTCATACAGTAGTTACTTAAAATGGGAAAATACTTGGGTTGGTAAAGAATTTTTTCCATTCTATTTTTTATGGAAACTTTTTTCCTGATGAAACAATTTGATTTTTTTTTTTTTTTAAACAAAAAGTCTTTAATGGAAATCAGCTGTCTGATGGGGGGTTTTGGGGTTTGTTTGTTTGTTGTTTTGTTTTGTTTTGTTTTTTTCCTCCAGAAATTAATGGCTTTTTGTTGAAAGAAGAAATTCTAAAGAAGACAAGAAAAGAATACTTCAACAGGATCCCCATATTTGGAACATAGAGTTGGCTACTAATTGGTTAAATATTCTGCTAATGAGTCAAATTACTGACAAATATAAAAGCTGGTGTTCAAAAGAGTTCTTGATCCTGTGCATATGTAAGTGTAAATGGTCAGAAGAGTGCTGAAACGTTTATCTCAGGTGAGGGTTCCAACCCAACTTCCATGCAAATAAATGAAAATATACTTTTTTATCACTGTACGAAGAGAACTGAGACCTAGGATCTAAGGCTTGCAAGAATATGCTGTGTGCTGAGGAAATGAATGCTAGGAGACCTGCTGCATCTGATGGCCAGCAAAGGGAAATTCATGTCTGCAGATGGAAGTATGACAGTTGGTAATGGACTGTAACAGAGATTATTTTCCCTTTGGCATTCGATAACTGTTAATTCTTCATGTACCTAGCTTCCACCAATGAACACAGTACTTTTTACTGATAAGAAATTCATATTGTTAAACTCCACATGAACTCAAAAAATATTAAGGTATAAATGCTTACAGGCAAATACGAACAGAAAATGTCAGAGAAAATTTAATAATTGAGCTTAATAAAATAAGCTTGTTTTGGAATCTTGCTTGATATGTTTCTGAAAGAACAATCGCTCTTAATGAAATAAGTCAAGAATGAAATGTATATGGCTAATTGGGAAAGGATCGATGGATTTAGAAAAGCCATAGGAGTCCTAAAGAAACAGCAGTTTAAACTAGTGTTGATTTAACAGTGTACTCTGTTTATCTGCCCTTCTGCCTTATAAGGGATTAAATATCTAATACAATGGCACAGTACAGGTTGTCCTTGATAGGAGGTATGGTTAGTAAACCAGTCTCTTGTGTGAGGCCTTGAATAAGCCAACATTTTGATTTGAAATAACTGCTGACAAGCCTTCATATCACTGTAACCTACCATCAGATACTTATCCTCCACTACTGATTCCCCATTTATTATGTTAGAAATAGTTTGTAGCACTAGAATACATGACTAATATTATTTTCTGTGTCCCTATGTCTGTCAGTCTAAATGAGTCTATGGTGATTCAGTTAGCTCCAGCCTACTCTTATTCCTCATGAAGGAGCAAAGGACAGAGGAATAGCAGCAGCTTCAGCCTTCTACTCCACAGCCAGGCACATTGTGGTAAGCACAGCCCACAGGTACAAGCAGGGTAAGCGAAGTGAGGAAAGAAGGAAAAGGGAAGATAAATATTGCACAACTGAAGCTGTAAATACCACACAACTGGACAAAACAGAGAATAGACAAGGGATACATCAGAAGTCACAGGTATTCGGTTACGCAGATTGAAACAAAGAGACAGAATGAGCGAAAAGGGACAGAAACCATGGAGAGTTAAGTATGGGAGAAAATGGTCGCGTAAGGGACTGGCAGAGAGGGCAACAGAGACAAGCCAGTAAGTATAAAAGCAGCCTGAGCTAGAGACAATTTGCTTGTCAAATTCAGAGGTCCTGTTGCAAATTATGGAGATATGCCTTGAAGATGTCTCCAGAATTTCCTAGCACAGAAGCAAGAGGGAAATGCTGGGCTGCTACTACCCCTTTAGTAAGAGTAAAATTCAACAAACTATCTGCAGCAAAACATGCTTGGACATGATAGTGAGCCATCTTCAGATTCTCGATAAGGACTGCTTCATCTGTTCTGTGCAAGGCTAAAGAAGATTCTGTTTTCATGTTGGTCCCACAGAAGGTCTAGCACAAACTTTGGAAAAGTGAAGACAAAAGTCACACCTATGTCTCTCCTGGTTTTGCACTCATGGCAAGATGAGCAGAGCCACCATCACTGCTATATTTGTGCTAAGATCTTTCATTCTGAGTGGGAAATTATTTTAAGGTGTCCTGTGCTATTTACATGGCATGCACAAATCACCTATCCTGCAATATAAGAAAACACCCACTCTCTTCTCACTTGTCCTGGCCTGGGCTGAAACAATGAGTTACAACTTTTTCATTGGTCTTCTATTCTTGTTGATAACTCAGTTTGGCAGTCTCTTTTTTTCAAGCAATATTCTGATGAAATACATGGCAAATATCAGGAAAGTGTCTGAAAAATGCAATACAAATGAAATCTTCTCTCTTGTAACATCTCATAGTACCTATTAAGAATAAAATTTAATCAGATGATTAAGAAGGGATGGCAAACTTTGCATTTGACATGTCCTCTCGTTGTATTTTCCTTCTAATTATTTCCATATGCCTCTTATCTGAAAAAAAATAAATATTTCATCTGCTTCTTTGGCTTGAATAATTCTATAGTGTTCTCCAATAAGGATGAGGCAAGTTTAGCCAAAATCATCTGTGTGACAATGCCATGGTGGAGAGCACTTAATTTAGCTGCAAAGTGAGAATTCTGGGGAGAAGTAGAACTAGTTTTGGGGGAGCTGTCCACATTTTCTCTTTATGAACATGAAAATGAAGAAAATAGGGTATGATTGATTTCAGAGTCCCTTCAGTATGTCCTAGTGTGTTATTCCTGAGTGCTGCACAGTTTCTACTCTTCTATTTCTATTTCTATTCTTCACAGAATTTCTGAATAGTAGCAAATTATGCATGTCTTACACAAGAACAAGTTATCACTGGCAACTCTCTTATAGCTGCTTCAGACTTCAATCTTCTGCAGGGTCATAACATCTGCTACACATTTATAGAATTCCTACTAATATATTAAAAAAAACAGATTTATTATGTGAGTGTTGAATTGTGGAGATTTTTCCACGTGCTGAAATTGGTTAGTAGGTTACCCTGAAAAGCTAGATATAGCTATTTTTATATTTTAACATATAACAGCATGCTCAATGCTGCTATTTTGGTCACTCAGCCCAAACCAGACTACGTAGCAAACAATGGAAAACTTCCTTTGGTTGCAGGACTGGGCCTCAAGGCTTATTGAAGTACCAGTAAAACCATGTGCAAGGAAATGCTCTCTTGTGCATGTTTCTAGAACCAGAACACAAGTTGCTAGGAAAGGTTTCAAGCAAACATGTCCAAGTCTTAAAATCAGATTTTTTATTTTTTTTTTTTTCTTAGAGGGAGAATGGACCAACTTCAAGAAAGCATTTATTATGAGAAAAGTTACCGAGGTCCAGGCTAGACTCTCAGGATCTCAGCTGAAGGGAACAATATGAATCTTCTTTAAGTCCTGTGGATGCATTTTGTATGACATACCCTGCTATTTCCCTGGGCAGGAGCAGAATTTCTCTCTGCAGCCATGTTTGAGAATCACCTGTGATCCAGGTGAATGAGGAGCGAATAACCGAACTCCCATTCCCTGCATCCTGAGGCTGTGCTGTGTGTGACTGGCTTCTGGCTATTCTGGTGGAGCATCCTCTTCCCACCAGCTCCTCATGAAAGCCTGGGCTCTTTTTGCCTCCTAAAAAGCGTCTGTGGGTCAGGAAAATAACTTCCCATTTGTGCTCTAGTCATAACCCTTAGTGCAAGCAGCAAGGGCTGGTACTCCAGTCTGCTTGTGCCTCTTCTGTTATGATCTTTATTTGCCTAGCGGGTAGGTGGTGATGACATTTCCCTACAGGAAAATATTAACTGCATAACCTTTTCCCTCTCTTGGCTCATCGTCATCAGCATCGTCAACGTTGTCAGACGTCAAGCGCCTTGGTTTGAAGTCAGCAGATACTCCTCCTGTCTGGACACGCAGCACTGCCAGCAACGCCCTGGAGATCCTAGCCTCCTGAGTGCCACTCTTTGTGTGACTGTTAGCCGTTTTTGACAGAGAATGTTTTTTATGAGCGACTGAGGAAATCCTTGGTCAAGAAACACAGCTTCCCCCCTACTTGCCTGCTGCCAGGAAGCTCTAAATAGAGTCTCTGTAGCAGTATTTTTTCTTTTTTTTATTACTTCACATTGGAGTTCAGTCCTGAACTCTAAGCCAGAACATCTAAGCTGTGCTGGAACTGCTGAAAGGCTACAGACCTTTCTAAAAGTTCAGGTACTTCAAAGCCCTGAGAACACATGTTATCGTTTACATCACGTATTTATTTGAGAGAGAGCAGCTCTGCTCAAACATTCTCTCTGCCTCTGATAAGATCATGTTTGCTCGGTGACACATCTTCTGAAAAATACCTTTCACAGTTAGTTCCCACCAAGTCTTTGCCAACTTCCCCGGTACTCACCAGTGCACAGCAAAGCTCATGGCAGCCAGCCCTCCTGTCATTACAAAGGCAGTAGCATTCTAGCCTTGGACATTTGAAGGAGAAAGGGTGAAGAGCCAAGCAAACACTGACTTTTATACTTAAAAATTCAAACCAAATTTAGCTCCTTTGTGAGCTTTCAAGCCTGGCTCATGAATTCTGAGTGCTAATATAATGAAAGAACTTGAAATTCATCTTTGCTGACCAGCCCAGGTGTTTGGGTGTATACAAAAGGTTATAGAACATGTTGAAAGACAAATCATCTTATACTGGAACGTGTGTTGTCCAGCAATATTTTTAGGCAGTTTTCTCTTAAAATTTGGCATTTTTCAACAAATTGGGAAAAGACAAGAAATATGTAGAATAAGACCTTTTTCTTGTTACTTTGAAAATTGATAACTCAAATAGTAATTAGTATGTGAATGACTCTTTGATAATTTCAGGAGCAATAGCTGTGTTAAAAACATGCTGGTGCCCACAACAATGACACGGAGGCAAGATAACATGCAGTAGTGGTGACAGATGCAGAGGTACTGGCCTGTGTTGTGCATTTCTGGTTGTACTGAGGGTACAGATGGCCCCATCATAGCTGTAAGAAGGCAGCAGGACCTGAAAAAGTCCAGGGAATCTGGGAGACAAGATGATGTTGCAAGAACCTAAGAGACAGAAAGCGGAAAAGGCTTAGATGCTCACCGGGGAGTTGTGAGAGAAGGAGCAGTGGAAATGGGTGCAAGGACTGTAATAATGGCAGTAAAGTTGCTGATGGTAATGGGAGCAGCTATGAAAAAGGAATGCGATAAGAAGAAAAGAAGAGCTAGGGGCAAAACACTGAAGTACTGAAGAAACATATAATAACTCAAAAAAAAACATTTTGGAAACCAGTTCATCAGAAGTCCTCAGTTTTTTCTTCCAAAGTTAGTTACTATTAACAGATGTTGCGCAACGTTGCACAATGCCCAGATGTATTTGGTTTTCTCCATGCTATTCGTGGCATAAAGTGTTTACTCCATTGTGTGAGAAAAAACTGCTTTGCTGTCAGCAGATGCCAGGAAGGAGTACTAGAAGTGGTTCCCTAGGAGAGGACTGAGGATACTGTCTTCTCCCCTGCATCAGTCTGTGATCTCTGTTAACATCAGAACCAGGTACTTCTGGGGGATTTATTTAAATTCCTTTGCTAGGATTTTCATCTACAGAGATATTTTCCAATACAAAGCTGGTCCTGCTGTTATAGACTGTCCTAGTCAGATTGTATTGCTTGCAGGTGTCCTGTATTACAGAGACATTTTCTGTCCCACATAATGGTGGAAGACCTCAGGTAAGTTTGCTTTCCCTAAACTCAGCCTTAGGCTGACAGCCCTGTAACTGGGTCAGGACTATACTTTCCATCTTCAGGTGTTTTGCTTTGTTTAACAAAGCAAGTGCTTAGAGAAGGGAAGGATACAAGTCTATCAATTGTACATGATGGAACTGAGCTCACCATCTTCTTGATCCTCTGCTTTGATGTTGTAGAGGATTAATCATACTTCCTACAATGTCTCACACTTGCAAATGCTGACCTGCATGTTTCCATAGAGGACTGAGTGCAGCACAAAAAAAAAAAAAAAAAAAAGAAAAAAAAAGGAAACAGGATGTATGTACGTGCTTACGCGGTTTCATTTTGCCCAAGCAAACAGTTAAAAAATAAAGAAATATGTGAGAGTTTGCAGATAGTTCCTAGAGTGAGGGCTAGGTCCGACACTGGTGGGAAGCAGGACTGGACAAAGCAAGAAAGTGTCAGACAGAAGTATAAGAGAATCTCATGTTTTGGAATTTTTAGTGAATTCTCAAGGGCTCAGTTCAGGTTTTCTTTGTCAGGGCAGGTAATTATCTCCCAAAGCACTCATCAAGTTGCACCATAATACCACAGCCTTCTGGGGAAAACCCAGGTGAACTTTTTCTTGGGAAGGGGCATAAAAAAGCTTCCAACATCATGCTTAGGTTCAAGGATAGCAACAGACGCTGGTCTTGTGGAAACATTTTATTTTAATTCCACAATATCCTCTTACGTAAACACTGAAACACATTGAATCAATTTTTCAAACAAACTTGTAAAGTCAGAAAATACACCAGCCTCTGATAGGCAGAAGCATTAACTGCCAGGAGCACAAAGAGGCATTTAAACATTGAAGCATTCTGGCAAAAATACAAATGACTTATTTTCCTTCCATGCCCTTGAAAACAGCTTTACTAAACTCTGAGCTTCCTATGATGGAGGGTTCACCATTAATCACCTTTATGACATCTCATATGTAGGCTGGGGATAAATTCATAGGCCCTAATCAACCACTTTCCTGAGGAAATTGGCCAAATCCCTACTCTTTGAGGAGGGAAGCGGGGGATGAATCACAACAACTTTTCTATTCAGACAAATCTCTTTTCAAGTGCCCTTAAAGCTTTTTTTCATATACAGCAAAGACAGCCACACAGGAAACAATAATAGTTTAATCTCTTGAAAAATTTCCTTCCTGCACTGCAGCAGCCTTTCAGACAGGTAGTCAAAGCACGCCAAAGAAAATTAGCAACAGCCGATGCCAAAAGCAGGCTGTTACATTAGCCTTTTAGCTCTGTCCCTTTTCCTTCCATGTGGGTAGAGAACAAGAAACTACTCATCTCCCTGACTAAGCACCCTCTGAGCTACATTTTGCTGTGCATTAGTAACACTTACAGGCCTGGGGAACTGATAATGGAGAACAGAAGACACAGAAGGATGGGTCCTGCAAACACTTACTGTGGTACCTCTACAGTGAATAGCCTCACTGATTCACATCCCAGGCCTACAAAGAGAACTGTGTTTGTAGCCTCCCACACGTGTGCATACTTACCAGTAACTATTTGTAGGATTTTTATAACTTGTTTGTTGTGGCATTTTTTTCCTTCTGAGTTTTTCTTCCTTTGACTTTAAATTCTTTGCTTAACGTTGTCTAAGGAGAAAGAAAAAAAACCCTTCATTCTAACACAGAGCTAGGCATGAGTCAGGGCAATACATCATCACATGGAGTTTCATTTTGCTTGGGTTTTTTTCACTTTTTTTGCTTGTATTTTTCCTGTACACATGGCAAACTACATTCTCAACTTGTACTGCAGTGGCATGGCAGGTTAACATGAGTGCTGAGGTAGATAAAGAAGCCCCTAACCAAAAGCTAGTGCTTGCTCCTGTCCTTGTGGACTGGTACCTGCTCTAATTAACACTGCCTGTTAATTTGGTGCTAGTATTGCTGTTTGAACCAGATTTCAATGTCTACACCTCTGCAATACTGTTTAAGGAGGTATGAAATAAAATAATTGGTATAAAGCACTCTGTACACACTTGTCAGAGCTAGAGCATAAAAGGATAGCAGTAAAAGGCTAGAATGGTCAAAAGAATTTTGCATTATGTTTTAAAGGTGTTTTTTTTGCTTCATTGCAGACACCATCATGTGAAATACAAGCATTTGCCTGCTTTCAGTGATGAGTTTCACTTTAAGTCAGCCCTGTGTCACTCAAAGTGTTAATAAGATTTTCATAACATCTATATGTAGAAACATTTTTGTTCTGAGTTCATATTAAAAAGCAGAATAATAAAGTACACATGCTGAAGCCTTTTTCTAGAAATGATTGCATCATGGAACAAGAGTGTGTGCTTGCTTGTTTTATGGGGAATCCCCAAAACAGGGCTAAATCCTGTTCACAGAAAATATGGGGATGTAAATGAATTAGAAGTTCTTTAAAGCAAGAGGAAAGATCTCTCCCAAAAAGTGAAATGCCATGCCAGGTGGTGTGGCAAACCAGATGCAACAGCAGTTTCTCTCTCATTTGACTTCCTCTGGAGCAGCAGAAGCAAAGTCCTTACGAAGCTTTTATGGCAGTGCAAAACCCAGCATGTGTCCTAAGACAGCTTCATGATGGCCTTTGGTGTTGCTATGAGGAAGGCTAAAAGACCTCAGCTATGCTCGGTCCACTTACATGTCAGATTAATAAACTCATGGATTCATCCTGTGTTCAGTGCTGGCCATGTTTCCTCTTCCCCCTTATTCTCTGGAGGGTGCCTCCAAGCATGTATGGTGCAAATCTGAACTCAAGAGGTATCTGTGGACACAGGCAAGATAGAGCCAGAGTCTAGAAGTATTCCAACTCCAAATATTCGGTCCCTGCATGCAGAGAGGCTGCTCAACAGTGCAAAGGATAAGGGTAGGAGGGCAAAGAAATTTCTTTGCAAGTGGCTACTGCAAGTGGCTACTACAAGTGGTATAGGTGAAAGGACTCATAAAACAAGCCTTCTGCAGAAAGCTACATTAGATTATCCTATAGAAGTGCTGTCATTTGTAATCAAGGTACCACCTGAAAGTGCAAACCAAAAGCAGGGCAATCCAGAGTGAGAGGCATGGTACATACAACATACTAGAAGAAGGCACCTTCTGGTGTGAGGTTATTGCAGTATAAAGACATCTGAGATACCAGTGGACTCTGGTAACAGAAATTTCTATTTCACCCTATTGTCAGCTTCCTGGGTGCAATCTGGGAAAATTCCATATAGTAACAGAAGAGGAAAAGCCACGCAAGCTGGGAACCTGAAGTACTTTGGCCTGCCACATAGTTTGTGAGACTTTGAACAGGATGCATTACCTCGTCTGAAAAGTTTTTTCCTTTTTAATCAGATTTTGCAAAAGAACAGATCTGTAGTTACCGCACTATCAGTATCCAGGGATATAGTTCAGGTTCTGAAGCACGTATACCTCAAGAACAGAGTGAGGAAAACCAAGTCCTGATGTAAATCAGAGGACTGATACTGTACTGCTAGGAGCTTTGTTTAAGTTTCTTCATGAAGCCATATGCTGAATAGATATTATTTGCACTTAGTGACAAAGATTATTCCTGTTACTTGCTAGACACAAATGACAAGGATGAATCCTTGCTCCTGAGTGCAAAACTCAGCAGTCCCATGTTGCGTTTTCAAGCCAGTACAGCAAACACTGCGTCAGACATTGGAAGAAATGAGAGAGTGTCTTTGTTTCTTCAGCATCAGTATGTGTAACAGCAGCTTCACATCTGTGCACTTTTTTGCATATTTTAATTACATAATGGCAGCAATGGAATATCTACGTGTAGTTGTTCTTTTTCCCATAATACGTCTAATTGTGCTTCAGTTACATTACGGAAACTGTATATGCTTGCAGTGAAAAACTTGGCAAGTCAGATGAAGTGAGATGTTTTCCACCAGAATTTTTAATGCTTCCTGTTAATAGAGCAAAGTGTTATAAAACTATACTTGTTTTTTCCTGAGCTGCACTTTCTTCTCTTAATAAAACATCAGTTTGATTTTGCAAAATAGTAAGAAGAGGGTAAATAGCTGTACTGGCCATGTCATACAGGAAAACCTTTCCAAAGAGATTGCTTTTTCTTCCCAGAAAGAAAATGTCCTGCTGAGCAGAGGCCGGATCCAGTGCCCACAGAAGTCAGTGGAAGAACTCCCACTGATGACAGTGGATGTTGGATGAAGTCCCATCTCATTCTCATGTTTAAATGCTGAAAAATCAGTTGCCAAGTTCTAATGAGCACAGTGAAAGCCTTGTGTTATATAAGTTACTTACAATAGATTATTACAACCATTAAGAAAAGCTGATTAATTTTATTAAAAGCATATTTTTGCTGGTTCCTTTTAAGCTGTTCCCAAAGTCTACACATATCTTCTTCACTTTGCTCTTTTGAATCTCTGTTTTATAAACAAAACACAAACAAAAACATGATTTCCTGTTCGTTGTTGAAGACTGGATTTATTCTTTACATGGGAAAACGTTTGGTTGTTAAACACATGCAACAGCACATGGTCTTGTTCAAACATCCTATCAAATTAAAAGCAGATTCCAGCTCTAATATTCCAGATGAAGGGCATGGGCCTGGGACAGGCACTCACATGAAATTGCATTGCATTTAAGAAGACAGTGATCAAAGCACTGCATCTCATACAATGAGTGAGTGGCAAATCTGTCTTATCTAAGCATCAAGGAATAATTATAGAGAATTATTTGATCTTCCACTAAGGTAAACCTTGCAATTCTGATGCTGATTGAACAGGTTCTTCTGTTTCAGGAAAGGCAACATTAATACTCAGTGCTATAATGCACTTACCAGATGGTATTAAAGTAGCATCCTAACGCTTCAGTTATTGATGTCTTCTCAGTCTATTTTTTTGTTGATCACTCCCTGCTCAGGTTTGCGCCATCCTGGCAACATGGCAACATGCAAGATATTTTCTGATGACCCAAGGTGAGCAATCCTGAACTGTTTGTGTATCTGGATATGACAAAAGCAGTGCAAATGCCCAGTTAATGGCACTTTGAAACCAAGTGAACAGATCAGACCTTTGACCTTGGTATATGCTTGTCTTTTGAAATACAGTTAACTTTTTGCCAGCTATAGCTTGATTTTGCAGATATATTATGGAGCAGAAAACTTAAAAATAGAATTTACCTCTGTTGTTAACAAGTTTTGACCTTTGTTCACATTTGCTGGGGAAAGTAGCTCATAGTACCAATTAACATGAATTATTAACTCCTACATTAATAATTTATTTATTAGAGGGCTAAAGGCATCAGTCTTTGCCAGCTAACACTATTGAAAGAAAATGAAGAAAACAACACAACCCTAATTATAACAGCTTAATGAGGATGTCTGGAAGCTCTGATGTGATTCACTCACTCTAAATGCTCTTTATTTCCTCTCTGAAACCACACTGGGTGCAAAGAATAAGGCAGTTAACTACAGTTCCTGTAGTGCAGGGTTTCTTACTACTTTCTGAAGAGAGAAAGCCCACTAAGGGGAGCTCAATTTAGACATTATTAAGGAATGATGGAGGATGCCATAGCCTAAACAGTATGAATGCTGTCTCTCTCAGTAATGAACTATTCTAGTGGTGTCTGAATCACTAATGGTTTCGATAGCCACTAGGAAAACTTCTCCACCTCAGAATTGTGCTGTGCAGTGATTTCTTGATTTCACAGGATCCTTCCTTTGTAATCTATTTGGACTTTAACTACAAAGGTTGACTGTAATGTGGTAGCACTGCTTGTGATTCCTCTACACATTTTGGTCAGAATGCAACAGCAGCAACAATAAAATCCAATATAGCTTATCAGGCAACACCACTCAATGGAAAACCATTGAGTTGTTCTCTTGCACAGATGCTGTTTCCCAACCATCCCATCTGAACTATCTCAAGCAATTGTACCCCGTTTCTTGTTAGTGGAACTGGTCACATCTTTTCTCTCCTGTGGCTCTTGCTGTGACACATAGAAACTTTCCTGAGATTCTTTGCTGAAACACTATCTTTGCTAGTTCACACTTTCTCTTTTTTTGTCAACATTGTTCATTAACATACATCTTTTTTCCTTCCTCCTGAAGTTTGTGGACAGTAACTACAGGACTGCACAACCTCCATTTAAGAATATTATAAAGTGAATGTCTTTTAAATCTGCACTTGTTTCACTGTCTCTCAGTCACCCTGATCATCTTGATAACACTTCTTTGAATATATTCCAGTCTAAGTTCATCTTTCACCATTACTGCTCACATGTTCTTTGAGACTAGTTCATGCTTTGAGGTGATCCTTTGGATACAGGAGTGGAAGTCATGAGATGGAATAATGTTGTGTACTGCTCCTCCTGTCATTTGTTTCTTCAGAAATAAATAGCTGATTTTAAAAAAAGGTAGGGTAAATTCACAACTTTTACCATTTGCATGAGCCTTTATTTTTGAATTTTTGTTGAAAATTCTTCCAGTTTAAAGAATGCTGATCTATGCAATAGTATTTCGCTTTCTTTTAGTCTTTGGCCCACAGACACATCACAAAGGTTTGCTGAGCAGATAAGCAGTATTAAAATGACTTAGAAAGACTAAGATGAACATGAAATTAATCAGACAATGCTCTGGGGGAAAATCACGACTAATTTCAGATTTTTCATCTCCCAGAAATCAATTATTATTATGTTTATTGATATTGTACTTGTCATTACTTTGAGTATTTTTGCTATAGTGACAGAGCCTAAGACAAGAAAGAGGTGAGAAAAGATGGACTAAATAACTTAAAGCTTCTTCCTAAGGTATCAGAACTTAGTAACCAGCTATGTGTGAGTCACTAGGTAAGAGTAGTATGAATGATGGGAAGATTTTACATGTGCACACATCTTTTTGATGAAAAAGATTACACAGCTCTACTCACAAGTTGGGTGGAGTGCAGCTAGGACTTAGAGGTGTTTGTGACATCTATAAATTTCATTGATTTTGGCACATGAAAGATTAAGATTGCAAAACACTTTTTGGGAGCAGACATTTAAGTTCTTTTAATGTCCTCCAGCAGGAGTTCACGAATACTTCCCAAGTAAGAATAAAAATCTTCAAGAAATAAATGGAAGATGCTGAAACTTCAGTTTGATAACTATGACAATAATGTAACTCTGAAAATAGGATGATAAATATGCCAGGGCAAAATACAGTGTCGGTGTGAACCAAGGGAAAGATGCTTTCTAAAGGGCCTGGGTCAGGTCCAACAAGTTTTCACTCACAAATGGTGCCAGGTGCCGCACCTCCTTTCTCCCTCTATGAACACCACAAGAGTGGAACACAATAAGTGCTATGGACTGTTTCATCCAGGGAGTTATGCTACCTCATCTGAATTGTTTTCTTTTGAATAATTAAATTTTTCCACTGGAAATTAGTTGGACTCTTTAAACTGTGTAAAAAACTTCAGAATTTGGCATTTTGAAATTAAGACTAATTTAATTTGTGTCAGTAGGGTTCAGGACAAAGAACAGTTAGTGCTACAGTATTACAGTCATGACTTCTCACTAAATCAGGCTTCCCACTTTGCAAACATTAAGTTCAGCTTTGGAATTTAAGAAGAAATTTGACTTTAATCATAAAATATATAAAATATTTCTATGGTTACAGACTGATAACAACCATTATTATGGCAGTCACTGAATACTCCTATAAATCTTGCTAATAAAATCCCAATATTGCAGTCCTCAAATCACAACACAAGAGTTAGTGTTTAACCTTTCCCCAGGATACAAGGTAACTAAAGCCTGCTGCAAGTGAAGATGCACATCTATTAGATTTAGAAATTGTTATTCAATTAAGTTAACATTTTTTGGTTTTAAAAACATTAAATAGATGCCCCAGTGTCACTGGCAGGCTTATGTTCTTGTTTGTCTGTATAATATTTAATTTAGATCATGCCCATACTGTGTGACTGAGATGTGAGAAGTGAAGAAGGGATTATGATCTCATTACAGCTATGACAGAGCCTTCTGCTAACAGGGCTGTATAGAATCTTGGACACAGAAACTCTACCCTCGTAGCTTTTGCCTAGTACCTCTGCATTGTACATTGTAAGTGTTAGTCGAACTGATTGAGAACAGGCTGCCCAGAGAAACTGTGGCTGCCCCATCTCTGGAAATGTTCAAGGCCATGTTGGACGGGGCTTTGAGCAGCCTGGTCTAGTGGAAGGTGTCCCTGCCTGTGTCAGGGGAATGGGCTTTAAGGTTCCTTCCAACCCCAAACCATTCTATGACTGGTACTAGCCTGAGGGATACCATAACCTCGTCTTCATGGGTTGAGTCAACATACTTAAGGAGGACAAGCTCCTTACCTTTGTAGTTGGCAGATCAGACAGCTGTGTGCTTACTTGGCATACTGAATAGAATATTTCAGTTGGAAGGAACCTACAATGATCATTTAGTCCAACTGCCTGACCACTTCAGGGCCAACCAGAAGTTAAAGCATGTTATTAAGGGCATTGTCCAAATGTCTCTTAAGCAGGTTTAGTGACAAATTTTGGGCATTGACCACCTCTCTAGGAAGCCTGTTCAAGTGTTTGATCACCTTCTTAGTAAACAAAAGCTTCCTAGTGTCTAGTCTAGGTCTTCTCTGGCACAGCTTTGAGCAGTTCCCACTTGTCCTATCATAGGATACAAGGGAGAAGAGCTCAGCACCTCTCTCTCCACTTCCCTTCCACATGAAGCTGTTGAGAGCAATGGGGTCACCCTTCAGCTTCCTTTTTGCCAAACTAGACAAACCCAGATTCCTTAGCCACTCCTCAAATCCTTCATCCAGGTAGCTGATAAACCCTTAACTATGTAAACAGTGATTCACTGCAGCACCTCCTATCAGTGCCAGAAGTGGATAACAACTGAAAAATAATCTAAGTTATATATCTTTGATGCTAGCTAGACAATACCTGTAAAATAATGTACTGGGCAGAAAAGTTGTCTTTTCATTGGATCCTTAGATCTCAACCATGAAACAGAGACACTAGTTAAGCTTTGCATTAGGCATGCAAAGTTATAGGAGAGGACAGATTTTCTTCCATATTGTAACAACAGAAAAAATGCCAGAACTGAACATTATCTTGTTTGGTCATCAAAATGTCCCAGTTTTTTGGCTCATGGTTATCTCAGAGGTCAGGAATTTTTGATGACAGAAGAATCCAATTACGATCTGAGCAGAGAATAAGAGAATTAAGAGAAACAGAGAAGGAAAAGCTGTCTGTTTGGGTAGAACAGAATGTTGTGCCAGCCACGTGCAAAGAAGAATGAATATTTTCACCTACCTTTTTTTTTTTAGCACAAACTAACACCATGCAAAGAGTTGTCATGCAGTCACCTGATGACAAGCCATACCTGAGTTTCTAAAAAATCCCCAACAAGCTAAGGACATGTAAAGAGAAGATGTTTAAATGCCCCAAAAGAGCAGATGGCAGAATTGTAGAGGTAAGGTTTTCCCTATTTTTTGGTGAGAAGACAAGTTTCAGTATGAAGAAATGCTAAAGCGGAAGACCTTTTCCGACCTTTGCTTTCTGGGTGGAGGAAGAGCCTACATACACCATAAAGGCAAGGGAGGGAGCCCCAAGACAACTTTTCGAGGCCCTGGAAAGCTGAAGTGGAAGTGCATTGCCAGCTGGGGTGGTTCTTCCCCTGGGGTCTCCACGCAGTTGGGCTGCAGCCAAGGGCGGTGGCTGAGCGCATGTTTCAGGGCGACTTCAGCACCGGCCTCCCAGTGGACAGTTCCCACCCGGGACATGCTTGGCTGGGCTGCGGGCTGGGGGCCAGGGGCCAGCTGCTCTTCTTTGCACAAGCAGAGCAGAAGAGACCACCACGGTGTAATCTGAAAGGAGTGTGCAGGGCATAATTGACCACTCTGATCTGCTATTGTGTATGGGTGAAGCAGGGAGATCACAAGTTTAAAGCTGGACTGATGGTTGTGAGGAAAAATCTGGTTTTCCTCACAAAGAGAGTGAGAAGTACAGGAAACTAGACAAAACCTAAGATTTTCTGGGGCACACTTAAGTAAGAAACATCTTACTGAAAGGAAAGGGCAATGCTTGAGCAGTTGAAAGTGAAAGCATTTTGAGATTAAGCTTATTCTGGGGGGAAGAGAATTAGATTCATCATGTGAAGAGGATGAGGACACAATGGAAAGGGTCTTTTGTATGATCTGTTCCCTCATTCTAATTCATGAGCTTAATATTGCAAACCCTGATTTAGTATTCTTGTCACCATGAGGCTGGGGAGCACTGTTCTAATGGTTTCACCTATAAAAGCTGGGGTGAGGACAGGTCTTCATCTGTACATTCTTCATTACGTGTTATGAGAGATGGCATTTCCTGTGGAAATTGGCAGGAACTAGAGTAAAGGTCAAGCATTCTCTTTCATCAGGATTTCCATAGCTTCTATATATAATCTCTACACAGCCACCATCCTGTAGTGGGTACACAGGGGGAGCTGAATTTGTATATCTAAAAAAATCCAGATTCATTTTACCACCTATAGTGGCTCAAGTAATCTTCCTTCTAGACCCAGTTCAAACCTCCTTGGAGAGCGGGGTCATCTTTCTATACGAATTCCCATAACAAGCTACCAAGTTCTCTCACCCACTGCACACTGCCAGGCTGTGTTTTGATTGCATCTTTCCAATACCTGCCTCAGCTGTCAGGCCCATCCACATGCAACTGGGATGCACATAGAAGGCCAGCTGAGTGTCAATACTGCAGTCGTGCACACTCTCCCTTTCTGGCTCTGAAATCTTTATTGAATTTTCATTCATCATTATGAGGGACTCTTTCAGCACTGCAAAGGTGCAGTTTTGATGCGAGTATATTCAGTCAAAGCAGCTTAAACTCTTAATTTATTGCTTGTTAAACACATTAGCTCTGCTATCCGGGTCACTCTTGCTGAAGTAGTACTGAATAGCTCTCAAAGAAGGCCAGTGCATGAGCCAGAAGTGGAAAGCATGAAAATGGAAAAGTCTACAGACCTTATCTCCTGGCCATGGAAGTAGATGTGCATAGGGACTGTGTGTAGAAGAGCCATGAGACACACTGGTAGATTTCAAAGCCTGTTTCTGATGTAAAGACATGACTGCCCACTTCTAACCCAGATGTCAATTTGCAGGCAGAGCTTCCTCCAAGAATTAGCCCTGGAGAGTAACAATTCCTTTGCCACTGTGGGGTTACTGTTGGAATCCATTTGGCATACACAAAAATACTTCATGGGATTCTAAAGAATGCTTTGGAGACTGTCTCTTAGAAGTATGGTGAATATTACAGCTTTCAATACCATTTTTGTTTTTTTTTTTAATAGAGACCCAGAAGTGAACAAAGGCTCTTGAAGATCTTCACTTTAGGATGAAAAAAAAACACACGTGAACTCTGCCGGTAGAAACCGTGGCTGACAGGGACTGTTGTTGTGTTTTATGTGTGAGCCTTGACAGTGGTGGCAGGGTGGTGAGCAAAGGACACTTATTATTTCCAGCACCCACCTGTGACTATTAAAAAGCAGTGGGAAGCAAACCATTGAGTATATTTAACCATTTATGTGTCATTTAACTTCAGAGCAGTTATGTTTCTTGCTGGCTTGTGATCACTTTTTATTAGTTTCTCCTATTTTGATTTACAAAATGGAGCTAAGTAGAAATAGTTTTAAAGTAATATCATACTAGCACAGGGAAGAGTCACTCCTTGTGTTTTATTTTTGGTTTTACTTCCCTCAAATGCAAGTGACATTAGAGAAGGTTATGAGAATGTCTTTATTTTAATCAGAAATAGCATGGAGTTATTATAAACAGAAATAATACTGTTAGCTCAGGCTGAAAGATATGAAAATGAAAGCTAAAGGCAAAACCACTGGAAAAAAAAAAAGGTTTTAATGTCTGCTTTTGAAATAAAAACCTGCTATTAACAACATAGATGGTTTGTGTTTCTTATTCTGAGTTGACTTTACCACGACAGCATCCCTTTAATTTCAGAAATCGTTAATGAAATTAAAAAGAACAACCTCCTTTAAGAAAGTGTGCTGTAATGCACTTCTTTTCATCATAAGTTTCTAGCTCTACAGTAAATTTGTTTTGGACTGTACAAACCCCTGCTTGACACTTGAACTGTGGCGAAGGTATTTGAGTTTACAGTGCCCTGTTCCCTAGACAGAGGTTACTGCTGTCATGGGGTCATTTGCCTGAGTCACATAAACCATTACACCTACTTTGTGAAACTTCTTCAGATATTTCCTTCTAATGACCATTTACAGTTTCCTTTTTCAAGGCATTGTGTCTATTTCCCTCTTCTTTTCAAAGATACCTTTTCATCATTCTGGGGTCAGTAAACGAATGTGGAACTTTTGCTTCTTCAGATGCTTGAAAATCCTTCAGGTGATTGCTTTCCCTGCTCCAGAGATCTCCTAATTCAGACTTTATACACAAACACAGACACACACACAAATTGATCCTCTTCTTCAATGTCATAAATTTTAATGTAGTTTAACATACTGAGTTGTCACCAATTTGATTTTCTAGGTCAAAGAGTTCAACCTCCTTTAATCACTATGTCCATAGCTCTCCATTGTAATCAAAGAGCTCTTCTGTGCAATTTAAAATGCCTACCATTAAGTTACAATCTTTGCCTCAGCTTTTCCTCCAGTGTTGTCTTGGCTGAACTTATTGCAAGTTTCTGCTTAGGGGTTTAAGGAGCCCTAAGCCAATTTATGTCAAATTTGATGCTGTATAAATATTTGCAATGACTATGAAGGAATCCCATTTTTCTAATAGGAAAAAAGATGACAGCTTGCAATATGTGCTATAAAATACTCTGCTGTGTCTGCAGTTGTTTGGCGGTTTTCTTTTTTCTTCTTTATTTTTTTTTTCTTTCTTTCCAGAGATCTCCTTTATGCTAATCCCCTGGATTTTTGGCTCAAAGGCTTTCTGAAGTAAAGACCATATGAGCAGAAACAGGCTTTGCCAAAGTCGCTGGATATACTACAACATAGTGATCTTCCAAGTAGTTTGGAATGGAGTAGCTTGGGCACTAAAAGAAAGCTAGCTTCATTTCACTCTGGTTTGTCTGGCATATAGCTAAGATTTCGTAATGCAGGTGACTTCTCTAGAGGGTTTGATGGATAATAAGCTGAGATTCAGTTCATGCTGAGTTTAACAACTCTGGGCCCAGTTCTGGATCAGCCTGTCTGAGCTTGAAGCTGGTGTCTTTGGAGTCTTCAATCTCCTGTGCACTGCTGATACACTAAGAGTAATTTGACTCCCATCCTTTGAAGCTAAATGTAAGTCACAAAAATCTTTTGTGTATATCAAAGTGAATTGATGTTTGCAGATAGGCAGACAGTGAGAGTTCACAGTAGAAGGGCCAGGTAGAAGGTTCAAGGCCAGGTTGTATGGGGATCTGCGAAACCTGGTCTAGTGGAAAATGTCCCTGACCTTGGACATGGGGTTGGTACTAGATGATCTTTAAGGTCCTTTCCAACCCAAACCATTCTATAAGGAGATGTTTCATCTCTTTGTATAGCTTTTACAAGAGCCAGAAACACTAGAAACCATTAAGCAAGAGAGGGACAGAAACCTTTTTGACCTGATTTTGTTCCATGAGAATTTTGCAAAGCAGCATGTATAGGAGATTTATATACATAACACTGTATTTGTCTTTTATGGGAACTAATAAGCATCACAAATACTTTTGTAAGTTTTTTTGTTTGTTTGTTTGGTTTTTATTTTTAATACCATTTAGAATGGGTATCCTTCCATCACAAGTTTCAAAAACAGAGCAGCTATGCCAGTTGTATAAATTTAATTGAGAATCCAGTAATAATCCCTGAAAATCTTAGGGTAAAGCTTGTCATGCTGTTGAAGAAAAGAACCAAACTCCAAGTGATATTGGGTGGTCTAGACTTCCATTTTTAATGAACAAGGCATGGAACAAAATGCATGATATAATTTTTCCAGCTGTATCTGTCCAGCTGTATCATTCTAAAATACATTTTCGTCATTTTTAACTAGTATGATACCCTGGAATTTAGAATACAAATAAGATTTCTGTGATATGGAGTCCAAACCCCACACGTAACAGCACAGTATATCTTCATTAACAAGAAACATTTCTGTTGATTTCATTTTGCAATGTTTCATGTTACACATAACAAATATGTATGGTCACCTAAATGAATTATTGCAATTCAATTTGGAATGATTGCATAAGGTTATTGTATTATCTCTAGGATGCCCTAGTCTCTGGGTGTCAAAACTGTTTTTATTTAATGGAATAACATGGCAAAGTTAATCAGAGTAGGTTAACCTCTATGGGACTCAAGGTCACAAACACTCAGTTGCAGCTGTAAATGGGGAGCTTGAATTCTTTATTTATTTCTGGTTTTTTGATTTGGAAAAAACATTTATGAGAGACAAAAAGACAAACTGGGAAAAAGACTCACTCCTAGTGAAAGTCTTATTGGGATTTACAGCAGGAAATCTTTTTTTCTGCAGAAAAATCCTGAAAGGTAATTATCATTAGGAGGAAAAGTTGTACTACAATCAAGTCTTTCCCAGAAAATTCCTCATTTTGGCATCTGTCTGAGATTTTACATCACCTTTGAAGGAAATGAAACAAGTGTTTTTAAGAATACCATCAGTGTTATGCTAAGATTGCAACATACTGTGCTAGTCTTCTAATTTTTTCACCAATACTTTGCTTTTATTTTTTTGTCCTGTTTATTTCATCTAGCTTTTTCTCTCATGACAGGCTAATGTTTTTAATTCACTGAGTCAGGAATTGCCTTTTGTGTCTGTGTGGCTGCACAGCCTGCCTAGGTAGGGTCTGCTAAGGTTGCTGGAACAGAAAGCTGAGTGAGTAACTCAAGTTAAGTAACAAGTTGAGTGTGCGCAGCAGGAAAAAAAGCAGTTCCACAAAGACAATAAACTGCCTGTTCAGAGGGCCTTAAGAAATAAATCTGATCTGCAGAGTTTTTAGAGGGCATGTCACTGTGCATGTCAAACACAATGTTGCTTGGTAACAGAGAAGGCGAAAACCCAAAAGATCATCTGAAACACAGCCTACAAACTGAAGCAGATATCTGCAAAGTGCCTTTGCTCCTAGCTGATCTCCCTAGCATCATCCTCTTGGCTTTTCATACTGTGTTGGCTAGACAATGATGGGGAAAAGGACCATGCAAAAAAAGTTGCTCTCTGTTTCACATAACAGTTTTTTTCAGGTAAATCATTTCCCATCTCCCTGTAGATGAATCTCACTTTGATCCCCAAAACATCATCATTGTCATAGTTAGAACAACAGTTCATCTTAGCTTGCTATTTTGTCTTTTGAGAGCCACCAGTAGCAAACACTTAAGGAAGGATGTCAGAGAGAGTGAGTGGATAGGGCAATACCTCTCTGGCATATCTATCCTCCCATCATCTGGGATCATCCTGGTCATGTGTCCCCCACTCCAAACCAACCAGCTGGGTTTGCCTTGTTCTGTGCATAGTTTGTTGAACAGAAACCAACAAAGTGCTTCTTGTTCAGACTCAGGCGCTGTCTCTGCCAAGTCTGCAGCTGTGGTACAGCCTCCCCTCTCCAAAGCCACAGAGTTTTGGGTAACCATCAATACCGAGTCCTCAGCTGATGACAATAAATAGACACAGAATCCCTGAGCTCTCTTGCAAACAAAACGGAGCTGCTGCATGTCACTGTCTTGCAACAAATGATTTCCGTTCACCCAGAGTTTTGACTGAATTTCGATCACAGGCTTAAAGAGTCAGCCTTGGTTTACTCAAGGGAACAGGGCTGTTTTCAGTGGTCAGCAAAAGGAAGGCCTATACTGCTCATTAATATTTTAAAAAGCCAAACAGCAAAATGACATAATGAATGATGTATTGTCTCCATTCCCCCTACGTTAAGACGAAGCAATTGTGGGGTTTCTAGCTGACAGTCGATTAAAGGAAAGATCCCTCAGATACCAGCAGTGCTTCTGTGATCACATTTATTTCCCCTAGAACTGGTGGCTGGATCTTGTACTGATTTTCTTCACTCTGGCTGCCTAGGAGCCAGTTTTATTCTGCCTAGCCTTCAAACCTCTTGGAAGTGTGTATTAGCCCTGCCTTTAGAGAACAGATGTTGTTTTCATTGCTAAGGCTGTGATGTTTTGAATTAGAGTCCCTATATAGAATAGTAAATTCTCATCCAAAAACTTGCCTATGGATGATGCTGGTGACAGGATCTGTGCTTGAACAGCGCCTAGCTAGGGCTCTCCACGCTACAAGCTCAGCCCCAATAAGCCTGAGTTGGCCTGCCCATGCAGCCCTCAGCTGCACTAACTGTTGTGGAGGGTGCAGTCCCAAGGTCCCTTCACTGTTGCACATTAGGCAACTCCGATGTTACTCAACTCTCCTTCACTCACATAATGACTTCTAGAACCCTAAATCTAGATTCTTTCATAAATGGTATTCTGCATCTTTCTGTACCTTTAAGTACCTAGTTATATTCATGCAGAATCTAACTGGCTGAGAAGATAAAAGCACTTAATGCTCAGGTTAGAGGGTTTTTCTGCATGTGTTCGCCATGAGGTCTTCTATGATGGAAAATATTAGTGAGAATGATTTAATATCAAATATATGTCTCTGAAGCCACAAATTTAAGTATTTCCCAATTTTCTTTATAAAGTGTGGTCTAGTAGGCAATCACCTCTTCTGTCATAGTAATATAGGGACTACTTCTTATATGCAAGTATAGACTCTGAATATATAACATTTTTACAGAATGAAAATATTGGCTTTGAATTCTTGAAGTGATACTGACATTGTTATGGTAGATGCAGGAGCCTGACACTTCTACATTTGCTTGGTCATTGTGATATATATGGTTAGACATTAAGACAAATGTTTCACACAATTTGAAGGATATTAACGCAATACAATAGTTGATGACTGAAACCCACAGCACACGGATGATGGCACAGAGACCAAATGGAGACGAGTCTCAACTATCCTGGTGTCCACCAGTGTGAGGGCATGTATGAGTGTGATTCCACCTTAGAGTTCCTGCAGAACCTCCTCCACTGACCTTGCTCATTGGTGTGCCTTGCACAGTACTATGAACCACTTCACTGTTCAGTTGACAAAGCTGTTATTTTGGTCTCAGTTTTAAAAGGTGATTTCTCACTTAACCTAAGATCTCATAAAGGGTTCATCTTTAGGAGTTAAACACCTATAGGAGTAATAAAAGTTCTGATTGTCTATTGGTGCTAGTCAAGTAAAAAGGGATTTTATTTTTTGGTGATAAAATATGTATTCATGGTTTTAATTACTAACTTTTCAGGGACTGCATTATGGAAGTAGTTATTAGATGCCACTTAAGAATGCAGATGCACATTTGACACTCAGAGCAGATAGATTTTAGGTGCTTGGTGATTAGACTACTGCTCTGAGAATATTTCCTGGGGACAGAGAGTCTGTGGAAAAAAAGATGCGGATGTAATGCACATTTCTTTGTCACCTTAATTGTGAGGAGGCAATGAGCACTTCATAGCACTAAGTTACACCTTGTTGGTAAAACCTCAGGCAAACATGTGAAATACAGTAAGAAGGAAAGGAAGTTATTTGTGAAAAATGGTACCAGGATTTTTCTATTAAGAGAAAGCCAAAAGATTACGAATGGATACAAATGAACTTAATCAAGGCAGGTTGTTTTTCTGGTAAAATAAGTTAAAAAAAAAAAAAAAGAAAAAAAAAGAAAAATTGGCATAAGTCAGCAAGGTAATAGAAATGTCAGCACCAGGTGGAGATTGAGTATAGAGAGGGAACTAATGGAGTGGGGGTTTAGCCTTAGTCTCCTCAGAAAATAAAAATCTAAATTTGAAATTATGCTCATTTATTAATTGAATTTTGTAAGATGCTTATAAAGTCTGGTCCTATTTGTTGGAGAGATTTGTCCTAAACTACTTTTATTTCCTTACTGGAAGTAAGAAGGAGAGTAAACTGTCATCTCGTTATTATAATTAACCCCCTTTTCATAGGTATTCTCTGTGTGCACATATAGTACACAACAGAAAAAAAACAAACTTCTTAGGGAATGTGCTAGACAACTGCAGATACATATCTGTTAATGACAACAGCTTGTATTGCAGCTGATGCATAGATACTTTTTCTCGTCCTCTAAAGTTTTTGTGTGACCACAGTGAAGTTTGGAAGCAGGCTGGCTAAGAGTTTTACTTATTAGTGAATTGCTCCTGTCTTTCACTGGAAGAAAGCTCCACAGAGATCAGAGGTTTGGATCAGACTCATCTGTGGCCTGGAAATCCCCATCTCTTTGGACTGCATGAATTTTTATTCATGAATCTAGATTCAGCTTCTTTCCAAAAATATAAACCGAAAAACAAAACTAGTTTTTATTCGAAGGGATTAAAGAATGATGAATTGCAAATGAAAATATTGCTAAAACCTGTGGATCCTGTAGTTGTCCTTATATAGACATGATACTGGGTGTTGACAAAGTAAACATTCTTCCTCACACCAAAAAACCCACCCAAAGTTGAAAATGGCTTCCTTCGTAGAAATGTAATCTATATTGAATTTCTGCTTTTCTTCAGACTGGCATCTCTGTTTTTTTTTTTTCTTTCCCACCATGTTTATTATCTCTGTCACCACAGATTCTTCTCAGCTCTTCCATTCCTTTTGTTTTAATCCTGGAAATCTCCATTATGCTCCCATTACTTCTTCCATCGGTTAAGAAGAGAGAACTATGTGAAATTCCAGTGGATGAAAAGATGGATGTCTTTGTTCCAGTGTATTTCCTGAGAAATGAATGAAAAGCTTCATTGGGAGGATAAATTGACCAATTAGTAAACATAATGCTTAGAACACTTTTAAGATTACAGACTCTGTAATCTGACGGGAACCGCTCCATCTCAAAACAGGAACATGATGGAATTCTAATTATTCTACATTTGGAAGAATTGATAAATTAAACTGTTCATCCCCAAAATATGCAGAGTATCTAACAGGCATCTGATCCTGAATTTCAAATCAATAGGGTTTAATATTTCACTAGCAACCATACATCTGAAAATCAATGCTGTCAGGGTTAGTAATATTCTCCTACAGAAGCAATAGTTACAAGTCAAGGAGACTGAAGGCAAACTTTCAGGGACAAACTAATGTAAGCTGTTCCAAAAATCTTATCTGCTTGTTTAAAGAAATAAAAACTATTTTACATATTGATTTTAAAATTTTAGATCTTTATTTTCTAACCAATAGAGCAAAGTAGAGCCATTGCAAAACAAGGGAAAAAACAAGAGGCACAGTTAAACATTTGCAGTAACTTGTAATATATAGACTTCTCTGGAAAGGATCTGCTCAGATCCATATTGATATTTACTGCTCGAAAAAACAACCTTGTATAGATATTCAAAACATGTTGTATTGACTAGTACATGCCCATACAATGTAAAACTTTTCTGTGAAACATTGCCATGAAAATGGGTGAAGTATCCAAGGGTCCCTAAGTCTGTACCTTTCTTCAGGCTGTCCTCCTTACAGCCCAGGCATGTCTTTGGTGAGACTTCTCTCCACAACCCCTCTCCTTTAATGTGCACCTTCCATACCCACCATACAAGAGATGGATTTCAACAGCAGTGGAATGTTTTAGTGTGTGTAGAAGGGGCATTGACATGGTGTGATAGGCTGATCCCAAACACTATTCCACCAGTCCAAAACAAAGCTTTCTGGAATGTTTTCTTAATGTCTGGCACTAGCATGTTGTGAAGATTAGGTAGGATTTGCTACTGAGTGCACATCATTTTAGAGCTTGAATGAGCCTGGAATTGAAGGATTAACTTTTTCATGTGTTTTGGCCAAAAGATGAGATCACTGTAGAAGATCCAGCAGGATACTAAAGAAGAGTGCTGTAGAAATGCAGAGCCTAGAAAGCTAAGAACTGTATTACAGCAGGTGCTTCAGCTACTTAGATATATTTCTTAAACACCGTATTCTGGACTGTTGCAAGTCCTCAGAGAGATGATAACTTGCATCTCTGTCATTCTTATTTTCAGATGCTGAACTCTCTGAATTATTCCCAGAGAGCAAAGACGAGCTTCAGGACTCATCCACTTCTTGTTTTCAAAATGACAGAATGCCCATCTCTGGTGGTAACAAAGAAGCTTTGAGAAATGACCATTTGGTTATATTTCTTCAGTAACTATTCTGGGGTCACTGCAGTTCATTTGATTAGGTTTTGGTTTTTTTTTTTTTTTTTGAGTGTGTGTGATGTTTTATTGTTTTATTTGATATTTTTAAAAAGCTCTTAAAAATAGACAGTTTACAAATTAGCCACTCTTCTGCTGACTTCTGAATGACAAATAACTAGGCTTCATTAACCTAAGGAGGGAACACAAATAAGGCAGCCTTGTTTGGAGAATATTATATATTTGACCTCTCCAGTACAATGTAAATAAGGTTTGCTCAACCGCAAATTATTCCTAGTTTGAGAAATTTCATTTCATGGGTTTCAGCTTATTTTTACATTTAGAATACCCTTAAACTTGATCCTACAACCAGACACCACTATCAGAGGTAGTATGCACATCCTTATCTTCATTTGGGGCTCTCTTGCAGTCTGTGCCTGTGCTGTTCCAAACAGTACGAGAATTTCTTCCTCACAGTCCCTATTTCCCAGAAATTGTAAGGTGAGGCAAAGCCCACATCAAGAAAAATTCGAAAATCTTACTCATGGTAAGAGTTTTCCTGAACTCTCACCCTCATTTCCCCACATGAACAGCGTTGTCTTTTTCTTTGCTGGTCAAAAAGAAAGACAAGGTTACAGGTCAAAAGGTGCATATCCCTCCCACTGCCTGCCAGTGGCTGTGAGCACTATTTCTCATTGTTGTCATGGCTGTGATGTTTAGAACTATTTTGCTAATGTGACTGTTGCAACAATATCATCACAGGGTTTGTAACAACCTAGATATCAGACAAAATAAAATAAAAAGATAAAAGACAGTAAACAATAAACAAGCTTGGTTCTTTCCTTGCTTTGCTTCATTTACTGTGTTTCATTCTTTCAGCTTCCTTCTCAGCTCATAAGTCTTCTGTTTAGCCTGGAAACTTCAAGGCTCATCTGCAGCTAACTGACTGCGACTGTGGTCTGCTAGAGAACAGATAGCATAAGCATATTAATGGCCATGCGGTACTTTCCCCCTGGGAAAAGCCGTTTTTAATATATGTATATTAATAATAATGACCTATTTGTATCCTTGTAGAAAGATATGATAGTCATGATGATTTTGGACATTGTTACATTATGTTTCCAGTTGCAGAGGTAAAAAAATGCAATCATACCTACCTCTATATGCTTATCCTGTGTTAGGCAGTACTCAAAGGAGAAGTACAATGCTATTGCTGAGTCTAAAGGTGGAGAGCACAGAAGACAGTTCACTGAATGATGGAGAGATGCAAGAATAAGTCAAATAAAGGAAAGACTATGTCAAGAAAATACTGCCATATAGCTGTCCTGGGTTCAGCAGTAGCAGTCATTTTTCTCTTTCTTGGTAGCTGGTGCAGCGCAGTGTTTTGACTTTCGGCTCGGGAACAGAGCTGGTAACAGTGATGTTTTGGTTTGGCCAAGGACTTTGTGAGCCTCATGCTCTGCCAGGGGGGAGGGGAAGCCAGGAGGAAGCAGAGACAGGACACCTGACCCAAACTGACCAAAGAGGTATTCCATACCATAGCACGTCATGCCCAGGATGTAAGGGGAGTTAGCTGGAAGGGCTGGGAGACTGCGGGGTTGGAGGAGGTATGGGTTGGTGTTTGGTCGGGCTGGGGGGGCGAGTTATCGGTCGGCTGGTGGTGAGGTGATGTATTCTCTTCCCTTGTTATTTCCTTTATCATTGTTATTACTGGTGGTAGCAGTAGTGGTTTGTGTTATACCTTAGTTACTAAACTGTTCTTACCTCAGCCCGTGGGAGTTGCATTCTTTTCGATTCTCCTTTCTGGGAGTAGGGGGAGGGAAAGAAGGGGGGGAGTGAGTGAACGAGTTTCCTGACTGGGTTTAAACCATGACAATGTCTCATCTGTCTCGTAATGTGTAATGACTGTAGTGTTTGGGCCTCATTCATTCATGAGAAGTTAACAGAGTGACTGCACTTGTAAGCCAAAGCATACTAGGTGGTTCCTGAACACTGAAGTACAATTATCCACAACTGTAAAGCCTGATTGCTGGCATCTTTTCAACTTGGTTCATTATCTGTTTTCCAGTCAATTCATAGCCACAGCTCAGAATTAGCATGGGAAGGGCAATGTTCCTACCTTCTAGTAGACATGAAGCTCTGCCTCTTCTGCACTGGCTTCCTGGTATGGGCCCCAACACCCTCCCAAGAGGCCTGTTAATCTCCTCACACACCTCCCACTAATGCCCTCACTCAGTGTCCAACAAAACCTTTGTGCCATGCTATAGAATGACCACGAGATGGTGGAATTCAGGATCTTGTGTGGTAGGACTAGTAGAATAGCAAGTAGAATTGTAATCCTGGACTTCAGCAGGGCAAACTTTGGCCTTTTCAAGCAATTGCTAGGGGAAATCCCATGGGCAAGGCTGTTTGAAGGTAAAGGGGCCCAAGATAGTTGGTTGGCATTCAAGGATTGCTTTTTCCGAGCTCAAGATCGGAGCATCCCGACACATAGGAAGTCAAAGAAGAGGGCCAGGAGACCTGCGTGGCTGAATAGGGAATTGCTGGGTATGCTCAAGTGGAAGAGGAGAGTTTACAGGTCATGGAAGGAGGGGCTGGCCACTTGGGAGGAATATAAGACTGCTGCTAGAGGATGTAGGAAGGCAGCTAGGATGACTAAGGCCTCCTTAGAATTAAACCTGGTGAGAAGGGTCAAGGACAGCAAAAAGAACTTTTTCAAATACATGGCAGACAAAATTAACACCAGAGGCAATGTAGGCCACTGATGAACAGGATGGGTGCCCTGGTGACAGAAGATACAGAGATGGCAGAGTTACTGAATGCCTTCTTTGTCTGTCTACTCTGCTGCAGGCAGTCCTGAAGAGCCCTGTACCCCTGAGACCTTAGATGAAGTCAGGTCAACGGAGCGGTTTGCCTTAGTCGATGAGGAATGGGTTAGAGACCAGTTGAGCAATCTGGACATCCATAAATCCATGGGTCCAGATGGGATGCACCTGCGGGTGCTGAGGGAACTGGCGGAAGTCATTGCTAGACCACTCTCCATCATCTTTACCAAGTCTTGGGAAACGGGAGAGGTGCCTGAGGACTGGAGGAAAGGGAATGTCACTCCAGTCTTCAAAAAGGGCAAGAAGAGGACCCGGGTAACTAAAGACCGGTCAGCCTTACCTCCGTCCCTGGGGAACTGATGGAACACCTCGTCCTTGGTGCCATCTTAAGGCATATCAAGGATAAGAGGGTTATGAGGGGCAGTCAACATGGCTTCACCAAGGGGAAATCATGTTTGACCAATCTCTTAGCCTTTCATGAGGAAATAACACGGTGGATGGATGATGGCAGAGCGGTGGATGTGGTCTACCTTGACTTCAGCAAAGCATTTGACACAGTCTCCCACAGCATCCTCGCAGCTAAATTGAGGAAGTGTGGTCTGGATGATCAGGTAGTGAGGTGGACTGTGAACTGGCTGAAGGAGAGAAGCCAGAGAGTTGTAGTCTATGGGGCGGAGTCTAGTTGGAGGCCTGTAACTAGTGGAGTGCCTCAAGGGTCAGTACTGGGACCGGTATTATTTAATATATTCATCAATGATTTAGATGAGGGAATTGAGTGTACTATCAGCAAGTTTGCTGATGACACTAAGCTGGGAGGAGTGGCTGACACACCAGAGGGCTGTGCTGCCATCCAGCGAGATCTGGACAGGCTGGAGAGTTGCGCAGGGAATAACTTAATGAAACATAACAAGGGAAAGTGTAGTCCTGCATCTGGGCAGGAACAACCCCAGGTTCCAGAATAGGTTGGGGAGCAACCTGTTAGAGAGCAGTGTAGGGGAGAGGGACCTGGGGGTCCTAGTGGACGACAGGATGACCATGAGCCAACACTGTGCCCTTGTGGCCAAGAAGGCCAATGGCATCCTGGGGTGTATTAGAAGGGGGTGGTTAGTAGGTCGAGAGAGGTCCTCCTTCCCCTCTACTCTGCCCTGGTGAGACCCCATCTGGAATATTGTGTCCAGTTCTGGGCCCCTCAGTTCAAGAAGGACAGGGACCTGCTGGAGAGAGTCCAGCGCAGGGCAACTAAGATGATTAAGGGAGTGGAGCATCTCCCTTATGAGGAAAGACTGAGGGAGCTGGGTCTCTATAGTTTGGAGAAGAGGAGACTGAGGGGTGACCTTATTAGTGTATATAAATATATAAAGGGGAAGTGTCACAAGGATGGAGCCAGGCTCTACTCAGTGGCAAACAATGATAGGACAAGGGGTAATGGGTACAAACTGGAACACAAGAGGTTCCACTTAAACTTGAGAAGAAACTTCTCAGTGAGGGTGACGGAACACTGGAACAGGCTGCCCAGGGAGGTTGTGGAGTCTCCTTCCCTGGAGACATTCAAAACCCGCCTGGACACATTCCTGTGTAACATTATCTAGGTGTTCCTGCTCCGGCAGGGGGATAGGACTAGATGATCTTTTGAGGTCCCTTCCAATCTCTAACATACTGTGATACTGTGATACTGTGACCACTCTCACCCTGTTTTGGACCTCAGATAAACTAACAAACAAAAGCAAATATTCTAGTGACTGGACACTGGGGCAGGTACACACAGTCCTGTTAATGGCAACTGTCTGACCATGCCTGATGAGGGACAGGGGAGGATCACAAGGACTGATCTCTGCCCAGATTTGCATTGTTTTGCACAATGAGGTTAGCCAAGCAGGTGACTACAAGAGCATCACCTGATGTGGGTGTGCCATAAAAAATAAACATCAATGGACTATATAAACAGAGCAGGAGAAGAAGTCCTTCAAATGACTCCTCTTCCCTTAATCACCTTCAGTTTTCCAGACTGAGCTAGTCTGTCTTGAACATGAAGGTCATTGGAGATTATAACTCACTAAAAGACCAAAATGTTGCCATAAGAATTTTAGATCTTTTCTGGTAGTGTTTCTCCTCATACATGTTTGGATCACACCTGCCTTTCCACAGACACATCAGCTGGGTGATTTGCAGTTAAATAGCTAATATGTCAAGGTCTCTCATCTGTGTCTTTTCTAACTGACAAGCTCATGATTCTTATCTGAGTCTCTTGGTTTTGGTGTTTACTAATTTTCCTTTTTGTTTGGTTTACAAATCTGATCACTAAATTTCATCTTAACATGGCTACTGTCAAGATAATCCAGTTCTCCCTGGAGAATGTGCTAACCCTCTTACCATTATGTTACTAGCAAATATGTTATATTTTATACCAGTCATTAATGAATAGCAGAGAAGATTGTCTCAGGCTGGACCCTTGTTACATCTCTAGTAATCTCCTAGCTATCCAAACACTCTTCTTTCAGCAGAGTTCGTTATCAGCTCTCTTTAACTAGTTTCTTATGGTTCTCTAATAATCTTTATCTTCTCCTGTTACCTAATAACTTCCCAAACAGCACCAAAGCAAATGTCTTACTGAAATATGAATAGATCTAGCAGACTCCATTGTCTTAAAACTGAATAAATCAGTCATCACGTTATGTGAAAGGTATTAGATTAGTCTGGAATGATAAACTTTTCAAAAACCATGTTGATTTAATAGCAGTTTCTATTTTTGTCCAAGATTCTAATCATTCTTTCCTTCAAAATTTGTTTTAAAGCTTTACGTGCTGCACAGGTCAGACTAACGAGCCCAGAGTTACCTAAGTTAGAAGGGGGGAAACTCCTTAAGTGATGCATTTGTTACTTTCTGAAGATTTCCTAAGATCAATGATTTGACAGTTTTATTGAAAACTTTACCTAACAATGTTCAACTGTATGAAGTTTCACCAGTCTCTTCCTGCTGTATTCTGGGATGAACACTGCAATGTCTCCAGTTGGAGGAAGTGAAGATCTTTGTTTCTTGCTTTCATCTCAATGAGTAGCCATTTCTTCCTGTACCTTCATTCTCATTAGCTAGCTTTCATTTTCCAGTTTCCTGTATTCAATGATCCCTACTGAATGTGAGGCAAATTATTAGTTTAGTTTGGGTTTTGTTTTTTTTCTCCATTACTTTTAATCCTTAATCCATCCTCAACATTGCGAGTAGCTCTGCCTCTCTCCCCATCATCCTTCACTCCTATTTATATAACTGAAGAAGGTTTTGCTGTTCTCCTTCCCTTCACAAAATTGAACTAAACTTGGATTTTGGCAGCTTTCTCTTCCCTGTGCTTCCTGACCTCCAGGATGCAGCTGTTTCTGCTTCAGTTTCTTTTTCCCATCCTTGCCCGAGGGCTGTTCTTGTGCAGTGAAACACATATGCCCTGTGTTGGGCTCTTTGCTGTTTCATGTGCAATCCCCGTGCTCTCAGAAGAAGGAAGTGTGGTTGGATTTCTCCACTTTGCTATTGCTCATCCTGCTTACATGATGTTAGGTCATGTCAGGTTTATACTGATGCAACAGAAAGCAACTATTTTCCAAAAACAAAGCATAACCCTTGTAAGCATGTTCATCTCAGAAATTTCTTACTCAAGCCCTGACACTGACTTCTTTGCTTAAAATGATAACATGTTATTTCAGGTGTGTGACTTAGGTAATTGTATACATATGTGGAATACTGGGATAGAAGCTGTTCAAGCCAATCTGAGTTTCAAACCTTAGAGGAAGAATTAAGGAGTCAGGCTCCATTTTCACTGTGCATTAACATTTTCTTTTTTATTTTTTCCAGAGGTGGGAACTTTTCCACCAGTGTAGTCCAGGCTGAAGCCCAGCAGAACCTTTTTTTTCTTCTTGGGGCAGATCAAGGACAATTCTACAGGGGTTAGCAGAGTCAAAGGTACGTTAAAGTGTTACCATGAGAGAAAACCAAAGCACAGCAGAATGCAACATTTTAAAAGAGCCTTTTTAAAACCTACTTTTTTTTTAAGGACCTTTCCTAGACATAGCGTTTTAAAGCAAGTCCTAGCAGAAAGAGGTAGGGTGTGGACTTCAGAAGAATGCAAATTGTCCTTTCAATTATTGTGGTTGTGGCTGGGCTGGAAGAGACAATATCTGTCTTAGTACAGTTACTGTGTCTTCTGGTTTGACTCCATTTTGGATTAGCAGCCCTTTTGACATATTCAGAAACATTCTACTTTGGAGGCATTATTTAGTAACAAAGTACTGTCTGGAATGTGTTTTGTAGACTCAGAGGGTGAAAAGTTATCTCACATAAAATCTTCCTTCATTTAGAGATACACCCAAGCATACAAGCACCAACTGGCATTCTCTTATTGATCCACAGGTTTCCCTTTCCACAGTGGTTACCAACCATGTCCTTTGCTGCTAACCCCATGTCATCTGTGGCTAGAAAATGAAGACACCCAAGTGTGCTATTGTCAGTCCCAGTCAGACTGTAACATGGGAGCCTGTGGAAGCCTAAGTCCGCAAGCTTCTGATGACCAGGCAGCAAGATGACAAAATGAATTTCTATGATGCAAAAATTAGATCTGATTGATAGGAACATACTTATAAAATGTCATATCTTATAGATGTGGAAGGACCATAGTGCCAGTGATAAAGCGAGATTGGCCAGGTCTGACAAACGTGCATTGGAGCTGCATTATTGACAGTGGGGGATAGTATTGATTGAGCTGCCAAGCTTATCATATTACACAATTATGGTATTAGATTTGCATTTTTAATTCTTTTAGAAGAAATTGGCCCAAGGCAATTACAAGAGAGAAATGCTGTGATGGAGCCTGCTGGTCCAGAATCATAGAATCTTAAGCTTTTAGGAAGAAGCAGCCACTGTCAAAGAAAAATTTTGCCTTCCAGAACCATGACAAGGAAACAATGGAAACACAAAACCAATAAAGCTTTAAAGGATTTGTTCACAACAGGGTTGTCTCAGGAGACAATAAGGCAAAAACAGATGACCATTAAACCTGGGCTAATAAAGATGAGATCTATGGGCTATTTGATTTTTACAGATCACAACACCCATAGATATGCAGCCTATAGAGTCCCTAAGAGTTCACACAATGTCCTCTCTTTCTTACAGCACAGTATGCAAAGGGGTTTCCAAATTCTAGACCTCATCTCGTTGCAGAAGTCACCCAAGTTACTAGCTAGACATGTAGCTCTTTTGCAAGCCAGTGACTCGTGCTCAGTACAATGGATGAGTTGGACATCATAATCTCTTCTCCTCACTGCTCACAGCATGAAGTGGTTGTAAGAGTTAGTTCTCCTGGGATTTTCTCCTCCAAGGAAATTTCTTAAGGACAATCTATTGGTCCAACCCTCTCTTGGCTCACTGCAGGTCTTGTGAATTGGACATGAGACTCCTGTGTCTTTGCTGTTGCACCAGTGAAAAAGACCCTGTTCGTTTTCACTGTTGCTAAATGGAAAGAATAAGGTTTTCAAAGTGTCTCAAGACCAGCAGATGAAATGGTCTGAGTGTTAGGGTTTTGGATTATGTATTTCCTTTTTGGAATACCTGAGTTTTGAAGAAAATTTCTGTGCTGAGGAAGATAAACAGTTTAATCAATGTTATATTAAATGATTCCTCACTCTCTCCAGTCCCAGCTTATCTGCACCAAGCTAGCTCTTTGACTTGTTAACAGCCAAACTTCTGATTTTGAGCTACTGGATGATTTGCATTCAGGGACCACTTTTCATGTTTTCTGGAGACAAGAAATATGAGAGCCTTATGATCTTGTAAAGGCTGGAAAATTTCAATGGTAAATTTTCCTTTCTCAGATCTACAAAAAGGCAGCAAATACTTATTTGGAAGAACAGCCAAGTCAGCAAAATCCTTAAGGTATAAAGGAAAACAAAAACAGATAAAATAAGTATGCAAACTTGCTTTAGAGCTTGATATAATTTTTGTTAGGGTCAGACTTGAGCTGCCAAGGTGAGACCCAGAAGGTTCCCACAGCTTAGGGGTAGTGTCCACAGCTGGGCTATGGCTCTGGCCCACCCTTAACATCGTAGAAAACCTGACAGAGGTATGTCTTTGTAGATCTAGTGAGTCATCAGTGGTTTGAAACAGAAGCAGGAAGCTGGGTTTAGGGTGAGAAAAGGGGCAGGCATGTCAGAGGGATCCCTGGCCTCTCTCCAGCCCTCTGAAACGTCTGCACTAGGCAGAGGGCCTGGGGAGCTATGTCTTGTGCTCACTGGCGGGCCCAGTGAACACTCCCAAGCTGCTCAGTACTTACTAAAGCTAATGTGCTTCTGAGTCGTTATGCTTGTGTGATACTGTGTGTGTGACTGTGGAGTTAGTGTGAGGAGGGGTTGTTGTTACAGATTAAATGAGTCTTCTAACATGGTCAATAGCTTCGATATTTAATGCTGAGATATTGTCCAAAGGATTGGTCAAGGCTTCTGGGTTGTGCTGGTAACAGTTCTGTTCTCCCAATTACAGGAACAAGCACTCTAAATACCCTAAATAAATGCTCTGGAAGAAGCTTTTGTTAGGATCAAAAGAAAGGTGTTACTGAAGTACTTCATAGTGCTGCACCACTGCTATTACAGGCAACTCCTCAAGATAAGGGACAAAGTATATATGACAGCAATATATAACAGAGGTAATTTGGAAGACAATGTAAAAATCAATGCTCTACCAGTTCAATTTTTATTCACTGTTATGACTGAGAAAAAAGGAAGAACTTTTAGAACACATCATACTTTAATACAGAGATGACTTAGACTGGGGAGTGGGTGGGGCAGTGCATTGTGATTAATGAGCTTTATGGTCAGCCTTTCATGGCATATTAGTCTGTTTACCCTTTGGTTTGCATGAGTGTTTCAAAGAGCAGCATGGTGGAAGAACACATTTAAAATAACTCTGATTGTTAAGGGACAAATAAAGGTCCCAGGCATTCAGGAGAAACGGAAGTCCCTGAAACTTACACAATGCTTTCTTTTCCCTTACTGATTTTTTTTTTTCCCCAGTTGATGGCATCCTTTTCTTACGGGTATGTTAACTACTATCACTGTACTGATATACTTTCTAGAGATGGCAACTTGAAAAATATCTAATGTCTGTATATTATACATTTTCCAAAATGTAATAAGCTCCTGGTCCAAATATTTAAGCTTTGAATTGTGCAGGACTTGTGTGGAACAATAGGGTTTATGGTCTTTCTTAAACCATGATCCTTTCTATCCTTTCTAAGCAATGTGATTTTCTTTTGCAGGTACAGCATAGATATTACACATTGCAGAACTGGTTTCTGTTGTCAAGTACACTGAACTTTGCAAAAAAAAAAAAATGGAATCAGCAGATCATAATGGATAAACAGCTATGATTGCCCATCAACACGTATCATCTAATGATTTCTCCTGTATCAACTCAGCTATCATAGCATTTTGAGAAGAGTAATTAAAAAAGACCTAACTCAGTGTCATAGATAGCAAAAGACCTCAGATGGCCTACTGGAAGACCCTACCTCAAGTGAAGCATTAATCCTAAGGAACAGTATAGGGGAGGAGTGGGAAGGGATAGGCCTTAAAATAGCCCTCTTTCTTACCCAGTCCTGGAAGGAATATTCTTCTTCTGTCATTCTGTCTTTGACAACTGATCCACAGCAAGACCATAATAAATATCTACAGAAACCAGCTGCCCAAACAAACAAAAGCATAAATAATATAAATTGAACTCATACACACATGCACACATATAGAAGAGACCATTGACACCTGTGAAATAAAGAATTTTCATTCAGAATCAGCTCATATAAAGAGAATTTCTGCTGGAGCTGGCCAAAGTGTAAAAATTCAGTGTCATGAAACTTTTAGGGTTCCGTAAATGTTTTTGTTCCACCCTGGAATGAAAACAAAACTTTAAGAACATTTTTCTTACTTGGAATTTTGTCAAAAATTAATATTTTGAGATTGAAAAACTCCAGGTTTTGGTACAGGCCTCCCTCTGCTTTTAGTCAGAAACCTTGGGCTTCAGAAATCTTTGTCAAAACCAATATGTCTTCACAGGATATTTCAGCTTTGATAAACAACATCTTTTAATGAAACGACGTTTTGTTGAAAATATTCCAGCCAGCTCTAGCGGCGGCCTTTGTGAGATTGGGCAATTGAGTATTATTAATATTGCTAAATCTTTCTTTTCAAAGGCCACCGTGTCTCTTGATGATCACTGGGCATAAGGAATTAATTACTTGGGGTGGGGGGTGAGAAGATGGTGAAGAGGATGAGGGGTTAGTAGTGTGGTTTATTGGACCCAGGCACGGCATAGTAATAAAGCTACCCACAGCCAGGTCGCAAATCATATTTTGTGTTTTCGATGTTATTTAGTTGGAAAAAGAGAAGCACCTGGATGAACACTTGGTCAGCAGGGCTGGAAGAGCCTACCATTGGCCACGGGCCTGATCCTGTCACCGCTCTGCAACACAACGGTCAAGGACATTGCATAGCTGTGAATTCTCTACACACCAAGAGCCCTATCTCTTTGGTACTGTGTCAATGCTTTGTGGAGCTTTTTGGGATGAGACAGGATTAGATGGTGGGAGAAGGCATCATCTCATCTCTTGAGTTGGTGGATATGTCCCTATTTCTCCTCTGCCCTCACCTTTCTGCACTGTCAGAATTTTGGCAGTGGGGAGACGCTTTGCTTTTTTGTAGGGAGGGTGCTTGCTGGGAAACACATCATACATACAGCAAGGGGCTGTTAGGACCCTGGTGCATGAGAAACTCCTGAGAGCTGCCCACAGCCCTGCAAGTACATGCAAGGGTCATAGCGTAAACATACATATAAAGCTGGACTGTGTTACATCTATTGGTTCATGAGCCCAGCATGCTACCAAAAGTATCTGGGTTGGGATGTGTGCTTAATCCCTTCTGTCCTCAGGGTGAAGGGGATAGGAGATAAAAATCATGCCATGTTATACCTGGCCTCTAGCTGCCTGCCCCAGGGGGTACTCTGCTCAATAGCCAAGCGAGAAAGGCAAAGCTGCTGAATATAAGCATAGAGGGGAGAAGGAGGGGAAAAACGAAAAGGATGTTCCTGAAGTTTGTCCATCCCCTGTGAAGAGACCGAATACATGTTCACAGGAGTGAGGATACATGGGAAGAGGCTTTTGTGGAAGGTTTCCCTTGGAAAAACTGGAGCTTTTGGCAAGACTGTGCAATGGACTCAGCTGTCTTCAAGATGCTGTTGGACATAGAAATTAGACTGCATCCATCTTATCCCTCCAGCTTAAGTTTTTGGTCCACTATACAGGGGAAATAAGAGAAAAAACAAGATTTGTCTGTGGCCTTCTTTTCCTTTCTGGTGTAATGGTGTCAGGACACTGAAAGGCCATATGCTTCACTCCTCTCCCAGGATATCACACACTGGCCCTGGTTACAACGTGCCAACAAGTCCTCAGGAGAAGGAGTTTGGGTGTAGAATATAATTGGCAGGTATACCTTTGATTGCCATGTGTTTACATGCAGAATTCATTTCAAGACATTCTTATTAGGTGGCTGTAAAAAAAAGTGTGCTACAAGAACAGTAGGATATTTTCCTCTTCTTATGCACTATAAGTTAATTTGTAGGCAATTACTGCATCTTGAAACACTTTCATTTGCGCTGCAGGAAGCAGAAGATTTTTTTATTATTATTAATTACTGATGATTCAGATCAGGAGCCATTTATCACCTTCTTATTTTACAAAAATAACTGACCGGTTTTCAGTGCAATGATGTCTATGGTGCTTATGAGTACACGTATACACGGGTAAACAATTTACTTGGCCAAGAAATTGGCATGAGGGAAGCAGTTCTGTCAATTACACTTTTGATTTTCAGGAGTAGGGGAGATAGGCTATTGTCAAACCTCATCTGGCTCCAAATTATGTTATTGCAGTGCTCTTCTTGTCAGATGGAGCACACTTATTTCCTGTTGATAGTATATAGCTAATGGCAGATAATTGCACTGACAGATTTAGAGAGATCAGTCAGAGTTAAGAGCCAGAGTGTTATGAAGCAAAAAGGAGGAGGAGACTGTGGTTTCACTGACAAGCAAAAGCCACAGGGAGACAGCCTTTCACTGGGCCTAGGCAGCTAACATCCATTTACACCTTTGGAAAGCTCCTCCACGATTTGTATTAGTTCACACTTCAACCACAGTGCTCATTGATTGTGATATATAGCTTCCGTGACCAAGTTATTTTATCAATCAATCAGCTTTATAACGTCATTCTGCCTGCAGACCATATGATCTTCTCATGACAAAAGATGGCCAACCAGAAAAATCATACCTGCGCCAGCCCTCTTTGCTGTTGATTTCTACACCTGAATATGCAGGTGGGGAAAGGGTGACATAAAATTGTTGCATCTACGGCACTTTTCCATGAGATGAGAGTGGCAGAACCCACAGTTATCTCTATTTGAACTTATCAGATTGAAATTACTTTTAGCACACATTTTATCTATTGTCTATATAAATGTTTTGGCTAAAAATACATACAGGAAAACCTAGATGCAAAGATAAGGCGAAGGAATTTTTGGTTAAGGAGGTAGATTCTGTACTGGAGTCAAGATGGCCACAATGACCACAAGATGACCACAATGACCACAAGATCATCCATCCTCCTTCCCCACTTACCTCCTTTTCTCCTCCCCACAAAAGGAGGAGTGAGGGTTACACAGTGACTCCAAGACTGCAAACCTCTTGCTTCTCACCCTCCTCCCTGTCCAGTCCTTTGGTTTTTATAAGCTTCTCCTGACAATGCTGTAAGGTTACTTGGGTTTTTGCTAAACTTGGAGGTTTTGATGTTCAGCTGAAATTCTACCTGTTTTTTGTTCTTATCAGTCATGCAAGAATGTGTTGGTGAGAAGGTTAAATGAGCTGTTGCTATATACAGAACAAGAATTATGGAAAAAAATACAAGCAATTGTTGAGATAAAAAAATAGATTTATAAAGTGAAGTATTAGACCTTTGCTCTTCAGTTAATGTGCCAGGGATTTGCAGAAGTACTTCTGTGTAAGGTCGATTCTTCTTGAGGGATACTTGAGTCCTTACACAAATATGATTTAGTAAATTGTATTTATGTAAAATACATTAAATCATTAAAGTAAATTGGGGTGATGAGATTTTGCATGAAGTACTACATTTTGTTTTGGTGGTGCAAATGGAAACCAGAAAAAATTCAAATTCTATTTAATTAAAATTTTTCTTTGCCACATAAGGTGACAAAAAGGCAATGAACATAGTGTCTTCAGTCATTCAAGTCCTCTAAGTTCCAGTCAATAAGTTTATAGCCTTTCAACTCCTCTGCTCTTAACATAACTTAAAAGCGTTGGAGTGTAAAAGTGGTCTAACAAGTGCTCCTGCTGTAACAAGACTATTAGTTTCATTGATTTTCTAAGAGTAAAACCTCCAGCTAAAATTCAAGAAAGAGATTAATACAACTACCTTTTAATAATATTAACTTTCATGAAATCAATATTTTTCTCATATTACACTATACTTTGCTACATACCAGCCACTATACAAGTGGTGATAATCGATAAAGAGCCTGTGTATTTGCAAGGACCTTTTCAAAGGCTGGTGTAGTGGACAAGGATTAGACAAATCTGGCCTGAAAAATTGATGCCACTTTGATTTCAAATGTCAGCAAACTGTTGCCTGGGGCTCCAAATGATCCAGAGGGCTTTTTTGGTACTAATTGTTGGGTTCATTGTGGTCCTGATGTAATAATGGAAGTTATATTCTTGGCCATGGTGGAGCAACTCTTTCCATAACAGCACTGTGCTGCAGAGGCCAGGTTGTAGAATCTTGTAAAAATCCTGTATGTGCATTGGTAGAAAGTTTGGGGTGATTACCAGTTTATAGGAGACTTCACTGGTGTTCTGAATACAGAATCATAGAAAAAAGGAGCTTGGAAAGGACCTCTGGAGATCATCTGGTTTAGACTGTCTGCTCAAGCAGGGCCATCTACAGACAGCTTCCCAGGATCACGTTCAGACAGCTTTTGAGTATCCCCAAGGAGGGAGACTCCACAACGTCCGTGGGCATCCTGTGCCAGTCCTCCCCACAGTAAAATTGTTTCCTGATGTTCAGACAGAGCCTCCTGTGTTTCACTTAGGCAAGGACAAGTTTCACACACTGCTTAGTTGTATCTGTTAAACCTCTCAATATTTAGCTTATCAGCATGTGTTTGCAACCCACGGATATTAATTACCACTATAGGCTGATGGGAAACCTCAGATTAGGATCCCTAATGTCACCACCCCACAGGGAGGCCAGTGAATCAGGATGTTCTGTGTCTCCTGCCAGATGTCCACAAAGAAACTCAAGGTCCAGGCATGTTTCTTTCACAGACCTTGTGACTGCATGCACGTTGGATAAATCAAGGGGAGTATCACACTCTGGTTTCATCCTTTAGCATGTCTCACTATGTTAAAGTTTGTGCCATCGTCCTAGGGCAAAAATTGCAGTTCTCACTTCAGTGCTTAACCAGGGTGGAGGTGAGGTGGACCTGGAGGCAGGGCCACAGGCCATGTCTAAATAGTAATCATGTGGATTTGGTGTCCATCTGAAATTCCACCTCCAGAGTCCATCTGGTTTTACTGGAAACCGAGCTTTGGAAAAACGGCTGGAAAACTTCAGATCCAGTATATAGTCCCCGCTATGCCTTCTGCCAACATGGACAAAACCACTTTATAATCATCAGTATGGGTTACCATGGGGGCTCCATATACCGTTGCGGTGGACACTACCTACGCCTAATTGTAAAAATAAATATATATGATATCAATAAAAGTTGCGGTCTGTCATTGAATCTCATATTGAATGATTCTGTGTCTTTTCCCTCTTAGTATGAGCTAAATTCAACTAATATTTGGCTGTGGTAAAATATCCCTATGCTCAAATTTAGAGAAGTCTCAGGGATGCTGTGAGAATTTACTGTAGGAGTAATAATGAGGAAACTCCTTATCCACACCCTCTTTCCTTTCCAATAATTAATCTGTGCAAAATATTGATATAAAAGTTTTGCCAAAACAGATAGTCTTCAGAGAATGATGTTTTAAAGAAGGTGAGATTTTCATAAGAGTGATTATGTCAAGTTTCTGAGAAATTACCTTGTATGGCTTTTAAAATTACTGCTTTGTAAAGTTTGTTTTCTGAGAAAAGAATATTTCTGTTCTTTTAATGCTTCTGTATTTTATGAAAGTCATCTTGACAAACAGAATTTTTGAATTTTGATCAATTCTAGTATGAAACTTTGTTAGCTATTAGTTAGGACAGAGTTAGGACAGAGACCTAAATGTCAAAGCATAGAGGATATGAACTGAAATATATTCCTTCTTGTTTGCAGGCATAAGTTATATGCCTGAAAATAAATAGTTATTTTGGATATTGCTAGGATATGCCAAATGTTCCCTCACTTACAATATAAAATTGGCTTTAAGGTATCTTACCTGTTGGAAGAGTAGTGTTAGACACATTATATGGTGAATTTCTGTGCATGGCAGAGTAACTCTCATGTGAAGAGCATTGCCTGCATCATCATGAACTGTCATTAAAATAGGTAGCTAAACTTTAAAAGGGTGAGTTTGTGGTTTTGGGGAACTTCTTGCATTTTGCTGTACCACTGAGTGAACCCTGAGATCAGGGAGTTAAACAATGGTAGCAGGCACAGAGCTGAAAGCAGGGGGTAGCTGCTGCCAGTCCTTCTGCAGTGTGTAACAATCCTTCCCATGCTGGTTTTATGCATGAACAAAAACTGAAGAGAGAACAACAGGGAGGGCATTCATGGCAGGGTTAGGAAAATTTTCTCGGGATCTTGCTTCGGTGTCAATTCCTGCTTTTTCATTCCCGGTTCCAGAGTACTTCCTTCCTTAATACAGCATTGGTATTGCAAATGTTTTTGGAAGGCAAAGTGTGCATATGAAGAAATCAGTTAAGCAGAAAACCCAATTTGTTTCACAAGTGATTCTGATATACGCACTATGAGGATGCCTGGTGATGTTTTCTGTGAGGATGTGTGCTGTTTTCACAACCAATAATCTAGACAAAAAGAAGACAAAGGTAAGTAGAGACTGTTTAAACAGCCATCTGTGAGCCAGAGCCAGTAGTGGTAAATCTCAAAGGCTTTTTTGTTGTTTGTGTTAGTATTTTTATTTATTTTTCCTAGTTTATCATCTGAATTTCTGTGTCTTTCCCTCCACTGTCCTTGCTGCAATAGCAAATACCAGATCCTGGACTGCAAAATCACAAGGACATGACAGGTTCTTTAGGTTTTCTTATTTATTAACTTAATAATAAATCCACACTGTACAGAAGACACATTGCTACAAAAGCCTACCAGCCTGTAGGGGCTGGTGCAGCATAGACCACGGGAGCCCAGCCAGGTGGATGAATGATGCCATGACATGATGTGCAGTAGCCATCTCCCAGTGCCTGTGATGAAGACATGGGTCTCACCTGGGCGATTAGCAGAGCTGCCTTTTCCACACTTGCGAAGGCAAATTGTGGGAGAATTAAAGCTCTGCTAGGCCTCCTTCACAGCCTGAAATCCCAAATCTGTTGCACTTAAGATAGTTCTGCATGCAGGAGAATGTGGCTGTGAATGGCAGGAACTAACGGCAGGCTGGGTTTGATGGGGCTTGTGGCTCTGGCAAAACAATTTTCAGTGCCTGTGGGCACACATGCACACACAGAGAAAGTGAAGTTCTCTATCCAGCTTAGAAAGACACTGTTCCCCAAATGAACGATTAATGCTTAAAAAAAGTCTGAAAAATGGATATCCCTTTGACCTTTCTAAGGTTTGTCATTTAGTTGACATACCCATTACCTAAAAAATCAAATGTGTTTGTCTAAACATTATTCTGATGTTTGGTTTGGGCACCAAAGGTCAGACAGCTGACCACTAACTCGCTGACAGTGATCAATTCAGTCTGAAATCTTGTCACTTTCCCTGTTTATTCTGCTATCCATCTCTGCTTTGCCAGCCTCCACTGCCACTTTCTGCTGTTGAGGCGCTTTTAAACCTAACAATAATCCAATTTAGAATTGATCAATGGGAACGTGTGGTCAGTAAGCAAAATGACAAAGTCTGCATACAACCGCTGACCACAATCTGGTGGTATTTTACATAGGGCTGATTGCAAACTTAATATATGTAAACGGCACTTAACCACAACTGTTCTGGCAAAGAAGAGGTGGTGGGGACATAGGTTTCATGCGCTCAGGGCTGACACTTGTCTCATGCAACAAATCTGTGCGGCCCTCTATTTCCTTATTCAGCTGCTTATGCTTGGTCTGACACGAAAGAATTTACCACAGGCAACAGCAGTGTCCCAGGTTTTGCTGTGGTTCTTTTCCAGCCAAATTTTACTGTAAAATCCAGCCTTGTTACTAGGAGAAGTTTGTGCAATTACTAGGAATATCTCAGAAAAAAAAAAGCCTACAAGCCCACACTGAGCTGTAAGCACAAAGTAACAAGGCAAGAGAAGGAGAGCTTCTAATTCTCAGTGTTTATAGGCTTCTTATTTAAAGGGAAGGAATATGAAGTACCATGGGGTTGTTCTCTTCATTTTAGTCAGGTCACACAGAATGAAAGCGTAACAAAAAGAAAGAACAACTTAAAAACTACTTCTTAGGCTCACACAGAGAACAGCATAATGCCCAAATAAGAGTATCCCCAGATAAAAAAGGTATTTAGGTAAATGCCTGGAGAAAAAATCCTCCTCTGCTTTCTAGGCACTTTTGAAACACTGTTTTCATCCCTTCTACTTGCCCTGGGAGACCCCTCAGTCTTCAGATTGCAGCTCACAGGCCAGAAATGGTGCATGAAAAATGATCAAAAAGTAAAACACTATTGTATATTGTGTGTTCAGCATTTTTCATTAGCTGCTAAACCAAGCCCTAAATCTGCTTTGCTTGACTGCCCATATGACTATGTGCAGGACAGAAGACTCCAGTCTTGGAAACTACACCTAAGCCTTGACAGGGCAGACTGATTCACAATACATGCTCATAGCGGCTGTTCAAAGTGTGTTCTAGGTTCTGCTGGGAAAGAGAAAAAGACTACTGCAAGTATTTTCACGCACATTAAAATTGTAAGCACACCTATGCCCAAGTGTTCAATACTGGAGATATGTTGTGTTTCATCAGTGTATGCAAATTTTACAGCAATAGTTTGCACAGCCTGTGATACATGGGACAGTGCATGCCACATACACTCATTTACACTGCTGAGATTCAACTTTCTCTGCTATGGCATGACATTTTCTGTCTTCTGTATGCACTTTTCATATTTCTGCTCTGATCTGCTCACTGAGCCTGTGAGATAGGGCTTATTTTGGGAGGAATTTGTGATTCGACTATGTATCAATCCTTCCACTTGTCTTTCAAGGGTTATGTTCCTTGTGAGGGTTGTTTTATGAGGTGCACATGCACTGGTTGTACTCCTTGTATGCAAGTCACCTGCCCAAGCAATGAACTGCAGCTCTCACACCCTTGCTATCCTTGTGGGCCTGTGGCAATCCATCTAGGTAAAGAATAGGCTCTGTCCACAGCATTTTCATCCATCAGCATGTCTCTTGGGAAATGCTTGTTGATGTTCCTGGGACAATACCATGTATTCAGCCAAAGAGCATGGCAAAGATAGCACTAGTGGCTTCTCTTTGCTTTCATTTGGAGGTGGGATAGGCCAATGGACCGATCCTTGGCTGCAGTTTTCACCTTCAGGCCTCCAGGATGCAGGAGGTTCTGGTACTGTGATGTTCCACCTCCTTGTAATAAGGAGGGAAAACACAAATCATAATCTAGGAGAGCTTCTCTCCTGGCAGCTCTGCAAGGAGCACATGAAAACGTAAGCTCTGGGCAGAGCCACAAGTGCAAACAGGTCTTGGAGTCTCTGTTCCAATAGGCATAATACTATCAAGACAAAAGAAGATGGTGTCATTGGTGTCATTTCATCTGCTGTGTTTGGCTTTTGGTGCATTACAGTACTGATCCTTCTTGAGCTGCACCTCCCTCCAGTATGCTGACCAGCTCTGCAAGATACCTCAGGCTGTACCTCACTAACTCCAGACTTGTCACATGGAGATCATTCACTCTTGCAGCATCCTTGTGACTTCATGACACCAATCTTCTGTTGTCAGAGACTTTATATGTCTTGCATCTTACCATGGATTATTTTGATAGGACTTTTTCTAAAGGGTGGTGGGAACAGTTTGGACTTCTCTTGAGAAGGGAACCCAAATTCCCCAGGGTGCTGTGGACCCTTGACCCATTCCTTTCTTCTGAAACTGCCTTTTTATTGTGTCTCTGTTTAATCCTGCAAAATTTATGAGGTGGACTCTAGTCTCAGTGCTGCAGCCAAGTTGAGGGACAGAATTTCAGGCCTGGCAGATTTCCTCTTTTTCTATTGTTTCTCCATCCTTTTTTGTCATGGTGAGGAGCAAAGGGAAAACTGCCCTTTCAACAGGCATGGCAGACTAACTTCAAATAAATCGGTCCTTGAGATAATATTTTAAATCTCTTGTATTCAGTTATTTTTGCCAGACTCAGCTATCCTTTCTCTCCTCATTCTATCTTCTCCTCCTCATTGAGGGAACCTTTCCATGACACCTTGCTTTGTCAAGAGGATGAACATTTTTACCTTTGATGGGATAAAATAAAAATAATTTTTTATTTGAGCATCCTCCTAAGATTTCAACTGCCGATACCCTGGCTTGAGTATGCTGGAAAGCAAATCAGCTGAATATCATTTGGCTAGAGTACAGATATGTTAACTTCACTATTTGAGGATAGGAATTGTCTTTTAGTGTGAAATCGATGTACTTCTGAATTATGTGCGGAAACATTCAAATGCTTCAAAATAGCTCCTGACAGGTGTACATAGCAAAAAAAGACTTAGCTGGGGAACATTTTGAAACAGTTTTAACGAATATTTTAATGAATTTTTAAGTTATCTGTGTAGTCAGGTTTTGTGTGTGCATTTGCATGTATAGACACCTAAGAAAGCATCTTCTCTCATTTTCATGGAACCTTTCATGCTTGTAGACCAGATTCACTGAAACCTGGGTTTATGGCCGGATCCATTGGAACACAATTGAGCTGTCTGCTGTTAGTATCATAAATGCTATTGAAATCACAATTTATGTAGTTCTAGTATCTTTCATATACCAGGACAACTGCCTACCTATAAAGCTGGCTAGACCACAGAACAGGTAAGTAGTTAGTCAGTAGAAGAGGTCTTCTTGGACAGTAGCAGAAGAACTACTTTATTTCCAAATTTGGGGAGGGTTATTAAAAAATAGGAGGAAAAAAAATCATGATTAACAGTTCTTAAACAGAAATAGTTTATTATGTGTTGATTCATACAGATTCTCGACATGCAAGATCCACTGCTAGTACAAATTTACATAGGTTCTTGGAACACCGGGGTATTGCGATAACAGATAATAATGCTCTGGCTCCAATCCCATGTATTTCAGCTGACTACCATGCTCTTACCCCTGGTACCACCTTTTTTGTCTTTAAGAAATTATTTTAAATTGTAATGTTTATTCATTAGAAAAGAACTGGTGATTAATTGTCAGCATTGCCATACCTGTACTAATGTAGCTAGAGATCCAGAGATGGACTAATTGGAAACAATGGCTTTCCAGACATGATTTCTTTCGTTCTTCATTTTTAAGCACATTTCTCTGATTGGTAAGTTCAGATAATGCTTCAGTATAGCAGATTTAAATTTGTATCAGCTGTGCTTATTTAAACTTATGATCAGATCATATTTGCATGCATTCCTCCTACTCAACAGACATTGGTTTGTTTTTAAAATAATAACACGTCTCAGCAATATAATCTTCCTTTGATAGCCTGTTCAATATATTTTTAGAATGTAATTAAACCATATCAGTACAGTGACAGCAAATTGATGACCTTTTAATTATTTCAGGATAGCTGAATGCATAATCATTTCTCATATACCTTGAGAAAGTAGATAATGCTTTGTGAATGAGATATACATTTAACTACGGCAGGGTCTTTTTGGTTTTCACTTTTAAACATATTATCTAGTTCTTGCTGTGCACCACGAGGATGTGAATAGATGTATACTCTGTCCCAACATTTGCTTTACTGGGAGGTTTGAGTAGCTGAATCCTTCAAATCCCAGTAACTTCGTGAACAATACATGTCAGGTGATTAAGATGTGTGTGATGAATGTGGACATTTTTTTTTTTGGCCGCTTCTGGGTTTGTACAGTGAACTTTGGGAGTTCACATGGTCCTTTATGATTGACCTAGCTGAGCCATTGCTGATGAAGTTGTCACCTCCAGCACAGATGTAGCACAGCATGGCCGAAGCAAGCTGCTCATCATCTGCAAGTGCAAGATTTTCACGGCAGGACTTTGGCCATGGTACTTACATTTAGAATCCAAGGTGTCTGCACATTGCAGACAACAGCTATGTCTCCTGGGAAGCTTTACATTTTAGGGGAAGCCCAGGTAACAGTGGATGCTCAGGAGGCTCAGTTCAAATAAATGTCCAAAACTAAAGCAATTGAGGCTGAGCATTTGGTCTTTGTCACCTGCATGGATAAGGATGTGGGAAGATGATGGCCATTAATTTAATTTTTAGTTTGTTACCATTGGTCCGTGCCCATGGCAGGGGGGTTGGAACTAGATGATCTTAAGGTCCTTTCCAACCCTAACTATTCTATGATTCTATGATGCTGATCTGCACAGTTAACTCTCAAAACTCTTGGGAAGATAGTGAGCTCCATACTGACGTGGGAATTACTACAGTAAGAGTAATAGAACAACTCCTTTAAACACTTTGGGGAACAGCATTCCATGAAACAGAGTACTTCTAAAGACTTTGCCTCATCAGCCTTTGACCCAATAACCAAGTACAGACTGAGGGCTTCTGAAAAAAGCTGAAAAAAGACTGGATGTGGGAGATAATGCTTTTTTCCCCCTAATGAAATTAAGTCAGATATTTAATCTTTAGAAGGATATTTAATGTCATTAATTTGAGAAAAAAGTAGGACTGCTTTGTAACAAAGCAGCTCAAGTAAATTAGCTTGATTTATTATTGTGTATGGGAAACATACACTGTGTCTCAAGTAGCTTTTTGCTTCACAAATGAATCAGGCTTATGATTCCCAGTCATACAGTACACTTCTTTGGTTTTGTTCTTGCTGAGTCTTTTTGGCTTTTCTTTCTCTCTTGGCCATTTCCAGCAGTTTGAGTGTTTCTGCTGCACTGTTCATATAAAAGATTTCCATTAAGAGCATGCCTTTATGATGATATAGACTTTAGCATTCTTTTAACTGGTGGGAAATGGGCAATAGGACTTTCGTGAAGAATGACATCCCTGTACTTTTACACATTTAAAAAGCAGACATAAAGCAGACCCAGAGACGAACAAGATTGGGTGCTTACCATATGACTTCACAGATCACTGCAAGTAAAAGGTGGTCATCTTGCTGCACTTATCCTCAATGAACAAGCTTTGATTAAAACTTTCTCGATGATTGGAAATCCAGGCATTTTTAAGATGAACAACCTAGTTTGTGCCATTTCATACTGGTTATCTAATTCATAAAGTTTCTGCTGTGAGTTTGACCATGCAGCATAATTTTGGCCAACGCAATGCTGTTAACTAAAATGGCTATACAAGAAAAAACATTTTCTTCTTTGTTCCAGAAACTTAGTATTTATTTTCCACCAAAGGCATCAAGCTGTTCACCGCAGCTCCTTGCCCAAACCAAAGGATCTCTACTTCAAACATTATCAGCTGTGCCCTATAGAGTTGCCACAATTCCTAACAGATGGAGGAATGTCTATACGCTGTATTGTTCAGATTAAACTGCATGAGGACTGTATGTGAGTAATATTCCACTATGACTTGGAACCAGCCAATATGGGAAAATTCAGTGGCAGCACTGAAATCCACAGCTCATGTTATGTATTGCAGCCTCTACAGTGTGGTACACTCAACTGAACACCCCTGAAACAGAGAAAATGACATAAAAAAATCATAATATTTTTCCAAACTGCTGAATTTCCTTGCTTTTATTAATGCTTTTTGACCTGAGCTTCTGTGGTTTAATTTCCTGTAGGTATCGAGTAACAGTGAATCAAGCAAAGACCTTAACCTTTAGTCCCTTTTGCGTTTAAAGCTGCCTCATCTTGACAGTGTTTAAACTGCTGTTAATTCCTCTCCTTTTCTTCACCCTACTCACTCAGTGCTTTCTCTTTAGCATTGTAGAATATCAACCACTCTGTATGCTGATCTACTTTCATTAACTGGGTAGCTTTTGAATACCAACACCACGACAGGCAAAGTAAGAAGTTTTCTAGCTACAGTTAAATATGGTTTGTTTTGCCCAAGTGCTCTGGGACTTCTCTGGACAGGAGCTTGCACCCTGCAGTGCAGGGATTGCATTGTCTGGCACAATGGAGTCACAGCACTGATCTTCTGAGCTGTTTCACAGTGATGCTATGAGAGAAACTAGGCACAATATCAGGGCCCTGCATTTGCAGCAGATTTACTCTCCTCTGATATAGGCATGTTTCAGCTGAGATACCTCAAGCTTTCAGCAACATCCCAGGGTGATCAAAGATACACCATCTGTGAGCTGGGGAACCAAGAAACTACTGACTTCAGAAATCACTAAAAGATGAAGGGTTTAACCTACGCTGCAGGAATGAAAAGAATACTTAGCATAGTTGCATCTTGCTTAATTTTCTACTGTTTTCCATGTCTTGCCTTTCCTTACTTTTCTTTTAAACATCTCTCTGTGGAGCTGACAACCTAATCTGTTATCTATGCCATACCCTGCTTACTTTTTATGTTCCTTTTGTTCTAAATAGAACCTGTAAATACCATGACCTGTTACACTGATAACAGAAGTTTTGCCTGATTCTTTACTTGCTTTCTTGCATCTAAGGCAATACCTCAGGAAAACACATGCCTGCTAAAAGCGGGGCTCAGGTGAGAGAGCAGCCCTTCAAAGCAACTGAGCTTCCACGTGCCAGTATCTGTGCTAACAAACAGCTTTCACTCTCTTTCACATTCTTTCATTTAAGGGTTTCATCTGTCTCAGAAAAGTTTAGCATAAGTGATCAGAGATATGGTTCTACGGAAAATTTGTGAAATAGGAAAAAGATATTTAGGTGTTAGGTTTAATGCAGTTTTTACTTTGTAGCTGAAAGGGTCTTGGGGAAATCTCTGGGTTCTATGTCTAAAGCAGGCTGCTTTAAATAAGGTGAGAGACACTGTGAGGGTTAATAGATACATTTATTTTGTGTGTGGTTGTAGACATGCAGAAAGACTAGTTACGAGTATTGTTCAGTGGGTTAGTCTATGTTAGCATTTTCCTAGCAGAATCCCAAACACTCTCTTAAACTTGTACCCCAGGACTGGGCAGCTTGGAACTGGGATGGTTTCCCAATGAGCAAGAGCAGTTAACAGACAGGGCCCTCTGAGTGGCTGGAACTTCTTTCTTCATCCTGATATTGTGCTGCACTGTAATGCCACATCAGCAAAACACCTCCAGATCAGACTGTCTCAGTCTGGTCACTGACATGTCCCCCTTATAGATCCTTTCTTTAGATTTGTGGAGCCTGCAAGGGAGCCCAAACCCAAGAGCTGTTTCAGGGCTTCCAGGATCAATTTCCTGGGATGGGAGGGCTTTGAGGAATTTGGTTTTTTTTTGAGACTATGGAGTCTGAAATAACCTGGCACCTTCAGGCTACTGGATTTTGTTTGTGGAGCCTGAAAACTATTTTGATGGTTGGTTTCTACAGAACATGTGTATTTTTCCATTTTTTTCTTATATAAATGTGTGGTATTTTCTTTCATAGTACGCTGAAAAGGGATTTGAGGAATTATTCTGGTTTTCTGAAGGAAGTTTCTACCTTTCACAATATTTTGTATCTCTCCTCTTTGCTGCTGTCACACCTATTTTCCCTTTGGTGAGCTAGCTTTTTTTTGATCCCGTTGTTACAGGTTTATACATCTGGAAATGTTACAATTAGAAATTCTCTGAAACTCAGCGTGCTTTGACTCAAACTTTAAGGAGTGGCTGAGGGAGGCTTCTCCATCCCTATCCCTCCACAAGGAACTGTGCATTTTCCTCTGCTGAGGTGGGCAGAGAGATGTGGGGAAATGTGCTCCGAGGCAGCAGAACCGCACCAAAGCTGTTCTCTTTTGGCTGGGTGCTGCCTTTCCGAAGAAGCTTAACACATATTCCCTGCCTGCATTTCTTCTCTTGTCCTTTTGGTGTCATTCTGTTATTAGCAAGGAGAGCAAAGAGCCTCTTAATTGCCTCTCTCCTTTTCAGAGCAAGGCAGTGCTGGTAGCAAATGATGATACTTGCTGAAAAGACATCAAGTACAACTAATCTCATTAACGTAAAGGATGGAGTTAAGCCTGTATATCGAGCCCAGTTCCTACTAAGGTCACTGAAAAAGGTTTACCCATCATTTTCAGTCAGTAAGGTGACTTCATATTCAGGTCAGTGGGGCTCAGCTATAAATGAGATGGGGTAAAAGGTCCAGGGCAGCCCTCCCTGGCCCTGCCTTGGCTCAGCCAGTGCCCTGGAAAGCATCTCTGAGGATTGCGTTGGCCATATGTGGTGTCACAGACAGATGTTCGGTGCTGCCTGGGTGGGGGGGGAAGAGGGCACCAATGTTGCCTGGAAGTGCAGGGCTGGCCTGCAGCAGCATTACTGACACCTTGAGAGGACCAAAAGTGAAAGAGTGCCTGTTCAGTGTATTGCTGTTAAAAAACAGAAGTCTAAAACTGAAGTCTAAGAAATAAGATGGACACGGGAAAGTGCTGTGTGATCAGCTGCTGTAATACATGGTACAGCTGTACTAACACCACGGTATTTTTTAATATACTGGTTGGTCTGGAGGAAAAAGAAATGAGTTGATAGGATGTTTTCCTGGCAATTAAAAAATAAAAAGAAATAAAAAAAGAAAAAGGTCAAATGGACCATTTCCCTTGATCTAAAAGAAGATCTTCCTCCACTCAGGACTGTGTGTTTGTATGGAGGGGTAGTGCAGATTGTTGCAGGATTTTATCTCCTTGATTGAAGGAGGTTTTTAGATTTCTTTAAGCTGTGTAAATTAATAAAGTGCATACGGTGAGTGGGTTGGTGCATGTGTGTCATGGTTGTGTGGATGGACCTGACTGGCCAGTCTCTGCGAACTCAGACTGAAGTCCACTTTGTGCCTGCAGAGGAATTGCACAACACTGTGAGTCTGTTAGGCTGAAACATGTAATAGCTGTTTCATGAGCTACAAAATTGAGAGGCACTTGAGAAACAATAATTCTATCCTGCCAGTCACTTTGAGAGGAATAGTTTCTTTTCTATGGAGCTGTCCTGCAGAAGACAATTTAGTTTGTCATCTTCCTGAAACATACTCTACCATCCAAAGGCATGAAGGAAAGCACTGCATTTATGTAGATCATAAAAAACTGTTTTTAATTTTTCTAATGAGCTCTTTTCAAAAAGTAGTTTTTCTTTCTTTGAGGACAGATATTTATAGCCATTGGTAAGGGCTCTGCTTGAATATGTGTATTAAATAACACCAAGAAGAGCTTCACTTTCCTTCAGACTTTCATAAACTATTCTAGAAAATTGGAAAATATAAAAAAAGTATTAGTTTCTTCCTTTTTTTTCCCATCCTCACTTTGTGAGTAAGTCTGTTTCTAGGAATAGGAAGTAAGTTGATACAGTTGGATACCAGGCATTACATTCTGCAGCACATCAGAAAAAAAAATATTGTGAAAAAAGAAAACTTTAATGAACTTGGACAAATTTGCATTTTTGCTGCCTTTATTTCAGAACCCTGCTGGATTATATTATGCTTTACTTGAAGATCTCAACATGGTAGAAAATAGTTATGAGTGCCCTGGAAAAAATTTATACTGCCACTTCCTGTACAATAACCAAGATGATGAAGAACTGGAGTGTTGATTCTGATGGCAAAGCATTCTGTGACCCAAATATCTGAGCAGAGGGACCACCAATACAAGAAGGCATCAGTCTGCTCCAGAACATACTTGAAATTATTTCCCGAGGCAGGATTGTGCCAGTCTTTCCTTACTCTATAGTAACAGCAATGAGGTTTGAAAACCAAAGGGTTTTAGCACATGTATAAAACCAAGCAAACCCAATGTCCCCAGCCTATCTAGGGCATTAACAAGGCTTTCACTGACTTCCACAGGTTTTGAATCAGCTTTAGTCATCTTGGCTGGTACCTTCACCCTGCACCAGAGTTGTCAGGGGCTGGGCCTGTGAACTCTTCTCCATGGCCATACCAGTTCTGCAAGATTGCTTGTCTTTGCTGAGACCCTGCGAGATGTTGCATTGGGTGTCCCTGTCACCATTGCTTGAACAAGCTGGTGGATGTTTTTTGGGAAGGAGAGGTGTGAGAGAGGAAAGAGACGTGTGGTATTACCTTGTTCTGCTCAAGTCTTTTTCCCTCTCTATCTCCTAATGCAGGCGATTCAGGATAGAGAGCTTGACAACTCTCATTAGATAAAACTTCTAGATGTATTTGTCCTTTGATTTTGAGGTCTTTCCTCCAACTCTTTGGATCTCCCCATGCTGATAATGTGCTGACAGCCGGTGACTTTAAGAAGAGTGATTTTCAATTTCTTTTCCAGCATGCTTTTGAGTGATGTTCTGTCAGACTGCAGGAAGAAAAAAATATGTGTTGTTTTTTTTTTTTAATCCTGTACCAAGGTGCTGGCCTCTTTCCATAAACCCTATTCTCTACAGAGATAGAAAACAGAAGTACTTTTCTGAACCAATTCTAATCTTGAAATATAGAGTTTGGTTTGAGGTTTCATGCTGAGGTTTGTAGTGACTCATCTTGCAAACAGGTCTACTCAGTCTCTTCTAGTTACACCTCCTATTTAAGGTAGAAATATGCAAGCTAGTACATAATGCATACTGCTTGCACGCTCCAAACCACAAGTTGCTCAAAAAAGCCAGAGCGGTGAATCCTGCTGGGAAAGTTCAAAATAATGAAAGAACACCCACTTCTTTCTCTGTTGCTGTTTATGACAGCTATATTTGTGATGCCAAGGCACATGGGAAATATAAAATTAAAATATAGTTAATAAAAGCCCTCAATCAGTGCTAGTTACTCCAATGTTCTGTCAGTATCTTCTACTGTGATTTCAGTGCTGTTGATCTATAGAAAATATGTAGCTTGTTTAGAAGGAGAGTAGGTATTCTGTTTCCTTTTGCTTAGAGTATCGTTTTATGTCTTACAATTTAAGACATTCTTATTCTGACAGAAACTATCTTTGTTCAAATGTAGATTAATAGATTGTGATCTTTTAGAACAGGTAAGCTCCAAAAGGATGTTTCGCCTTTAAAGAGATGCTTGCTGCATAGCTCTAGAGTTTGCAGAATGACAACAATAAAGTATTAGAAAAACCAAGAGGAAAGTCTAGTGCTAATGGAAACAGATGTATTTTTCCATGCTCCTTAAGAAAAACAAAAGCAGCTGCCACTTTTTGTTGAATGGTGTCTCTGATTGGACTGAATCTGTTCTGTGCTATTCTTTTGCTCTGATGGGGGCAAATAAAATACTCTTCTGTAGAACCCAGGGGAGTAGTTAGCCATCTCCTCTTAATTTGAGTGATCTTTAGATTTCTTATATGAGGTTCTGAATCAGACAGAGTGCTCAGAGTCAGCTCTTATCTCTACATAGTAAATAAGGTTGAAATTTAAAAAAGGCCATTAGCAATCAATACAGCTGGGAGATTTAATTTCCATCACATGCTTGTTTTGTTTTATTGTTATACACCCTAAGAATTCCAAGGGATTATTTCTTTATTATTATATTTGTAACATTTTTCTACATAACCTGCCTTTCTTTGCTCACAGTTTGCTGCTTGACTGGTCAGCTGTTATGGTGTTGCTGCCTTGTTGAAGGGCTAGAGGACAGTGGTCTCACTGGAGCAGGGGCAGGCTGTGCTGACTTGCGGTTAAGATGTCGAGGGAATGATAAAAAAGAGTGGCCAGCCCCCTCCCTCGAGCTAAGAAGTACTCCTCTCCTGATGGCTTGGGACCTGGGGCCAATTTACTACTCTGATCTTTCCCCCTGTGAGAGAAAAGCAGAAACTATTCCAAATGCAGCTCCCTCAAAGCTGTTCTTCAGGATAAAATGCACCTGTTCAATACAATGGTTTAATAATATACTGCATTTTCTGTAACTCAATAGACCAAACATTGTTGGGGCAGACGCTGGAATTGCTCATCCCTGTCATTATCTTTAGTGATAAGAGCAACCTGGCTCAAAACAGAGCAAATAAGTCAGAATTAAAGAATAAAATAAAATAAAATAAAATAAAATAAATAAAATTGTAGAATACAACAGGAAAACTGGTAGTGAATTTGTGCTGTAAAGTTAGATGTGCTGCTTGCCTGATACTGTGAGGAATCTGTATCTGTTGCAATGAGAAAATGGGTTTGCTATCCCAAGACTAAAAAGCAGAGAAATAAGCTAAATGAACCAAGGAATGAAAGCTGGCTCTTTTCCCCAGAAGTACTTAAAATTGCTTATGGTAGGTCTTGTAGCATCCCCTGTTAAGCAAGATATCTATTTCACCCAGAAAAATCTGAAAGTGATCCCTTGTACAGTCATTTTATCTTTATGCTGGTGGTCTCCATGAGTTTCATAAACAGGATCTGGCTTCAATATCAACTAGCCCATGTTAAAACATTGAACTAAGGGGCAAGTCTAAAAGTAGATAGTAACAAAAGTGTAGTACTTTACTCATTCTTTATTCTGTAATTATGAAAACTAAACAAAATTATCCAAAGTCAGGTCTAGTTCATATTGGATGTCTGTTTCACGTGCTTAAATGTGGATAAGGATTTTTCACATACTCAAAAAAAAAAAAAAAAAATTCTTGGTGTACACTGTACGTTGCAAAATAGTAGAATTTTGATGCAATTCTAGAAGCACTTCTAGAAGTAGTCTTCTAATCAACACAATTTTAAAAGCAAGCTATGTTATATAGTCTACAGAAACAGGTTTAGCTCTGTGTGTTCCTAACACAAGAGTAGAAACGTTTTTCATTCAAATTTTACAGCGCTTTTGAAGCATAAAATTGATGCAACCTAATGTATGAAACCTTTGTTCTGTTTCATTAAGCCTATTGCATCTGTATAGGAATAGTTTAAATTTACTTTGTTTTAAAAAAAGTACATCAACTAGTCCATTATCACCTTAATTTCTGATACTCTGTTAAGACCTGATAATTTAAATATCTAGCTAAGACTGTGGCTGTGCTCTAGTGTAAGCTGGATTTAGGTACTTGCTAGCAGTTATTAAATAATGCAGTAATATATATAGTGCCATATAAGCAGCTGGTAGGTAGACAGCATGTCCTGTCAGGAATGATCCTTTAGTGCGTAAACACAGAAAATTCAATACCTGCTCTGAAAACTGCCTTTTTTGTTGATGTCAGTTATTCTGATCTCCAAAGGGCATTTTTTCTATTTGTAAGCATCACAGACTGTAAGAATCCCAGAGCTTTGAATGAAAGACCTGAACCTATCATAGGAAAGAAGGGACTGAAAGGGCAGGTTTTCTGGATGCTGCTTTGTGAAGTGATGGTAGTGCTGTACATTTCGAATATTTAAAGGACAATGAATGTTTTAGTTGAGGGTTAAAGTGGGTATTAATAGAATCATAGAATCACGGAATAGTTAGGGTTGGAAAGGACTTCATGATCATCCAGTTCCAACCTCCCACTAAACCATGCCACCCAAGGCTCTGTCCAACCTGGCGTTGAACACCGCCAGGGATGGAGCATTCACAGCTTCCCTGGGCAACCCATTCCAGTGCCTCACCACCCTAACAGGAAAGAATTTCTTCCTTATATCCAATCTAAACTTCCCCTGTTTAAGTTTTAACCCATTACCCCTTGTCCTATCACTACAGTCCCTAATCAGTATGGTCAGGACTTTTTTTAAAACAATTCCTAGCAAGAATTCAATTTAGAGTTGATAAACTGGGTGAGGCTGCAAGCACACTTAGTAGTCAGGGTTAAAATTGAATGTGATCCTGATAAATAATATAAATAATTTGAAAAAAAAAAAGGAATATATTTGCTAAGAACAGAGGCAAATGCAATAAAATAAGAGCAATTGTTTGCAAAAGTGCAAGAGGAGAATGGCTGGGCAGAAGTATGGCCAAGCAGCACCTGGGTGGTTGGTGGCAGTCACGAAATGAATACAGGGGTGACTCAGCTCCATCCTTGCCTTGCACCCTGAGGGAGGGTGCTGAGGTTGAGTCCCACTGGTCCATCATGGGAGCTGTCAAGATCCCACATAAACACCCTGGATTCTGTCCGCTTGCCCAAGGACACACAGGAACCCATGGCAGCATGTGGGCTGCAAGCTGCTTCTCAGGTCTGAGGTACATCGTCAGCAAAGGTCTGCCTTCAGATGTAGATCTGAAGATCTGCCCTTTGGCATTTTGGGATATGGACGCTAATATTTTAATGGTTATGAAATACACCTGTTTTCTTCTTTTAAATGAAACATGCTGCTGAGAGGGAAGGCAGCATTAGCTTCAGTTGAGCCCTTTTTCTGCGTACAAATGAGGTAAAATTCCTGGGTTAAAACACTTGCTTATATTATCATTCTCAGCCTCTTCCATGATAAAGTGAATCTTCCTGTCCAGTCTTACCTCCTCAGGCTTAGGGGTACAAGATAGGCCTCCTCAGGGTACAAAGAAGGCCTGCTGGCAGCAATGTTTCAACTAATGACCACCCTGTTGCAAGTTTAGTGTTTGAAACAGGAGAGGCAAACAGATCTACCTATATAACTGAATTCATAATCCTGTATTCTCTCCAGTCTCTGTAATTTTATGATCCAGACTTGTTAATGCTTGTTACAGTTAATTCCATTGCAATTTCTTGCAAAAACAGTTGCCTTTCAAAATTGCTGTTTGTTGTGAAAGTTCAACATGTATCAAGAATTTTGCTGAGTATTTCACAGCTTTCTCAATTTCACTTTATTACCAAGGTATATTTAACACAGACACCAGTGCTGATACCTGACCTAAGGAAAGCATTGTCATGTTCTTGAAAAGAGCAAGGGGACGACAACAATGGCAGTGTGATAAATCTCCATTCTAAGACAAAATAACTTTTCAGGAGCAATTTTCACTGACAGAAGATCCTGCAAGGTAGGACTCCAATGTAGAATAAATGGTCAAAACAGATTTCAGAAGTGGTTATAATACTCATACCTTTCATTCTAATGCTATTTCTCAGCGGTTTGGAGGGTGCTGAAAGAGGTGTACAACTTTTCAGAAGGACAAAGACGCAGCTTCATCCTGGAAACTTAGAGATAGTCCCCCAAAGCCTTTGTTTGCCCTAATATTCCATAATGTTAGGCTTTTAGAGTCAATAACCCATTAGTAATCAAGAGATGTATCATTTATTAATTATGCACCATATTAATATTTAATCTTTTGGGTTGCCGAGCATATTTCTAAATCCACTTTTTAATTACATAAAAAAAAAAAAAAATCTTCAAGGCAACCATTAGAAAAGTCATTTTTCTGCGCATTATGACTTCAATTACTTTGAAACAGCTGTCTGTGAACTCTTTGTGATGGTACAGGACTTGGTAAAATGGCCATCTCAGCTCATCCACGCTCTTCACTCATTTGAAAGCTAATTGAATATTAGAGCAAAGGGAACGTTACAAAGAATTTCCTATGAGCACTAAAGTACTCTGGAATTAGACCTGGAAATGTGGTGCCAATTGCCTGCCACCACCCACTTGGCAAGAAGATGCTGGACACTGATAAACAACCATCTGTCTCTAGCCCAGGCTGAGATTTCTGGCTTGGCATACACTGTGAAGCAGGGGTATTGAGGCTTTGTGTCCCTGGGGTTGGAAAGTGCATTGCCTAGACCCATGTTCTTGCCTTGAAAGAGCCAGGAGGAGTCAGGCAGTTGTGTCAGCTCCTCAGAGGTGTGCAGATGCAGGATCTGCCTCAGCCAACTGCAGCAGGGTGCAATTGAGTGGTGGGGACCGTGCACGGGATGGGTCTGGCCACTCCTTTTGTGTCACCCAGGTGAGTGCAGGGTTCTGAGCTCTGTGCAAGCTGCATGAGAAGACAAAGCTGTCCTACACAGGTTTGAAGGGGTGTATTATTAAAAATGATAACAACATTATGGTAGACTGGTGCCTCATCAAGCTAAGCATGTGCAGAGGCAAAACATCAAGTACCTGGTTTTCCAAAAGATGAAGTCTGATAAGCTGTTCCACTTAAGTGACATCTCTCCTTGGCACTCATTGAATCTGCCAGTAGAAGTGACAATTGCAAGTCACTCACTAGAAGAGATACTCTTCCCCCTGCTCACCTCCTCCAGTTGTAAAGTATTTGCTTATATATAATAACCAAACTGCGATTATTTGGGTATCAATAAAGGAGAGAATTTGTTTGAAAGATGTGAATTTTGGAATGAAATTTTCTATACTCATGAAATAATTTTAGAAACACCCTCTAGAAAAAAAGTCACTTTATAGGATAATAAGTTATCTATGAAGAAAGAGGTTTAATTATTTTGAACATTGTGTCTGTTGGACTATACAGCTGAATAAGGATGGAGAACTAAGGAAGTTAAGATGGATTACCTGCAGCATTGAAGTCAGTCTACATAAAGAACATACATCAAATCCCAAAGGGCATATTCTCACTAGGAGCATAATGGCCTTAGTTTAGTGGAACTTTTCCTGCTTTATAGTCCAAACCAAGAAAGAGCAGTTCTGCATGTGTTTAAATTAGACAACATGCTCCTGAAATAAAAAGGCGTCTGGAGTCTGACTCTGGCTGGAGCCCTGGATATTGCATGTGACCCTGGCAGCATTTAATAATGGACTCAAAACCAAACAAATTACAACAAAGAAGTCCAGCATTTAATTCTCTGAAAACTTTTACATCCAAATCCAAAGCTGCTGATGATTTACTCTACTTTAAACCTAGATTCTATCTTTTCTTAAAATAAGGCATTATTAGTTTAAAAATATTTTTATAAAGATATTGTCATCTATGACACAAAAGAGAAATATTCTCCTTCGGCAAACATTCTTGTATCAATCTACACAAAATTCAGAAACAAGGAGGAATTTTTGTATTCTTATCACTTGTGTATTCTTAAAATATCTGCTTTTAAAACATTATGTGTATCATAGAATCATAGTGCATGCATATAGTTGTATATGTTTGCATATATATATATTTGGCTTAGAGTAGATTGAACCTGTTGGAAGGTATAAGTTGTCAAAGCTGGATCACACTGCAGTCCCTGAAAAGGACTATATTTGTGGACTCCAGGTCTCCTGGGTTCAATTCTCTTCTCCCAGTCGTTGATGATCTTTATTGCTCTCAACAACTTCTCTTTCCCTCCATTTTCCCATGTGGGCCTATTAATTTATGAAGTGATGGTGAGTCACTTAATGATGCTGATGATGGGAAGAGTGCCATGGAAGTAGCCAAGCATGATTTCCCCAGGGAGAAGGTCAGAATGGGGCCTGGGGGAAGTTTCTGTTGATGGAATTGGGGAACCTTGTCCCAGTGAGTGATCCTTGTGAGGCACTGGTCAGGGAGAACATATTCCTAGAGCCTGGTGGGGAAAGCAGCTCCTTAGGATTGTTAACTTGTCTCCTGACTGGTCCCCTTTTGTCTTCATGTTAATGCTGTGCATACCTAGGAGAGGAAAAAGTTATTAATACTTATCCTCCACTACATACCTGATAAAAATGAAAGCTGATTTTTCCATTAAGCTATGCAGTTGCTGGTTCCTTGAGTTTTCACAAGACATTAAAGGAATGGAGCATTATCAAAAAGACATTCTGTTACAAAAGAACACTAATCAATGCTGAGAACATTGGTTATAAATTATTCAGATTTTGTTGTAAACTACTCAGATCTTAAAATGCCACAAGCTCCAAGCCCTCATGGTGTGCAGCACTGGCAGCTGGATACAACAGTGTGATTTCCTCACCTGGGAAGTTCCAGCACAATACACTGTATCTTGCAGCATCTGAATAGATACAGCACAGAAACGCCTGTTTCAGTAGATTATAAGGAATAAATCACTAAGTGGCCTTGCCCCCAATAGAACTTGATCGCTGTAACTTGTTGTGCATTCTTCCTTCACCACACATTAATTTTTAATGAAACCATTTCAAAATAAAGTCATAATGTGAGTCATAAATCACAAAACAGCGCTAATAAACCACTTTGGTTTATATTAGCTCTGTGCAGATGATACTTAAGCATTTCCACCATTAGCAGGGAATATATAAGCATTCTCCACACAGCATTTCCTCTATTACTTCCATCTTAAATTGTAGAAATGTGGGAAGCAAAGCCAGTTTCAATCAACCTCTGGGTCACTATTTATTCTCTTAATTGAATGATCGTATGCTAACGAGTGAAGATTTTTAGCACGTTTATGACAGCTGATAAGCATTTTTTTTTTGTGACTTAGAGTTATAAAAACAATGCTCCTGAGATGGAAAATAGAAAGAGAAAGGGGGTGGAAGTGGAAGGAAAGGCATGGTTAACTGACACAAGGGCTAGGCAAGGCTGGATATTATTTTATTATAATGTAGTGCACAGGCAGATCAACTGACACTAAAGGACCACCTCGTCTTAAAAGGAGGAGCCATCTTGTAGATCTGTAACACAGAATATTAATTTCATAATTTTTACTAATTTTTTGTATTCCTATAATTACTTTTGCAGGATATGCTGAACAATTCTTGCTGGTCTCCTCCCTGTACTGTGGACCTTAACAGGACATGTAATACATGGTAATCGGGACTAATTCAAAAGAAGACCTAGACTCTGCAACCAACAACTCACATAACACAACTATCTGGGGTCCCATGTGTCTGAAGACCTGCACAGAGCAGCCTTTCTTTGCTGGACCGGCTTTCTTGACACAGATCTGTTTGCAGGACATGTAACAGTCTGGACACATCCAGTGATGTAAGACTGTCCTGACCAAAGCAGGGTCTTATAAAAGACTAATATAGACTATTTCTGCTCACCAGAAACCTCCTCTCTCCTAAACTTGGTAATGTCCCAAAGCTAAGAGAATACACCTGATGCTTTTGTCCAAAGCATAAAGGATCAACACTGGAATAAGTAAGATAACTTGTAGCCATCATCTAGCACTTTATTAATTCTGAGGTTTCAGTAATTTACATAATAATTCCCTTGGCAACATTCATAAGTGTTTTCTTCTCCACTTCCAAGCATGCAAGGATCCTGGGGTCCATAACTTGTGGTGACCCCTTAACTGGCCAAAGTGTATTTTCCAATTAGAGTTATCCTTCTGTGCTTCATGACCCCAAGTAATACATAGTTTTTGTTTGCACCTGCATTCAGAAGTTTCTGAGGGATTTTGGGAATGCTGGAGTATAAATAAATATTAACAATAAGTAAATATATAATTTCTGGATTTGGAGAGGGAGTCATAGCATCAATATAAGAGGAAAGAACAAATAATATGAGTTTAAATACAATCTGAGGAGTGATGACTGATATTCCATAGAAGTTTTGGTTACATGTATTCATTGTGAAAATTACTGCATTTTCATAAAATAATGTTTTGATACCTTAAGAATATGCCTAACATCAGTCAGATCTAGCAAACACCTTGCAAGTTGAGTTAAATGCGCTAACAGCTGAGGAGTCATAGGGGTGTAAGACATTTAAATAGCCTGTCTGCTCAAGTCCAGTGGAGCAGAGCTCATTTCTGTACACAGAGAGCTCAGCCCAGAGGAGCTGGCTGTATCAGCCCACTGACAGCCCCTGTGCCTCCATGGGGTCACTTTATGTGATGCCAGGTTCAGACCAACCAAGTGCTGGCTCCACTGAGGCCGTGTCCTCTCCAGGCAGGAGCTAGAGCAAGTGAAAGCTCTTGGATGGCAGCCCCTCTCAGGGATACCTCTCCAGCCAGCAACAAGGTCTGTGGTCATTAAAGAATCCCTTAGGCAAAAAAAAAATGAAATGTCCCCAGTGGTTTTGTGACAAGCAGTAAATGCAGATTGACGGAGGAGTTTCGCCATCAGACTAAACCTTGCCTTTCATGAAATTGAGGTAGGGGACAAGATATATTTTGAAGGTGCCTTAGGAAGCTATCTGACCCACCATTTGGGAAGAGGAGGAGTGGCTGCACCAAGGCCACTTGCTGAGCAGTCATCTCAGCCTGATAAGGTGTCCCAGCTTCTGCTGGCTTCCCTTTCTCCTGCTTTTGTCTGATGGTGTCTAACAGGCATCTTTCCTTCTGTGTTTATTTTCCTGTGTGCTGTATCAAAAAGAGTGTGAGAATACTGTGTTTTTTGCAACAGCCTTGATATGTACGTACAATTACTATGTCTTCAAATAGCTGTCTCCTCCAGAATAAACAGTTCACTCTTTTTTTTCCCTATGATCTTGAGATGATAATTCTCAACAAGAGATCTCTTTTCAATATTACCCTTCTCTGAACTCATCTCTGGATCTTTCTATGAGCCGGGCCCAGACTGGCTTCATATGTTTACAATTTTTGCAGCAGAACAGTGCTAACGCAGAAAGTCTGCCATGTGCTGTATGCCTTCATTCATACACAAACTAAACACACCGTGCCTACCTGTGAGGAGCAGATGATATAGAACGCTGAGTTTTTGTGACTCACAACTTAAAATGAAAAGTTAGTTTCAAGAGTCTCAAGTACTTGGACTCTAATCAGTCATTGGAACTTCAGCTGTGCAAATTCCACCCTCGATTGTGCTAGGCTGTTATCCTTACCCTGTCTCGCATAAAGGCTTCTTTAAGCCTGCATATAGAGGGTAGGGATTGAAGGACAGACTTTCCAAAGCCAAGCACATAAGTCTGTTTGTGATTTTGAGAGCACCCAGTTAGCAGATGAAGCTCCAAATAAGCCCTGTCAGCACACCCAGGGCTTTCTTCAGTGGTTTGGGATCCGGCTCCTCTGCAAAAAGACAGCTCCATCTCCAGGCTGGCCTCATGGAGTAGGCTTCCTTTCAAGCAGATCCCCAGTGACATGGACTTTCTCTGCACTCTGCATCAGGGGTGAATCTAGCTTACAGGGTTCCTGTAGAATGAAACAGTCTTAAAGAGTGAAAATAAAGATGGAGCAGTAGCTAAAAATGGTTTATTTTTACCTTAGGACAGCAAAGTAGAAGGATGAGACTGTTGAAGTTCTTGATTAAAAGTAGAGAACTCAGTGCTTCCTCTGAGCACTTGCCATCACTGGAAAGTCAAAACCACACTTAAATTTGCCATTTTTACCCTCATTCAACATCCTTCAGAAGAGGGGACAATGACAAATCCATATCAGGTACTGGCAGGAACCAAATGTGGAACTCCTCTTTGCCCTTTTGGCTTGGATTTCTTGTTGCAATAGAAAATTAGTCCTAAGATCACTGTGAAGCGAACCGGTAAGCTCTGTTTGGCTTTCAATCAGGCATGCATAGTAGTATCTCAAGTGTGTGTTATAAAGTTATCAAACATATAAAAATCACCTATTTTTTAGACAGTGGTCTGGATGCATTAACAAAGTCATCTTTTTTTTCAATGTAAACTTTAAGTTACTGATTTAAATGCTAAAGAATGCATACATATTTTACAAAACTCCAAAGCTTCTTATAATCTAGGTGAACACAGATTTATTTCAATGCATTTTCCCTGCCTTTTCTCTTAAAACTGCTTTAAGCAGTACCTACTATGTAGCAGGAAACAGTTTCAGTGAGTATGTGCCTGCACTGCTACAGTTTTGAAGGAGGTTCTTTAAAAATATATATTTTCTCAAGATAACAGTTTTGAAAATGATTGTAGGAAGGAAATATATTAGCAATTAAATTAGCGTTTTTTAGCACAAAAAGCAATAAACTGCTTAACACTGAGCTCCTGTGAATTAAAAGCCAGAACAGCACTGGACAAAAGTCAAGGTTATGCTGACACATTTATTTCTCAGTAAATGAAGACTGTTTAGTTTTAATGCATTTGTGGTTAGCAATAGTTTCAAAAGATCAATGTAAATTCATTTTGAACTAGTAAATAATGTCTTAATGAGACTTCTGACAGCATGCTTTCACACCTTATGGTTCCTTACCTTTAAAAATGCCCAAAGGTGAACCTATTTTTCCTGGCATTTTACAATAAACAAATAACATCATGCAGTATTTTATGACTTCTGTCTGAAGTGTATTTGAGGGAACTGCAGTTTGGTTTTAACAACTACAGAACTGCAGTCGTTCAGTCCACAGTGTGTTACTGTTCTTTTCCTACAAGGGCTTAACTCTGACTTAGGGTAGAAAAGAAGTTAAATGTTCCCTTTTTTTTTTTCCTCTCTGTCACATGGATTAGCTTATATGAAATGAAGTGCAGGATTTTACCATAAACCTCTCATGGCATCATAGAATCATAGAATCATAGAATAGTTAGGGTTGGAAAGGACCTTAAGATCATCTGGTTCCAGCCCCCCTGCCATGGGCAGGGACATCTCACACTAAACCATCTCACCCAAGGCTCTGTCCAACCTGGCCTTGAATACTACCAGGGATGGAGCATTCACAACTTCCTTGGGCAACCCATTCCAGTGCCTCACCCCCCTCACAGTAAAGAACGTATTCCTTATATCCAATCTAAACTTCCCCTGTTTAAGTTTGAACCCATTACCCCTTGTCCTGTCACTACAGTCCCTAATTAGGAGCCACTCCCCAGCATCCCTATAGGCCCCCTTCAGATACTGGAAGCTGCTATGAGGTCTCCACGCAGCCTTCTCTTCTCCAGGCTGAACAGCCCCAACTTTCTCAGCCTGTCTTCATACGGGAGGTGCCCCAGTCCCCTGATCATCATGATGTAAACCACTTGCCATGCAGAAACTTGCTGGTGTTTATAAAAGCATTCCCCCATTTTCTAGCTAGAAACCCAACTCAGTTGCCGTGTAGGTTGGTTTGAGTCCTTCTACTGGTACTTAATAGGTGTGGAATCAGACATATGGTGAATCCATCATGGTAGCCATGAGGATTTTGCAACATGAGTCTGAGGTGCCATCATTGCTCACAGGGGTAAGGCCACAAGGATGTGGTGCAGGCTGTCCCAAAAGAGTCATCAAACTGGTCTTTCTAGCACAGTATTGCTGGATATACAGAATTTGAGTCTAGCAGGAGGGCCCATTTTTTTCAAAAGTGCAGCTTCATGTCAGTCTGTGAAGCCAGGTGATTTGGGTTGCAACCCAGCAGCCCTCCCAGTGATACCAGTGGCTTCTGCAGGGCTGTTCATGTGACTGACAATATGCATCTGCTTTCTGACTCAGGGTGTTAGTTTGAGCCAACACTACAGGTCTTAAGGAAAAACAGGAAACATAAATCTTGCAAAAATTTTAAGAAAGTTCTAAAAATAACTCCTAAGCTTGCATATAATAGATTTTCAAAGTCTGACACCTCACAACTTGCCAGGTCTATAAGGGAGTACTCTGGCAGTCAGACACATAGAAATATTCCCCTTACTAATGATATCCAGCTCCCTTATTCTAGCTCTAATAAAGTGGCAAGAATAATAAACTAGATCTTAAAACTGTCATGTCCTTGTGACTGCTACCCATCCCTGACCTTGAAGTAATGTAATTCAGAGGAAGGGATTACTAAATCTTGGCAGGAAATAAGTATTTCATTGGCTCCTGCCTTCTGATGAAGTAAGTTGCTGTTTCATGAGCCATTCCTCGGGAAAAGCGCAGTCCTCAAATCTACTTCACTGTCAGTTCCTCTTCTCCTTCCTCCACCGGGGGAGGTAGGATGGTGGGGTGAGCACTTCCCAAAGCACCTGCCCTCATTAGGCTACAGATATACTCTGAGGGCTTTATAAAAGCTGGTGTTTTCCTTAACAAGGATGTCAGGGTGTTATTACAGGTATTTTGATAAGATTCTTCATTGCCTTTAATGGATTTGTGATTGGGCCCTTGTTTCTTCAGGTAATCCACCCTAGAGAAGTCTGGTGCTTATTGGCAGAGTGACCCAGAGGCAAAGTAATGAAGGATCTAAGCTCTGCACCTTAAACTGGAAATTTCCTGTGACTATCCATGTCTGATATTTCATTTACTTCCTTGTTTTCTTGATGTAGGACTTTAGAACACCTTCCAATGAAGTCATTCAAATAATCTGTATTTTAGAGCACATCTTGAACAACCTTGGTAAAGTCTGTAAGTGTCTGAAGATCTTCAGTGTAAAATGGATGCATCTCATTGGAGCTCCCCTGACTTCACAGGTCTTATAGCTGTACTTGCTTTTGGGACTACAGCTTGAGATATGACCAACCCCTTGTAGAAATGAATGAACTAGGAAGAAGTTATTAATGCACAGGAATTTTAGTTGAGTGGAAAAGCACGTAGAAAGACTGTATGGGTGAAACTATGTGAAATACAGTTGTGAGCATGAAGGCCTGAGACAAATCCTCATAGCACACCCCAATCCAGTAGCAGAAAAAAAACAAAGGAGGGAAGAGGAAAGAAAAAAGCAGCCTTGCAAAACTGGAAATAAATGAATCAACCTAATCAACCTAGCAAGGTGAATTAAAATAGAGTCCATAAAACTATAAGGAACTTCTCTAAAAGTATAAAGAGAAGAAAGTTTTGAAAAGTGATCAATTATAACCTGCTCCAGTAATTATACTTAAATAAAACAATTATCCTTCTCAAAGTGAAAATGTCAGACTACCACCAGGGTGTTACAATAACAATAATGCACAGCAAGTCCAGCAGTCTTGCAGTAGATGAAAAGTTAAACAGGAGAAGTGATGTGGAAATGCTGGGTTATTTACCTAGATTGATATTGTTTGAGGGATTTTCTCCATTTGACCCTTAGCAACCTTTGCCTGAGGAGAAGAATTAGGCTGTGTTTAAATTCCTTTTTCACAAATCCTGGGTTTGGGTTTTATTTTGTTTTGGTTTTTTTAATTAGTGAAAAATTCACAACTTCTTCAGAAAAATCATTCTTGAGAGAGTACACAAATACGTCTGTTGTGGTCTCAGCAAATTTTTTATTCATTAAACCAATTCTGCATCTTTGACAAGATTGTCCAAACATGTAACCAAAACTACACAGTGACCTAAGTGGCATAAAAACAGCATAAAACACTAAAAGTGACATTAAGCTATCAGCTGGGTTAAATAAGCATATGAAGCAGCTACACACTAAAGTGTCACAAAGATCTGGCAGTATTATCGCCATTTAAGTTATTTTGTTCAAAAGGAGGATGGGCTGCTAAAGTGTCCAAGCCAGTTTTCATTATTTTCTTTCTGTTGTTTTCAGTGTGACTGATTGCATTCTGTTTGACATCATGATGGTGAGATGTGTCTCTTTCCCCATCTTGACATATCATTGGAGCCCTTACATAGATTATTTTCTATTGGAAGGGATGTAAGCAGCTGCTTGCAAGCTCAGCTCAACAGGCAGGGGTGCAGGCAGGCACTTGGAGAGGAAAAGGTTTGTGTGGCAGCAAAAGGGCAGAGCTCTTTTCAGATGCTCTCTGAAGGTTCTGCTGTGCTGCTCAAGTTGCCTGTATGCAAAACAGAGTACCTGAATTAGACAGTGATGCAAATGCTACTGAAACAAGTCCTACTTTCTGTGGACTTCAGTAGGCTTTGGACCAGGTCCTTTGTTAGCCTTAGTTCTCCAGACCAGCTCTTGGTTTTGGCTGGTTCTGTAAGTTTTACTTGCATCTCTGGAGGCATGCACTTGATCCAAGAGGTCATGTGTTTTTAAGAGCTTTATGACACTCCACCTCTAACCTTGACTTGTAGGGATGTAAGATTGTGAACCTGCACCTGACTGCATAACTGGACCATAGAGTTAACAAGACACCAGTGAATTTGCTAATGAACTTGCCCAGAAGGTACAGGAAAGGGTCAGTTCTGCACTTTCCCCGAGACAAATTGAACCATAAATTTTACAAGTTTTTGTTGACATTAATTGGGTTACACTTGTGTAAGAAATTCTTCTTTCTTACTCATTTGTCTTGCAAATTGTTTGCAGTGCCAAATATTTCTGCCATGCCAGTCACTCAGCCATGTGATTTCCAGGCTTAACAATTTCTCTGAGACACCACAGACTCAAACTTCACAGTAGTTTATTGCTCAATAAAAAACAAAAACTTCAGATATTTCACCAGACTGCCGTTCTCGGAGGGTCAAAGTAAAACTCCCATTTAAAGCAAATTTTCTCCCAGCCTCCTTTTTTTTTTTATTAGTCCTTTATTCACATCTCAAAACCACTGGGCCTTGAACAAAAGGCTCTTTTCAGAACAGTCACTTCTGTTCAAGATTAAGTGAAGTGATTTATTACATTTATGTAGTGTTAGGCAGTGATCATTCAGATGTTAAATTAATGGACGTTTCCTCACCAGTTCCTTGCCAGTTCCTGTGGTACTGTTAATGTACCATTTGATCCAGAATACATGAAATAATCACCTCACTAGCTCTGGAGAAAAAGTTGTCCTTTGTCACTGCTGTTAATCCCCAGTAGGGTGAGTTGCCATGCCCAGGCATAGAGAGACCTGAGGGAGTTTTGCATTCAAAGTCTGTCTGACAAAAGCAGACGTGTTTGTGTTGGGCTGTGCTCTGGGGAAATTTGGACACTCCAAGGAGCCACTCCATGGCAGAGGTACACAAACTGGTGAGAAAACCTAGGAAACTGGGGGTAGAAAGGCTGAAGGTACACATTGGCACATTGGCCCATCGCTGTCCTAGCTAACACCTCTATTGGGATCTGCAGACTCAGTCTTCAAGGCACTGGAAAGATGCTTGCTGTTGGAAAGGAAATGCTGGAGGAGAGGATGGCTACTTCACTCACTGGAGAGGTTGAGACATTTTCTGAATGAATGTGTGCTGGGAAGAATACAGCAAGAACAGTAAATGTAATTTTAGCTGCAGCTCCTGAGAGTGAGATCCTGCATTATGCAGAGTCACAAATAGGGGGTTTCCTCAGCTTGTGTAAGGACAGCACAGTGTGACTTCTGCATATCAAAAGCATGGGAACCCTTGAAGGAGTCTACTGCAAGTAATTGATTAGTACCTGTAAGAGAAAAAGCAACACACAAAGGAGTTACTTTCTGGTTTGTTGTTTTGTTTGTCTTGGTATAAGCTTCTTTGTGAAAGCCAAATTCTCCAGACTCATAAATGTGCTTGCTCTTAACTGGAAAAGCATTGATATTGTGCCATCCTTAAAAAATGTGGGTTTCCAAATCTCTGTGCTCTCCATGCTTGTCAGGGCAGAGATCCAAGCAGAACAGTCTGATCTCGGAAAAGATGACTGAGAAGTTTACCGTCATGTAGGGTCTCTCTGTATAAGATTTCAACTCCAAAGGGTATGTTTAGCAGTAAGTTGCCATGACACAGTGACGTGGCTTGGACAGATGTCCAGAGTAGTCCTAAATGAGCTGGCTATGGTCCTGGAGAGTGTATATTCAGGCTGATGCAGGTTTCCGCTGGGACTGATGCAGCCTTCAGGAGGCTCATGGTGTACCAACTCAGGCAGGTTTCTGCTACCTGAACCAGCGGTGGTACCTCTGCCTGGCACTGAGCTGTGTGATCAAGGCTGTGATCATGCTGAACATCTCATGGCCTTGCACATTTTTTCATCAAAGACATTAAACAGAAATAGGCTTTTAGGCATTGCCTCAGTCTTTCCTTATTGACCAATTCCACTTTTGCTGCATGGAGCATGTTTTTGAGGGAGCTGAAGAACAGGAGCTGTTACTCTGCAATAAGTCTTGTGGGCAATACATACTTAAATACATGCTTAAATGCTCTGAATTAGATTGGTTTCCTGACTAGCGAGGCAATGTAGTTTGGTGTATGCTCAAATCTAAATACGTGGTTCAGTCCTATTCATGCCAATGAAATCTAAGCATGTGCTTAAAGTTGTGCAATTTATTTAATTGTGGCAAAACTGAGCGGCCTTTGTAGAATTAATTAATCTATCTGAGCTACTTTTTATGTATGTGACCCAAAGAGAACTGTATGGCTTCTGTGTGATTTTTAAACATATCTTTCAGTTAAATCAAGGATCCAGACACAAATGGTAGTACACATTATATGGATTTATGACATTCCCTGGAGGATTCTGGGTCAATAAAGCAGTGAATGGATTACAAAGAGGCCTCTAAAGTGTTTGCTGGAATTTGCTAGGAATGAATGAATTACTGTTTGCTTTATGGCTGGAAAACATCTTTCTCTGGATGCTGCAGATCAGGCTGACTGACAGACATAACATGATCTTGCTGTGTTTTGAACAACTGTATTTATTGTATTCAGGCCAGAAGCTGAGAAATAAAAGTGAAGCAGAATGTCATAGGAGTTTACCATTAAAACAGAAGAGAAAATACTATAGGTTCAATGCAAATGAGTATTTATTATTCAGCATGGTTACTTTTCCTGCAGTAACTCACAGGCTTCTACTAGGGCTAGTGCTTCATTGTCACGCAGACATGTTGTACTTTATACAAGAAGCTTGTACCACACATAAACCTTATATAATTGCCTGGTTTACACATATTTAATTTGAAAGGAGGCTTGAGTTTTCTAAACAACTAGAAGAACTATTGCTGAGCCTTGTGAAAAGCAGGTGGGTTCATCTCCAGCTGGCGTAGAAATGTTATGTGTAGATACAACCAAATGCAAGATGTTACAAGCAAAATTTAAAAATATGAAAAGCTAAGTTGTTGTGCAGGATGAGAGGCCAAAAGAAGAAACCTGAGGTCTGCCCAACACTTCCAACAGTGATGAAGGGCAGCTTTCCTGCTGCACCTATGGGCTCTAGGGTGCCTGAAAGTTAGCTACCCTCTCTGTCCTTGCCATGATGGTCAGGTGCACAGAAGGGATCTGTCATTGTTTGCCTAAAAGGCTAATAAGATTTTGGGCTGTTTTGATTTCAGGGTGGTGGAGCTCAAGTAGCAGGAGGTCTGACTGCCTCCTTGCTCCTTTCCAGACCAGTGGTTAGGAGACTGCTGCTGTCCCTCCTATCTTGCCAGAGGCAATTGGGAATGCTCTTTGCTGCAGCTGCTGGCTTGGCCATCCAGAGTAACCTGAGAGTGCACTGAGTGGTCAAAGAGGGAAAGATTAGTCCTCTGAGGAGATTTTTGCTTTTCTGAGGCATGGCTTCTGCTACCAACAAAGAGCATCTAGAGTTTGATTCTTGCCTTGGATTCAGTCCTTACAGCAAACAGAAACTCCTTTCTGTGATTTTTCCGCTTGGCTTTTACTTCACCTCTAAATTCCATATCAGATTCACGTAGGAAAGATTTTAGTGGTGTCTGGTGCTTGCTAAACTCAGAGAACAGTGTTAGTTACCTTGCAGCTTTCAAAAAAGCAGCAGTCTGTTAAGCAGTGATCACATTCAGCAACCACAAGATGCATTCAGGGAATTGGTACTGTCAGCGTTTGATATTAGCACTCAATGGCATAACTGTAATAATTAATACATAATGATAATTCAAGGGCTAATGAAATTAGTAATGCTATTACTATTAATACTTCTCAAGCCTACCTAATCACTTGCACAGCACCCACTATGTTGTGTTGGGGGGTTTAAAGCATGTGTCTCCCCATTCTGCAGGGAGACAAAACTTTTGTCAGCTTTGGGGAATTAAGGGTAGATTTTCCTTTGGAGAAGGGAAAAAGGAGGCTGAGAATAACAACAGTAACAAATAGAATGAAAGAACTGGAGGATCTTTTTTTCTGAATTTATCAACTTATTATCAGCAATGCTAGCAAATACATGTTCTAGGTCACTTAACTGAATGGAAAACATCCAACAATACTGCTAAATTAAATGACAATAGAGGCTTTCTACCTTGAATTCAAATAAAGCACAGACTGTAGGCGGCAATGGAAAGTCCATTAAATTTTAATTTGCTAGTCATTAAAGTATGCCATTCATTTGTAATATTACATGGCAAGGAAGTCCAAGTACAGAAGTGTATGGCTTACTGTTCTTAATGGTCTTCTTATAAATTTCTGTCTGTGATTATGATCAGTTCTTTCTTATCATCCATGAAATTTATGAACCAATTTATTACATCAGCGGAGTGGAAATATCAGATAATGCCATGCAATAAAAAGTAGATACTGATTTTAAGAAATCAGTGTGTCTTTCGTGGTCTCCTGCGAGAAGAGCTAGAAGAGAGCACCTAATTACTTCAGCAGCATTAAAAACAACTGCAACATAATGGTGTATGGAACCATTTAATCAAAATGGACACACAACACTCTTGTAATTATATGAAAAGGTCATGGAAATCATCAATTTAGACGAATATGATGTGAAGAATATGACTTAAAACTTCCAGTAAAGCTATCTCCTGGAGATTATTTGAACCACAAAAAAGTGGTTTGTATTTCCAGTTTAATAGCTGAGGGCACAATGCCATACTGTGTGTTTTGGCTTGTGAGATCTCAAAGCAGAACTTTCTTAATTGGAACTGCTCAGATACCCAGCATGGAGGTTCATTTCAAGTAACATACCTGCTGCTGGAAAATATAACTGCCTACAATTTAATTATATAGAAGCTATACTCTGGCTTTTTGATTGGTCCTGTGAATTTCTCCACAGAGCTGAAACACCAATTCATCTGTTTTAGCAGAAGCAAAGGAAAAGTGAACTGCTTTCAATTTCCTTTTTAGTATGCAGTAATGGATAATTTCCAGCTCTGGAAAAAAAAAAAAAAGCCAAGCGCCCCAGCTTATACCTGGGGGTAACCTAGTTCTACTAGGTAATATAATCTGTTTTCCTTGCTGCAGCTGAACAATGATTGACCTCGACATCTTGATTTTGGGCAAGACAATGGAGCAGGAAGAAAATCTGCTCCTGGAAAGTGGTAGATGCTTTGAAGTGAAAGGGAAATACACATTTATGTGACTATTAGGGTAAGGCCGATTAAAGCGTAGACATGGGGGATACTTTTACATGGCACAAAATGTACTGTGCTCGTACCAAAGCCTGACATTGCCTGGGCACTGGAGAAAGAAAATAACTGCATTATAATTTGCCCATGCTATTACGGTTTTTCTCCATTGAGCTGAGGATCCCATGAGGTTGGCCTCATTAATGGAGCCGTTTTGCTTCTTGTAGCTGCTTGGAACTAGTGCTGCTATCTTTGCACAGGCATTTCTTGTGCTCTGCTTGGGCATGTATGCACTTTATTGACACGTCCCTAGAAGTTGAGCTGATCAGATTACTTTATAACCTGATATTTTAAAGTAGAGTCTCCAGCCTACTGGGACTGCAAAGGAGTACTTACAAACCTGGCAGAGAAAGATCAGCCCCTGCTTTGCTTCTCACATGCTTCTCAGCTCCAGCCCTGTCATTGGTGTCGCTGAGCACATACTGAGAGATATCATTGCTTCCAACCCTACACTTAATATGGAGAAAAGGGGCCCCGGTGCTATTTTTGGAGATCTGTGGCATTGCCCCTTAGTACATGGGTAGGAAAAGAAGCCCCGTGGCTGCTCACACATTTAGCCCAGGAGCAGGTTCCTAGGCTCAGACTTGGTACTTCACTGTGCTGTGTCAGGGAGCTTGGTTAGTTGTGAGCAGTCTTTGCAGCTGGGAATTTGGGGTTAATTCACCACCAAAACGAGGTGAAATGGCACAAATGTGTGAGAACAGTCCTTTTCGAATATTTGTGTAGAGATGATACTTTATCTGTGCCTAGCTGCAAAAGAGTTGCTTTAAAGCCTGGTTATTGCCATGAGCCATGTTGCTGAATCCAAAACAGTTGAAGGAGCTCAGTGCAACTCTGGCTCCAGAAGAGGAAAGTGTGGTGCATGAATAGGCTCTTCTCTGCGGAGAGAGAAACAGGATTTGGAACATACTGAACAGACCAGTTTTGCTGGAAGAAATCACTTTGATAATCTATAATTTTAATAACAAAGGAGGGATTTAAATTCAAATATGAAAAGGAGCTGAAAAAACCTACAGCTGCAGCTTCATTTTATAGTTTAAGATTAAAAACACTTTTTGCCTTTAGTTATATTGTCTTGAATTTGTTATGTGGGGTACACAGTCAAATCTGGCTGTCTCTGCTAAGATATTTGGCAAGTGTGAGAACTGTGAGTCAGTTATACCTTTTGAAAGAACAAATTTATAAAATATGAAATAAAAAGGAAGAGATTTACCACTATATCAGTTTTCACTTATTTTTCATTATAAGGCATTTCTTTTTTCAAAGCACATGTTGTAAGCAAGTGAACCTATTAGTCCAGGCATGTAAGCGATAAGAGAATCAAGCTTATATTTCTCATTTTAAGAGGTACTTGTCTGTGGATTTACGAAAACTCTGAATTAGATGAAGCAAATTCACAGCTGTACAAAGAAAACTTGACCAGGTCATGTAAAACAACAATCTAAACTGACAATTTGTTATAGAGTAGGTGATTAGGTCATTTCAGTAACGGAGAAAATATAATTGTCCAGCCATCAAAATGGCTAAGCCTAACATGAAATAACATTCACCCTCATTCTTAACTAAGAGACCAAAACTGAATGCTCCCAAATTCATAACAAGGCAACTAAATGAACTGCCCTAGCCACCCAGCAGCTTCTCCCTTACTGCATTTTACAGAAGATAAATCATTGTGGCAGTCTCTTTGGTCCCTTATGAAGGGCTCAGAGCATTTTCTGTCTCACAGCCATCAGCACTTATACTCTTACAGCTCTTGCTGTATCTCAGCCTGTGCTGCTGTATACAACAGCAACAGAGATCACTCCATGTCCCCAAGGGCTTCTGGCAGAGGTTAGCTAATGCACAGCCTGAAACTTACTGGGAGTCATGCTACCAGAAACATCTGACCCACACTCTTTGTTAGGGCACCATCTCAGGACCTTCAGATCTGCACCAGGCACGATCATGGTGTAAGACTGCAAAACATCAGCTGCAATTTTTGCGCTGGTGTGTATTGATGTACTTTAACCATGGAATCCATGGCAGTCAGCCACACAAATGCATGCTGGACCCCATCTCTGCAGGTGTCAGAGCCTGCAGGAAGGAAAGTCATGGTCAGGTGTTATGAAATGGGAGCAGAAGCTGTGGTCAGAAGAGGGAGGAGGTGCCTGTCCTGGCCCAGGGGGCACTGGGGCTCCAGGTAGGCTGATGCTCCCAGGTGTACTTGCTACCACCGCTGCTGGGTGCCATGGCTGTGGCTCATGACTCTGAACTCCCAGGGCTGTGTGTCTCATGCTACCACAATCCTTGTCTGTGCAGTTGTTGAACCATTGCAGTTGGTTCTGGGCTCCCTGACCATGGAGCCAAGTGAGTCCCCAGACTCAGCTTGGGGGCCTATGGCCGGCAAGGACAGAGGATGGTGAAGATTCATCTATGCCTCTCTGGCAGAAGAAAACAGCATTGCAGCCACCATGTACCACGTTGCAACATCAGTTCCACCAAGGTCTCTAGTCATATAGCAACAGATGTAAAATAAATTCAGGGTTATTTCTTTCCTCACTTAAGAAGCTTTTTCTATTCCTATTCCCCTCAGCCTTTCCTCTCTCCTTCTTTCCTTCCTATAAGCAGGAAATTTCTCCTTATATTCACATGGGCAGTCGTGCAAAATACATTTAATATTTTCCTCTCACCATCTGTGTGAGTCGAGTCACTCACTGGGATAACTCAGCCTCACTGCTATAGGTTTGCAGGTTTCCCTCTCCTTTTGCCAGTCCCTCAGCTGGGGCTCTCAGGGCCCTCAGGGCTACTTGAGATACGGCTGATAAGGAAATCTCTTGCTGCTGTGGTTTTATCTGCTGTGTTTACCACATGAAGCTGCCAGCTAGAGAGGCTTCTGCTGTCGGTTTCCAAGAACCACAGGTCAGCTCTCCTGTGGATTTGGTCCTTGTTCCCTCATCACTGTTAAGGAGATGTGATAGAGTGGTACACCTGTGATACTGCTATGTACCTGAGCTGTTGTCCCTGCCCCTGCACGTGGATAAAAGTGTGGAGTCTGTAGATGCCCAGAGGACAGCCCCTCTTCCCATCCATTCACTGCACTTCCTAGCCATCAGCAGACCCCTTACCATGGGGTCTTGGGGTCCATCTGGCTGCCAGATAGCTCCCAGCCCTGGAGTTTCAGGATGAAGGTTGCCAAAGCACAGCTTCTTCAACAGAGCCAAACATCTAGTGCAGCGTGTTCAGTACCCTCCAGTGTGCCAAGCCACACTGGCATGCCTCTTGGCATCCTGTGCTTCTTTGCAATCAGTTTTTTGGTTTCTGAAATTTGCCTTGGTGCTGCTGCTTGCCGTCAGTATGGTCTCAATGGCAGGCCTCCAGGCCACCCTGGACAGCCTGACACTTTTGACCTTTCCTGTCTTCTGCTTCTTGTCCCCCAAACCTACTCCCACTGGGTGGCCAAGGGGAATCTCTGCCTCCCCTTGCAGCTCTCTGCTGTCTTTCAACCATCTCCCTGTGTGTTTTTCTGTCTTCTGATGCTGGAAGGATGAATTTGGCCCACACAGATAAAAAGGCTACTTGCAGGCCCTGGCAAGGGTGTTTAGATAAGAAGACTATTAGGGTGTGTGCTGTTCCCCAGTGACTGGAGTAAGGATGTGGAGTGTGGGAGATACAGAGCCTGTTGGGATGGTGCCACAGCTGTGCATGGGGCAGAGCATGTCAGACCTGTCAGTCTGGTCCCTGCCACCTGCAGAACATAGCTTCTGGAAACAGCCGTGATCATGACCAGGTGTTATTTCCAGGACATAGCGGGGCAGCTCGAGCACAGAGGCCACAAGTGCAATAATATCTGTGTAGTGTGGAAAGTCAGAGAGCCACTGCTCCAGCTAGCAATACAGCCCTAACCTTATTTAGCAGCATAAACATATACTCCATCTGTATATGCACTAACAAACGAGACAGGCCCAGGGCACAGGTTCAAGTGCTAGCCTGTGATGTGTTTCTATTTATTAACTATTATCAAATTCCTTGATCAGGTTTGGGCCTGTGCCAACTAGCACTCTCCTAGAGCAAGGTTTGGAGATGGCACATGCTAGTGTCTCCTCCCAGTCCAGATGTAACCATTCTTACTGGGTGGAGACAGCATGGGGGATGAAGAGATTTAACCTTATGGATGTAGCATGATTTCACCTAGCCTCTGGGCCAGAGAGCAGCCCTTGTCTCTCTTTTATTTATTGGTATGAGCCTAGCCAGACAGGATCAGCTCCTTCTTTTGAATGTACTCAGCAAAAAATTAGTTTGTAATCTGCTTGCATGACTGAAAGCAATTGTCATTCTCACACAAACAAAAACCTCTTGAGTCGAAAGAACATATTAGGGCTGCAAAGACAAGCCCTCAGAAATTAGCCATTGCCTGAGTCAAGGATGCTTGTGCAACCTTTATTTGTAGCCTTTATGTGCTTGCCTTATGTCACTGTCTGCATGCTATTTTTTCCACTGAGCTTCTGCTTCCTTCAGTGCACAGGATGGGCTGAACGCAAATAATTACAACTTTAGTTCTGTCCTCAGCCTAATGTGTGATTCCAGGCTTTACTTGTTGCACAATGTTCAAAGCCTGCTCTGAAGATATGGCTATCAGTTTCCTCATTGTCTTTCCTGTGGTAGGCACCAATAGGCTGTGCACAGACTCTACAAACAAGAGCGATTTTTAACCCCTAGTGTCCTGCTGAAAGTGTAGGGTATAAGCCGCGTGTTTCACAGTTGCCAAACATCTAATAGCTTAAATATTTCATTTTTAAGAGCCTGGGAATTGTATTTTTCAGTCTGCTTAACAGTAACATCAACAACCAGAAGAGATGCCATTTGAATTTCATTGAAGTTATGAGTTTCATCATTTTGGCAAATTAGACCATAAAATGTTAGGTTTGGCATGCAGAAAATGAAGAATGCATGACTTTTTCAGACCTGTCATCATGCAGGCACACTGTGGCAGAGGCAAGAGCAGAATGCAGCTCCCACAAGGCAGCAGTCATGCTTTCTGTTCCTCTAGTCCCCTGACTCATTGGCTTCATATTTTCCAACCTCTGCGGCAAATAAAGTAGATGTGCTTCAGACTTTATCTGCTTTACCATGCTGTCTTCGTTCATGCCTGGAGCTGATATCCTCTGTTCATTCAGCAGGGTACAGTTGCCATGGAAAAGATCACAGAATGAACATGCCAGCTCTGTCTGGATCCTAACCTAAACCCAAACCTAAGTCTTATTTTTTAGACCTGTATGTAGGTAATGAGCTTGCTAGCAAGCCATCATGCCCAGCTATAGGTATTGAGCAACCTGTACTTCTAACCAAATTTCAAACCCAGACTCTTTTGCTCAGACCCAGACATCTCTTACATAATCAAAGATAAATAGTCTTAATTACAGCAGCGCCTAGGAAGACGTCTGTGGGCTGGGACCTTACTGCTACCTCTGTGGTTTGAAAGCAGAACTGAAGTACCTGGAACTGATGCGGAGAGCTCCTGCATTGGGGTTAAATCAGTGGCTGTTAGCAAACCCAGGTAACAACCCCTGGCAGGACCAGTAGCCGGGAAGGATGAGGAGAAACACAGTCCAGTGAGGCGCTCGTAGATGTTTATGAAAAGAAGGGAAGTGGCTGGGCTCTTTCTGGCCTGTGAGGGTGTCTGGTGAACCCTGAACATGCTCCCCCCAAACACCCGGCCTGCCATGTCCCCTCCACGCTGGAATTTTCAAAGCTGCTGCTTATGTGCAGCAGATAATGTCACAGCTAGTACAGCTGCTCATGGGAACACAACTGGGCAGACCTAGGGCCTTTTGAAAATACTGTCCTCTGAATAAGAACAAGCATGGGGAGGTTCAGGGACTCATTTCCCCTTGTCGTGGTTTAAACCCAGTCAGGTAACTCGTTCACTCACTCCCCCCTTCTTTCCCTCCCCCTACTCCCAGAAAGGAGAATCGAAAAGAATGCAACTCCCCCGGGTTGAGATAAGAACAGTTTAGTAACTAAGGTATAACACAAATCACTGCTGCTACCACCAATAATAACAATGATAAAGGAAATAACAAGGGAAGAGAATACATCACCTCACCACTAGCCGACCGATAACTCGCCCCCCCCAGCCCGACCAAGCTCCGACCGATACCTCCTCCAACCCCGCAGTCTCCCAGCCCTTCTGGCTAACTCTCAGTTACATCCTGGGCATGACGTGCTGTGGTATGGAATACCTCTTTGGCTAGCTTGGGTCAGGTGTCCTGTCTCTGCTTCCTCCTGGCTTCTCCTCCTCCCTGGCAGAGCATGAGGCTCACAAAGTCCTTGGCCAAACCAAAACATCACTGTTATCAGCTCTGTTCCTGAGCTGAAAGTCAAAGCACTGCACCAGCTACCAAGGAGGAAAAAAATGACTGCTACTGCTGAACCCAGGACACCCCTCTAGTGCTTGGTAAACATTTTTCAGTAGTTCTAAAAATAAAAAGTTTTAGACAGCTACCTAAGCAATCCAGACTCAACAAATATCTTTATTATATGAAAATAAAACTTCCTGAATGTGGTTTGCTTTTAGCTACCGTTATCTGTTTAATAGTCACTGAGCTAAGCAAGAAAAGCATAACAAAATAAGCAGATTTATGTTAGATTTCTTGCACAATACAGGCAGGCATTCTCTTTTCTCTAGTGACCTTAGAAGTTCCCATGCTTTAGTAACTGATGGTTTGTTATATGCATTCACTGGGGGGGGGTGGGGGGGTGGGAGAGGGGAAGCACATGGTTGAAAATAAGTTTTCTGAGCTACAGTTTGCCACATAAGTATGGAAAATGGTGCTTCAGATTTAAACCATGTAGTTAGTACAGGCTGACTGACTAGACTAGCTCTGCCTCAACCATGTAGTTAGTACAGGCTGACTGACTAGACTAGCTCTGCCTCACTTAGGTACTAGGTGTGCCTGGTGTCTCATTTGCAGGTCAAATCAGACTCCACAAGGTCAGCTACCGCTCTTGAGCACTGCCTGCCTAACTCCAACTCTGCTTGGTGGCAACCACTCACCACTGGAATTTGTTTCTGAGCATAACAGAGCTCTTGGACTGCCTGCCCTAAAGCAACTGTGGCCAGACAAAGGCAATCTCTTTTCACATAGAGCAGAATCCCAAGCCTTGTGAACTTAGCTCTCTCTGTTTGGCGTTACTGATCCGTTAGTCTAAATATGGTACATGGCAGTTTGATGGAAATCATTTCCAGTAAGAGAGGATGTTTCCTCAGCAATTTTCAAGCTGGCTCTGACTCAGGCATTCTCATGGGAGCCCATTTAACTGGTCATTAGGGAGACAGCAAAAAGGCATTGAGGAATTTCGTAACAAAGATGTGCATCCTGTATGAAAGACCTCCTGAGAATCCTCCTGGCCATTGGCTCTGTGCATGCTTGAGAGATTTTATTAATGCTGCTGAAAAAGTATTGCTGAAACTAATCTATTATTTGTGCATAATTTTAAAGATGCTGTATTGTACTTGTTCCAGCAATGTGATGAACCACTGTGTTTGTAAAATGCTGTGCTCAAACAAACCATAATTAAATGTTTAAAGTCGATTAACACCCTATATTGCAACACAGTAATCGATGGTGGAAGGGTTGCAGTTACCAAATGAATAACGGGAAGAAACATCCAGAATTTGCTAAGCAAAGTCTTCTTATAAGCTAGGACCAAGGTAAATATGTCAAGCAAAGAGGCTATGTAGTGAATAGAGGTTGTGATTTGCCCTTACAAAAGCCATACGAAGCAAAATAAGTATTCCTTCATAACACATACTCTCTTATGTACACCTTTTTGTGCATACATGTTTCAAGGCAAATCTTTTCCAGATTAACAGTGCTGGAAATTAATAAGGCTTTAATCCTCTAAACTCCCTGAATATGCAGATTTCTTTAGGTGTCATGGCTGAACCCACTGACTTTGCTAGGATTACTAACACAATTAAAACCGAGTCATGTCTTAAGAGTTGCATTGGACTGAATCAAGTAGCTGTCAGAAGGGTGGGTGTAAGAGAGGGCCAGAGTTTTGGTTTCCAGTTCAAGTCATCCAGTCAGTGACTGCTTCTGACCCCAAAACACCCCAGCATGGATGCCGCAGGCCAACCAACAGTCCTCCTGCCGAGGCAATTGTGTGGGTTTGGGATGCCCCAAAGTTAGTTGTCCTCTACAAGTCATAGACAATCCTGAGAGAAGAGGGTCTGATGGATGAGCAACACATAAGGGGATCTTCTTATCAAGACCCTGACATTCATGCAGAGAAAATGTAAAAGACCTTCTTTATTGACCCCTCTTTGTAAGGATCAGCCTTTAGGAAGGTGTTTTCATTTGGAGACACATTGATTCTTATCATTAATAGTAAGACTGTTGAATGTTTACTGCCAAGTCAGACTGAATCACAACCATTTTCTCCTGAATGAACAAGAGCTATCATGAGTGAAATCATGTTGCCTAAGTGTTAGAACAAATACCTATGAGATTGCAAATTTGGTGACTAGGGATGTTGGCTTGGTGCTGCAGAAGTAGTGGGTCTGAGAGGGAAAGGACTAGAAAAGGAACAGAAAAGCACAGGGAGAAAACACACACAGAGGAGAGAAAGAAGGAAATCTGGGTAGATGTACAATAAATTTTGTAAAAAAGTTACAGTGTTCAGGTGCTCTGCACTGAGAAGTGGGACATACCATAGATGAACAGCTCTTTAGGCTTGTAGGTCAAGGATCTGACAGAGGGAAGCATTGATGACACTTTCCTCTACCCTCCAAATGTCCTTTCCTTGGATAGCTGGATGTTCCCTATGGGTCTTTAATACCTCATCTCACTGATGATGCTCTCTGTAGTTAGTGCTATTTTAACTCTGCATGCCCTTGTTATTCACCTGAACCTTTCTGATGTCCTATTCCTTCATGCTAAGCTCTTGACTTCAGTAACTTCCCATAGCCAGGAGATTCTTACCCTAACAACATCCATGAAAAAACATTTTTTTTTAAGCTGATATAACTGGCTAAGCCCCTATTTTAAGCTACAAAGTCCAGTTTAACCTTACCAATGGATAAGATTTTTAGGCAATCTTATCCAGTGTACATTAGCCAAGGCATCCCTATAGCTGAATTAAATATGCAAAGATTTAGCAAAAGAAGCTTGCTGGTACTTGTTTTGAAAAGAAATTCCTGCAATGAGAGGCATGAATTACACATAATTATTGACCCTACAGTGTAAATACAGATGATAGGAAGTTTTTAAATGTACATTACTAAACCAGTAGAGTGTTTATAGCTATAGAGACATCAGTGGTTTAGCAATTAAATGCATATTTATGAACTCTTCTAAATAGATATTATTAATCCAAAAAAATCAGTTTTAAGATAATTAAAAAGCCCATGTTTCAGATCCAGGATTCTAAATTGCCTATGAGCTGTTATAATCTTTAATTTAAAACTATATAAATAGCCCACACATAACAGCTTCTTTTAGTGCCTGTTCCAAGGACCTTAAGTGAATGTAAAGTATTTCCACTGACTTCAGTCAGCTTTCAAAAGACACTTAATCTCCTGCCAGCATTACCTGCTCACTATTAACTGCTCTGGCATGTCCATGCTACTCTTCTGGCCCTTGCAGAGGAAGGAAGGGAATGAGGAGTGTGATGCCAAGAAAGATTGTGTGCTCTATTTAACAGTGTTATCCTGATGGCACCCAGCTCATTTCTCATGTGATTTTTGCTGTTGGTCACTGATGACGTGTTGTGTGAATGATGGAGAAAAGCTAGTTGCTTTCAAGTATTCAGCTGGAGCTGGTACTATGCGGAAATGGGACCTGGTCTGTGCAGTACATGCTCTAGGTCCCAGAGTGGGAGAGGTTGGTGGCCCTGTGCTGCTGCAGGAGAAAGTCTGTGGAAGGTGTGGAGAGCACAAGGCTTGATGAGATCTAGGTCCAAAGGGTGGGTTGGACCGTAGGGAAACAAAGACTCAGGGGAGATAGGCTGGGTTATATTGGCAGGTAGGAAGAGTATGTGGGACCAAGGTGAAGGGAAAGACATTTGACCCATTCAGGTATTGTGCAATGCTAGTGTCACACTCAAACCTTCTTTGTCTTAAAACTGATGATCCACCAAAAGCTTAAAAGCAAACACACCAGTGGAGTCCCCCACACCAATGGGCATTTCATCTGCAACTATAGGAGTAACATGATGATCTTAAGGTCCTTTCTAATCCTAACCATTCTATGATTCTATGATTTCCCAAATCGTCCTTGCAGAAGGGGAATATTGTGCAGTCTGCTATAATAACTGGTCTCCAAGGGCAGAGTTAAAAGACTGGATTTTAGAGATGTGTTTAGACTGAGAGAGAAAGTGACAGGTTAGAATTCAGTTTCATTTAGAAAAATGTCACCACTTACAAGTCCCTTTCCTTACCCCTCAGCTCTCATGTTTGTACTGCAACAGCTATTTAAACGTTAGGCAGGTCAGGAGAAGATGAACATATGTGCAGAGAAATCAGGGGATGCTGATCACCTGAGCTGTAAATGTAACTGGTTTGAACTAAAATAAGAGCAGCTATTCTGTTTAGGTTCAGGATTTGAATAGACACTAGTGTTTTAATAACCTCTCTTCCTTCCCTTTCCCCTTCACTCCCTTACCTCCTGCCTTTGAGTTTCCACGACAACGTGGTAATGCAGCCTGATGAATACTAGCAAGTCTGCTTTTCAACCAGGTAAGTCCAACTGAAAGTTGGAAGGGTACTACTACCCCAGTCATTAGGCCTTTGTGGACTTGCCTGGCCACCTGCAATTAATTCTCTCATTTTCTGCTGATATGCAAAAAGACAGCCTGGATGAAAAGTCCAATGATTTATTTACCTCTGAATCAATGGTGGGACCTGACTTCTGATGGGCTCCTGACACCTCTGGTAGGGTCTGTGCAGCTTTTGGTGCTGAGCCTCAGCTCAGCTGCCTCCAGTGCTGGAGAAGGATGCTTAGAGTGCAGGATGGAGCGAAGGAGGGGAGAAAAGCCTTGAAATAGTTGTGATCTTTGGCTCCAAGCCGAGGAATTTTGGCTATCTCTGGAAGAGGGGAAGTTTGAATAAATTATCCAAGTTGTTGTAGAGATTATTACTCCCTCTGGGTCTTCTCTGGGGAAGGTGATGATGGGAGAGCCCGGGAAAAGAAGCTGCTTAAGTCTGATAGAGTGAAGGCTTGTGCTCAAAGTTGGGCCAAACTGAAAAAACCATCCCACGAGAAAAGTGTGCAGCAGAGGGACACAGCAGTGGGTTGTTTGTTTGTTTGTTTTTGCTGGTTTTGCATCTGTGGACTTTAAATATGGCTGCAGATATTGCCAGGGTACAGAAGAAGTGAGCTGAAGGTTTCTGGGGCTTTCTGCCAGCTTTTTGCCCCGTTGAGGGACTTTCTGATGATGGTGTCACTCTGAAGAGCAAGAGAAAGGGGCAAATCTTAAAGTCGTGCTCCAACCCTGGCACCTCTCGCAAGATGCTCTCAATGATATTGGATTGGAAAAGCTCTATATCCCTATATATCGTTGTGCAAAGCTGCACAGAACGTGGAAAATCACCCCTGTCATCTCACTGAGGACCAAAGATATATATTCGGTATGTATTTGGTACAGCTGATACTTTAAAATGCCCCAAATGCCAGCTTCTGTTGCTCATGTGAGAAAAAAAAAGAGCAACGTGGCTACAAAGTGGTCTCTCTGAATTTCCCCTCAATTCCGGGAGGGGGAGGCATGAGAGAAGGGATGCCAGGCGCCTGCTCCCCATTGCTGGCTAGGGGACCGCCTGGGAAAGTCGTAAGGCTGAGGAGCAGGCTGCCGTCTGCTAGACGTGTGCGCAGACCTCTGCGTGCCGCGTCTTCTGGGCGAGTCACGGGAGGAGGGCTTGCTGTGTGGCCACTGCTTCTGCAGTGTGTCACTGCTCCCCCCGCTCCGGCCCTGGATGGGTTCTGCATGGAGAGCCTAGGCGGAGGAATTTCTTTCTTTACACAGTGGGTGTTAATCAACATTTTGGGAAATGCAATTACAGGTTCACAAGCTGTGGAAACCTCTGGGTTTCCCACGCTTGGTCAGTATGGTCATCGTCTGCAGCTCAGGTCTTTCATTAACTGCCAGGGACACTTAGGCTCTCACATTGTCTGCATGAGACTGGGAATGTTTTCTGAATGACTAAGGTGCCAGCCCTGGAGGCATACGTGTAGGTTTTGCAACAGTCAGCACTAGGATTTTCCTAAGAGAATTAGGAACACAGTTTTTCTGGAAGCCGAACGCTATTAGTTGGTTTAGGATTTTATTTTATTCCAAAAATCCCTGCCATTTTGTTACTAGCTTTCCAGCTGAGCATGTTAGACTCCTGGCACTGCTGCTGTACTCTGCTGCGTTACTCAGCTTTTGTGCTGCCAGACTGAAATGTCAATGCAAGTAACTGTCAGCCTCCCAGGAGGTGAAATGTAGAGCACCATTCCCCCTCCCTAGGTAAGCGGTTTCAGGATACAGCTCAGTCAGTTACGAGAAAGGTTATAGGATATGTTGCCTGAGGTAGTGTGTGGCTGGGCTGGCCAATACACAATGCCCTTCCCAGTCCTGACTTCCCAAGAACACCATGAATGATGTGGAAAAATAAGCTTTTCCCATTATGCGCACTTTCCTGAGTCATTCTGCGAAATTTTATTCCCGTTGCCATTTTTCTGCATTCCTACATGGCTATGTCCTGAGTGCTATGTCCACTGAAAACCTTTGTTATTATAAGCTATAATTCCTCTACCGGCTCTCAGAGGTCACCGTTTGTAGGACATTTATATCCTGACCTTAAGGCCTTGCCTATGCAGAAAGGATGTACTGCTCTAGCCTTACTGGCATAATTTGAGTAAGCCAATTTCTGCCTTTCCCCCACTCCTCCTTGGTGCAGATGTAATCACACATCTATAAAGATGTTTATACAAATTTGGGTTATTCTTACAGAAAAAGCAGAGTGTGCTTTACCACAGCAAGGCAGTTTTATTTCATTATAACTGCAACCCCACCAAGCCTTATGCTGATCTAATTAGGGCTAATTTTGTACAGAAGTGGATCCCAGAAAGAACGTGCTGAAATGTTGATATATGGGGGCAGATGCATCCACAGGGCTACTGTCTATGTCTTACATACGCTCTGATGCAGAACTCCCACCTGTGGTGGTGCAGACCTAGCACTGTACAAGAAGGTTGTAACACTGACTAAAATACTTGTGTGCACGCAGAAACTGTGTTTAAACAAGGTGTATAGAGAAACACGACTTATTTCTATCATTTCTTGCCCTTCAGAGGCTATACTGCCCTGTTGTAAGTCAATCCTGACAACAGGCGGAAGCATAAGGTCCATGAGATGACATGTAAAGTTTGGTCTAAGAGATGAAATGCCAAAATTATTCACTGTTCAAACAGGCAGCTCAAGAGAACATGTGCTTATGAATTAACGCTTCATGGTCTGAAGTACTTACAGTGTTTCAATTCATTCTGAGGGGTTTGGGAGAAAATGGCCCCTGTGTCTGGAAAGAAACCTCACACTGACCTCACCCAAGGAATCTGAATGGCTTCTTCCTGTTTTAAAGGAGCAAATAAGGATGAATCTAAATGAAATGGCCAGCAAAACTTCAAGCCAAGTCAGTTACAACATATCTGCAACCACAAGCCAATTAGGCCTGCCCTGGGGGCTTAATACAGTGTACTAGACAATGCCAGTATCTGCAAGTCTGTAGTGCTTTCTAGTCCATGCAAAAAACCCAAAAACAATTGTCTGAAAAACAGGTAAATAACAAACATGTTATGTAATAGATTTTTGAACATGTAATATTCATTCCATTTCTGCAGGGCACCTCAATTCCAGGATGAGACGAGACTTTATTCAAGCCCCACTGACAGTAAAGCACTTCTTAAAGGAATGGGGATGTTTGGCAGAGCTTCAGCCCTCAGAAACTCCTTGGCTGTGTGCAACTGTACCCTGCCTTACTGACTCACATGCTGATCCTGGAGTCTGAACCAGCTGCCCCTACAAGTTCAAGCAGCCATAGGCCTGCTCTGGCAGCTTATTTATCAGATGGGAAAGTCCCATATGGCCCATGACATACAGGCTGACAAACCCTAACACCGTCAGGGTGCGTTTTGTTTAGCTTTCACTTTCTTGGTCATGATATGGTCCTACATGGGGAAAATGGGCTGAACAGATTTGCCTTTAGCCAAACATTATAGCTGGCTGCTAATGACAGGTCTGAGGCCTTAAAGTTCTACTTTGGTGGTACAAAGGGATTCCAGTGGAGACTGACAATCTATCCAATAGTAGTAACTTAGAAAATTTGTAGGCTTTCTAACAGCAGTAGCAAAACTGAGGCTGTGGTAATAGCCATAACTTCTTCCCCATTGTCCTTAAATATGGTGTGACTGTGCAGCCAGGAAGCACACCTAATGTTGTGCATCCTCAGTTCTTCATGCTCTTCAGGGAAGCTGATCAATGCAATTTTTAGATAAGATAAACTGAAGTTACTGTCCATTTTCCTGCTACAATCTAGTTAAGGATAAGAATTTGCTCTCTCTTCCCACACGCCTTCTCAGTCTGTGGATAACACTCTATTTTCAGTAAAGTCAATGGACATGGACTTCTGCCATTCCCTTCAGCAGAACCCAAAATTCACCAACATGTGTGGAAGTGTTCATATTTTTATAGTTTCAGGCACGTCCTCCCTAAATCAGTTAACCTTCACTACTGTAAGAGTACTTTGCAAAAAGAACTCCCCAGATATCCTGTACTGTCATAGAGCCCGCACAGGACCGGCAATGAGATACCAATAGCAGCAGGCAGCAGTGCTAAGCAACAAGGGAATGGGAGTTTGCCTGGGAGAGTTTGGGATTAAAGGGACCCTGGGGTGAGAGGAAGGGTTGTGCTACACACTTTCATTTGAGTTACCGGTGTAAGTGTACAACCTGCTCTGTTTCTACGTAGCAGGATTTTGCTTTTTTCAGCTAACCTTGGGTTATACAAATGATTTCTTACATGGTGCACTGAGCAACACCTAATCATTTCCCTTCACACAGGGGGAAGTTAATGATTGTTTAATGTGTCTGGAGCAATGATGTCCCATGTTTGGCTTACAGGTCTCTAAGGCTATCCAGGAAGTTTAACTTTGTAGTATTCAACAGCTGAGCTTTCCATTTAATTAATTTTGACATTCTTATTGTATTCCCTTCTCTTTTAATTTCCAAGAGTTCTTTGGAAAATAAACAGAATCTGATTTTGCAGATTAATACAAAACCCCACATTCATTATTTCACATCAAACATTTTCTTATGGATGAATGAAGAGGGGAAACATCTTTGGGCTTCTGATAAAGAGAAGAGAGATCCCATGTCTTCTACCCTATGAAGAAGAATCTTGCCCTATGGAATTGCGAGTTTCTGCACAAAAAAACACTCAGAGCAGCAGCTCACTCTTTCCTGAGAGGCAGAAAGGGCCCAGCAGCCCTCTGTTGTACTCTGTCCGGAGAAAAGAATGGAGAGAAACTGATGTTGAAGTAATGGCAGTGGTGATCTTGTGATTTCCTACGCAGACCTCCCCAGCTGGACCACAGAGCTGTTGTTGGTATCAGTCTGTCCTAGGTCATCCCTCTCAGTCACAAGATACGCCAAGCGCTTCCACTGGCTTACTTCAACTGCAGTGTAGACTTATTATCCTTTGCTTTTGTATTTCATCCTAAACATGTGAAAACAGATAACTGATCTCTGTGGAACTAGAAGGTTTCAGGTACCCAAAATCTCAGGTAGTTGAAGGATGAAAAAGTCTTCAGGAAGCTTCTGGTTTCTATGCTGTTTTTTTTTCTGAAGCTTGGAGCCTTGGAGCTGCCTTGTCATTCCAGCTGGACTTGTTTCCAGCCTGGTGCAGCTGTGGGCCCAGGTAAGGTAAGATCATTGGGGATGCTTTGACTTTTCTGCAAGTAAGTCCATTAGTCAAACATGTGTTATTGGTGGCGTTTGTTACTCTCATTTTGAAATTTCACATTGAGTTTCAAAGATAACATAATGCAGAAAAATGCTTTTAATGATCAATTTACAAGGGAGGGGGAACTGCTGTTCAGGAGATCAGAGTGGATAATGTAAATGCTCTCAGTGCCTGGGGATGCAGACAAATTAGCGAGAGTCCAGAGGAGAGCTACAAGAACAATAAGAAATTTAAAAACCACGGTCTGTTAGGAAAGATTAAAGGAAGTAAGGGGCTTAGTCAAGGACAAAGGTTGGTGAAGGATATATAAAGTCTTTGAATATTTAAAGACTCTTATAGGATGGCAATCAATTTTCTTCAGCTCCACCAAGGGAAGTACAAAAAGAAATCTGCTCTATTTGTGGCAAATATAATACACCTCGCTTACTAGCAAAAATCTCTTGTTGTTTGTGCCTCTTTTTAAAAGTGCATGCTAGAGAAATGGTAGAGCAGGTTACCTAGGAAATAGTGGAACTTCTTCACAAAATGTTTTCAAAGACTCAGCTAGACAATCTTCTGTCAGAGATGCCTGGTTACGCTTAATCTTTCCTCAGTCCAGGGGTTTGTAATAGATGAATTTAAACTGCACAAATATTCATGAGAAATATCTCTCCATGATGTCTTAATAACCTGCTCTGTGCAGTGTGGCCCTGGAACCCAACATAGCTGAAAAAAGACCATTGTTTCTGGACAAGTGGACCGAAAAACTGGTCTGATGGAGGTTTTAGGGAATTAGCGTCTGCATTAATGCCTTTCTCTGACTCAGGCAGCCACAGAGACCCTTGCTGACTAAGTTACTGAGCAGGGCACAGTCTTCAAACAGGTCCAAGGACATCTTGGGTGCTCTGTCCTCAGGACTTTGCCTGTTGTGTGGAAACGAGGTGATTTTTTCCTCCTCACTAGCAGCCACATGCGCCACTTTCTCTTCAGACTTGCTATCCTTTGTCAGGCTGTCTGGTTTGGATTTTTGTGCATCATCAAAGTGGCACTCACACTCTCCTCGTTGAATCAGGAAACTGGAGAGAGCCTAAGGAAAGGATGACATGCATAAGTAGTGATCTAGCAAATAGGAGGCAAGATGGAAAGACCTGGTTTGTTCAATAGGGGGAGGAATAACAAGTTCCCAGTATAAAAGTTGTCCATAGGGAGCATGTCATGGGACCATTCTCCATGTCTGCTAGGAGAAGAGACAAGTGAAAAGCAATTGTCCTTTTCTCAACGTGGGTAGCTTTTCTGTGTATGCTGCCCCTGCCCTCCTCCTTCACTAGTCCTCACTGCAGAGAGAAGTCACTCTTGCTCTGACCCTGCAAGAAACCCTGTTGTCATGTGTGTCTCCAGTGCTGGCTGCCCTTGGCCCAACGAGGGGGATGAAGAAGCCAACCCCCCATGAACACCAAACCATGTTAACAAGAGCCTGTGTGAGCTGCCAGAGGACATGATATGAAGGAAGCTTACTCCACTTCGCTGGCAATGAAACAACTTTTCTCTGAATAAAAATATCCTTGAGAAAGAGAGTCTAATTTATAGTTAATAGCTGGAAGGTTTTGTGAGAACTTAGCAGGGGCAGAAAGCTCTGGAGTCTTATGGTCTGGGATATAATAGAGGAGGATGGTTTGCATGAATACTCAGGGGTATTATTTTGTCTTGAGCATGTTTTTTTTCTGAGCCTGGTGTCTTCCTACAATACGCAGCATGTGCTGTACAGAAGCAAGACAAGACAAAGCTAACCGTGTAGGTCATGACTCTGAGCATCTGGGAAGCTGCTCTCCAAATATAAAAGTTAAGGTAAATATCTGGTGTTGATAAATGCATTTTGCATACTTAAGGCCACCACTGTTCCTTGGGTGCCCTTTGTTAGTGTAAATAAGCTTCATCTTGGTTTGTGGCAAACCTCAAATATTTGACTTCAGTCTCAGCACAGTTGAGCATACAGTGTAGGGAGTTATTAATCTGTTCCTGTGCATGGCTTTAACACTGTAACTTATCATATTAAATAGCTCTTGACAATGAAACCCCAAATTTTCCAAAGAAAACAATTACAGAGGGTTAGAAGATCCTCCTTTTACCTAGTCTGAATTTGCTGTTCTAAACATCCAGGTGCCAACCATTCTTCCACTCCAAGAAAAATGTTAACTCTTTCTCTCCATTGCATCAGTTTTATTCGTTTCAATGAAAATGGGGGAATTGGAGGGATACAACCCCACTAAGACCAAGCGTGTGCCTTTGCCCAGGGTAAGGGAGGAAAAAGTGGCTGTGAATGGGTGAAGGTGCTGGGGCACCCTGCTGTGTGGATAGGCAGCTCGAGTCCACATCTCTACAAACCCCTGCGCAGGCTGCTGAAGTGAGTGTGTGTGTTTCGAATACTATCATCTGACTTTTGGGAGTACAGGGAACAGTTGGAGTATGTGGGGAACTACACCTTTGGAAAGCTCTGACCAGAGCCAGATGGATCCCAGATTCTTTGGCTCTGAACGCCTTGGATTGTGCAAAGCGGGTGGCTACATTGATGGAAAAGTACTAAATGGCTCAGTACAGGGGGTTCTTTGTCTCCTTCACTCATAGCTATTAACATGAAGAAAGCAGAAGTTGCAGCACAATTTTACCCTGGTCACTCAAGCTCTGGAGCACTGTTTGGGTAACTGGCTCAATGTGCCTGCTTCACAGCAGTGTGACTGCCTAAGAGGCCAGTGATTCAGAGTTGACTATGTTTGAATAGGAAAGTAGTCTAGAAAAATGTTTAGTGCATGTGGCAGCCACATCTGTGCTCCAAGAGACATAGAATCATAGAATCATAGAATAGTTAGGGTTGGAATGGACCTTAAGATCATCTAGTTCCAACCCCCCTGCCATGGGCAGGGACATCTCACACTAAACCATGCCACCCAAGGCTCTGTCCAACATGGCCTTGAACACAGCTAGGGATGGAGCATTCACAACCTCCCTGGCCAACCCATTCCAATGCCTCACCACCCTTACAGTAAAGAACGTCTTCTTTATAGCCAAGCTAAACTTCCCCTGTTTAACTTTGAACCCATTACCCCTTGTCCTGTCACTACAGTCCCTAATGAGGAGCCCCTCCCCAGCATCCCTATAGGCCCCCTTCAGATACTGGAAGCTGCTATGAGGTCTCCACGCAGCCTTCTCTTCTCCAGGCTGAACAGCCCCAACTTCCTCAGCCTATCTTCATATGGGAGGTGCTCCAGTCCCCTGATCATCCTCGTGGCCCTTCTCTGGACTTGTTCCAGCAGTTCCATGTCCTTTTTATGTTGAGGACACCAGAATCGCACACAATACTCTAAGTGAGGTCTCATGAGAGCAGAGTAGAGGACTCCTTGGAGTCCTCTTGGAGTAGAGGACCTCCTTGGACCTGCTGGTCACACTCCTTTTTGATGCAGCCCAGGATACGGATGGCTTTCTGGGCTGCAAGCGCACACTGAAGCCGGCTCATGTTCATTTTCCCATCGACCAACACCCAAAGTCCTTCTCTGCAGGGCTGCTCTGAATCTCTTCTCTGCCTAACCTGTAGCTGTGCCTGAGTGTAGGACCTTGCACTTGGCATGTTTGTTTAAACTTCATAAGATTGGCATCAGCCCACCTCACATGCGTGTCGAGGTCCCTCTGGATGGCATTCCTTCCCTCCAGCGTATCAACCGAACCACACAGCTTGGTGTTGTCGGCAAACTTGCTGAGGGCGCACTCAATCCCACTGTGCATGTCAGCGATAAAGATGTTGAACAAGACCGGTCCCAGCACCGATCCCTGAGGGACGCCACTCGTTACTGGTCTCCAGCTGGACATTGAGCCATTGACCATGACATGAACAGCTTCATTCCCAAAGAGTCTTTGGGGCTTAACTGGCATTGTACCTGTGTCAGCCCCAAATTTAGATCAAGCAGCTCCTTCTTGTCTGCCATCTGAATTTGGAATCAAATGAGTTTTGCCAGTGCATTCCTGAGGTGACAAACCTGAGGGACGTACATGCAGCCACTCTAGTTGCAATGGCTCCAGCAGGCTTTAGCTAGCTACTATGACAGCTGTATGCACATCCTTGCAAACAGAGCAAGTGATTCTTTGTTGCATTTCTTCCCATCAGCACAAACATGAAACCCAGGCGTCTGGTAATTGATTTTTACTCAGCAGCCCAATGAGTAGTGCCTTGCATGGAGACATGAGTGTCTTGGTCCTTCTTCTGCCTGGTTGGGGCCATCATTTTTCTCTCATGCGATGTGCCAGCCTCAGCTGTAGGGGACTTAAGGGTGAAAGCTTCCTCCCTAGAAGCTCTTGCATTTGGCAGAAAATGCTTAAACATGTACTGTGTTTCAGGAAGAGTGAGAGCGACCGTGTATCCTGGGAATAGGATTTCCAGCAAAATGCCTCAAATGAAACCTTCATTCCAGTGACTCAGAGGACACTTTTAAAAGGGGCAGGAGTTGTCCCAGTAACACAAAACTACACCCTTCAGCTGCTCAGGGAGTTGCCAGTTTTGCTGATCTCCTATCGCGTATTTAAGTTAAAGTTTCTGGCAGTGTGTTCATAACAAAGCTGAACTCTCTTATTCTCCCTGCAAAAATTCTGTTTTCTCCTTGTTTGAAGCCACTTAGACACACCTTTCTGCCAGTCTGGTCTATGCTTCACTTATAAGTCTCCATTTGTCTCTTCCCCAGGCACTTTTGCTTTTCTTTCCCCGCTAGCAGTGACCCAGGCAGAATCTGCAAATCCAGAGGGTTGACCTGTCTGTGGTCTGTGTGGTGGTAGGGTGTGGGTGGTGGGGGCTGTTCCTGTCAGCGCTTGGCCAGGGTGGGTTGTTTCCGAGCTCCAGTTTCTTCCCACCCACACGGACGGGACACACAGTGCCGGCTGGATTTCCCAGAATGAGCCTGGCCAGGAAAATGCAGAAACCTTGGCTCCAGCTCTGGGTTTTGGCAATGTCCTCTCCCAGGAGTGGGGCTGGTAATGGCAGCATGGTGTGGCAGGGAGGCTGGCTGCAAACCCAAGCAAGCAGCTGGTACCAGGAAAGCATCTGTATTTCTTTAAAGAGAGAAAAAGACAAACAAGCTCCTCTTTCAACTGGCCGAGGTTAAAATGCCAGATCTGGCTCTTTCTCAGCTCTTCAAGCCCTTTATTGGGAATTATTTCCTCAGCCATGCCCTGGATACCTCCAGCTACCCATTTCCCCATGGAAGAGACCAGCAGCTACAGCTCCTTGGGAAATGCTCTCTCCTCCCTTCCTTTCTGGCAGGTAGATGTAGTTCTTGAACTTTCTGAGGAATCGGTTGCATCAATGATGACAGCCAAATAGTTAGCAACAGTGACAAATTTTGACCGTACTGAATGGCTTGTTGAGGAAACCATGAAGGTTGTAAACTGTAGGTCAGTATCTGACCTACTCACTGGTTATTCATGAAGGTAACCCCAAGCTTTCCTTTGCTGAGTGGAGCAGATGATCCCTGCCTTGCTGTCACCATTAAACTTGATGGACCTGTGCTGAGCTACAGCAGCTTGGAAACTGAGACAGAGCACAAAGCAACCCTTAATTTTAAGAGGAAAAAATGTTGAGAGCATGAAACTGCACAGAAACTGCAGAATTTCCTGGATATGATGTAACTGTGCTGGACCTGCCCACTCTCAGGGGTGAAGTTTACTCCTGTGGGATATGCTGAACTACCTACCTAACTAATGCCACAGGTCCTCGGCAGAGGCATAACTTATCAGAGAAGGCAAAATCCTGAATCTGGCAAGGCAGAAACAAACCTGCAGATGGTCCCGGAATACGTGGTTTGCCTGACTGATGTTATCCATGGAGTTATGGGCACACCCACATCTATATCCTCATGGAGGTCAGAAACCTAGACTTGTAGGAAAAGAGTATTATTTAAAAGCAGGGGAAGACAAGGAAACTGTGTCTAAATTTCAGAAATTTGCAGTTAATAAAAAAAAATTTCAAATTCTGGTAATTAAATCTGAGCCACTATGAGTAAGACCAAAAGTCAGTGTTGTTTGGCTGTCAGCAGTGACTAACAGCAAACACTAAAGAGAACAAGCATTCAGTGTTACCATCAACAAGTGTACGTACTTCCAGCTTTCAGCAATGTGTGACTCCTGAAATTTTTGAGCCAGAAGTTGTATCTGCATCTTGGTGTGAAATACTATTTGATGAGGTTTTTCCCCTCCTAATTATTCTGATTCATATTTCTGGTATCCATGACACCAGTGGGTTTTCCATCTGAGAGCGGGAAGATTTAGGTTGTCTCTGTTTAGAATTAATCTGATGCATGCAGAGGCAAACATGATCATAAATTGCAAAGATCATGAGTGAGTCACTCAAATTAGTAATGGATTCCAAAAGGTGCCATTCAGTTTCTCTTGCTGCCCTCCTTTGAGACATGGTATTGGCACATAGAGAACTTGGAGAATTGGAAGGGACTTAATAAACTACCCCTGTATTCTTTCACTTTTTTTTTATTCCATAAACAATTGTTTATTTAGTCAGCACTATCTTTTGAACTTTTAAAGACATGTTGCTTTGGAATTCACTTTGAAGAGTATTATTGCAATGCTGTAATTAACTTGGCCTTAAGCTGGGAGTGGTGCAAACAAGCAAGCTTTCACAACGTTTTAGCTCAGAAAAATTGACATCATGAAGACATGCTTTCCTTACTACACCTTCTTGTATCTTGTCTACCCTATCAGACAAAAGTATTATGGTATTTCTTTTCTTTATTTGATTGTCTTACCCTAGATAAAAGCCATATAACACTATGTTGCAAATAGTGTTATCTGTCTAATTAGCTGTGTAGGCATATATCATTATGTTTTACACAGTGAAGGGAGAAAATCAGAAGGCCCACAGAGTACCAGATCTTTTTTTATGGACTATATGATGCTAAAAGGTAATTTATCAAGCAGAAAGAAGCTTGATATAGTGTGTATCATTCTGCCAGGCTGTTATTTGATAAATGCTTTGGCAGTGTACAAGTACAGTGCTCAGGTTAAAACACCTTTGGAAGTGTCATTGTCCTATAGAAAAAGGTTACCCCACAATGGATGTATGGCCATATGAACAGAGGTGGAAAGCATTCTGACTGCATCAGTGGCAAGTAGCACATGCTTATGGAAGAGATGTGAGAAATAAGATCTGTGCAATAGCACTGCGCATGAGTACCCTATCTGTGCAGCTGTCAAGTTATAATTTTCGGACATGGAAACCATCCTGCACATTTTTTTTCAACAGTAACCAATGTATCTAGTTGCTATTCCTCATCAAACTCATCTTTAAAATGTGAAGAACTGTGTATTTAATTGCTCTGAGGATATTTGTGTTTCCACTTGTTTATAAACCTCTCTAGGTCACCTGTCCTATTTGGCCAGGACTTGCCATGGGTCTGACACATTGACCTGACGTGCATTCCAGTTGCATACACTACACATCAGGCCTGTGTCGGCAGTTTGTGAGCCTCTGTAACAGCCCTTCATCGCTAGTTTGATAGCAGTGGTGGGACTGGCACACGGTACTCCCCTTGGGACACTGGGCAAAGAGAGTTTAAAAATGCAACCACTAAGATGTATCGAATCTCTGTGGTTAGACCTCAGGTACCCTCCACTTCACCCACTACAGTGAGGCACCTCTGCGCCTGTCATCCTGCACATGTAGCCACTTCACAGGGTGAGCCCGGCAAGGGAAACCACAGGCTGAATGAAGACAAACTGTCATTTCAGGATTCACACGGGAATATAACTTATCCTCTGCATTATACAAACTCAGTAATTATGTCTGTCAGTGGGTTGATATTTTACATAGATAATGTGCACGTTACTGGCTGACTAAAGCAACTCTGGAGAGCAGACTTTCAGTGTGAAATATGTTTATAAACTAAGCTTTCTCTTAACATTTGAGTAATGGTTGCTGTAGCACCAACTGAATATTTTTCTGATAGAAATGCCCACAATTAGGAGATTAATTAAGCTGATGCTTTAAATCCTACTGTGATAGTCCTGGGGCGGTTTCACACTGCTGTTGCTGGGTTGCTTATACGGTCATGCTTGTGGCACAGGGTGGTGCAAACACACATTTCAGTCTAGGGTTCAGCCTTTGGGAAGGAAGGTTTCCTGAATGACAAAGGAATGAGAATTCATCAATTCAGGCATGTGGTTCAGGTCCTCCAGACTCCAGGACTTAAATGAGATTTCCCTTGCGCTCATCTCCCATGCAGTGTTTGGCAGGACAGGGAAGGGAGCAGAATAGTAGGAGTAGGACCTACTTGTTCCTTGCTCTTCTAAGAGGGTGTGAATTAGGGTAAGACTGTGAGCACTGGATCTGTACTGCTCCACCACTTCCCCACAGACTGAATGTACATTTTTGTTTCTTCCCAGGTAGAAAACAGGCTGAGAGAAACTATGTGAGGACTTCTCCAAACTGTTCAATACCCCTGTGTGGCTTTCACAGCAGGACTATGTAATAGTGGGGACATTTCGTGGAGGTTAGCAACATGCATCAAGGAGATGATGGATCACTAAACATGACAGTCTGTGATAAAGATACCCCTTTCAAAGAAGTGGTAATTCCTCTCGTCAAGTGAATATGAAACAAACTGTGCTGCTTCTGCTAAGGGAAAGAAAAGGGCAGAGCCTAGACATAATCCAAAGCTAAGCGCTGGTGAGAGAGCTTACTCCTGATGAAGCTGCCAACCTTTGTGTCCAAGGCAGCAGCAGCCAGATGGATTCCCAGGGCTTTTGGGAGAGAAAATACAGGCAGTGTGGCTGCTCTGCTGCCCACAGAGATATGCATGCCTTGGCAATGGCATAGATTGCCCCAATCTAGTCTTAGCAATGCCTCTAGATCTGACCTTAGGTGTTGGCCAACCTAAGTCTGAGTTTGTTGTCTGGACTGTCTTTTCAGTGAGTGGCGAGAAAGAGGCCTGTAGCAAACAGTCCACCTCATTCAAAGATCTATTGCAAAGAAGAGACAAGTTGTCTCCTAGAAGAGCCTATTTCTCTCAGGACTCTAACAGAAAAACTGCGCAATCAGTGCTGACGCAAACACCAGTACCGTAGGCATTTCCGCTGGACCACCCTTTGAGTTAATGACCTCTAGTGAACATATCCCAGAAAAAATTTCTTGTTTGTGAAGGGATGTGTTAGCCTTGACTAAGGGCTCCCCCACTGAAGCTGCTTCTGTGGAGAGTTGTTGGAACTGGCATTTCATAATGGTAAATGTTCTTAGACATACGTGTTAGTTCCCAGCTGAATTTGACTGAGGTGTTTCTGTCAGATGGCCCTGGAATTTGTCAGCTATTAACTTCTTGTCCAGACCATGGAGTAACACCATATGGACACTGCATCACTATGATATCTTCCAGTTCTTGCCAATTTATTGAAATGTTCCAAAATTATATTTCCTTTAAAAAACAAAAGGAATAAAGTTAAAGAAATCCTTGTCCTGAGGATTGTATGCTATTTTAAATTAACCTCCACAATTATGTACCTTCAAGAAGATGAAATTGATGCAGCAGGTGCAGTATGAACTACCCTTGTTTTTCTTGCTAACAGATGGATTGTGTCATCTAAGAATTTCCCTGGGGTAGTAACATGTTGAGTTACATTATCTCTGGGAAGAACCGCACTACTGGACTCCCCAACCCTTTCCAGAAAACTAGAGAAAACTCAGCAGTTATTCCACATCCTTACAGAAAACACACTGTCTCTTTTCCTGGTTTTTGCAGAAAGTAAGTGGACTCTGAGAGCCCAGATGCTAGAGGATTTTACTTATAAAGTCAGAGTGGAAAACAGTGATATCATTCTTTTTATTATGTTAAAGCTACTGTTCTACCCACCTCCTCTCAGCTCACATTGTGTCATTACAGACCCCCGTATGTTGACAGCAAAAAGACATCTTTCCCGAAGGTCTCCTTTCTCTAAGGAGCCAGAAGTGTCTACCAGTCCTACAGTGCCTTACCTGTGAATAGCAGGTAAGGGTAGCCTGTGACATAAAGGGAGTCACCTTCTGTTTTATGCATTCACACCTCTGAAAATGGATGCCTTTCCTGAATATGCATGCTCTGCAGAAGTCTGTGGGGACACAGAACATAAGAAACTTGATAGTCTACTTTTATTGCTGTATTCAAGATCAATAATAAGTGGAAGAAATTGAAGAACATGACTTCTAAAAGGCTGGTGTGAACCACTCTGATTAGACTATGTTGGCACTGACTATCCCTCCTCCCAAAGCTGTCCTGCAAACATGTGTCTGCCTCATCTGCCATGAGTTATAACAAATTACATCAGCATCCTTCCTGTCTGACAGACACCCCATGACAGGAATATGATTAATCTATATAAAGAGAAATCTCAGGGTGAGAATCCCAGTTCTTACTGGTTTTGTTTGGCAAACCAGCACAGATAGATAGTTTTCCACATATGACAGAATTTTCTCTTCTTTGAGTGCACTGATGTCCAAAATTCAAGTTGTTCCAGGCCTAACGGTAGCTGCCTAGAAGTAAATTAACTTTCACCAAAAGAAAAAAAGCCCAAGGTAGAGTCTATTGCATCAAAATACCCTACCTGAAATCCAGTGATTAACCCACTTTTTACTCAGTCAGAGCTACCTGGAGTATGTCCGGGAGGGCTGGATGCCTAGGCTCAACACAAGCAACCTTTGTGCAAGTACAGTACCCAGGATTTCTGATTGACAGAATTACTTTGTGCTAGACCTGGAGGTGACAGGTGCATGCACCTTTCTGAAGCAAAACTGGAGGGTGAGTAGTTACGTACTAGTCCTGTATTTCCCAAGCTGCACCATCAACACATCATTCTGGTTTGAAAAGTTGTCAAATTAGTGGCTTTGTGCTAGATCTGGGGTTCTTTTGCAGAGCACTTCCCATTCTTTGAGATGTGTCTGTTGCATCTGGTGGCAGTTTTTTGAGGAGAATGATGAAGTACTTTCCCTTGAAAATGTGCAACTCCCAACCCAACAGTGATGATCAACCTTTTATGTCTCAATGTATCATACGCAGATTAATTACACTGAGTGCTTATGTGCTGCTTTATCCCTTCATCTTGCAGTCATTCTTGCAGCAAGTTGCAAAATGAGTCCCCAGGGGTGTGAGGCTCTAGCACATGAACAGAAAACGTTCATGTGCCTAGTCTTCCAAGGGCTTTTGTTCTCACAGCATGTGTGGTTTCTGTGGGGCCTGGTGCCTTTGGGTTTTGTTCTGGTATTACAGAAGAATATAATCTATTCTTATGTTTTTCACTTGTTTACTGACTGTGCGCAAGTGGCAGCAATGGGAAAGGGGAAACCAATGGCAGCAGAAATAGATAGAGTCACAACCTGTAATGAATTTGAGACCAAAAGGAAACTTCCATGGCGTGCTCTAGATGGAGACTACTCTTCTAGTGATGGCAGTCCTCGCAGGGAAAGTGCTTCACCTTTGTTTTCTCTTTATTCTTTCTCTCTACAAATTTTCTTCAAATAGTGACTTTCCTTTTTCTTAATGAGCTCCTGTAACCAGAGCCCTCTCAGTCAAGGGAAAGAACTGTCAATTATGTTCTTGGCTTTCTTAAAGCTAGCCTAAGAAACTATTAATATTTCCTATTCTAATTAATTGCATAGAATTTATGGGAAAAATGCTATTTGCAGCATATCACTTGTTTTGTTGCAGAGTTAATAGCATACTGCAAAAAACTAAAATAAAAAGCGGACAGAAGTATACAGGTGGCAACCCAAAAATGAAAGCAAGCTCTTGCAACATAGGGGAAAGTCAGCATTTGCTGAGGAACTTCCAAGATCAGTTTCAAGCCACATTTTTCTATTCTTGTTAAAAAAGTGTATGGATTGCAACTGCACAGTTGCAACTAGTTATATGCAGAAGAAACTATAAACCCCAGCCTGTGACTAACGTGAATAAATTTAGTATTAACGTGGTTTAGAAAACAAGTTTTTAAAAAACACTCTGATTCAGTACAGTTTCTTTCTCTCTCTCTTCCAATTTTGACACAGTACAGTAATATCCGTGTTGTGAGATATTCAAGGAAGAATAAGCAAATTACAGTGAAGGGAAAGAAGGCAATCGATGAAGGCGATCTATATCTCATTCACATTGTTGAATAAATAATAGCGGAGGAGGTCTAAAATTAGATTTGAGAAGAAATCTGAACTGCTTCAAACATGGTCTGATGCACATCTCCAGTGTAAGAGCACACTGGAGAGTCAGATTCTCAGCTGGGGCAGATTGACTGAAGTGAATGGTGCCTTCCTGCCACTTGCCTGACTCCTGCTGGCTGGGGCAGAGATGTTTATGCTGGGTAGAGGGAGGATGTGCAAATCACTCACTTCTGGAGAGACTGACAAGTTTTAGGTGATATTTATTTTCAAGAGCTGCTCCACATGTTGCAGAACTGAGCCTTGCCAGCCCTCTACTGAAGCGCAAAGAGGGGAGCCAGCTCCTCAGGTTTGCCATGCAGAAAACCTGCCTTCCACATGCTGCATCCTGATACAGAATGAGATGGGGTTGATAGCTGACCACAGATATTCCCATTCCTAATCCTAGGTGAAAGAGGAGGATAAAGAAGACACAAGTTAAGCCTGGATCTTGCAAATTCAAAACAAAGATCTGACATCATATGCAGGAAGAAGTAAGAACCAGCCTGGCATATGTCTCTGCAATTAAGAAGCAATCAATACCAGTGTGAGCTATGGAAGTAGTGCTAGCTTGAGGTCTATCCCACTGAATTTGAAGATTAAATAGCATTAAGATATGCCACCCAAAATGCAGCTTTGCTGATGTTCACATTTGCTTCAGCACCTGCTTAGGAAGTGCAAGGCGTAACTCCCTCTTTAGAGCAAACTGCTCATTTGTTATAAAAGCCCAAACCACACCATGTGAACACTGTGAATCATGTCTCCAAAATCCTTTAGCATCTACTCTCTAACCAGCCGTTTTACCTGGCTATTTGGTGAGGGTTTTGTGTTCCTCATCTCTCTCAAGGGGAGCAGATCTCGGGATTACAGGCCTACCCTTAATTTATTTTGTTAATCTGTCTGAAGCCATGGAGTTTAACTATGCAGATGACCCGAAAGAGAATTCCTTCCAGGCAGCTATGACTGGTGATTGATATGACTCAGAACAGCTTTCCAAAACCAGTGCGTTGTTCATCCATCTAAAGACTCACTCTTATACAGACAAAACAGTTTAAAATAACAGAAGCTCATGCATCTCTGATCTCACCTAAATTTTGTATGTTCTTTGTAAATTCAGAAACCAGGCATATCACCAAATCTGATTTGGGAGATATAAGTTGCGCTCCTAAAGCCTTTCTTGTTGCTCAGTCTCCCAAGAAACAGCTGATTATTTTCTTTCCCTTGACCTTCAGGGGCTGGAGGTTTTGGCACTTGCATCTGCTTGTTGTCTTTATGTCTAGAAAAATGAGTCTGTTAACCCACCTGGGGTCTCCCAGATCCTGACTGATACTTTCCTATTGTTCAGTTGAGGACTCAGCACTTTCCCTGGATATGTCATTTCTTTTTCTGCCTTTACACTTCTTAAAAGAAACTTTGATTGATTTCATACAGGTAGTGGGAAATTTCCAAAATTAAGTTAATGTAAGTAGTAAGTTTAGGGTTTTTATTTGCTTCCTGAGTTAAGCAAAGCCAAGAAAATTATAGTTTGGGCCCAAAAATCAGTGCCTTCCTTAAACAGGAAAGGCTTTCTGTTATGACACTGAAGTGAGGTGCAATAAACCAGAGCTGATAGCCCTTCTCCTGATTCATAGCAAGATATGAAATTGGTTACTTTCACCATGTGTCCATGAAGAAGTGACTGATTTCTAAAATGCTTGTGAATGTTATCTTTGAAGTCTCAAAAATACCAAAGTTTACCTTTGCATCATTTTTTCTTTCATTTTCATTTGAGACATGATTTGACCCCAGCTTGCAAAGGAATTCAGACCAAGTGAGAATGCTTTTCTTTCTTTTCTTTTTTTCCCTTAAAATGCCATCAGGTCTAAAGATAATATTGGAGGATGAATATGTGCATGGCCCACATGGCCCACAAAGAGAACTTTTTGAGGGTACAGATGGTGACTGAGCACCTAACTCACATTTGTGCTTTTACAAATCCACTTATTGATGGATTAATCAATAACGACAAAACTTTCTGAGAAGAGCAGTAAATAAACCCATTAATCCCTCTTCAGTATAATTGCACAGAAGGTCAGATCACTTTATCTATGTATGAATGAAGAAAAAAATAGCTCAGATGGGGAAGGGAGCCCTGGAAAGGATGGACAAAGGGATGGACATCTGTTGCTCTACCTCTTCCCAAGTGTCCGAGAGCTTCCCACCTCCTGGCAGCTTTAAAGGTCACTGCTCCTTTTGCCAAACCAGTCAGATTTACAAGAATTGTTCATTTCTGAGTTTCCCATTATTTGGAAATGCCAATCCGCTTCAACCTCCTTTACTTTTTGAGTGGGAAAACCCTCCTGCTGCTGGCTGTGGAACCAGTAGCTGGACAGAGCTCACTGGAGGGACGGCTCCCTGGGCTCTGAGGAAATATTATCGGAAACACAACACATTTTTAGTCAGCAGTCTAGAAGAAAGACTGGGGGAGGTCAAGTGAAAATACTGTGGTTGAGAAGGGCTGAAAAAGAAAAGGGAAATGAAAATCAAAGGAGACCTCAATGTTTGTGTTGGTTTGTTTACAAAGCCTAAAGATTAGGAGCCAGACTTAATGTCTTGATTGAAAAAATTAAGATGATTCATAAGACTGAAAAAAAGTAAAACCCTTTAAAAAGAAGAAGAATCTCAAGACAATGTGTCTGATCAGACTGGTTGTCTGAATAGAAATAGGAATTATACAAAGAATCAGCAGAGCAGCGTCACTGACAGAGCCAGAGTGAGTCGATTTCTCACCAGGTATCTGCCTCTTCTGGCTGAAGGACTTTGGATTGATTATAATGGGTTACAAAAATGTGCGGTGTGTTCATTACTGTCAAAGGTAGTGGATAACTCTCAAACAGTGCAGATATATTATTTATGAGTGAATAAAATAATTTTATAGCTGCCTATCACTGATCTGCAGTGCTGGAATGGAGTAAAATCAATTCAAAGTTAAAGCAAAGAGAAAGATTTGAGGGAGAGGGAAGGATTGTCATAATCTTGCTTTGCTTTCTTTGGTATTACTTTTGTTCTTTGGTTTGTTTCCGACTTAGATTTCTCCATTTTCATTTGTGATTTAAAGGCAAACAGAAGTGTAACAAACAGGCAGGCTTTAGTAAAGAGATGTGCAGTGTCTCTGATGTATTTGAGGGAACCTTTGCTGCTTGTGGTTTTGTATATGGTTATGGTAAATAACTATCATGCTGATTTTTGTGGTCTGGCCTTTGCTGTGAGTACTTGACCACTGGAGACTCATTTAACCTAAATAACCCAAACCCGTGCCTAGCCTTAAACTAACACCACCACAAAAGCTGGGAAACGCCAACCACGGCAAAACAGAACACCCAAAGAGTGACCCCCAGCGAGGAGGTGACCAGAGTCAGGGCTAGATGGAGCGCTTGCTTTCAGCACACATCAGGGAGGGCAGCCCTGACAAGGCCTGGCAGCGGAGAGCCTCGTTACGCCTTGGGTTTGTCACTACGAGATCCCCCTTTCCCCATGGCTGCTTCCTGCCGGTTCTCTTAATAAATGAGCCCAGATGTGAGACAGGATGACAGAGCTGAGGCCCCAGGCACAGCTCGGTGTACCTCACAGGGGGATAGCCTTGACAGGGGGCACTCAACCCGAACTGACGTGGTGGGCAAGGCGGAGTGTCCCTGTCTCTGTACACTCTTCAAAAGCACCAGCCTCTGGACCTGGGGGGCCTTCACTGGGCGTGATTTCACTCTTTGCGGGGAAATTAGTGTTGAGCTTGCTACCCTGACAAACTAAATTGACAGGACACAAAGCAGACAGCGACTTCCACTTAGAGTATACCATTTAAAGTACAAAATGTTGTGCATTCTGCTGATTGCTACCAGGAAAAGACCCTATGAGATACCCTGTTGGCTCACAAAAATGATCCATTTTATATATATACATATACATATACATACACACATTATATATATATACACACACATAGAGAGATTTTTATAGACATATATATGCACATATCTCTCTATGTATACACACATTTTTTAGCCCAGAACAATAACTGGGGCAATGCGTTTTACTATGTGAAAGATGAAAAACCCAGCTGGAAGTGTAATAAAACACAAATGACATGCACAGGGTGGGGGAAAATTTATCTGAAATTTCACTGAACTTTCTAGGGGTATGTCAGTCAGGGACATATGCAAGCAGCGAACCACAAAGTCAGAAGCAAGACATGAGCAGGAAAAGGAACTCTGGGCAGAGTTCCTTCAGAGCGTGACATTTATGATTCATCTGACTATAAATTTGTGTCCATCTGAAGACAAGATTTTTTTTTGTTTTGTTTTCCTGTGGAAATTTCTCACATAAGTCTTTTTGGCTTCCAGCAAACAAAGAGTAAGTTTTTGACTTACACTTTTTGGAAGATAGTTTCCTGATAAACACAGATGTTTTCCAGGAGGACAGCTGACTTCTAAAATAAATTTAATGCAGTTAAGCTGTTCACTGAAAAAGTGACAAACAATTATCTGAATTCTGTTTAATGCAAAGGAGTGCTGTTAGGGCTCTAGAAACAGCAGGCAATGAAAAATTCCATCTTCCAATGTTGTTTTCCTCTTTTGTTTTCATTCTTCCTCTTACCTAAATGTCATCAGTCAAGCTAAAGCATCATTGTAAGGTTTTGATTGATAATGAGAGAAGATGTACAGAGAACAAAGGTTAACACTGTACTGACTGTAGAGTGATAAATCAAAGCATGAGGTCATGCCAAGTCTGATTTCCCCCCTTGTCCTGCAATCTTATGTGTGGCTCAAGCTTGATTCAAGTATCTATTTTTTTCTTCTGTGGTGGTGTTTTTCTTATCTTTCTCTTTCCTATTGTCTTTTTCTTTCCTCAGGTCAGGTAGAAAGAGATGGAGATAGGGCTACCCAAGACAGGGGTGTCAGGTAAGAGAAATAGTCCCTGGAAAGTGCTGTGGGCCAGTTGCTCAAAGTAAAAGAGACTGGCTGCTGAGATTCCTTGTTTGCAAGGAACAAACACCTATTGAGACTTCAAAAAGGACCAAAAGATTTCCCAGGGGCCAGAAATGGCTGCACAATCATTGCTGCAATTCAAAAAGTCATCACATTGATGGCAGGACTCTCAAACCAGAAACTCATCAGTGAAGACACACCAGGAATGTGGAGATACAGGTATAAACACTTTAAATTTCCTGCTTGGTCACTTTGTTTTCTGTATTTACAAATATATATATATTGTTGCTTATAACCTCCCTTTTGGTTTTGTAGTTTCATTCTTCCTTGAGGAGTTCTGCATAAGAAGATTGCCATCCCAGAGCTCTGGCTGACTTAGGTCCTGTCATACCCTTTTTCTCAGCTTCCACAGAGAGAAAACAGAACATAGTAACATAGTTTACCCTCACTCTTCTGGTCTGCTCTGCAGAAGTGCAGATCTGCCCAGCAATTTCTCTCCTGTATTCACCTGTTTTCCTCATCTCACTTTTTGTGCACAGCCCCTTCCATTCTTTCTCTTCCAGCTGTTAGCAAGCGAGACTGGGAAAGAATATGAGCAATTGGGCTGCAGAGAAACCTGTTGAACTGAGGCTAAAATTTCCCTTCAGTGAGCCAGGGGAGGTTTGGTTGGGGCTTTTTTTCACTTACAAGAAAGGAGAGACAGAAGCCAGTGAAGGAAGCCAGTGCAGCTGGCAAAGGAGAAATTAGTCTACTGGAAAATATACTTTCTTCCCCACCTCAGTTTTATAAACCTGACCAGAAGTCTAAGCCAGGAGATGAAAACTGAGAAACTCAGACTGTACTAAATATATTTTTTGTTCTCAGTTCTTCTCCAGAAATTGAGCCAAGTTGAGGAGCCAATGACAGCCGTACTGAAACAGAGGTACAGACAATAACTTAGGCAAACCACATTCTTCCTCTGTCATTGCTGAGGGGCACAGAGAGAGACGATAGCTGCAGAGTGATGATGATTTCTTCCTGTTGGGAAAGAAATCATGAACAGACAGCTTGGTATTTGTTTTATGCCATTTGTTTATCTTGCATTACATACATCTGTGCCGTTGAGCAGAAGTAGCTGCAAATAGCCTCAGACATCAGTGTGGTTCTCAGGAAACAGTGGCATGAGGAACTGACTTCTGTGAGACAGCAAGAGGGAGGAAACTCCCTTGCTTTCTGCCATGGCTTTGCTCCCCTTGTTACACATTGAAAACCAGCAAAATAATTCCCCTCAATGTTGCACGCTCGTTGCAGCTGAGAGTAAGACACTCCAGCAATGCCATGGGGCCATCCACATTCGTGGTCAAGGGCTAAGACAAGGTGGAAAGGCCTGCTGGATGGTGAAAGGCTTTTGGAGAATTGAGAGACTTTTTTGCTAAATACCCAACTCATCACCTCAAGAAAAAGCCCCGACCCTTGTATCCCATGACAGCATTAAATGATTCATCCAGTTATTTATCCAATGTCCAGCAACTTGCGTCCTGACAACTGCCATGCAAAAAAGTCTCCAAATTCAATGGACCACAGGCTTCACAGAGCTGTGTGGGAGAACATTAGGAGCAAGTTGAAAGTGTTACTGCTGGAGTTCATAAAAAGTGTGGTAACAGTGCTAATTGTAGGGAAGTTTGGTAAACATGGCTTATTTTGAACAGGTTTCTCCTTCCCGATGGCTGTAATCTCTATTTTCATACAAAAGAAGAAGCTTAGACTCAGATAAGAATCCAGGAAGTACTTTCTAAAACTAAAGTGTTTTACATTTTGAGTAATGAGGCTTTAAAAAAATTTCTTGCTCCAGTTTTGTTATCTTGCAATTGTGTTGCAGTTTTGCTTTTCAGCACTCCAAATCTCTAAGCCTGGCAAAACACAAAGGCACAAACTAACCATTTCTGAGCATCTCTTTGATTGTGCATTTCAGTTTAGGTATTGCGTAGAGTACTGAAGTGTGATGTTTCTGTGACTGTCTTGGGTCCTTCTAAGAAATTATATGTGGTGTTTCTAGGTGAGCAAATTCAGATTCTGTAGAAAAGTTTTCCACTACTGCTTCATAGTTTCCACTCATCTGAACTTCACATCGAAGATATCCTTCTCTACGTTTGCAAGATTATGATGAAATCTATTTCATCTTACCTCTATGAAATATTTCTAGGGGAGCAATGTCACACCTATCTGCTTGCCTCGTATTTACAGCCTCAAGCTAATCCAATAGTCAAATATCATCACACTTTTTATGACAACCTGCTTATACATGTGTTGAAGTGCTCTCCTGGTCTGAGGTGAGCCCCTTAGGACCTCCTAAACAAAGAAGAGATTGTTTGACTTGTACAGCATTGGTTTCATCTCATAGAATCATAGAATAGTTAGGGTTGGAAAGGACCTTAAGATCATCTAGTTCCAACCCCCCTGCCATGGGCAGGGACACCTCACACTAAACCATCTCACCCAAGGCTTCATCCAACCTGGTCCTGAACACTGCCAGGGATGGAGCATTCACAACCTCCCTGGGCAACCTATTTCAGTGCCTCACCACCCTAACATCTTGTTTCTTCCATTTCATTTTCATTGTTGCATGTTCTCTTAAACCCTTGATGTAAAACACCCCCAGGCAGTGCTGGTGGGAGAGGTCCCTGTTATTTAGAAAACAGAGAGCATTTTCCGTGATAAAGTCCAGCCAAGCTGTACCCATGACCACAATCTTCTGGGCTGGAAAAATCTCTGAAGCAAAGCTCTGTGGACCTGACGTGGATGACTGGTGGGCTGAGTTCAGCAGCTTGCTTGATGCCCTCCCTCCCTTGTCTGGACAGCAGGCTTTAAGTCTCTCACAAAAGATCAGTTGCAAAATCTTCTGACATGCTAGTAAATAATGGAATAGCTGGAATGAATCAGAGCCTTAGCTTACACTTGATTCACAGGGACTCTGCAAAATCAAAGGGGCAAATTGATCTGACAACATCAAACTACTCAGTGTACAACGTATTAAAATGAATTTCTTGTTAGCTGTTAGGAGCAGCGTCTTGATTAGTATCTCTGTACTGAATGTTTTCCTGGGGTTGTGCCAATGGTGCCTCGTTGTCTGATTTCAAAGGGCTGTAATTGATTGATAATTGCAAGTTCCTATTTTGAACCAACACTATCTGCAAGCCCTGATAAACTTCATAACCATTTAGCTAGAAATCTGAGAACTCTAAACAATTTATTTACAAAGAAAGACACAGACATCTTTTAACATACTATACCAATTGCCTGCCCTCCACCGCAAGGACAACATGTGCATTGGCATTTCAATGGCGCCAATTAACAGCATGCTGCAGTTTAAGTTTTGTTTTGTTGGGGTTCTTTTTCACATTTTTAAATCAGTTTTCTCTCTTTGACGTGGTCTACATTAGCCGTTTGTACAAGCTTTTTCCTGCCTGCACAGCCGCAGTAGTTTTGCGGTGGTTTTAGACTCATGAAGGCTAGTTGAGATAATACCTGATTTCAGCCACTTGGGATTTCTCATGCTAAGTTCAGTGAAGAGAAAACCAATTCTGAAGTGATAGATAAAGGTAAGGGAGAATAAAGCACAGTGTAGACATGAAGAAAAGTGTTATTTAACTTGCAGATGCAAAGCTGCAGTCTGGTTTTCTGCTGGTTTTCTCATTTGGCTATTAATGTCTCATATATCTCTGGAAGTGACATACTCAGAATTACATGCTGGCTTGCCCCTTTACCTCAAAGCTTTGTAGAGAGTTAATTTTCAGTGGTGGAGAGATGGATAGTAAAAAGAGACTTGGACACCTACTGCCGTACAGACCTTCCATAACAGTATAAGCATGGTGCACATTGGATATTGCATTCCTGCTGTACTCTACAGGAGATATATCCTACAAAGCTCTTAGTGGTGCATTGCCCTTAGTGTTTTGGAAAGCCTGCCTATGCTGCACCTGATCCTTCTGTTCTGCAACTATTTCTGCCCCCCCTCAATTTCTGTTAGCCAAGACTGAAGAGAAAACAGCTTCATTCTTTTGCAGCAGCCCTTTTCGTGCTAGGTGGCAGTAATTCCTCCCTCCAGCCTTCTCTAGATGAAACTTTATGCACTTCCTTTGCACTGAAGAGGGGCTGACTCACCAGCTCACACCACCCACTCTGCTGTAACTACCCAAAGGTAAAGGTGGGGATCTTGGCAGGGGGATGGGGGGGGGGGGGGGGCAGGATGGACACCTTTGGGCAATAATCCCTCCAGCTGCCTCAGCAAAAACTGCCGGAGCCTGTATGTCAGAGCTCAGGATTGACGGCCGTTCTGGGCTCCTCTGTGAACTTGGCTCCATTTGCTTTTGTCATGAGTATTAGGAGAGCACAGGAAACCCTCGTGTTTCTTATTCCCTTCTTACCACAATCTCTAGGTTTCAGTCAGAGATAATTTAAAGGGGTTATCAGTGTTTAGCTATAAAGGAAGCAGCAGGCTGACCTGCCTTTACCAATGCCCAGCCTGTCTGGGGTCAATAGTGCAAAAAACTCATTTTCACCTGTTTCTAACAATAAAGAAATTGATTTGCAGGTCCAACGGGTTATATTTATCTATTTGTCCAGCAGCAGTATACTGTGTGCGCATGTGGGGAAAAGCACCTCTGAAGGTTTTATATGGATTTCTGCTCTGCGTAATGCTCATTCCATGAACTATAGCTATTAGAACATGATGGCTATTGGCCAAGCCTTTTTGTGTACTTTAAACAACACAATTCATGTGAATGTCAGAGTGCACTTACCATACAGGTTGTTGTGCAGAATCCCTAACTTTAAAAAGTCTCTCCTTTAGAAGAGAATACAGCTCTTCAAAAGGCCACCTTCTCAAGTAATTAGACCAGCATAGCTGTATGCTCATGTAGTTTGCAGACAAATCTGAATCAAAAAACATATTTGTTTGATAGCATGATAGTTCTTTCTGTGTTGCAGCCTTGGAAGCTTTTACAATGACAGCTGAAAATTCTATGGTCTTTCTTTTGTTTCTCTATAACTTGCTCTCTTTCTTAGAAGAATATACTTTCTGTTCTCAGCCTGTGTTCCATAGAAGATAAGACATACCCAACTCTGCTGTGGATTCACCCTGATAGAACACTTTGGGAAGAGCTGCAGTGTATCTTTTAGATTTGATTCTGAATCTCTTGACTTTTATACCTAGCCATACACAGATTGAAGAAGCAGATGAAGTAATCGATTCAAATGCATTTCTTTGGAAATTGAAGGTGCTTTTGCCACTGACATTTGTGACTTGCTTCAGGAAATCAGCACTGTTTCAAGATAGAAAGTATACTTTTCCTTACAGAACGTGAAAGACGTAGGTACATCAAGTCCATTCTCAATACTAACTAATATAGAAATTAGCTTTTAGAAGAATCATCTCTGCAGCACTCCCCACCCTTTTCTCTTTCTTTCTGTCTGTCTGAAATGACCACAATCTCCTAAATTAATACTGAACTCGCTCAAACCACACATTTAGCTGTTGCCATCTTGCCTTCAGTTCTCATCTCTCCTATCGATCATGCTGTTGCTTCATCACACGCTTGAAAACTATTGAACTCTCTGTTGACTCTGGAGCAGCGCTTCAGAAAGAAAATTGCCTGACAGTTTTCAAAATACAAGTTTCAAAACCCATCATTTTATCATGATATTTTCTGTTAGATTTTACTTTCTGAAAGATGGGCAAGTTCTTGTTGGACCTGAGACAATCATACAGGTAAAGTAATACCTTTTTTGACACCCTGACTCTCTTTTACCACCAGATAGATACTTTTAATCTGATGGCAGAGATATTTGTTCTTGGATTAGCCCATTAAGATTTTTATCAGCCTTGGAGTACGACAGCAGATGAAATGGGAATTCAGATGTCAGTGTGAAAATAAGGAAGGTCTCTGGCCCACTCCTCTGCTGAAAGCACAACCATACCACTTCAGGTGCCTTTATCAGAAATTTCTGCATACTGCTCTGTTTTGGCCACATGTTTTGGTCAAAAGTTCAGGTCTAGGATGACAGCTTTTCATTAAATTAATAATAAACATTTATTATTTCTTTTTTTCAGTAATGATAGGCTTATGGTAATATTTGTTTTTCAGACAAGGTTTTAATTAAAAATAAAATAGAAACAATCCCACCTACTTCTTTCATATGAAATTGGACTGGATATTTTGTTTTATTTATAAATAAAAAGTTATGAATTCTTCTCTGTTAATAAGCTTAAATCATCCTCTCTACCATAGCTGTGTCACAAAGTTGACTTGCAATTGTATGTGTGAATGTATAACAAATGGCAACATGACATCTTCAGAAAACCTCCCCAAAGATTTATTAACCTTATTTTCCAGCTGAAGCTGGTTTATATAGGAGCCAATAATAATTAGAAACACCGTAAAAGTGATTACGGATATTGACATAGGATTTGTTGTACGTCCCGCACATTTGCCTCCTTTGCCCTCATTTATCACAGAGGCCACCAGATGTGGTGAGATACCTCAGATCCCATGCCATCCTGTCAGGTCCTACTGCTGGGCTTTGGTGCAGGAGAAGGACCCTCTTTGCTGCCAGCCGTGCAGCAAAGGACCCAGGACACAGCATCTCTGCAGGGTGACAAGCTTCTCCCTAATGTTTGACAGTGAATGTAGAGCAAGTATTATGGTACTTTGCCTTTAAAATTGCCAGACTAATTCATGAGAGGTCAAGTAGCCACTGTCAATCCAGAGTCATATATCTTGATGGAACATCAAGAATTAAATAAATACAAAATGGATTAAAAATGTAATTGAACACATTTTATAAAACGACGTATGTTCAGCTGTACATTCATTCTCTGAACACAGTGAGTTAGGTGATAAAATTCAGCAACAGGTTAAAAATAGGAAACAATATTTGTTTGCCATGGGAGTGTCAAGGGAAGTGAAGCCATCGGTGGAGCACTTGGAGGCAGAACTTGCTGAAACTTCTGAGAGAAGACAGTTTTGCTTCACTATCAGTGCTTCACCCTGCTGTGCTAGGTTGGAAAGAAACAGCAAGCTGAAGAAGCAGTTTTCCTCTTCCAAGCTACGAAAAACAGAAAAACTGCATGATGGAGTGAGACCTACTAGACCTAAAAACATACAAATGACTGCTGATACGAAATACTTTAACAGAATAAAATGCAAAACATTTAAATTCACAATTTGTGTCCAGAATATTTCACCGATAATAACTGATACATAAGAAGGTGTCACATCCAGTTTATTTGGATCCCAATTTCTGTCCAAACAGAACATGCCACAAACCATAAGCAAACAAAAGAATAAATTAACCAGTGATAACGAAAGCCAACCGTATCCTGGGCTGCAGCAAAAGGAGCGTGACCAGCAGGTCCAAGGAGGTGATCCTGCCCCTCTACTCTGCTCTTGTGAGACCTCACCTGGAGTATTGTGTGCAGTTCTGGTGTCCTCAACATAAAAAGGACATGGAACTGTTGGAACAAGTCCAGAGAAGGGCCACGAGGATGACGATGATCAGGGGACTGGAGCACCTCCCATATGAAGATAGGCTGAGAAAGTTGGGGCTGTTCAGCCTGGAGAAGAGAAGGCTGCGTGGAGACCTCATAACAGCCTTCCAGTATCTGAAGGGGGCCTATAAGGATGCTGGGGAGGGACTCTTCATTAGGGACTGTAGCGACAGGACAAGGGGTAACGGGTTCAAACTTAAGCAGAGGAAGTTTAGATTGGATATAAAGAAGAAATTCTTTCCTGTAAGGGTGGTGAGGCACTGGAATGGGTTGCCCAGGGAAGTTGTGAATGCTCCATCCCTGGCAGTGTTCAAGGCCAGGTTGGACAGAGCCTTGGGTGATATGGTTTAGTGTGAGATGTCCCTGCCCATGGCAGGAGGGTTGGAACTAGATGATCATGAGGTCCTTTCCAACCCTAACTATTCTATGATTCTATGATTCTATGATATCATTAACTCTTTCTTAATATTAAAAAATAAGACTCTAATTATTTAAATTTCAGGCAATATTATTCCTTTAATTTGACAAAAAAAATATAAATTTTAATGTAAAGCACCTATTCATGAACTTCTTAACAACTTGTAATAAAAATTACACATGTTTAAGAAAGTCAACAGGAATAGAGATTCAAAAATCTCCAAATACAGTACTCCAATTACTTGAATTAAAACTCCCAAGCACAGGAAGGTGTGATTACCATCTCAAAATAATCACAGCTCTTCCAAGTCGGTATTTTAAAACTGGGGGGGGAGTATCTTCACATGATGACAGCAGCCAACAGAAGCATCTCACCTGGCTCCCATCTCAGGAAACACAGCCCACATAGGTTCAGGTTTTGATCAAGGATAAAGAATAGCAACAACCCCCCCCACACTCAGGTCAGCTCTGACATGCATTCCCACCAGCACCCAAAAACAAGGAAGAAGAGGAGGAAACTTCATATTAACAGCAATTATACTTAACATGGGCTCCCATACCAAAACGCTGGCAACAAACTCCACCTCCAGCCTTCATGCCTGAGGTTTGTCTGCCTAATTAGCCAACATGGAAGTTTGGGTTTTTCGTGCTTCCCCTTGGGGAAAGCTTGGCTTTAAATCCAAATATTGTGGTCACTCTCACCATGTTTTCCTCAGAGTCGTGCTGGTGTAGCTGTCTTAAAATAATTGGAGCTTTTCAAGGAAAACAACAGAAAACACTTTTTAAAAAATTCTATTATGGAGGAATAGGAAAGCTTTTCCTGGCCTGCTCCTTGGAAAGACTTGAATGTGTGTGTGGTATACTTATATATGCATACGTATGTAAATATTTAGAGGAAACCTGTAGCTGATAGTGAGATAAGGAGCAGAAAATAGGATCTTAAAAGAGGAAGAATCAGGCAAATTCTGTAACAGGGCATGTTGTAAGCTATGGCTACATTAATGAAATACAAGGACTAGCCAAGGCTGGCTTCCCCCAGCCTCACACAGGGATCAGCCCAGCCCTCACTCAGAGGAACCTCTCATGCCTGTGCTGGACCCCAGTGCTCTCACTGCTGCCTGTGCTGCAGAGAGCTGAGTCCTACTGCCAACGATGGGGTGTCGGGGTTGTCCCCCCCTCCCTCTGGAGAACTGCTGGGGATGCCTCAGGGCAGGCAGAGGTTACACCTGCACTCTATGGATGCCCCATCTGCAGCATCCTATGGCTGTGACCTAAACATGGCCACCCCTGCCCTGACCACACGCAGCACTCGATGTAGCACAGCGGTCTAGTCCTAATCCCTTAAAATAGTTGGCCCAAGTGGCTCAGAACACAACCTTATTGGGTTTTGCTCCTAAAAAAAATGAGTATATAATGTGTGATGTAACATTTCTCGTTAGAGCTAGCAGGGATCTGATGTCACAGAGAGAAAGTATCAAAGTTACAACACAAGCTGTTTACTATCTTTAACCAAGAGAAAAATATCATCTGGTTGGGTTGTTTTTTGTTGTTTTGTTTCTTTGGGGGGTTGGGCGAGGAGGTTGTGGGGTTTTTTGTCAGCCATTTAACAGTATTTTATCTGAAACAGGAAACAAGGGTTACAGTTAGGTCAGGTTATAGGGTCACCCAGACCACTGAGGAAAACAGTAAACATACGGACAGCAAACCCTTGGAAAGTGAGAAGGGAAATGTTGCCTCCACAAAGACTAAATCAATTATTTTTCCGGAAGAGAGCAAAGCGAATGAACGGGGGCTTCAGACATGACAGCGAGCAAGGACCTGAGCTAATGTGCAGCTGTGCTTGAGTGATGCTGTGAATATCCTTTGTGTGTGCGTGTAGGACAAGGAGAGAGGAAAGGTGAGAGTGTGACAGTAGCTGGCAAAGCCCAAAGTCCTCTCCAGCAGCCTTTGAATTTAAGAAAGGTTAGTTGCTTCTTAAAAGTTGGGGTGAATCCAGCATCCTCAGGAGGGAGCATGCTGCCAAGTCTCTGTCGGTCTGGAGTTTAGGCATTTAATCAATTACATTCCTATTGCCAAGGTCATAAAAGAAAATGGCTGTTCACTTCTGTGCCCCATATGTAAAACCAGTAGTGATGTTTTATTTCTGTGGCGAAAGCAATTTAAAGAAACACCACTTTTACCAAACAGCCCGTAAACAAGCATGATCTATCCTGAAGACGATGTTTCCAGGGCTGGCTTTAGTCAACCTGAGTGCAAGTAAGAAATACAGGCAATGCCTTTATTTTTCCTCCTCCTCAAAAGTTAACCTGGCTGTTTTCCATGAGGAGCACACAGCCTTCCTTCCTTTCCTAACAGCCCAACTAGGGCTTCTCCAGCCCAACTCAAGCCCCCAGTTCCTTGACCAGCTTCTCTCCTGTGCCAGAGCAGCCCCGAAGTGAAGCTCCAGCACAGAGCAGGGGCTCCCATGGGATTGGAAAGTAGGTGACAGTGGCCTACAGACACTGCAGGACACTTACAGGACCTATTAAGTGGATCTCATCTGCTTCATGCCATGCTTTTATAATATGTCATGATCAAAAAGCAGATAAGCTGTCTGACATGAGCTGTAAGGACGTGCCTGCCAATGGGTGTTAAGAGCATGTCTCAAGAATCATAAAATCATAGGATCATTTAAGTTGGAAAATACTTTTAAGATCATCGAATCCAATCATTAACCTAGCACTGCCAAGTCCACAACTAAACCATGTCCCTAAGCACCATATCTACATGTCTGTTAAACATGTCCAGGGACAGTGAGTCCACCACTTCCCTGAGCAGCCTGCTCCAATGCTTGACAACCTTTTTGTTGAAGATGTTTTCCCCAATATCTCCCCTGGCACAACTTGAGGATGTTTCCTCTTGTCCTGTTGCTTGTTACCTGGGAAAAGAGTCTGACCCCCACCTCACTATGACCTCCTTTCTGATGGTTTTAGAGTGATAAAATCTCCCCTAAGCCTCATTTTTTTCCAGGCTAAACCACCTCAGTTCCCTTAGCTGCTAACCAAGCAATTTGAAACGTCAAGATTACGGAGCTCTCAAAGGCTGGGCTGCAAGAGGGATAGAGAATTAGAACAGTGATTATTTTTTTATGCTTACCTTTATGTTCTTGGCCTATGGCCTTGTCACACGAATTATGAGTTTCTCTGATACTGGTCTTCAGGGTGAATCTCTCCACCTTTTTATTTTTGAAGGTATAAACCCAGCAAATATTTAGTAAGGTGATTATAAACAATTACATTACACTTTATTGCCATGGTGTAATCACAAATGCTCAGTAGAGTTAATGCCATGTGAGAGTGTATACCTAAGAGAACAAAGATCATTGGCTGATACACTGAGGAACTTCAGTTATATATGCCAAATTTTATTGAATGAGTATGATTTTAAACCCCACTAACTCCTTGTTAAGCGTTTTTAACCAGAAGATGAATACTTCCTCAACAGTCTTCTTCTACATCCCAATGTGAAAGGATCGCGTATCTTGATGAGCAAGAAAACAGTTTACTTCTTTAAAAAATCCAGTGAAATTTCACACTACCAACTGTGATACAGTTTGTAGATTAACAAATCCAACAGGATGTTACACAAACCTTCCCAGATAATGTCTTTCTGGCAACTTGTGCCAAGATTGCTGCTTGATACGTCAGCATTGCTTTTATTTTCCACTGGTAGAGACTAAATCAAAGCATAAATTCACAATTTCTTTGTAACAGAGTCCAAAACACCCCTGATGACTACAATGCCTCCATCCCAGCTCAGGACACATGAGGCTCAAAAGAAAATTGAGCTGAAGTAAACAATGGCAAATGGTGTTACAACATCCCTGACTAAAGAGAGAAGGTCTCTTGCTGCATGTACAGGGCAGAATTTCCCAGTGTGGAAATGGCACCCTGACAGCAGTGGTTCTTCTTCCTGTCACATTGCACAAAGGTGAAGATGGGCTTAATTTTCTCACTGCGATGCATGTATGGAGCATCTGGCTGCATGTTGCACATAACTTTCTATTTGCTTGTTGTACGTGTCAAACACCTAGGCAATAATTTTAAAGGATTCCTTTTAAGACTATTTTCTCAGAGTTTCCGCGAATATTCCATTTGGAAAGGGCAGGAAATATTATCATGTTCTCAGGTAACACATGCTGCTGTGTGGAGGCCAGGTCTTTGCCCAGTAAGTTACTTGCCAGGCTTTTAAAGTTGGAAACGGTGAGAAAGGAGCACTCTGCCAATGCAGAGGTGTCTACTGTTGTGTCAGGTGCCCCAGGGTATATTTCTGCTGCTCCAGGGTGTGCAGGACTTCTCTAGTTCACATTTAACATCCTGGTAGGGATGGTTTGAATGCACCAGTGTATCCCAGATGGCCATCAGCAAACTATGTGGACAGACTACTATGCACTAGGTGCACTATGCTCAAACAACAGATTCCTGACACACAGGGAACACCTGGTAGAATAAAATGACCTGACCTTATTCTTGATTAGCCTTTCACAGAGCCCTTATTTCCTAGGGATTTCTTTGGGCTGGTAGAGCAAGTGTTCAGCTCATAATGCTGATGGATCAGCATGGGGATGCTTTACGCCCCATGCCTTCAGAGAAACCACCTTGCCAAAGCTCGGGGGGGGGGGGGGGGGGGTGGGGGGGGGTGTGTGTGTGTGACACTGGCTTCTCAGTGATGCAAAAGCTTCTGAAACACAGAAAATGCCTGCACCAGCAGTGTTTTCAGCTGAGGTGGCTGTAAATATATGTGCTAAATTCAGTCAAACGTAGCCTGTTGGGAGCCCTGGGAGCAGAAGGCAGACACTGGCACCACTGGGAAGCCTGTGCTGCCACATCTTCAGTGTGGCATGTGCCCTGAGCTGGCCAGGCTCTGGCTCTGAAAGGGGCTGATGATGCATCTACCTGCCCTGGAATTGCACTCATGACTGTGATTTAAGGACACAAAAATGTCTGGAAGGAGGTGTAGGCATAATTTTCAATCTGCATTGCCCTGAAAGCGCTTTCAGGTAACCAGCCCACACAGACATATGTTGCAAAATACAGTATAGAATATGAAGTGATATAATCTTAAAAAACATAGGCTTGGCTGAAGTATAGCAAAGCTAAATAGCGACCACTTAATGTCCTATGCCCTCAGTTACCTTACTCCTAATCCTCTGTTGGCGTTTCTGTGCTCTGTATGTCTGGTTGCAAATCCCTAAGGGCAGGGACCTTTTCTCACTCTGTTTATTGCAGACAGAAGCATGGGTCCCAAATGAGTCATGAGGTGCTAATGTGATTCTGAGTAGGTATAAGAATGGGTCATCTGCAGTTTTGAACTGCTGTGGTTGCAAGTTTGCAGAGATCTGTGACACCTTACCCATATAAGAGAGTGGAATTTGGCTTATTACCCATGAAGAGCTTTGTAATGCAGATTAGCCGTCTACATGAGTTGACTTGGAGAAGTTGAAAGTTATCATAAAATTTCCTCCATAACTGAGAAGCCACAAGTTTTGTTTATGAATACCCAACAAAGCTGAAATTGTTTTCTGTTTGTCTTTAACTAGGAGAAAAGTAACATTACATATGCTGAGGTAGAGGACAGAAGAAAAGGACAGGCTCTCTCCATTACCATTTGAAAAGGCCACTTTTAAAACTCTGTGTAGGACTTTAATCCAGAGCTTGTGAGTGCCATCCTCTGTTCTCAGAAGTTAAAGTCAAACGTCTCTGCTGAGGATACCCTTACGTGCGGGCATTGCATGAGACTAGAAATTACCTCACCCTTGCCACCCATGCCCCGAAGAAATAAAATACACCATTACAGGCATCAGATGCAATTGTTTTTGTGACTGAAATGCTGGAAGGAGCAGAATTAGCAGGGGAGTTTCCAGCCTGTAATAATTTGATTTTGTATTTCCTGAACACTGCCATTCTTATCTCACACTGGCAAACCAGAGTCACAGACTCATTTATACAGATGGCTGACAACTACACCAGTGCTGTCCTAACTGAATGGCTGCTGTTGCCTTAGCTTTCTTGCAGCAGAGAAGAAAAAGCCCACCTCTTGCTCTTCCCTGTAGAAGATGCTGTAATTTCCTGCAGTTTTCTTAACAAGCAGAGCTACCTGACAAGGAGCATTCCTGGCTATCCAGATAAAACTGCTTCCCAGGACAGAACTTACAGTTAAATAATCACCCTCATCCTAGGCAATACTAAGGTCTGTGCAGGGCTTTGTCTTGCCCTAAAGCAAGAGGGTCATGATTCACAGCACCAGCAGATCTGACACCTGTGCTGCTGTTTAGTGGCTTCCCTGTCACAGAGAGTGCTTGGGAATGAGCATCCTTACATCTCCTTGAACTTTGTTAATTCCTTGGGACTGGATAAATGCACTGATAGTTGGGCGAATGTGTTTGTTCAACACAGCAGGTAAATCTCAGCTATCTCTATTCATAGTGGAACATGCAATAATCATGTTTTCTATTTGTATGCCACATTCCACTTCCTTCACTTGTCTGCACCTCCATACAGTTTGTGACCTGAGAGCAATAGATAGCACCAATAGTTACTAAATGTGTGGACCTTCCAGCTCTGACACTACTTATTCCTACAAGCTGGATGGTATATGAGACTATGTTACTTTTATTTTTTCAGCTACTTATCCCTTGCTGAATACTGCCACCATTTCTACTGGGCAAAGTGGACTTTTGGTCTGACGCAGAGGACCATCTTTCTGTCATAAACCTTAGTGACTTAGGGGGTACATACATCATGCCCCAGCTCCAGAGGGCTGTGGTTTCCCAACCTGGCTTAGAGAAGCTGCTTCTAACCCTGGTAAGCCAAAAAAATGTTTCCATGTGAGCTAAGCAGCACCTGGCTTTGACCCTTTGAACAGGTACAAGACTCAGTGCACACATACAGAAAGGGAATTATTTGTTAGAGAAATCGAGTTTGTGGGAATGTGAGAAGGTTACAACACTTTATATCCAAATTTGCACCACCTATGAAATTTTGATTGAATTCTTATTTCCCATGAAATACGAATTATTTGTCTGGACAAATTAACAATGAAACATTTAAAAAAATCTGTAGTCTTAATTACCTCATAGCTCTTCATGTGATACTTCAAACCAATTCACTTCATCAACCCTGCCTATTTGATGTAAAATTTGGATGTTCATTTCATCAAAGCATGAATTCAAGGTGTTATATATTTAATCACAAACAAGGAACTTGTGTTTCAAACGTGGATATCTAATACTTTTCAGCCAGCTTTCTATTAGCACTGTGTGCAGAAAAATAAACTTAATTCTATATTGCAAAGTTCTGTGTCATAGGGTTTTTAAAGAATTAATTGAAAAAAGAATTTACAGCTATGTAATTTCTTGACTGCTACAGAATTGCAGTTTCAGAGATCAGATGGTGAGATACTGTCATAGCCCAGTGAAAGCAGAGGTGTTATATGGTCCCAGGTATCCATCCCGCTTCATCCTGTGTCCTTTGATGGGTGTTAAGAGGAATGTGCTTGGAACACCAGGAGGGAGGCCAGCTGGCACAAGTACTGGCAGACTCATGCAGTTCTCCACACTGACAGCCTGCCTGTGTTTTTGCCTGCTGCTGTGGGGATGACACTGAGGGTAAAAGGCCCAGTCCAGAGTGCAGCATAGTTGATCCTACCTGCAGAGCAGCTCAGCTCAGAAGTGGCTGGCAGCGAGCATGCAGAAGGCTTGTAGTTTGTGGGGTGTGTTCCCAAGACACATTGCAAGAAAGACTTAATGGCAGCTGTGAAAACCCATAGCCACAGCTCCCTAATAATCCATTCTGGTCCTTTGCTTCAGTGGGGGAAAACAATACTGAAAAATGGTTATGGAACTTCAAAAGTAGAAAAGACTCTTTTTGGTTTTCTGCTTAATTTCACTGCAGATGGTATTTGTTAGTGCTGCATTTTCTCTTTTTATCTCCCTCATCTCAAGTCAGCTTCCTCAGCCAGAGGAACATTTTGTTTACTCTTCTCAAAATGCTGTGCGTTACTTGCACACATATTCAGTCATATGATTAAAAATGTTAATGAATAATGAAATAGCAGCTGACCCAGCACTTGTACTGGAACAGCCACATGGGAAGGGTATTGAGGAACAGCAGCTTTGTGCAACCATGGCGCTAATTAGGCTCTGGGCAAAGCAACACCATTGCTGGAAGAATAGGATAGATTGTCCTTTCTCCACTGACTCTCTTGAAAAACTGAGGCTGAGGCCAAGAGTGTAATGACGTGTAACAGATGGTACCATCTGGGCAGTGCAGGCGTCACGGCACTGACAGCCTGCCCTCCAGCCAGAGCAGTTGTATGCTTGGCTCCCTGTTAAATGAATGGGATGTGCATGGAAAGCAACGGCACAGGGCAGCAGGTATGTGGGGTTGGAGGTGGACCCTGCGGCCAGCCAGTCTCGCATCAGTAATGGCACCCCTGCAGTTTGTGCCAGTTAAGAACCTGGCTTGTAAGCAGCAGCCTGTTTTCTCTGAGCTTTAAAACCATGTGTAAGACTATACAGCATGAGAAATGAGAAAGCCAGTCCTCTGTGACTCCCTCAAGCTAGCTGCAGATCCTCTCCGCAGCCCTGCTGGTGCCACTATGGAGGTTATGGATTTGGAAGAGCCTGAGCCCAAACCCTTGGGCCCTGTTTGCTCTCCTTCTTGGCAATTCTCACCCAAAACAGCAGCCTGTGTTATTCCCCAGCCCTGCTGCACCACAGGGGCATCTACTGGTGGGCACCTCCCAGTGAGTGGAATTAGTCAGCTCTGCTGGGAAGTGCTCAAGTGAGCTGGAGGGAAGGAAGAGGGTCTTTGGGTTTATTGAACTCTTCCACCACAGTCTAAGGGCTACCACTGCTGAGGTTTTTGTGCCACCACTCAACCCCAAGCTTTCCACAGGACAGCTGGAATAGAAAAGGGGACACCTCATACAAACACCTCCCCACCCAGATTTAAAGCCCCCCTCTAGTTTTATCAGAAATCCTTCATTTTATGCAGCACATGATCTGCAGGAATGGGCTCACTGACAGCTGCTCTGCACAGGGAACTGATATGTCGGTATTCTCTTGGAACTTCTGTTCTGGGGTGATACTGGTCTTGTTCCTGGAGTTGTTCTGCTATGTGGTTATTTTTAGCGCGTATGTTTTTGATGCAGTTGATTCCAAAGGGGTATAAAACACATCAGAAAAAAGTGATGTCTTTGTAGGTGCGACTTGTGCCGCTCTAATGGCAGCAGGTGAAGCTCAAGCTTTAACTCCTGCAGTATGAGCTTCCACAGGGCAGTAGCTGTATGCTTACAGCATGTGCCTGCTATGGGGGAGAGTAAGGTTCATGTCTTCAGCTTGGACCTGCTTGCCTGTCAACCAAAACCAGGTTTCCTGTTAGGTTGAGTGGGCATGAGCTGTGTACATAAAGCAGAAAGATCGTGTCATTTGATTTGATTTGCTCAGCTGAGGAAGTAATGTTTCCTCCTTCCTCCACTCCTCAAATCTATGCTTAGAAAGGGTTGCTAGCTCTGACATAGCAGAAGACTCTAGCATGGCTTTTGTTGTTATGGGACTGTGTCCCGACAGCTCAGAGGACAGGCAGGGCCCCCTAACATCTATCTGGTTGCACTCGGTTGTAGGGCATTTTCTACTTGTCTGGTACTCTTCCCTGGATGTGGGATATTCACACTGATTTTTGTTTGAAAGCTCTTGGGTGTTTCCAGTGTGCAATGAGAATATTATTTTAAATCACCGACATGTTTTGCAGGACATGAGATCTGTTTCTTACCTAGCTCTACAGGCAGTTCCTCTGAGTTGTGAAGCAGGAAGAAGTCTGGCCACAGTAATAATTCTGCCTGTTATTATGAAGCAGTAATTATTGTGCCTGAGTGTGTTAGTGGACTGCGATGTGTCCTTCCCTCTCTGCCATTCCCCAAACAATATTGCCTCTGGCTAACTAAGAAGCCAATGCAGAATGAAACACCTGTATTCTGTGTGCAATACAAGTAGTTGGAAGAGGTTCTCAGGAGACCCATCCACACTACTTGACAGTGTCTTTACTGAGGGTGAGTTGGAAGACGAATCCATTAAAAAGAATGGGGGAAAAATCAATAATATAATTAGAAAACATTATATGAGGTAATGATGCCAATTAAAGAGCAATGTACCCATTTACAGAGGGTTTGGACTGACTGGTGAGGGTGAAGGGGTGCGAGCCCCTGTAGTACAGACATCCTGCTCCCCCCAGCGCAGGGCTGGCACTGCTCCCAGCACCGTGCTGCTGCAGCATGCCTCAGTGCAGTGCCGGGAATCAATGGGCACCCAAGAGGGAGTCTAATGAGGGCTAAAACTCTCCTCCTCGTCTCAGCAGACCAAGGCAGACCTGTAGGTGGAGGGGTTGCTGTGTGTGTTGTTGCATGGCTGGGGGGCTGCTGTGTGGGCCTGTAGCATGAGGCTTCTGGATGCCTCAGCTCATCCATACAAATAAGAGGAACACCACCCCTAAGCACGCCAGAAACAAAGAGAAAGAGGCAGAGCAGCTGGAGAAACACTTATTCTGCTGCCCAGGGAGAAAGCAAAGAGAGGTTTGGGGCAGAGCTCCTGTCTGAAAAGGGTCTTGAACAGTGTTATAAGGAAGTGTATGGTGGTGTCTGATCCATTCAGTGTTCAGAGAATGGAGGCAGTTTGTCTTCTTTCTTTACATTAACAAAAATGTACCAAAGAAATGCCTTTTCTTCTGATGGAAGCATTTCACAGAATCCAAAAGATTTTGGATTCAGAGGAGTGATTGCATGCTAAAGAGAATGTCAGTTTTTACTAATGACAACTAATAAGAAACTCCTTCTTCAGATTTCTTAGTATTCTCTAGAAAAGGGTGAAATAAGTAGAACTTCCAAATAATATTAAAATCTGGTTTTGAGTAGGCTGTGATATGCTCTGCGTAGCATAAAAGCTTACATGTTACCTGTGGGGAAAGAAGCAGTAGATACACAGTAAAATGTATAAAACATCTGACAGTACAAAAGAACAAACTTTTATTTTATCTTCTTTTACCTTGAAGAGGAAGTCCCTCCCTGAGCTCCCACCAAACTCCTTCACTTTCTGTGGCTGGGGCCAGGTGTGAATACACAAAACTTTCTAATGGTTATTTGTTATTAGAATGGGAGCTTTTTCAACAGCAAAATATTTTGAGGACTTTTCGTTTTCTTGATACTGCTTTTTCTTTGTGCTTTTCTTTTAAGCCTTTGCCTTCTTTCCTTCAATGCGAGAAGAAGAATTGAACAAATCACAGGAATCTGTTTTGTGACTCCATGGCAGCTCTTCTTTTGTCACATGCTGTGCAAGGAAGTCTACTGTATTTTTGTATGAATGTTTCACATATTTGCGTCCACCTCTACAAACATGAAGTGTGTGCTAACATAACACCCTTGGCTCCACTCATGGGGGCGAAGTTGGTCGATGAATGCATATTTGAAGACTGAAAATCTTCATTTTGGCCTGTGAAAAAGGTTACCTTTTCTCCATTCACTTTGTGAAATATTGTGAAGAATTTGAAATGATGAAAGGGAGGACACTCTATATGCTATAGTGCTCTATTCTTACCTTCAGTTATGACTTACTTGGTTTTGTGGCCATCTTCATCATAATTGAAGTTAAAAGTAATTTCCACCATTTCAATGCCAAGTACCAGTTTTCTCCCCTTACTCTATAAGTTGTCTTTTTTTAACAGAAGCCTTTCCCTTGATATTCAGCTTAAAAACATGTGTAAACACTCACAGGCCAGGCCTTAACAGTTTAGACATTTGGTTTGAGGAAATGGTTCTTTCATCTGTTGTTCAAGTAAACATGTACTGGAAAGTGATACTTCTGCCTTCTTCTAGGGCTCAGATGATTCTTCTCTCTTCTTCCTTCTTTGCAGCTCATCAGCTGCACAAGGGAAACCAGCACTTTATGCATTGTTCCTCTGAGGCTATTGCTACTCTCCCCTTCTTTTCCTCTTTCAATCTCAGCTGATGCTCAAGGGGGAGGAAAGCACTTAAGTGTCTCTTTTGGGGCTTAGTCTACATTCCTCTCAAGTCTCCAGGATGCTAAAGGGGACCTGTGGGGGCTTACCATAAATAAAGTGTGGTTTTAGTGTTCATTAGACATCCCCCTGTCCCCTCCTCTCTCTCTTCATCACTTTGACTTGTGCTCTCATCAACAAACAAAACAAGTTTGCAGCCAGTGCATTGGATGAGGTTGTGATGTTGTTTGGAGTATGTCCTTTCTGCACAAGAAAAAACACGTTACCTCCTTCTTTGTCTTCGCATGTGTCTTCCATATGAGCTGGATGAGTGAGTGGAGCAAACCGAAGAAATGTGGGACAGGGAGATGCCATCATCCTGCAGGAAAACAAGAGAGCCCTGCATGGTGACCCAGCCGTGCTCGTGGCCTCCAGAGAGCACATGCTTTAGCTCTGCTTCTCATCTAATTTTACTGTAATTACCAGGGCTGTTCCAACTCGGCTGAGTGCTACAGGCAGGAGGTAAAATGAAAGCATGATTAAAATAATTGCTAGGTGTGGCTAGTCTTATGGTGCTCCGACAGCCAAGGGAGCACCATGTCGTGCTCGTGTGAGGCAGGAATCAAGCTCACATCGCTTCTCTGTGCAGAGGCACAAAGGCGGTAACAATCTCCTGCAGCGTGTGAAAGGCAAGGTTGCTGCTGCCATCAAGTTTAGGAAAAATTACAGGAAAGAGATATCAAATGTGAGCTGAAGTTGGTGTTTTTCTATACATACGTCTTTTGATATGAGAACTTCTTAGCTAACCACAACATCCTTTCTGAATAAAGCTCCTATTTATCACATATATATACATGATTCTTAGCGTGTCTTTAAAAATAGTGCAAAACCAAACAAATCCCACTTTGCTAGTGGCTGTGTGTTTGATGAACCATAACCCTGTGTGTGTTTTCAGGCTGCTTCAGTCACAGACATTCTTACAAGAGAAGATTTAATTTCATCATTAAAGTCACTGCCTGCTAATAACAAGTACAGGTCTTAAAATATTGTTTAAAAGTCATTCAAACTTAATAACATTTCTTTAGTCATTAGAAATGCTTGGCTTAGAGTCAGCATGTCACACTGAGTCACCGCAGTGTGCCACATTATAATTTCCTATTTTATTTCACACCCAATCCTTCTCACCCTAATGATTTTATCAGAAAGCAAGATAGAGAAAAATGAAGTGCCTGAAGACACAAGGAAAAAAGTTCATGTCTGATGTCATGGTGTTGAAATCAGTGACTTAACATTGGATGTAAATTTGGAACAGCGGCACTCCAGGATACTAGAGCTGCAGTACACTTTCTAAGTTACAAGTGTCATGAAAGGCCTGCAGTTTCTGAATACCCAGGGTATGGATTACAGAATATTATGTGTTCTTTTCAAAATACTTCATAAATGTTAACTGATCCTTCTCTACAGCTCCTTTGTGAAACAGGCATTGTAATTTTCATCACTATTTAGCAGACAGCTTATCCATCTCAATTTCTTTACCTGCTCTCCTTCTTAAAGCTACTCACAGATTTAATGCCAAAGTTGGGACTGGAGCTCCTGGGTACTTATTATCAGACTATTTCCATCAGAAATGGCCTACTTGTTTATGCTGTAGGGCAATCTTCCCACCTAACAAAAATCAGAAAATGCCTCTGAAGTGTCATTTAACCTTAAACTGCTGAAATTGGAAGGTGTTTGGGTAATCTGTTCTAAGCACATTTCAGTAAGTAAGACATGATTTTTCCTTAGTTGGTATAACAAACCTCAGAGTACTCATTTGTTGTAAGAGAGAAGAGTTTAACTGCCCAGTACAATTCTCATTTATGATGCAGCTGTAATACTTAACCCAGATGATTATTTTTTTTTAATGTATGACTTTCCTTAAGAGAATACTGATTTGGAACAGAAAATTGAAACTTGAGGCAAAGGAGAACAGAGGTGGAATTTCTTGGAAAACACTGGAAAAGCAGACATAGGCAGATGTAGGCTGAAGGGCAAGATGAGACCACTGCAGTAGTGGGATGCTGCCTGATTCTGCCTTTATCTGAGGGGAGTGCCACTGACTCTGGCACAGATGAGTGGGTCAGCCTTTCTCCTTCTTTCTTTCCCTTTTTTACTCTTTTTGTCTCTCTCTCTCTTTTGTCCCTAATCAGAACAAAATGTTACAAAGTCTTGTTTCACATTCCGATTCAGGGCAGGAAAATATTTTAAAATCTCAAGAAGTTTTGCAAGATGGGAAAACCATTTCCCAGACAGGTTTAGCAATGTCTTCCAGGACTTTCAAACAGCTGTGAAGCAAGACTACCCCTCAGCCTCATCCATTTTGGCTATCTCCAGTTAAATGAGTCTTTTCAAAGTATTATATCATGACTTCATTAAATCCCACAAAACTGTTTCCCCAGGAAATAACTTTGAGCCAACTGGATTCTAACTACCTGCTGTATCTCATGACCCTTTAATAATAAAAAACATGGTTGAAATAAGTCTGCACATTGTGTTGCTCCCGTTCCCTTTCTCTGTAGCCTAACCTGTCACAGGGGCAATTGGAAAAAATCTGTTAAGGCTTCACTAATTTCTTTCCTCATTTCCTTTAGCAATCCTGGTAGCTGCCCAGGACACTTAGTCTTCCTTAAGAGTATTCAATTTTTGGCACAAGACTTTTCATTTGTATCTGCTCATAATCTGTCTCCTCCTGTCATATCCGGAAATATGATCCTTTTGTTAAACAGTTAATTTGCTTCTCTTTGCAGAGGGGAGAGAGGGGGAGAGGGGCTGGAGGGCTGCCTAACAAACCTGCAAGATCCTCCTTCCTTTTATTCCACTCTCAATTATTATTTCTTACTTTCATCATTTTTCTATTGTGAAAAGCATTTCATCCTTTCTATACACATCTAAAATATACGGAAGATCAAACCACCCTCATGAATGTGCTCCTGGACTAGATCTTTGGCTGGGGAAATCTGACACATCCCTGCCACAGGCAAGAGAGCAACCTGGATTTACAGCAGCTGAGGCTCTGATCTAGAGGTAACAGTTTGTCCTTGCCTACCTGATCTTGATTAAGCCTCCAGTGTGCATGGTCTGCACGGTTTGCTTCTTCCTTGAATGGTTTTAAATGAGAGAAAAGTCCAGTTACACTCATTTGTGCACAATATAAATTAAGTGAAAGTGCTCTATAAGAGAAATTAAGAGCTAAACTTCACTTTAATTCTTTTTCTCTGTGCTGCATCACTCTACAGCTCCTCATTTCTGATGTGGTGCTTGCTGGTGACACAGCTGCAGTCTGGCAAGAGACAGGGACTAACCAATGACAGTTGAATGGAAGAAGCAGCAGCTTCCAAGGACTGGATTTCTGAACCAAGGTCTGAAATGATCATGCTTTGTACAAATAGCTAAAATCATGTTGGCAAGAGGCTTCTATATAGTTTCAAATGGTTTTAATGGTGAGTGAAGACAAAATGCTCTCTCCTTAAAAATGTTCGAAGAAAGCTGCCATGGTAATAAAACCACATTCACCGCAGTGGAGTCTGCTACTGATGCTTATTTGTTACAGTAGAACAATAATTAAGATTGTGACCTTCCTAGCTAATCACTGGTGATGTCTATCAGCAGACAGCAGAGCTGCCTTAAAAAGCTTGGGAAATGCCCTGCAATTCAGAGGTAAAAAACGCAGAAAACCACACTCCTGGCAAACAAAAAAGCAATGAATTCCTCCCTCCTCCTTTAAGTTGTCAAATGTCTCTTTTCCATCAGGGTATTCAGTTCTTTGGTTAGGTTTTCTTTAAAACATGAAGTGCCCATGATAAAGTGGCTATTGAGTCGAGAACAAGAAATGAATGAGAACAGGAGGGAACTCAGAAGTCAGGGCTTCTGGGTCTGCCTGCAGTTTGATTCATGTTTGCATCATCCCACCAGTGCTGTATTTGTTGCAGTATTACAAGATGTGGGTGTCCAGGGCAGGAGCCTGGAGCTTGTTTACTTGTTTGCCAGACAAGGAATGATTTTAGAAGTTTGGAATTATGTCCATCTCTAGCTATAGGCCCTAGAGGATGCCATAATGGAAATAAAAAGAGCTGAATGCTAAATGTTACCTAAGTCCTTTGGATATTTCTCTTTCTTTTTTTATTTAAAAAAAAAAAAAAAAAGAAGAAAAAAAAAGTACCCCGAGTATAAGACCTTGAACCTGAAAAAAAAAGGCCTATCTAGTGAAGTGCTTGGTCTATAAGGCAGAAATAATGTGCTTAGAAGAAATGCTTTCTACAATACTTGATATCGAAGAGGAAGGGTGTGTTACATGTTGCATTTTCTCCAAAACTGCAGATGGGCTATCATGCAGCTGTAGTCTTCAGCCGTGTTTCCACAGTGATGCTCTTGTTCAAGCAATGAAATCTCCCTATTTCAGTTTGCAAGGAGCTCCTCAGGCACTTTAAAAGTGGGATTTCAGTGTCCTTGTCACCCAGGTGCTTCTGAAAACCACACTAAAACTGAAAACCACTAAATGCTACAGTTGAACATAATTAGATTTCTGTAAAATAATAGGCTAGAACTTAAGAATATGCCTAACTGTTTAAGAGGAAAAGTGAGAGACATAAAACATTTCCAAACAAAACAGAAATATTTTTATTTAGTCTTGTCATCTTATCCTTCATTAAGAGCAGCTATTTTCATTTGTGACCTTGGATTGACACAGAGGGCTGTAGCAGGACTTTAAACACTCTCCCTTTACCCCAGTTCAAAGCATAGAATCATAGAATAGTTAGGGTTGGAAAGGACCTCATGATCATCTAGTTCCAACCCCCCTGCCATCGGCAGGGACATCTCACACTAAACCATCTCACCCAAGGCTCTGTCCAACCTGGCCTTGAACACTGCCAGGGATGGAGCATTCACAAATTCCTTGGGCAATCCATTCCAGTGCCTGACCACCCTTACAGTAAAGAACTTCTTCTTTATATCCAATCTAAACTTCCCCTGCTTAAGTTTCAACCCATTACCCCTTGGTCCTATCACTACAGTCCCTAATGAAGAGTCCCTCCCCAGCATCCTTGTAGGCCCCCTTCAGATACTGGAAGGCTGCTATGAGGTCTCCACGCAGCCTTCTCTTCTCCAGGCTGAACAGCCCCAACTTCCTCAGCCTATCTTCATATGGGAGGTTCTCCAGTCCCCTGATCATCCTCGTGGCCCTCCTCTGGACTTGTTCCAACAGTTCCATGTCCTTTTTATGCAGAGGACACCAGAACTGCCCACAATACTCCAGGTGAGGTCTCACAAGAGCAGAGTAGAGGGGCAGGATCACCTCCTTGGACCCGCTGGTCACGCTCCTTTTAATGCAGGCCAGGATACAGTTGGCTTTCTGGGCTACGAGCACACACTGAAGCCAGCTTATGTTCACCTTCTCATCAACCAGTACCCCCAACTCCTTCTCTGCTCTGAACTTCTTATCCACCCAACCTGTATCTATGTAGCATCTGTGTTTTGCTTGGGACTCTTGTGGCATATGCTAACTTGCTTGTGAGAAACCAGCTCAGGACACTGCTTATGTGGCATACTTTCCAATGGAATGACTGTTTTCCTTTTATGAATAAATAATGTTGAAAAAAGACATCCACGTCTTTATGATAGAAAAACAGGAGAAAGAGGAAGAATCTATTTGTTTTGTTACAGAAGGTTTAGATAATTTATCTTTGTGAAATGCAAATGAATGACAAGATGATTCAGGGTCTATTATTCTTATCTGACAGAATGCAAATTTGCCAAGGAACAGAAAGTACAGTGTAGGATTTAACCTATCTATTTTTAGGAGATAAAAAAACTATTAGATTGCACAACTTGTACCATATATTTTATGTATTTTTAATCAACCTGCAAACTTTTATAGTGGTTCATACTTTTGGCTATCATATCAATTTAACATATTCTCTGATTTCTAAATAGCACAGATTAGCTGAAACAAACTTTCACCCTCTCTAGGTACTGAATCAAGCAAGTGCATTCTAATAAGTGTGCTTATTCATATCCTTGAGTAAGTTTCTGATATATTCTAATGCATACAAATTTGTACAAGGGACGAATGTCACTTATGAAAGGCAAATGGGACTAAATACTTCACACCCACTGAAAACCATGGGATTCAGTTTCCACTGAACTCAGTGAGACAGTCACCAATAAAGGGTATGGCAATGTTTTAAACGTGATGCTAGATTTCCCTACTAATTGAAATGCTAAATTAACAATGTTGTTTCAAGCCAGGCACAGGCCTAAGCTTGTTTCAGTTGGAATCAGTGGTGCTGCTCATACGTATGGTTCAGGGTCAGTCTTTCAGCAGCATTAAGCAAACACCCTGGAGGTGTCTCTCACTTTAACTCCGAGTAGTTCAATCCCGATTTATATCAGAGCCGCTGATTACCAGAAAAACAAACTCAAGCCTGGTGTTGCAGTCCTTCAGAACTGATCTGAGATAAAAAAAGTGCCAGTTGTTCTTGAGCTTGAGATATGTCTCTGAAGGAAATGTGATGGCCCATGAAATACAGGAGTTTTGGGTTTTGGTCTGTCCTTCTTCGTGGTACCCAGGGCTAAGGAGATTTAGAAACTGGATTTTTTTAGACTTCCAGTAATCCAATCTTATCATTTAGCATGGGTGTCTCCACTGGCTCATGTGTGATCACACAAAAGCATATAAAATTTCTCTGAGGGAAAAGCTAGAGGAGGTTAAGTCTTCCCCAACAGAGATGTAAAACTCACACCTCTATAGTGTGGTGTGCCATAGATTCTCCTTGAGCTCTTGCACTGCATCACGATAAATGTGCAGCTGTGGGAGAATGTACACATAAAGAAAATAATGGCATCTAAAATGAAGTACATTCATATATCACCCATCAAAGGGCTAGGAGAGTAAGTAGGACAACAAAAACAACTGCTATTTTTTTTTGTTGTATGCACTCTCTTCCAGTTTCTTAACAAGTAAAATGAATCACCATGGATTCCTGCATAGTACACTTTTGTAAATAGGTATGTTAGCTTGGGGTGGTAGGTGAAGTGCAGATCATAATCAATCCTCCTAGTGCCAACTTAATTGTGTTGCTGAAAAAAATGGTTAAGTTCTGAACAAAATAAAGGACTGTGTATGTGAAAATGTTTGTGTCTCTGATTTGATGCATTGGTGTTTGTGGATTGTCAATGTTATGGTATGATTCAATTCAATCCAGTGTTTGTATTAAAATTTGATTCCTGCTATTCCTATTTCTAGATTATTTTAGTTACAATTGTCCTGATGTTTTCAGACACATTTATGTGGTGCTAATGCAAAGCAAGCATCCCAACTAAAATGAGAGGTTTTGTATTGCATAAAGCTGAATACTCCTAATTTACTCCAAACAGTAGTGCTGTGGTTGAGGAATACCTAAAAGAAACTTTAATGTAAAGTAATTAATAAAAAAAAAAAGTAAAATTCTTGATACTAGTTATTGCTTATCAATGACTGTGCCACTGGTGAACACACTTGAGATCGATATCAAATGGGTCTACTGTAACTCCAAAAAGGGCAAAAAGACCAGCACAGAGGCCAAAGAGTGATTTCATTATACAAATGAAATGGAAAAATTCAGTGAAATTCCATCCATCCCTAAGGACTGGCTCCACTTAGAGGTTAGAGGAATTGCTGTGAGTGATCTCATATTTATGGGCTCTGTAACTGTCATTCATTAGCAATTGTAATGTGATTATGACTCAGATAAAAGCAACCAGAAGACAAAAATGCCAGTTGACAACTTGGCCAGTTGAAGGCCACAACAAAACCCCCTTGTTCCTCTTCAGAGCCAGGATTTCACCCTTGGAGTTTACTTGTTTTCCACAGGATGCACACAAAAACAGAAGCAGTCCCTCCAGAAGTTACATGCACTTTAGTGGTCTGTAAAGGCAGAGGAGCTTGCCTATGTATACTGCAGGAACACAGGGCGCTGCACAGCCTCTCTGTCCATCAGGGATGGGGACCATGCTTCAGCCGCTACTCTGCAGTGACTTTGCACCCTGAAAAAATTGTCAGGACTCTTCTTGCTTGACCTGGGACCATCACAGCCTGGTCCTCCCCTACTCCACCTTTCAGGAGATGACTAATGAGTTTGTGCTTGTGCTGAGCTACACTTGCAGGGAACTCAGCCTCCTCCTTCCTCTGTGGTGGCCTTATCTGCAGCAAGTAGGTTTAGAAAGGCAGCATGTCTCTGAACGCATTCTCCAGGCATGGTTAACCCAAGGCTTAACCACAACCAGCTGATGTGTTTTTATCTGTATTGTCTCAGGAGGCTGATGATGTGTGTGGAGCTGCGGCTGTGTCAGACATGGTGACAGTCTGGCAGGGTTTTTCTTGGGGTGTCCTTCTCATATGTGGGAGTCAAAGCCACCAGGAGTGGGTGAATCATCCTGGCACATGGGTCTTGCTACCCCACCTTTGACAGGAGCAACTCCAACAAAGGTACCTTGGAGAAAACTAAGATAGAGTTTTAGGTTTCTGCTAGCAGTTATTCCCCACAGTCCTGGTGCCTGAAGTAGGTAATTGAACCCTAAACTTGTGCATGTGCATATTCTGTTCAGTGCAAGATATGGCCTCTGCAGCTCCTCTAGAAAAAAATCTGGTTAAAAATCAGGCACCTGGCAAACACAAAGGGGTGAGGAGCACAAGAGTGTACTTGGATGTTTTCACCAGGCGGGGAATTCTGAGTTCTCTGGAGGAAACTCAACTCTGAGTGCAACACTAGCACTCCCTTTCACCTACTGCAAGGCTGTACTTTATGTCATCTAAGCTTACTAGGAGAAGCCACTTTGTCTTCTCTAGCTGCAGCAATCCAAACATTTGCCACCTACAGGGAGAAGAGATGACACTTTGATGGTGAAGTTGAAAAGGCACTTGCTGGTATTGCAATGGTTTTGCTCACCTCCTCTTTGCTTCTTGCTACCAAAAATTTTAGAGGTGTACTCAAACATTTGTGCTTCTAGTTTAATTTGCAAGATAAATTGAGAAGCCAAAATGTTGGTTGATCTTAGGGACCACTTTGCCAAACAGGTCCTTGGGCCACTGTGGTGCCAAAGCCCATGGGAAGCCCATGAGGACTGGGATGAACAGTCTGAGAAGAATCCACAGGGGGTCAGGGGAGTCCCATGGGCTTCCCAATGCTGAGAAACAGTACACTGTTCATCACTGTTTACTTATTTCCTTAATGATATGAAATGCTTGCTGTCGTGGTTTTCACACTGTATTATTTTCACTCCCATCGTTTTTTTCATTCTGAAGGTCCTACTGAATTCTCCATCAAACATGCAGCCTGTTAGCAGGGAAGCATCCTATATCAGGGCAGAAGGGCCAGAGATGCCCTCAGTTCCACTAGAAGAACCAGTGAAATCCTTCAGTTTGTGGAAAGAGTGCATGGACACAGTAGCAGTAGATATCAGTATAAAACTATTGGTCTGACAAATCCTGAGGAGCAGAAAACCTGTGCACAGCAGATAAATATCTGAGCATGGCCTTGGTGCAATTGTGCCAAATATTCCTTGAGTGTCCCTGTGATCTTAAAACGGTCAACTCACAATCTGGCTATTGGCTTATTGTGCTTTCAAAAGCTAGGACATTGGCTGAAATACTACCCCATGCTGCAGTATGGAAGTTGTCTTCAATGTGATTAGGTTTTTATCCCATGCCTTTTTCCTCCCTTCTCGGCACACATATTGGCCTGGCTAAGTACTAAAAATGTTTTTTCTAGACTGTAAGAAGCCTGCTGGGGATGCATCTGAGTGCAGCGCTCAAAGAGCTATGGATAGATGTCAGAACTGCAAAGGCTGGTTTGGTTTGAAGTCAGGTGGTACGTATCTTTTCAAGGGCTCTGCAGATGCACAAAATGCTTGCTCAAAGCACTGCCAGAATCCGGATCTACTGATAATTAAAGAAAATACATATATATATATGAGGGGGGGAGAAGAGATATGAGAAATACTCTTGCTTTTTCCAACAACATTTTTCTCATTAGAGAACAGGAGACCTTGATTTTAGAAGAGCTAATCCCAGCAAAGGCTGCCTCATATGATGGTCATGATGTCTCTGCTGGCACATATATTTATAGTGAGATGTTCAGGCCTCCTGCTCTGTGGGGGTATCCAGCTCCAGTTCCCTGCTTGATCACTGAGAGAGGAGTAGTTACAATGCTCAGCAAAGGCATCTAGAGTCAGTGCTTGGGGGATGTGTGAAAATAAAGAGCATGAAGGAGGTCTGAATAGTATTGTCTACGAAGAAAAAAAATATAATGAAGTGAATACTTAATTGCTCAGAACGTGTGTTTTACACTGCCAGACAGATCAGCCCTTCTCCTGGCATCTCTTCTTCCCCCTTCTTCCCTCAGCGATCATATTGCAAACCTAACACACTTGGTTCAATTCCATTTTTAAATTCAGCATTGCAGATTCTGCCCCAGTGACTGCATTTGTCTCAAAAGAGAGCTCAAACAAGAGTTTAAACATGTTTTATGTGGGCATTCAAGTACCTCTTGGAGCCAAAAGAGGAGCGTAGCTGAACCTGTCTAAGAATGTATATCCAGCCTGAGAGGGGCAGCGGTGACATACACAGCTGTGTTAAGGACAGTAAAAAGTGGCTAGCATGTAGGCATGAAAACAAGCTGCTGTTTAATTCCCAGATCAGCAACTTGGGTTGAAAACTGTAACAACTGTAATTATCAGCAAGTTTCCAAGCCAGACAATTGAATCACTTGTCTGAGCAGATGCCTTTGGGGAATAGCAATAGAATCATAGAATCAGAGCTGCACTCCTCAGCTTGTAGTACACGTACGTGCTGTACGGGAGCATAAAACCCTTCCAGGGGTGGCTCTGCCATTGCTGGCATACTCATTAACTTCCTACCACTCACCAATTGGGATAAACTAGGGAGCAACTGTTCCCACCAGCTCCTGCTCAGCCACTTGGTGCCACCAGAGGCAGGGTGATGATCCTGGCCCTACCGAGCAGCCAAGGGAGATTGTGGGCACTGCGGGGTGTCCTGTGGGCTGGGAATTCTGCCAGGTACTCACTGCAAGGCACGAGAAGGTGGAGGGTTTCCCCAGCCTCATAGTCCTGCCCTTGACCTCAGCAGGAGCAGTAAGCATATGTGTTTTACAGCCAATGAATATTGTAAGGCGGCAGTGGGAGGGTTAGAAGCACGTCTTGGATGTGTAATTTGCTACAGCTGGACGAAATACAAATAAAGGAGCTACCCTTTGCTGTAGTAGACTGAATTAATATACTTGAACAGCTTAATTGCACTTATTTTTTTGAGAGCCTGGAGAAAATTGCAGTTTACTGAATTTTCTGGGGGAAGCTACCTTCCCTTGCACTGATTTTTTTTACCCCTGCAGTCAGAGAGGATTAGATTCAGGCAGTGGATACACATGTACCCAGGGGAAAAACTATCCTGGTTTTGTTCACAGTTTATTGCAAGGCTGCCTATTTTCCACAAGAACTGCTCGAGCTCCAGAAAAAAAGCACAGTGGGACTGAAATGCCAGAAGCCTCCCTCCGATCATTTTTCTTTTTGAAAAGCGCATATTTATTCCAAACCTTGGTAATTTCCTCCATGTGCCTTGAGCTGCATTTCTAGACTTGGGAGAAAGGGATCTCACCATGTTAAAGATCTCTTTGCTGTGTGACTAAGATTATGTCCCACTGTGGATATTTCAGTTTTAAAAGTGAGATGAGACCTGATAGTGATACCACATTAAACACATCTCCTATTGATCCTTTCTAACCTTGCAAAAGGGCTGCTCTGCATTAAGTACCTTTTACTTCAGCACTGCTGATGGGACCACAGATGTTAACTGCCAAGCTAAATATCCTCAGAGGTCAGAAGACAGGGCATTTGAGAGGTCATAAAGTAATAATTTTCTGGCTAAGAAACAATAGGAGTGTTTATCCCTCTGCCCTCTAACTCAGCCTGAGGACATGCTAGAGACTCACTCTGAAATTGATTTGCAATATTTATAAATAAAAGGGAATTAATAAAAGCTTTTCCTCTTAGTATTCCCTCCCCACTGCATAGCATTTTGATGTATCACAAATCAGCTTGGTGTGTCAAATTATTCCACTTGACTGAACTGATGACAAAAAAGCTTTGTACTAAACAAAGCATTGTGCTTATAAAAGCATATTTTCAGACCATCCTCACCACTGTTAAAAGCTACCAGCCCTATACAAAGACCTGAAAGTAAATCACCTAGTCTGTACTGAGGCACAAAGAGTCATCTACAGCAGATGAGAGAAAAAAAAAGACATTCTGCTTTTTTAGACAGTACCTTTTGGCTCTCTGGTGTGTCTCTGTTGTGTGTGGACAGATGGGGCTGGCTGTCCTCCTGTCTTCTGGAATGTCCTTGGTATCTGCTCCACAGGGTTTGATTTCCAAGACCACTGTGGAAATGGCATTCAGGTATTGCTGCAGAAAGGACAGCAATATCTTTGCTGAGCTGTATGGGCCAGAGTCCCAGCAACCATTAAAGTAGCTGAAATACGGCAGTTTTTGCCATTTGAGGAGCTGGTTTGCAGGCTCAGCAATAAGCCTGCAAGACTTTTCTTGGTTTGGAGCTTTCATGATTTGCTTACTAAGAAAGCAGAAAAAACAAACATCTGTTATTTTTTCCTTATAGACTTCAACAAAATTGTGCTCGTTTTCTCAAAGAACCAATGGACAGCCTAACCTTTGGAGGCCTGCTGCTGGAACACCAGCAGATGCTTATAAGCACACAAAAAGATGCTTCTGCTTGTATATTAATCCTTTCATTTTCAGTCCACTTAACTTTAGACATTCCATGACTCCTTACAATCTGCTTTTTTTCTTGTTTTCTGAATCAGATCTGTCTGCTTTCACTGGGCACCCTGGCTTTTTTATTCTTTGGGGGAAAGGTGCAGTACATCTTTTCTCACCTTCTGGTAGTTGCTTTTGACTGGGTGATTAGGTTTTAGCCCTGTTTTTCTTTCTCTTTCCTTTTCTTTCTCTCTACCAATGTTTTGTAAACAACAACAACAAAAAACAACCCAACCCCAGAAAAAACAAGGGAGGGAAAATACAACCCTTTGTTTGATACATGCAGCAGCTTGAAAATGAGGTGAGTGTGTAATGGATAGTGCATGTGTTATGTGAGAATTGCTGTGCCTGCCAAAACATTATTGTTGTTAGGTGTGTGTGAGAGGAAATTAAGCTAATAGACTCATGCCAGCCATCTCTGAGGTACATTGTGGGAACCAAGGGGGTGGACGTTCTCTGGCTGAAATAATACGTCTGTGAGTAATTCTCTCCTTGAATTTTGAGTAAGACCTTAGGAAGCTGGCCTGTTTTGTCTGTGGCTGGGAACGGACAGTCCTGTGCAATGGGAGATGCTCCTAGTTTTTAACTCTTTGTTTTGGGGCAACACTATTCTGAGCACTCACTGAGCTTGGTGCTAAAGTCTCCCCACTGGCAAGTGTTGGGTAAAGGAAGGCTGCTTGTGCTGCAAGAGTTAAAAGGATGGAAAATTTTCCTTCCTGAAACAGGAAGGATAAGTAAAAGCTCAAGTATTCCCCAGACACTTCTACGAATGATAATCTAAAAATTGAATGCACCATTCAAAGCATTTTATTTTGATAATTCACAATTTTAAATGTGCTTTTTAATCAGTTACTGTAAGTGACTGATAAGCAGAGCTTTCTTTCTGACCTGGTCAAGTGAGCTGTTTCTATCGTACAGATGTAGAAACAATGCAGAAAGTTATAGTTGTGCCTACTTTTCAAGGAAACAGGCCTTTTGTCAAGATTTGTTTTCTTTCTCTTTTGCTTCAATGAATTAGTATTTTTAAGTGAAAATCAACTGGCCCAGCTTTACCACTGGCTTTCCTATATTTGTTCTAGAGGACTCTTCTAGCTTGAGTTGTTTCTTCCTTTTAGTTTACTAGATTTTTAATACTGAATGTAGCATTGCTCTTTACCCTCTGTCTGTTTATTTTTCTTCATGATCTGTTCTGCTGAAACTCATAAAAGATCTTTTGAAAATACAAGCAGATGATGCCCATCAGATCACCTTCCATTTTTGTTATATTAACTTTCTTTTTCTAATAGGTAGTCAAGCACTAGCTCTTTTTACAGAAACTGTGCAGGCTTTGACCCTTGGGGATTTTTCTTGTCCAAGTGCTGGACTGTGTTGTCCTTAATTAGACTCTCACTCTCCTCTCCAAGTACTAAGGTGAGGTCGGCTGGACTGTAATTCCTCTCATCACTCTTGGCTCCTTTTATTAAAGCATAAATGCTAACAGTCACTTCACAGTCTTGAAGAACTGATGCTGTTTCAAGGCTTCAGTATATCTCCCTATCAGGATCTCTGCTCTGCACACTTAATTTCAGCAGATTGCAAGTCCAGGCCTCTTTGAGTCTCATCCAAAGTTACTGAAGTCAAAAGAAAAACTCCTTTAACCTTTCACCACCTGCACTCCTCAGCTCTACCCCCTCCTGAGCTTGTATCTGAACTTTGACAGTTGGATTTATCTGGCTGAAAAGAGGTCTGCAGGTTGTGTAGGGATAACAGGGAGGTTTGCAGTGTGTTAGGAAAGTACATTCCAGCAACACAATAGATAGATATTATACTGATAATGTAACACAGCAGCACCATGCGTTTTATTTCTCACTTTTTCTCACAGGAGTAAAAACAGAAGCTTTAGCAGGAGGCAGGAGCACTGCACAGAGAAGATGGCAGACAGGCCAGGTAACCCCTGGGGAGATCCTTCTTCCCACCACAACCATCACCCCACTGCTCCCCCAGTCCTCACACCGAGAGCAACAGAACATGCCAAAAGGAGCACCACTGTGCCTTTAATCTAAAAGCTGAAAAATTGCTCTAGAAAGATGCTGCAGTTGACAGTTTTGCCACAGGGTAACTTCTCTGTCAATGGAGAGAAACACAAAGCCCAGCTTTAGAAGAAGGATATGCAGTTTCTTCTTTAGAGTCTTTGCTAGCCAATACTGCAGAGAGGAACTACATCCAGATCGTGTTGAGCTCTTATTCCTCAGGAGAAGGTGTTGAATTGCACAGGGATGACCATGACAGTGGGCCATGTCAGGCAGAAAAGCTTTTGAGAATGATAATGAGGTTTTTGGAAGATTTTATTCAACAAGCAGGAAAGACAGGCAACTTGTCAAATACTTTCTTTGATAAAAGCTTTGCATTTTTTTCCCTGTTCCTTCTAATTCTTTAGAAATCTGATCAAAGCCATGGCCTACTTCTGCAGAGTTCACCCCTTGAATTCAGGAGAGACATGGTGACACAGCTGTCTTTGTTCAGACCAAAGATCCAGTCCAGTAGCCTATTCTTGTTTGCTTAAGGGAAAAGTATATGCCTAAGTCAGGTTTTTCATGGTACTTCCCTGATGCCTGCCCTCCTTCCTGAAAGTGATACTTTAGAGATAAGCTCAGTCAACATCAGGTCCCTGGGGGCTAGACATCAAGCTTCACTTACACAGAAATGCCACTAGCAGGACCTTGCCATCTAAAAAGGAAAACATGTTGAAGAGGTTTATTGGTCTGGGCAATGCCTCGAGGCAGGATGTGGAGGCACAGATGAATCAAAGCCCTGAAGAGCGCAGAGCCCTTGTGCTGTGCTCACTGTGTTGATCCAGGTGTACTGACCACCTTTAACAGCCTCTGCTGCAGTGGGTTCCAGGCTGGATGCTCAGCTGCTGTTGTCACACCTTTAAATGGTTTGGCTCAGCCAGGTTTCTCCAACTGTACAAAGGAGGTAGAAGGGCTATTTCTCTCTTCCTCCAACTACAAGATGGATCAGTTTGACTCATAGAATCATAGAATAGTTAGGGTTGGAAAGGACCTCACGATCATCCGGTTCCAATCCCCCTGCCATGGGCAGGAACACCTCCCGCTAGACCATGTTGTCCAAGGTTCTGTCCAACCTGACCTTGAACACTGCCAGGGATGGAGCATTCACAGCTTACTTGAGCAACCCATAACAGTGCCTTACAACCCTTACAGTAAAGAACTTCTTCTTTACATCCAACTATGTCCCCAGTCTGTCTTCTATTCTCTACGTACCTATAGAATCCCTTCCTGTTATCTTTAACATCCCTAGCCAAGTTTAATGCTAACTGGACCTTAGCTTTTCTAATCTGGTCCCTAGCTTCCCGGACAACATCCCTATATTCTTGCAGGCCACCTGTCGTTGCTTCCACCTTTTATAAGCCTCTTTTTTCATTTGAATTTTCCTCAGGAGCTCCTTATCCATCCAAGGAGATCTCCTGGCCCTCCTGCTGCACTTCCTTCTAGTTGGGATACAGCACTCCTGAACTTGCAGTAGGTGATCCTTGAATATCAACCAAGAGTCTTGGGCCCCCCTGCCCTCTAGGGCTATATCCCATGGGACCGTACTAAGCAGGTTCCTGAAGAGGCCAAAGTCCTCTCTCTTGAAGTCCAGGGCAGTGAGTTTGCTGCACGCTCTTCTCACAGTCTTGAGGATCTCGAATTCAACCGCCTCATGATCGCTGCAACCAAGGCTGCCCTGGAGCGTCACATTTCCTATCAGCCCTTCCCTCTTGGTGAGCACGAGGTCAAGCATGACATCTCTCCTTCTCGGCTCCTCTATTACTTGCAGAAGGAAGTTGTCTTCCACACAATCAGGGAACCTCCTGGATTGCTTGTGCCAAGCTGTACCATCCCTCCAACAGACATCAGGGTGGTTGAAGTGCTCCATGAGAACAAGGGCCTGCAAGCATGAGTCTGTTCCTATCTGCCTATAGAATACTTCATCCACAGAGTCCTCTTGATCAGGCAGACTGTAACAGATCCCCACAGTAGGACTCTGTAGGGCACAGTAGGATGTTTTGGTGCTTAAATAATCAATAAAATGGGTGAAGGCTGTGCTGGCCAACTCCACAAGGACCAGGACCATCTCCTTTGCTCCTTCCCTGTCCTACAAGCAGTCAGTGATCGACCTGAGCAGTGCTCATGTGCTGCAGTTGGGATGCGGCCATGAGGCTGGAATTCAGCCCTGCCCAGCACATCCTCCAGCCGTGCCCATCACAGGAGAGCCCATGCGAGAACCTGCGCCCCACGCGCAGCGAAGGCTGCAAGGGCATCACAAGATGTGGTGCCAGCAGCGTGTGTCGAGGGCTGCCTGCTTCAGGAGGGGTCTGCAACAGCTCCGCACCTTGAACTCACGTGTCCCTGTCTGCATTTGCGCACACACCTCATGCACACAGCAGCTCCCCCTGCACCCCGCTGCTGTTCTGCTGGCAGCTCCCCCTCTCTTCCCGCTTGCAGGGTCCCACATGACAGTGCCGGTACGTGACCCTGGCTCTAGCTGCAGCCGCCAACATCCGGTATCCCAAACCAGCTCCAGCCCCAGACCCTCTTCCCACCCTGCAGGATGGGGACCAAGGGACTCAGTGGGAGGAAGGGACGGAAGGGGGTAAAAGGCTTGGTTTGGGCAGCAGGATCCAGCAGGATGCCAGGTGCAGGCTGCTCCCCACAGTGACCTGAGCCTGGGCATGCTGTGATTCTGTGGTTCCATGACTGATTCCTTGTACATGGCCGTGTTTCCCCAGCTTGGGGAGCAGCCTGAGAATCCTTAGTCAGGGCTGGCACAGGCTGTGCCCGCTGGCAGCACCAGACCAGGTGCCCTGCAGCCACCGAGTGGTCGGAGTGAGCACCCAGCCCTTTGGTCCCTTGCCCGAGCCCATCCCTGCCCACAGCTGCAGAGAGACTGAAAGAGCGTCTCTGCCAGGGCAGGGAGCCCACATGAGGACAGTTGGGGTGCCCCAGCACCCAGTGCCAGCCCCCATGGCCCCTCCAGCTCTGCGAGCTCAGAGCAAGTGGAAACCACTTGTCTGCCACAGCCACGTGTGATCGCAGTAAATACAAAGAGAGACTGGGTCAGTCAAGAAATGTATTTACAAAACAACAAAAAAAAAAACCAAAATAAACAACAAAGAACAACTGTTCTCGTCAAAAATACAACTCTTCTACCTAAAACTACAACTATACTACCTACAAGTACAACTCTTATTCTTAAAACTACATCTATTCTATCTAAAACTACAACTCCAATGGAAAACCGAACAATCTTAAAAAACAACAATCTTCAACAAAAACGGGAACTCTTCTAAAGAAAACTTCAAACTCCAGAAACCTTCCCTCTCCACCAACCCTGGAAAGAAGCAAGCAGCACAAGGTCATTTCAGTGAGGCTGCTGATGGTCATTGTGGTTGCCACACGCTGGCGAGAGCGGGACTCTGCCGCGGGGCTCAGCCCTGCCTGGGGCTGGGAGCCGGGCTCTACGAGATCAGACTCGGCTCGCGTGTCCCAAGGCAGCGCAGGGCAGCGCGGGGGTGACGCTTGTGCCGCCAGGATGAGGCAGCCGGGCACAATGTCCCTGCAGCAGGGCCACTGCACACAGCCCCAGCCCCAGCGCGGCAGCAGCCGACCCACCCTTGCTGACAGCAGTGGATGGGGGGCACGTGCTGCCTTACCACCGATCAGTCAAATCCATAGCACCATCCTCCTCCAGGTCCACAGCACCATCCTCCTCCACATCCACATCCACCTCCATTGGTTCCCCCTGCAGCCCCAATTGGGTCCTGCTGGTGGCCTCTTCCTCCAGCTCCCGCACGTGTTGGAAAAGCCTAAGGCCAAAGCCAAGCAAAAGAGTGCATTGGTGCTGCCCAGACCAGAGGAGCGCAGCTGTGGGACAGGGCTCTGGGCACCCTGGTCCCCTCTCGCTGCCCGGGCAGAGCCGTGGGGCACTGGGGCCCCGGGCACGTCCCCAGCAGGAGCTGGCGGGAGGCTGGGGGCTCCTTGTCCAGCAGCACCCACCAGCTCTGACAGGCTGGCGCCTGCAGCTGGAGGATCCTCTGCTTTCTTCACTTCAGCGCCTTGCGGGGCGGTAAGGGCTTCAGGACCTGCCAGAACAGAGAGGGCAGGGGTGAGCGGCCGTGCTCCTGCCTGCGGAGCCGGGGTGCAGACCCGGCCCTGTGCCTGCCTCGGCACTCACCGGCTCCTTACTCTGAGAAGGCAGCCCTTTGCATCCTCGCCTCCACAAGGGCTGAGCTTGGACGCCAGCAGGACAAAGGTGGACTTCTTTTGGGGCTGCATTTCAGGTACCAAGGTGGTATCCAATGGGCAGGGAACAAGGAAATAGGACGGGGAGCAAGTGGAAGGGGCTGGGAGTAGGGCAGAAGGGCAGAACAGGAACAGGGCAGGAGAGACTGGCGTACACAGGTGGGAGCAGAGGAAAAGTGTGTGCTCAGGGGCGAAGGTCTGTGCTGTTGCCTGGGCACGGGCAGTTGCCACTGTAACGCAGGCTGGGACATCACCCAAGAATTCCAGAGCAGCTGTGTGTCGGGGATGGGGATGAGCCCTGAAGGGGCTGTAGTTCCATGGGGGACATTGGGCAATCGTTACGTGATCCCCTGAGACGACTGAGACACGCTTTATAGAATCATAGAATAGTTAGGGTTGGAAATGAACTCATGATCATCTAGTTTCAACCCCCCTGCCATCGGCAGGAACACCTCCCACTAAACCATGCCACCCAAGGATCTGTCCAACGTGGCCTTGAACACTGCCAGGGATGGAGCATTCACAACTTCCCTGAGCAACCCATTCCAGTGCCTCACCACCCTTACAATAAAGAACTTCTTTAAAGCCAATCTAAACTTCCCCTGCTTAAGTTTCAACCCATTACCCCTTGTCCTATCACTACAGTCCCTAATGAAGAGTCCCTCCCCAGCATCCTTATAGGCCCCCTTCAGACACTGGAAGGCTGCTATGAGGTCTCCACGCAGCCTTCTCTTCTCCAGGCTGAACAGCCCCAACTTTCTCAGCCTATCTTCATACAGGAGGTGCTCCAGTCCCCTGATCATCCTTGTGGCCCTTCTCTGGACTTGTTCCAACAGTTCCATGTCCTTTTTCTGTTGAGGACACCAGAACTGCACACAATACTCTAAGTGAGGTCTCATGAGAGCAGAGTAGAGGACCTACTTGGACTTGCTGGTCACACTCCTTTTTGCTGCAGGCCAGGGTACGGTTGGCTTTCTGGGCTGTGAGCACACACTGAAGCCGGCTCATGTTCATTTTCTCATCAACCAACACCCCCAAGTCCTTCTCCTCAGGGCTGCTCTGAATCTCTTCTCTGCCCAGCCTGAAGCTGTGCCTGGGATTGCTCCGACCCAGGTGTAGGACCTTGCACTTGTCATGGTTAAACTTCATGAGGTTGGCATCAGCCCACCTCACAAGCATGTCAAGGTCCCTCTGGATGGCATTCCTTTCCTCCAGAGTATCAACCGAATCACGCAGCTTGGTGTCATCAGCAAACTTGCTGCCCTTGGACTCTTGAAAGAGTCTTTGGGGTTAGGTCTATCATTTGTTCTATTTTCAAGAAATAGCCAGTGTGAGCTGGAGCCAGCTGCCAGAAAGGTGCCCTGATGCAATGGTTTGTGGCATGCCAGTCTGCATTCAGAAAAGACCTGTTCTCCTGACTGAGTCTTCTGACGCTTGCCCTTGCAAAAAACCTGGCAGTGTCCCTGTCCATTCTCAGTGCTTTGCTGGGCAGCATGTACTTGTTTGGACAAGGGCTGGTGTTGACACAAGAGCACTTGATGTGGGAGTTGCAGAGAGGGATCTCTTTGTGTGGGTGGTGGACAGGTTTTCCGCTCTTGTGAGCAAAAGGGTAATTTCCTGGAGATCAACTGATGTCTTTTTACCTGTTGCAGAACCCAAGGCTGAAGCTGTTGATCATAACCAACAAAGAAATTACTTTTTCAGATGCCTGCTGGAGGTGGTTTCTTATCCCCACCCTAGGTGCGTTTGCTCCTCTAACTTTGACTGACAAAGCAAACAGCTTCTCAGTTCCTGTTTGGTCAAGCCTCCTAGTGCTGCCTAGGGCTTGGTTGTGAAGTCTTTGCTCCTCATGAAGACAGCTTGGAGTAATTGCCAATGAGTGTTTTTCAGGAAGCCTTTTCCTCCTAGTTAGGATGAAGACTAGACTAAACTCCTACCACGATATCTGCTTTGTTGGCCTTCCTCCTGATTCTTACCCATAAACACTCAGCCCTAGCATCACCATCATTAAACTCTAGATAATCAAAACACTCCCTAACATATAGGGCTACCCCACCACCTCTCCTTCCTTCCCTCTCACCTCTGAAGATTTTATAGACATGCATTGCAGCACTGCAGTTTTGTGAATCATCCCACTATGTTTCTGTGATGATAATTATGTCATAATTTTACTGCTGCACAACAGCTTCCATCTTTCTCCGTTTGTTGTCCATGTCGCATGCATTGGTGTTCACGCACTTCAGTCTGGCTATTGATCCCAACACCTTTTTGAAGGGAGAAGCCCTAATCCCGACATGACCATCCTCTGGTGCTTCTGTGGTTTGTAACATATCAATAACCCTTACACCTTTGCTGCCACATGGATCTCCATCCCCTATGTCTAGATATGTACCTATATTACAGTGGGTAGAACTACTTCATAATGGCAAGATGCTTTGAAACCTGCAAATGGGAGATATCATAGCAGTATGAAGTATAGAAATATATGCTGTGATCTTCTTCAAGTCTTTGTTATATGTTGCCACATATTACTGGATTTTTTGCAATTTTTCATATCCTGAAGATCCCTGAGCCTGATTATCCATTGTCTCTGAATGAACAGTGTCACTGAAGCCAAACACTTTATAACATCTTGCAGTATGATCCACAATGGTTGCCTTCTCTCAGCTCCTGATACAAAGAACAAAATGTTTCATCTACCATGTATCCTATGGTGATTATACGATTACTGTGAGGAGCTCATGTACTTGGAAAGCTCATATGCCCTCTAATAGAGGTTTTTAGTGTGAGGGAAGTGAAATCTTCCTACTTTCTTACTTTGCAGGGTCGAATTAATTCTTTATTTTCTATGCCAGAAATACCTTGTGTATCTCCACTGAAGAGGAGAACACTGAAGGATCAAACAGGAAGCTTAAGACAAGTGATCTCAAAGAGAAATCAAAGACTTTTGACTAAACCCACTCAATGCCAAATGATCAAGGTTTTAGGGCTTTGCACAAAGCTAAGGAAAAGAGTTGGCCATTACAAACAGAGCCCTTATTTTGCCACCTCCCTTTACTAATTCCTACTGGGTGCTGAAGAGTTACAGGGATCTTTTGTTCGTTCACCCGAGTTAACATGGTTTAAACTTTGCCCACTCTGCTGTAACTGTCCACAGTAGTGGTGGCTCACGTGGGGCATAACTGTGAGTGCCCTACCAGAGCCCTGAATGCCTGCTTATCATTCTCAGTGTCAAGCCTGCGTTTTGTGTGTGAGGGAAAGCAGGCAGGGGAAAAAGGAAACAATTGTCATGAAGAGAAAGAAGCAGGGAAGAACAGCAAGAGGAATTTGCTGACCAAGCACTAATAGTTGAATTTCTAGGCTAAAGAGAGCATTTCAGGAAATTAAACTGAGAAATAATGCATTTTCCTCTGAGATGACTAAATTCCTCTGAACGAACCGTTTCTCTTCTGCTCAGCCCAAAGCATTCGGAAGTTATGAGTCAGACTAAAAAAATCCCTGAGATTTTTTTCCCTAAAAAATGAATAAATGCTAGATTATTTTTTTTTCCTAATTATCTTTTCTGTCTTGAGTACTTAGATACTTGACCCATGCTTTGAGAGCTTTGTCAGGCCTTTTACTTTTGTACTGTTGCTGAAGGAGTGGTGCTGGTACTTGATTGCAAATATCAATTGCAGTGAAATTCCTGCTCATATCATGGGTGGTGGTGACACTGCATTTCCTTTGCACAGTCTTCTCTTACAGTCCAGGAAAAGCCAATATCGCTGCCTTTCCAAGGAGTGTGATTCCCCAGTGTTATTCCCTGACATCAGAGTGCTTGTACATCAGCGGGGCTGTGTGGAAATCAGCAGGTTGATGCTGAGCTCTAAGACCTGAGACCCACTGGCGTATTGCCCCAAAGCTCCTATCATGCTCACGTCTTGGGAGTACAAAGGGCTTTTGGGGCAGTTTTTAAACCTTCAGTGGGCTTGGTGCACATCCTTGCTAGCAACTGCTTTTGTGCAGGTGTCAGAGCTGGTTAGTGTGCATACTTTGGGGTGATACTGCCTGAAAAATGCATGCAAAAATGAAGCTGATCTCTGAAAAAAGATTGTCCCTGGCAGAGCATTATTTACCCTGGCATCATGCTGTTGGAGAGCTTCAGCTTAAGTGTCTCAAGTGTTTTCTCAATGGTTGAGTTTTAGCTTTTGATTCTGTAGAGTCAGGGCTTGGTCATGCCCTAGGGAAGCAGGTAGCAAAGTTCCCACTGTTTTCTCTGGGAGTATGATTAACTGTTTACTGTCGAGGGTGGACTGGGTGGTAAAGACACTGAACACTTGAGGTTCCCAGTCAGTTTTGGGGGAACCAAAAATGCTTTGGTTTCGGCTGTGGGTGCTTGCCACGTCCCAGCCAAAGGGACTCTTCCAAAGATACTCTTGGTAAAGAGAGTACAGAAGATTTGTCTAGCACGTTTAACGAACTGCAAGTCTTTCTGCTCCTGGGGACAAAGTGATTTATTCCCCAGCTTTCAACAGCCCATAGAAAAGATGCAAGTGAGGATAAATAGTAGTTCACATTATTTTGATTATTTAGGTAACCAAGAACAAAGGCATAGGTTGCATTCACACAGGATAACTGAGGTTTTCCACCCTGAGCATGTTAATAGTCAAAGGCGAGGAAACAAGAGAGGAGCATTTCCCAGTGTGGTCAGAGCACACACAGGGAGCTCCACTCCTGAGTCACTCATTGCTTCCTTAGACTCACTAAGTGAGGTTTACCTTTATGACCAACCCCCTTGGTTACTAAGTGGCAAATGTGCATTATTTAAGTTTTCCTCCAAACATATTGACCACTTTTTGGTTGAAGTATCATAGACAGGAATGAAGCCACACTTCCCTAACACCAGTCTGAAAAGGACAGCCTGAAGTAAAATGTGGTTGCCAGTATTGAACACACACTGTTTGTTGACAGGCAGTTTTCAGAGAACATTTCTTCTTGATAGCTGCACATTGAAATCTGGCCTTTTCTGTTTGTTTCTGCTTTGAGTCTTTTTGGAAAGAGTCACTTTCAAGTTAACATTACAGAGTATCTGGAGCAAATATTTGCTGAATTTGTAGCCACAGACATCTATGCTGAATCGGTCTGGCCATCTGAAATAGAGAACGTGTCTGCTAGACAACCCAGTTTTCCCATCAAAATAATTAACATGGTTTGAATTCTGAGGGCTGACTGAATTGTTGATGAGTTTTTCTATGAAGATATTCTTATAGACCCACAATCGTACTCCTTCCAGGAATGCTGCATATCAGTAACTGAATCAACATCAGTCTCTATAAAGCAAGGGCGTACAGTTATTGTCCTTTTTCAGATGGGAAATCTGAGAAAGAGGGAGAAGCTGCCATTAAATATCCACAGAGGATTGTCTTCCTCTACATATTTCCTAAAATAATCTCTTTTGATACAGTATATGACTGATGTGAGGGACTACTGCTTAGCCTGCTGGCCAGGCTGGACTCCCTTCTGCATCATACTCATCTGCTCCCTTGTTGTCTTCTCCTTTCTTATACTTAGAGACTTACTCCTCCTTGACTTCTTATAGTGTAAGGGCCCTTGATGCCTGAATGGAGTGCATAAGGCCGATTTTAAATAATAAATAATAAGAGCAACAATAGCAAGAGCAAAATCAAGAAAATACAATGACTGAAACTTTAAAATGTGCATGGGATTCAGTTTCGATTTGTCTAGTCAGCTTTGCAAACCTTAGCCAATGTAATTTCCTCAAAGTCATATAGAGTCTGTGCTGTCAGGAATAATATCCTGGTGACCTAACCCTGGGTCACAAGCAATCTTCTTTTTCTAAATAGATAATTGGAAAAAAAGATGCATAGCTCAAATACATGGTTCTAGATTCCTTATTTGTTTTTAGATCTAGAGCAACTGTGCTGAGATCACTCTTATAACTGGTCTGAGATCAGACTCTTGCTGGAAAAACTCTCTTGCAAAACCATTTCAAAGAGCAAATGTAATAAAGAGTAATCATTGTGACACTTTCACAAGCTAACTTGCAGCCAAAAATCAGGGTGAAAATGGTTAATCATTTAAAATTGTCTACCTGTTTCTTTGTTATTGTATTTTGTTCTTTTATTTGTGGAAAAGCATGGGAAGTGAGAAACACTGGTGCTGATGACTGCAGTGAATTTCTGAGTCTCAGGACTGAACGAGGTGTCTTTCATAAAGGGAAGAGCTAGACACTCTTGAGTGAGATGAGGGAAGAAAGGAGGGGGGAAGTGAGAGGATCTTGCTGCATTAAACACCACTTTCTGTGGAAACAATTAGTGCTGTAAGTGTATTCTTGAGGACAGGCGGCTTTACAATGAGATTACTTACAAGCACCATCTCTGCTAAAACGCCCATAAAGAGTTCCGCAGTTCTGAGAAGTCATCTTCAGAGACACTGCTTATTGGAAGTCACAGGCAATATTTCATGCTACACTCTTTTGAAATTAGCTAATGTTTGGGTCATACTCAGCTTTCCAAATTGCCAAAATCTCCAGGGCTTTGCTGGAGGGAAACCTGATGGACTGTAGACACTGCAAATAGTTTGCAGCCCGCAAGACAATGTCTTCCGGGATTGTTAGCAATATGTAGGGGTGGTCTGAGGTTTGCAAACCAGTGTGGGTTCAGAGTCAGGTTCCACTTTAGCTGAACCACCAAAGTTTTCAGAGTTGCGGGTTAGATGAAAGAATGTGTTTCCCTTCCCTGCCCCACTTCTGTAATGTGCAACTTGGGATAGCTGGGTTTTGTAAAACCTCAGGAGCTTGCTTTTTGACCCTATAAAACAAAACAAATCCGGGTGCAGCTAAAAGCTTTGTTTAAGTATCTCTCTCCTTTTTTGTTTTTATTTTTTATTTATTTTACCCCCTACAGCTTACACTTGAGGTAAACAAGCATCATCTACCAGATATAAGTTAACAAGAAGTTTTATCTGGTGTAAGTTATGTAGTAATTGCCTGCTACAGAAACCATTTCTAGAAGTAGCTGGCTCTTCTGGTGACTAAGTGCTAGTTGAGTCGAATGATAAGATTTATAGCACCAATCCCTATGCTTTTGTGTTTGAGACATCAGAGACTGAGAACAATATTAGGTAAGACCAAACAGTTCTTGCAGCAAGGAAAATAAAGGAAAAGAGTTAGAGACATTTTCTCACACTCACGATGCTTAATAACTTGAATAAATTTCTGAGTAGGGATGCAGTTTTCATTACTGAAAATCTTTAAGAACAGGATAAATAAACACTTGCCAACAATGCTGATCCTGCTGATCTAGATTTTTTTCCTTTATATAAATTGTAAGTCAGCTTTAACATTTGTTTTACTGCTGCCATCATTTCTCCTTGCTTTTGTGAGCAATTGCATTTTACCAACAACTATCACACCTGAAGGCTCTACCCAAAAGCTAACACTAACATTTAGGGCAATGCAAGAGAAATTTTCAGATTACTTCCTTCAAAAGAGTTCTTGGGTTTTTTATTGTCATGTTGATCAAGTCAAACTCATTTCATCTGGCCTGGGCCTTCCTGCTAAGTCAATACCTCACACTCAGTACCACAGGGCTAATAGCCATCAGTTGATTACACATTTGTGGACATGAGCTTTGCAAAACTAGACGGGTTATCTTTTGGCTAACTTTGGAGGCATTATTTTCTGGTCTCAGGTTGGATTTACATCTGTGTGATGCACATGCAAATAAGGCAGCATCCTAGAATGGCAGTCTGCTGGGATCTGCAAAATAGTTACCACGTTGCTGTCCTGTTAGGTCTAAGACAAAAACCTGCAAAAGATGGGCCAAAGCATCTTCTATCAATACTAGTTGCAGCTTTGCTCTTCCTGCTCCTCCAGTGGCAGCTGGAGCAAAACCATGGTCTCTCCAACATCTTCATCTCCTTCATTCTTGTTCCCATGCCAGTTCTTACCCTGACCTCTTCCTTTACCAGCATGAACCAAGCCTGATTCTTAATCCCTGAAGTGGAAAAACTGAACTTTGACCACACTGTTGAGAAAACACGTACCAGCTCATTTTATGAAGTCTGATTCCTGAATCCTATCACTGTCATACAGCTGCGAAAGGGCCCAGAATAAAGTGGCTTGCAGGACAAATCCTGTCCCTGATTTGTACTAGCTTCATCTTAGCTAATGCAGGTAAGCAACTCAGGCAAGTGTTCAGATTAGGTTCAAAGCAGGCCAATCACAACTACATTTTGCAATTAGCTTGAGAGTATTTTGCTGCACATTTTGCCTAAAAATAATTTGCAAATTGACCAGAGTGTCTAACATGGAAGCATTACAGATATTTCAGGGATTGATTTAGCATGAATAATTGAAGCGCAATATAGAGACAACAGTCTCTTTTAAATATGTGGTATTTTTGAGATACATTTCAAAACAGGCAGTGGTAGAACTTCACTCTTACCACAGTGTTTGGACTGGTTCTCATCAGGATTCAGGCCTTCCTCAGATAAGGAAGGAGTCAAATTAAATCTGACATATTATTACTATTTGGCCTTCTAGAGTTATAAAACCAAACTTACTAACTTTTTTGGAATGATATTCCAGAAGAATAAGATGATCAAATGCCAAAAATTAAATAGGATTAGGTGCAACACCTTAGTGAACATTTCCTGACCACATCAGATAAATTGTGAAAACAGTATGCATTAGTAAAGATCAAATGTAACATAGTGTCACTTTTACTAAATAACAAGTCTATTATTTCTAGGCTTATGCAAAAATACATTTGACCTGCAGGATTTTGTGTTTTCCCAGAACTATAGGTATTAATTGATTTAACCCTATTGCCTTTGATGATTTTTCACTGACCTTAGCAAAAGTGCTTTTGTGCATGCCACTCTAGAAGACATTACCATAGAGGAGTTGGTACAAACCCTAACCATGCATAAACCAAGAAGAAAAAGAAACGGTCTGTAAAAAAAGGTCTTCTCTGCTATTCCATGGCAACGTAAGATTGAATTTCACACTGATGTTGAATAACGTAAGTAATATAACAACAGGGTCCTAATCAGTGGGCCTGAGTATCAGGTTGGTCCAACTACAGCAGAGCACCTCAATTCCCTCCCACCCACAGGAGCAGATAGAAATGGGGCTACATTTGAGTAGCAATTTAGAGCAAGAGCCTTGCCTGATACACTGTTCAAGCTGACACCTGAGAGACTGGAAACTTGGTGGTGCTTCTCCACGTACCTCACCACAAGTTATTCACAGCTTTTGGTAATTCACTAGTTCCCAGCTTAAGTCTTGGAAAGGAAGAGACACTAATCATAGCAGCAGGTTTTCACTTTGAAGTCATGTCTGGCTTTTTCAAAATCCAAGGCCTTTATTTCATCATTTAGAGTATTCTGTTCTTTAGAGCATAACAACTAAAATTCCTGAGAATAGCATTTGCTGAGATTTTTCTGTAATCTTTTAATGCTTTCCAATACCCAGAGTACAATTAACATTATGCCTAATGGATATTGGATATCTGTAGTATCATCCCCCTCCCTCGCCTAGACTATAGATGCAGTATTTCCACATAACCTCCTCTGGGATGCTCATTTGAATGGCGGTTTTAATTGCATTGCCTGGTACTGGGAGAGGGGTAGTATGTCATTACACAGATGAGCCGTGCTGCCTATGCTTATGTCAAGGGCATAATGACTGTCAAACTGACTTTTAGCTGCAGGTTTTTTCACACTTTCTGTTCTTTTTTGAGCATGATCCATAGCGAGTCCCCAACTCTTCCTGTTGCTTCTAATGGTTTTCCACAACACAGAATTTCAGATGTGAAAGATCAGACAAACTATACCTGCTACATGTATCCCTCATCTAAAAAAAGACTCATGTCAAATAAAGATCTGTAGATACTACATTATCTCTTGGTTTACTCAGAGTGCATTTTGGTCTGTTTTCCTCTGTCTTCCAAATTAGTTTTCTAAGAATCACAGAAGCACTGAGCGCTGATCTGAGGTGATCTCTGGAGAATATCTAGCTTGAATCTTGCTGTTGGGGTTTGAGTTATTCCAAGGATTGAAACCTCACCTGTAAGTAGCTGTTTTGTTTTGTTTTGGTTTGTTGTTTTGGTTTGGTTTGTTTTGTTTTGTTTAATTTAAACAAAATTTCCTGTATTTCAGCTTGTGCCCATTGCCTCTTGTTCTGTCACTGGGACTTCTTTACTCCCCCTCACCAGGTATTTATGCACATTGGTAAGATCCTCTAGAGGCCTCTCTGCTTGGGATTGAACTTTCCCAGCTCTGCCAATCTTCCCTTGCATGTTAGATGCTCCAGGACCTTAACCATCTTAGTGGACCTTTTCTGGACTCACCCTAGTATGTCTATGTCTTTCTTGCTTTCTCTAAGAAATTATTAAAAGACTTTCATGCTCTTAAACTCAGGGTAGCGGGTATTTAAGGTAGGAAGAAAACTTAAGACTATGGGTTCCCAATCCATCTTCCTTCACCAAGAAGGTGAACATAAACATTTCCATAAACATCTTGGAAGAGATGAATAGTTCCTCAAAGCTGAGTCTTTGGACTATATGTAAATCTTCATCATCCTCTGAAGCCATTGTGTCCTTACTTTAGAGAGAATTTCCACAACTTCTGTATCTTTAAATATATTCCACAAGTCTCAGTGTACTCAGCCACTGCCCTAGAAAAAGGCTAATGCATCTGCACAGTGTGCTGAAATGCCTTTCTCCCTTCATGGGAAAGGCATGTAAAACCTGACCCTAAGACTAGAATATGAAAAGGATCAGGCTTAAAATCAATAGCTTTAATGCAAAACTATGAAGTAGAGAAGTGTAACAGGATAACAACTGCCACTTGATCTAGCAGAACTTGTCATAGCTGGCAGATGGACGGGGGTTTTAAAACAGTGGATGAAACTGAAACAGCAATTAACAAGCTGTATGGAGATTCTGGTATTTACCTGGAGTACATCTTACCTAGAGTACTAATATGCCTGAAATTTTGGAACAGATTTTATGCTCTTAAAAAAAACAATTGTATTAAAAACCAAAAGAAAGGGCATGTAAGTGTTTATGGAACAATACAATACAATTCTTCTGGAAGACTGTGGGAGAAATAGATGGTACAGAATTCTGGTATTCTTCTTTCATGAGACTTTCTATTTCAGGTACATCCCTGAACTTGTGCTATTCAAACACCTGTGCTATCCGTGCTGGAGACGTGAACATGACAGAACAGGAAGAAGTTTGGAGAACAGGTAATTTTTAATGCTGTTTGATGTCTAATGGAAAGTACTCCATCAAAGCACAATGCCATGAACCAGGTTTCCACACTGAAGATTTTCTAGGTAACATGCTTAATGCTCAGATGGTTTTAAGAACCAAATATTTTTCTGATTGTCTGCTGGTTTCATGTCCTGTCATGTTAAAATTAAGTTAAAAAGCTGGTGACATAGATAGGATGGAAACACTGTTTGTTTGGTTGGTTTTTGACATCCAAAGCCAGAGTCCTGCCTGTCAGAAAAGGGAACGCACCACAAAATTCTTACATTTAATTCTTGGTTAGACCATTCAGTTTTCAATCCAAACCCTATTCTGTGTGAATTTATATGCCATCTTTTTTTCTTTGCTAGAGGATGCAAGACGATATAGGTATAGATCAAGTCGATGACAAATGGGCATGGGGAGAAGTAAAGAAAATTGACTGATAAAAATGGGAGAGACCTTTCTGATTTAACCTTCGCATAAATAAATCAACAATGATTTTTCTTTCATTTAGTCACTTGTACATTTCATAAACATCTACAACTGTGTTTTCTGTTTTGCCTTTTGTTATGTTTCTGACGTAACTAGATCACAATGTATTTGCAGGTGCAGAAAATCTATGGTATTAAGGATGCTTCTGCAAATACCCTGGCTTGTGCGCCCAGCCCTACAGAAGCTCAGACCAGACTGAGAAATAATACTGTGTTCAAGAGAAAACAAACTGAGCCTTTCTTTGGCCGCACTAATAAGAAAGGGTCCTTGGCATGCAGGTAGGCACTGGGGAGCAAATTCATAACCCTTAGGGTTTGCTCTGCCAGCACAGAAGGATCAGTATGAGTGTTTATCGCCAGATACAGAGGTTAGGATTCGCTCGCCTGAGTATTATGCCATCGCAGACAGATTGCAGGGGTCTTCTGCATTTTTTCTCTCAGATATGACTTCTAGTGATTTTAGTTGTTGCTATAAAAATCACATTAAAACCATCTGAATGTTGCATGTTTGACTCAGTTTGCTCTTTCCAACAGGTTGTATAAAACTTTCAAAATTTTCCATTTCCTTCATTTCTTGTTAGTCTTGATCAGTGCTAAGCTCTCACTCTAACACACTGAGTCAGTGATCTAATCCTGGAAGCTTGATTTCCAGAAACTGACTTACTAAGTATTACCAATTTAATACAGACTGTGGTCTGTTAAATTTAGAAAACCTTACCCACAAAATTGATGATAGAAAATATAAGTATTGTCTCTGAGTAAAATCTTTGCCCCATGGTAATATACACTGCAGACCAAACTTAGTCTGACCACAGGGTATAACTTTGTTTTGTGTCAGTTTTCAAGATTGCAACATGCATTTTGAGTTCATACTGGAATGAAAATGAAATTTTTGGAACATATTTATTAAAACAGAATATGTCAAAATATCCCTTCTGGGCCAAGGCTTTAGACTTTGCACTGTGCACACCTATTGATTAGTCCATATAATTCTACAAAAGTCTCTGTGTTTGAGTCAGAGAGATTTTTCATCACAGGTAACTTCGAAAGAGATAAGGCCTAGTCTGAAATGCCTTAAGGCCAAAGTCTTAAATGCTTTTACCCTGACACAGCAACAAGTCTGTAGGCTAAAAGAAAGTACTACTTTCTGCCTCTCTTTTTTATCTTTCCTATGAATATGTCATCAGAACTAGCAGTACCTCTCTTTGGAGGTTTCTGCATCCTGTGAAATATCCTACTGATCTCTGGTTGACCTTTGGTGAAACTCAAGCTGCTTCTGCATACTGCTTTCTTTGGACTACCTCTATCAGTGATTCAGAGAGAAATTTGTCATAGGTGGTAGATGAGGAAAGCATAAGAATCCCTGTCATCCTCACCGCTTAACTGAAAGCAGTGTGGCATCCCTTGGGTATTCATAAGAAGACTCTACCACAGGTTATACTAAAACCTATGTTGATTTTGGACCCTTTTTTTGGCCCATTTCCTAGTATTTGATTCCCTACTTGGTTAACTTATGCTAATTTATGCATTTGTAGGCCTCTGCATGGGTTTAACTCAGTTGGTTTAAAGTCAGACCTTAAGTTAAAAGGGTGCAACTGTCTTGTGTAGATAAGCCCTTGGAGGCACTCTGTCAGGCACCTTGCCACTAATCCACCTACCAAGGTAATGAAACTTGCCCCAAGGGGAATAACCGATTCCTCCCTGTTAATCTTCTGATGTGTCAGAGCAAAGATGCCATAACACTGCCCTCATTTAAATCATTATCCAGTCTCCAGGTACATTATGTAGGCTAAGTAATTGTAAAGTAGATTTTTGGCTCATTATATTCCAAACTAGGCCCTGCAGAAAGCAAACATCCATTTGGTTGGGTTCAGGGCACCTTTACAGTTATATATCTCAAAGAAGAAGTTTTCCTCTGTGTCTGTAATTTTATCTTTGAAAGTGGGTCCAAGTGTTTGCTAATATCCTTTACAAATGATCTCTGGCCTTTGGACAAGACCCTCCACTTCTACTTTTTACGCATGAATATACAGTCTGGGAAGAGCACTGCCTTCCGTGGGGAGCAGCATGCTCCCCATCAGCCCAGGAGGCCCAGGGGAACACCTGCACCCTCAATGGCAAGGCTTCCAGAGGAAAAACTGCTCTCTTGCTCCAAGCTGCCATACAGTCAATTCCAGCATATGCATATGTCTTCAGAGTACTTAACATTTCAGAAGCGAGCTTGTAGCAATTAGTGCTTGCTGTGATGGAGACTGCTGTGTTGACTGAGCCAATTAAGAGATCAATTAGTGCAGTACAGAGTGCTTAGAGAGGTAGCCTTGGGTAACTTTGAATTTAAAGGAGTACTAAAACGCTTTTCCCTACTGTCTGGTTTTGAAGGTAAAATTAGTTTTGTACTACTGTAGCACATAAATTATTTTTTTTTAAGTAGGGATTTCCATGAATTGGAAGCACTACAAGAGAACACCTAAGCCTGTGTTTCTTTTTCTTGTTATGTCTGAAAATATGTATCAAATCAAAGATTATATGCTCTAAAGGTCCGGTCTGACTTCTCATGAAGCCTGTGACAGGCTAAACACACCACTCTTTCCTTCACAGAAAAGCAAAATGAGTCCAAATCTTTATCTTTTCAAGCTGCACTGGGGCTTAAGGCCTTTATTAGATAATTATTTTTTTCCCTATTCAGCACTGGTCAGAAGTTTCTGGATGAAAATACCAAGTGGACATAGTTCCTCCAGCCTTGCTTGGTTTCCCAGCCAGGCTGCTGGGGAACCTGAGCTTCTGAGGTTTGCGATCCCTGAGCTGACTCACTGTAGCAGTGTTTCAAGCATGTCAGACGGCACTGCTAGGAACCTTGAATTTCTGGAAGTGGAGGCCAGCAGAGGTGAAACTAATAAGAAAGTCTCAGGAAATTATATATTTCAGAAACATCATGCATGTTTCCTTTTAGAAACAGTGTTTGGGGATTTCTGGGTCATGAGAAGGTCTTGAAAAAATTGATGTAGGTCCTGACCAAACAAAACCACATTAAAAAAGAAGGAAAAAAAAAAAAAAGGAAGAAAAAGAAGAAAATGTATTATTAACCCCAAATCCTGCATTTCAGCTGGTTCTAGTCTTGTTCCACTTTGAAATCTATTTATGTCCCTACGAAACTCTCAAAAATCAGGAAAATATGCAGTCTGTAGTCCAGCATTGTCTTTATTGCACGATTACAATACCAAATGGTCAAACAGATTTCATTGTTTAAAATGAATTTTGTCCTCATAATGTTGAAGAGTTAAAAGAATAACATGGAAGATGTTATTTCACTCGGGTTTTAAACCTGTCTGGAACTTCAAACTTCATATTTTCCTTACCCTGTTCAGAAACAGCAGAAATCAGCTTGTTTTGCATAATCCCAGGAATACTTACATGAAGATTTTAATGGATTTACCTATCACTTAGTGCTGTATTAATTTCAGTGGTCTTACTGTATTCACAGAAAAGAACCCTCCTTTTGATTTCCTGGAACTGGCTTTCTGGGCACATCTGCTGAGGAAGGACACAAAAGAGAACATGAAAGCATAATTTACCCCAGAACCTTTTTTTTTCAAAACATGGTTTTAAACAGTCTTATGAGACCAGAAACAGCAACAAATAATGAAGGCTTAGACTGCATCATAACCCTTCCTAAAGTAACCCAAAACACCAAACTGTGGAAAATAATATATTTAAATATTAATAATAATGGTTAGAAGTGATTAATGAGGATGAAGCAATAACCCATGATTGTCTCTCTCTCCCCTCACATCAGACAAACTAAAGGAGCATTTGAATATGATTTCTGGAGGTGCTACATTTAGCACAAGGTTTAGTTCCAAGGCTTTTATAGACTTTGGTGACAGATTTATTACAAATGAAGAAAAAGGATATTTATTATTTAAGGATAAAATTAGACTCTTTTACTGAGATCGCAGAGAGTTATCCATGATGACATACAGTAAGATGTTAACTTTTCTCCAGGCCCTGGTGACAGTACTTATGGGACGGGAGTACCAGTCTAGGCCATGTAGACCAGGCTCCTGGTCTGTTGCTGGCACTTGTTTAGCATGTGATCTTGAAAAATCCTTTGATGGGAGTCACATCAGCAAATTTAAACTTGTACAATGAATCTTTTCTCCCTTGACTCCCTTTACAACCTATCAGAGGGTTTGCCCGTGCTAAAAATAAGGAGTACAAGTCTGGGCTGCTGACCATTTCACATCTCTTAAATTCAGATACATTTCTTAAGTTTCTTAAAGCTCACTTCCTTGCCCTAGACTAGCTATTTCAAAGGCAACTTGGTTACTGAGGGAAGTAGCCCTAAGCAGCGTGGACAGCAAGCAGCCTGATCCACCTGGTCATTGAGCAAGGACCAGTCCCTGACTTTTTTATTTGGAACTACAGGCAGAACCAGAAAGAGCTACAAAGAGATGCATTTCTGGAGTGTGTTTCCATTTACCATATACTAGCTGTTTACATAGGTTGGGTGAATCACACTCTTTGCATCTTGGTTTCCACAGAATGAGAAATTATATAAAATAGTACACAACCATTTGGTGAAGTACAGTGACTGCTTTGGGTAAGATATGCATCACCTGAGGAGAAGGAAACCAACAACATATAAAAGATGTTTTAAAGAAGGCACAGAAAAAAAATTAGATCAACCTGTGAAGCAACTACAAGACAGTGATTTTAAGAGGTAAATGTGCATAACGCTGTTTAATGGATCTCTGGACTTTTGGAGCAGGTTCAGTGTAGGCAGCCTGGTGGGGTTGTGTCCTGAGTTGAGCTGGGAAGAACAGACTAAGTTTAGAGTGAGCGAGCAGTGGGGGCTGGATATTGTGGTGTGGAAACAGGGTCCCAGGAGCCAAAATAGCACTTTCTATGAAGTGCTCTCAATCTATCTCTCTCTGTACTAGGCATTTATGTGCGGTGTTGTAGGGAGTATTTCACAGTACTTCACCGACTGGTTCAGTGAAGAAAATAATGTCCACAGCCTTTCATGTCACATGAATTTTAAGATCACAAATCCTGGCTTTGAAAACACATTTGGCTTACCATGAAAGTGGACTGTAGAAAAACAAAACAACCATTCCATGACACACAGTCACCGACTTTTTTTCCCTCAAGAATCAAGGAACAGGCAGGCGTGGTTACAGAAGGCATTTCTTATTGAATCTGTCCAAAAGATGTTGTAATATTTACACTGGTACAAGGTTGTTGGCCTGAAAACTATTGTGTAAGGAGTCAGAATTGGAATACAGATTCAAATTTAACACCAAATAAATAAAGTGGCATTAATGCATGGCTTAGAGAAAGAACATTGGCTGGGGACTCAAACAGCGGATGTCTTGGCAGTCGTTTCTGTGGACATCAAAGCATACTTACGGGTTCCAACCCACCTGCCGCTGCCGGCAGCGGTGTTTTCACCCCAAGCACGTTGGTGCTGGGGATGGAGCGGGGCTGAGCTCCAGGCAGCAGCCCCCTGCAGGCGCAGGCATCCCGGGCACGCCGCAGCCCAGTGGCGCTCCTCCATCGCGGTACCCTGAGCCGCACAACCTGGCGCGGGGTGGGATGGAAGCCCCGCTCCGCCCGGGGTCTGCGCCACCCGCCGCAGGTACCACCCCGGGGAGATCACGGTCTCCCGGCAGCCCTGTCCCGGCAGCCCGGCGGAGGCAGGCGCTCTTCGGGGCCGGTGCCGATAGATGGCAGGCAAAACTCAGTCCTGCCGGACCTGCAGCCGGGAGGGCCGCAGAGCCCGAGCACCGCGCAGCCCGGAGAAGCCCCGGTAATGGCAAGGTAACCCTATGATCCCCAGAATACCGGGCTCTTAAGGGCCTCCGATGGCTGTTGCCTGTCTTCAGTGGCTCGGAAGGGAAGTCAACACAGGTTTAAAGCTTTGGAGCAAAGGGTTCAGCAGGCCCAAGAGGCAAGGATAGTCTCATAGTTGGTTTGAAGGCATAAACCCATGCTGTTTAACAAAAAAATCAAAGGCAAACTGGGTAAAACATCTCCTGTGCAGGTCACTGAGTTATTTGTTAAACTTCAGCAGTCACTGAGAGCCTTTCTCAAGCTTTAGAACACTTGGATTTCACTGTGGTGCCTGACATAACGTAATTTCGTCTGAGTTAACACCTGCAATCGACGCCACATTTCAGTCTCCTCGTGCATTTTTGGCTTGCCCCTATTCTGAAGTAGCAACATCACCCTATATTTCATCCTGACTCTCATGATATGGCACTTTTCTTGCCACAAAACAGAACAAGTGTGTGGCTTTTTGTCCCAGCTAGCTTTCATAACAAGCGATTTTAAGAAGACCCAGAAGCCCACCCCAAATCAATGAAACAAAAAGACAACGGAAAGTACTATAAAGTTAATATTTCTATTTTAATCCTCCCCCACCCAATTTAAATAAAATTCATGATTCTTAAGGCATACAAAATTTGTTGCCTGTTCCTCAGTCTCTGTTTCACAGCTCTTGCCTGTGAACGCAATATGAAGACAGGACCAAGCAAGTGTCCTGACCACAATGTCAGAACAGCTTTAGGCAGGACAAAAGAAAGGCTGAAGTGGAAATGGGGAAAAAAAAAACATATGTTTTCCAGCCAATTAAAGCACAAGGGAAAGTTTGTTTTCTAAGTAAAGCTTTTGCATACACTGAAAAAGGGTGTGGTGGTGATGGTGGTAATTTTAGCTTCTTTAAGTGCCTTCTTAAGAATACTCTGCTGTTGTACACAGTAAGAAACTGAAGCAAATGTTTTCCCAAGTATGTCCTGTATTCAGATTCAGACTGTTTAGTGTTCCTGCTGAAATATGTTTCAGTCCAACTCGCCTTTTCCTCAGCACTCAAAACACCTCACAGGGCACTGTGCATGCTTGTGTGGATATGGGGAAGATATGCACATGTGTGCAAGCAACATACATACTGGGGGTTTTGTGCATTAACACATATGTCATGGTTTAAGCCCAGAAAAATGGTTTAAGGAGAAAAATGATCACTACTGCTGAACCCAGGACAACATGTGTGTTTGGAGATGGCTGGGAAGTGGGGAGTTTTATAGTCACTGCCATGATATGTGGTTCCTGATAACAGTATCAAGCTGCACTATTTGGCTTCACAGAATAGGTGGGAATTGTCATCCTTCTGAAGGTTGCTCAGTGAGCCTGCAAACACGGACAGGTGGAAAGCACAGGTTTCCTGATGCCTGAGTCACAGGACAGAATCCACTTCCTACCAGAGCCTGAAGATACTAAATATCTCAACAAAGCCCAGATATATCAAGTCTATAGTTTGCACAGTGCATAAAACCCAGCCCCAAAATGGGTCAAAAACCACATGTGCAATTATCAGCACTTCCCTTCTCAGATGAAAGAGTGCAGAAGCACATGGAAAGACCAGTATGATTGAGAGCCCCTTGGGTGTTTAGCATGAGGACTGGGACTCGAGGGCAGTCAGCTAGAAGTTCTTGAGTTCAAAAAGAGGAACTCATGAGTGGTTTGTGCTGGGGATTTGGATGACTTCACTTTTGTTTACTGTTTGCATTGAAAGCATACACAACCTAGCAACTACCACTCAATGTGAAGAAAATACTCTTTGGGTTTGCGTGGATGTATGTCAACTCAAAATATAAATGGATGTGTCTGAATTCAAAATATATGCAATTCGCAAGCAGAACTCAGTCACGTCCATTCCCAACATTAGCAGAGTCCAACTTTTAAAGAATGTGAATTACCAAAAAGTCTTTTTCTACATTTCCAAATATTAGAGGTTGTCTTGAATTGAAAAACAAATTAATATGTGCCCCAAGTTGGGGCAAATCTGGACCCATGTTTTGTAAATCACTGCAGGTTTTATAAACAGCTAGTGGAAATGCTTGTCCCCACCTCTGAGCTGTTAAAAATCTAATGCAAATGCTTGTATTTTAGGCTTTCTTCAAGCCACAAACGTGGCTCAGGGATAATCTCCTGTTAGGTGCAAACCTCTCACCACCACTGCTTGGGAAACTAAATATCACTTAGTCTTATGTAATTCAAAACATGTTTCATCAGGCAGGTGAACACAGTGCTGAGAGTTCAGCAGCAGTTTACCTTTTGAGGGGGAGGAACCATTCATTGTCTCACAGTCCTGGAGACAGGCCCTGCTGAAAGATGTCTCCAATTATGTCTAAGCATTACTCTGAGGCAAGCCAAAAGGTTTGAAGGTACACTAAGGCTATGACAAGCCAAACATTTGTCTTAGCCCCGTGAGGCAAAAACATCATCAGATCTTTGTATCTGAGTGTGCAGCATGAAAACATGAACAGAACATATTGTGGCACACACATGTGCGTGCCCATGCACATGCACACATACGTGCATGCACCTCAGGTTGCCGTGACTGCCAGGAAGCAATGCCAGACAGTTTTCAGCACTTTGGCTCTGTGCTGACTCTCACTCATTCATGGGCACGGAGCCGAGACAGAGCCAGGTTTTCTGCTGCAGCCAGACTTAATGCCTCATTACTTTGCCCACCTCTACACAGGATATAGCATTTTTAACATCAGTAGTTAGCATTATAAGCTCTCATAAATTATCCTGGGCCTGTACTGCTGAAAATACGTTTCGGTGCATGGCCCATCCATCCCCTGCCCTGTGAGGTGAGTGGGGTACCAGCTTTGTGAACCGTGTCCGTTTTCCTTCTGCCTCCGTTTGGTCACTGTTCAGAGCCTTTGAACTGGCTCCAGTAAATGTTTACATGCTGCTAATGTAGATTTCACATGTGATGTACTAGGGTAGTGTGAAATCTGCTGTACATGAGCAGCTTACGTTGGGGTCCCAATGAAAATCTTGAGGGTGGGAGCAAGCGCTTCTCTAGCCAAAGAAGGTGCAAACTCTGTTGAAGGAAAGCCATTGCTGGGCACGCCAAGGGATAATAAACACATTCTCTTTTAGAAGGAGAAAGGAAAGGGCAAGGAGCAGGCCCAGGGTATGCAAGTAGCTTAAAGTTACTGCCAAGCTAACACCCACACAGACAAGGGGGAGCTACAGCATGCCAAAGACCACCCTTCATATCAAAGACAATTAGTGAGTTGCAAGCTGCTATGCAACCCTGTAGGTCCAGATTCTCTGCTTCAGCCACAGCCACCAGTGAAAGATGACACATGAGACGCTCTACCTCAGAAGCAACCTCAAGAGGTTTTATGACTCACCACACACATCTTTGAGGTATAGCTCCTTTCTTCCTCTCATCTTTTCTCTTCAGAACAAGAACTTGTCAGGAGCACTTTTTGTCTGCATTCCCCCACAGGAAAAGAAGAGGAAGGAATCATCGCTATTTTTTCCTTCAGTTAACATGCTGATGTTCCAACCTCACACTGTTGTTTCACTGCCTTAAGGTTTTGCCGTGATCAGGGAGACCAATGGAGTCAAATACCAAGATGGTGAGCACTGGCAAAAATGTCGGCCTCTTCAGCTGTGGTGCAGTCAGAGGGCTTTTGGCTAGTTCTGAGCTTTTAACCAGCTCTAGAATAATTCAGAGGAGCAAGAGGAAACTAAGATCTTTTGAGTTAGCTGTGGGACAGGTCAGATACAGCCTGCCATTTGGAGGAATGGGCGAAAGTATAAGCAGATTGTGATGATAAAAAGACACTGTGGATGAAGCTATTTTACAGCAAGATGCACAGGCCACACGTGAATTCTCGGGGGCTGTAAGAAAAGGTGCCGCAGATAATCAGCCTGAAAAGGTATGTGGGATGATCAAAAGCTACTCATACATAGGCCCTGCCTGCCATATGGGAGAAAGAAAAACTGTCAAGGAACTGATGGACTCCGCCCTACACAAGCTCCAGTGAGAAGGGCTTAGTGGTACATTGAAAGAAAAAGAACAGCGCCCTAAATTTCTACCTCCCAAACTCCTGTATCTACCAGGGTGCTTCTGTTTTTATCCTCTAGACTGGAATGGCTTTTTGTGCTCAAAGTTTTAATTAAAAGGTACAGACAAACAACCTCCACATCAGTTACAGATGTTTTGCATTCACAACAGACTTCGGTTTTCATCATATGACCTGCTTTTATAACCAGCTCAGTTAACATTTTAATTTTAAAATGTAGTTAACACTTTGAGGAGCAATGCTCATTTTCAAGCAACGGAATGCATACATAACCTCAGGGGCTTGTGCTTGTGTTTGTTTTGACCAGCACAGTTGAAAGAAACACCAACTTTGACACACAAATCGTATCTTTCACCCTGGGGAATAGCACACACTAAAAAAAAATGCCAGCAAGTCATACACCTGAATGTCAAGGAAATCACTGGGAGGCTAGAAGAAGGAACAGGGAACTGGGAGGTGATGGTGGTAAAGTCAGAAGTGTTGGGATTTCAGGGTGTGAAAAGAGAAAGGAAGGGATGACCACCCTGTGTGTGCTCACTAGGCATGAATGCAGAGGGCAGATTGTGTATTTGTCACCCCTCTGGGGGTGCTAATCGTATTCTTGACGCTGACCGTATACTCAGGAGAGATCCTGACTTTGCACACTTGACACTCTTTTTGGCAGTCACTGCTTCAAGTGTATGCTAAGGGAGTGTGTTGAATAGTGGGATTTCTTGTTCGTTCTGAAAAGAACAATATACAGCAGCTATAACAAGTGCCCTGGCTATCTTTGTGAGAGTTTACTATATCAGAAATGGGGAGAAAATAACCTTCTCCACATGGAATATACTGCTGTGGAGAGACAAAAGACTTCATTAAAACCAGACTCACAAGAGCTTTCTTTAAAAATTTTATAGCTGTTCAAATGTAAAACATATTTAACAATGGCTCTTTTGCAATGTTATAAGCTTATTTATTACTCTATGTGTGTTCATAAATCATCCTTTTATCCTCCTTTTTATTTTTCCAAATTAACACATTTTCGATAAAAGAGATTACAAGAGAGATGATGAAGTGCTAGATTCTATCTCCCCTATATTTTGTGCTCCTGAAGAAAAATCATTAAAAAAAAAAAAGAAGAATGAGGCAAACACAACAAAGCTTTGCTGATGGTAGTGATCAGAAAGGGTAATAAGGCTGCCTCATCTGTGCTCATACTTCTTTCCTCATCCTTTCTATGACCAATATTCCATCAAATGAGCTATGGCATTATGAATGCATATAGTGTGCTGGGATGTGGATCCCCTTGTCAAGCCTTTTGCCACACGGTTGCTTCTGGAAGCATAGATACTGTAGGCAATGTCAGATAACAGGACAGACGTTTTCCATGATAAAACTCAAGATTTCAGTTGCTTATAACTTAGTCACATGCTAGAAACAAGTGCTCTAAATTTCACAGTTTTCCAGTAGCAAACCTAGAGAACAACAGTATCTTAATCTCTTTGTCAGCTGCACAGTCTAAATGCCATGCTGCTACTGAGAAAGAAATCTCATCCTGAGAGAAAAGTTGTATCACACAGCTTTTGCAACCATCAGCACAGCACAGAGATAAATGCAACCTAATCTATGGCAAGGAGCTTGTGACTGATCAAGTCTGACAGCACGATAAAGGATTTGGCAGCCTCCACGGGTAGCTTAAAAAGCTAGTGAAGGGAGGTACATATGCTGTGAAGTATCTTCTCACATGCCCAACTAGGCATAGGATCCCACTGTGGTGCAAGGCAAGCGGTGTCCTCTGCGGTGTGACTGCAGTCTCAATCTAGGTGAAATACCCTGTTTTTAGAGAGGACTTTCTCTCTTGCCAGGTATACAAGGAAGACTGGCTTCCTAACTTGGTGCCCTGGTCAGGTGCCAAAGTCAGATGGGATGAATCTGTCCCCTTGGGAACTTAAATGAAGGAGGAAGGAGCAGTGTGGCTTTTCTTTCCACCCCCTGAATCCCTGCTATGAGAGAGGAATGGGGATAACTTGTGGCATGACTGAACACAGCCGAACCTTCTGCCATATCCCTGAGGGAGCTTCCTGAAACTGCATTTGCTGGCTATTTCGGTTGCACCATTCAGAAGCAGGGAGTGAGCTAGAGTGGGATGCTGTAAGGCCTACCTTACTATCCTCCATATCAAGGGAAGTCCCTGAATGACTGCTAACGGCAGCTTCCTGTCTCAGTGTGCAACTCTGATAGGATGCGAAAACTTGTTAGGGATGTTAACCCACCTTGGAAAAGGTGAGAGAAGGAAAACTGAACACAGTTTTTACACTGCTGTAAAATCCTGACAGCGAACAACCGTTTTTAGTGCAGTCATACAGGCAATTTTTTTGGTCAGTGGTTGTTAATGTTAGCAATTTGATAATCAGTGTATTTTGGCCACAGATTTTTCCTGCTTTCTTCCTTAAATAATCAAGAATGGGAAAAAAAAACCAAACCAAAACCCAACCTGAAAACAACCCCTCAGCCCCCCCCAGCCCAATTAGAGCTGTATTCATACAGTTTGCAGATTAGCATTTTTGAAATGCTCATCCTTAGTGCAGAGTGGGGCTGCAGCATCTTCCAATTATACAGAGCAATTAGAGAAGATCATCAAGACATTCTGAGGTCTCATTAGGGAGAGTGTTGGTTGTTGCAGACATCTTCACAGATTACAGTTGTGTCTAGAGTGCATCAGCCCCCCCCCCCCCCCCATACACACACTCTTTTGGAAGAGTTAGACTCACGCCTATTGAAACAATGGTCAATGCTCTCACAGAACAGTCTTATATTGGCTTTTCTTTTAAAAAATGGCAATCTGTTCACACCATCAAAACCACTTAAAACAGAAAAAAAAATCCACTGAAGTTATCTTTTTTTTTTTCAGCTTTTATAATTGAATATTCTCTGGTAGACAATTTCCAAGGCAAAATTATTATTTCCTTATGAGAAAAAATGAGCAGGCTGTGCCTCACTTATGGTGGGGAATATAAATTTCAGTGATGAAAGAGCTGAAACAAATAAAAATAACATTTTCTTATAACTTTCATGGTTAATCCCTGAATATTTCCACAGTGCTCATGCTTTTACTTGTGGAACATGGTGCTGGGGGTTGAAATAACAAACCTGTAAATTATCATGTTTTCAGATCAGTGTAGAGGCTTGGAAAGGACTTAAGTCACACGTGAAGCTCATCACAGCTTTCTGCACAAACATAAATTTCCTCCTAAAACCACGAAATTCTTGCAATGCATTACAGTACAGTGGGAGCTGCTCAGGGCCCTGGCATAAACAATTTTAACAGACAGTTGTGCTGGCTGGCAGCTGTGCAAAAATCATTTTTCTCCCCACTAATTGGCTGGTTCCATGCTCTGGAGCAGACAAAGCTGTTTGTGCATGGCAGCTGAAACAGCTATCAGAGGAAGATCCTGCTGGAAGTGGCAGCCCACCCTGAGAAGCCAAGACCTGGGATCAAAAGGAGCATGTACAGGAGTTTGCAGTGGCACAGCAGCATCACACAATGCATATCCTGACTTGCCCATTTGCAGCGATTCCTATCATGCAGTGATGCAAGAGGTGGCAGCCTCTGACTAACGTTGCCATTCCCCTTTTCTGATCTTAACACTCTTCTGCTGCTGTCTGTCCAGTGCATGTGCACTGCCATCTGCAGAAAGCAGCATGGCTACTCAGTTCTAGCACCAGAAATGCGGGTAGTAACGCCCTACCCAAAACGTTAGATAACATGATAACTAAAAAGATCCCTTTCATTAGTGATATCACACTGCAGTTTGTGACGTCACTTTCTGTCATCATTGACTGCTGTTGAGATCAGAAGTGGTCACCAGAATGATAAAAGGGCAAAACAGTCAGTTTGTGATAGAAGAAGGCACTTATATTTTCCACTGTTGTCCTGAATATTGTATTCTCACAACCCAAACCCAACCCAATACCTAAAGCAAAAATTATACAAAAATACTTTGATAAAGTATTTTTTGAGACTCAATATTTCTGTCTGAACACAACATCACAAGAAAGACCACTGCTAAGAGCTGTGTGCAGGAAGGTACACATTGTACCATATTTAGCTGCAGAAAAAGTTAGTATTCCCAGTTCTAGTGGAAGGTGATTCTTTATTATCAGTCTTTATCTATAGATAGGTAAGTAGATAGACAGACAGCCACTGTTTGTGACACATTTTCCAGAATACCTACTTAGTGGGAAGTTAATGACTTCTGGAACAATGTTTAATATGTTGTCTTTGCTTAGGAAGCTATTTCACACAGACCGAAATTACTTGCATTTCTCCTTATTTATGTTGGTGCTTATATACCCTGTTGTTGTCTTCGACTTGCGTTGTGTTGATTGCTGCTACTGGTTGTCATGGAGAACATTGCATAAATCCAGAGAGTGAAGAGATAAAAGCAGAGGTTTTCAGTGATATTTTGATTCATTTTGGAATGCTGCATTTCAGTTTATGGAGCAAATTTATGGGAAAACCAAAACAAATTATTACAGGCAGCGCTCCTTTTAACTTCAGAAGGCAGAGGAATGGGGGAGTGATTCCAGACAGTAAACAAGCCATCCCATCTGCAGCAATAACTGGCATGAGCGGCATTCTTTAGGAGCTCAACCTTGAATGGTCCCCAGGGATCAGGTTTCTGGCATATTGCACTCTTGATGGTACAAGAAAATCAAGTTCAGAAATGTTGCATTAACAGCATGTCTCAGTGTCGACATCTTCACTTTAATCCACTCCCTTGGGGGTCACAATGTGCTCTCTAACTGGTTATTGTCAAATAAGTACTTATAAAATATCTATGCATGAATATAAAGATACTTTTTAAAATCAGAAAGCCAAATTTTGCCTTTACTTCTGACATTCTCTCCTCCTCCTTAAGGTCCTGGATTGACCTATAGGCATTGGGGTTATTTCTACAGGCAGTGCTTTCCCTGTCAAGAAGTGGCAGATATGGCCAGGTCTCAGCCCCTCTGTCCCCTGTGTGACACATCTGCATTTCTAAACATGTACAGTGACATGCCAGGCTTCTTTGGATGTCTTCCCCGAGAGCATGGGATTCATAAATGTAGAGAGAGGGAGAAAATGAGAGGGAAAGCTCACAGGCAGAAGCACAGTTGGATGCTAACACTGGAACGTGATGCTTTATTTGTCTCCTCATCCTTGTTACTTTATGTCACAAAAATAGGAGCCTCCTAATGAGGGCAGGGATTGAAAGCTGAAGCACCAGGAGACCAAAGGTCACTGTAAAGATTCACAGCAGTCTAAAGGCATGTTTTACTGCATGTCAGGCTTGGGGAGGAGGACAGCAAAGCTTTTGGAAATTTAGAGCTAGATAATTCTTTAATGAAAAGTGCATATATTTCATATGAATCATCTCTTTGACTCGGCTGAGACAAAACAGAGGTATTTATTTTCCAGACTGGTATCTTTAAAACTGTCTGCAGTTTTGGGTATCGATTCTGGCCTCAGGAAGTGTTTTCTGTTCCTTCTATAATCATGAGGATTAAATTACAATTGATTTTACTACAGATTAAATATGTTTGCACTGGATTAATCACTAATGAAAGTACAACTGCTTTGAAAATTTACCTACCACCAAGCTCAGAGTCTGCAAATAAGACAGAAACGTTTCCTTGGGTGTAATCCACCGGTTTGTTTCGTCAGTTTGTACCATCCGTTCCCACCTCTGCCCGTGCACTTTTCAAAAGTAGATGTGGATTTCTTTCTTTTTAAGCACCTGGGAGTTTTGGAACCCTGTTACCTACTAATTTTAATGGGAATTGGATGGCTATCTCTTTGCAAACCTCGGCTGGGGTGTTTTCACCCTTTCATGCTTGTTCTTGCCTCCTCTCCCAGCAGTCCTATTTTTAACACAAGGAGGTCAGCTAGCACCCTGACAGATATTCAAGCGCAACAGACTTGCGGCCTGGCTTGCCTTTGTAGCCGGCGTAGCTGCCAATTCACATCCGCTTTTCAGTCAGCAGCCATGAGATCAGCTGTTCCAGTCTCCGGGAAGCTCTGCGCCCGGCCAGCGTCCTCCCTCTCCCCGCCATCCCTCTGGCCGGCGGCGCAGCTGCAGCACCACAGGCAGAGACTGGCCGGCCCCGAGCGCCAAACCTCAGACGCGAGGCGCTGTGCTGGAGCAGATGTCATCTGAAGTATTTGGGCAGCACAGGAGGGATTTCTCAGGCCGGCGACGAGCTGCCCATTGCCCCTTGGACGGCACTGTTGCCACGGCCCTGAGGAGACGGTGAGAGATGCTTGCCTCTGGCCCGGCCTGAACACAGCTGGAGACTGCATGGCACCTACTCTGAGGTAGGTGTCCCAGCCACCTCCAAGTCAAAGCTGTGTCATTAAAGTCCTTAACATTTAACTGCCACAGGTATCAGAAAAGCATCTTCATGTAAGAAAAGTCCTAGAAATTACAAACTTTTACCTCTTTTCCCAAAAGATCTTGATTTATTTATCCTCAAGTAGCTGGTAGGTAAAGTTTATTTTGTGTGATGGATTGCTCCTTGCAGAGCATTCGAAGCTTAGTGTGGGAAACAGGGAGGTTCAAATGGTTTTGAAGTAGAGTCACTGAGTTGTATGGTCACCCTGTGGCTCCCAGGAGGTGGAATTTCATCATGGCCTATGAAAAGCACTGCAGTCTCATGGCAGGAATGAAAAATGTAAGATGCACTTTTTTCTGGCCATCATTACAAGATTTAATGTGCTCAGCAAGACTGCTGGATCCTCAGTTGGTGTCAGTCAGAGAAGTATGTGAAGCACTGGAGTTATTCTGGTTGGTAGCAGCTGAAAGTAATGTAGCTTTTCCTTGTTTTGGCATTTCAGGTATCCTTCCTCTGTGCTTTGGTTATGGAAAGCAATAGGAGTCAAACCCAATGTTACTGAGCCACCCTGGTCAAGTTGATGCCTGGTGACCAGGTTAATCTGTAGGTCCCATGTCAGGGTTGGGTAATAGGAAGCACCAAATGCCCTGGCATCCTCTATTGGCCTGTCCATGTAGAGTGATTTCCTCTTCTTGCTTTTATAGATTCTTTCTCTTTAAGCTAAAAGAGATTTTTGCAGTTAAAAAGAATTGTTCCACATATGCACAGATAAATCTTTGTGGCTTTTTTCAGGCTATGCTCAGCTCTAATGATAGTCTCCCCTTAACTATGTAAAGATCTATTAATCTTGAGTCAAACTATTAGACAGTCACACTAGAATGGGTTTTGAATTAAACAAAAATGAAGTTAGTTCATGCACCATAATTCCAAATGCTTTTGTTGTAATGTCTGTGAATCTAGGACACATGTTTCATCTTAGTGTGAGATTTTAAGTTCTTCTCAATTTGCCTGGCTAGGATGAGAACCAGGTTTGTAATAACACAGGGGTTCTTCATTGATGAAGAAAAATCACTGGCTGCTGAAAGCTGCAGAGCAATTACCATGCAAGTGGAAGGCACGTGGAAGGCATCACACAGCAGCTTTGCTTTGGCGGCTGAGGTCAGGGCTACCCTGGACCAGGGCTCTGTGAAGGAGAGAGCAGGGAAACATCCTGGCCAGCAAGGCACTGTGGTTGCCAAATACTGCATCTCCTTGCCACTGGAGCCGAGTTGGAGCGGCGTGATGGCGCTTCATCCGGAGTCATAGAGCCCTGATTGCTAGAGTCCTGTTCCGTGGTTTAAACCACAAGACCATCCTTCTTCTGCATGCATGAAAGTCATCCTCCTGACATGTGCAAGTAGCGTGTGGTATGCAGTAAATTATAACCTTATCCAGCCAGTAATCATTTTCCTGAAGAAGCAGTTTTTCCATTTTGGTCATATATGCACCTTGCTGAGAGAGAGAGATGCTGTGCAACTCCCTGGCTGTGAGTAGTGTAATACCTTTAGTCCTGCAAACTTAGGTGGCACATGTACTTCATCAAAATGTGCAACTTTTAACCGGTAGGTAGCTAAAGTTTCAGTTGGGAAACCACAAACCAATAGAGTATAATAACGCTGGTGACTGGGGAAGAAACACGGCCGTGCACTGTAATTACAGTCCAAGAGGCCATCACTGACAGATAAAATGCCAGTCTGTGGTGGCAGCGGGAAGCCACACGCTGGGATGAAAACGTGCTGTTTGCAACATAAACATCTCTGCTGCAGGAGCCAGGTGGGTATTTGCATCTCTTTCACAAGCTAAACGAAACAAGCAGCTGACTTCACATGGGGCAACTCCTCATTTTACTCACCTGTTCTTATTTCCAGATGGAGGAAAAGGCTGGAGGAGTATACAGTGTTGTATGGTTATTTATGTATTTTCTTCATATAGCCTCATATCCTGGGGATAACAGCAATAAAAAATGCTAGGATATCTGTAGTGGTGGACTATCACCAGTAGAAAATACTAAACATTAAGAATTTGATATATGTCAACACTGGACATTTTGACAAGGACCAGTAGGAAAAAGCAAAGAGAGGTGTGCATTTCAGTTTTTCAAGCAGGCCTCCCAGGTTTTGGCAGCAGTGAAAATGCTTACATTGCTCTTGCATTTCATATGTGATGTATAACCCTTCTTTGAAAAGTTTCTGCAGTGTGAATCAGCCAGACACGCTCCCTGGGATGTAAGAGAGAGGCAGCTCTTGCTTCTAAGCTGAAAAGAGATCTAGTTGGTAGCATGAAGTAATTTAACTGAAGAAGTTAACTGACAATCATAATTTCTTCTGAGCAAAGCTCTTTAAGAATCCTGTATGTATAAACACTACTGAGACCTTCTGTGAAGGTGATTCTGAATTACACTAGTTAGCTGGCTCACCACAGTCAGAATGTTTTCACCGTAAGTAACCACTGAACGAAAGAATGAGAGAAAAATATGACAAAGGGGTTGGCAGGAAAAAAATCTCTTCATGTGGATACCACAGTTTTTGATAAATAAAATTTCTTTTAAAATGTAAAATTGTCTATGAATTCATTAAAATTTGCAATAAAATGATGAAATTTCCATTGAAAAGCCTTTTGTTAAGGAGTTATTCAAGTGGATTCTTTATTTCAATGACATTTTTCACCAGATTCTGTTAAGAAAAAAATAAGGGCTATACACTCAACTGGTGCTATTACAAGTACTGGTATTGTAGCCACTATTTTAATTAAAAAGTAAAATAAAATCCATTATAATTGTTTTCAGACATCCAAAATCTCTGCTTTTTCAATGGAAAATTTGGGTGTGGTGGTTTTGGTTTTTGGTTGTTTTTTTTTTTTTTTTTGTCTGAAGATGTATTATTTCTGAAGACACTGGAAAACATTCCTTCTGTTTTTCAGCCAGGGAGTGATAAACAGTGATAAACTTCAGTGGTCTGAAATCAAGTAACTCAAGCTCAGGAAATTCCTCCCCCTAAATCTAATTTTTAATGGCAAAATCATTTTCATCATGTTTCATTTGCAAAATCCTTTTTTATTTTCCTTCCTTGCTAAGTGGAAATATTTGCATGTTGCTCCCTGGTCTGTTTTAATCAGTATCATACTGATTCTCATTGCTGATATGCAGTACAGGTTTACTTTATCTTACCAGAGCAACTTCTGGCATTTCCTAATTTTGGAAGTCTTATTCTGTGAATTTACTGTTACATTCATTTTGGTATCATTTACATTTACCATAAATCATCCTTATCCATATTTTGCTGATTTTGTTCAATCCTGCATCCTGCTCAATTTTCCCAGTATTTTAACGAAAAGAAAAAAAGGCCAGAGAAGGGTCAACCTTAGAAACAGTCTGCTCTGCTCTTTGAAACTGAGTAAGCTCAACCACAACATAAACCACTGTAAAAAATGAATGATGAGAATACCTTTGCATACATGGCACATGGGAGGAACAAACTAGTCATAAACCATCCAATTGCTTCTAACCACAAGATTTTAACAACAGCTGGCAGTGCTGTTGATACAACTATTCTTAACACAGTTGGAAAATATTCTTAATATTCAAACACTCTCTTTCCTAACCTAAAAACCCTAATGCAAAAAAGCAGGCACCAGTGAAAGAGTCAGTCCTAGCCTGACTGAATTTAGGAACAAAATTCTCATTGACTTCAGGCTTGTGTGGCTTCCAAACTAACAAAGAAGAACAGCAATAGGTGCATAACACAAAACATTCCTAGTGTATCAAATTAGTATTACAATGGAAGATTTGGGGGGATTTATATGCTTCATTGCAAATAAATTCTTGTCCCTTTTTCTTGATGAAATCAAGAAATACAGTAACCTTTCCTCAGTCTAATTACCCTACTGGTGTTTATGTAATTTTACTGCTATGCTTATTTCTAAATTAAAAGTAGTTCTGACTTTACTTACATAGATTCCATACTTTATTAGAAATACGATGCTTAAAAATTAGTTTTCCTACTTTTTTTTCCATAGTATTCTGATATTTCCCTGTTGTTCTGGTTGTAGTTACAGGAGATATAACATTCTAGTTATAAAAATGAGCAAGAAAGACGAATACGAAATATAAATTGGGACTACGACTTTCCAACTCCTGTTCTGTGTTGTCTGACTGCCCCCCCCCCCCCATTTTGCTGAATTTTACTGTGGAAGTTGATCAGGATGAGTGGTGGCATTTCTTGTGCCTCTGATCCAGAAGGCTGAACGGTGTGATGGAGAAGCCATGTCTTGTGGGGCCCACTCCCCTCCCATTACTTCAATTTCCCTATGCTAAAGCTCAGGGGTCACTTCTGCATCAGGCTCCTGTCAACAAAAGGAGACAAGGGGACAATCAGGGAGGTTAGGGTTACTGCAGCATGCAATGTACTGATGTCTGGAATACAAAAGCCATTTCTTTAATTTCTATGTTTTCTTGGTTCCTATAAAGACAGGAAATACTCTGGTCAGACACTTCCCACAATTAGGATGCAAGTGGGCTAAAGGACCTCTGTCTTGCTCTGACTCCTCTCCCTGGGGTTTACTCACCAGGGATCATCCTACACCTTTTGCTTAGTGATGCATAACAAAGATATTAAAGACCCTACATGAAAAAAAATATGCTGTGTCTACTTATGTTAAGGAAAAGGAGGGTCACATGCTTGTTTGATTTGATACCTGGGTCACTCAAAAGCGTATATATAGATGCAGGTGTAAAGAGATGCAAAGGCTCTTTCTGGGGGCCTGGCACCCTTCTACCTCTGGAAGGTGAGGTAGCACTTATTTTTCCCCTCCCTCATCAATATGGAGCAGAACCTGAGGTAGTAAAATATTAAACCCCATGGGTTGAGTCCGCTCCTGGGCCCTTCCTCTGTTGGTGAGGTGGCTGTTGCACTCAGGCTGGCAGGCAACGGGGATTGCAAGGCAAGGTCCCAGGCAAGGAAAGGGTGTGAGGGGGAGCCAAGCAGAAAAGCACCTTCTCCAGCATCAACAGCCCAGCCAGAAACCAGATCCCAGGCCCTGAGCCACTGGGCCACACAGAGACTAGTCTAAATTTCATGCACTTTCCTCAAATGATGATGTAATTCAAAACTTATCCAGAGAGGACAAAAATTAATGACTAAGCAGCTTCTTTTAGGTCACACCAGTCACGCTATCAGCTTTGTTCAGCATTTAACGTGGCTTCCATCAGGGCTGGGGAAGGGAAAAGAGGGTGTCACCATCTCTGTCTCTCACTCCCATCAAATATATGTCACACACTCATCAAATGAGCCTAGTTTCAGAAGTAGCATGGGCATATGGCTGTGCTTCTCTGGTATCGAGTAACAGCCTTTGCATGCTGGTGTAGGGAAGGAAATAGCAAGGGAAAAGGGGAAATGAAAATAAGCAGAGAAAAAATCCCACATAAAAATAGGGAGAATATTAGTAAAGTGGAGCTTATGATTCAGTTTTCTAACCACAGTTTCAAGGTCCTGATTTCTGAACAGGATTTGACTTAATGCTCTTGTAGGGACCATCTACCAAAAAAAATTTGCCACTCACAGAGAAAAGTACCAATTTCTGCTTTTTATGAAGAAGAGTCAGATGGTCATTTTCTGTGTATTTAGATTAGCAAATAGCTATCATGAAAGACAGCCTTTTGATATCTTCTTGTGTGAGTGCCTTCTTCTGAACCCTTAAAGCCTAATTGTATTTTAAAAACCAAAAATCTCCATGCATGCCCAGCACATCCTTTCCATTGGAATATTTAAAGCTGGAGCTAATTCTCACTAAAAAAATATGTATTATCTGCTGTATTGTTATCTCATCTCTGTAAGCATGTGGACCCAGCAGGGAAGCTGGGCTCCAGTGCAACTGTTAACTACTGCAGATTGCAAAAGATCAAATGTTGGCAATAGAAAGCATTACTGCCTGCCAGTTAGCGACATAATGCGTGCACATCGTCACTGCAGTACCAAGTGACTTGTTGAATTTTAACTCTCATGTAGCTTACAGTAACTTCAGCTGACAAGCAATTGCTCGCAGTCTTTGCAGTGTTTGTTAACCAACAAGAGTTGGTCCAGTAAGAGTTGTCTGACACAGCCCCACCTTTGCAGCCCAGATCATGCGCGCTGCTTTGAGCACCAGGTTTCTTGCTGCCTCTGCCTTCTCTGTAGCATCCAGCCTTTCTTTTGCATGTGGATAATGAGTGCTCAATGAGCAAAGCAGTGGAGAAGGTGATGAAGCTACTGGTAGCACTGTCACACACTAAAGAGTAGACGTTCTCCTGTAAAAGTTTCCTCAGGCTAAGGTTGCTCAAGAATGACAATCTGGCTAGCCAAGGGCAGGTGCTACAGCTCTGTGTCCAACACCCAAAACTGTCCTCTGAAGAACAGTGTGAAAGAGTAGGGTGAGAAGGTGAGGGTAAATTGAGAAAAATTTCTGGAGGTGCTGCCTATATATGTTTATTTGGCAGTTCATTGGTTCAGAACTTGAAGTGGCTTTTCTGTGCCATAGGCAACGACTAAAGTCTCCCCTTAAAAAGAATCGCAAGATCATTTTGAGTAAGTTTGTCACTGCCTACTGGGTACCTCAAAAGCCCAAAGGACCTTGCAGCTCAAGAACTGAACCTGAAAATTCCCTGGAATGGCACATAAGAGAAACAAGGGAAGATTTGCAGAATTACTGCAACGACTGGTTGGTGATGGCTTCTGTCAGACTGGATTCTGAGCTAGTTGTGCAGGAGGAAGTAGAGCTGGGATCTTGGGAAATCTTAGGGATTGAAGAGTTTAGACCTGTTCTGCTTCAACAGTATGCATAAACAATTCCTGACAGATATCTGATTAAGCTGTACTAAAATCTACTAAAGCTCAGGCAAAATCTATATAAAAAAGGCATGCAGAACAAACTAAGTCCTCGTCTCAGTCTTTTTTCATGCCTGTTATTTTGTAAGAAAATAGATATTTTTCTCTCCATTGGAATTTTTGTCTATGAGATTTCCTCAGACCCAAGTCAAAATGAGTTTGGCAAACAAGTAATCAAAGCAAGCAAGACTTTGAAACACCTTCCTATACAGATGAAGGCAAACTGTTTTTATGTCCTATGATGTATGTATGAAACTTATTTAAAAAAGAAGTCGTTCATGATACAGGTTACTGCTGGGTGGACTCCTAGAGATATAAAGTGTTCAATAGAATCATAGAATAGTTAGGGCTGGAAAGGACCTTAAGATCGTCAAGTTCCAACCCCCCTGCCATGGGCAGGGACACCTCCCACTAAACCATGCCACCCAAGGCCTCATCCAACCTGGTCTTGAACACTGCCAGGGATGGAGCATTCACAGCTTCCCTGGGCAGCCCATTCCAGTGCCTCACCACCCTAACAGGAAAGAATTTCCTCTTTATATCCAATCTAAACTTCCCCTGTTTAAGTTTTAACCCATTACCCATTGTCCTACCACTACAGTCCTTAATGATGAGTCCCTCCCCAGCATCCCTATAGGCCCCTTTCAGATACAGGAAGGCTTCTATGAGGTCTCCATATTATCTATATGTATACCTGAAAGGAGGGTGTAAAGAAGATAAAGCCAGTCTCTTCTCAGTGGTGCCCAGTGACAGGTCAAGAGCCTTTCCCACATCTGCATTGCTGGATTATTGGCTGTTGTTTGCTTTCCTTCTTTGGCTGCAGCACTGTATGTCCCAAGAGTCTCAGCTCCACTGAGCAAGGCACAGGAAGATCCTTTTTCTCAAAAGCCTGTAATTTTGGTTGGGAATCTTTCTGGGAAGCAGAGGTGTTCATTTGAACCCTCCCAGGATGAGGTAGGCACTAAGCCCAGATCATCCCCTCTCTGTGTGAGTTTTTAGCTGCAGAGAAGCAGGGCAACTTTTGTGGTTTTGGAGGAAAGCTGCAGTGTCTGCTATGTTTTTCAGGGCACTCATTCCTTTTGTTGGGTGTCAGCTATGCTAAGGATGCCAGAGGATGTCTCAGGAAAGCCTGGTCTGACTTTCCTGAGCTGAGGCATACGAGAGAGGCAAAAAGCCCTGTGGAGATAGCAGTAAGCCAAGTCATGTGCTTTAGGTGCTTTGAAACATGATGGACAAACACAGCATGGGAGGTGGCACTCAGGATCACAAACTTGTCATGGGGAGCCTTGGCTATTTCTTAGTCCTGTGTGAAGTGTCCTGATTCCTTGGTGTCTTCACCTTGGTCAGCCTGCCCATGGTCACATTTCTGCATGATGGTATGATTTCAGCAAGCCACCAGTTTTACTTTAGCAAACCACCCTAGATGGCCACCTGAGTACCACATGCTCAAAACTCTGCCATAACATCTCAGAAAGTGTTTTGGTTTTTCTTTTCTTTCTTCACAAGTATGCACACACCCTGGGGGATATAAGGGGACAAGTATTAGATTTAGAGCAAATAGGAGCAGATACTGTTGTCCTACACATCGGACAGATATTCAGATCTCACCATTCTGTTCCCAGGTACTTTGGTCTGTGTCAGGAGCAAGCCCATCAAATGCTGCCCACAGTGCTTTTTATCCCCTTTATTATTCGTCAGTTCTAACCCACAAGACATTTCAAACATTAGAAATGCTTCAGTGCATAATGGTTTTCAAAACCATGCTGTATCTCTGTCTAAATGAGAAAAATAAATATCTAGGGAGCTTTTGCACATGTCAACAGTACTCAGTGAAGCAATATGTGTAGGCAGCACTGGAAACAGTGACAAAGTGAGTATCTGTGCATAACTTGGTAATAATATCATCACCGTCTAGACAACTCAACAATTAGCATCCAGACATACCAAAGCCTTCTTTAAGAAGTCTCCAACAATAAAAAAAATATATGCCTCCATGGGGAAGAAAGCCACAGCTCTCTATCTGCTACCTTGCACATGTACATTTGAATTTCGTTTAAAAGGTTGCTTTCTAAGAAGAGCCACTTTTCCCAAGGCCACTGCTGAATGCATGCTTGCAAAAACTACAATTGATGAAGATCTTCCTGTTTAAACATCTGGTTTAATATTCTTTGTGTATAGTAGTTGCTAAGCAAAACTGTGTTTGATATGGTAATTCCCATGCACTTCCTGTGCTTCTGCTCCTTTTTTATTTAGTTTGAAAAATGTGATCTTCAAAACTGTACCAATCTTGGGGAAAACTCAGGAAAAATAAAGACTTCCTGCACAAAGCTATGACTTCCAGTGAGAAATCTTTAAAAGCCCTATCCCAGGACTTGATTGTTCTCTAATAGACAGGCCCAAGGCTGGTCTCGCTTCCTGATTTTTGTCTGCCGACCAAAGGCAACCATATTACACAGGGGTAAGCTCAAGGCAAAGGCAGAATGCTGGCCTCAGATTTTATTGACACAGGAGTTTATTACCTGTGTTGCAGACTTTGTCCCAGAAAAGTGCAGGTAGAAATGACATTATCCAGAGGATCAACACACATAGGGAGGCAGAAAACTGAAACTCCCTGTTTTTTCCAGCTGAAGGCAAGACTTACCTCTTTCTACCTCTCATGACTAAACCTCTCAAAGGGCCATGTGGGTTGCAGCCTTCAGGGAGCCTTTGTCCGCAGGAACCAGTTCTGGCTGCAGGCACTATGATCCCTTCTGGAGAGGTTACTGCTATACACCACAGGCGATGTGTGGAAAACTCATGCTGCCTAGGAATGCAGTGAGGAGTCCCTGTTTTACATTTAAGCTGGTGAATGTGTGTGTGTGTGCAATTGTTAATGACATCAGCAGCACCTTCATTGCAGAAACTGGTAGCCTGATGGCTAAGGCATGTTTTTATTCAATGGTCAAATGCCAAGACAAACAGGAATAATTTAAGTCATCGCTACCTTTCCATCCCACATAAGCTGAACTGTGTTGGGAAACAGAGCCCTGAGGTGCCTTTATCCCCTTGGTGAGTTGCAGCCCAATCGTGGAATTGGCTTTTAATTCTTCCTTGCTTTGAGGACCAGCCCCAAAGCCATGAGTGTTCAAACCATGAATCATACTCTGCTGCTGCTCTGAGTGCATCTGATGGCTTCAAGCTCCTTTTCCCAGAGAGCAATATGAGCAATAACCCAAAGATGTAGAAAGGTCATCAGAACATGACAGGGTAGTAACAGAAAGACATTTCTGTACAGTACTTCCCACACTGATATAAAATAGGAGCAAGGTGAAGCGGTTCAGACTAAACTGGTAGCTGGCTCTGCAGTGTTTTGGAAGTGGGAGAAACCAAGTGCCATGCTTTTCAAGTCTGCTAAAACAAGCTCTTTGTTCTTAGCACCGTCAATGTCTCCAAGGTAGACAGGGCTTCAAACATATGTTTCTTTTCCTTGGGTAGTTCAGCCTGGCTGCAACATCCATGGTAAATGCTATGCTCATGAACTCAGGAGGGTCAATAGTTGAGCTAAGTGTGTCTAAGGTTTGCTTATGACTAGGAGCAAAAACATGCGAGTGTAACTCCCACCCTGAGTTCTGTAGATGACTTGAACATTTTGATGAAATGTCTTTCCACACCCAGTGGTAAGGGAAAAAGCCATGGTCAATATTTCAAAGGTTCAGATTTGGGAGGGGATGGGACTCACCAGCACTTGCTGTGCTCCAGCCTGAAGCCAAGTTTAGATATGAACAACTGAATATAGAGCACCACAAGGCTACTCATTCCCCTCTGCCCTCATACTTCAGCCCTCTAAAGATCAGCTAATCAATGACAGGCTTGGATAGCCACTGAGATAACTGTACATTTGTATGTGTATGTGCATGTCTATGGGGGCAAATGTTCTCCTGAGAACCTATGGGCAGCTAACTGGCAGATTATTTTCTCTGCAAATGAGAAAGCACACACACACACAATATCTTCTTCAGTTCAGGATTTTGTCCTCAGGGCCAAGGAAACCACGGGCCATACCTTTCTGCAGGAACCTCACTTACAGTGTAAGCTGAACCCAGACCATACTACTAAGCATCCATGCTCCCTGGAAAGAGCGAGCAAACTGCAGGACATATAGGGAGGCTTTGTGGTGTTTGCACTGAGTTTCAGCAATCCTTTTCACTCCCATTGCCTCCTGGCTCATCACCTGGTGACTTGGAACTCTTATTTGTCTGAACTTACTTGCCTTAAGGGAGCAGTTCAGGCCGTGGAAGAGGAGTCCAAAACCATCATGGCAATACAAATGTCCAGTTATCTTGGGGAATCCCAGCACAAGGCTGCTATGCAGAGCGGCATTTCCCTTTGCTGACATTTGCCCCCCCCCCCCTTTCTGCTTTCACATTCTGTGAGCAGTTCTGCAGGAGGAGAAGGAGAATGACAGGGGATTATGGCTGTCACAGCAGGTGGCTGCTCCTCACATGCTTCCACTCCAAGCTGCCTTTTCCAGACCGAGGACCTCATTGCTTGCATAGAGTACTTTTTCAGAGGGTGTCCTCTAGTATTCCATAGATATTTCCATCATGACACTTTTCCATGTCTTGAGAGAGACAGGTTTTTTTCAGGAATGCACAGAATAGGAAACATTTTGTCTGAGTTTCATTTTCATTGTGGTTTGCTTAGGCTTTAATGTGCATGTCAATTCTGACAATACATTGTTTTCTCTATTCCTCATCTAGAGTCAGAAATCAGTCTGCAACATGTAATGCAGTAATTGCGCAGATGTCAGCCGCTGTTGTACAAAATCTCCTTTCCCCTCTTGATTAGGCTAGTGATGTTCTGTACCATACTTTGTTCCCCAGGCTGGTGGGATGGGCTACATCAGGGGCCTGGTGCTGTCCAAGCATTCCTGCCCCAGGTGCTTTCAAAAGCCTCCTTGTGTGGCATGGCTGGATGATGCTCTTCAACAAATAAGCCCTGGACCCACTCCTGAAACAAACTCTGTGAGACACTTTGCCATTGCTGTGTTCAGTGTTGCTCTGGAAGTGAAGGCATTGCTAGTACAGTACTGAGAAAAAGGCAACCTGTGCTCCTCATTAACTTGATGAGCTTCATGTACCTGAAGTTAAGTTTCTCATGTAGCAAGATAATCCCTCACCTTAAGGAAGACTCCAGTTTCTCTGGTGGCTCTGGCATAACTTGTTATATCTGGGGAAAAGAAGAGTGAATTCCTGGTGCAATTATCCCATTCCAGGTTTTAAAGAGTGTGAAAGTGGAGGCAAAAAGCAGTGAAGTTATGTGTGTGTTTGAGGCAGAAGGTAAGAAAAACCCTCCATGCCAGTGTTGCCTTCTGGATTTTAGAGCAGCCTTAGAACACTTTCCCTGATGTTGGGAGAAGCATCTGCCTTGGCCACTGATCTGAAGTATTTCTAAGGGAAATGCTCTAGCCTGGAAAATTATTGTACTGCTTCACAGACATACTTGTGAAATCAGAACATCACCACGTAGGACATTATTTCATCTCTGCATACCTTCAGACTTTCCCCCTTGACCATTTGGGGAACACTTTGGACAATGGAGAAGCATGTGTGAAGGCCAGAGGGCAGGAAGGCGGAGAGGAGCACCACTTCACAAATCAGAGTGAAAGCAGTGGTCTTATTCCAGATAAGCTACTGGCCTGAAGAAGAGGGGGAAGGAGACACTCGTTTTTAGCCTCTTTCCCACTCCTGGGTGATGTGCAACCAGCTGTTGCATTCATGGTCTTTGGGGAATGCAGTACATGATTTAATTCATCATTGGCTGCTTTTGTGGGAGATCAGGTTGAATTAAGGGATGGGATCAGTGAAGCAACTCCCACACCAAGTTTTTAAACCATCTAAGCAAAGACTTCCTTGGAAAGCTCCTCTTTAGAGACCTAATTGAAACTTAGCTTGTCCATGTAAGGATGGAAAACTCCTGATCAGTTCCTTCAGTGCAGCTTGGGAAAAAAAAAAAGAAAAAGAAAAAGAAACACAGAAAAAAATCAAAAAAGAAGCCCGCAGAACTGATTCATGTTCCTTTAAGAGGGGTTTCCTATCAAATCCCTTGTGAGCCTGGTTGCTGAAGGCAGCAGATTCCAGCAAAACTTTTTTCACCAATGGACACAATTCATGATATTAAAATAAAAAATAACACTGGCTGTCCTGGCTGTGTAGGTGGGTGAGAAAATGTTCACAGCTGCGCTCACGGATCTCCACTGGAGGAGCAAGCTGCCAGAAATACTTTTACTGTGAACAACTGTTCTAAATTTGGTTACCTGCTTTATATTACTCAGTAGCCAGGCTGTCTTCTAGCTCTTATCCTATTAGATATGTAAAGCACAAATACAAATGCTTTTCTATCGAAGACAGATGATTCCACAGGCTGTCATCAGGAGCCCTGGGAATGGCAGCGCTTGCTACGTAATCAAGGGTTTGTGGTGTTTTTGACAAATGAGGAGGAAGCAACTCATTTGGCACTGGTGGAGGCTCTGATGACAGCCCTGTGGGAGAGCTGAGCCTGAGGGTGACTGGTCCTGCTACCCAGTAAGGAGAAGTGCAGGGCTGAGGTACTTTGTCCTCCCTGAGGCAGGAGACCCAGGAGGGATGGTGGGCTGCCACCTTACCCAGCAGAGCCCCCACTGCCAAGGCAGAGGCTACATCCCAGTCCTTGTGTCCTTCTGTGACAGATCAAGCACACTCAAACGCACCCCTTCAGGCTAAGCTGGAGCTGTAGTGCCAGCAGGAGAGTTTTGTCTTGCTGATGGAGGACGACACTTGTCTCTTATATTCACTGGAAGGTGGTAAGTTACCCCTCCCCGCTCATCACACAGAGCACTTCCATTTTACTGCTGCCCTATACGCTCTGGTTCATAACCAGGGTTTCTACTGTAGCTGACTGTGAGCTCACTACAGCAGAGAAAGTCTGGTATGGGGGTATTTGCACTGTGCCTGGTATGCTGTGTCCCCATATTTGGCGTAGAATCCTCTCAATATCACTCTCATGCCATGGTGCAGCACTAGCAGTGTGGAGGGATTTCTGAGCTTACTGGGAAACACAACTTTTTCCCCTTTTTGAAAAAACTCATGCTTTGCGCCCGAGACACGATAACATCTTTTGGTTACAGACTGCATCTTTAGCCGTTTTTTTTTTTTTTTTTCACGTAGCCTTCAATTTTCTGGATGAAATGCTTTGCTCTCAATTAACTGTAGATGCAATTTAATGAGTAGGCCAAATGGTGATAGTTAGGCACATAACTAACATCTGGAATGTGCAGGATTAGTGGCTTAGTTAAGACCCCTTAATTAAAATGAGGTCATCCAGTCTTCCCTTCTCTCTTCATGTAGATGATGTATGTTTAATACTGAGCACTTGCTGATATGTTATTAGGACCACATAAGCTGTCTTTTAAGTACCAGGGAAATTGTGGCTTTGATGTGTCAGGTACCTAATGAAGATGAAATTCAGGCTGGGAGCAGTATCAGGGCAGACTGCAGAAAAGATCTTTCTGCAAGCTTTGCTCAGTCTTTCATGTAAGGCTCATTGCTTCAGCAAAAACTCCTGTCAGTAGACTTTTTCTAGGACAGACTCAGGTGTCCATTTAAGGAGCAGCAACAGATTATTCAGATACTCTGTGCTGAAGCAACTGTTTTCAGGACCCCTCTTTAATGCCACTTGGGGAATGGCTTGTCATTGGCACATTTCTCAAATGAAATCTGGAACTGTTTTTCCAAAGTCCATAGCACACTTAGCCAGTGATTTGTAGCTAGCATTGCACTGCTTGGGAAGCACTGTTTTCCCCATCTTTGTTCTCTCTTTTTGGAGGGATGACATTTGTCCTGTCTCTTGATTAAAGAGAGGTGGGCAGTAATTGACCTCACATCACCATTTTTGATATCAGCATTTCTGCTCCATCCACCCTGGTCTCTGAATAAGAGCCGTGTTTTCCCTGTCCCTGTCTTGAAGGGAGATGTCTCCCCTGAACTTGTCATCCAGAGTCCCTCTGTTGTCAATGAGGAGAAACAAGAGCAGGGGCAGTTCTACTCACCTGACCAGCCATCTGGAGGTAAATTGTTCTCCTTCAGAGTATTTCTTTCCCTCTCAATCCCCAGGAGGGGACATTTTGAACATTAGGCTGGATGTCAGCTGAAGCATTGTGTACTGATGTATGCTGCAGATAGATAGCTGTGGCTCTGTGGGGCATAGAGCCCTTCCTGCTGAGACAGCCTGGCCATGCCCCCAGTTATTCTAGCTGGTGAGGGGGGCAGTTGGGGCTGCTACAGCTCCTGTCTTGGGCTGATAGTCCTGGCCAGGAAGCTGTGCTGCTGGTCCCAGAGCAGGAGGCAATGAATCTTGTAGCATATCCATGAGATCAGTGACATTTTGGTTAGGGCTTCATGTCTATTAGTCACTTATGGCAGGGTAGGAAGTGGGGTGGGGGAGGGGGGGTGCAGGGAGAAACAAGAAGAAAAGTCAGGCATTGTTTGGTGCTATAAAATTACCATGTGGTGCTTAGAAAATGCTCGTACTGCAAAACTCTCAGACTTGTACCGACTTATCAAGCAACACAGTGACCGTATGAGCCTGATTGCAACAACCTGCTTCTGATCTCATAAACACTGCTGTGCATCAGGAAGTAACTCCATTGACATTGGCAGGTTTGTGCCATGCCAGTGCTGGGGATAATAAAAACCATGTAACACTTACCAAAAAACCTCCAGTGAGATGGTGCAGTTCATCAGGACCTACAGCAGGCAAGGTAGACCTGTGGGTCCATTCCTATGGTAAACACTGTGCCTGAGTGCAATGGTTTGTCTCTGAGTCTGCAGATGCTCGGTCCTCAGCTGTGTCTAAGCTGCACTTAGTTCACCTTGGGGACTGTAGAAACAGTGGTTCTGTGCTGCATTTACCCCTCCCTTCCTTCTAAATCTCATTGTTGAGGCTGATCTTATTTACACTTATGTTCTTCTGAACTTAGAGAGGTATTCCAGCACCTGGGGATGCCACCTTTATTTTTGGCCCCGTGTATATCCCAGCAGACAAGGACCTCTTAGCAAGTGCCCAGACTGAGCCTAGCCATGTTTTCACTCTGAGACAGACTCCTAACCTTCCTGGACACAGTTTTTGGACCACCTTGCTCATCAGTCTTGGTGAAAGTCTGGCCTGCTGGAGCCAAATGCAACCTGTATATTAGACATTTGTGGGGAAACCTTGAGTTATGAATGTGTCTGTAAGGAAGTAGACAGGCTGTTATGATCTTAATCCAGTGAGTTCACTGTCACATGAAAATAACTGGCAAGAGGGCAATCTTACATATGTGATCATATATCATCAAGAAGGAGCTTGAAAATTACAGCACATGAGATGCCTTACTTTGCTGATACTGTTGAGGGAATGTGTGTGCCCTGCACTTGGATTTGGGATCACCGGGAAGATACAGGCAGGCTGTGGGAAATTTTATTCAATGGGCCGAATTTCTTTCATACTCATGCTGGCTCTGAGACATGAAAGGGAATCTCCTAAGATCATATCAGAGGACTGCAGATGATTTTGTGAGCGTGAAAAATATCCAGTATTCCTACCAGCAGTCAGGCTGCCAAACTTGCTAACAAAATCCATGGATGCCGTGACAAGTACTGAAAGAGAAAAATACAGTTGTCATCTCTACTTTCTGTTGCCCACCCCTCCTTTCTCTTCTCTCCCAGGGGAACATTATGAACTGCAGGAGCTTCTAAATCTCCAACCTTAGAACAGCAGACTCTAGCCAGAATTGCTTTGCTAACTTTAGAAATGCTTTTCTTCCAGCTGAGGGAAAGTACTTTGGTGTGCAGGCATCCAGCATGCAAACGCTTTGGTCTTATTATCTCATCACTATGTCAAGATCCTACAAGTTGTGTTCCCATTATCTGTACAAAATGGATTAGATGGGTGGATGAAAAGGGCTTGAAAAGGTAAAGACAGATATATGTTTAGTTTCTTAAATGTCAGAATGAGGCAGCTTCTGTCTTCTGTCATGATACGGAAGAAAAATGTGCTATTACTCTAGGGGTTTAATTTATTAAATATATTTATGCCCACAAGAAAAGCATTGTCTTCCTGGGTCTTTAAGTGATCCTGAACTCCAGAGGAGATAAGAATTGAACAAATGAAGAATCAAAAAATGATAATAATTATTTGTTGTGAAAGAATTTGTTGGAGGGAGTGTTTGTCCAGTTTCATTACTTGTGCAGGATGAGAAATGCCAATGATCCTTTGGTAATGGAGGGACATGGAGAAGGAAGGGATTAAAAAAATAAGTATTGAAAAATGAAATTAAAGTAAGGATTTGATTTTCATTCAAGCACAAAAATCTACAGTTGTAAATGTGCTTCCACCTCAGCAACCCTTTTATGGGATCTTGGATGCTTAGGGATGTTTGTGTAATTGCTTCTTGTAAATGATCTTCTACTCTGCAACACTTTACAGTAAACCACTTTCCTTTGCCATCTGTTATCCAGTTGTTTTAACTGGGTTTCCAGTTATTTGTCTCAGTCATTTACAAGAACCTTTTTAACCTCCATAAAATGAAATAATTGAAGCCTATCTTCTTGACTCCTTTAGCATAGTGTTGATATGTGCTTAAAAACTGAGTGACTGAGGGTTAAAATTCAGCGCGTGATAAAGAAGCAGTAATTTGCAAATCAGCAGTGAGCAATCTAGCCTTGCCAAAATTCTTCTTCCTTAAAGCTCTGAGCATAGATGTTTAATTGGAGAAAGTAGCATGGGGGACTTGCAGATGATATTTCATCTCTAGGTCACTTTCTGACCATGTGCCATTATCAGCCACGGGCTGGTCAATGTAAATGAATTTAGTGACTAAAAATGTAGTTTGTCAAACACAGAGATGCTTCATGCCTTTCCAGAAAGCTGGGTTCGGTGAAAGTGAAGTCTCTGAAGACTGGGAGGTGAAGAGTTAAGATGTTACTTGCAGGCTTTTTGGGGTACTATAGCTTCGTGGCAGATGATAGTCATTTTAAGAGTGGCTGAGAGAAGACAGCCTTTTTCTCCACCTCCCTTTCCTGTTATCTACCACAAAGTAAAGGCTTGTGTTTCTCCTCCCTTTCCCCTCTATCGGTGACATTTGCGGTTCAAAAACAACTACCATGTGGAAGTGCTTGCTGCAGCACACACGTATACCAACTGACTTACTCACGTGGTACCAGAAACGGGACTCTGGCCATCTGCGGTACAAGAGCCACCACAGGGGACACTAGCTTTTGAGACAAGAGGAGGAACATGCAGATGTTATCACTGATGGAGAAGCTGACTCTGATCTGAAGGACCGCAGTGCTGGAATTGCCGCACCAGGGGTTCCCCCTGGAAGATGTCCTTAGTGCAGACACACTGCCTGGCATGGTGTCAGGGGAGGGCTGGGCGGAGAGCCTGCCTGCTTCCCAGTGGGAAATGAGAAACACCCAACAAACCACAGTCGGGCATGCTGCGGCCACTGCGGCAGGCTGCAGAGGGGAAGTCTGGCACCAGGACCCCAGCCCACCCCTGGAACCCTGAGGCAGGCATATAAACAACCCTCTGTGGCACACCATGAGCTGCCCCTCTGCTTTCCCTGTTATCGTGGGGGGTGTCTTCCCCTCTAGCCAGGGATGTATGAAGTATAGGGGTATTCTCTCCCCTGGTCCATCATGCACGGCGAGTAGTTCTCATCAGGGAGCAATAAGGGCTGCCTTCACCCATGATTTCTGGGGAGTAGAGGGAGGCAAGCTCATCTTGAAGTGCTTGAAGTGTGCTGGCATGGTGTGGGCTTGCTTGTTTGTGAGAAGGGGGAATGTTAATGGGCTTGCTTTCTGCTTGGGAGAGACAGTGGAAAGGAAAAAGGGCAGCAGGAGGGAGAGAAAGGAATCCAATGCAATTACAGAGTGACAAGCAGATCAGGGGAGAAATCAACACCACGAAGACAGCATTAGAAAAGAGAGAGACTAAAGAGGAAAAAAAGAATCTGATAAGAAATTGAATCTAGTGCCTATCCTGTGCCCTGGGCACGGGCTGCACAGAAGGGGTGCTTCATCCGTAATTCGTACAGCAGGCTTCCTTTCAGCTAGGAAAGCAGATTCTTTTCTTTTTAAATTAAACCACAGTTTTAAAAACACTGATGGCAATTTCAGGTAATAAAATCATTCATTCACAAACCCAGTTTGCCCTGTGGGCTTTGAGGAGACCAGGTCCAGCAGCAGGGACCCCCACACTCATTGCTGCTGTCATTGGATGTCTCCAGGACTGGCAGCCACCACCACCATCAGGTTTATTACACACTGTTTCTCTGCAAGTAGCTGAACAAACAGCCATTCACGAGAAAAGGAGATATCAGTGCCCAGATGTCCCTTCTCACTCAGAGGGGTGACAGAGCTGGTATCAGAACCCCTTGAACAAAGAAGAAAATCAGGTTCAAATGCTCTGAGATTTTTGAACATTTGTAAAAATAAAAACAATCTTCATTGTAAAAAGAAAGTAGTCAGGGGTTTGGGGATTTTTATTTTAACCAAGCTGACATTTACCAGAATATTTTGAGAGTCTCTGACAGTGATAAAACGCATTAAAAATGCGAGTGTCACAGCTGCAAAATACAGCATTGTTGAGATGTCCTTACAAGAATGCCTCATCCCCAAGGGACACACGTCAACATCAAATCAAGTATTTGGTAGGTGAACTTCCAGATGCCTGAAGTCAATGGGAGGCTTGCTGCTGACGTCAGTGCAGCTAGAGTTTCATTCAGTTGCTGGTGGCGGACTCTGTGAAAGCTTTTCTAACTGCATTTTCTTGTTAAATATGACCAACTTTTCTCTATATATGCATGGCTCTGCCCTTTGCTCTGCCCTGGTCCATTGCATCTGAGCTGCGTCCTTCAGCCTCCACTCTAGAGCAGGGTAACCCTCTCCCTTCCCATGGTGCTGAGTCAGGGCTTAACAGGGGCGTTATTGTCCTTCAGTATGTGTTATGCAGATTATTTTACTATGAAAATTCACAATTTGGGAAGAGCATATGGTTCTGATTCAAACTGGAGTCTGCATTTGATCCTGATGTAAACAGACCAGCTTTGGACTCAGAGACTCCCACCATTTGGCAAACAGCAAATATTTCGGATCTATTCCAGCTCTCTCGGGAGTGCATGGAAGGCTTGCCGTTGATTTCAATAGTAGCAGGCTTTAATGAAATAGAATATTATAGGAAACTATATATCCCTGTAATCCTTCAAATTTAGCTGTTCTATGAGGGGAAAATAAATAAATAAATCAGAGAGGCAAATGGAAAGAACTGAGCATAAAAATCACCGAGAGAGCAGAAAAGGAGGGGTGATGGAGTGTGACAGAAAAGAAGATAGAGAAAAAAAGTAAGAAAGAAAATCGCTGGGGGAGAAATATGATGGAAAGGAGGAACACAGGCAGGTAATATTTAAACAAAATCAAACCAAAAAAATAACCAACAAAACAAACAAAACCAATAACACCCCCCCCCCCCAAAAAAAAAAACAAAACAAAAAAACAAAACCAGGAGAAAAGCAGAACCCAGAGACAGAGCAAAGAACTATATTTTTTGGTGGGGGTGGAGAGAAAGAGGAAGTAAGGCAGAGGGAGTCCCAGGTCTGATGTAGCAAGATAAATGTTAAACCCATATTTATACATGAGTAGTGCACTGGCAGGCCTGGAGTTAAGCACGTACTTAAATGCCTTGCACAGCAGTGACAAAATAAAAATGTGCAGAGGAAGGAGAAGGTCAGAGGGGAAGGGACACAATCCAGTACTTTTAAAGAAAAGGTGTCTAAAAGAAACTAGACATAGACAAGAATAAAGACATCTCTTCCATCCTTCAGGTGGGGGGTACTATAATAAGAAAAGTACTGATTTCTTTATAGTTGTTCAGACTCCTAAGCTTTACTTGAGCTTATATCCCAACAGCATATGAGTCTTGGGAAGATGGGTTTTACTGAAATAAGAATGGTTCTTAGATTGGTTTTACCCTGAGACTGATAAAGCAAACAAATATCCTCTGCCTATTCCCTACTTTGCTTGGTTGTGTTGTTGACTCTTGCTAATCCTATCAAAACCAGAGCTAAGTGAAGCCTCTTGCAAAGAAATCCCTGGTGGTTTCTTCTATACCTACAGGCAGGTTCCAGTGATGACTACCTGCCAGTAGTGGTGGCTGGCTCTGATTGCTTTCCCAAATGTATTTGTGGGAGGTAGATATAATGAGAAGAGGGTAATCTATGGCTGAGACCAACTAGATTTGAAAGCTGCATGGGATTTTCTGACTACAAATGTGCTCATGAATTTCACAACTAGCTGGCTCTGTTGAGGACTGCTACAACTGTACAGCTGTGCTGTCTCTTCACTGACCTTATGAGAAAATAATGTAGAAAGCTTAAGTTCCTTCCTTTTTTTGTTTTAAAGCAAACTCAGCCATAGCACATACTGCCCACCTTTATCAGCAGCCATGTCATACTTGGCTCTGTGTCCTGGACAAACCTTACCAAACTATACTAGAATTTATTAAGCAGAAAAAAGTTGTGAGAACTTGGGAACCGCAGGGTACAACCTAGGCTGTGATATTCAACAAAAAAAATCCGGTTTCCCACAAGTAGCATGAATGTTATTCTTAATAACTGCTTGAAATTTCCACATACTCATAAAATTCCCTTAAAAAAGACTCATTAGAAGCACTGCAGAAATGGATTTAAAACAAAACAATTTTTCTCCACACCTCTGAGCTGACATTTCTTGGCAGCTGAAATTTCAAGCACTCTCAGTGGAGTTAACAGAAAAGAAAACTAGCTCTTTGTATATTCAAAGAGTAAATCCTTATTCACTAAAACTGTTGCAGTAAAGACCGTCTCCATTGCTTTGGAGATGAGGGTACAGGCACCTCCTCATCCAACTAATCTGCGTGGCAATTAGGAGCCGGGACTTATTAACATTGCAAGTGAGGTCATCTTTCTCTGAAAAATAAAACGATAAACCCCCTTCTCCCTAAGCAAAGACACACCATTCTCGGGGAAACTGTCTTCATATTTTTCCCAATGCTGCCCTTCATGCATAGGAGAAGCTTTTTGTAAATACTTTGAATGTTACCTTATTATTTTACTTTGTAGCTTCAAAACTCCCCTTGCACCTGAGTGAAAATTTGGCACAGATTAGACTAATGCCACGGATTGCAAGCCTGAACTTCACTCTTTGCTACTGCTTTTCCCATCTTTCTGCATCTATCTGCTATGTACCTCACAGCTAGACTGAACCATCTCAGGTCAGGACCTTTATTTTTGGGCCTGCTTGCAAATTCTGGGTGCTACATCCTTGTGGATAACTAATCAGAATGATCCTATCTTTCTGGTTGGAGTCTCCCCAAAAGCTAAGGTTCCAACCCAGCATCTGTCAGCCATTAATTGTTAATACATGGACAAGTTACAGTTAGATTTTTACACCGTGTTGATATAGCATCGCACCAGCAATTAAATCCTAATGGGAAAAAATAACAGTTGCTCAAACCACATGATAAGAGGAAGAAAAATTCAACAGCAGCAGATTGGGCTTTTGTATCTGTAGTGATGCAATTTCTGGATTGCCAACCATTGTGGAGATACTGGAGCGCAGACGATTACACTGGTGTAAAGTGTGACTGTGGCACTGCCTGGTGGTTCCTGCAGGGGGGAAAGATCTCTTACTTCCATTGTTAGTAAAAAGGGGAAAGTACTGTACTGCTCCAGGCCACGTCCTTGGTGTATGCCATCAATCCACAGTTCCTGCTATTAGCACTGACACATTTCAGCTCTGGTGGGTGAGGGATCCCAAAGAGGACCCAGGAAGGACAGGAACTCTTGCTCTGCGCAAGGATCTTGTTTCCAGACACCCTGGTTACTGGTCATGGTTTATCTTTCTCTTCCATGAAGACACAAGAGGTGACACAGATTCAAAGAGAATGTTGCAAGACAGAACCCTGAGGAGGAACAGAGCAACAATAAGATTGTCTTTTAAAGACAGCTGAAGTGGTGGATGTTGCTGCCAGAATGGAGCAATCACAGTTTTACAGGCTCAAGGAAGGTACTGTTTGCTTTTGGTGAATCAGAGGGAGCACAATCGTGCTCTGGCTTCTGTACGTTTCCATTGGACGCCTAGGGGAGGAAGCTCGAGCTGTAATTGCCCATGATCCTGGAAAGAGGTAATGGTATCCCCTGACATACCATGTTCATCGCTGCCAAGGCTGAGACCTGGCCCCCATTCAGGCACCACACAGAGGCACATGACTTGGAAGCTCTGAGTCCCTTTCTAGTTGTGCGTCCCTTGTGCATGTTGGTCCATTAAAGGTATGAATTCTCCCATAGGGATTTTGACATCTTTCATGATTTTATTGGAAATCTACCTCAGCTCAGGTTTTAACTTAAGTACCATAAGTAAGTCCTTAAGTCAGAGGTCCTACAAGTGAAAGTGTTTTGGTTGGGATTGTGTATTTGGGTTTCCAGTCTGCTGAGAAGACAGACAGACAGATTATTTATGAACACGATACATACCTATGTGATTTTCCAAATTAATCTAATATTGATAGGTCTAAAAGAAGATAGTAATCAGGTTGCTTACATTAGAACAGAGACTTGACCTTGGGAGCTGGGTACAATGAGCATGCAAACATCTTTCACTAGGCAGAAACAACTCCAACAGCAGACTCTGAAGCAGAAAGCAGATACAGGGACCTCATAAGGGTAGAGTTATGGCAATACGCTAGAAGGTAGGAGGTGGAAGGGAAAGTTCCTGATCTTCTGGAAGGAAATTGATTTGAGTCTGCATTTTCCACATTCCTCTATGTGCTGTAGGGACTAGACAGTGGGGAAAAGGGCCATATTTCTTCCCCCTCCATCGGCATTTTGTGTAAAGCCTGCCCTCATAGATGCACTCATAAAATGCCAGTGGGATAGGGCCCAGACTTTGAGACCAATTGAGATCAACTGGCTTGCAGATGCCTACAGTGCTTTTTTGTTTGTTGGACTGCCCGTTACAGCCAAGACATAAAGAGTGACGTGTGAATCCATACCTCTATGGTATACAGCGTAGGTATGTAGAAAATTACTGGATGAAAGTGGGGTAGCTAGTTTAGGCAGTTCTACCTTTAGGGTGGCAGCTCAGTGGGAGGTTTAAGGATTTGAGTTTTGGCCTTTGGCATATAAATTCTTTTGTGGAGACTATGTATCAAATATAAAGGCAGACCCAATGACTTAACAACCTACACATTACCCCGACTTTCCTGCTTTGAGCCAAGTAGGGTGAAGTTTAAATTCGCTACATGTAATCATCATTACACTAAATTGGAGTCGCTTATGCACATATTAAAGACAGTAAAAACAAATATTGATAGCCCCAGTGGTAACTAGATGTAAAAGCAAAAACCTTGGGCAACTGATGAAAGACAGGGATGTGGATGCAACATGGGAAGAAACACGCGTTGAACTGTAAGGAGAAAAATCCTAGTTGATTGGTTCCTAATGCAGTAAAACAATTCACCCTGGGATTTGTAAAAGAACTGTGAGAGTTTAAAGCGATTCAGATTGGCAGTTCCAGCACAGTCCCGGAGGACACGATGCAATAGGCATGGTTAAAACCTATTGCTGAGTTCCTAGGAAAGCTGAGGAGCCAGCGCTGAGCCACCACAGAGGTTAGGATGTGGGGGCAGAACATGCACTGGGCCTGGGGAGGGATTGCCTCTCCTCTTAACCTCTCTTCTTAGCATCATTTATGGGAAGAGTTGAGAAACTTTGTCTCCAGGATGCCCAGCACTGCTGCTCCCTCGGGCCTCCCAGGACCCCTGTACTTCAAAATTTCTTCCATGTGAAGCTGTACTGGAAACCCCTTCAGTGTTTTATGTATGGGAACTGTTCTTCAAAAGACCAAAATCATTCAAAATAGAAGGCACTTTCTATTGTCTGTGCTCACTACAGTTAGACATGAGAAATAAAACTAGTCTAGGTCTGTATGCAGAAATAACTCACCCCACCTGCCTTTATAGATGCTTGAAGGACCGTGCCCTGGGCCTTCAGGGAGGGCTTACTGCAAGTTTTTCAGTACGGTTCACCTCACCTGTGGCAGACGAATGTGGAGCTGAGTCTGAGAGCACACCCCCATGAATTGCGGAGACTCAACAGTCTGTCTGCAGGGTGCTGACGATCACAGGATGAGTGCACTTGCACGATCAGATCTCTGCCTGCTGATTAACTGGTAAGGCTGTGACATGTTATCCCATCAAACCATGTGGCTTTGTCAACTTTCCCCAGTGCTTCTCACTAACCTCACTTTGTTTCTTAGTTTTCTCTGGCTTGCTCCCCAGGATGCAGAGACACAGTGGTGGCTTTGCTCTGGTATGACTGCCTGGCCCATGGGCCATGTGGACATCATCTGAGTCCCCCACCTTGCTGCATGTCATGCAATGGGGCTGCATGGTACAATGCATAGCTTCTGTACGGACCTTTTCTTTCGCTGAGCTGTATTAAACAAACTACCAGGCACCATGGGACAACATGTCAGAACTTGACCCTGAAAGCACTCCACAGGTATTCAGGGAATTAGAATAGCTTGGTCAGGTCAGGGTCTGAAAGCTGTTAGGTCTGACATCACTTGATCATCCAAAGTTATGTAACATTGGTATATATTGCATAGCCTGTTTTCCTCTGCTCAGGTAGAAACTCTTTGCTTCTTACCTCTGAGAAAAGCCTGTTTCTGCTACTGCTAGTCTCCATAGGCAAAGCTCGTGCCCAGCTTGTCATGTTTGTGTCCCCTTGCAGTGATAGTCCTGGGGAAACCATGACCTTCGTTGTAGGAGTAGTGATGAGCAGCCAGAAGTGGCACCATCTTCAAGCAGCTGGGCCACTTGCAAATGAATGCCCACCTTTAGACTTGTGTAATTAAGCAGAAAGCTGAGCCGACCATGCAGCACAGCTGTCCCTGCCTGTTCCCTGGTTCTCTGGATACTCATACACTAAATAAATCAGATGACAGTGAACAGAGATTGATTTTTATCCCTTGTCTCTATACTCACTGGCCAATGCAGTTTGAGAGGTATGGAATGAATAGTGAAATAGGGAGTATAGCTAATACAGCACTCAGAACTATGACTGCATTACAGTTTTAATTCAACTAGTGACACTACTGCAGCATTGCACAGCTTTATAGCATCGGGTGTTCAGTGTTCCTGGAGGCTTTTCCTAGTACATGCCATAATGTTACAGCTTTTTTGCTACTTGATTACTGTAAAGCTTGCTTGGATACACCTGCCTGAGCTGTGGTCATGTTTCCTAACCATATTTCAGATGCAGGCAGAGGAATAAGGCAGCTAAGGAGAACCTACACCTCTAAGGATTAGTTCCATGGCATATTTCCCTAGGTTATTCACCATGTGGTAGTTTTCTCCTGCTCTCCTCAGAGCTGTGCCCGGAGGCACGCACTAGCTCCAGCTTTGAGACAGCACAGGGCAAAGAGGTGTGTCAAAACACATGGGGCAGTGCTCACAGAGGAGGAGCTAGCAGTGATGGACATTCATCCTCACCAAGGCAAATGTTATTTTCCAGCAACGTAAAACAATGTAAAAGTATCACTTAGAGAATTATCCTTCTGTTTGGTGTTGCGGATACCTATGCAGGGCGTAGTGTAATACTGTGTAGTGTAATACAGCTTTCATGCTGCCACTCTTCCTATTAAGTCCTATGGAAGAGGGGTATATAAAAACACCAGTAAGACTCATCCAACTATCAGGAAAGTGATCAAAGTCTTTTTCACATGGAACGGCAAGCAAAGATGTGTTTCATCAAGGCCAGCTCCAGTCTCTGTTTTGCTTCCATTGTTGTAAATGCAATATTTGTGCAATACTTGCTTCATGAGAACAGTCTGCTACCACCCGAAGGCATGCCATGTGCCTCACAAGTGACTGGGGATGGATGAAGACTCCCCCAGCCCTTTGGTTCCCCCCAAAGGAAGGACATTTCTCCATGAAACAACTTTCTCATCTTGAACGGAAAAGGTCAGGACACCTTCTTGTCCTGCTGCTAAGTGAGATGCCTGGGGACAAGCTGTACCATTGACTGTGGATGACAGTATATTTCCGCAGCTCCATTCCTGAGCACCTTCAGCTTATTCTTGCTGATGTTCTATTTTGAGAAAGACTCTTGGCCTTGAACCCACCAAAAAGAAAGGCTCCAGGATGGAAGCCTTGATGAGAAAAAGTAGACACAGAACTTTCCATCTGTGTTCTCACCTCCTCCCAGCAGTGGTGCACACCACAGGCATTCAATAGCCCCGGTGACAGTCTGGCAGACTCTTCGCTATTGATGGGTTTGAGGAATTTTTCATGTCACATTTAAGCCTTGCACAAGTTATGTCTCAGGATCTTTCTTGGCTTGCCTTGCTATGACTTGGCTGTTAGCTTGCCAGAGCTCATGATCGCTTCTTCTTTCCTTGTCTGGACGCATCTTTATGACACTGGAACAAAGAGATAACTGAGACATACCTTCACCTACCCACCCCTCTTTGCACTCCCCTCAGGTAAAGTTCTCAAATGCTACCACTTCTCAAATGCAGACAGTTTTCAGAATTGGGTAATAAAGACTGGGGGATGGGGGGTTTGCTGCAGAAGATGAGTAAATGATGTGGTTTTGGAAGCACTGGCTATTCAGTTTTCAGTGCCTGCAGAGATACTTTAGATGGAAATCTATATTGTTAGATTAGTTTGTTCCCTGTTTCACACTAGGATGCTTAAGCCATCAAATTAGGGGTTAAACATTTTAGTGTCTTTGATGAAGAAAGCTGAAGTGATATACCACTAATACCACAGGCAGCAGAGAAAGGGGCTGTGAAAGACTGGGCTCTCTTAGCTGAATACTGTCTCTGACACGAAGCGGCCCACATAGCCATGTGCCCTCAAGCCAGATGCCTGCACACAGATTCTGAGGATGGCAGAACAGCAGTGTGAGGTGTGAGAAAGGCACTATAAGGTATCAGCTTTCAGAGCCATCCTGTCTCACTTGTCTCTGCCATGCACCATTCACACACAATGGGGTCACAGTGGCTTTTTGAACCAGCACTTATATCTCACCACTGAAAATGTGTGAAGAGCCCCATCTCACAGACAGCAGAGGCCCTTGATGCCAAGCTCTGGGCTCTGACACACTGGAGGAGCCCTGCCTGGACCTGCCACGCTGGCAATCTGACAGCCAGTGGTTTGTACCTGGCCAGGCCACCTAGGCAGTTTTGCCTCCCTCTGTTTCATTTAGCTTGAAGAAGCCTACACAGTATCTTAAATCTGAAGAAAACTTTTTCATACATGTCTGTGGCTTTGTTTATAAGGCAGTGACCAGGCCAACAAAGGTTAGGTGTCCTCACACAGAGGAGGAGAGGAGGTGTTCAAGGCCTCCATGGAGGCACTGATAGTTCAAGTTTTGTCCATGGAGAATCAGGTGCTGGTGTGGTCCTTGTGTTGGCTACCGTTCCAGCCATAAGAGTCATGGTGGGAGGCAGTCTCACACTGGGTGCAGATGACCTGGAAGAACAAGTCCTGCTGCACCTGCTCAGCATGCAATGGTGATCCAGACTCCCTTCAGACACAATGAAGTATAGTGGGCTCCAAGGCACGATTTGCAGGGGTGGGCAAAAGCATTCAGTTCACCCTACAGAACCATAGAATCATAGAATAGTTTGGGTTGGAAAGGACCTTAAGATCATCTAGTTCCAACTCCCCTGTCATAGGCAGGAATGCCTCACACTAGACAATGTCACCCAAGGCTCTGTCCAACCTGGTCTTGAGCACTGCCAGGGATGGAGCATTTACCACTTCCTTGGGCAACCCATTCCAGTGCCTCATCACCTTTACAGTAAAGAACTTCTTCCTTATATCCAATCTAAACTTCTCCTTTTCAAGTTTGAACCCGTTACCCCTTGTCCTATCACTACAGTCCCTGATGAAGAGTCCCTCTCCAGCATCCTGCAGGATCCTTCCTTTGCACCTCAGCAACATTCAAGCCACCACTGAAAAAGTTCAAGTGTCTTAAGGGGACTGTTTATTATTGTATGACCAGGTGTAGCCTTTTTGCTCATGTAGACTTTTTACGTTTTTTTTTTTCAGATTTTGCTTGTGGATGACATGCCTGGCATCTGAAGGAAAGCAAATATGCCATGCTGTTGTTGGAAGACCCCCAGGCAGAGGAAGACATGAACATCATAGGGGTTCCCACTGTGTTTCTCTAACAGTATTCCCACAAAACAGAAAAGTGGCAGCCCATCCAAATTGCATGAAGTTGCACAGCATATCAGGGAACATGGATGATGCAAAGACACAAGAATCCTGCTAGTTGTTTCCTTGACACAAAGGAATCCGTGCTGGATGAGTGCCCTCATTGCCTGTCTGATGTGCAATACTCAGTGGATTTTGTAGAATAGGGCTACAGATTTTGACCATCAGTGAGGGCACATCCCATGGTTGCCAAAAGAGCGGTGAAAGCTGTGAAAAGGTGCATTCCCCTCAGTGTGACCTCTTGCTGCAGCCAGCCCACTGACAAGAACTATGAGAAGGCAACCAGCCTGCCCTCCTCATCCCATCCCATGCTAGGAAAGACCACTGGTACACTGCTTCTCCTTCTTGCTGATCCTCCAGATAAGGACATTAAGTAACGTATTCCCACTGAAAGTTTGCTCATCCTCAAGCAGATGCTACTAAAGATCTGAAAAACTCCAAGGCAAAGCCTGGATAGCTTATTTCCCTTCCAAGGGACACTACCAAAGTCTTAATGATAGTCTACCAATGGCTTAAAACTGGTTTCTCCTACTGGCAGTGGAGCACAAACTGTTAATGTTCTGAGACAGCTCTGAGTTTCCTGAAAATTGATCTCCACCAACTCTATCTTGAGTTATGATGAATAATGTTACACAATTTTCAGCTTAATCTGAATTTCCATCTTTGTCAGAAACTGCTGTCCTAATTCCCTCGCTGGCAAACCCCAGTACACACAGAGCAATTGTTTTCAATGGAGTTGTGTTAGCAGTCTGCAAGCAAGAGCAGGCTTTGGTTCTTCAAACCAATTCTATAGTTGCTTCAAAAATTCCCCCTCCATGCTATAAATATTGGTGCTATTTTAGGCTAATGGTATTTTTCTTTATAAGCCTAGCCCCATCGGAAGTTTCCTGCCCATATTTGGGTAAGTAACAAAGGACAAATATGATTTCCCCCCCCCCTTTTAAGTTGTTAAACTTCAACAATAATAAAGGTATTATGTAGAGTCATCTCAAAAATATATCCCATATATCATTCTGAGATAAAGATCTTTGTCTGAGACTTTGTCTGAAAAGGATAATGTTTCACTCCTGGCGCCTGCAAGTCTACTCTTTATAGCATAATACATATTTGTTATACAGTTACTAGACCTGGTTAGGTACAATGCCCAAAAATCAGTTTGTGCTTTTTTTTTTATTTTATTTTTTTTGCCAAATAACAAAGCTCATCAGCCCATTGCTTCTTCTCTACCTGCTGAATGCTAACCAAAACCCTGGGAACTGCTTGGTGGAGGCAGTGGGAAAGTGCTTGTGTCCCTAAGTGTTACCCACAAGGGTGTAAGTTGTAGTAGAGCACAGAACAGCTTGCAGTCAGAGCAATTTGGGTGCACTTTAAAATACCAACACAGTCATTTTCTTTGGAAATCAGGGAAATTAGGATGTGCCTGTGTGTTGCAGGAGGTGTGTGTGAGAAATCAGTTCCTACAGGAATTACAGCTCCATTGAAATTCCCCTTAAAATTTTGTTGAGTTCTGGAAATAATTTAAAACCCCAAGCTACAACATTCAGACAGCACTGAAACATTGCCCAGCATGTTTTGTATAACAACTATTTGGGAATTTTCATTTTATAATTAGTTGTTCTCAGTTCTGTGTTTCAGATGTAAATATATACCTCTGTATATACAAAATATGAAGGATTAAAGTGGAGCAAGAAATTGTAGGACTCCTAAATGCCTAACAGAGGCAGGGCACTCAAGGGAAGTCCCCCAGCAGGTTTTGCTCCTGCAGTTTCACTTGCTGACCCATCCCCTCAGCCGCTGCATTTCTGATGGTGCACCAGGTTCCATCAGAGGATGCTCCTTCGGGGCTGGGGATTCCTGGTGGGTGCTGTTGACAGCCAGCCCCTAGAGAATCATTGAATTCACTCCATCTCACAGGATCTGAGTATCGCTAGAGACATGAATTTGCTGCTACTCCCTTTCCTTCCCCCTTTCCTTGTGCTCTTTCTGTGGTATGGTTTGTATCTATTCTTTAGCCAGATTCAGATCTCATAAATATCTAAAGTAAAAGTATAAAACCTGTTAAAGGAGTTAAATGTGATATACTGAAGCCATGTTAAATATAGGAGCAGATTTCACAAGTAAAAGCAAAAAAAATTCTAGAGGCTTCTTGTTTATAATTTCTAATTTATAAATTGTTTTATTTGGTGAGTAGTTTCCAAAGTTAATGGCTTTAATAAACTCTTTATAAACCAGAGTGCTTATCTCCTCTATGCTGAGGGCCAGGTGGTACCATCAGATTTTTACTACAGATTTCTGCAATTTGGCTTCATTAATGCGGCAGACAGCAGTTTCCACACCTCACAGAGGTATGTTCTCAGCTTCCAGAAATGGCGGAGCTCTGGAGCCCCGCGACTCCCCTGTTTGCATTGGAAGGATCCTCCGCAGGGGTGTGATTTGAGCAGAAGGAGGTGGAACAAGCCAAAAAAATTAAGCTGCATGATAGCACTAGGAAAAGCAGATTTGGAGGAAAAATTGAGCTCAGGTTAGTGCTGACCCTAGCTTGGAAAATCATATGCTCTCCAACATCCACATCTATACAGCCACTAGGGAGCTGCCTGGTTACATGTGATTTTACCCATCTGTTATTTAAATCACAGATCCAAACTCAAACCCTGGAGCTTGCAGAAATGATGTGGATCAGTGTCATTCCTTGGATACCTTTTCTATAAACTGCTGATGGATCTGGATCAGGAAGTTTTCCAGGCAGGATGATACTCCGGACTTCCACAGCTCACTGACTCTAGAACTGGGGTGATGAATACATGCTCATTCTGTTCTCTGCCCCAAAAACCAGCTGCCTGCTGCCACCATGCTGCTTCTTCAAGGGAAATTCACTTCCTTGCTCCCATAGTAATCTTCAGATATGTTGACTTGAGATATTTAATTTTCTCTGGTATCCCATAGTCAGAATTTCTAGAAGTCTGGAAACGACATCTGACTTAACCACAGCAGGGAATCCCCTGTGTTAACTTACTTTTAGTTTTCTTTTCTATTTCTTTCCACCTGTATTGCCTGTGGTTTGAGTAACAGAGGGACAGAAGAGTAACCTCCTAGGTTTCAATATGTGCCCTATTAAAGGTAAATATCTAGGCAAGTGTCTCCTTGTCTCTCTCTGGGTTCCTTGTATTTTTTTCTGCTTGACTTTCTTGCATTTGTTCTTTTCCAAAGCTATCAGATGATTTGCGCACTTGCTAGAAAAATGTTGTAAAAAAACTTTGTGTAAAAGAAAACATTTTTTTCTTTATTTTTTTTTAGGGTGTCAGACATACTAATTCTTACTACTTTTACATAAATTTGAAAACAATAGAAGCATTCCTACACTATAAGCTCAGTTTCAGAAATGTGGAAAGTATGCTTTTTGGTTTATAGTCATTCAAAGAAGTGGTTTAATTCAGAACAAATTTACAATTTGGCTAATTGAAATTGCAATTACTCAGTGAGTAAAGCAAAAATATTCAGCCCCAAAATGTAGGCTTTCTACTGTAGCAGAAGAAAGGAGCAGAGTCAGATCAGATACTGAGGGTTTGCTTGTGTGGTCCTGGTTGCAGGATCTTGACAAATGTGGTTCCCTGAAGACCTGGGGAAGGAGAGTGTCCTGCCAGGGCAGGCTTGGGCGGCAAGATCTGGATTGTAGAAATGCCACCAGGAAGCCAAGTTTTTTATAAAAGAGGGTGTAGAGAGAAAAATTTTGAAGAAAAGGGAACTGGAACATGGAGGTCAGGACAACTTGAAGCCTTTTTGTCTGTATTTTTGTCCTTGAAGCGTGTCACCAGCTCATGTGTCAAGGTTGCAGATGTCTAACCATAGCTTCAGTGCACTTGGAACTCCCTTACCAAGCACTGCAGTAGGAGGAATCTGCTCAATAAGCTAGTCATCTAGTCAGCATAGTCACACTTACTGGGGCTCAGACCAGCATGGTCATGTAGGTGGCACCTCTGATGTCTTTGACTTCCTGTGCAGGTGGATAACACAGGCAAGAAATGCGCTGTAGGGCCTGCTGCACACTGATGATTGGGTTTGCTTCTAGGTTGGAAACTCAGGCCTGTTTGTATTATTCTCTGTATTAAGATGGCATGGGACCGCATGTTACCAGGGATTATCACTGAAGCTGAAATTAGCAAACAGTGAATCAAAAATCTTGTGGGAGCTTTAATACATGATGGAAGGCAATATTTCCTATCCTGTTGGAAAAGAAATCCGTCTTTCTGCAGCTTTTCTTTTCTTGCCCAATATTAAGAACGGAGGCAACACAACATTCGCAGTCACTCAAGAGTGTGCAGTTTGTTTTCCAGTAAGTCCAGCTTGCTGCTCATTACAGCACGTACTAGATGCTGAGACATCATCACTTCAGAGCAGGTAGAAGACAAGATATCATACAAAATCATGTGTTGTGTGAAGACAGTGGTGGAGGAAAGATTATTCTTTGTAACAGCTAAAGAAGAGGGGGACGCTCAGTGACTAACAAATGTGGATTTAGAACAAACATAATGAGGAAGTGTCTCTTCTTGAAAAATCAGCTGTGGAAACCATTATTACCAAATGCTGTGGAGAACAAAGTGGATATAGTGGATATAAGCTTTAAAAAAAAAAAACAAAACAACAAACAACACAAAAAACCCGCAAAGTATTAAACACATTTTTAAGACCCTTTATTTGTTATTGAACACAGTGAGACAGCCATCATCTTTAGAGCATCAAGTCGGTATGTGTCAGAAACTGACAAGGTAATACCAGGCAAATAGTTGCTCTAGATTGGTGTGGTTTTTTCACACAAGTTCCCAAAGCATCTGCTACTGAGCTAAGTGGCCCCTATACTAATCCAGTGTGGCTGCGATGGTGTTACAAACATTGCAACTATATTGAGTGGAAAAATAATCGAAATCACATTGACTTGCGTGTTTTTGTTGAAGGAAGATTCCAACTATGTGACATCTCTGTAGGGTGTCTGTAGCAGTATGAGAGAGGGTAGATGGTGCTCAGAGCACACAGAAGAATAGACTTTGTCTCCTTTGAGTATATAGGTCACCCTATAGTGACTCTATAGAAAAACTTGGGCCCACTGTAGGAGAGGATCTGGTTCGAGTCCATATTAACAACCTGAATGTGCACAAGTCCATGGGACCTGATGAAATCCATCTGCAGGTCCTGAAGGAGCTGGCGAATGACGTTGCTAAGCCACTGTCCCTCATATTTGAGAAATCATGGCAGTCAGGTGAAGTTCCTGATGACTGGAAAAAGGGAAATATAAACCCCATTTTCAAGAAGGGGAAAATGGATGACCCGGGGAATTAGAGACCAGTCAGTCTCACCTCTGTGCCTGGCAAAATCTTGGAGCAGATTCTCCTGGAAAGCATGCTAAGGCACATGAAAATCAACAAGGTGCTTGGTGACAGCTAGCATGGCTTCACTAAGGGGAAATCCTGCCTCAACAATTTGGTGGCCTTCTATGATGGGGCTACAGAACTGATGGACAGGGGTAGAGCAGTTGATGTCATCTACTTGGACTTGTGCAAAGAGTTCGACACTGTCCCACATGACATCCTTGTCTCTAAATTGGAGAGACATCAATTTGATGGATGGACCACGCACTGGATAAAGAACTGGCTGGATGGCCGCACACAAAGAGTTCTGGTCAATGGCTCAATGTCCAGCTGGAGACCGGTAACAAGTGGTGTCCCTCAGGGATCGGTGTTGGGACTGGTCTTGTTTAACATCTTTGTCGGTGACATGCACAGCGGGATTGAGTGCGCCCTCAGCAAGTTTGCCGATGACACCAAGCTGTGTGGTTCCATTGATACGCTGGAGGGAAGGAATGACATCCAGAGGGACCTTCACACACTTGTGAAGTGGGCTGATGCCAACCTCATGAAGTTTAACCATGTCAAGCGCAAGGTCCTACACCTGGGTGGGAGCAATCCCAGGCACAGGTACAGGTTGGGCAGAGAAGAGATTCAGAGCAGTCCTGTGGGGAAGGACTTGGGGGTGCTGGTTGATGAGAAAATGGACATGAGCCGGCTTCATTGTGCGCTCGCAGCCCAGAAAGCCAACCGTATCCTGGGCTGCATCAAAAGGAGCATGACCAGCAGGTCGAAGGAGGTGATCCTGCCCCTCTGCTCTGCTCTTGTGAGACCTCACTTGGAGTATTGTGTGCAGTTCTGGTGTCCTCAACATAAAAAGGACATGGAACTGTTGGAACAAGTCCAGAGGAGGGCCACGAGGATGATCAGGGGACTGGAGCACCTCCCATATGAAGACAGGCTGAGAAAGTTGGGGCTGTTCAGCCTGGAGAAGAGAAGGCTGCGTGGAGACCTCATAGCGGCCTTCCAGTGTCTGAAGGGGGGCTATAAGGGTGCTGAAGAGGGACTCTTCATTAGGGACTGTAGTGATAGGACAAGGGGTAATGGGTTGAAACTTAAGCAGGGGAAGTTTAGATTGGCTATAAAGAAGTTCTTTATTGTAAGGGTGGTGAGGCACTGGAATGGGTTGCCCAGGGAGGCTGTGAATGCTCCATCCCTGGCGGTGTTCAAGGCCAGGTTGGACAGAGCCTTGGGTGAGATGGTTTAGTGGGAGATGTCCCTGCCCATGGCAGGGGGGTTGGAACTAGATGATCTTAAGGTCCTTTCCAACCCTAACTATTCTATGATTCTATGATTCTGTTATTCTATGACTTGGTGATACTGAGGGGCTGTATTAATAACATCAGCTGCTGAAATCCTATGTTTATTCAGGAAGGTTAGTACTGAGAACACCCACATGAGCTTCTACGAGGTGCCCTACTTGCACAATGCTGGTGCTTCACCCATTTTCCCTCTCCATTTGCTGTGCAGGCACTTTGGAGAAGCAGACAAGTGGCCAGCTGGGAAGAAAGCCAGTCACATCCTCTGGTGATGCTTGGGGGAACGCCAGCCAATGAACTTGCTGTGAAGGTTTTGCTTTAAGGCTATTATTCACCACTTCATCTGTAGCAACAGCACTTCTGTACGTGATGTCCTCCATGTCATTGCCAGTCCTCTGAGTCATCAGCTCATGGAGGAAAGAACTTTGTTTTCTTTTTGCTCTCTGCTGAGCATCCAGGGTAAGCACTTTCTTTTGGTCCACCTGGACTCATCTCAGCTTTATTTAAAGTTTTCCCAGGAGCTTGTTAAAATAGTGCTTATGTTTTCTTGTTTCATGTTTGTATAGGTGATGGGGAGGAGAAATTTCCTGTGTATGCCTTTTGAAAAAAATACATTTGGAGAATCATTGAAGTGGTTTTTTACCTAAAGTAAATTTTTTGAGCTTTCATGTAGCCAAAAGAGAACCACAGTGAAAGGATATTAAAAGGAATGCTCCCCTCTCCCCAAAACCCACTTTGAAGAGGTGGAGAACACTTGTGTATCTGTTCAAAGACTTATGAATTTGCTAGCAATCATCCTGTTGATCCCGCATCCCCATCGTATACAGTTGCTGCTTTTGATTTTGAAAATGTTCCCAGACTAATTTTCAATTGATCCCAGACCAGAAATATATTTGTAAGCAGTTGTGTGGCTGTGTTATGATCAGGTACTTTCAAGTGTAAATATCGGTCCTAGAGAGGGACAAGGAAAAGAAACAAAACAAGGCACAAGTGTGTCTTGCTGTGGTGTGAAGTGGCATCATGGAAGAAATCCCTATCTTGGATTTTACTTACAAGAACTTACCTCAAATATTTGGACTATTTTGTCAGTAGTAAAAATATTCATGATTCGCACCAAAGCAGAAGATGAAAATCAGTGGGGGATCAAGGAAGTGTTTTGTGCCTGTTTAAATCTCATTCATGTCCAGCTAATTGTGAGATTCAGTGTTGCTCTGAATAGAGGATTTTAAGCATATACTGGAATTCTTTCTGACTTGAAGCCTGAATAAATTATCCCTTTTCAGTAAATTCAGCGTGGACAAAACTTTCTTTGAACAATTGTCTCTAACTCCTAACACTATATTCAGTGCTCTAAAATAAATACAGACAATCTGGCCGCAGAGTTCAGTCTCATGTTTCAAAAATAGTTTGGTGGTAAAACAGCTCTTTTTTTGTGTGTTTTTCTTTTTGAATGCAATAGTAAATGCTTGAGAACTGGGACAAAAGTTAGTCCTTGCACCATCCTGCCTATCACCACTTCTTCCAGAGTTACAGAAACAGAAGAGATTACAGTTTTAAAATACTAGTGTGCTGTCACTGGGCTTGTTTTTGTTGGCCTGACAAGCCACCAGCTGCTGCAGTTTGTTTGCCATTTCACAGGCACCTCTTGAGGTATTTAAACAAGGTTTTCAGTAACTCAGCACCATGGCCCTTCTTAAGTTATATGGCATGTTTTAGAAGAGACAGAGCCCCATCCGTCCTGGCCTTGAACAGTTTCAGGAAAGGTCCTGGCTTGAGATCCCTGTGCAAGTATTTCCATGAAATTACATGTGGTGATCTGAACAACAGATAGCTTATTAAGAGAGCGATGATTTCCCCATTTCCTTGGTAATAAGTACAATGATTGAGGAGTACAGCACTTCAGTTTGGAAAAGCATGTCTTCACTTATCTGATCAAGATAAGAATAATGCTGGAGATAGGTAACACTAGAAATTGCTTGGACAGGGAAGCTGTCCTTGGACTGTCTTTGTGAATGCAGACAAATCTCCCAGACAAGGAGCCACATGAAAAGTGTTCCGATAGATCCCAAACTTGGAGCCTCAGACTTCTTCCTTTGCTTTAAAGGGAAGTTTCCTATTCAAAATGAAAGCTGATCTCATGCTTCCAGGTGCTTTACCAGGCTGGCTCTGGGCAGCTGGCATGCTGATCATGCTGTAGTTGTGGCAGCACAGAGCTGCAAAACCAGGCCGAAAAGCAGCCTGGAGTAGCCAGAAACACGCTTCTGGCTGCTGCAGTTAGTCCTGCCATCCAATTTACATTTACCGTGGGTGTGCCTACCCCACACAACTGTGCTTACAGCCTATGCACACTCCTCATCTCCCCCCATGCTTTGGTCCCCAGCGCACGAAAGGTGAGAACAGCAGAAGGACGGCGCTATGTAAACGGTCATGCTCTGATTCAAGCAAGCCTGTGTGTGGTGGTGCTTAGGACAGTCAGACAACCTGTCCAAATTGACAGTGGTGGCTTGTGATTTTGAAGTTAAGCATGTGCATCAGTGCTTTGCCAAGCTGGAGTGCCATGCCAAGAGCCGGGGAGCCAGTGTTTGGCAGTGAGACAGCAAAAGCCTTAAATGACTTTGGCTCTTTTACCACATTGCAAAAGGGCCTAGGAAAGTTCAATCTTCACACCTGGCAGTTGAGATAATTATCCTATCTCTTGCAAAAACATAATAGGTGCTTTGTTTGACTTGTGATGAACAGCAACAAAGTGTAATTGCTGAACTGAGATGCCAGCGTAAGAGAATAAAAGTACTGAGGTGAAGGCTTTGATGTGGCAGAGGACAGTGGCCCAGACAGTAAGCATTACATTCCATCCACTTTTTTCTCCTGAAGATATTCCTTACATTGCAAATCCCTTTCTTAAATGCAAATCTGCAATTAAATACACTCTGTTCCATTGTTGCCTAGTGAAGCTGAATATCAAAACACAAAACCAGGCTGCCCTTCTACAAATGCACCATGTCACCAAATGGAGGGATTCAATAGCAGCAACTTCTGAGGCTCCAGAAGATCAAATACTTATCAGGTGTGTTTTATCTAAAACTTGCAATTCATTTGCCAGGCACAAGCAAAACAATGATGAAATCAAAGCTCTTTCTTCTCACCCTTCTCCTTTCCCAACCCTGGGGTGCCACAAAATGAGAAGAAAGGCATGTTGCCACCCCTTGCTCCAATGCTGCTGATGTTTGTGTGGCAGCACCTACATCAGAATAGAGGATTTGCTGTGTTGAGCAATCTGTAAAACTAGCCAGACTTTTCCCTGGAAAATTTATGGTCTTTAGACTATAGCAAGCAAAGCTACACCTCTTAATGGAAACTTTTTTTCCTCAAAAACTGGCTGTAGTTCAGTGGGTAGAAACCCTGCATGGGGGTTCTCTTAATTATTTAAATTTCGTGGTAAAATCATGAATACCATGTTCCTGGTTCTAAGCCAGGCACTAGAAAGGTCTGTCTACTTACGGTTCTCCCTCAACATCTTCCAATCACATTTTAAAGATTCCTTTCAGTTTAATTTTAGGTTGCCTTCTCAGCACATTAAACCTCCAAAGCAGAATGAAGTCAAAGGGATTAAATCAAGGGTCAAGCAGCATGGCAAAGATACAAACCTCTTTTTTGTTTGCCAGAGGTCCTCTGACATTTCTATGAACACTACAGCCTGGCAACAAAGCAGTAGGGACTGTTGACATGCATGTCAAGAGCTACGTGTTTTCCAAAGCCTTCCCTTTGACCCCTTGCACTGAGTCCCCAGCCTCTTTTGCAATGTAGTCACATGCACCTCAAATACTGCATGAGCACTTGCTGTGTCCACATCCAAGTGCTGGCAACATATCTGATCAAACAGCCCTGCAATGGAGGCAAGGTTTTACTTTGGTTATACAGCACTTACAAACCGTGTTTTCAACACCTTAGCAACTAATCTGTTCACCAAAAAGCAAGCCTGTGTTTTTATGATGGCAAGACAATCGCCAGGTTTTGAAATGGGAGAGGATTTAGAAAGACCTAGTACTGACAAGTGTCCTGGTAAGGTAAGGAATTCAAGACAGTTGTGAGCTACAAATATTCATCTCTGACTTGCTCAGGATAGGTGGTTAAACAGTGATCTGAGAACCTGCTCTCTGGGAAAAACCCTCGATGGAGGAAAGCTCCTCAGAAGCCAAGGGGCATCACAGGGTGTGTTTAACCACTCTCAGCAGATCCATACTGCACAGTAACTAGAGTTACACGAGAAGGTAACAATTTGGTTCAGAACTGTATTTTTCATGGCTGGTGAGTAAAATAAAACTATTGACTTGTCTGGCAGAAACTGCTTTTAAAAGACACACAAACTTATGTTACATATCTGACAGCTCATTAGCAAAAGCCTAGGGCTATCACTGTACCAATTCAGTTTAACCTCTGAACAACCTGGGTCCAACTTTCACCTAATGATTGCTCCATTTAGTTTACCAGGCATTGCCAAACCCTATGCATTAGAAATATGTCTTGTGTGGGATGGGCTTTGTGGAGGCACCTCTCCAGAAGCTGAGGTGATCTAGTTCATGAATAGCTGCTGGCTCACAAGGTTGAGCAAAGCTCCAGCTCTACCCAGCTGCCCCATGGCACCCAAACCTAGCAAGGGCACCCAGCCCTGGCAATGGCATCCCTACATTGGCAGAAAAAAGAAAGGAAATAAAGCTTGTATCACAGAAACACAGAACCGTTTAGGTTGGAAAAGACTTTAAGATGATCAAGTCCAGCCATTTACCTAGCACTGCCAGGTCCACCACTAAACTGTGTCTGTGCCACACCTACATGTCTATTAAATACCTCCAGGGGTGGTGCCTCAGCCACCTCCCTGGGCAGCCTGTTCCAATGCTTGACAACCTTTCAGTGAAGAAATTTTTCCTAATATCCAATATAAACCTCCCCTGGCACAGCTTGAGGACATTTTCTCAAATAGGAGTTATGTGTCCACAGGCATGTTAGTGCCATTTGGGTTGGGTGAAAGAGTAGGTGGGTGGCAGGAAAGGAGCAAGTGCTAAAGCAAAAATTACTGCCAACAAAGATAGCAACAAAGATGTCATAGTTTAACCACAGAATCCACAGTACTGAGCCTATCCCAATTATAACCACAAAATACAGAATCTTTAACCACAGTAATCAGATGATTTGACCAATATTCAGCACAAGGATCTACAGAGAACAGCTCAAACACTGGAAAATAATTTTGGGAGCATTCATTTTCAACATGTGCAAACATCCATTCAGAGCAGTGTCTTGGCACCACATGTGCTGTGGAACTATCTTTTTCTCAGCAAACGCTGTAGCACATTCATTTCTGGCAGGTGATGCTGATGGAAGGGAGTGAACCCTGATGAGCTGGGCTGCACACTTGCAGCACTGCAGTGTGAGCAATGTGTGCCTTGCTATAGGGTTCCCTCTGAGAGAGAAAAACTCAGCCCATGAAGGAATACCTGTGCTTCAGCTAGCTAGCTGGTCAGAAACAAGGCCTTAAATGTGCAGATATGGCCTCAGATAGTTCCCTCTATTTTTTTCTACTCCCTGTTGGAGACTCCAGCATGAGTGGGCCATGAATGGGCTCCATTCATGCTTCAGGCTTAGGATCATGAATTCAGTCCACAGGTTTCCCTCATCGCATTGAACACCTTCGTTCTTGTTGCATTCTTGGCCAAATGCAACTCAGAGCACACAGCTCTGATCCCAGCTTCAGAGCAGACCTCTCCAGCCTTTTTCCATGCTGATTTTGTGCTGCATTTTCTGGCTACACAGCTCTGTGCAAACTGATGTTCCTTGTGAACACAAGGTCTCTTGTGCTCAGTGACAGTCGTAAATATTTTAAATAGTAATGGGAAGCTTTTCATAGTCTTCAAAGCACTGATCTAAAACTTCCAGCTGTAGATCTCATGTGGTTTATATTAGAACATGACAATAATGCGAGTTGGAATATAAGGCCAACTTTAGCAATAAAAGGACACAGTTTCCACCTATTTAAACTCATGCATCTTCTTACAGATCATCATTGTTCATAAGGGATTTCTGGGACTCTTGTTAGAGAGATTTGGGCTTCTAACCTTTTCTTAATGATCAAGAAGACCAGTTTCGGAAGTTAAAAGAAAACAGTACTCATTCTGTTCTTCTGATACCATATTCCAGGATTGCTTTAAGCTTTACTTTTTTTTTTCTTCCATTGCAAAATTTGTTCTCCTGCGTATCACAGCAGAAGACATGATCCCTAAATATCCTGCAGGAAAAAGCTGCAGGAGAACTAAATAATCGTTGCCAAATCCCATCCACCAGATTGGAATCTTTACATCAAAGTCTGAGCAGCTGCAGCTTCAGGATAACCAGAGAGGTACTCACGTACTTGAAGAAGAGTGTACTGAACAATTCAAGCTAACTGCCTTTACCTATTCTAAACCAGCCATGTTTCATATAACAAATCAATAATGTGTGTTTCCCCTCTTTCCTAGTCCTTTGCTCAGTTTCTGTGACCTGTTGCCAAAAGTGTTTTAAGAGGATGAAAGATGCTTTGTAAGTTAAGAACTATTAAAGAGAACTGGAAATGGGATAGAACAAAAATATGTCTTCAGATGCTTTGAAAACAAAGTCATCCTGGTGGGATACCCAAATTGAAAACAAACCTTCCTCAGGGGCACAGGCAGCATGGATTTGAATGAAGTGGCGGAGAAACTTACATGTCTCTGAACACATCACATGACATGGGAATCTCTGTTGTGCTGGCCAATGCAAATGAGAGGAATGGATGGGGTGCTGCAGCACCTTCCCCCTCCTTTCGCACACATGCACGTGGTCCATTCAGTCCACAAGAAATACATGACTATTCCTGAGGCTGAACAGCAAAGAGTCTGTAAATTATATGAATACAGTTTAAGCTCGTAGGGATAGACCCTCAGTAGGTAGGGAGCTTACGACCCCTTTCACAAGGGTAGTCCTCTCCATATAGGTGAATCCTGAGGACTGTATCTGAGAAAATGCATTTTACGAATCCATTTTATGAACCCATTATATGTTTCTCCTCTGGGACCATAAATTCCAAGCAGCTAGATGTGATTGTTCAAAGTTTTTGGGGCTCTTTTGCCCGCTGAGAAAATGTCAGATGTTACAAAACATGTACCTCAAGAAGAAGTCTAGATGTTTCAGGGAGTAGTGAGTTCACCACAGAAAGGAGCAGGCACTAGTGATCTGGTAACCATATGGTGAGCAACCACCTCTGTGCTCAGAGCTTACTTTAGTCTACAGCAACCTTGAAGCAAAGGAGAGGGTTGGTGCTCTCATCATGAAAGTAAACATATTTTGTATACCATCTGGTATGATACCACCTCTTATAGACTGCTGAGTTCAAAAGAGTACATCATTACTGTGTACAAACTAATTTATATCCTGCTGATCTGCTCCGACTCTCCTGAGATGAAGAGAGAGAGACCATTTTTAGCATGTAGACAGTCCAAAGAAATCTTTCAGAAGCATATATTAGGTAACATGTCCTCAAAGAAAGATGCCACCTCACTTCATCAGGAATGTCACCCAGTTAGGACAGAGAAGCCAGATGGGCCTCCAAGAGCCTGTCTCTATAGTGTCAGAGAAGGTGCCTTAAGATCGCTTTGATGCTCTAACTTACCAAACCCTTCACTGCCCTGGGATCACCTCTCTTCACTGCTCCCATGGGCTGATCTGTGGCTGTTGAGATGCTGTCAGGGGAGGAAATGTAAAGAGAATGCTCTGGGTGCCCTGCATGGGGTTAACAGAGCCCAGCAGCACTAGTTGCAGTGACGCAGAAGTTTCTTTTCAATTCCATGTCCCCAGAAAGCCTCTCTGCTCCTAACCTCTTTGTCAGACTTTTCCTCATTAGAAACAGAAGAAATAGGAAAGATTCTCCATTCCTAATTTCAACAAGAAAAGTATCCAAATATTCAAAGGTGGTCTCTTATCTTACACCTGACCCACCTGAGGTCATGAATTATAGTAAAAATGAAAGTAATAATTAAAAAAAACCCAAACATCTCAGACCTTGCAGCCTGATTTCTTGCTGAAGTGCCCCAAAAAAGTGCGAGGTCAAATCAACGTAAGCATAAGCACTCAAATCCACACTTGCTGCTCTTCATTTTCATAAGGAAAGGGGAGAAATCCTCTTTCCAAGTGTGGCCATGGCTTTGCTGAGTCACATGCTGCTGAGCAAGTGAATGTAAGCTACATGTCAGACACTGCCACTGAAACTGGGTGCCCTTTCTGCACAGTTGCCAGTGACTACACAGGGGATGCTTGAGGTGAAAAGTCAGCCAGAGAGACCCCTCTTCCTCTCCCTGCTGTGGCTGCCGCTCGCTGTAGCACATCCAAGCCACTTTCTGGAAACCAAAATCTGAGGCTGTGGATGGTTGTGTTTACAGGTGGGGCTGGGAGGTAATGAGAGTGAGTGCTACGGCAGTCTTTGGCCTCAGCACAGGTCAGCAAGCATCCCAGATGGGAATCTCTGAAGTAAAGCACAGCACAAAAGCTCTACTTACCCTAGCAGAAACACTGGGTTCTGGCTCTAGCTATGGCCAAAATGAATTGGATCTATTTTCACATAGAAGAATTTACAAATAGGTACATATACATAAGGGAAAATTATTTGATTGCACTCTTTGCTACAAAATACTTGTACTCACAACAATGGCTTTTCAATATAACAAACACAGCTACTTATTGCTCCTGTTTATTTCAGCACTCAAGAGCTGGAATGGGGTGAAAAATACAGGACAATTCACTAAAGGACTTAAATTTCATATGCTTCAAAAAATATCTCTCTCCTTTTAATATTGGATCTGCTTTTGCTGTGTTGGCATGACACAGTAGCATCTGGAGACATCTGTTGTTATGTTTATATTAGCAAGCAATTTGGTACAGTAGGAGTGTATCAGTAGATAGAGCATTTGGTGCTGAGTCACATACTCACAATGTGCAGTTTAGGGTGCTTACTTTGAACTAAACTGGGTCTGGTTCTCAGAACCAAGCACTCCCATTGCGCATGTGGCTCAAAGCTGTCTGCAGAACTCATTCAGAGTTCAGTCTCTTACGACCCATCAGGAATTAGGGCACATTTGGTGCACACCTGAGGCACAGTTCCAGGTTAGTTTCCTCTGAAAGGAATCCAGTTTGCATGTGCTAAAACATTTCCACAAAATGAAACAATGTGCAATAAGCTGGTGTGACTGAGAAATTTGCTTAAAAACACACCCCTGCCCTGAATGAAAAAGCTAATGTATATGCAGGCAGTGGAGATCAGACCTGGTTATGGTACATGTGTGCACAGTAGCTGCCCAGCAAGTTCACAGTCTGGATAGATACAATAAAAAGCAGGAGATAAGTGAGACTCCTACAAGGTGAGTGTCCTGCCTGAGGCCATGCATTTTATCAGTAGTTTTATCCATGATAACTACTGCTCCCCTCTTAGTCAGCCCACTCAGGAACCTGTCGAACAGCCAGTTACTAGTGCTTGAGAAGAAGTGAATGGGCCCTGTTTTGCACTGAGGGTCCCACACGTAGCTTATGCTCTTTTAACTGAACAGAGTATAGCAGACATTTCTATAGCATGTCTTCTGCTAACAATGGTGCCTCAAACTGCCAGGTTTTGTTGCATTTTGAAGCAGTATGTTACCTTCTGACTGGCTGAGACTAGATTTAACATTGCTCCGGATGAGCCTGGCAGACAGCAAATACGACACTGAGCAAAACTGACAGCCATATTTCAGCTTTGTTACAGTTCTTATTAAATGTTTGTCCTATCAGTGTCTTATATCCCTGTTTTGTGGACTTACGGGTTACTGAAAATGGCATAAAACCTAATTGTCACTATTTTGATGAACAACTCACTCTCCATTATCTAACTGCAAGCTCTTCAGGTTTAACTTTACAATCAAACCTGTTCTTTAAAAATACCTTATTTGCTTTTCCAAAGAAATTGATTTATTTCCCTAGAATTGTTGCACTCATTGCAGTTCAGTACTTCCCTGCTAACAATGGGCAGAGAAGCAACTATCTTTTTCTTTGAGTGGAGTAAGACAAATAAATTCAAGGCATCTCTGGCTTTGTGGGAAGAGCCAGTGGTGAGAGCTGCAGCAAGAAATGAGGAGCTGGGAAACAGGTTGGTGTAGTTGACTGGAGCTTCTCCAGGGTTGCTAACTAACAATTTGGTTGGTAATTCCATGGTGAAGTCCTGGTACAGCAGTGGTGTGCTGCTGTATTTACTTCCCCATTCAGGCATTAGCTGCAGTCACTTCTCCCACTGACCTGAGAGGAGATGGTAGTCGAAAAGCCTGACCCAGTATGACTTTCTGATATTCATCTTACCACAAGGATGAACAACTCTTTTCTAATGGTCTTTGTATTCCCTCCACGAACAGGAACAGGTAGAGAATGAAGGGCAGGAATGGGTGAAGGTGACATTACAGTGGGGATCTGCTATAGGCCACTCAACCAGGAAGACTGAGTGGATGAGGCCCTAACTACAGACAGATAGGTGCTGCTTTGTGTTCTCAAGCCCTGGTCCTCAGCAAGGGACTTCAACCACTCTGATACCTATTAGAGGGACAACACAGCAGGGTACAAGCAATCGAGGAGGTTCCTGAAATGTGTCGATGATCACTTCCTTCTCCAAGCAGCAGAGAAACCAATGAGGAGACGTGCTATGCTGGACCTTAATCTCACCAACAAGGAGGGCCTGGTGGGTAATGTGAAGCTCAAGGGCAGCCTTAGCTTCAGTGATCATGAAATAGTGGAGTTTGAAATCCTTAGGGCAGTGTTATTCAGTCTGGAGATGAGAAGGTTCCAGGGAGACCTTATAGCAGCCTTCCAGTATATAAAGGGGGCCTACAAGAGAGCTGAAATGCACTTCCATGCCCACCTTCCAGTTCCCACTTTGGGAACGCTCTTCCAAAGTGCTCCCAGCTGCTGGCTGAGGTCACTATGCATGGCAAAGTCCCCAGCTTGGCTTCATTTCTGCATGTTAAGAAAGCAAGTTTCACACTACTTCTGAATACCAGTGTTGAGGTCTGACCATAACAAACCTCTGTACCCTCACTGTTTTTCTTATGCTCTCTTTTTATTTTTTGCCTCATCACGGGTGTGTTTGGATGTTGTGGCTGTTACTGACATAGGCAATGATTGCAAAATAATGAAGAGTCAAGAGTAATGCTACTATGTTGAGCATTCAGTGCTAAAGTGTATTATTTTTAGTAAAAAGAAGGAAAAAACAGGCTCAGAGTGACATGTTTATCTTCTCCTCCTCCACCTTGTACCTGTTCCCCTCAACCCTCCTTTTCTGGCTTAAGAAAACCTAAAGTTTTTCCTATAATGTGTGGGCAACTTCAGTGCATCTACATTTCTGAGAGAGAGTGGGGAGAGAAAGGAGAAAGTGAATGACTAAGGACTGCAGCCAGGGTGGGTTTTCAGCGTTGTGCTGCTTGACACTCATTTAATAAGTTTCTGTAGGGAACCTGGTGCTTTCTTTTTGTTTCTCTGCTCACTGACAATGGCAATGAAGCAGCAGCAGCAATGCCTCAACCCTGAAACTCAGTCAGTGACCTGCAGCTTCAAGAGCTAATCTCCATCGAGCTGCTTCCTGCCGTGCCTTCCTCTCCTATCCCACCCAGGCCAAGCCAGGTTTAAGCACCCCTTGCACAGTGTGCTGGGGTGGCAATGGGCTGGCCAGCAATCCCTGAAGAGAAAACAGGGGCAGGTAGGCAAGGAAAACCTATCTGCATCCCAAATGCACACAGACGTTAACAACAACACCAGCAATGCTCCCTGTGCAGCAGTGGCTTGGAGAAAGAGAGGCACGGGTGCCAGTTGGGTTAGGATGTGTCTGCACTGAAAGGCATGCTCGCTGGCACCCATGGCTGTGTGGTCTCAGTCTGCAATGGATTTGTAAGAGGAGGTGTTGTTTTTTTTTTTCCGTTGATGATAAGTGTGAGCAGGAACAGCTGTTGACTGCTTGAAATAACAGCGGAGGCACTGAGATGTTCAAGTCAACACAAGTTGGCCTTGAGAGTTCTGAGCTCTGGCTTGAAGTGTAAGATTATCCTTCAGCTGCAGGAAGCTGATCACCCATGCCAGTAAGTGAAGTTCAGTGGAGGTGAGGTGACTCATGCAATCACTTCAGTCTGCCTGGTTCCTGAAAAGATGGTTTCTTCTCTTCCTCCCCACTCAGGACAGCCACAGTTTTACAACTGCTGCTTCCTCAGCTGCTGCTCGGTACTGCCTGAGGTGATGAGGCATCCCTGGCCGAAGGGTGAGCTGGAAATCTCTCCCCTGCTGAGGGAAAGCACAAAACACATGAACAGCCCTGCTCCCCATGGCAGATGTGGGGACACCATCTGCCTTTTCCTGCCACCCAGAAGGTTTACAGAGCCTAAGCACAAGTCTTCCCTACCACAATCCTGTGAGGCCCCATTGCCACAACACCAGCACCAGTGGGTGCCACACAGATGCTTGGGGACATTTGGGCTCCAGCTGTGTCAGGCTGGCTCCATTGAGTCACACTGGCTGGGGACCAGGTGCCAAATGAAAATAATCTCTCGTTGTGCCTACCTTGTTATTTGGGATTTTTGAATTGGTTATTTGTGGTGATTCCCATTCATTAAAGGAAGGGCATGAGTAATTTTGTACATTGCTGGTTTGCTAGTAGTGATGTCAGAAGATTAAAAGTAAAAAAGAGGACAGGAAAAATGTTACGGTCTCTTGTAATCACTTTCACTGTTTCCCAGGAATAATTAGTCAGCTTCCTTTAGCTTTTTGTGGGAGTTCTTCATGTGTCAGAAAAGAAAGAGTGAAATAGTCCTAAGGAAAAAAAAAAAAAGAAAATATGATGATAAAACCCTAGACTGGCAAGACAAAATACAAACATCTTTAATGCTTAATGGAGCACTTAAGTGAAGACATAAGAGGTGTCTAAAGCACGGACTGTAACGGAAGTGAATTGTTTTACCTCTTACATACCTATGTCTGATGGGAGAAAAGACAAGTGTGTGGATCTTAGGCAGCCTTCTCTAGTACTAATTGGGCAGAACACTTTGGTGGCCAGCTTACATCTTTGAAAGGACCTGTTACCACTGTAATTTCAGACTGACTTGTGTGTGACATAGAAAAGCTTCTCTGCTGGCAGTAAGTAAACAGGCATTTACATTATAGCTGTGTAAAAAACTCACAAGTGGTATGGTGAAGGGAATATCTGAAATACTTTCCCCAGGTGCTGGGACAGGTCAGACAGAAGTGAGCTGGGCATCCCTGGTGTAGAAAGGAGTGACTTGGGCCTAGAATTTCCCTCCTGCTACTAGCTTTCATCATTAGTGCACAGTAATATGACCTTTTCTCTCCCCTGACAGTAAAAAGCAGGACCCCAGCAAACCTCGAGGGACATAAGGATGCTTGCCTGTGCAAAGCAGCTCTGCTTGCTATCAGTGAATGTGCTCCAGCACAGCAGGTTCCTAGCTGGTGAAAAAATGGGAATACCCTGCTGGCTGGAATCTCTTGGGCGTTAATGGATGGGTGTACCTGTTTGTAGAAACATCATTGTGTGGCAGGAAAGTATGAGCTTTGATCAAGCTTTACCGGGGAGCAGACCTCCCATAGCCAGGGGAGACACTCAGATGCAAGGGAGTTGCACACGGCTGACTTCCTGGGCAGGTGGTGCACCCCCTCCTTTGTGTGCAGGGTTATAGTCTGATTCATCCTGAGTCAGACCAGGAACTAAAGCATGGGCCCTCCAGGGCCAAGTAGGTCTTGTTGGTCCCTTTTTTCTTTCTTACTTTTACTTTTTCTCTCCCTTTTCTCCCTGCCATCCTCCAACTACTCTCCTCCTCCTCCTTCTACCCCAACAGCATTTAGTCTCTTTCTAATATAAAGAGCTCAGGATTTGGATCCTATCTCCAGTTTGCAGGGAAGAAGACAGGAGGATATTCAAAAAGCCTGTCCTCTCCTTGTTGAGATAATACATCCCCCCGGCTCAGCTGCCTAGCTTTGGCAATGCTGGCAACAGAGGCAGCCATGGTGGAGACGAAGAGCTTTACTCACCATTGCCTGAGAAGCAAATAGCCAGTACTGTTTTCACCCCTGAAAACAAGAAACCTGAAAACAAAGGCAGCAAAACACCTGTGGTTGTTCTTTCCCCAGGCTCCAGTGTTGTGCAAAGAGGCTCTTCTCTGTTGCAGGGCAATTGCCTCCCTCAGCCTCTCTGCTGCATGGCCCTGCCTGAAGCAAAGCCCCTTTGAGTCACCAGGAAGTCTTCCCTACCCAGTCAGTGCTGGAGCGTGCAGGCAGCTGACCTCGCTCCTCACGGCTTCTGCATTTATATTAAACTCTTCCTTGGGATTTTAAGATTACCAAACACACTGTTTCAACAGAACACGGATTTTCGACATATCCTGCCCAGAGGACTCAAGTTTACCTTCCCATGGGGACATTTTTCTCATAGTGGGAGAAGCAGCAATCCACTGTGTTTGAGTTGGAACACACTGCTTAACCATTGCTGTAGCCCCTCAAATATTTAACAATGCGCAGTCACTTCAAGAGGCACTCTTGCTTTTTTTCTTGTTGATATGCAAAAACTGAACATTATTTTTTCCCCTGCCTCATTTCTTCCCCCTGGATTCAGCGTTCTGTTTCTTCTCTTATTGTCAAGATTTTCAGATCTCTGTTTATATTTGTGGAAAATAGGAAGTTAACATTAAACTAAGGGTGAAAATTAAAACAATCTGTGTTGTGAATACTTCGGTCACATTTAAATCTGTGCAGGGGTTTCCCATAGATGCCAACACTATCACGGTAAAAGTTACTTGCTTTCTTAAACATGTACACTTTCTCATCATTTTATGTAAAAATTGTTTTTTGTCCTGCTAGACTGTCTTCTGTGGAAACTATGCAAGATTTTCATGAAATTACCTTAAATCCTGGACTTAACTAAACCTTATGGGTCTTTCCACTCATGTCTCTTTTGTTGAAAATTACTTAATGTTAGAGCTGCTCTGAAGATTTGCCCAGCTTTCCAGCCATAGAATCTTATTACATCTTCAAACTGGACTGCTTTGACTGCTTTGTCAAATGTCTGTTTTATTTAGGACTGCTTTGAACTCAGAAAGCCAACTATCCCACTTGTTTTTACCGCTTTGAAGGAAAACATTATTAATCTTTATGCTAGTCTGTTTATGTGCAGCCTCTGCTTTTTGGAAAATATTTGTTAACTTTTTTCTGACTTCTGGTTTATATATCAACAGATGAGAAGAATTTTTATATTAATATACAGAATATTTTTAGAAGCAAAAACAATGGTTTGACTTTATTTTCACTTAGTAGTTATAAAAAATACGATTTTCTGTGCAATGTCATGAAAATATCATTGCACCACAACATGTATGATGGGAGGGATTAGCAACCTGTTGGTCTATTAATGATGCTAAATGAACACTCCCTTTTAAATTCGTATTTATCTTCTAATAGATATATCGATTTAAAGAAATCAAAACCTTTTCTTCATTTTTCCCTTCCCTCATGTTCCCAAATAATCATTAAAATCCATTGTGGTTTAACATGCCTATAAATTATATGCACAATAACTAACTGATGTGCTTTTTGTATGACTAGATCTTGCTGGTCTTATGCTTTCAGAAGGGGTTAGTGCTACACTTGCCTAGACACTAGGCAAGACCTTTTCCTTCACATAGCAAGTGCTTGTACCCTGGTGAGGCATGGAACACCTCGTATCCATGCCAGCCTTTATTTGACAATACTCACATCTGTATCTTCCTCAACTCTTACATACCTCCCTGAGGTAACATGTAATGCTCTTTATCTTTTCTTTTGTGCCAAATCTCAAACCACAAAAAGCACTGATTCAGGCTTCAGTGGCCCAGAGCAGGAGGCAGAGTGCTGTAGACCAGGGATAGGGCCGTGGTTTGGATCCTGCTCTCTAGGGGAAGGGGTTTCTGCTTCAGGCTGAAACTTTTTGTCATGTCAAATCACATCTAACATGCAGGCAGAAGTAGAACTTCTCTGTTTTGGTAAAGGTAATGATCCTGGCAGAGGAAAGAAGGTAGATGAAGTAAGAATACTGGGTTCCAAAAATCTGCTGTGCTCTCCTATCTTTTTCTTAGTCTCTGCATATGATTTTGAAACTGTTTTTTTCTGCTAATTTTAGGGTGAAAATTTTAATCTTTGTCCTATGAACTATGCTGGCACTGTTTTTTTCTTCCTGCAGTGTTCTAGGCACACTATTACTGTAAGCACGGGGTGGGGGGTGTCCTGGGTTCAGCAGTAGCAGTCATGTTTCTCCTTCTTGGTAGCTGATGCAGTGCTGCGTTTTGACTTTCGGCCTGGGAACAGAGCTGATAACAATGATGTTTTGGTTTGGCCAAGGACTTTGTGAGCCTCATGCTCTGCCAGGGAGGAGGAGAAGCCGGGAGGAAGCAGAGACAGGACACCTGACCCAAGCTAGCCAAAGAGGTATTCCATACCACAGCACGTCATGCCCAGGATGTAACTGGGAGTTAGCTGGAAGGGCTGGGAGACTGCGGGGTTGGAGGAGGTATGGGTCGGTGCTTGGTTGGGCTGGGGGGGGCGAGTTATTGGTCGGATGGTGGTGAGGTGATGTATTCTCTTCCCTTGTTATTTCCTTTATCATTGTTATTATTGGTGGTAGCAGCAGTGATTTGTGTTATACCTTAGTTACTAAACTGTTCTTATCTCAACCCGTGGGAGTTGCATTCTCTTCGATTCTCCTCTCCGTCCCTCCGGGAGTAGGGGGAGGGCAAGAAAGGGGGGGGGAGGCGGAAGTGAGTGAACGAGCTGCCTGACTGGGTTTAAACCACAACCGGGGTGTACATATGCTGCTGAATGAAGTGTGTGTGCGAGTGGAAAGTGATGGGATATTGGGTGGCATTGCGCCTCCAAGGAGGGGATCCTTTGTGCCAGCCATCAGATCCCCAGGATAGACAGACTCTGGCCACCCAGACAGAGCAGCCCTCTTCCTTACCAACTCAGGCTCTGCAACAGCAGCAGCAGCCCTGCTGTCAACAGTGGGACCCCAGACAAAAACCGCCCCTGTTCACCTTGCAGCAGGTCAACCCCTCGGCACCTGCCTGTGATCCACTACGCTGGGAGGTGGTGGAGCCACCAGGTTACCCGCTGCCCTGCTCCTTTGACTGGACCTGGTCATTTCACACTGCTGTGAGCTGCTAAACGGCCCAGAGCAACTGTAACGCGCACCCCCTATCTAATTCCTCACATGAGTCACCATGCACAGGAGCCACGAATTAACATGCAGCAGAAGAGCCATGGCAGCTCGGCTTTTTATTCACAAGGCAAAACAATCCCCACTGGCAGCTGAACAGGCAGCCCCTCGGGGGACCAATTACTCCGACGTGCGCTGTACAAACTGCGGCAGGCGGCTGCCGGCTCCCTGGGGGGATGTTCCGCTGGTCTTCGTGAGCAGGAGCCAGCCTGATCCTCCAGACACAAGTTGTTCCTCATGTCAAAACTGCCGCTAATGACACAATTAACTAGCGGGGGACTACTGAGGAGCTCTTAATTAGGTAAACAGTGCTCGGTGAAAAACGAGTGCCCGCTTCTGAGCATACTGGTTCGTGTCAGGCTGCTGGGAGGTGAAGCCTCCGCCTGTGGATGAGGCATCTGCTTGAAGGTCTAATTTAGGTGGTAAAACTGTAACTCAGCTGGGAATTCCCTTTCATACAGAATTTAAAGTAAGTGCTAGAAACAGCTCAGCAGCTCGAAGAGACACCCTAGAAGTATTTAAAATATTTCATTGCATATACAGAAAAAGATTAATTCCTTAATCAGAGCAGCTGCAAAGAAACTGCTGTCTAGTTTTAAGTGGATCAACTGGGAAAATCGGAGAGACAAAGCCCAGGGGAAAACTACAGAAGTATTTTGCATTCTTTGTATGATAATGAGCCTGATGTGATGCATGGCACTTGGAGAACAAACCAAGGATCCTGTGGCCCAATACAACTGCAAAGTTCATGATGCCTCATTGCAGGGTCTGGAAAAATGAAGACCACCATGGCCATGTATTTCTTTTACCCCTGTAGTCTGTTATTACTTAGTCCTGTGTGTTGAAAGGAACCCCATGGTGTTTAGCTGGTATTGGCTGGCTGAAATTTAGACTGAGATTTTAAAAGGAGCCTCAGGGAGTTGAAGTTCAGGTCAGTGGGATTTGGGCCTCCAAATCCTGAAGCCTTCTTCTGGATGAAATTTTGAATCCTGTTTTATCTAGGTATTGTCAGGGCCTATTGCTGCAGATACCACACATGGACCACTCACTGTGAATTCTCTCACTGGACACTTGCCTGCTCAGTGCTGTAAAAGAGTGAGCAGGGAGTGTGATGATGCAGCACAGACACTGAGAGAGGTGAAGTAATATCCATGGCAGATAGTAGAGCTTACTGATGTACTGACATTCAGTAGGAGAGTTTACTGATGTACTCCTGTTCAGAGCTAATTGAGCAAGACCATCAGACAGCTGTTATCATCATATGGGTCAGGAAACAGTATGTCTTCAGCGGATGAACCTGAGTATGGAAGAATTAAAAATCTCTTATTTCTTAGCATTTTTAACAGCAAGCTTTACCAAGTCTTGTCTATTCAAGTTTTATTTTCATTAAATACATGAAGAGATTACTGGAGAATTCAGGTAATCTGTCTGTAGTATACAAGAGAGCAATTTGCACCAGGCAGTCCTAAAACCACAACCGTGACCTCCAGCAAGTACAGACACAGTTTTCCAGAAAACACTGTAGATGTGTCTCAGTCAGACCCCAGGATACTTTTTTATTTGTTTTTCATACCCGTGCAAAATTCATGCTTGGAGGGGAGACAGACTATTGCTTAAATGCCAGTGATCTCAAAGCAGATCTCAAGTTTTCTCTCAGGAGAGTATGACCACAGGCTTTTACAAAGCTGTATTAAAGCAGTGTTCCTTTGTAACTATCCTGTATCTAACAAAGCTAAGAAATGTGTAGAGAGTTCACCAGATCCTGTAGTGATTATTTATATCATTATCTGCATATGTGGGGACTTCGTTTCTACCCATGCCGATTAGTCATCAGTACATGTTCAGATGGATACAAAGTTATGAAGTTCCTCTCCCAATATAAACATTCTCTTTTAGATTAATTGTCTTTGAATCAGTGTAAGAGCTCAATGTTTTTCAGATGAGAGCTAGTACGTTTCATAACACCTCATGACCATGATAACTCCAGTGGTACCTCTGTGTAATGGAAGAATGGAAGTTATTTGTTATACCTTGGTTTTGATTTTCAGTGTTTGCTGATTAAGTCTTGGAGATAGATATTAACCTCATAGAATAAGATAGTGAAGTTTCTCATGTATTGCCTTATTCATTCTGAAATGTACCTGTTTTCTTGGTCCCACTATTTTGTTTGTGGACAAACTCTGACAGAGCATCATCTTTATCATCTTTTTCATCTGGAAAGAAAAGCGCTGGGGCAGATATCTCAGCACTGAATCCACTGATGAAGACAGAGTCAAGAAAACATGACAGACAAAGCTTCCCTCTACTGTCTTTGTTAATGCAATTAGTGTGTTGACTTCCCAGGAAATAGTCAGATCCACTGGCAATTAGTGTGTTGACTCCCAGGAAATAGTCAGATCCACTGTTTTGTCCGTGAGCTTCAGCTTTTTAACACATGGAAAGACATTTTTATGTCACACATACTTTTTAAGGCTTCATCTGTTTGCTTGCTTTCTTTACCCCCTTGTCTCATTCCTCTCATTTCTATCTTTAGAACTTACCTGTGTTTGTTTGTCCTCCTTCTTTCAGCTGCACTAGATTCAGATTTCTATTTTCTGGTGCATACCAGCACAGTTTGAATAACCTCTTGATCTCTGCCATTTAATCCTATATGTGTTGTTTTATTTTTTGTCCACTGTTTACTTTCCAGTTTAGCCACATACATTCTGTAGCTCTTCTTATGGGTTATGCAGGGCATGCACTCAGTCTCCCTGCTGAGTCTAAGTATTTTAATTTCCCTGTTTTTGACATTAGGGTCTTTCTCAACCACTTTGTATGGTTTTTAGAAATCCCCCTGTCTGAAGTTCACTGTTACCAATATATTTTTGGGGTATGATTCTCCCCTTTCTGAGGTAGAATTGAACTATATTGTGGTTACTGCAATTTTTTTATTTAACTGGAACTGCTTATCAAGTCAAAACTAGTTGTGCCATAGAAAGAGGTTTTCTATGCAGCAGTTCTTTCAGACAGCAAATTTCCCCTAATATTGTGTGCTAAGGTCACTGCATACCCTTGTTTTGTTTGACTCAGCTGCCTAGTCTTACCCAATACTGCAAGCTCCCTACTCCACAACATTAGTGGGGTAAAATGGCACCAATTTTTTAGAGTTAAATTGCTGTCTAGTAACACATTTATTAAAAAAAAAAAACAAAACAAACCAAAACTACTTCAAAGTTGTTATTTCATCTGGAGTTAGCCTGGTTGGAAAAATTCCAAAGGGACACTTTCTTGGTAAAAACCAGAAATGAAGTGAATGTAATGACCACATTGAAAAGAATGTAATGACATTTCATAATTGAAGATATCAATTTCAGAGGGAACAATAGGTTTATGTTCTTTCTTGCTGTTTTCTCACATTTTTTTTAGATGCAGAGAAGCAAGGAGGGTGAAAGCGCCCCCCTCATTTGAAAACGTGGAAATTGTCTATTGAAACAGAATAGCTGAACTTAACTAAGTGTTGGTTGTTGTTAACTAGGCCTGTCTTCCTCCTTCCTCTCCCAGAGCAAAGCCAAGATGGCTCTGCTATGCATGGAAAGCTCTCTGCCACAAGGTGAGCTTGTATTATCCTGTACTGCAAATGACTTGCAGTGCTGGGGACTCCAACACAGATACTGGACTGTGGCATCCACAGCACTTCCTAGGACGCCTCAGCAGAGAACAGTGTCAGTTCAGAAAATCCATGTGATTCAGAAAATAATGTGATTATAACAGTTGTTTACACATGCAGATAGTCAACAATGCAATATAGATATATGCAATCAGGAGGACATCGTACACATGTGTCTGCAGACCTCATCAGTTTATTTCCAGCAGCTCTTCTGCTCTGGTCTTGCATGGGAGGAATCTCAGAGCTTCATTAGTGATGGGTTGATGAGCACATGTAGCACAGGATGCGCTTTGGGAAGCTGGGCTCTCAAACCCTGAATGAACAAAACCCTTCAGATTCCTCAGGGTGGCTCAAGTTCAGAGCCCAGCTGAGGACGGGCCAGCAAATCACTTTGGTCCTCATGGCCCTGCTGGAGCAATTTTCCTCTGGTCTTCAGCTGCAAGCTGTGCACCTTGGCTTTCAGTAACTTTCAACGAGTGTTTCAATGGCAACCAGCAATTTTTCATATAATGGCTGTACCTATACAGGCTTGCACAGCTTAAACTGTGACAGTTTGAGTGGGTTTTCTCTTTTCTTTTTTTTCTTTTTTTTTTTTTTGGAAGAAGAGATTTACTTTTTTTTTTTCTTCTTCTACATGCACCAAAGCTTGCTATAGCTCTAAAGCCAAAACCGCAATGACAATGTTTATTTTTAGGACCCTGGCTTGTGCCACCAATTTAGAGAAGATGTGGTTAAGCTAACTGTCACTCACTTCTACTGCTTGCAATTCTGTGTTTCACGTTTGTGTAAAGTCTGTTACCAGAACAACAGAATGTTTCTGTTCCAGTACCATAGATAATTGATAACTTGGGAGGAAGTCAATGCAACTTCAACATTTTGGTTTGTCAAGTCTTTCTTGCTCAGTTTATGGACTGAACATAAAAAGATTCATCCTTAAAAGGATTAAAATATGTAAAAGGAGCTTTTTGCTTTTTGAGATATCACTACAAGCATTAGCTCTCTCTCTCGGCAGATACTAAGAAACAAATGGCTTTAGAAAGCGTCGTCATAGGATATAAGCAGGATTGTCACTACCTGTTTTGTCAGTAAAGCTGAGCTTGGCTGCTGTGTATGTTTGTATGCTCGGAGCATAGAAGATTTTAACTACAAACCAGCAGCAGTACCAGGCTGCTGCCTCGGAAGTTGGGCTGTGGACTTTGCCAGCTCTCTATAGCTATCCATTTTGAAAATTTTCCCTGTGGTGGCTCTACTCAGTACTCTGTCATTTTGTCTTGAGAAAGGTGAACACAGAACTGAGCCAACATCTGGCAGCACTATAGACTCTTTTGCTGAGGAGTAAAAGACTAACATGTAAGACTGAAAAATCCAGTTTGCTGTGGAGGCAGCTAAAAAACATTTTGAGCCAAAAACCATGGTGAACCTTCCAAGCTGAAGAGGGAAAGGAAGGAAGAGTCTCTGAATAGCTCTGGTCTTTGCTTGGGCTCTGGTGCCTACAGAAAGAGGCTGTCGAGATCCAGCCTTACAGCTGCAGGGGAAAGTCCCTGAGAAGCTGGAGACAAGATCAGCCCCTGCAAACATAAGGTGGAACTAAGACATCAGTCACCTTGCTGGGTATGGGAGTATGCCTGGCTCTGCACCTTGTAAAGGAGCATCCTGTGGATGCTGTGAAACCAGGGACAGGTCACCTGTGAACACCTAACAGTAATGCTCTCATCCATCATACAAAACTTCATGAATGGCAGCAGCCACTGACAGCAGCTCAGTAACAGTAAGCATGTCCAGAAAGATAGTTGTTTACACGCTATGTGAATGGGAAATACTAAAAGGGTGGGTTTGTGGCAGTTGAGAATGTGAAAGGAAAAAACCTTACAAGGTATAGATGGGTGTGAAAGTGGCAAGTGCTTGACAGCATACTGCTCAGTGACACAGAGTTTCTCCTGAGGCCCTGAGGACTGAGAATGTAAATAAAGAGTGCTGAGGTGAACCAGCAAAGAGTATGTAGTACCCAGGACCCAGAAAGTCACTTTAACAAACAGAAGACAACAATTAACAAGGGCTTTGCTGGAAGGGAATAAGTCAGGAAGGAAACAGTTCCCATTAGGATTAGATAACAGGCAAGAAAAATGTAATAGAAACCAAATGAGGGATAAAAAACTGGAAAAGAATTAAGTTTCTGAGGCAGACACTAAAAAAAATCCAGAGAAATTCATCCACTCTCTTTGGAAAAAGAGATCAAGGATTAGGTAATTTATAAAGCTGGTGAATCATCTGCAGTGAATAATTTATTTTGTGACTGTGGCTTCTTTTTCTGCTCAGAAAGTCTGCAAGCAGGTTATGAATTAATTGACATGCATTTGCCAGCTGTTTGTGAATAGTGTTTGGTGCAGTTTGTTCACATGTATTCTTTGGAAGTATCAATCTTTAATCTGCTCTGGCTCTGCTCAATGAAGTAGGTAACTTATTTTGAATTTTATCCTTTCTTCCCTGACAAGCATCATTTTTCATCCCAAGTGAGTGCCTGAATTAATGATCGAACCTGGCCACCAGTATAGCCCCTTTGGTCACTCAGGGTGCTCCGTGTCTGGGACATCATCAAAGCTGCTCTTGGGGTTGCTGCTGGCAAGCTTACAACTGTGCACATGGTAAATCTCATTGTCTGAAGGCATTTCATGGTACTGCTTCATCAGAGGTTCAGAAGTGCACGCTGGTGTTAAATAGATTTCCCAGTAAGATGCTCTGAGACCTGCTCAGGGTTTCCTGTCAGGATGAGCTGGCTTGGACTGGGGCTGCAACCTTGTTCGCCTGGCACTTTACAGGGTCTGCTGGGATTTTTATGTGCCAACATGTGCAGCCAAAGGGAAAAAATAACATAGGCATAGATTTCTGATCGTACAGCTGTGTTCTTACACAGTCTGAGGAGAAAACTAATGGGATCTACTAAATGCCTTGTGATCCAGGTCCTCAGGGAGGCTGACTTTTTTGATAGGACTGCTTTGCAAGAGAGCAGCACTCCCTGAAGAAAGATCAAGGAGGAAATTTGTCTTGTTGTTTGCCCAGGAAAAGGTTTTTCCACTTCTGTGAGTCATATAGAGTGTTTTGGTGGGAGGCATTTGTATCACGGGGGTTTTGAGTGGAAAGAATGGCCTGTCTGCAGTGGTCCAGCCTTGTGATGAGGCTCCCTTTGGCTATATCAAGGAAGTAGTAAAAGTAATTAGGTACAACATTAGGGCACATTCTGCTGAAAAAAAAATAAATCTGTGTTTCTCTTTTAGTTAGAGTGATCACAGAGGCTACTGCTAACTGAAGCAAGTCCAAAGAGTGAAGCATACTCATTGTTTTTAAGTTGATTGTGCCTTTCAGAATTTAAAATCCTGCCCAGAAATATTTGATTTAAATGCATGCCACTATTTCCCCTTCACTGCAGTACCAATCCAATTAAATCTAACTTAAAAAGAAAGAAAGTGGGAAAAAAAGCTTCACATATATTATATTAAATGACTTTCTTGACATATTTGGGAATTAACAAAAAGCAAGAAGCCTATTTAATAACTTGCAACATATATGATTTTAACAGCCAAACTTACAATAGTTGTTCTTTCATCTATAAATTAAATGTATAACAAAGCCATAATTAAAGACCTTACTAGCAAAACTTTTCAATGGTGTGTTCTTTGCAATGGACTTTGAAGCATCTTCAATTGGAGCAATGGGAATTCTTCTGGACAATACTACAAGCTGCAGATATAGCTTAATTACAAGCAGAGCTTGCAGTATTCATTCCTCCTGCCAAAATCCTTATACATTGCAACAGAGAACTGTTTTTCCCTTGTGCTTCCTTACTAATGCAGCTACTATGTGAATATAAAACAATACCTGTCTGTCTCACTTGATCCTAGACACGATTATTAGGCTTTCATGCTAATTTCCCTGTGTATTGAGTTAACACTGTATTAAGGAAGCAGAATTTCTATATGCTGTTAGGGTTCCCTAAACATTTCAAGGTAAGGCTTGGTAACTGAAGGGGAAAGGCAGTTATTGTTTAAATACCATGGTGTTCTCCACCAGTGTCTCTGCTCATCTCCTCAGAGACAGTTGAGTACTGATGGCAACAGCAATGGGAATTGCTCCCAATGTACTTGAGCACAGAATGGAGGCCAGAAATATTGCCTGCTATTTAATTCCGAGTGTCAGGGGCCACTCTGGAAAATGTGAGACATGGTGTGGGAGTGGTTCTCCTGAAGCAGAGTCCCTTTTCCTGTCCTTTCACATTAAAATTTTCCACACCTGGTCACACTCCGTGTGAAGTCTGCTCCTCCTGGAAGGCTGCGTCACAACCTCAGGTCTCCGAGGCCTGGAAATCTTCTGTGGTTTCCAAGCTAAATCTACCTGTGGCCAATATATTTCCATTTTTCCTTATATCAATATTATTCTTTGCTAAAATTATGTTCTTTTCCTCCATGGTGTTTACCTCTTCAGGTACTCTTGGAAAGCAGTAATATCCCTTTTCTGTCATTTGTTTTGCTCACTTCTGACACATTTCTCCTAGAGGGACCCCATGGCTATTCCTCTTTCAGCACGAGCAGATGCATATTCGTGGACACAGTGGAGCCACACCTTGCATCAAAACATTTAGAGATGAATGTGTAGAAGTTTGGGTAATTGCCTTTCTAGGTGTAAAATCCTGCCTGCATTGGTGTAGTCTGTCTTGGGCATGTGTGGTAGAACCAAATGGTACTTGCTCTAAGCTTCTTCACAAAGGTTCTGCATTCCTTTTGTCTGGAAAATCATTGCCATGGAAGAAAGATATAAGCGTGATGCGCTGTATCTTTGGAAAATTCTTATTGACTTTTTCAATTCATTTTCCATTTGCTCTTATCTTTAATTCACCAACACATAAAGCTTCAGTTCAGGTGCTGAGATCAGATTAGCAGGACTGTGGTTACCTTGACAGTTTTTTTGCCTTTCCCAAATACAAGAACTACATTCACTGTTTTCCAGTCCCATGGCCTGAGCCAGGCACAATAAAGTCATTAAAAGCCTGTGCTGTGGACCTGCAATTTCACATGCAAATCCTTTCAGAGGTGAAGATGGAGAGTGTCCAGTTTGTCCGGTTTGAAGGCAATGAGCTCTTTGAGCTCCGCTTCCACCTCAGGTATGATCATTTCCAATTCACCTTCCATTCCCATTAGTCATTCTGCTTTTGCCACTGCATTTTGCATCCTACTGAAATATGAAGGAAAACATTCACTGAGTATTGAGGCAGGCTGCTTACTGAAGTTATAATCTCTAAGTTGCCCTCACCCAATAGTGTCCCCACTTCTTCTTTCTTTGTTCTCTTTTTATTTATATAACTGAAGTACGTTAAGTTACTGGTTTTATTTCCTTTGCAAGATCTAAACCAGCTTGATTTTTCTACTTTTCATTCTGTGTTCATACTTCTGACCTCCAAGATCTACCTTCCCTTCATGAAGGTTCCCATTTTTAATTCCATTTAGGGTCTCTAATTATTCCAGATTTTCATTATTTGAGCTGGCTATTTGCCCTAGAAGGAGTATTGCCCTTTAATGCACTGTTCCCTCATTGCTTTTGCTTGCGTGTATGACTTCAGAAAATTTCAGACTGCATGGTAGAGTATGAACCACTCAGTCCAGATGGCTCCAATCACTAGTTCCTTAACTTTGTCAAACTTCCTCTTTTAAATCAAGAATCTTATTAAGGGAACTGAATTAATTCCTAATCATTTGACAGAAGGTAATTTTTTACAATGAGATCTTCCAAAATGTCATCAGTATTGACAAAATCAAGTCAACAGTCACTTACAGAGAAATCTGTTGACAATCATACCCAAGAATACATGGATCCTGCTGTGATTAGTCTACCTCTAAGAAGCTGAACTTTCCCACAAGAACAATTTCTGTCATTACTTGCTTGCAAGAACTCTGCAGAGATCTCAAACCATATCAAAAGTGGTTTTCACATCCCTTCCTCCTTTTTTTTTTTTTTTTCCCTCAGCTAGTCAATCAGGACTATAACTCCCTTCCCTCCTAGCCTTCATCCATCTTTTCTGTTTACATTTGAAACTCTGCGAGAGTGACTCTGCTGCGTTGTAAAGAGAGCAGTCTTGATTTTGTTTGGTCCCTGGACACCACCATAGTTATTAGTCATGTTTATATAGTGATCCTGTATCATCAGGTTGTTATGACACATTTTATTAATGTCTTGGAATCTCTTTGATGCTCAGAAGGTCTGTGAAGCAGAATTATACATCCCCAGCAATGTTTGCAGCAGTGGGGTAAGGCACGCGGGGCTTGTATCTGAACGCTGTCTATGTTCTTTGTGGAATATGAGACAGTTGTTATTCTAACCATAGCATACCTCATCCTTTTCATTTAAGTCAGTATCAGCACAATGGCTACTGCTAGTCCAAAGCGTTAACAGCTGTGTTAAGTGGCAGCCAACTTGTGGTGAGGTAGCCAGATGCAGAGAATATCTATATAAAGGCATCAGGCATCTTTTTCTTTACTTTTCCTTTTTTTTTTTTTTTTGTGGAGAGGAAATCAAAAAAAAGCCCTTTTACATTTGAGTTCAGTTTTCACATCTAGGCTAAGAATAGTATGAGGGCTAAGAGCAAATGCCACCATGCTGACATGCCAGAATGGGGCCAAGAGGCACTACAAGAGGGGAAATGGGATGAGGTTTATCCTAGATCAGCTTCGGTCATAATTTTGTGTCCTTCTTGGCTGATCCCAGAAGATACACTTAGTTTCTCTTCCGTTACAGAGCATAGCAGGACATTCCTCGCTTTGGTGTCAAATAGTTTACTACTCTATGCATGTGCCCACTGGATTAAACAAAACTGGGTCTATCCAAAGCCTGTGGCTGAACCCTTCATTCTGACCCTGTGGGAGCCCCCACCAAGGGCAGGAGCTGAAGACATCCTTCAGGAAGCTGTATCTCTAAGGCTGTGTGACTGAGGAAACAAGTCTGCCTGCTGTTCAGAGGTTAGGCAGTGTTGCCTCATTATTTACGTGCACAACACAGAGGAGCAGGGTGAGGTATTTGTTCTGTAGAAAGTGCCACTGAGACCCCATGGAGTCATAACCTGAGGGTCCTGAGCTCATATCCATGGCTGGCATCTCCTGCCTGGAGCATGCCATTAAACAGCTTGGGCAGGAACAACTGATTTGGGTCTGGCTAAAGGGAATGGCCACTGGAAAGCCCAGCTCAGAAGGGCCAGAAATCTCCTCTGCAAGGCAGAAGGCACTTTGTGGTGGCAGGAAGACATATGGTGGCACATGTCAAGGTGACAGCTGGGTTTGCTCTCTTAGCAAAGTCCAGGCTTCCCCAGAGAAACATCCAGGGCTGGACCCTGACAACTTTCAGAGCCAGGCAGTTGGGTTAAAGGTCACCAAGACATCCAGTACGTGCTTGGCTGACCACGCAGGGGACTGCTTGGCACACTGGGACAAAGAAAACTAAGACACATCTGTGTCTGGTGCTATAGATTGCTTAGGGCTGAAATTTCCTGCACTCTACTTCCCTCCTGAGATCCCATGCAATTCAGGAATGGATTTGGTTTGTCTCTGTGTATGTTGGGCATGTGTATACATATATGCATGTGTGAAGGATCCTCTGAAACCTACCATGCCTAGAATAGTAACTTAGTGAATGGTGAACAATGTCCTTAAAAGGCTTTATCCACTACCAAGCAGATATGTCCCAAATTGCTTGAGAAAGCATACCATTACATCAATGTTAGGGAGTTAAGGAGGATAGAAATATAGGCAGAAGGCAACGGAAAGTTGCTCTGGACATGTGCTCTTACCTCTGCAAACAGCACTGTGGGCTCTTCAATTATTAGATGTGGTCCGGACCTCTATTTTATGTCTTGTTTGAGCAATTTGCAACAGAGTCCCTATTAAAACCATTCTGGGGGTATTGGTTTTCTCTTGACTCAGAGAGAAGACTGCTGCTTGAATCACTAACAGGAATTCAGCAGCACCTGGGTTTTCATTGGCAATGAACCACCCATGGACTGACCAAGTGGGAGGCTGTTAAAGAACAATTTCCCACCAGCTGGGGGAGGGAAAAAATCCTTCACTGTGTCACACAACGGTCTAAAATCTGTGACATAAGAGTGTTTCTTTAAGAATAACTCCCTTCTTCACTGGAGCAGTGGGAGGAAGAGTGAGTGAGCTGCTTGGACTTTGTGTGCGCATGTGTGTCTATATTCACTCAGACAACATCCCTGAAAATTTCCCTTGAGCAGCTGAAAGCATAATGTAGTCAGCACAGTACTGTAAACATCTCGTGCGGACATCTGAACTGCATTGGGAAACAGCACCAGATAGTAACTGTATGAGAAGTCTCACTGCCTTGAGGCTCTTGTGTCACCAGAATCTCTTAAAGTTGCTCAAAGTAATTATGTGACTTTACACACTGCTTGTTGCCTTCATCTTATGGGCTTGTTACAGTGCCTGTGAAGCACTCTTCTTAGAAGTGGAGGGTTGGAAATGCAGATAATAGTAATAAAGTCACCCTTCTCAAACCACAGACAGGGAAATTCATGATGACTCTTGAGCGCTCTGTCCTAAATCCCAGTTCATATTTTGTACCTCATCCAAAAGCTTGATATGCCTGGGGTAGATGTAACCAGGTCCTCCCAAAGCTGGATGTGGTTAAGCACAGCCTTATTTATGCAGACCTTAGGATGTGTTTACGCATGCGCCTTTAATCTTGTTGTGGCACAGTAACAAATGCAATGGCAAACTCTCATTAATCCAGGTAAGAAATGGCCAACGGGCTGTATCTGTTGCCACGGTGGCTGAATAACAAGAAGACGGCTATAGTCTATATATAGTCTGTATAGTCAAATGCAGATCTCTGTATTGAAAGGTTTCTGTTCCCACTCGTAAGTGATTATAGAAAAAGGACTCATTTGCCCACTTCCAATAAATGAGAAACATATTTCTTAGAGGCAGTATGCTTTGTATGCTTGTAGCGCAGTGAAGCTGTTGGTTAGCCTACTATTTTTGACATGCAGCTGTTATACAGAAACATGTGATAGTTTCTTTTCTTCAGGCTCAGTTGCTGTGGTGTCAAGAAACAGCCTTTGGTTTCAGTTCATGTAAGATGTGAGCAGGTATGGGATGCCAGTGCGATACCTCAGTAACATAAAAATATACCCTCCAGCCTGCAGAAGAAACTAGAGGTATCTAGGAGGGTAGGCTGATCAGTTCCAAATTCTCATTATAAATATTTGCTTTGAGGTAAAAAATAAAAAATAAAAAATGTGCTAAATGGCTAGCTAAAAAAAAGAAAGAAAAAAAAAAAGACAAATCAGAGTGATATGTATTTCTTTTCCACTGTGAGACCAGAGAATAAGTTCATTAACTTATGAGACAACATGCTGATTCTTTGGGTAAGAGCAGCTTCTCTCTATTTTCCAATGAATTTCACACTGGCTTAGGATAAATCTGCAATGCTGTGAAACGTTAAGTGCAAAAGTAGGAAAGTTAAATGAAGGCCTTCAAGCACCTAAGATGGCTTAGTCCAATGACCAAAGCTTGTATGTCAATTTAATACAAAATATAGAAGAATAAATACAGTATTTTGCAGGGTCTACCGTCAGCATCACTTCACTTTCTCTGAGACAAACGCAACCTTCATAGGTGACATTCTAAAAAATGAAGGTGCCAGCGATAGTAATCATGGAGACAGCAACAGGTCTTAGAGCCTGACCAATGCATCCTCTTTAAATCCTGGCAATAACTGCAAAAACTGTAGTGGTAGAAGCAGTCTCCTGTCCTCATCGTGAGAACAGTACAGCTCAACCCTTGCTCTGCAGAGTGTTTATGGGGCTTTTTCGGAGGTTTGGGGTTTTGGTTTCTTTCTTCTAAACCTCAGCTGACAAGAGCTGTAGCAATCTGGTTCTGTATCAGGTTTGAAGCCTTTGGCTTCCACAAGCTGTGGCTTACGCTGTGGAGAAAGAAAAGGTAAATATCCTTTAATGTGAGACATTTTCATGCTGAAATTAAGAAAGCTTTGGAGTAAAAAGGTGGCAATACTGCTTTGCCTTGCACAGTGAGGAACCAAAGTCAGTAAGTCAATGTTCACTTTCTGCACCAGGCTTGGGAGCACCCCAAGCCTTCCTGTACCAAGATGATTGAGTATGGTCATTCCCTATTGCTTACAGCAACAAGCCATTATAGGTGGTGTGTCTGCTGTAATGACCTTCCTTAATGTGGGGAAGTGGGCTGAGAGTTTTGGGCAATATAGCATAGGCAAAACTGATTTTCAGTTTTAGGAGCTGTTTGTCACCTTTGCTCACTGCTGCAATTTGTAACGTAGCTATGAGCCAGCCAGCAAGAATAGCTGGGGGACTATGAAACCTGCATGATGACAGCACAGGATAAATTAAGTTGGCTTGTTCCCTGGGCATACAGGTGGCACACATGCTGCAGCTCACTGTGAGCAAGATCTGCCTGTGTACTGCAATCTGTGGGTCAGCTTCAAACAGCTTCAATAAGAGCTGCTGTTGTGTCTGTGTTCAGAAGATGGTTAGTCAGCTCTGGCACAGACCCAGCAATAATAAAACATGTTTGTGACTGTTCCCTCTTGTGATCCTGTCTAACAGCTTCAAGGTTGCATTTGGGACGGTACTTGGAAAAGCCCTGCTTTGTGTTCTTCCACATTTTCCCAAAGACCATTTGCTGAAGTGCCTTTGCAGTGCCATTTTTAACATGCTCTCTGACATCAAAAAGTGCTGGTGGCTTCTGAGGAAGCACATAATACCTTGTTTTACTCCCCAAGAGTGAGGCTGGCCAGGAAAGGTCATTGTTTTGTCCTCATGTCTGCAGAATCAGAAATTCAAAGGTCCTGATTCTATTCTTCCCTTTATCAGGGAGAAGCTGGGTGCTGATGTCATTCCTAACTAGAGTCTCAAAGACTCAAATCAGGCTAATAACTAGCTAAAGCAGAGCTGTAATTAATGGCTGCCCATGATGATGCAAAAGTGTAGCATCTCTGTCCATGGGTAGAGTAGACTTGTGCATGCTGATATGCTTTTTCAGCTACTAAAACAACTTCTGTTTTCTCTAGCTCTGCATCTCACCATGTCTTTAAGGACAGGAAATCCAAACCTGGGATATAAACCAGAAAATCTGTCTGATTTAAAAATGCTTCTGAAATGTACTAACTAAGGCAATGGCTACATCCATTTGAAAGACAGCTGGTTTCTTTTTCTTTTTTGTTTCTGCTATTTTTTTTTACCAGCGTGACAAGAAACTGGTGGCTGAAGGAAGAAAAAGGATATAGTTTATTCTCTTTGGGCTATCCTTTTGACAGAAGCAAACACTCTTCCTGCAAACACAGCTAATCCTCTTTGTCTGGATATTTTATTAGCTGAAGTTTAAATCCTTGGACCCTCACTTTATCATGTGTTTCCCTTTACTGGTGATGTCACCTACCCACCTCCATCTAATGAGTCACATACAGCAGCCAAACACAAGTGCTGGTAGAATATAGGGCTTTGCTAAGTACTTCAGCCTCTTAACACTTACCTTATTACTTGATGAAATAGAAATATAACTGATATATAAAGGAGTTGTTGTATATTAGGACCTCCCTGAAATATAAAGGAAATATATAGGAGGTCCTTGAGAGCCTCCTAATTATAGGAACTGAATGCAACAGGAGTTGTTAGTAAGGGGGAAGGGATGATTAATGCTGGTTCTGCCATGCAACCAATAACAAGTGGACTGTTTGAAAATTATTTTCTTCCTGAACATTTCCATAAGTCATGTAGGCATAAGAATATTACTATAAAGCATCAGCCCCCTGATGTCTCACTTCTTCTGAAGTGAGAAGAAATGCCCTGAGCATTGTGTAACTGCTGATGTCATCATGGAAAGCCAATGCTTTCCTGTTTGAGACCCTGAAAAAAGAAGGTAGGGAAGGAAATGGAAAAAATGAAGAAGCAAATCAGACAGATGAAGAGACCAAAGGAGCTGGGCAAACCCCTGCAGGACAGATGACTAAGCTTTCCATTCTGAATCAAACAGCTCAATTTTGGGACAGCAACAGGTTTTCATTTATCTTCCCGAAATTTTTTGAACATGCTTTGGGCTCCCCTACAAGAATGTGGCTACTGTCTGTGTTGGAGACTAAACAGGCAGCCTGCTTTTTCCACTTGGCTACCTTTGCACAGTATGTCAAAAACCTTACGTGGCTTTGATAGAGAACTATCTGGGAATAGTCAGTTTGGTGTAAGCATAAGCATGCAGGGAGGTCTGGACGTCCTAATTAAATTGTCGTGTCTGAGACCCACCCAGAAAAACTGGACAAAATCTGCTGTTAGATTTGAAGAATGGAATTTTCCAAAGAGTTTTAGCTCTGCTCCCAAAGAAACTAATGAGACCACCATAGGGCTATGCTTTGAGGGCAGCATTCAAGTCCCGGTGTCCACATGGGAAGTGTTTCATGGGAGGATCTCCCATGTAGGATTTGCTTGCTGGGCCTCTTTGGTGAGGAAGAGGCAAAGAGTTATTCAGTTCCTCAAGGCTTTAAATCTTCAGTGCACCACAAGCTGTGAAAAGTAACTATAAAAGAGGGAAAGGTGAGGGCAGTGAAATTCTCAGTACAGAGATGTTGGAAAAATATTGACATTTAAAATGAAGGAGGAAGTAACCTACAAGTTAATGTGACCCTTCCCGAGCGCTTTGAACTCCTACCTCCTTCTTCCCTGCAGACTTTTCCTACACTTTCCTCCTTTTCAGCCATCCCACTTCTGTCCCAGGAGTGACTGAAGCATGGCCTTATATTTGTTTCCAAATTTGAAAATGAAGGGGTTGGCTGACATCTTCTTGATGTCAGCAAGACAAATATGCAAGGGTGACCACATTCAAGAGCACGATGAGCTGATAGGGAGGAGTGGGGTGGGGTGAGGGGAAAGACCAATGTAGACCATCAGTAGTCTCTGGGAAAGGTCCCACTGGAAGCAGGAGTCAGCCACTGAGTCAAAGGGGAGGATTTGGCCAGCTGTTTTGGACTGCTTTTCCTTTGCTTTTTCACATCTTTTTAAATATATTGCTGGAGAGAATAGGAGTCCAGAAGCCATTTGGAGGGGTTATTGTAGGGGAGACAGACTTGCAGGTGGTATAAGCTCCCAGCGACAGCGTTTCAGAGGCTCTGTGGTTAGGTTTATGGCTGTTATCATCGGCTGAGCTGTGCTGTAAACATTATGATCTGAAAGAAGTAACCCCAAAGCTGCTATGTAAATCTAGTAAGAGCCAGGCAGGGAGCTGTAAGTGGGGGTTAGGTAGGGGTGAGGTGGGGGTGTAGCTGCATGGCAGGCCTGAGCAGCTGAAGTGATGCTCTACTCTATAATCTTTAGCCACATTTTCAAGGCAGAGAGCAAGGGAACAAATAAACAAAAATATTCTTTTCCCATAACAATTAAGTAAACCAGGAAATTCATGGCCATTGATTGATTCAGAAATTATGTCAAAGAAGGCTTTCACAAAGTCATTGGAGATAAATCTGATCAGATTCATGGTAGCTAAAGCAATGCTCTAGGGTGGTTCAGAAAGTTCACACACACAGAGGAACCTGGAGGAGGTACCACACCTGACATATGTCCAAGCATTTGCTCCAGTTCATGTTGAAAATAGGCTACCAGGTAAATAGGTCTGACCTAATACAGCTGCTCTTATGTTACCAAGTCCCCGCTGTATCAGGAATGGAGGAGGTCAATGCATCCATGATGATGTCATTAAAGGAAACCTGTAACGGCAGGGAGAAAGGAGTTACAGAGGATGAAACAGGGAAAGAGAAGAAAATTGCAGCCTATTTCTCAGGAAAGATGGGCTTCTGTGTTCCACAGGGGCTGATGCATACCAGCCCCGACTCAGAGGTCACTGCAAAGTTCTTCACTGTCCCTGAGAGGTTTGAGATGAAGCCCACAGCAGATGGGAGAAAATGACTGCAAGGTAACCTCAGTGGATGAGTGGTAGAAGGCATGGGTGTGTGCCACACATCCTGAGAATGTCTCATAGATGTTTCTGCAGGCCCCTCTGCAGTCATTCTTTCCCTCAGTGACTTGACTCCCACACTTCAGTTTCTTGTAGATGTGTTCTCCTTATGACACTGGTGGCTACACCAGATTTGCCTGCAGACTGTGAACTCAGAAGTCCTCCTTACTGGCCCCATATCACAGTCTTCCTGATCTTCTTTTGTTGATCTACTTCATGACAAAAGAAGATACTCCTATCCTGTAGAAGATATTTTACTCCTTGCCCTAAGGACCACACGGCAACTTCCACATTGGAGAAGAGCAGGAGTCCCTCCACTTTCACTAGGGCTGACAGCTGCCCTTGTCCCCATCCACCAGTAGTTTGAGAGGTCCTTAGTGGGGAGGAAAAGCTGTTTCCCACACAAAGTGAGCACCAAGTGAATAATGGGAGAAGTGGATTGTGCTAATGCTGTCACCCTGGACCATGGAGAGACACACATGAAGAGCTTTAAACCTGAATGGTGGCTGAGCAGCTCAGTTTCAGTGGAGGGGATGCTGGGGGAAAGCTCCCTTTCCCCTGTTATTAGAGACTGATGGGTAGTGGCCTCATACTGCATTGCTGTGGGGGAAAGGGATAACAATGCAGGGTGCACAGCCTAAGTGCTCTCTTCTCCAGCATCTGCCTCAGCTGCTGCCTCCTACACCCTGTGTTAGGACAGGATCCTCCCCCACCACTTTCTCACTGTGGCAGGAAAGAGCCTTGTCTAGCTACCACTGCCAAGTCAGTTGTGGCTCACACTGCAGGCAACAGCATCGTCTACCAGTCTCTAGTGGAGCAGCCAGCCTTGAGCAGTAGCACAGCTTCTGTGTCAGTCGGCAAAGCAGAGGAGCCAGTGATAGGCTGCAATAGTAGAGATGCCCCACACTCACCTCATCAAAAAAATGGCAAGCATGCGAGAGCTACCTTTGGGCGCCAGGAACAGGGGAGCTCACAATGTGGTGCTGTGTCTGGTAGCATTAAAAATGGCTGAGAGAGGATGGCCATCTCCTAGTACCAGACAAATGCTGGGAAACCTGCTCCCAAGAGATCTTACCTTTTTCCTCTTTAAAAATTCACCTCAATCTGAGCAGAAAGAAATGCTCTGAAAAGGCGTTGGGGAAAAGTAGACAATAGGTCTTCTGCCCTAAAAAAAATAAGAATAAAGTTACTGAAGAGTTGCAGGCTCCCAGATGAAGCCTGAATACTACCTGTGGCCAGTGCACCCAGCACCAGCACTGCTGCTGCGGGGACCAGCTGCATCCAGGCAACACCACAGTGTCTGGGAACTGCCCATGTAAAGAGATAATTGTTTATCCTTTGATATACAGAACCATTAACAACGTAAGCAGCCTTGGCTTCATACTGGACATTATGCATAATCCTATTTTTCTAAGAGAAATAGGATTATTGTCTGAGAGTTCATCATTATTAACTTCATTGAATGAATTACTGAGAGAAAAGATACATAGTGATTTCTGGTCTCCCAGTATTAGATGGGGGCAGCTGACTGGAATTTGCCATTTTCTTCATTAATTCATTTGATAGTGTCGGTCCTTCTCTCAGCAAGTGAACATGTGTCTCACCTGTAGATCAGGATATTTTTTCTTTTGGGACCATAGGTTCCTACTGGTGTGTTTGCAGCTATTTATTGTTTCTTTTGGGAACCACCGTTGCAAATAGAAAATGTCTGATGAAAGTTATATATAAGAACAAGGTAAGGTTTTATGAAAAGCTGTTTACATGTGTATTTCTCCTCACTTGGCCCCGGCCACCCAAGCTTGAAGGAACTTTGCTTCAAGCTTTTCCATTTTGAATCTCTTTCTTTTGGGTTCTACTCTTTTTGTTTCATTTCCAGCCAAGTTACATCTCAAGCAAGTTTAAAAGGCCTTTTTTTTTTCTTTTGTGAATTTGATTACAACGATTTTTATTTTTTCCAGCATCTCAGCCTAAATTTAGAGATTCTGATGCCAAAGATAATGATGGTATTCCCTTTGATATTGAATCATCTGGTGTTGCAGGACCAAATAATTGACATTTTACTTAGTTCTCCAATTTCTTCTCTCTGAACACGCTACTAAGTCTAGAAAGCTTATTATGCTCTAGTTTAGCACTATGCATTGGGCTTGGCTTGATTTTCCCAAGGCTATATCTTAATAAGAATTAGATTCACCTTTCAGAAATATTAAAGACTCAGATTTAATAAGGCTCTTAATAAAGTGACATGCTAATTCTGTGAAGGGAATGGGAGCTGCCAGGAATTCTCAAGTGAGCTTATCCTGAGACAGCAAGTATCACCTCTCCACACCTGATCCTTTGCACGTGCCTCTGAATGGGTGGTGGCATCCTATTCTGCTTTGCATGCAGCATAGGTGGGCTTAGACAAGCAGCCATTTCAGAAAGTTTGTGTTTGGCTAGGGGTGCAGCAGGGCACAGGTATCTGCTCAGACCTGGCAAGGTGGGGTTGTTTTCCCCATACGGTTCCTCCATAAAGTGTTACGGTAAGACATAAACTTTGATATCAAGATCTCTGGGGCAAGGAATATCTCTTTGATCTGGGCTCTTACAACCCCTTGGGCAGAGGGGATCCTGCCCTTTAACTGGAACTGCAATACAAATAACAAATCACGAATAACCCTAATTATGGTGGGCAGACTGGCGAGTTTGGATTCCCCACATTGATCTCTCATCCCATGGAAGTCAGTGGCACATTTTCTATTGGCTTCAGTGGGGCTGGAATGCAGCCTTTCCTTCTGCCTGTATAACTCTTTGCAAATGGAAAAATATTTGAAGTTCTGTTTTGGTGCCTCAGACTCTGCTTCTTCTCCACTTTAGGAACACTTCACTTCAGCCAAATGTTTCCTTTGTCTCACAGCCTCAGAAAAAGAAAAAAGAAAAAAAAGGGGGAAAAGAAAAGCTTTCTCCAGATAAGAGCATGAGCAATAGAAGTGTTAGAAGAGAGGATACCTTATGGTCCAAAAGAAGAGGAAAAACTCTTCCCAGTGTCTAGATGTCCCAGTCAAGGCCAAAAGAAAGCAAAATCCTAAGCAAAAGAAATAGATGACATCCCCCTGGTGCCCCTGGACATGCAAAGTATCCACTTTGCTGCTGTTCTGCTCTGCTTTTGCTTCCAGTGCAACAGCTGCCAAGTTTGTCCTGCCTTGTAAGCATAACACATCAAGCTCAGGGAAAAACCAGGTGCTGAGGTGAAGCCTGGAAGTCCCGCAAAGGGAGGAGAGCAGTGTGAAAGAAAACACAGCTATGTTAAGAAGCTTCCTTCTAGGATAAAAATAGATGGACACACACACAGGAACTGAAAATCCCTCACTTCTGTTTGCTTTTTCTGTTTGATTTCTTCTTAGTCTCTCTCACCTTGCTGCTCCCGTCTCCCGTCCCAGATGAACAGTTGTGTTTCCCATCATAGCTGAGCTCTCTTTCAAGGGAAGATATTTTGGACTTAAAAAGAAAAAAAAAAAAAATTTAGGGGTTATTTCCCAGTACATAAACCAGCAAACTCCCTTAAGGAAAAACTGAAGGTTTAATTTTGCAGTGGAAGCCTTGCAAAATCAGGTTTTCATTTCCGCTGACTGCTTTGAGTGGAAAACTGAATAAACATGAATACATATGGTGCACGCATGCACACATACACACATACATACACACTGGTTCCTCAGCTGCTGAATACTTGCAGCTTGAAATTGTACCTAAAGATCGTGACCTCAAGGACAGGAGAGGCAGCCATGAGAGGTGAGGGGAGAGCAGGACTGTCCGTGAGGGAAGATTGTGAGGGGAGAAGTGGGGCTGTTGTGAGTGGAGATCATGAGGGGACAGGAGGGGCCTGCCACGAGGGGTGAGGGGAGATTGTGAGGGGAGAGCAGAGGCAGTCATGAGAGAACAGGAGGGGACCATGAGGGGAAATCAGGAGGGGGCAGAAGGGGCAACGATGAGGGGACAGGAAGGTGGCCATGAGGGGAGATCATGAGGGGAGAGAAGGGTGGCCATGAGGGAAGTTTGTGAGGGGACAGGAGGAGTGGCCATGGGGGGGGGGAGATCATGAGGGGAGTGGTGGGGCAGTTGTGAGGGAACATCATGAGGTGAGAGCAGGGGCAGCCATGGGCTGTGAGGGTTGGCCATGAGGAGAGAGCTTGAGGGGAGATGAGGCGTGTCCATGAGGGGTAGGGGCAGCAGCTATATCGTGTGGGGCCACTATGAGGGGGCAGATGAGGGGTGGCTGTGGCTGGAGATTGTGGGGGCAGCCCTGAGGGGAGACCACTTTGCCCTTAGTGACATGGTTTAGTGGAGGGTTTGACAGTCCTGGGGTAATGGTTGGGCTTGATGATCTTAAAGGTCTTTTCCAACCTAGTTGATTCTGTGATTCTATAAAGAAGTGAAGTTTTGCCAGCACGGATTTTAAATCAGAAGATAACACAGGAAGATAAATTCTCCCTTGGAGTTGTTCCTTCAGTTCAACCAGTTACATACTCTCTGCTTTTTACCTAGTAACCCTGAGTACTATGTTGCTTTTAAAAGAGAGCTCTGAATGTCAGGAGGATGAACTGCTGGCTCCTTTAACAGAGATAGCAAAGAGAAGAAAAGTGCCACTTCCTGCATTGGAGGAACAGGAGTAGAGGGATAAGGTGGATGGGCTAGGCTGCCTTCCTGTATGCACAGCAAACTTTCATAGAATCATAGAACCATGGAATAGTTTGGGTTGGAAGGGACCTTCAGAGCTCATCTAGTCCAACCCCCCTGCAATGAGCAGGGACACCTTTAACTAGGTCAGATTGTTCAGAACCACATTCAGCCCGGCCTTGAATGTCTCCAGGGATGGTGCATCCACCACCATTCTGGGCAACCTGTGCCAGTGTTTTACCACCCTCTGTAAAGAATTTCTTCATCACATCCAGCATGAATGTCTCCTCTTTTAGATTAAAGCCATCACCCCTTGTCCTATCACAGCAGCCCCTGCTAAAGTCACTCCTCATCTTTCTTACAGGCCCGCTTTAAGAACTGAAAGGCTGCAATAAGGTCTCCCCAGAGTCTTCCCTTTTCTAGGCTAAACAACCCCAGCTCTCTCAGTCTTTCCTCATAGGAGAGGTGCTCCAGCCCTCTGGTCATCTTTGTGACCCTCCTCTTCACACCTACGTTTCCTAGAAGTCAAACAGGCCCTATTTGTTTAAAATAAAAACAAATACAAAAAACGGTAACAAAAAAAGAAGGAAGATAAAACTCAAAAGAATCCGGAAGCTGTTTTTACCAGGAATCAGAGGCCAGGGAGCTGGCTGGGTGCAGGCTGCCTGCAACACCCACCCAGCCCAGCTGCAGCCTATCTAACACAAACATCGCAGTGGCCGTTTGCCCAGAAACAGCATCGGCCGCTGGAGCCCTCCAACGGAAGGAAGCCAGAGAGAGCCCTGGCCCCGCACCACAGCCCCCCAGAAATCAGCTCGGGGGGGGGAAGGGTGATTGGCAGCTCCCAACAGGGAGAAGAGCAGCGCCCATAAACATTGTTGTTATTTTCTTAAGTGAAGAGGCTTTCCTCCACTTCCTGTGATCAAAAAGGGTTGTTAACAGTTCCTGTTAAAAGCCAGTGCTCACAGCCTGTAACTTTACACATGGGCTGCATTAGAAACAGGAAAGATGACTTTTTCCTCAGTGTTAAGAAATGCCAAAAGCCTTAGGTTTATCTTCAGGATTGGGGTTTTATGTTTTGCTATGTAGGTTTTGTGGGGCAGTCAGTTTTGATAGGGAATGTAAAGGACAAGTGAATCTTAAAGGACTAAAAATCCCTTTAAGTCCCACCCCTATATTGGGGAAATAAGCTTGATGGAGCTGTCACCATTCCTACAGATTTTGTTTCTTATTTGCTTTTTTTGCAACCTAATAGGTCTATATGAGGTCTTCCATGTATGCAAATACCTGCAAGAAACGTCAGCTCTTAGGTAGCATTGTAAAAACATAGTCTTTAACATTGTAAAAACAAGGTCTTCAAAATGCTGAGGAAATCAAAAGTGAGGGATAGATCCATGAGAATTCAAATAAGAACTGAGCAAATAATTTCAGAAACACTGCAGGTGCTCTCAAATTCATAGTCAAGCCTCCTCCTTCTCTTTGACTAACAGGTCTGTGCTAGATTTACCTTTTTACCCAGGCTTTGTCAACATTGGCTGTGTCCCAAGTTATGTGTTTGTGTGACAATATTGCACACAAATTATTTTCTAATGAAAGTAACCCCAAAACCTGTGAGATTTAAGGTGGTTTTCCCAGGGTGTTCAAATGCAAGATGGTGCTACTTCAACTCAGGGGCCTTTGAAGAATGTAATATGCAATTGTGCTTCAGTGAAGACATAGAATCGTAGAATACCAAGTTGGAAGGGACCTCAAGGATCATCTGGTCCAACCTTCTTAGGCAAGCATGACCTAGATTAGATGTCCCAGCACCCTGACATGAAGTCTTCCTTTCATTACCACAGGAGATACTGTTGGTGTCTCAGCAGCAGGCAGACACCAAGAGGGTACCAACCTTTGGAAGGGGGACCAACTTCTAGTTCCCCTTCATGTCAAAAGGGTGATGAGTTTCACTGGAAACCCTTTCTGGTTCATCAATGCTTTGAGTCAAAGTGGCATTTGTTCACCCTGCCCCGAAATCCCAAGCTGGCTGATAACAGCAGTTTGCAGTTTTCTTGGTCAGGCTTGTGTGAGAGAGAGAACCTCAATGCGCTATTTGTAAACAGGGAGAGAGCTTTTTAAAGAAGCTTTTGTTCCTCTGCAGCAGTTGTCTGACATGGAAGGGCCTTTTTCTTCCCAGGGTTCATCTAAAGATACATTCCCAGGAGATGCATCTGACCCCTCAGAGATGTGGCCTGCTGCCAGGGGGCACGCATTTGCTTCTGCCATCTGGGCAGCAGCAGCCATTCTGTGCTGTGGTGGTAACAGCTCTCCAGAGGAGACAGAAAGTCTGGGAGCATTTTTCTTTGGAATGGCACAGTTTGGCCATGATTCCTCATACACACGAAGCTCCTCACTGAGGCCTCATTCTTGCAAATATTTATGCCCATGAGTAACTTCAAGACTATTAGTAATGAGTTGAGTGGGATAACTCCTGGGTTCTCAGTGGACACTGAGGAAAGCAATCCTTCTGCAAGAGGGGTTTACATACATGCTCAAACGTCTTTTGCAGTAAGGATGGACTTAAGTATGTGCTTAAGTGTTTTGGAAATGAAGGATGAGAATTTCTCCACTGTCTGGGTTCAGTTTTATTTGCTGTTTATTGACAGATATTCTGTGAGGGTTGCCCAGATTCTTTGTGTAAAATTAATAGTTAAATGATTTGATTTCTGAATATATTTGCAGTTCTTCCTCCCTCTAAATATAATGAAAGCCATTACAGCCATTATTCTCTTTTACATTTGTTGCATATAAAAATACATTCTAGCGCCAAGACCTGGAAAATAAGCTTTTTCCTAAAGCTCATTTTGTCTGACTTTAAAAGTTTTATGAGTTATAAAACCCCTGAAACAATGAGTTTCTGATGGAAATGATGACTAGAGCAAAAATAACAGGTGTTGTTATAATAGTCCTAAAAGTAGGGGACATGGAAATCTAGCTCAGTTAAAAATACGCACTTTTTATTTCTTCATATTACATGTTTAATACCTTGGTTCTTCAGGCTGAACTGCAGCAAGAGATCATAGGAATCCCGGGTGCTTCAGCTTGTGAACTCTTAGCAGGCAATGTGTTTGCATTTAGGAGTGAACAGCTTCCTAGAGAGCTAGCACCACATCCTAAACTGGCATAGCCCTAAAGAAGTTGAAGGAGCTGACTTAGTACTAGTTAAAAACAAAAAGACACATCTCTGTTTTGAATTGTGTAATTCAGGGCAGCCTAATGTGAGTTTATTGATGTGGCAGTCTTTATGAGTATTGTCAGGCTACAGGAAAAAAAGACAAATCCCCTCAGTTAACCTGTTTAGGCTGGCTTTGCCCATCTGGTCTTTGATCTCTGAGATCCATATGTTAGTGAAGCCTGCATTTACTGCTTAGACACATGGTCAACTAATGATGGTAGCCCCAGGCCTAGGCAACACCTCTGCATGCAGATAGCTAGCAGCCACTCTACTAAACTTCATCCTGTGAGCCCTGCACACATGACAGATTTGAAACCTATCCTGAGTGAGCCGTGTGAAGCTGAGGCACGTAACTGAGGTGCTTGAAGTTGGCCAGCATGAGTATTCCTGCTGAGCTCCTCACCTAGTCTGTGTCTTCCCAGGCAGGGGACCCCTTATGTCATTATCTGTTCTTTCACATATTTCTCTCTTTGTCTTCACCCTCCTTGCTCATAAACTGCAGGAAACTGCCTCAGCTGAGTTAAGATGTGCATTTGTGTTATATACATATATATATACTTATATATATACTTATGTACTTATTTGTATAAAATCTTCTTTATATAAAAACATATTTGTATAAAAACGTCATTTGCTCAGCCTGAGCAGAAATAGGAGTTCAGATTCTGTTGCTATCATGCTACATCTACCGGGGGAAGTGATGCTGCATTAGCAATAAAGCTTGCCCTCTCTGAGGGGCTTCCCAGCCCTCTAATGAGAGCCCTATACATTTGTGTTAGATTAGAGGCACTGATAAGCACTGCACCAAAAAGCCAGCCTTGCTGATTGTTGTATGCTCTTCACAGGGAAGAATATAAATACAATAATAAACTACAAATAAATATAATGAGCTGGGAACTGATCATGTCTTTGATTTCTTTCCTAGCTGAATGCATCCAGCTGTGATGTCCATTTTTTCCCTCCAGAGTGTGACTCAGCAGTGCCAGAGAGATTACAGCTGAATGAAAATCTTCCCTTTGCTGCTTTAACTGTTTGTTCCCAACTGTTTGCTGTGGAAATCATTTCACAGCATTGGTGATTGATGATTCAGCGCTATGTAGGGAATCCCCCTCAGCCCCCCATAGATTGACTCATCTCAGTGCTCATCAGGTCCACCTGCTCAGGACATAACTGTGGTATAAATCTCACACTCCCTTACATGGTTGAGGATCTCAGCTGGAGTGGCACATGCTGCCTGATAGCAGTACAAGTGGGTTGTTTGTTGAGCTTGGTTTTGTGTCCCATTCCATTACCTTCTTCTGAGCAGATCTCAATTATTGTTAATCAAAGAAGTAACTGAACTGCTTCAGCTCCCAGGTAAGGTGGCACAGACAGATTACAGCCCTGATCAGTGGGTTTTACACATATGCACATAACTGAAGTGTCCTCACCAATGAACCCAAACACAACAGCTCTGTTGTGATTCAGTTCTAAAATATCCTCGTATTCCTCTTGAGGAAGAGAGGGGGAATCAGTTGGTGAAGCTGAAGTCAAACTAGGAGGGATGTAGTAGATGACTGAGAAAACATAAAGTCAAATATCGTTATTGTCAACAGGCACACACAGAGTCTAGTACTCTCAAATGTTGTGCTGGAAGAAGCATTTTTCCCCTTTATCCTTCTCAGTGACACTGATATATTCGTATTCACATGGTCCTGTGATGACAGTCCCTGGAGTTCCTCTACCAGTCAAGGATGATCACAGTATAGTTAGAGGGTAAACATGCTTGGAACTTGTAATGAACACAATCAATCATATCCTGCAAGAAAATGAAGTGATTCAAACACAAGCTAGTCTCTTTTCAGTGAAATTTCCTCTCTCCTCTCAGAGCCCCGGGAAAGGACCACAAGAATATGGGTACTAAATCAGAGACTAATGCGTTTGATTTGTGAAGTGGCATAGCAAGGAAAGACCAAAAAAGAAGCAGACAGTGGAATGGAGAGACTGTTGTTGAGATGGGGCAATGAGAGAGCTTTCTACAGGACTGTCTCGCTAATGTATATGTGAAGATTGCCTGTAAAGAGATCACCTCCCTGCGACAGCACTGGTAAGGTGGTGTTTGGGAATAATTCAGTCAAGTGGAAGGTGGCAATCCCAAACCAGTAAGGTTAGGAGTGCTGGAAGAATGAGGAGAAGGAGAAAGAAATCTAAATCTCTTGGGTGGATGGCAGTTTACAGATGAAGGCATAATACATGGTGATACCACAATCTATCCAGCTTTGAAAGGATCCCAGTCCTAGGAGAGCATGTAAATAATCACTTTTACAGCAAATGTGGAGCCTGCCAGATGTTTCATCTCTGATTTTCCCCAGAAGCATCTTTCAGAGACCTGGGAACATGAGTCTGAATCTGCTGTGTAGAACTGAGTGTGAGTCTTCCCAGGGACCTGCACAGGGTTAAATATACAGGAGATATCTAAGTATCAGTGAAGAATGGGAGCTCCTAAATACACACTGAACATTTCTCCTTTCCTGCTTGTAGGGATGTTACACCTTTAGCAGAAATAAAGGTATGTACCTGGGGCTCACAGGGAGGAGGACGGGTTCTTTGTGTGGACCAGCAATGGGTGGCACACCAGCACCCCACAATTTGGATCTATGACCTCTAGACAGCTCAAGAAATGCTGTCTGCTGGTCCTCAGCTGCACCTGGTGTAGCCATTGCTTTTGTGTTTTTTTGGAATGTTTCTTCTGTCAGTTTGTCTGACTGCCTGTGACTTCTCAGAAAAGTTATCTCCACTGGAGCTTCTTGAGTAAGTAGAAGATTTACTGAAATTGTCAAACTTTCACTTTTAATGCTAGGGCAGGATATCAGCAGTTGAAATCAAATTTGTCCTCACCAAGACCCCAAGTTGATTGTATAATTGAAAAAGTTAATGGTTTAGAGTGTGAGTGAAATTTCTGGACAGTTTGGCCTTGGTCTAATACTGAAAGTAAATTAGGGAAAAACTCCAAGCAATTTCAATTAGGCCAACACTGGGCAGTTTTAAAAATCTCACATGAAGGTCCGTGGGGCAGGAGCTCTGTTGTGCTCTGACCTGGTGCCTTCCCAGCATTGCTGGGACATTGTTTGAATGCATTCAGAGTTGTGCAATATGTTTTTACATATCTTTGGCAGTCTTCTCTTTTCAGAAAGCCTGGACATTAAAGGGTAGAGGAGGAGGACACTCAGATGTTCAAAGCAAGGGCTACATCTTCTTTTGTCTTGGTCTTTAACCTCGGTTAAGGCCCGTTAAGTGCTACCATAACCTGGCTAATGAAAATCTGAAATGAAATCTAAACATTTAGCTTCTTTTTCATGATGCATTTAAATTAACCAAAAACCCCAAACTTCGTAGCCCAGGACAATCTCCACATAAACAGGACAAGTAGCAGAGTACAGATACCACTGCAGTGTCATCAAGACTTAGACATCTCCTCCAACCCATACAGCTCTAGGGAGTTCTGTGGCAATCATGAGGGCTGTGTAAGTTTTTAAAGATGACTGCAGGACTTTACTTTAAAGTAAAGATTTCCCACTCCTACTAAGCTGCAGAAGCTAAATATATCCTTCCTGTTTACTCTCTGTGTGATTTTAAACTAAGCTACAGTCTATAAAACATAATGCATCTCTGGTGTCTCAACTCAACAAGGAGCAGTACATCTCTGGTTAGTAATACAGCATCGCCTGACTGCCTGCCTCTGCCAAACCTGGCAACAAAACACACTTCAGGCAAGTTCAGGGGACAGCTGGCAGTATCTGGATCAAATCAGTTCTGTGGTTTAGTTCGAACTTAAGGGATAAGGCATATTCTAATGTTCTTTTTCTCTCCTTTTTAGGTAAACATTTTCATTTGTAATGAGCCATCAGCTTTGGAGGCTGCAGTATCCAGGACATGTTTGGCTTCAACAGATTTACTTTCCAGCTTCTCCATTCATGACAGAATGATAGCTGGTTTCAGATATCTCATACTTAACTTTTCTAGTTTTCTTCAGCAATGACTTTTTTTTCCCGAATCTTTCTGTTCATAGAAAAAACCTGCCATAGTTCAGTGAGACACTGCATCACATTCACAATGCAGAATTGCACTTAGTATTCATGAATGTTCTGGTTTATTCTCTACCCAAAACAGGCATCTTCTGGGAGAAAAGGGTCATGGAATGATTTCCTTTTATAAGCAGATGTGAGGAACTTGTTAAAAAAACCCTCTTAATAGCCAGTCCAAAAATGACCAGAGGCACTGTTTTGCAATACAGAGTGTACGACCTAGCAAATCCACACCTCTCTAATGTAACATAGCTATTTCTTCCCTACCTCTCTTTTTGTCTCAAAGAAAAAGGTCAATTTTGTATTTAAAAAACACTATCAAAGATTTAATGATTGTATAGTTGGCCGTAGTTCAAACAATACAGGCAGGAAAGAATGTACAGCTGTCAAGTGTAAACAGAAATGGGTACAGCTCAGAAATGCTTCAGACAAATCATTGTATGTCATCAGCTGGTTTTAATTAAGAACAGACCAAATATTCTCTCCCTTCCCCCTCCGTCTTTCTTCTCCCCCTTTTTCTTCCACCCCTTCAGTAACTTAAAAGAAAATGATTTGTAGTGTATTGTCTTATTGGAGTCTGTCCTTGTGGAAGTAAGCAAATGAATATGGAAATAGCTTGACTCAAAGTTCAAAGCATATTGTGACATCCCAAGGAGACCACAAGATTGTAATCTTAAAACTGCAACAGCAGTAGGTTAGACTTATACCTTCCCACTTTCTGCAAGGAAAGTCTTGCTTCAGGAGCAGAATCCCATCATGTTGCTTCATGTTCTCATTTAAATCATTGTTTTAGAAGCAAATTTCAAGTTGATCACCTCAGTCAAGTGAGTTTTCTTCATTATGTGCCTTGTTCCAACATCAGGCCTGTCAGGAGGGAAGCCTATTTGCAACATGTCTTATTTTCAGAAACGAGATATGAACCAATACTTAGATTCTTCTGGATGGGCCTGAGCCAGAGGCAATACAAAGGAACTGAGGAAAGATGTGGTGCACACATTATTTGTTTTTATTTATTTATTTTACTCTAGCTTCTCTGGATTGCTTCTGTGTTTTGCTGTCACTACTGGTATGGATCTCTTCTGAATCTGTGACTTCAAAAAGAAATATTCACCAGTAGACATATTACAGTTAAGGACCTGATACTGAAGAAATAACCACAGAGTTATCTTTCTCCTACTGCTGTGGCATAGAACTGCTTTTCTGGAAGTACCAAACAGCAGTATATCATGTTGTGTTGTATTTTGGGCAAGCTTTATCCAGTTTGCTTTAGGATCCATGAGGTGGTTGTATTTCCAAAGCAGTGGTACAGTCTGTACATGTCTTGCAACCATTTTGAAGGGTAACCAAGAGAAGAAAACACACTGTCACAGTCTGAAGTAGAGCACTACTGTGCACTTTGACTCATGGGAGGAGAAATTAAGTCTCAGCAAGGAAAGAAACTATAATAGATGTTAGGGTTTACCTGCCAGCTCACCCTATTACTCTCTGCTGTGAAGAATAGGAACATGGCAGTACTAATGATGTTATTGATGGTACGTCATGAAAAGATTGTAAGGGGAGAGGTGAAAAAAACACTATATGGATCTCTACTGAAATGGCAGTGGTGTGTGCATCTTGTAAAATGACATTCCTGCATTTGCAAGTTAAATAGGTGGGGAGTGTTTCTTTAGCTGCTCACTTTTGCTGTCACTAAAAGTCTATTTCTGAGCACTAGACATTTTCTTTGCTGCTACCCTCAAACAAGACAGAAAGGGTGCTTTTTCCTTGGAGAGCAGTTTATAGTTTCCCACATTAAAAGAATTCTTGGTAGACATCATCCTATGTGCTAATGACCACAGAAAACAGTAGACATCATTGGCAAATGCAGTATTGGTTATTTCCATATTTGCTCATAATGAAGAAGCAGAAGCAATGAGAAAAACTCAGTTAATTTATGCCCACCAATAGCTCCATACCTGTGCCAATTAATGAAAACTGCAGACAGGCTTGCCTTGCATAAGATTCCCAAAACCTATTTTATTTACTAGTGAAAGAATTTTTTTTTCATTTAAAATAAAAGGAATAATCTCTGAATCACCTGGAAGGCAAAATGCCTCCCACAAGATAATTGCCATATTTTTATTTTTTTAAATGCTGATTTTTAACTAAAATCCTGTGACCTAAAGCATAGGGAATGGGGCTCTGTCACTTAAAGCACTGGGGTACACACTTCCCCATGATCAAAGCTGAGGTAACATGTTTTCTAGATATTAGGTGAAGGCCATGGTAAAGGTACTTTTACTACACAGGACACATGCTACAGCTGTATGCCTTCTGATCTAGGCCTTTCAGCAGTTAGGCTAGAGGACAGTTTGGGTTTTTTTTCACTAGCTACTTACTTAAATATTGTCAATTAATGCTAAATGTAGCACATGAATCTCTGCACAGGGACTAAACCACTTTCATTTTCTTTTTTGGCATGTCTTTCTCTCCAAAAGAGGATAGTAAATGCAAACAAAGAGCTGGGAAGCAAAAAACCTTGAAAATTTTGTAAAGACTATGTGGAGAGACAGCAGAACAGTCTTGACTCTGGCTCTATGGCAGCCTAACTTGTACCAGTTCTGAGGCAAAACAGAAGAGAAAAGAAATGCAAACGACATAGAAACATGAGATGAATTAAGAAGACATATGGAGAACTCCATGAAAGATGGCCTCTAAATTTACTGGGAAACATGTTTCCTATTTGCTTCACACATTCAAATGTCTGTTTTGTATGCAGCAGAAACAGATTTTCTTGATATTCTGTGTGGGGTAAGTGAAATATGTATATTAATTTCTGAAACATAAGTCTGCAGTGCACGCGTGTATGTATTTTGCACATTAATTATTATAGTTATATATAATATGTATGTATTATAGTGTGTTTATTGCATAACGCTTGTATCAGGTTTGGTAAGCAAGTCAATATTTTTACCAAGTAACATAGACGGAGGCCCCCCAGATGGATCAGAAGGATTGTCTGAGAAAAGCTGCACTTTTTTACAAGGCTCAGAAGCCCAGTAAAACTTCTCTACATCCTCATGCAGCCTCCCAACAGAAAATAAAAATCTTTTATTAAATAATGTGGCCCTTTAGGGAGACATATATGACATCATCTGGATAAATGTATTTGATGAATAATATATCGTGATGCTCCACTCTGTGAGTGTCATTATGGAGCTCTGTGTGTGGGAGGTCTCCAAAACTGACAAGTTTTCTACCTTAATATTATTCTTGTAAATAAAGAGGATCTCAGACTTTCTGAGAAACAGGGAGGGATGTTTCCCTCTGAAATCACTAAGACCTTACACAAGATTTTCTCTTAAAGACCTGCAGAGATATTATTTCCTTTCAAAGCTCCTTTTCACTCATTTTTTTAAGAATCCATTCCAACTCAAGCCAATTGAGACAAAACAATGCCTGGATGAGGAGAAAATCAAGTAAAAGAATGAGTTAGTTTCATGATTCATCAAATTCCTTAATTATTTTTTTATCTCTGCTGCTTATTCTGTTAAAGTAGATTGCAGCAGTTTTCATGTTCTGTAACTATACCAACTTCAGCACAGCTTAAGAAAAAATACACCTTGTATTACTGCACATGAATAAGCGACAGGCAAAAGTCTGTATCTACACAATGTGTCTTGCGGATATGCAGGGGGCTTTGGGATGATCCTAGCACGGAGTGGAAAATTTTTGAGAGGTGGCTCCCAATGACATTAGTTGATCAGTTTTTCTTTTTCGGTTGTTGATATCTCTGAAAATCATAGGATGATGAGTTGCAAATAATATCAGATTTTAACAGGCTTAAAAAAAAAAAGAGAAGTCCTGCAACATGAAAACCCTAGAAAATAGTTTTCGTTTGTCTAAAGAAATGAAAGATCAGGGAAATTCCCTAAGGCAATCAACGTTTCAAGTTTTGTTTGCATTGGCTCAGGTTCATATTTGGAGCTCTGTATTTAACAAGCCATCCTGAGAAGGCTATATAGCCGCAGCTAATGACAATGGAAACAATTTCCCTTTGCGGTGTCTCCTGTCACAGAGCTTTGATGTCTGCTTGACACCATTACGTGTTATAAATCTGAAAACTATTGCCATCTCGATTGAAAGCTCCTACTGATGCCTGGTGGAGGCTCTCCCCAGCTTTGTCAGGCACCGCAGCCTCTTTCAGCAAGATGAGCTGCAACATTTGCAGGAGCTTGGGTTTTACTGCCTGGGATTGCTCCATGGAAACAGGTGTGAGGAGACTCTTCTCTCTGAGCTATCCCTAAATTTGTGGCATGTGGCCCCCGGGTGCTGAGGTTGGCCTTGTGGGCTCATCAGTAGTGCTCCAATTGGATTAACTTCCTGGTTTGTTGTTGCTCACTACACCTCTGATGCATAGCCTTGTCCCAGGGATGCTCTGGGCCCAGCTTGTGGTGCTTCCCAGAACCATATAGAAGTGAGTGCTGTGCACCTTCTGGACCTGTCTAAAAGAGTTTTACAAGATTTGTAGAGCTCCCTTCAGCCTTACTTCAGGCGTAAAAGGAAGACAGTTTTGCAGTAGTCAAGCTGTCAGTTCAGCTAAAACTACCAGTGACAGAGAAAGACTGAATAGTTCTGGGGTTTGATTACAATGTGCTGAGTTATGGAGTTGTACAGTAGTAGTAAACTACTTGAAATTCAACTACAATCAGCAGCAACCAGCTGACAGCTTTTTCGCAGTGTGTGCGAAATTAGTTGTAATCACTGATCTGATTTTAATAGACAAACTATCTGTGTTGAAAGGAAATAAAAAAAGACACCCACTGTTTCTTTGGGGAAGATGTCAACAAATAAAATATGCAGGAACAGTTTGTACTGAGGTTTTTTAATATCTTATAGGCTCAACAACCATAATTTAGAAAATCATAGCCTTTAGAAAAAGTACTTCGTAAGCTGATTAAGGACTTCTAGAAATGGAGAAAGTGAGGGTAGCATGTGGAAACTTGTACTGCCATTCCTGTGGCTACTCAAGGTAAGACATATAGAATGTTTTCTGAGTTCTTAGTTCTGGTGGCACTTTGGTTTTCAAGGGCAGGGAAAATATATGAAGTTAAAACTAAAGAAATAAATAATGCTTAAAAAAAAAACAAAAAACAAACAAAAAAAAAACAAATGAGAAAAAGTGCTTTTCAGCCAGAAAAAAAAAATCTGCTTCAGAGTCACTCAAGTTTGGTTGCCCCATGTCTTACTTAGTGTGAGAGTTTCTTGAATAGGCTATGTGAACCATGACATGTTATGGGGAAATTCCCACTATACACCCTGCCCACTCACCTTCTTCCGGTGGATGTGTGAGCTGGCAGGTGGGGTCTGGCAAGAGCATTTGGAAACTGAGGTACCTGTACTACAGCCCCCTGTGATACATTGCACCATCATACCCAGCCTGAACTATTTTGCCTTTTCTTGCCAAACAAATAATGATATTTGACTTGTTACTAAAAATTGTCATTTTTACTCTTTCTAGCTTTTATAACATGGCTACTGTGAAAGCCTGTTAAGTTTCTGTGAGGCTCAAAAGTCATTATTACAGATATGGTAAAAAATTCATAGGCACTGAAAAGTAACAAACCTATCCTGCTAGTATCCTATGAGTAAACAAGAGTCATGTCTGCTCTTTAAAAGAAAGAATAAGCTAATGAAAAATGACCAGGATTAGTTACGTTACTATACTTTCAAGGACCTGAGCATATTGGAAATACTTGGTTAGAAGCTAGAAAGTCCTATTCATAAAAGGCACCATTTCCAGTGGAATTTCTAACCAATTTACTATTTTTGTGCAATTTGTCCAGTGTGTTTCCTCCTCTTGTAGGCAGTTATTTTTAACTTGCATTTTTCTTGTTCTTAGTTTCTGTGACTTCAAATACGTTTCTAAATACAGTCAACAGCATTGGCCTTCTTATTCAGAAGCCAAGCAAAATCCATGAACATGTTGTTTCTGCTTGCACTAAACAGCATGGGTCAGAGGTGATGTCTACTGCAACATCAGTGAAACCAAAGTAGGTACACGTGAGATGAGCCTAAGTCTCAGAAACTCCATGGTATGGTAAAGCTCATGGCAATATTACGATAGCAGTTTATTTTCTTAGTTATCTGAAATTTCACTTTTCAGGAGGGAAGAGCAGATTCAACAAGAGAAAAGTGCCCAAAAGGTAGCTGTGGGTAATGGAGGATGTATGACCAGAATTCCTGTTGTGCTGCTGTAGTAGCAATGAAAAGATTTCAAGCCAGAGCTTGAGAGTCATGTCAAATGCCAGATCCATAAAAAAATCAGTTCCCACTGACGGTAGATACTGTATGGCCAGACTGAGAATGTGGGCCTGAATTTAGGCGAGGGATGTGGCACTGTGATGGGCTGCCTGGTGCATGCCACCAGCTATGTCCCTAAGACAGGATCCTCAGTGACTAGACCTAGTGAGCATGGGCCACCTAAGATGGCCTACAGGAAATGGTGCTGGCGACATGCTTCCTTTCCCTTGTGATCTGAGGTTAGGCTGAAGATCAAACTAAAAACTGGACCAGGCCTTTCTCAGAATAATAAGGCAAAAATGGTGAGGTTGCTCTTCCCTACTAGTACCCAGTCAGGTTCAAATCCCACCTCCTTGTGACCTGGAACAGGAAAGTGAACCTAGTTCTCCATTCTTCCGTGGAAGGATCCTAATGATTCAAGTAAATTGCAGAGCACTTGGGGTCAGGACAGTCACTGCTTCACTTCTCTGGGGGCTGTTGAACTCTGCATACCCCCTGCCCTCATCAAAGTGAAATGCTTTTCAACCTTGTACATCCAGTCTAGGCTTAAAATTTGGGTATCGTATCTTTCTTCTTCTCAGTGTTCTCAATTTAAAGCACTACACTGGAATTAAGAATTGATCCTGTCTGAAAAGTCAGCTGTGAAGTTAACATTATTAAATGGTTCTTCTAGTTCACCAGGAAGTATTGGAGGTCTGTAGGTTAACGAGCTTTTACAGTTATCTACTGTTTAATCGAATGAGCTACAATGTGTATCGCTTAGGAAGTTGCTGTCAGAGAGAGTATTAGGATATGCTTTTATATCAAAGGTATACGGAGTGCCATGTGCATGTCATATTTAATATGGTAATAAATGTACAACAGTTTATTGAATTCTCATATTCATGAAGGTGGTTAGATGGAAGGTGTGTGCTTTGTTTAATGTCCATTACCAAGTACTTCTTAAACAATCAATATTTAATATGCTGTAGTTAAAGTATATATTTAAATTGAATGGTTCTTTGGACAATAAAACTCTGTCTCTGGTTTGAGGGGGTGCAACAGTCATGGCAATGGTGAGGAAGACCTTGGGCAGAGCAGCTGTGACATCTCCCCAGCTCTCACCCATAGGCCTCTACCTGTGGCCTCTTCCAAAACAGGAGACGGTCACCATCCAGAGATGATGGGTTAACCCCAGTCCTGCTGAAGCTGGTGGGTATTATTTCACTTAACCTTTGGGTGGCTCTGAGGTCTAGGGCCAGCTCTACATAAAAATGAGTGACTCCAACTCTATTATTTCTTTTTTTAATTTCACATCATTGCTTTGCTCACTGACTGCCTAGTTCAGTCCCAGAAAAAAGTCCTGAGGACCCTTCTCACCAGCTTGCATTGCTTCAAGGAGAGAGCAGACTATTTGCAGCAAAATGCCTACTCACTTTTCAAAAACATACTCAGGTTTTTCAACACTGATGGTCAGTCAAAACAGGGAGTAGCAGAGGAACATGCAGGCCGCAGTGCACAATGTCACATATGGAATATTACTTAAACTACTCACGTGATCACAGGAATACCCTGAACCTTGCTGGTTTGATTTGTTACAGAGCTAATCCAGCCAGGAAACAGAAATAATGCCATATGATGTGGGTAAATAACTGACCACAGCACAGCTGAAAAGATAATTCTGCAGCTGAACGCATTAACTTAAATCTCACAGTATTACCAAAAGCAGAGAGGAAAGAAAACAAAGCCAGAAACTCAGTCAAACTGAAATTAGCTGTTGAATTTAGAAGAAAATAAGTAAATTTTTTTCAGCTATTTATTCATCACTAGTCAGAAGTTATTTCACAACTTCAGTGATAAAAGTGGCACCCAAATCATGATATTTAAACTAGTCGCAGGACACAGATGACTCAGCTGCAGTCCAAAGAGCTTCTCATTTCTGTCAGGCCAAAGCCAATAACATTTGCACAGTCTTTCTCATGTGAGAGATGTTGAGATACACCAAACTGACTTAACTGCGGACAATTCTCTGAAAGTCAACTCAGATCTCAGCAGCAATCTGATGAGCAATACTGTTGTTAAGACAGTAATCAGGAATAAAATGGAAAACTTTATTAAGACACATTTTAACTTGGACACTCCTCTTGGCCCCATCTCAGACGTATGTCAAATATGAATGCAGGAAAGATACATGGAGCGCATTATGGAGGAGCATCCATAAAGAAACTAAATAAACTCTAATTTGGGGAGGTGGCAGAAGGAAAGGTGTAATTGAAAGGTGGTGTGTAGTTAAAGCAGGAAGGAGTGACTGGAAGAGGAACTTGCCATCACGTGAAAGCCAGAGGGCAGCCTCCAAGACAGTCAGGCACAGGTGTGGAATATGCCAGAACAAGGACTTTTCCCCCATGGCAGTTTTCCCACATTTTTCTAAGCTGCAGAAGTTTCTGCCATCAGATATTGTGGAAGCCAAAGTCTAAATGGGAAAAAAGGGCCATTAGGGACTATGAAACACATCAGAGAAAACACAGCCTCCAACTCAGGACCTCCCTAAAGCTCCGATGGCCAGAGCTGCAGATGAGGGGGAAGATGCAAGAAGACGTATCCTTGCACGCTCACGACATTTCTTGCTTATTTTCCGTAGGTGTCCACTACTTACCATTGTTAAAAGCAATGAAAGGGCATCAGCTCTGACCCACTATTGACTATCCTTTAGTTCTTAGGAAAGGCTCAAGGAGAAAAAAGCTTTTACTCTGAGATGCCTTACTACACCTCAAGACAGAGAAGCTTAGTGCTAGACCCTGGTCATCCAGACACTTGCACACAAGCGACTTCACATGTATAAGTAGGCCCATTAAAAGCCCTGGGACTACTCAAGTGCATAAAATTAGGCATGTACAGAAATGCTTCCAGGTGCAGGGACTTAAAATGCACTGTCTGTGGTCCCAGCTCTGCAAAGCCTGCCCCCCCCCCCCCACCCCCCGGAAGAACTTTGGTGTGTTTGGCTGAGCAGGCACAGACTTGCAGCAGAGCTAAACCAGTGATTTTTACAAACATGTAAAGCACAAAGCATAAAATCACTAAATACTTGTTTAAACTCTGATTAAAGAAATCAGTAACAGCGCGGTGCATAGCTTGCGCACTGCAGTTGCAGGTTTATGAACTCCACAGACATGATGAGAGAAGAGTCAAAATTGCTCTAATAAAACCATTTATTTCTGATCTTTCCTTTCACCAGGCTCACTAATTGGACAGAAATTACGTTATTTGTGGGCATCAATTTATCATAGTCATTATTGTATGCAGCTATGGTTTTACTTCTTAAAATCTCTTCCAGAGCAATAGGATTAGGTGAGACTGTCATTAGAGTATTCTGATAAATAACAAGAAAAACCTTAAAAACTCGCTGACTGCGGAACAGAGACACTTTAAACAGAATGTAGTGTTTAGCCCCAGGCCTTGGCAACAATTGAAACAAAATGTTTTGAAACAAAGCAAATTGGCATTTTGCTGACTTTTAATGTACTGTCTTTCCAAGCAAGACACCTGGTTCAACTACACAAAACATCTATTCAGAATTATAGTCTGAGCTTTTGTTATGCAAAAGGTAAATGAGGGCAACATGAACTCTGTGAGAGAGTCAGGTTTGAGTTTTTTTTTCTTTTTCCCTAGGGTAATCTGTCAAGAATATACTGGTTACTGACAGGAAACCAGGAGCCCTTTGAGGATGTGTTGGTTTCTTTTTTGGCGGGTGGGGGGAGACAGTCCAGTGGAAAAAAAAGATATAAAATGCAGTAAAACCCATGAACTACATAAACAGAAAGAAATGTCCCCAGGTTTGAATATCAGGTTTTATAAAAATGGCACATGTGCGTGTGCACATGTGCACATATGCAGGGGCATACCAGTATATAAGAATGGGGGATTGTGTCTGTAAGGGGCTAGAAAGGTGCATGTAACAGCGTTGCTCATGTGCTGCCTTAGGTTTCATGCTCTCAAAGGAATTTTATGATACCCCTGCCAATGGTGCAGGAGTCATTTGTGTGTTTTCTTGAACACTTGCTGTCTTGGGATTTTAATATATTCAGGCCATTCAAGTCTGATCAATTATCGAGTTTATTAACCATATGGTTAATAAATAATTAACTATATGGACCAAAGTCCAGACTAATGGAGACTGCTACCCCAGCTTTGGTATTTAAACTTATGGGAGGGTATAGAATCAATAAAATCCTTGCCTGCTCATTCAGATCACTTCTTTCATCTTGGATTTCATTTGACTGGCAAAATATATCATATTTCATTATTAAATGCTGGTCACGCTGATCAGAAACCCAAAGAGCTTGACCAGTTTGTCCACTCACTCCTCAGGCTCCTCAAGCTTTCAGGCAACAGCAAAGTTTGTCACATAAAGCAGGGTGATCTGCCAGACAAAGTACCAACTTTACAACAACAAAAACAGCCCTGCATATGCTCATCAAGCCTCACACCTCCAAACAAAGTGCACAAAATGCCCTGCATAGCTCATGCAGCCCTTGTTCAAGCTTTTGGGTAGGGGCAACAGTTGGATGCGTATGCTGTGCTTAACTGCAGTGAGCTGATCAACGCTGCACATGGAGTTCCCTTTGAAGTTCACAGGTAGAGCATCTCATTGACTAACAGCTAGAACAGAGTTGCTTGGGAATGTTTGAACAAAAAGTATTTTGTCAGAGCTGCAGATTAAAAACTTCTCAAGAAAGACCTGCCTTTCATTCCTCTCCCCGAAAAAAGCTATTAAAAAAATAGGAGTCATCTAAATGTTCCCCTTTGTTCTTTCAAAGGGGAGGGGAGGTTGTCTTTAAAAGTGCTTTTCATTTTGTAATACAAATAAACAATGTTTTTAAAAAGTTGAAGTAAAAATTAAAAAATATTTGAAAGTCATTAGATGAATCCTGGTTTTGTTTGGTTTGTTGTTGTTGGGTGGTTTGGTTTTTTTCATTTCAGAAAGATACTTGGTATTTTAACTATTTGTCCTGACATCAATGGTTTTATTTTTTTTACTGATTGAAGATAATAAGGTATCAAAATCTCGAAAATTTACCATAGGATAGAAAAAAATGTATCCTACTCATCTCTACGAGAAATCACAACATGAAAACATAATCCTGACTTTCTGCCTGAACATGTTTTTTTGGGGGATGGTGAGCATGAAGGAGGTAAGTACTACTGTCAGGGGATGGTTCAGGAAAATCAGATCTGTGCTGGAGCATATGGGTGGCAGATAAACCAGGCTGCAGAACGATGGGTCATGGGTGTTCCGCGAGATGATTCCCTGGAATAAAAGAAGTTTTACTGTAATAGTGTACGACACTTTGCTACACCCTTAAGAGACAGTTATTTTTTGAGGCAGAAAAAACAGTTTCATTTGCTGCTGGACGCCTGTAATAGTATTTAACTACAATTATGATGGTATTGCAAAGTGCTCCCATGGCGAGGTAGGATTGCTGCCTTTCCACTTAGGTGGAAGAAAGGTATTGGAATAGGATGGGTAGCCCAGGTGTCAAAATAGGGGCTCCAGCCCCAGCCCTCCCTGCCTCAGTTCCTGCCTGTGCTGGCATTTATCCTCTCACCCCTCTCTTCCCAAAGCTCCTCCAGCTCCATGCCTGCCTGAGGCTTCCCAAGCATCTTTCTGCATCTATTGCCCTAACCTCCAGTCTTGCACATGAAAAGTCCCTAAACTGTCCCAGCAGACCCTCCAACCCATGCATCTTCCTTGCTTCAGAGTCACCAAAACCTCCCTTCCCACCAGCACCTCCACACTCCTGCCCCATGGCCTTTGCCTCTTTCCCTCTCATTGCTCCCAGACTCTCTTCCCTCAGCTCCCCGTGCCCACTTTCTGCACAGAAACCCATCTCCCAGGCTCCAAACTTTCCCCATCCCTGAAGTCTCTCCTGTCTCCCATCTGCCCTCAAATGCAGCAGATGATTAAAATTAGTGTAATTAATCCCATTCTCTCTGTGCTAACGGAGACAAGTGCAGGCACTAAATCATGCCCCTGCCCCTTGATGTAATGCTCACTTTTGGCCCCCAGCCTACACTCATTTCCACTGGAGGGCTTTTCTCTTTTTGGCCCTTTTCCTCTTCCCAGAGTCCCACCAGAGACCCTTGGGACTTCTGGCATGCACAGAGTTTGGCTCTATCCTATGGGCCACAAGCTGCCCCAAGGGTTGCCTTGGCTGGCCAAACCTGCCTCCTCGCTTCCTCATGGAGCCGCCTGGGCTCCTGGCAGAGATTTCCAAAATCCAGACAGGAGCTGCATCTTAAACTCCACCTAGATCGAGCCTGGAGGGAAAGAAAAAGCGGACATGTCTGGGAAAAAGGAGCTTTATGGTAATTCTGCAGCAGGCAACCAGACTTTTAGGATGGGAGCCAATTTTCTAGAGGCTTGAAAGGGGACGTGGAGCCCAATATCCATGGGCAACAGCAAGTGTGAACATAGCAAGAAGAGGGTGAGACTAGTCCTAATCTGCCTGGTCAGATTAGAACTAGTCTCACACCAGATGGATGCTCTCCAGAACAACAAATTATAACATATTCTTCACTCTGACTTGTGACCTAGGGCTGGCAGTGGCCATAACCATAACATTTTATTCTATTCTATAACTGGAGGGGTGAGGGGTTCCTTAGGGAATGTGTGGAAAAAGGCAGCACTTCTTCTGAGCACCCTGGTGGCAGGGGTGGCTGGCTGGGGTAGGTGGCCTCAGTGGCCGCGGGACTGCTTCCCATGGGAGTGCTTCTCTCTCGGTTTTGGTGATTTGTCAGCTCCAGCACTGCGTGGGCATCAGATCCACAAGTTCCAACTTCAGCATTTCATAGACCTGACAAGAATACCATGAAGGCGTATGTGCAGAAGACAGGAGAAAATGAAACAAAAAAAAGAGGGGAGACTCAAATGTTCCAAACACTAACAAGCAGAAGTAAGAAATGCTGCTACCCTCACCCAAAGCTGAGCAAATATGCACAGAGCCGTGAAATGGAGCTGTCACTGTGTGAACAAGGAGGGTCACACAATGGCCAAAGAAGGGGACACCAGAGAGCCATGACCATGGAGCCCTCTTCTCAGGTGCCTGGCAGGGCCATGTCCCTGTTGGGAGGGATGAGAATGGGCTGCCTGCATGACTCTGGCAAACCATCTCAGACCCTTGGGCTCAGTTTATTGTTTGGTAAAATGAAGGTGATAATATCTGCCTCACAGGGGAGTTGTGAGGCTTATTAACATTTTGTCTAGTGCTTTGAGATCCACCAAGTGAAAGTCCTTTATGACTATTTTATTGTTATTGTATGAAGATCAAAGTAAGAGCTCTAATCTAATGCCATCCCTTTTATGTTTATACCACCCACTTGTATCTAGAAGTCAGCCTGACTGCAGAGTCTCTCTTCAGCCTCTTGGTCTTTAGAGGCTGCTAGTGTTTGTTTGTCAGTGAGGTTGTCCAGGGTAACTGGCTGCTAGTCAGTCATAGTCTGAACCTTGTAAAAGAATGAGGGCAGACACAAAATTGCATCATTATTTAGCAGGGCTGGAAGTAAACCATTGAGCTAGTATTTTCTCTGGTTATGTGCTATGTTAAGTAGATAGGTGTGGCAGAGCCAAAAATGTGCAGTACCAAGGCAGTGCTCTATTTGAAATAATTTTAAATATACTGGTGTTCAACCTTTGGTCCTTTTATTATGCATGGGTGGTGTTCTTATAAGTACATATATATATATATATATATATATATAGTATACATCTGTGTTTTTAAGCTGCAGAAGTCTGTAAATCATAGAACACAAAACAGCATATGGGTAATTCATGGATTTTCCTTACCCTGTTTGAAGGAGCTAGTGTCAGAGTGCTATTTAATCCTACAAGATATCTTTTTTTTTTCCTGTAAGGGAAAGCTGCTACTGGGAATCTCAATTTATTAAGTGTATGTACTTGTTTCTTCTTGGACATCAATTTTACAAAGTGTCTTAATGTGTGAACTGTACACAAAGGGTTCAAGACACTGAAGGGTGACAGTAAGTGCTCTGTTGACAGGAGTCTGTGTGGTCCAATTATTACTAGGTGGAATAAAAAAAACCTAAAGCAAAAGCAAAAAAAAATACATGCAACTTCATGTCCAAACCTGAACGAAAGGAGGAAAAACATGAGCTCTGTAGAAGAAGACATACTCCGATTCTTGGAAGAAGACCAAACCCCATGGCAGATATGTTTATTTTAATACTTTTATTGTGTTATATATTACTCTAAAACCTGTTCATTTGAAGTTCAGTACCAGAGGGTACAGGTCCCACAAGCAACCTAATTCTCCACTTGTGCAGTGATTCACACCTGCCTGGGTATGTAATGTAGTGCTGCCTGGGTAATAGAGTTTTCTGTTTAGTGACTGAACTGAAAAGGGGGAACAAAAACGATTTAAGAAAATAAATTGTCCCACAGTGAAATATCTAAATTCTTGGCAAATCAAAGATTTGTGTGTTTTACTTTGGATCGCTCTCAAAAGATTCTTTGGAGCCAAAACTAAAAGTTTGGGGTGGAGGGGATGTCTTGTTTCAGGTTGCTTGCACTTTGTAGTAAGAAACAAAGGAAAACCAAAATGTTAAAACAACAACAGAATGATCTTCTTTAAACGAACAAGTAATTGAGATAAAAAATTATGAGTTTCACTTCAGAAGTGCTGAAACAATGCATTTTTATGCTCTGGAAATGTCTCTCTTGCTGTTTTTTACCTCACCTAAAACTGATCATTGAATTCAGCTCAAATGTGTGAAGTTTCTGACTGCCCAAACATGTGGTTTTGACTCATTTTGATTTGACAAAGCAAGTAAAAGCATGTTTTTAAGTACTTTTTATAAATAGAGAACTCAGATAACTCCCAACCATGGGATTTATCATCGAGCAACTCCACAGCCTCATCTATCAGCAAACCAAGGCCCTACTTCATGAAAAAAATGAAAATATGCATATCTCCTGGTGGCAATAAATGAGATTCTGAGGAATGTAGGCATGTCCTTTGAAAATATGCAGGCAACCAAACCCCATGTTTTCCATTAAAAGAGTAAGGGGTAGGAATTTGTTAAAATTCTTTGTGCAGTTCAAATAAAAAGGTGCGCAGCAGATGAACATCTGTGACAACAGGGGCACTTCAAAGAGGCACCAGTGCTAAGCAGGTGTGAAATGGGATGTAATTGCAGAGGGATTTTGCAGTATGGGTTGTTACATTACATTCCGTGCCCCTGTCATCATAGTATAGTTATCTATACATACTGTATAGATATGTATGTATAGTTATCTATGTATATATAGATATATACACATATATACACATATATCTATGTATCTATGTGTATCTGTAGATATCTATGTATAGTTATCTATACATACAAGTAAGTATATCTACATACACAATCCATTCAAGTGTCAGTACCCCTTTTTAACCATTCAAAATGTCCTTCTACTTCAAGAAGACCCAAACCTACATCACAGTCAGCCCTAAGCCCTTGACCTTAAAGGATTCCATTGGGTACATTTTTGAACTAGCATTCAAGTCTTTCACTAATAACCTTAGCAACTCATAGGCTTTATTTGGTTTTCTACCATCAGATTTTCCAAAGTCCTCGGTGTTTGCCTACCTCTCACCTCCCAACAAGGCCTTCCCCTGACTTCAAAGGCACGAGAGACAGGCCAACACAAATTGCCCTCCAAAATCCCACCCTCATCTGTTTGGCTGCTTTCCCCACCCGTTCTGAGCATTGCCTGTTACCCTGAGCAGCAGCATATGCCAGCTGCAGGTAGCACAGTCCTGACTTGTACAGTAAATGAGGAAAAACATGCACTGATGCCCTAATGTGTGTACAGCATTTCAGCAAGTTGTTGTTAGAATGACAGTAATTTTTGAAGATGATTGTGGCATTACCTCACAGAAACAACTCCGCTCCAGGGTGGGTGGCACTGCTGCATTGTAGGTGAGAAATTCCCTTTTTTTGGCTCTTCCCAAAGTAAGCAATCTAACAGATTTGTCAGCAGACAGTGTCCTGGGACTGCGTTATCTGTGACAGTAACGCAAACTCATTTTTACTGCAGTTCAGCAATGTGGCTTGATTCTTTTTTTTTCCCCAGGGTGGCCTTTTCATGTGCTAAAAATGCTTCATCATGGTAAAACACAAAGCGGGACCTTCCTTAAAATCCCACCCCCTCTCCTGGGGTGTTTGCCTCATCCAGCTCTTTGGAGGTTGGTGTGACTCATGTAGACTACATCAACATACTTCATCTCTCCCCCTTTCCTCCCCTTCATTTTCAGTGCTTGAAGAGAAAAAAAAAATGTTTATGAAACAGTGCAGGGTGACAGCAGGGTGAAAGAGAACTTGTAGAAAGCTGGCGCTGCCCTGTCATTTCCTATCCCAGGGGCAGGGATGAATGCCCAGCATTAACGCACCCTCCAAACCAGGACCAAAGCATTGCCCAAGACAGTAGCCAGTATCCACCAAAACCTATCTGTAAAACAGGCAGGCACCAGCCTGGGAACATTTGGGCTGAACTTTGCCCATGCTCCTGCTCTCTGAAGTCCCCGCTGTGGTGCCCTCCTGCAGTTTGCGCTCCCAGGCTGACAGCCAGCGCTGCTACAGCAGACATGAAAAGCCAGCAGTGCCTTCCTCGCTAAGGCATTTTATCCTGTGTCTGCTTGCTGCCACATGCCCGGAGTAGCTTTTGTGAGAAGAGACTTTGTAAGCTAGTAGGAGGGACATGAAGGAACCTGTGTCCTCTCCAAACATGTGTACCTAATCATAGAGACATAACTATAGAGACACTCTTCCTCACCTCCTTCTCTCTTTCCAGACCTTCTTTACTTCTGATTGATAAGAAAAAATTATCCATGATGAAAGAGCTTTATGGAAAATCAGCCCTGACTGCCAAACAAAATCCTGTCTGCACTCCTATTCAGTGGCAATCCATCCTTGCACTTAGGCTGTCCTGCAGCTACCAGCTGCACTCCTCTTCCTCCAAACAGCCTTGTGCATACACAAGCAGGATTTTGGGCGGCTTTGACCCAGTTTTAAGATTTACAGAATCTCTGCAGCTCCTGAAAGTAATTTTACAGAAAATCTTAATTTAGGTTCCAAAGAAATAATCTCATGATGATATTAATTTGCTACACCCAGTGCTATTGAGAAAGGTTTGTCTTTGTGTTTGTTAACAGCCTGTCACAACAGTGACTATGTTGCAGCATCGATCTCTGCAGTCCCTTCCGTTTGCTTGCCAGTAGCTGATAGAAGTCCCCTATGTACCTTGTATTGTTTGGCTCTTCCCACCACTCCAAGCTGATAAATCCTGCTCACTTGAAGATCAGGCTGTCCAAGGGAAGGTCTCTGTGTTTGTACACTGTGTGCCTTTGTACCTCTGAAAATCTCTTCCACCACAGCAGTGATTTTCTTCATGATGCACAAATTACTTTGCAAAACCAAACCAAAACAAACAAAAAAAAACCCATGCTGATTTTCTTCCCTTCATTCCACCAGACTCAGCTGATTTGTGCTTCCCTCCCCTTGCCAGGGGCAGATAACCAGTATACCAGTGGTCTCTGGTTCTCCAGGTTGTACCTTGTGCCACTGGTGCGGCTCAGCAGTATCAGTGGAATTATGCTGTCCCTGCAACTGGCCTGATCTGGTGATTCTCCAAGGCCCAGTACACACGAGTTGATTTTGAAAGGCCAGGTTCTCAACAGAGGGAAATAGAAGCAAATCTGCAGTTGCTAATCACAGCTAAACTAGTGCTATTAATTAGTTGAAGTTCACACCATGTATCTATTGGGATTGTCAGCTCCTCTCATTGAGAGGCAGTGAAGACTCCTGCCCAGCACCTTCTGTGGAGATGCTCTGGATTTGGGTTATTGGTGGGTTGCAGGACCTCAAATCTGTTCTGACTGAACCACAAGGAGCATTCATAAAGTACGTACAGGAAAAGTGGGGTTTCTTTGCTTTGTACAGTTAGACAAGTTATCACTTTATTTTCCATTAACTTCACTAGTATAAGCTAGATTTACATTAGTTGAAATACATGTCAGAAGAATGTGGAATTATAATTCTACACCAAATTAAGCAAAGAGAGCAATGGGTAAATTGTAATAATAAATATATTACAAGAGGGACTATTCATCAAGGACTGTAGCGGTAGGACAAGGTGTAATGGGTTTAAACTTAAAAAGGGGAGATTTAGGTTAGATATAAGGAAGAAGTTCTTTACTGTGAGGGTGGTGAGGCACTGGCACAGGTTGCTCAGAGAAGCTGTGACTGCCTCATCTCTGGCAGTGTTCAAGGCCAGGTTGGATGAGGCTTTGAGCAACCTGGTCTAGTGAGAGGTGTCCCTGCCCATGGCAGGGGGTTGGAACTGGATGATCTTAAGGTCCTTTCCAACCCAAACCATTCTATGATTCTATGATAATAGATAAGGAAATAGAACTGAAACCTGAGATTTAATCCCAGGCCCACAGCCCCATAACTTTCCTCACCCTAGTTTTACTCCACTCAGCTTTACAGTAATGGAAGAGCTGAAATGCAAAGATAAGAGTTAAATCCTGACGTTGCAGTAAATGGTCTCCCCCCCATTCCTTCCTGCATTGCTCTCTCTGTCATTCCTCAAGCATCATGCTGATATTTTGCAGTGCCACTGCTATTTGACTACATGACCCATTTATCACCTTTACATTTCAGCATGCTCATTTTTCTTAATTTAACCAATGAATGAAGTAGCCCTAAATCACAAAATGGAAATGAGGGAAAGTGCTTAACTGGATCTAAGAAAACTGCTGGCTAGACTCCTCCCTGGGAAAGCAAAGTAAATTCCTTTATTTTCAGCTTCAAGTTTATCGCATACTTTCTCAGACTGAGAAAACCTCCCTTACTAGGTTTACAGTTTCCACATTGCACAACACTTTGCTCTGACTCATCTGTACAAATCAGTCATTTTTTGATCAAGTTCCCATTTTTGCAGATTAGGTTCCAGGGAAGAAACTTTTGAGTTCTAGAAATAGTCATCCCAGACTTCTTCTAATCTATTAATCCCCACAGATGGTCAGCTAGAGGCAGTGCTCCTGCCTGCAGGAGACATGTTTGGCACGTTCACACTTTGAGTTTCTCTGCATAAAGTCTTCTCTCCGTTCCCACCAAGCCCTGCAATGGTGTATTTCCCCAGAGTTGTGTAAGGACCCACCACTGTCTGCCTTGCACCCACCTCCTGTCAAACCCACCTGGGGGCTCCTAGTTCCTGTATGCTCAACATCATTGGTCTCTGCTACAATAAAGGGTCCTAAACTAACCACTCATTCTTAACATAGAAGCTGTTTGATGGCCTTCTATGTATCCTTTCTTGTCCCACTATGTTCTTTTTGAAAGGGGCATATGGCCTTTTTGAAGGGAGCAGCAGGTCTGGCTGCACACAGTATTCAAGACAAGGACACAGCAGGGTTTTATACCTGGTAGTAGTGACAATGGTTCCTTTTTTCCTTTCCCTGGGGGCAGAGCTGATACATCCATAGCATTCTAGCCCCAGGACTCCATTCCTGGATGATCACAGCTGACTCAGAGCCCAGTGCTGCATAGTTATTAAAGTTATGATCTTTTTTTTACCCAGGGTGACATCATTTTAAAATGTTGAAATTCATCTGCCATTCTTATCTTCAGCTTAATTTCCTTCTGCAAAGTATGAATGAGTTTCTATGTCTTAGGATGCAACAGTGTTCACTGTGATGCTCATAAACAACTTTAGAAATGTGCTGGTAGTAATGAATTTGTAGTATTATAATTAATCCCTTCTATTGCCTAACATCAAATGAGAAGAAGTATACTACTTTCAAAGCCGGAATTAGAAGAAACCTCACCAATGACCATTTGAGAACTGTGGAAGAAAAGCAAATAATTAAAAGCAATTGATGCCATCCCAGCTCTCTGCCTGTGAGCAAAGCAAATCATCCACAGCCCACCATTTTCTTCTGCTTTGAAAATGTGTGCACAGGGAAAAAAATGACTCCAGAATTCTCAGGCTCATTAGACCATGTTGAAAAAAGGGTATAATTGCATTAATACTTTTAAATTATTTTTTTCGCAACTTTCTCTTTCATGTGATTTTTATTTTAATTTACATTTTAAAAATCATATTTCAAATTTTGGAATCTTTCTGTTAACTGTGTATCCAACAAGGGGAAAAATAATAATGCATTTTAAATTGGAAGTGACGGTATTTTCCTCTATAGAAAATTGCTATTAGTTACATCAAAACTACCTGTTAAAAGATTCTCAACCTACTCAAAAGAGGCATCATGGAATGAAGGTGCTGAAGAATTGAAAGCAATTTAGAGCAGTGATGAGCAAAAATAGGCCAAAGTCATTGCTCACAAATTGTGTATGTGATGATGGATGGGGTAAAGATCAAGGTGAAGAGTTTTTCAAATCAAAATATCAGAGATTCCTCAGCAGAAGGACAACGTTCAGTGAGTGAGGAAATTGGAGCTCCCTTTTGCTAAGGGAAATGGAGAAGATGCATGAAAATAATCAACTGCAAAAGTATTTCATGGTCTATCTTTTACTTGGAGATAAATGAGGGATATTATCTTTTTCTCCCAAAGATGTATGTGTCACCAAGAAACTGGTTCCAGTGCTATTATTACAAAATGAAAGATAAATAGCAGTTAAAAGAGATGAACATGCCACTTACAAATATCAAGGCTTTCGAAGCCTGCACAAATATTTTCCTTGAAAAAGAAGAAAAACTGAGCAGAACATTTACCTTCAAACCAAAGAAGCAAATCTGCTTTTGAAATCTTACTTTGCTGGGTTCAGCCCTGCTCCTAAAGCACAGTGAGCAGGATGGGGAGCCAGGCCAGGCACACGCCAAATTCAGGTTTTTACCAGCTTGTTCCTATCACTACATACCCTTGTAAAAAGTCCTTCTCCACTCTCTTGTAGGCCACCTTTAGTTCCTGGGAGGCTGCTATATGGTCTCCTTCTGTTCCTTAGATGTTCTCAAACCTGATCTGCTCCTATAGTAGGTGATTCTTCATTCTCCCAGTCCCTGCCTTTGCCTTCTGCGACTTGGTCAGTGTGGCTGGAGCACTTACCAGTGAAGACCAAGCCAAAAACTGTTGTTGAGTACCTCAGCCTTCTCCATGTCTCAAGTAACCAGTTCTCCCATTTTCTTCTGGAGAGGGCCCACTTTTTCCTTAGTCGTTCTTTTATCACTGACGTACCTGCAGAAGCTTTCCTTGTTGCCCTTGACATCCAAGGCCAGATTTAATTCTGTCAGGGCTTAAGCTTTCCTAACCTGATCTTTGGCTGGTTGCTTGGATAATTTCTCTGTGGAATACCTGTCCTTGCTTCCAGCCTGGCTTCCATTTTGTGTTTGAGTCTCAGAGGGAAAAGCAGAGCAGTACCATGGACACAACATGAGAGGCAGAGCTGGGGACAGAGCTGCCCAGCAAGGGGAGTGATGGCTGGTGGTAAAGGCTGGTGTGATAAGGGAGGTACATCAAGAAACCTCAAAGTACAACTGTGTGTTGAGGCTGGCTGAAGGGAAAAGGGCTTGAGACAGAAGAGGAGGAGATGTGTCTACAAGTGCTCCTGCCTGGACCTACACACGTGATACATATTTATAAAAGCCTTGGCAGCATTTCTGGATGAACATACCAAGTCTACCTCTCTTTTCTCATGTCCAAATTCAGTTTTCTTTGCTGAGTTTGGTTGGCTGTTTTGGGTTTTGTTGTTTTGGTTTTTTTTGACTGGGGCACTGAATCTCCAAGGGGTGCTAACTTACAGTTACTGCTGAAAATCTTGAAGGGAGAACAAAAGCATCCTAACTCATCCCGGGACTGATGCACAATGGCCAGAGAAGCATCACTTGGTCACAAGAAGGGAGGGAAAGCCAATGGGCCAGCTGTGGGCAACCGCAGAAAGATGGGAACAGCGGTTTGAGCGAGCAAGTAATGGCATGCGCAACAACCGGTGATTAAACGTGGCTGAACCAAACAGTCAGGGCCAGATTCCTGCCTTTCTTTGCTACAGTCAGCAAAGTTCAGCTGGGTTTCTCAGTTTCAGCTGAGAAATCAAGTTCGGTGTCGTCCAGTTTTAACCACCCCGAGTGCCTGCAGCGCGCACACGAGGTTGAACAACATTTACCGTAACTCATGTATTCTGTGTCTCTGAACTTGGCTCCCCCCACAGGAAACAGCTTGGAGCAGGTGGTCAGCGGAGCCTGCGGATCATGGCTGGCTCCGCACGGGGTACTTGTGGGTTACTGACTCACTGCCGAGTTATGAGCCCAAACAAAAGGCTTTCAGATAAACCCAAAATCAAGGAACTGGAGTTGACAGGGTGAAGGAAATGGTGATCCCATGCAAGCAAGGGATAAGGAATTGGTAAAGAGCAAATTAAACCAAGGGGCTGTTTTGCTGGGGTTTGCATCTCCTACTTGCCGGAGCACCTGAAGGAGAAATCATGGGAGTGTGACAAGAAATGGCAGGTGAGGGAAAAGCTGTTTTTTGATGTGTCATGCTGCTTCAAGCCTTCTAGTGAAAACCCCAAACTTGTATTCTGGAGGATATTTGAACCATTCCATTGGGCTGAAACTGTTTGCTTGAACATATTAAAAACATTGAAATTCTTACCAAATAATTGTTCCTAGATTAAAGTTTTGTGAATACTGCCAGAAATTATTCCAAATGCCAATATTAATTATTTTTTTTTCACTGTCACTTTTTGGAGCTAAAAAGCTCACAACTGTGGCAGAAAATCCTACCAAACTGGAAAAAGTTTGCTACTTATTTATCAGCCATGTCACATGCTGAATTTTTATGTGAGTTTGGCTTTCAAAGTACTTAATATTATTAAAATAGATGCTTCCATTTCAGACACTGTTAAAAAAACAAAGACATGAGGGCAAAGGAGAAGAAGTCAGCTTTAGACGACAATACATCTTTAACCCCTCGTATGCTCTTTTTCTTCTGTGAATGCTGTGCAGTGGGTGATTACAGGCAGTTCACTGTGCAGTGACAAGAATGGTTCTGCCCAGTGAACTGAACATTTCATGTTCCCCTCCAGGTCTATAAAACCTACTGTATGATGGGGCTTTGAGCAACCTGGTCTAGTGGAAGGTGTCCCTTCGCATGGCAGCAGGGTTGGAACTATTTGGTCTTTAAGGGCCCTTCCAACTCAAAGTATCCTGTGATTATATGATTCCATGGAAGAATTTGGTGGTTTATCAGACATCAGACATGTCCTCTTAGGCTGGTTCACAACCCTCTGGAGATCTGGAGAAAGATCAAGCGAAAGGCTTTTGAGGAGCAGAGGCAGAGGGGGAGGTGAACACAGCAACGGTATGCATTTATTCACTACTATTTCTCCCAGGCATTTCTGTGGCAAGGGCTGTTTCTTTAGGGGACATTCTGTTTTCTTGCCTGACTGCAAGGTATGTCATCATCCTAGAAGTCCCCCACTGAAGGAGCCAAGGGGGCATGTTCAGCTCTGGCCCTTGAACAGCAGTGACATGAATTTACTCTTTGCTTTATTAGAAGGTCTCCTTCCTCTCACCATCCCTCCTGCTGCTCTCTCAACAACATTTGTTTTGTGGCTTCCCATTTGTTTGGTGCATAAACCCCTGCACCAACAGTGCTTTTAATATTCATTGAAAAAGAGGAAAAATCAGTCCCATTTCCTAAAAGAGGAGTTTTCCTTCAGAGAGCACAGCTCGCACCATGGGTTAGCATGCTGTAAACTAGGTCTGTCTAGATGACTCACAGCGGTTGCCAGCAGACATACCTGTACAAACACACACCCTGAAGTATTATAAATTAGTCTAGCTGCCTAATGCACTCACTGAGTGCCTAATACTGCTGGTAAAATATGTGCTGGCTTTGCTACATGGGAGGATGTTGTAAAGTCTGATCTAAAGCCAGTTTAACTCAGTGAGCTTTAGATCTGGGTTTAGATGGTGAGAAATGCCCCAAAATAGCTCTCTTTCAGCAGAAGACATCAAAATGCAGCTATTTTCATGCTTCAAGTGGAGGTTTAAACACCTGGCAATATCAGGGTCTATATGGTTAGATAACGACACTGAGAGCCAGGTCCCTCCTTCTCAGATTCCCCAATTTTGTGTTATAATCTTGGGCCAGAGTATTGTACCATAAACCTCTGCCAGTGTAGCAACACGGTTTGGAATTGTGAGCTTGCGTATGCATTTCTGTACCAGTATAATGTGTGAACTGAGCTATACCACAAAACCAATTGCATCTATAGTAGGAGCTGTTCCTCCCCTCTACTGTAAAGTTTCTGTGGCAGGTCAGGACCGCAGAATAGTTTATTAAAATGAAATATGTAGGAAGCCAAGTGCGCATCTGTACTGGGGAACCCTCTCTGCCCTGTGCTATGAGGTTGAGAGAAAAAAAATAGAGGTCTTTCCCTTTTGTAAAGAGTGGTACATTTCCAAATATAAGTATTATGTCATTCAGCTTCCTTCAGCTGGGCAATGCGTTTCAAGTCACAAAGACATAATGCAGTTCTGTAGAAATCTCTTCTCTGATTTATTCGTGCATGCTACAACAGGAAAATTTCAAATGCTTTTTCTAAGCTCCTCAATCTCAAATTGTAAAATAAAATACCCATTCAAGCAGAACTTTCCAAGAACATTTCACATGACAGGTCTTCAGGAAAATGTCTACTACTCGGAAGCATGAGTGCATCAGGAATTCAGCGGTCTTTTGCATCTTATTAGAAATTGAACTGTTTGGGTTTTACTTTTTCTACCTTAAAAACCATTGCTGTAGCTGTGCACTTTACTGCAAGTAGCTGGCAGAGCCAAGACATTGGGAACAGGAAGATTTCAAGAATATAGATTTCCACCCTCACCAACACTGTTTTTCAAGGCATCAGATTGATTCTGTTTACTTGCCTGTGTTACTTTAAGTCGGTGGAAACAGCTCTGTCTCTGGGGGAGGCGGACTTGGTTATGGCTTCAAGCAGCCAAAGCAGGCTACAGAGGCTCGAATGAGCTTTCAAGCAGTGAGCTTGCATGGTGGAGCAGTTTTGCCACGACAATGTAAGGTCTGATGAGATACTTAACACTTCTGAAGTGCACTTCTGAGTGCCAGGGAGTTGTGCATTGCCTGCTAGAGCTAGCCCCAGCTGAATGTTTTAATTGCGCAGGAGCTTCTCTTCATCCTGCTGTAGCAGCTGTGATAAGGCTCCTCTTGCCTAATTTGGCCCTCTAACAGTAAAGGAGGTGCGTGGTTCTGCCTCTCAGCTTTGGCAGCTCTTCTGCAGCCTCCTTCCAGAGGTAGGTGCTTCCCTCCCTTCACTGTCCAGGGAGCGGAGGTAATTAGCTGAGGCTACAAGTCTTGCTTCATACAGCTGAAACTGGGTGGAATTAAACCTTCCTTGCATGAATCCTTAGACTGCAGTGCCCTAAGTGATTCCAGCACTGGGACCCTTCAGCTTTTACTATATCTTTATTTTGCCGCAATACCCAGATTAGAAACACATTGCAAGGATTGTTTGGGGCATATGTTACTGTCAGATCTGTTCTGTGAGTTTCTGAAATTTGGTATTCCCATGTTTGTAAGACAAGACAGCAATTTCTGCATTAAGTTTTGGCTTTGATAGTTTGATGCTGTCTCTGAAGCAGATGCGTATTCAGCTCCATATGCCATCCAGAGCTTTGTTTTGAAAACATCCAGGGAAAGAAAAAAAGGAAGAATGAACTTCTGTCAGATTTTATCCTGGTTCATTGACCATCACTAAAAAGTGGACAAACATTTAACAGTGGGTGTGAACACAGACGTTGGAGCAATAGAGCTTCCAAGTATGCCAGGGGAGTCAAAAAATGAACTGAAACTTTCTGATTGAAAGAAAACAAAGAATTTAAAATTATAAAGACTTCTGGGATGCTTATGTCAGTTTTGCCACATTGCTTATATCAAAGAGGTATTTACAGGCTGCATGACTTTGACAAATTCTCTTGGAGATTACTATATTATCATGTGCTCCCATTATATTTAAAAATACTAAAAAAAATAAGTTTCTAAAGGTCTTTACCTACATACGAGTTTTCTATTTCTAGGTCAGGTGAGAGAGTTCATTACCCAAAATACATAGTTTTACTTGTTTGTGCCAAAATCTCTCCCGCAAATTTTCTGGGCATACAATTGCCATTCAGTATATCACCACAGAAGGGAGGAATTATTTGTTCCACCCTTAGCCAAAAAGACACTATGCAGTCATATATTTGGTCCCCACAGCTCCTGCTTTCTTATTCTTGGCACCCTTCCCTCCCTGGTTCACAGCTGCCACACACAGCTGTACCTCCTGCCCACCACAGGGACAGCTGCGCTCCTGGTGACTCAGCACCAGAAGCACCACAATTCATGGTGTGATGGGTTCAGATGAGTCCTCCCTAGCTTTGCCTTTCCTGATAGTGATAGCTGGCTCCCTAGCCTTGCCGTCATCCATGCAGTAGGAGTGAGGGAGAGCTGGAAACATCAGCCCTGACAGATGTCTTGGGCTCAGCCCACCCTCTTGTCCACCAGTCCAGCATCAGCTAACAGAGCTGTATCAGTCTTGTTGTGGAGCCGTGTTTGTGCCTGAATGCAACAGTGTTCAGACCCTAACGCAAGCCCACCAGCTGTGCATGTAAAGCAGCTGGGTATTAAATGGAGGAGGCAACTGGAGCACCTGTACAGATAACCACCCTTCAATGTGGAAATCATAGAAACAGAGGCCTTTAAAAATTAGCTATTAACCCTGCAACTAAAAATGTGCTAACATATCTATTTCAAACCAATACCTTTGGTAAGAACATTGGGTGGTTTCATCACATTTCACTTTTTAAAGACTAGTGAAAGATTTTGTACACACCCACTGACATGCACATGCGTACACAAGCACATTTATTTCCTTTAATCCTTATTCCAGACAAACTAAAGATTATGTTGTCGCATTAAAGGCTAATGTGATGAAAAGATCGAGGCATTTAATGAAGTACAAAATTCACCCTATTTATGACAAGAAATGTTGCTCTCTCCAGGTAAAACTCCGTACAGAAAATGTGGCTTTTTAATGAAAGTTATTTGAGTCTGTTTAATATTCTGGACCATGAGAAATGGATTTTGTTGTTGTTGTTTTGGCACGTTAATTGCATAGAGTGCTGCATCACTTCATTTTTCCTAACAACTCAAACTTTTTGGCAGACAGCCCCAAGCAGAGTGGATTACCTCTCATCTTTAATGGGATAGTTCATTAGCAGATTTGGTCATGTAATTGGGAAGGATAGTAGAAAAATTTTAAGAACTTCCTAGCTGCTGTATGTTCAGTTCACCTCCTGTCAAGCGCTGGGAACCCAGACCCACCGCAGCCTCTGAGACACTCAGTTAATTGCTCTCTGTCTCAGAGCGATTATTCCTGCCCCGACTTCCTCCTTGTGGAGGTTAAGCACTGTCTAATGAATGTGGAGGGAGAATTAAAAAATCACAACCCTGAGTGTGTGGAGATAACTGTGTGGGACTTTTCAAGCTGCGTTATAAGGACAGAGTTAGCAAAGTGCACATAGAAGAGAAATGTGTCCAATGCAGGCAGCTGCCTGTGACCATTAGTGCCTAAGTAACATCATAAAAAGCTCCTAAGGAGGTCTCAGAGCAGGTTGCTTTGCAGGAATTTCTCTGCCTTACACTCATATGCATCTTGAAATACTTAGACACAGAGACTGAATGAGCAACTTCATACCACACAGTATTTTACTTGCAGTCAAATACACCTATATCCCTACACCCTCCAATAAATTTCAGAGAGCTAAATTTGGAACTCCTTGTCAGGGGGATTTGGAGAAAATAGATGTATTACAGATGAATGTTTTCAATAGTTTCCACAGATTCAGTCTAAAGGTAAAAATCACTTGTTTGCTTTTCCTAAGGTGGTTTTCCCTTACAGCTGAGATTTGCAACTGATGATATCCCTATAGTGAGTGACAGTATGAAACTATTTATTTCCAGCAGTAAGAAAATGATGTATTATATTACTCACAAGAGGCATGGCGTGTTCTGTTCTTGGAAGTTCATGTTCATCTGTAAGTTTTACAGGAACAAGGTTGTCAGAAGCACTGAACACTCCTCTCCCACTTGTGAAGGTACTGCAAACTGGGGATTTACTTGTAGTTATCAGAGTGTGATGACAGCTTGCTCTCAGGGAAAGCTGAATTACAGGAGCCATGCAGCAGATGTGGAAAGCTTGGACAAACTCATTGCAATTGTCTGGAGAGGAAGCAATGCCACAGAAGGCTGACAATTATTTTTAAGTTCTAAAATGATCCTAAACCAGGGATTTGTGCAAGTAAGGGAAAAACCTTCCCTAAGTCATCTTCATACTGTGACATCTAGAATAACTAGAGTTTCAGAAAACTGTTCTATAAAGTTCTGCAAGCACTGGCTCAGGATAGACGCCTCTCATGGGACTTCTCTAGCTCAGAAGTATTTTCACCAGGAGAAGGGCAGAGTTGCCTCTAGAAGTTTCCATGTACAGAGCTATGATTAAACATGAACCAGCTTTGGTGAGAAGGAATCCGGCAGCACTGAAGACAGAATAGTTAGAATCATAGAATGGTTTGGGTTGGGAAGGACCTCAAGATCCTCCAGTTCCAATCCCCCTGCCATGGGCAGGAACACCTCCCACTAAACCATGCCACCCAAGGCTCTGTCCAACGTGGCCTTGAACACTGCCAGGGATGGAGCATTCACAACCTCCTTGGGCAACCCGATTCCAGTGCCTCACCACCCTTACAGTAAAGAACTTCTTCTTTATAGCCAATCTAAACTTCCGCTACTTAAGTTTGAACCCGTTACCCCTTGTCCTATCACTACAGTCCCTAATGAAGAGTCCCTCCCCAGCATCCTTATAGGCCCCCTTCAGATACTGGAAGGCTGCTATGAAGTCTCCACGCAGCCTTCTCTTCTCCAGGCTGAACAGCCCCAACTTTCTCAGCCTGTCTTCATATGGGAGGTGCTCCAGTCCCCTGATCATCCTCGTGGCCCTTCTCTGGACTTGTTCCAACAGTTCCATGTCCTTTTTATGTAGAGGACACCAGAACTGCACACAATACTCCAAGTGAGGTCTCACAAGAGCAGAGTAGAGGGGCAGGATCACCTCCTTGGACCTGCTGGTCACACTCCTTTTGATGCAGGCCAGGATACGGTTGGCTTTCTGGGCTGCAAGCGCACACTGAAGCCGGCTCATGTTCATTTTCTCATGAACCAGCACCCCCAAGTCCTTCTCCACAGGGCTGCTCTGAATCTCTTCTCTGCCCAGCCTGTAGCTGTGCCTGGGATTGCTCCAACCCAGGTGTAGGACCTTGCACTTGGCATGGTTAAACTTCATGAGGTTGGCATCAGCCCACCTCACAAGTGTGTGAAGGTCCCTCTGGATGGCATTCCTTCCCTCCAGCGTATCAACCGAATCACACAGCTTGGTGTCATCGGCAAACTTGCTGAGGGCGCACTCAATCCCACTGTCCATGTCACCGACAAAGATGTTAAACAAGACTGGTCCCAGCACCAGCCCCTGAGGGACACCACTCGTTACTGGTCTCTAGCCGGACATTGAGCCATTGACCAGAACTCTTTGTGTGCAGCCATCCATCCACCCCAATAAAAGACAGGGTAACTAGGGGTGAACAAATTCATTAAGTGCTATGAATCTTGCTGCCTTCCTGCATTTCCAGGCCTTTTGGTACTGTCTTGCTATCTGTACCACTGGAGAGGACAATCAGGTAAATTCTGTTCATTTAGACTCACCGAAAAACACATCACTGAGTGATGCAAATCCTGTAACGTTCTAGTGAACCACAGGGAGTCAAAACCAGCTCACCAAAAAGCTAAAGGTGGACACAGTGGTTCTGCAAGTACCCTTTACTAAGACATTGTGAATAACACATGGCTTTCAGCAGGTATTGCCAGTTTCCTAACTAGGAGCACTGAAAGTCCGTTTTTGTATTTGAGATTAGAGGCTGTTTCTATGGCAGCAATTGTTATGTACTTTGAAAAAGGAATAGTATATATAAGAAGCACTCAGTGTATAAGGGGTAGTATGTGTCCAGAGTCCAAGAGAGAGAATATCCACAGGATGTTTATATACACCCCAACCTTGATCCATTACAGCTGAAATGGCAGAAAAATAGGTCTTTAATATTTATGTGTTAACAGCTGGTGTAGATTCAGTGTTTAAGACTAGATTGCATGGGAAATTTTGCCCTTGCAGCTACACCGGGGTAGCTTCCTTTGTGGACTCTATTCTGGAATTAAAAATCATTTTACTTCTTAAAAACACTTGTACTCACAAAACGGAAGTACTATTTTGGAATAAGGGCATGTTTATTCTGGAGTACCACCCATATGGGGAATCACACTGAATAGTTAACACAATACCAGTTTTGTCCACAATATTTGCTCTGGTTCCATTTTTTTTCCCAAAAAGAGGGCCTTGTGACAAATGCATAAGGGTTGAGCATGCTGGATTCAGAAGACATGTCTAGGGTGGAACGGATTTAGAGTAGCTCAGAAAAAGATAGTTTTTAAAATTTTTGGAAACCATCTACAAAATGTTGAAATTTTAGAATTGCGGGAAAGTTCCAGTTTTCAAGATGAACAGAAGACACTTAAAATTAGTGGAAAACACAAACACGCTACAAAACGAAGCTGCCTATTTAGACAGTTACTGCTACAACTAGGGCATTGACTACTCATATTGAGTGCTGGAGTAGATTGGTTTTACTCTCTCTGTACAAAATGGATGTGAGTGATTGCCACATTTCTGGTATTTTATCAGAAGATGGATGACAACCCCATAGCTCAACTGACAGGATCCAGGTCACAAATATTAACCAAACAAAACTTGGGGTTTGGAGAAGGTCTCCTGAAGGAAGGCAGCAGCCTGTAGCCTGTCCTTGGTATGCAAAAATAAAACTTTAATCAGAATCTAGCTGACATTTTGACGGACAACACAGACATTAGGCTTTCCTATAAAACACAAACGCACAGATCCAGCAGTTGAAAAGGTTAAGACAGAGACTCCTCTTTACAGCTGCGCTTTCTGTTTTAATGCATTCTGTACGAAACCTTTTCATAAAGAAAATGCCTACTTTAAATGATTAGGGTGCTGTTTTCAGTTGAAGCTGAAGACGTCCATCATAACAAATAAATAATGGAGTGAAAAATGGGTCACATTTTATTACAGCATTTGACGATATCACAGATCTTTTCTTGAAGTGTTAAACTGTGTCTTTTATTTAATAAAGCATACCAGCCAACACTGGCATTTGGCAATCTGCAATTTATTAGCCATGGTCCTCTTTCATCAGAAGTCATTCTAAATAGCATTGTGTCTGGTTTTTATTTATTGTGACTCATTATATTCACTAAAATGATGATCTGGCAGGTGAAAGTGAACAGCAGGGAAAACTGTTGGAGACCCTTCAGGTGGGACAATTGGACTGGTGGGGGTGTTACAGGGCAATAGCAAACATGTGAGGGGCAGCAAGGACCCTGCTTGTGCTGGAGGTCACGCAGGTCTCCAACATGGGCAGCAGTGATGAAGACCTCTTCCCAGCAGCGAGCGTTGCTCCCCTTTGCAGATTCTCCTCGAGGACCTGGAGAACCTGCCAGCAGACAACAATGAGCCTAGCATTTTCTTAAGAGCAGTTCCTGAGGCAGGCATGAGAGGAGGTTCAAGGTTAAGGCAAAAATTGGTGCCTTCAGGATTTTGCTGAACAGCCAAAGTTCTTATCTTGAGATGTAAAAGCTGCTGCCAGGAGCAGGGTAGAGACTTGGCCCTCCTGAATCTATTTTAATTAACACCTCACTTTCTGGGAAATGGACTCTCTGGGATATACCTTACGTAAGGGCAGAGCCACTGCAACATGCCTGGACAACCACTTGTGGGAATGACCTCAGTTTGAAAATCTTCTCTTTATTTTTCCAGCTGGCAGGTTACCAGTTTTTCTGAGGCACATGGAAGGAGAAACTCATCACCAGCTTTGAGCTGATCGCTCCCCAGAATGATTCCAGCCTGAGTGGGAGCCTTCTGACACTCAGTAAAGTCTGTTATTTCTTGTTTTGAATTTTTAAATTCAAAAGTTGAACCTGACAAAGACATAGGTGCATCCTGCCTCCTTGTATCCTTTGATCTGTGCTACCCCTGGAAGATCTTGCATCCGACTTAGATAACTTTGACAAATCTACCCGTTCAGGCAGCTTTCTCCATCCTTTATAATGAGAATAAGGGATACTACCTTTTTTTCTGAGATGATGTCTGAGAGAGGGAAGGTGAGCAATATATAAAGTGCACTAAGGTCTCAAATTAGGGTAGCCACAGAGACATGGACATGCCACGTGTTTGTTGTAACACCTTTGGTGAAGATGTGGGAACAGTGAGTTCCTTGTCCTGTCCCTCTCTGGGTGGATGTGACATCTAAACACCAACCCAACATGACATCACTATGCTGGTCTTGAGCCTCCGCTTATCTTCATTTGTTACATGGAAGCGGAAGATGTAGCCCCAGCTCCACTAAATTTTCCATCTAAATGATACCTCAGTAGTATAGCCTGAACATCCAGCAAGGGAGTAAAATGTACTATGAAGACAAATAGAGGCTTTGATACAGTCATGGCAGCAGTTTAATGTATTTTTCCTCTTTTCTTGGTTTATGTCTTTTGCAGACAGGCACAGTTTGGTTTGCCCATGCTCTGAGCTATGTATAAACAAGCCAACTATGCACCGGAAACCACATGGCCATGATTAGTGTAGCACTGTGCCCAAGCTAATAAACTGGGCTCTGAGGCAGGATATATTAAGTTGGGCTGACTGCCACCCTAATGTCTGCCTGGCATCCATCTGGTGCAACTTGCAGGCAAGGCATGGTTTCCTTTTCCTTCAAAAAACCATGTAGCTGCACTCAGTTATCTCCCCAGTGGTTAGAAGTTAGCTCTGGAGGAAAGAGCATGTTAGAGGAAGGAAATGAAATGGAGATGTTCCTCACCTGCCAAGCAAGGGTGAAGAGGAAACTTTATGGATTGTGGTCATCTTGAAAGAAATTAGGGCAGGGTTAGAAGGAAGACACAGTAGAGGCAGCCAGGATATGCAAAGACAAATGGAAAAACAAAGACTTCATCCAGCGGTGGTAGATTTTATAGTGGTATAGGCCCAAAGTCCTCCTGTTGACTGAACATGGCAAGACCACAGGAATTCATCCCTCGCTGCCTCAGCCAGGTGTAAGTGTCCCAAGTAGAGGGTACCTCTTACATCACCATCCACACTGCTTTGGGCAAACATCAAAACCCCTTTGCAGTATTATTTTATCCTCTTCCTTCTCAGGTCCCACCCAGAATGACACCCTTCCATCACATCCCAGTCTTGTCTACAGTGGTACCTCTGAGGCTCCATGGTCAGAGGTGCCCCTGACACCTTAACATCAGCACCATCTAAATCCAGCTGAAGAAAAGAAATGGAAGCCAGTACAAGGAATTATCCCATCAATTCCATCCAGCCATGGAGGTTTGTAAAATTTGGTGTGAGAAAATTGCCAAATGAAAAGTCAGACCTGTTGTGTTGGGTAACTCCGGAGGTATAGGAAAAGAAAATTTGTATACCACAAGCCCTGTAGAAGCAGAAGCCACAAAGATTTTGGACTTCCCTTTCATTCCCTCTCTCATCCTTACAGCTTCAGTCCATCTCATACAGCTGCTACCTGTTTCTTTCCCTCCTGTTTCTCTTGAGACCTTGCCTCATGACTGAGGTGTGTTTGATGGAGGTCTGGCTGCTTTCCAGGCTGAGTCATCTAGAAGTGCAACTGCTGAAGCACCTCCACTCTCAGGTGCAGAGCATCCAGTCTGTACATCTCTGGTGAGCCGAGGAATAAGGCACGGTACTGCAGAGGTCAAATGTATTCCCCATGGTTTGCTGAAAACAGCTATTTTATTTTGTTGCTACCATTAGACCACCCTAGAGCCTCCTAAGCTTCTTTGAGACAAGGAGTCCTCATTTTTGAAATAGATCTAGGGAATCATATTAAGTCCTGGATCAAGCTGGGGATGGGAGGAAGGTTGAGGTTTGGCCTATTGTAGTCAGAGGGCTTGCCTGAAATTTTCAAGCTGGAGCCGAACGCTGCCATGAGATGGGAATGGGAAGGAGAAGGAGGAGGCAGAGATCCTCACAGGCCCTCCTTTGGGGAGCTGTAATAGATTCCCGCACATTCAATTAGTGAGATGGAAACCAGATTTAAAACAGATTCCTGTTGCTGTAGCTCATGTTGAGCAGATTCTTCACTCTGCTCAAGATGTTGCTCAGATGTGAGCCAGGGTGCCCTTTAACCTTCCCAGAAGTAATTCTGGGGAGCACTACCTGTCCCACTAGAATGGGTTTAGCCTGCAATTGTTCACACCATTTTTGTAAAGGTGGCTCACTGGGTATATATGCTATTGCAGTTAGTTGAAAAGAATTGTATCTGTCCATCATTCTTTCTCTTTTTTCTCCCTGACTGCTGTGTTGTTTTAGTCCATACTAGAAATTTGTAATTTCCTTAAGCAAAATGCTCAAGGTAATTTGCATCATGACCATGCAAACCTGTGTAAACATCCTGCTTTCTAATAATACCTTCTTCTTTGGTGGAGTTTGGTTGTGAAAATCTGACCTTTATTGTATTTGTGTTTGCATCTTAACTCATTCAGCAGGGACACAGAAAGGAACATGCTGCACAAACCCTATTCATACACAAAGCACAGCAGCAGCAGCAGAAACACCAGCAAAAGGCAGCTAGGATAAGAAGAACACATCTGATGGGAAGATAGTCCAAGCGTGGGGGATGGATGGAGTTGAGGCATGGTGGTAACCCAGGGAGCCTGGCAAAGCTTTAGGGAGGAACAGGAAGCAAACAAGATGGGCAGCAGTCTGTTTCACTGATGGCTGGCAAAAAGTCTTGTTGGCCTGCTTCACATTCAGCCTTGGAAAAGTAATTTCCTCTCTTTTTGTCTCCATTCCCTTCTTAAAATAAGGGTGATTCCTTCCTTCTTTCTAATCCTTTCATTTGTGTCATACAGTAACCATACAGGTTCAGCTTTGTTTCTCTTCCTGTAGACACTGGACCCCAGACTGCACCTGAGGATGTTGGCTCCTGCTGTTGTAGCAAATGAGCAGGGAAGAAATGCTGGAGGTAGAGAAAGGGGACATGAACCCTGAAAACGAACCTGCAAACAGAAAGGACACATATTAATTGGTGCTATAACTTTTCCCAGTTCTTTTGACTCAATTCATGTTGAATATGCTCCTCTCCGCCTAAAGACAGAGACAGAAGTGATGTCACCAATAAAGGCAGAGTTTGGAGAAGCAGGACCCCGTGAAATACAGCTAACCATTGGAAGGATCCTAGTAACACAAAATGAAGGATATGACTCTGGCAGTACCTGAAAGATTTGCCAGACAGGGAAAACTATGAAGAACTTGGTGAGCATGGAAGTGAGCAAGGGTACAGACTGAAAAGTATTTGAAGAGAGAGAAGAACGTCAGCCCACAAGGCACAAAGCTGGTGCTGAGAACCAAGAGGTGACTCAGAGGACAAAGCATACTTCTCTGTATGAGAGCTCTGATCTTAGAGATTTGTATCAAATTAACATGGATCAACTGGCACGAGACGAGAATGTTTTCTCCTTCTCATGCGCTCGTAGTCATTTTTGGAGAAGGTGGTCAAGGAGCAGGAGAGGATATACGTGTATGAATGTACATTTATACATGCACATATATACTCATGATAGGACCTTTACGTTGCGCAGAGCAAACCATTTCTGGGCAGTTCTCCATATTAAAAAATACATTCTGGCAATTTAAGTGAATAACACCCAGCCACTTCCACTTTGGCCCAACAACCGCCTTTCTTTTCTTGGTTTTGTGTGTCTCCCTGTAACAATCTGCTAAGCAGAGCTCAGGGGCTTGCCAAAGCAAGCCTCCTCATTGTGGTGCCCTCCAGCCCCCCTAAGGCTAGCTCTAGTGACCTCTTGGAGGAAGCAAATTCCAGAAGCAAGAATTCACCCCTGGAGCAGGCACAGAGATGGGAACGCTCCTCTCCTGCAGAGATTTTAGATACATAGTTTCTGGCCCCTCTCTAGCACACGCAGTGTGTGTTGGTATAGAAGTGATAAAGTTGTGCTTTGTAAAACTTTCCTTTTTTATGTAAATAGCTTTCTGATTGCAGAACAGATCTTTTAAAGGCAAAGTACAGCATAATGAGGTTGTCTGGAGTTAGTGGGTAATGTGAACCAAAGCCTCAGGAAAGTAAAAAATTGCCCATTCTGTAATCAATCTGCAGTGCTCACTCAAATGGATATATCTGGGGGACCACATGGGGAAAGGAATCTAAAAGTAAGACAGAGAACAGGGTGAAAGAAGAAATACAAATAAGGTCAAAAAAGCGAATAACATAAAGAGTATTTTACCAGAAGATGATGCTGAGTGTAAAAATATGACACCAACTAAACCCTAGTGATGGTAACAGAATGCTAGTGGTTTTGGCTTTTACAGAGCTAGAAGAAATCTCCCAGGCTGGGAGAAAGGTGCAATGAGATGCAGTCCTACAGAGTGACTAGAGGATTATAGAAATGCAAAGGAAGAGTCTTTGTAGCTTATAATTGCAGGGAAAGAGGAGTTGTTTACAGCAACACTACTTCCTGCCTGCAGTTTAAAAGTAACGTGACAGTTGCCTTAGAATAAAGGCAAAGCAAGAATTGTTCAAAATAATTATCTTTAACACCATTTCAGCAAGGACTACTCCATGCTAGTGACAGCTTTCATAAAGCTGCTCTATGAGAGATACCCATGGTTTCCCGGGAACTCCAGGCATCTAAAAGAAAATGTTGGCACTTAGGAAGTTGCCTTAATTCCAGTAATTGCTTGAAAAGTTCAAACACGAGCCTCCCTCTGGCCTTCAGCTAATCATTTCTTTTACTCCAGGCAAGATAAGATGCAGAGAGGTTACTTAATCGTTTTGTAAAACATTCAAAGTCACACACAATTATCAGATGTTAGGGTTGTTGTGTGCTGTCTGTGGCCATCTTTGGACACCCTGCTTTCTGTGCTCTGAGAGCAGGCCGTGCTGCAGGAGATGCTCATTCTGTAACGCTCTCTTCTCAGGATCCACCATAAGAAAGACGTTTAGTTGCAACAGTCATGTCTAAACAATATTAATATCTGACTAGGTCCATAAGGCATGGCAGTTTTAAAGTTCTGGCTCAGATTTCATCCTTACCCCTATTCAGTGTCCTGAAAGTTAAGCTGACTGTATTGACATTCCCCCAGACATATACACAGACCATCAGCCTGGGAGCCATTTGTCTTCTGATATACAGAGAATTATCTGTAAATGTTAAAATGTTCCAGGTCTCCCAACAGTAGATGTTCCTGGCTCTTCAACATAGATCTGCATGACAGGTAGGGTTAGGAGGAGGTGGGTTACTGTGGAAGAAGTAATTAATGTCCATAATACTGATGGAACATATTGAAGGTATGGTTTTAATTAGATGCTTATAAATGCAGGTTTTAATTAAATAATGAACTATCAAGGATAATCTGTGTTCTTTAAAGGTGACTTTACAGATTTCTAGTGCGCCATAGAAAAAAACATACCTATGCAGCTCCATAGATGAAATAATTTGTTATACTGCTAATAGAGTTGTAATAACTCTTTGCAGTTAACTTTGCCCCCACAGTACTTTCTTCTGTTGTGAACTTTACATATGTAACATTTAAAATTAATTACTTGACACCTGTAGCACTTTCCAGGTGAACACGAATGTATTTTCTGCACAAGGAAAGAGCATTTTGCTGTACTTATCTATGCTGTGGAGGAACCAAAGCAGAGTGGTTAAAAGGCTTGCGAGTCAGCACAGCAGGTGCTGTTTTCTGTCTGCTTGGTAAAAAATGTAGATGAGGCACAAACCCCCAGATTTTAACCATTGCTTTGTGCACAGGCATCCTCCTGGGTTTACCCCAAAGTTTGCCAAGGGCTCTGGGGGATGGCAGCTGGTGGAGAGCTGGCCTGTTCACAGGCCATGTAAGGAAATGCAGAGCAGATCAAAAAGCAGAAACAGAGAGCACAAGGTTTTAGCGATAGTTAAAACAAGTCGCATGCAGTGTTTGTGGCATGTTTTCTGCCTGCAGTCTGCCTGCAGTCTAGTCCTGAAGTCCTTTAGAACTCTGTGGTAAAGTCATGTAGGCTTTATTCGTCTTCCTCTTCATCAGTGCCTAGGAATAAATGCCATTTGATTCCATAGATCTCAAACTTCCATCAGACAAGCAAGCCTGATGAATTTCTGGGGAGCAGAGAAGGCTTTGGCATAGGCTTTGAGAGAGCCAGTCTCTTCTGTCCTTAGCCATGTGGGGAACTTCTCCAAGTAATTGCTTCAGCTCCAACATGGGGAGAATGAAACAGACGTTTCTGTGCTTTAGCATGTACTGGTAAAGACTGAAATCTTGCTGTTTTGAATACCAGACTCTCCAGAGGACTCTTCTTTCCCATGTCTTAATTTTTACTGTTGTGGTCTTTTTTATTCCGTCTACATTTATTCAGAGAAGGGATTTAGAGGAATGTAAATAAGTGGAATGTATGTCTGTAAACATAGGAACAAAATTGGCAGTCCCCTGTCAAGTGGTCTGGTAAATGTGTTGACATGACCATACTGTATTTTGACAGATTGAGGAGCCTGCCTGGTTTCCCACTCTTACTTTCTGTCTTTCTCTGCCTCATACACACATAAGGACTTATTCACATTTTAAAACTGATCTAAGCAGGCAGGCGCTATATTTGTCTGTACAACAGATAAACTGAAGCTTCTTTTATATCTTGAGCACCTTAAGTTAACTAGTTACTCTTACACAGATAGACAGATGGGTAACATCCAATTTCTTTTGACATCTGCAAATAGCTCAGTCTCACAGGCTAACCGGAGAGTCACAAGTGGATCCAATAAGGATGCTGCCTGTGTGTCCTACAGCTTTGTCACCCTGAATAGATTTTGAAAGCGGTTGGAGTCCCCAGAAGCTTGTCTTCCTCCTCCTTGTGTGCCAAGAGGCAGTCTATGAAAAGGAAAAACGTATTGGGCTGGAGCCTCTGGAATGTATATGCTGTCTAATATATCCTTGAGGGGGAAGTATAGTCAATTCTCTGCAAATGGTCATCCATCCTACTAGCCAATAATATCAGGTGCTGAAAAAGTCTGTCCATATAAATTATTCTATATTATCTAGCCATATCTTAGACTGGCAAGTGAAACAGCAGGATGTTTGCCAGCTGTTTCAACAAGTTTCCCTGAGCAGCAGCAGCATCCACATAATCAGCCTTAAGCAGTGCTGTGGCCACAGTGAGACAACATGACATGTTCCAGGAAAGCAAGTTTTACCCAGAAATTAAGATTGTTTACTGAATTCTCTTGAAGTGAGAAGACAACTGGTCTCAAAAGGTGTTTTCCCCATTATCCCCTTCTAAAAATATGATTTTTCTGTAATGTTTTGTAAGCAGGTATCTTCAGGTATAGGAAACTCTACAGCTTGCTGGATTCTGACCCACACAGCAACCCTGTGGGGAGCCTGGACCCCAGCCAGCTTGCTGAGCCAGCAGTGGGTCCTGCAGTGGGTCCACTTCTCTGCCCTGGGGATGATCTCGGAGACTTGCCCACTGTGAAGGCTGCTGGACTCATCCAAGCAATTGCCTCAGAGCAGCTGGTCTGTCCTGCAGGACCATTTCCATTGTCAGCAGTGGCTGTGAACACCAGGCTCTTGCTGCTTTTCAGGGACGTGGGCTTGTTCCATTCAAAATGAAATACGGAAATTCTCAATGATGTCTACTAATGTGGAGTGAGGTGCGAGCACAGTAGACAGGAGCCATTTTGGTAGGGTTGGGGACTTGGTTTATATATATATTAAAAAAAAATTACATTTATATATATATAATTTTAATGAGGAATGACTGTTTTTAATGGGAGGAAGCTGGAGTTCTTTTCAAGCTGCTCCATGGGACCTAGTAAAAAAAAAAAAAAATCAAAATCAAAACCTGAGTAGGAGTGAGAGAATAGGTATTTTCCTCAAATCTTCCTGACCTCAGTGGTGGTATTGCTGGATTTGTTTTGGTTTGTTTCCTTTTTAATGTAGGAGAACCATGAATTTCTGTACTGATCCCATGTGGCTCAAGTAATCATGAAGTTGTCTGTGAAGCTGCTGCTTAGCTTTCACTTCCGACTGGTGAAAAACAGGCACATTTCAGAAGTGATAAACTGCTCAGCCTCTGGTGGGAGAAAAGGCAAGAGGTACCTGCAACTCAGTTTAGCCCCCCATCACATTGCAACCAGGCACTGTGCCCTGCTGCTTGATCTACATCATGCACGCCCCGCACACCAGACAGAGCAGACAGACTCTTTGGTGTTAAATCAAGCGTGTGGTTTGCAGGCACATTGTTTGGAAACACGGCCAGTGACCAGCTTGTGCATAATGTCAGAGCTGGAGTGTCTGGATGGTGCCTTTTTTTTCAGGAAGCGAGGAATATCCAGAGAAGCTCTTGTGGAATGAGCAGCATGGACCACCTCTGCAGCCATCTGTGATGGATGCCATCACATCCCACCATGCAGATGGCTCCGGTGCTTGCTGACTGGGAAAACATAGAGAAGGAGGAAGGGAGAAACACAAACAAAAACCATCATCACAGAAATCTTTACCATCTGACTTTGAGAAGATGAGCATACGATGTTGTTGGGTTTTTAACTGACAAGCAGAGAAACTTGGGCTTGGGTTTGTTTCTTTTTTGTTTTCTAAGGGTTTGTTTTAATTTTTACATTGGTGTCTTTGACTCAGTCTCCTGAACTCCCTTGTCCTACCTCATCCCCCTTGCTTGCCTATGCAGAGCCATTAAAGGCTTACAATGGAAATATCTTTGTATCTATGTAGTGGAAAACACCCGTTTAAACCGGATGTTTGAGATCAGAAGGACTGACCCAGAATCTGCACTGGGGCAGACATGAAAGCAGGAAAATTTCATTCACAAAGGTTTTCTGGGACCGGTTCTCTTCTGCCTAAGAGGAGTCACGCACATGCTGGCTCAGACGCTCCCACAGCGTTTCCAGAGCAGAGTCTATTCCTTTTAAAGTTATGCAGGGCTACATCCTTAATGGACAGAGGCCATGAGCACGACTGGGAACAATTACCAGCTGAATAAGATGTTCATCTGCAAGGGGTGCTCTTTTGCCAGCTACTACCCTTGGACGGCCCAGGGAGCAAGCGGCACAGTCGATCCCACGCCTACTTGTTTTCCTTCCCTTCATCGCCACAGTTTCAACTGATTTTGATTACTCTGGCGCCAAATAAATGAAAACATTTCATAGACATATAATCACCCATCACTGTGAAGAAAGGAAAAATGCTTGTGTACTTTATGTTTATAAATATGCTTAATGAAAAAAGGGATAGCCCTACCCTTCCCAGCCTTGTGTGGCTGCAGCCAGCATAGCTGTATGTCATGTCGGAAAAGCCGGTTGCTGCTTACATCCCGACATGGTCTCTGGCACAGCCGCGGAGCTGGTGGTGCCATGGAGGAATGCATAGCCCTGCCTTCCCACCAGGTTACAAAGGTTAGTGCCCAGGGAGAGGTAAGTGACTGCAGGTACAGGAGCGTAACCTGTGCCTGCGAGCTGCTGCACCTGGGAGGTAGCAAAGGGAAAGGGGAAAGTGGGAAGGAGGAAGATAACTTGCAGGCACAGTCTGCTGCAACTTGGTCAGTCCCTGGAAAGAACATGACTCAGCTCTCAGCAGATCTGACTTACTTTGGCATTGCCAGGGGAACAGGAATAGAAGTCATTACTAGGAGTGGTATGACAACCTGCATGCTGCTCTCATCTCACAGGAGCACCCAGCTTGTCACACAAACTCTGTGTGCAGGTGCTCATTGGAAAGGTTTCCTGAGTATTTGGCAATGGTCCTTCCTTACATTTTCTTCCATTTTTTACTATGGGGAGTGTTTGGTTTTCCTCTGTTTTGAGAGTGTGCTGCTTGTCATGTCAGGCTGAATACAACTCAATACAAGAATACTATGCCTTAAAAGCAACCTTTAAAAAGGCCAGATCATCTTCTGTAAGAAGAAAATAAATGTGAAAAAATGTCATGAATAATTGCCACCATGATCTATCCATTATGGGTTTTTGACCCTTATCCTTTACATGCCAGATATTTTCATAGGTTACTGTTTGCTTGGACCCATGAGCACAGCGTACTGTTGGCCTTTCCTGAACTACCACCTGAGCTGAAGTTTGTAGAAATAATTCCCAACAAACTTTTTTCCCTTTGAAAGTCTTGTGAGCATGACCAGATGAATAAAAATGTAATGGATGAAGTGGACATATTAAATGGATAAAATATTGTGGCAAGTTGTCATGCCGGGTGCTTGTGAAGGTGGGTGCTGCTGCAGGAGTAATTAAATTGCACCACACAGTGTGCATGTGCAAGACTGTGGTGGGTAGGGAAGATTATCAAAGGCTCCTTCTAAGTTGCTGCACCTTGGCAGGAATATCATGTAATAGCTGAGAGATGCAAGCGCAATCACAACTCCAGACACAGTAAGTTACTCTTTGTAAGGCACAGGCAGCTTGTAATTCACATTTTTATTTCTTCTTTTTTTGTTCAATGCTACATAGCTGACACAGCATTCCAGGTTTTGTGACCCTGTTGTAAAAGTAGCAGGGTTCCATGTTCCATTGGAAGCGCCATGTTATGAAGAGGAATTATTTTTTCAAAGAATGGTCAATGATCTGTTTTTATTGCATCATGATGGAGGATGGATTTAAAAAGTTTTTTTCTCCTGGCATGCTTTGAAGCCTGTCTTGTGGCTTTTGGTGGCTGTCTTGTGATAAATGAATAAATGATTTCAGATAGGGCACCAACACTACAGCAAGAACTGCAGTCTGACATGATCTGTAGAGCATCATCCTGCCTTCCAAAGTGAAGAATGACCTTTTCTTTCTTGAAGCCAGGACACCTACAGTGGCAGGAAGGGCTGGCTAGGTTGTGCCTTCTGATAGAAACATAGAACTAGAAAGCTGGAAGAAACCTAGGAGGTTATCAGTTCCCTCCCTTAAATGTAAGCAGGACCATCTATATCAACTAGCAGAGCCACTATTTCAAACATTCCTGCTCTTCAGAACTTCCAGTGGTGATGAGTTTGTAGCTTCCCTGGGCAGTTTATTCTAGTGCTTGGTGATCCTAAACTGTAGAAGTTTTTTTGATTCAAGTTTAGCCTATGTCTACCTATCTGCAGTTGAAGACCATCACTCCTGTCTACCTACAGTGAATACAGAGCACAGCTTACTCCCTTCCTACTTGTTAGCCTGTGGCAGGTTTGAAGACCAGATTCAGCTCTCCCTTGAGAGACTGGGAAACAACCCCATCTGAATCTGTCCAACAGAACACATTTTTTGAACACTTCTTCAGTTTGCCCCCATTATTGAGCTCTGGTGGACTGTGGAGGGCATCGCGCTCCCACTGGGGTTTTGTCAGTACTGACTTGAACAGGACTGTGTTGTGTGAATTGGCATGACACTCAGTACTTGCTCTTTCTTTATCCATATAACATGTTTATACCATGTTAACCACAAACCCTATGTCTTCCTCTGCAGAACTTTTGCTGAGCCAGTGTTTCTCCAGCCAGTATTTGTATATCTAACAATTGCTAGATATGCAACCTTGAGCTTGGATTGGCTGAAATTCACCCTCTTTCACACTCATTGGGTCAAGAGCTTTTAGGATTTTAGGCTTGTCTTCCGAAGTGTTTGTGGTTTCCACTGTTCCAGTAGCATCAGTAAGAGTGCTGCATCTTTCCCTTGCCAAGGACTGAACACAGGGCGATCACAGCTGGTACTTGTTTTCTTTGTCCTTGCTATCTGCTCCTTCAGGACATCTTAACTTCTACCTGCTTATAGGTGAATGGACCAGGAAAACATCAGAGATCCTGAAGCTGTCTTCCCTCTTTTCCAGACCTCTGGGAATTTGTTTGTTATTTCAGGTTCCCAAGAGTAGCTGCTAACAGCCCTGAGGTAGCTTCAGCTGGTGCCAAACTATCCTAGGGCTCAGCTCCATCAGTGTAACTGATGTCAAAACACCCAAGGGCACATCCTCACTAGTACTTCAGTGTGAATCAAGAGTGTGCTTTTGAAGCAAACCTCCTGCCTGTTCCCCCATCAAAGCTTTGGCTCATGCTGTGAAGCCCTCACAAGACACATGCACAGCGTGACTTTCAGATGAAACTAAGATGCAAGGTGCGCTCTGTCCCCAGTCAGCATATGGACCAGCCTATTGTTACTTCGAGATGAATCTCCCTGATATACCTATGACGCAAATGTCAAGTCCTCAGCACCAGCCGTTCCCTGGCATTATTACTTCTTGCAATTCTTTTCTACATAAGCTTGAACACTTGCCTCCCTGTCAACACCAGGACTGTGTAAGCCAGCTCCTTGTAGCTGACCATTTCCATAAAGACTTACATGAAAGATGTAATACACCTTGTGGTTTCCTCAGGATCTGTTATAAGGTTTCTCTTCCCAGCGAACAACAGATTGTCTCCTTCCTTGGAGTATGAGTGTTAGATTACTGCTTGTTCAACACACACGTGCATGTGTGTACAATCTCCACTTAACTAGGAAAACACCCGTCGGGTACCACTTCTCTGGAACACCCATTGCAGCCAGGCATCTGACTGTGATTAAGGTACAGTTTAACCCTATGAAGAATCCCTTCTTTCCTCCTTCCACCATTAAATACATGGAGTCTGAATGTATCTGAAAGAGTCATCATCCACACGTGTGGCTTAAAGGATTCAGAAAAGACAAAAATATCTTTCCTGCACTGACATAGAAGTCAGCATAGACTTTCTAAAACAACACCTCTGTTCCCAGGGAACTCATTCTCATCTGGTGATTAATGTTAAACAGTGCCAAAGCAGGCAGGCTGAGCAGGTAACTCAAAGCAGACCATAACTGACTAAAAATGCATAAATTGATATTGACTTTTATTTAGGATACTGACCAAAGTGGGTTTTCTCACATATTCCTTAAATTAGACAATTTCAGGGCTGCTGTCCAGACTTTGATATCAAGACATAACCGGCTAACTGCTACCCTCTGGAAATGCTATTTGAGGTTTTCTTATGATATTATGTCATTGTGCATGGCATAATATTTCAATACCACAAAAAGTATGTGCATTGTGCGCTATTACCAAATGATACAGAAATGCACGATGTCTAACACAGAATGAAGTCTGTTGTTGATCATTTCTACTCAGCTTTGATGTAGATTGTTTTAATATTTTAATTAGCATTTACTGTGCCTCCCATACAACAGCTGTCTTTCTACTGAATGCCACAGAAATGTCTGAACAAAAGAAAAATGAAGCTAAAGTAATGGAATATCTTATATTTTGCATGTGTATCTAAGGTACAGTTGTGTTTTGTTAGGTATAAGGCTTTTTTCAAAGGCTTGTTCAACCTCACAATAAATTTGTTCTCTGGCTTGAAGAGGAATAAAGAAAAAACCTACTTTGTACAAGCAAACAAAAGTAAATTAATAGATACAATTCCAGTCTTTTACAGTAATTGCCTCCTACCTGGTAGTGCCACAGATCAATTTGCATTTGAGGAAACCCTTTGTAGTCATTCTTTACTCTGCTGGCTGCCGGGGGAACCAAGGGCACGCATCTGATCTTCAGGGGTGTGCATCAGTTCATCCTGTATTGCCTTTGACAGAAGACAGAATCGAAGTGCCCTTTAGCTTAAAATCATAAAAGTCTCAAAAAGCATGAATAGAAAAGCAAATAAACTCAGACATTTCTTAAGAGCAGGCAGAGAAAGCAAACTTAAAGGAAAAGGGCTGGCGTATACTTGGCGCATTGAGGCACAAAATGTCAAGCTCTAAAAGCTGGTTTATTCTCAGAGCAGCCAGATAAACTCTAAAGGAGCTGCTTTAATGTTGAGTTCACTTCTCTCTTGAAAGCTTCTTCAGCAAATTACTGCCACTTCTGTGTCATTGTCCAAGCCTGAAAGGAGGATCAATAATGTCTATCAAAGAATGGTTTGGGTTGGAAGGGACCTTAGAGATCATTCAGTTTCACCCCCCCTGCCACAGAGAGTGATGCTTTCCACAAGACCAGGTTGCTCAGAGCTCCATCCAATCTGCCCTTAAAGATGTGAAAAAATAGTAGTATAAAATATATCATTTAAACTGTAAACTGTTCAGATCAGTAGCAAAAACTTGCTGAACAATTGCAGAATGCATAAACCTCGGAGGCTGGCAATACTGTTTCTAGGAACAAATAGTTACAGAAATGCATCACTGCCACTTTGCTAATGCTCCCGTTTTTACCCCTTTACCTAGTCTGGCTCTGAGGCGTGTTCTTTTATCTCTGCGTCTCTGTTGTCCCCCTCCTGTCACCACTTGCAGGTGCATGAGTGTACATTTCTACATGTCTTGACACTTTTTTCTGCGCTCTATCACATGTAGATCAGAAGGCAACATTAACCACTCTGTCGCATGCTTTCCTCCTACAAGCAGTGTGGCTTTTGTGTTGAAGATATGTAGTCTCCATCTCATAAAGTCATAACTTCATAGGAATTTGGAGCTGCTAAATTGTTCCAGGAGCTCAAAAGTGGTTGGGAACATCAGAGATCCCGCACTGGGAATGGGCACCACCCCTGGAGCAGCTTCTTTTACTGGACTCCTGAACAGTGATGGGTTTGAACAGCAAGCTATTTATTTGCTGAGCAAGAATATGTATATGTGTGTGCAGATAGATAGATAAAAATCTTTATAACTTTATGTAACTCTGATGGAGTTTATCAAACAGTAAAAGCCAACCTTTGCATCACCAGTAAGCCAGTTAGAATGGACTTTGTATACAAAGCTTTGTGATGAGTACAAGGAAGGGCTTTCAGAGAGCTCAGAGGGGAACGTTAACTATAATACTACCAAACCTGCAACATCCAGAGACTGCCCTCTTCTTGGCCTGCCTGGGTAAATGTAAGATTTCTAGTACCCCCAGTGAGAGACAGGTTATTGAGACATAATTTCTCAGTGTTTTTTCATTAACTGACCCAAACGAGCACAGGAGGAAATAGTACGCAAGAGCTGATGCGCTCCTGATTAGCTAGCACATTACCCCTCCTCAGATTCCACGGAGTAAGAAATGAAACCAAACCAGGTGACAGAAGCTCTTCAGATTTTAAAAGAATAGAATAAGCTGTAACCCCTTTCAGTGGAAGTCCTTGGATTCTCTGTAAGACACAAACGTTCCCTTCCTTTGAATGTGCATGTTAACACTATTTTTATTTTTAGCAGTGTTCACAGTCTTAAGACCTTAGAGTGAGATAAATGTATAGATAAGGAGATTGTTCTGGTTTTTAAAGGGATGGAGCAAAATAAAGGACATGTAATGTACTCTCCAGCAGGACAGTTCTGTGAGGGGATTAGGTTACAGCCCCAGCATGCCTGAAGCTTCGTATAATCTCACAGACCCTACATAGCTAACTTTAAGCAAATAAGCGGTTGCCAGCTCTCAAAGACAAAATAAATAAACCTAAAAAAATGTGCTTATTTTAAGACTATGGTTCAAAAACCAGGGGCTCCCTTCCAGTAGGCATTAGAGCAGGCCTTTAGATGTTTAAAACAGTGATTTCTGTCAGTATCTCAATAAGCAGTCTCCTTTCATGGGTTTCCTTCTGCTGGCATTTTATCCATCTGTGTGGTCTGTTCTGAAGCTGGATATGCCATGCTACTGAAATCAGAGGAGATCCAAGGATTCCCCAAACACTTTCCCTTGAGGGCACTTGGCACATGGCTTTGCCAGGGAAGAAGCACCTTTGAACACTGTTCAGTTGCGTGTTTTCAGAGATGAACAGGCAGCAAATGCGGCAGAAAGTAGCATTCAGCAGTTCAGAGTGGGAGAGATATCCCTGCCCTATCGCCAGCAGTTTCTCAAACAGACAGCCCATCTCCAGCTAAGGGCTGTTCTTTCTTGCACTGTGAGGTAAAAAACTCATATGATATGAACTGGCAGTGAAATGCTGTTATCACTGATCCACTGGCAAGTTGGCCCAGCTTGTTTCAAAGAGATTTTCTCCTGGAAAGATCAAGATCACTCTGCTGTTGATGGTGAGTAAAGAGGAGAAAAGAGAAACAGAGCTGCAAGGTATCTGAAGGTTTCCACTGGTCTAGCAGGATTTGGAAAGATTTCTTCCCCAGGGATCCCACCTTTCATTCCAGGTCTTTGTTCCACATCACTTTTTTCAGTTAGGTTCTGGCAGGCTGCGAGACATCATAATCTTTCCAGCAAAATGGAAACCTGCAGCAACTCTCCCTGATTGCCTTGAACGTTCACTGAATCTGAACCAAGAGGAACTACTTATTAAATAGATGTATCTTCAGTAGTTATTGGGAAAGTACACACTCTTGCCATGATTTCTATTTCAATGCTACTGGACATTAAAACTTTGGGAGCAGGGACTTCAAAAGGATTTGATAGATGAGTATGCACTGTGACCAAGAGTTTCAGAAGCAGCTAATGGCACAGAGTTCCTCTGCCTTCTGATAGCTTCTATAACAAAATTAAGGCAACTTAATTTTCAGAAAGAGCTGGATTCCCTATTGCCAAATTTTTCCACAAGCTGATGGTAAGAGTGTGGAAAATCATTAGCTGCTACCATCAAGTCTACTGAAGGATTATTTCAGTAAGATCGCCTTGCCTCCCAAACCAGATAGAGCTGCTTGTTTTTCTTACAGGTGTACTAAGTTCACAGCGTTAAAGCTCTGTCAACACAAAAAGCAGTTTCGTATATTGCTGCTTTCTGTGTTGTGGTGTGATCCATTTATGCGTATGCTTGCAGCCTGAGGTAAGAGTGCTCTGGTATGGTATTTTGGGGAAGGTTTTCTTCGTAATTTCTAGGACTACTGCATAAAAGATTGCAGATTCAAGGTTTAAATTCTGTTCTCAGTAACTCTAAGCTTATAACAACGCAATTACGCTGAAAACTTTGTCATTTTCCTGTACTTAACTACTGAACAAAGAGTAAAATTTAACTGAGAAGGTGGAACATCTTTCAGTGCTTGTAAAAACAGAATGAACTCTTTACATTTGTTAGTTTTCCTCCCATTCTTGTGACTGCCTCTTTATTGCCACACACTACCTTGAGGCTACAGGGAATCTTGTGCAGCTGTCATTGCAGCTTTGAATGTTGGCCAACACATGACAAGCTGATGAAGTGATGTGAACAACACTGGTTGCTAATGACTGGACCTCTCATCAACTCATACTCCCCATTCTATGGTTCACCAGTGCTTCTTTCCTTTAGGAACAAACCTTACATTAAAGACATTTTACAGTTAACTGTCAGTACCCTTCTGCAGGGTATCTCCTCCCACTGACAAATGTGCATATGTTTAACACATATTTTTAAACACTAAGAAAAATATTATGTTGATTTTGGTCCCACTAGCACATCTGCATTATCAGATACACTTCTATCGAGTGAAACAGTGGCCCAACATAGGATGATCTACACAAAAAGCAAGACTGAAGCTCTTCTTTATGGAGCAACCTGACTATACCCCATCCTGCTTTCAGCCCTTTTATCTGTTGTATGAGTAAAGGTGTGGAGGTTTCGTGGGTGGGAATACTGTAGTCTCTGGGAAAACAAATGCATTCTTTGCCTGCTCAACAGATTTTTCTCATCACAAGAATCAGCCAAATGCAGGCAGCCACTGGCCACTGAGGAAAGCCTTCAGTCACTTCCAATGGGGGCAGGATCAGATCCAGTTGTGCCTGTCACTGAACAGACCCACAAAGCGTAGGGGTCAGGCTGTTTGCTGGCCTGTAAGCAAAGGTCATAAGATACAGATACTCTCATAGCCACAACAGATTTTATTGTCATCAAAAGAAGGTGAGGTTTGGGATTTCTTTTTCCCCAGCCATTGCCCTGACAGGGCTCACCAGGATGTTTGTAGCAGATGTAATGGTGGAGATGTGCTGTGGCTGACAACAGGAGAAACTCAAACATTGTTTTGCAGGATGTGTCCAACTCACAGATGCCCTCCACTTCAATTTAGCACATCTCCAAGCAAGCAAGTAGGACATCCAAGCATTTCATGTTGAGGAAAGGGGGAGAAACCCAGGCAGTACCATGAGAAGAGTGTATGGAAGACAAGGCAAGTAAATCCAGCATGGAAAAAAAGGTAAACTACCATTTGACCACTCTTTCTTTTGTTAAGCTGTTTCTCAGGATACAGACATAGCATTAAACCTTTCCTTCAAAAAGTCTATGACAGCAACTTTTTTGCACTGGTTCAATTGTTACTTCTACTCACTTTCATTTAAGGCATTAAATGAAATATAAAATAAATACAAAATAAAACAGCATTCCTCTGTTTTATTTTGTGGCAAAGGTTCGTTTATATGATACTACATCCCATTTTCATAAACGTCTTTCTCTATTTTCTCTGAGTCCACCTGCCTTCACTGAAAATCCTGCAAGACTTGTCCATTTCTCTGATCAGACTATTCCCTCTTCAAAGACATCTCTGACTTTCCATTTCCTGTTAGCTTCTCCCTTTCTCTCCTTCTCCTCTTGAGTTTTCTCATGTTGTGAAATTGTTACTGCAAATGGATGTTCCTCATTCTCTTGCTCACCCTTTCACATCACAGCTGTCTTTCCCTTATGCTGCCTCTTACACCCAAAAGGTCTTCCCAGTTCCTGCTTATTAAGCACCTTCCCTGCTGCTAATCATGACTGTGAAAAATTAGTCTAGTAATCATGATCAGATAGGGCAGGGGGAACAGCTAAAACTTGTTAAGAGTGACTATTACTAACCACATCTAAGGAAACTTGGTGGGCATGTTCCTTTAGCAGATAGGTACCCAAATCCTTTGTACAGAATTCTGAAAATCTTCCCCAGAAATCTGTTTGCTGTTTACCATCGGTGGGCATCCATCCATCTTTCACACTTGACTGCAGAGGCAGTCACAGACTATTTTGTAAGAGGACAGTAACCAGGTGCAACTCCCAGGCCACCAGCTAGTTGAGCCAGCTCACATCATGGCACCATACTGAGAAGAGGTTGGCATAGCTATAAAAACAGCAGCCTTCCCTGGGAACCTGTAACCAACTTTGAATTTAAAGTATCCATCACTCACAACGTGCTGTTATTCTGATAGTGAGAGACTCCTGTCATAAATGTTAAAGATTTTTCTGAGCAATTAGACAAAATAAGGTGGTTTTGCTAAAATCCCCTGTGAAATGCCAAGCTCTATTCTCTAAGCCCAGAGAGAAGTAGCAGATAAGTAACTTGAAGTTTTATCACTAAATTACCTGTATTACGTCTCTTTCTAACGTAGCTACTTTTTATTAAGCAGATATTTAATTTCTCATTTTTGACCTTTATGGGAAAACAATGAGTTGCTTCAAGAAATATCACCAAGTACATCCGAAAAAGTAACCAGTGGAAAACCAGCTCATTACAACATCTAGACAATCTTACTGGTGTGCCTAAAAACACAAAACAAAAAAGATGGCAAATACTGTAAAAAAAAATCTCCACTTGTTGGTAATCTCACTGAGTCCCATAAAACCACTCACATGAAGAAATGTAAGCATGCATTTGCTGTTTCACTGTGTTTACTTTGTGACTTTGCTGACAAAAGTTCAAACTGAGTCCTTGCAGATTTAATCCCAAATTCAGTTCTTACCAGTGGTTAATGTCAGGACATTGTTTAGCCACCCCTAGCTGTTTCTCTATTTTATTTTCATCCAAATGGGGTTTTGCTGGTGCAGATACTGAGACAGCGTGAAGTGGTGGCACTTGCCAGTGTACAGGGTGTGCTGGGACCCAGGCTAGAATTTGCTCCCCAGTAGGCGAGAAAAGCAGAGAAATAAAAGCCGACAGGGTGGAGAGTTGCTTGTTTTTACCAGTGTGCATCACCTCTAATCAGACACAACTGTGTCAGTCCCCAGGGAGCAGCACATCCCTGACAGCCACTGATTTTCACGCAGAGTTTAGGGACATGCAGGACAGCTCTAGATGGGGCTGGCCTGCAACCTGTGCAGTATTTGCCAGAAAATTAAAAATGAGCAGAATTTCTATGTGAGCTACTACGAGCAAATATGTTCAGGTGCTTTTATGGATTTTTGAGACCCTTCCTTTTCTCCTCCTTCCCCACAAGATTCTCGTTATTCGTTTGTTTTTCTGCCTTTCCCCTGACTGGCCACAAGCAATAGACTCATTTCAATTCACCAACAAAAGGCTGATGAACCCCCCCCCAACTTTATTACTGAGAATAAGCTATTGAACATAAACAAAACAGCTCTTGTATCCAGGGAGAAAAAGGACCAAAAGTGGTGGAGTGATAGTGATAAGGTTTCTCTGTACCAGAGCACTTCGTAGCAGCACTGATGTAGCATTTTTGGTATGGCTGCAAAACAGGAAGACCAGAAGGAAGCAGTTCATTTAGGTCAGTCCTTTTTTAGCACAGTTATTTAATCTGGGTCAAGTTTGAAATGAAAACCTAAAGCATTTTATTTTGAAACTGCCAGAGTGAAACATCCGGGTGTTGTTTTGAAATGCTTCCATACTCTCCTCTGCTGTGTTGACTCACAGCCTCGATTCACAGGCTGACCCAGTCCCTCTGAAATGACATCTTTTGGTGAATTTTATCCTCCGCATTTGTTTTAATTACTATTTTCATAACTCTTACACCTCATTCACAAGGTTATGAGAGGCCATTGTAAGCCAGATGTTCCTGCTGATGGTAAGAAAGTGCCAGTAGCAACAGCTTACAATACCAGTTTGCTGTAACTCATGCTCTGCTATTCCATGGTGGCTTTGCAGGACTGCCTGCCCTCTGACATTTCCAGCCTCTCAATGCTAACTCAATAAGTGATTCAGACTCAAGGCTTCTTACACTGCCATTCAATAACATTCACTGTTGACACACGGCAAGACTGTAGGTGGGAAGCTGATGTTTTTTCCTTTTAGAAAGGATGAAAACTTGAGGTTTCTTTCTGACACGGCTGGATAGAGGGAGGATCATACAGGTGTTGGAAACCTGAAGCCTTCACTTTGGCTTCCAGAAAAGTAAGAAGCAATTTATTTTTTGTTGAGGCCAAGTACAAATTATGTACTGAGCAAAATACACAGGCAGCTTCTAAACTTCTCTCAGTTTCCTCTCTGCAAGATCTGTGCCAGGAGTCCTAGCGTGCAAAGTTCTGATAGGGAAAACCTGGGTGATCCTTATTTTGAGTACTTTGGAGTTGGTGAGAGGATGCTGTGAAGAGCAGTGTGGTGTGCCTTGGCTGAATAGGGCCTTTACCCAAACTGAAGTGCTCAAGGTTTGGAATTGCCCTTCCATGCCAATTTCAAGGAGATATTTTGTCCTCTCAGTGTGAGTATTTGCTTTCCTTTAATCTTGCTCTGACTCGTGGAATAGACAAGTGGATGTAAGAGAATGTCATTCTCCTTGTATTCTACTCTGGCTTGCCTCCATCCGTTTAGCACTTGTCCATCTTGCCTGTGCTTGAACCCAACCTGCTTTGTCTGAGTGAGGCCAGGCCCACCACACATTTCAGTCTGTGAAGTCAAGGCTTTGCTTGTTATAGAGAAGAGCAAGGGAGTGCATCTAATATGCAGATGATGCTCCAGGGTCAAACACATCCTGCTGCATTGAGACGTACGGTGCCTGTCTTGAGGGATTAAAGCCAGTCTAAACTGAAAAGAGGATGAAAACTGAGAGGCTGCTATCAGTGGAGGGAAGGAAGCCATTGTTTATGTACAGCCGGTCACTTGTAGGGCAGATGGAGAGACTATGCATCTCCCTATATTGTTGTGTCAGACCTCAAACTGTAAACCTGACCTCTAAACACCTCTTGGGAGCAGCCAAAATAATTCCTAAATCATTCTGGTTTGGACCTCTCAGTAGCCTGTGGGATTTTGCAGCCTGAAGGGTGGCTGGCCTCCGGGGCATACCTTGGTGGGGTCAGGTCATTACTGTGCTCTGTGAGGGGAAAAAGTCAGTTTAGATGTAGAGACTGATAAATTTTAGCGCTCAAAGCTTTCCCTGTGTTAATTTATTGTTCAGGCTGGTGAGACCTGAAGTATTTGCTCTTTAAAAAGCGGACTTCTGTTGAGGGCTTGAGGGAAGGGGTGGTGATGGGCTTTTTCCAAATTTTGGCAACCTCATGAGACTCCAAATGGGATCCGTTGACCAAGAATTCAGAGTATGTACATGCCTGGTGTCAGGGCTTGTTTACTGGAGGTCATGTTCCAGCCAAGAACCCCAGACAATAGGGCCATGCTCTGCAGTACTAATGCAGCAAATACAGTACACCTAAATCCTACCCCATACATCAAATTAAACATTACTGGCATGATAATTTGATCTTTCCATTGTCGTGTGATCACTCGTTGATTTGTTTCACAATGTGTCAGCTTTATGACCTAAACCAGATATTACTTCCTGAAAATTAATCATTATCTTACACTTATTCATTAGAAAGCAGAGGATGCCTAAGTACCAGTGACATGAGGTTTTCAAGGGCCTCTACAGGACAGCTTTTAAAGAAAATTGAGAGTGGCATTAATGGTGACACAGCTCACATAGCAACATTTGGATGCCCTCCTTGGGGCATGAATTGTGAAATGATCCAGCTTATTCCTCTCCTCTGAATAGCCAGCTATGCTAACAGTACATTTGACGTAGATTTATTGTAAGCCTGCAGGAACAGCTGATGTGCACCCAGCATAAAATGGTACTGTGAGCATTGCCAGCAGCCCTTGCCCACTTTTTTAGGATTCACAGCTTTGCTGTGTGTAGCAGTGGCCTGGGAGAAGAATCGTCCATCATCCTGCTTGAGTGTAGCTCAGACCCACATAGTACTGTCCTTTCCTTGAAAATTCAAGATGGTTAGGCCTTAATAAAACATATTCATATGCACTATTTACAGATGACTTTTGGCAGAGAACTGACCGGAGTGGCAAGCTACATGTCGAAACACTCAGGCTTTTCTCTTGCATCATCTGCCCTAGCTATGAGATGACAAAACCAGCCCAACTGTTGCTTGTTGCATAGCATAGCTATGCTCTGGCCTTCATGGCAGATGACTGAGGTGAAAGTATTAACATAGCTGACATTCGCAGTGCGCTGACACGCTGTGCTGCCGGGTGCTGTCCAGAACGCTGTGGATGCTCGTGGCACATGCTGTAGCTGTCTGGGTGTCCGTCCCAGCCCTGGCAGCTCTCCTGCCCTAGACTGTTGGGTATTAGAAAAAAGAAATCAAATGCACCACAAATAGCGATTTAAAGGCTCTGATTGGTGATGCCTTCTGAAGCAGACAGGGACTAGGGCTCCTGCAGGAAGGGTCTTTTTACCTGATGCTAAGACAAAGGGTCAGAAATAAGGACTCTGATGTCTCCCTGTCACTGCAGTGAGCTTGCCCAATTGCACCCATGCAGCAGCCTTGTTCCTCGCACTTTCTGAAATACATTCCTGTTGGCCTCATCTCAAACATCTGATGTAATTTAAATCTTCAGAATACATCCTGCCTCTGGGACAGAGCAGATATATAGTAGCAGGCAACTCAGCACATTATATATCTTTTCTGTGTCCCTGATTTATAAATCTGTTTTTTATATAGTGATGGATCTGTGAGGTGTCCTTGCCCATTGGCAGGGGGGTTGGAACTAGGTGATCTTAAGGTCCTTTCTAACCATTCTATGATTCTATGAAATCTGGGAGCCTGTCTTACACTCAGGCGAATGTGCCTTAAGGTCTTCGTTCTGCTCTCTGACCAGCTGAGCTAAACTTGTACAATTAGGTTTCTGGGACAGTTGCAATTAGTTTCTGGGGCACCTGAGAAAGTAAAGCTGAAACTAGCTCATGTGCTGGATGCACATACAACAGGTTGCTTGACTTCCAGCTGCGTCGTACCTTATGGCACAACCTAACTAGGTAGGGAAAAACAGAGCCAACAACCATTCCCACCTCGGCCACACGCAGATAGGTCGCTGTGTCACTTACTCCAAACTTGGCCCTCTCTGGGGCTTTCTCCCTTCCAAAGATGCTCCTCGCCTCGGCCGCAGGCTCGTCCTGCCGGGCCGAGCTCCCTCTGCCGGCCCTAGCCCAGCAGCGCCCTGGGGCACGCATCCCCCTCGGCACTGCTTGGCACCCCGGTGCTCTCCCGGAGCATCCCGGCTCCCAGGCAAGCGCCCTACGGGAGTCAGCATTGCTGACAGGTTTCATCTTTGGCGGATACTTGTTGAATTGTTTACAGGGGAGTGGAAGGAGTCCAGCGCTGGGAGCGGGGAGAGGTTTCTCCCAGACCAGCCAAAAAGCTGGTCCGGTTGCGGTAGGCTCTGGAAGAGCCCGTAAGCGAAAAAGCCAAGCTTTGAGTTACCGGTCTGATTCAAGTGCAGCAGGGGTTTGAGCCAGGCTTATCACAAGGTAGCAAAGTGTTCTAACCTTCCTGTACTTGCTGCTGAGAATTGATCTGTTATTTTCTGGAAGTTAGTTTGGGAAAATTTCCCGATTTCCTAGGTAATATGTGTCACTAGACCTGTCACATCCTTCCGCACCACGAGAAGCTTCTGTTTCAGCAGACTGACTTTTTCTAAAGAAAACCTACTGCAACCCCACACGCAGCTCCACACTAACCCTAAAAGGAAGCCAGGATGCCCAGGTAGATTGCATTTGCACTAGAAATGTAGTCTGTGTGAGGAAAAGTCATTCTACCTCCATAGCTGCAATAAGCGGAAAAATTCCAAGTGCATTAAGCGCTGAATCTGGTCTGGGTATCCCTGCTCCTCAGTGTGGGAGGTGCTCCTGCAGAACCGCACAGAAGTCTGGCATCAGTCTGTGCCAGCGGTACCTGCGTGCCCGTGGGTTTGACAGTGAGTTCCTTGAGGGAGGAGCCGTGTGTTGTTACGTATTGGTGCTCCACCTACCAGTATTTTTGATAGTATTGCAAAGGCGGCGTGCTGTTCTTCCAAGGGAGCTCCTTCACCCTGGTAGTCACTCAGAGGGTGCAGGGGAAGTCTCGCTTGGCTTCAGCCCCACTGTCGGTTAAGTGCTTTTATCACCACGTGTTTCTTGGCAAAGGATTCATGGGTTTCAGTGTGCTGAACCCCAGGCTGCACAGGTGTGAGGCGTCCCGTGCTTTACAGTGAGATGGAAAAGGGCTGCTCCTCGCTGTTCAGGAGAGAGGAAAAGGAGACAAAAGGTGGCACAGCAGCCACTTCTCTATGCTGTAGTAAGTGACTTTTCTCCCCTCTTTTTGCATTGTCACAGCCAGAGCCAGAACTGGCAATTGATTATTAGGTTTAGGAACCTTTTTTTTTTCCTCTTGTTTTTTGATTCTTTTGGAAGGGAGAAGGAAATTGAATCATTTTGGTCAGGACAGACTTGGTATCCCCTGGCAAGACACTGAGCTAAACCTTGAGGATTTTACTCAGGTTTTCTCCTGGGTAGGGATCCTTCTGATGGGAGCAGGAGCTGTGCTGAAGAACTACTACTGAATTTGACCTTATGGAATTAACTAACAAGCCTTTCCTGTGGACTTAGAGACTAGTGACCTTCAAGCATACCTTAACAGGTGTCAGCAAAAAGGCTCAAAATAATGTTGGGGTTTCTTTTTTCTCCACTGACAGTTTATTTTTCTATTTTGTTTTATTATTTTTAAATAAACTTCTTCACAGTGTTCTTTCCCCAGCCAGTAGTCTTTCCTACAGCTGATTCCTGGTGTTTTACAGGACTAGCTGCACATCCTGCCTGAGCAGCAGGCTAATGCTCGGGCTTGGATTACTATTGAATAAGCAACAATGAAATCTCCATCAGAATAATCAGTAGTTCCAAAAACCACACACAACAAAACAAGGGGAGTTGAACTAACTCAGCAAGACCATTTGGAGCATCAGGGGTGGTGAGTCACTCTGCTTTTCCCTCCCTCGGCAGACGGCACTGGTGCCTCGCGCAGCCCCGGGGAGGGCAGGTGGAGTGGGTAGGGCATGACTTCAGAAAGCTAAAAAAAATGGGAAGAAAGAAAAAGAAAGTCGACATCACTCGGGTCACGTGATGCAAAGGGACCAATGGAGGCAGGTTCTGGAAAGGGGAACAGTTAAATTTGTAATTTTGGTTGTGTGAAACACTTCTTTGGGCCTCATAAACAACCACAGAACCACAAGTTGGGTACAGAGGCAGTCACACAAGAGCGGGTCCGGGATATTGGTCAGCAGGCAGGGCGAATCGTTTTGACTGCAAACCACAGGGTTTCGTAGAGTGGTAAGCATCATCAACCACAACCGATCCGCTACTTTTTTTTCTTTTTAAGAAACAATTTCAGAGTTCTTTTAGCAAAAGAACCTTATAATCTGCTTTGCGCTGCTCCTGAGGAACAGGGATAAAACAGAGCATGATGGCTGGGAGGAGGGTGGTAGCAATGACTGTTCTTCAATTTTCACTCCCCAAGGTAGAAGAAATCATATATTCCTTCACTGTAAAGAGAGAGTGAGTTTTAAAGAGGAAACAATGGCTTCAAGCAACTTATTTGAGTCACTTCCTTCTTACCAGCACTTCTTGAGAGGTAAGTACCATTCAGACTTTCTAAATATATTTTTTACTTTCCTATACTTAAGAAAATGCATGTTTGGAGAGTATCTGGGAACATTCTTGTAGTACATGATTTTCCCACTTCAGTTTTCTTTGAGGCACTCTCATCGAAGCTAATATCTGAGCTTTCAGGAATATCATCTCATTACTTATCAGTCCATTAAAGAGATTATAACAAGGACTCATTTAAGCTGTTCAAACAACCATTGCATGCTTGTGAATTTTCTCTTCATAAATCAAAATGTGCTAGAATAACTCACAAGCATTACTGCAGATACAAAAGCAGTAGCACAAATCCCTTTTGATTCTTTTTGGCAGAATTAAGACTTTTTGAGCCACTGCCATGAAAAATGACAGCCAACAGCATAGTACACATATTACAGGATGAAGCACCAGGGGCGAGTAGCAGGCTGGAGCATACAGCCAGCAGAGCGTGATACTGTTTCATTTATGCTAGATCATCAGCCTGGGTTAAGGCATGTTCACAGGGGAGAAGTCAGGAAAAGCTTAGAAACCTGCTTAAAGTTAGCTGCAACTCACGTGGCTCAGGAAAAGGAGCAGTGAGGATAAACTCGGAGATCCTGTTGATGCCATGCAGGTCTCAGATGGCTGCAAATTATCAGCAGAAGCCACCCTTAGAGAAATGAAGCAGTCCTCAAAGGGCTGAGAGGGGGATTAAAGGGCTTCACCCAGCAATACGACTTTTTCACCAGTGATCAAGAGCACTCAGGGACTCCTTCTAACGTTCTCACAACCCCCCATGGAGCTAATGATTTAGTCATGGGTTATTCAGACAAGTAAGCCAGCGGCTGGCACGAGAAACTTCTCCGCTTCCTCGTAACTGCCTTCCTAAATAGCTCATCCTACAGCTGAACTTTTCCCCTTTCCACGCAAGCCCTCTGACCGCTCAAGCCCTTTTTGCAGCAGGGCTGTTCCTGTGCGGATGACAAGGCACACAAAGCCCGTCGCAGACCGCTCATCAAGCGTGGCCGGGTGCTGCCAGAGAGCAGCACTTCATAACTCTTTATAGTTACAGACTACAGCTTCCCGGCCTCGCTGGCGGTGTCGGTGTGAGTCATGAGTTATTCATATTAATAAGCGGGCTGGGGAATGCGGAAGGCTCATCCCAGCTGCTGTGTCACAAGAAGCAGCAGCTCCGCCGGCACCCTGCCGCTCCTGCATGCAGGTCAGCGCTCCCCGAGAAGGACGCGAGTGCAGGGCAGCCTGCAGAAATGCTAGCTGCTCTCCAGCCTTGCATCCGTTCTTCCCCCCCCCCCCCCCCATGTCAAAAGTTCCTCTACATCTGTCTTTCCTGGCACCGGCGGACAGGGGAATCGCAGCAAGTCGCTCAGTGAGCCACTCAGCCTCGCAGCACCTTCTAGCTTGGGCAGGGGAGATGCTGCAGGCTGAGCAAGAAGTGGCTAACTGCTCTGCAGCGCTTGCAGCTGACGTTTCCTCAGCACCCCTACGAGCAAAGGAAGCAATACTGTTAGAATAACAAGAAGGATCTTCCTGCGTTTCGCCAGCCTTTTTATTTTTTTTCTTTTTTTTTTAGCTCACCCAACTGTTTACTGAATCTGTAGCACAGGAAGGCTTGCTGAGGAAATTTTGTGCTTCTGATAAAAGAACAAGAGTGACCGTCATGGGGCAGTGCTTGCAGCGAGTGCCAGGTCACAGCCAGTCCATGGGATGAGATGGGATGGCAGAGACTGTATTGCAGGCAGGAGCCTAGAGAGCCTGAGAGCAGCTGGTTGGAGACCAAGGACTGATTTTACCAGAAAAGGAGGAGTTTCATTAAAGCTGGTTAATCCAGCAAGTGATTTAGCTCAGCACTCCAGAATGGGTTTTATTATCCTCCTTATTACTGTTCTTATTATTGTTGTTAATATTATGATAGCACCAGTATTTTGTGCTTCCTCGTGGACTATGCTGGAATCTTGCTAGGCTAGAAGTCACATTAGTTACCTTAAGATATTCATCCAGTTTGGGCAATCCAGGTACAGATTCTGGTGCATACCCAGCACAAGCAAGACCAAACTCCCACTGTACAGCGGTAGAAAAGCTTGGGCAACAGTTCTTCAGTTGAGTTATAAAGTGAACGTTTCATCATTGCAAAAGAATACTGAGTTTGAATATGGAAGCTTGTGACGGTTTTCCAGCAGTTCCCCTTTTGTTCCTTTCTTTACTCAAATGAACTTCACACAATTTCAAAATCCTGGGTGCAGCAAAAGTGACGCTCGGGCCTCAGAGCAAGAAAAATAAATCATCCCTAGGGCTGGTTGTTCTCACCCCTGTTTCTCAATGGTGTTTACATAGACCCGTCATTTGAAATGTCCCAAACTGTCTCTTCTTTTTTTTCCCGCCAAAATTTATTGCACTCTCTCTCTTAACTGAAATGGTGAAGTAAAAGGAAAAATAACAAGTTGTTTTCTGCCATGGATTTCACTTTATCAGTCCAGGCAGTTCTCCGAGAAGGAAATCCATAACTCTTTTTTAACCTGATACTATGTGAAAATTGGGAAAAAAAGAGGGGAGTGGGGAAGCAGAACCATTGTTCCAGCCCCTGTGAGCAGTGACAGACATAGAAAGCCTGACATATTAATTGAATGTGGTACACCACAAAGGATATGGCCCTTTTTCTATCACACCACACCAGGTCCTCACTTCTGCCACTAGGTAAAGAAATGAGGATTACACTGAAACCTCCAGTGGTGTGCTCTGCATGCTGAACACATTCAAACGTTTGATGACTCTGCTTGTAATGATGGCCTCATTTTCCTAATGGCCTCTTTCAGTTTAAAGTCTCAGCTTGGTGTTAGGACTATGGGGTAGGACCATTTGTAACTGTCTTGCTGCAGTGCAGCCTGCAGAAAAACATAGCTTCATCTCTTTCTCAAATCTAGGACTGCATCAACAAGGCAGTAGTTTAAGCTTTTATTCTAGCAAGATTCATAGTGTAAAGATGGATTTGCTGGTTTTATTGAGAGCTCATGTGTATTGTCTGGGTCAACATAGTGATACCTTTTGGGCAGGGGACCAAAATGGCACCTGTTAGAGTCTTGTATTAGACAGTAAACACAGTTTTTAAAGGGTGCCTATATAGCTACATAATATTGCCCCACCCTATAACTTCTTTTAACTTACGAAGGACATTAGACTATCTTGTAAGGTTTCCTAATAATTTTGCCTATGAAGGAAGATGGAATAACAAATCTATTAGCAGGGTTTTACGGAGCTCTAAATAGCACGAAACATAACATTTTCCAGAAGGGCACGTTTTCTTCATTTTTCCTTTTGCTGTGAGGTCTAATTATTTCAGTATGCAAAGAAGGTTACTCTTGGTTTTGCTTTTGTTGTATTTTTTTATTAATTAATCATGGTAATGAAGGCTTGTGGTGCAATATTGTTGGTTTCTTATCAAATGGAAAGGAACTCTGGCAGAGCACTTTTACAATATGGAAAAATACACTGTGCCTACTTTCTTCTTCGTTCCGAAATGCAAAGTAGCGCCCAGCCTCACTGTGGGTTTCTTCCTTTGCAAATGCTAAATAAAACTGTAGCAAGAAGCTCTTCCTGCTCTGAAGGGCTTCCTTCCCTGGACCCGTGGACACCCATAGCTAAGGTTCAGAGACATTGAAAGCACTCACTGAAAGCTTCTCATTGAAAGTTAGTGACTCTGACTTGCCTTATGATGGGATTTACATTGGTAGGATCCTAAAATCCCTGGTGCTGCATGTGAGCAGAATCATATACTAGAAGTAACTCAGCCAAAGACACATTTCTCTGGGAGATGCACAGTGCCTAACACTGCCACGTGTTTTCATTTGCTCGCCAAGTAGAAGAAAACTATCTTTTCACAGTAACATAAACTCCATTGTCACTGTGTAGGGGTAAGAGAAAGTTTTCTGTCACTTTTGCAGACTGCCTGAACTGTAACAAAGAGTTAATTTGCATCAGCATTATAAAATACTAACTGTATCTTGCAAATAGGAAATTGAACTAAAGCTCATAGAAACCTTGGCTTACTAGGAGAAAACAAAATTGTACAATGTCTGATTTACACAGTCTTCTCTCTGTTTGAGCCTTACTCTTTCATTGAAAAGTCTTGAGAAACATTGAGAGACCTGAACACAGGAATTCCTGTGAAGCAAGGGGTAAAGTTTCTGACAGAGATGAATACACTGCTTTGGTAAGATCAAGAGATTTTATCCTAGGCCAAAATATTATACTGGGTGTTTAACCAGTCATACTTAACATAGTGATGTTGTGATGACAGTCTGAGCAAAGATTTAAGGTTATGGCTGTCTTGCAGATCCCCCAGACTGTCTTGCCCTATATCATATGGCCATTAATAAGAGATTGTTGGATGGCAGCTCTGCCTTGGACCATGTTTTACCACAACAGCCAAACTCCAGCTCTGAGGTAGCTCTCTAGTGGGAAATAGAAGTATCTTCCCCACTCAGCCAGTGTATGCAATATGAATAGAAAATAAACTGCATTTTTTCATGACTAGAAGGTAATCATGGTTTAGTTTGACTGCTAAGGCATGACCCCAAAAGAACAGTCTGCTTATCTTTAAATGCATGTGAATGATAGTGATATTGGCAAGTTTATGAAAGTAATTTATGAACTGTGCAAGAATTTTACTTCAGAACACATAATGAGTATCGTCATCATCTTGTTATTCAAGAGGGGAGAGTCTATAGCTAAACCAAGAGTGGCAAAGAAATTACTGTTCTTGGATTTAGAAATAGACATATTTGCTTTTAAAAGCTAAGCAGAAGCTATCCTAAGGAAACAGCAAGAGCATTTCTCTGTAAAACTATGAGGTTGTTCCACCAACAGAAGAAGCTCATCCAAATTTGACACCCTGACACATGCAACAAGGACTGCACTGCGTCCCAGTGGTCTCTGCTGCACATGCCAGGAGGACTGTCCAGGTGAGGTAGCACAAGGTCCTCTTGTGCAGTCACAGAGAGCAAGGATGAAACGCAGAGTGGGCTTGGGCAGTACAGATCTAGCAGTGCCAGCATTAGGGCAAGAAAGAAGTAGTTCTAGCTTTGGGTAGGAGGATGGATGAAGGCTGGCTGGAAAGGGACTGCCTGCTCTCTGAATCCAAACCCGGATTGGCATCTCTGTCTTCCCTGTGCCAGCACAGGCCTCCTGAATGCTGGGCATGAGCTGGGTGTGTGGTGTTTCAGGTAGAGTGGCTACCATGAACATCATGCTGTGCACAGAGACAAGACACTCCAGCTTCATGGGGGAGCTCAGGACAGGCCCCTTTCACTCCTTCACTCAGGAGGTGAGCCTGCCTGCGCCTGTCAGATTTTCTGTGTTCCTCAAGACTGCACTGTTCAAGGATGTGTTTGCTCAGATTTTATTCAATTTTTATGTATTTACTTGTGTTTTCTATTTGCTTGGGTTTCTTCCCTAAAACAACTTGTATAGTCAGCTCACCCTTTCACTCCTATTGTTTCCTCTGAGTTCAGTCAATGGGACAAGGTATGGTGGAATTTTTTTTAAACAGTGTGTGATTACAGACTAGAACACATTGCCATAAAATACCACTGAATCCAAGAGTTTAGCAGGATCTTTAAAACAACTGGGTCTGTATATACATAACAGTTGATTATTATCTACCAGCCATGTAAAGAAAAAAGAAGGTTTGGAAGGGTTAAGTTCTCCCTTGGTCTCTCACTGCCATATTTCACAGCACAAACCGATCTCTGTTAAAGCTTGGAAAGAAAGCTTCCCATGTAAGCACGTCTGTCATCTGCAAAGTGAATTGTGGCTTCATCCATGACATCTGGCCGCAGAGACAGACCACTGGTTAGGTGAATCACTAGTCTGGGAGAAGGACAAGAAAACATTACACTACCTCATTACCTCTTCTGTCATCTTAAGAGAATGGATAATATTTGTATAGACTTGAGTCAGCTTTCCAAATAGTAGATGAATAGTAGGAATATCTCCTCTCTGAAGTGTATTAATGAACTGCAACGGGGCTGACAACAGGGGTGGTGTTTGGAGCAGTAGAGCACCTACAGAGGTCTACAGTATGTTGGTGAAGTCCATACATGCACCAGCATACCCACAGTGAAGGCAAGACATGTCATTCTTGCTGCCAGTGGAAAAGTGGTTAGAAATTCTATATACAGATTCCCAGTGTAATCAGCTTTCAAAAGAAATGCCTTTTCTTCCACTTAGGTCCCAGCGAAGAAGGTCCTGGGCTTATGACAAAGATACATTTTAGTCCAAAACATAAAATTCTCTATAAAGGTGTATTCAGACAACTGAATTTCAAAAAAAAACACAAAAACACCAAAAACACCAACAACCCAAAGAGTATAGAAGAGCTGACTGTGAAAGCAGGGAAGCAGAAAGTGACTGTAGCTGCTACCTGGTAGAGTTTCCAGTTCATCCTTAATACTGTTTGCAGGGCTCATCACTTCTGCTTGCGAGTGAAACTCTGTGAAATTAGGTACTTTCACTTCACGAAGACCTGTGAGAACATTTTCTCTGGCTTTGATCTATCTGTTGGTTTTAGTTTGGTTTTTGGTTGGGGTTGTTTTTTTTTTCCCCAGCCTATGCTTTGTGTTTCTGATTCCAGAAGCAGACCGAGACATAGGCTTGGGGCTTTTTCTTTTGCCTTCTGAGTATTTTGACATGCAATGTGTTTTCTGTTGTCTGGTTTCACGCTGAAGTTGTGATTTTGAGATGTGTTCAGAAGCTGCCCCAAGGTTTTGACTGTGAGTTGAAAGGCTTACCTCTCTCACTGCATTTTTTGTGAGTGCAGTGCAAGGGGACTTGAAACCTGACAAGTTTTATGTGATTTGCTACAAACATTTCTCTTGGCTGTACTTAGGGAAAGCCCTGCAATCATGTCAAATCAGCAGCATCAGAAGGCATTGACCCAGTCCTTCAAGTGCCTTTTTGTGGTCTTTAAAAGATGACCTTTCGTGAAGTACCTGGTGTGTTTGGGGCAAAGCGGCACAGCGCGGGGCCCAGCATCTGCTTTCTTTGTGACAAACGTCTTGCACCTTCTCAGGCCCAGCACAGCCTGCCTCTCTCATAAGTCCATTTTCTAGCTGGCTTTATGGCATGTATCTGTGTCAGACGCGTGCCTCGGAAGTATCGTGGCATTTACAGAAGCCTTGAACAGGCACCAAAGGATGCCAAGCTCCATAAGCGTTACTAAAGCATCCTACAGTTGCCTCTTTGGTGAAGGCAAGCACTGCGAGCTTGCTGAGGGCGTGTTAGAGTTGGGTGTCACAGCCTTTGCAGTGGGCAGACCAACCTTCTTTTCTGTCAGTGTTTGGGTATCTATTTATACTTGCTGCAGTATCAAAAGGTAGTAGAAGGCAAGCTAGCACAGCAAAGAGAAGGCTTTCATCTGTCTAGCAAGGATAACATAGATGCAATCGCATGGGTGTAAGTCACCACCACCCAACCCCTGGTAGACATCAGTACACACCATGGTGGTGAGCGGGGGTGGAAGACATAACTCTGGGTTTTCACTACTGTTATTATACCGGCTGGGAAGATTTAAGCTATCACAGCTTTACTCGTACGTGCCTGCAGGCACGCTTCCCCTTTTCTCTACAGTCATGACCAGGAGCAGAAAATCATATCCAGAGCCAGTTCTTAAGGTAATATCCTGGCTCCATCCAGAAAGCGATGGCTATTAACTGCAGCAGGGATGCATTTGTCCTTTAAGAAAAACGAAACCTGTGAGAAAAACACAAAGTGGTGAATAAGACAGGAGGTGAATTCTGAATACCAATGTTGACACAGGGGCTGAAAGAAACATAGCATTAAAGTGGAAGTATAATTCATGCAGTGCCAAGTAGCAGAGCTATGGCTTGAGAACTAAAGGTTTTGTCTCTTTTACCTAGGAGACACTGGTATGGAATTATTATGGTATATTATGCATGGCTGTAGAAAGAGCTTTGAATTGGCTGGGATTTTTCTTTGGTTGGTAGTTATTGATTTGTACTTAACTTATACATCAAGGATATACACTTCACCTAGTGGACAGGTGAGGTGTATTTCCCCACTAAGCAGTAATGAAAGACTCTAAAAGAAGCACTCTTTAGCATGTACCATCTCCTGGTCTTATACAGAAGGGCAGAGGGGACAGGACTTCAGTGAGAGAAATAGCAACTTTGGAAAGCAGCCCTAAAAGCACTTTCTAAGTAAAAGGCAATGAGGAGGAGGCCTCACATGTGCTGTCAAACTCCACATGGCAAAGGTGCCATGGCTGCTGACCATCTGTCCATGTTGCACATCATTCAGAGCAGGTACTGATATGAGATTACACATTATGCCCAGTTCATAGGAACTGCAATTTGGTTTATAATACAGTTACTAGATAATATCAGACTTCTGTAAAATGCTTCTGTTTTTCAAGACCTAAATGTAAATGGGCTTTGGGTTTTGCATAGATCGGGTGTAACCAAACTCATATCTGGAAGATGCATTCAAGCCTTTGTTAACCCCATTTGCACAGGGACCATCAAACCAGTTATTGCACTTCAGGCTGATTTAAGTGCTCTTATATGCATCCAAATGCTTTGCAAAGAAATTCAGTACCACTTTGTGGTACCATTGCATCTCTGGACTCAGAGGCACGATGCTGCATGCAGGGTCTTAATGAGACCTATTTCCACCAGATCACTGAGCATGCTTCTACACCAACCTGATTCCTGTTTTGCTGCCACAATGGCATTGGAACCCAAGCTTTGGGTGCAGATAGCATCTGGAAAGCATTCTGCTTATGACTCCAGCTAGGGTATCAGGGTGAGCATGGAAACTTGTCAGGCAGGTTGCCCTCTCAGTAGAGAAAGGACGGCACAGAGAGCTGCCACATGGTTTGCCCCCCACATGCTTCTAAGGACTTCCACTAATGCAGCCTGGAGAGACAGCCACCTCTGAAAGGAAAAAAAGACACCTTAGTCTCTGCACCAATTCTTTCTTTATCTTCTGCCCTTTTTATCTGTAAAAAGTGGTAACGTACAGTGCTAAACACCCACACATTTCTTACACTAGGCATAAAATAACTTGCTTTTTGAAAGCAAGATTCAGGTCTCATATATGAACAGGAACTTATTCTGGCTGTACCTCACTACACTGGAGAAAATGATTTGCTTTTCTAAATGAAACAGAGTGTTTCAAGCACAGTATGTTTCCATAATATATTGGGCTATTGTGGAAACCAAAGAATGTGAATGACCTGCTTAGGTAAGAAAAAAAGTAATGGGTTAAACTTCTTGAGCGATGAACCACTTACATTTTAGTGTAACAATCAGAATTTTTATTGCCTTGTTTGGTTTTTTTTTCCTCCTAATAGGGATTGCAATGTAAATAGTAATTTTTTTAGTTTCATACGTAATCCAAACAACTTTGAGTACTACTTTTGAAGAGTGATAATATTTTGTACTGATACTGTTGGGTGCATCTATTTTACACTACATGACAGAAAAGCTACATGCTTTTCTTCTTTCTTTTACTATGCAGGAATAATCTTTACCAGTATGAACACTTTTATACCTATATAAGTAAGTCCATACCCATTCAGGAGAGTGCTCTGCTGTAACTAGACATGTACCCACACAAATAGGGATTACAGTTCCTCTTTGGGGTGAAGTTGTGTTGTTAGACAGAAGTCTATATGGGGAGAGATTATTCAGGTTCACATCTTACTGGGGCAATTAAAGCAACCCAGTATTTTGTGTACACAGTATGATCCCAATGAAACTGGTGCAAAAACCTGGCTGACATCTCTGGGCATTGGATGAGACCTGTGATCCTCCAGATAACAGGTCTCCTCCAGATCAAGGTTTTAACAGCCTGAAGTTGTATCACTGACAGTCCAGGTCAGCAGTCCCTTTTCACATGGCTGTCCTTATACCCTCACACACATGAAATACAGGAGGGTAAGGCTGACTCCACTTCTGTGCCACATCTTGCCTTTCGCTTCACAGTGGTGTCCCAGCCCTTTCTGCCCCATTTCTCCATGCTCACAAGAGCTGCTGAATAAAAAATGTCATTTATGCAAGTTAGAGATCACATTTCTAGCTGCTCACTGATGTGCTGGCTTCTTTTTACAGGCTCATTAGGGCAGCCCCTCCAGCTACTTCCCTCCCTTTATGTGTCCATGCTTTGGGCATGTCCCTGACCCATGTACAGACAGGCAAATCAGCTCCTCTAGCCACGTCCTCCAGGTTTCGGTATGTTACTGCTTTGACTAAACCACACCAGTTGAAGATCAAAAGCACTACCTAAACAGAAGTGGTTGGAGGCTTTTCAGGATGCCTCATCTCCCCTTTCAGCCTTCAGAAAAACCCACTCTAGCCAGAGGGATTAGGAAATACAACAGACCCCAGCTCTGTCTGAGGGGACTAGCTGGTGTGATACCAGCTTGGGGCAGCAGCTGGACAATAAGAGTGCCTTCGGTCTACCTCCTGCTTTAGTGAAGTCCTGCAAAGGCATAGAATCATAGAATCAGCTAGGTCGAAAAGCCCTGTAAGATCATCAGGTCCAACCATTACCCCAGCGCTACCAAGTCCAGCATTAAACCATGTCACCATGGGCCTCATCTACACAGGTTTACAACACTTCCAGGGACGGTGATTCCACTGCCCTGTTCCAATGCCCGAGCACCCTTTTGTTGAAGAAATTTTTCCAAACACCCAATCTAAACTTCCCCTGGTGAAGCTTAAGGCCATTACTTCTTGTTGTATCACTTGTTACTTGGGAGAAGAGACCAACACCCACCTCACTACAACCTCCTTTCAGGTTGTTGTAGAGAGTGATAAGGTCTCCCTGAGCCTTCTCTTCTCCAGACTAAACACCCCAGTTCCCTCAGCTGCTCCTCATCACATTTGTCCTCCAGACCCTTCACCAGTTTCATTGCCCTTCTCTGGACCTGCTCCAGCAACTCAATGTCTCTCAATGGACAGGAGACAGCTTACCCCTGGGTATCTCTGCCCTGTCCCCCACTCTAGTCAGAAGTAAGAGAAATTTCACGTTTTGCTCCACAGTACTTATGGATAAATAGGAACTCCTTCATGGCAGTAGTGGGGTTTGGCTTCACAGCCGTGGGCCACCTAAAATAAGCAGAGGGAGGTGAAAGGTTCTTAGCAAAGTTTTTCAACACCATTTTCATCTTCAGCTTATGAATTATTCTCTCTCTGTCAGATGTGCTCTCATTTATTCATTGCTAATTTCTTCAGCAAATACTGCTTGTCTCCAGCTTGTTCATGAACAAACCCTGGTATACACCACAGTACCCACAGGAGAGACTTCCCCACATGAGTCACACAGCTGCTGACTGAGCGGCATGCACAGCTAAGCAAGGCAATATGAGGTGCCAGCTCAGTAGGTTTTCTCCCAGCATATGACTTAAGCCAATAATTAAGCACTCCTAAGTAAAACTGTAGCCTTCTCTGAAGGTTCATGCTAATACAACTTGCTCACACAGAGGTCCTGGTAAAAAAACCCAGACAAAACATGATTTAGCAGAAATTTGTTGTCAGATTACAGCTTGTTTTTAAGGAAAATCTTTTCACTGTTCCTTAAACTGCTTTCTCTCTGAAGATCCTCACTTGTTAAGGTCTTGTACACTTTTTCTTGCAGTGCATTACTGGATTTATTCTTTTTTTCCCTGCAGAAAATGCAGGCAACATTAATCCCCTTATTTGAAACTGCAGTTCAAAGAAGGAATGAAACGAGAATTAGAAAAATAACCTATATAAAAACATTAGCTGTCCTATTTTAGGAGATAATTAGCTGTAGCAAAGTTTCCCTCACTTATTTTTCCTTGGTGAGAAAACGAGCTACCTTGTCATTGAGGTTTTCATAAAATGCTGTTGTTTGCAACATTTGCCACAAACAAATTAACCCAAACATTTCTAGTGCATGACTTACATTGCTAATTTTGCAGCTAGTTTTCATTTCTGTATCTGGAGAACAAAACGCTCTCAGTTATCACATAATGAAGGAAAAAGAAAAAAACAAAGAATCACATATTTGACTGCCAAGGAGTATATATGAACACAATCTATACCAAATATGTGCTACCAGAACCCAGAAAAGAAGGGAGGGTGTGAAAGTCAGGAAGAGATCAAAAAAGGGAAAAAGTATTTTATTGTGTGGCAGAAGTGGCATGCCTGATTTAGCTCCTGAATTAGCAAAGATACTTCTCCTTAGCAGGCACCTGGGATATAGCACTATTTCCACTGGGAAATAGCATTTTCCAGCTTGAATAGGGCATACTCCTAACCAATTGTACCTGACACAGTTTCAGGGGATCGGTAGGTGATGGAGGCATAGGCCCAGCTGCTGACATTTGAGACACAGGTGCTTGAAGCTGCCTTTGCCAGGAGCCAGCAATAATGCAACATTGGCAACTCCCACAGGTTGTGCTCTGAGAATAATCCACTGGCATTTGTTTGGGGGTTTTTGAAGCTTGGTGTTTGAACTAGATCCCCTGTTGTTCATAACGTCATCCTACCATCTTATTGAATTGTTGACCTTTTCCTCACTGGTATCTTCCCACTTTGGCTAGAATTAGATGGATACAGGTGGCCAAAGGAAACCATGCTCTGTGCCTAGCACCTGGTACCACTCCCTTTGATCATGACGTCTGTAGCCTTATCCCTTTCCAGTTGATTCCAGAAAGTCAGAAAGGGATGGAAGGATTGGCTTCTTGTGGTGCTGGTATGTAATCCTGCTCTTTAATTTCTAAGCTTGCAGATAGTCCTGAGACAACCTGTTGCATATTTGGTCCTTTCTATGTAAGTGGTGAGTACACCTACAAGGTTTCTGATTTTTTCCCCCAAATCTCAAGTTTCGTACATTGTGCACAGGGTGCCATGAGCTCAACAGGTGTGTGTTTCTGTGGGCTCTTACCTTCCTATTTTCCAGCCTCTCCTACGAGGTTTCTGTCTGAGACTGGGCTTGTTAGCTTAATTTTGGTAACGCAGTGACATCAATGCAAAGCTTGAAGGTGGTGTGTGCTGGGGGTGGGAGGGAGTAGGGGAAAGAGAAGCATTTCTAGATTAATTTTTTGGCCTCTTACATTTTCATGTTTAGCATCCACTAATAGATGTGAAGCTTGGTAGGCAGCTTGTGTCAGATTTCTGATGCAAATTATGATGTGGTAGATAAGAAGTGATGAAGATACTATGCTAAAGGGTTGGTTCAAGTACCAAGGTTATACCTGCAGGATTCTTTTCCTTTTTAATCCTATGGTAGCATTACCTTTCATTGTGTCTTACAATAAAAAAACAATGCAATCATGCTAGCTTGCATTCTGCAGGGGATATCAGCACAGCACCTCCACCAAAACAGAAGTCCTGTGTAGCATTAGTATCTACTTTCTTTGTGAGACTTAATGTTGGACTTCTGTGTTGCTACACCTGAGCCCCATGACACTTTAGGGTGCTATATGAGACTTTGTTAGTGTTGCTATTTGGGAGATAGCTGGAATGGGAGCATACTAAGACCTGTCTTGAGCTGCAGCAGATTCTAATGATGTGATCAGTGGCATCATAAATGTTCTTGATATGTTATTAAGGAATTGTTGGGGAATCACTTAGGATAGGGATGGATTAAGATCTGTCTCAAACACTGGGTAATTATGCTGTGTATATTAACTCTATTAAATCCAAATGCTCTCATCATGTGTTAATGCGGGCCTTCCCCACAGCAAGTGTAATGTGGTAAAAAGCTCTCATGCTACGGGGGCTGTGGGAAACTTCTCATGAGAATTGTCATGTTCTTTTCTGGGTAAGCCTTGCTTCACTGGGAAATTTAAAAAGCTAATTTGGGTTATTTGATTGAAAGCTTGCAAACCCACTGAAAATCTTCTCCATGGAAATGTTGGGCTTATGACAAAGTTTTAGATGGAGGCAGCAGTCTGAATCCAAGGCATGTCTAGTTTGATGTCCTTAAAAAGCCAAGATATGGTGTCCCAGGCAGTACTACTGAATGTTAATTTCCTACAGAGATGGGTCTTGTGGTTGTATTCTCTTAACATCCAGTAAGTCTTTAATCTGAGCAAAGATTTTTCTTTTCTTGAGGAATCTCTACAATCTCTTTTGGGTGCCCTTCAGCTGGGAGCACTGACACAGCCTCTTGAGTCACTGCCATGTTTTGTGAAAGCCATAGGAACTTAAGACCGCTTCTGCTCTGTCAAATATAGTTAAAGTTGGCCCACAAACTACAAAAACTAGGGGAAGTACAAAGAGAATGGGAGCAACCACATAAGCACTACCTCCACAGAAAAGCAGACTGATAAAGGAGCTTAGTGATTCGGTTTGGAGTATGCTGGGCCAAAGTGATACACAAAGACAGTTGAGTACATTCAGAAGTTGCTTAAACTACCCTGGGAATAGCATGTTCCTCATCTTCATGGATGAAGAACCAGGGAAGAGTGATCATATCAGATTTAAAGGGAGAGACAAGCGGAAATAGAACCTGCTTTTTCTGACTAACAGTTCTGAGCCTGACTATCTACAAAATGATCTCTTGTTACTTTGAATTTCAAATCTGATCATGTTTTCATTGGAATTTTACCTTACATTCATCGTTTCAGGGTCCAAATATTTTACATCTCCAGCTGCAACTGGTCAGTCCAGTTCAAATAGCAAACCATACAGAAAATCCAGGAAAAAATGTTTTCCAATAACTTTTGAACAACAGGCAAACTTGAAAATATTATGAGCTGTGTGTGGACCGCATGAGAAGAGGAACAGAATAACGACTACCTGACAATTTGTGATGTAAGACTCGTTCATCTCTTCAGAATTCCATATCCAGGAGGAGCGATGCCCTAGGGTTTTCTCCAGCCTGGCTTAGCACCATCTTGGCAGTAGATGATGATTTGTGGCTCCTTTTGCCAGCAGAGCAGTGGGGTAGGAGAAGAAGTGCAGGAGCGTGGTACAGTTCAGTCCCACCAAAATACCTGGGAACATCACTGCTTGGAGACTCCCCAAAAACCTTCCAGGGTCCAGCAAAGCAGCACAGGGAGATGTGAGAAAAAAAAACAACTATGAATCCATTTAAAAGTGTTTCTTTTTTTTTTCTCTTTTTTCTCCCCCCCCCCCAATATTTCTCTTTTTCCCTGCTTTCTCTAGTGTTACTCTGCCACAACACTGGGCAGTGCCAGGAAAGTGTGAAGGTTAGAGAGCTCTGCTGCAAAGCCTGTGCCGCTGTGGGCATGGTCTCCACCTCTGCTGACAGAGGCTAAGCTTTGGCCAGGCAATTATCAAACCAGAGACAGAGTGTGTTTTGCTTTTCCCATATCTATCTCCTGAGTAGAACTCCAGGCTGGTACTTTGCTTGTTGGCAGACACACCAGGCTTCTCTGTAGGACAGCCCAAGTGACCTTGAAAAACAGAAGGTGCTTCTCAAGGAGCAGAAGCAGCAAAGCTTGATGCAGGGGGTTTGCTAACACTGAGGTGAAAATGGGCAGTAGGAGCTGGTGCCACGAAGCTTAGCTCTGCCACAGGCTCTGCTGCTGCTGGCTGTGAAGACAGTTGCTCGTTTACCTCTTCTGGTAGCATCTCCATTCAACCAGTCCTGCCCTGTGCCTTCACTCCAGAGGGACTGCATAGCAAAGCAATCATGCTATCCACATCCCTATGGCACATCAGGACTGCTGCACAGACCAGAGAGAAGGTGAGCAGCTTGGAGGTGCCCCTGGTGCCTAAGCATAGCACAACCACTTCCTTAATAACTGCTTTTAGGTGGAATAATAAAGAGCGAGCAAGATGGAAGCTCAGCCTTTCCTCTCCAGTGCAGCCAAGCCTGCACCACATGCTTCTGGTTTTGCTCATCAGCAGCGGGCTGCAGGAAGGAGATAGGTCTGTCCCCTCCGCAGCATTCTGCCTGGGGTGCACCTGAAGCCACCCAAGCCAGCGGAGTGAGATGAGCGGCCCCAGGGCGATGAGCAGGGCGCACGCCACCGCTCGCCCCAGAGTTAGAGGGAAGCTGTCAGCCTGAGCAGAGGCATCCTGTTTGTTGAAAAACAAGTGACAGTTGAAGAAGGGTTGCAAGAGCGAGCAAACCGCAGCCCCTGCGCGGGGCTGATAACAGCCCTGCGCCGCTTCTGCAGCAGTTCCGTCCCAGCCAAGCTCCGGCGGGGGGATGGCATGGGCCTTGCCGGCGCTTTCCTGTTTCGTGCCTTTTCCCGCCGCTGTTTCTTGCTGTTGGGCTTGCCACGTTTTTTCAGTTACTCGCCCGTTTCTCAAAAGGGCCCTCCCCTGCTATAAACGGCATGGCAGGGGCACCCGGGCACCTGCTGCCTTCCCTGCGAGGGGAGACCAGCAGCATCCGTGGGGCTGAGTGAGAGGATAGGGCCCAGCGTTCAGGAAGGAGGCTGCAAGGAGGTGCTCTTAAAAGTGTGCACCTGTCGCAGCTTGGGGTTTCATCAGTTTGTGTCCACGCCTAGCCCCCTGCCAGCGCTCCTCAGCCTGAGTTCTCAGAGCGCTTCATGAGGCTTTGTTTAACCCCACACTTCTGGAGGAGGCCAGAACTGGTAATGCAAAGGGAAAAGCATTTTCAGGCTCGGAGACTTGTGGTTAGGCACGTAGACCTGTATTTAAATCTCAGGGCGTTGTGGACTTAGACCTGCATTTGTGCGTGACTTTATTGCTGTGACCATCACTGACTCCCTTGGGTCTGATGGGAACCCTTTTGTGGTGGTGAAGTGTGTGTATGCGTGTGGTTCCTGTTTGCAGCATAAGGAACCTGACTTTGTGTACAACATGTAAATGATGCTACTCAGCTCCTCAAAGCTAAGCACGTGTGCAAGGCTTAGAATGTTCAAGCTCACAGATGCATGGGCTGCAAAGGTATTGGACACGTGTATCTCCCTCTGCAGGAAGCTGGGACGTTCACTGGACTTCTGTTGACTCAGGTTTACTTGACTCACTTTAAAGTTCAGCCATGTGTTAACGTAAATGGCTTTCCATTCTTTGATCACAATGCTGGGACTAGAAGAAACAGGGTTTTCTCTCTTCAACCAAGGATGTTACTTTTCTTGAGCTTTGCATAAAATTCATCAGTATTATCAGATTGCTCTTTCTTCAGAACGATATCTCGGGAAATGTTTGTTTAAAGCAGCTTGACCAGCATTCTTATCAACCTCCATTACATCATCCTGGTAATTTTTTCTTCATTTGCTAAAAGATAGGTTTCTAGTAAGGAATTCAATTGTCAGGAAAAAGATAAGCTGGGAAATTGTTTCAATAAAATGCTGATTCACTTTGTTCTTCTAACAAAATAATAATAAAAATGTGGACAGAATTTTAAATTCAAATGCTGCCAAAACCACTAGCTTTTGAGTTTCATGGTTTTCCCTATGACTTTGCCCTCTCTCTTTTTACTAACACGCTCCCCTGCTGTGCTAGGAGCCGTACAAATGAATAGGAAAGCACCCTGAAGAATTTACAACCAAGAAAACAAAACCAAAGATAGACGAAGGCTCACTGGACCGGTACTTTCGAAACTTGGTTTGTGAGATGCATGAAATGAAACAAAAAGACAGAAATGGTTTTGGCAAGAGCTAATGTCAGTCACACAAGGTGGGGGGGGAGGGGAAGTTGGAAAGCCCTCGGTAAGGCTCTCTAAGTCACCTCACTCTCCACAAATTACTCCCTGCCCAGGCTTTTACTCCCCTCCTAGTTGCAACAAAAGAGCTCAAGTGTTGGGTCCCTCACTGTGCTGTATGGGTTCTCTCCCAAGACATGTGCATGTTCCTCTCCCTCTGCTCCTTCCCAGTGCAAAACCTTTCCTGGCCTCAGCTTCTTGCAAGAGCTGCCTTTGGTCACTTCCCCTCTCCCTCTCTTCTGGCTTACATGTTTTCTGGAACTGCGTATTCCCTATCTTCCTGCCTGGACCATGGGAATGCCTGCAATTTTTCTTTGCCTTGTAAGTGGGAAACCCCCAAGAAATCTTTCTGCGGGGCTCAGACGTTAGAAAGGCATCAATATCCGCATGCTAGCAAGCATTTAGACTGGGATCTTCAAAGGAATCTGGGCAAGCCCTACTGACAGGCTCCAGAGTAACTTGCACACCCTGCTTCCTCAGTCACTCTAAGGGTCAGGGCTTGCTGTGGTGTCTCTCAGCATAGCAAGCTGTGATGAGACAGTGGAATTGTGATTCATGAAAGACTGCTGCTGGATCAAACTTACCAACTCCAGCTTACTTGTTTGGTGCTTCAGGGGTTATTTTTAAGTGGCAGAAAATGAAGTGTACTTTCCTATGTCATTTATTGATAAGCATACCTGACCTTCCATATTTAGTAACCCATCTGCATTGGTTTCTTTTTTTTAAAGATTGATTTAGGGTACAAAATCTTCTTTTCTTCTTCAGACTTCCCTTGTCACAGAGCTTACCTGGAGAACAGGGCAAATACTGAGCCGACTCATGAGCTGTTGGAGCTAATTAGCAAAAGTTGCTACAAACAGCTCCTCTAGATAGCATGGTGGTTTTCCAGGGCTTGTTTTTACCTCTGAATATTGAGTCAGGAGGTGAAAAACAAGCTGGTAGCTCACCGTATCATCCCCCTTCCTACCCCATGTACCCAGAGGTAATGGAACATCCCCCCCAGAGACCAGGGTCCCATAGGGACCTGCACCCAGCTGCTGTGAGTGTACTGGGCCTCCACCCCAGGCCCAGCCAGCAATCAGTGCTACAGCACTATTGCCCTCACTTAGTAGAGTCACTGTTGCTTTATAAGTTGTAGTAGCTTTTTATTTTGCTGGCACAAAAAGATGGCCTTTTGGTGCATGGCTTGCTTTTGCTCAAGCCTTTTATGCCCCCTCAAAGTCAAAGAATGGAGAAACTTCCAGGTTATACAGACAAAACTTTTACAAGGCAGCGTTTAAGGGTTTCAAGGTATTTGCACTGATGGGTTTTGAGTGCTGTAGTCATGATTTTTTCCATCCCTTCCCTTAGGTCATTCACTGGGAGAATTTATGGTTAGGGATTTTTCCTTAGTATTCAGCAAGTTTCTCTTCTTTTCATCTAAGTTGCTTAGTTACTGTAGACTATTACAGTTTATGAATGTGTGTTTGTAGTATACAATATAGAGATATGTACACGTGTGTATGTTATACGCATGTCCATATACTATGTGTATACATGTTGTATTTTATTTACTTTACACCCTAAATAATACCTCTTCTGTGTTTTGCACGCTCTGAGTGTTTGCAGGATATGCTGACCATGCCAGGTACTAGTTACTTGTCCAAGCACAAGCTCTCCAAGTTGTCCTTATAAATCTGTTCCTTGAGCCTACTGGCTACACACTTCTCTGTGTAATGGGGCAGCATTTTACAGTGTATGGCTGTGGCAAGCGAGCTGGGGGGACAAAGTGGCACCTTCTGTAGACCCTCGATGACGGCTACTTGAGCCAGGAGCCTTGTGTCAGCCTTGACACTGATATTTTACATCACCATTGGGACCTTGAAGACTGGCCAAAATCAGCCTGTAACAAAGCCAGCCAGCAGTTGTCTATATAAAGCTGTAAAAGAGAACTGCTCTGGGGAAGATGTTATGTTCTTCTCCACTGGGCTGCCTCAGAGCATCTCCCAAAGTGCTGTGACCCCTCTGTTTCAGGCGCTTACTCCTCTATGTGGATCTGATAGGTGGACATGGATGGAGAAAGATATGTCTGGAGCATCTGCTCCAGCACTGGAAGGGAGTGTGCATGAGGATGAGAAGGGAGAGTTGAGAAGAAAAGACCTGAGATGAGCTAAGATAGGTCACAGAGGGCTACCATCTGGGACGAACCATCATCATCTAGCCCAAATAAAGCCTTTACTTTTATTTACCCCTTCTCTTCTATCAGTGGGAGAAGCTGTTCCTTGGAAGACAAACATAGTCAGCTGCTTTGACTTTATGGTGCTGTGATTAGCTTTGATTTCATTTTCTAGACACCAGAAGTGTAAATGCAATGCTGTTGGCCCCAGTGAGTTTCGTAGAAAGTGAAGCTGCAAAAAGTATTAGGTTTTTTCTTGTGGGAAGAAAAAAGCCACGTACGCCACTAATTCCACCACAACCATTCCTTGGTTGCTGGCGATAGGCAGGCTGGAGGTAAATGGGGTACTCTGCCTGGCCACATATAGGGCAGGCTGACCTTGTTTTTTCCACCCTCATTTCACATTTATTTTGCTTATTTCCCACCATGTCGTTTTTGCATTTGACAGAACAGCAGAGAAGGGCAATAGTGCCACCCTTCACCTCCCAAAATTAGCAGCCATACTGTGGGAGAGCAGCATGATGCAGAAGGCTGGACTAGAACACTGATGTTGCGTGGGGAAAAGCTTGCATCCGCACTTGTGGATAGCCCTTCCCTGGATGGAGCACTTCTGGGGTTTTTATTTCATTTTTTTACTCTTCTTCCTAGAAGACTTTTTTTTATTAGAATGCAGGAACAGAGACAGGGATGGAAAGAAGAATGATAAATCTTGAATTTGAGTTCAACCAAAGCCTGCTGTAGGCCTGAGATGGCCATCCATTGCTTTGCCCAAGGTGCACAGTTCAGACTGAAGTTTTATTTCATATAAAAATATCACCATAAAAAGATTACCAGATTTAACCAGGTATCCGCAGTTTCCTGGGGGGCTTTGCCTCCAGCATCCTCACTCAGAGGTCTCTGCAAAGATCTGCCTCTCCTGATTCAGCACAAACTCCCACAGTGCAAGGAATAAAGTTCAGCTTCAGGATTTCAAGCTGGCAAGCTTGGATCAGAGCTTCCAGTTTAGGCCATAGGGAAAAACTTCATAATTTGTGCTTTACATTTCTGACTCTCAATAGAAGAGTTGCTTAGGCACAAACCGTGAACCTCTGTAAGTAGGCTTTAGAACAGACTGCATGGTGGTTCATTGTCTATTCCCTACAATCTAATTTGCAATACAAATGGCTTTCTCCTGATAATAGTCTTCCACTCAAGTAACCACAAAAGCCATTATTTGTTAACTCAAGCTACTGTCAAAAATAAGTCCATTTCCTACACAGGACTAGCAAAAGGAGAAGTGTCACTAAGAAAGACATCTGTAATGTGTTGCTGTCTCAGAATATTTTGTTTTCCTAACAGAAAGCCGTACAGAAGATGGCTTGTATTAACAATGCGCCTGACAAAGCCATTCCACGAAGATTTCATTAAAATGTGAGAAGTAACACACCTCTTTTGGAGAATTTGTCACAAAGCCTTTGCAGCAGTTTCAGACCATCCCATTAAATGAAGATGAATCCCTCCTAGGCTATTTGTGGGTATCCCTGGTTTTCTAGATGCAAAGCCATCTCTAAAAGGCAGTATTTTGGATGAAGTGTATTTGGCAGCTGCTACAGTCAGCTCTCCTAAATCAGCCCCTTCCGTAAAGACCAGGTCTCAAACAAATGTGCCCTTATTTTTAATTAACAATATTGAAGTTCATTGCATTGCTTGTGAAGAAGGCAAACCTGGAAGTTCAAACCTTCTGTGAGCTGATGAGATGAAGCAGAAGCAGCAGGGATACACCCCTTCCGAGAAAGCCCAGCTAATACCTCAAATGTCTTTAAAGGAGAGAAGGCAATTCATGTACACATTCCATGACATTTTAGGAGCAGGCCATGGGTGAGAAAGGAGCCAGGAAGGATCTTGCTAGAGGGGAAGCAGTTGCTGGATAAACCTTGAGCTGAGCTGCCCATTAAGCACAGCAAACCCATGGTAGACTAATGTACCAACTAAGGGATCAAACCTGGCTCACATCCTTGTCAGCCCTCAGTGCAACAGGAGGGTACAGAGAGTGCTGCTTATGCTGTCCTCTGGTTTGCAAAGCCGGGTTGCTTATTCCAGGTGCATTACCTGGTTGGTGCTGGTGGCCTGGATGCAAGGCTTCCTAGATACCATAGGACAAAGGCTCTTACTGTGTGCTTGATGAGTGCCTCTGGGTAGTCAGGAGCTTTCAATTCAGTGCTAGAGCATGTATTTTGAAAAGTCCCTGAAATGCAAGTACCTAAATGCTATGAATTACCATGAATCAGCCGAGGTAAGCTTGCTACCAGGTAAATCAGGAAATGCGTGGTGTTGCACAGCCTATTTGCTTGCTTTGGGCTTTGTGGTAGGCTGCAAGCAACTAACGAGGGCACTGAGGGCAGCTCTGCCAAGAGGATTTTGGAGCAATCCCTGATGCTCTCCGGATATGCCTTACGGAGGGTTAGGAGCAGGGGGTGGAGAGGCATTGATATGTTGATATGATGGCACCGCTTGATTAGATGAAAGTTTCTCCTTTTGTATAAGAGGAAGCTGCCAGGGAGCAGCCTCATTTGCCTTGAGGACAGGTGCGTTTGCTTTGTGCAGGAGATGCTGTTGTGAGCTCTTCTTTTCATGTACCTTCACTCCAAAGCCAAACGATGCAGCTGATACAGAGGAGGGTCAACTGTTTGTAGGTGGAAAAAAGACATAAAAGATGTGAAGACAGAGAGCTGTTTAACTAAATGATATTATTCCTAGTTTAAAACACACAAAAAATCTCTCTGACCTCTATGAAACAGTTTTCCCACTATGCTGAATTAGCTATCTTTTCTTATCAGTATGAAATAATTCCTTCCCTAATGCAAACAATATGCTTGTCATACGAACAACAAGTTGTGAAGCTCACACTGGAGAAATTTCTGGAGGATCAGCAATACTGATATGACTCTTCTCCTTATGAATTTGCCCCTGCCTCTTCAGGTCATGTTTTCGAATTCAGCTCTTCAGATTCTGCATTTAGAGCAGAAAAAAAGCAAGCTGTGTAACCAGAGCTATAAAAAGGTAAGCAATAGTGTCTGGACAAGAAGGCTTGAGCAAAGCTTCTCCTCTGGGTGAGTTCCCACGTGGGGCAGATGCAGCAGAGATGATCATGGGGAAGGAGAAATGCAAAGAGCATCAGAGATTGTTTTATAGGGGTGAGGAAGAATGACAAGGGGCAGGAGGAAAAAGGGGAGACCAGGTTTAGCTGAGGGGAAATATCAGCAGGAGAGGGGAAATGGAAACGAAAAAGGTGAGGAGGAAAGGAGAGAAGCTGCTGAAGAAAAATCCCTTGGGACCAGGAAGGAGTTGGGGCACACTTTTCTTCTCTGTATCTCCAACACAAAAATGCCCCTCTGGGCTTTAGCTCCTTTGAAGTGCAAAGCAAGTTCATGTGCTTCTCAACAGCAAAGAAAAGGGTCTCCCAAAAATTTCCTCTTACTTGCAGCAGCCCTGCTGCTGCATGGAAAGTTTGGTCTTTTCTGTAAAAACATGACTCAGTTGGTGAGTCCAGCTATGGGGTTTGCATGTCCACAGTGTCAGGAGACCAGTTCCTAATATTCTACTGCTCTGATGCCATGGTCCCCTACTCAGTACAAAAAAACTAGCATCTCATTTGATAAAGAGATTAGCTACAGCTCTGATTCCATTTCCCAGGGCACAAGGCAACAGAAATAAGGCTGTGTTCTTGCCCTTACTCTAACACCACTTTGAGAGCAGGTTGGAGTGACTTTTGTGAAAAGTAACTGTTGTGCTGGTCCAGATTTGGGTATGTTTTTGTTCATTCTTCAGTGGTGAATTGACAGGGTAGTGTCACGGAAGGTATTCAGAATGAGGGTATGTTATTTCTCAATTGCATTGAAGAAAACAAAACTGTTGTACAAAACCAAACCCTTTCTGCTACAAAATCCCAAATCCCTGGTAGGAGATAAGGAGGGTTACCCAGCCAACAACGTTTACTTAAGTAGTGCAAAAAAGCCACAGTTCAGACTTTGCTCCTGGCCCCTTTAATCCAGTAGCACCTGCCAAAGGACATCCAATAACCCACTCTTTAGCTGGGAGGGCTAAAAGAGAGCGTGGGTTGCAGGACTCATGTTTCAGGCCAGCTGCTGCTAGGATCATTAGGCTTCTGGAGGAAAAAGAGTTCGGGTCACTTTTATGGCTTTCAACAGAGTTTATTTAAAAGCTGGGCTGTGGGGCGGAAACTTCATGTGTCAGTGCTGAAGAAGAAGATCTAGTTTATAAGCAAGCTGAGAAGACTGCCAAGGCTTTGATTGTATGCATCCTGATCACTGGTGTTAACAGGAGGTTTTAAATGTTAGGTAGTACTTACTCACCAGGTATGATTTGTCCTTCCATAGGGAACAGGCTACAGCTGACTGTAGTAGGAGGTTATGGTGCAGCTCTGAAGTGATATGTAACAAATGATCTAGTTAGGAGCACAACTTCACATTTCAGAGGTTCACAAAGGAATTAGGAGTCCATTTTCCACTTACTTTTAAAGGGGTTTAAGGTGCCAAGCTTGCTCCATGTCCTTTCTGAATCCAAGGCTGGGAGGGGGCCTTGTCTCCAGAAAGACCCTGAGTTGCTGCCCCCAGAGAAGCCACCCTACACTATATCTAAGGAAGTGCTGTGGAAGGGGAGCAGAAGATGAATTTTGGAGAAAAATCCCTTATTCTTGTCAGATCTCAGCTTGAAACAAGTGTGGCTTTGACTGCTTCAGAATTTAGCCACAGCTGCAGTTACAACAGGGATAGAAGCATCTTGTACAGTCTCTGATTTAAAAAAATGAGAACCTCATAAGGTGGAAGCATAACCACACCCAGCCAAAAATCCGTCTGTTCCTGTATCTTCTCCCCCAGAAAGGCAACCTGCAGGTACTTCAGGAAAACATGTAAGAAACTTAGCAAGCTTGGTAGGTTTTCCCTGACTTGGGTAGGGGATTATTTAGCCATAAACTGCTTTCAAAACTTTTGACATTCCCAGCTGACTGTAACTTCAATTATGCATTGTGTGAAAAATAGAGACCCCTGTGATAGGTAGTGCTCAGGGTTTATATGGGTAGATTAAATAGGTGGTAGGATTATTCAGCTCTTTCAGTCTTCCATCATTTTTCTTAAATTACTTACAGTTTTATTCCTCAAATAAATTGAAGAGGACTTGGATATATGGAGATATGAATACATAATGGATTTTTATGTAAGGCAATGAAAAAAAATGTAATCTATTTGTTTAGAAGAAAAGCCTTCCTATTGGAGACCAGATGCTTAGAAATGGTAACTGCAAAAGAAATGAAGGCTTTAAGAATCCTAAAGACTCTCTAGCTTCAAATAAACATGTAACACTTTTCTGTGACAACATAATGCAAAAAATACACTGAATGTATCTATTCAATTTTTTCATTATATGTCTTTAATGAAGTGCTCTTTTTAAAAGAGAAATGACAAGCCATAAGCCTAAGGGGGTGTTCTTACAGTTTTCCGTGGAATTCTAAATAACTATTTTTCTTCCACTTAATTCCTTTCTCATACACACACATTGAATTCAATGACTGGAGTTGCCAGCTTTTCATTTTCTCCTTTTTGCCTCAGACTTTACACTGAAGTGTAAAGCTGTAGTTCCAGAGACAGAGATGTGTGTTTCTTTTAATGAATCTGTTACCTTCAAAATAAAGGAAATTTAGCAAACTGGCAGAATAGTAAAAGGGAAAGAAAAAAAAAGACAAATGGGAGAAAGAAGTAATGAGGAACTCTTTCAATATATCTCACTCTACAGAGTCGGGGCGGTGGGGGGAATGGAAGGGGAAAGTAAAACTTCAAGACAGAAATTGTTTTTTAAGCTAGTGTTGAGAGTGCCCAGATGTTCTGTTTCAACGTATTTCAGATGTTTTATGAAAGTTGTCTGGTTTTGACCACTTGTAATCCCCTGAAAATCAGTGCGTTCTTTAGTGAAAGGATACACCCAATTTAAACCACTTGAACTATGTTTAACAAAAGTAATAATAAATCTAATCTACTGATGGCACCATAGAGAAGGAGGGAAAGCTTCAAGGAAACAATACTGAAACATCCCAATGAAAACGGTTTGCCTGAAGTTAGAAGCAAATGAATCTCAGTATGTGTTCTCCTTGGATTTTTTAGTAGAAGCACCATTTCAGTCTGTAATTCCCATCACTGAGCACTGGTAACTTTAAAAGGAATGGTAACTCTGGCCAGAGGTAGGGTCAGCAGAGCACCACCATATTCTGTAGAAAACGTAGGAAAAGATGGGTTGATTTCCATTTGTGCTTATATCTTGAATATAAATATTAATCTCAACTTCAAAAGTTAGTGCAGTAAATACCATAGAGAGCAACAAAATCACTTGGCTGAGAAATATGTTTCCCTAAATATTTTATTTGTTGTAACACTTCATGGTAAACACACTTAACATTTAGTTCACAGGCTAATGCTTAAACATGAATAATCGTGTCTTTCATACCTTTGTCTTCCTCTAGGGTAGAGAGCACAGTTGCCAAATACGGCAAATAACTTCACATCTCATGGCTTGAGGCCAAAGAATGGGGTTTTATGCTCAGACTGTCAGATAACAACACTGTGTCAGTGTGGGACCCACTAGAAGAGGTGAAAAGGTCCGAGTGAAAAATGCTCCTATGCTTTCTCCTGTCCAGGCCAGGGCATGTTGCTCCCTGCCATGCCAACAAGTCCTGCTGGGGACAGCAGTTCTGTGAGCAAGGATGTGTAGATGCTTCTTCACTGGTACCTCAGTTTCAGTGTGCGTTTCGTTAGTTTCTGGTCAGTCAAATGAGTCTGCACTAGGTAGCTGCAAATTCAACAGTGAAAATAAATTGGATTCTGGTCCAGTCAAACTGGCACAAGGTTGATGATGCCATACAATTTTGCCTCCTGCAGATCAGGTTTCCATTTGACGCTCTTCTACATTCTTTAGGGCAAACAGTAGAACCACCGATAATTGCCTGTTATTCAGTGCACACACGACCAGCTTTCCCTCTAAGAGCCATGCATCTGCCTCTCTATTACCATCATGAGATTTATATTTTTTTGGACCAGTGGCTCTTTTTATGTACATGTCTGTTTGATGTTCTATGACAGTGAAATTTCATCTTGCCCTCTAAGCCTGTCCTGTTCAAACCATTAATTATCATGCCATAATCACTAGAGCCTGTTCATTTGATTTAACAGCATGTGCTTACTCACTGTTTAGAGTATACACTAATTACGTTATTACTTCATCAAGAGCAAGTACTGGGTTAGATGGAGTGAGTCTGTGCTGGGTCTCCAAGGGGATGCTAGGGAAAGGGTGAAGTACAGGAGGGGTAGGGATTGCAAAGGCTGTGGCAAAGCCCTGCTGGCTCGTGGCAGCTGGGTCTGTGAGCAAGGAGGTCTAGAAGAGACGTGGTGGAGATGAATGCTGGAGCCAGTTGAGAAACAGCCAAGGATCCGCTTATGTCTGCACAACGAATTTTACTGCTTTTCCTCGGCTGCCTTGCAGATGGGTACCAATGAGCTTAAGAGGCTGGACCCTACACAACTTGAAAGTGTTTAAAAAGGACTATAAGGCAGGTCCTACCTCATGGTGCTGGTAACCTCGTGCAAGATGGACAAAGAGTGGCAAGTGTGGACCTGCCACCTCCCATTTCTCTGAAGGGGAAGTGAGACAGAGGGAATAACCGTCTCGTGCAAAGTCATACAGGAAGTTCGTGCAAAGCAGAGAGCTAAAGCCAAACTGGCTGAGGAGGGATCTCTGAGAAAACAGCGTAAGTGGTCGAGTCCAACTCTTTTTTTTTAATTCCATTTTAGGTTAGTCAGAACTGTAACAAGATCCCATGTATTTTATATACAGTTTATAATATTTATTTCCAGCAAAGTAAAAAAAGCTTGGCCTTGAATTAAATGTTTAACTGGATCTCAAACCTCCCCCCATATTTTCAGTGACACAAAGCATTACCAGGACCCTAGAGCAGGGGGAGATACGGGGTCTGTCCCCTGGAGGCCAGGTCTGCAGACTCATGCACAAGACCCGGAAAATACTTTTTGCAAACCCTGACTCAATGGCTGGATGACTCGTGCCCTGCCAGGAATTAAGTGTACAGCTCAATACTTCACACTTGTGTTTTTGTTTGGTTTTCCAACGAGCAGCTGAGGTGTAGGCAGCAGTCTGCATATGCAAGGTTAGCCAGAAAAAAAATTAATCATTGGGAATTATCGAGAGGCTTCAGCTGCTCTGTTTTTAAAGGCCCAGAGTGGATGTTTTCCTCTTGGCCTCGTCATGTTTTCATAGCCACTTGGAAACTCAGCATTAGCATCATCTGCAGAGATCCAAGCTCCCCTGCTGCCAAAGCAGGATAGTTTCCTACTCTCCTCCTTGATCGTTTTGTCCTGTGTAGTTTTAAATGACTCAAGCTATGGTGCTTCCTACCACTTCCCTTGGGAGACAAGTTTGCAGTCCAAATAGGCTATATGGTAGCAAATTTTCCTCCTATTCAGCTCAATTTCTTTCCCCTCAGTTTCATCCCCTAATGCCTATTCCAGACAGAGGCAATGTTGTTGGAGCGGGGGAAGGCAGCCAGAGGAGCTGGCAGGACTTGCGTCAGCACCCTCAATGATGGAAAGTGTGACTGCTTTTTGTAACACAGGTGCATTACTTGGGTGCGATGATAGGTCCTGGGCTGCTCCTGGCTACTGAGGGCTGGGGCTGAGTATTGGAGAGCCAGCAAAAGCCAAACCCCTCTGTTACCCTCTCCAGCACCACTGTAAGAAATATGGAGGGAAGCCAGGGCTTTCCCTACCACAGTCTTATTTCCTCTCCTTCCAGCAGTTTCTTTTCCTTTAGTCAGGCAAAGGGCAACAACTTCAGACCTATGGTGTGCATTGACTCCTGTTTCAAATTGTCTTCCTATGGCAAAAAGGTTTCTCACTCCTCACTGTTTCAAGCACACCATCACCGTGTCCTCTGTCCTACCAAGCACATCACCTAATCCCTTCCCTAAACTGGGCATTCTGCATTAGTAATAGAAAAAAGTTAGTCCAGGTCATTTGTGCAGGTTTCTGAGATATTTTATCCAGGGGAGGGGAAAAGAAAGGGTTTGTCTTCCTTCATATCTGCATTTGGCAGATTTCTGGTTAAAAAAGAAAAAGAAAAAAAAAGACAGAGAAGTTGTCTGAACTGAAAGGGGGAGGGGAAAATCTTGCTTAGAGGTGGTTCTAAAACAGTAGTTTTGAAGTAGACTTCCAGCAAATTGTGTTTTCTGTGTGGAAAGCGTGTTGGTGTGGTATAAAGGTGTTATTGGTATTGGATGGCCATGACCTCAGTCAATGGCTTTGCCACTCATGAGTAATGCAAGCTTTTCAACAATCAGCAGTTAATTTAATTTCGGATGTACTATATTAGAATTTGTATGCATATATTATATTTACATATTCCTATTACATAGCAAGGAAAGCAGCTACAACCCCCTAACACTACCTTAAATTAAACTCTCAGACCTGGTTTTCCAGGTGCTGGTGACAAAGCACAGCAGCCACGGGGTTGGAAGGAAGGGGACTGCATAGATACATGGCTACAGACAGATCATACATTCTTGAGCTTGCATGACTGAGAGGCTGCCAGGGGAGCTACAGCTCTATGGGTCCCCTCTGAGGGGCTTACATAGAGACCCAAGGGACCAACGTAAAGACTTCACATAGGTATTTGCAAATCACCATACAGGGAAACATGCACCCTCCAGAGCAAGCTTCTTGTTGCTGAGATCCCCCACTGTGAGGGAAGAATGAGGTCCACCTTTCACAGGGTGTATGCTCACGTGTCTGTGGTTTGGGTAAATGCACTGCTGGCTGTCTACAGCTTTGCGCTATGGTGTAACTGCCTCACCCCTCCACACCTGCCCCACCTTGTGCAGCACCGACCATCACAGAAACCACCTGGCTGTGGCTCCTGGTGCCTACCCATCTCCCCAGCCCTGGCACAGAGGCTGCAGCCCCTTGCAGAGGAATGTGGAGGAGAGCCTAGAATTGATAGGGGTTTTCTGGAATCCTACTAAATCACTAGGTGAACAAATGGGCTTTTGTTTTTCTGTCTTTATTTTTTATTTCTTTTTGCAAGAGCATGGAAGTGGACCAAGGAGGGCACAGAGCATGAGAAACCGTTCTGCCCCTGTACTCACAAGAGAAAAGAGGTCATCCTGGTAGCTGGTGAGAGACTCAGTGCAAAGCCCAAGCAAGAACAGGCTGTAGAAACAGGATTTTAACTTTGAACATCTTCATCTCGAGAGGAGTATTCTGTTCCAAGGACTTAACATTGTGGAAATTGTCTTAGGTAGAAACAGAAAGATGAAAGCTACAAAGTTGTGTTCAACTAGTTCGCCTAGTTCAGCTGTGTTGAAGGGACAATGTGGGTGGAAGGGAGGGAGAGTAACCTGCTAAAACAAAACCACATTTCTCAAGATGCTTTACAAACTGGAGGCTACGCAATGACATGTTTCTTGTACCAAAGCAAGTTCATTGTATTGTGTAGTCTGGTCTAGGGAAGGACTTACACAGCTAGAAATGCTGAGGTTGTGTGGTAGCTTCACTTCAGGAGGTGCTGCCAGTGTCAAGGCAGGACTTCTGAGTACAATGTCAGGACATAGCACATCGTATCTGTGGACACATGAACCTCTAAAATGCCTAGAAGTACCAGACAATCAGTGTGAAGAGGAACTGCCTTTTAGAAGTGAGACATGGGATAAATAAGCATGTTATCTCAGTGTTCAGTAAGTAACCCAGTGGTTATTTATTGTACAATGTGAGGATTTATTTTATTTTATTCCTTTTTTTTTTTCCAGATGTGCAGACTAATTAAATTACTCAGAGAAGGGAGGGGGGGGGGGGGGGAATCAGCTTGATCTGACTTCAATTTGACTGAAGTCTGGATCTAAAAATGTGGTGCTTTGAAAGACAGAATAAGCAGCTTCCTGAGTCATAAATTGAGTCACACAGACCCCTAATGGTGTTTCCAGGACTGCAGACAAGCTGTTGCTCTTAAGACAAAAAGTAAAACCTTTAAAAATAAACTACTTTGTGGCAGATTTCCAGGAAGATTTGTAATGTCCTGTGAGAGTCACTTCAAAGGTACAGATCCCGCCCCTGGGAGCCTGCATCTTTACATGAAGTGAGCAAAGGCAAAGCTCTGGTGATGTGCAGAAACAGGAGCTACATGATAATAACAGTGGGTTTGCATCCGGGGAAGCCCAGCAGCAGACCCAACTTCACTGTAAGCCTGCAGTGTGCTTAAAAATAGAGATGTTATTCCCTGAGGGACTGATGGAATTAGCTGCCACTGCAAAGTACACAAGCCCTTGCACATTTGCTTGTGCACGTAGTAACATAACTAAGCAAAAACATCCCTGTACTCTAATCTGGCTCACTCTACCAAAGGCTTTTCAGCAACAGAGAGAAGGTGATTGCTACCCATCTGCCCAGCAGCCATTCCCAAATAAATGGTGAGCCCACACTAGACATGGAGAAGCCACCATGGCTCTGGTGTGAACGGTATAAGGCGTCCAAGCCCAATCCAGCAAATGTTTTAGGAATGACCCAGTGCCTCTGGATCAGGGAGATACTCTGCGGAATGAGTGGGCAGCTTCATATCCTAATTGTGGATCTGTTTGCTGGTAGTCCCAGCAGAGAGTGGGCTGTCTGTGTGTTCTCTTCTTACCTCTGAAACTGGTCCTTGCAAAAGGAGATGCATTGTGTGCAATGGCGAATGGGAGAACTGTTTACTTTCTCTCTATTATGGATTAACTGAGGATCTTAGTCTCCACAGCTATCACTGAGTCACTCTTCACAAGCACTAAATTCACACAGCCACAAAAACGCTGCTTTATATTAATGCTTTGGTGACATTGTTGATGATTTCTTACTCTAACCTGTGCCAACACCACAAACATTCTTATTAACATGGAAGCTTCCAAGACAACTGATGGAAAATATTTAAGATAAGAAGAAGAAAAAAAAATTGCCAGAATGAACCCAGAGGCTCCATCTTTAATTAAAACAAAAAAAAAAAAATCAACCAAAAAAGCTAGCCCTAGGTCAACTATCTTACACCTCTGACTTTCTGAAGCAGATTTGGTCTTTGTTCTTAGCAATAATTCTTTACTGGTCATCATAATTAAACTCCAAGTGGGTGTGAGGGAGTGGGTGTCTCTATGATGTAGAAGTAACCTACCACCTTATTCTGATTTCAGCTATGTCACATGCGCTCTCCTTGAGATTATGGTAAGAATTTAGTCTATGGAGGATGCTCCTAAGCAACACCTTTGTTCTGTCTCTTGCTCTGATGTGTATCCTGTGGCATAAGGGGATCTTTAAGTCTTGCAGCTGGCTCCCCAGAAAGGATAGCTCTACTTGTCCACAGCCATGAGTTGCCTGTTACACCATGGTGTTGGGTCTCTGGCCCATGGTCATTTCTCGACCTCCTTCTTACCCTTTCACCCCCACTCCATACCCTCCTTCCTTTTAATCCACAGTGATTATCCAGCAGGTCTGGTCTGATTATACAGACATCTCTTATAGTACCTACAGTGTCAGGGTATCAAGTGTCAAGTGCGGCTTGCTTTGGTTTTGTGCCTGGAAATAGAAATCCCAACCATACTGTAAGGGGTTTCATTTTACTTTCTTGAATACAGTACACCACTCTTTGGCAAGGGAGAACACATTTAGAGAAGAATAGACTATACACAAGGATGTGGACCTGTCATAAAATTCATTTTAGTTTCCAGTTTAAATTACCCCTGCTAAAAAGATCTCATTACCATGCAGTCTGACAGCATAAAATCCTGTAGAGGAAAAAGGCCACCACCGTAAGGCTGGGGGATAGAAAATAACTGTAGGTAAACCAGAACCCCTGTTTGCTCTGCATTCACCAATCTCTGCCCAACTGATGCTGCAAATCACATCTAGGGTATGGCGTAGGGTATGGAGAATGATCACAAGGTCACACTGCTGGCATTGTTCATATGGGCTTGGGCACCCTGTGTAAGTGTAGTGTGGCATATCTTGCCTAGTGTGGTGTCCCTTGCTCAGCCCGGGGCATAGGAGTGGCTGGCTGGCAGCTTTCACTCAAGATCAGAAGGTTTCTGGGGAAAAAAGCCAGAAAAGAAATTAGTCCCCTGGAGTCCCTGTGGTTGCTGCTGTAGTGGAGGACAGACCAGTGATCCGGGTCACTCCTGTAGCCTTCATCAGCTGTGAGTCTGATTTTTACAAGCTGGATCAAGGATGCGGGAGGTAAAAGTGCAGGGAGGTACAGGCTGCCTCCGTTACAAATCCATGCTAAAGTGGACGAGGGGACAAGGAGGGCAGAAGCCCTGGCCCTGGGCTGTGTGTGGTCACCTCCTGCCCTCTGGTGTGTGGTACCAGGAAAGGGCACAGGCAGCCCCAGGGCAGGGGAACAGGCTACCACCATGCAAGGAATGGGATACCCCCCGGGATGCCCCATTGCAGCAGCTCCTGCCAAAAAAGGGACATTTCCCAGGTGGCCACAGTGGCTGCCTGGTATGTAACTGGCCATAGCACACATGCTCATGTCCAGCAATAGGACCTGGTAGAAACCCCCAGTTCGGAAAGCCTCATAGCAAGGAGCAGCAGCAGCATGAAATGGCCCAGCTGAACTTGCTGGCACCTAAACCCTGAGTTTAACAAAGGCATTTAGGAAACTGTCCCAAGGATTTTTTTGGTATTTCGGCTGTATTTATGAGTCTGTCCCTAAATGCTTGTTTAAGTAAGTGCAACCACTTCGGGTATTTCAAGATGAACTTGTCAGTTCCTCTGTTTCAGTGCAGGATATCTCTTCTGGCTTTGCAGTTACTCTCTGAAATACTGCTTGTGCTTTCAGGAGAAAGATGTGCTTTCCCCTTTGCAGTCACTTTTCCAAGGCTTTCAGATTATTTAGGGCAGAAACATTGTCCAAAGCAAATCTGGGGAGGATTTCCTGAACACTTTAGGACATTCTTTCCACGCATGTCAAAAAACAAAAAAAGGTTTGATTTCTTCTCAGGTACGTTAACATACCAAATTAGGCCCTCAGTTATTTCCATGTCCATCTATGTCCCATAAATAGGATGTGCCTGGAGTTCAGCATCTGCCAGTTCCACTCCCCAGCTGGCCATGCTCCTTTGGGTGCAACTAACGGCAGAGCTGTGGCCCTGGGACTTGCAAGAAACATTTCCATGTATATTCCTACCATGGGTGATGTCATGCAGCAGCACTCTTTCACAAGGGTGGGTTTTTTTCTTTCCCCCCTTTTTTTTTTTCAAGCAGAAGAAATGGATGAGTCATGTCTTACAGGCAGCTCTTTCCCTTCTTTTTCACTCATCATCAAAGTGCAAATCATGGCTTAACTATGTGCAATTGTAAATTGGTTTGGCATAGTTATGTCTAGATCCACCGAGTTTCCCACTTGTGGGAGTCTCCCATTACCCTTTCTCCTCTCTGACTCACTTGCATGTGTACCAGTGATTTCACTACCAGCTGTCTCACTGCTCCAAAAGGTCTAAAATGGGACATATGTATATATTCCCTGAATTAGATATCTATCTCACTGCCATTTTGGCATTGTGTGCATAACCTAGGATACACCTCAGCCCCCATAGACATGTCATTCTTTTTAATATTAAACTTGGGTGCAGTAACTGCTTTTGCAGACAGGAAAAACAATTAGGACACATTTTCAAAGAAGTGTGTGGAGCATTAGCCATGCAATTTGTATTGACTCTAGTGGAGGGTTCATATCTAAAGCCTTATACAATTGCTTTGGAAGTTTTAGGGGAATTTATTACATTGTCTACTGTTCGAGAGGTTGTGTTATTGTGTTTTACTAGTAGTCATAATCACCATAATGAAGTTAAGCCTTAGAAAAGGAAGGTCAGAAAACAAATGCCTCCTAGTCATTACACTAATGCTGTTAGATCAGTTTGTACAGCTGCTGAAAAAGACTTTGCATGTACAATGGATAATAACTATTTCAGATTTATGTCGGTCCTGCATGTCTGGAAGTTGAGCTATGGATCTGCATGCCAGAAGACTGCAAGTTCAAAAAAATGCACAGGAAAAGTTGACTGCTGCTCTGGAAGACTTGTAAAATAGCAAGACGTATGGATGGGGCTCATCTCACCTATCCAGCTCAAGTTAGTCTTTTCTCTCTTCTTTGATTAATGTGGGGAGAGAGAGGGAGAGGTGCACCTCCATATAGGGTTTGTCCCCATCACAAGGTAAGTCTCTAAGATAAGTAGGTTGAATCACCCTCTGGCAGTGCCTTTCTAACCTCCAGTGACTATAAAGGGAGCATAGTTTAGACTGGCTTAGACAAGACAAAGCTAAAATTAGGTGAGACATATCCCACCCTAAGATTTGCACCCAGGCAAATTGCTGTACAGCAGCATGACTGGGGAATCTGAGACCAGTAGATTAGGATTGCTGACCATTTATTTTCCATGCTCTCTTATCCTTGGGCTACCATCTTGCCCTTTTAGAGATACAGCCCTACCCCACAGGGTCACAGGAGTCTTAATAAATCTAGACCTAGCTTATGGTGCTCCTTGATCAGTTGCATGTGTAATTGTTCTTTCAACTGGGAAAACTATGAAATGTGGGAAAACAGGATTTGAAAAGGATGATCATAAGGATTCTTACCAGTGCATTCCCTTGGCTTTTAAAAAAAGGAAACTTTGGCAAGGATGCAAAACCCTTGAAGATGGGTCCACCTTCTTTCTCTCTTATCTCATCTACCTCTTCTGCCCTGCAGGCGAAATGTATGGGATTCCACAGGCTGACAGTTCCTCTTAGTTCTAGGAAAGTACTTAATTATCTCAATCACTTCATAATTGACTCACTTCCACTACTCCAAGAAGATAGAGATGGAGTGCTAAACCCTGAAGAGTGTATAGCTGGGCAGCAAAAGCTTTCCAGTTTCTGTAAGTGTGCTTCCAGGAAACCTGTCTCTGTCCACTGTTTGGCTTTCTGACTTTTATCCCCTCATTACTGGCTATTATCTTTTGGATTGGTGCCCTTCTGAACTGCAGAATTGCTGTCAGCGTGCAACTTTGGTTACAATTTGGGCAGCTTTCTTACAAACAAAAAAAGTGACATTAGAAATATGTCCTGTTCAGTGCCAGCAGTCCTAGAGAGCATCTCGTTTGGGATACATTTTCCCCCAGCTTTCATAAATCAGCTGACATCAACAGGAGCATCACTGGTAGATGATAAGTGAGCTGTCAGCATCTTGTCATCCATGTTTGCCAAAATCCTTATCTGAAACAAACACAGTTCTTGAGCCTCCAGAACTGGGCTCGAGTTGTCACAGACTGGGGTTGCCCATGAGCTCCCCAGCACTCCCCGCATCAGGAGGGCTAGACCTGCCATGTGAACGGCCTGCGTGAAAAGATTTGGCACCTCCATCTTAAACCCTGGCCACAGCACCCCTTCCAGAACTGTGCAAACAGTATGATCAAATTGTAAATCTTAGTTTGCTTAGTTTTAGTAGAACTTATTTCCATATCTTAGTGCAATAGGCTCACTCACATAGTTAGAAAATAATTTCTCTGCACTTGCTATTTTTTAAATGTTACAGAAGAGAAGAGAACAAAACAAAACTTCCATTGCATGGTGGGAATTGTAGGATTTTTTAGATCAAAGGAAGTTCAGAGCTATTTAGAAGATGATAGCTTTTCTAGCAATGAAATATATGTACAATGTATCAGTAAGTAGTATTATCTGCATTCTCATAAATAAACATTCTTATTTTCAAGAGAGTAGTTTTAGGAAACCCTAGAAAAAGGGGAATGAATTTACCATCAATTAATCAGCAGACTATAAAAATGTCTTAGACAATTAGCCATACCTATATTCTTAAGTGTGGTGGACTACAGCAATTAACCACACTGCTCTGGAAACTGTACTTTCACCCTAAATTTTTTTAACTTATTTCCATAGTTTGCTGGTGGCTGTTCTTTCAACTTTTACATTGAAATAGGAAGAGATACAGTGTAAATTCGAATCAATTTTTTATGTGCGTGTTGAGGTGATTGTGGTAGCTATTTGAGGAGTCAGCTATTTGCTACAAAATACTGTCCAAAATTACCACGTTTTCTCCAGTGATGTAGGTATGAGCAGTGCTGACCTGGAAACTGCCTAGTTGTTTTAATCAGTCTCTTATATTGTAATAGCTTTAGCCCCTCTCCTCCCATGCCAGATCTTGTTTGCAGAGGAATTATCAGAGGGGTAACTGAGGAATTAATTATACCACGCTTTGAAAATGAAGCAAACTACCTTGCCCTGGTGTCCACTGAAGACTTTGGTCTGAAATAACTCATGGACTTTAAAGTGCATGTTCTCGATTACATTGAAGTTCTTATACAAAGTCTGAGACATGTTTAACGCAAGCCAGTGGCAGAGGTTTACAGAGAAGCTGGCAGTTATCTACAATTTTTTGGTGCTTTCCAGTCTACCCTTGTGCTTTGCGATATGATCTCATAAACCAGACCCAAAATGCATTTCCATTAGTGCAAGCTCATTAGCAGGGTGACTGCAGTATATATATTAATAACCTACTGGCTACAAGAGAGGATGACCAACCAATTGTTCATAGAAAACAGAAGATATTTTGTGGCCAGCCATTTCTTTTGAAGGAAAGGAAGAAGTCTGAGTCATCTGAACTTCTTTGATCAGTCCATCTCAGTGAGTAGTACAGGATGAATTTTGTAAAGCTTATGGATTTCATACCCAAAACAGTCTGTGTTAAAGAGCTATTTTAGACTCCAGATGATTTTAATTTTCTTTGTATTTATAAAAATAAAAATTAAAAAAAATCCTTCAGTGCTTAATGAGAGTAGATAAAGTTTTCTTAATACTCTCAAAAATTATGAAAATGCTTTTGGATGCACCCTTTTTTTGTTATAGGATATTAGTAGAGTTTATTCAGCTTTTACCCAGATACATCAGAACAAGATTTTGGCTGAAGTTCCACTTGCTTTCCAGGTCAAGCTGAAGGGTTTTGCTGTGCCTTTACAAGTTAAACCTCTCTCCCTTAGCTGATACCTCTGTCCTTACATGATATCCTAGCAGCTAGAGAGAAGTGAAACACTCAGACCGGCTGCTTCCTGAATTAAATGCTGGCAGGAGAAGGCTTTCAGTGAAGGATTCCTGTCTCTGACAGCTGCTGGACATCCTGATTTATAAGCAAGCCTGCCTATTTGGCCAGTCTTGCCATGAGTAGAGAAGTGTGTAGGGGCAGTGGCATGCGTGGGCTGGAGATCTTGAGTTTCTTGGTAGGGAAGCAGGCTCCCTTCTGAGACATCTTAGCTCAGTGCTTTAATGCAGCTTTACAGACTAGGAGAAGACTCTGCAGGAGGTTTTTGTGATGGGTAAGAGTGGCAATGATATGTAGGCAGCTCTGTGGCTTCACTATTGAGAAGGACCTTGGTCCTCATGGTTGTTCAGCTGGTGAGAATCATTCTTGCTAAGCACAACCAAGCTGACATTGGTGGTGCAGATTTTCTTCCCTTTCTGAACTGGGTGGGAAGAATGGCAGCCAGGGGCCTTGAGGGGGTTTCTGGTAGGAGTAGATGCTGGTGTTGGAGCCCAATATTTGTTTGCTGTAATCCTGTTTGTTTACAAACACTGTGCAAAGCCTTGTTTCCCTGAAGGTGGCAAGAATCAAACAGACAATGGTTTCTTTGAAGGTGGCTCCAAGCCTCTCTCAGCCCAAGCCATGTTGAAAGCTGCTGTGGGTTTTTTCTTTGCAGCACCCTGCTATCACTCTGTCTCACATAGTCCCTCCTCTGTTGGCTTTGGGATCCTCTTATTTCAACCCTAAAGGAACTGACTGCTGTCTTCACATTTATCCTGAACCAAAGGTTGTTCCCAAGCTCCTTGGGGAACAAAGCTCTCACACTGCTGGGTTGCAATGCCCTGCTCTGACCTGCTGCTGCACAACCCCACGTTGACTTTTCCCTGCTCTCAGATGGCTGAAGTCAGCTCTGGCCAGGGTAGCCATAGGTCCACATTAATTGGCCTGGAGCTGTGTGGCCCACCAAGTGACTGAGGATGCCCTTCAGACCCTTCCAGGCTGGAGGAGGTTTATGTCCAGGCTGCCCTGAGTAGGGCAGAGGATTAGGGTCTGTCTGCATGAAGGTCATGTAGATGTTCTCCTCAGTTATGCAAAAAGCAAGTGATTTTGAAAACAGCTCGTTAAGAGAATGTCTTGAGCAGCAGCATCTTTTTTGTTTTCACTAAACGGAGTTATTTTCTGGCAATTATTTCAGACCGGAATAGCTGGAGACTGTAGAGTTGTATTTGCATTTTTGTTTGAGTGCCTGCACATGTACTGCACACTGTGTTCCTTGTGAGGCAGTCATTTATTGTCCAAAAAGCTTTGCTTTCCATATCCAAGCACTAAAGCAGGAACTTCAGAGGCTGATCTAGGTTTGGAGAACAAAAACTGAATGGCCATCCTGATGTAGAGCCACACGTTATTATTACTATTATTATATTATGTGAACAAGCCCTAAACCTTCTGCAAGGTGTTGTTTTCTCTATTGCTTTTCCTTAAGACTGCATGCCAGACTGAAATCTGCTCTTGGTTCGGCTCCAGAAAGCTCCCCTAGTGGTCCCTGGAGGATACACTTTCCTTCAGAAATCTGAAGGTGGACCTCTCACCCAGCATCTCATTGTACTGCTCTCAGGAGCTGCTGAGCTCCCAAGAGTCTGTTTGGGAAGCAGACATTATTCACATGTTAGTTATTCCTTAACATTGTCTTTAATTGGTAGTTCTTTACAAGCCTGACACTGAGCTCATGGCTTGAGCAGGTACTGGAGATGGATCTCACTGAAGCTTCATGCTGGTTTTTGAAATGAAATGCCTAACTAGAGTGCCACCTACTCATGTCTAGGAAACCCACAGTAGAAAAATCTCCTAAAGGCTGTGGTTATGTTTTTTTCCATTACCTAGCAGAGAAAATGCAGTGTAATTTGTGTCAAGTAACGTTTACCGGTGGCAACCACTGCCAGTGTTAAAGGCAGCAAGAAGTGACACAGAAAGAATGCTTTCAGCTGGGCTTATGCGAGGGACTCTTCCACAGGCTTTGATACAGATTTGAGATTAGCAAAACCATAACAAGTTGGAAAGCAAAAATCCAAAGTGTAGTGGGAAGATTAAATCCAGAGCAAAATCCTAGCAAAAAAAAAGTCACGGGTTTATAAGCAGACGGGAGCAGTGGTTGTAGCATGTGTTGGAGTGCAAACACTCCTTGTTTTGATTTGTTTCAATGGGAGCATCAGGCAGAAACTTTCAGCTTGCTGCTGAAGCAACGTGTTCTCAACCGAACTGGGTCCCCAAATGTTTTTTAGATTCACTTGAAAGGAAGTGGGGATTCCCTCCTCTGGTGTGGGAGTTTCCAAAGGCAATCCCCCACCCCCTGGTCATCAACCGGTGATGCATCCACCAGGCTATAAGTCAGGACTTGGTATTTTTCTGGAAGGAGCCAGCTCCTAACCTGAGCTCCCACATCCAGAAGTAAACGTTTATATTGATCTTTATCCAAAGCACATTCCTACAGCACTAAATCAGCACCTTCCACCTCGTTGGCCTGGCAAAGAGCGGCATTTACAACTCACCAGTCAAGCACAGGGAAGGATTGTAACACAGGGGTGTCATCTGAGCATCATCACATTGTGCAGCCTGGCATAATGTGATGGCAGTGGGATTGGTGACAGCAGAGGTGCTCAGTGTGCTCGTTTTCCAGGAGGATAACCTCAAAACCCATAACTTAACCACAGCAACTTCAACCTCCAGATTTTTCCTGCTCCCCTCCCCTCTCTGCAGCTTCCATATTCCCAAGGTTTAACAGAAGTTTGAGATGAGGGTTGGTTTCAGTGTTGCTGTTTTGCTTTTTTGGGGACGGATTTACTGTCCTTTGCTCTTTCCTTTGGGAGACCCCAGCAGGACAACCTTGAGTGCAGCTCAGCTGGCCAGAAGGTCACAGGGGCTGCCATGCAGCGTACCAGCCCTCCCTATCCTGTACATGGCTGCCCTCTGAAACAGTAGGGACACAGGCTGTGGTCACAGAGCAGGCTAAATGGGATTTAATTCCATCTTTAGGCAGCAGTTCATCAAACAAAGACCTGACTGTGTCTGGCCTGGCCCTTGCTCAGCAGGGAACGTGCGGGACAGCCAGCCTGGACTAAACAAAACTTCTCAGTCTGGCACTGACTCAAGTTCAAAGCGTGATGAAGGCCAGCAGCAGCAGGCAGGGTCACTCTGCTGTAGTGGGGCGAATGCTGTGGGACCTCTGCCATTGAGCCTGTTATACCTGCTGTTGGCAGTGTGCTTCAGAAAATGGTAATGCTGTAAGAATAATTGCGTCTTGCCTAAGCAAACTTGACCATCCAAAACAGTGGCAAGTAGCTTGCAGCTTATTGGAGGTTATTCTCAGTACTAAGAAATCACCTCAATCTGTTTGTTTTCACTGCCTTCATTGCATCTTACCTGTGACAGTATTCTAAGGGGCTTACAGGGAGGGATTGTGGATTTTTATTTCTTTAAAAAAAATTTCTTTAGGTTTTTTGTGATTTCTGACAGCTTTCAGGGTTTCTCTTTTCCCACCAGGAGAATGGCATTATTCCCACTCGGGAGTGCTGGTGCCACTTCCCATTTCCCTGGGAAAAAATAGAGCAAAAAGCAATGAGGAGCAAGGTCTGGGGACTTTGTGCACATCATTTGCTACTGCCTCCAAGTCTCTCTTTTGCATGCTGGGGACACTGCCAGGGGCAGGAGGAGAAAGGAGTCTGTGCGCCTATGATATGGCCACGAAAGTATTCCAGCTAGTCCTGATTTTCCCATCACCCTGGTCAGGCTGTGATAAGCCTACACTAGTTTTTCAACCTCTCCCTCTGGATAGGGTGCCCCATAGGAGTTTTTCCATGCAGACTTCTGCACAGAGCTTGCTTGTACTTAAGAGGTAGCAGAGCAAATAAACTCTGTTGGTACAAAGCTATGCCTGTAATTTTTTCCTCTCTTTAGGCTTTTTCTTCTCTTCCTGCTTTTTTTCCTTCTCCTTTCTATGAATACATTGTGGCTGCCTTGCAGTAGGCTGGCCAAAAGGGTCCTCTGGAGCCAAGGCTTTTCTACCCAAAATCAGAGGCTCAGGACTCACTTCCAGCTGGTAGCTAACATTGTTCTGACACACATGCTCTTGGTAGAAAAGACTAATCTGTGGCATAGAAATACACATTTCTTTCCCTGCAAATCAGAGTAGGTTTATTCTATGCATGAATCTTAGCCTTGTGCTATGGAATATATGAAATTTAAGACATTAAGTAGCCCCTATTTAAATGTTGTGCTGCTCCACAACACTGGGATAAGTAACCAAACCTCCCCACCCAGGCTGCATCACATGTGAGCCTCATTAAGAGCATTTAAGCAGTCAGTCAGTCAGTCAGTCAATCAGTTAGTCACGAGAGAAAATAAAACTAAATGAAAGGCAACAACCACACTGGGGAGAATTATGCACACTAATAATGGTGTCAGCACTTGCTGCTGGAGTGCTATTAATGTGCAAAAGTGTTGTCTGTGCCTGATTAGAGCATAATCCCAGCCCAGCCAGGAGTCCTGGCTGGTGCCGTTGGCAGTGTGCTTCCCAGGCCCAGATGTGCTGGCCTGGGGTTGTGCTGCAGGACCCACTCCCTCTCAGAGCCCTCCTCCAGGCTGTGGAAAGGAGGGACAGCAAGCAGCAGGAGGGGGGCATTTTATTTTGGGTATTGGGTCAATGTTCAACATATCCCATACAATTCCAGTTTGGTATCCTCTGTGACTCAGGTCATGCTTGGGAAAGGACTGTATCAAACTGGCTGGGGGTCTTCAGAGCACGTGGTCACAGTGATGGAGGGGACCTCCCTGCCGTATCTGAGCAGTGGGGATGCCCATGAGTTCTGGGTCCTGGAGGCTCCGGGCTGTGCAGCCACACATCTGTGAACATTAATTCTGCCAGCATTGCTCTTCCTCCTCACCTAACTCTCCAAATCATGTCCAGAGGGCAGATGATGTCTGATCTAAATAAATAGGCTGTTTCCTGCCTCCTTCTCCCCCTCTTAGTACATCTGTGCCGGAAGAAAACTAATTTAAGCCCTGTGTCTCTGGCACAAACAAATGGGAGCTCCAAGTCCTTGGAAAGAGGGTTTTCTTAATACCTTCTTAATTCTTGCTCTTCCTTGTGGTTTCAGGTCTCACTGCATCGGACAAGGCAGGTAGCAATTGCGCTTTGAAATTATTTTGTACACTGGACTACTCTCTGAATTGAACTCTGATGTGTGCAGCTTAACACCCTGCCAGTTTGGATTTCATTATTCACTCAGCAGTTGTGAGAATCCCTCCAGCCCATGCATCCATCAGTAAGCTTGCCGTGGTTTGAACTGGGTTTTTTCTCAATCTGCAGAATGTCTAGCAGTGCACTGGTGACTAATAAAGGGCTCAGTCCTGCAAAAGCACATGTGTAAGCACATGTTTAACTTTCAGCACATCATTATGTGTCACAGAAGTCAAAGGGACAACTCACTTTCTTAAGGTCAGGTTTGTTCTTAAGCACTGTTGAGGGCTAGAGTCAGAGAGCTCAACACCTTTGCAGGAACGAGCCCATGATAATTTTCTTCTCTTGCCTCCATAAATCCATTCCTGAAAACACATTCTAAAAGATCAAGTTCTGCTACTGTTGAATCACACATATTCACAGATATAGTCTGGTTTTAATCAGCTGGTGGATAACTTTGGGCAGATAAGATCCCCCTTCCTATAACTCAGTTTCCCATGTGTAGAGATAATGATACTTGCCTTGTTTGCAGAACACTTAAAGATCTACTGCAAATTCACTCCATAAGAGAAAGTTCTATATGCGGCTCTGAATGAATCAATGTTAACAGTCACACACCAGTGAATGCTGAATAGGGGCTGGGAAGGTATTTTTTGGTTTTACACAGTTGCCAGCTTCCAGCTGTAGGCAATCTTTTCATGGGAAGACTGGAGAGAGAGGGACCAAAGTTTTGCACTGTATCTTTTAGTACAAGAGTGTGACTCTTGTCTGTGAGCCTTAGGGGAAAAGGTTCTCATTTCCCTGTGTGCATACACGGTAAGGCTATTACAAGGTGCCTAAGCAGCAAAATTTAGCCTTGGTGTAAACGGGAAACTTTCATGCTTTTCCTAGGAGAGATAAATCTGTAAGTCATATTATTCCTGCCACTCTTAGAGGCAGAGCTCTGCACATAAAATCTGGATTTCCTGGTGGCTTGGAAGTAGTTGAACTTATTTCATACCTTTGCTGAATGAGGCAGGATGCTATCGTGCCATGTTCCAGCTGCTAGGATGGAAACTTGTTGACTTGTCCTTGTTAAGGACCTAGCTCTTTACATTTAACTGTAAACATTTTAAGTAAAAGGCAAAACTACTCTATGGCTTATATTGTGAAAATGGTGTTGGAAGGAGGGCACTGCCTCTGTGCGATCTCACGAGCCATTGACATTTCCCAGCAAAATTCACCTTTGCATCTTTCTAATGACACCCACACTGTACCGTTTAACCTTTTGGTTACATTTAATCCTAAGGTTTCTGATGTATTCACATTTCACTGCCTATATTTGAGTCTTCAGTTATTAGCATATGAGTAATTCTAGGTTTCCAACTCAGCAGATGTAACGTCAGTTGGCTCTTAAACCTGTAAGTCCAGTTTGTGCATTTTCCACATCTTTGTGTTTTCTTTTCAGTGGAGATTTTGTCTGCCATGTAAAACAAAGTGATTATTCCATACAAATCTTTGGAAAAATCTGTTCTTTGGCACAGTGTTGTGTTGTCTGATACCTTTTTTTTTTTTAATTTCTGGAAGGGAAACCCTTCCTATGAAGAGACTTAAGTTTCCATCAGTCATGAGAAAAACTGTTCCCTCTGGAATATTAGAGGTAAGCCTGGAAGACAACATTAAACAGGAATAAAATTCCAGATTGCTTCATTTTGAGTTTCAGTCCTGCTTCTTTGGAGGCGTTATTGTTTCCAGAAATTACCTTGTTTTTTGAATTTCCTTGGCCTTTTCAAGTTCAGTGTATTGACTGTAGCAGCCAAGACTTTTGGAGCAGACCAGAGAAATGCACAGCATCTGTCAATAGATAAATATACACGTGTGCATATTCACAACATAAAACTCTGTGTTGCACTGCTATAAATGCAAAGCAGTCATGAAATGTTGTAACACTGGCTTTCCCTCTCAGTCGTTTTGTTTTGCCCAAGAAAGAATTGGGGATTCTTGCAGAAAGTTGTTTTGCAGATAACTTGAGACATATTTAGAAAAATTTCATGTAAGTTCTCTGCCACTTTCATGGTTTAGATGAGCCTACCTTTTCCTTACAGCTCCTAAAGTCTGCTCTTACATCCACAATGTGCAGTTCAGCCATATGCTAGTTCTTCCAGATTTCTTTTCATTGATTCTGCAAATTGTATTCTGATCTTTCTTAAGGCTAACCTTCATTTCTTTGATCCCTGAACTGTAGGCAGAAAGTTTCAGTTCTGATCAACAGGCAGTGATATGTAGCTGTCAGTGACTACATGCTGTCTAATTGAGTAAATGCCAAAGCCTGCATTCTTTTTGCAAGGACTAACAGGGTTATGAATTACTCTTTGTGATGGGTGTCCCTAAATATATATTTCCCAATGCCACCGGGGTCTTGATTCTGTTGCCCACTCATAGGCATCTGGTGTTATTTGAGATTCCATAGGGTTTTCCAGATGGCCTCCAGTTGCTGCTTAGCATGGCTGCCCTATGGTGAGGGTCCTCCATGGGTCCCATAGGATGTCTGCTGTCACCAGGTGGACATCCTGGACTCCTTAAGGCATCTCAGAGGGCACTGGATACCTAGTGGGGTTATGTAAATCAGTTCCTAGTAGTCCAACGCGATTATCTACTCTCACACAGACTTTCTAGAGATACAAGATTCAGAGAAAGAACTATCCTCAAGTGAAGGAATATTTCTGTGGGTAACCACCCGAGAACTGGGTTTATGGTTTAGAAAGATGCCAGCTATCCTTACTTCTCCAGATATCATGGGACATTTCATGCTTTGCTCTCTGCAGCTCTGAAGTCACTGTGAAACTTCAAACAACATAGAGAGGGCACTGTATGGCTTCCTTTATGCAATGGATTCCTCAACATTTGCTTTGGAAGAAAGCAGCCTTGTTGTTTAGTATAAATGAAAATGTAATTTACTTCTCCTTTGATCAAACTGAAGCCAATCACATGACAGGAGTGCCGCTAATGCACACTGTGTATCTGCTTTTGTCTATTCCCAGTAGGCAAGCAGAGATTGCTTTCAGTAGCGAGGCATCCTAGTGCTTGGGCGGGGTACAGAAGAAGGTTCAAGTAATGAGCAAGCTCTCATTTCTCTCAGAAGACCTGGCAGAAGGCCCTGTCTGTTCTTTAATTACATTTCAACAGCTGTTTTTTATATATTTGTGTTTCCTTATTCAAACGTGGCTTATGAAAAAAGGAGATTAAAAAAAAAGGCAAATGATGAGCATGCTTTTAACCAAGAAACACAAAACTCTGCAACACAAGAAGCTGTCATGGACTAGCCAAAATCTTTCCAAGAAAAATCATTTCCTTCCCGGACCCACATCAGTGTTGATGCCACTATGGATGAGGTGGAAAGAAAACAGAGCGGGTTGGTACTGGATTAAGAGCAAAGGCTATAATCTATACTGACTTGCAAGGAATCAAACATTGTTAGTTATCAGTCATCCTGACAGTGAAATAACAGCCCCGCATAATGGTACCCACAGGGTGAATGGAGAGGAACAGCTTTCCACATCATTCCAGGATACCTTAATCTGTAAACAGCAGCTCCCAGACCTCAGCTGTAGAGCTGTGTTTGGTTTAAGGGGAGTGATTTGCAGTACTCTTACCCATGCATGCACACACCTTCTCCCAGACATCTGCTTCCAGCTCAGGAAAGCAGTGGTGAGAAAGGGTGAACATCATCTCAGCCACCAGGGTTCACATGCCATTTCCCATCAAGGCTGATGCCAGCCCATCTGCCAAGGTGTGAATACCCCTCCAAGAAGACTCCTTCAAGATCAGTCATTGGGAGACAAAACTTCTCCCCATTAGTTTAGCTGATGTGAGGTAAGGGGAAAGTTTCCCAGCTGTGATGTGATGATCATCTTTGTTCCAGCAAGGGCAAAACTAAAGGAGTTCATGCAAAACCCAATGTGCACAGACAGTCTTTTAGATTACTGAAAAGGAAAATAAAGATTTTCCCTCCTTGGGCAACCTCTGACTCTAAGCTAAAGAGTGGGACTGCTCTTTACAGCTTCGCTGATGCGTGAGAGGTTGTCTCACCCTGTACATCACGTCTGTCTTGCCCCTTCCTACTGTTCAAAGTTGTAAAAATAGATATGTGGGATGACACCAAAGGGTCATCTTGTCTCCATCAATGGTCAGTAGTATATGGTTGTGGAAGATATGTAGGACTTGGCACTCGTGGCCCTTCACAGCTTCCAGAAGTCAGCAGTGTAGGGATTTCTTGGGATTAAAACTGCACATAGACTATTGTGCTTAGTAGGCATGTAACATACCTTTTCTTCCATGGGTCCATCAAGCATATTCTTTGTGAAGATGCTTAAACTCCTTTGAATTAATTTCTAATTTTGCCTTTACAGCATCCTGTGGCAGAAGTTCCATGACTTAAGCTATATGAAAATGTCCTGCCTTAGGTCATTACAAAAAAGCTACCTGATAACTTTCTGGTCATGTGCAGTGAGAAATAGTGAATTATTTTTTCATTCACCTTCTTCACTGTATTTATGAATTTACAGACCTCTATAGAACTCTTTCATTCTTCTTCTACCAACACAAACACATGCAGAGTCTTTTCTGTTAACCTAGAGGAGGAGAAAATAGAATGCAAAAACATTTGGAATACGAGTGGCTACATGCAATCTAGTTAAAGCAAGATGGCTGTCCATAACTATTTGTGTACACATCTGTGTAAAGGGAAATTATAAAAACAAGAAGGCTTTGTTATCTTTGTTGGTTAATGCAGACAGAGCAAAGAAACTGCATATTTAAACTCCAGTGAGACTTAGTAGGCAAAACAGGAGGACAAAAAGTCCTAGCCTCTGTTTCCAAAGAGGCTAGCTGTGGAACAAGTTTAGAACCAAGACAGCCAAGTTCAGACTAGATGTTTCCTACTGAGGAATGTAGTGGATAATAATAAAGTCCATTAGAAGTGGCTTCCAGCCCAAAGGGGATAATAAATGCAAGATTACAGTTGTCTCCTGAAAACAAAGCTGGAACTGTTCTCAGAAACACAGGTGTTAATGAAATGCATCAAAACTAAAAATATCTTGGAAACAAATGTGCCAAAGTGTCACAATCAGCTGGTGAAAAATAAGTACAGGCATTAAAATCAAGTGCATCTCTTGTGGGAGGTGAGTAACCTCATCTTCAGAAGAGCCTATCATAAAATCTCTCAGAAATATTTGCCTCTGTTTTTGTTTAAAGGGATATGCTTAAGCACTGTTAACTTGCAGTTCTTTGCTTTTGTTTGCACAAGTGAAAGCAGCATATGCTATTTTATGAACTGCCAGACATCATGGCAGAGCAACGAGCACTCCCCCCCTTGGTGCAGAGTGGAAGGGGTTTCAGTGCTTGCCAGCATTACCAAAAGTACTGCTGAAGAAAAGATGAAGGGAAGGACAACCACTTTTCAAGGCATCCTATCTCATTCAGTGCACAAATCCTACTTAGGCCTTGAAATACCCAGAATACGAAATGCTGCAGCCTAGAGAAAGGGTTTCAAGGAGATACAGACCTCAGCATTTATAAGGTATCACAGTACTATAGCTGCTATAATTCATTTTGGGTGTTTTCAGATTAATTTCTATAACAGATTGTTCATCCATGCAAAAATACCCAAATACCCAGAGCAGACTTGGACCTGAACATTGTAAGCTGCTCATTCAAAACAACTAATGGATTGCTTTTGCTAACTTAGCATGACACCAGCCTTTGGACATTCTTTCAGTTCTCATTCCTTTTTAGCTTATTTGTGGAAACTTATAATTAGATTTTCCTTTTCCTAGTTCTCCCCCTACCCTAGCTGATAAAGTGCCATAAATCCTGGACATCATCCATGAGTGCAGTCATTTATGAATTTTGCTATTTTTTGCACATTGCACCATATGTAAGACAAACTAACTTGGAGGCACAGTTTCTTATTTCTGGCATGCAGGAGAGTCACTGAGAGATATCATATGGTCTCCTGGCAAAAGTACAAAGTGGCTCTTGTTGTTTGATCTACTGTCTTAAACTTAAATGAAAAATCTGATAATTGGGTCAGGCAGGAGAAGAACCTTACTAATAAAGCTCTTTTCATTTCCTTTTCCTATATTTCCTCTTTTCATCTTTTCTTTCTCTCTTTCTTGGTTGGTCTGAGAAGTTGGAATCAGCTGTTAGCAAAAGGGTTAGCGGTGGAGCTCGGCTTATGGAATTTCATCCTCTCCCCAAAATCCCCTTCTGTCTGTCATCCTTCAGCATACGCTGTTCTCTCGGCTGCCCTGCCAGGGGATTCACTTGCTCTCCTGGGCTTGCTATGAATGTTTTCTCAGAAATGTCTCAGTCGTCACAAAGCCTGGAACACTGAATGTGTGGTAAACATTCTCCAGAGTCATTGCCTCTTGAAAAACAAAAATCACCTATTAATCTCTTTTTCATCTAGGAATCTCTTTAATGCTATTTTTAACAGAGGTTTGTACTCCTGAGGATACACAAGCTAAATTGACACTAAAATTTCTCTGCAAGCTCAACGTCTCCATCATATAAGAAGCTGAGACCTGAGCACTCACCCAGCTGAGTGATTTTTTTAAGTAGCAATAGAGCACTTTTGTTCTCTGCTATGAATAGCGCAGCAGGAACATTCTATGGTCAGTTTAATGAATGGAATTAGATACTCCAGGGTTGCCTCTGTAATTAGATTGGCTGTACTTTCCCTCTGTGATTTTGCATAAATTCAATCAAAAAATGTGAAATCTGAATTTTGAAAAATCAGCCTACGCACTTGCAGAAAGCTCCCGGGCTTCTGAAGCAGCCAAAGGCCTGTGCCCCACCACCTCTGCAGGAAGCAGCAGTCCAGCACAGGAAGGCTGTATCTGCAGCTTCATCTGCTGGGTGGCCGCTTCCCATCAGCCTCATCAGCACTATTGCTACAGAAGGGCTTTTAGGAAAGGGCTGCAGGAACGGGTGGTTGTTGGCCAGGAGTGACTGGGTAAGAGCACTTTAATTGATCACTAATCCCCAGCCACCGCTGGCTTAGCACACAGGAAGCCCAGAAGGGCTTCCAGACCTATCGTAATCATCAGTTTAACTAAAATACAATCTCTCAATCAACTTACTACACTCTTGGATCAGCAACTTTCCTCCACATCTCCACTCTGGGATGCTTGGAAGTTCTTTTGAAGGCAGAAAACAGATTTGATGTTTGGTGAAGAACCAAAGTAGGTATTTTTCTCCTCAAATATTGACCACAAAGACAGAAGCTCCCCAGCTATAAACAGGAAAAACACTCCAAAGCTATTTCTCTCTAGCCAGTTAGGTACAAAGCAGGAGAGGTTTTGTGGGTGCAGCTGTGCTTGCTCTCAAAACTGCATCTTGGCTGGTGTATTTATGGGAGCAGTTGCCCAACCAGAGTCCTTACAAACCAAACTGGCTTGCTGGTTGAGAATGCCTAAATAACAACTTGCTCAGGACAGAAACTTAGCTGATGATAAGAAAAAAACAGCAAACAACCCACAAATCAAACAAAAATCCTTTTAAAAAACACATCTAAATAACATGTATTGGAAGGGGATATTTTTAGCAAAGGTCAGCCGTGCTACATCTTCACTGTGCATTCCAAGTTCAGCCTTAGATACTGCATCTTGGTCTGTAGAAGGACACGGGAGCAGCTGGGCAATTTCACAGAAGAAAACATTAGAGCAAGTACAGAACACATAAGCAGAAAAATAGCATTAGAAAGCTGTAAGACACCCTTAAGATATGTGCTGAAAATGGAACTCAGGAAGAACACCAGGTTTTGCAGTTGTTAAATAAGAAAGCAGAATAACAATGCAAGGAGCTCAGAGATGTTTTTACTTGTTCCCAAAACATTTTTTCCTTGCATCTCTCTTTTGAAGAAGATTAAACAAACTTATACAGCGAGGCGATAAGAACACAAGCAAGGACTGTCAGCAGGGCTTCTGGGTTATTTTTACTTTTGGCAGACATGGGAGGGCTCAGCTCCTAGTCCATTTTGTGTGATGACTTAGACCTTTTGCAGGTTTGAATATCTGAGCTGGGGGCCAGCTTACAGTGTCAGTTTTCCTCATGTATCATCATGACAGGCAGCTGTGTTGATCCACTGTCAAACCTCAGCCTCGCACACCACTGAACATGGGCGGGTGGTCAGGTGTCATGTACTTTACATGTCTTTATTGGCCCCATTTTACACTCTAAGTTTTTTGCACTCCTACTGTTATTGTAATTAATTACTTTATATCCCATCTAAAGTAATGTACAGTCCAGATGATGAGCCGTGCGTATACCGATAACAAGAGGCTGTCTTGCAGTATGCCCTTTTAGTCATTTTATAGGCTGAACATTTCCAAATAGGACACTATGAGAAATGAATGAATTTGTGAGGGTAGCAGAAGATGTTTGTGCTGCTTTGCAGAAGATGTTTGTCCTGGTCTTTGATAATTATCTTGTCTTTGTCATTTGGGGTTACTGCACTATCATTGATCTCTCCTCAGTTTGGAGAGAACTACTTCAGGTTAATATAGATGTAACATTATTGGCAAGAAGAGCAGCATATTACCAAAGCAAACAGATCCATACTAACAGCAGAGCACATTTATAGGCAAGGAAAATCACTGGCCAGACCTGGCAAGCAATCCTGGTGATCCTCAAGCACCAAGGACAACACTGTAGACCAGAGCATCGCTTTTGAGGGCTGCTTTCCCCGGGACATGCCCCACCTCTCTTTGCAGCACAGCTCCACAGGAGGCGTGTGGGATACCCAGAGCTACCTGTACCTAACAACAGCTGCTTGCTTTTTTCCCTGCAGCTGCAGGATGGGTCTTTATGGCTCAAGGGTGCCTTTGAGATCACCATGAGCTAAGCAGGACAGCGGCTTCTCCCTTCTGTCACACAGACATCAATCACTGGAGCCCACAGTCTCTCCTGGTGGTCACTGAAATGACAAGACCCCAGAAGGGAAACACTGCAAGACCCCAGAAGGGAAATGCTGCTGTGGCTCCTTCCACCCAGCAGCAGTCAGCTGGGCTGCAACCACTGCACCTAGTGGCCACAGGGAATGAAAGAGGGACGATAAAAATTCTTAGCCATACAAAGTCTGCCAGGACCTGCATGGCTTCAGTTACAGCTGTTTTGTGTCATTGGTTTTGGTTTTGTATCATTTTTACTTTTATTATTCCAGATTCACTGTTTCAGTATTTAGTTCTACCCAATAATACCTATGTTTGACTCCTTCTTGCAGACTGGCTGAAGATGGCCCAAACTTTTCTCTTAAGTGTGTTTACTAGTTGAATTTTTCAAAAAAAGATAACATTAAAGTTTTACTTGAAAGGGCAGAAGCAGTAACGATGTTATTTTAGTTCAAAAATAAATGTGAACAAAACTACTCCTGACAGTTAACAAATACGAAATACACTTGACTTCTAAGCTATTAAACAACAGCAGCAAAATGTTCCCAGCAGTTGCTTAATGCAATTACTTGATTAGAGAAAAGCATTTCATTTCCTAACCGCTACAAGAATAAGCAATATAGCTGTCAATAATTTTGCAGTGAGGGCTGAGGGCTGGTGGTCAGCCTTAGACCACATCTTTGCATGGTCATTAACACATATCCATCAATGCACCCAGCAAAGCCTTAAGATTCTTAAGGGATTTCAGCAGTATGCGAATGACCTTTTCCTTCATCAGCTTCCAGGATGTTTTTCATTACTGAATATGCAGCCCATCATAATGTTTTACATCAATCCTCCATTTAAGTCTTAACATGTTATTTTGAGACAGCCTTGTCTGCCATTTGCATTAAAGTGTTGATGTGTAAGTGGGGTAGTTCTGTTTCAGAAAGCACCAACAACGAGCTACAAGACATACAAGTGATTGCACAAAATATGTACTCTCTATCAGGAGAAAAAGGGATTTGTCTTTTCTGCAGCTAGTGTTGCAGCGAGGAACTAAGGGAGAGGTGATGGTTGATCAGATGTCATTGTGCTCACCTCCTGGCACAATGTCGATCCATTTCCAACTCTCTTAATTGGTTCTGAGGGCAAAACTCACTCCATCCTCAAAAGACAGCTTTTTATCCCCCACAATGTTTGTTAGTGGGCAAAGATGGACCTTCACTGGTGTTTTATTGTGATCAGGACTGCACTTCTGAAGGGCTTCTCCCAGCCATCAATGAAGAAGGGGTCTCAGTGAGCATAAGGTGGGTCCCTTTCTACTAAAATAGAATGGAAAGACAGGTACAAGGGGTTCAGGTACATGCCCTGGCCTCTGACAGGCCCTGGCCAGCCTCAAGTGAACACCTCTGTAACACAAGTAGTGTGGCTGTCAGGCTACAGCACCATCGGTTTCTCCCTAAAGGCCTATCCCTGTTTCTCAGCACTACTTGTAATGCAAACACAGCCAGAGTGCGCACACCCCAAGTTAAAGAGCTGCTGGAGCAGCGTATGGTGGTAGGCCACAACAAAAATATTCCTGATCTTTTTTTTGCTCACAGAGTGTCCAACCCAGTCCAGCACAAGTGCTAGATGCTGGTATCCCCAGGGTTAAGGTCATCTCTGCCGTGTAGACTCACACCCCATGTGTTTACAAAACCATGCACACATTAAATCAGTGACATCCCTTTGCTTTAAACTAAGCTTCACAGACAACTATAAGGTGGCAGGGCTGAATAGTTCCCAGTCAGAAGGGGCTGTTCACACTTCAGTATTCCCTATGGCCTGAAAGGCAGGAGCATTTTTGTTTCCATAAAAGATGGAAGTTTCCCTCATTCATCAGTCTTTCTTGAGTCATATTTATAAATACATTCTGTCTGTGTTACTAAAGGAGATGTCTTGACCATGTGTTCAAAATTATAAGTGTGAACTCATAGTGTTCTGTTGTACATAAATATTGTCTGCCACGCTGTTATTCCTCAGCCTTATGTTGATGTCTTTAAACTCATTTATGGTATAAATAATAATGCTTCCTTTTAGGGGGCTAGTTCCTGGGTTGAGAGATACACCATACGTGGATTTATTGAGAGGATGGGACAGAATTAAAGGCAGGTTTTCCCTCAAGCTCTGAGTCACATAATACAGGAGGAAATAGCCAGATTTGCTGTAAACTCTCCACCTTGCTGAACGTTTATCATGACTGAAGTCATTCATCCAGAGCAGCTGGGTGACTTATGAATGTGGGGGTTAATTTCTTGCATAAAGAAAAAAGTAAAAAGCAAACTCTATAAAAAAAAAAGAAAAAAAAAGAAAAAAAAAAAGAAAGGCCCAAACCTAAAAAAAATTTTAATTTAGGTTGGTGCAAAATATTTGTTTTCAACCTGAATAGAAATGTTTGGCTTTGGTTAGCATTGTTTTATACTTTTCTTATTTTATTTCTTCTTTTTTTTAAACATGGACCAGCCTTTAAACAAACAAACAAAAAAAATTACCACAATGAAGAGTCAGAATATTAATTTTAAAAATACCTTAGTGAAATAAAAATAAAGAAAACAAAGTAGTTTATTAATGTCAAAATAAAATTAACTGCTTCAAAAGAGTTTCCCCATTTTTCTGGACTAAATTTATACATGAATTTTATTCAAATTCACGAATTGCAGCTCACCCCCCTGAAATACCTGCTTTCACTGGAAACAAGATGTTTCCAGCTCCACTCAGAACTTTTCCGTGATGATTTCAGAACTGGGAGTATTTGCTGTTTCTGTATCCTGCTGCACATCGACACCGAGTACACCGTTTTTTTTCCCTTTGTTGTCTCTCTCAGGTGTTAAGGTTTTGAGTCAGCTCCCTTTTAGAATCTTCTCAAGTACAGCTTTTCTTGGCCAAAGCTAAACTCTCAATAGCTTTGGCTAGGAATTGTTTAGGACTAGTTTATGCATTTCAGAAAGATCGAGAAGGCTCTTGTTCACAGCGATACACTTGCTAGCACCGTTTGTAGGACATAGCACACAGCTACATGCAGGAAGCCAGCATCCATCAACAGATAGTGGTAGTACAGCTGCCTTCTCTGCCCGTGCTTTGTGTTCTCCTGCCTCTCCCTTATCCGTGACCGAATTATTTATTGCAAATGGGGCTCCGATCCAGTGTGACCCAAGGAAATCAGGAGCAGCGCTGTTGCATTCCACATGCTGACAGCGCCAGTGCTCTGGGGATGGAGGGGAGTGTTGTGCAACCATCACACATGGAAAGGCAAAATCACCTCTCCTGGAACAGAAAGAAAATCCCCACTCTTGTAACCCCAGTCAGCCTCTGGTGTGGCCCAGCAAACATACCCCTTACTTTACCACACACGGGAGTTGCTTTCTAATTTTACTTCAAAAGGAATTTGAAGGGGAAAAACAGAATCCAGAAGTGCTTTTCTTGATGTGTTGCTCATTCTCCTGCTTAGTGTACCAAGGGCAATATTCTCTTTTCTGATCCTGAACACAGATCAAAAGGGAAAAGCAATTCTGTATTTGCTGTTTGCATTTTTGAGATCCAGCCTTTGCACACATGTACACAACAGTAATGCTTGCAACCTGCAGCTGAGAAAACTTCTGCATATTTGTAGTAGTTTGCAAACAAATTAACACAGCACTCATTTCTCTTGAAAAGGGATGTTTGTAATTGCAGTTCTGGCTACAAAATGCTACTGCAGTGAGCTGAGCGGCCTGCTGCGACTGGATAGTAGTCTTCACATTTGATACTCCAGAGTCAGATACTGCATTAGTAGCAAAGTGTCTGGTTTTTTATCCATCCAGTTCCTGTATCCACTAGTAATTTACTTGCATGAATAATTTCCCTGAGTTTGCTCTCATACATTGATTTTTATGATACCAAACTCCTATCTTGCATTCATCACTGAGTGCTGCACTTCACATGAAACCGGTGGGGAGTTTAGACTTGTGCAACATTTTTTCCTCCTAATCTTTTTAGAAGTTCTACAGTTCTATCATAGGCTTCAGTGTTGCTTCTTAAGTCTTTCTGGGTGTTTGCATATCCACATACATGAGTATGTGTAGAAATATGCAATGTGTGCTTGTATAAGTTAGTGTACACAAAAGCAACTATGAGAAATGCAATCCATTTTTCATCTGCAATGATAAAACAGAACTGTCCCAGAGAGTCTTGTATCATGTAAGAGGAAGCTATACCCTAGGAGCCTGAATTTCACATTTCTCCCTCTTACATACTTTCTCAGCCATTTTGATTTGCAAATATGAAATGTGTCATGCTAGTGAACATGACAAGAGATACTTTCCAAATCCCATACCTAGGTATTGTACATTGCAACAGCACAGTGATGGTGCGTTAGAATTACTGGAATGTGAGCTTTCTAATTTGTTTTCTCTCCCCTCTTCCCCCCTGCTCTTTCTCTCCTCACTTGTTCCACTTAACAATGCTACCCAAAGGGGTAGCTTTACCTGGTTGTAAGGTGGAAAACTATTCCTTTTGTGAAAAAAGAAATGCTTTCTATTTATTAGTGGTATTTTCTTGAAGGATCAGCCCCTCAGTTTCTGAAGCTGGAAGTCTTTTGGGCAGCACTATTCAGCTCTGTTACATCCATCTGGTCCCCCTCTCCAGGCAACGGCTGTGTCAGGAGACCTCTCTCCTCCCAAGCAACCTGCAGTACGATGCTTTTGAAGTGCTTTGCCTAGTTCACTCACCCGCTCACCCCTTTCAAGCCAAGCCCATTCCAATTTAGGTGACTTTAATCTTTGCCTTTCAACTGGCAGGCACATAGGTCTATCTTCAAACACGGACCATGGGGGCACACACCTGTTCTGGCTGCCCACACTTCCTGCCTGATACTCCCAAGAAACCCAGGAGAAGGAGGCCAGCACACCACTGGCCTCCAGTGCTGGCATCCCCCTGTCCCTTCCTTGGCTACCCTGTTCCACTACATCTCCTGCAGTACCCCTGCACTTCCTTATCCTGACATAGCAACTGGGTTAGGGAAGGCTGCTGCTCACCCCAGCTCAGACTGCTCTACTACACACATATAGTGTGTACATATATATACGCACACATACACACACAATATACATATACATGTATATACTATATAAATATATATATGTATAACTATATGTACGTCTAAGAGGGGGTTTGCCATTTCAGAAGGAGGAATGAGAAAAAAAAGCTACCCCTTTGGGTAACATTATTAAGTGGAAAAAGTGAGGAGAAAAAGAGCGGGGAGGGGGGAGTGGGTAGAGAAAACAAACTGGAAAGCTCACATGAGGCAATGCAACTGGATGTCAGAGCAAGGGCTTTGATGTTGGTGGAGGAGATTAAATGTCCACATAAAGGATTGGACTCGGGTGGTCTGCACTGTTTCCTCTCACGTGCACAGCGGTGTGACAATTGCTTTTCAAACATTAGAAACTTACCACCTTCTAAACCAGAACTTAAAAAAAGAAGGGGGAAAAAAAGGGGGGGGAAAAGAAGACATCAAAGAGGGAGAGCTTCTGGGCAGGGTCTGAGCACGGCCCGGGTTCATGTGTCACACAGCCCCGCAGCTTCCCGGCTATAGAGCGGTACAGTGCTTTTGGAGATGGAGCGGAAACATAGCTGCAGTGTCAGACATTAAAAATGCCACTGTCAAGGCCCCCACACAGTGACGTGTCCTGAAAGGAAAGGTCACCAGCAGTGAGTTATTCTTCCCAAAGCCCCTGTGTTGGGCTCCCGGCTTTCAGCAGTGCACACTACTGAAATGATGGAGAAGCTGCTAGAAACCAGAGCGACGCGGGGGTAGCATAACGTATGTTCATTCTGACATGAACTCCCCTTCCCAGGATAGCACCTTCCAGCACAACACTTAAGGGCTTTACAGATTTTAAGCATGCTCTTAAGCCATATCACCACTACAAAACCTTAGTACATTCTTAATTTTCACATTTAAGTGCTTTGCAAAGTTTCAGCCAGAGCCCTTGTCAGTTTCTCTGCGAGTTTTGGGATGTGAACCACAACTGTATGAAACACTCTCTGTAAGACAGGATTTATTAAACTATAATTATTATTATTCCTGGGCGCAAGTAATCACAAAAGGTAAATTTGCAGATGGAGGTAATCAAAAGTCCTTACTGCTTTAGGTTTAACAAAATACACAGAAATATAGGGAGCGGATAATGCCAATGCTTTGCCACTTTGGTATCATTCTTGTAAGCGATAGCTTAAAACACAGTCTTGTCTTTCAGTATGCTAAATATGGCCTAAAGAAACCCATGGACGTAAACAGGAAAATTCTGATTGATGTTAATGCGCTTCGGCTCAAGCCTAAAAATAAGAAAAAATGTACCACAAGTGACATCTGCAAACTCTCCTAACCAGGGTACTGGAGGCTGAGGCTTTTGCCAAAAGCTGAAGTTTGAACTTGCAGTAATTTGGCTAATGTGGTTTTGTGCATTTTCTGCTTCAGTCAGCATTTTCATGCTGCTCTGATTATAGGTGCATCTGCAATTTTTAAAGACTTGGGTAGGGTTTTTTTTGCATTGAATAATTACAGAATATTATTTACTGTGTTCCCCTTAAACATTTCCTTTTACTTCAGTTATTTATTCTGTTCCTTTGTCTTCTGCACAGTTTTTCTGCAATCTGTAATTTTCTGCAAATATCAGTGATGTTAACACTGACATATATTTTGATTGAGACACAAAGAGGAAGTGTTTCCGTTTGGAAAGGTAATGTAATAGAAGTCTGGTTGATTTTTGATGCCAGAAAAAAAAAACCATCCTACGGATTACACTGAACTGTGGAATCCAGCCAGACACTCCAGGCTTTATCAAGAAAATGTATATGCACTGAGCATGCCATACGCACAGCATTTAAAATTAATACGCTAAAACTGTGCCTGAAAAAAATTGCATTGATACGTATACACTTCATCTACTTCAGTTTAATAAACTCATTTGAAACTATAACTCATCTAGTTTAATCCTACTGTATTTTCTGTGTAATAACAGTCCTGGTTACACAGCTTTCACTCCCTGCATAGCCCTAAGCCCCTACTTCTTTCTTTGCTTAGACCCTGAGTCTTCAATACTGAGGATTTTCTCTTCACTAAAACAGAAAGCAAGTGAATGAGATGATGAGGATGAAATTGCTTCATTTATGGTAAAAGCACCATGGACAAGTAAATGGAGTGTGGTTACTCTGGTAATTAGTTCACATTTTTGTCACCCTTAGAAGGAAAGTTTGCAAATCCCCCTAACAATAATGCAAGGAGTGAAGGTTTGGTCTTACTTGTAAGGAAAATATTTGTGTCTATTATTTGATGTACAAACTCTAAAGCTATTCTCCCTCTCTTCTTCTGGTATCTCCAGAATGCATAAGATATTTGTATTGTGTGGTTCAAAATACCAAACATAAATCAAAGGATTTAGCATAGTTTTGTAGAACACAGAGACAGTCTTAGCTTACTAAGCTTGAGTTACAGCATATGCTTTTCATTAAAGAATCCAATCCCTGATCTTCATTAAAAAACACCAAAATACTGTCTATAACAAAACATCAAACAATAAAATTATCATTAGCTTTCTAGACCATTACAAAATGAGAATCCCTACATTAATCTTACTGCTATTTGGTTTTAGTTAAGCGACCTTCAAAAACAGTTGGGGTGAGTAAAGCAGTGAGGCATTTTCAGCAGAGCAGACAGCCTGACATTTAAGAGAATTCTCCAGTTTTACTGTAATCAACATAACATCACACATGAAGAAGCAGTGATTTAAAAGTAAGTCTGGGAGATAAAAAGGTCTGTTACTCAGGGTGAAGATCTTGAAAACGTTCAAGAAAACGTCCAGACTGTAAGGAAAAGTGTATGGGATCACCATAAGACAGGCAAGTCAGTGAATAAAAGCATATTGGCAAAAATGATTTGTGAGGAGCATACAGGTAGAGGCATGTCGGCTTCAGGGCAGTTCTGTAAATAAAAGTAATTTCTTCACAAGTCACCTGCAAGAAACAGGCTCTCAGGATTTTCCCAAACAAAATGTATAAAACACAAGAAAGGGCTACTTCTGCCTGGAGATGCTGCAGGGTGGGGAAGGAGGAATCATCTATCCAATGGCAATGGGGCAAAGGAGCAAAGGAGAGGATGGGAGTAAGACTGAGCCTGTGCATCAGCTCTTGTCACCAGCAGCAAACCCAAAGGGGCAGCTTGTGCTGCCAAAAACTTTTAAGTTTTAAAAAGCCACATGGCTGTCGTGGTGGTGGCTCCTCCCTTGTGATCACCTGGGTCTGGCCTCCAGGAGAACCAAGAGAGCAGCAGGGGGATGATAAGGGGGCAGGCGTGCCATCCCCAAGGGCAAAAGCATATCCCACAGTCTCCTGAAAAGCCCCAGGCAGGGTACATTGGTGCCTCAGGATTTACTGCAAACAGCTTCACTAGGCTGCCCTTGGTTTTATTTCTAACTTTACTATTTGGTGCTTCTGATTATTTTGGATTACTAATGGATATGTACAATAAAATACAGTTATTTGTGGTGTTTAGATATCTCTAATTCAGAACACATTTAACGAGGACATTCAAGGACAGGCAAATACTTAGCACATGGCAGACCACATGTTATTTTTTCCTTTCATCTGAAGGATTTGGAGCCTAAGCTAGAGTGGATCCTACTATTATTAATTATATACCAGATCATTAAAGTCTACTCATCACTCCTGATTCATTGGCTTTCTCGGACATCCTTTCCAGTCACCCATGATACCCTGGGTGCAGCCAGCTCTTTGGTGTTGGGGGATAGCAGCAAAAGCCAAGAGGAGTCTGGTCGGGGGAACTCCCTGGATGGGAATGCCCTGCTGCCCACCACCTCAAGCTGAGAGAACACTGTGGAAGCAGTGGCATACATGAACATGGATGAGAAGGTTTAGCGTATGCACGTCATGATAGATAGATGGTTTTGTTACCTGCAGCCAAGATTCTATCCATTCGCATAAGCCAGGCAAAAGCTGTGCTCATGGATGCATCCTGTGGGTTAGATGTGTGGCACGAGGTTTTGCTAGTGTGTCAACACAGAGCTTGAAGAAACCATACATTTGCATCGGCACATCGCACCAGGCTTGTAGGGCCCCTTCCCCTGACTTCTCCCTGCAGGTTGCTGGATAATTTATTTCTTTTCAGGTTAAAAAGCTTGGGCGTTCCACTTCAGATGTGGTTACACCTATTTGATGCTTCCAAATCCTCTGTGATCAGAAATGCTTGACAAAATTCTTTGGGATGAAAAGAGATATGTAAAAGAAAATGAGTATGGTGTATACTGCTCAAATAGTCTTCAAAGGATCTTCACATTTGCAAAGGCAAATAGCAAGATATTGAAAATCCCACTTGTATTGGCCTGAGATTTTTCTTTTGGCTGAATGCCCATAGGACATAAAGCAATAACAAACTTATGTACCGATATAAAATTTGCAAATGGGAAGAAGTAAAGTTGAACAAAATATGCAAGAATTTACAGCAGTGTTTTGGAGCCAATATTATTATAAGATGCAGTTCCAAAGAAGTAGAGTTCGGCACTGTCAGCTTTTTTTAATTTATTCATTAATTTGGGAAAGAAGATGGACATGCACAGCTTCATTCCAGGCCCAGGAAATGAGAGCTCAGACTATGAAGGAGTCACTATTTTTTTCCCCTCCATTTAGCAAAATTTTCTGTATCTAAAGTGGAATATGAGTGCAAAATAGAATAGTGGCTCCTGGGGTTTTGTTGTTGGTTTTTCACTTGTACAGCTAAATAAAAATAATTTTCCAAACATAAATTTAATCCCAAATGATTTAATAATGAAATCTAATTGCTTAGATATTAGACAGAACATGAACCAAATTCAGCCTTGGTATGTACAAACTTGCCTTGATTAATTCTACCTACTTGCTGAAAGGGCTGGATTTGGCTGCACTTTTTTTTCCCCCATCATAATATTAAAAGCATTAAAAGCTGGTATGGAGTGAATCTGCAAAGTTGCACTAAGCTACTGAGAAACAAATTCCCAATTTTTGCCTTGCTCTTCTCCAAGCTTAAAAAGAGCTGAGAACGGTGCTACACATAAGCTTTTGAATAAACATCTCCTAGCTCAAAACCGGCACTAACATAGTTTCATCTTTGCAATATGAGCAAATCCTGCTTCCCTTCATGCATTCAAAAAGCATTTACTTTCAAAAGCACCTCAGCCTTTTGTGTAGTTGCTATGGTCTAACCCTATATTACATGATAAAGTGCTGAATGGCTCCTGGAAAGCATGCAACAGGATGCAGGTCTTAGGGATTTCTGGAGTGCCTGGCATTGTGCCTATGGCCCTCCTGCAGTTCTAAGCATTCAGGTAAACAAATAAAAATACATCAGTGTGTGTGATAGCACCCGTAAAAGCACCCTGGTCATGTGAATAAGCAAACCAGTGCCTTCCTTAAATTAATCTGTCTGCAGGCAGGAGCTGCCCAGGAGAGAGGTGTGCATCTGAGCCTTGTTCTCCTTGTCCAGGTCTAGTGTCAAACCACAGCACAGCTCCCACACTTGGCTCACATCCCTGGGAAACTCCTGCTCACCTTAGCGGTAGGAACTGGGTTTTGGTCTGCCCTTGGAAACTTCAACTCTGCTTCTGGCTTTCCCACCTTCCCTTAGTGCCCTCTGCAGCCGCAATATTCAAATTCAATTCATTATATGTTCTCAAGTTTGAAATACTAAGGAAAGGGGAGGAGGGAGGAGAGAGGAAACCATATGTCAAAAAGACTGAATCAAAGTGAAAGTGGTGTGTGTGCACGCATCGGAGGAGGCTAAGTTTGGCCTGATGTTTTCTATTTTGACTATTGGAAAATTTTGGTGAGATGTGGGCTTGGTGTGACATCTGTTTAGCTTTGGGGAGTGTGTACACGTTCGTGTGTGTGTGCATGTGTGTGGCAGAGACTGATGTCTTTCTTTGTATGAAGCTGCACAGTATCATATGGTGATATAAAACATGAACACCCACTTAGAAAATTCACGCAGAGTCTGCTGGGGTATTTCATCTCTCTTTATTCTAGTGGGTTTAACTCATGGGCTACATGCAGAAGGTCTTTTTCACAGTCAATACAGTGTCTAGGAAAGCTCTACACTGGTGATGCCTTGGGAACCAATGGCCCAAAACTGGGATAGTTTTAAAGCTTCTTTATGATGAATTCATCCTAATGCATTCATCCAGGCTCTGAAAAATATTACAGCTGGCATGAATGGACGGTGCTGCATCTCATGTAGCTTCCTACCCCAGTCTCCTAGGGTACCGAAAGCCACGATGTACGTGACTGGCAGAGGCACTGCTGTCTTACAGCTCCCCGTTTGAGTCATCCCTGGAAATCAGGCCACCGATTTTCTCTTCTCCTGATGAGAAATGAGACAACCAACCAAGGGGTTTGCTGGGTTTTGCTACTTTTTTCATAGTAACAGTCACAATATTTGCTTATGAAACAAGGGGATGGGGGCATAACAAACCTACTGAAGCAGAAATTATAGGAAGTTGTGTACAGCTCTGCTGAAAACAGAGCCCAATACTTCAAGGGTAAAGTGCCTGCAAACCAGCTTTTCCACCACTGCTGGCAATAATTAGCCATTCAGACTGCACTAAAAGCTGCCTGAAGGCGAAGAGACATTGCTAGTTTGGGGAGCTGCTTTAACAAAAAAAATACGTCAATATTTCTTTGCGGCTGTTTTGCTTTAATTTCATTCCACTTTCTGTGGTGTCTCTGTACAACCTGGAAATTTGTGGTGCCCAAAACCAGCATTAAATGTTAGTCAGTTTTTCAGGCAATAAACCATTTGACATTAGTGTAGTTTCTATTTTTGTGTAAAATCCCAAACATCTGTTCCACAGGAGATGGGTTTGCTACCAAGCACTACTGTTAGATTTCTCGCCAACAAGTTTCATTGCTTCATGTGGTTTGTGTTTTGTTCTTTAAACAGTTAATTATGTTTTATTCTTTCTTCCATAAAAGCTAAATTTAGCCAAGATCTTCTCTAATCTGAAACATTTTGTGGAAATGACAGTGTTGTTAAAAAAAGCATTCTGGGTAGAGATTACAAATGTATAAAATAAGTGAGCACAGTGTCCTTTACACAGTATCTCTGTTCATCACCCCGTCTTTGATGAGTATGGGCAAAGACTGTTATAAATTGAGATCAAGTAGCCTACTACACACGCACATGTGTACTAGTGCACTCACAGTCACACAAACGGACATGCACACACATGGATGCAGTGGTTTGTATGCTGCTGTCAGCAACCAGTCCCTGATTCAGGGATCTCAAAGAGGGGGATCACAACCCAGCTGGTGGGAATTTATAGGAAAATTTGGTAATATATTCGAAGAGCAGGTCTGGAAGAGACCTCAAGAGGTCACTCCATCCATTTCCTGGCACTAGAAAGATCAGCCTCATCTATATTATTGCTGGGGACTGTCTTTATAACTAGTCCATGGAGACATCCTGTACAGGAGATTGCACAGCTGATATCTGCTGTAGCAAGGGTTTGATGCTGCCCTGCAGCCACTTGCATGCTTTGTGAGCACTCTGGAGCATATCCCAGTAGCTGCTGGGCTCCGAGCAGTGATACTGGGATGGGAGCCACTAATCTGAGCAGGCAGAGTAATCCTGAACATATAAAACACATCTCTCATGCCAGAAGATCACCTAAGGGGGGAGGAGTTTTGCCATTCATTCAAGTGGGGTCAGGATTTCAGCCAAAACATACCCATTTACCAGACAGACATGAAATGCAGGCACAAACTTATAAAATATTGCCAAGAATGCCGTCAGTCTTACTTATCTGACCCTCAACTTCTGTCAGACCAGAAGATAAAGTCTGTTTATGAGAAACTGCTGAGAAATCAGTCTGTAGTGAGTGTGCTTAAAACAGGTCACCAGCTTTTCCAAACATTCAGCATCTGTATCTTAAAATGACTCCTACGTGTTCTGTATGTTTTCACTTTTCCCTTTATGTATGAATACAAGGTAATGCCCCCATCATCTTTAGGATGATGAAATGGACAGCAACCACTTTTGGCAAATGAAACGTGGGCTCCTGTTACTTTAGCTCCATCAAGCTGACAGTTCTTCCTCCTTACACTCCCTTTGAACTGCTGCCTTGTTAGTCAGACCAGTACATTCGAGAAGCGGAAACTCAAGTGCTCTCTTTACGAAACTTCAAGTACTTTTCACACCAGCCACCAGCAAGACATAGGTAGGGAATATCTGTGTGGAAAACTAGTTATGAGTGAGCTGCATAACCTGAAAACCCTGCGTGGAGGAGGAGCTGTGTTGGATCCTGCTGCTGCCATACTGCTTGTAACGGCAGGGAGGTTGTACTGACTTGTTGGTTTGGTAGCCATGGATTTCTGGACTGCTTACACCTAGGATGTGGAAATGCTTCCCATAAGGGAAGCCAAGCAACCCCCCTGCTAGATTTGCATGGCAGTGCAGTGACCATTACCTGCTGCTGCTGCTCTGCAGGACACCCCACTGCCTCTTGGCAAGGAAGGAGCTCGGAAAATTTGCGTGGCATTTGCATGGACCAGCAGAGAAAGGCGCTCCCCTCCAGAACTGGGCCCATTGAACATGGCCTGCACTTCTTCGCTGGAGGGAGCTAAATCCTTAATGCTGGTTGCAGCAGAAGCAAAATGCAGCATACAGAAAGCAGGCAGGGTTGTACCTAAGTGCTTCAACCTCTTGGTGGTCATTTTTTTAATACCATTGTTACTGTTTTGACAAAAAAAGGATCATGTGTGCTTGTAGCCTAGTTCACTCTACAGTGCAGTTCGGGGAGACTGCGGATATCACGGTGTGTTTCACGCTTATGGAGGTAGTTAAGCCTTAATTTGAAATGCCTACATTTCATATCCAGGTATTAGGTTTTCCTTACATCCTTTCTGCATGTGTGCAATACATATTTATGTCCATGTTACCCTTTGTATTGGGGAAATTAAAATGGGCAAAAATGCATGGAAATATGCACCAGCACCCTGTGTTTTCTCCAGAACTACAGTATTCCTCTGTGCTACTTCCTTCATTACTTTGCATGCATTTTCAAACTTCCAGCCTTTGTCTTCCTGGGAATTGTGTGACACATGTTTCTGAACTTTCTGTTCAGCGCTATCAAGCTTTAGCCTCAGAAATACCTGTCACTTCCTGGATCTAATTTCATTTTGGCTATGAAATAGACCACCCAATTGGAGAAGAAAATATTGCTATCTTCATGCTAATTGTTAAATGATATTGTTCAGTACTTGAGGCTCCACTGGAAAGGAGCCAGAAGTGTGATGGGATGCAAACCACTAAGAACTGAACAAAGACCACCAAATACACTCTTCTACAGGCAACTCCTCAGCAACATACAAAAACACAAAGCAGGCTGCTTTTCCTGCAACATGAAGCTGTTGCTGGAATGCAGCAATACAGTTTGAACAGTTCTGCACTGGGGTCTTCACCTTTTGCTCAGTGCTAAAGTACCTAACATTGCCTTGCTCTTACGCAGCATATTTCCTTTTAAAATTGGCATTAATCTATCCTTCCAATGTGCTTTAAGTTTTTCTTGACCATCTCTTCAGTCCCCTTTTATTGCCGGGCTCTGCCTTGCTTTTATCTGCCATCAGAACTGTGCTTTCTGTGCTGCAGATAAGCTTACTATTGTTTTAAACCTCTGTCCCGGGGCCTGGCTCTTGTGCAAATCCCTTTTGACACAAAGAGGTCAGTCAGCACTGTCCCTCCTTGAAGCTTTGCAGAAAGGAGTCCCAGTACTTGGCTGGTATGAGGAACCACTTCCCAGGGCTCATCCCCAGCACGGGCAGGAGCTTGAGCTGTAGGGACCAGTGCTTCACCTTCACACTGCTAGCCACAGTGTGTTGCCATCTCGCATCCCATTTTCTTCCCACCATTGCTGGTGAACAAGTTTACCACATTTATGGATCCTTCATGAAGCCTGTAGTGCTGAATTGCTACTAGGATAGCATATATAGGTCCGGGTGTAAATTTCTGATTCACACTCTATGGATGGAAAGAAAGCAGTAATCAATTCTCAAGGGAAATTGCAACATAAGAGAAGGGATGCTAATCCTTGCTGCTCTCACCTAAACTAATTCAGAGTGAATCATGACAGTGCTTTGCACCACCTAATGCCAGGAACCATTTTAAGGTGATTCTGAAGGCAGTCTTGACATTCAGGGCACAGCTGGGTGAAAAAGATCATTCTCCGCACACACATGCATGGGCATACAGTTTCCACTGAAACAAGATTCCCAGTGAAGTATTTCATAAAACAAAAATAAATATAAGATGCCACTCATATTTATGTACTGTGTTTAATCTAAAACCACTGGAAATACCATCACAAACTTAATTTCAAAATATTTCAAAACAGAAAGTATTATTTTCCCATGAAAAATAAGGGAACACAATGTCAACTATTAAAATTTCAGGCTGTTTTCAAAGAAAATTGTCTGGATCAGGTCCTTTTTCTCATGAAAAGATTGAACTTGATAAATCAACATGTAAAAAATATCGCATTGGAAAATTGATATCTGACTCCACTACGTATCATCATTTCCACTGAATCCACTGAGTTAGTAACAGCAGATTGTTACTAAATCATAAAATAGAAGATCACAAAGAAAGCAGCTGATAACAAATACTAAGTGTTTTTTTAAAGAAGCCATGTATGAAACTAGAGTAATTCAGATACGAATGTGTCAGCTCCAGACTGCTGTCTGTTGCCTTAAATCTGACACCATTCAGCAAATTTCTAATGCTTCCATAATCTGTTTACCTCCTGCTTTGCAGCATAGTATACTCAAAAATCTGTGAAAGACAGACTTGTACTTATCCTTCTTGCTGCTTCAGGTTCCCAAGGCTGATGCAAGAGCTTGGAACCCCAGCTCTCCAGCAGAAAATACATTTAATTTTCCTCCTTTGGGCAAGTGATTTGTGAGTAGAGGGAGGACAGCAGTCACATAAAGGCTAAAGGCTGCTTGTTCTTCTCACAAGCCTACAATTCTTCTAGAAAAGAATATTCCTTTTTTTCTCCAGTAAGTGAGATAATATAAAAGCTCCCAGGCCTTTGGTACCTGCACTGGGCTGCAGTGATAACATTTCTGTGCATCCTTCTGTGAATTTGAGGTTTAAAATACTAAACTGATGTAAAGGTTTGAAAGATAATTGGTTTTCATTCTGACTTTTGGTCAGGCTGGTAAGGAAGCCCTTCTGTTTATGCTGTTTCTTCCACATCTACACTTATAAAGAGGAGAGAAGAAAATGGCATTTGGAAAGGATGCGACCAGTGGTATCCAAACACATCCTTGTTGTGGTTGACAGGAACAGTGAGAGAGGCATACATTTTCAGGTATTTCAGAAAGGTGAATTGTTTCTAGATAAAATGACTGTAGCTGTTCTGTCAGTGCTAGCTGTGGAAAAACATACTTAATAATTCTGGAAAACCTCAGGAAATACTTTATTTTGAGTTGATTCAAAGCAAATAATTAAGAATTTAGAAAAATTACTTTAAAAATTCTTCTAGAATCAAGAAAAACCCTAAGAGTTAAGGTTTCGGATGCCAGGGCTTTTTGAACAATTTCAAAACAAAATTAAATGCAAAGTATTATTTTTCAGTGAAAAATATTTAATTTAAAATTTCATTCTGAAAACAGTTCTATTTTATTTTTATATTTTTCACTCCTTTTTCAGCAAAGTAGCTTAAAAATGGGCAAAAAATCGTGAAATGTCATTTTTGCCTAAATCTACATTACCTCAGTGGGCAAGATAATATTTTGGCCACAACATTTTATCCAGCTCTATAAAGCAGCATTTCTTTAGTCTGTTTTCTTTTACTTATCCATCCACCCCACAATTTGTTGCCTACTTCTCTCTCTCTTTCTTCCCCATAAGGATTACTATGGGCTCTCTCTACATAATATGGCATAATCAATGGCGCATGAGCAGCACTGGTAAGTGAGAGGAGGAATCCCATTTACTGACAGATCGTATATCTGACACTACTGTCCAAGTGGCTGCCTTCACATCTTTTCAATTGTTGTGTCAGAAAATCAATCTATGACTTCAGCAAAATCTTGACACTTTCTCCCATCTACCGTTAATAATTCATGACCTCTGCTCTTCTTGAAAACTCATTTATTCAGAAGCTAAACTCCCCACAAAATGCTCATTCCTTAATCTGCTGTTGTTCTATCATTCTTCTTTTGAAGTTAAAATAAATTTCAACAGGGTTGCAGGCATTTTTAATGGCCAAATCTCAGGACAGGGCTGGTGATAAATTCTGAGGGTGGAGATTGTTTCGCAGTGTGGGACTCTGTTCTGTGCAGTATATACAGAGTCAAGTCAGCTAATACTGTAATTGCATAAACAGGATGGTCTTGGTGAAGTTAATTTCCTGTAGCAGCTTCTAGATCTTGTAACAAGGCTGAGCGTGTATAAGAAATGTTCTTATATTCTTGACACACAAAAGATAAAAATGGCAGGCTTTCTTGAGGTAAATATGGATATAAATAGCTGAAGAAGGGTTTGTGCACCAGAAAGCTTCTTGGTTTTCTCCCGTTTTTACAGCTGATACAATGAAAGTACTACTTCCCCTTACAAACACTTTAACATAAAATATCTATAAAGTGTCTATTAAAAGAACACTTTTAGAGGAGAATTCTTCCTCAACTTATGTTTCTGTGGTATTTCAGAGCAAGGGAAAGAAGGAGAGAAAAAGACTGTGAGAACAGAAGCAAAAAAGTGCTCAACATGTAAAGTATTCTGGAACACATAAAAGTTAGGGATTTGATCTTCTAAATTATCCATGATGGGATTACCTATATCAAAGCAGAGATCACAAGCAAGTAAGCTCATATCCTCTATAAAGAATGAAAATATCTCCAGTAGTGTCCCCCACATACTATCTATCCTGGTCAGAGTTTTCAAGCCTATGCAATTAAGCAGTAGATTTCAGAATCTGTGATCGTGGAGCATAATGAATCCTCTTAAGTTCCTCAGACAATTTCATTAAAGCCAGAAAAAGCTGGTCTTTTATTTTAAAAGAATATGGCTTGTTTGAACATTTTGACCACAGTAATTTATTTAACCTGCTTGCCACCCAGCCCTGGAGTTTATTAGAACTAAAGATAAAGATAAAAAAGCTGTATAAACCCCTGTTAATCTCCAGAAATGGGTTCTGTCTTTTTTACTTCCTGCTTCAGACTCATCCATTTATATATTTGTAGTGCTGCTGGGTTTCAGGCAGGTTAGGCAACTGAGTATGGAGAAAGGAGATGCTCCAGCCACGTCTCCCAGATTGGCTAATGTATGAGCACATAAAGCCTGTCTGCAGACTCCTTTCTGCAGTTCAACATGTACAATTGTCTCCAGCTGACAGAAACTCTGTTTTCATACCTACCGGATGTTCTAAATTTAAATACTATCAGTCTACTGTAAATCACAATGAAATACTTCATTCTGACAGCACTGGAGGCAGCATTTGGATTCAAGTTTTAGACAACACTACATGTAAAATGCCTTTCCTTTTATAGCAGAATATATTTAGAGTCTTTTAAGCTCAGCTCCTGAACTGAGCATGATGCATCTAGTCATCCAGTCCAATCAACAGCAGAATCACAACTTCATGTCAGTGCAATACGTTGTTAACTGATATGTCAGAAAATCAATTAATTACTTTTAAGTAGCAGTTAAGAGTATCCACACAATACTGCCATGTGAATTATTAAAGAAAGCAAGGTTGAGTTTTCTCCACAACTGAAACCCTGTCTTAGAAGAAAGTGCAAAATGCTGCTTCTGCCCTGAAGCCTAATCAACATTATTGGGCAGACAACAGGAACCAAAAGAGTGGTGGAGGGTACAAAATGGGAAAGATGCTGCCTCCCAGAGCAAAGACACCAGCAATCTGTAAGGGCTACAGCTGTTAAGAAGCCTCAATTATAACGCCTCCCTTCATCAGAGGTACGACCACCTCCAAAATGGGAATAATAGCAGACACAGCTCTGAGAAAGTGCAAGCAGAGCAGTGTGAGAAGGGCAGAAAGGACCCTCTGTATCCTTCACCAAGGGACCTGCTCAGACTTTCTGTACCACCTGTCATTGTCTGTTATAGATTTTTGCCTGGGACTGTCCCCTGGCACGCTGAAGGGAAACATAGCCTTAATGGGACATCATCATCATGAAGCTTTCTGCTTTCTTCATGGCTTGGTCTGTTGGAGATGCTGCATGGGTGAAGAAATCAGTGAAAGTGTAGAGGTGACTGTGAGGTGGAATTTGGCTTGGGTTTCTGATTTCTCCCTTCTTGTGGTGGTAAAGTAGGGTCTGGAGGGCTCAAGTAGGTCTTCTTAGAGTGAGCACATCTGGAATGTTATCCCATCAGTGCCACCAGTAGTGAGGCTCAGCAGGCTGTGTCATGATCCCTGCTCTGCAGGGTGGGCACATGCACTGAGGTAATGGAAAGCTGATGGTATGTGTTATGACATTCCTTTCATATTTGGAAAAAGATTGATGTTCTTGGTTCAGCTTAGCCATGAGCAAAAGTGTCTCATCCAAGTCTGTGAAATATGGCCCTTGCTCTTCTTTCTCCCACCCTTCTCTCTCTTCCTGTTGTCAGGAGCTGTGGGAAGAATTGGACTGGGGGCAAAGAGCAACCCTATGCTTACCCCAGGTTTTCTGGGGTTTGTCCTCTCCATCACCATAGACAGGGATCTCCCATTGGGTGGCATGCTGGAGAAGATACAGCAATGTGTCTAGCACAAGGGTGCTATGACTACCCAAATGAACATTGGGTTCAGGCTCCATATTAATGCAGCAGCAGCTACGGTGCAGACACCGTGGTTTGCTTCCTGTGGGTTTCAGAGCTACCTTTGAACTACTCACCAAATCTCCAACAGCACTTGAGACCTGACAGATGGCTAAATGGAGATCTGAGAAAGATTTTTCTCCAAAAGCTAGTGAGTCACGGTGTAACTGTGGTGCCTGGTTTTCCTTGTCTTCATGGCCTGTAGTATTTCTGGCTTTGCAGGGTTCAGATACAGAGGTCCTGTGTTTGGTGCTTTCCAGGCAGCTGTCTGGCACTGAAGAAGTCTAATACATGACTCAAATTCATAATCCATACTCGACAGGGCACTCTCAGATCACATTTGTCCTTCTAGCTAAAATGAGAAATGGCAGGTAATTTTACACACACACGCCATTTTTTTTTTTTTTTCCTGTCAGAAAATGTCCATTCCTCAAAACTAAAGCTTTTCACAAAAAAAAATGTATGTACAGGATTTGAATGGAAAACATCCTTCAGCTTCTGGGGTAGGATGCTGGGTGAAACTAGAGGCTGCCTCTGACATTTGCATCCTGCCTGGATGTGGGAAGCCACAGTCGTGTCCCTTCTCCAGTTGTACTCAGCTATTCCGGCAGATGGGATCCACTCCAAAAGGAGAGGCAGGGAGAACCAGCTGCTCAGCCTTCACCTCCTGGGTATGGCTAGTTCTGGCCACCCAGGCAAGCCCCTGTGCACTGGGAAGGTTGAAGTTTTGAAGCTCCACACAGGAGCACAAAAGTACCACACAGACAGGACATGTGCTCTCAGCTAGCCCTGTGTCAGGTCTCTTGGCGAACCTCAAGCAACCAAGAGGTGCAAGGTCTTCATACCTGCTTCTAGGTGTGGTTTTATTTAGCATTTTTGCTGTATTGTGGTACATGTGCCCAATGTTGTTGCCAGTCCCACATTTTAACTAGGTTAGACACCAGTCTGAGTCCATGGGCTAACTTCTGTGCTGGTGCGAGGCCAGGGAGAGGAGGGGATCTGAGCTGACAGCAAATGTGTTCATTCTGCATTCATTCTGGCTGAGTCTGGCTGAGGAAGTCCCACATAAAGGACTCAGATTTTGTCTAAAGGACACGGCTTGGGGTGGAGGAGGTAATGGGCACTTTCACCTTTTCCCTGTGGCCGTGTAATTAAAGCCTGGAGTAGTCTCAGCATCAGAGAGAGAGATGCAAACTGCTCGTGAGTGTAGATACAGCTACTACAGATGCAGCAGGGCAGAGACCCTGGCACTAGGCGTGGATGGAGAGCTGGTATTTGGTTCTGGCACGGGCTAGCTGGGCTGGCATCGTTGCCTGGCCAGGATATTGCAAAGCTCCCTCTCCTGGCCAGCACCGACCTGAGACCTTGTGCTTCCCTGAGCCTGCAGAGCTGCCGCAGGACTCAGGGCTCATCACGGGGATGGACGCACAATGCAAAAAGATCCCAAGCGCTGTGTAGAGTGTGCGCTGCTACCGAGTCTGATACTGCCGCCGAGGGATGCAGCGGTGGATGCTGGCAGCGGGAGGCAGCTGCCCAGCGACTGTGCTCCCAGAGCAGCGAGTCAGCAAGCATGTTCCCAGGTTGCAAGGCTCCCTCCTTTCCTAAAAGTACCCATTTCACAAGGCTTTGACTTTATTGAAAGGAGACAGTAATGGAAAGAAAGCTCACATCATTTAAAAAAAAAAAAAAAGGATAAACATGCTTTTGATCTCTTTCAAATGTCAAGGAGGCAACTCCAAAACAAATGAAATCTTAGCTGTTGTTCCAAACGTCTCACAGGGTTTGGTTTCACTGGAGAATGCATCCAGCTTCAGCATGGTGAAAGTGCACAAAAATATTATCCCTATCCAAAAAAGCTCTGGCATATGAGTTTTCCCAGTAGCCATGTGTGTTTTTCAGTGAAATCCACCCTTGTCCACCGGTTTGGCAATCCCTTCAGAAACATAGGCAAATGCCCGTGACATCCCGCTTCCAGAAAAACAACCTGCTTCAGAAGGGGGTTGCTAAATGCTCTGCAAAGAGGATGTAGTGCTTCAAAGCTAGATCAAGGTGGTGGTGCATGTTGAAAACAGGACGTGTGCTCCATCCTGTTTCACTCTTACTTGCCTCTTCATTTTTTTATTTGGTCTGCATTGTGCTTTTTAAAATATGTCAGTCGTTTAGCTCAGTTCAGAGAACCCTAAACACATTTCTGTTCATAAAGGGAAATTCCCTGTGCTCTATTCATTGGATAACCTCTCTGCATGGTCTTTAAGAAAAGATTAACAGAGGCTGGATGTTAAAACAGGAAAGGAACATCAGATTATGTTTCTTTCCCTGTGTGGTGTTTTTGCATAGCGCAGCCCACAGAAAGCACATACTTTCTATGAGCAGCCCAGACCCTTGTGTTTGAGAAATGTAAAGTTTACTGCAGGGTGCATAAAGGGATGCATGTGGGCACCCAGTCATTTCACAGTGATCCTGTCTCGCATACTCAGTGAAGTAAAGGTTTTATTGATAACAGGGAGCTATTTGGATGGATATCCTGCAGTTATGTTTGGGGATGTTAAGAGCAATATATAAGAAGACAACAAGCTGCACAACTTCAGGAAACCAGGCTATTTTTACTGTTTTGGAAAGCTGTATGGCTAACTTCACTTTAGTTGGAAAACAGAAGCCATTAATCCACTTTCACTTTTCATATTACCTGCTAATGGTACACCATCATTGGCACAGTGTTCTCAGCTACTTCCATTTTATTTCAGACTGACGTTTACTTTTGCTTTACAAAGCAATTGTAAACCTCCCCAAGGGCTAATCTTAAAATTTGTGCAATGCCTCAGATTACTGGGATTAAAAAGTTATCACAACCCTGACTGCCAAATGGTCTGAACACTGATAGCTTCAGTGAAGTCCATGAGAGTTGCAGGTCTTTAGCACCTCCAGAAAAACAGGTTTTCATGTTTTGAGCTAATTCCTTGCCAAAATGTACATCTTCTTACGTAAGTACTGGGTCACAATTTACTGATGGAGCAGCACTTGCAGTATATATGTACAAACCAATGACTATTGCTTTTCTTGGCTCTCATAACCTCCTTTCTGACCCCTACCACCTCCAGGCTAAGACTAGCATACAGCTGAAAAGTGGCCAGTGGGACAGTGAATGCAGCTGATACAATAAAAATTTAGCCTGGGGTTTCACTTGCATGTTCGTTTGACCATCTTTGCACTGTTGAACACACAACACGCACTGTGAGTAAAAAGCATTCATCTGAAAGGATGGATAGCTTTTTCCTAGAAACCCAAAATAAGAAAACTAATGAAAGTGGTAAAGAAAGTCTTTAACAATCTCTTCAATTCTCTGCCAACTAAGGTATTGTATTAGGGAAGAAAAGTATGAAACCCAAATCCATCCTATGTCTGCAGTTCAGTTTTCCCTGGAGATCCACCATCTCTGATAACATACATGTAACTTGCATAGCCCCATCCTTCCTTATCTTTATGTAAATGCCCAGAAGTTGCTCACACTCTGATAGATGGGCAACAAGCAATAGGAAAAGGAAGGTGAAAACTGATAATAAAAAAAGAAACATGAGAGAGACAAGGGCTAAAGATCTGTACATTTCAAAAGCTCAAACATAGCACTATATGGAGGAATGGAAAGAAGGAACCTTTTCTGTAGAGTTAGCATCTGTAGATAGCAGCTAGTGGGGGGTGCTTTATCTGCCCTGTAACAGAGGGGCTATTGCGTTGCTGCTGAACCACTGTCAGCAAAGCCCAGGAAACATCTTGCTGTGCAGTTGATGAAACATTTGCCTGAGGTCCTCCTGTGGCAGTTGAATAATGTCATAACCCAGGATTGTGTAAGAGTTGCTAGAGCAGGGGAGATTGGGCTGTTTCATTTCATGTCACTGGTCTTTCTGTAGGGTTTTCCTATTGTTGGTTGTTTTTTTCTTTTTTTCTCTCTTTCCATTATTTTCCTTGGGGAAAGGAGTATATTTCTTGTGCAGGTCTTTCCTTAATCAGTGTTAAGAAAAAGTTCAAAAGAAAGGGAAACAACACACCACTTCTTGTTTTCCTGTTTAGTACAAGAACAACATTCAAACAGCCCCAAACAATTTCTGGATTAGCCTTTCCCATAAGTACATTTTAGTTCATTGTTCCTTTTATACTGGCTGTGGTGCAACAATTCCTGTGATTCCAGCTTCAGTCATTTCTGGAACAGATTAAGCATATGCAAAATTTTCCTCATAGGCAGCATTGCATGTGTTGATGTGTTTGTATAGACTATAGGTTTGTGGCCATATGCTGAAAAGTGAGATTTTTGCATTTTTATATAAACTAATACTTAAAATGCTACCAGTGGTCCTTACTTGAAATGTGACGTTTGGCCAGCAGCAAATCCTTAGTAAACCTCTCAATCTCTCATTTCCACATGCATCATTCCCTGATCTCACTAGAAAACATCCCATCCCAGAATCTGGAAAACACAATACCCCCACCCACACCCCCCACACCCCCCCCCCAAAAAAAAAAACACAAAAAAAAAACACCAAAAAAACAACCCCCAAAATAAACTAACCCCACATATCAGCTATGCATTTGGCAACATTTCTTTTTGTCTACTCAGATGCAACTGCTTTTACTTGATTTTTGTTTCATTTTACCCCATCTACAACCATCTCTCCGTTATCTAGGAGGGAAAATGGGTTACAAAAGGTGAGGCACAAAAGTAGAGGAAATAATTTTTATATCTCAGCAAAGACTCCTGTCCTTAAATTAAAAGAAAACAAAACCAGAACAAAACAAACAAACAAAAAAAAAAACAACAAAGAGGGAGGTGATCACCATGTGGGCCATTAAGGGCACAGAGGCTTTACACTGCTGTGGTACAAGAGATGCTCTGTATATCTTCATTGAAAGCTAGGTTCTGGTTGTCCTCCAGATGCCTTTTGCACTCTTTCAGTGACTACAGCATTTAGCATTCCTTGTAAAACAGCTGGACTAAACTTCGGAGTTCGGTTTAATACTTTTGTAAATCTCTCTACCTGTCGATCCTTCCCTTGCTCCATTCACCCATGAATTCCTATGAAGTTGCTAAATTTTACACTTGCTGACAAATGTGACAGGCTCATACATAAACAGTGCTTGCACACTTGCACACTTCTAGGAAGGATTATTTCTTCCTAAATGCCAGAGAACTGAGCTGTATATCTCTTCCCCTACAGAAGAAATTTCAAGTTTTGCAGATACTGACTCACATTTACAGTGGCCGACTTCTGTTACCATTTTGCATATAAAATTCCCATCCCATGGACGTCGCTGGAATTATTCCCATGTACAGGGGGAAAGAGTCTGGGCCTGAACTGTCCTGTGTATCTACTGGAACAAAAATATCCTTCTCATAGTCCAAGGCATTCTCATGACACCACTGTCTGGTGTTAGTGACTATGAAATACTCCGAGCAGGGAAGTCTGCAGAAAGAATCATTCTCCATATCATTACTCTGTTTACTGGTAGTAGACCCCTGCACCTTTGAAACAATGCATCAGCTGAAACAACAGGAGCAATCCCAACCTGGTTTCTAACAACAAAACTCTGAACTTAAATCTTCATCCACTTCCACTCTAATTGAGCAGAGAAAAATCATCTGAGAAGCTAAATGAAAATTACTAGCCTATAAATGCCTGAGGCAAAGAAAAAAAAAGAGAGAGGGGAAGGGAGGGAGGGAGAGGAGAGAGAGAAAGATGGGAAGTCTCATGTGAGTTTGGTTAGTGGAAGAAAAAAAACACGTACTAAGTATGGCTGCATGTCATTTTTCAATTTGCTCATGTTAAATAATGATCTCTAGGGCAGAGAAAGAGTGAAGTGAAAAGGAAGAGCTCTCCCCTCATCTTGTTTAGTTTCTGCTGGTGTTTTGCAGTGTCTGGCCACTGCCTGGCTCTCATATAAACTTAAACATGAACCACGGGCAGTTTGGTATGTCTTCTCTATCCTGGACCATGTACCTGATGAGGAAAAACAGAGCGGCAACTGGCTTTTTTGGTAATGACTTCTTTATCTTCCTTTAAAAAAATTTTTCTTTGTATTGTAATGAAATAGAAATCTTGACTGTAAAATAATAGAAAGTATTGGGTGAAAAAAAATGTCTTTAGAGTAATAGAATTTCTATTGGAGGAAAATAAGGAAATCTCTCACTGTGTGCGCATGTGTGCATTAACTTCCATGAGACAGTTGAATACGTATGGGGCTTTCGCTAGCCTGATAAGTGTGTTGCAAGTGTTCTTAACTGAATCAGTTTCTTCAGAGGAAATACTCCAAAACAGTTTTTGTTTCAAATGCAGGGGATGGGGGTGCCACCAAAGCTGGAGTGAATTGCGCTGCTGAGTTTGGTGGCGGAAGGAGATGCCCTTCCCATGTCATTTAATGTTCCATGGTTTGCAGCTTTGCAATAGCGAAGTGTCACAGAGAACCAGATAATGCAAATGGTCTTTGTCAATTGGTCTGAGTCCCAGGGTTCTGATAGCTAGTGATGCTCTTTTATACGAACTGAAGTCTCAGCCTATTATGCTTGATGAGTTTCTAATCCCTCAAAACGACCATGGAGTAAAAAAGTTCCCATGAGAACGCCAAACATAACTTTTTATCACAATGGTAATTTAGATAAAATAATAGGAATTTTAACAAAACGCTCAAGAATTGCTGTGTATCTGTAGAGAACAGGACTGCCTTTTCCAGCATCCCTGGCACCTCTTGCACAGTGTGCAGAAAGAAACGCATCCTATTTTCTTTTTAATATTTGTCATACTCTGAAATTTGCTTCTGTTCTATAATCTTGGGACTAGCTTTGTTCATAGTGACTCTTTTCTGCTAAATATTTACTGAACTGAACAAATTGATATGTCTGCAAAGGAGCTTTATAAAAAGGTTTTGAATCTTTTTATGGTTTTGATTTTAAAAGATCCAATGAACGCAAAAGGATGAAAGTTGGGGATGAAGAAAGGAAAATCTATTATTTTTCATTCCTACTTGAAGATTCCTTCACTTTTCTTCTCCTACCCCATCCTTTAGCAAGTCGACATGGCACCTTCCCCAGGGGGTTGCTGTTAACGTTAACTGCAGCAATGTTTCCATTTGCAGTTAGGTGAAGGGACAAATTTTCATCTGATTTATAGCCCATGAACCCCTTGAACTCTGAATTCCACTAATTCCTAAATCAGTATCAAGTTGAGAGGATCACCACTTGTTTCTGTTGTGGACCACTTGGGAAGGTGGCATTGAATCATTCTGCAATACACGTAAGCACTAGATAAAGCCTGACACTGAGGACTTAACAGTGCTGAGAGAAGTGATGTGCAGGCTGTGATTATCAGAGGAGCAGCCAAGTGCCATGCCCATGGGACAAGTCTGGCTTTTCCCTGGTTTGCTTCCGCAGAGCTTCACACACAGTGCAAACGCTGGAAAAGCTTGCCACGTGGCTGGCTGATTTATTAGGCTTTTCAAAAGTAGGCAAAACAGTGAGACATTATTTTTCTGACCTGTCTGGGGTATTATGACACGTGCCTAGGGTAAATTTTGGTGTTTGTGGGATGCTTTCTGCTTTGTAAGGCACAGGGATTCTTGGTGGTTATCTTTTTCATAGCATCTGATAAATGAGTATCATAATTTCATGCTTGCTTAAGAGCATGGAATAAGAAGCAAATTACAGAATGATCTCAGTATCACAGAAGGGCTGAGGTTGGAAAAGACCTCTGGAAGGCATCTGGTCCAATTCCCCTGCTCAAGCAGGGCCACCCAGAGCTGGCTGCCTAGGACAAGTATGAGCCTCAAGTTAGAAACATTTGCTATATTTTAGATTCCCCTTTTAACAGATGCAGGTGTCGGCAGAACACCAAAGATGTGGTAGACAAATAGAATGTTAAATCAACATTAAGAGACATTGTTTGTTCAGTACATAGACTAGACTACCTTTGTTTAATATTGTTATGCACAGATTTGATTTAGTGGTGGTAATTCACACCTAAAAATCATGCAAGAATGCTTTGTGTTGGCTAAGAAGGGTTTAAACATATTGCTACATGTCTGTTGCCTAACGAAGCTAAAGCTATGGCATTTACAGTCTCTAATTTCATAACTGTGCAAATGAACTAGAGGAAAAACAGATTAAAATATTCTGTTCTCTTTCAAAAGAACTTGCCAATTCATAGGCAGCACATTGTGCCACTGGGTATCATGTGCAACATCTGTAAATGGAAAGCAGTAGATGAATAAGATCTTAAGCTAATCTTGCTAAGCTTTGTTCACTCTACAGCAAATTTCCTTTTAAAAGAGTTGTGCATTGTAGTTGGTATTCAGGGAGTCATTTATTATGACTTGCTGGAAAGAATATTTCATGCTCTTGAATATTCCATAAGGTTAGGGTATATTTCAGGGCACATTTGTAACAAGACTGATGTTAAAGATATGGAATTACAGCTTTTCTTCTCACCTACCCTGACACAAATCAGGGCCCCACAGCTAGAATTGAGTAAGCAGAAAACCAGGCTCATGGAGGACTTCATAGCTGATGGAACATGGGAGGCATCAGGTTTTGTTAAATCCTGCTAGATATCATCCTACTGCACGGCACTTTCAGGACATGGAAGGACAGCCCTAAGGTGGTCCAAGCCTAGCATCATTGCCAGGGGACCAAGAGGCATCAAAAGGGAAGAGGCAAAGGATGGCAGGCTTCCTCAGCATCCCCATTCAGGACACACAGGAAGACCTGACTCACCTCGTCTGCTCCCTTCCCTCTCCCCAAACCGCACTCTGTTCTCTTGCTGAAGCACAGATTTCATCTTAGACAAGTGGGAGCGGAGGCTTTGATAACCAAGTTGCACCTCATCATGACCTGGGGAAATCTGTGGTTGAGATCAAAGGCAGCAGATGACATACCTGGTAAATTAAAAATGCTTAAGAAAAAGAACCACCCAAGAGGAGTAGCAATGATTTCCATTAAAACAAAGGGACACTTTTGAAGTGATTATTTGCACCTGTCTCAAGTTCAATTACTGGTGGTGAGTGATGCCAGACTGACAGCCCTGTAAACGCTGCCTTCAGCCTCTGTGGGAGCAGCAGTCTTCTCCCAAACCGGCCACAAGTCCTGTAGCGGGGCAGCCTCGGGAGGTCCAGCTTTGCCAAAGCTGATGCTCAGGGCAGACCTGCTTCCTGTCACACGGGTGGCTGGGCTGTCCAAACACCCACAAACTTCCCACTGGGCACTCACGTATCAGTCTTCTTCCAAGGGAAGGCAAAGCATGGGGAGGGAGGCTGTTCATGTCCTGTCATACCTGCCATGCTTGCAGGTCATAAGGTTCAGGGATGCCTTTGACATCCCCTCTGGCTTAGTGGCTGCCAGAGGGAAGATACCAATGATTAATGAACAGAGGCCATTCCTCTGTGCCCTGTGGAGCCATGCAAGAGATCAGTTGTTACGGTTTAACCCCAGCTGGCAACTAAGTGTCATGCAGCCACTTGTTCACTTCCCACACGTACACTGGGATGGGAAGACAATTGGAAAAAGGTATAAGCCATGGGTTGAGATAAGAAGTTTAATAATTAAAATAAGGTATAATATACTACTACTACTACTAACAGTAATAAAAAGGGAATTAGGAAAGAGAAAGAGGAGGGGAAAGCAAAAAAAAAAAAACAACCAAAACCAAACAACAATGATGCACAATACAATTGTTCACCACCTGCTGTCTGATGCCTAGCCCATCCCTGAGCAGCAGTCGGTCCCTCCTGGTCAACTCCCCCCTGTTTCTATACCGAGCATGGTGTTCCATAGAGGTATAGAATACCTCTTTGGCTACTGCAGGTCAGCTGTCCTGTCTCTGCTCCCTCCTCACTGGCAGAGCGTGAGAGATTGAAAAGTCCTTGATCAGGGTATGCACTACTTGGCAACAACTAAAACATCGGTGTGTTATCAGCATTGTTCTCAGACTAAAGCCAAAACATAGCTACTGGGGAAAAAATTAACTCTATCCTAGATGAAACCAGGCCATCAGTCCAGCCATGTCCTAGGACTTGCAAGGAGGGAGCCCCATGACTTCTCCAGGAAGCCTCTCCCCACGTCCCCTGCCCTCACTGGTGGAGAGGTGATCTTTACTTTCCCCCCACAAGCAGTCATTTTGCCCCATCTGTCCAAATGTCATGAACCTCCTGTGCTCCACAAAAGGTGCCCATGCAGAGTGAAGTATTGACCAGCACTGGACATGGACTGGGGTTTGCCCATCAGTCTGAGCAAGGGCATACTGTCATAGCTCGCCTGGAGGTTGTTTTTTAAAGCAGAAATTTACACTAGAGTTAAATGAGGATTTAGGCTACAGAGAGCTGAAGGAACAGCAGCTTAAACAGGGACAATGCTGAAAAGGGATTGGTCTTAATGACAGTGACACTGAGACAGAGAGTGACATGGACAGTGTTGCTGAGACTAAAGAATGAGCTGCCTTTCCTATACATTAAAAATGAGCCCATCCCTAGTACTGCTGTGCTAGGGTATCCAGACCTGTTTTGAGTTATCCTTAGGGATTTGAGGATAGGTCCGGTGCTACTAGAAGATCCTCATAGTGATCTGTAAAAGGGCTCCGAATACCCTATCATGGGCATGAATGTCTTGAAAAGTCCTCATTTAACTGACTGACACAGACGGTTCCTGAAAACATTTGCACCAGCTTAGATGTCCCCTAAAATAATCAAATTGCAAACCAGTTTCATGGGTTACACTGTAATTGCAGTACCAAAAGAAAATAACACTGAAAAAAAAAAAAAAGGAAAAGGAATGAAACAATTTGGAAAAAAAATTTGTCCTTAGACTAACAAAAATAAAACCCTGGGGATGGCACATTTTGAAAGGAACACAGATTCTGGCCTGCAGACCTCCCGCTTCCCCTGCTTGTACCACCTTGGATGTCATGTAAGATTTTAGTGAAGGGCAATATATCTAGCTGTAGCTGTCATTTACAAACCCTAAGGCAACCCAGGGAAGAGATACACAGAGACATCCAAAGACAGGGTTTCATTTATTATACACAGGCATCACCGTCAGTTGGTTGGCACAGGCATTGCTTTCCCAGTGAGACCAGCTGAGCATCATGTCCTTTCACTAGTAGTTAGAAGCAAGTAACATTCAGCATCTGCATATAGTTCTAAGCAACTGATATTGAAGCACCATTAACAGGGAGAGGTCTTACAACACTGGGACTGTACATCCTGCATAAAGCATGTCACACACACACCTGTGTTAGATATTTCCGGTAAATTTATTTTACCAAACCAAAAGAAAAACTGTAACCTTACACAGCAATAAGAGCAACCTGGTCTAGCAGAAAACATCCTTGCCTATGGCAGGGAAGTGAGAAATAGATTTAAGGTACTTTCCAACCCTAACTATTCTATGATTCTATGCTGCTTTTTCCTAGGCCTTGCCTTATGAGCACATGCTCATGCTAAAACTGAAAATGTGTTTTACTAGGAGTTCAGCAGAAGATTATATGTGTCTATGTAGCAAATGCTGGCGCTGCCTTAGAAGTAAGAGGCTTTTCAGCTGGAGTTTTTATTATTAATCAGGATCAAAATGATCAAAATGATCCAAATATTTTTCTATTTATATTTCTGTCAATAATGTCTATATCAAGAGTGTCTGACAACATGAACCTTTTCCAGCTGCTAGCCCACACACCCTACAGCTGACGAACTGGCCTGTATAGGACGGCTGCTCCCCACTGGGTGCAAGGCAGCTGGTACAGGGCTGACACCAGCAAACCCAAGTTCAGACCAGCCAAGCACAGGCAGAGTCAGGTGCAGGTGGGATGTTAAGTGGAGAAGAAACAATTTAGGAGATTAACTTGTGGCTTTGTCTGTGGCTGCAAGAATGCATTAGTGGTGCGGAGTGTGGTTAATAGTGCCTTCGCATCTCACAGGCTTTTCTTCTTCCTTCCCCAGTTCAATCACGGGATGTTGCGGCACAAGTCCCAAGCATGATCCCCTGACAGCTCAGAAGCAGAACCCTTTTCTGCATTAAGTCATTGTTTTGTGTATGAAGTCATAGCTGTGCTGAGGAGGGCTAAACATAAAGTGTGCTGGCCAGTGTAGAGCGCAGAGATGTGGACCAGGCTCAGCTGCTGACTGGGGCACTCGCAGGGCCTCATGCAGCTGAGACCAGCCCTGTCATCTGAGGCATGCTAGGAGAATCCTCGTTCAGGATGAGTAACATCTTCTAGCCAAATCTCTGTCTGTGACTCCTACAGAAATACCCAGGTACCTGGGATTTACGACTCCTAATCACACTGAGATTCATGTTCGAGAGGTTTCATGTTAGCTGTGTGTTAGGAGACTCTCTGGGTTGGCACAGCAGTGTCTATCTCCCATAGACTCCCTCTCTAAAACATGGCAACTCCTGCTGTGGCTCACATGGCAAGGCTACTGCCTCCCTTTCCTGGGGCCTGCAAAAAATATCAAAGTAAACTAGTTCTGTTTCACACCATCTGCTGTACTTGAAGTAGCAAACTGGATGTGAGACTGAAAGGCAGTTTCTGTCTCATCCAGTCAAATCAAATCTGAAGCTTGAACTGCAATAGCCTCTCACAGAAACCCCTATGCTACATCTCTGGGAACAAGATCCCAGTCATTCCATTGCCACCGGTTTGTCAGGCAGCTACTGGAACTGCTCTGCAAACACACTGCATGGAGCACTCCCACATGGGCAGTGAATGGGCTACCAGCATTTACCCCACCACCAATCACCAATGGGTGATCGAACAAGGGGAAACAGAGAGAGAAATAAAATCCATCCTGACCCTTAAAAATAAGAGATGAAGGGCAGGAAGAGACAGGAGGAGCAGAGAAAAGCCATCCCTTCACAGAGTGCCTTTCCTAATAAAGTATCTCAGCATCACAGTGTCATACTGGGAATAACATTATCATTTCCTTCTGAAACTTCCTGTTTCATCATTCAAGTATGTCACAGTTTCTAAATGATGAAAATAGCATAGGAAGAAGAAAAAGGATGCAGTTAGCATCCAGTGTTGCATGACCACAACTTTCCTTCTGCCAAGCCTGGGAGGGAGGGAGCCTCCTCTGGAAACAATCTCTGTTCCTTTCTGTTATGCTGTCAGGAGCCCCTCTTCCTTATGATCAAAGCGTTTCTGCAACTTGTTGACCTGAACAACAAATCCCTTGTGCAGAAGGATAATGGAAGGACACTTTGTGATTTAAAAATCTTTCTGTCTTAATTTCACTGTCTCAAATTTGGGCCAAAGTTAGTGGTGATTTAGGCTTCTGTACAAAGTTTTTCTATCTCTTATTTATTTGCAGAAAACCAATGTTTATGTCAGAGAACTCTCATGTAATTGAGGTTTTTTTTTTACTGGCAGAATGAGAGTTGAGAGGCCATGGATGATGTCCCAGAACTTCCCTGGTCAACAGCAAAGTGCAGTGGGGGTGCCTGGGGAAGGAGCTGTGTTCCAAGAATACACCAAGGCTTTCAATCTCCTGCTTATGACCCCATAGGAACTTTTGCAATCATTTATGATTCATACTTAATTTGGACTGAAAACCAAACCGACTCCAAAAAAGGCAAACCCATACTAAGTAATTTGGATCAAACGCAGTGTGAATGCTGTCATTACATTCTGCCTATTGGTACCACGGCTATAGTAAATTATTTTTTTCTAGGCTGTGTACATTCAGTGACCTGAATCTCAGTCAACTCTGTCACCACTAACTGCAGGAGGAAAGTCTGTGCCTACCTGCACAGCTCCTGGCATTAATCAAAATGCCATCAGCATTTCTCCAGTACGAACTGAGCTCTCCAGAGTGCTCACGGCCAGCTGACAGCCGAGCTGCAGTTCCTATCTGCCGGCATGCCCTCACCTTCAGAGGGTCTGGACGGGGGAATAAAGTAGTTATATTAATTCTGTGCCATCTGCAGAATCCTCATTATGCCAGAGTGTTTTCCTGATGTCAAGGTGGGTCAGATTTGCAGCCCCTTTTAAATGTCTTGAACCAAAGCAGCCAGAGTTCTTTCTTTTTCTAACTTTTTTCCCCAGTTTTCTGGTATGAGGCATATGTAGTGCTCCTACCAGAGCAGAAGATCAAAAGCCCAAATGTTACAATTAGTGCTGGAGGTTGTTATGATGTGAACCTGAGTACCTAAAATGCCACAGAAAATACTAGGTGTGGGTGATGTTATCTTCACTAATCTAGGCATGTAATGAGCACAGTATAGTGGCACACAATGTGTATTTTTTAAGACTCCAAACCAGCAAGTACTTATACCAGATGGCAGCTTTTCAACAATTCCCTTCTCCACCCCATACTCCCAAGTATTTCACGTAATTGGCTTCTCCTCTAGGGATTAGCCACAGAAGAATTATATTAAATGACTAATTTTCCTCACTTAGCTTTCCCCCCACCCCGCTTTTAATTTTGAACTGTGTGGAGAAAGAAATCATCCAAAAGCTCTGAGTGTTTGTGTGTGTATCTGTTCTGCAGCCCTCCAGAATGGCCCCAAAATCATCTGGGCTTCTAGGTCATGCAGTACATCCTGCTGCTTCTTGGCTTCGCTTCTACTATTTCTTAAACTTTCCCCTCCAAGGTGCTTGCAAGCTCTGACTTGAAAAGTTCAAGTGATGTTGAATCTGCAGCTTCCCTGGGAGCGTATCCTCCTGCCTATTTGATCTTAGGATCAACGCTACCCCTGCTCTTAAATCTGAACTCATTTTACTTCAGTTGGCATCTGTTACTTCTTGTCTTATCATTTTTAGCTAATGAAAACATTCCCTCCCCTTCCTCTTCATAGTTGTCTTTCATGTACTTGTAAACCACAGTCATGCTGTCCCCTTGGCTTCCCTTTTGCTCCAAATTATATGTATGCATTTAATTCCTTTAATCTTTCCGTATAGGTAGTTCCTTTCAGACCCTTAATCACCATAGTTGCCCTCCTCTGTAATCTCTCTCATTCACTGATACACAGCCAGAAACACAGCAGCTAGGACAAAATCTGTTGTTCCCCCTGGGATCTGAGTGCTGAGAAAGCAAGACTGGGTGCTCCCTCAGCAACAGACATGACCCCTCCTCTTCTGCACCTCTAGATAGCCTATTCTGCTTACCCTGCACCAAGTACCCAACTCCCACCCTAACTGTGCAGTGTCCCCTTTCATGAGGAGCATACACAAGGCAGACCGATGACGGGTATTTTACACTGGAAACTTTAACGCAGTCTCCACTCCTACCCACAAGTTTACCAACAGCTGTTGAAGACCAAGGAGAAAGCCATTTTACTGAACATATTCTAGTGAATATTTTTAAAGCCAGATTGGGATGCTCCCTGTGAAGTAGAGGAGGAGAGAGGCACCCCCTGCCCTGTGCCTGGCCCTGTCGCCCCTGGATCTGGGTGCTAGCAGCACGCACACACTGCTCACCTTATGCTGGCACACACCCACAGCAGGTGAGCACAAGAATGAGCCAAGCCTTGGCTTTGGCCCTCAAGAAACCTTCCAGAAGAGCTGAGCTGGCCTGACTAAGGACCAGGGGGGAGGGAGCTGGCCTGACTAAGGAAGGGGAGCATCAACGGGAATTGCTGCTGCAGTAACTTCATGATTATTGAATGTCCCCTTGGGGAAATGGGAAGGAAGGATGCTGTGGAGAAATGTGGTGGCACTGGTGAGGTGCTGCATCACTCACATAGTTGGGCACACTGCATTGCTGGGCATTGAGTTTGCATTCATGCTGGTAGGAAGAGTCAGCTGAACCGTGTTTCACCACTCATCCTATTAGGGCTCTTCCCCACTGTGAGCCTGGTGATTTGACTCATTCCTTCCATTGATCCAGCAAACTGTAGGAGGACCTCTATAGATGGGATTAATGCTGAATGCAAATTCACAGTTTAGCCTCTCCTGAAAACTGTCCATCCCGAGGTATACCCTGCTTCCCACCCATTGCCGCCACCAGTTGATAGTTTGAGTCATGAGAGATGCAGCTCTCTGGGTTGCAGTTTCTGAATGATGAGGGAAGTAAAACAGTGAAAGATAGCTCCTTTAATATGTAGGTCCATGTATGTGCATGTATGTTTCTGGTAACATGCTGACTATTCAGGCAAATCATTCCCCATGTCCTCAAAACAAGAGTCATGTCTACCTTCTAAAATACTTTGAGTGACAAGAGCATGGATTTGCCTATTTGAAAAGAAAAAGGCTCTCAGCTTCTGTACAGGAAGAACAAGACAGGTTTTTGACCACTGTTATCACCTGGAGGTCCTAAAGAGGATGGAAAGTCCTTGGGAATTTTTTCAGTGGTGAAGTTGGGTCACAGGTAATTAGATGCTCAGGTTAAAGATATCAAATGAATATGTTATTTCATCTTTCCTCACAACCCCTCTGCTTTGCATAAACTGAGCTGCAGCCAGTTTGCCTGCTCCCAGAGCAAATAACCTTCTATCAGTTAACAGAGATCAAAGATGGGATCCCTGGAGGGGGTTCCCTGAAACAGAGGGAAGTCAAGACACCATACACCTGTGCAGTTCTGGCCACATTTCCCCTGCATCATGCTGACCATCTCACATCTCGTTCTTGGTGGCAGCATACATGCACTTTACACATCAGGCTAAAATATGCACATTTCTTTGTGTGTGGAAGATCACTGCAGGAATTAAGGAGAATCTTGCCTTTTTCTTTACTGGCCACTTTTCTCTATGCAATGTTTCATTATTCCTGTAGTCCAAAAGTCATTTACTATAGAGATTTTTTTCAGGTCAGTCAGTGGCATTATCCACATTGGTAAATGCTATTCAATAAATATTTGCAGGGGCAATTCAGAAGCCTGATCATACAAATTTCATTCACAGGCATTAACACCAGTTCATCACCAGTAGCAACAAGGCACGCTTACACCGCTATAAACATCTTAGTACATATATTAAATTAATTCAGTTGCAAGTGGTAGAAGCTGACCCACTGAATAATGCCACCTTAAGCCCAGATGCTCCAAACAATTAAGTGCATGTGTAAGTGCATTCCCCAAAGACATTTCTATTGCGTTCAGCAGAAACGCTGCTAAGAATAGGGTTGGGCATGTTTCTAAGTGCTGGCAAGATCAGGGTCTGTAGCCAATTCTCCCAGTTTGTGCTCACATGGTATGTATGCCAGCACTGTTACGGTCTGCATTTTTTCTCCTTTAGCAAAATGGTTTGTTGCTTGCCTTGTGCAAGTTTTCTCCTGTCCTGCACAAATCCAAACCCTTGTAAACAAGTGTCCATTGCTGCCTACTTGGCCAGGGCATATTTACCTGTGCAGTGGGAACTTGCATTGCGTTCAGGCTCTAATTCACCCTTTGCAATTTAGGCTGTTTAAAATTCATCCCTAAATTGCTGCTCCCTCTCTCATATTTCCGAAGCTTTTGCTTAACTGTATTATGTAAAAAGCTCGGTGCTTTGTGGTCGAGTAATCCTGTACGACAGAGGCAAAACACGGTAGATAGAGATTCACTTGTGGTTTGTTTACAGCTGTAATAAATTGATGTCAAAATACAAATGTAAGCTGTGCTGAACGTGAATTGGTGAGTTATGACACCGGTTACAATTCGCTCTCCAAAAGGATTCCCACACAAAAGCATGACTGTTCGAGAGCAACTCGTAGAGTCAGGGATGCTAAAAAGCCTAAGCATGTGAGAAGAAACATCAGCTCTAAATACCCTGCCTACTTTCCTTACTTTGCCTTATCACTGATACTCCAGCAACCTGCTTAACTCATTCATTCCCATTCTTCCAGAGTACCTGCACGGGTTGTAATAAGGGGACAGTAAAATCCTATGGGAGTTCCTCTATTTGTCATGCAAAAATAGTATTAGGAGGAAGATGATAAATTGAATTAGCTAAACTAATTAAATAGAGAGGGCGAGGGAAAAAGGCAATCCCTCAAAAAACAACAATCCACGTATACTTAATGTTAACAGGCATGTAAAATATTTATCTCGATCTGTATCAAAATATCCTCGACACAGTATTTCCTTGTCCAACCTCTCTTACTTACCTGAAAAAGCTTAGCTTCTGTGTAGTTAAAAAAGAATACTGTCACTTTTAGTTCTACATGAACGTTTTTCATCTCAGGATTGATAATGCTGTCAAATTACAGAGAACTGTAAGAATGTAGTATTTTCCGTGTCTTCTGTTAAATCGTGGCATTTTGCACCTTTCTGATTATCCACGCGTGTAATAATTCAGGTTTATTTTGTATTTATAATAAGGAGTTTGGATTAAGACGGGATGAAAAACAGCTAGTGAAATTCGGCTCAATATACTTATTAATTTAAACATAAAATAATCCCTACTTCTTGACTAAAAAAAAACCCAACCAACCAAAGACGTATTTACACATTTTAGGCGATGTATGTAGATGTATATACATCAGTAAAGTAACTCTTCTTATCTCTACAATGCCCGTAAAAAGTTATCGGCCACTAATATACCCCAGATGCCTTTTAAACTGTCGTTTATAACAGCCATTTGTCTGTATAATTATTTTTTTTCCTTAAAACAGAAACTTCTCCCTAATAATTTAAATTCGGAATAAATTTTATACAAGAAAGGAGCAACCGTGTAAGAGACGGAATCTAAAAAAAAAAAAAATTAAAAAATAAAAAAAAAGAGAGAAACACACAAACCATAGAAATTTGGTGTTAAGTAGAAAGCTTTCTGCACGAAGCTCTGCTGCTTAAGGCGGAGACCCGTTGCAAGCGGGGTACGAGAGCGGGCTGAGCTCCGCCGGGCTCCGCCGCTGTCATCGCCGCGATTTAGGGAAAGGGAGGGGACGGTACTAAGAACCCGCGTCCTTTGGCAGAGGGGAAGGAGGGGGATGACGCGAGGGTGATGCAAGGATGAAGCTGTAACAGCCCTGCGATGGGCAACTCGGGACTCGGCGCCGCCTCAAGAGACCCGGGGCAGAGGGTGTTCAGTAGGAGCCTTGCACTCTCCCTCAGAGGGGCAGGCGCTCCTTACCCGCACTGGAGATGTGCGAGTAAACTTACACCTGACACTCGTACTCAGAATTCGGTGGGAAGCAGCTGCGCCGCTCCCCGAACTCAGTTTGGCTGTTCGGGTCTAGGCGCAAGGAGCCCTATCCACAGCGCATCCTTCTACCTGCGGCCGGCTCCAGGGAGCCAAGAGCCAGGTTCTAGTACCCCAGGCGCTCAGCCCGCTTGCGGTGTAAATGCGTGTCAGCCGGGTAGCGTACATGGCAGGAGCTCGCAGGTCGCGGTGTGCCAAAACGCGGTTTCCCTAATTCCAGAGCGTTTCCAAAGCGTGCGTCGGCAAACCCGAGGATCCCCGACGTCCTGTCCTCGACCCGCCCTGCGCGCCCCGGTGGAGAAACCGCCGGGGGCTCCCGGCCAGCCGCCGCTTAAAGCAGCTCTCTCCGCGGAACGGCGTCCCAGGGGATACGACGGGCCGGGACGGCAGACCCCGCTAGGCTCTGGAGGGGACGGGCCGCGCTGGCCGCGGCGGGCCGAGAAGACAACGACCGCCCTCCCCGGGGGTCGCCCCACGGCCTCTCTCTTCCCCTCGGGTGCCCTCCGCCGTGCTGACGGCAGGCGGCGGGCCCCCTCTGCCGGCCCCTCCGCAGAGCTGCACCGAGGGCCGCCCCGGGGCCAGCCGTCGCCGCCGCCTTGCGCAAGGCCCGGCGGCGGACAGCAGCGGCGAGCAGCAGCCCCAGCCTTCTCCGCGGTCCTTTCCCAGCCCGGCTCCCCGGGTGCAGTCACCTCGGCGGCAGCGCCCACCCCGCGGCCGCACTGCCTCCCGCCCAGCGGCAGCTGCTGTCGCTCCCTTTCAAAGCCCGCTGGCCTCGGGGGAGCCGGCTGCCGCGGCTGCTGAGCTGGCGGAGGCGGCGTCCTGCGGGTGGCCTTGGGGACAGGGGGTTGTGCCGGCACAAGGCGGGACCGCGGAGGGGAGAGGATGCAACACATGGGGGGGCGAAGGGTGGGAAGTTTGACGGAAGGGAACCCTGAGCCCGGGCCAAGAGCACACCGCGACGGCGGCAGCGGGTCGGGATCGCCCTGTTCCCAGCCTGGGTTACGCCAGAGGCGAGCCCACGACGTCCGCGATCGGCACCAAAAACAAAGAAAACCGCCAAAACCAAAAACCAAACCAACTCCAACCCTGCCCGAAAGGACAGCCACGCCTCCACCCAGCATCCTCGCTACGTGGGCCCAGGCTGGCTGATGGGGCAGGAGCCGCCAGCCCGGAGCTGTCAGCCAGCCGGCCCGGCCTCGGCCGCTCTGTGTCGTTAGGGGGGAATTTCCTGAGGCTGAGGGCCCGGCGGCCGCCCCGACAACTAGAGCGGCGATGGGCGCTCCTCGGGGCCGCGTTCTTGTCCGGGGTCGGGAAGCAGCAGGGCGGGCGGGGGACGCCAACCCGGCGGCAGCCTCCTCTCGGGCCGCTGGCCCGGCTGTTGCCCCTCAGAGGGGAGAAAAAGCCCAGGAGCGAACGCTGCCGGGAGTTCGCCCAGAGGGCGAGCGGGGCTACCCGGCGGGGTGCAGCGTCTGCGGCCCTGCAGGACAAGCCGCTCCTCAGGGACTGGTGGTCCGCAAGTCAAGAGCAAGCGAGACGTGCGCCAGAGGCAGGCAGAGCCGCGGGTAGCTCCGGCTGCTCTAAGCACCCCCCGGCAAACCGTAGGCGCGGAGCATCCTGCACATGGCCGCGTCGGGCTTCGCAGCCAGCGCCCTGGCTGCGGTGGGCTCGGGGAGCCCCGGCCTGCCTCTCCCCCTCCCTCCCTCCCGCTGGCTTGGTTGCGGTGATCGCGGCGTCCCGGCGCTCACCCCCCGCGCCCCACGGTAGCAGCGGCGGCGGGCGCGCCAATTCCAGGAGACCCTGGCCCGCGGCCGCGCCCTGGCTGCTCCCGGAAAGAGCCGTGATTGGCCGGCGCCCTCCCCGTATGCAAAGCAGCCGGGGGAATGACATTCCTCCGCACTCCGCCCGCCGCAGCCGACTCGCTCCCGGCCACCTCCATTCATACCGGCGGCGGCGGTGGCGGCGGGAGCCGGGCACGGGGCGGACCCCAGCCCGGCCCAAAGCGGAGCGGCAGAGCCCGGCCCGGTTCGGCCAGGCCCGGCCCGGCGGAGCTCCGGGCGCCGTGGTTGGCCGGGCGGGCGGCAGGAAGGCTGCGTTCCCTGAGGCTCACGTCAAGACCCGAGAGCTCTCTGCTGTTGGAAATAGGCTTCCTCTGAGCGGTCGTCCCGGCTGGAGGCTGTCACTTCTAACCCTGGCTGGCAACTTCGGGGGCTTTGGTCTTCCCCGCTTCTTTCCGTCTCCGTGAGGGTGCGCGGTTCCTCCGCCGCCCGCCTGCCGCCACCTCCTCTTTTGCGGAAGGAAAGCTTTCACTCGTTCAAAGTAGTGGTTTTGGGGGTTTTGGTATTGTTTGATTTTCCCTTAATCGGGTTGGGGTTTTATTACTGCTGTTGTTGGTTGGTTGCTCTTGGTTTTCGGTGTGTGCGCGGGAGCTCTCCGCGCAGGCTGGCGGTAGCCGTCCCGCTGGCCGGAGGCGGCCGATGGAAAAGCCATGCTTCCGAAAGCAGCCTTCCACCTGCTGCTGCGGTTAAAATATTGTTAAGCAGCCGGTTCCTGTGGCCGAATTAGAGGAAGACTGCCTCAGATACCGAAAAAAAAAATTGGCTAGTGCCGAAGTTGTTGCAGACTGTTGGTCTGACTGCTGAGGAGGACGTGAGTGGGAGAGAGAGAGCGCTGTTGCACACACAAAACCACAGAGAGAACCCACAATTTAACCAACCCCCAAACCCAAGTTTTCAGCTGTGGACCTTTCAGCCTCAGAGCTTGCTATCGGCTGCGACCTTTCCTTAAACTGATGAAAGACGTTACACCAAAGACAAGTGCAAAGACAGATTTAAAGCTTGAATGCCATGCACTGAGCTTTCCTTTTTTATGATTTCTTTTGCGCAAAGATGATTGAAAGGTCATGACACGAGTACTCTTAGAGCACCGCGAACCAAACTACTGAAGCTCCTTTTCAAGGCTGCTTGAAAAAAAATGTCTCGCAGAGAACATTAATGGATTCCTGTTGTGTTTAAATTCTCTACAGATTATATTGTAAATATTTTATGAAGTACGGTATATGTGTGTGCGCGGGCGTGTGTGTACGTGAATATATAGATGCAGTCGTAGCCAGCTGACCTTTGATCAGGCAGTCTAGCTCGCCTACCCGCCTTCTCTGAAGACTGACCCCGAAATTCCCTCTCTTAAAGAGCAACTTTTGCCTACGGAAGACGCTGATGTATTTCGTTTTCTCTTGGGACTGTAGAGAAATCACCTGGAAGAAACTGATAGGCAACTGACTCCCTGAGAAGCCCAGGCTTTGCATGTGTTTCTGACCACGTCTTGTATGTGACTTGCCTAAGTTTTTCCACGGTACTTGGGAGTTTGAAAGGAGCTTGTGCCCCGATAACTTTCTGCGCCACGGCCGCAGAGTAGATGCTCGGGCGTTGCGGTAGAGCGCCGCAAGGACAACCCCCCTTTCACTTATCGGATTAATGTGATCTGTTCTGCCGCGCCAGGAAGCCAAGAGTTAAGTCTCGGCGCGCTCGCTATCTCAGCCGCCTTCAGCAAAAAATTAAAACTTTGGGGACTGGCGTAGAAACAAGTTTCCCCCGGGTCCTCTGCCTGTATCCGTTTATGTTGGTCCCCAGAGAGCAGATCGCTGAAGAGTTCCGCTCGTTTCGCTGTTTTGTAAAAACTCTGTGGAGGTCTTTCACTCAAAAGGCTTGTTGTGATGCGTATCCCCGTAGATACCAGCACCAGCCGCCGCTTCACGCCGCCCTCCACCACGCTGAGCCCGGGGAAGATGACCGAGCCGCTGCCGCTGCCCGGCGCCGAGCACAGCGGCGCGCTGCCGGGGAAACTACGCGGCGCCGACCGCAGCATGGTGGAGGTCCTGGCCGATCACCCCGGGGAGCTGGTGCGCACCGACAGCCCCAACTTCCTCTGCTCCGTGCTGCCCACCCACTGGCGCTGCAACAAGACGCTGCCCATCGCCTTCAAGGTACGTCCGCCGGCTCCCAAAATCGCGCTTCTGGGGGGGGGGGGAGGGTGGTCTGGGGCCAGGGCAGGGCAGGCTGGGGGGCACGGCGCGCCCTCCCCGGCTCGAACCCGCACTCCGACTGGGATCAGGGCGGGATGGCTCTCCGCGGCTGGCAGGACACGTCGGGGATGGCGGCGGGTCGCAGCCGGCTCCGCGCCTCCCTCTTCTATCCTTCCTTCTGTCCTATCTTTCCTTCTGTCTTCCCATCCTTCCTTCCGCGGTCTCTGCCAGTCGCGGCGCGGCTCTCGCCCGGGCTCCGGGCGGCAGCAAGCGGCGGCAGCGGGGCCACGCAGTGGGCTGGGCCGGCTCCCCCTCTGCTGCCTCCCTCTGCTGCCCATTCATAACTTTGGCAGTAAAAGGCGGCTTAGCTCGAGAGAGAAAAAATGAAAAGGCAAAAGGCAAGGCCTGAGGAGTTTGGGTGTTCTGGGGACCAGGTGCCGGCGCAGCACGGTGCAAGCGGCTGCAGGCGTCCCGGACCTGAAGGAGCCCCGGGCTCCCCCAGAAGTCGCCCGCAGTGGCGGCGGGTCCTTTTGCGGGCAGCCCCGCCGCGCAGCGTCTTGCCGGGGCTCCCGCCGGTGTTGACACCCGCCCACCACCGCGGACGCACCGTCAGGTCCCGGTCAAGAGGTGCCGGGCTTCTCCCGGCCAGGCTGCCAGGAGCTCTGCGGAAAACACACGTTGCTTCTTCTGCCTGTTTCTAAAATGGAAAATGTCAGGGCCTAGCCTGGACGGACCCTGCAACCGCTTGGATGTCCCTTGTTTCCTCTGCTAAATTCGTACTTGGTAGCCCAAGTAAATACGGAACCAAAGATGGGGACACCGGGCACCCCCTTCCACGGGCCGCCGCCGGCCGTGCTGCAGTGCGTGGCCGGGGCTGCCGAGCGGTGCCCCCCGGCCGGCTGCGGGCAGGGGAGGAATAACTGCTGCGCTTTCCTGCCTCTCCCAGCCTTCTGTCCCGTTAGCAGGGTTCAAGTAAAATTCACCCCTCCACACCCCTTTGATCACACTCTTTTTTGGCTTGAGTCTGTCGCAGACTTCTTGCATGGGTTTCTTGCTACTGGTGTAGATACGCTTCCGTGCAGGGAAAGGAAAAAATTATCCCTTTCTTCGAGGGGGGAGCCGCAGAGACATGCAGCTCCTAGGAGCTCCGGGGTTAGATTTAGGTTCGGGATTCTCTTGCTTGCTTTTGCGGTCACTGCTAAACACCAGCTGCTTCAGCGCAACTTTTTTGAAGGAGAGCAGACCTCAGTCTTTCAGATAGCTTTTTGCGAGAAGAGAAACGAGGGAGAAGGGAATCAGGTCACCTTCCAGAGCTTTGGGAAATCCCGCTGAGGAGGCAGGCATCTTTAGGGAGAAGTTTTGGGGAGAAGTGTGTCTAGAGAGTCTTCTTGGTTTAAGCATATATGAGTCTGGGGAACGGGACGAATTAATCGTCAGGGTCAGTTCTTAAATTCACACATTTAGATTAATTATTACACTGTCACCCGCGCTAATTACTCGGGAAGCTCTGCTCCTGGAAGGCAGAGTTACGGTGTGGAACAGGCGTGAAAACCTGCTCCGCCCCGTCGGGAAGGGAGACACGCGAAGTCCCCAAAACGTGGACGGTGTTTCTACGAGGGGGTTCCCTGCAGCAGGAGGCCACAGCGGCAGCTCCCGCAGGGCCAAGCATCTGCTTCCCTGCCCCGCTCATCTCCCGGCGGGGAATAGGGAGGGGGGGGCGGACACACACGACGAGAGGCGGCTCACCGCAAGCGGTGCTACCGCCAGGTCCCGGCTTCCCCCCGGTGCCGTAGGGTCTGGCAGCGACCAGGGCCCCGCTGCCTCTCGGCTCCCCGGGCACGGGGAAGCCCAGCGGCGGCGGCTGCCCTGGTTATGTGAAAAACAAAGGCGCGGAACTGGTTTTGATAGAGAGCCCACGCTGCTGTCCTTCCTCCTTCCCCCGCCCGCGGCCGGCGCAGCGCTCTGAGCTCAGCCGCAAGCCCGCTCCCAGCTTCTGCAAACAGAGGAAAGGGTCAGCTTCTCCAAACAGAGGAAAGCCAGCGTTTGTAACACTGGGAGAGCTTAACCTAGAAATACGCTTGTAAAAGCCGCCCCAAAACCCAGGAGAACGTTTCTTAAAGCGGTGGGCCGGAGGCACCTGCTCGCCGGTGCTCCTCACACCCCATGCCGAAACTCCGTCGTGGAGCGCTGAGCAGTGAGTCCCGAAATAGTTTGCCACATACAAAACCATCTCGCTAGAAGGGCTGAGTATTCGCAAAGTCATTTTGAAAGGTGTATTTTTTAAGATCGTTTGGACCACGAATTAGAAAATTCAGTTCAGATCACTCCTATGCTGATATCTTATTTACATCTGAGAAAAAAAGCACTGAGTTTTATTAAGTACTTGCTGACAACCATTGTGTCAAAATAAAAAGATTTCACATTTCCTTAGAAAAATTCACTCACGATGAATTCACTCACGAACTTAGGATCAGGATGTCATTTCAAACCAAAGTGATCATTTCCACGCATTATTTTTTTCTTAAAGAATGATTCCGAGAAATTTAGGAAATAATACATAATAACTCTAACAAGGTGCCATATAGATTAATTGTCCAAACGCTGTTAAGAAAGAGGGCCAATTTTGTTTGATTGATGCAGCAGAAGTAGGTAATTTAGATACCCGGCAGCACTACAACTGTGATACTCCTCTGGCTTCTCTGAAAATGCATTTTTTTAAAGAGTAAAGACTACAACAAAGTGCTAGATAACTCCAGTCAGCAAGTCCCAACTTATCTGTTTAGTCTTTTTTGTAATGTAAATGTTTGTATTTCTGTTTCTGTTGTCTGTGATTTCTAACTCTGGTTTCTTTTCCGGGCTGTGTCGTTTTTATACTTGTTTCTAATATTTTCTTCACGTGTCTTATTGCTGAGGTTGCCTTTACTGTAATTTGAAAGCAGGGATTTAAAATCCTTGTCCTGTAAGAAACAGTTCCCCTGGATTCATGAAGGTTTTTCATCCCTTAAAATGCTAGCATATATTTCCTTAAACAAACATGCAAATATTTGTATCTCAGGGAGGAGAGGGTAATGCCCTGATTTTCCCCTTTCCCTTTCTTGTGCCTTTAATATATGTGCATGCATTAAGGCTTCACGGTAGCTGTTAAGAAGTGGGTGAGTGCGTTGGGTTCGCAGTTGCTGATCTTACAGGGCAGTGTGACTTATGACACAACATGGTGCAAGGCGAAGACTTCCCAGCTTCAAGTGTTCAAGCAGGGAGTCATTTATGCCAAGATCAGGAAAACATGAAAAACACGCTGAGCGTAGCGCAGGCCGCAGAAATGCATTACAGCACACAGAGGAGAACGAAACCCTAAAAGCCTGGGCTGCAGGGGAATGAGAAAGAGGAAGTTAAAATTGATACGTAAAGAGGGAATTTTGACATTTTAAGTTTGCATGTGGAAGTGAAAATAAGGGTTATCGGTGACAAATGGGAGAGCAAGGAAGTGAGAAACGCAGCCTCCTATAGAAGGAAAGGCTGTGAAATACCTGCGACTGGAGACCTTTCCCATATTATGTGAGGTAGCTATGGCTGGGCGATAAGCATCAAAGACAGACCGAGTAAAGAGGCCACTGGTACTGTGTGGAAAGAACAAGTTTAATTAGAAACTAATAGACATAAGACTGGGCCGTGACAAGTTTCAGCCAATTATAACTGCATGGACATAAGCTAGAAAATGCTAAGAGGAAGGAAAAATATTGAACTGCAACTCAGAGGACATGATGCAGGACTACTTCCTCTTAGAATGTGCAAAAGGGGAAATAAAAACTAGAGAGTTGTTTTTTTTTTCTTTTTTGGTAATAGTTCTGAGGTTGCTACTATACACTTAATTGGGGGAACAGAAATGGGATCTAAAAAGGTACGGTAGGGGACCTAATTCAAGCGCTTACTTCTGCCACAGTAAATCAAGAGAAGCACCAGATATCCATTCCCTTGTAGCAGGGCAAACTTGTTCTGAGAATTCAGTCCTGCTCAAGGAGATAAGACAAATTTTTCATCATTTAAAATCATAGACACAAGTCAGAAAATTTAAGGTTAGAAATCTCTGTGTCTCTCGGGACACTGCATCAAAAATGCAGCAAATCCTGTGATCCTAAATATTTGTTTGGTAGATGCTGGCACCAAGGAGCTACAGAGCAAACATTTCAGAGCAGGTGAAAGCCTTTGGCTAAGCAATGGCAGATTTCATTAGTTCAGATCACGGTTTCCATCCATCAGGTTGTGGGTGAGGTTTTAAGTCAATGGTTTGCTTTCAGGCTTCTAAAGGAAAAAAAGAAATTGTTCAGAAAGTTGTGATTAAACATTTGACCGAGGCCTGCTTTTCCTTGGACTCACTCTGAATTTGTGCTGGGGCAACTCTGTTCAGAGCAGCGGGAGAAAAAGGTAGGAACTAGTGCAGCTGTGGGGACTCTGACCCTCTGCCTCCATGAGATGATTCATTTGCTTTCATTTTCTTTGGAATTTTACATTTCCATCGTTGTGCTGACTCCTCTGGAGCTTAGAAGTGATGCTACTGATGTAAATCAGACCAGAATCAGCTCCTGTTACTTGAATTTATTTATTGGCAGTTACAGAAGTATATCCTGGAAGGTTTATTTCATGTGTTTTCCGTGTCGGACTGCATAGATTATACTGTGCATTTCAGAGGTGCATCAGTGTAAAAACTTTCCCGTAGCTCTATTTTCTGTTCCTAGCAAACCAGGAATAGAAGTGATTCCCCAAACAGCTTCTTAGTCTACATAGATTTTTGTTGCTGCTGTTTTTTCCCTATTTTATCATGCTACTTGTTGATCTTCGGCGCCCCGAATTAAATGTCACGTGAGGAAGCTGAGGCTTCTGCCCCTTGCTTTTGTAGGTGGTTGCACTGGGAGATGTGCCCGATGGGACGCTTGTAACGGTGATGGCTGGAAACGACGAAAACTACTCTGCAGAGCTCAGAAATGCCACGGCTGCCATGAAAAACCAAGTAGCAAGGTTCAATGACCTCCGATTCGTGGGTAGAAGTGGAAGAGGTATGTGTTTGTTCTCAACTACGCTTGGGTCATGTTCACCATTTATGTCAAGTTCAGGTTACATGGAGGGAATTTGAAGACGCCGTCTATGGAGTTTTCTGCAGCAGGGAAAGCCGCAGGATCTGTCATAGGCCAGTTCCAAAGACACAGAATTAGCTGCATGTTTTTCTTTGTTTTATCCTAGCCTGTCCTCTGCGTTACCTCAGTTTTTAAAACAGTGGAATCTCATTTGGAAAAAAGGCAAAAACCTCACATAGGCAGAAAATCAGATCTGACTCCAGCAGCTGGCCCATCAAATTTAGAATAGCACAGTATTACCCATGTTCAAGATTAAATAGCATGTTTCTCAATTTAAAATGAGAATTTTCAGCTTGTGTAAAGACTTGTGACTATTTCAGGGCTCCAATGCACACTCTGCAAAAGCTGGTCTCTGCAAGAGAGTGAGCCAACCTAAAATTGCAAGTAATTCATGCATAGATATAAAAGTTTTCTGGGTTCATCACAACCTGATGAAGGCACAAGGCACTTTTTCTGCTTTTTCTTTTCTGAAATGGGTGTAGAACAATATGCAGTGGTTGTGTTATTTAGTGTGCTCCTGCAAAATGTATAGGATAAATCAAAACAGAACAGATGAGTTTAGTGTCTGGCTTTCTGTATCTCTGTAATAACCAGTAATTACCAGCATGTAAATAAAAAGGCCTTATAAGCATAAATAGCAAATAAGAGTCAAAGTTGACTTAGGCTAAAACTATATTAAATGGTTTTAGGAAGCTGCAGTCAGTACCTGATACGTGTGGCTCATGTCGCATATGAGTGAGCAGGTGTACAAAGCTTGACCCAAAAGCCCATAAAATCAACAAAGGACCCTTTGCAACTTCACTCTCTGTCTCCAGTCCATAATTTTAAACCCCATAAATTCTGAGCAATTGTGTTTACCTTTCTATTATAAGATTATTTTAAGCACTCTCTTGCTTTACTGCCCTTGTTGCTGTGAGTGGTGTCTCTTGCATGGGTCATGGGGGCTCAGTCAAACCCGCAGAAGAGAAGCCAGTGAGCTTCAAGAATGAAATACTATCACACCTTCCGTGTGATACTTATTTATGTATTTTTCTTCTGTTTCACTCATATCTTTAAGTAAAATCAGAACGTAACATTATGGTGTTCCAAACACAGCAGAGTTATTTAGGGACAATTCAGTGTTGTGACATTCACAAATCAAAATAATAGTGTCTGCTGCACTTAAGTAGGTTTATGCATACTACCTTTTTAAGCAAGTTGTGCGATGCTATCTCTCTGAATCAGATTGACTACTAAGGGCTCCCTTTCTCCCCATGAGAGCATCTGAGCCACATCCTGATGTGTGGTTGCATGCATGGTCCTTACAAACATGAACAGAGTTATGAGCATGCCTACAAAGGTGACCCACTTCTGCTCACTCACTCTCAAAATGCTTTATTCCAAATGGGAGACGGGTCAGGCTTCAGACCAAGGAAGTTATCCTGATTATACACAATAGCCTTTATTTGCCTTTGAAGTGAAATGCATCTGTAGATATTCTTCCAATGTAAATGCAGTCAGCAATTATGGAAGAGCACGGCCCTGTTGAAACACAGATGCAAGCAGTAAAGGCATTTTAAGAATAAAATGCCGATCCCGTCCCTCTGTATCCTGCAGCATTTTTAGCTGAGGATACAGAGGGAGATGTCTTTTAAATCATGTTGTTTGGGCTGTCTTTAAAATGCACTTGGTGGAAAACACCCGCAGCTGAGAACGTAGCTTCGTAATGCTAGCAAGGAATAATAATAGGGTAATGCAGAGAAAATTATATCCATTTACTGAAAACATGAGAGATGCTGTAATGTCTAAAAGTATCAGTCATTAAACATGTTCATTTGTTATATTAAAGGTACCACCTTTTCAGTAAATGGAATTTGCATTATGATTCAGAGATGACTGTTTAGAAGATTCAAATGAATAGCTGGCAAAGTGGTGGAGAAGCTAATAAAAACAAACCTGTAGTTCAGTTCCTGACCATGGTAATGAAGCTAGAAATCATAACAGTGAACTGTGTGATTTTCAAGGTCAAAATCCAGTGGCTGAGAGTGAACAGACCCTATTCATACAGAAACACTTGGTGAGGAGCATCGTTGAGCCCCTTACTCTGCTGTAAGTGGTTGCTGGTAGCTGATCACTCGTGCACTGACATAAGCCTTGTTTGTCTATCGTATTCAGGTGCTTGGGATCCTTTAGGCAATGGAGTGATTTAGGAACGCTGCTTGCTATTAGTCAGTCTTTGAGGTTAAATCTCATCACCTCCACTGGCTGCCCATCTTTGGAACGAGTGACTAATGTATGCTTTTGTTTATTCCTGGAACAGGGGATTGTTTTCAAAAGGTGGGGATTGTGTGCATTTGGCACGGGATTTCTGAGGTGCTGTTCTGTTGAACTTGCATAAAACCTAAAGCGTAAGGTAGCTGCTTCAAAGGGCATTGCTTCTTTTGATACTTCACTAGAGGAAAATTAACAGAAACTTTGTTTGCTGTGTAATACTTGAGTTTGAATAAGTTCAGTGGCCACTGGTGATAATGTGATTCCAGGAGTATTGTGTGAACAGTGATTGAAAGTTCATGTTGGTTACAGTCAAAGTGGATGTTTTTTGTGCATGTATCTCAGGTGATTTAAAATCCTGGCTGGAGAATAAGGAACAGCTTTGACCAGTGACAATTCCCTGTGCATCAGTTATTGTGCAGATGGGACCATCATCCCCATTAAAAGCCTTGCCAAACTGGTGGCAATCCACTGCTCTCTCCCTTACAAGAAAGTAGGAAATTGTCATTCTTGACAGTCTTGATAAATAGTTTAAATTTCCTTAGGGAGGCTTTACATGAAATCTACCAAGACAGTCCAATGGCTGTTTCAAACATAAGACTATTGTCCACATTTTCACATAAGTGGCTCTGCGCTGACTGTGAGAGAGTTACAGCAATTCCCCCTGTTTGAGGGTCTGTTCCTGCCTGTTGGCCAGAGCAGATGCACCAAAACACTGGCCAAAGCTTAGAGAACCAAGCTGCGTTTCAGCGTTCCTTTCACATCTAACAGCCAGCAGTTGCCCTATGTTGCTCTGCCGATGCCTGTTGTTCAGAATTACAGAAAAAACAAAGGGCACTTATTTTCTTGACCCCCAGAATGGGAGCTGAGAATATCACAGGTCACCCAAGACATTGAGATGTTGTAGAAAAGCAATTTGGCTCACTTTCCTGAACAAAACAGATTTACATTGGAATTGGCTGGGCTCCAGAGTTACTATTCCTCACCCTAGTTTGAGAATGCTACTGGGAAAACCTGCCTGTCTGGCTTGTAAGCTTGGTAAGTACTTTCTGAAAGAAAAATGCAGTTTTAAAATTCAGCCAATCTCAGCCCCCCTCACCTGATTACCTGGTAAAAATAAATTAATCTTTATTTTTCTCCTTCCATTCATAAACACTTCAAACTTCAGAATGCTACTACTGTTTTCTTAATGTATAATGAACGGGTTTAGGTTACTCTGATGAAATAAATCTGATGCAAAATGCCTGACACCATAGAGGTTCATTGGATAAAATTAAATAAATAGTTATATTGGAGAGGGAAAGCTTCATGGCTTGGTAGGCATTACATATTTTCCTCATGGAATCATTAATCCCAGTAACTATCATCTTTGTAGAACACAACATTAAGAAAACCCTAACAAATAAGCATGTTTTCCAGATGAAAATTATTATTAATAGGTTATCATAACAGTAGCTAAAAGGGGAGGTGTCTTGGCTTGCTGCAGGAGATCCCAATCTAAAGCTAAGAGCTGGAGCTTCCTGTTAGCTCTCCAGCAAGGCCTTTTTAAAATCTGTGCCTTGGAAAGGACTGAAAATTGAGTCTATGTATATTTTTCCTACCTGCTATCGGGATTAGAGTCATGAATAAGTTTTGTGAGAGTTTTTAGTTTCCACAGAGCCAAAGAAATACTCATTTTTCACAGGTGTAGCTGGTAGGAGAACACGAGAGAGAGAGAGAGATTACCAAGCATAACCATCAGTTTCTGCTGTCAGGACTCTTCCTTCTGGATATCATTTTGGGGAAGAAAAATTAGTTTTAAGCTGGGTTCTCAAAAATACTTAAACTCCAGAAATTACTGGCCTGGATTCTGAGTCCAATTATTTTAATTAGTCTTTCTGAAGTCAGAATTTTGCTCCTTCTGTGCAGCTTCAGCTTGTGGTTGCATTATTTGAGCACTTTGTTAAAATTTGGTTTCTTTTTTTACTTAAATGCATTCAAAATTGTTAAAAGTATGCGCAAAACAGAAGAGGAGGCTATTCAACAGGCTCATAAAAATCAGTATTAAGCAGCCTTCTGGGTTCTGGTCCAAGCCATTGGAATGCTTCAGGGGACACAGTATCAGATACTGGAGTAACAGTGAGCCGCTCTTGCCAGGCAGGACAAAAATAGAAGAAATCCAGCAGCAATCAAAACTGAAAAACGAGTCAGTTTGTTGAGTTTAAAACCAACCACTTATTTATACTTTGGATTGATAAATATGTGGTGCTATCAGGATGCTAGGACCAGCAGGAAGGTAGTTTGACTGTAGGGAGATGGGCAGGTCCTTTGAGTCATCCTCCAGCCCTTCTATTGTGCCGGGCACGGGCAAGGTTGGCATGGCCCTTGGGAAAAGGAAGCAATCAAAAGAAGGGGCCACGCTACTGATGCTCACTCCCTCTGTGTGTTAGAGGGTCGATGTTTATCACAGGGTTTTTCTCCCACCAGTAGGGCCAGGAGCGCTGATTTATATGTAAGTGATTCAGGGCTGCTTGGTTGTGTTGTTAGTTTTAATCAAGATTTCTGTGTAAACCGAGTAGCTGTGGAAGAATTCACCGTGCAGACTCCCTGCACTGGTACAGAGGAGTTGATGGCTATTTCAGGCCAAATAGCCTGGGTCAGCTTTAGGTTGATCAGCAAACCCAGCCCCTTCAAAGCTACGCTGCCTCCGTGCTGGCCTTTGGCAGGGACGTAATAGCAGGAGGAGAGGAGGGGAGAAGACTTTCTCACTACAGCAGTGCCGCCTGGGTCGTCTTCAGCACACAGTCGCTACGTGCAGCCGGGTTTGCATGAATTGCTGATTGTGTAAGAAAGTATAAGTGTGATGCAGCTCCGCACGGGGGTTTGACTCGAAAAACATCATGTGGTCTGTGAGGCTGAGCATGACTGCAGCTGGCCTTGCCAGCTCCCAAACACTCTCTGCTGGGTTACTTCAGATTTCGTCTGGGCGAAAAAACTCTTGATCAGAAAGCGTCAACAGGAGAAAAATAATGGCAGAGTGATTTGGAGAACTTCCTGTCTCCGGGAGCATTACTGCTGTAAACAGTGGCCATGCCAAGTGCTGAACCACTGCCCTCAGTCCAATAACAATAAATCTATTTTTTGGTTCTGCAGAGCTCTGCTTGTACATTTTTGAAACTCAGGCTAATGACGAGGATGAGGCAGACACTGTCCTCCGAGCATTTTCTCCTTTTTTTCTTTTTCCAAGCCAAAAGGAACAGGAATTGGGTTTACGAGGATACTACTTAGGGGAAAAGAAGTACCTCTCGAGATGAAAACATCAGATAGTTTCAAGAGATCTGTTTGCCTTTTTATTTTCCTTTGGATTTTTTTTCCTTTATTTTATTTATTTTGCTGTGCCTTCCTTCAGAGGCTGCATGAGTTCTGGTGAAAAAAAATACTTATTTTTGTGCATACCTGTGTACCTGTATATGTATGTACCTGTATTACAACTCAAATACCAGCTGCTGTTTTGTCACCAAAATAAAATCATTCTGAGAGATGAATTAGGGCCTTGGCTCCAGGGCTGGCTAGTGAACTTCAGCTGACCGGCCTGAGGCATGCAGTTCTTGTCAGCTCATTCAGGATCAGCAGAAGCGAGGATGCTTACAGTTTTGTTTGGGCTTACAATTGCTGTCAGGAGAATCTTTTCCAGGATAGTCATGTGCATAAACCCTCAGTAGTGTGAATCAGTCTCTGTTTCCTTCTAAAACCCCTTTAACAGCAGAGAAAAAAATAGCCTTGTTTCTTTTACCTTAACGCTGTGTGACTGTCCAACTCTTTTGCTCCCCTCCTACTTTTCCCATTATTATTTCAACACAGTTTTTCTCCGCCTCTCCTAGTCGACCTTATTCCCTTCATCTTTGTCCCTCATCAATCTGTCTCTTGTCCTCTTTCCTCTATCGATGCCTGTCCCCTTTGAGAGCTGTTGTCTCTCAGCACAGGTTGCTATTCCTTTGTGAGCCTTTATCGCGGGAACAGGTTTTAGCTTCAGAGTGTGCTACTAGGAATTATCTTAAGTTCTTCCCACCCTTTCCTAATGTTCCCTCTGGGGATGGGGAGCTACCTGCCGTGTGGTGCAGGGAGAGAGCAGGCAGTGCATGGGGAGGAGGTTCTGGAGACTGAGTGGAGGCAAAGGGAAGCAGCTGCTTTGAAGTCTTGATGCCGTAAGAGTTCTTCAGTGGGGTGGTGCTTGGCGCAGTGTGTATGCACATCAGTTCCCTGAAGTTTAGGGAGGAACTGGAGGGAACACTTTGCCAAGGCCACAAAGTTTCCACAGGCTAGACTTCATGCACCACAAGTCCAGTGAAACCACGTCCGTATCTGAGGTCACAGGGGTTGCTCTATGTTTGGACGTTGTCTCTGGTGGAACTTGGCAGGTTCTGAGTTCGTAATGGCAGTGTTATCTCCCTCATCACTGACTGCATGGATATCCATCGAGTGACCCCAGACCTCTTCCGAGCTCTGAAATCAATGAGCATTGCATTAGCGTAATGACAGCACGAGGAGTCCTTCCTCTAAGAAAATGAACTCTGAGTAAACAGTCCCAGTGCACACTCCCATACTCAGCTAGCTACTGAAGAAGTGACTTGTCAGGTTTTCTTTTGGCGTTCACCTGCTTTAGGCCACTGCAGGCGGAAGTCGCTCACTTGCTAAAATGGCCCCGATGATCATGAAAGTGCTCCTTGCCTTTTGTATTTAGAGCAGCATGTTGCTCTTCCAGTGAACCCACACCTTCCTTGTTCCCTGTACCTGGTGCCTCTGCCTGCAGCCATGCCGAGAGGTCTTCATTGCTCCGTAGGGCAAGGAACATGTTTGTTCCCAGGTCTTGCACTGTACCAGAGCACTGAGGTATGCCAGCACCTGGCTGGACAGGTAGCCAGACTTGGGCTGGTCCCAAATGAAAGCCAGTGCTGGAAAAAGGGAGAGGAACTGAGACAAAATCCAAGTCTCAAAGGGCATTTTCTAGGATCATGGGACAATGCACCACGAAATGAAGGTGCCTCAGAACAGGATCTGCCCAAAACCACAACACCCATTACGTCGAGGTTTTCCTGGTCTGACAATTAGGCAAAAGATGAGAAGAGGGCTTTGAGGGATGAAGAAATCATGGGTTCAAATACAGAAGTCCTTGGAGAAGAGAGTGGAACAAGGCGCTCTCCTCACCCCAAACACTGCAGCCACCAGCCCCGAGAGCCACGCATGCAGCACCCCTCTGCCTGAAGGACCTCTTCTTCCTGAGGACCTCCAGCTGCTGGGGCCACCAGTGCTGAGGATTCTGCACCCCACCAGAGCCACCTGCCCGTGGCCCCTCAGGGAGGTGCGAAGTGTACATCTGAAGTGCACCCTACAAAACAGAGACCTTCCCTGGGGAAATGCCATTAATGCTTAAAGCAGCCACCATGAGAGGCTGTCAGCGGGTGAGCCCCAAGCAGCAACTCCTGAACCAAACCTCCCAGAGGAGAAGGGGCAGAGGAAGGCTCAGACTATGGGTTCAGGCCAGCTGACCATGATGAGTTGCTCCTTCCTGGAGGTTGAGCTTGCAGCCTCGAGGGCATGGGGCTGTTCAGCAGGGGAAGCCCCCTCAGGTGTCCACCATGGCTGCTGCTAGGCACCACCTGGATGGTGGGGCAGGAGGTGTGAGGGGTGTAATTTTGGACTTAAGCATTTAAATCAAACCTGAATCCCACTTCAGGCAGCTAAATCCTCTTGTGAATCTGGGCCTTAACCTTTTCATGTCTCTGTCATCACCTGTAAAGTGTGGGTGATAATTTCTGCCTCAAAAAGCTTATTAATGGTTTGAAATTATAGCCGGGTTAAGAACTATTATTAGGCTTAAAGATCCCAAGGCATTTTCTGTGAGAAGGTGGTAGCTTTGCATTTAAGTCACTTCATTTTGAACTGTCCTTTCCATCTGGTGTTCCTGTTGCTGTTTTTTTCCCTTTCCCTGAACCATCCAGCAGTGACATAGCAGTCTGCTGAATGATCATTTCTTCTTTCCGCCCTAGAGCTGGACGCATTTCATGGAGGCTAAGTCATTTCTGAATACCTATTCATAGACAGCCCAAGCTCTGGTATAGAGAAGCAGTTCATTTTAATCTAAAATGATACTGCACTTAGAAAGTAAAACCAAAACAAAACACCAACACAGTGAAATTCCCTGGCATGCTATAGGTCATGGCTTGAAAGCAGAGGTTCAGGTTTTGGGGTAGCCTACTCATAGGGCATAAGAGATTTCTATTAGAGACATCTCTAGGGAATAAATAATTCTATCTCAAAATCTGTGTTTAAACATTAGTGACATGCCATTTGTATACATTACATATATAGTACCTCTTAAAAATATTTAGACCATAAGCATTGTATTTTAACACTCAAATTGTAATCTCCTTGTGCTGCCACTCTGCTACAAAGGCTGGGCACCCCATAGCATCTCATTCTTCCTCTGCTGTAATTATTGTCTCCACCCAAGTTCATAAGAATTTTATAGTGGTTACTGCAGCAGTTCCACTTATAGTTAGAGGCTGCTTGGCTTTTCCATTAAAAGGTCTTCCCCCCCATCCCAGTCTTTTAATGCCTTAATCCATTTTGCAAACTTGATCTGCAGGCTTTCAGTCTAAGAAGGCATCCCACCCTAAAAACTCAATTAAAACAAGTCACTTGGTTGTCTTTCAGAACAGAATGGAAAAACACCTTTTCTTAATGTATCATCAGACATTGTTGTAACTCTGCTGCACACACTCACACATGCGTATACATATGCCATCTCCATCAGAAAGCTTAAAAGCTGGTATTTACATAGGATTTAGACCTGAAGACGCTAAAGTACAAATAATGTTCCTGCCAGCCAAATTCCTACCGCAGCTTAAAATATTTTTTCTTCTGAAATTAGACAACATCACAATATAGGCCGAATACCTGGTGGTTTTGTGTGTTTGCAGACTGTTGATGGTGACATACAAAAGTGACTAATGTCTATGTTAACTACTGGGTGTCACCTTAAGCTGACTATTGTAGGACACCCTGTCTTCAGATACCTCCTTCTTGCCACCTCGGCCCCAAATCTCTTAATTCTATGCCTCTTCTCCTCAGTTAGTTAATTTCATGTCCTTTCCTATAGGCTCAAAGTTATTCTCCTACCCATCTTCTGCCGCAGCTCCCTTCCTGATAAATGGCCATGACCATTTAGTACCCACACCAGGTATCTCCTGCTACTCAACTGCCACTTTTCTTTCTTTTTCTCTAAATAGTGCATTTGTGGCATCTCTGCTGAAGCACATTCACTTCAGCAGAGTGAAATAATAACGTGAAGGTAGTAGAAGTAGTAACCTGAGGGAAGGAACCTGAAGGAAGCCAGCTGAGACTGCTGCCTTGTGCCTAACATTTTAGACATGAGCATTTCAAATAAGTGCATTTTAAATCCAGGTTTCTGAAGTAGAACAGGCCCACCAGGTGCCTTCAAGGCAACCAGTGGATCAGCAGCAGCAGTGGTGGCTGCACTTTTACACACATTGTTAGGGAAGGGATTAGCACAGAGGCCCCTGCAAGGTGGGAGGAGGTGTTGGAGGGTGTCATCATGACAGCACATGGGACTGGGAAGTGAAACCGCTCATCAGCGCAGAAGTGAAACTGGCTGCACGCAAACTCTTGTCAAATTAAAATGTAAACATCTGCCCAAAAGGAGAGAAAAAGTGTGGCCGGTTTAGAGAGCCGAGTTCCACCCTTGCAACACTTGAGAATGTTTGTGCAAGAGAGAATCACTCTTCAGAGGGCTTCAGATCAAATCCAAAAGGTGTTAGTTCCTACTGTGATGGGTAAAAAGCAGCATTCAAGCAAATATGGGGCTCTGGAATTGACAGTGGCATGTTTTTGGGGTGCTATGTGCTGTCATTTTTTGTTTATTCCAACAGGAGGATGTTCTCCTTTTTTTTTTTCTGAGGAAAGGGATTTGAACGTTGGTACCATTGTAACACAGCAAAGGGCAGGGGAAGCAACTTCTGGACCTGCTACCTGCCCAGGAATTCTCCAGCGCATAGGGAAATGTGCAGTGTTGGTGACAGGTCTTGTAGGCTGCCTGGTATACCTAATGACAAGGGGCATGCGCAAAACACTGCTCTTTGTCATCAATACGTGCTCACTGGAATAGCTGCTGAGGACCTGAGCCAGCTTGGTTTTAACAGTTACACTGAGTATAGAACCAGCTTCTGCATCTGCTTAATTATTTCATGTCCACAGCTTGCAGACTTAGGGTTATGTTTTTGACACCAACATTTTCCAGAAGACTGCCAGGGACTATCCCTACCCAGATAATGGGCTTGAGGTAAAATTCAGTCTTAATGCCTTCTTAGGCTGGCAGCGTCTCTATTAATGTTACTTGATTTCAGTTATGTAATTTTGGTTGCTTAATATAGTTGCTGTGTTGCCTTAGGTTAAATGTACATGTGCTTCACCAAAATAATGCCTTGAAATGATTTCACCCCAGACACAACCTTCTTCTAGCCTTCTAGCTCTAGAATTCATAGGGCCATGGCAAGAGAAGCAGGCTGTTCTGGTGCTTTCTGCCATAGCATTTACTTGTTAGCCAGGAAAGATGTTTGGAGAATGAGCAGGGAGGAGAAAAGAGTGAAGTGCATGTCTTGCTTAAGCATTTGGTAGCACTGCAGGGAGCTGGGAAGGGAAGGGGAGAAGCCAGTGCTAGCGACACTCCTACAGCAGCAAGTTGCATATCCACAACTTACTGCAAAGCAAATTCAGTAGTTCATAGCTGGGTCTAAGTTTGCGGCAGGGCTGCTTCTGGCCATTACATGATAGCTTGGCACCATATAAATGCAGAACAAAACACCTGTTGATTTAACACAATGGAGATTTCATTCTGGGTAAGTAGAGGCTATGTAAACACAGGTATAAGAGCTTCCTGGAGTGAGACACTTGATAGAAATGTTCAAAAGTATACCTTTTATGCTGACCCAGGCTAGCTTGGCAGGAGGCAAGTATGTGTATTTCCCGAATCTCCACCTTGACACGCGCTTGCACCTACAAGACATCCATATAAACACACAAACAGATCTGTTGCCAGTGCAGCTGATTTGCATGGGCGGTCCTTGCACTTTTGGGGCCATCACCCAGATTTGCTGATTTCTCCCCATGTTCGCATTTGTCTCTTTGGGCCATTGGCTTGTGGCAGTTGGATTTTGTAAACCATTTGCAGCAGATGAGGTGAATAACAGTTTTTTCTCATATTTAAATTCTGTGGTATCTCTGGTGCTGATGGTAAACAAATGATGTTATTTTTTTGATGCAGCTTACTTCAGCTGCAGCTTTTTTTCTGACGAAATAGCCACTGGACCAAACACAAAGGGCAAAGTTTAGATTCTGACTGTGTGAAACTGTCTTGGGGGTGTGAGAAGAGGGTCACCACCTGAGCACAGAATTTTGACAGTTATTTTGCAATTGGACTTGCAACTTGGATACCTACAAAAATATTTCAGTTGTATGGTGAGCAGCAGTTATTTAACGAAGGGTCAAATTACATTGGCCCTTCTTGTCCTGTTGATTACATTGGAGCATTTAGGGACTTAAATGATAAGAATGGCAAAATTTGGCCCCAGTGTATAACAGTCAATGTTTGAGAATGAATATGTGTGTGTGTTTGTATTGCATCCTGCCCAGAGATGAAGTCAGATATGTTATTAAAATGCAGGAAACATCTTCACTTTGGCAGATACCCAGGAAGATGTAGTGAGAAACTGTAAAGATGTATAAAATTGATCATTTAGCATGGTTTAATAAAAGTAAGTACCTAAGCACTAAAAAGTAGAAGCTGGCTTTAAAAAAAAAGTATCATAATCTTTCTTACTAGAAACTGGAAGTCTCTCACTAATATAATAGAAATATCTGTAATATAATTTGTATTGCATTTGTGTATTACATTTCATATTTTCCAGCTATACCTTTTGTCCTTGTCAGCACAAGCGTTCTTGGCTCCTTTCCTTTTTTCTTCTTCTTTTTATTTAATAATTTACTGTAACAATTAAAATAAAAACCCAACCAACCAAACAGCAAAACAACTCTAATGACACTTCATCAGAATAAATCCCCAAAGCAAAAGATAGTAACCGTAATAACCACATCATCTGTTGGCCTCCCTTTCCTCTCCCCCTTCACAAGCAAACTTATGGAGCTTTAACTCATTTTTTCTGCCCTCATTTGGATGAACCTTCGTAAATGGAATCAATGTCTCTTTTTGCCTGAGAAAGGCGAATTAAAATGAAGTGATAAATTCAAGATGTGACCTCTCTTCCCTAAAGTGTGTCTGCTCTCACTGCCCTTTGCATCTGCACATGCAGCCACTTTTAAGTGTGCCTTCCCTCCCCCAGATCCATCTGGTCATAACAACTGCTCAGGATGACTAAATCAGCGCACAGGAGCTTCATGTGACCATGTTGTCACTTGGGATTCATTTTTCCCCCTTGGTTCCTCTCAAACATTCCCAGGGACCACGACTTACAAGCCTATTGCTCCCTCTAGAGCCCTTCAGTGCTGTTCTGGGGGACCACTTAAATAATCTCTCATCATGCTAGATGTGAGCTCCCTGCTCGTTTTGCTTCCAGCCTCTGTCAGATGGGATGCAGACTGAATGCAGACTTCAGGTTCCTGTATTGCAGTAGAGTGCACAGGCACAATACCTTCAAATGCTTGGGTCTTAGAAACTGATCTTCACCTTTTGCTGGTCCAGGAACAGTATTGCTGAGCAAGTGCTGGTGGACAACATTAAGCTTTGTGCTTCCTCTTCAGTTCTTGCAGCTTTGTAGAGCATCGGGGAATCTCATGAGCAATCATGTAAAGTCATGAGCTCAGGACAACTGGTTTAACCCATCTGACTTCAGCTGTCAAATCAGCAGCGACTTCTGAGGCCTTTTTTGGTAGTACAGCCTCTAGCAAACCCATCAACAGAGTCTCCGGGTGTCATTTCAGAAGTCAGTATTGTATTTTGACCAGAAATGCTGCTGTTTCCATTATTTTTTCCAGAATGGTTCTGGCCTTAATGCTCTTGCAAAAATAAACATTACCAGGCAATTTTTCGTACTCGGCTTGTGAGGGAAGACTTGATGGCAGCAGTGAGTCTTGTGCTCTGCCTTTACACATATGAGGGTATGCTTGATGTTTCCAAAGGCAGAGCCCTGTCCAACATCTGGAGAATTTAATCCTTGTGCTCATGAGGTGTTTTGTGCCTGATATTAGGAGCTGCCAGGGATAGTTACAGAAACAGCAACAGCCTCTGAAGTGACTCTTGCACCCCAGCAAGGCACAGATTGACACTGACATCACCCGTCAGCCCTCACACCATTGGCAAACACTCCCATGATGACACAGTAGTGATTTGCTGAGGGATGCACCACAGATGAAGCTAATTTGTGCATGGTTTTCTGCAGATTCATGGGGCTGTTTAACACAGAGGGTCTCAGATTTTGATATTAGCTCATGAAGGGCTACATGCCGTCTTGCTGAGACTGCTAGGACATCATCAAATTGTCATCATGACTATTGAAGGCATCCAAACCAGGCCAGTGTTTCAGAATTCCCTCTTGAGGTGTTTGGTCCCACTTTACAGTCACTAGAGAGGTTAGTCCATCACTTAGGTTGTTTTGGTGGCACTCACTCCTTCCTGAGTTGAGCAGAAACACTAAGTGCTCAGTGTAGGTCTTCTGCCAACAGTTACGAGGTCCACTTCTTAGGCATCAGAAACCATGGCATACAATACAGGCTGCAGTGCTAGAGAGGCTGAATACAGCCTCCACTGACTAATCTGGTATTACTTCGACCAGTTTAGTCTGCTGCACATTGCATATGTATGTGTGTGTGTACATGCATTGCGCTTGTGTGTAAGTGTATTATGCAAGAGCATGTTGAAAATAAAAATCTGTATCATGGCTGTATCATAATATATAAAAGCAAGGAGGAGATGTTTGTAGTCCTACTGTCATCCCGAAACAGGTATATCCATAAAACACAGATTTCACTAACAATACCTCTAATTTTAATCTGCTTTTGTCAACCAGACACATAAAGGATGAATAATGTAGAAGCTATGAATAAAAGTGATAAAACCACTTAATAAAGCTAAATGTAAATGAAACACTATAACCAGGGGAAAAAACACAGCCAGAATTATTGGTAAGCAGCAATGAGTGACATGTAGGTTTATGGTTATATAGTCCTGTGGTTAACCAGTATGTGGTTAATGAATAGTCTTCTGTCAACAAGAAGTAAGCCAAGTATCTTCCTCCTTTTGCCAGCTTGCGTCACAACCATATACAGTCTCTGAGATCTAGTCTGTTCTGTAAAAAATCTTGAAAATAACTTCACCTCCCTCTTCTTTATTCTTGTAGGCTGGTAATGTGGCCACATTTTACTACATTTCACCACTCTTACAATTTTATACTGCATTTCTTTTCTATCTGGAAAATCAATCCACAACATCTAAAGAAATAAATGGACTACATAGTCTAGCAGAACAGCAGAAACACCTTACCTAATGCATCAGTAGTTGTCAAAAAAAAACCCAAACAAGACAAAACCACAAATGGGAAGCCAGGTGGAAATACCTCAGATTAGTAAAAAGAATAAAGTATCTTTTCAAATTCTCTTTCAGTCTTAGTGATCTGGGTGTCGTATATAATGATACAGGGAAACTATTTCTGGAAATAAACTATTTTTGGTATTTAAAGTCTGTCAAGGACACAGACATCTTTGGTCTGGGTAGATGTAGGACCCAAGAGCTGAGGTCCAAAGGCCCTGAGACAGGGATCTGAAATGAGTTTTGCTTCTGTTGCAGTTTGTACCACCTCAGGAACTGCTTTCTAATGAGGATGTGGAGGTGGGAAGAGACTGACCTGGGATTTGCAAGGCTTGTGTTTCAGCTTCTGTTTTGACAGGGCTGTGGTTCAGGATTAGAGTTGGATTTAGTGGCAGCAGCCAAAGTGGTTAGCATCGCTGGCCACAGGCTTCCTGTGAGATCATGGCCAAGACACTTTATCTCTCTACAGTTCTTCATCCACAGAGTGGGGAGAATACCTCCTTAATTCACAGGGATGTGATGAGGACAGTTTCCAGTAACAGCTATGTGTGTGTGTTCATCATGATGTTGATGCAGACCATTAACACCAAAAGTCGGAACTGCATTAAGAGATGTATTGAATTGCAAGTTAATGTGCATGGGGTTGGGGTAGGGGGAATATTTCTGCTAGAGGCAGGCATTTATATTTATACTTATATTTAAGTTTGTATTTATTTATATAGATAAATGAAGCAAACAATGAGAATGTGAAGTCTTAAAAGGGAAGGAACTCAGCACTCAGGAGGGCTGGAACCAAGTGGTAAACTGAAGCAGGCTGATCTGTATGGGAAAGCTCACACAGCATGTGCCCAAAGGAGGAGAGCCTTAATTTTCTTACAATAGTTCCTGGTTATCTAACTTGGGGTGATGTCCCTTGATGTCTCTTACTGATAACTAAGATTCCTGTCGGTATCTTAGTCCTCTGTGATGCTCAGATAACTGTGCTAAACCTGCTGACAGGCAATGTTTGTGTTGTTGTCCAGGCCAAAGCCACAATGAATGCATGTATGAGGTCTTATCAGAGCTGCAGAATGTTAACTTTTGTTATTTAAAAAGGCCTGAAGTAAATGTTGGCATTTCACAAAAGCAAATCCAGGGGTAGCAGGATCTGAATACACTGCAGTCACAAGGGGATGCAAAACCCTCCCCAGCAGCCATCAGAATGAGTACTTTTCCCAACTTGGAGCCGTGGCATGCACATAACAATTTTGAAAGGCCTTCACAGTTTTCTTACAGGATAATAAAGCATCTAAGCATAATGCTCCGCTATGTCTTCATAAAATGTTTTAATTCTCTGTGGACAAGCTGTAGGGATTTTTTTTTTTTTCCATTCTCTTGTTTCTTGGCATTGAAGTAGCTGATTATTTTTAAAGGATTCTGGTTTGCAATATGGAATTGATCTCATGCTAGCTCCAACCACAAAGTGTGGGATTTTACGATCTGTCTAGGGGATCTGAGCACCCAGTTCTCTTTAATTTTAACAAGCGCTGTTGATCAGATTCCCATGGCAGTTTTGGAAGAGTCAGACATGATTTCTAAGCCTTTCTGAGCTAACACGCTGTAGAAAGTACAGATAACATACCAGCAGTCATGCAGATCAGATAAACTCTAACTGTTAGGGGGTAACCTCCTTTCCACAAACAAACTGTAGATCATTTAAATAGAAATTAATTTTTTTTCCCGAAAGCCTTGAGTAGTTGCCACAAAGGGAATGCGTCCAGTGCCAGGCAGTTGTGGGGTTATATACCCAGCTTTCTGGGCACATGTCTGTCTTAAATTATGGACAGCTGAGGTGTTTTAGTGCCATTTGGTGTGTCTGAGTGCTATCTGAAATGGGGAGTACACATTTTCCCTACACATATGCTCAGTAATGGTTTTCTTTCCTGTTGCAGGGAAAAGCTTCACGCTGACTATCACGGTCTTCACAAATCCGCCACAAGTAGCCACATACCACAGAGCCATCAAGATAACTGTGGACGGACCTCGCGAACCCAGAAGTAAGTGAGCTAATGACAGCATTTGCAGAAGACCAGGTTGATGGTTTAGTATAGGGGTTCATCACCACCCTCATGAAATACAGCTGTATTCGGTGCATGTGGGCAGTGGGTATGTATTAAGCCAAGGCTGTCCTATGAATGGTTTTAATTATGCCTTCCCAAAACCTTGTTTTTCATGGGTGTCCAGCTGATCTAGAATATGATTTGCATTGCATTTCTAAAGTATTTATCTAGGGATACCTTGGATCATACCCAAAAGCTGACAGAAGGGATGCTGGTAAAAGGTGGGCAGCATATACCTTCCTATGCATCATTTCTTGCTAGTCTTGCCTTTCAGATGTTAAGAGGATTTTAAAGCATTGGAAACCAATATGTCATTGATCTAACTTTTCAAGCTCAGCCACCCTGCAAAATAAATACGTGCCTGAGAGAGGACACCTGGTTGCTGCCTTGTGGAGTTCACTGTATACCTTGAGCTGTTGTATAGACTAGGAGCACCCATTTTCACAGGCAGACAATCTTTCCTATTTGTTTTTCCTTCAGTTTTTTAAAGATCTAAGTACAAGGAGGAGGTGAATGTTTGATATCTCCATGGGAATACCCGCACCTCTCACACAGGCAGTTGTTTTGTTCTGGTGGTGAGGGCAGGCTGTTTTGTCTGCCGGGTGAAGTGAGGGTGGAGCAGATGGGCAGGTATAGATGCTTCTGCAGCACATGCACTGCCTGTTACCAGAGGCAATCATTAACCTCAGTCATTAGCCTGAATGGGGCATTTTCATATTTTTATCAAAATGCCCTGATGTAAATTGAGGTTTGTGGTTAGCTTCTTGCGCTCCTCCTGCATGTTTGGCACAAGTTCTGGCTGTTGCTTAAGTGGAATCATCCCTGGAGAAGAGAGCAGCAGTATTCAAGCACCCACTAGAGAATGAGACTCACAGCTTGGGGTTGCTTAACTGGGAAGGGATTTGTGGGGGAGAAAAGAAAGGTCTGAAACTTCAACTAAAATAGCTTAGAAAACTCATGTCTTGCCTGGGCATTTTGTTCTTTATCCTTCATTTGTCTGAGTTGCATCATGATGTTGCATGCATTTAGTGGAAGTATCTGACCTATACTTTTTGGATTTGAGGCCGGAATTTAAAATAAATATAGCTGCTGGGGTAAGGCTTCTTATTTAGTTTGAATTTATTTTCTTGGAAAACTGTGGCTGAGTTGTCCCTAAAAAAATATCTCTGGTGAAACAGGCAGCTGCGCACATAGCAGAAGATATTTGTATATGCAAGTTACAGATTTGCGTATGCAATTAACCTGAGCATGTTCATAGTTTGCAGACAACAAATAAGCTTTAATTTTTCGAATATGAGTTGCTAGAATGGTAAGAAGCAAAATCATCCTCCAGGCATAGCTGCTGTTGTAAATCAATTTCTCAGTTGGTATGATAGTTAATATTTAATAAGATGCTACATTTTAAAAAGGAAGTAGAGATACAATACATACTGAAGCAACGTACGTATCTCCTCAACTCAAATGTACGTGAAAGCTTCCTTGTAAATGATTTCACTTTGTCGTAGGCAAATCAGCTGCATAGTGGAGGAGGCTTTTGGCATGTCAAGGGAAGGTCAGGCTCCCCCCTCAGCAGGAACGCTCAGCTCCCATTATCACCAAGTCATTCATGATGCAGCGTGGAAGGGATTCATTTTTAAGTGGGCTGCAAAGCCCTTCAGTCTGAGTTCACACCAACGGTCTCTGAATCTCAGCGGCTGCTGCAAGCTGTCTGGTATCTCCTCTCTTCTTCATACACCCGATTGAGATAGATACAGACTCGCCTGAGAAGACACACCATAGGCTAAGAAGGAAAAAAAGTGCATTCTCCATTCTGAGGCAGTTCTGGAGGGCTGCGGCTGCTCATTTATTTTTCTATGCTCTAGGTTGGTGGGTGTGTTTGCTATTTTGCATCAGTTCAATTAGATCACAGGCTACATGTGTAACCTGTACAGAGATAGATTACAGGGCTGTTACCTGCACAACTCACACACAAGATTTGCGGTTAGACGTATCAAAACATGCATGCCATGTACTGAAGGGATTTAAAATGCTATCAGCCTTCTTGTATTGAGACTAGAATCAGAATAAGAACCGCTGGAGTGTTTCTAGTTTCAGAAATCGGTATTTGGGAATGTTCATGCTTACAGACCTGAGCCTCACTCACTTGCTTAAAAATTAAAGAAATTACAGAAATACCGAGGTGTATTTTCTAAGGTGTCCTGATTCAAAAGAAATCTGTGGAAGAAAGTAATGGGAACAAAATCAGATACTGCTGTCTCACAGAGATCTAGGATAAATATGCTGAAGTCCAGCAGCAGTTTTGATTCATTTACTACATGTTTATAGTCATTCTCAGATAGCCTGAGTTCTCCTGAGCACCTGCATTCTCTGAGAAAAATGCTGGAAGGTAAGGGGCCAGTTCTGAAGATGGATGCCATCTGGGGCCACAGTCAGACCTTCACACCAGGACGGTTTTTAATGAACTTTACAGGACATAGAAATACTTTTTAAAAAAACCTCTAAGATTGATTAACTTAGGAAATACCAGAAACATTTTCTTTCGTCTTCAGAGAGTATCGGATCAAGAGCAGTTTCTGAGCCAGTATTAGATGGATTCTCAAAGTGGAGGGGTTATTAATGCACAAGGACAGCCTTTTCAACTAGGTGTGCTTGGGGAAAAATCTTCAAAAAGTAATACAAAGCAGGATTTGAAACCATTTTTTGGAAAACACAAAAATACTCGAACCAAAGGCTCCAAAGGCAAATATGCAAAGTACAAGCTTTTTGGCTCATTGGGATGCATGGAGATGTCATGATAGGTGACAGTAACATGGTGTGTATGATCACATGTGCCACTTTCACTCTGCACAAAGGCCTGCAGACTTTGGGTTCTTGCACGTCCCACTGAACATTTGGTCAGGGTTACTGTGAAGGCTGGGTTTTTGCCCCGCAGGATATTTGCCTATGTAACTACCAGGTTTGCATTTACAATTGTGATAATTACTTGTGCATAGGACTTACCCCATTGTCCTTTTTATGCCACTGAATTTCTGGCTGTGCCTATCCAGACTATACTTCCCATCAAATTGTCATGGCTTACAGAGAGAGCCAAGGTACTTAAGAATCTGGCTCTTCCTCCACTGCTTTCATTATGTATTTTTAAAAACTCTTTTGAACTTAGCAATTTTATTCCACCGCTCTGAATAAATGCTTATTTTCATATATATATATATATATAAAAAGAAATAATACTGCACTGTCAGGGAGAAGGGCAAGATGACCTAACCCATCATTTTCTTCTCCAACTTCTATGATTCTATGATTCATAAAGCAATTTATGTTTTTATGAGCTAAGTCCATGGGGAAAATCATTAGCAGTAACCAGATCAAGAGTAGTGCTCCTGATGAAAATACTTTTGGTTAGGAAACTTGGTAGAAATAGTATGACTCTTAAATTAAATATTTCCCTTAGGCCATTTGACCTACTGTGTACATCTGCTGAAAAATTAGGTTTTTCTTCTTTTGACTGCTTCTTTCTGTTTTTCTCATTGAATTGTTTTAACCTACATAGCTCTGAAAGATTTGCTAATGGACCAGGTGCCTGAAAATGGTGCGGAATGAAAAGGCTACATGGGTTTAACCCGAGTGGGCCTGAGATGTTGAAGGTTAAGCTGGACATTAAATGTGATTACCGTGCATTGGATATGTGGTTTTCCCAAATACTTTTTTGGCATTCATATGTCAAAGGGCAGGATGCAGAGGAACAGAGAGGGAATAATATTGCTGAGCAGAATTTGAGAAGGAGCTTAAAAGGCTGCTTGACCAAGAAGTCCCTTTTTAGGAATGGAAATTTCCTTCTGCCTCCTGGGAAAGGTAGCCAGAGAGGGTGCAGGTACACCTTTGGCCAAACACAATTAAGAGCACCCCCCAGAACCTGATCTTAAGTGATCCCGATCTTAAGTGATCCCATCTCACTTGTAAGGTTCAAGGAAAGCCCATGACCTGTAGCTGTTCCGAAGTAGATCTTCAAAGACCCCCTTGCCTGGCATTAAGTCTTTTTTAAGGAATCCCAAGGGCTGGTGGTGTTAAGTGCACCTGACCTGCCAGTGCTATCCCCATCCAACCTTTGCCCACACACTTAGACTCCCATAGCAGCCTCTGGTAGGGGAGTCAGCAGAGCTGGTGAGCGGCCAGCATCCCCTATCCCGTGGCAGAAGCGGGGGATACTGCACATGTCAGGCTGGGAAGGAATGATTCCTCTGAGGAGTTTACATCACTTCCACCTTGAGCCTTTCATGAAAGGAAAAGCCAAGCTATTCTCAACAAAAACTTTTTTATCTCAGCTGAAATAATACTAAATGCCTTAGTTTCTTGCTTGCTTTCACTTGCTTGCTGCAGGTGCCTCCATCTGTTGGAAACTGTTATACCAACACACAGTTCAGAAACCATGAGAAAATGAATCATCGTGTTATGGGAAGAGACCCTCCGTATGAATTTCCGTGATGGCTTATCAGCCCCTTCCATTCACCTGAAGACTTATAGTGTCTAAAGGTTACTTAGCAGAAAATGTGTAGAGGTAAAGGAGGTTCTTACAAGTTGATTGCCCATATAACAGGAATGAACTGGGACTCCGTTCTTCCTTTGCTAGCACTAGCTGCATGCTCCACAGCGCACCACCCTCTCAGTATCACAACCCAACTTTGCTAATTGCCCTTTAAAATATCTTGGCTAAAGAACTTGCCTCCAAGAGCTTCCAACCTAAATAGACCATGTACAGACAAAAGAAAGGGATGGGCTGCAAGAAAAGCCAACGGTTGTGCGCTGACTGCTGGGTCTGTGCCTGTGTGTTTGTGTCCCCGTGTCCTATTGTCTGGGTGACACTGATGTGGGTGGACTAGTGCTTAAATTATGAGCACAATCTGGGGACACTTGTAGTTGGCTTGTGCAATGGTTATGTGCAGTGGTGCAGCAGCAGGGGGAAGGTTACAAAACATCACTAGCTCCAATTCACACAGTGTGTCTTGATGTGTTGCTGTCTCTAAATGGGTATGAGTAGGTAAGGAATTGCTGTTGGTTTCCTTCCTGAGAGCGTGTATGTCTCATTGAAGCAACTGGATCAATTTAAACAGCATAAAGCAGTGTATTATTACAAGGACATGCTTGCAGACCAAAGGAGCTTTTCTAAACAGGCATGGCAGTCCTAGTGGCACCCTGGCAGCCAGAATAGATCCATGGTCCCCCAGAGTGGCAAGGGAACAACAGCCTGAAGCATATATCCTGTGATTGGGCACATCTCCCCCCACTGTGAAAGCTGTGCATGCCACCAGCCCATTTTTCATAATGAAAGTACGCAAAGAGCAAAAGAGCAGAGAGCAGTTTGTCCCCTTATGACTTGTGTTTTCTGAAGAAAAGTGAAGAGTGAGGGGGAAATCAGCCTGTTTCCATTATACACACAGTTTCACACAACCAGCCTGAATTACTCCCGTGACAGAGCACCGGGCCTTCTGGCTTAGCACAGGACCATATAGCACAGGAGCATCACATGGCACAGGACCACCTGAAATTGGATGTTAAAAGTTTGTCTGCCGATCAGGATGGGGTTGCATGTCTGGATGCAGTCAGCTCTGCAGAGCATCCCCATGCCCCTCCACAGCCCTTGGGTGCCCTGTGTCCTAGAAAGACCTCCCTGCGCCCCACATCCCAGCCACTCAGCAAGCTCCTTCTCCTCCATGAGGGGAAGGTGGAGCAGCCCCCTTGGGGCAGGGGCAGCTCTGTGCTGGGGTTTGCCCCTTCACAGTGGCTGGCAGTGCTGGCACAGCACCTTCCTGTTGTCTGAGATCTCCACGTCCCCTTGCCTGGCCACCCCAGGGCTTTCACTAGCACAGGAACTGAGTTTCAAACAGCGCCCATGCTCTCAAGCAGTTGGTTTCAGATTGGAAATCATACAGATATACCAGCAGGCACGCTGCCCACGAACTGTAAAGGCAGTGAAGGCAAAGACCAGTAGCTGCTGTAACTACCGCAGTGCAAAGATCCCTCAGTGCAAACAAGGTCCAGGCAAGGCATGTCTTTTGTGGACTTTAACTGGCTAGCAGCTATCCACAGCTTCTAAAACCAGTGCTGGCTGTTCTCTATCAATTAGATGTGCAAAGGGTTATGCAATTTGTGTGAATGCTCAGCACTCCCTGGTGTAACAGCAATAGGGGGGATCCTTTTTGTCCTACTCCACAGGTGGGATGTCAGTAGTTTTTTAATACCAGCATCCTTGAAGTTTCATGGTGCAGACACTTCTTTTCCACATGGAAAAGGTGGAACAGGATCATTTTCTTTGTCCCACTGCTGAGTCACTTAGGAGAGTTGATGTTGGGTGATGTGAGGCAGAGAATTCATCATTTTAGTTCAATAAATTTGTCAAATATGTGGAATACAAAGTCTTGTGTCAAGACTGCTTTTCTGGGAGCACAGTAGCTCATGTGTTTTTGCTCACCTAGTTATTTGGCTGGGCTTTTTTGAAGATACACAGAAGTGTTGACAGGATAAGCTCCTTCCTTGCATAAAGCAGGTAAACAGGAAACCAGAGTTGCTGTGGAGTGGGCTAGAAATGGTGGTAAGACTGGCCCAATCCTATAGAAATGATTTCAACTCCTTTTTTGAGTCACTAAATCCCACACAGCTCTTTTTCCACCTGCCTTGAATTATTGTGATTTTAAAATGAAAACAGGTAGGTAGTTATTTTTCATTTCTTTCACTTTTTTTTGTCTTTGTCAACCTTTTACTTTTGCACTTATTCATCACTTTATTCCCTACTGGTTGGGTGGCTACAAAGACCGTGATGAGTATTTTTAAGTGTTTACCTATATTTGCATGGTGGGATTTTCAAGGGATATACAGCCTCTGTCCAGCTCTGCTGAAATCGGGGGGCAAGTAGTCTGTAACTGTGGCAAAAGCAGAATTAAGTGAATGTATATTACTTCTGAATATGTGTCCTAAGCAGTCAGTAGGTCTGACTTTCTCCTGTCAACTGCACTTACCTACAAAGAATTTGTAGCTGCTAAGATTGGTGAGCAAGTCTTTGGGGGTGGGGGCATTTTCCATAGAAATATGAAAAAAGGCTGAATACATACATGTCACTTGTAATTGTGTGCGTGTGTGTGTGTGTGTGTATATAAAGAAAAGCATTAATATGCAGAACCTTGGCAAGTAGGTTGGCCGTAGGGGATGTGACTATATGCTGGAAGACCCTAATTCACTGAGATGATCAAAAACCATGTAGATGAGGCCCACAGTGACATGGTTTAGTGGTGTTCTTGGCAGTCCTGGAGTAATGGTTGGACTTGATGATCTTAGAGGTCTTTTCCAACCCAGCTGATTCTATGATCTTTTCAGTAGTTAGCTGTTTGTGCCCTGAAACAAAGATTTCTGAGTCTGGTCCTTCATCCACTGTGTTCCTTCAGCAATGAATGACTTTTGAATGGCAGAGATTAAATGTGAACAAATGAGAGCTTTGAGGAGGCTGCTGGGGCTTTGCACGACCTGGGGAAGGATGGACTTGTACTTGAAACCCCTCAGTGGAGCTGTCTGTGGTCATGTATGCCCTACCCTCCCTAGAAGGAGGTTAGCTAGTGAAGCTGGGCCGTTGGAGCATTGGGTTCACAATCCCGCTGACCCTCCAGGGTTGGCCACCAAATGCCTCCTGCAGTGCTCTCAGATTGGAAAGTTTCCTTCAGGAATGTGCTGGAGGGTAACAGAATGCGACAGCCTCTGCAACCCACTTCCTTCCCCCTGCTCACCAGAGGAGGGGGAGAGAGGGCCTTATTTTCCTCAGGCTCCTAAGGCAGCCGGGCATAGAAGAGGGAGGCTTTCCCCCTGTGTGGAGTGGTCAGGTGCTCCCAGTTGCTAAACAAGCTTTTAGCAGTGCAGGACTTTTTCTGAAGCCTCTGTTTTTGAGGAGTTGCCTTACTTGCTGGTTTAGCAAAACAACACTTGTCTAAGAGAAGGGCTGGATAAAGCTGTGTGGCACTTTCAGTGAACAGCCCTATTTTCTTCTTGGAGTATAACTGGCAGAGGTGAAAATCCATTTGTGCTACAGTCCCTCCCAGCTTCTCCTGCCCATGATTATCAGAAGGTGCAGCAGTTTCCTCCTTCCAAACCCATGTGAAAACAGTGCAGGCTCTTGCTTCATCCTTTGTCACTCGTTGTGAAGAATGCAGAAATGATTTTCCTCTGTATCTCCATTTGTGCCCTCGCTGTTTGCTCATCTGCTACAACTGGGAATTGTAATCAGTAAATGCATTTTCTATTTGTGCTAATGATAAATCCTGGTCAGACTGTTCCTGTGTCAGTGCTTCATGGGTCTGTGCGAAGCATGAGGGAGAGCAGTGCTTGGGAGAGGCCATTTCGATTCTGCTTCTGAATCGTAAAAGAAGGAGTTGTCTGTTTTGTGAGGGCACAATGTGTTTGTTACTAACTGAAGCACATCCTAAAGAGAGGGAAGGATGGAAACACCTCGCCTGCCTTCTTTAATCGTGGAATAGATAAGGAACAACGTGTAAAACTGGGAAGAAACACGAGAAAGGATTTAAGCAGCCATAAATGAGAAGCTGATAGATTTCTTTTTTCCTTTTTTAATAGCAGCTGACCTTTATTCTTCCTCTGAAGAGTGGTGTTGTTTGAGTCCATTAAACACGACATGCACCAGGACACCTTCTCAAGGCTGACCAGTCCAGAAAAGCCAGGCTGTGTCATAACCTTAGCACATACAGCTGCAGAAAAACTTAGGCGACAGTGTTGATTTAATTATTAAGGATTCTGTTTGTCTGAGTCTGTCTGCCTCTCCTACCTACACCCTGCATTATGGGCTGTTCTTCATTACCTGCTCTACCTATCTTTGCAATCTAGCCGCAAACAGTTTTGGTTGACCACACCACTTCCCTCTTGAAAGTTAATACTGTTTGACTCATTCTGTACTGCTAACACCAAGCCAAAGAAAACAAGCCAAAGAATAACCTGCTTGTATGCAGTTTGGAAACTTCTCAGAGGCCCTGCTTTCAAAATGCTGTACAGTAGCTTACTATATCTCTCTGCAGCTGCAAAGAAAATGAGGAAAGCAAAAAATGATTCAAGAATCTAAAATAAAGACTAAGCAGAACCACATGAAGTTTATGAGCTTCCAGTGAACTGCAGTCCTGTGTAGGCACAAGGGAGCATTAGTGCAGAGGAGGGGCTGCTTAGAAACTACAGATTAAAATATCCAAACCCATTACTTCCGAAAAACAGGTATTTTCAGCTGTTGTGTGGAAACACCAGTCACCAGACTTGGTAAAAGCAAAGGTCTTTAGTTCAAGGGAAGTGTGTACAGCAGCTATACACTCTTTTTAGACAGGAGCAAAGTTTTTTACAAGTTGTCAAAGCCTGAATGGTCAACATCCATGGAGAGTAAATTTACATTTGTGTTGCCAAATTCCCCTGGTTTACATAGACAGTGAGCCACCAGACCTGACCTTTAAGTTGCAGGTCTCTTGTTCAACTCTGTCTGAGGTTGAATGATGGAGACCTTTTACTGTCTAGAGATAGTTCAGTGGACTGATGAAACGGGTTTCTATCTAAGCTGTTTCTCTGACCTCCTAAACCATGATTGTGCAACTCACTTTCCTGTTTGTCCTCTCCAATTCACTGCAAAGGTGTCAGAGGTGTCATCCCTATTTTTTCCCACTCAGGCTGAGAGCAGGGGTGCAGATTCATCCCACCCAAGCTAACATTTGAATAAGGTGCCTGAATTATGAGCCTGGTCCCGTGTATTCAGCAGAGAGACAGCCTTCTCCCAAGGGCTGCTCAAATGGCGGCTCAGTCCTTGCTGTCTGAGCCTTGTGTTTCTGCAGATTTTCTTTGGACAGAGGTGTCTTTTTGTGCCTGTATTTTTCTTGGTTGCTTGCTGAGCTGTTGGTTGGCTGGTTGCATCTCATTTTGCACCTACTCTTTCATACATATCTTCAACTAATGATGTCTCAGCCCATGGCTGGAGGGTATTCTTATGGCAGTTTGTACGTGTGGGAAGATGCAAACTATAAAGAAACAAAAGAGGCTTTTGGCAATGTGATACTTAAGTTGGGAGTCATTCAAACTTTGTCAAGGAGTCGGGATTTTTAAAGTATATACATTGACATGGGGGAAAGGGAGAAGAAAGCAAAGGGTATAATTTTGCAGACTAATTTAACTTTCATGAACAACTTCTTCCCTCCAAACTTCTAACGCTCGGTTCCCTTACTTTTACTTCATTGCGATGACCTAATTCCTGGGGTGAACCCACAGAATAATTGTACTTCCAAGACAGAAATAGAGGACACATATACGTGGGATTCATCAGAAGTTTTGGTGGATCCACAGCAAGCAAAATAATAGTGTTTTAAGTGGAAATGTGTTTGTGTGTTGCTGTTTGTCTGTACATCACAGGCCTCACCAGCAGGGCTGGGGGAGAGGAAGCATATGTCCTGCCTCGCAAAAAGTGTCGAGATTGCTTTTTCTGGCTGTGGTACCTCAGCGTAGACGTGAGGCTTTTCATATGCTCATCAGGAGGTAGGGAGAGAGCTGAAGGGACCCAGCCCGGAGGAGCCTGGAGTCTTGTAGTCAGTGTGCCAGCCTCCGCTTGCACCTTTTCCTGGGGTCATTCCCCACTCTACTGACACAGCTGGATAGTGAATCAGTGACAAAAAGGGCTCTCTGCTTGCAATTATGTCACTTACGTGGAAAATAGGAAACTGAAGTTTGTTTTCTAATATAGGCCAGGCCAGAGGGGCTTGATCCAGACTCTCCTGCTTACTGGGAGAGGGGGGCTTGTTCTGGGGCAGGGCTCCCTCTCATTGCAAATTTTGCTCTACCTAGAGCGTGTTTGTGTGGGGCTTTTAAAGAAGCACTGATTTAAAAGAGATGGGAAAAAAAAAAAAAGGAAATCTTTCCAAAATTTTGTCTAACTACTGCTAAAATGTGTAGGAAAAAATGCACCAACAGCTCAGGGTGCACGTTGTTGCGGTAGGGCAACTACCCCCCAACAGAGGTGCAAGTAGCTACCTGAGGTTTCCCATGGGAAAAGTGGGGAGTTACCGGAAAGCAGGGACCCTGCTGTGTAAATCACTGTTCTCTTTGTTGTATCACTGGACACTTCTTCAACACGCAGCCAAGTTGGATCACCTGCTGGAAAAATTAAATGCTCAGCAAAGGATTGCACCTGAAACATCTAGTCTGTTTGCAGCTGCTCAGAGTAACAAGCAGATTTTTCCACAGAGACACTGAAAGGCTGAGGTTTGCCAGGGAGCTGATAGGAGAAGCACATGTGGAAGAGCTTCCCATCTCAGTCTGTCTGTGCTTGGCGTTGCTTGGCATTCTGCTTCTCAAGGACAGCTGGATGTCAGCCTGGTCATCAAATCACGTAATACCCAGACTCAATCACACGTTTCCCAGCACCTCGTGCCTATGGTCAGGTCAGGTCTGATGACCAACACCGATTCTGCTGGTAATTACAGACATGGCATGAAAACATTGAGCATAATATCCTGTCTACCACAATGTTCCTTCTGTCTGGAAAGAAGGTTTGCATTGTAGAGTGCTTAAGAAAAACAGCAGAAAGATATAATTGCTGATGAGTTTACTCAAAGCTCTGACTACCATCACCATTAGTTTTCCTCACCACGGCAATAATATTTTTAGCTGAGGAAGGAGAAAATATCCTACAGTGTGTCTAATCAATTTTTAGGATCTTTTTACTTACTCTTTTTAACACTATACAAGAGGTTGGTGAGCTCTGATGCTGTCCCATACTGATCCTTCTAATACCTGAGTGCAGTATAAGTCTTTTCCAAGTGATGGAGGCTAGAGAGGAAACCACTGTACAGATTAGTTTGATTTTCAAGCATGATTTCCTTGAGCCCAGTGGGCTGCTGTGTAGCAATGTTTGGTGCATTATGCTAAGCATGTGCATACATCCCTGCAGGATCAGGTCAGGTCTGTTTGAAAGCACAGCTAACAGAGTCCTAGAAAAGTTATACTACTTGCTTTTTCTGTGCAGGTAGGAAATCAAGGGAAAAGAGTGTGCAAAGTATTTTATATCTGGGATATAATATTACTGGTTTCTGCCCTTAAGGCACTATTTCTATTGTTAGCAAGAAAAAAAATGCCATTTTGTGAGCAGGATAGTTGATATTCAAGCATTTCCCAGCTTGGTAGTATTATAGAAGCACTATAATTCACTTTTGTTTACAAGAATGTATAATTTTTTGCACTAAAGATAGTGTGCTCACTTCCTGCAGTAATGTGAAAAAGTATATTTTCTTCTCATTCTTCACTATGTACAGAATAATTGGATTTATTTTAGCTCCATGGCACAAAACAATGTGTACCACTTTATTAACTGGACACAATGAAACATGGCTTATTTTCTACCCCACTAGAGCTGGAGTCAAACCAAAGCCCTTAGCACAAACAGCCCAGAAAAGTGGAGATGCTTGTATTAAAGTCCAACACGATTTCAAAGCAGCCAGCTTTCATTAAACCAAAACGTTGGGTCTCATCAGTCACTCCCTACTTCAACAATGCCTGCCAGATGCTGTTATTTTCCTGTGTATGATCCACTTTTTGGGTGTGAAATGTTTCCATTTCCCCCTGGAAAAAGGGTAGGTGGGAGGCAGAGAAAAGAGGGGAAGGTATTCTGCTTCTCTCTGGGAGAAAGGGCTCCACTTAATTAAACTCCCATTATACATGACACACAAATACACCCTGCTGATTTTGGCCAGAAAACTTACAGATCATGCACATGAAAACCTGTGGTGTTTGTGTTCAAGTCCGCCTCTAGCTGGGATGCTCAGCAGCCATGAGCCAATGAGTCTCCGTCAGACACCTGATACCCCAAGTTCAAATCTTTTGCAGGCATTAGTACCTCCCGATGCTCCAAATAGACAGATTTGTGGGCAAATGAGAGCAAGGCACAGAAGGGTGTACTCGTCCTATGAATTGATGAAAAGAGAAGAAAAATGTCCATTAATGCATTCCAGTAGTGTTTACTTGCAAAAAGACATTGGGTACCCACAGGAATTTAGGTAGCTTCAGCTGGCAGAATGAGAGCAATGATGCCTTTCCTCAGCCTCTGTTTTACCTGTTTCTCCTCCTCTGAACCTGAAGAGTATCTAGTGACACTTACAAACTAGGTTAAAATTAAGATAATGGGAGACCTGTTTCTTTTTCTGCGCTTGGAGGCATCCCAGTGCATTGGTGCTGTTGTCTGCATGGGGCCAGCCATGGTGAAACAAGGACCAAGCAACCATTCCCAGTGAAAACCCAATGTATGCAAAACCAGGGGCTGCCAAAGCACTTTATTCTTGTCATCTCCACATCCAGAGCCCCAGCCAGATGGCTGCAGGCCAAGCTGAGTGCTCTGCAGTCTCTTAAAGTCTATAAAACTGCGTTTCCCTCCCATTATGAAGGAAAGTACTTTCATGTTGCGTTGCTGTAAAAGTATCAGAAAAGCTAATGTTTTCTCTGCACTCCTTGTTTAATATTCAGAGTAAAAAAGTCTGCCTGACCTCACTGAGGCAGTATTTGAAAGGGATAAAAGGAAAAAAGTCCAAAAGCCCCCAAACCCTGAGGTTTGGCCAGGCAGGCTGGATGTCCTACTCCATTGTCTGACCCTGCAACCCACGGGGAAAAAATGCTGCCCTTTTCTTTCCTCTGCTAGTACCTGCAAATTGATACTTGTCAAAACCCATGGGGAGGGAACAAGACAGTGGAACCATTTCATGGCAAGCTAGCTCTCTCTGGGGTCTGTAGGCCAAGGTCTTCTTCATTCAACAGCTGAAAGTTTGATTGACCCGTAAAGTACCATCTGATCTGCAGACCTGGCAGATCCTTGTGGCCAAACTGCTGGCTCAGCAGAGCCGCACCAGTTCCCAAAGCCCTTCCTGCCACTCTTCTTCATCCTGCAACATGCTGTTGTCCTGGACAGGGGAAGCCTGGGCTTGTGGTCACCACACTGAGTTGGGAGGCCAGTGTCTGCCACAGGGTCACTGACTGGCCACGGGCAAGTCACCTCATTTCTCTGTCATTCAGTTTTCCACGTGTGAAATGGGGATAATAATAGTCCTGGGCTTTACCAGGCTGAACTGAGGATAACTTGCCTGCACTTTAAGCAAGGTGTTTAGAAGGTAACTTCAAAGTAAAGCTAATAAACATAAAAATGCAAGTCACAGCTCTGGCTGTGCATTTATAGCGGCTTGGGAAACCCATTTATATTTGTTAGATTTTCTGACACAGTTCTTCACTTCCCTGCTGCAGACCCTCATGCAAAACAGGTTCTGTGTTGCTACCTGCAGCAGTCAGCAAGGGAGAAAAGGTTAAATAGCTCTACTGATTGTGGTGGGAAGAGCCACTTTTTGAGCTACATCTTGAGGTGATTATAGTGCCTGGCATTGATTCTAGGTAGCTCCCTCCAAAAAATGACAATATATGGACAAAAACAACAGAGCAGGAACCTGTTGGCACTGATCTTTCTTACCTGAATGCAATGGCATGGGTGGAATTTCCACAAGCCCTAGGGATGAGACAGATCTTGAGTGTGCTGATGCACCACTGGTACCCCCAGGCTACAGAGAAGACCCTGTCCAAGAGGCAGCTACCTGAGACACCCCCCTTCAGTGCCCAAATTCAGCAGGGCCGGGTTAGGGGCTCCAGGAGTTTCACTCTGTGGTTGAGCAGCGCAGAGACAGGCAGAGATGCTTCCATCAGCCCAGACAGAGCTGGCCTGGGAACAGGGTGCCCTGCGGTGACCTCGGGAGGATGCTGTGCCTGGGTTAATGTGCCCTGCTCGCTGCCTGCTCTTTGGTTTGTTGAGAGCGAGCTCGGGTTTGCCTGCCCTGCCCAGCGTCGTGTGCCAGCTTGACACAAACTTAGTGCCTGAGCTGGTTTCAAAGCAGGAAAGTTAATCCTGCCCCAGCAGCCTTAATGCAGCCCTTGTCCTGTTGGCTTCAGGAGGAACCGCTCATCTCCATGCGAGGTTGTAAGCACATGGGCTTGTGCTGCTGGGATTCTTGGTGTCACGCCAGGCAGGCATAACTCCAGATGCCAGGAGGGGCAGCACCAGGAAGGTAGGAGGAGAAGGCAGGGTAGCAGGGGTCAAGTTTGGTGCTGATGCACTCCCTTGAAAGCAGAAGATGTTTGAGCGGAATTTGAAATTAGGAATGAATTACACTGGGGGGAAGGATTTGGAAGGATCTGGCTCTTGGCTCTGCAAGCCCGGGTTCAGCCTGCTGAAGTTTAAAATAATCCAAATGTACGAGGTATTTTACACTTCATGTATGACTCTGCATGTTTGCCTTCAAGCCCAGGGTCAGGAGCCCAAGGCTTGAGGCAGAATGCAGCTTTGCATTGCTGATAGATGAAGTGTTTGCTCTTGACCAACCAGAATGTCAGATAAAAGTCTTTTTCATATTTCTTCACTTCTCCCTTGCTTTTTTTCCTTTTTTTTTTTTCTTTTTGGAAGCCCTAATGGGTCTCTTTAATGATGAAACCTCTACTATATAATATGTCTTATTTTAATTCCCTCCCCCCCTGCCTTGGGATAACTCGCAGCACAGTGTGGAATCCGAGACAGTTGAAGCTGTGCCAAAGGGCCTGGCAGCAGGAAGAAACACAAGCCACTGCGATTTGGAACCATAATACAAGTTATAAAATTTAATTTTAGAAATGCAGCTACTGGGAACTGCTTTTAAATGTGCATTTTCCTTTTAGTGCATAAAATGGTCCTGTGTCTCGATTGAGCTGCTCCGGCAGCGTGAAAGAGCGCTCTGTAGAGTAAGGGGCATACAGATCTCTCCAGTGGTCTGTTGCTGCTTACTCACCAATACTCAAAATTGGAAGCTGGATGTTCATGGATATTTATGAATGTTATGTATTAAACACTATGGGGATGTGTGGAACAGGGCACAGTGGATTATTTTAGGGATTTTGTGGCATCCTCTTTCACTGCTGTAGCCATGTGTTGAGAGATGATTCAACATAGGAACAGCACTGGTCATGTCCTTGTGGGGGGGATGGAGATGCAAAGAAAGCTACAGGAGGCAACTCTTTGTGCCAAGAAAACGAAAATTGGGAGCAGATAGACAGTAAACTATGGCATTCAGCAGAAACCAAGTATGATGCCACCTTCTTCAGGGGAACAAGGAGAAAAAAAGGTGTTTGATCTATGGGCTAGAGATCTGACATGGAATTCCTGTCAGGGTAACAATGTTCTATGGGAGGAAGGGGAAGGGAGACACGACGCCCTTCTTGCATGCTCTATGTGGTGTCTTTGTGGTTACAGGTTGACACACGAAAGATCCCAGTGTAGACAGCAGCCACAGGCAACAGTTAGAAATGCATTACCTTAGTCCTTGCATACTGCTCACTGCGGCTAACTAAGGCTTGTCTAGAAACCAGCCCTGCCCATGATGGGATGTCTCTGCCTTTCCAGCTGAACCTGGACATGCCCTGATACTGCACTGGAGCTAGGCCTTTCCAGTGCCTTACCAGTTTCACAGGGCCACAGCACCGGAGCTTCATGGGGACCATGCTCCAGGGAAGTGCTCTAACTGCTGTATGGCCATGACCAAGTCTGTTGTGCACTGGCCAGTTCTGTAATGTCAGCATCTACACTTGTATAGTCAAATATCTGGTGGGACCTCATGTTTCTGAAGCTCCTGATGCCACTAATAGAAACTTCATTACTCCAGTTTCAATTCTGCCAGCTTCTGGTGTTTCTTTCCTATTTCTGTCTGTAAATCCATTGCAAAAGGATCAAAAACTTGGACTTGCTCTGGTTTGTTATTGTATAGCCCCATAGTACTTACCTACTTATGGTACTTTATGACAACCTGGGACTGAATTTTTAGAGGAGTTATTCCAGTGCAGGTTTAGCAGAGGGGCCACTCAATGTTTCCTCCTTTTATGCATCCCCACAGACAGTCCTCCTTTTAGAAACACCTCCTCTCCCAGTGTGAGGTGTAAGAAGGCACTGCAATTTTCAGTGGGTCTGGTCCTTCACACTAGACCCCACAATACAGTAACAGTGCGTGACTTGCTGGTGTCGCCTGTTCTTGCAGAGAGGTGGTTTCAGTTTGATTTCGGATGGCCACTAGCCGGTTAGGTACTTTACCAGTGGATGAGGGGTATTAAAAAAAGAAAAAAGAAAGAAAGAAAGGACAAAAATAAATAAAAAAAAATATGAAAAAGATAAAATAAGTCAACAGACCTCATGTGTCAGTGAGATTTTCTGATCTTTTTCCCCCCCCTCCCACAATAGGACATCGTCAGAAAATAGATGATCAGACAAAGCCCGGGAGCTTGTCCTTTTCAGAGCGCCTGAGTGAACTGGAGCAGTTGCGTCGTACGGCCATGAGGGTCAGCCCACACCACCCAGCCCCCACACCCAACCCACGAGCCTCCTTGAACCACACCACTGCTTTTAACCCTCAGCCTCAGAGTCAGATTCAGGGTAAGTACCTGAAATCCTCCCCCCGCTCGCCCATCTCCATCCCACCAGCCTGTGGAGCATGGGGGCTCGCTGCCCCCCAGCCCCTCAATCTCTGCTAGACTTCCCTTGGCCACCTTTAATGAGTGAAAGCCTTTAACAAGTGAAAGGAGGGGCTTCCTAACATATGTCTGTGTTTCTAAAGACCTGACAGATTTTAAGGGGTCCATACCGCCTCATCTTCGTGTCGGTACAGCTCATGGTGTTTGTTAACCTCACCTGTGCTAGAACCATAATAACTTGAAAGCTGTTGTTTTCTTGCAAAGATGCATCATGCCAGGTCTTTTTCTATGTGTAGGTGTATTTCCTGATGGGTATTTATCATTCACATTGTGTGCTTGAATGAGAGAGAAATACTGTCAATGCCTTACTTTGACCTTTCCCAGGAAGGCAGCAGCAAAGAAGCCTTTGCGAAGTGCTTTGTCCCCTGAGGACAACCTCTTAGTGCTAAGACTTTAATACTGGCAGTCAGGTTTGAGCGTATTTCCGTAGCTGATGTTATTTGAACGACAACGTGCAGAACAGTGATTCAGGAGTCATTTCCTCCAAGGCTCAGGCTTGGATGATGTGAATGAAACCAAGATTTCTAGCTTGAAATCTTTCCTGCCACCACTAGAGCTGAGTTCGTCCCTCCTAAAACCTGTTCTGTCCTTAAGATCAGCTAAAACTCAGTGAGCAATGAATCAGGTCACTAAACCATCAGCTGATACGTGTTCTGCAAAAAACACATCAAAATGCAGCTTCATAGTGAGTTGTAACTAAAGGGAGGATGCGGAACAGTACTGGTTTTAGTGAACACGGTTCCTATTGGAGTTTTCCTCTATTCTTCCAACTGGAATGAAATGGCCTCAGTTGAGGTTCTCCGCTGGGGTTTTGGGGAGAAATAGTTACCGCAAATCGGAGTAAGTTTTTTTTTCAGCATTTATTTTTAAAACCAGGGTACTCTTTATTGCATGCAGAAAAGGTTATCTGTTACTTAAGGCAAACACTTGTTACATCCTATTATTCCACGGGCTAGGCTCAAGTGGAATCTACTGCAAGTGTGCTGCTGACTTTGCTGTGAGCAGAAGCAGGCGTTTTTGAACAGCATGGGAAATAAATCAACATGTTGTCATGTGCTGTAATGTAGACAGAAGCGGGCAAAAAGACAGTTGGAAGGACCACCCAGCTCCTTCCCCCTCCAGATTCATGCCAGGTCAGGTCAGGTGAAGGATCCAGTCCCAGCCCTGGCAGTCCCCTCAGTGTTGTGATTTGCAGAGCAAACCACGCTGGGCTTCTGCTGTGCACAGCTCTGTTCCTGTAAGAGAAAACACACATATTATTATGGCTACTCAGCAGCCAGCAGCTACGTGGGTGGAGGTATTGGTCGCAGATGTGCATTCTTCAGCTTCTTGGGAACACTATATGCTTAGCACGGTATCAGGTTTAACATCCAGTATCCCTCTTCCCTGGTTCCCTGTGAAAGTCCCTCACTCATACGACTTCAGAGCTGTAGACTTTTCACGCTCAGACATGGATTCAGCTGCTCTCTCCAGAAATAGTTTCAATACAGTGCTCTGATTTGCTCTTTGAAAACCAGATTTTAATGTGTTTCACCTGTGGATGTAGTTCAGAAAATGATAGCAATTGTACTGCTAGTGTTCCCTCATTGATACGCTCCTCTTCAGGCTGCTTTCTCCTGGTTCCCCTTTCCCTCAGCCTCTGAAACGTGCACATTATCCATTGGGCAACTTGTTGAGGCTTGCAGTCGCTATCAGTAAAATAAGCCCCAAACTGAAGCCTCCCTCATCTGGGACTGTCTCTGCTGCAGACGCCTTTTAATTTCTAGGGCTTGTCTTTTCAGGGTCACGCTATCACAGTGGGGAAAAGGGCTAGGCTCCGACTGTCATTTTTAACTCAGTGTTTAAAGTATGATCAGTTTTCGGGATGATCTTCTGTGTGAACTCTAGGGAGCTGGGATATTCCTTTTGTTTTTTTTCTGTTTTTAATAAGCAGTGTTACATTTCAGAACACGTGCCTCTACAAACAAAGCACTTCTGGCCTGCTCCAGAGCTTGCTATACCTATCCACACATCTTTGCATCCTGGAACACTTGTGTGGAAACTCACTGAAGAGAGCACAGAGTGCTTTTTATATAGGTGTAAAATGAGGCATCAAACCCCACGTGTTGCTATGTTCCAAGTAGTAGCATAAAACTTTGCTTTAACTCACACCAGTATGAATCACAGACTACTCCTCTCTTCATCCAAGTCCAATTATCTTTTTTAAAAAAACAAAACTAACTCAAAATAGACATCTCAGACTAGTTCTTGGATTTAAAGGGGCAGGTTGCCATGCCACTAAACCACTGTTTATTTGTTGAGGTTTTCATCTATAAAAGGATTGAGGTTAATTTTAATTTTCTATTCTACCAAGTCTTGAATTCGAACATAAAGCTGCTTGTGTCACAGATACAAGTCCAAGCAAGTTAAGAGACCATAAATTGCTATAATCGAGTTTTATGCTTCTTTCATATCACAAGGGGGGAGAAAGTACACCTGTTCATTTAAAAGATCTAACCATAACCGATTCACAGACCAAAGGGGAACAGAGGGGGAGAAAAAGCCTCCACCACATCACACATGGTTTAAGTTGAAATATTACTCTGTGCCAGTACCAAGCGTGTAATGTCAAAGGATTTGACCCACAGGCACTGAGTCAGGGTATTCAGTTAAAGCTCCAAACCTGGCCAGTGCCGCAACCTTAATTCACCCCTTCCTTTGTACAGAGGGGAAAAGAAAACAAAGACATGTGAGCTGCTCTGAGGTGTTGTTTCGCAAAGTTTAGGCAAACCCCTTGATGAGCATTTAAGTTTATATAGAGAAGAGCCATAAATCTATCTATCTGTGTATTATGGTTGAGTTTCTTCTAACACCAGCCTGAATCAGATACTAAAGACACAATTACTAATTCTACAGTGGTTACTGTTAACCAGAGTAGGTAGATCTGTAATTCAAGAGTTTTACAGAAATAGGAATTTATAGGCTTCCTTTAGAGTACAATTTTTTTCTGGGCCAATAAAAATATTTTAAATGCGTAAGTCATGGGTCCAAGAAGGTGTTCTTTTGGAGGCATTAATACTGAGTTCATAAATTGCGTAAATAAACTTCTAACTAGTGGGTTTAGGAATGTCATGCAAAAATGCGTGCAATGAAATAGCTTCATTCCCCCCCCCCCCCCCCAAATTAGCCCAAACAATGTTTCCAAGTGGTGACTTATTAATTACCCATAGGTTAAAAAAATAAATGAAATAAAGCTATTTCTCCTCTCTCGGGAGAACAGATAATCATTGTAATCACTTTGTGCTACACGCTTCTGGTTCTTTTTATGCTTTTATTGCCTTAAAAATATGTGAGTTAGCTCGCTTGCCTTTTTTTTTTTTTCCTTCCTTTTTAAATTTTGAAACCTTATATGTTAAGTTTCGGCCGGGCCTACACTTCTATGACCAAGCCTAAAATCCCTGGAAACAAGAGGCTGTAATAAAATTGCTGACAGATCTTTAAGCGAAGCAGCAGAATTAGCACTGATAGCAAAGCAAGAGACATCATTTAAAGATCAGCTCTTTGAATTATCATGAAACGTAACGACTGAGAGATTATTCTGTTGCAAACCAGCCTTTTGTCTTCCTCCAGGTGCACTATGCTTTATTTAAGAGACATTTCAAGGTCCTTGCTATCATAATCTTGTTCCACCAAAACCAGCCCAAGTTTATCAGGGTTCCCATGAGCAGGTGAAACACAGGAGTAGAATCAAGGGCAACATTTAAGCCTGGGGAATTAAAATGGCTTGATTCTGACTACAGAGGTATCCTGCCTCGATTCATAATATTCCCACTTCTAAATCAGCTCAATAGGCCATAGGTTAATGGAGTTAGAAGTGTTCACAGAGCAGCGTTTCAGAGCAGGCTTCAACAAGGCTGTCATTCTGCCTCTGTGTTTTGCTGCTGCAAAATGTACTTTTCACGTGCTTTTGAGAATCTGGATTGATGTGCCTGTAATTCCCTGCCAAAAGACCTAAACATGCACTGAAGATCAGGGACCTGCCAACTCTCTGTTGTTCAGTGTGCTCAATGCCAACATGTTTATGTTCTCTTTGGACACGTCTGAGTCTCCCCATCTTTCCGTAACCCATCGTGCTTGCAGAGCAAGTACATGGTGCTTTAACAGCGTATCATCCCGTTTCCACTTGATTAACCACCTGACCTTTCCGTCCCAAAATACGCTCCCTGGCGTGTCAAGCAAGTGCTGCTGTCTGAGCTTGGCACCCTTCCTATCGGCGCCGCTCCTGCCTCCCCCTGACTGGCTGAGCAGCAAGGGGTGAGTCGCTCCAGCACATCAGCAGGCAGTGGAGGCAGAGTAGGCAGTGCGGGCAGTGTGGGCAGTGCGGGCAGTGCGGGCAGTGTGGGCAGCTCGGGCAGCGTGGGCAGTGTGGGTAGCGTGGGTAGTGTGGGCAGTGTGGGCAGTGCGGAAGCTGGCAGCAGGTACATCATTTCCAGTCAGCTCAGACCGGGTTGCCAAGCGCTGCTGCTTCTCCTGGATGTGCAGATCCCGCCTCCCCAGTCCTGCATGCGGTTTCCCAGCCAAGGGACCAGTTGCACATGTTTTGCTGGCAGCTAGGGGAGATCCCCTTTCATGGAGATCCCCTCCATCTCCCCCCTCCTGGGGTGGGTAGCCTACGCAGTGGACACGTGCTGGGAGAAAGATGCTTTCTTCTTTCCCCTCCTCTCAATGCCGGTAGCCACCAAACAGCTCTTGTGTGGAGAAAAGGAAGGAGTTGAAGCCATGCCATTGGTGTGGACCCAGAGCTCAAGTGCCACGATCACCGGGAGGTCGCATGAAGTTTGTTGAAATAGTGATGTTTGCAAACCAAATCTGTTTAGCTGGAAGGGTTCCAACTGGCTCTATCAAAAAGGAAATTTTATAGAGAGAAATATCTTTCTACTGAAAGTACAGTATGTTTCTTTGATTCACAGATAATACTTTTATATAAAGCCATGAGTAACCTCCACACTTTTTCTTTTTAAGGGGTATGGTGTCATTAGCAGCTGTCTATTTATCATGTCATAAACCAGCTTGCATCTGAAAAGATAAGCACAGAAGCATGTGAACCTTATTAAAATACACAAAATAATTCTTCATTCAGTCTAATAAAGTCCACTCTGGATAAAAATCCCTCCCTTTTCACACCCCCTTCTAACAGATCTATATAAACCTCCTATTTAAGGCTGTCTGAATGCATCCTGTAGCTCTGCAGGCACAGATGGTCCCATTTTTGTCCAGAGTTTCTCATATTGACCATACTGGAGCATGTCTCAGGAAGTTTGCTCTAAAGCATGAACTAAAAGGGAGCAGCAGAAATGTGATTCTTGCGAACCTCAGAAGCACAGAAGTTGTCTAGCATTTCTGGCCAAGTGAGACTTGTTGTTTTGCTGTGAAACTAACACCTTCCACACGTGTATCTTGGAGAATGTTTGTGAGATTATAGTATATACAGAATATATTGTATAGACTGGAAAATATCAGTCTGGTAAACTTATACACAGGACATGCATAATACAACTAAATAACCCACAGCTTCATAGTGTCCATTTTTTCTTGGCTCCAATTCTCAACATCATTTTTTACACAGTCATTTTATCCCACATGGAAATAGGCTCCTTACAGCAAGAGGCATCTCTTCCATTTGGTTTGTAAAGTTTGTAATGCCATTTGAGTCCTCTCCAAATAGTAATTTTGACAGGGATAAAATTCTCTGACACATTATCTCTGCCAAGACTTTGCTTATCTGCAGGGCTGGTTCTGCTGAGACACACGAGAGAGTTGGTGATACCCAGCAGCAGCCCAGGAATGAGAGCGGTTGCAGGGAATTCCCACTGCTTAGACTTAGAAATCTCCTCTCTTCCTTTCTCCCCTCCCAGAAGCAGGCCACCAGTTTTGCCATTTTGGGATTCGATAGGTGTGATACTGCATTAATAGCAGTATAGAAAGTTTTAGACAAATTTCATCCAAGGTCCAGATGAAGTAATGATCATCCAGTGTTCAAGAAAACTTTAAATGGAGTGGCAGCGCATGCAAGGGAGGGCTGTTAATATGACCAGAGGAACAATGACCTTCCTTTAAAGGAGAGCTTAGCAGAGCTGAGTTTTTTCAGTGTGCCAAAACAGAGGCTGAGAGGGAAGATAATTACAGTCAATAAACACAGCAGAGAGGTTCAACATCAGGGAGGGAGGAGGACTATTTGTGCTGAAGGACAGTGTTAGCTCGAGAACAAGTGGTTAGTCTGTAAACTGTCCATCAGTGAATTTAGGCTGGAAATTAGAAGATGCTTCCTAGGTATCAGAGAAGCCCTGGCAGCCTTCCAGGGGGCTATCAGAGACAAAAAGATGCAATGTAAGACAGATCTTGCTATGTTACGCAAGTGCAGAACACAAGATGTGGCTTGGCTGCAGGACCCAAGAGATGCTCTCTGGGCTCATATTTTCTTCCATTCAAGCAATTCTCTGCACCTGTGGCTTTAGCGAGGCAAAACAAGAGATGTGTCATTCTCTGGGACAGGCAGAAGGATGCTCAGGGATCTTCTCAACTCTTTCCTCTGTTGGGTCTCAGTGACAAGGTAAAACCTTTGCCTGCAAACTCCCAGTGCACTCCTTACTCCCACGTGGACCTCCAGGTCTTCAGCAGTTCTCTCTATAAATCCCACCTGGGATGCAAGCTCAGTCTCTACAACACCAGCATCAGAGACCTCATGCTTTTCCTGCTGTAGGAAAGACTTTTCCCATCTGAGGGTGGCAGGAATTTGTCCTGCTGCCCCCTCCACGCACATCGAAGATTCATCCCCTTCAGCCACAGATTTGTGCCTCCTCTGTCTGTTCCCACTTGGGGCAGAGCGAGGTGAGGAAGCCAGTTCCTCAACACCTGCCCAACTGCAGGGAGCACGCCCAGCTCCGGGGCATAAGCCTTTCTCAAGAGCCTCCCATGTCTCCTCACATTCAGCTCTAGAAAAAAAAAAGGGGGGGAGCTTGAAATTGTTCAGCTTTTTCATCAGCTGAAGGCACTAATGGAAAGAGTTATGCAATGGTGTTTTAATCCAGAAGATTTCCAAGTGTCGATATATTTGAAAGATACCAATCTTCATATTCCAGCTGCCTGGCACTTCCTGAGGTTAAAAAAGCAGTAGATAAGGCAACAAATATGTTTTTGGTCCCCAGGAAACATCTTCACTTTCACAGACTTTTCTTCTGCTTTTTATTCCCCTTTTGTCGTCCCCACAGAGTATCCTAAAGGATGACTTTAAGTAAAGACAAAGAAATCTTAGTTTTAAAGCAGCAATCGAGAAGTTTAGAGATCTGTATTTCATTCTAAGTTTTGTCAAAATCATTCTTTTGGCAAGCTATTTAGATCTTGATTTTTTACAGAGCAGTTAGGAAAACTTAGCACACCAGAAAGGTGTCTTAGCAAGATCTGTGATAGCCCCCAACCACGTAAGCCACGAAGAAATCGGTGACAGCTATGTAGATGCCCTTGGAAATCCCTCTCACTGTCTAGCTGAAACTTTCAGCAGCTATAAAATTTGGCAGCTCGTGCCCAGACACTGTTTTATTTTTCATTAATCAGTCCATGTTTTTTACCACATGAGAACAACACTGAGGTGATGGATGCTCCTAAGAGAAGCAGAGCTTGCAGGTAGGGACAGGTATCCCCTGTTCAGTTTTTGACTTGCACAGCAATCCTCTCTGGTTTGTTTTGTTTTTGTTATCTTCCACTCAGTATGCCAAAGTCCCTTCTCCGTTATGTCATTGCAAAAGTGGAGCTGCTCTCTGACCCAATGCAGGAATCCTGTGCCTGCGCCGATGCTATCAGCCTCATGTTAGTGCTCTCAGTGGCCACTGTGATCACTGGAGAAGAGGGTGATTTACTCAGCCTCACTTCTTGGTCCTTCAGCTCTCTCATGGTACAGGAGTGCTGGAGTAACCCCTCCAAGGTGGACCATCTGCCTGCGCTTCTCTCCTCCTCATTTCTGGGGCAACTGAGAAGGCTCAGCATCATTCAGGATGGCAGCTTAAATGCTTTCTACCTCAAGGGACATCTCTGTCTGTATTGAGATTAGCTGTATCACTGGGCTTTCTAACTTTTCCATGGGAACGCCTTATTCTGGTTCACCAGTTATCTTGCCTGGTGCTAGATCTCATGTATGACATGTATGCTGTAGATGTCTAAAGCAAATATCCCTGCCTGCCCCAGAGGCAGGTGCTTCCACTGTCCTGAACTTTGGATGGCAACGCATGGTCATGTGTTTGATAACATTTTGGTATTTGAGGCAGCTACTTCTTGGTTTGGGGGTTATTCCTCACTGGCCTTTGAACAATATTCTCAGCCTTTGAATGGCCCAATTGTGAGGAAGATTGAAAGTGCTGATTGCAAAACTCCAGTAAGTAGAATCTCTCAGACAAACCCAGTTTCTTTCCATAGCATTCTCCTCTTTAATCCTCTCTTGGCAGAACATGACATGTTTTGATACCATAGCTCAAATTACCTTCCATGGTAAATAAAACAAACAAAAAATAAATAAGAGCTCCTTACCCTAAAAACAAACACCCACTGAAACCAGCTTATTATTCAGCAGCTGCTGCCCACATGCCAGGAGATACCACTTTGATTTTGTAATTGAATATGTTCTTTTCCCTCAAATACTGAACTGAGCCTCTCCAAACTGGAAATGCTGAGGAGTTAGAGCAGACTGACCACAGACACCCATACTATGTGCCATCTAGAAAACAAAGAAGGAGGAAGTGAGACTAGCACATAAGCTAGTATTCAAATGCTTGTTGATGAGGTGAAAGCCCCACTTCACCATACAGAGCCCTCATGGTTTGAGTTGGTGTGGACAGCTGGATTTGGATGGAGTGAAATCAACCCCTCTAGCTCTGCTGGAGGCTCAGCAACTACCCATGCTCATAGCAGCCAAGAGGCTTTGCAGTCAGGAGAACCAGCACATGGATAAATCCTGCTTTCCTCACCAGCCCAATTTATCCGAGGGGCAGGGGGCTCCTTTTGAAGCACCAAGTGCAGACATGCCTTCGTCTTTTCCGCTGCCATGCCTTTAACAAGATGTTGCATCAAGCAGATCTTCTCTAATGATCCCACGTGGTTAGAGGGTTCACAGGGCTCCTTTTACATAACTGAGTACACAGTACACCCTTAGCAAACTTATAAATAAGTTTTCCCTGTGTATTCAGCATATGATGACCCCAGCAAATGGAGGTTGTTCACATGCAATGAACAATGGGCTTGGATGTGCTCAGTAACGCAATCGATTATGTGGAGAAGTACACATTATTTATATAGCCAAATAGATGATCATCTCCATCTAACTATTTTCATTCTATTTATACAGATCTTCTCTTAAAAGCATTGAAAAAGAAAAGCATATGACAGAGATCTATTAAAAATTTGTGGGTTTGCTGTCAGGGTTGGCTCAGTCTTCAAAAAAAATTAGCCAGGTCTGTTTCGGAGTTTCACTTGGTTTATTTGTGTTGAGCAAGATACTCGGTTCAAGATCAGATTCCGAGAGCTTCCATGATCTGGTGCTCAACTCCAGCCCCTTTCAGGGAGCCTGGATATCTGCAAAAAGAGATGTTTTGAATGTCTTTGATTAGGTACCCAAGACTGGAACTGGATCACTAGGCACACTTTAGAATATAAACCATTGTAGTTTGCATCCTTTACATTTTTAAACTGTTACAATTATCAGAGTTTTTAGGTATGATTTGGCCAGTTCAGGTTCCTTTAGCTTCTGGCAGATCAAATTCAGGTGATTGTTAACAACAAAAAAACCATGAAACCAAGATTCTTTTGCACAGGTAAAAGCTATATATATTCACTGCTTTATTCATTGATAAATTTCCACTATGCAGAGAAGTTGCTGTAAACTGCTATATCCTTTGGCATGTGGGAAAGGCCACATTTTGTCAGAAGTTATTCTTTGTTTTATTAGCGTAGAGGTGATTTACAGCTAGCTAAGCAAGTGTGGCATTTATGATGATTTCAGTTCTCATTGCATAATACTACTGAAGTATATTTAATTTTAAAAATCCCAAGTCCAAACGATGATCCTTATTCTGCAGTAAAGTATATGAATAACTGCTCAAAAGAGTAGTCTCTTTGATATCCTTCAGACCTATATATACATGAGCAATTTTACATGCAAAACCAGTTGCAAATTTGAACCCGGTACTAATTAGTTCATGGGGGAAGGTATCTACCAGAAAGCAGTGCTGCTCTGACGTACATTATAAAATGAACACTTTTGTTAACTTCAAAAGGAACCACGCAGAAGGGAGGGAGACATTTCAAGTGAGTGTAAACCGAGATTGCCAGCTAACACTCATCTAGATAGCAGTGGATCAGTAGTGTGTTGTCATTTTTATCCCTCCTCTGCAGATACCTTTTTCTAAAGCTCTCTTTCAGCTTCGTTCAGCTTTTAAGCACACACATGGGTGTTTGTGCCAGGCACTTGTGCTGATGGCACTCCCTGGCCTCCACCCCTGTGAGCACTCTTCCATTGCCAAGCCATCAGATATACCCCACACGTGGATGCGGCAGGGGATAAACTGCCTGGGACCCACAGGAGTCAGCCCTGTCCCAGGGAAGCCTCTTGCAGGTCACCCTCTTCTCAGAAAGGGACTGCGAGCGCTAGCCATCAGTGTTATGAATTGTAAGAGCCCCATGTGCACCCTGGGCACTGAGGAGCTGGAGAAGAGCTTTCACCTGGATCAGCTGAAACTGAGCTGTTGGGGCACAGGGAGAAACAAGGAGGAGTGGGGTTTGCCAGGTGCCTCGGGTGCAGCAGAGGGCCTGACTATCACCAGCACATCTGTGGGTCACCCTTGGGTGATTGAGCCGGAGGTGGCAGGGTGCCACATGGGATCTCTCCATGCACCTGCCTGAGCTCTGGGGAGGAGCAGAAGGCCACCAGCACTGCCCTGTTTTACCCTCTCTGGGGTGACTAGCATGGCCAGATGTAGAGCAGGGACTAGGTTGAAGCAGGTGAGAGAAGTGAAGGCAGAGAGGAGAGTGCGAAAACAGGTTTTCCTGGAAAAGTGAAGGAAATGTATCCATGGATGAAAAAAAAAAAAAAAAAGAACTAAAGAAAGAAAGAAAAAACAGCTGTGTTAATTCTTGTGCTTGTTTGATCATGTTCAGAGCCTCCTAAACTCCCATGGAAGGGAACGGTTTTGTTTCATGAGGGTGGTGCATATTGAGTGCATGTCCATGTGATTTTTGTATTTGTACATTAAACATTTCCCCAAGATGTAATTCCTTCCCTCCTGCACTTGGAATAAAGTGACTTTACAAGAAGGACTGCCTCCAAACAGCAAGCAAAGGAGGGCTGTTGGGGCAAGATAGGGCAAATGTAAATGTGTCTGAGCCAGCTGCTCCACCCAGCCTCTCATCTTTATATGAAAAAGGAAAAAAGTGTTTCCAATAACTGAAACAGGCAAGGTCTGATCTGCACAGACGGTCTGCAGGCATCTGCCCAAGAAGCTGACGGTTGGCTGGTACATCCTCATCTGATTTATGTTGTGTGTGTGTTAAGCCTTAAATTGTTGAGTCTCTGGCTGGCTGCAGTGGTATTACTGGATGGTTGGTGTATGTTTTCAGCTCACAGAGCTGGCTCTGATACTGGGGTTGTTGGCGCTGAATCAATTCCAATCTCACACCTGTCTGAGACAATGAAGGCCTTGTTGCACACATCTCCACCAAGGGCTGTCATACAACTTATTTTTCACATTTGAAGAAGAAGGAAAAAAAAAGGGAGGACTGAGGAAATGCTGTCTCCTCACAAGACACGTTCCCCATGCTTGGGTACAGCATGCCCCTCTTTTCTTTATGGAGAAATAAAGTTATAGAACAAAGCCAATAGAGAGCCTATGGAAAGTATAGCTTAATCCCAGCAGCTAAATGTGACTAAGGCTTGGTCTCCAGGGTCTTATTTATAGGACCATGCCTGGTAGATGAGGCATGGGAGATAGGCACCTAGTTTGTGGTAATCTTACTGGAAATCTTACTTCAGGAGGGTTAGCACTATTAATACCTTCTTATCAGTATGCCTATCACCTGTGCCATTAACCCAGCATTTTGGGGCCATTTCTTGAGATCTCAGAGGTTGTGAAAGATGCCGGGCTCAGATGCTAGTGTGGCTGAGATCCTCTGAAGTAGCTCAGCTTGTGTGGAAGATCAGCCTACTTCCAGACACCATTCAGTTCCAAGGTGAAGGCAGGAGTCTGACCTTTTTATTTATTGTCCATCTTTGCCCTTGCAGTCTCCCTTCATCCACCCTTCCTCCTCCAGTTCTGCTGCACAGATGTTTTAAATGTGCATCTGTGGGGAAACTGTAATGTTTTAGAACCTTTTCCTGCCCCTTCTGCTGTGCCCTGCTTCCCGCTGAGAGTGGGTGGCAGAGGGAAGCAGGGGCTGCAGGCCTGTCTCATGCAGGTTTTCCTTCCATTTGCTGTGTTAGTGGCAGTTTTTCACCAGCTCAGCCAGGAGGCACATGGTTGAGCATTGCCTTGGAGCCAGAGTTCACTCCCTACTGCTGAAACAGCCTGGAAATGCAGAGTGGCCTTCCAGGCTGTCCTCTCCTACCTGTTTGTCATGTATCAGCCAAGGCTCATGGAGCCACCGGAGCGGGCAGAACTGCTGCGGTACTGTTTGTGACTGAGTCCGTTGGTCCAAGTGAAAGGCAGGTTGTGCATTTCAGCAGCTTTCCCATGTCCTTTTTCTGTGCTTTTCAGGGTGATCTCATCCATTTTTGCCAGCACCATCACTGGTTGTGGATCAGTGGGGCTGTGCAAGTGCGAGTGGGTAAATGGAGGGCTGGGTTGTGTTCTTGTTCCTCCTCATCTTGACTCTTACGTCAGTCTCTGTTCTTTGCCCCAAAACATCTTTTGAGGAGAAAAGTAGGAAGGAAAACAGGAGAGTGTTTGGCGCTGCAACCCTGCTCCAATGCAGTGATTTCGAAAGGTGCAGAATTAGACCAAAAGGCTCTTCAGCCAGTGTAAGTTGGCCTTGCTCTACTAACTATGCCAGCTGAGGATCTGCCCTTGTGCCTTGTTGGGGTGGTCTTCAGCATAAAAATAAATGATTAACTATGTAATGAGTGAATATAAAGACAGATGGTAAAGTATTCTTTTGTTGGTACTTGCATGCCTTTGTTTAAGAATACAGAAAAGGCCCTGCGGTGATGAAATGCAGACGGGAGCGTGATGTTATCTTGCACCTATAAACCTTGCTCTGAGTCCACTGGTGGCCACTATCCAGAACTGCTGAGTTCAGACACACTGGCTTGTACTAAGTAGAAATGGCGCTTTCAGTCTTCAGTAAACAGCATTTTTGCCGCAGGGCCCAAATCCTTTAAACATTTGCCTAGGTAATTGTCTGTTTTTGCCTTCTAGTGTCTCATCATCAGCTTATCTTTAAATTCAGACTGTCTAAATGAGCATGTGAGGATGGGGGAAGAGCTGCTGGAGAGCAGGGGAATAAACCATTTCATACTTAATTCACTGGCAGGAGAGCCTAATGTGAGTGAAGCTAAGCGATCATTTTAGGATCATGTTGGGGAAAAAAATGAGTAATAAAGCATATTAATTTAAACGGATTAAAGAGCTGCACAAATAAATGAAGGGGTTTTTTGTTTTGCTTCTCTGGCAGGCCCTAAATATCAACAACTGCAAAACAACAACAACAAATACTCATATCTCTGGTTGAATTTCAATGAATTGTCTCAAAATGTTGCCAATTTTTAAAACTGTGAAAATGTAGACATAAAAAATACTTCAGTTAGGGCAATTTCTGAAAGTTTTTCTCCCTGACCAAGCCAACAACCTATAACCTACAAGTACGTCGTTTCTTGCCCTCCCATTGGATTTCTATGTAAACGCCTTGTTTGGTCTTACTTAAATAATTATTCAGGATTTGCTTACGCATCATAATTATGTTTAGCTTTGAGATAGTTTCTTATATGGGAAAAAGTTCCTTTTGCTTATAATGATGACCTGTGATCTTACTCGCCACGGCGTGGTTGTCTCAAGCTGCTCAGTTCAGCACATTCACTGAGTTTAGCTGTGTTTAGCTAAGTTTCCAAGTTTTTGATGTGTCAGAGTTTCACAGGTTCGTAACTGCTAACAGGGAACAGCAACATTACATGGTATTTCTGAGCAGGCAGGCCAGTCACAGGGGGTAATTTGAAAAGAGGTTATAGCAAGTTAGACCTTTCAAGCCGTTCAGAAGTGTTTAGTGCATTAAAGGTTCATTTTTAAGATGTTTAATACAGAAAGTGAAACAAAACTGGTTTTTGTATAAAACACCACACATATCCTATTCCAAGAAGAAATCTTCCTCAGCCTGGCAGCACAACAGCTGTTTGTTGGTTAATACTGGGAATTACTCTATTTCTTCCACAACGGGACATTTTGCAACATTTGACATGTGTTGACACTTCTTTTCTATACCGGATTACAACTTTCCTTCAACACTGTTATTCCTCACTCCACCCATTCTGGTAACACCTGCCTGCACACAAACCAGAAATCATGATTGGGGTGTAGGTTCAGGAAGTCTGGGGCTGCAGTGCACAGTTTCCAGGCAGCCTGGTTGCACTGGGAAGGGACCAGGAGACGGGGCAGGGAGGTGTGCAGGAGTTGGGGCATCAGCAGGGGCCCCCCGGTCTCCTCCAGGCATCGCTACCCTGATGGGCGGCACATGTTATCTTGCCCTCCTTGTTTGGGGCAGACCTCTCCCTGACCACCCTGATGGAGAGCCTGTGTCTAGGGCATTGCTGGCTGAGTCCTGCATGCTCAAAGCCCTGTGCCTGCTTATTCAGGGGTCTCATTTTTGGCACTGTGCTTCGGACGTACTACACATCTGTGTAGTGATTTGCTGAGCTACTGCTTGGTTTCTTTAGTAGCCCTAAAGAGAGAAGCACTTTTAACTTCAAGGCCTCTATCTTTTGTCCTTCATATTTAGATCTGGCTTGCTCTGAAATAAATCATTATAACATTTAAATACAGCCAGCAGAGTGAATGTGCAAGCTTACTCAGACCTAGGGCATGTCTTGAGCATTCCTGCTTCTGTAACTGCGGCAAAAGGTTGAACAAGGAGATCAGTCTTTACCTGCCTTTTAACCCTTCTTCCCTGGCTGTACTCCTCCAGCCTCTCTGGTTCAGGGGGGAGTCAGGAGAGATGTTCTGCTGCCACCCGCCAGGGCTTTAGGTCGAGTGGAATTGGTGATGGCCACAGCGCGGCAGGATGCTGCATTCCTTGGCTACAGAGCAAGTGCCAAGGGATTTTGTAAAGGAAGCAAAGCATTTCTTAAATGGTATTTTTAATGTATTTCTGGGCTGAATGCTCCTGACAACCCAGTGAGTTGGGGCTTTCAGCACATACTTCTGGGTTTGACTCATTTTCCATTTTGGTTTTGCAGATCTCCTCAAAACCAGCCTGACAGTTTAGAGGAGCAGATCATTTAAAAAGTTTTCAACAAGTCTGTTTTAGTTCAGTACTATAATGAGCAACAGTTTCTTAGTTACCTCCTTTTTAAAAATACCCGTGCATCGTTCTAAGTCAAACTGACTTCACAAATATATGTTCACATGAAGAACACCGAAGACCTTACTTCACCTTGTAAATCAAAGCTGCAATCTGGAGGGAGGTTTCATACCAGTGGGCTCAGTATCATTTTTCTCAAGGTGACCTCAGTTGTTAAAGTATGAAGGTTGCATTTGATATGTCACTTACTTTCTCTAGGTCAGTAAAATGAACCAGTGTGTCTTTAGATCATCAGAGATCTGCTTATTACCAAAAGGTGTTTTAATCCTGATTTGTGTTGGAATTTAAAAGAATCCAAGCAGATTTCATTTGCCATCCTGAATAAGGGTTTGTAGGGTGATACTCTGCTGTGTGTGCAGTGCCCCTGGATGAATTCTACTTTATTAGTTTATAGGCTTTTTTCTGAGCACTTGGGATGAGATCATGAAAGTGTAAATGGCTGTTATCTTCAAAGGCCTCTTTTATACTGACAAAACTTCACTTTACCGACTTGTATTAATAATCTATTGCAAACCTAATTAGTTCACATCAAGGTCAGTGTTTTGTGGTAGATAAAATGACTGTAAGCTCCAGAGAGTGAGTTTTTTCTTCCACTGCTTTCGTGTTGAAAAAAAGGAGGAAGCACTGAAAGTGTAAAAGAAGAGATTGATAAGGACTTTTTGTTTATCTGTAGGCTAAAGAACTTTAATACGGGGTAATTAGTTCACATCATCATGAGCAACCTGCAAGATACCTGAGGGCACACTGCAGTCATCCCTTGTCACTGTGTCTAGCAGTGGACTGCAGAGACTTCCTCATTCAACTCAGCTCTTTTCTTTTGGTTTTCTGGTGGGAATAATCCATCCAGGGAACTTCCAGCCTCATGTCTAATTATGCTGAAACATAGACTCAAAGCTAGGTTTCACTGTGACATGAACTCATGACTGCCTTCTTGAACATCCTAAGGCAGAATACTACTCAGGCAATGGCTGAGCACCAGAGTGTTGGAACTAGATGATCTTAAGGTCTTTTCCAACCCTAACTATCCTATGATTCTATGATTCGATGATCAGCAATGCCCTCCCAGGACCAGCAGGGTCAGGTAAACAGACAGGAAGGGTACTGTCCTAGAGAGGAAGGTGCAGCTAATCTTGTATCTGCAAACTCAATGTGACTTCCAGCTCCTGGCTCAGGAGATATCTCTCCACTTCCTTTGGTCTTGCTCCAACCCATGAAAGAGAAACTTCGGAGGTGTAACTAGGCTGTGATTCATTTCACCTAACTTTAGGCATCCATGTTTTGTGTGTCTCTGACATAGTCATCTGGTATCTTTGCAACTGGGGAGAGAAACAGCTGTTCATTGGGTGTGATTCACTCTCCTGGCTTGGCTTAGATGTCTCCCTTAGGATGAAATTACTTGCACCTCACAAGAGTCTGTTTTACCCTGCTGGCTATAAAGTCTAGAGTCTAGACAGGTAGCTCAGAGGTAGACACCTACATTGTAGATCTCTCAGGTAGGATGAATCCTTCCCCAAGAGCCAGGACACCAGGAGTCAGCATTATACTTTTTACACAATTAACAGCCTAGTCCTGTGTCTGTGTTTTCAGGGCACGATATACCTGCCCAAGGCAGGCTGAAAGCAGACACTCTCACCAGCAGTGAGATGGGCTAATTGACCTGCTTCTCAGTGAGCATTGCACCCCACCTGAGCCCAACGCTGCAGATAGACTGCTTTCAGGATGTGAGCTAACTAGCACGAAGTAGATACCTTTCCCTCAAGCTGTTGTTACAGGTGAACTTTCCCTGCCGGGATGACATCAGGTAATTCGCATGTGCTCTGACTCAGACAGGTGCTGAGCTGTGCCACAAGTGCTCTGCTGAACTGAAGCTTTGCTTTCTGCATCAGTTCTCCACCTGCTAAAACAAGGATTACAATCATACCCTTCCTCGGAGGGCAGTGTGAGGATCAAGGAATGAATTACCTGAGAGGCATTCACCTACCTACAGTGGTTCAGGGAAAGGTAAAGAGGAGGGTAGTAGCTGGGACCTGGAGCAGCAGAAGGGAGAAGCTGAGGAAGGAGCAAGTGGGAGAGAAACAGAGGCGCTCCACTGTCCTGCGGGGTTTGCCATACTGCCTACTGTGGCAGTAGGTCAGGGGAAGCTGCCACAGTCCCCATGTGATTCCCCTCCAGCCTCAGGGTGGATGTGATTTCTAGCTGTGGATTTACTGAGAAGGAAAAGGGAGCAGTAACTCCCCAGCAGGCCCTACCCCATAGTCCCTGTACAGGTCACCACAGATCAATACGCTCTCCCAGCAGCAGCACACTACCTGCTCTCTCCTTAGTACCGCTGAAGCCAGAGGAAACTACAGAGCCATGCAGCAAGCTGACAAGTGTATGTGCATGCACACTTGTGTATGTGCATATACGTACATATATGTGCTTGTACTGGCATCCTTCCACCCAAGCAACAGAGCTTTCTGCACTGTGCCACCCCCCAGCCTGGGCACAACAGGACAAAATGTGAAGTCTGCTCACCGCCAACATTTCTGTGATATCTGTTCCTGATTTACTCACTGTTTCATTCTGTGCTTTAGCAGTACACTTGGAGATAGGAGAGAACACCACAGCGACATCGAGTCTGGTGGCATGTCTCTGCCGGGGGAGCCAAAAGAGTGGAAAGTCAAGGTTGAATTCTTTTACTTCATTCCTTGTTGATGCAGAGAGGGAGGGAAGAGGAGGACGGGTGGTGGAATGGAGTCTCCCTCTTGAACAAATAACTGCAGCACTCCGGGGTGACTCATACCTCGAAGACAAAGAACAATGCATCCTTAATTTGCAAAACTCAGCCTTCCAACTTCTGCATGTCACTGGCACCCAGAGACTTTGCAGTTTGCCCATAATGCCATCATGTTCTTCAAAGCGGCAGTGACGCCAGCCCAGAAGGAGTGTGCTTACTCAGGAAGAGAGATGGTTTATATTTCATTTGAGCAGCTTATGTACTAACCTGCTAGGGCAGCACATACGGTGATTGTGAAATCAGAGTTTTCACAGTTCGGAATTTGGAGTTGTCTGAACTTCCTGATTCTGGCACCAAGTTAGCAATGAGACCTGAGAGGCTTTTTACGGGACCCCCACCCTACAGGCAGTTACAATTCCTAAAACACTACTTGTTTCTTTGTGACACATGGTGCATATAGGGTTCTGCTAGTCTAGGCAGCTCATTCAGACAACTTTAAAGTTGAAGGAATACACACTTCATGTTCTAGCCCCAAAATATACACAGCTAGCACAGGTGCTTTCTCCTGTTGTCTTTGGTATCATCTCCAGGTGTCTTACTACCATTCTGAGCAACCTGGTGTAGTTGAAGATATCTATGCTCACTGCAGGGGAAGTGGATTAGGTGACCTTTGTAAGTCACTTCCAACCCAAACTGTTAAAAGTAGTTCTATGACTGGAGCACTGAGTTTCTTGCCACAGACATGAAGACAGCAAAGGAAATTCAAATAAATGATTAGGATGCATTAATTTGGTTTTCTTCCTTTCCTGTCATCTATTTCTAAAGAAAAGCTAGCAAAAAATCTTCATGTAAGACTTCAGTTTTTCACTATATTAGACACTAGAAGACATCCTCAAAGGCACTGGCAGATTTGCATTTTTTTTTTTTTTGTCCTCAAGACCCTTTCTAGTGTAGTGCTGAAAAGAAAGGAGCTAGCATGGAAGATGAGTCAGGGTAAAGGATACACAGAAACTGAATGCAAAGTACCAAATGAAAAGTAGAGGTGGTGCTCTGCTCACCAGCACCTAATCACACCACTCCTTGTCTCTCTTTTCCCATGGTCATCTTTACTACACACTTCATCCTTCTCGGGGGCTGGTACCCACTTATATGTCCATGCAACACCTAGCATGCTTTGGGAAGTTCTGCATCAACATTAAGCACTGCAATAGAACAAACAGCCTCGGCAACTGTTTTTTTGCAAGGTTTCTGCTTGAGGCTGGTATTTTTCCTCTTTATTCTCAGGAGTGCGGTGCCTCAGTGTAAAGAAACCCCTTCAATTCTCCTATCCCACAAGAGGTTTTTTAGAGGCTCAAATGCCTCTAGGACTTCCCTAGCCTTTGCAATACTCCCCAAAACCACATTAATATTGAAATAAAATGAATGCAAACACCGAGAAAGGAAGTTGCTGCCAAAAGTTCTCTTTTCCAGCGAATAGCTGTGAATTTGGGTAGTTCTTCCCCCCACCTTGAAAAGTTGCAGACACTCAACATGTCTGTCACTGTTGTTCTCAATCAGAGTAAGTCCTGTCACCTGTTAGCAATCTAAGAGGGGCTTTTCAAGGCCATAGAGAGGTCTGAATGCTCATCTCCTATAAATTTCCAGTGGGAATTAGGAAGCTCTAAAGAACTTCCCCTAGCGGCAAATCAGAGCTTGTACCCACCTCTGTGAAACCTGCCGCTCTCCCAGCTGTTGTGCTGGGAGGTGGCTCTGTGGTGTGACAGTGGCTTCCACAGCTTGGCACCCGGAGGGAGAGCGCCCTGCAGGGTGAAGAGGCTGCTGGTGGAATTTTACAGTTTGCTCTGTAATTTTCCAGCTCCTCATGTTCCAGCACCGAGAGGTATGAGAATACCGGCCTTGTGTGGCTGCTGCCACTGCCAGTGATGAGCTTGTCCTTTGGAAAGTCCCCCTTATTTAAGCTACTGACTAATTCTTTCAGCTGCCGGGAGATGACACACCTTTTCACAGTGCTGCATTAGGCTGAGGATTTGCTGGGTCCTGAGTGAGTGAGGGAGTGAGATTGAGTCATTTCAGATGCCATGCTTCAGAGAGGGACTAGATCAGACTCATGTAGGACCACGGTCCATTGTACTTCTCTCAATTTCTCATGAAAGTGGTGGAGCTAGGAGGCAATGCAAGACAGCAAGTGGGATGAAGAGGCAGAAACAGGCATGTAAGAAATGTTGGCAGAAAGGGGAAGGAGGAAAGGCTGAACTGAAGTTTTTAGGCAGGCGGCATCTTTCTCGCAAGCACAAAGCTGCATGGAGTATTTCTGTGCTCATAGTCCATTTCCTATATTAAGCAAGACACCTCTCTGAATGAACAAGTCTAATCAAGACCATTCCTGCCTTACACTCAAAGGAAGGGAAAGTCACACCATAAAAACTGTTTCCCTTTGGAAAGATTAGCAAATCAGGCCAGGGAGGGGGGAAGATGGACAAATCGCAGACTCAGAAAAGCCTTTCAAAGCAGTTAAGGATCCGACTCCTTGTCTGCCTCCGAGTTTGACACCAGTAAACTAATCCCAGCTTTCATTCACCCCACGTCTTCTGCCAGTTGCTGCCTTTAAAGTGCTTGCCAGGCTGGCGGAGGAATTGCAAGGCTCGATGCTATGCGACTTTCGGGCTTTGACTGACAGAAATTTTTGCAACTTGAGAAAAAAAGTCTGGCAGCAGCAGCGGCTATTTCGCAATTTATCTCGCTGGGCCGAGGATGGGGGGATTTTCACTGACACAGTGGTTAATTAGCTGCTCGGTACACAGGGCTGACTCCTCTGTCTCCCCTTACCCTGGCTTGGGAACAAATGCTTGCAGAAGGTAGTTTGGTAGTTTCTCAAACAGGCAGGTGCCATTTCTGAGGCAGAGGGGTGAGGCAGGATGTGCAGGCAGCCCATGTGCAAGTGCAGCCCAGCACAAAGGGGAAGGTTTAAAGACGGGCAGCCTGGCTGAGTCAAAGGCATACCTGCTCCCTCTCGGGCTGCTGCCGGCTCAGGAACCATCCTGCTCGCGCCACGGTGTACTGACTCACATCCTGCTGCTCCTTTCCGAAGCTTCCAGGAACATGCTGTATCATACTGAGATTTGGCCACGCAGCGCCTCTTGGCTGGGAGCAGGCAGCAATGTCTGACCTGCAGTGACACACACAGAGCGGTCTCTCTCTGTGCTCCAAGGGCAGAAAACACATTCAGAGTTGTGTGGGATCCAGTCCAGCGCAAGCCACGTACATCCGCATAGGCATTTTTCCTTTCAGCTCATAGGTACGGTGGAACCTGTTATCTGATTTGAATTCTAAGCTTTAAGCTTTTAATACGGTTAAAAAGAATAATATTCTGATCAGAATATAAGATGTTACTCATGGCAATCAGATTGCAACTACATGGTCTTGAGGTCCTTTCCAACCCTAACTATTCTATGACTCTATGATTCTATGTTACGGGATCTTTCTTTTAGACAGCTTGGTATAGATTTGTTATATTTGTTCTATAGAAATTATTAGGTGACAGGCATTTTTGCTGTCATTTCAAGGAACATCCTGACCAACCTGATACTATGAATTGCCTCAGTCCCACTGAAACTTGCTGATTTATACCCTCCAAGTGCCTTACAGCACCTCAGCGTTTTTTTCTGGAGGGAGAGGGGGTGCTGTTTTTACATTTTTACACGTGTTACCCTGTGAAAAAGAATCACATAGAAACGGAATTCCAGGACTTCATGTTTGTTTTGTCCCAGGGATAGCTATGTCCCTTAGGCTCAGGATCATTTTTCTAGACAAAATGATGTTCTGCATGAGCTCCAGGAGATACGCTGTGGGTTTGACCAAGGTCTTGACCCATCACAGAATGGTTTGGGTTAGAACGGACCTTAAATTTCATCCAGTTCCAACCCCCTACCATGGGCAGGGATGCCTTTCACTAGACGAGGTTGCTAAAAGCCCCATCCAACCTGGCCTTGAACACTGCCAGGGATGGGGCAGCCACAGCCTCTCAGGGCAACTTCTGCCGGTGTCTCACCACTGTCACTGTTTACCTTGTGCTCTGAGCATCTTTCTGTACCGAGTACCAACAACAACTTTGGAAGCCAAAATATGCCCTGTGCCACACTAGGACAGCTCCATTGCCTGCAAGTATTTGTTCACCCTGCTTAACCATGCCCTACAAGGCTATCTCCGGGTCTGGGTGTCGGCATGTCTTCCGTGCCCCCTGATAAGCACGGCGGCCGTGGCCGGTCCTACCAGAGATGCTAGTGCAGCGCAGCGGCTGTGCCGCATCCCGGGTGGGATCGGACACCAGGCGCTCACAAAGGCCGTGTGAAGGCTCTGGCGGCTGCGGTGGAAGCCGTGCCCAGCGGGGCCGGCAGGCGGGTGTGCGCCGCGGGGCTGCCAGCCGCCCGCACGGGCTCCGCCGCCACCTACCGACCCCGGCCGGCGGAGCAGCCCGCCGCCTGCGGCCGGGAGCTGCGTTTTACACGGGCACAGCGCTGACGTTAGGCCCAGGGGGAGCATCGCGGAGCGGGGACACTGGCTTTCTTCTCTTCGTATCTTTACTTGATTTCTTTTTCCGCCGAGGCTCTGACCAAAGCCGGTTTCATTAAACTATTAAACGTTATGCAACATTTGTACAGCTTAATTACAACTTCTTTTTTTTTTTTTACCAAAAACAACAAGCCGAACGCAGCCTTTTTGCAGCAATAAAACATGACGAGGCATGAAAGATGGTTCAATACTTTCTGCTTAATAGCTTGTTAGGCATGAGGCTAGAAGCCCAGAGCTCGTGACTACGCAGCAAGGTGTGAATTATTGCACCATAATTCTCGCCCTGGAGTGTTTTATTGCAATTAATAACTGTTTTCATGTTTTAAATACATTTTCTCACACCATAAAAACCAGAAATGGAAAGTACTTGCTAATGGGAGGAATACTGGGAGGATTGGGCACGGATCACCCACTGCAGCAACTTCTTTGGTTTCATGCTATTTTGATCAGCTCTTGAAACGATTTTGGAATCCTCTTCAGCTTTAAAACTGTGTGGACCCAAAGCCCTGCTATTTCCCTTTGTTGAAGTAGCTCTCCCTGCAAATCTCTTCACAGATATTCTGAGTTGGGAAGCAGCTCCCTTTTATTTGCAGCATATTTTCTCCAAACCAACTGCAGCCGCACAAAGCCACACATTCAGTTCCCCATGCCAAGCTACTGACTTCTGAGATGTGCACCTCGTTATTTTCAAAGCAGGAAAGAGATGGATTCAGAAAATGTTTCCTGACTCTTTGTGCAGCCTGGTCCTGTGGCAAATTTGAACCCATTCCAGTTTAATTTTGGTTAACCTGAAAGCTGAAGAAAAGCAGATATCACAAAAATAAAATGCTATTTGAGGCCCCTGATCCAGATCCTAGTGAAGCTGCTGGAAATGCAAACCTTGCCTTTACTGGGAGCTGAATCTGCCTCTTGATACTGAAATGGTGCCATAAAAATGCTATTACAATGATACTTTCCTCCACTTGTTATTAAAAAACAGCAAAGGTGATGCCTGGGGTTATTCAGCACAACCTGCTTTAATATGTGTATATAATATAATGCTCTCTATTAACATCACTATACAGATTGCAATTGGTTAACCAGTCTGATGTCAAAAAGCCAATCTTTAAGAGCAATACAGGGATTGAGAATACAGGTACAGAGATGGAAAATTGATTGGTATTTTGAACTTTCACTTAAGAAGACTTAATGGGATGAGGAGATTAATAATGGGGGTCTCTTGGGCTGTCTGTCACTGTTTTGAGTACCCCAGAGGTCAGTAATAGCAGCAAATGGATAAGGCAGGTCAGGTACCTTAGTAGCCTTTTTCTGGATGTTACGAGACATGGACTTGGCCCATTATGCAGTTTCTAGTCAGGACACAGCACAAAGCCAATTCTAGTAGCACTAACAGAAATAAACCATATTTCAATTTAGTCTTGTCAGTGTTCAGTAAACCCATGACAAGGTTCCTCTTCTGCTGCTGCAGTGGCTGCTGTGGCTTTTTCTGCATCTTCTTACTGTTTGTTGGTCATGTGTTTATTGCACTTGGGTCTGTTTTATGGATCAGGATCCCACATGTGCTGGGCAAGGCACAAGACAAAACCATGTCTCTTGCCCTGAAGATCCAGCAATGTAGGAAACAGGAGAAAAGTGGTAGAAAGAGCTGCCCTGCCATGTAATGACAGTTTGTAACAGGAGAAAACAGAGAGTACGTTCTCTCCTTTCAGCATAAAAAACAGGGTTGATGGCAGTATCCCCTTCAAGCATACCCAGACCCCTCTGAGCAGACTTTTCTCCTCTTCTCTGCAGTGCTAGGATCTAAGGACAGAGCATCTGAAAACGGGATAAAACATTTTCAGCCAAAGAGGTTCTGCGGCTTCTGCAGTGACCCTGTTAAACAGAGCCCTTGCAAGGGAGGTGACAGAGGGGAGGCTCTGTCACCTGAAGCATCGGCCTTGGCAGAGAACATTTAGTCTCCTAGCGCAGGAAGACAAGCCAAGGGGGTTTCCATCCTTGGGCTGGGGTCGCTTTACCGCAAGGGGGATCAGGATTCCCAGTATCAGGATTCTAGTACTTGCCTGCGCTGCTGAACTGAAATCAGTGGGATTGCGCTGAAATGAGGGAGTAATTATTTAATTAACCCCATTTCAGAATTGAAACACAGTGTCATGCCATTAAATGTTTACTCTGTTGACGCTTTGTAGTATTTATCCTAATGCTAACCCTGGAGACTGAATTCCCTCATCTGTCTCCCTGTCATCTTTAATAAACACTGACCATACATTAACAATGAGATGATGTTGTAAGTCAGAATAAGACAGGCTTTGTGCCTGTGTCTTTTTGTTTGTTTCTACTGAAGTCCATTTAATGCAATTGGATGTTGCTTTTAAAACAGCATGAGTCAACTGAATTTATTTTTAAGGAAGTCTGCCTGAAAAAAAATTAAATATTAATAATATCTGAGTTTGAATATGTTACTCAGCAGAAAGCTCTCTACAAGACTTTATTTTATTCTGCAAGTGACTTTACTAGTTATTTTTTAAAAAGCTTTATAAATCCTCCCTTCTAAACAGATGAAACAAACAAAATGTAAAACTCATCTCCATAAAGCACAACAAAATAATAATTTCCAGATGGGCTTTCTGATGGAAGATCAAAGTCCTTCATCTCAGACTTGGGAGATTTCCCTTCCATGCTGATATCAGTTTTATCTGCATGCAGTTCATCCAACATTTGCTTTTTTTCAAAAAGGCAATTAGCTAGATGAAGCTGATGGAGAATGCTCTTAGAGCTGAAGAGACTAGAAAAGATTTACTATAAATAGGAAAAGATTTCTGGGTAGGTGGGGGGGGGGAATCTTTCTCACTTTGATTTATACAAAAATTAGTCGCTTGTATACACTGAAAAATGCCAGCTTCCTATGCAAAGATGAAATAAGCAGAAAAGAGTTGTTTCTGCATTTTTGCAACTGGTTTGGACAAACTCCTTGCTGTGCATCTCTGATTTCAAACGTCAGCCAAACTAGGCGTGTGGCTCTAAAATAATAGGTTAGTGTTTTTCTGTGAATGTTTTATGCATCTGTGCATTTTGAGATTCTGCTTCCAAGAAGCAGCAGTTTCTACAGAAAGCCTGTACTTACGGGTTGTCTGCATTTTCAGCCTAGCAGAGCCATAGAGGCTGTTTAAGGCTTTCTGTTTCTGAAGTTCAGCCACTACTAGTAGATGTATCCCTCTCTGTGAACTGTATTTCTGTGTTTTAGCATATACAAAATAGATGTACAAAATACCTGGTCATTTTATTCACCCTGGTAATTTCAGAAGATTGAGGAAGTCCGACTCCCCAGTCCTAATTGCCCACTTAGGCATCTGTCTTTTGGAGGACACTAGTTTCACTCTCCTTCTCTGTCTCTCTCACCTATGCATATTTTCGTTTTGTTTTTCTCTACCTACACATCTGCACAGAAGCCCTCACAGTTCAGTAATCTTGTCTCCTTGGTGCCATGCACCACATGCCTTTTTGGCTAAAAGTTCTGCAAACACGCAGCCTGAAATACTAATGCATCTCAGCAATGAAAAGTCTTTCACCTTGGAAAGCTTAATCTGCTTTTCCCTGACCGCTTTTCCCTGCCCACCATCAATGTGAAATACCAAAAAAGCTTCACAAGAAAAAAACCCAACCCATCAAAACTCACAGATGCACAAATAATATTTTAGAAAGCAATTCATCTGAAGGTCTCTTGACAAAGGAGGTTATGGAACTGAAATGTAATTACCTTGGCATTTAAGTTTCTATTTCCACCATGTGGTTTGGTTCACATATCTGATTGCAAAGTTTTGTCATTCAAAACAGCCTATAGGTCTCTTTTTCATTACAGATACAAGGCAAGTACAGCCATCTCCACCATGGTCCTATGACCAGTCCTACCAGTACCTGGGCTCCATTGCCACCCCCTCCGTGCACCCCGCCACGCCAATATCACCTGGCAGGGCTAGCGGCATGACATCCCTCACCGCAGAGCTTTCCAGCCGTCTGTCAAGTAAGTACCTAAAAGGTAGTCCCTCTGTGCTGGGCTTCACCAAGACCCTGCGGCTGACTCCAGTGCAAACCAGTTGCAAAGTCCCAGGATGCTGCCACAGCTTTCCCCCAGTTGCAGTGAAGCCTATTGCACAACCCCTGCAGCAAGACTTCTCTAGCACTTTCCTGGGATTTGTGCAAAGAGTGAAGAAATTTGGTTTGGGGCCCAATATATCATTGTCAAAAAGAAATGGAAAGAGGAGAAAGCAGCACTTTGGAAATGTATGGAACTATAAAGATAGTTCGGCATGCTGAAGAGCTGTCCTATCTACCGAGAAATGAATGCCACAGATATTTCAGTTATGTTCTCTTCCCTTGCCCTAAATTCAGACCACAGCACAGCAGGTTATGGGTGGACACACTGACTGCAGGCTTGTGGGGTTTGACATTTTAAGTGTTGCACTGGATTGTTTTGTCACATTTTCATCAAATTGTACAGCAGAATTTTACAAGCCAACGTGAAAATACAGCATGGAAGTGAAAGCTACCCCCCAGGTTTCCACCATATTCAACTGACCATCTGCTGACTCTAACCCACACATATTGAACCAATATGTGTGTGTTCAACAGCAGGAATGAGAGCCATATAATTCAGATTTGCATACAGCTTTTGAAAGCATATCTTCTTTGGCTGCACATATTGCTCTCATTTGAATACTCAGAGCTTCTTCTAAGATCAGAGAGAATCACTTGAACGTGCTCCAGCCTGTTCTATTGTTGTCATACACAGCCTGCTTTGAAAGAGTGACAGGAATGATGCCCACCAAAATTAAATTATTTGTTAGGTCTGGGTGCTAATTACATCTTAGAAATAGCTGAATGTAGGAAATTTCTTGTTTTAAAAAAGTCTATAAAACTCTCTATTGACACACTCTTCTTTTAAAATGAAAAGACTCTGTTTTTATTTTCTGTCCTGTGTTTCCCTCCCTTTGCACTCCTTTCCACTGGCAAAATGCAGAAACATAGAAAACAGAGAAGGATGAATGAAGATCTTCATAGAAATTCATAGAAATTTCTTCATAGAAATTCTTCACCATGAGGGTGATGAGGTACTGGAACAGGTTGACCAGAGACATTGTGGCTGCCCCATCTCTGGGGGCTGGATGGGGCTTTGAGCAGCCTCCTCTAGTGAAAGTTGTCCCTGCCTGTGGCATGGGCGTTGGAACTGGATGAGCTTTAAGGCTCCTTCTAACCCAAACCAGTCTGAGATTCTACAATAGTAACCAGAAAAATTAAAGTCACTGATTTCATACAGTTTTTTACTTAGAGAAGTATTTTTTCTTGACAGTATTTTCTGAAATCTGTGTTTACCACCTATTTTGATTTTCCAACCCTCTACAGGAGTGACTGATGCATGTGTACTTGTAGGTGTAGATAGGTGACTCAGACTGAATGGAGATGTTAATCACATTTTACCTTTACCAATGTGGCGACTGAGGTTGCACTCAAATAAGTGAATGCACTCAATTTTGAAAGGCAATATTTTTTGCATTGCCGTAGTGCCCAAATGTCATCATTGCGTAGCAGGGCTCTTGTTGTGCCATGTACGGTATGAGCACCAAAGGCAGCCAAGGTAGCTGCCCCAGGAATGCACAATCTAACAGAAGACAGACATGTAAATGTGGAGTAACTGCACTCTGTGTCTCTTTGGTGTTACATGGTGAGCATGGAGGTAGAGCACGAGCGCTAGGGCGTATCGGTGCATTTTGTGCCCGTGTCAAAGTGATTTTCCTCATGGCAGGCATATTTTCTTCAACACTTGAGAAGGAACCTAGAAGAGCTCCATTCATGTCAGTATCCTTTTCTTTCCTGTCTGAATTCTGTACATGGGGGTTCATCTCTACACATCTTAAGGGCTTCTTTCTAATGCTTCCAAAGTGTTACATCTCTATAAAATGTCATTCAATATTCCTAGAAAAAAATTTTGCAGTATTTTCATCCCAGTCCAATTACTGTCACACACCCTTGCTGTCTAGAGAAGAAATTTCTCCTTCCAGAACAAAAGGCAAATTTCTAGGCCCTACCATATAAAGACACAGTGCCTCACAAGAAAAAGCAAAAATATAGGACCTGCTTGAAGTACCTTGACAGTAAGTCTCATTATTCTGCTTTTTGCCAAACTGAGAAGAAAAAACCCTCATCTGATAAGTGATGTGTCCAGGCAGCTTCGAGAAGCTTCATTTATTTCTCAGGAATGAGGTGCGGAAGTACCGTTTAAAATCTGGCAGGTTGTCAGATGCTACCTTCAACCTTAGCTACTCTGAAGCTCCTGCCATTCTATACCATAGTGTGTCTTGCCATGTTAAATCTAAAGGTGCTGGGGTCTAGGGGAAGGAAATGTGTCCAGGGTCCCATTAATCTTCCAGAAAAATATGGGAGGCCAAGTCAGAAAGGAAGCATACAGCATGCGTCAGAGCTTTTCTAAGAAATTTATAGGGATTCATCAAGTTGTGCTGGCTGTGTCGCTGATGAGCTTTCAGAACTTGGCGCTGCAGTGTGTCTGCTCTAGATTTAAATCCAGTCAGAGCCAAGAGCTTTGTTTTCTCTCTGCTTCTCTTCATGAGTATTTCCTTCAGCACATGGCTCCTCTTCTGCAGACTCCACGCCTTGTCTGATAGAAGAAGTTGTCTTCTGGAAAGATTTTTTCTTAATTATTATTGTTGTTATTTTAATCATGCATAGCTGCCAGCTGCAGGGACTGACACCTTCCATTAATCTGAGTCATGATGAAGATCCTTCCTAAAGATGCCATTATGTGCTCTGCTTGTTTAATCCCTGCGCACCGGGGAAGGAAACGGTGGGACTGGACATACTTCCACTGATGTCCGACAGCAGGGAGCAGAATTTGACTGTCCTAGAAAACATTTCACTTTTCAGGGTGGGAAAGGCTTCTAGCACAAAGGAAAGGAAATAAAAAGGCCAACCCTCAAATACATCATTCTGTTTTAAAAAGGCAATACTACTGTTGTCCTTTATTACATACTCATTAGAGCCAATATTTGGAGCAGTTAGTAACAATTACGGAGACATTATATGAGGACCCAGATATGGAGACCTTAAGTGAACCTGATTTATCTAGACTTTGGTAGTGTTGAGAGTCAGTGGGGAAGTGTGCTTCTAAATGCTGAGACGTAGGCTGAGCCTTTGTGTATAAACACTGCCTGTGCATGTTCATGTACCTGAGGGACAATCTCTGGTCCATGGAGCTTCCCATTTGAGTTGGCAAACAAAACTGGGTGCAATGAGGGACTATGCAGAAGCTGGACAATTTATAATTAGGTCTCATCAGTGTCCCTCATAAGTCAAGTGAGGCTGGGCAAGCAGCTTGAGATATGTGTCCCTCTTCCTCACACACCCATTGAGTATGAGGACATTCTGGAAGTATAAATAATTCCATGTGCTGTAAGGTCTCTAAGAGTGAATACATACACATAAAAAACAGGGCAGGAGCTTGGCACTCCTCTTTAATTGCTGCTTTACAGAAATTAATCCAAAACATCCAGACCTACAAACATTACAGTGCCTCTCCAGAGCAGCTGAGGGATAGCTCTGTTCTGGCTGCTTTGGTTAGCTGTAGGCCAGAGTTTGTATGTTGGTTATTGCTTCAAACATGTGAGCCTCCATTATGCCAGCTCAACAGTTCTCTCTCTCTCGTCCCCATCATTCAGGTGCTTCTGAGCTTACGGCATTCAGTGACCCCCGGGTGGGCATTGACCGCTCCTTCTCTGCACTCCCCTCCATCTCTGACCCTCGGATGCACTACCCGGGAGCATTCACCTACACGCCGACGCCTGTCAGTTCAGGAATAGGAATCGGTATGTCTGCCATGTCCACAGCCACAAGATACCACACTTACCTCCCACCTCCCTACCCTGGCTCGTCACAGGCCCAGGGCAGCCCGTTCCAGACCAGCTCGCCCTCCTACCACCTCTACTATGGAACCTCCGCCGGCTCCTATCAGTTCTCCATGATCTCAGGGGGAGACCGGTCTCCCCCACGCATCCACCCACCCTGCACCAATGCCTCCACGGGATCGACACTTCTCAACCCCAACCTCCCCAACCAAAGCGATGTGGTCGAGGCAGAAGGGAGCCACAGCAACTCCCCCACTAACATGGCAACCACAGCCAGGCTAGAGGAAGCAGTGTGGCGACCATACTGATTGAATTTTAAGTAGTTATGGGTGAGGACTCATGTACTTTCCATTTCCCGGTGCCCGTAGGTATCCCATAAACACCCATCTTGCTTATGGGCCCTGCCAAGTTCATACATCACTTTCAGAAGCAAACCCTCCAGAAGTCAGCGCTCCCAGGAGCAGTGGCATGTATTAGCCAGCCCCTGTCGAAGCGATGTCACTGAGGCAAAACATCCCTTGCGGGGGACTGAGCTTCTGAAAAGGAGGATGCCTGAGCTGGTGGTCCAGAGGTAGTGAGGGTGGGTAGCAAGGTACCCAGTCTGTTTCCAGGCCTGTGGCTTTCCAGCATGCCTGGGCTTGAAGGTCTCCACAACCCTAAAGAGAGTTTTGGTTCACTTCTATTTTTAAGATTTAAAACCTAAAAAAATCTTAGTGAGTTTACTGCATCTTATGGACATATTAACTGTAAGGAAGTATAGGAAGATTCCCAGAGGGAAACTGTGAACGCTTCTGTTTTAGCAATGCTGTGAATGAGAGGTTTTATATGTTGGACTTCATTCTTTCTTAATTTTTTTTTTTTTTTAACCACGTTGTATATTCCAAAGAATATGGAATTTTTTATTGCTGGGGTTCATTTTGTTTGGGGTTTGTTTTTTGGGATTTTTTTTTGGGGGGGGGAGGGATGCAGCTCGTCGTGCTTTACATCTAATTTGTTTTATTTCTCTTGGCACCTTATAAATTGCAAAAAGAAAAATATTTTGTTCTTTTTTTTTGTTTCCATCATGCTTGCTTCTTTCTTGCTTTGTCAACTGAAAGAATCAGCCCCCTTTTCAATGAGTTAATTTAACTTTTTTTCTCTTGGACTTTTTTTTTTTTAATACAACGGCTACAGCCTTGGGTCATTTTCAACTACTGTACTACTTTGATGAGTTCATTGATATTTATGCTTGATATTTAGACTTTTCGTATTTGTTGATACTATTATTATTTAAATACGCCTATATTAAAAAAGATCAGCAATTGCCTTTTTTTTGGTAGCAGCCAAAGTCAAATTTATCACATTGAAAATGGCTGGAATAACGATGGGTACAGTGACCTCCTAAATACCTAGAAATATTGTTTACAATTATCTCACTCTCATTTTACTCAGCTAACAGGGCCTCAGATCCTCAAAGGCATTTAAGTGCCCAACTCCCACTGAAATGATTTAGGCACCAAAATCCCTGTGAATTTCTATGCCTTCTCACACAGTTGGGTCATCTCTCCCTACTCCTTCCTTGCTTTTCCTTTGTCACCAGTGGTGACCCTCAGGATCAGTAATCAAGGTGTACATATTTTGTAAGGCAGACTCAATATTCCCTAACTAAATAGATCCCCGTAGGACTCATTCTGCTCCCAAGCTTGTCCAGGCTTCCTAACAACACCGGTGGAGGCCTCTGAGGCTTTCAAAGGAGAAAGCCAACATGCAGTTAGCATGGCAAGGGTGAAGTCCTGACTCCAATGGAATATGAGTGAATTTGCTCCCAGCTCAGCAGAGCCAAGATTTCTGTGGAGTACAAAAGCCACGTTCCATTCCGCTGGAAAATAGATCAGTTCCTGCATCACAAAATAACTTGAACTGAACAGAGGTGTCTAGCTCATCTGGAAAGCAGGCTAGCAAAGAAGGGGCCTTAACGGTTCTTCTGTCACCATCTTCTGAGAGAAGAGGAAGGGTATTTAAGACTGATGCATACAATATTCTGTCCTGTAGCAAATATGCAAGGCTTATACTAACTGCATGTTTAATACAGAGTCGTCATGGTTGCCCATCGTTACAGCACAAACATATCAGATGTCACTGTAAAGTTTATGGCACTATTTTATTTGAGGGTTTGGTCTGAAGGCAGTTGTTGTACTACTCATTAATTACAAACTGCTGATGTTGACACGTGTGCGTTCCAAATTACCTGATTATTATTTAATGTACCTCTTTAAATGAGTGAAACAATTGCAGGTCAACTCAGAGAGTATTTGAAAGCAGGACTTCAGATCAATGTTTGATGTTTAAAAAAAATTTAAAGGATTCAAATTAAAAAGATCCTTGGCTGCAGGCAGCAAACCAGCTGGACTTATTTAAAACCATGGACTTTGTTTTTCAAGTTTTCTTTTTTTTTATATATAATTTTGCTTCTTTGTTTAAGTCAGATGCAGTAGCACTTTGGTATTGAAAAGTTACAAATTGAAGAATTTACATTGTCAATAAGGTCATTTTTGTGCAGAAAATAGGGAGTGTTTCAAGAGATCTCAGCAAAAGTTCAAAATGCTCTTGTTAAAATATATGTATGGCCTTGTCCTTTTCATTTGGTGTAATAGTTTTCATAATTTTCTAGAGTTTGCTCTGAACAAAAAAGGCAGAAAACATCAAAATTATATCAGAACAGTTTAAGATCTATTTTGGAAGTATGGAGACCTTGCTGAATACAGAAATAGAGACCCTGCTTTCGTGACATTTACATAGTTGGAATCTCACCTCTTCAGTAGCCTAAAAAAATCTTTCATCATTAAACAGTAGCTCTGTTGCAGAATACATCTCGCATATCTCTGTCTCTGTGCAATTAAGATCATAATTTACTACAGCTGTCACATCTGCCTTGTGACTGGACCACCCAAGTGCATAGTATTGTGAGTGCGAACCCCAAAGCGAGGGAGAGAGGAGGACTTCCGAGGAGACAGATGCCTCATCACAGAGGGCATGGCTGCCGTGGCTAGGTGACTCCAGCCCAGTTGATATGGTCAGTACACTCCCAGGCCCACCTGTCAACAAGAGCCTGCTTTCTGCTAAAGTCCTTTGTCCCCTTCTAGCCCACAGTATTTTTGAAACAGAAAGATCAGGGATTCACAAGAATGAGGAGTTGGCATCTCTCACCCTGGAGAATAGACCCTCCATTGAACGTTTCTTATGTTTACACATCTATTTTCTTTACATTTGACCTGGAAGTGAAGTTAAATTTTACTCTTCCCGGTTTGAACAGGATGAGAAATTGCAGAACAAGTCACCACACTTACCCTGTGTCTTTACTGACATATAAAAAGCCCCTGGGATTTCCCAGTGCCTCACTTGTAGTAATTACCAGCAACTAAACCTGTGAGTCTAACCTCGATGTGTATGACAAGCACAGCACAAAGCAGCACCGCCAGAATCAGTCTGTTTAATCACTGTGGGTTTCAGTGTATTCACATAAGTGCTTAGGAGAAACCACAGTTTACTCAAATCTATATTTTTGTAGCCATCCCCTGTCCACTAAGGAGAGCAAAGAAAGATCTTCGAGGCTATGAAAATGCTCTCATGTCACTCCTCTTGTATCTTAAGAGCACTTATCAGGCAGAAAGAGGACATTTGGATAAAGCATCTCCTCCATTCACATGTCTCCAAATTATAGCATATAAGTATATATTTTTATATTTATATATAATATATATATTTATGTAGTTTTATCATCCCCGTAACCGAATGGAACCAAAAAAGAACTATTGTGCTTCTGTTCACAAGCTGCAGTCAGCAGAGTGCCTTAGGTAACTTCCCCTACAGAAATGCAGTTAATGGCAATCCTTACTATCAGCTTGTGTGTTCCTTTCACAAGACACAATTCCTTGTCCAGATGCAGCCATACCAAACAACTTCAAAGTAAATACTGGGCCCAGATCTTATGTGCTGTAAGGCCCATAACTTTACTCTCAAACAACATTTATACCCACTTCAACAGTTCCTGCTACACTTCCAGGGCGATGTACAGGAGCTTAAGTGCAAGGGGGAGGAAAGATTCAGGGTGCATCCTTGCTACGAAGGATTTGATTTGTAAAATTATGCCAAATCATCTGCTGGAAAGGAGAAAACCCCTTTCCTCCAAATGGCCCACAGCCTTTGCCAAAGTGTTCCGAACTGCCTGCGCTCTTGAAACATTCATTACTGCTTTCTGGGTGACCTTTTCTATTGGTGTATTTGAAGATTCAGGAGAAGTGGATCCTTTTTCTATCTGAGCAAAATGCTTGTTTTCCTGCATTGTAACATTTTTGTATTTTATTTTGGTTAACCATGCTTGGTCAGTACCGATCACTTGGCATTTTTCTCCTTGTCCCAAAAGGGTTGCATCAACAGAGTTACTTGTATTTATGTATGTAAATAGATTTCAAAAGCTTCATAGCAAAATATTTAGTGCTTGTAATTACACTGCTTTTTTTCACTTTTCTGTGTTTTTAATGAACTTACTTTGTGTTTGCTTAAATACTGTAGTGAAACTTATTTCTTTCCCAATTATTTTAGGCTTCAAGATTAACTACGTTTTATTCACTTTTGTAAACAGTTATAGCATGGTCTCTATTCAACACTCTTCACTTTTTTGTGGTAGGGGAGAAACGAATGTGCAAAAATCTGTGGGTTAATTGTGGTATTCTGGGCTCAACAGTTACATCTTTCTTTAAAACAAAAACTAAACTTTCAGTCTGAGGTGGCTGTGGGGAAAGTCTGAGGGGAGGACACAGCGGGAGATGTGCTCCTATCAGAATGGCATCAAAGTGCATTTGTTCAGCATTTGCTGGCTATGTTTACAAAACAGATGTTGCAGCATCCTGCAACAGTCACATTTTCCCTTGACACTGTCATGCTGAACATTTCCAGAAGGGGAAACTAACAGGTTCCGGAAGTTTGCTTTTTTGTTTCGATTGCAGGGGATTTTAATTTTGGGAGGGTGAGAGGGAGGAACAGGACAGGATTGCTGTTTTTTGGAACCAGATAGGAAAAGATAATAGGGTAGATTTTTCCCCCCACTACAGGAAGTCTCTAGATACCACATCAGAATAGACTCTTGCTGTACATAGGGATGGCTGTGTCCAGCGCCACGGGAGAATTCATTAAAACTAGCACACAGAGCAGCTGGACTGCTGCGTTAGTTCTAATGAAGACTTTCTTTCTTCTTTCTTTCTTTCTTTGTACCACAGTTTCCTCTGTAAATTCAGTATCATAATTAGTGTGAATGACAAATAAAATGTTTGACAAGTATCCACATCGGCCTAGTATGTTCTTTCATCAGGGAGAAAACAACTCTTTCAGAGAAAAAGTAACTGTCAGAAAAAGGGTATATGTATCACACCAAAAATATGTTTCCATACTTCTACTTTTTTGTTTTGGTTTCTTTTTTTAACAAAATGATATTTTTCTGCTATGGACTGACCTGGCAAAAGGTCTGCAATCCAATAGGACCATCAAAATATGACTGAAATGAGACTTTGCAGATACAGAATCCTAGTAATAGCATTATATCTGTGGCTTCTTGATTAAATTTCAATATTTCAAGGTCATATACAGCTCTTATTTTTCTTCCTTAATCTTTTGGCTCTTGGAATGGATTCTTTTTGATATTGATGAGTTGAGCCTTGCTTCAGGATCACCAAAACAGATAGTTTGAGGTCATATTATTTATGAGATACATTGGTTGTTTTTCTGTTTAAATAAATAATGAAACAGTAGTGTTAATGAAACATTAATATGGGAGAAAAAGGCTTTCAAAATGAGAAAAAAAGAACACCAGGGTCAATATTGAAAGTTCAGTCTGAAAGCCTCTCTCTCTCTCTCTCTATATATATATATATATCTGTATGCATGTATAAGTATCTATACATATATATAGATATATATATAATCTAATATTGGCCTTACACATCATACTGCATTATATTGAAGAACCTCTCAATATCATCCTTTTACACAATAATGTATATATGCAAAGATACTCTCAGTGAAGTGAAAAACAAGTTACAAAGCAAACTATTAAAGATGGGTTGTTTTTCTTCCTGACAACTTGTCAGGTAGCACTCCGTCTCTCAGATGATAATTAGTATTAGGGCCAACACACTAAGAGAAATCAGTTAACTAACTGAATTCCAGGTACCTCTTTAGAAATTAGAAATACCAACACACACTGACATGGTTACTGATTACCCTGCACAGCATGACCATCCAGCATTTCTTTCTGGCACAATCCCAGGTTATCCTAACAATATTGCAGTTACACTTTTGCAAGGGTCTACCCTGCTGATTCTTCTCCTTGCCATGAGCACTTTTCTCCTTGCTCTGAGCACCCCAAGAACACTTCTTTAGAGGTGGATGATGAACTAGAGCACACACTTAGTTTCTTACGTCAATACAACAGGAAAAGAAGCCACAAATAGCGACAGTCAAAACAAAACCAAAAATATTACACACAAGGACATCTCCAACAGAAATATTTGCTGCTACATTCTGAAGACTATGCTGAGGATATACTAGCAGATTCTTCATTTTGTACAGGAGAGTAAGGCATCACACTCTCGTGGCCATTTTAACTGGATGCACGTATTCTGCTGCCACTGAGGCTGCCTATCCTTGTGAGTAAGGCTGTCTCTTTCTTGACATCAGCAGCTCAGGCATTTGTGTAGGCCAGCTGGACTGATGCGAGTCTCTCCTAGCCCCACGTCTGCCAGCTTTCACAGTGGTTGTGCCATTCCAGGCTAGCGGCACCCACTCCTACAGGGTGAAGGGAGGAAGCATGGGCAGCTGCCCTCTCCTGACCCTCTGCTTTCCTCCCTGCCATGGGAAGCTGAGAGCTCCCTAGCAAGCAGTTCACAGTGAGGGCAGACCTCTGGGATCCCTGGGCACTTGAGGTGGCCCCACCATGCCTCTTTTGCAGCTGAGAAAGGCCAGCTCAATCCCTCCACTCTGGCTTCTTGAGCAGGAGGAAGAGGAAAGGGCAAAGAAGGTGTTGAAGACTAAGGCTGGAGACTGCTGTTTGTGAGAGAAGAGGCTAGCAAGGGTGAATGCAAAAGGTTGTTGACTTCTTGTGGCACTTCATGCTCTGACTGACAGCTTTTAATGACCTTTAATTATAAAGGCCATTGTCATGGGTGTTCTCCCACACTGTTTTGTTTTACTTGCGCAATGAGGAAACAGCCATCAGCCAGGCTCCAGAGCAAAAGCATCTTAGTAAATCCTATCAGCCTGCAAGGCACCCTACAACTCAACACAGATGTCCTGGAAAGATAACACAGGTGTGTTACCTTTGGTGTACATGGCTTTCTCCCTCTTTTCAGTGGCTTGTCTCACAACAGGCTTGGATTAGTGGTGCAGCATACTGTGCCCAGAAGTGAGATAGCCCTCTTCTCAGCAGGCATGGAAATGCTGGTTACTGGTGCAGCATGTGTGGTCACAAAACACAACAAAAAGCTCTGTATTAGCTGCTATGAGACAGACGTTGTTCGCAGCATTCACAGCTTAGAAGCCTATCACCACTACAACTGTTACGATACTGGAAGACCTTGTAATGGCACTGTGGTTTCCAGACGTGACTAAAGTATGACTCAGTCCAGCACTGTAAATGGGCCAAAAATACAATTTTTCTGTGGCCCCATGTCTTTTAACAACCCTGGGCTTCTTACAGGTCTGTAAGATCATTTGGGAACATGTCTCAGCTATTACTTCAGGCACCCCCTTCTGGAAGACAGCTCCCTTTTGCGCTGTTTACCTTTGTTAAGGGCTCACAATAACTTTGCCACTGGGATGCCCCATGGAGCACAACCTCTAACCTCGGCAGGATCTCAGGGAAGGAATGTCCGAATTACAGCTCAACTCTTGCCTGCTGGTGGAGGGAGGTACAGGGTAGATAAAAGCATGTTTAACCCTGAGGAGGAGGAAAATAAAAGCTCAGAACCTACAGGTCTTTTTTGGAATGTCTAGCTACTGAATTAGGAAGCTTGTTTTCTGGTTTTAAGTTACAGGGACACCTAGAAGTCTCCCAGACTGGATTAGTCAGCACGAGTCACTGTCTGGGAATTGTTTGGGTTAGTGAGAGGAGGATAAAACAATTTAGAAAGAAAATCTAATAAACAGATTTAAAATGTAGCCTACTTTCAGAGCAGGGAGGGAGTTAGGTCTGATTTGTGGGCTTTATAAAATGCTGGGTTTTAAGGCCAGGAAGGCTGTCAAAAGTGAGAGAACCTGCTCCCTGCTGATGCAGAATTGTTTCCTGTAGCATGTAAAAAGTGCCTCTGGTTGTTTTACTTTCAAATGCCCCAGACACAGGAACATCTGTAGCTTTTCTAGGGAAGCTTAGACGGCAATCTTACTATTATCTGTTGCTACTCTTGACACATCCTGTAAGCACAGAAGAGAGCCTGTATTCAGGGCAGCCTGCAGTTACAGTTCCCTGGGAGGTCTCTGACATCTGACTGTGCTTCCTGCCACCACCAGGTTTATGCCTGCTGGCTGCTCATTCCCATTTCCCTTGTTTGCTCACACCAGAATCCCTTAAGACCTTCCAGTTCAGAAGGTAGCTCCAGTTGCCTTCTGCAGGGGTACCTGCAGATACAAGGATGCAGGTTTCCCAGCCCCAGCAGTGCCTAAGGGGCACTGACCCCCATGCCACAGAGCTCAGCCTGGGTATTTCCATGTCCTCTAATACCAACTACCATTCAACTTTTTTATATGGCCTTCTTCAAAGGAGTCCAGTGGTCAAACTGCACTATGTCTTTGCATCAGGTGAGCATCATAGGTATGGAAGTGTTTCAAAACTGGCTGAAAATCAGATGATTTTCACTGAAATAGTAAAATCTCTGCGTGAAGCCCCTGTGGCAAACTTCACCCTTCCTCTCTTAAATGTCTGTGATAGAGTTGCTCTGAAACAAAGCAATATGGGTTATTTTACATGGGGAATGTTTTCTGTTTCACTTCTGCAGCATAAAACGGTAGCAAATTTGCAGAAGGGCAAAGCAACTGTCCTCCTCCTTTTCTTTTTCTACTCTGCTCCCTCCTCTAACATGCTTCTCTGATATTTCTCCAGCTTCCTGCAGAACCCAGAGCCTGGTGATGTCAATCTGACACACGTAACTTTGAAGGATGTGTGACCACAATCAGTCTAATGCCAACATGACCATCCCATGGGTATTATGAATTTGGTGGTGGATGATAAAAAGAATCGTTGTTCTATTTTTGAACAGAAAGTTACATTTCCAAAACCTTCTGCACACAGCAAACATCTGCCCATGTGGTCCTGAAATAATGTTCGGTAGTATCCCTTTGAAAATGCTGCAGCCAAAATCATCTTGGTTGCCAAAGGTTGGAGCCTGCCAGCTTAGCTGGGAATCCTGGGCCTTCCAGGCTTCTCACTCTGTGGGAAGCAAGGAACGCTGCTGATCAGCAGCAACAGTGACATGGTTGGGGTGAGTCAGCATGTTGCACCGCAGCTTATCAGAAATATTTCCAACCAGCCCCAGGAATGAGTGGTCAAAAGCAAGCTCTTCCTACACTGACATTTTGGCTACTTTCAATGCTGTCAGTGTGGCTATGATCCCATGGGTTCACTTGGGTGACCTTGCAGACCTAAAGTCTTAGGGGGTAGATATTTTGCCTTGTAGTTCTGCCTTTCCAAATGTGATCCCTTTAGTCTGACTTGATTAACAAGATTCCTTTGTAATGCCTGTATAATCCCTAACCTCCCTGAATCTTAAAGCATGTCACCTATTGGCAAATATTTGTGTTCTTTCGCGGAGCCCTGTGGCCAAGCTGGGCATTTTCTGCTCTCTAAAGTCTTGCATGCATCTTAATTCTCCCTAAGACACAAAGTTTTTGGGTGCATTTCTCCGAGTTCTCCCAAGGGCCTCTCTCTCCAATGTCTGCTTATCTTATTTTAAAGTTTTAAGACTTATCATTCATCCACACCTTGCCATAGTATATATACAACTACATGGTATGGTCAAGAAGTTTCCAAGCGTCCATTCAGTCAGTGTGGTTCTATTAAAAATTAAAAAGGAGTCACTCATTGATGAGTCCCCTCTTTCGGGATGGTGAATTTTGCCACTTTTCAAGGCTTTCAGTGCAATGGTGTTCTGAGACAAGAGTGGATGAAGAGAGAGTTCCCTTCGGTCACTTCTGTGAAGGGTATTTTTGTGCCCTGTTTGCAATAGTAACTACAGGCATATTGAGATTTGCCTCCCACAAGAGGCTGGTGGTTTCAGTAACACAATTACGCAGAAAGGAAGAGTGAGTTCTGTTTGGTCTGTCTTGTGGGGGAGACAAAGGGTGATTTGGGGGTCAGATTTATTTCGAATCTTTAAATGAACAAAATTACATTCCCTGCATGTTATTCTCCCACCTGGATTTTGCAACTAGGAAAAAGGAAAAGGGTCTAGCAGAAAATAAACCCAACCAAGTTCTGTTAAAGAGAATGAGGTTTTTCACTGTCTGTTAAAGAGGTGCAAGAACAGTCCCCAAAGAGTGATTTCTCCTTCCAGTGCAGGAGGCTGTAAATAGCTGAAGAAAGGGAATACTTCTTAAGGTGTTTTTTCCTATCCTTGATAAAACAAACATATGTTAGAGTTAAACCACCCTAGGGACTAGGTACTCCTCTGTGATGCTAACAGAGATGGATGATGCAAGGAGGAGAATTAACCTCATCTTCTCACAGGGATTGCTCAGCATCTCTCACAAGTAAGTTCTTCAAGTGTCTCTTTTCTCATTTGCACCACCACTCACACACACTGTGGAGCTTTATGATCCAGTACTGTCAGCTGCTGGTAATAACCCACCATTAGAAAGTAACATGGCTCCCACAAGTTGCTTATCTCCTTGACAGTTGTTACAATGCTATATTAAATGCAGCTATGCCTGTACCTTTCCCCCTTTCCTGTACCTTGGAATATCAATCTGTTTGCCTAGTCAGCTGTGCTCTTCCATCACCTCTGGTTTGTACCCACCCTGTGTGGTCGCATCAGAAGTGTCTCTTTCAGATGAGTCCATGGAGAGCACGATGAGGAGGTAAACCCCTGCTGCTGCAGTAAGATGTGCCTTGTCTCAGGTGCCATTTGTAAATTCACACTTACGTTTGCCGAGTGACATATTTTAGCACAGAGTGTACTTGACTAAGGATCTGTTCTTGGGTTCTTCACTTTCGGATGGCTGTAACAAAATTCCTTCCATCCTGTGCCTCGGTTTCTGCATCTGCAAATCGGTAGTGACACTGACCTCCTTTGAGCTCCATTGATGAAAAGGTCCACAGAGAGAAAGTTGTTGTTATTGTTGTCTGCAGTTTAAAAACATGCTCATAAATCATATTCTAGGGATGGTGAAGCAGGTTTCATTGGCTCTGGAGCTGGGTGACTGAACAGAGAAGAATTTCCTTCTTTGGCATTTTCCCCTAGTTTTAATAACTTTGAACTCTTGCTTTAGATCTTGTTTACATTAGGCTGGTTTAGTAACTGTGTATTTCCCTCCAGCAATTGTCTCCTTCTTCCCCACCTTCCTCAGGTATTTGGTTTAGGTACCAAACATCTGACTCAGGTCTTCCTGGAGAACGGCTGAGCAGGGGTGGATGGAAGAAGGAATCATTTTTCCTTGTTGGTGAGTAGAGGGACTTAACGGGGAAAGAGGTGGAGGCCATGACTGTCATGGACACGGGCCCTGGAAACAAAAATCCAGGCTGTTACCACACCCATTTTGCCTCTCGATGAAATATTGAACACAAACTGTACGGATGGCCTGCGCTAGAAATGTTCAGGTCAGAGAACTGTAATGGGTCCTTCCAAGCTTTATGAGGCTGCGATGCCTGCCTTTTGGGGCAGGGAAGGGACGGGAAGCTTCTTGGAAAGCAGCAGGTCTCTCACAGCTAACACTGCGCTAACACTGAGCTATACAAGTGCATTTATGATAGTGTGGCGCACAGAACTCGATCCCCACCAGAACAGCTTAGCTGCTTCTTGTGCGGTTCGCTTTGAGAGGCGCTGGCAAGCTAAGGGGGTGGTCAGAGCCCGGCTCGACCTGCCCCGCCAGAGCACAGCCTCTGCTCCCGAGAGGCGCACCAAAGGCGCCGGCCTGAGCCGGGACCCCGGGGTTTCGGAGCAGGTAGGGAGGGCCCCTGCTGCAACGGGCGCTCCCCCACCTCAGTCACGCTGGGCGCCCGGAGGGCGCTGCCAGCCCCGACCCGGCCCCGCTGCAGGCGCCGAGGCTGCTCTCCCGCAGCCCTTACGGTCCCCAGCGGCCCCCGCCCGTCCGCAGCCCCGGCTGAGGGAAGGGGCCGTACACACGGAGCCGAGGCACAGGCCGCTAGAGGGCCGCCGCTGCTAACTGCAGTGCTGCTGGCGGCGGGACGGCCCCGCACGCAGCGCGGCTGAGCTGCCGGGGGAGTGCCGGTGTGAGGCTGGCGGCCGGGCCGGAGAGGGACTTTTTGTGAGGGTGTGTAGGAATAGGGCAAGGGAGGATGGCTTTAAACTGACAGAGGGGAGATTGAGATTAGATAATAGGAAACGTTCTTCCCTGTGAGGGTGCTGAGGCACTGGCACAGGTTGCCCACAGAAGCTGTGGCTGCCTCATCCCCGACAGTGTTCAAGGCCGGTTTGGATGGGGCTTTGATCAACCTGGTCTAGTGGAAGGTGTCCCTGCCCGTGGCAGGGGGTTGAAACTGGGTGATCTTAAGGTCCCTTCAACCCAAACAAGTCTATGATTCTATGAAAGAAAGCTTTGTAAAATGATGGTGTTGTCTACCCTGGGTGTTCGCAGAGCCCTGCATCCATGGGTGAGGCTTCCCCCAAGCGTGGTAGCTGCTGACCTCTCCAGCGTTTCACTCCCTCTCTTCTTCCAGCGGGAAGCGCTGTGTGATCAGCGGGGCTGGAAGGTGCCAGGGGTCCAGGTTTATGATTCATTCTTCGGCTGCCCTTTCGAAGAATTATCACCCTCAATGGGAAGCTGCAGCATGACAGCCGCTCAGAGCAACAAGAAACTGGGATTAAACTAATACAGGTAATTGTCAGGCATTAAACCTAGCAGTGCCTGAAGGCTGAGCCCCCACAGCATCGGTCTCCTGTTTGTCAGGGATGTGAAAGCTGTTTGATACACTGTTAAATCAATAAAGGGAGCATTTTCAAAATTTGGTGTCTGTGAGCTTAGCAGGCAGTTTCTCAGTTCACATGGTGGTGGCTTGCTGGGTTTAAACTGAGAAGAACACTATATGAAGTAGTAACTAGGTGCCAGGCTGGAGGGGAAGAACATGGGCAGGAAGGTGAAAGGGCTCTGCCATTCACTGGGTCCCACAGCAGAGCCGGGGTAGCCCTTCAGCTCAGCAAGGCTGCAACCAGGCACCACTGGGAGGAATGGATATACATTAGCAGTACCTGTAGGAAGAATAACAACATGCTTTTCCTTCTCACAGAAGGGAAATTTTAAAAAGCTATTGATCTTGTCTGCAAGACATTTTCACCTACTGTGTTCATTGCTGCTGGATGAGATTTTCAAAGCTGTGCCAAGGGCGTATGTAGCTACATATCTTCTGTGCAAATGAATGGAATACATCCATCTGGAGCTTCTTTCCAAGTTTCAGCCACGGATCCTCTCCTCCCTTCTTCATCAGGAAAAAAGTCTTGTCGCTCACTCTGCCACAGCGTGAGGGACTTCAGCAGTATGAGTCAAGGGAAGGACGGCCTGGAGCAGCCTGAAACACAGCATTGCAAGGAGAAGGGGCAGTAAAATCTGAGGAAGAAAAGGTTCAAGCATACAACTAAGATGATAAAGATTTTTCTAAAGCTTCTGACAATTGCAGATCTCTTAAAAAGAGAAAAAAAAAACAAACAAACCAAACAAAAACAACTGTTTTCCTAGAAGAGGCTTTTCTAATTAACTGAATGCAAACCTGAAGGGCAGGTAAACAGTACAGTATCTCTAGGCTTGGGTCTTCTATTTCTGGCCCATTCAGGGAGAAATCCTGACCTTTCCAGGCAGATGGGCTAGCTGCGAATGTGCTGATCAGACAACCAGGCAGATCCATAAATGCTAATGTGGAATAAATTTCAAGAAGTCTTGATCAAAACTGTCAGGAGCCATAAACACATCCAGATGGGAAATAGCTCAGAAGAACTTCCCATTGCCACATCAGAGACCTGGAAGCTTGGAAAATGTTGAAAGTCGACTGTAATACGAGGTTCAAAGCTAAGAGTCTGGGTTGTTTGCAGTATTGTGTTATGGCTGTAATCTCAGCAATGTATCAGGCACCCTGGCTGGCTGATAGGGAGACTTTGACTCCTGAGCCAGGCCAATTCCTATTCCTTTAACAATATGCAGAATATTAGTGCTCATTGCTTGCCTTCCATTCTTTCACATCCAGACTTTTGGAGTGCCAAACACTTTGCTGTCCTGGATCTGTGAGACAGCTTGAGCCCTGTGACAGCATGTTTCCAGTCACATATGATGAGCTGTCCCTGAGATTTTTGGCTTTTTTCAGGAGAGTCCACACTGATCCAAAAATCATGAGAAAGTACCAGATAACAAACCAGATTGTTCAGATGTGTTTCTTTGCTTTATTGATATTGTGTCATCTACATGTTTAGCTTCACTTCAAAAATAAATGATTAGGTAGATTGAGATTAGATATTAGGAAGGTTACAGGCTCTTTAGGAAAGACAGGCCTGGCAGGCGGGGAGGGGGAGTTGCCCTTTATGTTAGGGATAGGCTGGAGAGTATGAAACTCTGTTTGAGGACAGGTGAGCACTCCACAGAGAGTTTGTGGGTCAGGGTTAAAGGGAATATAGCTATGGGAGACATTACTGTGGGCATCTGTTACAGACTGCCTGATCAAGGAGAACCTGCAGATGAGGCACTCTATAGACAGATAGGAAAAGCCTCACGCTCGCAGGCCCTTGTTCTCACGGGTGACTTCAACCACCCTGATGTCTGTTGGAAGGACGGTACGGCCTGGCATAAGCAATCCAGGAGGTTCCTCGATTGTGTGGAAGACAACTTCCTTCTGCAAGTAATAGAGGAGCCAACAAGGAGAGGTGCCATGCTTGACCTTGTGCTCACCAATAGGGAAGGGCTCATTGGAAATGTGACTCTCCAGGGCAGCCTTGGATGCAGCGATCATGAGATGCTTGAATTTGAGATCCTCAGGACAGTGAGAAGAGCGTGCAGCAAGCTCACTGCCCTAGACTTCAAAAGAGCAGACTTTGGCCTCTTCAGGAACCTGCTTCGGAAGGTTCCATGGGATACAGCCCTAGAGGGCAGAGGGGCCCAAGCTGTTGGTTGATATTCAAGTATCACCTGCTACAAGCTCAGGAGTGTTGCATCCCAACCAGAAGGAAGTGCAGCAGGAGGGCCAGGAGACCTCCTTGGATGGATAAGGAGCTCCTGAGGAAAATTCAATTGAAAAAAGAGGCTTATAAGTGGAAGCAAGGACAGGCGGCATGGGAAGAGTACAGGGATGCTGTCCGGGAAGCTAGGGACCAGGTTAGGAAAGCTAAGGCACAGTTAGAATTAAACTTAGCTAGAGGTATTAAAGATAACAGGAAGGGATTCTACAGGTACATAGCTAATAAAAAACAGACTAGGGAGAATGTAGGCCCCCTCAGGAAGCTCTCGGGAGAACTGGCTACACAGGCTTTGGAGAAGGCTGAGGTTCTGAATGACTTCTTTGCCTCAATTTTCACTGGCAAAGGCTCTGACCACACCACCCAAGTCTTGGAAGGCAGATGCAGGGACTGTGAGAATGAAGACCTTGCGCCCACTGTATGAGAGGATCTGGTTCAAGACCATCTTTAAAATCTGAACGTGCACAAGTCCATGGGACCTGATGAAATCCATCTGTGGGTCCTGAAGGAGCTGGCAAATGAAGTTGCGAAGCCACTGGCCATCATAATTGGGAAATCCTGGCAGTCAGGTGAAGTTCCCAACGACTGGAAAAAGGGAAATATAACCCCCATTTTCAAGAAGGGGGAAATGGATGACCTGGGGAATTACAGACCAGTCAGTCTCACCTCTGTGCCTGGCAAAATCTTGGAGCAGATTCTCCTGGAAGGCATGCTAAGGCACATGAAAAACAACAAGGTGCTTGGTGACAGCCAGCATGGCTTCACTAAGGGGAAATCCTGCCTGACCAATTTGGTGGCCTTCTATGATGGGGCTACAGAACTGATGGACAGGGGTAGAGCAGTTGATGTCATCTACCTGGACTTGTGCAAAGTATTCAACACTGTCCCACACAACATCCTTGTCTCTAAATTGGAGAGACATCAGTTTGATGGATGGACCACTTGGTGGATAAAGAACTGGCTGGATGGCCACATGTAAAGAGTTGTCAATGGCTCAGTGTCCGGCTGGAGACCAGTAACGAGTGGTGTCCCTCAGGGATTGGTGCTGGGACCAGTCTTGTTTAACATCTTTGTCAGTGACATGGACAGTGAGATTGAGTGCGCCCTCAGCAAGTTTGCTGATGACACCAAGCTGTGTGGTTCAGTTGATACGCTGGAGGGAAGGAATGCCATCCAGAGGGACCTTGACATGCTTGTGAGGTGGGCTGATGACAACCTCATGAGGTTTAACCATGCCAAGTGCAAGGTCCTACACCTGGGTCAGAGCATTCCCAGGCACATCTACAGGTTGGGCAGAGAAGAGATTCAAAGCAGCCCTGCGGAGAAGGACTTGGGGGTGTTGGTTGATGAGAAAATGAACATGAGCTGGCAGTGTGCACTTGCAGCCCAGAAAGCCAACTGTATCCTGGGCTGCATCAAAAGGAGTGTGACCAGCAGGCTGAAGGAGGTGATCCTGCCCCTCTACTCTGCTCTTGTGAGACCTCACCTGGAGTATTGTGTGCAGTTCTGGTGTCCTCAACATGAAAAGGGCATGGAACTGTTGGAACAAGTCCAGGGGAGGGCCACGAGGATGATCAGGGGACTGGAGCACCTCCTGTATGAAGGGAGGCTGAGGAAGTTGGGGCTGTTCAGCCTGGAGAAGAGAAGGCTGAATGGAGACCTCTTAGCAGCCTTCCAGTATCTGAAGGGGGCCTATAGGGATGCTGGGGAGGGACTCTTCATTACAGACTGTCGTGACAGGACAAGGGGTAACGGGTTAAAACTTAAACAGGGGAAGTTTAGGTTGGATGTAAGGAAGAAATTCTTTCCTGTTAGGGTGGTGAGGCACTGGAATGGGTTACCCAGGGAGGCTGTGAATGCTCCATCCCTGGCAGTGTTCAAGGCCAGGCTGGATGAGGCCTTGGGTGATATGATTTAGTGTAAGGCGTCCCTGCCCATGGCAGGGGGGTTGGAACTAGATGATCTTAAGGTCCTTTCCAACCCTAACGGTTCTATGATTCTATGATTCTAAGAGATTCTGTACTATGAGGGTGGTGAGACACTCGAACTGATTGCCCAGAGAAGCTGTGGATGCCCCATCCCTGGCAGTGTTCAAGGCCAGGTTGGATGGGGCTTTGCACAACCTGATGTAGTGGAGAGTGTCTCTCCCATGGCAGGCGGGTTGGAACTAGGTATCTTTAAGGACCTTTCAAACCCAAAACAATCACGATTCTATGATAATTCTATGATATGCTGAAGAATTTAATAGAGCTACATGGTGATAATAATAGCATTGTAATGAAAGAAAGTTGTGATCTCAGGTCAACATGGTTTGTCAGGTTGGAGTGGGAAATAAAATAGCCATGTATCCCAAATTACATGTCATTGTTTTTGTAGTGCAATAGAAAGACCCATGAAGTTAGCCTTTAATACTCAGCGGAACCTATGTAAAACAAGCACTGAGATCTTGTCATCCAGTTTCCCAAGAGCCTTGCTTTGCCATTTAGTTTGAAGGAGTATGCCTAGAGGTAGCCGTCAATGTTGTTTCTGTTAAACTTGCACTAAAAAAAGGCAGGATCAACTACTTCTGTTCTTGGAGGAGCTGGCAGGGTGCCTACAGAAATGAATAAGAAAACCCTACGGGGGTTCTTACTGAACCCCTTATGTCCCATGTCTGAATCCTTGGTACAGACCTAATCCTCCAAAGCAGCATGCCAACACCCTGCCAGTCAGTACATAAGGTACACTGCTGGGATGCTGTGCTTCATTGCCATGCTTAACTTTTAGCACCAAACTTTTCCAAACAGAGGTGTAGTCTGACTAATAGTGTTTGCATGAAAGTATGTGTGTGTTCTTTGGCTTGGTGCACACCTTGAAAAAGAAGCTCTACAGTAAAGTATAAGACAAGTGCATTTCCACAAGTTCACATGTTTTCACAGAAAAATATATTTTTATGGTAGAAATAAAATAACAGGCAAAGATTTACATACTTACTGCAAACTGAAATTCCTTCTCTTTTTCACTTAGGTGCACCTGCCTTCAACATATAGTAAATTAGGTATCTGGGAAACATTAATGCATTTATTTTCATTACTGTCCTGGGAGTTAGATATGCATGAACCATAATCTTAAGCATTGTGAGTTCAGACTGCTGCATAGTAGCTGAGAGCAACTCTTACTACTGGTCAGTCGTACCAGATGCAGGCTTGGGCAGCTGCTTCTTCAGGAGGTTCCAGAAGTGCTGAGGTTTCTACGTGGAAATGCTGCTGACCTAAGCTATCTTCCCAGCAGTGAAAATGGCCCCTGGTGGTGCAGTTCTGTTTGCAAATGTGTTGTGAGGAGGTTTTGTTTTCCCCTTTTTGACAATTAGCAGCCTTGCTTTAACAAGTAGCCTTAAAGAGAGATCAGTGTCCTCACCACCCCAAGGAAATGCAAAAGAAATAGAGTACTCTGTTGACTTCTAGTAGAGAAGAGGGGAGATAAATGAAAGGAACCGATGTGCAGGCCTCAGACATGTTTACTTTGTGCATATTATTTTATTATGTTTGGGAGGCTTTACTTCTAGTAAAAAGAGGAGCATAATTAAATGGAGGAATGTTTGTAATTGTAACTAGGGATACAAATCTGGGCCAAGGAGCTACACTTCAGTGTCCCTGGGGTGAGTTGGTCACCCTCACCAGGCCAATAGCTTCCAGAACTGGAATGTAAAAGTTATAGCCTCAAAAAAATAAAACAACAAACCAAAACCAAAATGGCAGAGGCAAAAGAAAAAGGCTTTGACTAAAACTTTTCTTTAAAGAGTAACCCAGAGCAGAATCCATTCGGAAGCATTCTCCAAAGTGTGAGACAAGAATGGGATAAAGGGTTTCCTGAATGCACAGGGATGGGGTAATCTGAGGTGGTTCATGCAGTCTTGCTGAAGAGATCGAAAACCAGAAATTGACTGCAGCACTAGCTTGGAGAGTGAGGACTGGCGAGAATGGAAAGGAGGCACACATCCTGAATCAGACCATGCTGATCAAAAAGATTTGACCAACCCATGCTGGAAGTGGAATGTTACAGGAAGTAGGGAAGCAACTGAAAGCTGAGCTAACCAACTTCCCCCCCCAAAAAAGATGACTGTCGAATAGGAGTACACTAGGTGTTAAATATTTTCTGCTGTGCTGTTTATCTACCTTTGTTTTTCTTCCATAAATAAAACACTGATTATTAAGTCAACTGAGTCATGTTTGCAAATGAAGAAAATTAGCTTGCTGAGCACCAGAAAGTTTAGTTTTAATTTTCCCAAGCCTCTGGATGGGCATCTGTGTTTAGAAGTGACCTGTAGGATTTGAACTCAGCTCTTGTTGCCAGTCAAGTCCCGACAGAAGAGTTATACAAGTAAATGAAGTTTATCCGGCCTTTCCCTGCCCAAGGCCTCAAACAGCAGCTTCAATTCTTTTTTATACCCAAGCTATGTGGGATTCTGTCAAAACAATTCACTAGTCTCTTTCTTGTGGTTTCCTTAGCCAAAAGCATGGCAAAAATCTGCCCACACTCAGCTCAGATCACAAACAGGAGGCAGTGTCATGCTGAAATCTCAGATCACCTAAGACCAGCCACAGGTGACTGACAAAAGGCTGACAAAATATCTGCAGGAACTATCTGGATCAGAGGCAGATACTGTACTGTTTACTCAGTGTGAACGAATTTTGGGTGAAGAGGTGCTGGGCTGGAGGAATTCTTCAGAATGAAGCTACCAGTGTCCTTTTTAGGGAAGATTGGTCAAGTGTATCCTTTCAGGATGGCTGAGTGTTTTCTCTTTCAGTCATAAAACCAGTCCTTCCCACCAGCAGTGCGCTTGCAACACATTTTACATGTGCTAGAAGAAAAAGAGCAATTCTGTAGTGAAGGTGCAGAAGAGAGCTGCTCTTTGTTCTCAGCATTGCTCTCAGCCATCGTGCTGTGCTTGGGGAATGTCGCTTGGATTCCAGGCTTCTTTTCCTGAGGCTCAGCAATGCTTTCCTCGCCGGAAAGCTGCGGTTTATGAAGCAGAGAAGTCCCATTAGTCAGTGGGAGAGCCCAGTAAGTGGGCATACGGAGTTAGATACACAAACCACGTTGCAGTGTGGTGTGGCCCTGTGCCAGGACCAAAAGGTAGTCTTCTGCCCAGTCAAATGGCAGTGCACACTCCAAGCTGCCTCTCTCTGCCCAGTGTGGTTCTGGTACTCCTTTTTTTCCCCTTGTTACACTGCCTGGATTTTGGGGAAAGTAGAGCCCAGGACACCGTGGAGTTCAGCCACCATTCTGCTACTGAAAATGTCCCTTGTAGCCCTTCCTCCGGCACCAAATGCCTCTGACACACTTGAGGCAAGCTCTTGGCTATCATTCCCTGCAAGCTAAGGCAAGCTTTTGAACCAGTGGTGTATCACTCCCACTCCAACTTTGGCTGCCAGCAGTCGAGTGATTTAGCCCTGCATCTGACAGATTGATCCAGGCTGGTTTCACCCCTATGTCACACTTTAATTTAGTCCCTAGGAGCACGTGACAGAGTCTGGAGCCCTTGCTATTTCTTCAGTTCCTCACTGTTTGCTGTGCTGACAGCTAGCGTCACTGCTGTGTTTCAAATCTTGGCTCCTGAAGTAGTAGCCCCATTTCTCTTCTGTGCCTTGATGGTGTACATCCAGGTGATCATCCCTGTGCTGCTGTTAGCAGTGCTGTGCTCAATCCCAAAGTTTGCACACCCCTTTGAGATTGTCCTATTCAAGCAGGGATAGCACTCAGCTGATGTGTTTGTTCAAGTCAGAGAAAAGGCTTCTGACACTGGTGACTCTATTATTAGTGGCACAAAGCAAACCACAGAAACCAGAAAAAAGACACATCTCCAATTGTCAAAATGCAGATCGCTAAAGTGAAATTGGATGTGGACTTTGTTCTCTGGGTAATGAAGGCCAAGGATTTATAAGGCAGGGGATGGGATGGCTTGTTCAACCAGAGAGAAGCTGCACATGAAGGAGTTTTGACAAGCTTTGTAGATAGAGGCTTCAGCACCCAGAAGATCCTGTTTGATCACAATGGCAACCAACATGTTGGCTAATATTCTAATTGCTGCAGTTATTTCAAATGGCTTTCTAGCAGCTGCTTCTCCAGTTGTGCCTGCAAACCCACAGCATCCGACAGGGAGGGTCTGTTCAGTGCAGGATCCCAGTGCTGTCCTGTGATATGTCTTAGTAGGACACTAGTCTGGTGTGTAGTTGTTAAGTGTGCTGGTTGGAAGGATGAGTTGACAGATGTAAGTAAAAAGAAGGAAGAGAAGATTTTTGTATTATGGTAGGGATTACTAAAACAGAAAGCAAGATATTCTCAGGTGGAGTAACACTCATAGCCCCACTGAAGAAACTGGCACAACAAAGATATTGCATTCCTTTTGATAAATCCTTTTTATTATTTAGCATTTTTTCTTTGAAATTAAATAATGTAATTGTTTATTATACTTTAATAATATAATTACATAATTATATTTATTTAATAATATTATTTAATAATTCATTCTTATTTTGTGTATTGAAGCTGTGTAGTTTACAGCCAACCTTACCATTGAGCTGAACTGTACTAGAGATCTGCATTTTCAGTAACTGCGAGGCTGCCTTTTTGAGGTCAACAGAACCAAGAAGGAAAACTAGGTGTGAATCCATCCAAACTGTAGATACAGTTTTATATATGACATTGAAGATCATAACACTTTTTTCCCCCCAACCAAGCTCAGAGGCAGATGTCATTGGAGGTCCCTGCAGCAGATCAAGAAGAAAGGATCCTGAAATTTCTGTAATTGTTTGATGAAGCACAAAAATGTGCCATTCCCACAGCAGACCATGAAATCAGTGGAATCAAAGATAACTGCCAGCAAGTAATCGGTCTGAAAATTCATAAATCCTTTACTGGTTTTACGTAGCCAAGGCACTATATATTGTTGATTCTGTGTGTGCCTTTTTCTATAACGCGTGTAAGAGCCCAGTAACAAAAAGTGCCGGGTACCTTTTTGAATGGGGTAAGATTCTTCCTTATATCCTTGACTGTTGTTTTTAATGTGTTTTTCTAAGGAAGGGCTACCTGTGTGTTTGTCTGTGTGTTATGGTAAGATTTTTTGGGAAGGAGGGATGAAATGAGCAAATTTTCCTCACTAAAAGTTCCTGTAGGCATGCAAGTTTCCAGAATGTTGGAGATACTTCTTTGTGACGAAATCCAAGAATGGAGAGGAGAGCAAGGTGTGAAAAAACTTACTGCACGCAATATGCCATTGCAGATGGTTTTTTAGTATTCTAAGGGCACCTCATTTATCAGTGTTGGTTCTGGATGTTTTACTTGTAGTACAAGTTGCCGTGTCATTCAGCACTAATGACACAGCATGAGTCAAATACTGAAGAGATAATGATCATATCTGCAGGGCAGAGGTCATGATTCAGTGTAACTGGAAGCAAAAGCACACTCAGGGAGGTAGATGGATTTAAACAAGAAACAAACCCACAAGCCACAGAATTTCCATTGACTTCTATTTGGACCAGTGAGCATTTGCTTTTAAATCTTAGAAGAGGATAAATAATTTCTTTTACTAACACTTGTAAGTCATGTTCCAGCTTCAGAAGGTGAATGCTGTATAACCCAATTAATGTACACCGGTTTCACAGCTATAAATAAGAGTTTCCTCACTATATTCTAGTGTGTCAGTTCTACCATCTGCCTGGTAAACAAGGATCTCACTTCAGTCATAAACTTTGTGTAGGTTCAATATTTGTCAACAGTCCTCTCATAAAACTATTCCACAATATAACACGGAATCCATTGTAACTTAATGAGAGCAAATGGAGACAAGGAACAGGATTTATGTGTGCAGTTGACATTACACTCGTTTTTAACTGGACATGGTTAAATGAAGAATGCAAGTCCATGAGCATTGAACACTGCTCCAAACCACAGCATGAACATCCTACTATGAGAATGAGCATTAAATTTTAGTCCTCCATAAACAGCACAAGTTCTGTGCAACAAAACTACCCAAATAACCCCAAACCAACAAGAGTGAGTTCTGCAACTCTCAGGTCAAATTTGGTAGATATCTCAGCATAAGAGAATTTTGTCTGAATTTTATGCCTTCTCCGTAGGCATCTAAAAAGCCTGTCTGCTCTGCAGTCAGCCAAATTAGACCATGCTGATACTTATCAGTGCCAGAGTTGCCACAGTGCCCAGAAGGGTTTTCCAGCAGACGTATTTATTGTGCTTGAGCAGCTTTGTCTCAATGGCTCTGGGTTTAGGCTTGTGTAATCCAGGTAGTCTGACCTAGGTATTTCTGTACCAGGACAATTTCAAAGATCCCATTAGAGCATGGGACTGCTTTCCTGGAGATTCAAGACATCCATGTGTATCTTGACAGGCAGCTTTTGCAGAAGTGTAAAAAACAGGTGAGGTTTTTCAGTAGAAAAGCAACTGATTCAGCACAGAACAATAGAGCTAACCCCCTATCAGGGTTTACTTTCAGTTAATTTCCCTCCACTTTAGTGTTTGCTTTGGAGATCTCTGTCAGTCTTAACTGCCATGCCAGTAGTAAAATGTTCATTGTACTGTCAAGAGGTCAAATCAGCTTCCTACCCACTTTAGAGAGTCACACAACTCAGTTGTTCAACCCTAATAAGGGACAGAAACAATGCTGGAGGTGAAGCTGACCTTTGAGGGACATATGGTAATGCTACATTTATGGAAGCTGAGCTGTGGGAGGAGCCAGCTCTGTTAACTTTTCTCATGGGTGTATCTTTTTAAATGGCAGGACATGCTGAAGTGCCCATAAAGCAGAATCATTGTCTTCCGCAACAGTTTCTAGCTGTGTTCTCTTTTTGCATTTCAGCTCACGCCAAGACTTATGAAAAGAAGGTTGAAATGGTGAGAACAGGCAGTTCTGTGTTTTCTCTTGTTACTCTAGTTGTTGTCTAATACTCATATAAATCTCATCATTATTCAGTAATGTTAGCAATGCTGTGGTTTGTGTTTCCTGGATTGCCAGCGTTCTCAGTTTCTAGAGGCTGCTTCACTGCGTTTACTGACAAGTCCTTAATTTGTACTGTCTTGGGTAGGAAGGTGTAAATGAAAACCCATCTGAACTTCCATCCGAACTGAGCAAGAACATGGAAATAAATCCTTTACATGGAAGGAACTTCTGGAAGCATTCACTGGCAATCTCCTGGAAAATTAGGAAAGGTGGGACTTAAATACTGATTCTGTTCCTTGTCTAGCTACTTACTAGGTCACTTTGGTACCATAGCTAGTGCTGTAGAAGATGCTAGAAGTGACTAAAAAATGTCTATGTAAATGTAAATGTAAACCATAGCTTTCTCACTGAAACACTTTCACCTGACATATATCCATAGGGGAGGCAGCAGTGTGCTTTCTAGGGCCGTCCAGACTCTGGGCTCATGCTAATCATGCTAAGTGTTGATGAGGCCCAAAACAAAGAGGAATCTATATGGGTTGTGAAAACCATTGAACAGAAATGAGAGCAGACATTTTAGCCATTATCAAGTTGCATCAGATTTTACGTTACATTGCCAAAGAGAACAGATGCACTGCTCCCCATGTACTTATAACAAAGTCTTTCTCAGGAAAGTGCCTTGGTGATTGGAGTTGAAGAGTGAGAGACCTCACTTCACCACAGTTTGCCTTATGGCTTCTAACTAGAACATTCTCTTTGTGCCTCCTTCAGTTTTGTGGGTGTGAGATGCAAATAACAGCTTTCCTTTTGTGCAAGTGTGTTGCAGATGTGAGTATACATCTGAGGCATTCAAACACTACTGCAGTAGGAGTGAGATGGGAAGCTGGCTGAAATGAAGTGTGTCAACGTTTTTTGGTATTAAATGCTCTAGGATTATTTTTAAAAAGACATCTATTTTTTAACTGTCTTTCAAACCTTTTAAAATGTCAGCTTTACAAATTAGATGTTTTTAATCCAGATGAATGGTTTTGACTGATCATCCATTTTATAACATAATCTAATGGCAAGTTCTTAAATTCGGGGGAGAAGAAGGATGTTTGCATTCTGACTGATAGAAGAAGAATGAAATCTGAAAGGAACTGTGTGCGTGTGTGTATAAAACATTGTTTATATCCGGTGCATACAGTACAAATACTGCCTGTTGCTCCTTTACCTTGTCTGAGTTTACCCCTGAATGTTTTTTGTTCTTTTATGTCCTTTTCTACTTCTGTCTTCTTGTCCCTTCTGGTTCCTGCACTTTGGATTTGTATTCCCGGTAGATACATCAATTTAGCACCAAATAGCGGTACATAGCCCTGAGTGGCAGTGAGAATCCCAAGTCACAATTTTCTTTTTTGTGGTTTGTGACTGATCACTAGCTTTCTGCTAGTGCAGTAAAACAGGCAAAACAGAAGAAACACCTCTTTAGTCTGACACACTTTTTAAGCCGGTTCGTTCTTCCAAAGGTCTAATTCATGACTGTTGCAGTTGAAAAGATTGATAGTGGTAGATGGACATCAGTAGCTCTTCAACATTGCACAACACACATTTGATGTACTGGAAGATTCAAACAGCCAAGCAACAAGCAAAGAAAACAATTGTTTAAGTTGAAGTGGTCAGAGTAATATTTTGAAGCTTGTTACATTTTGGTCCCTCTTTTTTCACACTGTGTACTCTTCAGTCCTGCCTGAAGCTGCCCTTGGTACTATCTCCTGATTCTGCCCCTCTTACAGTATGTATGTTCCAAGCACAGCATGAGCCATTCACCTCATGTGCTTATCACACTGTAGGTCCAACTCAATTTGTGATCCCTCTGGTCTATATTTCTGTGGGGCCTGGGAGAGCTTCTAGCTCAGGGTGTGCACTCAGACCCAGCTGGCGTGAGATGCAAGTGAGCAGCTCCACTGCATGCCTTAGGCAGAGAGACTATGCTGCTCATGCCAGAAGCAAAAAAAAACCCCAAGAGTCTTTGAATAAAGAAAATGAGGACAGAGACTAAAGCATTCCAGTGCCTTCCCACATCTATCTAGAAACAACTTGTAACTCAGTGAGAACAGCCTTGCTGTGGTATTAGGGGTGTGTCTGCATGATGCAAGCAGCCTAGTGTGGGTATCCCTGCTCCACTGCGAATCAGGTACTCTAACCTGGACAGAGAACCATGCTGTTGAAGAAAATGAGGGCAACTTAGGCACTTTGGACAGCTGAACTGGGTTAGAGGTGCTGTTGCACAAGCCTGCAGAGCCAGGGTGACTGTCTTCATAAGGATGCAGGAACGTGGTCAGCTGCTACAGCCACTCTCACCTCTACAGTAGCTGTGGTTCAGCAGGCTGCTTGTCTTATCAGTTTATTGATGCGGTTATCTGGGTGTGCCTTTGCTACCACATTTCCCAAGGCACAAGCTTTATCTAGAATGAGATGAGAGAGGAAGGGAGAAGGTGGGGAGAGGCCTTCACTTTAGTTCAAATTATACCCACAATGATGTGAACTCTTTCAGAGGAGATTTTGCTGATACCAGCAGGGGAGACACCTTCAGGAGGACTCATACAGATGCAGTGGCAGGACTTGCCATCCATATCACAAGGTATTATAACTAATATCCTTACTTGCCTTACAGCCTATTGGCTCAGGCATCTCTAGGCACGGATGGGCTTCTAATGCTCTGCTTGCTACAGCACAGCTACACGTAAGGCACACAGAACCTTAGAGGGCATGTTATGTATGCTAGAGGGATTTGACATGCAGCATCCTCCTTGAAGCCTGTGTAAGGTCCAACTCCTTGTAGCCTCTCATGGGACTATGACTTCATTACCTGGAGCTATTTATGACTATCTCAGTGTCCTGAAATGGAGTGAGCTGGAAGATCTGTCCTGTGATTATTCCTACAAGCAAAGGAACATCAGAGTTTTCACCTCGAGAGACACCTTGTCTTCACTGCAGATCACCTGAGAGGAATGAAACTTTTAGGAGCTTGGTGATGATGCTAATGCTTTCAAAATAAAGAACGAGAAATTGGATGAAAGCAACATTTCAAATGTATTTCAACAAAAGAAGATACAGGTTTACTTTAGGTTTTGTTTTACCTTTTAATCTTGAGTTGAAACGCAGTTTGGTATTCTGTGGTCTTTTCTTCTCCAGCACTTCTGCCTCTCATTTTTCCCCTTTCATCACTGAAAAAAGGCAGAAGGAAGAAACCCAAGAAAAATAAATGGCCTTAGCTTTTGAAATGTAACATTTATTTTTATTTCAGTTCATTGCTTTGATTTAATCAAAAAGTTGAACAACGTTCAAATTTTGAAATAAAATTCTTGTTTCCTTTAGTTCATTTCCAGAAGAGATTTTTCTGTTTGCATGCTGCTCATCACTAAAAACATCTTAATCAGCAGGAGTCCGATTTAGACCAGGACCTGGAAAAACCTTGCTCCTTTACTTCCTTGAGTTTGCTAGTGAAGGAAAACTGAATTCTGCTCTGAGCCATGCATTAACAACCAAATTGCTTTACCCCTTCTCTCATGAATAGGGTCTGCATTTGAGTCTTTGGCGTATGAGACAACTAAGAGTAGTCAAGGGATAAGGCTGCTGACGGGAGAACATAGCATGATCCGTGTGGCAAACCTCTGCTCTGCGAGCCCTGTCAGGTGCTCAGGATCTAGGACCAGGAAACTCAGTTTGTAGGGCAGCAGCTCCCATGTGTGGTCACTAAAGTCCACTTTGTGAACCTTTAAGTAGCTTTTCAGGATCCATGGGGGGCATCTGTGTGGCTGGCAGTGATTGGGTGGTATCAGCACTTGGAATGGTTTAGAGGGGTGTCTGCTGACCTAGCCAAGGCTCTGCCTTGCTGTAGGTAGTTTCTGTTGGCTTGAACTTTCAGGGTCATGGCCAGTCTTAGCAGTTGAATACTGTTTCTTGACAGCTTAGAAATAACCTTCCTAATAACCTAAGGAAAAAAAAAAGGCTTTTAAACTGAACCTCAACCAATTTTAAGGTGCTTGTGAAATCTAGGTATTTGCTTATACTCAAAAAAAAGAACATGTTGATGTAGGTAGGGAATGCTAACTTGCTTTCATGAGGTTTATTTTTTTCATTGCTTTGAAGCTATTTAAAAAATAACGAATATGCATTGGGGAAAATATATTACAGTTTGTTACCCTTCATTTGATTTTAGCTCAGCTTGCTTTTGGAAATCATGCACTGAGCTCAAAGAGCGTTTAAACTTCAAGCTGATGGGTCATGCTGAAGACTAAGTACTAAAGCTGAGAAAGAAACCTTCCAACCTTGGAGAGTTTCCTACGCAAGTGGTTGAAGAGCAATTAATAAAGTAACTGTCTAACCATATTTGTCTTGCGAATAATAGACGTTGAAAAGGGACGTGCAAAAATGGTATTTAAAATTACAATAACATTTTTTGTACAAGCAACACCACACAGAAGGCTACTTGTGCTAATAAGCATTTGGAAATCAGCAGGTCTATCTCCACAAACATGACTTTAAATAATAGAACATGATCTCTGCCCTGGCATGGGATCAAGCACTACAAATCTGTGTCTAGATATTACATCTTGCTGCATGTCAAGGCCACCTAGACAGCTGGTGATACTATTAACACCACAATTCGCTTTCTCTTTCATCTCATCTAATTTGTTCTCAAGTAAATTGTTTTCAAAAATAATCTTTTGATAGGCCTTTGAAAATTAAATAACTCGAATGTGTACAAAGCTATTTTCTTAAAACAGCGTGTTTTAAGAAGGGCCAGACTCAGACATTTAAAATGTGTAGAAGTTGTGGACTCATTTACTGTGGGATTGTGCAGACACTTTAGCTGACCCCATCCCAGGACACATGAAGTGACTGCAGTTTTCAGATACACTGAATCATTTCTGTGACACCTCCTCCCTGTGTTGCCAGAAATATTGAAACACCAGCCCTGGCTTAGCATCATGTGCACCATGGACTTCCTTTGCATGAGTAAGAGAAGTAAGCAAACCACAAAGCATTAGATTTCAGAACTATCATCAGTGGCCACAAGCACTTAATCAAATATCCTTCAATGTCAGTTTTTAAGGAAAAAACACTGTCCCACATGACATCCTTGTCTCTAAAGTGGAGAGACATGGATTTGATGGATGGACCACTCAGTGGATAAATTGGCTGGAATGGCTGCATGCAGAGCACTGTGGTCAATGGCTCAATGTCCAGCTGGAGACTGGTGACAAGTGGTGTCCCTCAGGGATCAGTGTTGGGAGTGGTCTTGTTCAGCATCTTCGTCGCTGACATGGACAGTGGGATTGAGTGCGCCCTCAGCAAGTTTGCCGACGATGACACCAAGCTGTGTGGTTCTGTTGATACGCTGGAGGGAAGGAATGCCATCCACAGGGACCTTGACACGCTTGTGAGGTGGGCTGATGCCAGCCTCATGAGGTTTTAACATGCCAAGTGCAAGGTCCTACAGCTGGGTGGGAGCAATCCCAGGCACAGCTGCAGGTTGGGCAGAGAAGAGATTCAGAGAAGCCCTGCAGAGAAGGACTTGGGGATGTTGGTTGATGAGAAAATGAACACAAGCTGGCTTCAGTGTGCGCTCACAGCCCAGAAAGCGAACCGTATCCTGGGCTGCAGCAAAAGGAGTGTGACCAGCAGGTCCAAGGAGGTGATCCTGCCCCTCTAACTCTGCTCTCGTGAGACCTCACCTGAATATTGTGTGCAGTTCTGGTGTCCTCAACATAAAAAGGACATGGAACTGTTGGAACAAGTCCAGAGGAGGGCCACGAGGATGATCAGGGGACTGGAGCACCTCCTGTATGAAAGGAGGCTGAGGAAGTTGGGGCTGTTCAGCCTGGAGAAGAGAAGGCTACGTGGAGACCTCATAGCAGCCTTCCAGTATCTGAAAGGGGCCTATAGGGATGCTGGGGAGGGACTCTTCATTAGGGACTGTAGTGATAGGACAAGGGGCAATGGGTTAAAACTTAAACAGGGGAAGTTTAGATTGGATATAAGGAGGAAATTCTTTCCTGTTAGGGTGGTGAGGCACTGGAATGGGTTGCCCAGGGAAGTTGTGAATGCTCCATCCCTGGCAGAGTTCAAGGCCAGGTTGGACGAAGCCTTGGGTGGCATGGTTTAGTGGGAGGCATCCCTGCCCATGGCAGGGGGGTTGAAACTGGATGATCATGAGGTCCTTTCCAACCCTAACTATTCTATGATTCTATTCTTAAAAAAAAAAAAAACAAACCAAACACCCAACACCTCTGTTTGCCGAGTGTCTGAGGCTTTTTCCCCTTCACCTGACAGTACTGTAAGTGCAGGTGATTCTGGTGAAGCCTTAGTAAAGAAGACAGGTCAAGGGAGGTTAAATGAATGATCTGGAGCTAAAAAGAAGTTTCATTATGTCTATAAACAAAAAACATGGGCATACCACAAAGCAGCCCAGGGTGTTTCAGGCAGATATTGCTCTTGCCCTTTCCAGTCAGTGAAAAATAAATGGTAATGAGCTGAACAGCTCCTGAGTTACAGCAGCACATCAGCTCCTGAGTTACAGCTGACCCCCACACAGACATGGGTGCTGTGATGGGTATGGAAAGCAGGGAGGGTGAGGCCATGGGATGGTTGCTACCGTGGCTCCAGGGAAAGGAAACTAGAGTGGGACCTTGTGGAATCAAAGGGTGATGTTTTTTTCTGAATGGCAGGTACTGCTCACTGTCAGCGTCCCATGGGTCACCTGCCCCCAGACACCCTTCCCCTCTGTGCGTGAGGTGGCAGGCCAGTGCCACCTGCTGTTGAGCCCTGGCACAGCTCTTGGGTTCTTTGCTGGTGACAACCAGCTGTTTTCTGGATGTGCCTTTTGTACCCTTTAGGGATCTGTCAGGATCTTTAAGTCAAAGGCAAACTTCCTGCTTCCTATTGTTCTGTTTTCCTTATCAGCATGTTTTATGCCACTTCTCCTGTTCCTCCTCATCTCTTTACCTTAGCTTGAGGCTTGTTTGCTCTTTGCCTTCTTGCTACCAAGTCCTTTGAATGAATTTACTTCTACAATGCCCTGTAGCAATGACTCTATTTTTTTATTCAACACTATTCTGTTTCTTCCAGTGCTTTCACATGCACATTTTTATTCATCTTCACTAACCTCAAGACTTCTGTTACAAATACTCTGACCTGTGCCAAGAGCATTGTTCTCACTGATGTCCAAACATGATTTGGCCATAGGTACTGGTCCACACAACCAACATGGCCACCCTGTTTCCAGGAGGTAGAAAAGAGTAGTAGGGATGTGACCCACACATTGCTATGTGCTCTTAGGGCCACAGAATAGCCCAGGCTTGGGGTTATTTATTGAGGATAAACAGAGATACCTCTATTTAGGGAGAAGCCAGGAGCCCCCTCATGCATTTTGCATTTGGATTACTCAAGAGCTGCCAACCAGCGTGGACAGTCCCTGGTGGTTTTGGATCATCTCAAGTGGATCTCTCCATGACCAAGCAGTTACAAATGTGGACAGCCCTAAACCAGCATGGATGTGGGACAGTTTGTGCTAGGCAGTTCAGCCGTCAAGGATTTTATTCTAGCCCTTTGGTTTCTTATTCACCAGTAGTAGGCACAGTCAGTATGTATTGCTCCCAAGATCTCACTGCAGGTCTGTAACATACATGATTCCCCCAAAACAAATGAAAGCTGGGTTAAATTTTGCCCTGTGTTTCTTAAAATCTAGGCCACTGTTTCAATGCAGCTTATGAGGAAGTTACCAAGAAAATAAAGACAGAACACTGTTCAAATTACTTATGAATTTGTGTATTTTCTATTTAAATTTGTAAGGCATACGAAAAGAGTATACAGGTTTCATTTTTTATATTTATATATATATGTATGTATTTGAAAATACAAAGTAAGTGTTAGTAATAGGTGATGAGTGATTGCTCAGCTATCAACCCCAATATGAGAGTTCACAGTGGAGGGTGGGAGGGGAAAGTTATTGTGCCTGTTTTCTCTAAAGGCAAGCTAAACTAAAGCCACATATTCGGCACTGCTTACAAATACTTGTGATGTTAGCACATCTGCATTAGAGCTGTGCAGTGTGTAAGAGGAAGACAGTGCAGGCACAGTGCATCTAACACCGACTATTACCATTAAGTAAAGCTTTGTTAGAAAGCAAGCGTATGTTTGACATGGGAAAGGATAAGTGACTGACCTAAAAGAGTATTTTTGTGGATGTAGGTGCTGTAAAGCTATTTTTAGCCATTTTTACATCTATTTTGTACACAGGCAAAATCCATCAGAAGAAAACTTCCACGTGACCCTATGACTAAAGCACTGCACACTCTGCTCCTGTGTGCTTGCTGAGGACCTGCTCAGCAAAAAGCAGCTGTGAACATCACTTATCCCAGCCCATACATCTCTTATGTCCATACATCGCGTGCTCCTCAGTGCCAGGCTAGAGGGTGCTCCCGAGTACTGACTGATTTAACAGACACAGGCAAGTCTGGAGGGGTCCATCTAATCCATCCCCCGCCTACTGCATGAGGTAGGTCTATGTTGTCTAATCAGCTGTAAAGCTCTCAGCAATGAAATCCTAACAGCAGCCTTGGGAAAGCCAATACGTTAGAGCTCAACCAGGAAAAGGAAGTATAGGAGGACTGTTTCTTTCTTAGACCCTCTCCTCCTCTTTGCTTTCCAAAACCAGATGAAAGCCACGGAAGGATGACAAAGAAATTCTACATCAGTAGCAGAGGACAGATGGTCACCCCTTTCTTATGTCTACAGTGAAAACTGTGTTTCTCCCCCTTCCCTCATCAAATATCTATTATCAGACAGTCCATCAGCCAGTGGCACTCTGCATTTCTCTCTTTGGGAGCACCAGGAGGGAAGTTCGATGGGTTTTGCGGCCCTGAGAGAGGAGAAGGCAAGATGGATTAATTTATTTAATTATTATACCAAAGAAGACTCACACAATGTAAAAAGGAGTTCTACTTCCTTGACCTGCCCTGCAGGTCTCCAGCACAGAGGAGAGGGCTTCTGGGACATGAGGTGTAGTCCCACCTACAGGCTGCCCTCTCTCCTGGGTTAAGCCAGGTGCTGCATGGGCACCAGCGGCTGGCTTGGGGCCCTCTGAGGCTTGCAGAGAAGCAAACAGAAACCCTCCCGGTAACTGTGAAGTTTGGCAACAACTGTGAAACAGAGATCAGAGGCAGCGATAACAAGAGGTTAAATGTGTGTTAGAAACAGGGCTATTTCTTCTCAAAATTCAGCAATTTACCATAAGTCACTAGTTTGTAATATTGCTATAATTGTGTAACCTACACTGTTCCCCTAACCCCAACAGATGCTTGAATATTGACTTATGCCTTTAACTTGGAATGCACAACAGATATTCATGTGTGCAGACATCTGTACAGACACATAAACATACACATACATAACTTAAGAATGAGCAAATAAAGCTATACAATCATTATAAAAGAAGGATTGGCCAATAGCAGAACTTAAAATTACGCTGCAGAATGCATACTTCCATCTTGGCTGCTGCCCATCTGAATCTCGGAAGCAATAAAGAACAGAGGCATCTTCTGTTTACTTCATTCTCTTTGCAACATCCAAGTACGCATACTCGATTTCTTGATCAGCAGGACAAGTGTTTGTAAATTCATCTCTTGCGTATGCATTGTTCAAGTATCTTGAAATCCCTGTCATTTCAGGTGGAAAATCAAAATTTCTATATTTTTTTGCAACAACCTTTTATTAAAAGAAAAAAGAAAAATATAATTACATACATGATCTGAAAAAAAAAACAAAATCTCCTCTTTGTGCATAGTTTTAATTTTCAATGTGCAAGTCTGTTGTTATATGCAACACAAAGGTAAAGAAATGAAGAAAGCTAGCTAACAAGCTAACTCACTTACAGGGTTTATTTGGTATAAATACTCAGCTAGAGCTATGCAGATCTATGTGGACCAGTAGACCACACCTGGAAGAGACACAGCTTAAAACAGAAAAGGAGCTAGCATAAACCAGAATTAACAGATCATCTTATAGTAACAAACTGCCCCACACTTGGATACTTTCAGTGAAAGAAGAAACTTGAACTGAAATACTAAATTTCAAATGGCTAGCGGAAACAACTATTGGCTGATACCTAACCCCTCCCCGTTGGCCAGCAAAGGATGGTGTATTGTTCATCCTCCATCATCCTTCAGGCATTCACCTGGCATAAGGTGAGTCGCCCCATATTGGCCCTGCTGACCCTGCTACCTCTGAGCTTTGCTGTGCCTGTAGTCAAAAAGGACACTTTCTAAAGGGACCTAGTTTGTTTGAAAGCCAATGAATTTCCAGTGCAGCCATTTCTCTGCCAGAGCTTGGTTGGCTTCAGAGTAGCCCAGTGACAGACATCTTGGTCACTAGGACTGTTAGGTAAGTGTAGATGTTCCACAGCCCTGCAAGAGGAAGCTGAGAGCCTTGGCTGGAAGGCAATGGGTGATTGTTACCTTGCTAATGTTATTGATACTAGCGGTGATATTCAGCCAAGCAAGAGTTTTGGATTAAAAGTAGGAGAGACAGGACTGAATTTCAGTTTTTGTTGGCTTCTTGAATTGGCATGGACAAAATAATTTAACCTTATTGGTCCATGCTCATAATCATTTTGCCTATGAAATGGAAATGAAAACACTTCTCTACAGCACTCATTTCATACTTACGAGAGGCTTAGTGAGTGCACTCATAGCCCAGATATGAAACCAGATATTCTAGCACCCGAGTCAACAAATTGAGGATCTGCCTCACTGTGCTGTAATGAAATGGCCTTGTGCACTAGCATACAGTGTCTCAACACAACCACTGTGTGGCCTCAGAACAGATAAAAGGATTCCTCTGCATTTTAGAAAAGGACTTGAGCTTCTGGGCCACTCTTCTCTTTAGGAAGCTAAAAAGCAAATGCAAACCTTGATTATATGGAGCTTTGGTAGGAGGTTGCAATCTGCTAAGGTGAGATCATCTCCATCCAGGAATTTCCGACTGGAAACAGTGATCTCCTCAGTGCTGTAAGCATCAATTTCATCAGGCAAGGGGCTATTTAAATAGTTGTCCAGCTTCCTCAGGGCTTTAAGCAAAGATTTTTCCAAATCTAGGTTAAGACAATAAAAAGGTTATTCAAGCCTGTACCAAGATCTCTCTGACACCAAACAGAAAGGCAACTCCTGCATCCTGTCTCCTGGCACCAGCCCAGCTCACAGACATCTGGCCATGCCAACTCCTGCAATTCCCTTATCCTAAGCTTAAAACTTAATGCTGGGATAAGAGCCCTAAGTAGCTAAATGGGGTTCTGAGAAAAAACAGAATGGGGCTGTGCTACCAGAAATGGCTCCTCAAACACCTCTGTGGAGCATGCTTTTGCAGAGTGACCTGGCAGAGTGGCTCTGCCTTCACACTGACTTCTCACCTTGGGAGTCATGGAGCAAGTGCCTGCCCACAGGCAGGGCAGCGAGGCTGGGAGCGATGACAGCAAGTGTACTAGAACTGTACAGCTCTGATTTCTCCCAGTAACTACTAGGTCTGACTAACAGACTGCAGCACTCACTTTCATTAGCATCTTTTCTTGGGTTCTTTATGAATGCAGAGAATTTTGCAAACACATCGTTTCCTGCAGAGTTAGACTCAGGGTGGTTTGGTGCAAGCTTGGGATACCTGGGGAGTTGAACAAGAAAAGTTATATGACTAGCCTTTATTTTCATCTCCATTAATTGACATAGATTATTCTTACACTGCAGTGTCACAATATACACAGGACTCTCAAAGGGAACCATCCTGAACTGAAAATCATTTGGAAATGATTTTAAACATACCTAAGCCATGTGGATGACCACCTTTACCTGAGGGAGATGGGAAACAACTGTTATTACTGCAAACACTGCCCAAACAGAACAGTGGCTCTCCTAGGAAAAGCAGAGGGAAAATCCCTACTCACACTAGCTGCTGCTCCTCCCAGCCTCCTTGCCTGGACAGCTCAGGTGTCAGCAAGCTGAGAGCAGCCAGCCCAGTAGCTATTGCTGCTAGGGGCAGAGAGGAAAGGGAAAGAGCAGCCGCTTGCCTGGTTTAAGTCAGGATTGGATGCTTGAGAAGGGATCATGAGGAGACAGCTTCCCCCATCAGGTACATGGTAGAGCGATGGGACAGGATGCTGCTGATGGTGGGACAGCAGGGTTTGGGGCAAGGTGGAAAGAGCTGCTGGGGTGCGGAAGGACAAGTCCGCACATGCAGTTCTAACGCATAATGAATGAAGGCTTGACCCAGCAAAACCAAATGGTTTGGTCACTGAACCCCCATTGAGGACCATGAGGGGCTGAAAGCAAGAGAAGCAGCCAGGAATACAGTACCGGGGTGGAGACAGCTTTTCTTCCAAGAACTCTTCAATCTTGTTGACATCAGTTTTCACTTCACCATCAAAAGTCATGAAGGGAGGGTTTGTTCCTGGGGCAAGGTTCTGCAGGTCAGCAGGCTTTCTAATGGGAGGAAAGAGAAGGGGTTAATCAATGCAGGAACCACATTTGCAATTTCTACACTTAATTGCAACAGTTTCACCTTAAAACAACAGGCTGCTCTACATCCTTCTCACAAAATAAACCTTAGCCCAGCTGCTTCACACCAGTGGTGTGAGAATCCATTAGCCTGTATCTGAATGTGCTCTGAAATGCCTAAAACATACCCCAAAACTTCTGCGTCATGTTAGAGGCCTGCTGCAAAACAGGTTAAAACCTCAACTGCTTCAAAGGAGTTAGTCCACCTTATACTAGTGAACCCTAAAGAAGAATCAGGCATCCAGACTTGACACAATGCCATGCCACGGTGCCGTTTCAAATCTATCAAAAGAAAGTCAGCCTTTAAAATCACCATTTTGGAAGAGCTGTTCTGAAAAGAGAACTCTGGTTACAACCTCACCTTTTCAAATCCACAGTTGTAACATTGAATATGACACCTTTTAGCCACAGAATCATAAAGAGACGCTGAGAGAAGGGGCAATTTCCGATGCTTTCCCCATCACTGCCAGCCTGTAATTAAAAAGAAAAGGCACATACATCTGTGATAATAGCAAATTTTGATAGCAGATGCAGAAGGAAAGCAGAAAACCCAGGTCTGCTACGAGTACATATAGCATGTTACCCGTCTCTACCAAGACATATTTTCATGCAAAGTTTCTGTATATCCTTCTCCAGACATGCACAGAGATGTGACGAAGGATCCTGTCATCTTGGAGCTGTAGTTTTTCATTAAAATGCATAATGAATATTGCTGTAAGTTAGAAAACAAAATTGAAATTACAGCAGTCCTTCCAAAGGAAATAATCTCCACCTCATTTGTCTATGTGAACATAAATCTACCTAAGTCACTGCGTGATTAAAACCAGTTGAGTCATTTAATGATCACAGGAAACAAACAGAGACTTACCAACATAAATTGAGATGTAATGGCCAAAGCACTTGAGGGAATGAACAGAATAAATCAAACAATTAAGAATTTCAAAGTAAACAACTATGGGAGCCCCAGAGAGAAGGAAAGTTGAGTGCTGAACCCACCCGTCTGTGCTTTGCTGAACTGAGAACTAATGAAGCACAAGTTCCATGTCCCCCTGTGTAATCCCTCCTTGTTATAGTCCCAGGGGTCTCACTTTAAGTGTGAAGTGTGGCCATACCCAAGCCATGTAACCTCTTTTTCTGTGTGCCCCTCTTTCTTTTTGGCTAAACATATCATTGGGTGTCAGTATAAAGCACTAAAGGTATAACTCACTATACGTGTGGCCACAGAAGTGTTGCTCTCATGGACTTTATATTGCACTTTGTTAAGAGACTTTGTTAAAATAAGGCAGTCTTGCATAGTTGCTATTGGTTGAGTTAGGCTTCACACAGCATTGCTGGAAGAGATCAGAGGTCTAATTTTTAAGCCCTTCATATTATTCTCCTAAAGCACAGTTTCAAAACTTAGATTAAAAGTAAGTGCACAGAAGTAAAAAACCAGGTGTATCATTTACTCAGTTAATAGGTTAGTCCATTAAGTTTTGCAGACCTTATAACCAAACAACACACATTAATGAAACCAGTTCTGCTTGCTGTTTCACCTTCCTCAACGCTATCAAATGAATCTCAACTACAGTAAAAAGCTCTCCATAAACAAACATTGCCATTGGATTGCTTTACAGTGCTCACCTTCACAAAGAGCTCTATGTCTGGAAATGAGCACCTGGTCTGGAGCAGGCAAGTTTCTGCCATGGAGCTTGAGGGATGCATGAGAAAGGATGCTCCTGCAGCTTGATAAACCTTCTTATTCTCCCTATCAACCTGAAGGATTTTCCTCTGATAACTCTCTGTTGCTTTCTGCCTTTGGTATTGCCACAGCCACCGGCTTTCTTGTTAGTGAAAACCGTAATAGCTTATTGTCATAAATACTGCCAGGGGATGAAGACTTTTAGAAATGTGAAAACAGCTGGACTGCTGTGTTAGAAAACTCTTGTTTCGTAGGTGGCAAAAATGAAAGCTGGTCAAAGCTACTATTGTATTTTTCTTCCTACTCAGAGCACTGCTTTGCAGTGCTGTACAGCTTACAGCAACAAGAAGACAGAAAACTACTGTGCATCTCGTAAAAATAAGACTAGAAATGCTGCTAGCATGTGCTTAAAATAGAGCTAAATACTTAACACCACCATTTTGTCTCACCCTGCCTCTCATGTCAGGTTTTACCTACTCCCCCAAGGAAAAAGGGGGGTGATGGTTATCACTGTGCCCCTTTTCATGCTAGTAATGGGCATCTGCACCCTGCACCAAGCTGCAGAGGGGAGAAGCAGCAGGCAGGGGACATTGTTTTGCCTGTGCCATGTCTAGAGGAGTCAGGCAGGCACATCTGGCTCCCTCTTTTACTGTAGGAGTTAAGGAAACATGGGTTTTGCTTCATTTTGTCTCCCACCAGCTTGGTGACGGTACACTTCAGAGCAGCCCCAGCCTGCTCTTCTGGGGAAATGTCCATAGGTAGAGCCAGGGATCCAGGTCAGGGCAGGTGTCTTACCATGAGAAACACAGGCATGAAGCAGGCACCAAGTTCCAGTTTGTCTGTAGCTGGAAGGACATATAGGCAACCAGGAAGCTGAGGGACTGTCAGTCCTGGAAATGTTATAGAAGCAAACTCCTGTCTTGTTTCTAAGTGCAAACTTTTTTACGTCCATGCCTACCTGGGAGGAAAATTTGCTGCAGCACTACTTTCTATTTTGCACTGGATAAAACAGCAAACAGCAAATCTCTCAGCCTTTTACCTTCATGGCTTTAGCCTGCTAGCAACCTAGCAATAAAAAAAACGAGGACTTGAATAAAACAAGGGATTAAGCATTAACATTACAGCAATGCTCTGCCAACTGCAATGACTGAGGTGATCAACTGTTTATTTGGTACTTTTTGATGACTTCTATGGGCTAGTTCTGATGGTGTTAAACACACTGACGAAAGCCAAAAGGCATCTGACCTTCACATCCTGTGCTGCCTCCTTTCCCATGCTGCTTACAAGGAGCACCAATAGCATATTGCTCTCTTAGCTGTGTCCTGTGCAAAGCAGGCATTACAGTCTCTAGTGAAGTGATGCAGTGTTTGCCCAGCTTTGTTGTCTCCAGTGGTTATGGAAAGCACTTGGCTTTTACAGCAGAAAATAAATTCACAGAGATTAGGATGTTTCCCCATTTCTGATGTGGCCATGATCCTTCTCACAGGCTAAGAAGAAAATCTGATCAGTTTCCTTGTGCAATCACTGATGAACTTTATTGATTTAAATCCATTCTAAAAGCCCACACTATCCAGGCAGTGTAGTACACCCCAATGTCTTAGATGGGGCTCTGTGCTGTAGGGTTGCTGTGCCTGAACTGAGAAGAACAGTCATAGCTTTGGGAGTTCTTCAGTCAGACTCAGCTGCTGAGGTCCTACGGTAAAGGAGGCAGCAGCCATTCAAGTAGAGACAACTGAGAAGCTGGTGAACTGCATCAGGCTTTAGGAAGCTGAAAGCCATTTAGTCCCCAGGGGCTTGAGCTCTGGGTGTGAGGTGAAGGGATGACAAATCTCCAGGTTTGCCACACCAGGGCTAGTGGTGGACACTTCCAGGTTTCTTTCAGTTCTGCAGAACTGAAGGCAGATTACAGTAGCCCACACAACAGCACAGGCAGTGATTAAACCTTTCCCTACTGTAACAGTGACCAGCAGTCTGAATGACTACAAGACCCTGAACACCAAATCTGATTCAGACTTTGACACAGTTTGACCTGGCACCTCAAAGATGCTACAGTTTCCTATAACCTTTGCTGAAAGCCCAGAATGGGGATATTTTGGCCTACTGTGGAACACAGAATGAATACAGCTAGCTAAATGCCTTCAGATACCTCAGCTTGCATTTTGGCTTACAGGAGACAACTCTGTTCTCCTAACTCAGCTCACCTAATCTGGGGGGCTACAACTCCTACTGGACATAAAAGCATCAGTGACACATGCCAAAAGTGTTTGTTCAAGTTTCCTAAGAGAGGGTCTGCCATGATGACACCAGCCACTCAAAAATCATGAGCTGGGACACTGAAATAGCTTTATAGCTGTGTAATGAGCAAGACAACAATACCTGAAATATACCATCATTGTATGATAATGTACTTTCCAACAAAGCAAGGGTGCCCTTTTTACAGAAGTAAGACTGTGTGTCGATATCTTACCTAGCAGGACACAATGCAGCAGTAAGAGAATCAGAGAAGATCCATATTTAATACCCTCAGGAAGATAGCGCAACGAGGGGCGTTGCAGCCTGGGAGCAAAACTCCCTGCATTTTTCTCCACACCACCTCTCAGGGATGTGTAACTTTGAGCTGTGCCTGGTACACACGCAGAATTTAATTACACTTCCTCACCACTGTGCTTAGTGATGATGGAGGGTGAAATCTTAACTGCGGTCAAGTCAGCTGGAGTCCTTTGTTGTTGATTCAATGGAGGATTGTGTTTCCAGACTGGTTATAATCGTAATAACCAGGCAAATGCTGCTGTAATTGTAGGTAATACTGCATGATGGCCTCCACCTGCAATTGTTGTGACATTCTCTTAACATTCAGATCTTGTGGGTGAAGTGGGCCAAGTCCCCAAAACACAAAGCTGTTTTTTTATGCTCTTCTGCTGCTTCAATAGATGGCAAACCAGCATCTTGAGCAATTGGCATTTATGTTTTAATTGTGATTGGTCAGGAGGTCAATGTGCTTTTTCTAATAATACTGGGATTTAATGAGTTCATTAATCAAACAATTAAGACAGCCCTTGCTGCAGAGGAGAAAAATGTCAGGCCGTGCACAGAAGCTTTAATTCAGAGCCATCAGAGCCCTAGGCAGCAATTGTGACAGTATCGACTTCTGACAGCTCTCTGTAACGATGTGCCATTACTTAACAGGATTATTAGCATGCGCTCCCTGTTTTCATTTATTTTTCACTGTTCCATGCTCTTCAGTCTATTTTTCTGTTGTTGTTCCAGGTCTTCCTCAAAGATGCTGGGAAAAGGAGAAGCTGTCCACACCCTTCTTCCCACCACTGCTTAAGCTCCTAAGAGTAGGAGAACCACCGTGCCTTAGGCTAATTTCACTAGGCAGCAAGACCTTAGGCAAAGATATCAAACAGGGTCCTAAAAGAACTATATTCAGTTTCTGGAGCAGCAGCTCTGCTTTTCTAGGTTGCCTTGAAGAGGTCACTTGCCTCCATGTCCTCATCCACAGCAAGAGGATAATTATAGTGAATTCTCTCAGGAGTCACACACTGTATGTCATTCTTAAGCCAGTAGTTAGGGCTCTCCCTGAGCTGGAGGTGCTCTGCCCCTAGAGCTGTTGTAAGAATTTGTTTTGTAACTGTTTCTGTTCAAACATCTCAGGAGCCAGGTTTCTGAAGGTTCTTCTATTGACCTCAAACATTCTGTGCCTTTAAAATCGTGATGAGTCGAATTTGTTTTTCCTGGACTTTTTCTTTCCTTTTGAAGGTTAAGCATGGAAGAAACAGTTCAGAAGGAGCAAAGCAGACTTTTTTATTTGTTTTCATATAATTATATAATCCCTTTGAAGCTACAATAAAAAGAACAAGGATCATATCTTTTTCTTTTTCCCAAAAGCTGAACTGCAATTCCATTTTCTTCCTTCAACACAAGGGAGCTAAGTTACCTTCTTTTCCATATTTATGCTGGCTAAGAAGCAGGTTTACCCTGCAAGTGGAGCAGAACTGCTGCTACTGGGAAACAACCCATCCACCTGTGACCAGTACCATGGATCTGCCCCTGCCTGTTCTGCTGAGCTAGCTGTTTCAGGCTGAACTGGGACTTGCCTCTAAGTTTTCTTATTCGATCCTCAGCTATGAGGCAGTTTGTGCGTGCTCTTCCTTCTTATACCACACCAACAACTCCCCCCTCCTTTTTCACAGCGCATTTCATCTTCTGTCAAAGAATAGAACCACAGCAACTACCTGGAAACTACTGCCTGAAAAACTACAAGGAGTTTGCAAGCTTGGGCCTCCTGTGGGAAGCAACTTTAAGGCTGGGTGCAGCTTTCAAGACCGATAGTTATTTTGCTCTAATTCCTTCTAGAGACTCATTTGTTCAGCACTGGCATGGATTAACTGAACCCACCGCATTCCTAGCCCCAACTCTTGCCATAAACTAAGCCCTGCAATGTCAGCCTGACAGCAGTAACTGCTCTGAGTAGCTACCACTGGCTCTGCACATGCAGCAGCAATGCAAGAAAGACCCCCTTTGTAAACAGCTCTGCTTCCTGCCCTTCTGCATCACTGGGACCAGCCATTGAACTTGACCATACAATAGCCAAGGAAACAGGAGAGGGGAGCTCCCAGTGCCTCCCTTCTCCTCCTCATCCCTGAGAAGAAACCCCACTGCCCTCTGGTTTACCACGAAGTGCCCAAACCATTTTCTTAAGAACACCTTTTTTAAGATCCCAGGCAGAAAGACAGAAAATCACAGTTTTCCAGCCATAACCATGTTCTGTGAGTGTGCTGTGACAGATATATCATTTTAATTAAAACAAAACAGCACCTGCTGCTTGAGGATACAAAGTGCATTTTACGTTCTTGATGCCTGCTACAGTATTCATGCAGATTCCCACCGTATCACAACACTGACAAAAAACCCTAAAATTGGCAATATTACTTCTGTTATGAATGCGATAAAAATATAGTTACTACAAGTCATTTTGCTTCACTGACGGCAACTCTAATGCACTTAATAAGATACGATATTCTGTGCTAGGCACAGGAGCACCACAGGCATGTCATTTGGGTTAGATCACATTCAAAACAAAGCTTTTTTGTGAGGGTGAGACAGATTACCTGGATTTTTCTCTAGGCACTGTGTTTATTTTGTGGCTACAGCTAGGACACGAACACCTAAACACTAGATTTTAGAGAATTCGTTTGATGCCACCTACTGGGCTTGAAATGGAAATCTTGATTTGTGCTCCTGAAGCGATGAGCAGCAGCAGCCTCAGACATTAGTATATCTCATCATGAGAAGTTCAGCTCAGAGCCACCTCTGCAGCAAGAACCCTTGCTTTTCGCTAATGGCAGTTATAAGAATAGTTAAGATGCTGAAATTGTGCTTCCAGGTTAAGTTCTTAGATACGGCATCTGCAATTTAAAATACATTTTAATGGACAAAGAAAACTTTTGCGACTTATTATTCCAATACTTTTGAACAGTCATGTAGCTCTGCCTATCCGATAATACCCAACACTTAAAACAGATGTTTCCAGCTGCTGTTTAATTTCTCAGCCAAACAGAAGGAATAGTCATATGCAAATGTGGCTGGTAGTTGTGATTCCTGCTCATAAACTGTAATTTTTGTACTCCCCAGGGTAGACTCTTGCTGTGTGTGACATCCGCAGTAGAGAAGTTCAATGAGAAACCTGTGTTAAACAGCAGTTGGATGCTCCTTCAGGTAAAATAATTTCCCATTTCCCCTTCCTTTTCTCTTTTAAGAGCAAAATAAGCACCTTGATATTGAAAGTGTGCCATAAGGATTTTTGTTTTTAAAACAAATATATCTTGTTTTATATTTAGAAATACTAATAACATCTATCTTTTATCTTGAACAGTATTACAGGGTTTAGAGAACACCAAACATACGTAAAGGATTACAACTTTTAACATGCAAGTTCATAGCACACTTTTTGTCCTAAACCCTAATTAAGTTTTCAGGTTAAGGAGGCAACAGTAAACATAACCACAAGCATCCTGCTGAAAATAGATTCTTTCTCTTTTTAAGGTGCTAAGACACAAAAGCATGCAGGGGAAGGAAGGAGCAAGTATACTAAAATGTTTTCTCTAAAGAGAGAAGAGGTGGTTTGACTTCCATCACCCTCTCCTATGATGTCACTCGTAAGACCCCTTTTTCCTGCTAAAGCTGGAAGTCTGCCCCTGCTGACTCAAATGCAAATGGGGACAAACCCTGAGCACTCTCTTTCCAATGCAAACAGCTTCTAGTAATTGAGTAGCTAAGTCTTCCCTCAGAAGAGTGTCCATGTTGAACTCTGTAGGAAGCATGGCCCTTTCCCACTTCAGCAGGAATGATCCCCTTTACCCATCACCCCCTACATAAGAACCAAGTTAGGGCTGCAAAGACTATCACAGCTGCAGCCTTCGGCTGTATCGCAGTTCTCACTCTGTACACCCCTCCTCAAGCACGTGTTTGGGTGTTTCATGAGATAGCCTCAGTAGTGAGGTCATTCAGTGCCAGGGTGAAAGGATCCCCATGACCACTCTTCCAAGCTAAAACATGCCAATACATTGCAATAGATCTTACAGAGCATGCAAAATTTCTAATCTGGATGGTCAGCTGAAAAATGGACCCTGGGGTCTCTGGTCTCTGGATGTCTTCCACTTTCTCCCCTTTCTCCCACCTCTCATTGAAGTCACAATCAGCCAATGCATTTAGGTGTGCCTGTAACTTTTAAACAAGCATGTTAGCTCACCAACTGCAAATGGATGGACAGATTCTTTAAGTTTTGTATCTGCTAAATATCCTCTTGAATGACAGCACGAAGTGCAGCTAGTTATCCGCTCAAGTGGATTTGATTTTGGCTTTAGAATAAAGCAGACTCATCATAAGTCCTGTGCACTAAGTAGTGGAGGGGAAATGACAAAGTAGAGCACTAGCTGACTTTACACCTCAGTAATCCAATCTGCAAATTGAGGTGCTTTGGGAAGAGGACGTATTAAAAAAGGGTAGGTGCCCAGATTAGCAAGATGCACAAAACCTGAAGACAGCTGCAGGCACAACTGCAGGAAGGAAACCTGGGGGAGAACCAGCAACTCAATTAGTGTGCGCTAGGCTTGACCATTACCTGCTACTATACTGGTGGGGAGAGCCTGGTTTTGTTACAGAAACACGAACCCTCTCCATCCAGGTCAATGGATGCCGTGTGCCACATGGACAGGCAGCAGTGCAGAGTCCCACTGCACAGAACAGAATGGGATTAACCAAGAAGCACATGTCTTCTAGAGCACCAGGGTAGCTGGAAGTGTTTCAGATCACTGGGTATGCCAGCTTTCCTGTTCTCTTCCTCCACCTCACAAAAAATGGAAATGCACAGTGGTCCAGGAGGGAACCTTGGAGGTCCTGTCTGGCATTTCAGCAAAACATAAGGACAAGTTTCAGCCAGAGACATGCTGGGGAGCTATCTAATGATAACAACCAGACCTGCAGATGGAGCCTGTGACCCAGAAGGAACAGCAGGAGCACTTCCAGTGCTTTTTGAACAGAGTGAATACGCCACAAACTGATAACCCTGAGTTTAAGATAGTGGCAAAATGGCTGGTGATAAAAAGTGGTAACTTTCAGACAGGTCTAAGTCACTGAGTTCATGGACCAGACATCAGGAGGCTGCTCTGGGTGCTGAAACCCATCAGCAGTTGTCTGTACTCATCAGATGTTAATAGCCAACCACAAAACAGGCTACAAAGATGAGATCTTAGGAGTCCTGTTTTAAAATGCTGTCAGCTTGTGGAGCTCCAGGACACCAAGCAGCTGCCAAACTGATGCAAATACAAAACTATGGAAAAGGTGTGGCTGGGATCCTCAGACAGAAGGATTTCTTAGCCCTGCTTTCCTTTTTTAACTCATGAATACAGGGAAATGTAGACCATTATAGAAGCATCTAGGCACTAAAAATTAAGTACTGTACAAATATGTATAAGTACAGTGAAAATATTAACTGAAAGACTGCTCCTAACTTAAAAACAAAAAAACCAGAAAACTTATATGTAGACCATTAGTGGGAATGCCAAAGGATTTTTGGAAGTCTTTTTACAAAACACGATGGAGATTAGACAAAGCTAGGCCAAAAAGAGATGTCAAGAGAAAGAGAATGAAAGGAAACACGTGCAGGTGCAAGGCAGTAAAAGGAATTAACTTTTCACCTCCACATCTTCAACTGACCACAGAACGCCATTAAGCTGTTTTTTGCGTGACCACGATTATAAGGTAAAGGCTGAGTCTGCCTACAAACAGGATGATAATTTATGCAATTTAGGGTTCTTCTGGAATTGACAATGAGTTCAGGCTAAGTCCCCACCTGGAGAAACAATGAAACTCTTGTTACCTCATATTTTAACATTTGAAGCTTAGGCAATTTATGTCTCCTGGCCTGGCCACTCATTCGCATTTCATAACATCTTCTAACAGTTTCATTATTAAGGCTTTTCTCACTCTGCTAGGCTTCTGAAATTACACTATACTTTCTTTCATGCAGTGCTTGCATTGACTTATGATTATTTTGTTTTATTAGATTTCATAATTCAAATGTTCAGTACGACACTTTGCTAGAAATGGTTCTTCAAATGGTCTTGGTCCTCAGTTCACGCTGAGGGATTAACAGTGTGTTGGAGTTTCTTTATGGGATATTTCCCTCAACCCTGTTTTTATGTAGTGAGCAGTGGTCACAGCTTAAAAGGGTTATATACATCTGGCAAGTCCAGTCTTCTTTAGATGACAGAAAGGTAAAGAATTCTGAAGCTGTAATTTCCTCTGGTTTCAGGTCTCTCTCTCCCCTACATGCCAGCAGCCATTTCAGAGCAGAAAAAGCCTCCTTTATTCTAACTTTAGCTGCATTATGTACTTACGGTCTGCTGGGTAATTATTGTTGAAATTAACTTGATTACTTAGTAAGCAATTAAATGCTTTTGATGCATAGGAGGAAATTTTCCTTCATTAAGAAGGAACTTTGTAGCAATAAACTTTTTACCTTTGTCCAGTTACTTTATAAATAATGAGAAACAAAAGGCTCAAACTCACTCCTGTTACGTAGATGAAACCTGTTTAATTTTGATTTCAATAGCAGTCTACCCAGTACTTCTGCTGAACAGTAGGTCTGCCTGCACCCTGCCCTTACAGTTCTGACAAAAATTATAAATAAAGGAATCATTAAATGATAATACTGTAAAGTGAACAAAACACAAGAGACTGTGGGTGAAAATTAAGATGTGCAATATCTTGTAATACATTTGTAGAGGCTGTGGTTCACAGAATCACAGAATGGTTTGTGTTGGAAGAGACCTTAAAGCTCATCCAGTTCCAACCCCCTGCCATGGGCACGGACACCTTCCACAAGACCAGGTTGCTCAAAGCCACGTCCAGTCTGGCCTTGAGCACTGCCAGAGATGGGGCAGCCACAGCTTCTCTGGGCAACCTGTGCCAGTGCCTCACCCCCTCACAGGGAAGAATTTCTTCATAATATCTAATCTAAATCTACCCTCTTTCAGCTTAAACCCATTCCCCCTTGTCTTGTGACTACACACCCTTGTAAAAAGTCCCTCTCCAGATTTCTTGTAGGCCCCTTTAGGCACTGGAAGCTGCTCTAAGGTCTCCCTGGAGACTTCTCCAGGCTGAACAACCCCAACTCTCTCAGCCTGTCTACATAGCAGAGGTGCTCCAGCCCTCTCAGCATCTTTGTGGCCTCCTCTGGACTAGCTCGAGCAGGTCCATGTTCCTCTTGTGTTGGGTGCCCCAGAGCTGAATGCAGTACTGCAGGTGGGGTCTCAAGAGAGCAGAGTAGATAGGGAGAAATCACCTCCCTCAACCTGCTGGCCATGCAGGTTTTACTAATATTCACTCTTATTTGCACTAAAGAGATTGAAGATTAAACTTATGTATGTATGCAGTCTTACAGAAAGGTAAAGCAAACCAATTCTGTGATGTTACGCACACTGCTGTTGCTGGCCTTAGGCCGGGCCCTTCACGTGGCCACAGGTATTCTCATCTACAGCTGTGGCTCTCTACAGGGCAATTAAAGGCAGTCAATAGAGGTACTTAAAAAAATGGCTAAAACCAAAAGAAATCACAAAGGAAAAATGCAAATTACAGGTTTATTTTCTCAGATATCTTTCAGCTGCCTGTACTAGGTCTACACATAAAGCCACTCTGGTAGCTACAGTATTTAGCATAACCTGGCACAGTGCTGAGCCTGGTTTTAGAGCAAAACGACTGGTGCCTCTCATGATGGGAAGGCAACTAATTAAACATAGAAGATGCTTGCATATAGCTACCTGCCATCCACAGAACAGTAAATATGTGGCAATCACGCAAAAGCAATCAGCAACCAGGAATCCACTGCTTTGTGAGCTCAACAATCATTTGCTTAAATAATTCATAAATTGTTTCAGTGATAAGTCCTGGCCAAGCAGAGCTGTCTGAAGGAGGCTCCTTGCACAAGCAGATCCTCTCCCGCTGTGGAAAGGGGAAACTGGATGCTCCTGTTGCAACACCAGCATTTGAGAGGGCATCAGAAAGAGGTTCTCCTGATGCTGCTTCGGCTTTGATGGGGAAATCTTTGTCTCATGCTCCTGCCAATCAGGGGTGCCCACCTGGGCAGTGGCCTGTGGTGCTTCACATTCTGTGTCTCATTCAGCTGGCAACTGAGGGAGGAGGCCAGCAAGCCCTGGTAGAAAGCTGGGCAAAATTCAGCATTTTGCCAGGTTTCCATCTCTGGTTTTAGTGCAGCAGTCATGCACAGTCTTTCCGTTGCCAGATATTAAACGCTTAAGGCAAAGTAAACATCCTTTCTATGGTTTTTTTAGATGTCTATCCCCCAGCAACAATACATGAATACAGCAGCCCTTTGTGACAGTTTACTTTTTCCCTAAAACAACTTGGAAAATTATTTCAACAAATACTACTTTATCCCACCATTATTATCAATGAGTTATTACTTATCTCTTATTTTATAAGACTTACTTAGATGACAGCGAAGAGCAAGCTTCCAGGAACTGTGCACGGCCAGGAGAACAGAGGCAAGGCAAGAAAAATTAAATGTAAAAATAAGCAGGAATATGAATGTGTGTATAGCAACCACTGGAAAAAAATCAGCTATAATATAGTAGGGTATAAATTAGTCTTGCCCAATTTATGGATATCATTCTTCTATACAAGTAATTGGCATATTGCATGAACTATACTTGTTTTGTGTCTCACTCAAAATAGCATTACTTGCAGTCACCACCACTTGTTTACTTATTTATTACACAATGATAATGAATTATGTGTATTACACACAGTGACCGAGACATCTCAAAGCAATGTAAAGAATCATTGCCACTCCTCCAATACAGAAGCCAGTTTATTTTAACGTGAGACGTGACAAAAATCTCCATTGCTTATTAGAGAAAAAAAAAATAAATCAAAAAACTAATCAAGCGGTGTATTCAAAAGGGAAGGTTTTAAGGAGAGGCAAAGGGGAATGGCTGCACAGGTGCCCAAGCTCCTCTCCCCCTGCAATTGAGGGGAGGGAATACCATCATCCACTTTAACCACAACAGAAATATCCTGGCTAGTAAATAAAAATACACAGTATTCAAAAAGATCACACACACACACACACACACACACCCCCCCCCCCAGTTCCTATCCATTCCTTATGATTCAAGATTATCTTCAAAAACCTGCAAGTATTCTAAGGATACCAAGAGCCTTTTAACTGAACACAGGTGAAAATCTGAGCTGGGAAGCACCACTCAGTTAGAGACCACTGCTTTAATCTTATATCAAATAGTTCAAAACCAAATTTTCTTCTGCTGGGAATTCTGCCTACAGAGCTTGGGCTGTCTGTGTTTGTTTTAATGGGAACATTACCAGGTCACAAGCACACAAGCAGCAAACCAAATGCTATTAGCTATTTATCCTGTTACAAGAATTATGCTTAAATACCTCAGTGCTATTTCTAATCCGTATTTAATAACATGGCAAGATACCAGCTGAACATTCTACATGGAGACAAAATTCTTATATCCTTTTTAAAGTCTTACAGGGAATTACTTCAACAAAAGAGCATTATATTTTTGAACACATAGGTCTGGGAAAAAAAGATTAACTGGCATTTCAATGACACATCCTGTTTTATACTTCATCATATAATACTTAACCTGTGAGACACAGACATGCTGTTTCAATCTAAATGCAAAAACTATATATCTGTGATTTGTGTTGTAAACAAATAAATAAGAAATACCCAAATAAATAAACTATTTAATGTAGCTTCAGGGAGTTGGTCACTGAAGGCCTGAGAAAATAACTTGCCAATGGCATTCCAAAGTCTAATGTTTAAATCAAGAGGTGAAAGTGAAAGATTACCCTCCAACAATTTGTGATATTTTGGTCCACATAGCACATAATTCAAATAACCAGGTAAAATATCATATAAAAAACCTGCCAGCTCCAGAGGGAACTGGCAAAGATGTGTCCTGAAAGAGCAGTTGAAAACTGGACATAAGTACCAGCCAAACCCCATTAGCTTGACAGAGAGGGTAGCTGAAACTCTATTCCTTCCCTTCCTGGTGCAAATTCTAACTCGGGGGTATTCTTCATCTGGCTCTCCCCACCACCTCATTTCTATTCACAGGCTTTGGGAAAATATGGGATACACGGTATTGCTAATTAAAATACAGGTTTTAAATAAATACAGACTACATGAACCATGCTGCAAACCAATCAGCTATAACACTGATATTCCTCAAAATAAAGACTGTTTGTGGTCCCTGCCCCTGGGGAGCCCCTGGCCCCTGCTGTGCTCCTGGCAAAAAGGAGGCTGATGGACTTGCTGAGAGGTTGGTAGCGTGTTTGCTTCTGCAGACAGCATAGGCCTCAAAATCTTTAGGTCTTCATGGTATATTTGGATCCCATTTCAAGTTTCATCTGCCACCATTACGGAAAGAAAACTACTCAGGTTATGTAACAGCTTTTAAAAATAATTTCAAAAATAACTATCAGGTAAATGTCAATGATTCTCCAAGACACAAATTAGCATTTTTCTGAAATCTGAGTAAACGTTTAACTTCTTTATAACTACCCCATTTGAATAACTTGGAAAAGGGCACAAATCTGCAACTCCAGTCCTGCTGTATGTAGTTCACTCTTAACAACTAATAATTATATTTCCAGTCGATTTTGAATATTCACATATGTGCTAAAATTTCGGCATATGAAGAGGAAACAGACAAGACCAGAGATGCCACGCTGGCATCTCTGCCTGCCTGTGAGGTTTCACCATAACCACCTCTCTGCACATGGCACACCAGGCAGCCAGCCGGTGTGCCAGCCCCAGGCTCCTTGCAGGCAGGAGGCTGTGACAGGCACCCTCTTCCCAGGGAAAGCCTCCAGCAATGGGGTTGGTGGCAGGCTGTACAAGTTACCGCTGTTTGCTTTGAGAAGCTAAATATTTTTATGAAGGAATTAAAACACTTCAGCGCTAACAAGGCACGTATTATTGAAAGGAACTGGAACGGAGTCACTCAACTTGTTCAGGCTTTTATCAGTAAATAATCAGACATTGCAAATGGAAATGCATACAAGTCTTTATCACAGTGTGCCATTTTATTATCCGAGCATGAAAATAATCATTTAACCTTCACATGGCATTTACTTACACTCCTCGGGCAGAGTTCAAGGAACATGCAATTTCTTACTTTTTAAAAGAAGCAACAGGACTTTTTTAGGGGAGACATAGAGAATAGAGTCAGTGATGGCGCTGGAGTCATTCTCCATCCTTCACCTCCCCTTTCATGCAATATGTATAATATTTCTTTTCACTACCTTACTCCCTTTCCTACCTCTAAAGATGAGAGATCTGTCTCTTGCTTAAAAGTACACGTCCGCTGACAATTCAAAGCGGCTTCACCAGAGGTCAGCATCCTGAAAAAGTGTGGTCATATTAATAATTTCCATTGTCACTCCTGCTTCACAATATTTAAACTAACTTCTAAAAAACAGTCACAAATATAATTTGCATGAATCCATACGAGACCGCAGTAACACATCTCTTATTCCATAAGCAATTGCAAAATCCACAGAAACCAGAGGCTGCTGAATGCCATTGAAAACCTATATACTGCTACAATGGGAAATAATAGCAAATAGGCCATATATTGCCTAACAGTATGATCACTGGATATTCCTGGCTCCTTGCATTTTATCTTTCTAATGCTGTCTCACTTTGCAAGCAATTATTGTACGTTGATGGTGTCAGAGAGAGAGCAGGGATAAGTCTATGTGTCTATGGCTCTGGCATGACAGAGGGACACACACTGATCTTCCACTTATGATCCAGGTAACATCACAATCTCAGTCACCCACATCCGACATCCTAAGTACAGGGCAGCTATTGCTGTCTCCTGCATTTTGGCAGCTATGCCTAAACCCCTTATGAATGAATATAGGCCTAACATTGACAGGTAATATTTCCCCCAAAAAAGCTCTTAATTTTTATTTAATGAAGACCATTTGTAAAATTTCACCTGAATTTTCTAATAGTTTAATTTTAGTATAGTTGTAATTTTTAACTAATTGGCTAAATCCCTTTCCTCCACTTGCCCAGAAAATCATTCACCACACACTTATGCTTCATATTCATCCCAGAAAATCATTCACCACACACTTATGCTTCATATTCATGAATGCCATAAGTCCTGTAGATTGGTTTGTTATCCATCTATACACAAACAGGAATCAAGCCTCAAATTAAACAGACAGCATGAAAATTCCCAGGCACAACTGCACGATAATCATGCAGCAATCATCAAAGTTTCTGAAGAAGGCTGCAGCTCTCCAACCAGATTTATGAAATGAAGGTTCACTTCAGACAAACAGGGACCTAAGACAGAAAGCAGACAAGGAAAACTTCCATCCTTGCCCCGGTCTCTGATGAGCACAGGTAAGACCGGCCTTTTAACAAAGACAAACCTCAAGGAGTGGAGGCAGTATGGTTGAATTTTGGGCAGCAGGCTGATCTCGGCAGAAGCTGCTGCTGGATTCAGCCAGCAAGAAATGCAAGCTGTGCCCTACGGCTGAATCAGGACAGTCTCTCCGCTGTTTAGCGAACAGCTTAAAATAGCACGTGACTTTAAGCTTGTGCTTAAAGCAAAACACATGGTGAGGTGCTTTACTGAAGCAGTGAGCTCAGAGTAAGGAAAGATGGGAAAAGGTCTAGGAATGGAGCTTTGAAGAAATTTACTTTATTTCAGAACTTCTTTTGACTAAAACAAGCCTGCAAAGTGCAGAGATCTGCAGTCACACAATAAATAGATGCTTAAGGCTTGTACAGTCCTATGGCACATGCAATTTTAGGACTTCCAAAGCATGGACAAAAAGATGACTCCAAGAAGCATGACTAGATTACACACACACAGAGCACATTACATGCAACTTTGCATTTCTCATCACTTACGTCTATCTGTTGCTTTGTGTCTTTCTGAAACAGGACTTGGCCTGTCAGTTGTCAGAACTGACACTGGCATAAACAGAGCGCACCACTGCTCTGCTAAGAACCCCTCCGGGAGCAAAGCAGCAAAACTGTTTTTGCTGTAGCTTTCAAAACTGCTCTGTGTCAGCAGTTCCAAGGATCCTTGTTTCTCTGTAGCAGTCTAAGCCTTAGAAAGGTGGCAACGTGAATGGCCAGAAAGCAAGCATGAGAAGTACAAATGAAAAAGACTGCACATTCAAGAAACCTGCATAGCTTTTCCAGAAAAAGGTTGGTATTGCTTTCACACCAAAGTCTACCAAGCACAGTTTAATTGAAGACTGCTGGAAGAGTACTCAGCTCCCAGAAAAACTGCTGCAGGTGCACCCAGCACACACAATAACCTAAAGAGTTATGAAAGGAATTCGTAATGCCAGTTCCTCTTAAGCTGCATTACGGAACCCAAAATTGCCATATTCCATTTCTGAATAGAAAATAAAAAGGGCTGAGAAAGGGCAAATACCCACGGGAAAGAAGCCAGCTTCCTGCTTTGTGCTACAGTCTTGGGAACAGACCCACAAAATGTCTTTGAACAAACACACCTCTGCTGATTTGGTACTTCTTGTACAGCTGTAAGTAGTCAAAGAATCAAAATCACCATACAAATAGCTCATTAACCAGGAGCCAGAAAAGAAGGGCCATGCTGGTTTCGCTGGGCAGCCTCATAAGGCTCAGTCCTGAGCAGATTTGGTTTGATTCTGGTTTCAGCACATCTAGCCTACACCGTGCTCCTGCTACGCTCCAGGGATGGGGCTTTCTCCTGAATGACTTTTCCCTTGTTCTAGGTTAACTTTCATGACTACTCAGTTATAAAAGCACACAGGTCTCTTAGCCAACTGTAAAACAAAATAGTTGAAAGTGGTGGAGGGAAACAATGTATTTTAAAAAGTGACAGAATTTTACCGGCAGAAATGTCATGCTTGAAGAAGGTACACAAAACGGAACTTGAGAAGTATAAAAACAGAGGGGGAGGAGAAAGGAGTAGGTGTGTTCCTCAAGGAAAACGCAGTGTGGTTTTGACAGAAAGTGAAATGCGGCAGCAGTGGTTGGAATGCAGGCAAAGAGAGGCTGGCTGTTTTCTACCACTGCCCAAACCATATCAAATGGTCCCCTGCTCATTTCATGGCAAACTGTATTCAGTGGCATCACACTAAGCTAATGTGCTCACCTTTGGCAAGCTCTGTAGAGCTCCCTTTGCTTGGATAAATATTCAATAACTAAACTTTTCCCCAAAACTCTTTTAATCTGTAAACACGGAGCTAGCGCGACTCCGCACATAGAAATCTTTACTTTCCACTTTCCCAAAGTCATCTAAACATGGGGCTCCCATGGTGAACCTGCACTAAAATAGGACAATAAGCATGTGTATACTTGCATTTTAATACAGGATTCCATCCCTGGCAGCGTTCAAGGCCAGGCTGGACAGAGCCTTGCTTTAGTGCGAGGTACCCCTGCCCATGGCAGTGGGGTTGGAACTATTCTATGACTGACTATTCTATGATTCTACATCAGCTGTTCTCCTTATAAACCATACTCACCTAACTGATTTACAGACTGATTGCACCAGTGAGCAAAAGTTAAGATTTTAAGCACAAATACTTACTGTAGATGTTTACATTAAGCATCATGCACAGCAGAGTCCACTGAATGGGCATTACAGGCTTTTTTCCAAGGATCTGAGCTCCTGCTGCCCATGGACTTTTTACCTACAGCACTCAGAGCCCAGAAGTTCAGTTTATACCTTAAATATATATAAACCACAGATCCATTGCATCACAGAAAAGGAGATTCTGTTTTGTGCTCTAGTATAAAACACCCATTGCCATTTAAGTTGGATACGTTAGCTGCAGTGTTTGGAGGCACAGATGCAAGCACTTGTTATTCCCGTCCTATCTCCTGTCTCTACTCGCAACAAGGCTTTTGCTTTCTCATTTATTAGCACTTTTGATAATTCAGCACAGCTCTAAGTATGTGAAATCAGTCAAGCACATCTCAGGAATGGTGCAAGGAAATTCTGTTTCAGTAAAGTAACCTTGGCCCCTGGCAGGAATTAAATAACTCTTTGAATCAAAATAAATTACTTTGATTTAGAGACCAAGAATGTCATGAAATGGAATATGTTATGAAAGTCTATTACTTTTCATTGAATAAAATCTATTCCCTGAGGTTCATGGTCAACTTCTACTGTATACTCTTTAACCCAGAAACTAAGCAAGTAATGTTTTGGAAGATGAGCAAAATCTCAGAAGAAGATTTTCAGAGAAGGCCTTGTGCTCAAGCTTGGTTGTTTGGCTGACTGTTTGTGTTCAGCAACTACAGATAAATCACTATCCCTAGAAATCTCTGGAATAATGAATTACGCAGTTCTGACTCTGGTGTTTATATTTCCTATCTGTAAGAAAATTTGAAATTCATCAGTAGATAACCCTGGAGGTTTTTGGTTGTTTGTGTTTTTTTTTTGAGGAGCGTGGGAGTTTTATGATTGACTGTTTTGGGGGGTTCTGTTTGGTTTTTTTTGTTGTTGTTTTCAGGTTTAGGTTTGTGGGGGTTTATTTCATTTAGAAATAAACTCTTAAGTCCTACATAAAGGTTTCAATTGCTTAAAATTAACTGACTAATTTTAGTGAGAACTCCATTTCATTCAAATGTTATGATAAATATGACATTTACAGAAGTTTCCTGGCAAATAAAGGTCTTTTACCACATAAGGAAAAAGAAAAGCATACCTATACCATTGACCTTAGAAGACCAGCTAGCAAGCTTCAACATCCACGGGGTGTCCTACCCAAGGTCCCACATATGCTTGGTTGTATTACCAAAGACTGACTGGAAAGTGTATCTGGATGATATACTTTGCAAACATTTACCTTTGAAACACCAGCAACACACAATGTTGCTATCTAAAGGAAATATATGATAGATACTGTTTCATGGTAAAATGGAAACCAGGTAAGCACCTAAGTGAAAATCTCAAAGCAATTCTGATACGGCTTTGTCCTTACAACCAGAAAGTCTTATGTAGCTCAGCTTCATTAAATTCAGTCACCCAAACACAGTTGTCTGCTGTCTTTGAGATACCCTAGTGTAGCCTGCCTGGCATTGAGCTGCTGGTCCAGAAGGACATTATCTACGATAGATGCTACTAACCCTCTAAAAAGAACAAGCTTGATCAACAATAATTAAAACAAGAAACACTACTCGTCATACAGTTACTTCTTAAAAGTTTCTTTCTGATGGTCATGCTTCTGTTTGTTATTCTTAGAACATTATTACCAAGTACTTCAGTGTTAGCCAAATCTAGTGTAATGCTCCCTAGCAGGGAAACCATGATGATCATTCAATCACTATTACTGTATTATTTTCTTATGAGTTTTCTCTAATCATGGGACTTACTCTTAAAATTCTTCTGTATTTGTATTATGCTATCAAATCATGGCACAGCCCTCCTATTTCTAGCACTGTGCATGCAGGCAGAGACAACAGGCTGACAGTCCCATCCCCCCCCCCCCCCCCCCCCCCATCTTGACCATTTATGAATAAGCCAAAAATCAATAGGCAGGTGAAATGAACAGCAATAGGCATGGCAAAGAAATCAGAAACAGGACACACAACAGTCTCAGTATTTTAAACAGCCTAATCACTTCCCTGCTTCTAGCAGTGCTGTAGAATGCTACTTTTAAACAGATGTTTGAAGAAGGTCAGGGAGCTGATGGATAGCATATTCATAAGGAAACCCCCAACTGCACAGAGGAAGCACAGAAGGTGCTTGTGAGAAAGGTAGCAGAAGGGTGGAAGAAGTCAGCAGCACCTGCAAAGTAGAGGTGGGTGTCAAAATCTCAAAAGCATGTAAGACCTAATAGGCAGACATAGAGTAGTGATATTATGAAGCATAAGAGGGGTGACGATGTCCATTAGAAACACACATGGGAAGGAAAGCATTAAAGGCTGAAAACAAATGTTTGCATCCAGTTTGGATCACCTTCTCACTTCCTTAACCCTTTAGTTTTAGCAATGGCTCAGAAAGGAGCACCATGTCTGTGGACCACATGCTGTGATCAGATACAAACATTCAATAATCCCAGAGTTCATGGTTTCCCATGCTGGAATCCACTCTCCCCTTTTTCCCCATCAAAATGTATCAGCAGCTATTTAAGCACACCATTACGTATGTTAAAACCTACTTTAACATACATAACAATCTCCCTCTTTTTATACTCCTTTCTTGCTGCCAAGAGAAGAGTGGAAAGATAGCGAGTGTGTCTCAACATGACAGCAAGAACAGTATGTACATGAACTTTTCTGACAGCAGGAAACAGAAGTGCTTCTCATTCCCAGGATGGTGGCCTGGAACATTTTGGTGGGTAGGGAGATGCTGTCTTGCAGGTACTTTTTTCCTCCATTAAACTGGAGAAATTTGTGCCAACCCCTAAAAAACTAATCCAATCTCAACTAAACCAGCCTCAGCTGAAAAAAAAAAAAAAAAAAATCTAGCTGCAGGTGAGGTAAAATATTCAAGCTTTGTAACATTTCTCCCCTGAAATCATTAGAAAAGCAGCTATATTATTTTCTAGGCATTCTTAAGTGACTAATGCTAAGTCAATCATAAAAAAATACTCCTTCTTTGGTCTTTATTAATTCACAGATATTTTCAAAAACTGTGCTTAATCCTAGTATTTGGGGACTACAAAGTCACAACAGCTCTACTTTTGACCACACTACTATTCCATGAAGCATGCACCCAAGTGCAATAATGCACACATAGTCCTTCTGACTTTGGCCTCTGCCACTCTCCAGCATTCCCTGATGAACGTAAGAGCATACAACAAGAATTTAGCAAGTTACAAACTGGTCCTTGCAAAGGTAACCTAACCTTGCAAAGGTAACCTTACCTTGCAAAGGTAGCCTAACCTTGCAAAGGTAAACCCAGATACTCGTGGAGAAGGAGTATGTTTATCATAATTCATTCGAACTACTACTGCTTGAAGAAAATTGCAGACAGCATGGCTGTCAACCACAGTTCATGTTGGAAAATCCCAGTATCACATTTTAAATAGTATTTTCCAGTTTATTCTACCTCAACCCCTTCTCACTGCATTCTGTGGATCTTAAAATCCCTTGAGAACTCATGTCACAAGTCCCAGCTAGCAAACGGATGCTGCTGGGTACATTCCTACCTCTGCTCTCGGTCCCAGCCCCACGGTAAGGAGGGCACAAGCAGCATCCCCGAGTCCACAAAAAACTGAGATCCCTGCATACCCTTTCCATTTCAACCTAGAGAATCCTCAAGTAGACTAGCACAGGGCCCATCAGGGGAAACTGGGGGAGACCGTCATATCTGTGCTTGAGCAGCCCCACCAGCTCCCAGAGGTGAGGGGAGGAGTAGGGACTGACCTTCAGTCACCATGCTGGGAGCCCTATACCATCCTGCCTGCTGGAGGAACGAGGAGCCAGTAGTAAGTTTATTACAGGCGTTAATAATCAAGTCATCTTTGCTAGGCTGGACTTCTGCCTGCCAGATTTAAATGCTACCCATCACAGGAGCTGTCCAGGGCTCCTGGAGGAGGGGAAGGTCGCGCACCCAGGTTTCCGCACCAGCACCTTACCTTGACGAAGAGAGAGATGTCGTGTTCCTGTTTCTCCTCATCCTCCTCTTCCTCCTCCAGGGCGGCAGGCGAACCTCTCTCGTTCTCGTCCTCCGCCCGGCCGTTAAGGCTCCGACCTGCCGCGTCCCACTCGCGGCCCTCAGGGCCCGGGGACCCGCTGCGCTGCTCCGCCGCTCCCCCGGCCCCTGCGGCCTCGCTCGCCTCTTCCGCCACCGCCGGGGCACCGGCTCCCTGCTCCGCCACCGCTGTCTCCACTCCGTCCTCGCGGGCAGGGCCGACCGACGACCGGCGCCCGCCGTCGGCCTCTCCTCCGGCCGGCAACGCCACCTCTGCTTCCTCACCGCTACTGGGAGCCACCTCGCTCCCCGCCGGAGCCACCGCCTCCTCGGCTGCCATCAGGGCTGCCTCCTGCACGGCATCTTCGAGGTCTTTCCCAGCCGGTGCTGTCCCTGCAGGCTCCTCCGGGTCTGTCCCAGCGGGGGCTGCCTCCCGCACCGCCTCTTCGGGATTTGTCCCCGCCGGATCTATCCCCGCAGGCTTCTCGGGGTCTGTCCCCGCCGGAGCTTCCTCCCTCACCTCCTTCTCGGAGTCTGGCCCCGCCGCCTCTTCGGGGTTTGTCTCCGCCGGGTCTTTTGCCATAGTCTCCTCAAAGTCTGTCCCCGACGGGGCTTCTTCTCTCACTGCCTCCTCAGGGTCTGGCCCCGCCGCCTCTTCGGGGTTTGTCTCCGCCGGGTCTTTTGCCATCGTATCCTCGAAGTCTGTCCCCGACGGGGCTTCTTCTCTCACTGCCTCTTCAGGGTCTGTCCTTACCGGGACTGTCCCCATCTCCTCCTCGAGGTCTGGCCCCGCCGGGGCTGCCTCAACCTCCCCGGGCTCCGTCCCCGCCGGGGCCGTGGCCGCGTCCTCGGGCTCCGTTCCCGCCGAGGCTGCCTCTTCGGGCTCTGTCCCTGCTGCGGCTGTCCCCTCGGGCTCCGTACCTTCCGGGGCTGCCTCCTCAGGCTCAGTGTTCACCGGGGACACAGCCGCGCCCTCGAGTTCCACCCTTGCCGCCGTGGAGACGTCTACCTCCGCGGCCTCCTCCACCGGCTCCCCTCCCGGCAGACCCTCGCCCCCCAGGCTTTCCCCATCGGGAACTCGCTGCTCAGCCCCCGCCGGAGGCCGCTGCTCCGCACCCGGCCGGCCTGACCTCTCCGCCGCCCCGTCGGGGAATCCGCTCCCCGTCCCGGCGCTGCCGCCCGGGGCCACCTCCGCCTCGGCGGCCTCCTGCCTAGCCATCGCCACCCCGCTCAGCCGCGGCGCCTCGCAGTGGAGGGACCCGTCCGGGGACTCCGCCGTCTCCTCTGTGGACACCCCTGGCTGCGGCTCCCCGGCGGCCGCTTCCTCATCGCCTCCTTCCCGAGGGACACCGCTTCCCTCCGGCGGCAGGGAGCCGGGCCGTCCCGGGCTCTCCGCCATGCCGGCCTCTCCACCGGCCGCTGCCCGAAAGAGCAGCAACACGGGCGCGTCCGGCTGCCGGAACAAACGGGAACGAAAGGGAAGCCGCGGATCAGCACCGGGCACCGACGTGGGGGACGGCGGCGCTTGCGCAGGGCCAGCCCCGGGCCCGCTGCGAGTGGGGAGGGGGAGGAGGGGAGCAGCCACAGGTGCGTGCGCTCCTCCCCCTGCAGCGCCTTTCCCGCACAGGACAAGGCCAGCACGTCCCTCGCCCCCCGCCCCACACTTCGCCGCGGCAAAGCTCCTCTCCACTGATTTCGGCTATAGCTGGCTCGGGAAGAGGGGCGAGAGCCTAACCGTGACCGCGACCTCGGTGGCACCAAGCGCCGCCAGCCTTCTCTCCTCTAGGCCATCTCTTGCCTACCTGCCGGCTGCTTGCAGGTGCTCGGCGGGACTGGAGCCTTTTCAAAGAGTGCCCCAAAACCTGTCCCTTCCTAGCAGCCCCACCGGGTCTGGACATGCCTGCTAAGCACCTGCTGCCGTCCTGTGCTTCGCCTCCCCCACCCCCCAAAAGCCCCCCCAACTCTATTTCTGCCCTTGCTTTTCCCCTTCGCTGCTTTTCACAGCCACAGGCACAACGTCACTTGCAGCCCCCCAGACGCCCTGCTGCTCTCCCCAGCCAAAAGCCTTGTGGTGCTGGCAGGTGGGACAGACAGCTACCCAGGGGCTGAGGGCTTGCTGGCCATCAGAACAAGGCGTGGTTGCCATTCCTCAAACCCAGGTTTACAAAGGGAACCACTAATCCCCCTGCTGCTGCTGATGCACTGAAACTGGCAGAGCCCCGACAGTTTTGCAAGGGTTTCTTAAAAATACAGATGAACCAATACCTCATCTCTGCAGGTACTCAGTATCTGAAGCGTATTCCCAGGCCTCTTCAGGCTGCACCAAACATTGTGAAGAAAGAAAAATATCCTGATCGGCTTGCAAAAGTTGTAAGAGGAAACTTCCAAACTCTGTGCAAAAAAAAAAAAACAAAACACCTAGATTTGCATACTTTTAAGTAGCTTTTCTTCATATGTGACCAAGTGAGTTCACTATGTGCCTCTGTGAGTTTGCATTTAAATGTGATGAGAAATAGCATGTTCTGTGCAGAGAGGGTAGCTGGTGTGAAAGAAGCGCTAACTTCTAGCTTGGGTAAGGCAGCTTCAGGTTTATCCCACAGGCCTTCTGTTCCACACATCACACTTCTGGTAATTTCTCTGGCTTCTGGAGGCCCTTTACAGAAATAAGGACAATCAGCAGGTTCTGGTGTGAGGATAAGCTGCGGTAGATTTGCTTGTAAGAAAGAAGACATTTTCTGGGAGATACAGCCAGCTCTAGTCCCACTCTTCTCAGAAGTGATTTACGAGAAAGCATTACTTAAGCTATTGGAATGGAAAATAGTTTTCTAGGTGCAGAGACAACAGTGGATGCAAAGTTAGCTGAGAGGAGTTAGGTATCATATTTAAAAAACATGCAGTTAAACAGTTTTATGTATATGTATGTAAACCCACATTTTTATGTCTGAGAGTGGAAGGAGCAGAGACAGACTGAACACACGGGTTTGGAATGGGTGGGAAGGGAGAACACACAGCCAACAGGAGATGGGAAATACTATAAAATAAATCATTCCATCAATACCTGTTCTGAGAAAAATAAATAGACAATAATACAATAAACAATCCTGAAGCTAGTTTTCATCGAACTTATGCTTGCCCAGGGGTGCACTGCCAGTGAGACAAAAGAACAGGAGCAGTTGTGTTCAAAAGAGATGCGTCTTGAAGATTTAGGAATGGAGGCTTAGCATCTGGCAATGGAGGTATTGCAGCTGGACCCATTGTAAGGCAATTATTTCACTTGTCTTTTATGGGTTCTGATATTAGTAGAATGACACATCTCAGTCACCTTATTTATACATAGAAAATATTCGTTTACTTGTCCTAACCCTTGCTGAAGGGTTCTAATTGCAGAGCTTATTCATTAACATCAGTATCCTATTTTTCTTTGTCTATTTCCTGCTCTGTAGCTCATAGTAGGAAACAAGGTGAGGATTTCAAGGCCTGCAAAAAACCTTTCAGTGATAAACACTGCCTCATAGTTAACACTGGGCAATGTTCAAGTGTAGCAAAAGATTAGCTCTTTAAATACTCATGGAAGTCTGACAAAGGAGGACCAGAAAAGGATCAGCAGCTGTCAACAACACCTTGACAGACAAGGTGTTGTTATCTTTGTAGGACAGAGAAAAGTTTAAGGTATAGTGCTTGATACAATTACCATTTTTCTGCAGTAATGATTGCTAGTTTGTAACAGATCTTGCTGTGTTTTTCCTCAAGAATAGGAACAGACATTTTTGAATTCTGCTGGAGTTGACACCTAGCAGTGACACGTGCAAGCACTGGGTTAATGTCACTGATCTATCAGGTCAGTTTGCTGGTCCCCGTGCAAGCAAGACAAAGTAGGAAGTCTGAGAGGCAAGGACAAGGTAAAGGGTGGTGTAGGCGCAGTTCAGAGGAGAGCTGACCAGTCAGCTTGACATTGCTCACCCTTCAGTATTGTGGTTTCACAAAGGCAGTTTTGAAAATGCACCATTAAAACTGGATCTGTCTCAGTGAAATCCCAGAGCTTTGGATATCTGTTGTTTTGTGCTCACTGCATTCAGCACTCTCCCCCTCTATCTCACTTACTTAACAATTAATCTCTCCAGGTTCACACTCCTCCCATACACTACCTTCAAGCTCTTTACACCCCATCTGTTTCTAAAATAGGTCCTTAGCTAATAAATACTATTTTCTCAGTTCGGCTTCAGGAAGGATTACGGCAAAACTTCTTAATTTAAAAGATGAGTGCAGGTAATTAAATATCACAGATGTTAGACATTAGTGGACAACATGAAGATCCCTTTACAGTCTGTTAGTGAACAAGTTATATCCCTGGGGGAATATCTCAATTAGGCTGTACTTGCTTGGATTATTGTACCTTCTTTTCCTTTCCTGGTTTACAGGGAGTTGCAGAGAAACGTTGTAGTTTTTGCAGCCTGAGGTAAGGAAAAAATGCCTATGGAATTACAAGGGTCTCAGCGAAGCCCTCTCCACCAGCCTGCCTAACTCCTGGGACAGGTCAGTCTCACTGCAAAGGGAGCAGACTAGGGTATTTGTTCATGCCTCTGAGAATCCAGTTCACAGTCCTGTGCTGTGCCAAACACACATATGCCAAATATTTAATGCTTTGCCCTAAAAAAACTGGAGTTACGGACTCAGCAAGGCTTTTTTTTTGCCTCCCTGTGCAGGCCACTGACTCCCACAGAAGCTTGCTCTGCCTGTTCCTTGGTGCCTGCTCTTATTGAAGTTGTGCTATTTCATCAAGCATATGCATCTGCTCTTCTAGAGTTTGCTGCATTTCAGAAGTGAAGCTACATATTCCCAGGCCAAAAGCTGCCTGCACACCATTTGAATTCTGCTTGTTTCTGCCAGATGCTGACTAACTACTATTTCGCATTGAAGCCAGAGCGAAATAGGGGTGAGCAGAGCTTCCAGAAATCAGGGGGTATTTAACTGAGTTCCCCACCATGGGATGGAGGGAGGGATTCATCAGAGTAAACATAGACAGGTACAAACTTCATGTCTGCAAACCCTGAGGCCAAAGAGAGAGATCTAGTGAGCCGAGTAAATGAAATGATTCTTCTCATCCCAAGGTAGATGTCTAAAGCAGACCAGATGGTCCTTGACAGAAAAGTGCCTATTTCTCTACACTGATTGTACAAAGACCTGAGGGTGATTGGCTCAGAGGGGTGATGTCTGTGCTAAACACATCTAAACTCATATGAGAAGAATTCTATCCCAGGTGATTCCCTTACAGACTGAAACTTGAAAATGGACAGCCAGCAAAACATGGGCCAAAGCCTGATTACTTTTTTCTGCATTATTGTTATTGCAGCTGGTGGTTTAACTGGAATTTCCACAAATTACTTGTGGTATAAAACATTATTCCCTATCAGAATACAACTGCCTAGCCCAAAACTATATTAACATTTGTATGTAAGCCAGTTCTGTATTCTTCTATTTAAAATGTTGTTTCAACTATGGAAAAGACAAAATTACAAGTGAAAAATATAGTATTGGAGAACTATAATTTTTAGTGCTTCCAAACTACATGTACGTTTGCTATGTTAGTCTCTGGTTTCTCAAACTTGTGTCAAGAAATCGCTGTGGCATTCTGTTGCTTCATGGTCAAAAGGGTGTTTAGTCTAGCCAAACAAATTAAAAGGGAGAGATGCCTTGTTGAAAATCACAGCAGCATGCTGCTTGTTGCAGTGGGTGTGTGATGCCATCTGTATTTAGTGTTCTGAGCTTCCCAGCACTAAGCTGATTAGGGGCAATTGGCTCCCTTCCCAGCTGCTTAGAGGCAGTCTGCTTGGGAAGAACCTAGGGATGTACACACGCAAGGTGGGGAAAAACCTGGTGGTGGCCTAGGAAGCGCAGAAAGCCAAGCCACCTGTAACCAAGGTTGAAAAAGCAGAGAGAGCAGATGCATCTTCTTGCCAGATACTACCAGTCCCTCTCTTCCTGCAGTTTGTTACTCAGTTCCCTGAATTCCTGGCGCCTCACAAAGCCACAGGCACCAAAGCAGCCTGTACTTAAATTCTGAATAAAACATACTGAAGTGTGTTGGAAAAATAGAAGAATATCAATAATAAAGCTTTCAGGGAAAAAAAAATAAATAAAAGGTACTGCTAACTATTTTAGGTACTTAAAATCTGTTCATTCTCTCATTTTCCAAAAGAATCTTTGACTTTCCTATTCTTGTATTTCACTTTTATTTTTGCTAGTAATACTATTTTAATGAAGCAATTATGTCCTCCATCTGTGGCAGGAAAGATAACAAACAGACGTTATATGTAGTTTTTTTTATTGTCAACTATCATCTCTAATTCAATAAAATAGTGGTTTGGAATTAACTTTAGAAGTGCCACAGAAGCATCAAGGTCCTAGAAAGTATGATGACTGTCCTGGAGCCTTGTATTATCTTGCTTGCTAGCTAAAAAAGGCCAGCATGGCACTCAATTGGTTGTTAGCCATATGTCTGGCTTGAACTCTGGACCTGCTATCATTTTGGACAACTCTGGGGTCTGCCCAGGCTTTTTATTCCACTTGGGAAATCCCCGTCAAATTATTTCACTGAACCCCATCCTCTCCATCACTTCAAATGCCTTTCCACCATTTCCATCCCCTACCTCATGCACCATTGCTTAGGAAAGGGTGTACACACAACGCTATTTAAAGGACCATTTGATTTGCACATGATTCAATAGGATTACCGATATGTTTAAAGCTAAGAGTCTTTACCAGGATCTGGGTCTTATTAAGTAACTGTGATTTCATTATTGTCATCCTCATAATTCCTCCCTCTATTTTCTGACACATGCTGTGACACTGAATTTGGGGTGTAAGTTTAAAAAAAAACCCTAAATTCTCCAACTTCAGCTGAATTTCATCTGCTCAACACATCTGAAAGCTAGTCCTTAAATTAAAAGCTCTTTTGGAGAAAAAAACCACACCTTTACTTGCTTTGCAAAGTGCCCAGGAGAGATTTATACTCACAATTAAATGGATAAATTATATGCAGCATTTAATGTTTTCTATGTTACAAATGCTGCTTTTCTTACATCGACCTGGTTTACAAAATTGTATATGTAATCCTAGTTAGATCCATCACAGCATTTTACTGTGGAACCTAAAAACCACTCAAAGCTTTTCCTAAAGTCCAAGAGATTTTCTTCGCTTTCAATAAAATGTCTAGATTTTCTTGAACTCCTCTATTATTTTGATTCCTATTACATCAAACTGACATTTATCTTAGTTTCCTATTTTACTGTGCCTGATGCATCTTGAAATAATTTCTTAAAATATAATCCCTAATCACAGCTCTTTTGATCTCTTTCATATCCTTGTTTCTTTTTTAAACCTCAGTTTACCTTCCACAGCTCTTAACAGCTTCCTCTCCCCACCCTGCCATGTAAAAATCCCATTCTGTACCATTTGCACCTGAACTTGGCTCTTAATACAACTCTTCTTTGCAAAATTCAGAGCTGGTTTTTCAATTATTAGAACTTTAAAAATAATCACAGATTTTGAAAATAAATATTAAAATATTTCAAAATAGTCATAAAATTATTAGAGTTAATACCTAGCTGATATAGAAGTCACATGTGCAATCAAGAAGTATAATGATCATTTGCCTTTTATTACTGATGTTGCAGTATTTGCAATTTGGCTGTTACACTTACTGTTGAATGACTCAATTCATTAAAAAAAACAGACCACATCTACACGTAGTTATCTGTTAATTAATGCATAGCTTTCAATTCAGCAGAATTTTCTGAAATATTCTTATAAAATTTAATAAAAGCCTTGAAAATACCTTTTTTTACATCACCAATAAAGAAATCAATGTTTTTACAGCCTTGTAGTGAGAGGCTGCAACAGGTGATCTCCAGAGGTCTCTCTTCAGCCCTGCTTTCCTTCTTTTGCTTAGTTCAAATGTGAGATTCCCACAGCATCTATGCAGCTGACTTTTTTCTTTTTTTTTTTTTTTTTTTTTTTGAGGAGGTATTTAATGAAGCAGGTTTTGGTGCATAATGCTCTAGAAGTGATGATAAAGGGTAGGAAAATGTACAAAAAGGCAAACATTACCTGCCTCCCAGATCCATTTTTCACTAATGTTCATTTCATTTTATTTACGTGCAAGTTATACCACAATCTCTCTCTTTCTCTTTCTCTTTTTTCTGTTCTTCTTTTTCCCCTTCTTCTTTTTCCTTTTCTTACTTTTTCTTTTTCTCTCTTTTCCTTTTTCTTTTCCTTGATCTTTTTTCTTGGTTTTATCTTCCTCTTTGATTTATTTTTCTATTTTATTTTTCTATTTTTTTCCCAGGATTAGGAACCCAACCCTACTATTTCTGTGAACAGCTTTGACACACTTTTTATTGAAATTGTATCATATATATTGTTCCTTTTCAGAAGTGCTTACTGACAAAACCCATTTGTTCTGCAGCACTTATAAATGAGCTTTACAGTAAATAAGTAACCAGGCTTATTACTGATTGCTCCTGAAATAAATGGCTCTTTTACCTCTACTATGTTTTAATGCTTCTCTATTTTAGGAGCTGACCTATCAGAACGTAGTTTAAAAATCTGTAACAGGTACACAGTAACCTGCTGCCATATTACAATGAAAAGCATATCATGAGATCTGAGGTGCCATCCAAAGGTGGCAGTGACCTTGGGAGTCCAGCCCTACCAGGCACAATGGAAATATAAGATGCATTGCCATCTAACTGAGAACAGTGTCAAGGAAGGAGCATAGTGAACCTTGGAAGAAGGGAAAGATAGGTACAAAAGAGAAGAGATTGTGCTGATAGGCATTTAACAGAGCAACTGATCTGAATCAGTCATATGAGCTTTGTGTACATTACCTACTCCTTAGCTTGTTAAAAAAATTCCCAAACAACTGAGGACTTGTTTCTTAGCCTCTTACCAATACCAAAATAAAGAAAACAACTTCACTGTATTTATTTTGTTTAACAGCATTTTATTTGTATGTTTCTTCTCTGCTTCTACTCTTCCAAATATTAGGAGTGCTTCTGAAAAACACTCCAGCTAATCCTACCTCTCCTGTGGGTGCTAGGCCCTTCAACAAAAGCACAACTACACAGTATGGAACAGAGGGGCTATCACTCTGATTTCGCATTCTTACTACTGTGGTTTTGAGAAAGAGGATCAGTCTGCACAAGTTCAAGAAGTTAAAAAAAAGGATGGTTTATTCTACTGTCAAATGCAGTGCCCCAAACTGCTATCTAAAATAACCCTTTAGGTTGTGCTGTTGAAGACATTTTGCTATGAGAGCCAGTCATGGGATATTTCCAGTCAATATAGCTGGAAATAGCTAATGTAGATACTTGATACAATACAGGCTGCAGCAATTCCTTGAATGTTGTTGTCTACAAAGACCAAAAAACGTATATAAAAGTGATCTGTACACATTTTTTTCTAAGCAAACACAAAAATTAAACCTGTGGTAAGGGTGTTTTAAGATGTATGTTTGCATTGGTAAAGCTTGAGGAAGGCTATCAAGCTGGAGTAAGTGCACTCAGGACACCTGGTTACTGTGGTCGCTGTGGTGGACAGAGGCTGAGGTAAGCAAGCAGGAGGAAAGGCAGGGAAGAACCATGGTGCTGCAGAGGTACTGCAGGAGCTTAGCAAACAACAATGGATGGCATCTGGACCCTCGGAGAGCAAGGATAATGATACTCAGAAAAAAGAATTCCTTGGTATGTCTGGATTAAGTCAAGAGAAGGAAAGGGAACATGATGGGGAGAAGTATGGACCAGACATGAAATCACTTTCAGCAGCTCTAAATGGAAAAACACTTGCAGGACTGGATTTGCTTAGCTGAGCAAAAAGAATAGTGAGGAGGGACTCCACTGTAAAGGATCAAACACTGGGAGACTTTTTATTACAATTGAGAAAAACATAACAAGAACAAATGGCTATCAGTGAGAACCAGACAAATTTAAGCTAGAAATAAACCATAACTTTAATGGCTAGAAAGATAATATAAAGAAAACATTTAACATCAGAACAAACAGTTAAATAAGGCTGGGGTTTTCCTTTATGTTTATTTTATTTTGAGGCATGTGCTTTGCTCAGACTGAGTTTAAAGTAAATGTAGTGAGATTTTGTGTACTTTATATATTCACTTTAAGATGACTGGCTTGCTTTAAAGAGAGTCAGAACTCTGTCTATGTGAGGATGCTTGAAGGAGAACATATCTATCTGTGAGAAATTAACCCAGAGGGGCTCCTTGGCAGGTAATATGCACCTGAAAGAGGTAAACTGAAGTCTTTACAGAGTAGGATTTTCAGCAGAACTTCCTAGAAAACAAGGCATTCCGGATGGCTGCAGGAAATGTAGGAGGCAAAGCTCTTTGGGCAGCCTGTGAAGGAGCCAGTACGGCGTGGAAAGGTCCTTCTGGCTCTGGGAAGGCATCAGGGATGGGCATTTCCCCTCCAACAAAAGAACTAGATTAAGAAGTTACTGGTACACTTCGGGTATGCACTTCTGCATGGGATTTTGAGAACTCCAGCTTCAAACCTTGTTAATGAAGATCCCCACAAGTCAGTGCTGTTGAACGAGTCAGGCTTTTATGAAGTTTGTATGATCTACCAAGAGAAATAACTATCTAAAATACTGTATCATACACTGCTTGACCATGGGGATAGCATGAGTATAGATGAAGTTATTTCTTTGACCATCTTTTAGATTCAATAGGATGGTTGGGTTGCTTTGAGCTTGGATGTCTGTGAATGTGTTGGACGTTGGACATTTTTTAATTGTAAATTTAGATGGTTGTTTGGTTAAAGTTTAAGACATCAATATTTTCTATTGCATATATATGCAAATAACTGATAGTACAAATATTTCAGTGTTAATGTAAGGAAGCAACTGAGCACACATGCTTTTGTACATGCAGGATATGGAAGTAATGAAAGAAAATTTACTTTAATGAAAACTAGGCTATTGATAGCCAGAATTAATCTTCAATGTTAATATATGCATTTTAGATATGCATATCCTTTGTTAAAGTCTATAGCCAATGAATGATTGCAGTACTGTTTTGTAAATAGGCTTCTATGAAGGAAAAAACCCTCCAGGTCTTCTGAAGTACTGTCACTGATACCAATGCCCTGTGTTTAAACTGCTAATTATATCTACTTATGTACAATGAAAATCTATTCTGAGGAATATTAAATAAGGCAGTGGAAATGAGTGTTTAGGATGTAAAGTTGCTCATAGGGATGCATGTTCAGTCATTCTCCAAACGTTTTCCATCTAGTTATAGTTAAGTCCTGTACAGGATCGATTTGTGGTGGTTGAATTTTTGTTTGTTCTCCATTGTGGTTAGCTACTTTTGACTTGAGAAGTGAGGATCTTTGTTGCAAATGGAATAAAAGTAGCCCTCTCGAGATCCTTCGTGCTTTTCTTTCTACCACTAGATGGTAGTGTGTGTTTAAAACAGTTGAGTGGCGCTGCCTAGTGTGCCTTAAGCTATTTACCCGAGGAATCTTTCTCCCCTGCGTGTAAATAAATCATTATCGTTAATCATTGTCACTTACATTAAAAGATACACTCTGTCTACAGAGTTGAACATCAGGGTGAAGATCTATTTTTGTCTTATTTTACCAACTTCTCCAGTCAAAAGTTTACCTTACATTACCTTCCTAGGTAACAAAAAAGAAAGGCTGAATCAGTCATTAAAACCTGAGATGAGTGAGATTAAGGTTTAATTTTTCTTCTGAAGTCTACGATTGAATTTAGCTGTAGAAAGTTGCAGCTTGCTTATATATGTGACTTTTCTTTGAAGGTAGCACTTGTCTGATTTTTTGTGAAAGCTGGTGTGAGAACATACTGACTTAATGTCACTTAGCACAACTGATCATGAAAATATCCTGTACCTAAGATGACAGCTTATCTCTCTGAAAAGGCTTAAATGATTAGAGAGGCTGAAGAAACTTCTAACAGGAGGGAGAAGGCAAACTACTATCTGTTCACATGGTATTTTTCTTCTTGTTGTACCCTGCAAGATCTCATTAAAATTGACTAAAACCAGTAATCCATCGGTTCAAAGTCTTTGATCTGTTGGAAAAAAAAGGTCAGCAGTGCTTAAGTGAAGACAGGGTAACAATTGTATGTCAAGGAGTGAGGCTGCTGCCTCTGCTGTAAACTTTGCACAGTGCAAAAACCAATAGGTGTTACAGCATTAAAACCTGTTAAAAATTAGTTTTACACCTGGCTCAGTTTTTCATGTTCCTGTATTTTGGAAGAAAATATCTGTAAGAGTATTTTACTTCAAACACTATTGAAAATATTTTCTGTGTCAGAACAAATGACCTACCATAGCCTGCATCAGTATGTCTATAGAATGTTTGCAAAATGCAACCTTGTATTTGACACAGTAATGTTTTCCAAGTACACACTAACATGTGTTATCTACAAACATGACAGTTAAAAAATGGACACCGAGAATACCAGACATTATGAAATGGAAGAATTTTTTCAGTATCTGGATAGATGGCACCTGATGACAAGATCACTCTGTGATGAAATGTTGCTTTCTAAGTAAGCCCTGGGACTCTCAGCTATAATATAAATGCCAACTGTCCCCTCATTCATGTCTCTGGGAAGTTTCTTGTAACTGGAAATGAGAATAGTATTAGCACCTCAGACTTTCTCATAAGAAGGAACTCCTGTATTTTGCTACCAGTTCTTCATAGCAACTCAAGTACATTTTGCTAGTACCTATGTTTCTGGTATCAAACTGATGGTTCCTTCCACTTTTCAGACCTCATTCATTCTTATGTAGCCCTGCAGTGGTACATAAGAAAGGATGGTTAGTGCTTTGCCAACTACTACTGCCCAGCATCCTCTCATTCCTTACTGCCTTCTACTACTCTGTATTATCCTTGTACTAGTATAGGATGTCTGAGGTAGATGTGTGGATGTTACAAAAACCTACGACCTCTCAAGCTCACTTTTGGGCCTTCTCACAGAAAGTGATGCTATGTATTAGTATGTAAGGAAAGCGTCTAGGTTAGTTAGGTCAGACTAACCAGCTAAGCTCATTAGGTACACTATTTTTCTGTGTCGGAATGCCTGACACAAGCAGCTCCTTGAGTATAGCCAGAAAAAGTGCATTTGTCCTTCATGGCCTTACTGAAAGGTTACAGAAAACATCTCCTTCATGCCCAAAGTAAGGAGGAAAGGACACAGACATGGCATTACGTGGAATCTTTTACAAGTCTTAAGTCACAACACTTTTGGTCTTGGCCAGCAACAGGATACTTCTGAAAAAAGTCCAAAGAAAGGGTGAAGATCAGCTGCATCAACTGCCAGCAAGAGGAGATGCCGCTGTCCACTGTTTCCGCTGTATTTTCCTTCTTCTAAGCTTCCCTTTGTTGTCTGTTCAGCCAGCTGCTTGCAGAACATGAAGGGCTGTTTGTCCTTTCTTTAAGGCAGGTAAGAGAACCAAGGTGTACATAATGGTGGCATTTGACTGATTTACAAGTGTTTGAGTAAGTTTTTTTTTTATTCATCTGCTTATTGCAAAATATTCCTTATCAAGACGTGTTGTTCTGTGCTCCAGCCGTGATGCAAAACATAGCTGTGTGGCTGCAGCAGGCCCTGGACAGTCACCGTGCCCCTGGGTGGCTGCCACTGCCCCAGGCCGCGCGGCCGCGTTCGCAGGCTTGCGCCCAGGCTCAGCTCCCTCAGGTACGGGCAAGTTGACCGCTACCCTCACTCAAGATGGCGGAAGCAGCGTCTAGCTGGGACAGGCCACCTGTTGCTGCGGCGGCAGCAGCTTCCTATTGGCTCACAAGGAGCCGTGCACTCTGCGCCCGGGGGGGGGCGTGGGGCGTGTGTGTGTCACGAAGGCGCCGGTTGAACGGGCGCGGGGGTTAAGTGAAACGGCAGGGGCGCGGGCGGGGGCTGTAAGTTTTGTGCGCGCTCCAAGGCGCGGCGAGGCAGCGGGACGCAAGCCGTCGCTGCGAGGCGTTGGTGGTGCCGGCGGCCGCCAGACTCCGCCCCGCGGGGGCTCCGCTCGCCCCCGGCCATGGAGAGCGGCGGCAGCGGCGGGAGGGGCCCGGTGGGGCAGGAGGAGCCGCCGCCGGCTCTGCTCCAGCCGGCGCTGCCGTCGGCCGGGGAAGCCGGGGAGGAAGAGGAGGAGGACGACGAGGAGACGGCGGCGGCGCTGCTGCTGCGGCCCCCCCCCGAGGCCCAGGCGGACTGGATCTTCATTGACGGCGAGATGGAGGAGGTGGCGCTGCAGGACCTGCCCACCGCCACCATCGCCTGCAACCTGGATCCGCGCGTCTTCCAGGATGGACCGTGCCGGGTGAGCGCGGCGGGCAGGCCCGCCCTACGCCGGGGACCGCGAGCGGGGCGGGCCGGCTCCCTCTGCTGGCTAGCATCAGCCGCCGCGCGATGCGGCTCGGCTCGGCTCGGCTCGGCTCGGCCAGCTTCTCTTCGCCCGGGCCGCTACTTGTGCGGGCAGCGGCGGCCTGTGGCGGGCGCTGTGGACCGGCGGCGGGAAGGAGGGTGAGAGGCAGAAGGAGGGCCGCCTCCGCCCGGTCTCGGCGGGCACCTTAGTCGCCGTGGCCACCCTCTCCGTCAGGAAGTGTGTGTGGGGAAGCGAGGCTGTGTCTCTGCGTCTCCGCCCTCACTCCGGACGCGGAGCGAGTGTGTGGAGGCGCTGCGGTTCTAGCCCGGCCGGCCGGCCCCTCCACCGGCATCCCGTATAAAGTCTTCTCCCGGGTCTCTGTCCTCGGGTCTGATCCAGAGGCTTAGTCCGGCGGATCCACTGACCTGAACCCGTAGGTCAGAGTAGAGAGGGGCATAGACGAGGAGGGAAATAACCCCTGCCTGCGACCACAGTTGAGAGCCTTGCGTTTATGGGTCAGCGAGGACGTGTGGTTTATTGATGCATCCGAAGGCGTTTGAGCTACGAGGCATAAGGCAGCGTTTGGAGACACGGGAGGCTGGCAGGCAGGTAGTTGGTCGCAGGGGTCCAAGTAGACGCAGAAGCCGCCGGCCTACAGGCAGAGGGAGTTGTTGGGTAGCACACACAGGTCTCTAGCGTTTGCCTGCCTTGAGGACCACTATGTTTAAAAGGCAATCAAAATTACGAACCGTCATTCTAGAGGAGAGAATGGTAACAGCAGCTGTCATAGGAGTACCGTAAACTGCCTGAAGTAAGCCACAGCTCTAGGTTTTAGAAGTAGATATAAATATTTCAGAATTGCTTCTCCTGTTGTCTGTGGCCTTCTTGAGGAAGAATCATCAAATCACTTTTCTATTTTCATCCTTCTTTCATTTTTCCAAGCCCTAGCAAGAATTAAAGAATGAATGAAGCTGATTTCCCCCCCCCCCCCCCTTTTTTTTTTATAGTTAGTTTTGCTATCAAGCTCTTATTTTCTAGTGACTTGGGTGCTGATGGAGATACTTGGTTTTTAAACAGATTGAAATTAAATGAAAAGGGCTTGAAAAATTAGTCGGTAATTGTACTGTATTAAAATCCTATTGAAGTAATAGACTGTCTCTGTGTGAGAAACAACTTGAGTTGTAGTAGTAGTCCAACAGCTCAACCCTGCTAACAGTTATAATGCATTAAAAATGAGCTGAAAATAGGAGATGCAGCTATGTTGTGTTCCAGTTACTTTCTAAGGTTATGTAACTTTCAGTGGCAATACACTTCATATTGCTTCGAGCACCTGGAGGTGTGGTGGGAATGGCACCTTTCTTGGGATTTACCCTATGTATTTTCATCCAAGTTCTCTCCAGGTGTGCTTAGGAAAGCGCATATAATCACTTCTGTGTGGTGTCATCAGTTGCGTGTACTAATAATATTTTCTCAAATAAGTTTTTGTGACCATGAAGTACATGTTTTAAAACAGTAGTTAGGTGGATGACAAAGGTAGATGCATAACCCCATGCAAGACCCAGAGGTAGCTGAACCATTTCTGTCTTTGTTTCGATGCCAAAGAATCTCTCCAGACATTTAATTTTGTTCAAAGTCTTATATATCCTTAACACCAGAATAAAAATTTTTTTTAACTAATTCTTTATTTTCCTTGCCAGGAGCTGCCGCAGGGAAAAATGCAGATTACTTAAAATAGTAGCAAATTAATTCGAGGTTAATCATCTCGGCATAAACTGTGTTATCTTAACCATGGATGAAAGCATGCACTGTTACTGCAGCATAGCTGGGGCTTTTAAAATTTAAATTCCTAAGGCAAAGAATGGAAGAATTATCTTGAAATTGAATAAATACTTATATCCATGAGGGAAGAAAAGTTTTTCTTAAGTTTTATAAAAAAAATACCCAGAAATATTGAGGTGCTTGGACTTGGTGTTTTATAGATGTGGTAGGTATACATAGACTTTTAATAGATTGAAAATATAGCCCAAGTTTTTGCTAACTGAATCGCAACCGCTGAAAAATATAATTTAGCTTCAGTTAATATGGTTATGAAGATGTCAAAAGCTAACTCTTTGGAAATGTGTGACTGCTGTGGAAGAAAACGGCAAATTCATGGATGGATATGTTTAATGTGTTCTGTTGGCTAAATATCAGGCAGTTGCAAAGAGAGAAAAGGTAGTATGAGGCACTAAGGCTGGAACGTATACAGAAAAATCAAACTTGCCCTTACCAGTGTAAGCAAATGATTGTGTGGAACTTTGTGATAATAAAGGAACAAGTAAAGGTATTGTAAAATAAAAGATAACCAGACATAGTGTTTTATAAATATTCTGTGAATTCTGATATGTGCAGTGTGTTTTCTTCTGTTTTGTGAACTTCTTACTTTTTCCAGTGTATGTAATACTCTTAAAATACCTTGTCTATATAGTTAATGTTTGTTGGTTGTTTTTTTTTTTTTCCTTCAGTAAGCCCCTTAGTAATCCTGGATTGCCCTATTTGAGGAGGGTTGATCCAATCAAAGGTGAGATAGGACAGCTAGATGATGGCTGACAGCAGCAGTTTCTGGTTTGCCCTCCTCCTTCCCAAACAGTGATTTCAGTGATTGGCACTTGAGATGCTGATTGGATGTTATGATGTTATTGCTCTTCCTTTTTTTTTCTTTTGAGCTGTTGATGTCACAGTTGACAAATTTTCAGATTTGCGATCAGTCTTTTAAAAGTAGATCATCTGCCAAGTAAGGTAATAGTTCCAGCAAGTTACAGTTTGTTCTCTGTTTTATTCTCATCAGAATGTGACTTGCTTAAATACCTGGCTAGTTTTTCAATGTCAGTTACAAAATCTTCCAGAGAACACCCGAGTACTTACTCTCAAGTTTTTCTGAAGCACAGTTGGAAGAATACAGATAGATTCCACATCCCTTTTTGTTTTCACTGGTATAAAAGAAGTTATCTTAAATGAAAACCCTTTATCTGATCCCTAGGTTGGCTAATTACCTTGGAAAAATACTGTTCTGATTTCCTGAAATGTCCTCTGCCTCTAACCCCCAGCTTTTTGATAGTTTTAATGTCAACTCTGTGCTTAAGAGATTTTAAATCTTACAGAAAAGCAGTGTTTCCTCATACAGATGAGTTTGATCTATTGTAAATAAATGCCTGTGAACTCATTTAAAAAAAAGGGAAAAAGTGTCAGTAGCTAATTATCAGAGCCAGCAATTATGCTTTTGCATATTTCAAACCTCCTCAACTGGTGTTCGTTTTTTAAGAGCCTTTTTATGTCATTAGAGGACACTCGGGTTTTTTTATAGACCATGTACTGTCAAGTGGCAAGTCCAGTAGGTAATACACTTGCTTTTGTTTTGTAATCCTGAAGGGATGTGGCATACTTCACTGATGACTTTAAAGTTCTGAGTACAGCCACGGGGGGGGCTAAATAACTTCATTTATGCCCTGGTAGTCTCTTGCTAAGTAGGTTACCTAGGTCTATTCTGACTCTCAGGTTTCCATTTCAGCTTAATTGTAGACAAGTATCACTCATGTAATTTGTGTAGAGTAAAAAGAGGAAGATGAAGAGTATCTAGAAAGAATTCAACTTTAGACTGCTGAGAAAAGAATGAGCTGAAGGATTTTTGTTGAAATAGTTTTCCCTAGAATGGGTTGAGTTCCTTAAATTACTTTAGCAGATGTTTTAAACCTTGCAGGTTACTGCAAACTAATGAATGTGGCAGAGTTTTCCCCTAATTAACAAAACCTTACATTCATAGATAACTCCTGAAAACAGGCTGTTATATCACAGTAATAGTTTCTTGCTGGAGTCTGTTAGGGAAAACTTCGCTGAAAGACGGATTTTTAAATATCTTGACTGCTTTTAAGTGCACCAGCAGTAGGAGTGAGCCAGTCTCCTACAGTAGTCTGTGTCCTGAGGTAACCTCCAATGGCAAGCAAAAGTAGAACTGGCTGTGAAACAGTGCGATTATTTATTAACAAAAAAAGGAAGATTACAATTGTATTTGAAGATAGGGTCTAAATAAGGTCAGAAATCTCTCCAGTAGTATAACCAAGAGAAAAGCTGTAATGGCAGGTGTATTGAATCTTGTTAGTGATTATCATAGCTTTAAAGGTAAAGGAAGAGCAGAATTTTACATAGGTTTAGTACAGAAAAACTTGTTGTGAACTGATCTGAAAATGAAGCTGTTGTTAAATGACCCATGCTTTTAGCAATTTTTAATTGACTTAGAGCCTACTGGACTAATAATGAGGTGCTGAATGTATTTTGGGTTTTTCAGATCCTTAGAGATTTCTTCTGCTTTACCGGAAGCTTGTCAAATTTCTCAGGAATATTTGCAAAACTTTCTTTACAAAGCAATACATGGGCTTTCTGATAATCTCTTCCTGTCTCAGTCCCATGCCTTGTTAATCCTCTTAGATCACGTTAAAAAAAAATAAATCATTCAAGTAAATGTCAAAAAAATATTTTTATGTGTTTGTATTTTTGTGACCACAGCTCTGTTTCTGTCAAAAAGTTCCTAATGGGGAATGTAAAAATTACTTAGTGGCATCTATACTATTCTGCTTAGATTTTGAAGATTTTCATGATTTCTCTTCCAGTGTTTATCTCAAATAATTTTTATTTTTTTTTGGTGACAACGTTCATAGTTCTTTATATCCTATTGCTTTCCAGAAAAGCCCAGGGTTAAGATTGTTGTTCAAAATCATATCCCAATAACCTGTTTTTACACTGAACAGTAAAAGGATTAAGGATCATTTTAAAAAAATGGAGAAAACTTGTATTATGAACATTTTATTAATAAAATTTCTGGAATTATTTAGCTCCTGTACTTTCAGATGATGCAGATTTATTCTGCAGGTATTAACAGGTTAAGGCAGATTTCTGGGTGATTTTAAGCCTGGAAGCCATATAAATATAATGCTATCTCTGGCATAATAATCTTTGATGTTACAGTAGACCATAATACCACGCTAATGCAATTTTATGGCTCCTGGGATGCATCCAGTTTGCCAAGCGCACAAGCAGAGAATGTTTGTATCTCTGCATCTGAGGACAAACACAACTCTTGAGAGTCACTGGGATGCTTCACCTGCCTTTTTTTAGATTTAAAAAAAAAAAAAAAATCTTCTTTTTTGTCTAAAAAGATGGCATATTTTATGACTCATATGAGGCGTTCTAACACTTGATACTGTATCTACATTCTGTATGGAAACCTTAGCAGTAGTCATGGAGAGGTGAAATACGCAGAGAGAGTTCCTCACTTTGAAGACAGAAGCTACATACTTTATACACTCAAAGTGAAGAGGTGCTTGTAGTTTGCTTAGTGACTGTGCTGTCCTCTGGGGCTTTTTTGTCCATTCTTTCTATCCTATGCCTTAATAAGAAAATGGAAATAAATATGAATACCGTTCTACATATTATCAAGTATTAAAGTTCTATTCAATCTCAGTGTGTCTGTTTAGTTTAAGGGTGGTGTCTTCAGTCTTCTTGCTTGAATAGCTGCTTTTGGCCCGTGAACCCAGAGTAGGTTTTCTGGTTGCTCCTTTCCAGGTCTTGTGTGGGATGCTGAGAGGTGATTTGAATAAATTTCAAGTAAATACTTCAACAAAATTCAAATCACAAAGGTATTTGAATAAGTTTAGAGCTGAATACTCTATTTTAAGCTAGCGAAGGATCTAAAGAGACTGTATAGTATAGAAGTTTTTGATCAAGCAGTGCTTGACTGCTTCTTTTCCTATGCTTTGAAGCATTGAATAGTGATTTAAATGGCTTCCTTACACTATTGTCCACATCTTAATTATTCTTCTTGTGGAAGTATGGATAATACCATTAAACTGTAGTAGAAAGGCTGATTTCACAAGGGGAGAGAGAATTAATTTAATTTCTGTAGCTCTTTGTTGTGCTCAATGCATTTCAGAGTGCATCATAACCAATTGAGGCCTTGATAAAAAAAGGTGCTAACAGAAAATCCTCATGGTGCAGCTTTGAGTGTACTATATCACAGTTTAACTCTCTGTAGGTCTCCTAGGTCAGGTGAAAATAACAATATATTTATTTCTGTGTCAAAAATCAAATACTATCTAAGTGCTTACAGTGTGCTGATCATTCTGTTCTATGAACATTCTATTCTATGATCATTCTATTTTATTGCAAATACCTTTATTAGTAGAAATAAAATGGAAGTATAGAATATTTATATAATATGCTAAGTCATGCAAATGGCATGAAAGTAAGAGTAAAGTTGAATTTATGATTGTTTAGAAGCAATTTCTGTAATGCTCCACAAGATGGTTGCTGGGCTGCTTAAAAACACTTACAAATAAAAAACATACTGTAAAATTGTCATAGCATAGATGTTTGAGATATTAATAAAAATATTTCCATGTGATCCAATGCTCAAATCATTAGCTCAAAGTAATGAAAAAAGATCATAGGCAAGATATGTGCTACAACAAGATTAAGAGCTTTAATCTTCCTGGAGAATCAAATGGAAACTTGGAAGAACTTTGTCTAGTTTAAATCACTGTGCTCTGGTCACACTAACAAGTATTGTGTACATTAGAATGCTATGGAGTGCATTTCCTTATGATCTTTGCTATCTAATTTATTTATTTTTTAAATTTTTTTTAGGAATAAATTTAGCTTTGTTCTCTAGGAATACTGGCATATACACACTTGTGTAAAAAGAAATACATGAAAATAACTACAGATTCTTAGATGTGATACTGCCTTAGAACTTATTCCAAACACCTATTGGTAACATAATCAGTAATAAAATGATTAAGACAGTCTTTTCACCAGCAATCATACAGAAAGCTTAATTCTGCAGCAGCTTATTATTAAAACGTGTACAGTTGAGTAAGTAATTTTGGTAAGCCATGTTTATAAACTTGTATTTCTAAGTAATATTGGTCATTAATAAGCAGTATGCTTTTCAGTGTCATAACAATGTCAAAAGAATTGAAAATGTAGAACGAGGAAAGTAATTTAAAAGTGGTAACACAAAGTTCATGTATGGTAAATTAAATAGAAATGGTTTCGGTTTTGTGCCTATATGTGTGAAAATATACTGGAGATCTGGATGTGTGGTTTTGTTGTGTGGTTTTGGTTTGGGTATCAAGTACCCAATTTGGTTTTGTTTTGTTTTGTTTTTTTAATAGTATTCTAACAAAGGTGCACCACCTTCCACAGCTGGTATGCTGGGTACTGTTAACTGGAGTTCGTTTGGATTTTTTCCTCTTGTTCCAAGTATGACCAGGTCCAAAGCATGGTTCTGCACTTCAGATTTTTCATGGAGATGTTTCTCAAGTTAGTGAGGGAAATTAAGCTTTTGTTGCTACTGTTGCTATATCTTCTGATAAATAATCTAACTGCTGTTTTGACACCAAAGTAGCAGGTAAAACAATGTGAAGGAACAGTGGGTGATGCTAGCTAATATTTTCTGTGTACTAATTTATAAAAAAATGTGAAATAATTCAGAAGCCCCAGTATTCACTGAGACTTCAGCTTGGTGAAACAGAAGTCCCACAACCACAACATGAGACAATGGGTGGGTTTTCTTTGTATGTTTGGGGATTTTTTTGTGTTCTGTGGGTGGATTTTTTTGTTGTATGTTTTTTTTTTTTTCTTCTTTTTTTTTGGCGGGGGGGGGGAGTGTTGGGGTTTTCTGTTGTTTGTTTGGCTTTCTTTTTTTTTTTTTTCTCAAGACTTGATACAGCTGCTTATAGAAGTATCTGAGGGGTGGACCCAACTGAGACTCTTGTCAGTGATATAAGGACTTAACTTTGTGAGGAGAGGTTTCTAGACACCTCTGACCTAAAACCAGCTAGGAATGACTTTATAATTGCTTGCAGTTTTTTCCATTCAGATAGCCAGAACCTGCTCCTACCTTCAAGGGAAACTGTATTTTTAAGAGTGAAGAGATCATTCATGCATATGAATTGCTGCATGAATTACTGCATGAATACTGTCTGGTATTTATGAAGGATTTTCAGGGTTCTTTTTGTTTCATTGTTTTTTTTTCCTTAAAAAAAGAAAAAAGGAAAGGTCTCTTCCCCTCAAAAGAAAAAAAGAAAAAAAAAACCAAAACAACACCCCCAAAAACAAACCAAAAACAAGCCAACAAAACCCAGTGCCCAATGAAACTTGGTCTCCATCAAGTTCTACCAAAATTTGTAGTCTACAGGATTGTCATTTCCATTAGAGAGGGGAGGTGTGGGAGTGAGCCCTTGTGCAGCATGTTTGTATTCTTATTTGTCTCATAAAATGTGCTGGAAATGCATTAGTGAAGCTGAAATATCCTCTGTCATCAGTGAATCTGAAGTTGGGTCTGAGGTCTAAAATAAAATTTTAAAAATCATTTTTTATGCATTTAATGCATAATTAAACTGTGGAAGTCATTGTCCTAGAATGCTTGGGAGTTCCATGAGCCATATATTAAAAAAAAGGTGAAGCACAATCCTCAGTTTGTGAAGTGCTGTTGCCAGGTTTAGATGAGAGAAGAGTAGCCTACGTAGTCAATAGTTACCTGGCTTTATACCATTTGCTTCTTCCTCCAAGCATCCAGAGAAAGCTAGAATGGCTTTCTTGTTTTTTGTTAAGTATGTGAGTCATTATTTATTACTGGTCCCACTCATAAAAGCAGATCTGTCAATTCTCATAGAGTATGCAGTGGATTTCATTTACAGAAATGTAACTTCATTGTCCAAGATAAACTTTGCTCTTCACAGATTTTTCAGGCAGTTCAATTTAACAGTTGGAATTTGATTGTTTTTCCTTTTTGAGGTTTTCTTTTTGTGAGTGATTTTGATGCTGGCTGGTTTCCTGGAAGGAAGATGCAGTCTTGGCTATTGAGCTGAGAATCAATGGCAAACCTAATGAGTTGGATTTTAGTTACTTGTTCCTGAAGTACAGAAAGTATGATGAAAATGTAACACATACACTGCAAACACTGTAAACTATGAGACAGTTTATCTCTTTGATGCAGCAGTGGTCTTGGGAGTAGTAAGTGTGACCAAACTGCCTGATTGTGAGAGTAAAGTAGGAGTTGAAAGTATTGCAATTAGCTTTTCCTATCTTTATTCAGCCTGGCTGAAGGATGTTTCTGATGGTATAAACTTGAGTCATTTGGCAGACAGTTGGCATGGAGAAGGACGAGGTGCTTTTGGCACTTCTCTCCTGGAAGCTACGTTGTAGTTCCCCTATTAAGAAGCTGCTTTCTTGAGGCATGCATAGAAACTGCTGTAAAAGCTTAATGCTGTAATAAGTGTTTGTCCTATCTTTTAGCTCTAAGTTTGCTGAAATGCATGATGACTTTGAGTGAAGATCACGGAGAGATGAGGATTGTTTGATAAATGAATTGATATATATATGTGTGTGTCTGTATCACACTTAAAAAAAAAAAAACAAACAATAAAAATCTTGGTATGTTTAAAAGAAAAAAAAAGACTTTGACTTTTAGATGCTGTATAGGTGAGTAAAACAAAATCATACTTTCTTTTCTTTCCTTGACGAAATACCATTCTGGAAACTTCTATGAAGTTTTAGGCCTATTTTAAAAACGAAGGACTGTCTGGATGAAAAGACCTCTTAAAAATCAGGATGCTTTTCAAATAAAAATTGGCTGAAGGGCATGGATAATTGTTTCTCTTTTTCCTAGACGTACTGTTTCCTCTCTCTCTAGCGATAAGGAGACAGGGTAACTGAGCTGGTAAATTGCCAGAAGACCCAAGCTGTATTTTAATAACAAATTGGGTTTGGTTGTTGGTGTTTGGTTTGTTGGTTTTTTTAACTCTAGTTTATGTAAGTGAAGAAGTCGTTCATAATGCAGGTAAATAAAACATATCTGTGGGCTTCTAATGAAAATATAAGAAAGGGAGGGTGTAACACAAAACCCATAGATAACATATGTTAAAAAATGTGTTAAGAACAACTCCCAGCTCTGTTATTTCTTTGTAGAATTTTGATAATTATTCAGAGCTGGTAGCTTTGCAAGTAAGCTGCAGTACTAACGCATCTGGTACTGTAGAAAGCTGAGGCTACTTCTAGTCCTGATTTTTGTCTAGAAATTGTATGTTTGCATGTTGCAGACTGTCTTGCCCAGTTAAGGGAGGAGACTGAAATTAAATATGGGCAAAAGAAGAAAAAATAATAACTAAAATGTGTATTTCTTGCAGGTTGTGATACTAAATAATGAGGAGTTTTTTTGTGTCAAGCAGAACATACGTATTTGTGAAATATTCTGGCGAAAGCTCATGTGAATGGCTTGTGTAAGTGAGAGGGAATCAGTGGTATTTGTCGAGCTTCTGAGGTATGTGGACACTTTTTTACAGGGTGGATATTTTTAATCAATTTCCTGTAGTTAGACTACTTGGCACTTTGGCCATACCGTATCAAGCTGATAGCAAAGGTTGGTTGCCTAATGGAAACAGTGATTAAGGGCTTGAATTTTCCTGGGGCTCCAGGGTGATAGTGAAACAGCTGCTGTTGCAGGCAGTGGAAAGTATGAATAACTCTTGCCTGGGGTTGTATAACGAAAAGAATAATCGGATCAGAGACTAGGTTAAATCATTGTGACTTCTATTAAAAACGCTGCTGGCCCATGTTCACGCCTCATTGCAGCATGTAATTTAAGGACACTGAAAAGAGCCCACCTATTAGGCATGAATAAAGTCTTCACATCAGGAGTCAGGTATTTTTCTCTTGAGAAAGGAGTGAAGGGAGAAGGTGATTGAGAAGTGTATAATAACTCTGAACACATTTTAAAAGTTGTTTGGGTTTTTTCTGTTTGTTTTTCTTTGGTATATGGCAAACAAACTTTAAATACAATTCTAATAACCTTGTCCATAGCAGATTAAATGCAGTAATTCTTCACAGGAGACAATTTCAGGAGAGATTGTTCTTAATTAACTACTTGAGATGCTGTTATGTCTCTTGTTTCTTCTTTAGTAAGTTGCCAAAATAAAATTCTGCTCTTATCAGTGTTAGACGGCAAGGATGAAGCTTTCATCTTCCCTGCTGAAAAAAGTGAAACCCAACAATTTCCGGGGGGGGGGGGGGGGGGGGGCGGAAAGCAGGAGATAGAAGGAAATGCAGAACCACATTGGTTTTCAGCAATTTTAATTGAAGTGTAAGTTCATAAACAACAACAACAAAAAAGTTGCTTTTGGTATTCAGGAAGTTATAATGGTTTCGGGAGTTCTTTTCTAATACTGGTCCTTTTTCGTCTTCAGTCAGAACAGATGTGTTCTTGGCATATAAACAAAGAAATTAAATGCATCCTGAAAGCTTTGCTGTGAAGTACCTCAAAAGCTTTAAATGCCTGTGGTTTTTATTACCAGTAGTGTTTCAACAGCAAAATTGCCTTGAGGCATCTCTGATTAGGTCAGATGGTTTTTTAAATGCCAAGATACTGCCACTGGCAGTCGAAGTCATTCAGCCCTTGTGTTGCTGTTGCGTGGTTGCTGCAATGAAAGGGTTAGTCATGTAGGAAGTTTCATGAACTTTGCAGACAGGGTGTTTGACTGTTAGAAAAGCTGTATTTGATTATATTGTAGTATGCTTGCATATATGGGTTATATAATTTATCACAGTATCCAGTACATTGCTAACTTAACATGCCTGAGAAAATTACAGTGTATTAGACAGTAATCTTATCAAAATTGCAGTGACTTAGGGAAAATCCTGTCTTTTCTGTGGCTCCTTTTATGATCCCTATTAGTATATATTTTTAAATGCTTTTGAAATTTCTCTGTGTGAAATTTAGGTGTGCTTGGTATGTTCTTAGAAGTACCATATCTAATTGCAATGATGTTGTTCTTCTGCTACCCACACAGAACATTCTTTAAAAATATTTTGAAGCTATCTTCCATTCTTCCTCCTCTGACTCCAGTGGAAAATTTAATTCTTTAAAGTTCACAAAAATACCAGCCTGCTTCTGAACAAGTACTGTGGTTTTCTAAAGATTCGGGTGTTAGAGTGTAACTTTTTTTCCTTGACATTTCCCTTAGTCATAGAGAACATCTGAAGAGTTGTCAGAAGAGGAACACTAACTCTTACTTGCCTATGATAATACTTTTATACTGAAGTTAAATACTGTTGCCACGCTATAAGGAAGTAGTCATTTAAAAAGGTGCCAAACACATGCTGTTTTCATACTGTTTAGTCCTGATCTTTCTTCTAATTTTGCACTCCCTCAAGTAGCAGTTTTGCATGATACAGTTTTATTTTTTTAAATGATAATAGATAGTTAATTGCAGAAGTGTTTTTCATTAAATTTCATCAGGATTATGACTATATTGTCACTCATTGTCACTCAATATGACAGTTCATGTACCTGTCAGCTAAAAAAAGCACCATAACAATTCAAAGAAATGAGTCGGGGGCAACTCCTACTTTAATTTTGGGAAATGATGGCTAAACATCCAAATAAAAAAAAATCAAATTACGCATTCATGTTGCAAGGTTTGGGGTTTTACTTGGTGATGTCGGGGGGGGGGGGGGGGGGGGGAGGCAGGCTTGGTTGGTTGGGTTTTATTTATGAGTTATTTTTTTTTAAGGGGGGTAAAAGCCAGTGTAAATCTAGATTTAGTTTTACCTGTTAAATCGTCTTTGCCATTTAAAGGATAAACTGGGTATCTTGGGTAAAATTTGGCACATATAATGCCCCACGCTCCCATTTTGCTTTTAGAAAACAAGCAGCAAAACTGGAAGGAGAGGAGGTGGTTACTCCTGTTGTGCGATGATGGAAGTGTTGATGAGCTGGGCTACTGTGGAAGCATCCTGGCAACACTGACATTGCAGTCTTGGAAGAAGCCATTCTTTCCGAGCAGCTGCCCTGCACTCTAGTGCCCTTATCACCAAGGCAAGGACTCCAGGACTTTTGAAGGCTCTAAAGTGGGCCAAGTAGATAATAAGGCTGCAGCTGGATAACTGCTGCGGGCTGAAAGTTGCTTCTAATAGCACAGTATCTAAGAAACGCACCCTAGAATTGCCATCAGATTTTGCAGTGTTCTTGGCATTAGGTTATATGTATGCATGAGCTTGTCCGGTGTTGACAAACTATCAGCACATCCTGGTGTGAATGAAGTGGATTTGTGAGAGAGTGTTACCTCTTTGTCTCATATGTTTATTCCTTCTTGTCTGAAAATGCCAAGCATACTCTTAAAGCTGATAACAGTTCTGAGACCTGGAAACAAATTTGAAATTGCCAGCTGCTTTCTTGGGAACCCGTGAAGAGCTGCCTTCCAGATACTGCACATGACAGCAGATCTTAATTTCCTAGCTGAAAATAATAATACCCTCCTATATTGCCTACTATAATAAACCTCTGACCCCACAGATGATGTAGTCCTGTAGGTGTGTTTGAAACAGACATACAAAATGCTTGCTAGTCAAAGTGAGTTAACCAGCGTAAAATTATGTGCAGCTGATTAATTCTTGCACACTGCTGTGAGTCCATTTTTCCCCTCCATAATGCACACATGTTCAGGTGTTACAGAACACTACAGTGATGTTGAATATTTCATCTCTGAAGATGTTATGAACTAGCTTTTTATTTAATAGCAGACTTCTGTTAAATTAAGAACGTTTTAGTGACTGTCTCATGGTAGATTTCTGTAGAAGAAGTCAGTGCAGGAAGTAAATAGAAAAACTGAACAGTCAAGTCCTATTGTAATTTGCAGTACAGGAGTGATGAAGAAGAGTTGTATATGACATAGCTGGGACCTGAACTGGTGCTATTTAGAGAGTCCTTTGGTCTGGGAAATGGATGATGACACTGGTGTCTGTTTTTTGAGGACTGTTTCCTACAGTTAATAAGCTATAAAAGTTATTTGTAGTAGATCTGGTCTTCTAAATGCCATTGTGTGTAATGAAACATAAGGCATGTGATGCTTTAAAAAGCAAATTCCAATATAAAGATAAATTTAAGAAATTCTAGATGATAGGAGAACTGGGTGGAATGATAAGAATTAATTTTTGATCACAAAACTTTTAGTGGTTGATCATAAGTTTGAAAGTAGAAGTTACTTAAATCTGTGCATCTGTGCTGTCTTTGCTTCTGTGTCTCCCTTCCCTAGACTATAGGGGACCTATAGTTTAACCATAATATTAGGAGGGCAGTTGCCTCATCATCTTATCCTTAAAAAGTAAGTATGAGGTAGAGGATCCTGTGAATGCCAAATAACTGGAGAACAAAAGCCAGCTGCAGCACTTCAGTGCTTCAGAACTACAATGCAATACAGCCACTTACATATAAGCTACCAGCAGTTTGCAGTACTGGAGGCCAAAAGCTGAAGCAATGACAGCAGAGGAGCCAAGGTCCCTTTCAGGCCCCTGCACACCAAGGCAGCTCTCTGGCAGGAGAACTTGCTGTTTGTGACACTGAGGAATTGGCACAGCGCTGGGAACAGTTATGCTGAGTGGTGGCGTTGGTTTAGTTGGTTCAGCCACACTCTTCCTGAACAGTTGGACATATCTAATAGGAGTAAAGGCTAGGAAGACCAAGAAGTTAGCTGTGTGACAGACCATGAGGGTTTTGGGGGAAATAGTGTTTGGATCTATAAATCTAAAACCAAGGACTGACTGAATGAAAAGTCTTCATGTGTCGACCCGACAAGTTCACCTTAAATCTTGAAGTGAACAATCTTTTTTTAATAGACTGGATGTTGGACACCAAAGTTTAATACTGAACAGATCTAATTGTATTTATTTTATAGGATATTGGAGCATCATCCCTATCTGAGGAGGAATTACTGGTACATCCTGCAGTTGTGTTTAATTACAGAGCAAACTGTGCAGTTGAGCAATTTAAAAGAGAATTGTGCCTTGGTTTAGCAGTGTGAGGTGGTTTGATTGGGTTTTTTTCCTGTCCCCTATAAGGAATAACATACCCTGGAAAGATTTGTTATTGAAAGCTGATTTATCTTTAATGTAACTGGTAGTTTCTGAGCCTCAAAAAAGGCAGCTGACTTCCTGGTAGGTGACAATGTACCTTCTGTTGTAAATGCATAAGATGATGATTTCCAAAGGGAACTGCTGGTAAAATATTCCTTCCTTCCCCTCACCCCCCTTTTTTTTCCGACACACTTAATCTGTTCATATATTTGCACATTATTGTTTAATCTCTCTTCCCCTCCTTTCCCACCTCCCTCCCCCGGCTTGCTTTAAATATCGCCGTTTTTTGCTGACTGCTCTGGTTAGTACTTTGCATCGTATATTATCTTTTTTGAAGACTCTGTAATTCTTTTGCATTTAAATCTGAAAAAAAAAAAACTTGTTATAACATTTAGGTTGCGTAATGTAGAACTGGAAATGCTTGTTGTAAGCTCTTTTTGCTCTGCTTGGCAGGTTTGAAACGTCAGCTAAAGTTTCCTGAGTTGGCTTTAGAAACAACCAAGGTAGTGCTTTCCTTAGAGGCTGTCAGAATCAAGTGGCTTTGAGAAGAAGTGACTAGTCTGTGGTGGTTAAAAATACAGTGTGTATGAAACTGACTCTTAAAAGCGTATCTGTTAATCGTGGAAAACCTGTTTTTACGAAGAACATCTGAGCCCTTAGTGTGTTTTCCTCAGTCAAACTTGTAAAATGAAACACTTTATCTCCAAGCTTTTTACAGAAGTAGTTTAATCAAAACCCTATTCATCTGGAAAAATGATAAGCCTTAACTGTTCACATGGGAAAGATGTCTTTATTCCTGTATTTACTTAAAGGCTAAGCGTACAATAGTAAACTTTCCTTTGACTAGGACGTTATTGTTGTAGTGACTTAATGAGGTTCCTCAGAAATACCTTGGAGAGTGGCATTAATAGCAAACACTAAGAATAGCTTAGGGGAGTGCCCTTAGGGAAGCTGTCTGCCGTTCTTCCTTAGCTGGAGAAAAGACTTCATGGTTGTATTTTCCAAAACAGGGTTTGGGGGACTGCAAGAACAAGTAAACAGGAGATTTGAAAGCACTAGGGAAACCTGAGAAATTGCATTCATGTTTCACACCACACTGAAGTTTCTTTGTTCTTTAACCTTCACTGGGAAACAGTAAGAATTTTATAAAACTGAAAAGCTATTTTGATAGCACTGTTCTACTTACAGATGTTGTAACTTATGTTTATAAAATTTATAAAAATAAATAGAGCATAGAGTGTAAACCCTTTAAGTCATTTCAAATGGGGACTTAATGGCAGTCCAGCAGAACTTGTCTGAAGTAAGGGCTGCAAAGCTCTCCTCAAAGTGAGATTTGTAAGTCTCATTCAAGGCATGAGAACTGTGAATAGTGCTTTGTCAGACTGTCTGGGAAGGGAGGAATTGTGTAATCAATTGCCCTTTTAAGCAGGGAAGACTAGTGAGAGAGATCAACCTGTTACCCTTCAAATTACACAGAGGCAGCAACACAGATACGAATAACATGACGTTACAAGTAGTTTTGCAATACCCAGAGCTTATCTGCATACAAACAGATTAAACAAAATTAAGTTCCCTGAAATTTTTTAATGAAAATGGGAGGAGATGAGGGTCCTGGGAACTACTTTGAAGACTCATTTGTTTAAGTAGTACCCTCCTGACTCAGGCTTGATCAGATAGAGGGTAACCAGAACTTTGATCAAGTACTGAAGTCGGCCTCACTGATGTGCGCTATGTTGAACTGACACCACAAGGGATTTTTAGCAACCAGTCAAGCAAGTAGTTTCAGGGAACTTGTAATTAGTTCAGTCCCTCTATCTAAACAAGCTGTTTGTAGTGTTGAGACTTCCAAGAAATGAATAAACTTTTAATAAAAGATGCAAGTATTCAGAGAGGCTCTTGCTAAATTTGCTTACAGTCTCCCCGTTCCTCCCAAAACCTGTTTCCTAGTGCACCTAATGGTGGAGATCCTATATATCCTATGGATAGGTAGAAAATAGAGTGAAAAGTACTCGTATGTTTAGGTTTTTTCTTTTTTTTTTTTTAATAAGCATTGAAAATAAGCATTTAGATTTATTTTCAAATTTTTTTAACAAAATCAAATTACATCCCCCAACACCCTCCCCACTCTCCACCCTCAACCTACCCTCATACCAGTTTGTCAAGACTTCTCTGCTGAATCCTCCAAGAAATAAGGTTTCCTCAGAGATGCTCCTCTTAAGAGGCCAAGTAAATTTCTCACTGTGGAACATCATTTCCACCTAAATTTTGAATCAGGTCAGTATTTATAATTACCACATTTCTATAAAGAGCTAAGAAGAATTGATTGGCAAACCCCAGATCTGTTTGAGTGTCTGTAGATATGGCATTCAAATGTATATATTTAACTGTTTGTTTTCCCACATGCTCACTGGTAGAGGATAAGTGTCTTGCTATTTAAACAGAGTAGCCCTTCATGGGTTGTTAAAAAGGATATCGGATCTGCTGGCAGCTGTGCTCTTTGAGGAGGAACTGTTTGTATTTTCACTGAGGTCTGACAGCCTGTGGCTTTTGAGGTTGTCATAAAGTTAAGTTGTTGTATGCCGTCCTCATAGTCTTACCTTAAGTTGTATTAAACAGGTAACTTTGTGTTTATTGATAGTTTGGGTTTTTTTGTTGTATTACTGGTTTGGCAGCAGCATCTGAACAGTAACAAATCCCTTCTAAGAGGAGCTTACAGATAAGGATTTGATCCTTCTTTCATTTAGGAAAGTGGCAATGTTATGGTATTAACTTTAACTGGAAACAGAATCAAGACATAAAATAGAGATGTCAGGATCAGGATGGACAAGAGAGGATAAAACTGGCTATTAAAGGATGTACTAAGTCTAGTTACATGTCAAAGTAGAACTGTGCATAAGCCTTGAGTAACTTGTTTAGGAAAACAAGCAATTGCATGTTTGCCATGATGGCAGTTATTCAGGGTATAGGAGTGCTTGATTTAACAAAATCATAATTGATAGATTGAAGTCACTAAAATATGCTGTTTGCTTTTAGAGAGTCTCAAAAGATTCACAATTAGAAACTAGACAGTGTGAATATACTGCTTTACATACTGTGCAGACTTTGTGAAATGTTTTCCAGGAAAGTTGAGAACAGCCATGAATCACTTATGGAAAACCCAGTGGAATGAATTAGTCAAAGAAATGTTTGAGTGACCACCCTTTGCCTTCTGCTATCGGGAAATAGTGCAGCTTTCCACGATTTTATACAAATCATGTGGCATAAATAAAAAAGGTGTAGTTAGAAAAGTAAGCAGTTACAGTTGCTGCTGTTTGACTTTCTCATAGCTTTCTAAAAATGCTTATTTTGAAATAAATACGAAATTTAATATCAGACGGGTTGTGAGTATTTGAGGGGAAACCATGTCTTGAAGATGCACAGGGAATTTAATCCTGAACTTGCCTCTTCTACCTGTGTTTTCCTGCTGTCATAGTTTAAAAAGGGGGGCTGTTTTCACTCTGTCTTCTGAAACTATTACTTGCCTTCTCTCCTTTGACTGCCAGGCTTTTACTTTCAGAGTAGCAACTAAACAAAGTTGAAACTTGCACAGTTGAAATTACTTAACTATAGAAATGAAGGCTTCTACATTGATACTGCAGAAGTTACGGACTTGGTAATGTACATACACTGCAATACTGATTACTGTTTTTCAGAGAACTGATGGAAAATGGTATCCTCATGTATGGTAAATTGACCAAATATTTCTTTATTGGGTCATAAAGAATATGTTTTTTTCAGGTTATCAGCATACTTACCAGCCAAGTCTACAGTCTGTGTTTCACCCATGCAAACTCATTTAAGTGTGTGAGCTTCCATGCTTTTTGCACTGGCAGGTGGGATCTGAACAGTGTTAATTAGAAGAGAAGGCTCCAGAGAGACCTTATAACAGCCTTCCAATACCTAAAGGGGGTCTACAAGAAAGCTGGAGAAGGACTTTTTAGAGGGGCATGTAGTGACAGGGCAAGGGGAATGGCGGGAATGGCTTAAACTGGAAAAGGGTAGATTGAGATTAGATATTGGGGAGAAACTCTTCCCTGTGAGGGTGGTGAGGCAGTGGCACAGGTTGCCCAGAGAAGCTGTGACTGCCCCATCCCTGGTAATGTTCAAGGCCAGATTGGATGGGGCTTTGAGCAACCCGGTCTAGTGGAAGGCATCTCTGCCCATGGCAAGGGGGTTGGAGCTAGATGATCTTAAGGTCCTTTCCAACCCTAACTATTCTATGATTCTGTGATACAATTACAGTGTTATAAGATTAAAAGGGAATACTAGAAATGCCAGAAAGAAAGTGCATAGGGTGAGGGATTACAGTTTTCAGTCATCTTTGAAGCAAATCCTGCACTAGTTTTTTTTGTAACATGGGCTGTTGATCCAAAAGCTTAGGGGAGCTCTTGGTGTTTGGAAGGGAGTTGCTTGGACTTACTGACATCCTTTCATAGATAAGAAGCTGTGAGTATTGAATGACTGAAAAGTCTCGCTTTTTGCTGCTTCCGCTTCCTTGACGAGAGCTGGTTCCACCAAAGATGATTGCATTCAAGTTCTTTTGGGGGCTGTTTAGGAGATTGGTTTGTATTTTGTGGTTTTGTTTGGTGATTTTGTTTTTTTTCTTTGTGGCTTTGGTGGTGTTTTCTTTTTGGGGGGAGGGAGAGGAGAGGGGAATTGGCTGTGGGGGGTTCTTTTGGGGGTGGGGGTAGTGTTCTGTGTAGACAATGGCTTGTGCATATTCTTGATTAGACCAGTTAGGTCTAATGGGATATATGAAATATTTTATTCTTTAGTAAGTGAAAGCTGCTTCATTCACTTTGTGTTCAGCTGCACTGAACTGTGTCTTGATAACTTAATGGGTTATTTCTGAAAGAGGATAACGTAAATGAATGGCACTTAGGCAACTTTAACTTTGAATTTCTTTGGAAAGTGGATGGGTGCCTCATTTTCAGTTAAATACACCTGAAGAAATTTGATTACAAGAAAAAGCTTAAAAATATTAATTTGTAGCCATACAAGATACCATTGAGCTTAACATGGAAAACCAAAATATTTTTTTCCTTAAGATAACGTCAATGATTTTAATTTTTAAAATTTTATTATAGCATGAAGTATAAGCAAGCCCCTAAAGCTTGGAAATTCCTTTGTACACGAAGTATATTTCACAGATGGTGGAACAAATGTCTGTCTTACTTTGCATTTGTGTCCTTGGTCATCACCTTCTACAAGGTTTTGAATTTGCTCTTCTTTACATCTTGTGATATCTGCTGATACTTGTTCTAGCTTGTGTGGAAGCCCACATAAGTTGCCTAGCTGGCTTCTGCCAAGCAAAATAGCTGACAGCAGAGTTCTGCATGCTGCCTCCTTGGTCTTCCTGCTCTGCCCAGTCCCTGGTATTTTCATGCAACACTTATCACAAATTCTGTCCCTTAACCCTTTGTCCTGGTATCATACTTTATTAAAACTTTAGAGGCTCAATACAGTCCATTCCTTGCCTGCTGTCTGATGACAGAAAACTCCCTGTATCACTTTAAGAGACATTTTTCTTCTGTGGATTTATACTTGCATGAAGGGGCTCTTTCAAAGTAAAACACAATGCCTTTTTTCCAGATCATTCTTTAAAGGATTAAGTAATGTCCTGACGAGATTATCCCTGAATGATGTCTGAATATAGGGTTATAGGCTCTTAGTAATCCTCTGAGTGAACATAGAGTGCTCCTCAGAAATTCCTAACCTTTTAAGATGCTGTTAGCTAATGACTGTTTCCTGCTTTCCAGGTGAGAACAAACTTTATGAGCTTTCTAATGTACTTCCTAGGTATACAGCAGTCATAAATATTGTTTGCTCTGTTCTTGTATTTTCCAGAGAGACACCAGTTACTCTGGACTGAATGTTTTATAGCTCCCAAGTATAGGAAGGCTTTGAGGTATAAAGGAGCAGGAAGGAATTCCAGCACTGATCTGGCTTCTGGGTGGCATTACATGAATTGGTGATAACTAAGCATCACAGTTATTCAGTTCAATTGAACACCTTTTTTCCAAAATGTCACTTCTTGAACAAAGTAGCGAGGTTTCTTGGAGATTTTTCTGTAGAGGGCTCAATTCTTTCAGCAGATTTATTCATGATCTGTTTAAGATGCTAATTTGCACAAGTGTTAGCATATTTTATTAGCCTCTGTTTGTATAATCAGTCCATACAACTGACCAAATGCTGTTCAGTTCTTATTTACTTGTTCTGGTTTTTGCCTGTTAATGAAAATATTTTTCTTAATGAAACCAACGTCATTAAACAGAAGTTGGTTATCTCTAACTATAAAAAGAATTTGTTTCTCTCTCCTAAAATGCTCTCAGCATATAAAGTCTTAAGACACTCTATCCCGCGCCTCCATGAGTCCACTATTCTATTTAGTCACTGCAATTTTGCAAACTTTTGGGAGCAAAAGCACTCTATTAATTTTTCCAAGTGGAATTATGTTTTTAATATGAGTAGAAAAATAGTTACCAATAAATACATGGTATAAAAACATTTATTTCCTTCCAGAATATTCAAATGAGGGCAAAATTGTAATCCATTTACTATGGATCACTTGAGTAAATTCCTTGCAGGAATGGAAGCATGTTGAAAAAAGACTTTAAATTTTGGAATATACTTGCCATATGAAAATTTTCTAAATGAGTCTAGTTGATTACTCAAATATTCTGTAGTGGAATTTCCAAATTACCACTTTTATGTTACCAGTCAGTGAACAGGAATTTTGTGTTTAATGCTTGGAAATGGAAGTGTAAGTCATGGATTTTTCCAAGGAAGGAATAAGCACACTGTAGGTATTTATTTTTCAGATGGCTGGCTGGAAAACTATCACGCATTGAAACTGTAAATAGCCCTTCTGTGACAGAGCACAGCTCTTTATATTCTGTCTGAACATATGTGGGCTACATAATGCAAGCATGACTACAGTTCCTATATTTTAAGGTCCTGTTTAAAAAAATAAATCTTGTAAGAGTCTATTCAGCGAAACAGCTACTTTCCTTCTTGGCAGTGCTTTTGGAATCTGTGCTTAAAAAAAAATCATCAGTGGGTTACTTGAATCTTTTTGTAATCCCTCAGTGGAGTAATTGTGGAGTGGATAGTTTCTGTATCCAGAGAAATCACTGAAGTCAGACTTGGCTTCATAGAGGCCTCGCTGACATCCACAGGTAATGCACACTTCTGTGGTCAAAACTCTGGATCCCTTGGCATTGTGGCTTTCTGCTGAAAGGGCATATAGCTTCAGGGTGTAGGCCATAGCTTAAGACTTCAAATAAATGTTTTAAATTGTATTAAGAACTAATTTGAGTAGGATTTCTTCTTTGTTCTCCTTTTGAAATAGCAGCAGTAGGTGCAGGTAACCTTCTGAAAGTATTGTTTTGTTTCTTTTGTCATGTGAAAAGCTGTTGAATTAAGATTAAGAAAATTACTAGGTTAACTGGCATTCATTGGAGCAAGCATGGTTTGCTATTCACATGTCTTTAATAGGTAAAATTTTTAATTGAAGGGAGAAGAAATAAGATTGGAACTTACAAGAATTATTGATTAAACGGTGAACAAAATTGTCTCATGGGTTTTGGAGATCCTGTGAAGAAAGACTGACTGTTCTAAACCATTCTCCACAATTTCTTTTATTCAGTGGAAAATGTTCCAAAGTTGTTGTAAAGTAATTAAACTGTAGGCAAGCCAGTATGCTGCTTCAGCAAATGTCATCATAGTAATAATAGCTCTTGAAGGTTTTGGATCAGCTGTACTCCCTCTGTGAGGGGGAGTAGTCCACAGAATGACACCTGTGTGCTGTGACTTTGGGTTTAAGAATACACACAGATTCCCAGAATTCTACCAAAGAAACAGCCTCTGGGAGGAGGGACCACCAAGGCTACTTACTGGTTTGAGTAAAGGTATGTTGCTGTTATGCTGGGGGTGTAAATAAAGTGTTTATTGCAGTGATTGCTGAAATTGCTTTTTTTTTTTTACTGTCTTTAGCCTTGAGGAGTGTGCATCTGTTCTGGAGAAACTCCAAATGGCAGAATTTCAAGACCTTCCAATAGGAGAATACAGGTGGAGCTGAGAAGTGAATATTATTATATTCTTCCCTGCTTACAGCTGTTTTAACTTGTCATGGGGAGCTGATCTGATTGCCCAAATGTGGTTGTGGAAGATTCATTGCAGCTCAGAAGCTCTGGTTCTGTTTGAGTACAGTTAGATAAGAATGACTGGGTTTTGATTTCCACCATCAGATGTCTCTTACTTGTTTCGCAATTTTCGCTTAACATTACAGACTTGTCATACTGCAGTGCAGTCTGTGGAATGGAGGAGTAGAGTTAATGGTGTCTCACAGGTTGCTACTAAGAGCAGCATGGCACCAAAACACAGGTTGATGGCATGCTCCTAGGAGCCTCCAATATCATCAGGAGAAGTGACAGCTGGCTTCAGACTTATTTATGTGGTTTGTTTTTTTTTTTTTTGCATTAAAGGACTTTGGAACTATTTGTCTAACCAGTTGATCTGAAATACCCATCAGAGAACCTTGGTCATGCATCTGGAAACCACTAAAACAATATGTTGCTATGTCAGAACAAATCTGAAGGCAAACCCTTGGTTGCTTAAAGAAAAAGTCATTAGGTTTCTTAAATTTGTTTATCTGAGGCTTTACTATGCACTGATTCATGTTTTATAATGGTAACTCTTGATTAGATGTTGAGTAGGGAATAAAGATAAGCTGACACAGATTTGTTCCTTCTACTGTTTCTCCTCTGTACTGACCTTTTAGCATGATATTCCTCATTATCTAGAATGTACAAAGTGAGATAAAAATAACTTGACTTTTTTGGTTTTTGTTAGAATACTTCCAATGGATCTGGAAGTACATTGAACCAAAAACGACACCTGCCTTTTAATCCTGCTGTGATGATCAGTGTGTGTGTCATAAAGCCAGAAAGCCAAACAAATATTTTTTCCCCCCAAGCAATATTTAAGACTAGGATGCTGACATGAAGGTTTTAGTATAACGTATTATATATATAAGGTTTTAGAAGATGGAGTTTTCAGTATGTGAATCTGGATCATAACCTTGCCCAGTCATCTCAAAATTTAGTTTTTAAAATATCCTGTTTTGTAAAACGTACCGTGTCTTCATCACTGTAGTTACATGTGTATAGATCAGAACAGATCATAACTTACTGGTTTGGTTTTTTTTAAATCATAAACCAAGTTTAGGTTCAGTGTTCTGTTAGCATTTTTCATTTATGTTGTGGATGCTGCTTCTGGCTCCAGGGTGGAAAAAAGGGAGTTTTGGAAGTGTGTGCTTGATGCTGAAACATCTGGTATTGGCGAGCTTTGACCACGCTGGCTTCAGCTCAATAGGGCTTGAATAAAATGCTCTCAGTTGTGGGACTGGATTGTGACACACTGCTGGATCACTTCCTGGGGTCTCTTTCCCTCTTAGCATCAGAAAGGTCTGGGGAACTTTCATTTCTGTGTCTTTTGCTACATCTTTCTTATAAGCTGTCACAAGGCGATAGTCTTCCAAAAACTTTTATTCCTCATTGCTAGTTGTTTCAGCTGCTGAAGATAGTTCTATTTACATCACTGTCAACATTTAAATATATCTAGGTTAACATTAAAGGCCCATTTCTGTTCAGCCTTCAAACATGGCATATTTTAGATATCAGTGTACAGGTCCAGCACCAATATTCCTCAGTGCCCTTTAGCTCACCCTAATGCGTGGGCAATGTGCAGAGGCAGCATTGGAGTGCAGCACTCCAGCTGTGTGTGTGTCAGAAATGTGTGACGTGCTGAAGGAATGCATGGATCTCACTGTCAGCATGTGCCCTATCCCCTGGACCTTTCCCTCCACTGAATCCAACTTATAAATAACTTTACAGCTGTTTCTCTTTACAAAACCAAAGTGTTCTTCATCTTCAGAAGGTGCCTCCTCACTCAAGAAATAATCTCAAGGCTGTTTTAATAGCTAAGGTGTGTAGCATATCCCTTCTTCCTTTCTTAAATGGCTTCATCTTGCAAATCTACCTGTTAATTACTGTCTGGATTTTTTTTTTTCCCCACACTGGTATTCAGATAACCTTGAAAAGGTCAGACTCCTGATAATTTTTCCTAGCTATAGTGATAGGAAGAATACACACATTTCCTTAAGTACACAGTGCTTATGGGATACTATCTGTATTTTGCAGGGTGGGAACATTTTTTTAACAAACAACTTCCTTCAATTTTGCTGTAAATAGTTTACAGATGCTTTATTTTAAAGCAGGCAAAAATGGCCTATTAACACATTTTGGTTTAAAAGCCCTTGTTCTTTTTTAGCTCATAATAAATATAGATGATCTTTTGAGAATTTTCCTCTTTCCCCTTTTTAAATCTCCACTCTGAGGGAAGGATTTATATAGATATCTATATTTATAGAAGCCTTCAACAAGTTTAAGTTAGAAGAGTTGTTTAAGGATTTCCTGCCCTTCCCTTTCCTTAGTTAGCCTTTTCTAATGTGGCATGCACACCACTTCCCCTACGAGTTATAGACTGTACTATTGTCCTCATCGCCTTTTCTTTCCCTTTTCCGCCTTAAGTAGAAATAAATAATCAACACTGCAACTATGTCTGGCCACGGGAGCGATCTTGTTTACATTTGTTTCAGTTAAAGTTTATCATCTTGGTCTTTGGCTTTGGCTTTGGCTTTTTATTCTGTAGGTTTACTTTTTTGTCTTGCAGCCCTCTCCACCCCCAACGTGTAATGGATTGAATTGTAATATTGCTGGACAGTCTTTTTCAGGTATTTTCGTACACTTTAAAAAAGCATCTTCTTGTAGGTTGTTTTGATTATTTGAAACCAAATTATCTCTCTGTGGTGCGGGTGGGAGAAATGTTTATTTGCAAGTACTTTCTCCTTCCCTTTTTCAGTCCTCTTACGCAATCACTGCAAAAAGGTGTGGTGTTTCATGGTATGTTCTTTCTACTGTGAATATATTACCTGTAGATAATTTTGTAATTAAAACAAATGAGTTAATAAATTTAAACAGAAACACAGGAAAAATAGATAGCTTTTTGAAAAAAAATTGTTTGATTGGCATTTGTCCTTATATAATTTTACGTATATAAAGGTGTTTGGGTCTTGCATCTTAAGCATGTGTACCATCTTAGTAAAGGTTCAGAATCTTCATAGCATTTTTGCTTGCTTTTACATATTTTGGAAAGTTCCTTTTTAGAGATGAAAGTACTGTCCAGAAGTTCAGTTTTATAGCCGCTGGATAATTTTTCCAAATGGTTTCTATATACAAGTACTTGATCTAGCTTGATGTAGTACAGACAGGTAGGGATTTCTTCTGTGTAGGCTGTTATATGGAATCAGATGCTTAAATTTTGTTAAAACTGCACAAATTTTTTTCTCTATTTTTATGACTGGAAATTCAGTGACTAAAATACTTGTAAGCATAAGTGGTCATGTGTTTGCTGTTCTCTGATATAAACAAAGTTAATGAGAGGAGCTGATGATGACAGTCTTAACTCCATGCTTCATGCCCATTTTTCCATTTTGTCATTGTGTGGGTGTTACCTTGATTTAATACCCTGCACGTAGCTCTGTGTTATTTGGAAAACCAGTTTGTGTGTTTATATTGCTGTGCTCTGTGTGATTTCTTTATTGTAAATACATTTGCAGATACTATCCATGCAGTTACTTTGTAACATTAAAGATTCTTTTTTTTTGCTTGTTAAAAAGGTGGTTTATTACAGATTATTTCTCTGGTGATGTACTAACTTGGTGTATGCACTCGTTTTGCTTGTAATGTCTTTCTGATGATCTGATCAATGCATAGAATATAAAATCGAGTATGCAACCTTAGGAAAACTTAGTTTCCTTTAGTTAGGAAAATTAGTTTTCCTAACCACAAAAGAGAAGAAACTGTTCATTAACGTTTTCAGTTGTGTGAAGATTCTGACTCCCTTCTTCTCCCAGTGTTTCTGATCTGGGTTTGCATGGCATGGGAGAAATTTGTATGGCTCAGTTAAGGGCTATGTTACTGCATGAGTAGGTGTATATCTATTCCAGTGTTCTGAATTAGATCTTAAGGTTGCCAGTCTCCCTGTGCTCAGGCTATTGGAAGGATTTTTTTGAGAAAAAAGTAGTATGATTAGTCAGCCAGATAATTTTACTTCATAACAAATCCTGTCAGACCTACAAAAAGAAATCATGTCCCAGGAAGCTGATTCATTTTTGGCTAGTAAAATGATCCTAAGAATTGTACAGACATTTTAAGGCAAGTGTCTTAACTCACTGCACTCACTCCTAGCTCTTTGATTGAGCCAGCCAGCACTGATGTGACTCCTCTTGCTCACCAAGTAAGTTTCAAAACAAAACAAACCCCAGAACACAAACATCCACATAATAATAACCCACTTCTTGAATGCAAGGGCAGGGAAAAGAAGATTTTTTTCATGATGGAGAATGTTACTATTCCTTGATGGCAGTGTTTGCAGAGCACACTTAAGAGGCAGTAAAGAAAAATACACAGTCAAGGACTTGCTCATTAGCCCTTCATGTGTTAAACTTACTTGCCTTTCCAGTGGCCCTGAGTTCTGGGAATTTTTTGTTTACCTGAAAGCATGCTGAATCCATGCTCTAGGTAAGTGTTATGTTCTATAAAGGAATGTTTGTTAGTTTTTCCCATTCTCTTTCAGCGTGCCTGTCCCATGCAGACATATACTATGTGCTGACAGAGCAGCACAGGTTAGAAGGTTGTCTGAACTCAGGTGCATGCTGGCACAGAGCAGAGCTTACTGACCCTAGACATGCATGGATGGTTCTGGAAGCCCATCCCCTGTCTGCCCCTCCCTCTCCCAGCCACTAGGAAAATGAAACCAGTATGATTATTCATTCTGGATAACTTCAAGATCTTCAAGATGTTTATCCCTGTCATAAGTAAGGACTAAGGCAAGATAATTAACATGAAGACAGGAATAGAAACTATATGTTGATAGCAAAAGATCAGCAAGTATATATAGAGGGAACACAGGGATTATGTGAAGAGCACCCTCCAAGGGCAATTCTAAAAGTCTGCCAGGGATGAGAGAAAAGAATGGACTACATTGTTCTGATTTATAGCTCACAGGTGATCATTTTATTAGCTTACAGAATTACCAACACATTTATTTTGATGTTAATTTTCTTCCTCTGATTGTTAGCTTTGCTAACGTAGTGATAGGCAATGAACAGTCATTTTTGTGACTTACCTTTTTCCAACTTCTGTGGTCTCACTTCCTCCTCTGCTATGCCTTACCTATTTTACTGCATGTGGAGATTAAATTATAGAACTGTTTATGGCATTCAGTCGTCTTGTGTTCCCGCTGTTCTGTATGCTCATTTGAATCCTAGTTTCTCCTTTCACCTCCAGAAGTAATTAAAAAATGGTCACTGTTGAATTTCTCTGCCTGGGAAGTGCTACTAGTGGAGGATCTGTCAGGTGCTAATGATGTTAGGGAGTACTTTAGGTCTGCACTGAGTATCTTGTCTGCAGGTTTTAGTACTCAACTTTTAAAACTTAAGCCCTGGCATCTGTGTACCTTTCAAGGCAAAGGTGAAACCTGAGAAAGCAGGGCTGACTGTGTCGTCACGTCACACTATTCTTGCCCAGGTTGGTTTCTCTGAGTCTTGTTGCCTGAAGTACAGCAGCATCCCATTGCACTGATGACCTTTGTATTATTTGGTATCAGAAGTTTATTTGGTATCTAGATGATAGCATGTATCTTAAAGCAGGTAATCTTGCCCTCGTTCTCTTTCTGTAGGTCACTAGGGAGTCTCAAAGAGACGACAAAAAGTAGCAAATGCTTTGAAGATGAGGAAGAAACTGTACTCTGATTTTTGTATCAGAACATCATATCCAGGAGTTCTGATAGTCTTGTCATGTTCTTGTTCCAGACTCTTAGCATGTGGTTAGCAAATGTTGCAGCACCTGAACACCTCAGGAGAAACACTGCAACACTGACAGGATTTTGTAATGGTGGCCTTGTAACTTTGACTCTTCGTTTCCAGGGTACATCTGGGGGCTCGCAACACAGTGCTGCTGCCTTAAATCTACTAATTGAAACACTGTGGACTGCAATTTTGTTCTAATCAAGAATAGCACTAAGGATATTATACCAGTTCAAAGGGATTTCTCCTCCCACAGAATACTAATTCTCAATTTATTCTGTGTTGTGAATGGAGTAGTGTGCAACCATCTTTTTCCATCTTTTTTTTTTTTTCTCAAGTTGTTTCTTTAAGAGAGACTGGTAATGCAACCTTAGCAAAAATATTAAGGGTAAAATAGAACAGATTAGGACTGCTTTATTTTCTTTGTCCTTTTAGCTGGGCAAAGGGAAGACCTAGTATGTATCAGTAGAAGACTCAATGTTTATTTTACATCCAGAGAGGACTGTGAAAAACCATTTTGTGACATGTTAGATGTTCTCAAAAAGAGATGGTTTGTTTACAGCAGTACAGCAGGCTACAGTCCCGGTTTAGATGACGGTTATATCTGAAAGACTTGTAAACTAATTTTCTTTAGGTCCCAGTAATGTGTAGGTGGCCTTGAGGATAGCAATCAGAGGTATTTTTAATATCTTAACTCTTCATGGGATCTGGGCATAAAAGTCTCAGTCTATAGTTACAAAGGAATGCAAGTACATGACATCTACCTATCCTACTCTAAGCTGTGAAGTCCAAAACGGGGCTTTTGAAGACTTTTACAGCCACTGGACTCCTAGGAAGCTTTGACACACTTAGCTATATAAAGGTCTGCAGCTAGGTTGCCAAAGGCTTCAGAAGCTTGTGACTGCCTCCTGTGTAGGCCTTGTGAGGCTCAAATATTCTTGCTGCCTGTCACCCACAGAGGTGATGCAGGCAGCTTGGTAGCCTCAGAGTATGCTAAATGACTGACTCAGTAGCAGGTTGAAGGGGGGGACCTTCTTTACTTTCTTATCAGAAACTATAGCATTCACCTAGGATGTGGAAAGCCTGTTTTCCTTTTGTGCTCAGGTGATTCATGGCCATATTTTCCAGATGAGCATCCTCACCACTGGTCTACAGAGTCATACTTGGTGCTTCCACTTCCGAAGTCTTTAAGACACTTGACGACCTAATTCCAGGGCAAGGGATTCAAGACATACTCGGCATGATTTTCTGTGTGAGTTCAGGTTCCCTGCTTGGCATGATGGCTGTTTATGAGTCATCAGGTATCTGTGTTTCTGGGTACAGGTCATGGGCTTGGAAGTGTTCTCACTGTATGTGCGCCCAGTCCAGATCTTGGTAGTGCTGAGGAGCTGGATAGCCACTGCATCCCATCTTCCTGGGAGGTCAGGGGGAAGAAGGGAGCTGCTGTTTCTCCCTATCTTTTCTGTCCCTCAGGTACCCAGTATGTTAGGTGGTCCTGGAGAACTGTGGAGGGTTGTTACCTGTTGCTGTCTTTCAGAGTTGATTTTAATCTCCATGACAGCATCTATACCAATTGTTGAGTTGTTCTTCCAAGCACCTTCTCTTGTGCTGAGCTTATTTTCAAGGGCTTCTAAGAAAAGGTGCTAGGAAGTTGGTCTGAGTACTCTTTCACACCAAGGTAACTTTACAATAGCAGAGAGTTTGGCTGGTAAATGGAGAATTTTAGACTGTGGCACAATAAGCATCTTTAACTTAGAGCAAGTAAGTAGAACCACTGGAAATAAAAGAGGCTATTCATGTGAGTAGTTGCCCATGATTAAATATTTATGAAATAAGGTTTTAAAATTATGACTGTCTGCAAGTATTTCATAAAAATATGGTTCTGTCAGAGCCCCGTACAGTAACATGAACTAAATTGCACTTAGGATTTTTGACTTTATTATAAACTTTGATTTGAAGCTGAAAAGGAGAGTTCCAAATAGCTTGTAAGAGCTTCAGTTTAAACTTAGTGAATTACTTCAGATATTACCGAGTTTTTAAACAGTTCTTGACTATTTTTTTTTTATTTCTTTTTAAGGCAAAAAAAAAAAAACCACAAACCCCAAAACTCCCCCCACAAAAGCCTGTTCTATGCTGCTTTGTGGGAAATGTTCTGAAGCTGGGATATGGATAAACCACAAAATGCCAGAAATGTAGGTTTCATGCCTCATCGCTACTGTCAGTAGTTCAGGGTGTCTCTTAAAACACTGCCACCAGATTTCTTGTGATGTCCTGGTTAAAGAAAAGTAAAAAAAATCCCCAAACAAAAAGTCTCAGCAGTTTATGAAGCTCGAAATGAGGTTTTTAATAAAGTGAGAATGGTAATTAGTCCGTATAGTTGCTTTGAAGAAAGCTTCAAAAAGACTTCTCACTGTAATGGGGGAAAAAGTATTTTCCCAAATCGATTCCTCCTAATCTCTAAATATCAGTCTGTGTATTTTTCCACAAAATTACCAAAAGCTCTTGACCTGAGGGATTTGTTTTCCATTCCGAAGTCTTGCAATTTTCCTCCTGGCTAATTACAGCCTATTACTCTAGACTTTGGTCCTTTAGCAGCAACATTTTCCATCTTAAGATGGGTTGTCCCATTCCAGTGAAGAGCATGTTGTCTGAGTGCTGAATGGAATTACTACCAGTGGAAACTATGCTGCAAGAGGCTCGAGAAAGCAGCTGCTGTGCAAACCTCAGCTGTTTTTTCCATCCTCCCGAGCACTGGTAATTAGCATAGGGAAGCTGACTAATGTGCTGACGTCACCTCTTTCCAGTCGCAGCTTACATTTTGTTCCCGACTGCCTCAAAGCATGCAGGACTTTGTTCAGGAATTCGCTGTCACATACAGGATGCTCTGAAACCTTTCTTTTGCTTTCCTTTTGTTTTTTTTTCGTTGAGGGGCTGGACTTGTTTCCCTTATAAACGCTGCCTGCAGGACCAACGGCTTCCTTAAGTCCTCGGCTTCTTGCGGAGCAGCAAGCATTGCTTTAGTGAAGCATAAAATGCATTTCAGAAATTTTAACTACAGTTTTAGTTCTCTGATTGCGTGCGTGGCAGATAGCGATGTCTTCAATCAAGCAGAAACAAGGGTATGTTCTATCTTTTGTGGTTTATTCCTGTGAACTACTGAAGTATGTAGCTGCTGTTTCAAATTCTCTAAAATACCTTGATACCTTTATGACTTGTGAGAAAATTTCAGTTTGATGTAAGGGTCTTGGGTCTTAGAAGTCTGCAACAGTATGCTCTGACATGAATTACGAACTCTGGAAATTACTGTCACTTAAATTGCGTGGGTTTGAAAATGATCAGAAGTTTACCTCCAGACTTCTTTGACTGTCTGTATAGAGCACTCTTCACTTGTGTATGTGCTTTCAGCAGATGTTTAAAGTATGATTTTGGTGGTAAGTTTCACATAATTTATAGCACACTTTATACTTTCCATGGTGTTGTTTTTTTTGGCTGGCACTGTAGCTAAGAGCATAATGTTAAAACTATAAGAAGTCCTCTCAGGTTTATATTTAACTGATTAGAATTAACATAATGTAAGTAATCCAGTCCTGATACAGGGAATTTTTGACTGCTAGGATACCTTAGGGATGAAAATAACATTTTGTTTACTGTTGTATTGCTAGCACGACACTTATGACCTCTAGAATCACACGTTTAAAAATATATATATATATATTGCACAAATCTTGCAGGTACTCTCTCAATTTGTGTTGAATGGGAACTTTAAAATGTAACTTAGTGTGGGTTTTACTTACTTTTCGTGGTTGCATCCAGCGCTCTCAGAGTATAGGAGGCTAACAGATACAGGCTTTGTGTGTAGAGGGTCCTCGCCTTGTTTCAGAGCTCGTTTTGAAGAAGCTTAAGTGCAGCTCAGCAAGAAGCAGGACAGCTCTGATACTTTATCTTTGATACGTAGTGGTTCTGTACACGGCTGTGGAGAGTCTGTGAAACAGAACTTTTCAGGAAGGAAAATGAAATTTTGAAGTAATCGCTGCCTTCTTATGTAGTGTTTGTTGCTTTTCCCTACTAATTCAAAGCGTAACAGTAAAAAAAGAGGCAGTGTGATTTTACTTACTTGTTTATTTTGGCTTTGTGTTGATCTTCTAGTAAGCTTTTATGAAGAGAAAAAAATACCTGAAATCTGAATGTCTGATCTATTGCCATCACTGAAAAAAGGCTTGTGACTGGTTACTGTGTTCTCAGGGTGAGCGTGAAACACTTTGCAAAAGCATGGCAGCTTCAGAACCTCCTGCTGCTTTCTCATCTTTTTGTGTGGCATCATAAAGTAAGACTGGAAGCACTCTTCATGTAAATGATATGAAAAATAGCCAGGTTTGCATAGATGCCCTAGGAGCACAAACCTAAAGCTTAAAATGAAAATAGCCAGCTGATGGCAAAGGTGTTTCAGTCTCTTACAAAGATAGGACAGCAAAGTGACAGCTGCAGATCTATGAATGTATAAGGTTTTGGTCCAGTTCCTGCTCTTACCATACAGTCAAAACAAGGAACGTGCCAAAGGTACTTTAGAAGCTGTATGGTTCATCCTGAAGATTTTTTTAGGAAAGATAGTGAGAGCTTTTTTGGAATTCAGTTCCAAAAATAGAAGAGGCTGTAAAACCAGAGTGCAGTTAAGAGTATGTTAATTTTCTTAAAGTAGCAGCTATTAAAACAGGAGATGTTCCTGAACTTTATTATGCATGCTGAGACACTGCAGAAAAATAACATTTACGTTGCAAATATGTTTTGTTTTGTTGGTGGTTTTTTGGTTTTTACATTTTCTTCTATTAAAACTGTCATGTTGGTTTCCTTGAAAATTGCATTCTCAGACAAAGATGTGCCTGACAGACTTTTTTTTGTATATTAATTTTATAAGGCAAGCATTTCTTTTCAATTTGTTACCAATACTGTTATTTCTTTGTGTCACTAACTCAGAGTATCATGTCCAACACTAATAATAATCCATTTTCAGTAAAGAAGAAATAAGCTGCTATATAAACAACAAGTGCTAGGTTAAACAAATTTGTTATAAAAAGAGAGAAGAAAACTAAATCTAAGCTGTTATAAATAGATCAATATTCAAGAGTAGTAGTATGCTGCTACTGGTAACTGCAGTTTATTTCTGTATTTCTTTAAAGAAATTGTAGTGTTTTGCCTGTTAACTTTCTTCTCTGGTCCTTTCTTTTCAGGCCAAATTTGAATCACTGTTTAGAACATTCGACAGAGATATCACCTTTCAGTATTTTAAGAGCTTCAAAAGAGTACGAATAAATTTCAGTAACCCTTTATCTGCAGCAGATGCTAGAATCCAGTTGCACAAGACAGAGTTCCTTGGAAAGGAAATAAAACTGTATTTTGCTCAGGTGAGTCTTGTGATTATCCTTACAAAGTACTAAAGCATAACTTAACCCTGATAAGTTTCGACAAGTCTTCAGTCATGCTAATGAACACTTAATTTTTTTCAGTTTGATTAGAGAATCACAGGTTATTCCAAAGCTACAAGTATTTGGAGGTGTTGCATACTTCGCATTTATGTCTCCCTCTGTATTGTTTTGATAATCTGGGGGAAAGGGAGTAGATGACAGTAATCAGCACAGTTAAAGGAGTTCATGGGGTGGGGAAAGTAGCTCTGCCAGCAGTACACCCTTACACACATGCTTGCTCAAGCAGTATCTGAGGGAATCCAGAGAGCTGCAGGTTCAGGACTACCTGGTGATCCTGCTCTCACTGCTGCAAATCGTTTGTTTAGCACATGTGTGCACTTGGAGATCACTATCAGTGCAGCTGTATAGCTGGCTAGCTCTGCTGCTAAAGAGGTGAAACTCAGGTTCTGGTAATCTGGGTTTTTTTTGGTAGCTGCTGTGTATTTTCCTCCGCAAATTAAATGGGAAAATTAATCTATGTGTGTCTGTTTCAGATGTCCCTAGGGACAGTCCTGAAGGAGCCAGTTTATTTATATACCTTCTAGAATTCTCACCACTCTCACTTGTGGTAATGAGTTTCAACACCATTTGTCATTAGGCCTTAAAGCCCATATCCAGCTTCCTCCTACTTCAGTATTTTAAGGGCAGATAATTTCTGGTGAAATTCTTGTAGAAATCCGTGATAAGATGTGGATGTGCATAATTCATTGCATGTTTCATCAGAGTTAATGAATGTGGTGGCTTGTCTGTATTTTGTATACTGAGTCTTTCATATAGCTCTCTTCAATAATATAGTTACGTGCTGCCACCTTGAGTGCCTGTTACAGCATCACATCTATCCAAACCTTAAAACTGCTCATGAATGATGGATTCATTGATAATAGTGAAACAGCATTGGCTTTTATTGCTTTTTCCAGACTTTGCACATTGGAAGCTCACATTTGGCACCACCGAATCCTGACAAACAGTTTTTGATTTCACCTCCTGCCTCTCCACCTGTTGGCTGGAAGCAAGTGGAAGATGCTACTCCAGTCATTAACTATGACCTTTTGTATGCTATCTCCAAGTTAGGACCAGGTAAGGAGGAGTAGAAATACTAGAATTTTGTTTGAGTAAACCACCTTTTAAACTGTCTAAATTTCTAGAACTTTTTGAGTTAATTACTCTCAACCATGTAAACTTGAGATGTCAGAAAAGAAGTATGAGTAAACGGTAGTTTCATACACACATAGTAATTAAAAGTTTCCTTTTAAGTTTTAGCGATACCAAAAAGATGCCAGGAGATCTTAAATACTTAAGGGCTTATTAAGCAGTAAAAGTTGGTCCTTTTCCCCCTGAAAGCTCTGTTATTGACATGCCCTGCAGTAAGCTCATTGACAGATCTGTGATCCTTTTTCCTATGAGATTTTTCATGTATATTGTGAATGTTGAGCTCTGTAAAGCTTGCCTCTTGATCGTGATGTTGGAATATGGAGTTAATGACTTGGTACCAAGGAGCAAGTGAGGTTACTCTAGCACAATGGCTTGTGTGTTTCTGAAGAACTGGAGGCGAGAGCTTTTTCCTCTATGGAGCTACTTGTTGCACCAGTTCCTCTTCATGAAATTCTGAGGGAAACAGCAGAGACCACTTCAGAGCCTTGACACACTAGAGTGTGCTGCTTGCCACAGGTGTTAGCTCTTCTGAACAGCTGATGTGCATATCACTGTAGTGGTCTTAATGGAGACTGTTCTTTCCACTGAGAGGTTGTGAGTATAAAGTGACAAGGAAAAAAATTCAGGGGAGCTGATCAGGGAAGTGGTGAAAGGAAATAGTTTGCCCTTTCCCTGACATAATGTAAGATTAGACATAAAAGCAATTCTTTTATTACTGAAAAACTAGATTGCAGATCAGTGTTCAATAAAATTTGTATCATAGCACTTCTACACACTGGTTGTATTATATGAGTGTTTGACATTAGATGTGCATGAAGCCTGCTAACTAGCTCTGCTCCTCCACAGAATGCCAGAACAGTGTTAGAGCACCTCTGTGTGAAGTGGGAAGAGCTGTATCCAGCTTTCTTAAACTGAAAGTTTTTTGGGGGAAGGAAGATCCTGTGGTTTTGCTGTCATTCAGGAAAACCAAGTCTTCCTGAATGTGGTACAGTGGATAGATAATCTTGCAAGCTTTAAAATTACAAAAACCCACCAAGGAGACTTACAACTGCTCATGTAGAATGCTTTCTTGAATACCTAGGGTAATATACATGAACTTGCTTTTAAGCAAGCAGCTGAGCTATGTTGATTTGAAAACAGAACCAAAATATTTTGGAGTGGTAAATGTGACTATTGGCAATGCACTTGCCTGCACCATCTAATGCCTTGTGGCATCAGATTGTTGTCAAGGGTATTACTTATGCATTTTTATGTATTCCTCTTCTCAATTTCTTTCATACTTCTCTACAGAATGGATGCTTTTTAACAAGTTTTGCTAATATTTTAACTTTCAGGAGAAAAGTATGAGCTACATGCTGCAACTGACACTACTCCTAGTGTTGTCGTCCACGTATGTGAGAGTGACCAGGAAAACGATACGGAAGAAGAAACAAAGAAACCCAAACCAAAAATTATTCAGACGAGACGGCCAGATTATACTCCTACCCATTTCAGTTGAACTGCTGTTGTTTTTCCAAGGTTGCAAGTAGACATATGCAAGGGGAAAATTTACTGTGGAAACAGCAGGTCACAGGTTTGGTGGCAACAGCAGCAGTTATAATAGGAGAAATTCCAATATAAGTTTGCTCAGAAAAAATATAGGAAGTTTCATCCTTACTCTTGATGCTGCAAGTTGATGGATGCCATGAGGGTATTCCCAGATTGCTGGGAACAAAAGATAGGCAGAAGAAGACATTTTGAGACATAACAGGACAAACTAGGTTTATTTTTTTGGGGGGGTGCTATAAGCTCTTCCATTATAAAGCAGCTGGGGGAAGCTTTCTTTGTTCTGACTCACAAAAATCATCAAACTAATAGGCTAGTCATTGTGTGGAGTACATAGCGATAACAGAGCTGGTTTTAAAGATTAAAGTATGGGAACTCTAAACCTTTTTCTTAAAATAGATTTTGTGCATGTGTATTCTTGGTCTTCTAAAGTAACTTTGCATTTTCTATAGTTTCTCACATGTTTCTGGAAATCTGGGGAATTATTTGAAGTATTTATTATCTCAGCATCCTGGACTTACTACTAGATGTGTATATACATATATATTTATATTTGTTTTTATTGGCACTTATTTTCCAGCAGGCATAAGATTTCTTCAGCACCTTATTTTGGTGCTATGTAACTTGTGCTTTTAAAATTTTAACCTTTTAAATGCCTATGTAGGGTTTTATCTGGCAACGCAATGGAAAAAGTGCAATAGGAAAGTTGTTTAAACAAGTTAATTTTAAATTATTTAAGTTCAAATAATTTATATCTTCAATAACGTCTAGTTTGGTAGCTTTGACTTTCTCATTTGGAAAAAAAGTACTTTTAAATGTATAAATAAAGCTAATGTTGCATATTCACAGCAATGTAATTTTTCAGTGAAAACCATGATGTTGGAGAGATGTGAACTCTACTCAGTATGTGAATCTGCATTCTTGTGAGCAAAGGTTTAACAGTAATTGAAAAATTGCACACAGTGTGTAGAACAGCAAAGAGAGATGGAGTGCCTTTTCCTCGTTCATTCCCGATGTGAACTGTTCTACAAGCTACACACTTGTACCTTTTTCTACTGGCTTTCTATGTCCATAAATAAAATCTTTCTTAGCTTTGCTTCCAAAATAAGCTGGTATTTAGAAATGTTTAATGCCAAGTAATCTTGCATTCTTAAGTAATGGGTATCTGTTGGAGAAGCTTTAGGGCTTTTTATATGTTAGTGTTAAACGACAGAAGCCCATGGCATACAAGTTCAGAGGAAGAAAGAAGACAAAAGTGTATTTTACTACTTGTTTTTTTAAATGGAGATCCTCACTTTGAAATAGATTTCAGGATTCTTTTTCTTTTTCTTTTTTTTTTAAGAGATAGTAACTAACTGAAATCTGGGGAAATACGTAACTTACAGTTTTAGAAAGGAGATGTGTGAAGCCTCTCGACATGTTTTTAGACATGAAAGAATGATTCTCTGTTTGCTTTTGCCAGAGTTGGTCTGAGGAAGTGTTTTGTAGCTGGGACATCCATTCTGTGCCATTTGAAGCAAACATTGACTGAAATGCCCAGGTTCACACCTTGGTTTTTAAATAAATAATGTATTTTTTAAAAAACAGGTAATGAAACCATTCCAAGCTGTGGTGCAATGTTACTGAAGGCCTTTTATAATACTAAGCAAAACAGAGATTGATACCCTGCAACTACAGAGAGCAGGAATATATTGAACTTCAGTAATACCTGCAGTATGATCTTGGTTTGAGTGGTGTGCCCTGTGACCTGAAACAAAAACTGGTACTTGGACCTAACTCAAGTAGCATTCTCTCCGTGTTAACAGTGTTAAGAAGAGCTAATGCCATGTATTGCTGAAGCCATGTTTTATGGACATGGGGGTGCATAACATTATTTTGTGTTACTAAGGTGTAACAATCAGCTTGATACATGTACTGCTTGTTAACATGCAAAATAAATAAAAAGGAGAGAAACTTTGTAGGTTTGCTACAACTGCCTTTAAACCTTTCCAAGATTTCTTCTATGTTTTTCAAATTACTGCTGGACTTAGTGTGTCACTTCATTTAATTTAAAATTGTTGGAATAACTCCTGTTCTGTCCTTTTTCCATCTTTCTATGATTACCAATTAAAGCATTTGTTTTGCATTAGAAATCCGGGTAGTTGCGGTTGTTTCCTAGCAATCCGAAGAAATCAGTGCTACCTTTCAATCAAAAAGAACATGATGTTAAATACTAATATGGTTGTCATTTTTAGTACACTGGCATCTGCATAACAAGGTGGACACTAGAAACCATGGAAGTCTTGGGATGGTTACAGTGTGTTTCCCATTCTGATGGTAGTTGCAAACAACAGTTGTGAAGCAGTAACTTGCCTGCATTTCTGGTCGTATATTCTGGGCTGTGCCACCTTCTGTTATTACTACAGCGTGCTGCTTGCTTTTCCTGTTGTTTCTTGGGTTTATTTTGTTTTTTTTTCTAACGTTCAAATGAATGCTTAGTTGGTATTTTATACAGTTCTATAGTATTGAGCATATTTAAATTAAAATATTTTGTTGTCTTCTTGTAAATGTTGTGGTATTTATGCATGAAACTAGTTGAAGATTTTGCACCAGAATCTGGACTTTAAACTTCCAAACACTTCTCACTTAATAAAAAGGTGAGAATATTGTCCCAAGTCATATCCTTGCCAACCAAAAGAGTTTATTTAGCAAAAAGCTTTCTAGCACTCTGCTTGTCTTGCATGATCTCAAGAAAACTATGAGAGTCTCCTATATTTTTATTGATATAAAATACAGTGCAGAATATTCCCACGAACAACTGATTCTTCTGTGCCTGAAATTGACATGCTTCCTAATAAAGGTATCAACATCTCACTATTCTATAGTAATCCCTGTGCATTCATAATATCCTTGCCAGTTTTCTTATGCAGCATCAATAATTCTATTTTTAAAGTTCTTGAAATATGAAGATATACCAGCATTCAAATGGCTTTATCTAGTTACTGTCTTTGTGTTACGAAACACGTTATGCAAAAATACATTGGAGGTTTCTCTCCTGATATGGACAGAAATCGTTTCTTCTTTACTTACAACTGGAAAGTGTTGATGTTTGTAAGAAGTCATTCTATACACACAGAAGTGATCTGAAATTGCAGAGTGCTGCTGCTCATCGATAGCAGGCCATCCAGGGGATTTCTTGTGTAGAGTAACAGAAATAACTTGGTCCTAACAAAGGATAGAATCTGGAATAGCAATTCCAACAGAGCCATCCTGCTTCACATAGATAACCTCATTTATTTTATTTTTTGGAAGTATTGCCCATGTTTTATCATTTGCCCTCTGCATAAGCCTGCACCGTCTCCATAAATCTAGTAAGGGAACACTAGCATTTGTTATTTTGCAAGACCTGCTGACAGCTTGGTGACATAAATTCCTGGTGTTGGCTTATGCATTTGAGCATGCATTGCTACATTAAGGACCTTGAATTCAACAACACGTAAGACTGAAGTTTGTTTCTTTAAAGATGAGGATTTTGTTTTTCAGAGCAGCAACAAGTGGTGTAACTTTGATATTTGAAATACCAGACAAGTGTATTAGTTGATCTTCTTGTGTAGTCCAGACTTGTCAAGGGTGGGGAAGGAATGAACTCCAGCAACTCTTCTCTCATACCATTTTAACAGTTACAGCATGGATTTTGCCTTAGGCATAATCACCTGCCTAGACAAGTTTTGCTTTGTCGCACTAGAGAAAACGTCTTGGGGAAGACAAGCTCTTTAACTTGAAATTGTGATTTTTTTCTCTAAAGCTCACTTGCTTGTTCTCTTATGTCTTGAACCTTCTCCCAGTTCCAAGCATACAAAATGACAACCTTTAGGCATAGACTTTTAAGTTCAGAAATTCCCTTACTAGGTCTGAAGTTCAGTTGTCACACTGCTTCAGTCATCTTTGGTTTTAGCTTAACCAACACACTTTAGAAACATTTCTCAGAAAATTATACTGCTTAATACTTCTAATAATTCACGCTTGCATGTCTGAAAGGAAGAAAACAAAACAACCAGTAATAACAAAGATAAGACATCCATCAAGGTGCTGTACATTACAGCGAATAAAGCAAGATCGCAAAGGTGACTCAATTGATTAGTAGGTGACAGGATGGATCTGGCAGGACTGAATTTATCTTCAGTGACAAAATTTCCATTGGTGAAGTAGTGACTATCACACTTGAACTCCGTATCACTTACCTTGCCTGTTTTGGGGTTGTTTGTTTCGTTTTCAGTAACTGGCAGTTGTTTTTTTACTGTAGTAAACTCCATCTGAGGTATGAAAAGAATATGGGAGTTTAAGTCTGAAAGGTTGAACAGGGAGGAAGGGGGCACTTTGTCACTTCTGTCAATCGTGTCACTTGTTCTGTTTTGGACATTCTGCCTCTCAAAGACCAGCTCAGGAAGCTCCAGTTTTTCCTAGTGTTCCTTCCTGCTCTTACTCCTGCCCTTCTTCCACAAGATGCTTTTCCATATTTCCCAGAGACTCAGAGCCTCTAAGGTTTACAGGAATTTCCTTTCTGAAAATTACTTTTTCCTTTTATCCAAGGTAGGCACAGCTCAGTGTCTGTGGCTCCAGAATTTTGGTACAGGCTTTGCAAAGGTCTTGTATGCTGGCAGCACAGCACACGGAGGACACTGACAGGAACTCTTAGTAGTCTTCAGTCTGGTGCTGCTCTTGCTGCTAGATTTGGAATCTGTCAGTAATGACTTTCATATTTAGAGTGGTCATGTGTTTATAGCTTCCACTTTGTCCTCTCGATACTTTTTGTAGAGTGTGAATTTGTTGGGGTGGGATTGGGGGGGGGGGGTGTCTGTATCTTTGTCCTGTCTTGAAATCTTTCTTCTACTTGACTTTTTGTTCTTCCTACCCATTGGAGTTCATCACGTACCATCTATCAAGCAGGTCCTTTATCTCCTTAAATTTTACTTTTAACTTTATTTATGCGGACCTGCCTACACTTCGAGTGTGTGCATGTTTTCTTGCCGTTGAAGTTGTGCCAGGAATTCGTTTTGTTGGCAGTTTCATTACTACCGCGTCCCACTTGAATGAAACCTCTTAAATGTAACTAAGAACTTTTCCTACATTCCCCTAATGCTCAAGTTGTCGTGTCCTTTATTGATCCTAATGAAATTATATCTGATTTTCTGTGTGTGTGGTGATACCTTCAGTACTTCTGTCAGATTCGTAAATGTGATGCTGGCTGCTATCTACCATTGTCCAAATCTCTGGAAATTTTGATGGTGTCTGTCCTGCCTGTCTACCATTTCTTAAGTCCTGTGAGGATAAGCTTCTCCAAGGATATATGTGCAAAGAGCCCAAGAGTATTAGCAGGAGTTTGACGTGTATCTATTTGTTTAGCGTTTATCACCTATTAATTACTTTTCAACTTGCTATGCTTGCTTGCTAGGATAGACTCCTTGCATCACAGAGTACTTGTATTTGATACTCAGGATTTCAGGGTTAACCAGTGTTTTGTTCACAACTCTCTTGCTTCTAAATCCATTTTATTCGGTTTCATACCTGGAGCCTCTCAGGATTTCAGGGTTAACCAGTGTTTTGTTCACAACTCTCTTGTTTCCAAATCCATTTTATTCGGTTTCATACCTGGAGCCTTGTTAAAGGTTTTCCAAAAAGGGCTTGTTGCAGAAATCTGGAGGAAGAGGTAGAAAATATGTCTATGAGTCTTTGTACCACTGAGTGTTGTGTCTTAATATTTGGAGTTACTCTGATACCAAGCCTATAAAAGTGCTAAAGAGGAAAAGCTAAAGAGGTCTTTTATGTGTCATTCAGGTAGACATTACCATTGACTCAAATTACTTCTGTAGGAGTACGTTGTGCTTTTTGGGGTGCCTAGGGGCACTGTGAGATCTAGACATGTTCTGGAACTCTTTGAGTTCTCTGCTGCTGTGTATTTCAGTGGTTAGAAGTTTATACTGTGGTGTCTGCCAAAATCCAGCGATTACTTCTTCCTCTCCCGTATGTCATACACTTACATCCCCTGGTTCTCAAGATCTTTTCTGGTTAATTCTTCTAAAGCTTTCAAATGAGTCTTTCAAAACCTGCCAGGCTTTCAAACAGATTTTGGTCAAGTCATCTTGGTGTTGTTTCCTCACAGTCTACCTCTCGTCCAGGAAGTTAAATAATAGTCTGTCTTTCTAATGATGTGTATCTGTAGTATTCAAGAGATCAATAGAAGCTCGTGGTAAGTGGCCATTTCTTGTTACAGCGTTACAAGTCTTTGGGTAACTTTCAGAGGAACTTAGCTTTTAAGGTTTACAGATTTCTATGCTTTTATTTTGTGATTCAGTGTACAAATGAAATTACATATGGTTCTCAGCGAGCTGAGGGTGTCTAGAAGGTCCAAAGAAGTTCTGAAAACCAGAGGTCTTGAGTTGGATTGTAGCTTGTAAGTCAGCTTTTGCCTGAGGAAGCTATTAGAATTCTGACTTCAAAAAGGATAAAAAATCAAAGCTTACTGCTTAGTATACAAGAACCTGGTTTAAAAGAGTCAATCAATAGCAATGCTTTGGAAACTAAGGAATTGATCTTGTATTGATCTCTAAAGAGAGATCTTGAATCTGTTTGTGTGTTTCAAGATGCCATTTTCTGGAGGTTTTTTTCCTCTTTTTTCTCTCATTGCTCTCCTTTCCATTAACCAGTTTGTGTGCTGTTTGATTTGAGTAGCAACTTACATCCTAATTTGAATGCAGTTCTCAACAGAAATGTGAAGCTGCTTTGTTTTCTTTGTGGGCAAGTAGGGGAGACCTGCGTGATGAGAGCCCTAAAGCATTAAGTAAATTTAAATGAATTGAAAGAGGTGCGTAGAGGTGCCCATAGGTGGAGCTAAATATCAAGCAATGTCATTGCATACTACTGAACAAACCTGAAATCTCGATCTCAACCTACAGCTAAGGGTCCCATCACAATAGCAGATGTGGAAAAGAAGTAATTTCACTATTAGATTATGAAAGCATGGTATTCCTTAATCCATTTGAATATAGGTGATTTGAGACGTATCTGTGGTCTATAGGAAATCTTGTAGCAAAATACTTCTTAAAGGTAATCATGAGCTATTTTAGCAGTAAGTTGCAGTGTGGCACACTGCTTTGCTTAGTTTCGTTGGTATTACTCATGAGGAAAAGTTCACATATGCAAAGTGTTTGAATCAGCCTACAAAGAAGTCTTACTTTTCAGGGCAGGTTAAATACTGGAAGATAGCTAGCAGCTAGTTTCACATCTCAACTTGTTAGAAGGCCGCAAGGGCAGAGTACAGGATTTGAAGACTTCTGTTTGTGTTTGTACCTTTGGTACTTCATAACGTGTGTAGTTTGGTACTTCATAACATGTATCCAATATTTCATGGCCAGATTGCTTCCAATACTTAAGTATCATTGTGAGTATCCCTGTATGCAAGTAAGCATGCGTACTTGTAACACGGGGCTAATCCAAGTGATAAAGCATGCTGGGGTGTAGCGGTTCAATGGAGATAAGTTTTCCATCACTGAAAAGTCATCACTGTGATGCTCACATAACAGGAAGAACAAGTTACAAAAGGCCGGCATTCATTGCAGGCTTGCAGTGATGGCTAATGCTTGTAATTTTGCAGATGTCTTTATATCATATCTCTTCAAACTAGTGTAAATTCAACTTATAATTAAGTGCACTAGCTCAAAGGAAACATAACCAGCAATGAAGCTACCTGTTAAAAGTGGGGTATGATTTTACGCCAGAAGTTAGAAGCTATCTGGGATGTAGTTATATTTGTTTCACCTTATCACTTGCTCTACTGGTTGCCTTGTCCTAGCTTGGTTAGGTTAAAAATTACTTACATTACATAGCCATTAGACATATTTAAAGTATTATGAGAAAAACTTCAAAGTGTTTTTCTCAACTTCTCTTGTTAAAACCTTTTGCTTTAAAGGGGCACATTGGACACACACAGTGAAAACTGGCTGGTTGCAAACAAAAAATGTTCAGATGCCCTGCTCTTTGTAACCCACTATATAAAGTGATGCTAATTCACAGGGTGTATTTGACTTGGACCACTTCACCCAAAAGCATTTCTTAATGTGAGTTACTGTCAGGCTAATACAAAGAGGATGAGCTACATAAAGTACCTTTCTGGGCCTTTTCCAGGGTTGGAGCTCAACTGTGTTGGATTGAGCCTTTGTTATGGTAAGTAAAGTAATGATCGATTTCCTGGTGTTACTTGAGTTGGGGAAATATATGACCTGACACAAAAAGCAGTTGCACAGCTTTTTATGCCTCTTGTTTTCCACTCTTAAGATTTTGCCCCTTTGTGAAATGAAGTTTTATCGGTTTTATCGCTCTGACCTGTCATGGCATGGCTTGAAGCAGTAAGGTGCTGAGGCATTTGTACTCGGCAGTGACTGAAAAGGTTCAGGTGCCAAGGTGCTTCTCTGTAGTAGGGCAGGGGGATTCACCCCTACCTTGGTTGATACCCTGCACAGTAAGGGCAAACAAACCAGCAGTCAGCTGGCACTTCACAAGAGCAAACGTGTGGAGGTTTTGTGTGCGTTAATTTCCCTAGAAACCAGCAGAACTTTCAGTGTTGGTATCTTCTCAATGTCCCTCTTATGTGCTGTTCTAATGATTCTGAAAATGCTGTTTCTGATCTCTTGAGAACTGCAGAACAGACAGCTGGTGACCTCTAAAGGCTGCAAGGAAATTTCTGGTCAGCCAGGTAATTATTTCTCAATGTATATTTTAGATGCTTTGTGTATGTGCCGTAACTCATTCAAAGGAGGGAGAGTATGCAAAGAGAATACACTTGCTAATACAGCCCTTGTGAGAGGAAATTGCAGTTATCTTCCTTGTTCCAGCACTCAAGGTCAAAACTATTGCATGTCATAACATGCAGTATTCTGTCTGACGGCAAATGGGCTAGTTTGTATGAAGGGTGCCTACAAGGACTTTTACTTCTTGTAAAGGGGGGAGGATGGAGGGAAGCTGCAGCAGAAAAAAGTCTTGCCTGTGATTGCTTTTCCAGTCTGCATAAGATGTCTGCCTGAACCAAGGTAGCTGCCTGAGCTATCTTAACATACAGTCCTTAGATATACTGGAGTTATTCTAAAGACTGAAAGGACTGGGTTTGTATTTCATCAGCCATGCACAGGATTTCATCCAGAGAGATGGGGAAGGCTTTCAAGAAGGGTTTTTTTATGCCGAAGACCACTGCTCTGGATGTGGGTTTTTTCATGAAATTCAGTATGGTGAGATTTTAAGGAAAAGCAAGTGGCAGTCACTCAGGAAAGAGAAGGAACGTGCTGTGATGGAGAAGGTGGTAAGAGGCAGAGAGAGGACAGAGAGAAATCATAGGAGCAGGTGAATGGATTTGGACTTAGGAGACTGGGAGGAAGCATGAACATACATCAGCTGTCACTAGCATCATGATGGTTTGCTGTGGCATTTAAGGTGGTTGTATGATCTGTGACCTGATCCATGACTAGATCCAAGTGGCTTCAAGGACTGCAAGGCAGGTGTGTGGGGAAAGGGATGAGCACAGCCACTGTCATAGAATCATAGAATCATAGAATAGAATCATAGAATCGTTAGGGTTGGAAAGGACCTCATGATCATCTAGTTCCAACCCCCCTGCTGTGGGCAGGGACACCTCACACTAAACTATCTCACCCAAGGCCTCATCCAACCTGTCCTTGAACACTGCCAGGGATGGAGCATTCACAATCTCCCTGGGTAACCCATTCCAGTGCCTCACCACCCTAACAGGAAAGAATTTCCTTCTTATATCCAACCTAAACTTCCCCTGTTTAAGTTTTAACCCGTTACCCCTTGTCCTGTCACGACAGTCTGTAATGAAGAGTCCCTCTCCAGCATCCCTATAGGGCCCCTTCAGATACTGGAAGGCTGCTATGAGGTCTCCACGCAGCCTTCTCTTCCCCAGGCTGAACAGCCCCAACTTTCTCAGCCTGTCTTTGTATGGGAGGTGCTCCAGCCCCCTGATCATCGTCATCCTCGTGGCCCTCCTCTGGACTTGTTCCAACAGTTCCATGTCCTTTTTATGTTGAGGACACCAGAACTGCACACAATACTCCAGGTGAGGTCTCACAAGAGCAGAGTAGAGGGGCAGAATCACCTCCTTCAACCTGCTGGTCTCGCTTCTTTTGATGCAGCCCAGGATACGGTTGGCTTTCTGGGCTGCAAGCGCACACTGAAGCCAGCTCATGTTCATTTTCTCATCCACCAACACCCCCAAGTCCTTCTCTGCAGGGCTGCTCTGAATCTCTTCTCTGCCCAACCTGTAGCTGTGCCTGGGATTGCTCTGACCCAGGTGTAGGACCTTGCACTTGGCATGGTTAAACTTCATGAGGTTGGCATCAGCCCACCTCACAAGAGTGTCAAGGTCCCTCTGGATGGCATTCCTTCCCTCCAGGGTATCAACCGAACCACACAGCTTGGTGTCATCGGCAAACTTGCTGAGGGCACACTCAATCCCACTGTCCATGTCAGCGACAAAGATGTTGAACAAGACCGGTCCCAACACTGATCCCTGAGGGACACAACTCGTTACTGGTCTCCAGCTGGACACTGAGCCATTGACAACTCTTTGTGTGTGGCCATGCAGCAAGTTCTTTATCCACCGAGTGGTCCATCCATCAAACTGATGTCTCTCCAATTTAGAGACAAGGATGTCGTGTGGGACAGTGTCGAATGCTTTGCACAAGTCCAGGTAGATGACATCAACTGCACTACCCCTGTCCATCAGTTCTGTAGCCCCATCATAGAAGGCCACCAAATTGGTCAGGCAGGATTTCCCCTTAGTGAAGCCATGCTGGCTGTCACCAAGCACCTTGTTGATTTTCATGTGCCTTAGCATGCCTTCCAGGAGAATCTGCTCTAAGATTTTGCCAGGCACAGAGGTGAGACTGACTGGTCTGTAATTCCCCGGGTCATCCATTTTCCCCTTCTTGAAAATGAGGGTTATATTTCCCGTTTTCCAGTCATCGGGAACTTCCCCTGACTGCCATGATTTCTTAAATATGATGGCCAGCGGCTTCGCAACTTCATTTGCCAGCTCCTTCAGGACCCGCGGATGGATCTCATCAGGACCCATGGACTTGTCCTTTCCCCAGTCTGTGCTCCCTGGTTGAGAAGATGCCTTGCCAAACCACACTTGGGACTCTGCCACCATTTCCCTTCTCTCAGCTACTCAGCAGTTGACTGAATGTCAAGCACCTCAGGTCATGCACTGGTATCTGTCACACTCTTACTTCTGCCTGTGTCCTAACCAGGATGGTCAGCAGCTGCTGCAGTTGTTCTTGGTCATGATAGGGTTACCTGGCAGCTTGGAGCGTGAGGCAGCCGGATGTCAGCCCTGGCTCCTTGGTTTATGCCAGGTCTGCAGGCATTCCTTAGGAAAAGGAGAGGCAAAAGAGATTTCTGAGGTGGAGATGAGGAGTCTGCAGGTGGGGAAGAACCAAAACAGGGAGAGTTTGACATAGCCATCAGAGCAAGCTCTGCTCAGATTTCCTCTCCCACCACTCCTCAGTGCCGTCACACATGCCTCCTTATGGTGGATGCAGCAGTCCTCCATGTTCTGCATACTCACTGACAATACCACTGCTCTAGGGACCATCACACTGACCCTCTTTGTAGTAATAGCTCTGATCCAGCATCTGGACCTGTGCCCCTGGCACTTCATCTTTCTTTCCCAAAACACATACTCTGTGTCACTACGTTGCTCGCGCAACACCAGATACCCCTCAACTCCCTCACCTTCTAATTTTTGAGGTTCACAGAGGGTAAGCCTCTACTTCCTTATGCGCCAGTTCCTCATCTGTATTTCACTAACCTTCCTTTGCCACTTGAACCAAGGGGACAGGTCTAATGGCCTTATAGATCACAGTGTTGCTGCTTTGAGGTTCAGCCAAGAACAACCATGGTATTATTTTTAAAATTAGGAGTGAAAATAATTCCTTACTTTTAAAGCTAAAGACTTACTTAGGCATTTTCTGAGAGGGTTTTGTTGGGTTTTTTTTTTAGGTTTTATGGAGAATACATGATTCGGTCTGATAGCAGGTACTCATACATGCATGTTCTGTGCTATATAGCTGAGCTCATCTTCTGAAGGACCAGTGTTGCTGTACCACAAAGAAGTCCACTTAGATGCATTGTGCTTGCAATAAGCAGGGAAAAGATAACCTAATTATGCTGGAAGACTTAGTAGTATGAGTGAAGATTTCTGCTGCCTTAGATCTCTTAAAAGGGAGGATGAAAAGCTTCAGGCTCATGAAAAGAATGCAGTTTATACTGCAGGATATCTGCAAGAAGTGACAGTTGTACCTACCAGTAAGGTCTTGAATTCATTTGGGTGAGTCGTGGCTGGCTGTAGAGGTTGAAATCTCAGATGTACTAAACTATTAATATTATTGAAAAAATATTTTTAAAGAAAAACAAGCAAATAAAAACTAAACAAAAGCCCCACAGGCAATTTGATGAGTAACCATGAGTTCTCTAGGTACCCTTACCTCTGGATACTCTCTCCTTTCAGGGCAGCATTACAGAATGGAAACTTTGACACAATCTTAATTATAGGCTAGTGCTGCTATAATATAGCTGCTGTAGGTAGGTCAAAAAGCTTGCTGAGCAAGGTATGCCGTTGCAGCATGTACTCACTGAGTAGCAGTTCTAATGGGTCACTGCTGATTAAGGAGGGTGGTTTAGCAGTCAAAATCTTTAGATGAGATTATAAAGAAGGTGCAGTACATGATAAGAAGGTGCAGTAACATGCTGCTAATCTCTCTGCCAAATTGTGTTGTGTGGGAGAGACATTTAGCAAGAACTTTCCATGCTTTGTCAGCATGTGGAACCATCCAGGGAAGGAACTAGCACCATTCTGGGGGAGTGTGGTGCTGGGGAGTAGTAGTAAATAATCTTCCCTTCCATAGAGCATGACAATGAATTAACTCATCCACGTGTCCTGTAACTCCCTTCCATTACCATAGGTTTCCAAAATGCATCTGGGTAATACGCTCAGCACTTGATCTCTCAGCCCTTGCCTCCCTTACACATCAGACGCATTGTCAGATGTGGTTTTCAGTTCGCTTTATGCATAGCCCAGTTTCCATGTCAGAGAACATCAATATGGAGGCAAGGTGTTGCTGTGCTGGTTTAGTGATCTGTTGCTCATCAGATACCAGGGTTGCTGAGGGCTGTGGCAGATGTGTGGGCTGAGGAGGAGGGAAGAACTGCTCAGGTTAAAAACTATGATTAATTGTTGTTCGCCAGAGCTCATTGTGATGTTTGTGCTTTGCAAGTACCAGGCTTCAGAAGGTCTCTGTCTCAAGCAACTTCCAACTACAGTGTGAGGAGAAGATGAGACACTCAGGCATGTGAGAGAGAACACTGAGGAGGCCATAAAGAGTAAGTTCCTGAGCACAAGGGAGTTGTCAATGTAAACACCCCCAGTCTATGGCTTGGCTCAGAGCTCCTTCATGTGGAGAAAGCTCTCAGAGCTATTTAAGAGAACACTTTGAAAATGAAGTCCTACTGGAAATCAATTCCTATACTCCAGGGCAGGTGCAAATGGATCTAACTTCTGAGAAGCTGTCACTTCTGCAGGCTGGGCTGTGGAGACAGTGGTGAGTGGTAAGAGGGACAGTGCTGGCAGCCGATGCCAGCGCTGTTCCTCTCCTCAGCAGTAGACGCGTGCCTTCATTTGGCCAGCTGAGTCACACAGAATTGTTTGTGCATCTAAAGAGATGCTGTCTGCTGGCAGAAGAGGAAACACACTGAAGAGATGCATTTGCTCTGTTACCTACAGAGTAACTTGTTATAGCCCAAGGACATGCTAGCAGAGCTGTCACCTGTTTCCTGGGATGAGTGGGAAGTGAGAAAGCTGCCATTTTGCTACTGTTAGTCAACCTGAACAGCAGCACATCCCCAGTTGTCATACAAACAAGTGCTTCCTCAGCTGACACTGCAAAATCACTGAGCCTGGTCCTGTAAATGACAGACTTTTGCTGATGACACCACAGCTTGGCTGGCTATAAGGCTGCTTGCTATCTGCAGATGCTCTCTATTTTGCTTCCAAATGTCTCAATTTCCCTGTGCTCCACTTGATTACACACTGCCAGATGGCACAGCAAATACTGCACCAACTCCACAAACAAACCCCATAAAGAGAGCTTCAGACAGAAACCATGTGTAGAGCTCATACTGCGGGTAATCTTGTTATCAGGACAGGTACATGGGGCTTCCATGAGAAGATGATAAATAGTCAGATGCGGGAGAGGCAGCTGCTAATGGCTCTGATGAGGGCACACGAATAATGAGATCAGAATGTTGATGTGGAGCTGGGAAGCAAAATGAGGGAGGGAAATGCACACAAGTGTCTTGCCTTCGTGGGACGCTTGTACCATTTTCTGGTACCAAAAACATCCACTGTAGACCAGGTAATGCATATGAAAGCAAATTCCATTCACCCTGCTGCTTGTGGAACTATTGGTTTAAAAATATCTGTTAGAGGTAGAAACGGCATTTTGCACTGATGAAGATCTTAAAGTGCTTTTAAAACACTTGGCAGAAAATGTAGGATGACTTTCTGGTGCATGCACAAGGTCTGTTCACAGAGGTCCGAATTCTTCTCAAGCTCTGTGTCCCAATCTGTCCAGCATGGCAGTGACATTCCCAGGGTATTACCGGAGGCCTGTAAACACATCAGAAAACCAAATGCAATAAACACCTGAGCTCATGTGCTGTTGAATCATGTCTGCACGAGTTCTCTTGGTGTCAACAATGAGCTGGCTCCAGCTTAGGCCAAATTTTTGTTTGGACAAAGTCCAAACCTGCAAGTGTGTGAGTGTTCAGCCTGTTGTGATCATTTCCTTTACCAACAAATCACACATCCGTGTTGTGCATCTTAAAAATGGGTGTCAGAGCTCTATGTGGTGCAGCAGATGGATCCTCAACACAAGCAGCTGCTATCAGATTTCCCTTTTCCATTAGCTCTTAAGAAAGCACGTAACTTTCACCTTGGGAAGATGGGAGGCAGAGTCTGTACACTTTGTCAGGCCCCTAGCATGTTCGGAGTCCCAAGCCAGCACTTTTAACCCAGCAGGCATTAAGCTCTTACAACTAGAAGCCACACTCACAGCTGCTGACTAAAGTTTTTCTGGCTGTGGAAGCTGAACTTAACTGCTTGAAAGCCTTTTAATTGTAACTTGCGGATTTGGAGCTGTAAAGTGCTACTCCCTGCCCTTCCCACTGGTGAAACACAATTCTGTGACTATTAAAGGTTGAATTAAAAAGATATTTGGCTAATTTCATCCGAAGACCTTTTCCAGCCAGGGGAAATCCATTTTCTTTGTTTCTTAGCACTTCAAATGGTCAGGACTTGGCCCCTCCTTCTTACCTTCAGCTTCGATGACCTGACTGCAGGTGAAGGAGTGTCCTGAGAGCATCTTGATGGGAATTACCCCATATCTTTGTTTCTTTTTTTCTTCTCTTTATAATTAGTTGTTACAGAAAATGGAGCAGAAGAGATGTTCCTGTACATGTGCGATCACAGAAATGGTGATAGACGCATGCTTGGAGTCCTTGTCAAATCAACATATTTCCATGGTTTTGACCTCAGTTAACTGCACATTATCAATCAAACTGAAATGCCAGGGGATTTTTACTTTGAAGACAGAACAGAAAGCTTTTGTGTTTGGTTTGCTCTGGGTGGAATTGGCAGGGAGAGGGAGGGGAAACATTCTTTCCCCTTTATAGCTGAAAAAACCCGCAATTATTTGCACTGACCTCGCTCTGAATGCAGCTCGCTTTGTTAGCTGACTGCTGCTGGGGCAGGTAAGTAAATTCTGACCCACCTTGACAGAAAGAATAGCTTTGGTTTGATACATCTGGGTGGCACTGGAGGGTTGGCCTGACAAGCGCAGACCTTGTGCTCTATAAAGAATGGTGTCAGGGTGTCAGCCTGTGAGCTGCCTCATGACCTGACGCATGGGTGATGGTTGGTGCGGGGTGCTTGCTGAGGGAGGTGTAACTTGGAGCAGGTGGCACAAGTGCACAGCTCAGGTTGGTTTTGGGTGAGGGGATATCAATGTTTTGTATTTTGCAGACTGCTGGATCTGTTTGTGTCAGTGTGGTGCAAACGGCCCTTGTCATTTTGGAGGTGCTTCGGTGCCTGCTGTCCTGCCCAGGGTTCCTTTTGTACAGAGAGCAAAGGGATTGTCTCTGTCCAGAAAGTTCAGTCATGCTGTGTTTCCTCACTTGACAAGTACTTTTGCCTTGCTGTGACCTCTGTTTTGGTGTGGGACTCATGTGCTTGAGCAGACCATCTTGTGGGGTGTCAGGTGATGGGGAGCATTACTGATTTTGTTGGCTGAGTGTTGGCCCAGCCAAAGGGGACACAGATCCCAACTGCGTTCTGGATGTTGCAGCCTTAGTTAAAAAGGAAAGGGTCAATACCTTGGTTATTTTTCTATGTGCTATCTATTATTTTTATTGGAGGAACTGGGATGTCTTGAGTTTGAAGTTTTGGTTTTTGGTTTGTTCTTTTTTTTTTAAGCAATTTTGGTGTCCTGGTTTGTTCACTGGTGTGATGCAGCAGCATTCAGATCATGAACACCTATTGATGTAATTATGCATGTGACTTTTTGGATGAGATTCAAAGGGAAACAAACAATAGGGACATTTTTGTCTTATGTGGAAACACAAGTGGTTAATTTTGAACTTGAGATGTAGTGACTAGATGAAATCAGGTGTGATAGAGTAAGGAAAAATCGTGTTTTCATGCTACTGCTTTGTCCTAGAAAGCTTGACTTTAAGGTACGCTTTTCTCTTGACTTTTTTCAAGAGGTCATCTCATCTCCAACAGTTAAATCATAGCTGTCAACGTGTTTAATGAATTTGCCATCAGAAGCCTTATTACATTATGCGAAGGATAAGAAATGCTAAAGATATTAAGGATTACCTTTGCTAGCACAGACCTGAGTGGAGGAGACTTACAAACAGCAGCACCTATGTGAAAGACTCAAGTATTCCTCCACCTCCCAGCCGTTGTCATAGCAAGCCCCTCATTGTTCCTGATGCTGCAGCGTGGGAGCATGAGTAAGGGCAGAAAGGTGAGGGGCAATTCACAGCAAATACCTGATTTCTCCGTCTCTGCGTCACTGGGTAAGACCTGCTGCTAGTCCAGGAGGGGCAAGGGCTATTCACAGGCAATGCAGTGTGGATGGTACTAAGCTTTTTGAGAGGGACTGTGGTGGCTGAGCTGGTGAAAGCTGCCTGAGGCCAGAACTAGAAGCAGAGTGGCCACAGGTGCCCCATGACTTGAAGGCAGCCTGCTCTGCCTTGTTCATCAGGGTGTGCATGGTGCTTCCCAAACACTCACGGGGGGAAGGAACCTCAAATCACTTGTTATTTTCCCAGCATGGAGGAAAACCTCGCAGAGAAGTTGAGCTGCTCTTGGGGTATTGTAGGACAGGGATAGCCAGATAGAGACTCAGCCTATGATACTCTGTAATGCTCAAACTAAATGCTTTTGGTTCACAAGAAATACCCTAGACTAAGGTACTAAAACATTTGAGTTGTTTCCAGTGATCCTCACTGTCTTGGAGCATTCCTGTGGTGCTTGCAGGTACCACTGGAGGTTAAAACTCCTGAACAGGCAAGAATCCCACTTATATTTTTTAAAGCAGTTGGGTTAAAATGTGACACCAAGTGGAGCTTTTTGTCATGAGTGTAGCTGCTCGTAACAGCAGAAAAAATATCCTCTCGGTGAGATCTACTGGAAAGTATTTGGATAGTAAATTTGTTGCATTAATACCATTTGAGTAATGGATAGTGTTTGGAAACGAAACTTTCCAAACAAAAGGAATAATGTACTATATCTGGGAAGAGAGTTGAACAACAGGAATTCACATTTTCCATTTCCTAGTGTGGAACAAACAAAGTAAGCTTAAAATTAGAAAATCTATTAGTCATTACATTATGAATGGCATGGTCGAGTAATGCCATAGCTTGGGGAAAATGTTTGTTATAACTATATACAGTTCCCTAAATAAAACGGACCTGTTGCCTGGCACATGGTGGATCTCACCTTAGCAAGATGGAGCATTTGGTATCTCACACCCGAGCATCTTCATTTGCATGTGACAGAGGATTCGGGCTTGGATGACGGACAGGAGTCAGCAACGACTCCCTGGACTTTGCTGTTGTTGGGATGTACCTGCAAAGGGCTTTGAGAGCTGAGCACGATGCTGCCTGGTATTGGCTTGGCAGGAAGCTAACAGAGTTCAGAGGTATTGACAGTGCTGGTGATTCTGAGCCATAGAGAAACAGAATCATAGAACAGCAGCTTGGAAGAGACCTCAAGGATCATCTGGTTTGACCTTTCTAGGCAAGCATGACCTAGATTAGATGTCCCAGCACCCTGACCTTAAGCTGAATCTTAGAGGTGTCCAACACTGGGGAATCCACCAACTCCCTGGGGAGATTATTCCAATGGGTGATTGTTCTGACTGTGAAAAATTCTCCTGTTGTGTCCAGTCGGAATCTCCCCAGGAGTAACTTGTGCCCATTACTCCTCATCTTTACCATGGGATTCAGCATCCTGTTGGCCTTCTTTGCTGCAGCTGCACACTGTTCACTCATATTGAGCTTGCTGTCTACCAGGACTCCATGACAACTTTTTCAAAACCTCTGAGTTTTGCAGCCAGGAATTTTTAAAAGCAAAAAAGAGTAGTTTGTTGAAACATGTCAGTAATGAAGTAAAATCCTTCTACAAACATTGTGATTAAGGTCACTTCACCATTTGCTTGTGGTGGTGCTACCCCTGGACTGCACTAGAGCGTGGCTTACTACAAGCAACAAGCAAAGTAGGAGCAACAGAGGTTGCTTTTCAGCTCTGACTGAGAACCAGTGTGGGCTTCAGCCTTGCTTGTTGACCAAGAAAGAATGGAAACTATGAGTTTAGCAGTAGTGCCTTATTTAAAGCAGGAGGAATGCATGGCAGCCTGGTTTAAGGAGGGACAGTTTCACTCTGTGTTTAGCTTATTGTTCTGAGTGAGAGGGAATTCATAAAACTGGGAAGACTTGTTTGCCTAGGAGGAAATAAAATGCCTAAAGTAACGAAAATACTTGGTGTGTGGAGAAAATGTCCATGTGTGCATATTTAGAGCCTGTGTGTATAAACATGCATATACAAACCCAGGCGAAGAGGAGGAGCGCAGAGTGATGGACCTGAGTGAGCAGCAGCCCTGGTGAGCAAGCGCAGTGTGAAGTGCTCCTTACCCACTGACCCATGGCATCCATGCACTGCCGGTGGGCACTGTGGAGGTGCGAGGTCCCTTCCTGCACACACCTGTTTGACTTTGGTTTACCAGAATTTCTTACAGGTGTAAATCTTATAGACGGTGACAGCAGAACAGAGTTTTTATTGTCCATCAATTCCCCTCTTCAGAGGTGGCAGTACAAGAACATTCTGGGTTTCTGGCGAGCCAATGGTATAAAATGAAAAGGTTTTGTGCCTCTCAGAAAGCCACTGGATTGTGTAGGTTTGCCTTTCACAACCACAACTGTCAGCCAGTCTCCTGAACTTCAGAGAGCTGGTTCCTTCTCCCGAGCTCTCTGCTGAACTTGCATGACTGATAAACCTGCCTCCCTTTCTTTCGTTTGTGTCTGCACAGAAAAAGAGGACAATATGCTGAGGGGCTGCATTTTAAGGCTGGCAATAAAGGTATCGTGAAGCATACAGGCATTAATCTCAGCAGACTGGTATGAAACTCTTGGGCTATACTTCGATATTACTCTCCCCGTCGCTGCTTTTGACTACTAACCACTTGAGCCATTAGCTGGTAAGTTCTCCAGTTTTGCCTTTTTCAGTAGCCTTGGGCTCATGTCTCCAGATGACTGACAATAAAAGTTTGACTGGAGTGGTGACAGCCCATCTACCACAATTAACATCCAGCATGTGTTTGAGGTTTGCTTATAGTAATGTCATTAGGCGGAGCTACAGCCTCTGGCACTTCTGGGAGGCTCTGTCTCTGTCGTTCTTTAAACCCACTGAAGACAGATGTAACTTCAAAATCAATCAAGTATCACCATCACTGCCTTTAAACACATCACACCTAAACTCTGTGAGAGGTTTCCTAGGTAAGTGAGACACAAGATCTCTACTGAGAGGAAGTTACAATTAACACATGATGCTAATACAGGTAAAGAAGAGGAGGACCCACCTGGAAGAATGGAGCAGCCCAGTAGTAGACCCTGTGTGTTAAGCTTTGTTTCGAGGCTCTCCTCCTCACCTCCATGGTGCAGGCCTTGATCTGAGGTAAGGATTTAAATGCTGATTAAATGAATTTGCATAACCTCAGCCCACGGAAAGTCTGGTTAAGCCTCATGTGTGCAGGCAGGCTGTTTTCTCCAGGCCAGCACAGCGAGCTCCTAACCCCAATGCACCACAGTCTGCAAGGGACTTGGGGCGCTAACTCCAGGTAGGTATTAAACAAGATCTGATTTTATTTGAAAGGGAAGAGAATTAATGATGTTTGGTAAAAGTGGGGTTTCTTGTCCACCAGTTGAGCAGACACTTGCTGCTCAAGCCTCTGCAGCTCGTGTTTCTCCTCCAAATCAGAGAACAAACTGGGCAGCAGCCATGTTATCACAGCAGCAGATGGTCCTCAGGTGCGGCAGGGACAGACATGGGGTGACATGCTCTGTGGGATGGGTTTGAACTCAGCACCAGCTGCAATAGTAGTAGAAAAATCTGTGGTCAAGGTCTTCTCCTTTCCAGTCCCTGCGGAGTCCAGAGGTACTGTGTGTGATTCTGAATGAGCAGGCTCAGTGCCACAGCAAAGCAGAAATTTCCATATGGAGTTATGCTTATTCGGTGCTACTTCTGGTTTTGTCTGTGTGTAGTTTTAGTTAGGAAAATGCCTCAACTGTTTTAATGTTCTTAATTCACGTAAGTCACTGTTGTCTGTAATTTCAGCAGGGCATAGGGAATTGTCTAACAACTGGTGACGTGCAAGTGGTGCCTGTGGCTGCAGCTGCTGGTATGGAGAGGCTGTGCCAAAGGCTGCCTACCTTGGCACTGATTTCATACCAGTTCGTCCTAAACAGATGCTCTGGCCACTCAAGATATTGGGTTAAATGGAATCAAGCAGCTATGGCTCTTTGCATGTAGAAGCTAGTCAACGTTTCCTGGAATAAATGCATCACAGCTTCTACCTTTGCTTCAAGGTGTTTCAGATGCTGAGTGCCCTATGTGATATTCACATCTTCTGAGTCAGCCCTTTTGCTTTTTCTCCTGTGAAACATGTGTGTTAAAGCAAAGAGGAACCTCACAGAAAACCCTGGCTCCAGGTGCAGTAAAAACACTCTTAGGCTGGCTTTTCTGTACCTTCTGTTCCTAAGCTGCAGGATTCAATTTCCTTCTGCTTGGTTGTGATCAGAGAAGAAAGATAACCTATGTGTACTAGCCTTATGTACTTACCAAGGGATGATCTTGCCCTTCAGCCTATAAAGCTACAAAGAAGTTGTTATATATCCTGAGCAGGTATCTAATATTCAGGGCCCCGTGGGATCACTTCTATTGAAGTGATGTGGCTCATGCTTGCCTTTCATGTCTGGTTTAGTTTACAGATGCAGAGAGCCTTTCCTCCTTGACTCACAGAAGGATTGAGCAGTAGGCAGTTTGTTTGCTCACCACTTCCAAACTGCAGGGACAAGGAACCCAGGGTGTGAGAGGTACTGATGGCACATGGGGTGCCAGGATGGCCAGAGGGTTGGGCTGTGCCCAGCACTCACTCAAGACAGAGGAGAGCAGGAGAGATGCTGGAGAGAAGGGGCTATGTATTTCTGTTGTGTAGACCCTTGTTGGGATGACAGCAGCCAGGTTTTGATGCTGTGGTTGGGTAATGAAGAGACCTGCTTCAGTGCCTCATCAGTACTGTACTGATCGGCCTCTGCTGTGGCAGGAGAAGGTATTTTGGGACCAACTGCAAAAGCTCTGACTTGTGCTCTCAAGATGATGTGTGAATTCTGACTTACCTTACACTGAACTGGGAGAAAATTTACTCATGTCAACATGTCTAAATCCATGCAAAACTGGGGTAAGGACAGTGCAAATTCATGCCAGTGCTCCAGTGAGGTCAGCATGGGCATAGCTGCATGTCCAGAGAAAGCGCGTCCTGCGTCCTGGGGGCAGTCCTGGCCTTCTTGCTCTGCTGTAGGTCAAAGGATCTCAGAGGTTTCTGAAGGGTGGCAATTTGCTCATTCTGCTCATATCTGGTGTTTGCTCAAGGGGAAAACCAGCACAGCAGGAAAATGCACGTGGCTGCTGCTAGAGAGAAGCTTATCTGTGCCTTGCACTGTAAAACGCACAGCTGCTTAAGAAAAGAGAAGAAACACCAGGACTAGTGCTGCCTCTGTAAAACTTCCCTGATAACACAGGCAAGGTTGGACCTTATGTGATGCGCAAGCACAGGAAGCTGTGGGTTGCATGGGTGACAGAGTGAGCACATGGGTTTCATTATTTTAGCTAAATTTATGGAAATGTATTTTTCTCTTTTGCTTTTCAGGATACAAGGCTTCCCTTCCCCCATGAGCTGTGTCTCCACCTGAACGGGTGCGTTTTTGAGAGCGTCCCTCCTGGTGCATGGAGGACCCTTCTTTTCCAACCTTACCTAGCAATTTAGTGCAAATGCCTGGAAGAATAGAGAGGACGTTTGGACAGCTCTCTCTTCCTGCACCATTAGAGGATCTTTGAGCTGTCTTTCTTCTGGCAACGCTGCCAGCAAAATAAGCTTCTGAGCATAAAACATCGCTACTTCTTGTGTATTGGGAGATCTGCTGGTAAAAGTGCGGATATAAAATGCTCTCTGAGGTTGTTCTATTCGGTGGAGGAAAAGCCAGAGATTCAGTATTATTTTTGCTTAATCAACATACTGCCAAAGGAGAACAATGCAAACTTGTTAGTCATTTTCCAATACTCTAGATATTGAGAGGATGAATAAATCTCCAACAATGTAGTGATGCTGTGGTGGCTTCCAAAAGCCCTTCCTGCCTGATGCCACAGCTCTTCGTGGGTCACTGTCAGTACGAACCCTATGCTGCCCATGCAGGTTTTGGGGCATTGGAATTTTTTTGGGGAAGGCTATCATTTAAGAGCTGTGGGCTCTTCACAAGACTGGGGATCATGTTTGATTGGATGTGCTTTGTGAGTATAACCTTTGAGTCTGATTGAGTCTGGATTGTGGTTTGTCAGGCCCACATTTCTCTTCCCTCCTCCAAGGTGAGGGAGGTGGGGAGTTGGGCACTTCATAGGGATGGATTAGTGAAGGGGTGCATCATCTGGAAACCCGTTGCTCAACGACAGGTGCTGCCGTGCTGTAGAGAAAGGGGGCACAAACCACTGACCACTCTCCTGCAGCACAGATGTGCTGCATCCTTTTGGGTGCTGAGCTTCAGACGTGATGGGCATTGCTTGACATCTGACGATCTCTGGCTTACCTCTGCAGCAGCAGCAGAGTCTGCACAGTGAATTGCAGATAGAAACTTGTATCTAAGCACGGAATAGTTTTTGGTGGGTTAGGTTTGGGGTTTGGAGGTTTTCTTTTGCTCTCTTGTTCCTTATGTGGTTGGGTGGAAAAAGTGACAATGAATCCTGCTCAGTCATAGGCTCTCATTCCATACTTGGTACATCCTGAAACCTGTACCTCTGTGTGTGCTCTGGAAAAATGCCATCTGGATTTCCTAATGGAATCTGACGCAGATTTCAACTTCTGTGTACTGCAAAGGAGGAGAAAGTTTCCAGTATTTTCCATTCACCAGTAAGTGTTAGCATGACCCCAGCATCAAAGTATGGAGGGCTCTGTGATTCTTTTCCACTGCACTGTTCTTGTAACTCTTTTCTCATAGTGTTTTATTTTTATGAGCATATAGCTTTTGTAATTCCACTTGAGTTAAGTGAGCTGTTCAGACAGCATGCTTCAAAATGTGTCTGAGGTGCTATTTTAGCTGTACTTTGCTCAAGATAATCCTTTCTTTTAAAAGGTGCGTGTAGCTCCACCTTTGCGTAAACCTTTGTAACAGACAAGTACATAATCCTCCTTAGACAACCTGGTGGAAAAGTGTGCAGAGGCTTTTGAGCTGATTGCTCCTTCTGGCTGTGCACAAACTGTGCAGACCTCCACGATGCTCATCCTCTGTAGCAGTGGAGGAGAATGAAGCCTTCTAGTGCATTCAGCCAAAGTGGTGATCCAAGTGAGTTCTGCCTGGCTACCTGGAGCTACCTTACCTTGCTCAGTGGCTTCCCAGGGAGATCTGCTGCACAGAGCACTGGAGTGGGCCAGGTGATGCAAACAACCCAGAGTCTCACCTTCCTCACCTGCCTAAATCCTGGAGGTTTGTGTCCAGGCCAATGGTACTGTGGGAGCTGGCAACCGCGGCTTGCTCACAGGAGATGGAGTCCGGGGTGGATGTGAATGTGTAGCTAATGTTGTTGCCTTCCCACAACACCTGGTGAACAGTCAGAAGAATGAACTGCAGCATCAGTCACCACTAAACCAAATTTCCCCAGTCTGGTCATTAACGGAGTGAGTGCTTGCTGATTGGGGATGACTCATCTGAATCATCACCATTATAAAATATAGCACTCCAGCCTTTCGTGCATCTGCCGCCATCTATGAATTACTCTTCAGTGACAGAATTGCTTTTAACCTTGTTATGGGGGTGGGAAGCATCTCTATGCACTGTCTCTCAAAAAATGCTGCAGGTGTCAATGCAGTTATAATTTAACATTGTGGAGGTTTTTCACTCTAAATTGTATTTCAAAGATGGGCTGCAAATCGCAGGCCAGTTTCCCCAGCTGGTGTAAACTCACACAGCTCTGTTGATTCTGCTGCAGCCTCGCAGACTTGTGCCAGCTGCATCTCTGACCTGTAGCATTGCCCCTGCTGCTGCAGCCAAGTGAACCTTTATTTTGTGGTATTTTAATAGCAGAGGTTGTGCAAACACAGGGGAGCAGGTGGTCCACGCCCTGGCTTTTAAGAACCAGATGTGCTTGCATTAGCGCTGGGATATCAGCAAGTGAATTACTATCACCCTCCTGGCTGGGTTTGCTAAACATGATGTGCATTCCAATGGCTTTCATTTTTGGCTATGAGACTCAAACCTCATTTGCTGAAAGTCAGTGCTGTGGTTTTCCTGAAAGTCCTTTGTAAGATGACTTGGATAACCCCCAATCCAAAGTCACTTCTGTAGCCTTTGGGATGAATTAGAGGTCACATCCCAAAGGGGCCAGCCGAGACTTTAGCTATAGAGCTGTTTGATGGGGAGACGTTCTCAGGATGGGAGACAGTGCTGTTTTCCAGCACTGGAGATGTTTGAAGCCCCAGCCATCCTCCTGTCCCCTTTGTTCCTCCATAAGGAAGCAGAGGCGAGCGGGCAGCTGCAGCCATGAGCTGAGCTGAGCTCAATGTCACTGTGGGACCAAAGGAGACCAAGGGCACCTTGTGAGATTTTCTGCCTCCCCTGGGCTGCCCTGACCAGCCATTTCACTTCATGCATGGGAGCCCAGCAAAACTCTGCAAGAGTGAGCTGTCATATCTTTCATGTGATTTCCCCTCATTTTGAGAGACTAACGTGATATGTATGGGAAAGTGCCAGCGATAGTGATCTGGGCAGAAACATGTTGGACTTCATCTGTTTATGTGGAAGGGCCACAGCAGTAACCTTTCTAAGGAAAAGCATGATTCACCAAAACTGTATTCTTTATGCCCCATACCTACTTCCATGAAGTATTTCTTTCCACAAAACAACAGTAAAACCAATTCAAAGCCAGAAGACCTCCACAGAAATATGGTATCAAGAGGTCTGCAGACCTCTGTGCTTGCAAAATGTCCTTTATCACCTCCCAGAGAAAGCCTGTATTTGCTTTCTGAGGGATCCCATCACTCCACATGTTGTCATTGCACTAAAGAAAATGAAACCTTCAGCTACTGACAGATCTGGGAGGGCAAAGAAACTTCTTGGTTTTGTAGCACTGAAGCTAGCCTTTGTATACTGCCATTGCTGTAGGAAAATAATCTCCGTCAGACACTTTCTCGGGTCCCACCAAAGTCAAATGAGAGTTACACAGGTGCTTCTAAACAAAATGAGTCTGCTCTCACTTAATGAAGACATAATCCTCCTCTGAGCTGCAATGGAACCATGCTGGTGTGATGGCGGGGGAGGCAAGATCCCACACAGGCCCTGAGAGCTCCAAGAAATAATCCTTGCTTTGGTTTGCCCAGCCCTATGGAGCAGCTGCATCAGCTGGAGAAATTTTGCTGGGGGTACCCCATGGCTCAGTGATGCTCAGTGGCTGTGGTGTGAGGGAAAGCAGGGGTTAGTCACTGTATTCACATTTCTTTCCCCATCACAGGATGTTAGCTAGTGGGATCCTGTTCACAGATCTCTTCCTGGTTTTAGCAATGTGACTGAATATCAACTTTTTGCGATATAAGAATAAAGCAAACCCCAGAGGCACAGTGGTGTTGCTGTGGGGTTGATGTATTGTGCCCCTGAAGAAGGGGTTCACTCCATGCCAGGCACCTATCTCACTCCTTATTGTGTTGGTTACCTCCCTGCTGCATTTGGGATGGTGGGATGACACCCACCCTTCACCTGCCCTGGGAAGTGGCAGGGGACTCATCACTCACCAGCTGCTCCTCCCCATCACATGCTCCCACCTTCCCCAGGGAAACATTGTTGTTCTTGTCTCAGAATGCTTTGGGTGATGTTGCAAGAAAATATGAAGACGTTGTTTTCATCCATTCATTTCCATACCTCAATCACCGTCTAAATTCTCGTCTCTAGCACCCACCCTAGCAACAGCACATGGTAAAGCTGAGGAGCATCAGCCGAGGAGGGGCCATCCTAGTCCTCATTTGCTGTGGGCTGTTGCAGGTCTCAGGGCAGGGAACTTCCAGGGACCACAGGACACACCAAATATGGATTTTCCAGAACCCCAGGGATGCTGAGAGCATGTTATCCCACATCAGCAGTATCATCTGAATGAGCTTACATGCAGCTGCCTTGCAAAGACAATAAATTCATTGTAGGTTCCAGGTGAGCAGCAATGAACCCTCGCTTTGACTAACAGACACTTTCTTCTCAAATGGAAAATAGGTCTTCTTTGTTTGTTTGTTGTTCTTTTTAGGTGATGGACAGGAGATAGCCAGTCCCCCATGCAGTGAGCTGTTTGTGTTGGTTTTGAGGGGCAGCCCTGGAAATGGTTCCCCCCTTCCTTCTCACACCCAAAAGGCTGTAATATCACCAGAAGAGGGACCTCACTTTACATTGCCATAGCTCCTAATCCTAGGGGATTTTGCTGTTTCTAAAAACACCTCCCTGTGCGCCTATCCACAGATTTAGTCCCTTGTCTAGACCTGAGGCATGGTGTGTCTGTGCCCTGTGCAGTGGAGTGGGGAGGTGAGTGTCAGCATGCATGAGCAGCTTGTGTGGTGCCAAGGGCAGCAATACTTGGGATGTCCCAACACCCCAGCATCCTCTTTCTGCTCCCATTGCACTGTCCTGCCGGCACCCATGGGCTGCAGCATGGGAGCTGCCCTGGTACCCCCCCCAGAACCTCCCATGTGGAGCCGGCACCTGCAGCGGGAGGCCGTCTGACAGCACCCACGCCACGGGCTCCTGCCCTCCCCCAGCCGGGTGAGCCCGCGTGTTTTCCTGTTTGCCTCTCACCTTCTGCTCTGATCCTGGGACAGGGGACACTGACACCCAGGCTGCTGCCCCTGCAGGAGCCCGCTCACACCCAGGCTGTCACACCCGCGGGCTTTCCAGGGCTCACATCCTCCTTATTCTCATTCCCCTGGAGGGGCTGGAGCCCTGCACCCGGCCGTGCTTCGTTGCCAGGTCTGTACCGACACTCAGGAGGGGCTGGTGGTGAGAGCGGGTGGTGGTGGAGAACTGGGAGGCTGCAAGAGCCACGGAGCTGCGGAGCAGCAGAGCTGAACTGATGGAGAAGAGGGAGCCAGGGCTCTGTCTGACAGGTTTTGTTTGCTGCTACAGCCGTGCCAGTTTGCCTGTTCTTGTGCAAGCCCAAGGCATCTGCATTTGTCTGGGAGGATAGACTTGGTTGTATATTGTTTGAGGAAGGTTGCTGGGGTTTCTGCTTCAAAATGATGCATATACAGTGTGTGTAAGAGGGCTAAGTTTCTGCCTTGTGGTTAGATAAAATGGTGCTTTTGGGAAGAAACAAGTGTATGCTACGGCATGAGTGCTGCTTTTTAAAATGAAACGAGGACCTGAAGCGTTGCTCGGGTGGGTAGGGATGGGTGGCCCTAGGACTGGTTGGAAGAGGATACAGATCTGCTAGAGAAAGGTAGGGACTGCAGAAGGTGTGCATGTCTTGTGTATAACTGCAGACCTATCCATACAGCCCTGCTTGCTTCTGGGCTGCAGTGTTGGCCCATCTGTGGTAGGATCACAGCATCCTGGATGCTGCACTGGTGCAAAATTTCCAGGAGCTGGAGGGAGGAAATGGGTCTGTCTTGTGCAATGCTCTGGCCTCCAGAAAGTTGTCTGATCCTGCTCATCTCTGTAACGAACAGCCAGGGAAATGAGCCAGAGAGGTCAGCAGATCCACTGCTTTATGGTGGTGAAGTGTGGTGTTGGCAGAAAATGCAGGGAGGTAGGCGATGTGCTGTGCTATCTTTCGTTACTAGCGTAGTGCACCGTGGTTTTGTGTGTTAACAGCTCATGAGAAGCTGCTGGAGTACTGTATTTTCTAAAGGTATGTATGTATTCCTCTAGACTCCCTTGGTTTCTGGTGCTTGGTTACTGATGCTTTTGGCAGTAATATGAGGGAGAGATTGCTGGAGGTGTTTACTCAGTATAAATTAGAATGCAGGTCCTTTGATTTGTGAGAGCTGAGAAAATTGCTTAGGAGATGAACATCTGTCATTTAACATCCACCTCTGCTTACATCATAAATACTACATTTTAACCTCAGTAGGGAAGAAAAGTACATCCAGCCAAAGCGAATCAGTTTGCCCACCTAATGCTTGAGGACAAAATTCCCTCTGAGCTCCAAAGCCGAATATCACATTAACTAGGTACATTACATGACAGAAAATTGTCTCTTTTCCTTTTAAATTGCCTGCCCCAGTGGTCGACCAGGACCCAGCAGCATCTCACAGCATGCGCTTCACTGAAGCTCGTTTGCTGGAAAGGAGGTCAATTCAGACAGGGGCAGTAAGGACCGTGATGGAGCCAGCAGTTCCAGCTGGTTTGGGTGCACTCCACTGGCAGCAGCACCCAAGCTCACAGAGATGCCATCAGCCTGCTTTTTATCAGAGATGCCTATTCTGCTTTGCCTTTGTTGGGAATCAGCCAGGTCTAAGTCAGTTCTGACATTTGTAATATAGACGGAAGTTATATTAAATGCCAGATGCGCTGCAGCTGCAAATTGCTCTATTTGAACTCAAATGTCAATTTACAGCTCTGTAATGGTATCCCTGTCACAGTCCTACCTCCCCAGCAGCAGTGGGCATGACTGCCTCAGCACCCAGACAGCCACAGCATGCTCTCCAGGACCTTAGCTTCACCTCCCTTCAGACCCAGCTGGGGTCAGACTCTGCATCATGCAGGCAGCCTCATGGACTTGCATTTGGCAGCTCTAGCACTCCATAGCTGTGAACGTTTGGGTGTTCAAGAGATTAGTATTAGATCTCTCATAGCATGGGTGTACTGGAGAGACATGGCCTCAGTGATGGTTTCTGAGATTGCAGGTAGACACCAGGTGCATGAAGCCTATCCATGCTTGCCCATGCATCTCCATCCTCCAGTCCCATAGCTCTAGCAGTAACCGGGTCTTCCTTGAGCTTGTATGTCACAGCTCTTCGTTACACACAGCCTTTTCAAACCAAGGGACCTTAGTGGCTTGAAGATTTCTTTCCTAATTCCCCTTCTTACCTGTCAAAATGCAGTCTTGACAGATGCCCTTTGCCAGGGATGCCTCAATTTTTCCTTCAGGAGGTGGCTCTCAGAGTTGGTGCTGCGCCAGTTGAGCAGTGTGAACAGACTCTGGTGTGCTTGGAAATAAGCAGACTAGGACCCATTTTCATCTACTCAGGGGCCTTTGGGCTGTACCCATCTGACCACACAGAGACATTTATGGTGTAGATCTGTTTCCTAGAGACAGATCTAGACTCAATTCCCAACTCCAGAAACCTGCCTGTGGCATCTTGACTGCTAATCACATGCTCTCCATGAAGATATCACTCAGAGGAGGTCCCTCTCCACCTCCAACAAGAAATCCATGGCATGAGAATGAAAGGGCAAGCAGCAGATGACAGTGAGGAAAGGGACAAGGCTCAGTGAGCAAGGGCCATCTCCAGTGGTGCTGCCTGGCACCATGGACCACAGGCAGTTACTCAGGTCGTTGTTGACACCTGATGGAAGATGAGTTTGGGCTATGCCATCAATACACCTGCACTGCTGGGAAACCTGTGTGTTGGAAAGCAGTCTGCACTGAGTCCATTACTTTTGCTTTGGAGGTCTGTCACCTGTATTTGCTGTAATGGATGGAGAGGCAGCAATGCATGCAAGAGCAGGATGTGTCCCACGTTGCTGCCAACCTTAGGGAATTCCCTCCGAGTCACTGGCCAGTGCAAAAGTTGCTGAACTGTTCAGTTTTGCCCCAGGTCATTTCTAACAAGTAATTCACTGCTCAGCGCTTGCTCCTCCCAAGTGATCCTCCGGGCATGCACCGAAGCCTGCTGTGGGATGGGAGCCACCACCCCAGGTGAGGTCCTGGTTTACCAGGATGAAGCCTGGGTAAACCAGGATGCTAATTTTGGGCTGGGTACGATTTTACTCAGAGCTCCTCAGGGGAGTCTCATGAGGGCATTGACCATGATTTGCAGTTCATAAGCAGTCAGCTGGGGGGAATAGTGGGAAGCAGAAAGCCACCCTGGTTATGGTCAAAACAGAGAGCTTTGGGGACAGTGAGATGTGACCATCTGCCATGGAGCAAACCAATGACACAGGTGGCTCTAAACTGGTCCCAGTACGGATTTCAGTGGAGTTGCACAGGGCTTCTGCAATGGTGGGTGAGGCAGTTAGGCTGCTGAGATTTCAGGGGAGACTTCCTGGGGAGCAGGAGAATGCCCCTTCCCTCCCTTAACCTCTCATGTTATTGCTGACTGATGTGGCTATGGAGATGGGGCCATTCAGCTCCCTGCTGGGTTCTAGCTCAGGAATCCATAAGTAGGCAGTACCTTGCAATCCTCGGAAACCTCCCAAAAGAATATAGAGAGGTAGTTGAGGATATCCAGCCTCAAAATATCATTTCATCAGCATCTGAAGTGTCTTCAGTGCTACTGAAAATTATTATGAGAAGTGATTCCCCTGTCCTTCCAGAAGAAGTTGAGAGATCCAGCGAAATTCCTCTTTGTTTTATCTTAAAGTTATTATTGCCATGACTTGTTAGCAGTTTTAACAGTTTACAGTGTTGACACACTCTACATGCTTTGGAGGAGTAATCTCAGATAAAGGTTTAAACTTCTTTTTCTCTTCCTTTCCTTTCTAAAGGATCTGAAAACAGCTGTGAAATGTGAATAGATTTTAACTATTAAGCCCATACTGCCAAGATGTTATTTCCTGTAGCTTTGACTCATGCAACTGAACAAATAAATTGGAGCAGAATATTGTTTTCTAACGTTGATTTTTGTCTCACTCTGCCACCCCCAGGCTCGGCTCTATTTAAAGCCGATACACCAAGGCATACTGTCCGTTTGCTCATTCTTCCTGCTTGTGAGGCACTGCATCGCAGGAACTGCTTGCTTGGAGCAGGGTGAGTCTGCACCCCCATGAGCCTGACCTGGCTCCCAGTGGTCACCCACTCACCAGGGGAAGCACCCTGTTGTCATCTGGTGTGGGCTGGTGCCACTCATGTGCCCCGGGGTTGTATAATGGAAAGAACAGGGCTTTGTCCACAGAATTCGTCATCCTGGGCTGAGCATTTGGCTTTCAGTGAGACCTGTCCCCAGATCCATGACTGCACAGCAGAGAAGTCTAGCAAAGGGTTCACACTGAAACCACCACATACAGTTCCATTAGCAATTAATTTCTGTGAAGTGTGTTTGATCATACTCGTGTCTGCATTCATTGTGTATTTCACCTGGCTGCCAACAGCACCCGCTAGCCCAGAACACACCGGGTAAATAACTATTCTTCATATGAGGGGTGGCAGGTCAGAAGATCAGTGTCCTCTTATTGCTTCCTCTGTCTCAGCATCTGCTTTTACAGCATTTATGCCACAGCAAGGCACAGACAACTTGAAGAAGCCTCCAGATACATCTCATCTACTGCAGTGTCATTACCGGCAGCTGCAGGCTATGTGCACAGCTGAACTGTCTCCCATGCAGAGGTCCAGCACAACATCTATACATCATTAATGTCGCTGTCACAGTGGGATGTAATTGCTGCCTAGGCCTTTTGATGGCTTTCTGCGCAAGGGTGCATTTCATTCTTGATGTATTATAAATGATTGTAATACAGTACCTCTCAAAAAAAAAAAAAAAAGAACAAAAGGTAAGTATGCTAGAGAAGTTTTGCTAATATGTTGGCCTGCTCTCACAGATTTAAAACTGTAGAAAGCACTGACAGCCATCTTATGTGACTACAAGATTGCTGTTATGGAAGTCACCTTGAATAACAGTACCTCATTCAGCTGTGCTAGGGTCACAGCCAGAGGGATACTGTTGTCTCAATTTTATAGAGACATTTAAATTAGGCATTGTAGTGAGATATTGTCAGTCATGTTGCCTTGCTGTTGAGGATCTGGGACTTTAGTGCTGATAGGATCACTCTTAACTGGTTTACAGCTGACACTGGAAAGGGGAAAAGGATTCTTCAGCTTGTTGTGTGAGACTGTCAATGCAGAGTGCAGTGGTTAGGAGGCTTTGGGTGTCCAGGTGCTTCTTGGTGTTACCATCTTCTGCCTTGCTCCTGACCTGCAGTGATGCTGATGGGAGTCCTCCTAACCAGACAATGAGACACTGGTTGCATAGCAATTTAGTTTGGAGGGGGGAAACAATGAAGTCCCTGGGGAAGAACTGCTAGCCTGTAAGAGAGAGGATGAAGGGATGTGCTTTTTCTTTCCATTGCTGGGTATGCAATTAACTGTAGACTCCCTCTGTTTCCACAACCTCGGCAAATGCCAGCTGGGAGTTTGCATTAAATCAGTGTGGGATACATTTCTGTCAGAGGTTTGATTGCTCAGTTTTGCATGGTATAGATCATTATGAGAGCTGCAGAAGAAAAGCAGGACTCCTCAACAGGGGTGGACAGGAGGAGCTTGCTGCAGGTACTGAGTGATTTCCATTCAGTGAAGTTTTGTTTCCAAATTCAATCCTTAAGCTAAAAGCAGAGGAGAGAGGACTGAAGGAAGCCATGATCACAAACTTCAAAGCCAGAGCAGTTGCTGTAGAGTGGGAGTGAGACACTCCTCATGCCTGTGGGGGCTCAGGATGAAAGTCACAGGCTTCAAATAGCAGCATGGGAGGTATCTGGGTGAGTGGCCAACAGCCAGGGCAGCTGGGCACCACCACAGACCAACTATGAGGACCGAGGAGCTTGTGAGGCAAGTGTTTATAGGGAATGGACTCAGCACAGCTAGCCGGGCTTGGACAAAGGAGGTGAAGGGGTCCCTCCATTCCAGTCCAGCCACCCTGTCCCTGCACAGGCCCTGAGGTAGCTTTCTTGCTGAGGAGGGGAGCCCGTAAAGGGAGACAGACGGAATCATGTCTTCATCTGATGGCACATCCCTTAATTTTATTCTTTTCTAGCTAAACTAACCATTAAGGAAGAAAGAAGCGTGAAGGACAGAAAAACAAGATGTTGGTGCTGTCTAATGACACAGCCCTGAATTCACTTCTCTCCAAGCTGCTTCAAGACTACCTGGAGCAGACAAATAGCTCTGCACCTTCCCAGGCCGTAAGTGCCAGCAACAACCTGGAAATCATCTATGTGCTGCTGATAATTGGCCTCTTTGGCTTCTTCACAGTGGGAGTCATGCTGACCAACATCCGTGCCAGGAGGCTGGAGAACTCCCGTGACCCCTACAACACCTACATTGCCACAGACATTTGGCACAAGAAGGACAGGGAGTATTTTCAAGCCAAGCTCATAGAAAATTACAAGCTGTGCTGTGTCTTTGAAAACCAGCTGGCCGTGGAGCAGCCAAGCACGCAGATTCCTGAGGCAAAGTCTTCCTAGGAAAATGGGAGAAAAGATTGTACTCTGCACAGGGACATTCCGAACGATATCTGCCACAAACAAGGCTCGCTGCTTGCCCACCTGCAGAGCCACAGGCACTGGCCTCAGTCAGGTTGAATAACCATGGACCGATGGTGAAGCTGGTGCATCTGTGATGGCCCTGGTGCTGCAGAAGTGCCCAGCCGCCAGAACCTTATTGCAATCAACGTAAGGTTGAGGATGGGACACACACATAGGGAGTATCATGGACTCATCAGATTCACCTAATGAAAAAAGCAAATCCTGGGGTTGCCAGTGTGAGCGCTTGCAGTAGTCCATGTAATTAAAACCAAATTGGATCAAATGCAAGCTAGAGGCCTTAACTGCCAAGTTTCGTTTAAGCAACACTTTTCAAGTAAGACCTGAAGTAGCTAAAATATTTGATTTGCATTTTTGTCCAGCATAGAATAATGACTCTGTAAATTGTACAGTGCTGTGGATTACCTGTTTCTTTTGGAATTGTGCAACCCTTTGAGATAAAATTTTAGAAAAAAAAATCACTTTTTTTTCTGAAAACCATTTCTGTGGAAAAATGCTGGCTTTGGAGGGATACTTTTTAGTCCCTGCCCCTAATTCCCAATAGGTACCCCAGATTGGTCTTGCCAGCTACTTTTGGTTTTCTTCCTCATGGATGGGGGTTGATCCTGGCAGCAATATTTACCTTTGTACAAAGATTCAGCAGCCCATAGGGTCTACGCCGTGCAAGTGTGTAATGTTCTGAGAGTTTCAGTCACCTGTAATTATTGCACGAGACCTAAGTGCTAGCCCTGGGTTGGAAAGTGAATTTCCGCTCTGTGAAAAGCAGCTCCGCAAAGTGTTTGATATTTAATCACTGACACAGCCTATGCCTGTGCTTGTCTTAAAGACCATGAGCAGCTCCTCCAGCTCCCAGGAGCAGCCTCCCTCGCTATAGCTCTTTATCTATTGCAGTATCCAACTGGAGATCGTGCCAGCAAGGTTTTCTTGCCCTTGGCCTCCTTACTCCCTCCTTTGGCAGGCCGCGTCTGCTGAGCCATGGAGGCATGGTGGCAGCTGAACTCAGCTTCTGCAGCAGCAGCTCTCATCTGTCTCTGTTGAAAGAGAGAAATACGGCTCCCCTGGACGTCGTGTTACTCAAAATAACAACCCTGCCAATTTTATGCCTGTTTTCGCATTTGGAATCAAAGCAATGGCCTGGGCAGAAGGGGCTTTTTATTTCTGCTCTGCAGATACACGTCACATTTTTAGGTACTGGAGAGGAAAGAGAAGTGGGAAAGGCTTGAAAGAAAGTTGTGCAGAGCAGCCACTTCAAAGGCAATGCAAGGGTAGATAGCTGGCCAAGTATTTGGATGGGCAAGTGATACCAGTCACAGCATATCCCTTTTCCATGCATAGGTACTTCTTTAGCACTGCACTTTCACTAGAGTAATATCCCAGCCATAATTGTGTTCCCAAAATACTTCGGACAATTAAAACTGCAGGGTATTTTTTAAGAAAGGTATTTAGGTGGTGCCTACCATTAAGCTGAGGATAAGATACACATTTTCAGTATCTTGAACAGCTTGGAAAATCACCACCAGCTTAATTATCCGAGTCAGTTTTTCCTCTAAGGGAATATAAACTAAAGCCAAGCTTTGGAAAAATGTTGCCTTCTCAGCTTGGGCAACTGCTCTTTTGGGATCTCACCATGCAGTCTGTTTATTACTTAATTTCCCTTCACTTGTGAGAGTTCAAATGCTCTTGCTTTATAGTTCTCCATAGGCAGGCCCATGCAGCATCGCTGACAATGCTTAAACTTGCATCAAAAATGGCTTTAAAACACAATAAAACTTTGAACATAAAGCTTGTCAAAAGGTCTCCCTCCTGCAGCTCCCCCTCCATCCCAGGTGTTTTCAGCTGTTTTGGGTCTAGGCACTTGCTGGTCACTTTATTTTATTAGCTCCAGTGCAGTCATTTGTGACAAGGGTGATTGGCAGCATTAGCTGGCTTCAACATTTTTTTTCAGCTCTGCAATGTTATGTATTTTAAAAAAGAGGGGGACCGTCATGCCTTTCTCATAACACTTTCCTGTGCCACCAGGCTACAAACCACCCTTCAGTGGCAGCTGGGAACTCCCACCACAGGCTTTCACGTTACCCTGTAGTTCTTTTTTCCCTATTTTCTTCACCTGTACAAACAATAAAATGTGAATTGCAAACCAAGCTTGTGGCCTCAGATTTACTTTTCTCCTAACCTGTTTCACAACCTCACAGAAAGAGCGCTGACACGACCTGATGCGCACCCACCCATCTGTCCCCTTTCTACACCCTATTAACCAGAGCCGGGCCTGGGTGCTGGGATATTTCCTGCTACACCCAGACCTGGAGAAATATCAAAATGTCAAGAAGAGATTCCTCACCTCGAGGGTTTGCAATACCCTGGGCAAGCTTGTCTCTGGCGTTCGGTGCAGTGATCCTGGCTACAGCCTTTGGGCAGTTTTCCACTGCAGCCCCTGCAGCACCAGGCAAGCCTGGGTTTTGTTGCACCGCCTGCCAGAAATGAGCCTGGCAAAGGGGAGAAATAGCTGTAGGGTAGTATTCTCCCCAGCAAGGGAGGAAGGTCTTTTGCTTACCTGATTCCCAGGAGCTCTGCACAAGCCATCAGTTGGGCAGTTAGCCCTCATGGGATGGTTTGTTGATGCAGATTGTTTTTAAGGCTAGAGAGAACCACTCCGATCACAGGAGAGGCAGGAGTATATCAAGAGATCTTAGTGGTTTGGGTCAGCCAGGTTTTTCTGCACGTACTCCTAGAAAAAGGCTCTGAAATCCCTTTCTATATAGCTCTGGATTATGTACAAAGAGTTTTGGAGATGTAAAGTGTGAGCCAAGTTGCAGCCTGCATTGCCAAGCATCCTACAGGGCTTGTAAACCCAGCTCCCACTTCCTCTCTCATTACCACTGACTCAGGCAGGACGGCTGACATGGGACCCATCTCTGACTTCATGTAATAGGAGAAAGACCATTCACTGGCCAAGGAGAGCCTAAAAATGTTTGATTTGCTCATCATCTTTGCCATAGACCAAAGGCCATCAGCAAACCTATCACGTAATTACTGTCACACAGAGCTCCTGCTTGCTGGGGAGACCGAAGAATCTTCAACTCATTACGCAAGTGTTATACTTTCTTTGCCCAAACTTCAAAAGCTTGTGCTCAGGAGACATAAAATAGCCAGGGAGGCTGTCAGATGTTTATTTTTCTCCAGGCCCCAATAGCTAAAGTCCCTGGCTTCATCAGCTATGGCTTACTCTAGTCGATAGCCTTGCTGCCTGTTGGCCTAATGAGCATACCTCGAGGTATTTCTCTCTGGCTACCTATGTTTTTTTGTAATAGAAATTGCATTACATAGAAATGCCAGAATTATACAGAATTGGCATATTGAATTTAAGCCCTACATTGTTAACAGCAATGTGGTGGTAAAGCAAAAAGTTCTCAAGCAAAATAAAAGTCCAATATATCAGGTTCTCTCCTGTGTATATTTTGAGAAGTTCTGCTTTGTGCAGTTGCAGACTAACATGGAAGTTGTGTGGTACAAAGCCACAAGAATAAAATATTGATGAATGTATGTGGTACAGCACAAATGTGGGCAAGATGCTGTGTTGTACCTCTTGGAGGAGAAAGTCAGTCCTCGTGCCTTGGTGGAAGAAGCTCCAGGGCAGTTTGTCACTATGTTATGAAGCTACGGACTCACAGGAGGATGAGCTCTCCCTCTTCTACCCTTTCCTGCCTGCCCCAGAAACCTGTCTGGGTTGCCCAGACTCTGGGCAACACTGTGACTGTTGCACCCCCTGAAAACTTAGAGCATATGTACTCGGGCCATGCCTGCAAAGCTGGTGCATGCGGCATACCCTTCTCTGACAGCACGCAGTCATTTGCCGAAGTGTGAGTATGCTTACCAGAGGATACATCTGCATGGGCTCACACGGAGAGTGTATGGGTGGCCTCAGCTCAGCTTTAAGATGGCCAGATGCCAGCTCCAGCTGTAAGAAAGCACGGGTGCAGTGCTGAGATGGAGGCCAATATGCCCTAAGCAATGATGAGAAGTGGTTTACATCCAGGCAGCACAGAGCTCAGGAAAGCAAGTCTGTGCTGATCTGTAGCAGCTCTGTAGCCTGATACATAGCCTTCTCGTAGGAAGACCAAACAGAGTTTATCCTTTGCCTTCACTGCAAAACCTTCCCTCCCCTCTCGTCAACCTGTAGAACTTCAGACCCTGGTTCTTATTTCCTGTCTCATGGAGAACGTGCATCTGCAGCAGCTGGCTTTTCATCATGCCCAGCAAAAATCCACATAGGTGCAGATACAAGTGTTCAAAAACTGCCAAGATAAGGCGGTCAGTGATATGCTTTAGTGGTGGTCTTGGCAGTCCCGGGGTAATGGTTGGACTTGATGATCTTAAAGGTCTTTTCCAAACTAGTTGATTCCATGAAACCTCTAGAATTAAGTAGTCCATCTGGAAAATACTTTAGCAAAAAGCAGCCCAAGCATGCAATGAGTGTGAAGTGAGTTCCCCCCCCCCCCCCCCTTATAGTTATCAGTGTTATCTTTATTTGCAGTTGGCTGGGTCAGACCTGCCACACTGGGAAACATGCACAAAGAAAGACAAGTGAAGGAAACAGATAAAAATAGAAGATATGAGCAATCAGAAGCAAGCAGAACATTCTTTACAGCCAAGAACTGGAATTATCTTATACAATATTTCTATGGCATCCTGTTTCATTTTTGCACGTTGTTATCATTATGCCAGATTCACTCCCTAATCTCCTCATCCAGCTGCAGCCACCATCTACGCATGTGAAACCTCCACAAAGCCTTTCTCAAGACATTGCTCAAGGGACCAGCACCAATGTGACTGCTGGGCAGAGGAGGCTGCGGAAGGTCACCCTGCATTCCACCAGTGCAGTGGGCAGGAGGCTGCTCCCAGACACCAGAGCTGTCCACACACAGCCATGGATATGTTCAAGCAGAGAAATGGTCCCAGTCAATCACCTTCAAATGACAAGAAGCAAAGTCCATACCATGCCAAAATATGCAGGAAAGCTATCAAATTCTTGGTACTTCTAGGGCAGGGCTTGCAAGGAGGGCTGTTTCTAAAGCCAGCTTTCTACCGCATCCACAAGTGTCCTTCAGATCAAAGAAAAGGGAAGATATACGTAAGTATTGATGGAAGATGCATGGATACTAGTAAACATTGTGACTGTCTGATTTGATCTAGCAGAAGAAAGGCCAAAGACTCCAATGCAATACTTTCTCCAGCCAGGCCCAGAGCTTCTGGTAGGGCTACAGCACATTGTTTTCAGAGGGCAAGCAAGCTTGCCAAAATAATATCTCTGCTTAGTCCACAAAATTCACACACTGGATTAGGGGCCACCAACCTTCCAAGAATAAAAGCCAAGCAAAATAACATTGGATACTTTAACATGAGAGCACTTGCTCTAAAAAATGGTTAGTTCAGTATTGGTTCGATGAGTGTGATAGCAGTTTTACAATACGTATGCCACATGACCACAGCCTACCTTCACAGAAATACACTGTGATTTTGACTGATGTCTGGTAAATGGATTCTTAGTATATAATAGTTCTGATTTTGTTTCCAGATGTGGTAGCTTTTGTATGCTTATACAAGCATAGCTTGTTAGCCCAGATGTGAGCATTCATTCTGATTTAACCGTGAGGATCAGGGATTGACTGGCAGCTGCTGTTCAGCACAGCATACTTATCTGTTGGGGAGGTAATGCTTACCTGATACAGCCCCATCAGCAGTATACAGTATCCCCCCCTTCTCCAGCTTTCCCCTCAAACCACAACCTCTGGCCTTCAGACCTCCCTCCCCAGCAGTCCACAGGTCCTCGCTTGACAGAAAGGAGCATAACCCTTCGGCCCCAGCTGAAAGGGGCCATATCAGTGGAGGATCTAGCCCATTGTTCCCAAAGACTGAGCTCCAATTTCCTTTTTCCTTGTGACCTCCAGCTTCGAGTGGCAGGATAACCTGTCAGGGGAACAGTTGATTCAGCAGCTGTTCTGGTTCACTGTCCTTCACACATGACTCAAGCCTGTGGTCTTTACTCAGACCCATGGCAACAGCAGGCTTAGAGACCTCCAATCTGATGGGACTTTTTGCCCTGACAATATTTTCTCAAGCCTTTATATCAGCTTTCTCCCTAACAACACAAAACAAATCCGGGAAAAGAGTGCAAACAACAATCTCATGCCACCTCTGCACCTGCAGGCAAGATCCCTTCTCCAGGCTGATTGAGCTGAGCTCACCCTGCAGGTGCCTCAGCAGCTTCACCCCCAGCAGCCCAGCTCCCAGGCACTCAGGGGTGGCTCTGGCCCATAGCTGCATGCAGAGGGCATGGAATAAACTATCAAATCCTCCGCATACTTTTATTTAGTTTTCATCTGAATACGCCAGAGTTACAGTGCAGGAACAGACAAACCAGCACACTCATCAGTCAGGCACTCTGCCAACCAAGAAGCCACAGAGATTTACTCTCAGGCAGCCTGCGACAGGACTGATACCTAGAATTAACCCTCTGCTGGGCTTTCCCTCAAAAAAAGAGGGACATCTTTAACAGCAACAGCCCAATAGTCTTTTCATCCAAAGCCTGACCTTGGGAGAGGCATTGTAGCAGAATAAAATGCAATTTGAATAAAAGTAAGCAGAAGAAAAACATACTGGTTCATGCGAATCCAAATTCCCAGTGGTGTTGGCTAACTAACTGTGGAATACAGGCGATAGAGACATGGTCTTCTTTGTTCAACAAATTCTTTAATCCAACATGTTCATATTAAACAGTCACTGCTGGATTTCTTTATGTGCATGTTGCTCCTTATTTCTGCCCATATGAGTCACCAAAATACAGAAATTGACAGACCCTTTGGAGCTACCACCAGGTATCTCCAGGGCACACTACCCTCGGCCAGATTTCTGACCCGTTTTTCTCTCATTTCCCATGTCCCTCCAGGGGAGCACGACTGTGTCCACCCTGGCTACGTGGGGCAGCTCTTCTCCCTGGAGACCACCCTGGCTAGGCTTGGGCAGGAGTACGGGCAATGGTAATGTCTCTGCTGATGGCAGTGCTGCCATTGACAGCAGCAGAAAAGGATCTCACCCTGATTTAGACTCACCAGCATCAAAGAAAATGGCATTACCTTACAATATAGGGTATCACCACATCCCAGCATGTGCCCTGTGAAGGAAATGATCTGGCCTGGTCTGAAGAACAGTGTTATATGACGTAAACTAACACCCTGTGATCAAGCAAGTCCAGAGGAGGCCAAGAAGATGATCAGAGGGCTGGAGGACCTCTCCTATGAAGACAGGCTGAGGGGGTGGGTCTTGTTCAGCTTGGAGAACAGAAGGCTCTGGGGAAACCTCATAGCAGCCTTCCCTAAAGGGGGCGTACAAGAAATCTGGAGCGGTGCTTTTTACAAGGACGTGTAGTGACAGGACAGGAATGGCTTTAAGTTGGTAGAGGGCAGATTTCAGTTAGGCATTAGGAAAAAAATTTTCACTGAGGGTGGGGAGACACCAGCACAGGTTGCCCAGGTAAGATGTGAATGCTTCATCCCTGGCAGTGTTCAAGGCCAGGTTGGCTGGGGCTTGGAGCAACCTGGTCTAGTGGAAGGTGTCCTTGCCCATGGCAGGGGGTTGGAACTGGATGAATCTTAAGGTCCCTCCCAACACAAACCATTCTCTGGTTCTGTGGTAGTGTAAAAAAAAAAAACAAAACTCCAAAAAACCCTGGCCAAACAAAACCACATTGCCATGGTGTGTGTTTGATATTCTGTGGCAACAGCATGTGGAGGCCAAGGCATAACTGCAATAACAGCAGAGATAACTGTTGGGCAAGATAAATGGCAATGAATCCATCCAGAAGCTGCTCCACGGGGCCAGGAGCCATGTCAAAACTCCAGACCTGCTTCCCAGCTCTCCCACTAAGACACCCAGGACAGCCGCACTGGTGGCACCAGCTTCTCCTTCCTTCCTCCAGCTCCAGGTAACTTTCCTTTTCCCTCCCAAGCTTCCTTCAGTGGGAAACAAACAGGTGGTGCACTACCCTGCATCCAGGTTCTCCTCTTTATTTACCCACAGGAGCCATTGGCCCTTTTGGGGAGTCAAAGAGGATTAAGCAGTCTGTGAAATTTTAGAAAAGCAGAAAAGGGATGTTGATTTGTTTATCAGATGTGCTTGTGGCTTTATTCCACATTAGTTTCCATTCAAGGAGCGGGTCAAGCCGGCACCTACGAGGTTAAATCCCATCGCAGGTGGTTCAGGCTGACACATTTTATCTGGAAATCTTCAGGGGAGGGGGGAGAGGAAGCAGGCAATTACAATGGACAACATGGGGCAACCAGTCAAACTGCCTGCCTCCCTGCCATCATGTGCGGCCGTATCCTAGATCATGGCCCTACACAAATACTCCTCCTCTGTGACACCTCCTTCTTCCATTCTGGGGGCCTTATGGGCATATCCCAGACAGCTGTTCCCAGCTGCCCAGCCTATGGTCTTAGAAGCTAAAGGTGGATCTGAGAAGCTCATCGCAGTGATTGTCCAGAAATAATGCCCTGGGGGGTAACCACCCAGCTACAGCTGCATCTCTGCCAGCGGCTAAATCACAGGGCAGCAAACATGACTTCTCTTCCAATGCTTTTAGCCCTCTCTGTACCCTCTTCCACCTACTGTGATGGCTGACTGCAATCAGGAGTGAAACATGGGAGGAAAAAAGGCCCTTGTGAAGTTCTGTGGATAGTTTCAGCATTCATCACAGATTATGCCACTACTCAGTGTTCGCTGCACTTGGTTTTCCGGCTTCAGCTCACCTCCTCCTGTGGGGAAGGCACAGCTTGCCCTCTGGTGTCACCAGCAGCCAGAGGCCACAGCCGCGGGATGGCTCAGGTTGTCCCAGCGTGATGTTGTCCTCTGCAACAGCTCCTTAATGTGTAGCCTGGTGTGGAAACAGGATATGAAGCACAGGATGGGAGTGGCAATCCCTCCTATTGCTGTCCTGGGGGTGATACTACTCAAATCGTATTACCATGTGTTTGGATAGGAGCCAAAAATGTGAACACTGGACCACAGCAAATGTGGGTCTTTTTTGCTTCATGGGTACAATTTAAGGGCAATATCCAGAGTTTTACTGTCTGTAGGTGAGTCACAAGCAGCAAAACTCTGAGACAATCAACTCCTGAAGCAGTTACATACACGTAGAGCCTGCACGTGAAATGAATTGAGTGATGAAGCACGGAGGAGTTCGCAGTGCTTGACAATGCCTTTGAAGTGCACACTCTGCTGCAAGAGGACAGGTCCCGGCAGCGCTGGCTGCTACAGCTGCCTCCTGGTGATGTGGGGTCACAGCAGCACTTCTGCAGAGGGAGAGTCTGAGAACGGTGGGAAAGCAGCAAAAGCTGTAGAGGTCTGATACACTGGAATACAGAGAAAGCTAAAGGCATCTGTAAGGATCAGCCAACAAATGTTGATAAAGCTAGAAAAAAGGAAGAAAGAAACAAAGAGCCTAAACTTAACTGCCTGATGCTTTTATCATCAGAATCCTTCATAACAAAATACCTAATAACGTCATTTTTGCTGATTCACACACTCACACTGCATGTCTTGCAGAAGGCAGAAGCTGTCTTCTTTCATCTGATGTATTCAGTGTCCAAGTAGTTATTCAGGGCTCACCCCTATTGCTGAGGAGGATTATTGGGAATATCTAAAGGTCCTGTAGGAAAAAAAGGCTAAGAAGAAGTGAGCCCCATGACTGAGGTGCACTGCATGGGCACATAGCAAAGACTCCTGAGCAAATGCGCTGATATGCCAGGACCATGCTGCTTCCCCTTAGCCCCAGTGTAAGATCAGGGCTGCAATGGTGCTTTGCATAAATACTCAGGGATTCAGATGAGCTTTTTCTCACACCTACACTTAAGCATGGAGGGAGAGGAAGAGGTCACCAGACAACCAGGACTAGCCCAAGGCCTGTTATTGCAACAGCAAAATGAAAGCTCTGGCTCGTCCTCAGACACAGAAACTTGGGCAACGCGACTCATGACACACACAGTCTGACCTGCGAGAGAGGAAATGTGCACTGCCTTGCACTGCGGCCATCACCTGCAGCGCTCACCTGCAGCCACCACGAGTGAGTGCCCCTTCCCAGCCTCTTCTAGAAAGCCAGGATGACTCAGCCATCAATGAGAGGAAGCTGGGAGAAGGACATGGCAGATCATCACCCTGCCCTACCAGGGTCCTAGGAGGGGGTTTTCTACATATAGTACCTCAGTACTCTAACAAATGCTCCCCAGCTCTTGCCAGCTCTCTGCAAACTCAACATATTTCTCCTCCAGTGCTAGCTCCCCCATTCCCCATGGAACAGGTCTCCTATCAGCACTGCAGCACCATGCCATGGGCATTGTGCCCTTGCCTCGTGGCAAGCCAGGCTTGCCTCTGGGACACCTTGGGGTCCTCTAGCCAACAGCAACCCTGGGAGAATTGCTGGGGGAGGGGCACCCCTCAGCATTTCTGCCTTGAGGATGGTTTATTCCTAGAGTTAATGCCTGTCAGGGCATGACCTAGATTGATTTTGAGGAAGTCACAGCCACATGGGGCTGAGGTCCTCAGTAACCCACTGTCCTCAGTGACCAGCGTGGTCTGTTTGAAGAACTTGGCCATGTGAGGAATGCTCCATCACTCATTTTAGATCCAGACATTCCTTCATCCCACTTCCTCTGAGGCAGGCAGGTTGTCCTGGCTCAACAGGAAATATCACTTGAAGACATGATCCACTTTGTATCCCATGGGGGTGAGAGCATGGAAAACAAGCTAGCACACTGCAGAGGAAAGTGTGCGGGGGAAATGCTTCTAGTCTGAAGCTCATCTGGGCTTGTCCAGGTGCTTCAATAGCATGATGAATCTTCTGTTCCTGGCTCATTTCAACCCACTAGATTTTAAAGACATGTCTGCCCATCTTGGTCATATCCTGCATGTGCTTCCAGGTGTCCTTGGTCCTAGAAGAGGGGAAGCATGGAGATTAGCTCAATTTCCACCAGCTCCTAAACCTCTTCTTGGGGGGGTGGGGGGTGGGGGGGGTGGGTGTGTGATTCTCACTATAGAGTAGGCAATACTCTAACATCTAACATTTGTACAAAATAGCCTTGCTGGTGTGTATTTTTTCATTACGTTATCTTTTATATCAAAGAAACTTCAATCACAAGAGAATCAGATCCTCAGCTCATGTGCCCTGGCTTACCTCCTGTAAAGCTGATGGAAAATTCCCAGCTTATTCTGGGGCCTATATGCCTTCACTGAAAGATTGTCAGAATTACTTCCAGCCCAGCTGTTACACTCATGCTCCAAACCTCTTCCTTCCTTCCCTCCTTCCTTTTTAAGGAAAGGTGACCCCTGGCACCAGCACAGACTTCCAGGGCTGTGGGTGGAGGAAGGAGACTATCACCATCAGGCAGGTGCTGAGTGCTTGTTCCTGGTCAAGCGACATGGTTGCGGCTGCATGCCTCTCTCCATCCACACTGCAGTGGGGTCCAGCCTTGTGACACACTCTCCTAATTTCTGCCCTTCCCCTCACCTGGACATCTTACATTACCCCAGCTCCTTTGTTCTTGATATTGGGAATGGTGTCTGGATGCTTCCTCTGAGTGATGTGGGAATCTTGCTGTCCTGGCTTAGGAAGGACAAGTAAGAATCTTGCATCCTTTGCCTTGGTATGGCTGAGGGGGGAGTCTATCTCACAGTACTTTTACTGTCGTCAGGTTAGAGGCTGACACTAATCACAGTCATTAGAAAGCAAGCTCTTCTTGAGGGCACGTTGTGCTGAGAGATGGATTCATCACTCTTCCAGCCTATCTGACTCTTCTCATTGAGTAGGGAAGCTCTCAGTAGAATCCCAGGCAGTGAAACAAATCCCACCTTTGGTGTATGCTTGAGCCTGTGTCACTCATACACAGAGCCTCATGTTGTGCAGGTGATCAGGTAGTCATCTTCACCACAGAGCTTGTTAACAGTGTTTACGCTTTTACATTCGCATTTGATTTTGATTTTAAGAAAAAAGACCATCAAACTTTGGAAGAGGTATGGAAACAGGTGGGTTTTCCATCTCCATGCTCCAGCTAGGTAGAGGTGTGGGACAGGAGCTGCAAAGGAGCCATGCTTGATGGGGCAAGAAGACAAGGTGTGCCTCTCACCTTCCCCTCGCCCTGACCAAGATTCTTCCACCTTCCTGGAAATAAAACAGGAACCTCAGTGTAGCGCTGGGTTTAATCTGACAAGCCCTGCAGAGAAGCTGGCTAATGAGCCATAGTGTAGGGCCACACTAACCAAGCTATGATGCTCAAGGGCCCTAGCCAGCATCTCCACCCAGCTCTGTTGTGTCCTGAGGGCCCATCCACATCCAGCTTGGGTCTCCGGCTCTGCCCAGTGCCAGACCAGACAGAGCAGCCTGCTGGTGTTTTGTGCTCTCTGCTGGGTTTTGGCTCTCAGAGGGATGGTGGCTTCAAAGCAGTAATACTGTTCACACCATATTTTGCTCCAAGAGGTGGGGTTGGCTGTAAAACAGATTGGCAGGTTGGCCACACTGAGGGTTATGCCCTACTACCCTTGCTGTCTGGGAGCCCCCAGGTCTCCTTTCCTCCAAACCAGTAGCTCCCCGGTTCTGATTGTCTTTCTGCGTCAGCATTTGTTAGCCAAAGGTGCAGCTCACCCAATGATCTGCTGATGCTTTCAAAGCACTGTGTGTTATCCAGCAAAGATTAGACATGAAAAAATGAGTGGTTTGAACTGAGACCCACGGCAAGATTTATGAATCTGTCTGACTGCAGTTTAATAGCAGTAGCTGATGCAGACATACCCTGCTGTCATGGGGCCCTACTTACCCTCACTTTTAGCTGTCTTCCTCCCTCCTGCTTTCCACAGAAGGAAAACCAGCTGGTTTATCTTTAGCTTGAGCTCTCCTTATCACTCAGCTGCCTTCACTTGTTCTGGTTACACAAAGTAAGACCATGCCAGCAGTCATCTTTGGCTCCAGTGGCGAAGTCTGAGTTAAATTGGAGATGTTGCAAGCCATGGATGGTGTTATGTGTTGATCTTGAAAGGGGACTTGGCTGTAACTCATGCTATTTTGCCAGAGAGAGGGTGTATTAATGGAATAAAACACCCATGCCCAGCTGGCAGAACAGGATATAAGGCTGAGGCAGGAGGATGCAAGATGAACGATAGCAAGGTTGCTTCATCCAGCATCCTCTTTCCTATTCCTGGCTACTTTCTTTCCCCATGCTTTCACCAGAAGGGTAAAGCAGGACAAGCAGGGATGTAGGTGTGCACTGAACAAGGCAGCACAACTGCGCTGCCTCTTTCTTCTGGTGGGATGAGGTGGCATCAGCCAAACACACCTGGAGGACACTACGGATACAGCTATTTTCTTTCCCACTTCTGAGAGTCACTGACTTCAGAATGTCAGATCTGTGGTGAATAACCAAACATCACCCCAGGCCCACAATCTGCTCTTACATGGGCTCTGTCCAGCAGCAAGTACACTCACAGAGCAGCCTTTATGGTTTGTTTTGCCCAGTATTGAGGCAACTGAGTCCTCATCCCCTGAATGGTAAGGGAATATAGATGACCATTTGCCTGGATCCCCCATGTAGTAGGAGCCTCACAGACCCATAGTATCCTGTTACCACATTGCTTTGTTGACACTCCCTCATGCATAATGTGCCTGTGATTACTTGCTAGAGGCGAGAAGCAGAGGCCACTCCTCTCCTATGCTCCTTAAATAGTTAAATGCATTGGTCAGCTGGGAGCAAGCCTGACAGCTAAAAGAGGTGCTGCTCCCAGGACAGAGCCAGATCTGAATGTAAGTAAGCTGTTTGATAGGTACAACCTTTCATAGCTGTTGTTATGGTGCCTGGGTTGTCTGCGACTTCTTGATCATAGTGATAAGTAGGTACTGGTTTAAATTTTCATTTCATTTTTTCCTTTATTTTGGATATATTTAGTGGATCTTTTTTTCCTGAATTGCTGTTCTCTGAAAATCAGCTCTGTTTAACACTTAAGATACTAGTCCTTTCTTTAAAAAAATAAATAGCTAGATATGGCATTATACATTTAGCTCTGTGGGTTTTTTTCTGTTTTAGTGTGTATTTGTGTGCGTTGGGAGGGGAGAAGTCTATGCACACAAATCTGTGTGCATGGGTTTATGACTACTCACGAGACAGATGATGGTGATGCCTATCTCTAATTGATTTGTGTGAGACACGCTCTTGAACATACAGAGAAAATGGTCAAAATGGAAAAACAGTCCTTAGGTTGTGGAAAAGCACTGGAAAGAGGAGCTGGTAGAAAGGGGATGAGTCCCATCATGGAAAAAGAGGCTGATTTCTAACCTGTGTATCCAATATGATGATGGGGAAAAAGCAATACAGATGCATTGAAGCCTGGTGGAGTACTGATGTGGCATCCCAGTATCTTTCCAGCACTGTCTGTGCCTGGGTGAGTGTCGGGGTGTGAATATGCACATATACACAGACAGATGACATACAGACTTATTTGTACAAAACCATCTGAAGCCTGTTTTCTTTCTCAGAGGGGCCTGGTGTGGTACAACTGCAGTTGCTAATCCTTCCCCTAGTTACAGCTAAAGGCAAATGCTACTCTAGACTTCTTTCTCATTTTGAGGTTCATACTCAGGTTCTGCCTTCCCATAGTGTTGCACAACCTGCCTGTTAAAAATGCCCAATGTCCTGTGTGCCTGGCCTAAGGAAAATTAGGCGTCTGTTTAAGTTAATGGGCAATACCCTGGCCTTTCGGCTCATTATGCCATTTGCCTCAAGCCTCTCATTATTGTTTTCTGGAGATTGGCCCCTGCCGAGCTTGTTTTCTGCTGTATTTTGTGTGGGAGGGAAAAACTGTTAGAAAAGCATAAATGCATATTCCCCCCCAAAAAAAAATGTTTTCTGTCTGGACAGGATGCTCATGCAGTGAAGTGGCACATGGCTCAGAGATACCCACACTGGCAGATATTTTGAATGCCAGCTCAACATATAACCAGTTTCACTCTTTCAGAGCAGAAAATCCTGTATTCCTTAGAACACAGTGTCTGAGGAACTGCATGTCAAAACACTGTACTTTTGTATTCAATTTAACAACTTGTTCACATAGCTAAAGGACCAGTCCCACTCCAGTGGCAGCAGGAGTTGGGCAACCCATGCCAAGAGATTCCAAATGGCAACGTGGAGCTGCAGCTCCCTACTGGATATCATCTTCCTGAACATTAGAGGGACAGCCCATCTAGCCACTGTCCTGTCTCCAGGGCTCTGCAGAAGAGCTTGAGGTGACCCATAAAGCAATATAATGAGTGTAGAAGAAGTCCCTCAACAAAACGCAGGCAGTGGTAGGCACTGGGAGTAATATACACGGATAAGAGCGATTGAAGCTTAGTCTCACTTTTACAGGATAGCAAACGAGTACAAGGTAGTTTAGGGAAGTATAGAGGGTGGGTTGTTTGGGGTTTTTTGCAGCGGGATTGCAGAAAGTTAGGAAATTCATCTATCAAGAAGAGTTCTGGTATATTTCTGAACTTTGGTCCTCTGCAATGTGGGTAGCTTATCATGGCATTAGCCAAAAAACCCAGGGCAGCCAGTTCAGCAGAACAGGCTGGAGAAGGCAGAGAAGGGAAATGTGGGTTTGGGAAGCAACAGAGAAAATCTTGTTATCAGAAAGTCAATTCACTTTCAGTTAATATTTCTCAGGATAAAACTATCACCTAGTTTTCAGCCAAGGTATAAATCACTTTTTTTCACATTGTGCCCTCTGAAAATGGGAACGCCAAGACAAATTTCACTTCTACAAAGTGCTGTGATTATGGATTTCTCCTGCAGCCAAAGTAGATGTAGTCAGATTGACCTTGGGCAGAGTAGAGAAGATGTAAGCGCAAGTTTACTTCTATCTGGCTTAGAATCTGGAAGGAATCTCGCTTTTCCATTTTTCTGTATCGACCAAAACATCCTGGTTAGCTAAAGGCCATACTCTACCTGAACTGTGTGGTCCCACACACCCACTGTTGCTGCAATTCATTATATTCCCCCAGGTACAGCTCCAGCTCCCATCCTGCAGTTGTAAATCTCTGCACACCTCTGTGAATGGGTCCCATGTAAGCTCTGCGCTTAACTCACACAGCTCCCATCGTGGTTATTTGGCCATTAATAGATTCCAGGCAGACCAGTCACAACCCAGCCAGCAGAGTAAACACATTCATTAAAAGGTAATCGTTGCAAGAAGGAGGAAACCTAACCAGGAATAGACAACCTTAATCATCCAGGATGTTCAGGCAATTTCAGACACCCAATCAGCACTTCAGTGGTCTGGTGATGGGCTTATTTGAGCTGGACCAGAGAGGAAATGCCTGACTTCCCTGAGTCAGGAGTAGTGAACATCCCAGTGTGAGGCACAAGGAGAGAAGACATAACATCTCTTGCCATCAGTGCTTGCAAGCAGGATGAGAAAGGGAAGGAGGCTGCCTGCCGAACATCTTTGGAGTGACTGTCATGCAGAGCTGCCCTGAGGGAGCTTTCCCTAGTCCCCATCAGAAATTTTTCAGAGCTTTTTATTCTGTTACTCTTATTTAGCTCTTTAAATGGTCTCTTCTATGAGATTTAAGGGAGTGGTCAAATCTGCAGGTCCTGTAAACCACCAGGGCTCTTGCTGCAATACATGGGGTGCAGACTCAAATTCATACAGACTCTTTGCAACATCAGAGCTACACAGGTTTATCAGTGCTGGCTGAAAAGCAAGGAAAACTGCAACAAGGAAAGTGAATGACTTTAAATTAGCAGAAGTTGCAGATTTGGAATGAAACTCTTGGCTGCTTTTTACAACTGGGCAGGACCAGATTTACACAAAGGTTTTCTAAGATTATCAGATGCTTCCCAAAGAAAGGGGTTTCAGAGAGCCAAAAGTTATACATAGATTTATATCAAAATTGGAAAATCGCTGTTGCCAAAAGTTTATTTTTTGGATGTGGGATTGGGAGATGGAGTCAAAAAATTTTTATCTTGGGATTTTTCAGAATGGAAAGATTTCATGGTTTACTTAGAGGCAATGATTGAAGCTCTTCTTGTGCTAAAAATGACTTAAAAAAAACTCATTAAAAAAAAAAGACAACCTCAAGAAACATAATTTGGCAGAAAATAATTTCTCAAGTTTCCTTCTCAACAAGATAACAAACTTGCATCGGTTTGGATTCGTTTAGTTCCTTTCCACAGCTCTTTTTCAAGTCAGCAGGTTTTACTGTGGATGATTTAGCTCCATTCAGGAGCCAGAGCTATAACAGCAGTACTGTTCTCTCTCACCTTTGTGGTGTTACTGTTTGAATTATACCGGTACCTTAGAACGACTCATCTTATTTCCACTGAGATAGTCATTGGAATTGGCAGTGTTATTACCATGTCCTGATTTTGACAGTACATCACCAGCAAAACAGTCTCAGGGAGTAGTATGTGCCTGTGCATGTACATACATCTTTCATGCAGAAAGCTGTTTCTTTGAATTCTTGTGCTAACTTGCCACTGACTTTCACCATGGCTCTCTGCATGCAAGACAAGCAGCTAAAGGATATAGCCAAGTGCAGATAGCTACACAGCAGAGGAGAGGAAACGGTGTGCGGGACCTGAGTAGAAGGTACAGGTGTGCATTAACCTGCTAAGTTGGTTCTTTTGTTTTGCTTAGCTCTTGCAGCCAGAGTGAAAGCTTAAGATGGCTTTCAGCAACCACACGAACAGCAGTTCGGTCATGCCAAATTTACTCCACATGTTTGTAGAACAAAAGAAGACTCTTCGGTTCAATAATTTCAGCAACCCAGCCTTGGAGATGCAAGAGGAGTTAATGGCCTCATTCTATATCCTCATAATCATTGGGTTTTTCGGCTTTCTTCTCTTTGTCATGATGCTCAGCAATATTGTTTCCAGCAAGCCTGAAAACTACATGGATTATCTCTATTCTGGGAAGTTTAACCCTCAGAAAAGCCAGGTGAAGCTTCCAGGAAAGGACAGCAAAGACACTTTCATTATTATCAACAGTGCTGCCTTACTGGAGCTGCAAAGGCAGGATGGCAAGAACAACCCTGGGTCTGAGCTTCCAAGCACAGATGCAGCCCTGAAAAATGTATGAAAATGTCTTTTTATTAACTTTCCGTTGTGTGTACAGAGCCTAAACATGGATATTTTTGTTCATGAAATCAAGAAAATGAGGAGCTGTGCCAGGACAAACACCAACCGGTCTTGCGCAAGCTTCCCACGTGCAGCTGCGAAGGTACCCAAGTACAACCTGTGTTATTAGAGCCCCAGGCTGTTGGAGAAGAAGCTGGAAATCAAGTCCTTGATGGCCCAGCTCTTTCGTGGCTGTTTCTATCATCTGTTTTTATGGCTTGTCTCTCAGGACAGTGGAAGGCCTTCCTTTGCATGCTGTTGCTTCGAGCAGGGCCAGTACATTTCCAGCTGGGGCACTGTTGGTGTGTCTGTTTGCTGTTATTACTCATTCACTTATTTATCTGGTGGGTCAGAGCAGCCAGTTTGGCCATGGGGTGCACCCTCACCACCACAGCAAGCACCTGGAGGTGGAGGCAAGCTGGCCCATGTCTGATCTTTATGGAAGGAGGGTTATTCCAAGGGTTTGGAAGCATGTGTCAGACTTGAACTTGTTTACTTGCTTGGCAGGCTCTGTCTGCAAAGGGTTTTTGAAAGTGGTCATGCATTTCTCAGCAGCTCTCTCCTTGCATGCCAGCCCTATACTAAATAAACCCTAAGACACTGAGGAGGACCAAGACGTCCTGATGTTTCTCCAGAGTCCCTCCCCAAGCCCACATGGACAGCACTGGGGCTGACAAACCACAGCTGTAGCCCTCAGGGTTGTGCTACCATTGTCTCAAGTAGCCCCCAAGAAATTCCTTCAGTGTTTAGTGCTAAGCCACTCATACTGAGATTCCCCTGAGTCTGCAGCCCTTGCTTCATCCTCAGGGGGTAGACAGTAAGCAGAGGAGTGCCATGATGGTTTTAGGATGTCTTCTTTAGGCCAGCAAGACATAAGAAAGGGGGAGTTTGTCCACCACATCACACACTTGGAGGTGTTCAGTCCATGTCCTGTGGAGCCCTGACATACAGGGGTCCAGGGCAGGCAGCTGTGGAGAGGCAAATGTTGGCAGCAACCTTCAGCTTCTGACTTTTGGTCCACACATTCATTGGAAAAAGGTCTGGAGTCTGCAAATCAAAATGACTGGAGACTGGTGGTGCAGGTACTCCAAGAACTTTAGGGCATTTCGTTACAGAAGCAAAAATCCCATAAAATTGTGTGTCCGTGGGGTGGGTGTTGCTGGTTCCACTCAGCCTCCTTGATGTAGCTTTGTGTGTTTGCTTTTTGCTACTGACAGGAAAAGAAATCTTAACTATTTTGTACCCTAGGAAACATTATTTCCTAACATTTCTTAAGCAGGTTTTTACTCTCTCTGTAGCTTCACATTTTGCTACTGTGATTTCGCTCTCTTTTTTTCTTTTTAATGTGTCTGTCTTCATCTGCCACGATATAGTGTTATTATTATGGGGTTTTGCCACTGTTTGGGCCAAGCCAACTGCCTGGAAATGATTTACTACATGTGGGCCATTTCCTCATAGGGAGTTTCCAGAGCCTGATCTTGTAAGACATGTTCCAAGGCTGATAATTCCAGCTGATAGCCAAGATGAAATCCACACCGCTCTCTTGGCTTTCCACACTTCTTTGAATTCCAGAGATTCGGCTTTCCAACACAGACATCTCCTTTTTTGGACAGGTGCATATTGCGCCGACACTGTCTCCAGCAGAAGCCAGTTAAGCAGTTGAGTTAGTTTTGGACCCCATTGCCTTTGGCTTCATTACCACGTCTGGTTTAACAACTGCTCGGTTTGAGCCAGGATCTGCTATTTATGCTCACTGCTTTTGACTGCACTCAGTAGCCATGCTCCAATTACAGCAGCTCAGCTATTCAGACCTGAAAAATGAGAGGTGCTTTGAAAGCACAAAAAACACATTTGCAGCTCTAGGTTTGTTCCTTCTACCTATGTGGAAGTGTTCTGAGAAGGTAGCAAGTATCCCTGTCCATTTTGGAGAAGGATCTATTTCTGCCTGGTGCCAGCACCGAGAGGAGACTTCATCATGGCTTCTAGCAGTAGTGACAGTTTCTCCTGTCTATCAGTCCTCCAGTTTATCAACTTTTCCAACCATGCAAAAGTGCCAAGAAACCTATGGCTGTGATGCCATCAACGGGAAGGCTGATAAGGTCAACCTTGGCATAGTCCCTAATGCTGGAATACAAATTTCACCATTCCTCACGAGGTGTCGTGCTGGTCCTTGTGGGAAACCACCAGCAGTTGTTCTAGCTCTGTTCTGAGGAGTTTAGGGCTCTCACTTTAGGTAGGGGCTTCATTTATTTTCTGAAGTTTTCATCTTTTTTCTGTTTCCATCCTGAGGCCACCTTTGATTTTTGGCACCTGCTTCTCTTATTGGTTCCCCACAAGGGACTAAGAGCTAAAATTACACACTTTTTGAAAGCCTCATTATTTGACACCAGTAATGCTACCCTGACATGGGACTGACTTTAGGTAGTGTTCAGGACTTCATCAGACAAATAGGAGGGAAAACGGATTATTTAAATTGGATATGGTATTTGTTAGAAGAAGAATCCTGATTTTTTTCACTCCATATAAGACTAGAAGAGAACCAAATTCCCTGTAGAATAAAGGGTTGGGTTTGGCAAAAAAAAAAAAAAAGAAAAAAACCTAACTTACAAAACATTTTATTTGGGTAAAAATAAAATGTTGAATTTCAAAGTTAGCAACTTGATTTTAGTTGCTGCATGCAAGATAATACAGCAGTAAAATCCTCCACTGTTTGCCTAACATCATGCCTGCTGTTTATGTGTATTTCATTATGTTCTGTATTTCATTATCTTTTTATTTGGCATTTTAAAATAAAGGGTTTGTGCTGATTTTTAGCTTGTGTATAGAATGTGGTGACTCGTAACCTAATCACATAATTACTACTGAAATGGGTAATTGGTATGTAACTGATAATTTGTAGCCTAATTGCTACATTAATAGGGACTTTGTTCGTGGGTAATTGGTAAATCTGTTATTTAGCTCAGTGGCACAATAGAATTTGGTGAAGCATCAAAAAAGTGCATTGGAGGGAGGAGAGGTGTGTGTGTGTCACTGTTCAGCCCCAACTTTTGTACCCAGGCAGTGATGGAGGATAAGGCAAGGGCCAGGCTTCCCACCTCCTTCCCAGGGGGAGCAGGAGGCTGCTGACCCTGCTGAGTGCTGATGCCCAGACTCCCAACATTCAGGGCACTGCCTTACTGCCAGAGGCAGGTCTTGATGGCAGGGCAGCAGGGCGAGAGCAGGAGACTCCAGTGCAGTGTCTGAAGGATAAGAGCAATCACAAGTGCCCTTTCCCAAATCCCAAATACACTCTGGCTGTGCCAATGATTTTGCACTGTTTGGCCTTGCTAGGGAATGGCAGAAGTTTAAAACTGCAAAAGAAGGAAAAGTCCCTCACCCCAGGTGCTCACTGAGTAGACATGTAGACCCAGAGTGGAAGGGAAAACAGGCAAAAAGTACCTCAGCAGACTAAAGGTAGCACAGGATATAAAATATGTATTCTGGGGTCTTGGTCTAGTGCTTTATGTCTGCTGCCAAGTTCTTTAAATGATGGTGAGATGCTGGGACCATGAAAAATGGTTTTCAAAGCAGGTTAACAGGTGGGTTTATGTCATATAAGTATATGAATGAGACAAATGAGAACCCACTTCTTAAATAGTTACTTCAAAAAAGACATGAAAGTAGTCCATCCCTCCCATGTCACTAATATCAGCTGCATTATCATCGGTATTTCCATAACCAGTTAGGCTTAAACCAATTCATGGGGGCTGAAGAAGCCAGGGCCAGCCAAAGACACAGGCACAGCGATGCCACCTGACAAAAGAGCATCACCACGTCCTTCCGGGATAGAACCACAACACAGTGACACAAACCTTGCCCATGCCTAAGGCCTCACAGGTAGAAAAGCTGGTTTGCACCTCCCTTGCCAAGTCCCTTCATTGGCACATGAAATTACAGACAAGCACTCAGCCTACACAGCAGGCTTTGTCACTCAGCATTTGCCCTGATGCTGCAAAACCACAAAAGCCTGGAGTGACAGAGCAATGGTTTGCTATAGGGAGTCCAAACTGAGGAACATCAAGCCTAATCTTCTTGAGCAGCCCCGGTGGTACCTGCATGTGTGGTCCAGTTCAGAAGAGGACTGTGCTTTTGACCACTTCTGGTGTGTTTCAGATTGCCTCATGAAGTAGTCTCAGAGCACACAGATAAACTGGGCACTAGGATCTGGCTATCAGCCTGCATTGACAGCAGCACAAAGCTGTTGCCTGGTGCTGGTGACAGGGTTAGATCTCAGAGAAACAGGACAGACAGTGTTAGAGCTGTCCTTAGCCAGCCATGGCCAGGAGGTCTCAGGGACAAGAGGGAGGAGAGGATGGGGAAGCCTTACTCCACTTTCATATCTGGGCACACTGCTTGGATGCTACCACAGTTGCTTCCTTGACTTGCTTCCTGTTGATGTCTATTCACATTCAGATGTCTATTCACATTCATATATCTATTCACATTCAGAAGGATGCTACCACAGTTGCTCCCCTGACTTGCTTCTTACTGGTGTCCATTCACATTCAGAAGGTAGCTAAAAAGCAAGAGTAACAAAAGCAAGGTGTCCTTTTTGTGTCTGTCTCAAGGATGGCATGCTCCAACTCATGCATAATTAAGTAAATCCTCTTTGGGAGGAGACAAGGAAATGACACCTTCAATTTAGGTAACAGGGAATATGATTTGTGGTTCCAGTGGGTGTCACAGGCACCAAGAAGAATTAGGGAATAAGAGTTCTTTACAGGTAGTTCTTTTGACACTTTACATCCAATTCTTGAAAAGTGAGGTCCGTAAATCCACATTCTGGGGGACCTCAGGCCCTAATTAGGCCTCTAAACATGTGCTTTTCAGAACTAATAACCCAATAACTCCAGTAGGACTACTCATGTCAGATTATTCTCCTGGTATACATCTATTAAGGACAAAAACTAACAGTAAAAGAGAAAAGTGTATCACCCAATACAGATGAGTCAATATTATTTTATGTTGTATTCTCATGTGAATATGTACTACATATTTTTCCTCATATGTGTGCAGTCCAAATCTGCCATCGTTATGCATCTGGCTAACAAACCACATAGGCTTCTTTCTGGGGATAAACACTTCTTCTTATATTAAATTTTAGACTTCTGTTCTCCATGTGATGCTGCTAACATAATGTGCCCCATCACTCATCTGCCTCAGCAAGGAGAGAGAGCATCCAGACAGCTGAGCTAGACCCCACTGGCCATGTTCATTTTCAGACATTTTTTGATTCACAGTTTCACACTGCATTGGAAAGAAGGAAGCCTGTTCCAGAGGCAATGATGTGGGCTGTCGGGTATCTCAGTTTCAGAGGTGGGCAAGGAAATGCGTGCCATCAACAGAGACTGACACATTTGTGTTGCTCAGCCCCATCTAGAAGACTGACAATGCTACCAGCTTTCACTCCCAGCCTCATAGGTACAGCTAAGTGTAAGCAATTCAAGTCTTGTACTGACAGGATTGGTCCTGCAGTAAAATTCTGTATATGCATCTGCACGCAGAAGGAGGGACAGGTAAGAAATCAGATGGGTCAAAATAGTCTTCACTTTCTCCTGCTTCATAACCTTCCCCAGATGGACACTTGCTGCTCTCAGTGTGCCTGCACACACACATGTAAGCATCTTCCCCTGGCTGTTCCATCTCCACAGGCTGGCTGCAGCCCTGACTGTGCCACATGTTTCTGTATCCCTGTGCAACTTGCCATGGCAGCAGGGTGGTACCTGTCCACCCTCTGCTCTGACCTTCACTTCAGCCTGTGTGTTCACACAATGCCACACGACCAGTTCTCTTTTACCCTCATAATCTCCTCCATTTCTCTGAAGGTGCTGCTCACCCTTAGACATGGTGATGGTGTCAGACACAACGCAGGTCCTTCAGAGGTTCATAGCTAGGGCCAGCACAAAATGGAGAACTGGGAGAACAAAGTGGGAACCTAAGAGGACTCCAGAAACAAATTACTCCTAAAGCACCCTGAAGCAACGTCTGAGGTATCACTTATTTCTTCTCTCTCCAAGGCCTAGAGCTGGGTAGGCTGAGCAGGGTGGACCTCGCACAGGTTGCTGTGCTGGCAGGTGCCAGGCACCATGCAGCACCTCACAATGCTGCTGAGATTAGGCCTGCCCATCAGAGAGGTGCGTATGGGGGTCCAGAAGTCCTCCTTCCCCAATAATAAGATACCCGGGATTCATCCCCCACCTCTGCCTGGGGGATTTCAAGGCCACATCCTCCACGAGGGCACACACTTACCAGGGAGGAGCAAATGATTTCTACCACTGGTCTCAAAGCTTAGGCTTTGTTTTCCAAGATACCTTTAAATCAGCCACCTGAAAGCCCCTGTGATGCTGCTGCAGGTTAGCTGTTACACTGTGGAATAGCACCGGGACAACGGGCACATTGTGACCTCTGCAAGCATCCTGCATTAGCCTTGAGACACCAGCATAGAGGCATGCAGCGCTTCGCAAATCCGCTCCTCCGGCATGTACTTCCCAGGAGCTGTTCTGATGCTGCTCAAAAGCAGCAGTGCCTGAAGTATTTAAGATCTCTGAGGACACTGCAGTTCAATGGCTTCAACACTGGTTTTCTAGGGGAAACAGGTATTCCAGAGAGTCTTATAACAGGAGAAAAATCATCTGAGGAAGCCGACCTGCGTTGGCCGATATGGACACTTGTTCACACTGGCAGCTGCCAAGGGTGGGTGCTCTGGCAGTACAAACTTCTATTAAGAGGTGATCTGCCCACCCATCAGCAGAATGGGGCTTTTCAGGAGTTGTGTGAGTCTCTGACTACATCCCATGGAAAGTGTGTAATTGTGACGAGGGATAAAACACAGCTGAGGCGTGTGGGGGCAAAAGATGGCAAGGAGACGGAGATGGAAACTCTGCCACCAGCCCTACCAGCAATCCACATAGTCAGCATTAAGTGTCGCCCTGAAGCTGCTAGAGCCAATGGCCATGAGCTTCTTGTGCCTGGTCTTCTTTGAAGTGGTTTATTATGAACAACAGGAATAACTTTTCTCTGAGGTCTATTGAGAGGACCCCCTCCTATAGGTGTATCCTCCTGAGTGATTTGATTGTTAAAGGACTAGAGAACATGACCCCAGACAAATGGAACGCGGCGTTTAACAGAGTGAAGAGATGGGAGAACTACTGCCTTGGTACACTTTCTTAAATGGTTCTTCCTGCAGTCAGGCTTCAGATGTGTTTTGATTAGCGTTGAATGAGCTATCCTGCTCCAGCCCTGCCAACCTCTTTCCTTCAAAGAGTGTAAAAACCTAACAGACCACATGTCAATAGCACTAATAAAAGATTTAAATGCAGATGTTTCATTTTAGGAGTATTCCATGACTAGGTTGATATGTGCTATGTTTGGGCTGTGAAGGGACAGTTAATTTCCCTTATCAAAAAAATGGGCCAAAGCATGCCTCAGATCTAGTTTAGCCAGCCTTCTGCACAAATTTCTCTTTTATGGGAGTCATAAGACCATACCTCAGATGCAAATGCCCTCAATTTTGAGAAAGCCTGGGCTGCAAAGTCAATTCTGTAGGTCAAGCCTGTCTTTGATGCCAATGGGAGATCTGCTCCTGAGCAGGGAATATGCTGGACCATGACTGGCACCAGAATTCACAGCCTAAAGAAGTCTGAAGAATTTAATATGACTTTCCTATCGTATATGCATTAACATCTGATATCAGCTCAGTATTTCATTACACTGAGTACCTTGCTTGCAACAATGGCCTGCAAGAAACATTTCAGTGACAGGTAAAATATATTTTCCTAAAAGGGGAGTTCCTTTTGAAGCCTAACAGTTAGTAGTTGGTTCAGGCTTTAAAGCTTGAAGAGCTCAGTCTCACAGGATAAAATATGGCACTCATCATTGGAGATTTTTTTTATCCATGACAGTGTTTACTGAGATGCAATGATTTCTCACGGATCTGAGTTCAAAACTTTAGTTATGAGCAATGAAAAGAAGTATTTCTTAACAGCAGTTTTTTCAAGTTCATTGAACAATTTGGTCTTTCAAAAGTGGATCCCAGTTTGCAATCTCTGTGTTGCTCATTACTGGGTATGGGTTTATTGTGTACTTCTAAGAGAACTAAGATCATAAAAAGTTATGATTCACAGTTTCACTAAAACATTTCAATACAGTGAGGCAAATCTGTGCAGTTTTTATTCCTGTGTGTGGAAACCAACAGAACAAGCATTGTGATGAGGAGTGGTAGAGAGATATCTAAAATAGGGAGTCTCGTCTACCTTCAGAAAAATCCACACATGTAACTCTCTAGAGCTGAGATGTAAATATGCAGAGAAAAATAATCATATTCACTTCATATTCATCAGCAAAGACATCTGCTCATTTTTCACAACTCTGGATGCAGCAGAGAATGGAAAATTAGTTGCTTCAAATGCACGGGGGAAAGAAGAAAGAGGAAAGGGGGGAGACTTTGTTTTTATTGTTCTGACACCATGAGCCTGAAGAGAATTTCACATTGGCTTGAAGCAGCAATTGGTTGACTAAATATCAATGAATATGAAGTGGTATGAAATCAGCATGAGGAAAGAAACAGGCCCGGTGCCTCTTTACCACCAGGTAGGCAGTAATTGCACTGTAGCTTGGTTTTCTTAAGAAATAAATGATGCACACCCCATTTTCCCAATGACTGTTTACCTTCACCCCACGACACTGCACTATGCTAATTGTCAGTGTACTAATTGAAGTAACAGCGTGCTATAGTCAAAATCAGCACAAACCTGATGGCTTCATTGCTGTGTTCTGGATTCACATGAAGAAGAATGAGACCAAAGCTCAAGGGAGCATAGTCCCAGTCCCAGTAAGGCCTCACTGCAAGTCAGCCTTACCAGTCTCTGCTGTCATGGCTTACACAGCTGCAGATTCATAGCTGCATTGCAACACTTCTTCATTGGTAGGCTGTCTTCTGCCAACCCTAATTCACAGTGGAGTCCATGGGACCAGGTACAGAATCACCTGCTTTTCATCCATCTTAGCAATAAGGAAGTATCAAAAGGAAATTGTTTGTGTCACAGGGATTTATCATTCTTTTCTGGATTGTATTCTTGGGTAAAACAAGGATGAAGCCTCCATGAAGGTTTCATGGAAACAAGCATGAGGAAAGAGGAAGTGTTTGGTGCCACACCTCCTAGAGACCAAGGGGAAAGCATCCTTTTCCTGCAACGGTATGGGAAAGCCTCACTAAACACCTTCACTCTTCCCAGCCTCCAAGTGGGAGGTTGGGGGCTGGTGAAACTTTTCTACCCAGCTCTAGTTAATGTGTTTGGAAACCCCTAGGCACTATAAGGAACCAAGTTCATCTGAAATCAAATGAACTTTGGTATTTTATAAAAAATCCTCTGAGATGAGTCCTCTTCTTTCTTCCTCCCTCCCCCTTTGCTGCTGCAAAGCGTAATTACAACCCATGTTTTCTATAAAACGCTGTAATCCTTTGCACCGAAGAAAAATATTGTGGCTCATACGGTTCTGACTCAACTGGTAATTTAGGATGACAAGCAATTCCTTTAACATATGACTAAACAAGCTAATAGGAGGATGTTACCAAATAGCATGCACCTTATTCAAGAGCACTTGAAATAACATGCATGAGTCTAATATCTTCTTGATAGGGTTTTAAGTACTTATTATTTTATCAGGTTTGCTCTTGTACACTTGACCACTGCAGGATGTCAAAGCAAATCTCTTTGTTCCTACTGGGGAACAAAGGACTCTCCCTGTGTGCCTGAAATACACCACTAGAATAAAATGATTAAAGTATTTTTGCATAAAAAGGAGAGGAAGATGCAAATGCATATGTTGATGAAGAAGCTATAACAGATGTCCCTCTGCTCCGAGCTAGCTGGAATGCAAATCACCTGAATTTTCATGATGTCTCATTGACTAATTACTTCTAAATGCTTTACCAAGCCTCATCTTCATGGGAAAAAAGCATTTCTTTTCCTCCAGCTCATGAAGGAAGCCTGCACTGATTGGCTCAACACATTTTTGTCCCTATTTTCAAGCCCTCTGTCCTAATAGCATGCTGCAGTCCAGGGTGTAGACAGGACAAATGCACTTGGGTCACAGAGGCCTAAGCCAGGGATACAATGATAGGACACAAGGTTTGAGCTTCTGTTGACTGAGCAGGCAGAGTGGGGCCTATTTTGTGCCATGCCTGAGTGGTGGGAGAAGGCTGGGTGGGTAGGTAGTGGAAAGGCAACCAAGACTGCTCAAAACCCAGCCTCTGTGAACTTGTTCCTTGATGTTTCCTTCTGCAGTGACTATGCAGAAGAGATATGGAGAGACATGCACGAGGAAAGAAGACAAAAGGGAATGATGTTCTATGTAGGAAATGCAAACTAAGAAAACTGTTTCTGAAAACAAATACATGTTAGGGCTATATTCATTTATATGACTTAAACAGCACTTAAGTGTCAGTGTCTGACATTTCCTGTTGGCTAGCTCTAAGCCTCCTCAAATCAATAAGAAACACTAAGCCAGGAAATTAGCCTGAGTTTAAGCCAGAGGACTATGAGTCACAGTAAGTCCAAAGAGCCACAGGACTAGGAAAGTGCCATTGTTAGAAGCTGAGGCATTGGAGAGCAAAACCAACAAATATGATGAAGCCCAGGAAAAAAGAAGAGATTAATAAAGAAGGATAATCACTCGTGCTGTGTATCTTTGTTTTCCAAGATACCCTTAAATCAGAAGAAACTATTTACATTCTCTGCTCTGTGACAGCCATCTCAAGAGCCTTTGGATAGACTGGAAACAGTCTTGCAGGCAGGCAGCCTTTGATGCTGGTACACACAGACATTTTCAATAACTCCCGCATCAGATTCACAGAAGGAAAAATCCGTGCCATATGGAGATACACATGAATACATGCCTAATCACTTATTTGTGCCCAAACAAACTTTTTCTCTACAGGAACATATGAGGAGCCTGTTGCTACGGGGTAACTGTTCTGGCAACTACCAGGTATTTCTGTATTGCGCTGGAGAAGGGCCAGCTGGTGCTCTGATTACTCCCAAGATTGGTACACACATATGCCAATCAAGGCCCATCTGAGTCTAGATTATATGCTGGGCTTGCTCCAGTAGCCAAACCAATCAGCTTCAAAAGGCAAAGCCAAACCGTGGACTGACATGGACTGTGCATAAATATCCAGCTACCTCCAAGTCCCCACAGTCACGTACAGCCAGCGTAGTCAAAATGGCTTTTGGCACATGTCCAAGGAGGGAAACTTAAACTCGGGTTTTAGAAATTCTGCCTGACCTGTCTCCACACGCTCATGTAGGTTGTGCATTTCTCTGCTTTCCACTTTATCAGGAGTGTGTCAGACACAAGACTGTCACAGGGTAGTCAACTCCTTCCTGTGAGGTCTATCAGCTTCTCATTAAATTTGACTTGAAGGCTGAGGTTAGTACACCGTTAATAAATAGGGAGATGGTGCAACAAGTTGATGCATCTTTGGAAGCAATTTCGCAAAGACTGTGAAGAACTGGTGAAGGCTGAAACAAATGAGGTTTGTTTCAGCTTAGTCTATTGATTTCCCCCCTGACAGAGCTGGAAAGGGGGCTGCAGTGCTTCTGTTTGGCCAGAATCGAGGCCAAGGGGGTTGACAGTCAGCAGGTAGAAAGAGATACTGATTGAGAGTCACAGGTTAGAGCTGGGATCAAAGAGAACATTGAAGGACTTTACCTGAGATAGAACATTAGCCATCTGGGCCTTTACTGAGAAGAGTAAGAAAAACAGTTGGAATTGCTGAACCCAAGAGAAAAAATGAGGAAGGAAATGTTGGAAACAGTTGTTTGCATGTTATGATCCTGAAAAGCTTAAAAGTATTTAGCTCCCTTACTTGCAGCACAGTGGCTTGAGAGCAATCTCTCCTGCCCTGGGGCACTGCTCAGAGAGCTCTGCTTTCCTCCAGCATCAGTGCTGTTGTGTTTCTGGTAAAAGTCTCATGGCCTTCAGACTAAAAGTGTTCAGTGGTAGTAAATCAAGCTGAGTTCATTTTAGTCAAAGTCTAAAATGGAGTATGCAAAAACACTCCTGTCAAATGCTTCTATACTTGTTTTTCACTTTAAGGACCACAGATACCTCTCAGCCACTGAGCTACTTCAGGATGGAAAAGACCTATTCCAGCAGCCACTTAAGTAACCACAGCACCTAAGAGAGGGGGTTTTTTTCCCCCTTAAACACCCAACAGCTTATTTCTTTATTACTAAACAAGGATTCTGGCCTTTGTTTAAAAACACATGGCCCTCATCTCACCAAAAGAAAGCCTAAAGGTTTGAAGACCAGAAGTTTAAGAGCCAGTAATCCTTTTATTTTCTGTCTTCAGCAGTTGGCACTGATGACAATGACAGCTTCTGGTAGTGAAAGACCTATGCAAGTGAGGCACTGTGCAAGGTTAAGCTGCCCATCTATACAACATGGATGCTCCTTTTGAAGAGTATTTTTATGCAACAGGGAAGAAGGAGGGACTCTGAAGTTCTGTAGGCACCAAAAGAGTGTTGTCTGGCTTGCCCTGTGGGATGGGAACATCTACTCGAGGATCCTGTGTATATCCCCTGCAATCTAACAAGCTGCACACCCATTCAGAGTGAGCACTTCAAGGCTCTTTATCTTTGCTGCCTTGCTCTCACTTGTAGAAGCACTCTGAAAGCTTCTGGAAGTTTAAAAGAAGAATCTATTTCTCTGTTCCTCTTCTAAACTTCCTCGGACTAATCACATAACCCTGCTTTCAGTAAGAAACCAGACTTCAAGGTCCCCAGCTGGTTTCTGAACGAGAAACTGAAACAAATGTGAGCTGCTGTCTCCCCCCAGTGTCAGCATATTTTCTTGTTCAAAGCCGCAACTGTGGCACACAGGATGCTCCTGCTATAACCTACCCAATGATAGCGTAGATCACAACTCTACCCTGGTATGTAAGATATTGGTTGAGGTCAGGAAAACTCTAGGATAATCAGCCGGCTCTGGGGGTTATCTATGCCTTCTCCCTACTCCAAAGTTAAGGACAAAAGCAGCCAGGCTGGACCAGATTTAAAGCCTTATACACACAAGGCAAGGTAGGGCCACCTCATTTTAATGCCAGTCTTGATTGCTTTGGGTGCTAAATGGTGCCCAATTGCTCTGGTGCTAAATGACTTGCTTTAAGTGGAGCTTTTGTATCACTGATACTGCTTAAAGAGCAACTGTATTGAAGCAGAAAATACCCCTGCTTTCAGTTAAAAAAAAAATAAATAAATAAAAAAGCACTATTATTTTGGTCTAGAAAAATCTGCTCTTGGTTGAGAGTCTATAAAAATCGACTGGGGCCAATATGCAAAGGCAACGAGACACTGCCCGGAGCCAAGGCACTGCTTGCTTCTGAAGCTGGTGGAGACTACACAGGACTGATAATTTCCTGTTAGTTTGGGCTTGTGGCTTAGCTAAGTACCTTGGTGCATTTCGCTCAACAGCTGTTTAATGGAGGTGGTTAGCAGAGTCAGTTCTCACTGAACATGGAAGAGCCATTTAGTCAAATTACCATCCAATTTCACCCTTGCATAGATAGATGACTGCTGAGATGGTAGAGGGGAACTGCTGGTTTACAATGGCACTAAGAACTCCCTACCCTGGCAGTCCTGACGCTTCTGCAGGAAGGATATTGCTGTATCCCTGGAATGGGTTTCTGCAATACTTATACTCCCCAGTCACCAAGGTGACTGCATGAACAGCAAGATTTAAAAAATCACTGCAGCTCCCAGTGAGTAACTCCACCACAGCAAGAGCTCTCTGAGCATCAGCCGTATCAGCTGCACACAAACCTAGTCAGGTAGTACTTGAGAGATGGACATCGCAGCAGCCTGTGCTGGTGTGACCACAGTAGGCACCTCATCCTGCAGTCACAGAGATTGGGCAGCAGCGAGCCATCCCAGAGGCTTACGATATCCTGGTGGTCCCCAAGGCTTCACCAAGGGCCCCCCACCTCTCCTCTTCCCTCCTCTCCCTGCTCCACTGTCAGATTTCAGCTTAACTTCCAGGAGACACAAGGATCTAGGAACTGCTTTATAATGGAAACATGAAGGGGAACACGAAGGGAGATGCACCTGTTGGCACTGACACACATGCCTAAGCCTTTACTTCTGCAAAAAAAACCTGCTCTGTTGATTAACCTACAAAGATGAAGTTAGTTTGTCCTCCATGCTAACATGGGACAGGACATGCAGGAATAGCTAGCAATATTAATGAAAATCCTTTCTGCTTCATAGGCCAAGTAGCAGAGAGCCATACAAGCTTCCAAATACTATGCACAGCAAAACAGTGTAATAAACCTCCTAGCATGAAATGTTGCCAAAAGTGATACCGATTTGTGTTAACCTGAGGAACTCCTAGGTGCAGAAAGTAGTTTGAGAAAGACCTGAATGGAAAAGCCGCTCTCCTGGGTTTGTTCATCTGGGTTCAACAAAGGGTCCACAAGTCTCAGATTTACACTCTTGCAGGAAGCAGTTGCTCTAAAGAAGCTACACAGAGCCCTCCCCATTCCCTTCTGTCTGTCCATGAACCGCGTACACACCCATGATGAATTCAGAGTGGTTTTCTCTTTAAAACCAGCCACCTGCTTGCAGCTAATCTTTAAAAACTGCCTGCCCTGCTGCTGTATCATTTGAGTAAGCAGCAACCAAGCCATTACTTTTTTTAACAAAGGATTTTTTATTGCATAAATAGAGGCTTAGCTATTTCACTGTACATATAAAACTTGATACACAGTTTAAGTGAATGTTACTCTTGAGGGTTTTATTCCTTTGACACATCCTTCATCTACAGGAAGGCTTCGTTCTTCCAGGAAAGGAATCCAGTGCAAGCTGCCAAGTGTCAGAAAATCTACAGGGTGGAGAATCAGCAGTGAGAACAGGCATGATATACTGGCAGCACATGGGCTAAATCCTCCTGCTCACGTGTCACGCTGCAATGAGAGCTAATCACAGGCCTGAGGTGCTGACACCGGTGGACATTTTTAGGGTAGGAGAATTCACCCCTTCTTGCAAGCCCATTATAGAAAGACATGGCAGACAGCCCAAGAGATGGTAGAATTTAGGAAAGACTGGACCATTGCTGCGCAACATGGGGTGACTGGGCAAGTAGGGCATTTACTGCAGTATCAGGGATTCTTTAAAGCCAGTCATTCAAGGCCAATGTCACATGCTGGACACAGAGGTCTTGTGGGATAAGCTCGTTACCCTCGTGCAATCCCTTGGGCTGTGGACTCTGCCAAAGAGAACTCCCAGGGACCCAATGCTGCATGCACAGCACGGTATGGTCTCCTCGTTACAGGTGGCAGGCTTGCTCACTTGCAGGGCAGCCCCTCTCTCATTTGTTTAGCAACAAAACTCCATATAACTGACTGCAAAATCAGAAAGCAGTGTTCTCACAGCATTGTCCAGTGGCTAGCGAAACTGATATAAAATAAAAGTTAAAAATGGTAGAAGTCTGCCCAGAGAAAAGTCCTCAACCTGATGTAAACAGGAAACTGAAAAATACCTTTAGTTTTGTTGCTTATTCCTACATGTACGAACCACTTTGTTCCTATTGTCATTCCCAGGGCCCCATTTCTAGTCAAAATTTCCAATGTTGTAAAAAAATAAAAGTGAGAGGTTTCAAAACAAATTAGTAAACATTTCTAAAACTGAAATTCTCTTCAGATGTGAGGTGATGACCTCAACAGGGGAAAGTAAATTTTTTAGTTTAATAAAGAGTAACACTACATCAAACTCCCACTGAGCTTCCAAAGGGCAGGCAAGAATAGAATTCTCATTTTGCTGCAGAACAGAAAGATGTGAAACAAACCGATACAAAAAAATCACATACCAAACAAGTCAGAGAATATCATCTTAGCACTAGGCAGCACTCATTTTGCTAATGGACTTGATGCAGTAGGGCAATGATTGCTTAAACGTTGAAAACAGAGGGAAGGACTTTAGCACATGTAAAATGAAAACCCCAAACTAGGAAATCTTATAATAATCACTTCGCTTTTTTATGCAGAAAGGTGTCCACTTTTCTCAGTGAATTATATATGGTGGATGTTACACAGCATACTCTGTAGCATTTCTGATACCTTGGGAAGTTCCATGGCATAAGACTTGGCCCTTTCAGCTGAACTCTCTATAAACTATCATGTATTTAACTAATATGGAGTGGCAGATTCTTTTCTATCTTAAGTATGTGTCTTAAGCCAAGAGGTCTTACTGTATCATTCCATCTGGCATGCTTCGCATGCATTTTTTGCCCAATTTAACCATCTCTAAACATCAGGACTTCCTGTGCAATTGGTTGGGTGGAGATAAAGAGCAGAGAAGGAATACTGTGCTAAGATCTCTTAAATCATGAACCATGACTGCCAAGAATTCTGGTGGGAACTGCAATCCCTACAAAGAATGGGCACGATACAGGTGTGCAAATACACTGAAACATCACAGGAGACAAACTTTATAAGAACTCAGATGACGGTGATAGTTCTAATCGCATGATCCAAATGCATTCAAGTCAAAACGTAATGGGATTAACGTGTCAATGCCATTATCGAACACCAAGGTATCAAACAAATTCTATACCTGAAAGACTCTTCAGTCATCCTTCTTCTCTGCTTCTGCTTTCAATTTCTCTTCATGTTGCCTCTTCAGTTTTTCTTCAAGTTTTTTGCTCTGGTACATTTTTACTCCAGCAAATGCCAAGCAAAGAATCAATGTTTTAGCTGCCAAAATGTACATCAGCAATGGGAAATTTTCCAAAGCCTGAAATGCAAAATAACGTATTTAAGGCAGTTACAGGAACACTTGGACAATTAAAAATGAATCTATTGGGATGCTACACAGCTTCCTACAGGAACAGCATTATTCAAAGCAATGGTAATGCTCCTCTGTTCATGCTTTTTTTCCTGCAGGAAACTTTTAAACTAGGCAGATCAATGTCTAGGGCAAAAGGCGAAAACAAGTTCACTCAAGTTTATATACAAAGCCCCTCTGAACTGGTCTTTGCTGCTTTTGCTTGCTTTACAGCAAACAGAATATTGGCACCATTTGGAGCTAAAAAGGGGGAATAATTGAGTATCTTAGGATAATTGTAGAAGTGGAAACACTTCTGAACGGTTCTCACATAAGTACACATATGCACAGATCCATATGAGCTATCAGATGTGATCACCAAACACACTTCTGTGCTCCCAGAGATTTTAATCCATGGTAGTTTTGCAATTAACTTGACCAGATCTGGAAGGTATAGATAAATGCCTTTAAACTAGAAGAAAAGTAAAAAACCCACAGCCTCCTATCATTCAGTTTCAGGAGCTTTTAATGCCTGGAATCACCAAAATTGCACAACATATTTCAATGTTATAAAAGCACGCTACTGTAAGTGCACATGGAGTGGAAAGTAAAATGCAAATGGAACAATACCAATGGAACAGAATAACACTGAACTCAAAATACAAATATAACGAGTGGCACAGCCACTCAGTGAAAGATGTCAGTTCCAGTAGGATATTGAAGGCACATGAACTTCCCAGGCCACTGTTTCAAGCAACCACTTGACCATCAGGATCAGTCGTGCCTTTCAGTGGTGCACAGCAGGTTCACAGTGCCAGCTCCCTCATAGCAAGCCTCCCAGTACGCCTCTGTACCCTTAGCAGGCTTCCCAGCACCTCATAAAGCTGTTGGGCCATTGTCAAATTACTGAATTTAGAAAAACCCTTGTATCTATACACCATTAGTGTGCCCCCTTAAAGGCCACAAATCAGGTGGGGTCTTTCATAACACCGATCTCTACAAGTTGCACATTACCTTTGATATCAGGACACTCCCCTCTAATTCTACAAAAACCCATCATCCTCTGTCAATCTCCCCACATTCTGTAAGTGGCAATCTCTTTTGAGCACAGTTCTGCAACACCAGAAAGATAAAGCCAAGACTTGGCTTTCTTGATAAATGGTTTTAACATGTTAAATTGTTAATGCATGACATACTTGCTCAAATGCACATATCTTGCAGAGTGTTTATGTCCCCCGTGCACTGAAAGACACAGCAGAGAAACACTCTCCAATAATGAAAGGAGCTTAGGGAAGAAGAGCCAGAGAAATGCCTGGAAAGGGGAATACGTGAGGAGCAGAGGCAAGCAGAGCAGAGCTTGCCTATGAGCACAAGTGTGAGGCCCCAACAGCAAGTACTGGGGCCAACACACAAGGTGCAAGCATGTATGGCAAGAAAGGACAGCATAAGGAGTCCTCTGTCCCTGAGGTGCAGAGAGTGTGGTGGTTAAACAGCCTTTACCTAGGCAAGGAAGCCACCTTTAAACACAGGACAAACCAACCACATCTTACATGCATAAACATCCAGCCACCTCTGAGTCCCCTTTTATGAATGCAAAACATCCTCACCTTCCAGTTAAATGCCACCATCTTGGCTTCGTGATGGTATTGCCTGTCCCGCAGCAAGGTGCACCCTGCACCGATGAGCGTCACACTTGTACAGGCACAGAACAGGGCAGGAGCATCTTCAAGAAAAGGAAACTGAAAACGAATTAGCCAATCTGTTTCTGCTCAGCACGTCAACCCTGCACCTGACAAACTCACTGCTGTGAAGCGCCTGGCAGCGTCTCAGAGCCATGCAGTCCAGAAATGACCTACATCTGCCTTTTGGTGCTGAGTGACAGGAGCAACATCCACACTGCTGAAGGACAGGGGTCTGACAGGCCCCGGGCAGGTGCCACGCTTGAGGACAGCGCAGGCTGGGCTTCCACCAAGTACAGCACATCCCGGCAGCTGCCCAACTGAAAACAGTGTTGGCTGTTTCCAACAGCTTGACACATGCGCACATCACACTGCCTCACTGAGGTTTGAGATCTAGCAGTCAGAAGTGCCAGAAGAGCTGCCTTGTGGTTTTTAAGCTCACCTGCCCTGTTTGGAGCCTGAATGCCTAATGAATCCTAGTATCTAGTATCATTTATCAGTTCTCTGACTTACTAATAGATTGCATTTTCCATGCAGCCTATAACACAAAGGCAAACCAACCACTCACTGGATCCCTTGAGTGGTCAACATGTACTTCAGAGCTGAACTTTGGAGGTGAGAAATGCTAGAGGGGATGCTGAAGGCTGCAGTCACAGCACTGCCCTCCAGTCTCTGCTTGCTGCTCCACCAGCACTGACACCATGCCAGCTACCAGATTTCAAATTAAGCATATTTCCCTGCCTAACCCCCTCTCGGTGTTTCCTGTATGTGCAACAACAGATTCACTGTCAAAAAGCAGGAAGAAGCCTTCCAGCTCAGTCCAGACCTTCACCAGCAGCTGGGCTGAATAAATCACCACCACACCACAATAGCTGCTGCTGACCTTTCTTCAGAAACAAGGAATCAAGTAAATGTTCCTGCAGCTCCTGCGATGCTAAGCCAGCTTCTTCATAGATGCCCTTATTTCTCCAGCTAGGCTGTCCTCCTCTCTCCTCTTCCCTCAGCTGCAAAATCCTCACCCTGCAGAGACCACCCTGAAAACATCCCCATTGAGAGACACCATGAGATCTCTGTTACTGAGATCGAACTAAAGCAGTGGTGTGGCCAACTCATTTGTCATTCAGTTTTTATTGTGTCGATCCCAAGTTGTGCAGCTCCCTTTTGTTGATAAAATGTCAGGGCAACTGTGAACTAACAAGTCAGTAGCATTACACCTCCAAAAATAAAGCATTTTAACTTCTGATCTTTTCTTCAGAATTTCAGTGACTCGTAAGAGCTAAAGTCCCCTGCTAGATGGGCACAGCAAAAATCCTGCATTAGAGCAGAATCACGTTCTCAGTGCATGGTTCAGACAGCTACATGCTTCTCAATGAAACTCAAGTTACACAAGCCTGGCCTGATCTGAAGGGACTGCACTGCCCAACTAGGGTGTCCTCATCTCAAAATGCTGACATAGATGGGAGCCTCATCAGCAACAGCCTTCACTCTTCTCCTAAATTGCTGTAAATTCTGTGCTTCAGTCAGAATCAATTTTGCAACATGTTGTAAAAAGGCAAGAATTCAGCCATTCAAACACATGCCAGCATCTGGCATACGCTGCTGAAAATGGGGTTTTAGTGATTTTTTTATGTACAGAAAAAGTTTTTGACTCAGCAAACATTATGTGAGCCCATCTGTGGGGTCTGATTGCAGGGTACTGTCCCACCAGCAAGAAGCAGTGTATAATGTGTATCACAGTGTGCACTCCTGTGAATGCTCTTGCTTGTGAGCCAATTATTTAAGCATTCAGCGCAACACTTTTGTAATATTTCCGCTGTGCTGAGACATGAGCCTGAATCTGCCTGAATTCTGTATCCACCAGTAGTAGCTGCACTGAAGTCACAAAGGACGGGAAGGAAAGGAATTCTCCTTTTATTCTGAAGAGTGGTGTTTTGATCCAAAATGTTTCCTGTAAGAGCTGACACTTTTGATGGCTTGTCCTCACAGTGTCTTCTGCAGTTGGAACTGAGCAGAAAAGCTACCACTCTCTCCTCACTGCATTCCCACATCCTGTGCCATCAGCCCCCTGTGGTCAAGCACTTCTTCCCATTTTGTCTCTTGACTCTTCTGGTCTCCATCTTGATCCAGACCTTATTAAATACAGCTGAAACACCAGGACAGAAAAAAAACGGTGGAGCTGGGGCATGGGATAGGAAGAAGAAAGTAGGAAGAGGAGAGAAAAATGGCAGGATTCACTTCACATTTGAGAAACATTTGTTAGCACTGAGGTCGTCATCAATTCCAAAGCAAAAGCTCAGACACTGTACTTTCAAGGTTGTGGTATCTTAAAAGCATGCAGGCAAATAAACAGCTGAAGTTTCATGTTTGCCTTTTCAGAGACAGATAAGGCACAGATAGGAGTTCAGAACACATCTACAGTCAGGCATTGTTTGTTCTCCAGGAAAATGTAAGCTCCCTTAACAAACAGCACTACTGGAAACAGAAACTGGGCCCCACAGAAGGTCACTATTACCTTCACTCACAAGCAAGGAGGTCTCGTATTGAGCCACGTGAGAAAGAAACAGGAGCACTAGCCTCTGCCTGAAGCCCTGCCTGAGACTCCACAAGCTAGCCATCACATATTTAGACTCCTTTGCAGAGTAGGGATAAAACAGTATCACACTAACATGTATTCATGACCTTCTTCACCATGATTGCATCTCACAATCACTAGCATATTTACCTCCTTTGTGAAGCAGAAACTACTGCAGATGGGAAAGGGAGGTCTGCCTGTATCACACACCTCAGTGCTGTACTAGCAATCCTCCATTAGCTTCAAATGCTGTGAGGTCTTCTTGGTCCAGAGCAGGCAAAGCGGGTCACCAACACAGCCCTAGAGGCTCGTATCCTCAGCAGGGTTAAAGAGCTCCCAGGGAGGGCTGCACCAAGTCCCAGAGCTAGATTTTGGCTGATACCAGCCCCAGGATCTCTGCACAACGCTGTGTTGTGCAAGCCAGACCACCCCAGGCAGACTGAGGAGCTGGGCCCCAGTCAGATGGGAAGTCTGTGGTAGAGCAAAGAATTGAATCCAGGTCTCTCAGCCACTGAATTACAGCTCCAATCCACCACAGCAACCACATCACAGCCCAGCCACTCATGCCATTGTTTGCTTATGCAGCAGCAGAGTATCAACTGGCCTGAATGCACCAGAAAACATCTACACAGGCATCTGGGTACTCACAAACCCACTTGAGTTGTCTTGGCTGAATGCCTCACTCAGCCTGCCAATAACTCCATCTACCCAACAAAATGGGACTCAAGATATTATTTTGTCTACTAGGGATTTCTGAGCAACTCCATTTTATCCACTTTGTAAAAAGCTGTAACAGTCACCAGCCCCAAGGCCTCAGAAAGCAGTGAGCTACTAGGGCTATGTGACTGCATTTAAAATGGTGCGATGGTTGAGTATGTCCTGAGCTAGAAAAGTGGTTTCACTCCACCTGTTTCATTACTGCTTTCTTTAATGCACACATTTCAGGAAGCAAAACCAGTGTTTCCCACATGGACAGTCACTGGAGGACCCACCACTATATGTGACATGCTGTGTTATGCTTCAGGCTCCGCATCTGCAAGACAAGATCAAGCTTCCTTAAACAACAAAAAAAAAATACTGGGTCATGGGAAAACACAGCAATATGGAAAAGCAAAATTGCTGCAGCCCAGGCTGCAAAGAAACACAGTGGAAGCAACCAAGAGCCAGAGCTGCTGTGCTACGAATCTTTCATAGACCACTGCCACAAGATGCAGTAGTCATACTAAGTCAGAAGCACTAAGACTTGCGCACATTTACTGCCTCTATGTGCAGGTGGGTAAAGACATCACTCCATAAAAAGACCTGTGCAATCATTCAGTTTACAGTAGTGTCAGTGATGAAGAATCATAGAATCATAGAATAGTTAGGGTTGGAAAGGACATTAAGATCATCTAGTTCCAACCCCCCTGCCATGGGCAGGAACACCTCACACTAAACCATGCCACCCAAGGCTTTGTCCAACCTGGCCCCGAACACTGCCAGGGATGGAGCATTCACAACTTCCCTGGGCAACCCATTCCAGTGCCTCACCACCCTAACAGGAAAGAATGTCCTCCTTATATCCAATCTAAACTCCCCCTGGTTAAGTTTTAACCCATTACCCCTTGTCCTGTCACAACAGTAAGAAGTCTGTAAACTTGGAACTAGATGATCTTAAGGTCCTTTCCAACCCTAACGATTCTATGATTCTGTAACACCAACTCAAGGAACATCAAAAACCTAAAGCCATATAAGATATTCATACCTGAAGAAGCAGAAATTAAAATAAGAGATTTCCTCTGGCAGCTCCTCACATGCTCCAAACTCTGTAAAATAAGAACAGAGCAGATGGGATATACTGATCATGGCACCTGGATTAAAATCGTATCAAACCAAACGAAAACTAAAAATGTCAGCGGCACATCTGACTGTTCCACCGTGGCTCCCCAGGGCATCCTTTCAACCACATACCAGGGGCAAGCTGCAGGCCCTTGCTTGCAGCTACCACCTTGCCCTAAGAGGGTCTGCCAGGCTGGCAGCCCCCCACCTCCATCCCTACCCCACCTCTGCCCTGGCACCTGTGCTGGTCCCTGCAGCACCAATGCCCAGGACAGCCAGCAACCCATACCAAACTTTATCAACAATTGATATTTTCAGATCCCTCTTTCGTACTTATTCACTTCATTTTTTTTCTTAGAACACAAAAACTCGGCAGATCCATACAGGGTAAAGCACAATTCCAGGTGGCCCTGCCCTGTACCCTGCAGTGAGACCGCTGTATCATGCCTGCCCGTGGTTTATGGCCAGCGAACATGCCTCCAGCAGCTTTTAAACCACACAGTCCCTCGTTTGAGAGGCAGCCGGGAGGTCGCAGGTTATTACGAGGGAGCTTCTGTTGCCGCCTCGCACACCCTCAGGCCCCAGGGGCCGGAGCAGGAACCAGGACGACGCCGGGGTCAGGCAGGCAGGGCGATGGGCAGGGCGGGCAGGCAAACGGAGGTGGGGGTAGGACCGCAGGAAAGTAAGAAAGGGGGGCAGGAGGCAGGGCAAAGGAAGGTACGCTCCAGCCTGGGGCAGCAGAACAGGCAGGAGGCAGGGGAAGGCCGAGGGGAGTGAGGGTTCTGGGGCTGGCGGGCAGGCGAGCAGGCCGGAGGCAGCAGCGCGGGCCGGGTCGGGGGGAAACGGGGGCCGCTCCGCTCCTGCCCGATCTCTCCCGGCCGCCCCGCAGCCCGGTTCCAACCCGCAGGGCGCCGCGGCCGGCCGCGCGGAGGAGGGGTGTGAGTGGAGGCCCAGCAGACGCGTCTCCTACCTCACAGCGCGGCCATGGCTCCGGGCGGCAGGGCGCCACAAACTACATCTCCCAGGAGCGGCCGCGGCAGGCACCGGCGGGGCAGGGACCGGAGCGATCTCGTACCCTTGCCGCGCCCTTGCGCCTGTCCCCCAACCGCACCGTGTCCCGGCCGCCGCCTGAGGCCGGAGCAGAAAGAGCCCCGTGTTTCTTACCCCGGAAATAATAACTGTGAGGTAAAACAGTTCCCACATGCCCCGGGGGTGTAGGTGCAAGGGCAAAGCCGCCCAGGTCCCCGTAGAATCAGAGTGGTTTGGGTTGGAAGGGACCTTAAAGATCATCCAGAACCAACCCCCTTCCATAGGCAGGGACACCTTCCCCTAGACCAGGTTGCTCAAAGACCCATCCAGCCTGGCAACAGCCTCAGCTGCTGCCTGTTTTTACCAGAGCAAGTAGGACCCGAGCGGGTCCGAGGCAGCTTCTGGGGATGCTGGTGCAGCCGTACAAGTGCCCCAAGCATGGTCCCCCGGCTGTACCTTGCCAAAAGGGTCTCTCCATGAGTGCAGCGTGGCCCCGCTGCCCGCTCTGTGCAGCAACCCAATATCTGTTTTTGTAGCCGGTGGGCACTGAGAGGAAGGGAAGCCTCGCAGCCTGGTTGTGGAGCACACCCATGGTGGGAGCAGGGGAGCTGGCAGACATTCACAGACCACCCGGGGAGGTGGGGAAAAGGGCACATGCTGGAGAAGAGAGGCTCCCCACAAGGCTGTGCTCTGGGACCTGACAAGTCTTCCCCAGCCCTTGCAGGCTGAGATGTCACAGGCTTATTCCTATGCCAGCAAAAGTCACATCAGGAGCATGACAGCAGCTACTGTGCCCAATCTCGAGACCAGTCTCCAAAACAAGCCAAAGCTTCCCAAGAGAAGAAGCCCTTTTCATTTCTTTTTAAGATGAGCAAAACAAAATTGTTAGAACCGTGGTGCCAGACATGGCTGAAGTGTTTCAGCCAAAACTGTCTAAAAACAAACAACAAGCCCACACGATAGACAGACGGCATGGGAACTTTTAGCTTCAGCAATTTAAGTCTGGCAACGTGAATAGGAGCTAAACCTACAAAACGAAGCATGTTTTAATACCAGAAGTGTCACCAGTTCTGCTTCTTGTTATTCCCCAAGAGCAGGCTTTGTGATACTTCAGCAGCACATGAGAAGACAAACCATCTTGAAAACCCATTTCCTAGCCATTGGAAACAAGTACCTACCATGGAAATCCCTTAGGAAGCATGGCAGTGGGACAGCTTTGGTAACTGGGTCTAGAAATTCCTCCTCTGAAAGCCAGAAGGCAGGATCTCAGTGGTTTAGACTGAGCCCTGGCTGATGGGATGTAACCAACACCTCCATCACATGGCTTGCACCCCAGATAGACATTACTCTGGAGAACCAAGGAGCAGCAGAAGAGACAGGTTGGCCAGTTATGGACTTGAGGACAGATAATGAACCTCTGGAAGCTGCCCTACACAACTAGGACATGAGCTTAGCAGCTCTACTGCTATAAACCAGACCTTGTCAAAAGGCCGTGGCTTAACCTTTGCTGCCAAGGAATAGTGAAATAAAAAAAAGACAGATCATTAAGAAAACAGTTTTGAACAAATGTGTGTAGGTAAAGGTTACCTCCTATGATTGATTCATACTGTAACACATTGTTCAGTCAATAAATGGAGATTTTGGTATTTTACTGTACATTTTTAAGTTGGGCTTAAGTCATACAGTTTGGATCTAAATCAACACTTTTGGCCACTAATTCACAGTTATTCTGTTCTGGGAACATCCAGATCTGCTTCTGGATTTAAAAAATTCTTAAAAAAGTCAAGTAATTCATTCGCTCATTCTCTTGGTTTTATTTTCCTGAAGAACAGAGTATGAAAGCAAAGCACAATCACGCATTTTTCTTGGGTGTTCCCTGAGCAGCCATGCCAGAGTCCTCATGGGAAGCAGTAATGTTGATTTCCTCAGCACTCTGTTTCGCATTGTCCTGTTTGTTAATTTAACAAACAGTTTCACATCTGTTTGTAATTCCAGTGAGTTCCCTGCACGTGGCTTTATGATTTCCTCATTGCAGATGTTGTCAAAAAGTCAAGGTGATCCAGGGCTTGTTTTGTCCCTTGCACCTGGGTTTTCGTGGATCACACACTTGAGGTCTTCTCGATTCAGAACCTGGCTTTTATACTTCTCGCCCCAGTCCTCAACGATGTACTGATGATAGGGATCATTGGAGTGCTCTCGCCTCTTTGACTTCACAGTACTCACCAAGATTGCCACAATAATGAAGGAGAACATCCCAATCATCACCATTAAATAAAGAATAACATAGTCAAAGTTTTCAGCATCAACCTTGGCTTGCAATTTGTCTGCTGCTTCCGTCATGTTTCTCCTCCAGCCATTCATGTAAGTGAGAAAAGTTTCCTTGAAAATATCTTCTACTGCCCAAGTGAAGTTTTGTATCTCATTCATCCTTGCAAGTTATGGCTCTAAAGACAACATGGTATTTATTTTAAGTAAATATCTATACTGAAACAGTTACATTGCTTTCTTTTGTCTGCATTATGACAATTGGCTAATAGCACTTTCCACCTGCCACTTGAAAGTGCAGTACTAATTTTAGATAAGCTGAGAATATTCATCTCTGAGAGGTTCAGTATGTTCAGAGACCCAAGGAGGTCTTATACCTCCTCTCACTTGGGTCACTTTTAGCCTGTGGGAAGCCAGATACACCTTGGTGAAGACCAGTTAGCATGGGCCCCCATGACCCACGTTACAGGGGTTGAGGCACCCTGCCTTCCCTACTGAGGCAAAACACTGAGTGAAGAAGCATTTTGCCCAGAAGACAAAGCACATACTGGGTCCTGTGTTAAGGCTGGCACATTGCCACTACAGGCAGCTTCCTAGGATCTCTCAGGGAGGGATGTGACTCCCCTTTCTTGTTTGGTGTCAAACATTACATCTGGTGTGAAGGCTGGTGTACCCATACAATCTTAGATGAGTCTGTGGGAGCATAATAGCCAGACAGCTAACTCCTAAATGGTAGCCTGATAGACAGAGAAGGGACAAGGAAGCAGAGCCCTCATACCTGAAATGGCTTCTTGGGTCATTAGGGTCAGCCATCCCAAAGGGGCAGGGATGCTGAGTAGTGCTGCAGAGCCACATCTGTCCTGCCCCTCTTCCAGCTATCCCAGACCTTGCCACAGTCAGACCCAGCTGTTCTTCAGAAAAGCATGAATCAGGTCTCCATCCCACAGGAGACATTCTCAAAGGCCTGATTTCAGTGTTGCTAGTATTGCTAGCAGAGGGGCAAAGGGTCCTACTGAGGGTCCCAGGCTGTTAACCCTTGAACAGAGCAATGGGGAGAGATGAAAGAGAGATACCTACTCAGCAGTTGATTGCTTGTCAGTCCAAATTGTCCCCTGATCCAGTCACTCTCCCTGATCCATCTGGTCCTGCTTGAACTGAGCTAGATCTGGGGCAGAAACTGGCACATACTGACTCCAGTGAAGGAGTTCTCAAGAAGCTCTGAGAAGTACCACTGTCCTCTGCCTTTCCTACATAAACAGGAGGGTTTCACTGGATTGCGGCTTCCTAGCCTGCAGAAAGTGAAGGGTATGTTACAGCATTTCAGTCTGGTGCTCCTCTATAATATCTGTCCTTTAATGCTTCAGGCCAACCAAACCCTACACAAAGGGCAAAAGCTTCCAAGAAAAGTCACTTGATCTCAGTGCAGTCTTCAAGCAGCGATGAGCTTACTGCAGACTATGGTAAGAGACAGTGAGTTTTCATCACTAATAAGAAATTGCAGTGTCTTTTGAACTGGAGTTCAGCAGTCTACCTACCTTTTACTTGTTGAACTAGCTTTGCAACATCAGCGTGCACACACACACGGAAAGGCGCAGGTACACATGCATGTAGATCTCTGCAATTATATACTCACACTCAAACATAGGGGATAAAGGTAATCTATTTAAAGTAAACAAGCTATGGGCAAAACCAAATGGAGACTGTCTTGAAACTTTTTAAAATCTGCATTTTCCTTGAATTCAGAACAAAAATCACTGTGCTGTTTCAATAATAAAGAGTTACCAACAGAAACTTACCTTTCCTGTGACCTTCTCTAATGAGATTCAGGATTAACACTCAGGATTTTAAAACTCCACTGGATAATATGATGACAGTCTTGTAAGGAGCAGAGAGAGCTTAAAGTTTTAGTCTCCAGCCTGCATAAGGGTGTAAGCAACTGTCTGTTAAATAAGTGCCTTGTACTGCATGCTTTGTGTTTATATTAAATTAAATGCTAAATCTAATCTCACCTGGAAAGTCAAATATTGGCTGACAGCTTACATCAGTCGTCCTGTCAGATGCTGAGTATTACTCTTTATGCTTATTACTGCAATTTCTTGTACTACAAAAGAGCACTGCTGGGCTTTCCTAGCCCAGTGGTAAGCACTGGTGAAGCTTGATCTTTGTTGACACATACAGAAGAAGAGTAAAAATGAGCTATGCAGAATAATGATGATGATGATGATGGTGAAGAAGTAGAAGAAGATGGTGATGATAATAATAGTAATAATAATAATGATTCCCTTGGCTGGTGTGGGCACGAAAGGGTGAGAACTGAGCAGTCAGTGAGAAAGGTCTGCCAAGCTGTCAGGCTACTTAGTGCCCACAGTTTGCCTTTCCTTCTCTTCCACCAAGATCATGCTTGTTAGTGACCCACCCATGCATGAAGCCTTTGCTGTGAGAAGCAGGTCCTCATACACAGCCAGGATCAGTCTCTCTGAGCTCTGCTCCCTGTGTACCTCACTCATGATCTGGAGCAGGAAAAGACAAAAACTTACTAAAAAACAAAGTGGAATTAATGCTGATTTCATTTCTGTCAAGTAGCACATGCTGACACCTAACTGAAAGGCTCTGAGTCACATCTTAGAAAATAGCAGTGTGTTCAGTGAAATGAGGCAACTTTGGTTGCAGTTCACAGAGAAAGCAATTTCTCAGGTAGCTCTGCTTTCAGGAAGATAAAGCAAACATGAACTACCACTGGAACAACAGCACAAGTCAGAAAAAGGGAGATATGCTCATGGCGTGGAAAAGTGTTAATCCCTGAGGGAACCCTGCTAGTGCTGTGCTTCTGACATTGTCATGGTTACTGCTATCATTGCTTCTGGATAATTTTCTGTGCATGAGCATCTCCCAGCACGGGAGTGAGCTGCTGGCAATATTTCTTCTCTGATCCCCTTCTTCTCTCTGGCAATTTCCCATGTGCCCTCGGCTTGGCCCTCAAAGTCGAAGTAGCTGGCAAGCTGCTTCTGTTTGCTTTGATGAAATCCATAAGTCAGAGTGACCACGGCAAGCCCAGACTTCTGCATCATGTAGCCAGAGACATGCACTGGTTGGTCCTGGCTCAATAAAGCCACCTAGGACCACCAGTATGCTCTTAGAGGAACTCCCAAATGCAGGGATGTGAGCCTCGGTGTGACAGTAAGAGAGCAGCCATAGCACTGGAGGTTCCCAAGCAGAGTAGCTTGGGAACTGCTGCCATGGACTTCCAACTGGGTGGAAGGATTTATCCTTCCTTCAACCAACCTCTTCTACCATCTGTTCCTGGCCAGTCCTGTTTAGCCAATACTTGCAGGCGTACACTCATGCACGCACACAGTCATACCTACGTATATAAGAGATGGATAGGTTGTCAAACAGACATGAAATTTAACTGCCAACTCTGTTCTCAATGAAATTATAAGAGTCCTTGAATAATCCCATCGTGCTGCATGTCCCCTTGAAGGTCACATTTGCTCCGGGTTTGCTTAGTCTTTATAGCAATGAGATGATCAAGGGCAGATAGCGTGGAACTGGTTAAAAAGAAGGAGGGGCAGCCAAATATCTTGAGCAGGAAAGGTGACTGCCTTAATATTAGTCTCCTAAATGGAGACTAACATTAAGTAAAATGCTCCTGATCTCAGTGGAGAGAGGTAGGAACCTGGTTGAGCCTCCTATCTGTACACAAGAGTGGCTGGGTCATAGTAATGGGGAAGAACCCTTGGTGAATGTTAAAAGGCAAATGTCATGCTCATCCTTGAGGAGGGCAGTGAAGGTCCAGGGAGGTGAAGGATGATCAGCCACACCCCAAACCATGTGACAATTAAGGGACAAATCCTTCTGGAAGCTGTTATCAGGCATGTGAAGAACAAAAGGTGATTGGAAACAGCAGCATAGACTTATAAAGTGCAAACTGTGCCTGATCAAGCTGACTGCTTTCTATTGTGAGATAATGGGAGGACTGTTTCAGTGGATGAAGGCAGAGTGGTAGTGGTGGTTTATATTTGCTTTGGCAAGGTTTCAGCATGGTCTTTCATAATATCCTTGTAGCCATATTAGAGAGCTTTGGACTAGATGTCTGGACTCTAGAACTAGCTGGGCTGCTGTCATGGGCAAGATAGAGAAAGTGACAACCCATAGCAGATCTGGATGCTGGGTGGTATGTGAGAACCAAGGAGATTAGAGCTTTTACACCCATCTGCCAGCTCCATTGCAGCAATTGACAATTCATGGATGAGGCAGTGCTGTGGCAACATCTGCTTTTGCCTCCTAGGTGTTGTGGAGCAGATGGGTCCATCCCATGACAGGGTATTGTCATCAGCAGGAGATACACCACATGTAAATATGTACAGTATTTAACAGTATAAACAACATTACAATCGGATTTATTTTCACATGTAGCAGCCCTGTGGTCTTGAAGGAAGACATTTCCTTTTTCAATGTACAATAGGCTCAGAACTGAGTGATAATTGTTTGTAACTTTAATTATTGATAATCCTTCTGTGACTGTGCAGTGATGTATTTATTTGTTGACTATTTTACAAATCCTTTGTTAGTCTTACTGGTGAGATGGTGAAGAAGGTAGCAGACATACTGAAGATGTTGTGATTAGGCCCAGATCTCATAGGAGGGTTTGAGTTCATTAGCGATTCATCTCTCCCAAGATTTTGCAATACCTATTGTAAGCTCGTAAAGGGATACTCATAAATAAGCATGCATACATGTAGCGTACATAGATCATTATCTAGAGGACTGGAATGGGGTGCTCAATTTTCTGTATTTTGGCGATGGTGCATCTTACTTCCCCACCTCATCCTCTGGGCTGCTCTATGATTCTGGAATTTCTGCCAGACCTTAGACTTTGTATAATGAATTGAGTGATGAAGTGTCCCTTGCCCGTACCAGGAGCTCTTGCATGGCTAAGGAGGAAGGCACTGATTGTAGTAGGGACTTCTGTTCCCTGGCTAAGGTGGGAAGCAAGAGTAGGGATAGTCAGTCATTCCTTGACAGCCTTAGAACACTCCTTCCCTTTATCGTAGCCTGAGTGGAACAGTGCCATTGTTACTGGAGTTTTGAAAAATTCCTAGTAATTACCAACTTGGATTGTGCCCAGTATGGAAATTTACTAATGACTAAAGCCAATCATTTTGCAACCCTGTGAATAATGGTTCAAAGTGAGGCCCTTTGAGCTCTCCTGTATTGCAGTGGGTGGCAACCAGCATCTCCCTCTGAGTGGGATGTCCCTCAGAGTTCGCTGACTCTCAAGTTTGCAGTAATCAGAGGACCATCAGGACCATTGCCAAGAGATGGAACTTGGGCTCAAGTCCCCCACTCCTAAGACACAACCCTCACCTGCTGAGAAATGCCGAGACATTAGATGTGAATATTTCACTGACTCTAGGGGAATTTTTAAAGTCATACCTTTTATACAGAGGAGGGCCACAAAGATGGTCAGAGAGGTGGAGCTCCTCCTCTATGGAGACAGGCTGAGAGACTTGGGGTTGTTCAGTCTGGAGAAGAGAAGAGAAAAGAGAAGAGAGGAGAGGGGAGGAGAGGAGAGAGAGAGAGAGAGAGAGAGAGAGAGAGAGAGAGAGAGAGAGAGAGAAGGGAAGAGAAGGGAAGAGAAGAGAAAAGAAGAGAAGAGAAGAAGAGAGAAGAGAGAGAAGAGAGAAGAGAGAAGGGAAGAGAAGGGAAGAGAAGAGAAAAGAAGAGAAGAGAAGAAAAGAGAAGAGAAGAGAAGAGAGAAGAGAAGAGAAGAGAAGAGAAGAGAAGAGAAGAGAAGAGAAGAGAAGAGAAGAGAAGAGAAGAGAAGAGAAGAGAAGAGAAGAGAAGCCGCAGGGGTGACCGTACAGTGGTCTTCCAATACCTAAATGGGGCCTACAAGAAATCTGGAGGACTTTTTACAAGTATACTTGGCCACTTTTTTTCCAATCCTCCATTAGTTGTTTCCCCATATTCTTTACTATAAGCAGACAAACTTTATTTTAAATCATCAGCTGATATATTTTACACAACCTTTGCCATCTTCTTTATAGAAGTGTTGGTTATAGGGTCAATTCTTAGAAAGAAAAGGATATAGCTGTTAAGTATGGTTATTGGAGAGGTATGAACATCCTCTCATATGTACCTATGTAATTTTCCTTCAGTATTTCTTCTGTTCTGGTTAAATCATAATGTTGTACTATTCACTGCCTTTCAGACCTCATGCTTTTGTATGCACAAACTTAGCACACAATCTTCTTAGCCTTTAACTACTGATATGTTGTACTGCTAACTACTGATACATAGAGTGCTGATAGCATTTAATTAGTTTCCCCACTGCTTTAAGATTTTTACCTTCTTGATAGCTCTCCTAGATTCCTTCTGGTACTTACACATTCGCTTATTAGTGAAATCAGCAGTTCTGTCCCTGGATCTGTCTGCTGCTTTTCAAGTTGACTGTCAGGCGATCACCCTGTAAAACAAAAAGACCTACCAAGACCACTAGGTTTTATAGTTTTACTTTAACTGTTACTGCTGAAATGTTTCCTGTTATGATTACTCACGATTACAACTATTAATTAACTCTGAACTGTTTCTTTACGTTGTTTTTTCCTTATAATCTAGTTTTCACTACATCTTGGTACATTTTCCAGCTCCTTCTGGTCTCTCATAGCAGTGCTGGTAATTGAAGATGTCACCTCTTAATTTTTAGTTTTGCAGCTGTACTGCTAGGTCTCTTACCTGTTTCTTACACTCTTGGACAGAGCCTGTGCAATGGATCAGGAGGTGTAAGCTATCACATCTCCAGAAGCTTTAACTTCTACCTCTTTAACATTTAACTTTACCTCTCTTTGTCATTCCTCTAAGCAAATCCTTATTCATTTGATCTTCTTTCTGCATCCACCCCATGCATGATGGATGTTATTTTATTTCCCAGGGTAAGAGAGTTAGGATTTGTACACTGTTCCTTCCCAAGGGTATGGTATTCAGCACAGCTGGGAGTTTTGATGTCTTGCCCTGTACAGGTTGAGTTTTCTTTTTAAATTAGGAAATCCTTTTGCTAGTGTTTATTTCTTATATAACTGCTCTTCCATCTTCCAGGGAGCAGTGTTTAGAGGTTTCATCCTTAGCCTATTTTTTTTGGTGTTTGTTGGCTGGTAAATACATTTTCTGGATCAACAGTTGTAGTATTCTGTTTTTCTTAGAGATCCTGAAACTTCATTGTGTATTATGCAATTTGAACACCTATTGTAACACTTTGGGTAAGTTTGCAAAGGTATTAACCCCCAGCCTTTCACATAACAACTGGCATGGGTGACAGCCAAGAGGAACAGCTGATTTGCTGGAAGGTTGGCTGCTACTCAGAGGGATCTTGACAGGCTGTCCCCAAAAGGTTCATAGCTGGTAAAACCTATCTCTAAATATTAGAATAACTTCTTGTCTGAAGACTGCTCCTTTGTCACCTCAGAAACCCACATCAAGATTCACTGTCTTTAATACCTTGTATATAGAAACAATGAAAAGTGCAGATGGTGGAGAGGGACATCTGGAATAGTCCTTTGTGGCTAAATAAAAATACAGAATCACAGAATGGTTTGGGTTGGAAGAGACCTTAAAGATCATCTGGTTCCAACCCCCCTGCCCATGGGCACAGACACCTTCCACTAGACCAGGTTGCTCAAAGCCCTGTCCAGACTGGCCTTGAACACTGTCAGGGATGGGGCAGCCACAGTTTCTCTGGACAACCTGTGCCAGTGCCTCACCACCCTCACAGAGAAGATTTTTTTCCTTACATCTAATCTAAATCTCACCTCTGTCAGCTTAAAGCCATTCTCCCTTTTCCTGCCACTACATCCTCTGGTAAAAAGTCCCTCTCCAGTTTTCCTGTAGGCCCCGTTTAGGTACTGGAAGCTGCTCTAACGTCTCCCTGGAGCCTTCTCTTCTCCAGGCAGAACAACCCCAACTCTCTCAACCTGTGTCCATAGGAGAGGTCTTCCAGCCCACTGATCATCTTCATGGCACTTCCTGGACTCACTCCAACAGGTCAACATCCTTGTGTTTGGGGCCCCAGAGCTGAATGCAGTACTGCAGGTGGGATCTCATCATGTTTGACAGAGCAACATTTTCCAGTCACCACAGAAGTGAGAGGAAAAGCATTCAGGAGAAAAGTGAATTTTAACCATATTCTGTTATGCAGCACAAGTGTAAGCAAAATTGTGAAGGAAAACCCTTTGTGTCTATGAGAAAAGAATGTATCTCATCAGGATGCATTTGACAGTGAGAGACTGCAGCCTAAGCAGTTTCCCAACACTGAATGCTTGGAGAAAAGCAGAACAAGTCGGGTCCCAAACTCTTGTCTGCTTCTGGTGCCAGGTCTGCACTGCAAGTGAGATACCAGTACCTGCCACCCTGCCAAGAAATGCACTGCTCCCCTCAGCCCAAACTGCAAGGTTGGAGAAATCATGGCAAGGTGGAGACTGCAGTCATGCAGCTTTGTTGCTATGGTTTTATGTGTTGCTGTTGCAAAAGCTGTAGAGGATAAGTAAGGGTGTTGCCTGCACATAGCATTTAAATGAAAAAAGGAAATGCTATTATTTCACCATGTCTGATGCTTAGCTTAAAGTGACTTAGGGAAATTGTCTCCTCAGCCTGTTTGAGATCACCCTTCTGAAAGTAAGAGGGAAATTAAACACTTTTCCAAACAATTATGGCTTTTTTTTCCACAGGGACAGCTTTTACTTGGGACAGATAATTCTGAGGGAAGCGTTGTCCAACACGCTGCAGGTAAGGGGCCCCCTCACATCAGCCCTGGAGAACATGAGCTGCTGAGTGACCTCTATTCCCAGCATGGGTAACAGGGACGATGCCTGCATGCACTACTGAGAAACTGCACATCAGCTGCCAGCACTGCACCCCTCCTGTCTGCTAACACCAGAACAAGGGCTACCTGTTACAGCCATACACCTGATCACCTCTCCCATGGAAACCCCATCCTCACTGCAGCCCAGGCAGCTGATCAGGCTGTCAGCTCCCAGCCTCACCTCTTACACCACCACAGTCTGAGGACAGTGCCCTTCTGGCTGGGAAAGTAAGATGTCACACCTTGAATACATGTATGTGTGTCCCTCGAGAAGGAAAGAAACTTTCCACAGATACACAACCCCTGCCTTCCACACGGCCAAGCACTCTTTGTACTACCCAACATTGCTGCCTTCTGCTTCTCACCCACACCCCCAGACCCTTATGGAAGAATACAGTTAATAGCTCAGGCAGAGCAGTTAAAGAGTTGGAGAGATGGTAGTAAAGTGTCGGGTGTATAAATGTCACCCAGGGCAGTGGACACAGCAAGGTAGCAGCTATGCCCACCTGCTCTCTGCTTCTGTGAAGTATCTCTGACAACCACAGGTCATTTGCCATCAGTGGTTTGAACTAGTACCAATGGTTTCTCTCATGTCCCCACCTACACTGAGGTCTGGGCCCCCTGCTCTGATGCTTATGTGCTTGATAGCTACATTCCTAGTCCTGGAAATAAATTTGCATCATGATCCATCAGCCTCAAATGTTGTTTTGAGGTCATTTTGTCCTGGCATTTGCTCTGATAAGCACTGTATGTGTAGCTAAAGACTAACTAAAGAAGTGTGCGCTGTGCCCTTCAAGTAACAGGCAGAATAAGACCTTCTGAAATATTAAGGGTAGTGACTGCTGTTCTCATGAAGAAACACTTGCCCTGTGCAGAGACCCACCCCTTTCTAACACTTAGATGTCATCTGTACCAGTGCCTCAATTTGACTTCCAGTGACGTCCACAGCTGAACATGATGACAGATGAATGTTTCTTGCTTCCATGTGTGTTGGCTCTTTAGGTGCTAGGGAAATGAAACAGTACTTTATATGTTCTCTCCACTTTCCCGCAAGGCATCCAGAGACAGGCAAGCCAGACCCTAGGAGGTGTGAGAGGGCAAAAAGTATGTGCTTTGGCCTCAAGCTGACCTGAGGTTTTGTTTGGGATTGCACTGGGCAGCAGTTCACAGACACTGCAGCACAGATGTGCAATGGTAGCACGCATCATGCCACAGCTACTCTCTAGCAAAAAGCTGTTTCTTACAAACAAACTCACTGAGGCCTCAGGTCTCCTTGAGAGTGTGCTTATAGTGTTGAGGAGCTTCTGGGGAATGGAAACTGGGAGAGGCACTCTTGCTGAAACCACGTTTTGTTGCAGTCCTGTCCTCATAAAGCAGACGGAAGGGAGAGTAAGGGTTACAGCAACAAGCTACGGGTTTGGCAGGAGATCACGCACTGACAGAGGTCACTGATTGCAACAGCTCCTCCGGGCAGGGGCAGCTCACAGCTTCTGATGGGGTGTTACTGAATGCACAGTTAACACTGGTGCTTCAAGTCTCGTTCCTTCTCCTTTCATATTCTAACCACAGAGGGTGGCTTAGAAGAAGGATCCAAATCCTGAGTCTCTGAGTCTTTACAAAAGCACCTGGTCCCCTTCTTTGCACAGTGCACTTATAAGCTGTGGACCTTCTTGCCACAGGACACTGTACATACGAGTAGCTGCCAAGCATGTAAAAGAGTTTGATTTAGAGAAGAAAAACCTATCAAAGGTGTTTGAGCAAAATGACATCATGCCATGTCACAGCAGACTGCTGAAGATTTTTGGGGGGAAGCATGACTACATGTTTTCCCCATGCTTATGTTTTTCCTTAGGCTTCCAGGTTTGCCCATTCCTATGACTGATTCCTTCACTTAACAAAGCCTCCCCACCCTATCTCCTAAAGCGGAGGGAGAGGCAGGAAAGAGGTCAGTGAGAAAAGGTGTGTAGGGATCAACCTGTCCACTAGGCATCAGAGAAAACAAAGGGAAGGCTGTAAAAATCACAGGGATGTAAAGGTCACAGGGATGTAAAGGTCGCAAGGATGTAAGGTCAGAAGGATGAGCCCATCAGATGTTTCCCTCTGCTGGCAAGGGTGCCATGACTTGATGGAGCTTCAGATGGGATGAGGTAAATAAAAAGGGGATGGCCCAGATTATAAGCAAGCTAGTTCTGCACTCCTGGCTCAGCTGATGTTCGCAGAAGCCAGTGGGGAATTTGAATGGAACAAAGCAAGGAGAGCCTGAACTGGAGCTCCAGTTACTGCAAATACCCACTTTCACAGGGCTTGATGTTGTTCACTCACATGTCTGCAGACTTATGGGCTCATTGCTGAAAAGTGGCATATGAGTGAATCATCTGTTTTCATAATTCCTCAGCAAAACAAGTGGTCTGATTCACACAGGCAAGAGAGTTCAACCATTTCTCCAGAACGACTGCTGCAACTCCTTAGTAAGGATGTGTTCCAAGACATGTTTTAAATCAATACTGTTTAGAAGACAGAAGGCTGAAGTTGGGGATTAAATTTTAGCCCCTGGGTGTCTGAAAAATTACAGGACACTTCTGGGCCTTTCAAATTCTGTTGGAAGCATTTCCTGGTATTACTGAACACTGCAGATCCTGACAGAAGACCTGCTACTTGTCCAGTGGATAGATCTACACAGACAATTTCGTATGCTCCAGAACAACACTCTGTGCTTTAAACCAGCTTGCAGCCACATGTGAAAGACTCTGCCTTACCTCACACTTGATCTTTCCCCTACCAGATGCATTTCGCCTGTGATCAAGACCTGCATGGCCATGAGATGATTCTGCCTCCTTTGAAAGTCTGGCAGGTAGCTGCCCATTTCTCAGAGGCCATGAGAGGAAGCACTGTCAGAGCAGCATGCCTTCCCAGCAGGTACCCTCAGGAATTAAAGTGCTTGCCAAATAGCATGCCTGTCTCCCTGTACTCAGAGCCTAGTGCAAACCAGTCCCTCTTGCACAGGAGCCAAATTAAAGTGCCTGCAAGCAGCACAGTCTCACGTTAAACAGCCTTGTGTTTAAAACTTCACCATTGTCTGTATACCTACATGCCAATGCATGCCTACATACAGACATACACATTTCTACATTTTAAGCCCTTGTTATATTTTAAGCCTTTGTAAAGATGCAGCCCTCAGTGCAAGCTCAGTATTCACTGCCCTTCTTCTAGGAGTACACCAAAGCCTCTTTCCACCCAGGTACCTGGTGGGCAAATGCTGCTGGTCTGAGGGAGCTGCTGCTGGCCCTGGATCTCAGACTGGAGAAAGGCTGCTAGCCTGTGGTGTGCTGCCTGGTAGGGCCCCATGTTCAAAACCTTGGTGCTAAGGAGCAAGCGCATTGCTTGAGCTTAGCAGGTGCCCCTCAGCCACAGAAGTCCATATGGTTCTGCCTCCCATGTTGGGAAGGAAAGAATGCTGGAAGCTATTAATCTTGTGGTACTGAGCAGCTTTGTTACTGTGCATCTGGGGCACCAGCAACCTGTGTGCAGTACAGGAGGATGAGGAAGATGAGGAGAGCACCCAGCACAGGTCATGCTGGTGTTTGTTAGTTGATATGATCAAATGGTCACTGTGGCTCAGTGTTTTGCAGAAATCTCAAGTTAGGTCTAGAGCTGCTATGTATTTTGGATTTAATGCACATCATCATTGTTTATTTTTCCCAACCCGTAGACCTGGATACAGCCTAATAGAAATACTCATTGCTAATACTCTGGACTTCAGTAGAGTCCTGTGATTGTGGAACCAGTTGATACTTCTTACACAGTGATAGTAAAAGGGGAAGCAAAGGGCAGCTCAGGACATTCTAGTGAAATAGAAAACCACAGCAGTCACCTTACAGAACCTCATGCAGTGGCATGTTCTGAGCCCAGCTCCACTGTCAGAGAAAATTACATTATGCTGATATTTATTTTGGCAGAAAAAATCTGGTTTACACACAACAGTCCATAGAGGTCATTGAGGCCAAAACATATCCCAAGGCCCCACATAATGCTGAAAGGTCTAAAAAGAAGTGGCAGCTGATCATTTCAAGCCCACTGACAAGGAAGGGAAAAAAGTGTACCAGCACATGAGCTAGGAAGTAATTGTTCGTTTAACCTGGTATATGTTGTGTGAGTGTAGGCACATTTCTTGTTTCCTCAGCCTTCCTTGATCTTGGGCCATTTGCTTATATGGCTGCAATCCAGTTGCACAGACTGGCCTTGCAATTGGCCCACGTTCAGCTCCCGCTTCAAGCAGAAAACCCCCTCAACTCCTGAGCAGCAGACAGATGCCATTCATGCATGCACACCTTCTCCATGCCAACATCTTTCCCACACCTTCCTTGATACCCAGCCTTGGCACCTGCCTGCTCTGGATCTGGTGTTGACCCCACTCTGAGTGGGGCTGGCTCCCTGCCATTCCCCATCTGGAACCAGCTCCACCAGGAAGCCATTGGGAGCCCTGATCTGTCGGGCCACACATCTTCAACCCTCCTGGGAACCCTGATCCATTGGGCCACACATCTTCAACCACCCCCGGATGGTTCCCAGGCCTGAAAGAATGTGTGATTTTAGAGATACCATGCACTACATAACTCTGTGGGTATTTACATGGTCAGGATGTTCAGTGACTCCATGGAGATGGCAACAGCCTCTTCCCAGCTTTCTGAAATCAGCAGGAACCTTCCCATTGACATTAATCTCAATTTAGGAAGGCAGCTAGGGTGCAATTAAATACAGCCTTGTGGGAAGTGGCTCTTGCGTACATGCCTAACTTTAAGCAAGAGCTTAAGTGCTGTTCTGAATAAGGATGATTTCCTGAGCTAGAGCCTCCACTGGGAGCTGGAGTGGATCCAGAAGAAGGTTATTCCAGGTAAGCTGCCTGAGGGATTTTAACAGATAATTTTGTGCATCTATATAGCACGCTATCTGGAGAAAAGGAAAGTAATCTTTTAATTGGATTCCATCTGATTAATGAACCCTCCTGGATCTCCTAACATCCGGCAGTTTATAAGCCATATTCTGGCATCTCCATTGAAGGCTCCAGTAGAAGCTAAAGTGCTGATTCACCTTAGATTTCAAAAATACTGTGAATTTGGTGGCCAGGAATATATGCTGTAAGCATTGTGGCATGGCATGTACATTTATCCCACCAAAGTAATGGAAGTATATTTTGGTCCTGCTTTCTCTTAGTTTCAGGATTATATAATGTGTGGATCCTCAAAGCACCTTCTTGAGAAGGATGAGTTCAGCATTTCTGCTGTTGCCTCTCATTGGCCATTTCTGAGATGGAAGAAAGAGGGGAAATTACCATTTTCACAGAAATTCAGTCACTTTTAAAATAAATCAGATTTTTCACAGTGTTGCAAAACATCTGCAGACCTGCACAACTGGAGTACACACACCTTTTTGTGTGTATGCAATTGTTGTGGTTCATGTAAGAATGTGTTCAGAAAATTTCTGTCTCTTGGCAGTAGCTTACCCTGCTTGTGCATTGACCTAGATCATTCAGAAGTCTCATCATCTCAGTGGGGTTACCACAGTCCCGATGCTGGTATCTCCTGGATGGGGATGAAGCTGCCCAGAACAGCATGGAAGGCACCAGAGTACAGCAGTGCGCAGGTTGCAGGCGGCAGATCTGGGCTCAGTACCATGAACTCTCTAGGACAAGTGGTAGCTTCATATTCCAGTCTAATGTGTTGAATCAAACTCCAGTTTTGTGCTCTTTTGCAGGGATTACCATACCTCATGTGCTTGCAATGCAGAGATTTACTGTTACCATCACTCATCTCCATCACCAGAGTTAGCTATGAGCCTCATTAAGTGCAACCCTCCAGCCCCAAAACAGCACTGTACTTGAGCTTGGACGGGTACATTCAACAACGTGCAAGGCCCACATAGTGGAGTGAACTAAGGGACTGGATGTATCAACCATACATCCATATGTATATCAATCAAGGTATCCATATGATGGAGGACAGGAGTCTTAAGACATTCGTGTGCAGCATGACTGTGAGTTATCTAACTCAGTGAGGGTGATCCAGGATCTTAAAATACTTATTGCTATTGTAATGGCAGAAAACGGAGTAAAAGGTTCCTAATGCAAATTGGTTATAATAGACACAACCAGATTTGAGCTAAAAGCTAGCAGTTTATCCCACAAATATTAAAGGGAATAGTCTGGATTCAAGTGGGTTTCTATTTGTCTGTTTTTCTCCTCCTTGCCTGCTCCAGATGCTTTCAGAGCTGACAAACTTCAGCTTGTTGTCCTTGTGGAGCAAGGAATCAGTAGACTATAAGGGCTAGACTGCTTGCCAGGTTTTGCACGTATGTGTCTCCACTGAAGTTAGCCTAAAGGATATCCCAAGTAAAAAAAGCATCATGCATCTCTCCAGTGCAAATTCAGGAGCCTTGCTTGACAAGGATACACAGCTGACCTTTCTGACTGCAATTCCCTCAACTCAGACAGGGTTCAAAATATTATATCCAAACCTGGATTCAAATGCTGCAGACCATTCATACATCCATATATCTGTGTAAGAAGCTGAACTTCAACTGTGCATGTTCCTCCATGTCAATATATTCACTTTTGACCTGAGATCTCAGTTCCGTGTCATGAGCTCACCTCTGATCCTAGCCTGCAGTGAAAAACAGAGATTCCTTACAGAAAATTGAACCTCCCCCAGAAGGACACCAAACATTCAAAATCCAGATGTAATAATGTGGATGGGTTGGTTGAACTAAAAAAGCCATGTACTGGAGGGGACCCCATCTCTGGGGTTTGATTTTGCCAGCCCACACTCAGAACTATATTCTGTGTAAGTAAAATAAAAACACAATTTCTATAGCTCAGGGCTCACCTAGAGGAATTTTGTCTTCTCAGAAGTGAAGTCCCAAACCTCTCACCAAGGACAGGCTTTCTCTTAAAACTGATCTGTAAAACTTGTTTTATTCTGCTTTCTCTATTCAAAGTTTTCTATACTTTTGATAAGTATTCCCCTAATTTCTGAGAATTACCGTAAAGCTAATACAGCAGTGAAGTGCTCACAAATGGGTCAAAGAGTGGTGTGTCAGTTGTGCATCCACTTATCAGGAGGACCAAAATCTGTGGGGAGAAGACAGCTCACATTTCTTACTTCAAAGGCTCCATATCAGTCTACATTTGGCGCACAGCACAAAGCCGTTTGTTTGACCTACAGCTCTGGCTAAACACCATGATAAATAAAAAGGAACATGATTAGATATAAAAATATCTGGGTCACTTTTGCCAGCAAAAACAGATTTGATCTCTTCCAGAGACATATTTTTCTGTAAATCAGGACAATGGGATGTTCCTTACTTTTTCTCTTGGAGCTCATGGGACACCACAGAGGATGCAGGTTCCACCAACTCTAACTGGCATTGTTGTTCTAAAGATCATTTCCTCTTTGAAAGTCCAACGGAAGTCTTATTAAAGAAGTGAAATTTTATCTTCAGATATCAGTCCAGTAGCAAAGTCCAGGTCAGCATCTTATGGTGACCCAGAATAGGTTCTTCCTAGGTTTTATGTATGCAGCTGAAAACTATGAAACAAACAGGCAGGCCAAATAGGAAGAGGTGGTGCTTTAACTGGAAAAGTTACAGGCATTTTGCTTATTTGGCTTGCACTGATAGATTTGTGTCTGGAAGTCTCAAAGATGCTTTAACCACAACACCAGCTTGGTCTTAACAGTGACCGCTCTTTTTGCTGGCATCTTTTGAGAACCTCTATTTTAAAGCTCACATATCATTTCAGCAAACATCAGAAGATATTTGCTGAAAATACAGATACAGTTTTGCTCTTGTAACTCTAAACAATCTGGAAGCTTCTTGACGTACTGCATGTGGTGTGAGATTTTCTGTAACAAGTTGGAACTTTGATGGGAGTCTTATCTCACCAGGCAGGAACAGCATGAGCGGTACCCTGCAGCATCTCACAGCTGATACAAGTCTAAGGAATTGTAAGAACATGGTTTCTGAAGACCCAGACTCATGGACGCACACTACCCAGAGATATAGCCTGGCTGCTGGCACAGAGCCGCCTCTAGATATGCCATCCCAGGAGGTCTGCATTTGCAGGACTGCATGCAGTGCTCTATCCTAGTATCTGTGGGCTGTGTTCTGGTAACAGGAACACTATGGACTTGAGCAGTTTGAATGAAAACATTGATTTGCTGACTTTTTTTCGGGAAAGCAACTGAAAGAGTAGATGTTCAAGCATACTGAGGTGTGTAATACCTTTCAAAATCAGTGGGAGCTAGGAACCAAAATAGCTATGAGAAGCTGAGTGGTTTGGTCACTGAATGACTCTCTGATGGGACAAGAAGCTGAAACTACGTCTCCCCGGCTGTGGCTGTCTCTGTTGAGCCACTGACTGCTAATACCTTTTGACGTAGAAACTGATGTATGAATGCCATCCGCCACAGAACACGCATCAAAACACTAATTCTTATACAAAACCCTAGCTTACACCGAACATTCATGCTATGTGCACGATGAAAGTCTGCTTTGGAGTCCTCACAAATCTGACAGTGTCCTAGAACTGCACCTGCTCTTTTAAGCAAGGACCCCTATCATTAATTCACAGATGAGCAGAATTTTTAAGTGGTCATTAATATCATATCACAAGTGGCTGAAGCTCACATAATGAGATGAGTGAGGACCAAAGGCTCATCTGAACAGTCTTGGACTTTGTGGAACTGGAGATCAAATGCTGTCTCAGGAATCATTAATAATGGATTGAAACCAACTACCCCATGTAACTGGAAGAATTCAGGAGCTTATAGTCATCTTTGCAACAGAATATTGTTCTGATTCATATCACTCTATCTGAGCTCTTCCTGGGTTAACTGGAACCCCAAAACAATGTTCCTGGTAAATTTTAGAGCACCTTCAACTCTTATCAGGGAAATAAATGAAATGTGTGCGCAGAACCGGGATCAAAATTCAGAGCCTGCACAGCATCACAGTAAGACCTAGGCAGAAAACAGTAATTCCATTATGAAATCTAGTTGCCTTACACCCTGGACTAAAACATTTCCTCTTACTCTTGCAAAGGGAATAGACTCTCAGGCAGGTGGCTGGGAAGAGGGAGGAAGGAGCCCAGGGACAGTCTGCACAGTGCCTGGGCTACTGAGGAGTTGTGAGATGGGTCTGTCAAAACCTCATCCAAACCTAGAACTTTTGACAAGCTGGTGAACTCCTTGTTATGCTGCTGTTTCTTTAGCTAGCTGTCACGGTGACAGATTCTGTTTACAGACAGGGCGCTAATGAAATACTCTTGTATTCTGGACAGCACTCTCCCTCTGCCCCTACCACTGGCTGCTGCAAGAGGTTTGACAGGAGCTCCTGAGTACACATATGGAAAAGTTCAGAGACAGACTAACCCAGAGGTTAGCCCATGGACATCAAAACAGTGTCCCTCCTCAGGGCTTGCTCTAATTCAGAAATCAGGATAGCAGCACCTGCAGCAGATAAACACACATGTGGGCCTGGGTCACTTGAGTTAATGAATAATAACTTGCTGACACGGTAACACATGAGCATCCCTCCAGCTAGATGATAAGCTGTAGGGAATCAGTCACTGAACTTCAGGTTTGGTGCATACATAGTCTATGTATGAGGTATTCATTAAAATGGGGCTTGAATTTAGGAGACTGCAATGCACTGGAGAAACTCCTGTGGAAGGGCAGCTGCAGCTGTACAAGCTTGCTGGGAGTACTGCAGTGTATAGAGGACAGCATAGGAATAACTCTGCTGGTTATGTTAATGCTCACAGAGAGATGCTTGTACACGTGGGGTTACTCTGGAGGCAGCCGAGCCTAGGCTGGTATCATTTACAGATGGAGCCAGGCAGAAGGAGGCGTGATTTACACTGGCTGAGACGCACTTACCCTTTCCTCTGAATCCAGCTGAGCACATTGAGGGCAGCCAGGACTCACAGCGCAGAAAACGGAATCAATATTTTAACTCTTTGCAAGCTGGTCAGCATTTGAGCTTGGCCACCCAAAAGGCTGGCGCCGAGGGCCAGATAACCGTACGACTTGGCACTTCATGTTTCCTCGCCGACGGTGACACGCACGTTGCGTCTTTGCTCTTGCGCTCTGCCCACACGCAGCTAAGGAGGGAGCAAGCCCTAGGCTCAGCTCACCCATACCGGGTGCCGTTTTCTGCAGCGACCACACAGTGTCCCCACAGCGCTGTACTTCCAGCTCTCCACCTACCAGCAGAAACGCGTCCAAATGGTAGCTCGTCTGCATGCCCATAAATATACCCCCCTCCAGCGCCGCTCAAACCCGTACTTACATGGTTAGAGTTGGCAGGAAAATGATTCTGACCTTCAGTTGCGACCGGTCCACTCAGTTCAGGCCTGGTGAGGCGAGTACAGAGTCATAAAAAAACCCCAACAAAATCCAACAAAAAAACCCCTCCAACAACATGTAAAGGTCAAAATTCAAGGTCTGCTGCTCATTGCTAAGAAATAACACCAGAAACCTCCCTCTTTTGCATAATACGTTTCATGCTGAGACCTGAAACATACTGAAAACAAAGGTAAGCCGTGTTAGCACCATTTCACAAATGGACAAGCAAGCCAATTGACAGGTCCTCACAAAGGTACATAGCACACCTGAACCTGATTAAGCTCATGTCTATTGAGGCTCACCCTACCGGACCACACTCCCAAACCCATGCAATAAGTGATAATGTGGGGTTTTGTTTCCCTCTGCCCTTAATATCTCCCTGTCCAAGGGATGGAGGTAAAGCGGTTCCCACCTTGCCATCAAGCTGGTTCAGCTGCCCCTGCAGGGTGGGAGCAAGCAACCGCCCTGACCTCCCTTGGGCATGCAGACCTGAGACCACCCAGCACATACAGAAGCTGGTGTTTCAGAAGCACCCAGCCCACTTCAGCAACGTTTACGACACTTCCATATCTGTGTGACTGCAACAGATATGCTGCGCATGGCAGCAACACTGCTGGAACACCAACATGTATCCAGAAGTGCAGAGCAATGTGGGCCATGATACTTTACCTCCCTTCTTTATCCGTTCAAACACAGCTTGTCTCTTCAAAAGCTAGGCACTGCAGGTAGGACACAGGGTCCTTTCAATTACATCTCTGCATCACCTGACACCTGAGGATGGGGCCCTGGGGCCCTATAAGGCCCATGTAGCCCTCACTTAAATGGGGAGGAGAGGTATGGGGCAAAGAAATACAATGTAGGGCTATGATTCCATAGAGCAGAGTTGCAGTAGCCATGGGATACAAAGGGATCTCTGGCCAGACTGGTCACTGAGGGAAATGCAAGTTGGAGGGCAGTGCCAGGCAGAGGGGAAAAAGTTACAGGATGCTTTCAAGACCAAGAGCAGGAGCAACCATCTTGAGATGGAGAAAGATACTTCTTTGCGTATGAAAATTTTCAGGAAGCCAACAGACAGGAAAGCTGATAAGAGAAAGATAACTCCTCACCCACCAGTAGGTTGCAGCAGATTCGAAGGAAAGCTGTCATCAGAGAGGATGGCAGTGACATGTGACAGTGGGCCTTGTCTTGCTACGGATGCATCACCAGCCTGGCAGCAATAGTCACTCTTTGGCTAGGGTCATTGCTTACTGGCAGCAAGCTGTCTGCCCCTAGGGCTAGACCACCAGCCCTACCTCATCTAGGTACCCATGTCATGCCTCCATCTATCAGGGTCACACCACCAGCCACCATCAGTCAGTCCATTTAGCATCAAGGACCCTTCTGCTAAGGAGTCACCAAATGATGCTACCATTTTTGTTGCTCCATATTAACTTGCTGAGAATTCTCCTATTCCTCAGGATGACCCGCAAAAATACCACCATGAGCAGCAAAAGAAGGGAACCAGTGAGTCTGGTTTTGAGCAATATAACTTCATGTTGGTGATTCATGGTGGAGGAACACAAGCGAGAGCTTTGGGACACAGCCTTGTGGCCCTAGCTGCACAATTAGAGCAAGTGAAAAGCCAGAGGAAAAGCACTAGGGATCAGATCTGAAAACCAAATGTTCACTCCCTCCTTTACCACATAGGCTTAAAGACACAGCAATACATGGACTTCTGCCCTGCATCTGCCATCCTAGTGAAAAAGATTGTCATATTCAGGAAAATCATAGCTGCCCTAACCTCCCTCACCCAGTGCAGGCAAGTTGCCCCACACAGTTTCGTTACTGACGGCACAGTCTAATTGCTGTGGGCAGTACATGTGGATCCAGGCCTGAACTGTGGAGAAACCCTGCATCCTACCCTTCCCAGCAGAACAACAGGTGAAAGCTTGACTGCCAGAAAGTCCATTGGAGGCCACGGAGTAAATTAGGGGGAGCAAGCGGACCTGAGGGCAAGTGGTACCTCATGCAGGAACAGTGACCTTGCAGAGCTGGAGGACAACTATCACAGAAAATGCCTGCCAGAAATTGCTTAGTTGCACTGAGAGTTCTCCTGGTAGAAGGCCTCTACAAAATCCAATGGGATTGTTTCATTCAGGTCACCCGTTCGCCTACAGATCAGATCAGATCTGCTTTGATCAGATCAGTCCAACAATGTCCTCCTTGAGGGCCCCTGTCTGCGGCTGCAGGAAGTCAGTCAGGCAAAGTGGTAGGAAGCTCAACCCTATGTCCTCAACATCAAGGCTGAGCCCATAAACTAGAGGCAATCAGGCCAACAGGGTCAGAGAGTTCCTTGAAGTGGGGCCAGCGGGGTAACTGAGAGCCCTGGGGCTCTTTTTCAGCTCTGTTTTTCCTCAGTCCGCTTGGTTTTTATTGTCTTTAGGGAGAGATGCCTCATGCACCTTCTTTTACAGGCTGTGATACCACAGACTTTAGCAAGCAGAAGAGCAAATAGCTCTTAGCCCAGAGTTGCTGCCATGAATAGCTGGCAGAGAGATCTGAGGTCTGACTTACTTATAGTTTGTTTAAGAAGAAAACCAGGCCAGCATGTGGCTTGTGATAATGCTCCCAGCCTTCCTCCCAGTATCGTGACCCATCTCTTCTGGGTACAGTGAATATGAATGACTCCAGGATTGCACATTGCCCCAGTGATCAATGAGAAGCTTTCTTCTCTGCGTGGTACCTCATGTGAGCTGCTTTCATTCCTTCCCTTCCGATTAAGCAAGGCCTGCAGGGTGCATGCAGGGCAGGGGGATCTCTATGGCAAACCCATTGCTGCTATTGGTCCTCTCTGCACCTTCTGCCTCCATGTACCAAGCCTGCAAGTAGTACTTGCAGCTGGAGTTTCTCACAGTGGGAGAAGTGGGACCAAGTGAGTTGGTCCCCAGAGTAAGGGGCGGCATAGGGAAGAGAGGGCTGACCAGCTTGCATATCTTTCCTGGGGCTGCGCTCCCTTCATGGAGCCAGTGGTCCCAGACATACAATATAATGGGAGCTGGCTTTCAGGAATTTATTGCCAGAAGCTTCTCTGTGTGAGGCTGATGCAGATTGCTGTCCCTTGACCACAGGAAAAGGCTTCACACTTGTCAACCAGAAAGGATTTTTACAACGCATGCCTTCCTCTGGACAAATTGACCTGTAGGATGGTCCTTCCCTGGCCCTTGGTGTTTTACCTCACAGACAGAGCACCCTCCCCACCATGTCCCATCCCTGTCTAAGGTTGAGCAGCACCAACTGCTCACCTCTAGGACAGGCTGGTGTGGAAGGTGTCCCAGGTCTTGCACCCAGCTTATCTCCCAGGCAGCTTTCAGGCACCCAAAGATACACTTGGCAGGAGCTAAGGATGTGGCTGAACTCCCCATGGTCATTTGGGTGGAGGCTGCAGAGGGTCACACAGCACTGATAAAGATGAAGGTGAAGATCATGACATCGTGGAGACTGGTATCTTGTGTCAACAGTTGAGAGTGTGGGTGGTGGGCAGGGAACTTCCAGGAAGCACTAGAACAACATGCACAGTCAAAGCTTCTGATTGGAGTGCTCAAGGGCCACATAGAGTGACCAAGAGAGGCACAGGTACAATCAAACCTTTTGTGACTGCATATTCAGGGGACACTGTAAGACATCACACATCCTGCCTATGAGCTCAAAAAGGGGGAAGATGCTCTGCTATGTCCTATACAGCAGGAACAGAAGAGTAATACACCCAGCGTATGGCCGTGTTGACCTCCACGGTGATACTGGCCACACTGCAGTAATCTGCTGTGCCACACACATATCAGACAGCAGGCCTGCTCTGCAATGTGGTCATGGGATCACAGGATAATTCAGGTCAGAGATGACTTCAGGAGGTCATCTAGTCTAGCCTCGCACACAAGCATGGTTAGCTAAAAGGATATGCATGAGGCAGGTAAGTTGAGACTGAGAGGGGCTTGACTGGGTATTAAGGGTGTTAAGGGCGGCTTGACTGAAATGCTGCAGAGATTTATGGGAGAAATGCCATACACTACGGAAGTCATACAAAGAGACAGATAGGGTGCTCTAGTTTCTTTACTGGAGCATCTAAAGAGCAATGCAGATACAGCCAGGGGCAATGATAACAGCCAAGAATGAAGATTTGTTCACTCACTGCTGTTGCTCTGGAATTACTGCAGTAATTCCTAGGGTGCAGTGTTATCAGCACTGTTCTCAGACTAAAGCCAAAACACAGCACTGCACCAGCTACTAGGAAGAAAATTAGCTGTTACGGCTGAAATCAGGACACTTACTGAAAGCATTTGTCTTCATGGCTGCAGGGACATTCCTCTCTCCAGTCTCACCATGCACATGCCTAGTGTCAAGGCTCTTGCCAGACCTCCTAGCTGCGACTTTTTAGCACTTCCACTGATGAAATAAGCTACTAATTTCTGACCAACTGCTTATGACTGTTCATTGATGTAGGTGACCTAAAAGTGTCTTCCTAGATGTAGAAGCATGATGTTTAATTTTAAAGCTTCAAACCTTCTCCATGCATGTCTGACTTCCCAAAATGATGTCAAAACCTGCACCTTTATCTCACCTACAGCTTGCAATTGCTCTTGATCCTGAGCAAACCTAGCTTCCTTGGCCTCCCACGTAGTCTCTCTGCCAGTGAGATCTCTGTGAATGCAGCTTGCACTTTCAACAACGATGGTGATCTTTCTGGCTTTTTTGACTTGCACATTGTGCACACATAGCCTCTTCACAGCTTCTAGTTCAGGTGTTATTTCTTAGATTTCCTAATGTGTTAGCTAAGAAGTTGCTCTCATGGAAACATCGATTTCTTTCCTTTTTTTTTTAATGGCTTGGTGTTAAACTAAGACAACTTCTTCATGCAGGTAATAATCCAACAACCAGCTGTAGTCACAAGATAGTTACCTCTATAGCCATATTTCATGTAGGATCCAGAAGCTACTACAGCTCCAAGCCCTTCACAGAGATCAGGTAGACGTTTTAAGCAGGAAAATTAAAAGTGATGGCAGAAGAAAGATGCCAACTCTTTTAATACCAGTCAGTCCTTCTTGTTTAACTGGACAAACAACTCCTTTACTCGCAATCTTATACACGTTTCAAAAGACTGAGTTAACACAATTAGAAGTTTAACTTTAGCATTTCTAGACCCTTGGGAACAGAGATGTTAATAGAGATCCTGATTTTGTGCTTACATGGGAAAAAAGGAACAGGAATTAGTTGCTGGCAGTTGTGGGGACTGGTTGGTTGTGCTCTTATCCTGCAGGCTGTTGAACACAAATAGCTCCCTATAGACACTGGGAAACATAGAGATGAGTTCAAAGAGCAAGGTCTGTAACATATGACTGGGCTCTCCACTGATTGTGCCTGTCAAATTTCAACCCTCAGCAGATTTGCTCTTGCCCTTCTTAGAATTGTGGTTAGATATTTTTCTTCCCAAGCTGGAAAAAATTTAGGGTTTTTTTCCACTCTCCCATAACATAGAAGTGACTAGATGTCTTTGCTAAAGCTTTTACTCACACAGGCAGATTTAACCTTCAGGCAAACTCCAAGCATGGAAAACTCCATCTCTAAAGGTGAGTGTTTTGGAAAGTTAGGAGAGTGTGAAAAATAGGGGCTATAATGGAAACTATTCCTGCAGTAGTAGGCAAACTATTGTATTACCATATTGGATTCCTTCTCCACAGTGTTTCACGTTTCAAGCCAACCCTGTAAGGCGCAGTGCACCAAAGACAAACAGAGCCAACAACGAACTGACCAAAATTCAATGTTATTCCAAGAAACATAGTTGAGGTGAAGTAAGTTATGTGGAATGGAAGTTGAGGTTAACAGAACACAAAGACAAAGGAACTTGTGCAGTTTGGGGTATGTGTAGTAAATACCTTTGCATCTGGTACAAATTGGAGATTGCCATGCAGAAAGTACATACCCTGGGCCAAAACAGTGGTTGGTCTTAAAAATATTTCAATTGTCTTAGAAAACTAAATATTGTTTCTCTAGGATTTGTGTTTGTGTAGCTTCAAGATATTCCATAGGGAACTCTGTAGTGTGCCAATGTTAAGACAAAATTACCCTACTATCTGAGGCAGAACTGAAAAGTTTAAAAGGCTCCTTCACCTCTGAGACAAGGTCCCTGATGAGTCTTATGGAGATGGAACTTCTAAAGTTGTTAGCTGAGAAGTATGTGCTCCCCATTCTACCTTTCTAACAGAGTCTCTTCCTTCTTGGTCACTGTCTGCTTGATGGCTTTTTTCTCCAAACCATGCTCTCTGCAATTTGTTAGTTTGCCCTTCCCTGTACACTTCTTCACTGAAGGAGAGGGATAGGATGAAGAAGGACTGCAGAGATCCATGAGCAATGGCCAAAATGATATTCCAGATCTCAAGTCCCTTTGAGGTGCACGGCTTTTTTTCTCCTTTGGGCTGAGGACTCTTGTGTTTTCCACTTTGCAGTATTTTTTACTTCACAGTAGGAGCTGCCTTATGAGAGAAGAGCTACTTGGAGCCAGCCATTCTGGGCTTGTACTTAAGACAATTACCAGGGGAGATGGATCCTGTTAGCTTTACTATATACAGTATGGAAACCTGCATTAAACTGCTCACACTAACTAGGCAAGAACGAAACAAGTGTTTTTAGGGTGTGACTCATATGACCAAAAGTAGGCAATTGATTTAGAATAGATGAAATGTGCAATATTTTATCTGCTTTTGCAATTTTCCTCTTTACTTCATGGGTCCCCAAGTCCGTTAGATTTGAAAGATCCCTACACCATGATCCTGTACAATGCTTAACTTTCCAAACCTTCCCTGACAGAATGGAAGACTTCCTTTCTCACTCTGGCAGGTAGTTTTCTTGCACACTCACAGCTCTGGGCATCAGGCTGTGCATTCACCAAGTCTTGTTTCTCTCTGTTCTTCAGCTTCACAGAGACATGTGGAAACCAAAGGCAGAACAAAAGAGCAGCTGAGGAAGGGAACAGGACATATGTCTCTATGATGAGAGATCATCTAACACAGAGGTCTCACATATTTATGCACTCTCAAACTTTCAGATCCACACTACAGCCCCTTGAGGTGGGTGTACATCAGTGCAGCTGTTCAAACTGCATGTCATGACCTCAAGGATGGCAGCAATGAGGTCTGGGGAAACCAGGAGATGTTTGAAAGTCTGTGGGAAGTTTGGAAGGTGTCTTTCTCTTGTCATCTCACTAATTACCCTGTCTTTTCTTGGCACATCTGATTTTCTTGAGTCACCTGCACAGGAAGGACTCCACTGTGCAACAATGGCACAAGTCACTGCTGGCCTGGGTCCCATTGTAGCAGAAGGGTGGGACACGGGGCACAGCAAAAGGGTCACTTGCATTTACAGTTGCCCATTTCCACTCCTTCTTCCTTCGATTCCCTGGGAACATGTAACTGTCTCCAAGGCTGCTCCCCTTTTGTCATACTTATTCTATATGCGCAAAGCCTGACATTTTCTGGGCTAATCATACTCCTCTGCACAGGCTGATCTACTTACCAGAGTTTAGTTTAGTTCAGGATGATCTTTTTGCCATCTATAGTCACTGTATTTTGTTTCAAGGTTGCCACTGCTCCCTTCAAATGGAGTGCTGTCATTTCAATGGTGGAAACACCTTTTCTCCTGGTTCCCAGTGCACAGCAAAGGGGGTAATAATGGCCGGGAGCAGCTGACATTTTCTTCTCTAGTCTTCACCTGGGTTTAAGATGTGTGTCTTTTCCCCTGCAAAGGCCAAGGAGATCTTGTCTCACAGACGAGTATGGCTGTAAGGTCTTTCAGGTCAATGGACTGGCTGTAGAAAAGATAAACGAGAATCAGATACTGCATATAGCTTGTCTTGCTCCTTTTCCCTGTCCTGGACCCAAGCACTGGTGTCCTGACTAGTTGCCAACTGCACATCTGCATTCCCCTATGCCCCTTAAGGAACTTGCCCCCTTGTTCCCATGAGCAGATAACATCCCAAGACCTCGGGAAAGCTGTGCTGGCTGGGTGAGGTGGAGAACAGTAGAAGTCATCCCATGGACCAAGTTGTGACAGACTGGAAGGAGAAAGGGCTGACTCAGCTTCACAGTTTGTTGGTCAAGGGCAAGTTCTGCTTACTCACATCCATACAAGTTTGTGGGATCCATGAATTCAGCACAGCACTGTTTCAGTGAGGTGTGGGACATAAATATCTTGGTTAGGTCTGGAAAGACAGACAGATAGAGGGTTTCAATTCAGTTTCAGTGCTGCAACATGAGCTTCCCCAAGGAGCATGTCTGAACCTGGAAGAGTTGGCTCCTGCACTGAAAGATAAAACAGTGAAGAGCCAACATGGCTTATAATGACTTGACTGAACCCAGATAATAATTTAAAGGCTAGTTTCCTGTGAGCCCAGCTGCAAGGGACTGTTGGGATGCAGCACATCAACTTTGGCCCGTCAACACTGCAGTTATTCTGAAGCTATCTGGCCCACATTCACTCACTGGTTAGCTCAGCCGTTTCTGAGCTCAGGAAAATGCCAACCCACCTCTGCCTCCAGTTCTTAGAAATGTTAGCTAAACAAGACTCAGCATTAAATTGAGAGTAAGACGAAAATAGAGCAAGGCAGGGAAAGGAGTTTGCTGTTGCAAATCGACTAGAAGGCAAAGAAAGCTTGATCTTTGTGTCTATTATAAAAACTACATGTGATAATGTATGAGCTTTAAGAGTTTAATGGGTGTACATCTGGTAGATAAGAAAAACAAAAATGCAGGTTCTGCTTGTCACAGTAACTCCTGATGCCAATTGCATGTCACTGAAGTCCAGAGAAATACTTGCACAGGCAATTACAGGGAACAGCAATGAAAATAAGGCCATGTTAAGAAACCCACCATGTGAGAGTGCCAGATCCACCTGCTTCAAGTTTGCTCACTTTCAGTTGTGTCCACTGACGCTGTACACACTGATCATCCTCTCACCTGAATACTTTACTACAACTTTACATTGTGAATACCAATAACCACTCTTGTTCTACCTGCCACAGACTTAAAATTACATCAATGCTACACCTACTGTAAGCAAAGGTAGATAAAATCATGGTAGCCATGATATACTATCACTTTCTGGGGAGACTTTCAGTGCCATGGCTTGTCATGGAAACATTTAATTCCCTGTAATTTTTTTGTTAGCTATACAGCTAACCATCTGTTTGTGCCTTTGAGAAACATCACTGACACTGCTACTACCACAAGAAGGAAAATTAGGAAGATGAAGACAGGCAGACACTTTCGCACATGCATCTTTACCTTCACACATCTACCTTGAGTTTAAGGCCAGAAGAGCATGCTGGATGTATAAAGGTCTGAGGTGCGTATGGAATACACTTTGTGTTTACCTTCTGGAAATCTCTACTGTCTGGAAGCCAAAAGTCGTAATTTTCCTACTTTTTACCACCATTTTTATTATGCTTACAGAGGCTCTACAGCTGGCACAATTTAAAATAATACCATTTCCAAGGCATGACAATGGTTGTGGCAGTTCATTGCTGCATTTCTAATCATCTCATTTTGCCCTGCATCTACATGATTTAGAATTCTCTATAGTGCTCTATAAATGGGTCTCCATTAAGTAATCCATAAAAATCTTTTAACCTAAGGTCAATGTTTGGCTTACAGTGAATATATTTAAATATCATTAGTGGAATTCTGCATTTTGATTAATCTATTCCATATAAAGTAAACTCACTCTAATTTATTTTTTTTTTAACTGTAGGCAGAGTATGAGATTCACATTTCTTCAGTAAAAGTGAGGGGGCAAGAATGTGATTTGATTACAAGAGTAAATATAAGATCATATGACTGAAAAATTAATAGCTTCCCTTATTCCAATTTAATCTATTAAAATAACTTTAGAAAAGGCTCAAGGCCTGAAACATTTGACTACTATTCCGTAAACCAGCCAAACAGCTTAGCAGAGTCTCCTGGGGAAAATCCTTGATTGACTTTCTGCATGATAACTGAATACTTAGGTTCTCAACCTATAGCTTTTGCAGCGTTTTCTTACACATTCTTACGTATTTTGAACAGCTGAGAATTTATTGGGCTTATTCATGATGAAAAAAAATCTTGTGGATGTTTCAATGGAGTGTTTATTGTTAACTGAGTTCAGACTCAAGACTAACTACTGTTTTCTATCCTAGATAAATTCACATTGAGAATTGGACAATGTCACAACCGAGTCCATCAAATAGATCCCAATAGATCATTTAGATTTGGTGAGGAAAGATTTGTCTAAGGAAGTCTTGAGTTAAAAAAATGAAACTCTATTACATCTAGTGAAAAATATAAAGCTCATTTTCCCCAAAAAAGTAATATGTGCAATATCCATTGAAAACTTGGCTTGAAAATCCTTATTGCGTGGGTGCGGAACATCTAAATTATTCAGAGTGTTTGCTGGTGGGAGGTGGAGTGCTATTCCACTGAGATACCGCATAAAAACTATTCCAGGTCACTCCTGAAAATTACTACAGACTAAAAGAGCTAAAGGATCCAATAGTTTGAAGTTTAATTGCCTTAAGTCCTATATGGCTCTCTGTTCTCCTTCACATACTGTTACCATCTGGGTAATAACAATAATGTAACCTATTGCAGGAGAATGAGTTGAGTCTTTAATGATTTCTCCTAGTACAGTCTTATGCCTCAAAATGTCATGCACAATGCAGTACTCTGGATTGTTCTGGCCAGAGCTAAAGAACCCGAAGTGCTGTGGTGGAGCTTGTGTTCTGATTGAAAAAACATGCCAGTTTGAAGAAAGTCTCCAATATTATCAGTCAAACACATCTTCTTGCCTTTAAATGCACTTTAACAAGTTACCAGAAATTCCAAGGTGTTTCTCTGTAGTCTTTATGCTTTTAAGCCGTTAAGTAACTGCATGCAGTATAATGGCAACAAGCTATTGTCAGAGAACAAGGATATGTCCATAGTTGGGGTAAGATCTCCCTAGTGCTGTAGAAGACAGAAACACACAGAAACAAACACAAACCCTCCTGTCATCATTCAACCTTATTATTGTGATTCCTTAAGGATTCTTTAGCATCTGGCAGCTAATAGTCTGCTGAGGTAGAGCTCCTATGGACACAGCTGTTCCTTTGATGCAAAGAAAAATGACAGCATGAGTAAGTCTTGTCAGAAAATCTTGTATGTAATAAAGATACACACTGCAGTTAATACCTGAGGAAGTCTTAATGCCAGTCTTATTGTCATGAAGGCTACCTCCACAGTAGCAATGACAAGCTGTGTTTGCCCTGAGGGGTTCAATACAACCCCTTCTCCATTTGCAAGATCTCCAAATGTATTTCCTGTAAAGTAGATAAACCTTTAGTTAATGATCAACTTGTCCAGTATCAAAACTGGGAAAGGATTGTGTTTATTGCTTCAAATTTGCTCCATGCTAATTTCATGCAAACCACAGATGAAAGCGAGCTTCCCGGCTACACAGACTAGGACACAGGTTATGGATATAGGTTCACCTGTTCTGAATTGATAGAAAAAGCAATCCAAGATACCTGCAGACACATATACTCAAACACACAACCACTCAAACAGTAGTGGAGGCCTCAAGAATGGAAGGTTTCCTTCAGGGATTCACCTGACCCTTCCTTTCAAACACCTACTTTTCAAATGTAGAGCCTGCTTCCTCTTACAAAGCTGCCATGTCACTGTTTGCCGAGAGCAGGGCTCAAGATCTATCTCCTCACTAGATATCCACAGCCTGAGGACAGTCTTGGGAAAGTGTCCCTCCCAGAGAACCTGAACATGTTTGCTCGTGACTTGCAGCTACTTTTTGTGACACAGACACTATTCAGAGTTTGCCCCCCAGAAGGTCTCTCCGTTGCATGGAACTGGCCATGACGGGAAGGTAGAGATTCAGACTACCTGCAGCTACTGAAACAGTCATTAATTTCCTGTTTCAGTTGTACATATCTTTAAACTGATATATACGGAAGGTCAAATAGATGTCTGCAAGAGCTACAGAAGCAAAATACCACCTCCTAAAACTCTCACACCAACCACTTCTTTACACCACGTTGAATCCAAACAGAAGAGATATGTTTTGCTGTAACTGAGCAACTTGCTACCTCCAAAGACGTGAGAGGTTTTTTCTGTCGAAAGAGTGCAAGAAACAGGGCATATAATACAGTTCTTCTCCGACACACCTTCTGTTTCTCTCAGTCACTGATTTACCATTTAGGACGGAGGCTGTAGCCAGTGTTTATCAGCTACAAACAAACCTATCCTACATGAATTTGTCTCATCTGTCTTCCAACTGATTTAAAACTTTGGCCTCCACAATATGTTGTGATTAAGAGTTTCACAACTTCATTACACATTGAATTAAAAAGTCCTTCATTTGGTCTGTTTCAAAACCTCTGTCTGATACTTTTATTAGTTTCTCCTTATTCCTTTTATTACAAGGAACAATGAGTAATCCTTCCCTGTTCCTCATTCTTTATAATTTTATGAACCTACATTACCATTCATCTCTTTTCCAATCTAGTAGTCTCTTCTCCTACAGAAATCATTCAATATTTCTCAGCAGCTTTATTTCCCTCCCTTCTTTCTTTTTCTAGCTGTGGTAACCATAACGGACCTGAACAGAGGCATCATCTATTCTGTGTTTTGTTTTAATTCTTTTCTAGTCATTGCTACCTGTCTTTCTCTCATTTTGACCACCACTGAACACTGAGTTGGCTTTCCAGGGAATTGTGCACTCCCAGACCTATTTTCTGAACAGCAGCAGCTCAGCAGATCCTCACTCCATTCATAGCTAGGGTGGTTTATTTCCCCTTTATGCAATATCATGCATGTATGAATATTGGACTTCATATGCTATTTTATCACTTGGTCATGCAGTATTGTCGGTGCCTTCTGAACCTCTTTGTAGTTCATTTTAGAGTGTGTAAAGCCATACATGACTTTTGTACTGTTTGAGTAGGAGCGGTTCTGGAATTTCACTAGTGGTCATTGCTAAGCATGATGGGCAGCACTGGTTCCAGCTGACATCCCTGTGGGATCCCACTGATGAGTTCCCCCATTTTTCTCTTTCCATTTTATCCAATGGCTCATTTATTTAACTGCCTATGCTGACTGGCCTCATCAAAAGCTTTTCAAAAATCACTGTTATCCACATGGTTCTTTATTCCATGAAGGGTAGTAGTTGATGCAGGTGACAGAGAACGCAGTGTAAGCATCAGTTCAACTGTACCCACTTGCTTTCCCTTTGTACTCTAGTGTCTAAGCCATATAGTCCTGATAATTCGTTATTATTAATTTCATCATTTGGTTGTTCAACTCCTTCTGATGATTCACCTTCCTACAGTTCCTCAGGTTTTCCCTGGTAAAGATATTCTCCTACATGGGAACTTCTGTATGATCCATTATAGAAAAATGCTAGCACACTAAAGTTTACTGCTATAGCTGTTGCCAAAAACTTCTACCCATTTTTTCAGATAGTCATGGAGATTACTCACACCTCTGTGGGAGCTCAGAACCAGGGTATATTTACTACTGTATTTGCTGTTGCTTTATGTTGTACCTTGTGATAATGTTGAAATCAATATTATTTCTCATTTATATATGGATCCTGTAATTATTCAATCCTTGTATAGTATTGAAAAACTTCCTGATGACTTCTTTCCTGAAATAGAACAATTAATTGAACATGCTGAAGTTGTCTTGACTCCTTTTCTTAAGAATGATTCAAGACACATTCACGTGCTTTGGGGGATCATTATTTAGAGTTAATAAAGGGTTTTTTTGGGAACTACTGTTGCCTTGAATCAGATGTCCATCACTGCTAGGCAATTAAATCTTCTCAAACAACTCCTCCTGCCAACCTTAGGGACTATTACGATCCTCAGGAAGATTGGAAACCCTTATTTGCAAAGATTCAGGAAGCTATTTCTAGCATTGTTCTGAATTTTCCTATTCCGGGAAGAACAGCAGCTGTATCCTCTGAGTTGTATAAAATTCAAGAAGACAATATCCCAAAAAACAAAACGATTGCTATGGTGGTATGTTAATGCTTTAACTTTGGGTGAATCAGTTATGTCATTGATTCTCAAAGGTCTCCACTTGCCACTGGAACTGTAAAGGCAAACAGCAAAAGGATTGCTGTCCCTACAGCTACTCATTCCCCACATGACACCCAAGCCTGTTCTTCTCTGTCCCTGCATTAGCAGACAATCTGATGTGTAACCTTTTTCTCTCTCACTGGCTTTTTCTCAAAAGAATAGCCAGAAATTCATTTAAGCACTGTTCTTCTGTTATCATTTGCACAAGTTGCAAGGAGAGGGCTTTTTTTTCCAGGGAATCTTGCAAGAGTTTTCCAAGCCTTAGCCATGTAGAAATAATCACCTCCTACCTGTTGGCCAAACAGCTGCTGTAGTATGATTTCTGCTCCTTTCTTTTTGGTTCCTATTCTCCTGGAGAATTGCTAGCTATTGCTGAAATTTGCATTGTGCGTGGTTTTATTAATTCATCAAATGCCAATGAACTGGTTCCTCATTCTGTTTGACCAGCTGTTTCATATAATCTGTTGTTACAATTGGCTTTAAAAATCTCCCAGGAGGAGCACAATAACTCAAATTTGTCAGATCTGCAGTAATTCATGAAAGATGGTTAGTATGTGGAAATCCACATTTCTTAAACACAAGTATCAAGATACCAGCCCTATTGTTGAAACCAAGATGGGACTTCCAATATAACCCGCTTGTCACTTACAATTCCTCCCCCTCCTTCATATTACTGCATAGCCTGAAATTTTCCATGTTTGGTCTTAGTCCAGGATTCAATATTCAATGTATTTTCTGTTAAGAGAGAAGAAAATATATTCAGATTAGCACTGAGAATCCGAGCAATTAAGAAATTTACTCAGATGCTCCTTATACTCAGATAACTCACAGAACGTTTTCTTTAAAGCCGCACATTTGACATGTGTCTAAGAGGAATGTGTGGTTTGCCTTGATAGAAGAAATATGGTAATGAATGCTCAAACATTTTCTACATTGTAATTTGTAATTGTTCTTACTGGTTTAGCAATAAGTATATAAGTATAATGTTCAGAGAGTTTCTAGTTATGGTTGGTTGACTGCAACACAGAACTTTTTGTTATCTTATTTGACTCAGGAGTTACGTAAAATGCCATTTAGAAACCACTGTCTGGCATATATGATGTCAAATGCATGTACCCTGAAGAGATTCTCAGCATTTTCTTTACAAAACCTGTGGCTCAACCCTTTTTTCCTGCAGCACCTCCTCACCTGTACAACAGTTCTGCATAAAACAGTTAAAGATCTGGGTTACTGGCTGGGCTTAAACCACAACATGGGCATAAACCTCAATGTGGAATAACAGATTTTTAAGTCATAAATTTTTTAATCCATTCTGGTATTCATAGGAAATGCTGTTAAGTGCAATTAGAGAGGCAGCAACCAGGTCTTTCATAAAAGTTCAATTCCATGTTAGCATAACGCAATATATCGTTAATGAAGAGTTACTTATATCAGTTTAGGCCACAACTTCAGACTCAGCTGGTCAGAAAATGCTTGGTATCATCCACCACACACAGCCTGCTAGCATAAGAACAGTTGTGTCTATGTGGAGATCTTCTAAAAGCAGCCTAAGATCATCCCTACACTGCAAAGTAAGGTGGACATGCAAGCTGGATTCAAGCACACTTCTCATCCATACAACATGACCTACACATCCATGCCCTCCTTGGGAGGAACCCCACTTTTGCTGCCCATTGGCTCATTCATACTTCCTGAACACAGCCCATTTGTGGTTCATTTTGCACATCATTTAAGAATTAGCTCCAGTATTAAAGGTATTGAACAAAATCACAGAATCACAGAATCCCAGACTGGTTTGGGTTGGAAGGGACCTTAAAGCTCATCCAGCTCCACCTCCCAGCCCTGTCATACGGGCAGGGACACCTTCCAGTAGAGCAGCTTGCTCCAAGCCCCTGTGTTCAACCTGGCCTTGAACACTGCCAGGGATGGGGCAGCCACAGCTTCTCTTGGCACCCTGTGCCAGCAACTCAGCACCCTTGCAGGGAAGAGCTTCTGCCTAAGAAGTTGGAGCCAGGGCTCTGGCCACTGAACTCCAAATTCCTCTGCTTTAGAGAGTCAGAAGCCCTCCTGGCCACCAATCCTCTGACAATGCATGCAAATAGGGCAGGATGGTGGTGGGGGCAAGCCTAGACTTCAGAGCAGGTTCAGAGCCAGAGTGTGACACAGAGGCTGATGCTGGCTCCGCAGCCTTATTGGCAATGGCAGGTAGGGACCAGGAGTGATGTCTCCAAGGCCAGGACTGGCATAAGTACTCTTAGACTGCCCACCTCACATGGCTGAAAAGCAGCATGTTAACAGCTATCAATGAGAAATAGATCAGCTGTGGGAAGAGGAGCTTTTGTCTTGCTGGGTACCCCAGAAGCAGCTCCCTAAAGAAAATGAAGCAGATGCTCCACCTCTCCTCTCTGTGCCTACAACAGCTCTTCCAGTCTGCACAGTTTCAGCCTGTGCAGCAGCCTGAAATGTAGTCAACGCAGAAATGAGTGTACTGTCCTTAGCTCTGATATCTAATTTTGTGTGTCTTAAGGAGACTGGCTCTTCAAAGCACCCAGCTGCTGCTGCTCTGGGGTCTCATGCATAATTTACTTCCTCAGAGAACAAGGAACGTCTTTCAACTTCATTAGCAGTAGGTAATCCTGCTGACTTCAGATGCAGTGAGATCCCTGGTTTAGCTTCCTTGTGGGAATGACTGCTTACAAATAAAACATAGCCAGCTTGCGGTTAAAGCACAGGATCTTTGCTCTATTCCTGGAATTGCAGCAGATTTCCTGTGTGGCTTTGGACAAGTCACGTAAGCCAAAGTATTCAAACCTGGGGCCAAGCCACTGGGTGCTCAGCAGCTTGAAAATCAGGTGTTTGTTTGTTTGGGTAAGTATAGATTTAGGACCCTTATTTTTGGCATCCACTTTTTTAAAATCTTTAGCCCATGCGTCTCAGATTCAGCACCTATATGGCCATGTTATACAGCCAGCCAAACCCCCTGTCAAATCTGGGGGGGTGCTCATGTCAGGCCAGTTATCTACATCTGAATTTAGGTGCCTGTCTTTCGTTTACAAGGCTGATCGTGTTGGGCTTCATCTGTCTAAGCCAAGAACTTTCACCTACAGATGAAGAGGACCCAGGACCACACTTCTAGCTCTTCAGGCCTTTCAGAGGCTCAGCATGTCATAGGTGGCAATGCTCTACTCCCTAATCCAGACCAAGAAATGCAAAAAACGATCGTTTGTACTGGTGTTTATTATACCCCTGCAGTTATACTTGATTTGGACAGTCATTGAATATCCCTTTTGTATTCTCAGTGGGGCAAAACTCAACACTTGCTAGGCAGCAAGGCGTAGCAAGTTGTTCTCATCCTGAAAACTAACTAGATTTTTTTTCCCCTAAAAAAGGAACCCCAGAATTTGCCTGCTTGTTTGTTCTCACCACCTCCCCCAAGATATAAGCCTTCTGTCAGGATACAATCACCAGAAAATGTAATCTAGTACTTTTTTAAACAGAAAAATGCAAGGTAGAAGTCCGAACCCACCAATTATTTTTCATTCCTTGTTTTAAATAACCTGTCAAAATAAACAAATACCTTCTAGGCTGCGACTTTCAGTGGCAATTTTTAGTGCTGGCTGAATTTTAACAGCCAACTTATAACAACAATACACCCTTATTGGCAGTGGCATGTATGCTACCATGGTAAAAATATTTTCAATGTGCAGACACTGTATGGTATTTTAACAGAAATATTCTTTTTATTTTTGCTGACAGACTCCTCAGGCAAAGCTGGTTGATTGGGGAAGCATACCCACAGGCTGGCCAGCTGCTTGCTGTGTTCAACACACTGCTCTTACACCGGAGGGGGTTATCAGGAAGAGAAGCAGGGTATCTAATCTTAGTTCTCATTAAGACCTCCAAAGTGAAGCCTAACTGGAGACACCAATGACGTATTTCATACCCAAAAAGACTGAGGACTGGGGGGGGGGGGGGGCCTGTACGCAGTAGACCTGTCAATTTATGTAGCAAGAAGCAGGTACAAAAGCAGGTGATGGCTCTAAAAATACTGGTGGTGAGTGAGATTTCCTAGCAAAGTGGATTAAAAATCCAAGGGAATCTTAAAACCAAATATTGGCTTTTGTAGAACAACAAAACTAGGATAGTGTTTCCACTCAGCCATAAAAGTTACTGCGGTTGTGTAATCATGTTGAGTTGTGGCCTTAGGAGAAGTTATAAAGCAGCTGCAGCAAATTAACTTTTCAAAAGTTATTATGGATTGGATGGAATCTAGAAAATTCCCCCATGTTATTTTTTTTTAATAGAACTGTAAAATGAACAGCCGTGGATGGGATCTCATCTCAGGCCTCTCACCCTGCACAAGCACAGACCTGAACACTTCAAGGGGAAATGTAAAGCCAACAGCTCCCCTTTGCTCAGACCAAATACCCTCCTCCCAAAAACAGGTGGACATCTTTTTTCCTATCTAAGTGCCTGATCTGGATCCCGCAGAATTCACCCACAGGAAAGCCGCTACAGAGGCCTGATAGACCCTAGATAAGGCACAAGTTTGTGAGGTGATCTCAAATGACTCGCTTCTTGCAGAACAGTTGGGGATAATCACACCTGAGAAAGGGGGGTGTAACACCAGAGGGAAACCCACCGGAGGGTTGGCACAGCTGGCACGGGGGCAAATCCTGTGTTCAGTATGGTGCTGTAAATGGGAAGTCACCGGTTCTCATGTTAAAACACAGCACTCCGTCTCCTGCGTTCCAGCAAGCCCAGAATTCAGCCAGAACAACACCCTCTGGCCTCACCTGGGAAGAAGTTACAGTCACTCAACTAATAGGAAGCACCTTGACTTTCTAGGAGGAGGCAGCTGCCGACCTTATCCAAAGTGTAGCTTGTGAAAGAACAGCACAGGTTTGCAGAGCACTTTGAGGTTGCTGAGCCTGCGGAGTAAGCAAAAGACAGAGGATCCATACAACAGCAGGAAATAAACCAACAGTACTGCACAAAAAGATGTGAAGTAAAACAGAAGAAGATGTTGGTGTCATGGTCACCACAGTCATTAAGTATTTGGGCTAGAAAATATGTCATTTGGAAAATGAACATGCTTGAAAACTCCTGGACTGAGCCATGAGAAAATCATACAGTAATAGCCAGAAACACAGGGGGTGGGGGGAGGCAGGCATACTAGAAAAAAGCATGCCTTGATGATGAACAAAATCCATACTGATTTAGGACAAATGCCTTACATCTTAACCCATAAAAGCTCTTGAATTAGACCTTAAAGAAGCAAGGCACTATAAATGCATTACCTCTGACTTTTTGTCTGTATTGTTTTGCCCGGTCAGTGGTCTGAAATGTACATACCTGTCTTTTGACTCATCATGTGTAACAAAATGTGAAGCACTCTAGGACATGAAGTTCTGGGTTCTTGTGGCTGCACCAGGGGATAGTCGCAGAGCACTTGGGTTCATGTCTAAACACAGACGAAAGAGGCCAGTCCTCCCATGTATGCACCCTCTGAGTATTTAGAAAGAAACATGAATTAGCTGTGCCTATGTGACCCTTAAGAACAGGGCACATGGCATTTCCATGTCTATTCAAAGCCCGCTAGTGTACCAAATCTGAAGGATCTGGCCCATTGCAATAGTAATATGTGACACGTACAATGTTTCAGATGTTCAGAGTGTTCTCTCAGCATAAATTAGTGACTTCTCACTAGCATTCATGTGAGACAGGTATTTACACAAATAGGGAAACCAAGACCCAATTTTTGGAACATTCTGGAACAGGAAGCTGAGTTTGTCTACCAAAGAACTTGAAACAGAGCACACAAATGCCTTTCATACAGAAAAAAAAAAAAAAAAAGACTTTGTATACAAACAAGTTTTTGACAAAATATGGGCTATTTTTAATATCCACAGATTGGCCTCCCTAGAGGCAAATAATGATTGAGGTGGTCTGAGGGACTAACAGAGACTACAGATACTGTTCTTTGCAAATCTTGTTTTAAAAAATGTCAATTTCCAGGCAATCATTAGAAAATAAAAAAAGAGTTCAAAGTCTCTTCCCTCTTTGTGTTTCATAACTCAGATCTTTTCTGCTTAACTTCCCACTTGTCTCGGACAGCGGTTGTCTCTTTCGATGTCTCTTTGCACTGCCCAAGGGCAAAAGCCTTAAAAGAGCCTCTGAATTGGTGATGACCATCCTCTGGCCTGCAGGCTGATGGGTAGCATGTGAACCATTTGCAAAGCATCTGGGAAAAGTGACTGAGTAGAAGTGTTGTGACTGAGTAGAAGTGTTGTCACTGTGCTTATGACATGCTTCACCTCTGCTATAAATTTTGTAGGGGTCCACTAATTGGGAGACATTGGAAAAACACTGCTCTAAATGACCTCATAATATTTATCAAAATATCAGCTGACCTGTTGAAGGCTCTCCTCATGGGTTTTGTTCCTCATAATACAAATACAAAACTACTACGGAAAAAATAGTTTCCTGATACATTAATGAGCTATGGATATCTAATATTTAAAGTACTAAAAAAGCAGGAGGTGAAAAAAAGATTACCTTAGTGTGGCCTGAATGATTCTAACCCAAATCAGAAGATACAGATAAATAAACCTGAAGGATGGATAGGTCATGCCTACATGGTGTGACAACTCTTTTAAAGTCAGTATGTGACTATTCTGCACCTCTGCTGGAAGGAGATCGTAAAATACACTGACTGCACACCTCGCCACCCCATCACTTCCAGAGTCTTCACTTGGTTGTACATGCTTTTTATTGCTTCTGGGCTAGAAACTGGGACAGAAACAGATTCAACTGCAGGATCTGTTTTGCATTGTTTACTCTTTATTTGTTTGGTGTGCATAGGGCAGCGTTTTCAAAAAGCCTTTGTGATACTACAACTGTTCACTAATGAAATGTCAGTGGGAACTTTACCACTGACTTCACCAGGATCAGCTTTAGGTCAATGCTAGGCTCTTTCTGAAGAAAAAGATAGTCCAACAAAACCAACGAAAAGCCCTCAATCTTTGTTTTCCTTAAAATGATGTCTTGTGAGTGCATTACAGACTGAAGCCAGTCCAAGGGGGGCAGGAAAGAATGCCGAGAGATGAAATGCAGATTCTCCTCTAAATATCAAGCGCAGAAAGCAGCCAGTGGATTGCCATGTTTACAGTGTGTAATAGGCAGGAAGCTGTCACGGATGCCCTACATTCTCCAAGCAATGTTTCAGTTTCTCTTTCCCTTCAAGTTATTCTCTGAGAGCCCCCTTATTTTCCTTCATACCATCACAGATGGTTTTAATTCAAATTACTTCATTTTTCCGTCTCAGTGTAAGCATGTGTTTGTGCTTGAGAATCTGTACTATTCTTATCGGTATGGATGATGGTTCTCATTTCTACACTAGTCCAGTAACGACGAAAGCTCTCCACTAAAGAGCCTTCCCCAAAGTGAACATCATTTCCCAACCACTTTTTTGAATGAAAATGGTGATCCTACTGCTAGGACTTGGCTTTCATGTCGTGTTCAGTTTGTACTTGCTGCAGTGTCCAAACCTCATCCAAACCTTATTCAGAATTAGTGGAAGTTTTTGTTATCACCTCCAAAGGACATAGGCTTGCAGTATAGCTTGTTACAGAATAATTTTGTTTTCTTCTACATGAACAGTCTTGTTCCCACTTACTCCTGCATATTTCTGCTGGGTGTTGTATCCTCACAAGGGGTGTTGCACAGTAACAAGAATTTTTGCCCTCAAATATACCTTCCTTAAAGCCCACTTATTGTTTTTGGGAAGTGCTCAGTTCCTTCAATTGTTTTCCTATCAATAAACTTTCACTCATGAATATGTTCTCCATGCTGGTGGCAAGTTTTACCTTTAGAGCAGGCAAACAGAAAGGTAGTTGGACCATACAAACTCAACTGCTTCTTAGCTTTATACTAGCATGAATGAAAGATTTTATGGGTGCCACACTGTTCAATTCTGGCACTGAATGTCTCAGTAGCTGAGATCATATGCAAAACAGCTGCTTTTCCAGGTGATATATCCATTGTCCATATAGGAACACTGCATCCAAACCCTATGCAAACACACTACAGGGAGCAAAGCTGGCTTATCTCCGTAAGGCCTTCATAGGATTGGAACAGGAAGCCAGTGTATTGTGTGCTATATTTTTGACTCTATGTTCCAGAGAAAAATGTCAGAAAAGAAGGAAGACATGGTCCATTAGGTCTGCAGTGCAACCAGGTTGTAGTCATGAACTGAGAACGGGAGCTGCTCACCAGGTTCTTGAAGACCTGGCAGTAAATGGGAAAAACAAAAAAAATTAATGGCTGTGGCCTCAGCCTTCATAGCCATATCTCCATCCACTATAAATTTAGGCTGCTCCAGTAGAATTAGTATGGATCACTGCGAGTCTGGCCATAGGCCTCCTAAGCCCAGACTTGCTTCAGGTCATTTTCCTGAATAACAGTATACACAGGCCACCATTTTCCAAGTGACTTAAGGCTGCCCAGTACCTGAATCAATCTGAAAATCCTAGCCTGAATATTTTCAGTGGCAGCAGAAAATGACTCTCTGCTTCTAATACACATTACCTGTTTTAATAAACAGAGTTCCTTTGTGTCTCCAAAGAAAATCCATACACTCTTCCAAGGTGACTTTGGTATTTATGAATGGTACCTGTGTGTAGCCAGAGTTCTCTGCTTGTGACAAATAGCTCCTAAGCTACATACATTACAAAGTAGTTTTAAAGTAAGAAAATAGATTGAAAGGAATGAATGTTTAGGTAGAACACCATCAAAAGAATCATTCATGCTAGGTCAACCACTTTATTACCCCTCAGTCTACTCAGAAAAGTAGAAGATATGGATAATAGCCACTCATACCTTAAATTTCACCCTCAATCATAAAGCTTTTCTCTCTGTTTTCCACTTTACATGGAACAGCCAAGCCACTTATGTACTTGCTGAAGGCAACTGCCCACTTCTTACAGAAACCCTAAAAAGATGAAGTGATGACACAGTTATAAATAAACAATAGCTTGTTTTACAGAAGAACTGTTCGTTATATGCTGTTTATAAATGAGTCCCAGATGTCTTTTTCTTGCATGTACATCTGCATATAGTCATCAGTTTTGGCAAGGACAGCATGGAGCACGGTAACTCGGCATCAGTCAGGCTCACAGACTACCCTGGAATTTATCATTGCAGAGGGCTAGTTGTCATGGCTTTGACCAATAAAAGTAGTGAAGCAATGCTTCTGCTATTTAAGAAGTTTAGTCCATTTTGAAGCATGCCAACTAGACACCTGGGCTCTGCAGTTTAGCTCTGCAAAGGAGGTGGTTTTAATCTGCTTATCAAAGACTAGTGATAAGGTTTCAGAAAGTGACTGCAAGAGGCTTCTAATTAGTCTTTAATATATGCCACCCACAGAACCAAGAAAATGGACCTGCTCAAGAGAGTCCAGAGGAGGGCCATGAAGATGATCAAGGGACAGGAGCCCCTCTCCTGTGAAGACAGGCTGAGATACCCAGGGTTGTTCAGGTTGGAGAAGAGAAGGCTCAGGGCAGAGGTTGTAGCAGCCTTCCAGTACCTAAAGGGGGCCTAAAAAAAAGCTGGAGAGGGACTTTTTACAAGGGCGTGTAGCAACAGGAGAAGGGGGAATGGCTTTAAGCTGACAAAGGGGATATTTAGATCAGATATTTGGAAAAAATTCTTTACTATGAGGGTGGTGAGACACTGGAACAGGTTCCCCACAGTTAACCCATCCCTGACAGTGTTCAAGGCCAGGTTGGATGGTCTAGTGGAAGGTGTCCTTGCCCATGGCAGGGGGCTTGGAATGAGATGATCTTTAAGGTCTCTTCCAACCAAAACCATTCTATGATTCTATGAAATAGGGGGAAAGTGGATCAAAATTGCAAGAGTAGTCCTCTCTTAATTTAATTTTAAATTGATTGCAAGTGTAAGCCATCAGCAATAATACATCAGCAGATTCTGTTTCTTAAAGAAAGAGTTGGTGACATTCAGTGGATCAGATTGATAGGCACTGCTCTGACATCTCCTGGTTATCTTGGCCTTGGAGAATAGTTAGTATTCAGACATGTCATCCCTATTCTCTTGTACTTTCCCAGCAGCAGGCCAATTTAAGCAATGGTCCTTCCAACCAGTTTGTTGACCATTAGTTTCCTGGATACTTCCACTGCCCTACATGCAGAAAGAGGGCTGAATGCATAGCTGTAGAAGCTTAACTCATGGTATGGGTCCCTCTTTTTCAGGTGTGGTTCTTGGTTCACAAAGGATCCTGATGTACCATTCCTCTGCTGGGAAATGGCTGGACTTGTTACTACTGTTATCCATGGGATGTTATTAGTTACTGTCATACCATGTTGCCTAAGAAACTCAGTCCTTAGGTTAGCATCTCATTGTGCTAGGAACAGCAAACCCTCTGGCTAAACTCTGGTCTAAAGGCGTTATGGACAGTGACTGAAGACAATGAATGGGCGTAGATTAGGGATGCCAAGAAGTAAGGAGGAAATACTGCAGGGCACAGTCAGCAGCAGTCATAGTGTACCACTGTTGTCTCAGCCAGGCTGCTGTCACAGAAGACCAGGGAAGGGGAATCTGAAAACACATAATGAGGTAACTTTGCAGGTTTTCCTGGGAAGCTTCCCGAGCAGAGGAGCACTATATATGAGAACAGAAAGAACTCAGATTGAAGTTCTAACACTGACGTTAGATGCTGATAACAAGGCAGGTGAGAGGTGAATTATCACCAAACATGATACCACAAGAATCTCACTGAGGGAGAGAAGCATCTTTCCGTCAGGGCAGTGTGGACAAGGAGCTTATAATAGGGAATAAGAATCAGTGTACTGGTTGAACAGAGAGGGTTGGCAGAGTGAGCACAATATTCCTTAGACTACATTCTCAATAAAAAACTGTTGGGTAGGGTGGTGGGTAGAGTAAGGTCGGGAAAAGGGTGTTGTGGCACTTCATGGGGTGGAAGAGCAGGAACAAAAGACTAACAGATTTTGGTCCCATTTCCCAAGGAAATAATTCCCATATGGTCCTACAGTCCATGTGTTAGTGTCCATATTTCGTCCTGTTTAATAACTTTTGTATCCATTGACTAAGTTCAGCCACATCTGTCAGGTGAACAGGCATCTCAAAATACAAAACTCCTACATAGTTCATGAAAATAGAAGGCAAAAGACAGAGACCTTAGAAGAGTCTTTGTCTTGACCATAGAATCCATATTATGAATGCACTCCGTATTAAACATCATACAGGAGAGAAAGAGGCCATATATATGATCCCAATGACATAAGAGCTTCCATTGGATACTGCATGTTGTCACATACCAAAGTTAGACAAACCTGTCAGAAAACAGGATACGTAACTTCAAATATTCATGGAAGAAGATAGAAATGCCTGTATATTAAAGGTGGCTTACGTTAAAGATGGCTTTGTTCCCATGTGCTCATGTTTTTCTGAACCCATGCTCTTCTTCCACCTAGAAATTCCACCCTTTTTTAGGATATTTCAGGACTTCCTATGTTTGTTTGGATTTCTGGACCTCTGACAAATGCAGGGAGACCTGGGCAACAGATATAAGAGACTTTTTTACACCCTAGATACTTCAAATATATGAGTACACCCCACCATACACTAACAGGTCCTGACTAGTATTACTGTACAAGATTACTTGTACAGCAATAGATACTTGTACAAGATTATTAATGGCAGATAGAGCTCAGTTTTCTGAGCCATATCAGTGATGCCTGAACACGTTTCATAGCTTGTCTTCACACATAATAAAAGTCCCACATGTTTTGGAAATGTTGGCTTTGCCAAGCATGTGCAGAACATCCTGTGTATCCTGTTCTTCCATGCTCTCATTCTGTAACCATAATGTCCACATTACTATGTGCAAAAAACCTCAAAAGAAAACATGGAAGAGCTATATATAGCTAACAAGGACATTTTGGATCATCTTTACATAATTCAGAAATTAAAAATTATGAACAGACTTAAGCAAGAGATGAGTAGAGGCAGAAATGGTGAAGGCAGAGATGAGGGGGCAGGAGGGCTACAGAACTTGTGATGAGAACAATAAGAGCCCAGGGATGCCAAAGGTGAGGTGGAGGAGACATCAGCAAGGCAGGAAGAGGATTAGTTTGGGCAGAAGAATCTGGCCTACTGTTCAGTCTCTGTTTCCTCCAGTGAACATGTTTTATGCAACATGTAAAGCAATAAGGAAAACCCAAAGGAAGGGTATGTCATATAAACCACTTTGAAAGCCTTTTTAGTAAAAGGAGGTTTGAGCTGCAGAGCCTCGCAGAGCCTCTGCACCATTGTGCTGGTATTTCCACCTTGCAGAAGCATTCTCAGCCAGCCCAGCCAAGCAAACAAACAAACAGCTGCCATGTTGTTTGCATTGTAGATGAACTCAGAAGAAAATACAGCTGCAATTATTTGGCACACAGCTGTTGAACTGAATCCTTTATTGCCCAGCTAGTAGTGCCCTGAAATGTGGCTTAAGCTGCAGTAGCTGTATTCAGAACAAGGGGTGCCACAGAAGGGGTTAACCATACACCTGTTTGCATGTTCATAATGTGGGATTTTTCCTGAGCACATTATTAGTCTGTTAGCTCATTTAGAGGCCATAATGAAGTCATTATGATGCCACCAGTATATTTTGCCAGAAAGCTGGCAATCTTTAATCTGCTTCCTCTACAGCATCTCACAAAGGAAGGGAGAAACCAAAACACTGATTTCAACTAACAATGTATTTATTTGCTGTGCTGGGTCCCAGCACATGCTGAGAAGAAAATTCTTTTGTTTATTCCCCCGTCCTTCTGATGGGTTTTACATAACAAGAAAGGCATAGAAGATCCCTTAATACAACACAAAGCCACTCCACCTTTTACATGCTTTTCATTTTCTCTGCACCTTCCTTTGACCTTTCAGCTGATGCAATCAAAGATGAAGTTAAAAGTTTTTTTAAAATAGCCCTGGTTAATGAGTAGCCATGCATATGTACACATTGCCTCTAACTGCGGTGCCGCACTTGTACCTTCTTAGGAAGACAACAATATATACTCAGCAGGGATTTCTAGAAGTGTGTCAGGAAGCAATGGTTGGCATGCCAACAAAGAGGACTTTGTGGGATTCAGGGGAAGATAAGGCATGTGGATAAAAACAAAGACAAAAGGGCTAATCCACCCCAGTCCAGTTTCACACTCACCAGTGCATATGCATTTACAAATGGGGTAAAATTTACTTTTGTCAATCCCTGCTTTTGTTCCCCAGCTAAACAAACCCCACAGATACTTCAGGCTCACATGGGTAGCATTTAAGGCAGATGACCAAAGAGGCTGAATGAGCTGAGTTGTCCTATTACCAACAGCTGGAATGTGTGGGTCATGCTACAGGGGAAGAGTTGAGCCATATCTATCCAGCCCTCCATGCACGAGGGAATGTATGTCTTACAGAGAGGTGAGTAGGTTAGGAAGTTGAGTTTAAGGGCAGATGACTACTATGACCATTGTCTTTACTAAGTACCTGATTCAAAGTTCACAAAAGCTTCCCACTATTTTCATCACCTAAAAAGCTCACCAGAAGGAAGTAATTTTTCTAGTACTAAATGTCAAAAAACTGCAAAAGAAATCCTTCCATGATGCAGAAAGTTAGTAAATTCAATGGCTTGATCACAGTTAATGGCCAGATGTTCCGCTCACTATCAAGTCCTTCTGAAGCTTCAGTTCAAATGCGTTTCTTCATACAATGGTAATTTTATGAGTTACTAGATCATGCTGCACAAGGGTGACTTCTCACAAGAGCTCCCATCAGCCACATATGATACTGATAACAGCACAGCAAGATTAGCTGGGACACCAGCAGTTCTGAGCCCACTATCCTGCTTCAAGTGGCAAACAACTGCAGCACAACTGATACCTGCCTGCGGCTAAAGCTTGCAAATGGCCATTTTGATGATACTTTTGTGTTAGAGCACTAGCAGCACAGCTGAATGCCAGCAGGGCTACTTGTTTTTGGTAGATGGTGCACAGCTGCCAGCAGCATGCTGACATGCCAGGATGATCTGAGCATCCCCTTGCAGCTGCAAAGGGATTCAGGGCTGCACCACAGCCCTGAATTACCACCCCTGTGCTCTCCTCCAGTGCGTTCATGGTGCACTGGTGAGAGAGTTATTAGTGGGCCCTAAAGTGGGATAAAAATGAAGATGCATGCTCATGCCAAGGGAGCAGAGAGCAGTAAGGGGCAAGGAAGGCACTGTGAGCAAGTGTGGATTGAAAGAGGAAGAGGCAATGAGCGTATCATGGGTTGCTTTTCAACAAAACAAATTACATTCTCTGAATTTGTATGTGGCACATACTGCACAGCTGGGGAACTGTGATCAGATAAGAGGAAGAAGAATAGCCTCGGACTTAAAGCATGTGAGCAGAACCAGACAATATGACTCTTGTAAACAGCTTTGACCACCCAGCTCACTGGTGGAGATCTTCGGGAGTGTTACTTGAAGCTGTAGGTTCCGAGATACATGGGCACTCCAGTGTGGAGGAAAGGAGAAAGCCAAGGATGGGGAAATTTTTGTCCTCGGTGATTAGGAACAGTCAGTACAGTGCGTGCATGTTGCTCATGTAGCAAAACTCTTGGCATTTTGCCACTCCTTGTGGTCACAGCTAGCCCTTCGAGGCCCTGACAGCTTGTGTGCTCCCTCCTGCTGTGACCCAAGAGCCTGGGCATACAGGCTGCTTGCAGAGAGCCTGGGGACAATTAGATGGCTCTGGGAGATGGCCTTGAAAGCAAATGAACTGAGACTCAGAGGAACAGAGTTGAATGCCTGGGCCCAAGAAGCTGCACAGGGTATGAGTAAGACATCTGCACTCCCACCCTAGATGTTTTTCATGCTCTGTGTTTTGAACATGACCTCAGAGCCATTGACCAATATTAGAGCTATCAACATTATTCTGGAGTTGCTTCAACATCCACTCTGTGCCTGACAGCAGGGAGTGCTTACACACAGAACATAAGCACTAGATCCATCCGTTGCACACTGAAGTGATGGAGATACACTACACAGCTTCTATGGAGTTGGTGCAGAAGGTAAAACAAAAGATAACTATGATTTCAACCCATAACACAAGAAGGTTTTGTGTTTATCCATGCTATGACCATGAGTGAAAAAGAAGTAGCACCTTCTGGCTCTCAGTGTTGACAACCAGGCAGCTGGAAGCTCTCAGCAAAACTTGGAACCTACCAAGTCACCATTTTTAGGTGGGAAAATAAGAGGTGTAACCAAGGGGAAATTGAATAACAAATGATAACAGTAATAACAGATGTATGGCAGCCATTTAGAGTGGTGAAACCAAGACTTCTACTGAGGAACTTCGGCTTGGACTGGGGAGTGAAGTTGACCCCAGCTGCAGCATGGGAGAGCTGTACAGGATCTTGGTGCACCTATAGTGGTCAGATGGTAGTGGAGAGGTATCTGGGAAAGAGGGTGGTGGCAAGATGGCTTTTTCATCACCACTGCTGAATGCATAGACTTAGGTGCTTGAAGATCAGGAACATCAGCTCCTCTGGGCTAAATGTTTCTTAGGTGTCTCAGCCCACAGTTTTGAAAAGCCACTTGAATATTCTTCACTCCTGCACTTGCTGGCAGCACACTCAAACATTACCACCATTGATTTTAACAAGAGTCAGATAACCAAATACTGAATTGATACTATCAGCAGTCAGTCAAGAAGAGTCGAAGAGTGCAGGGAAATGAAGAGAGAGCTTCTGAGGCCCAGGATAATCCCCTGATGCCTATGTCAGATCTCTATTATTAATACAGATTTATTACATTAATCATTATTTCCTAGCACTATTAAGAAGAAAATTTTCATGAATTTTTTGCTGATCTTGTTAATCATGAAGCAGGTTATCATTAGAAACACTCCTAAATGAACTTACTTTTTATCTATGCTATGTATATATCCTATAGCTTGTAAATATCCAATATGTAAATTACACTTTCATTTTTATCTCTCTCTCTCTATATATATATCCCTTTCATTCAAGATCACCTGAGGCCATGACATAGCCAAATGCCTTAGTTACTGTATCAGCTGGAACTTTTCTGATGCTAGTATCATCTAGGCTTGAAGCCAGGTGTACATATGTGTACACTAGGACATCACAAACATATAGGAAAGAGCTATTTCTATACCAAGACTGTGTATGTTGAAAAGATTAAACTTCAGTCTTCTCATGCTGCAAACTTGGCTAAGAAAACTGCATTTAAAACAGTCAAAAATGCTGCTTGAAGAATTACTGAAATGTCAAGCAGCATATGAAAGGACTCTGTTTTCATGTTGTCTCCATGATCTAACTCCTTTCACATCCCTCAGGATTATAATTTTTTTTAAATTGCATTAAGAAAAAAAGGCTCAGTCATCTCAAGTGTTCAATTTAAATGCCAAGTTCCTGCCTGGATTCACATTTTCTAACTCAGTTTTAAATCATTGAAACCAGATTGAATAGGGTGCCTTGTTTGGTAAGCATTGCTGTTCACCTACCAACAGAACTTCAGTGTGGTCCTCTTCCGCAGACATTTACCCATTGACTTGATGGGGACTACTCAGGAGAGGAAGGACCTTTCAGGCCTGCTGAGTATCCTTTTGTCTCATCCTGCTATTAAATCTCTCTAAAAAAGAAACATTAGCATTCTGGAAACTGATACTGTAGAAAATTCTGTGGTCCTTTGAACCCTGGAAGTGTCAATTCATGTTTTGCTTACAGAAGCAAAGCAAATGGCTTTTTCCCCTCAAATAACATAGCAATTGCTTTCTCTTTCTTGTCCACGGGACATTAAACAGTTGGGCTTGTTTGTCACACAAAATCAAATTAAAGAGAGCATGACAAGTTAGTGTGTGTCTTCTCTGAAAAATGAGAAAGAACTGATGCTCACGTTCCTGCCAGCACCACCCGCTTGTCTAACCTGGAAGGGCCAAATGCCATTTCCCGATGTAAGAGCAGTTCACAGGTGCTCTCCAGGTGTGGAGCTGTGATTTACCTCACTGCTAATGGGGGCTAACTGTGGCCATGCATTTCAAGGGCGGAAAAGTCTTCCACCAGCATTCTTGTTTCTCCCTGTTCATATGTCTCTGTATGTCCTCCCACACCACACTCCCTGTAAGCTGGATCCACTTATAGTTTCCTGTTTGGAACTGGAAAGTAAATATTCCCCTTGGTCTACTCCCAGCATAACCACTACCAGCTCCAAAAGCCCTAGTTAACTTCTGCTCTGTCCAAGCAGGATGTTCTTCCAAACATGCAGCTGCTGATCCAGGGGGCACAGCCATATCCTGCTGAAGAGGGAAAAGAAAAACAAACACCAGAGCTTCAGCTGCATCGCCACAGGTAGTCATGGTTGTGATGCCATTGCAAGCCCTCTGGATTTGAGTAACTTCACAGCAAACTCGTAGCACCTTGAAGAGCCATGGCTGGCTTCACACTGAAAGTCTAGCAGCATCCTATGTCTATGCCCTGGTTACAATTTGCTCCATGAGGAATTTTCCAGCACTCTGAGCTTTTTCCCTATCCTTCTTCTAGGAAGACTTCTATGATGGCAACATCCTGCCCCAGATGTAGGAAAAGAGAAAGGATGTAGGGAAACACTGGTGGTGAAGAACAGAGCAGATATTAATATCCTCAGTGATGTCTGCATTTCATTTTCCCTTTTGATGTACAGCTTGGCACTTCAGCTGTAGTTGCTGTTCCCCTGATTGCACCTGGTTTGGGAGTTAAAGAAGAACATACTTTCTGTTGCTATTGCCCCGTAGGTCAGACTAGCTTGCTCTAAAGTTTCTACTTGTTATGTATGTACATGTGAGTTTAATAAAGTTTGTTGTCTGTTTAAGCTCTGTTGTTGTCTACTCAATTGTAGGGAAGTGGGAAGCTGTCTCTATGCCAGAAGTTTTCTTATTGAAGTCTAACAAAACAGTGAGCAATCTAGACAAACCAATAACATGGCACCCTGTGTCCCCAAACCAGCATGCACTAAGAGCTTCATTAAAATCAATCTTGAATTCAGCAAGTAAATCAACACTCACCAAAGACAATACATTAGATTAATCAGGCACAAAATACCCCATACAGATCAGCAGGCCAAAAGTTTTTCAAAAGTAAGCACAACAGAAACCTTCAGTTCTTGGTCAATATCAAAGTACCATGATGTTTCACCACAAAGCAGCACATATAATTAGCAATCAATTACTCATTAGAATTGCCCCACAAAGCAAGATATGAGCACATGCAAGGTCTCTAATTCCCTTTGGCTCACTGGGTTCTGGCCTTGTTTTATTCTAAAAGCACCTCTAGAGTGTGCAAAAAGGCAAAAGGGCTTGTTCAGGTCCCAGGCCCGCTTGCTTGACTGGCAGACTGCGGTGGGTACAGCAGACCATGACCAGGAGAGCTGGCTTCCTCATGAACCTGGGGGATGAGCCCTCTCACTGTTGGCAAACCCGCCTTTTCTGCACAAACCCCAGACTTTCCAGGTGCAACTCCAGACGCCATGTCAGAAAGAGAGAGGATGGCACGGCAAGGTCCTCCCAAGCTACCGGTTCCTATGTCACTGGAAACAGCCCAACTTCTCGTCTGCGGTTACCAGATCTCCCCAGGCCTTAATGCCAACTGCACCGCCATGCAGGAGCATAGCCGTGTTGCCCAGGAAATCCTGCCCAACAAGGAAGCAATACCCCTTGTGATTATTGTATCAGCAAGGCTTGCAAATCTTGGAAGGGCAAATGATGGCAATGCTGTGGCTTGAGAGCCCCCTCCTCTCTCATTATTTCCAATACACCCCTATTTGTGCCTGCCTGTTGGGCCATGACCTTCGATCAGTGTCTCTCATGGTCAGCCTAACACTTGATTTTCCAACACCAGATGGGGCATCCATATTTCTAATGTAAGATTTCCAAGACAGCCACACATTACGTACCCCACTCCTACTGTGCTGGGGGCTTTCTATCAACGAAAGCCTCCCCTAAGTGTGGAGATACCAGACAGAGACTGCAGCTTCCCAGAATCCCTGCACTCAGGAATTAACTGAGGTAAACACACAGGGCCTCTAAAACAGACACAGATAAAATAGACTGATCACTAAAAAAGTTTCAAAATAGGTAAAAAAGAAGAAGATTTTCTGGGACCCCTGAAAGGTGAACCTCTTATCCCCATGATGCTCAGCAACAGGGACTCTGTGGGAAAAGACTGCTCCCACTGTGCAGTGTGCTGCCCACAGCTTCGGTTTGCCACGCAGCTGCACTGAGACGGAGATTTAGAAATTTCCTTGCAAAGTCCATGTGGCCCTAAGGAGGTAAACCAGGAGTAGCCAGGAGATAATGTTTGAGAAAGGGTGAGTTTTATCTCCAAGGTGATTTGGATCGTTGAGCAGAGTTCTTGGTAAACTGGACTGTAAGATCTCATTTCTGAGAAATCACAACAAACAAGGTGTCAATAACTGGGAATTAAGACCGTGGGCAAAGTCCTTAGCAAAACCTGCTGTCTTGTGAAGTGTTGCTGGTCCTTAGCGTGGCACATCAGGTAAGCAATGGCAGCAGGGGTCTCCTCCTTCTGAGGGCAGAGCCTGTATGTTTGGAGTCGGTGCGGGCACCTCTGCTGAGTGCTGGGCTGGGCAGGTGAGCCTCACAGTGCCAGAAAGCTTGCTCAGACCCAGTTCTGGTAATATGGGTTGAAGCACAGTTGCCCAGGGAGCACTCAGGACAGGGAGCTCAGCCAGCTGACTCATGGTCATTTTTTATGCCACTGGCTTTCAGATAGACACCCAAAGAAAAAATAAAAAACAATCTTGGCACCAATTTGCTAGGAGAACATCCTAGAAGTATTTATTATTAAAAGGTGTGATTGAGCAGTGACATTCAGTGTTTCCATTTTTCAACCGTTTCTGGGCTTTTTCTTCTTTTTTTCCTTGTGGTCTTTGTAAAAACACCAGAATAATAGCAATCTATTAAGAACTGGCATTCACTCAAAATAGTTTCTCTTAATGTGAATGCTCTTACTGACATTGTAAAATTTATTTACAGTTTCTCTTTTTTCTTCTGTTCATTGTTTGGATGTACCATAGGACTCCAATAAAAAAAACCTGTTATTTATGCTAAACAGATGTACTGTGAAAAGCCAGATGCAACATGGATGATAACCAGCAGCTGGGCAAGCCCTAACAGATAAGCTGCCTTTAACTGCAGGTTTCCTTCATGCCCACAGTTGTTATAGCAGTTTTCTCTGCTGCTCACTTCAATTGCAAGTGCACAGAGATGCTTACAATGGAGGTCTAAGTCCCCATTACTTCCACAGGCTAAAGAATAAAGAGTGGGGATCACTTCCAAAGTGCTTTCTCAGTCTCCCCATGCCTCCTGATGCCTTTCCCAATTGAAAAAAAAAGAAAAGAGAGAAACGAAAAACCAAACAAGGTGAGTTTAAAACAAAACATGGAAAAACCAACCCACCAAGACAAAAAAGTGTGCAGGAAGTTGAAGTGCTGCCTGGATTTGCCTCAGGCAGATTTACCTCCAGAAATGGTCCCTCAAGGCCAGGTAGTTTGCCCTTGACAAAATTGAGAAATGGCAAGGCAAACACCAATAGGGCGTGCTCATGGCAAGGTGCACTCCAACTTCATCCTGTCATACCTCAGGTGTTTTAAGTGTTTAAGATCAAGAAAGTGACAAACACATAAAACCAGGTAGTGCCCAGGACAGCCAAATGCCTATCGCCTGTGTAGTCAGTGAAGCAGGATGCGCAAGGCACTCTACAGGTGGGATGTGCTGGGTTCATGATTTCTTCTCCCCTTTGACGACCTACAGAGCCAGAGCCTAGAGTGGGTGGTCTGAATCACACATCTCGCCTCCAGCCAAAGACATCTAAGTAAGCAAGCAGGACACAGCTGGATACTCCTGCTTTCTCCTGAATATGAGCCATTCCTGTGGCTCTCCTGCACAATTCATTGCATTGACATTGTTCAGTTCTCATCCTATAAAGCATTCATTTAACTCAGAGGGGAAGAAGAAGTCAATTAAAAGAAAAAAAAAAAAAAGTCCAACAATAAATTTTTACCATATTGTCCCAAACAGAAAGCTGGACCAGGTGCAGACCCACGATTAGGATCAAGTGATGGGAAGACATCCAAAGCATTCAGCTGAGCTGATTGCAGAGGTCTGGCTTTGAAGACTGTATACAATGAAGCAAGTCATTAATAGTTGGACTTTCACCTTCCTGGCAATAGATGAGTCATGCATTTGAGAAGGTCAGTGCCTTGGATTTTAAGAATGGAAGAGAAAATCAGGATCATTTACCCTGCAGAACACAGGCTGTACAATTTTCTTTCAGCATTAAGACTGCAGGAGACTAATACCTCCATCTACCTAGCGCCTTAGTTCCTTCTGCATGATTGGGCCAGGAGGGAACCACTGACCCAATTTATAGCTAAGCATGCCAACCTCAGTAACAACAGCGTTTTGTTAAGACCTGGGTATTTGTTACTCTTATGTTTCTCACTTTCTTCATCTGCAGCCAAGCTCTCCAGTTCATAAATGATATTCCATTAGAGCAATCTGATCCCTTGTTTACATGATAGCCCATGTCTCCACAGCCCCAGAACAGCAAACTGATTAACCTTTGGAGAAATGTTCCCAAAAGCACAAGTAGTCTCACTCTTCTTCAGTATGTCAGTTGGTGTCACACTCAGAACATCAACAAGGAAAGAGTTCCTCACAGTATGAGGTGGTTTGAGCCTACCAGGGGAGCAACCACAGGGGCATTTTGGCTCTTCTCAAAGCAAAGGGAAGCAATAGTTTCACTGCCTGATAAGGCAAGGCAAGAGAACCACCTGGCTCCAAAGCTGGGCTTTCTGAAGAGCTTCACCCTGTCAGATGGGAAAAACAATGTGTGTGTGGTAGCAGGTTTTTGAGGGAGATACTTGTAAAAATAAATCATTTTGATGTGTGCTGATATGCCTGACATGTAAGATGCACAAAAGGGAATACTGAAGTAGCGTGAATAGAGCCTAAAACTGAGAGCTATGGAATGTTTCTGTATCCTACCTGCCAGCAAGTACGAGCCTGCCCTCAGAACAGAGCTGGTTTTGGGTACATGTTAGCACGCTGCTTAGACAGAAATGGTCGATAGATCTTCCTGAGGCAAATTAAGGGGAAAAAAAAAAAGATAGGACCAAACAGTTCTAGGTCCTTCCTCCCCCCAGGAAAGCAAGGAGCATCCAGAGAAGCTTCCAAACAACACATTTAATTTTCACATACCTCTTCCACCCACTCAGTGTGGGTACACTGGAATGAATTCTCTATCTTCTAATATTTCATTTGCAAGAAAGGTTCCTGTAAATGAAAGACAGTGTCCAGGTGACAGATTTCCAGACAGCTTCATATCTTCTCCTTCAAAAAACTTCAGAAAGAGAAAATGCAGACTAGCCTCCCAGGCTGTATCTTCTTTCATGAGATATTCCTATGGCTCTTTTTCTCAATACTAGGTTTGGAAGACATCTATACCCCCTTGAGAGAGAAATTAAAACCATAGGCATTCCCAGAATAACCACATTTATACAAGCTTCCCTTCCCTAGAGGAGAAAGAGAGGGACTCAAAACCTCGAAGACTGTTTTAGAACTTTTATGGCACTTAGCCAGAAATTTCAAGAAGACTTCATGTGGCCATAAATCAGCTGAATTGGTCAATGTGCAGAGACAACTGACCAAAACACTCACCCAATGCTAGATGATTCACATTTCTGAGAAAGCCATGAAACAAAAGATTTTGCCTTAAAAAGCAGTGGGTTCCTCAACTTTTCTCAGAGTCATAACACACTGCATGAACTTTCATGATTACAAGGACCAACTTAACTGAATTAATGAAGAAGTATATCCAGACATTTCTTTCAGTGCTGGCAAAACGACAAGTACACACCAGGTGACCAAAACCTCAACATTCTACATGCCTAGCCATAAAATTCTTGCACAAATATTCTCACAAACACTTCTGTCCTGCTGAATGACAACAACTAGAATCTTTTTTTGTTATATCCCCTATTCACATATATTTTTATGTCAGGAAATTCTATGTCTCCTTTCAAGCCGAGTGCCTTTTCTCATAGCTACAGAGGCCATTATTCTGGAGGAAGAACTATCAAGTCTGCCTGTCTCTCTCTTATTTTTTAAATGCAATTGTCCTTTAGAGTGAACAAAGGCCTTCTGAAAAATCAGTACTCTTGAAGATACATTCACTCAAGATGAATACACAGTGAGGTTATTTTGGAACAGGGAAAGTATCTTATCCCATATAGTTCTAGGAATAAATATAGATACCAGCAGCAAGTACTAGGGACTTTCAAACACTGTGGAGACTCCTTTGGGCTTCCTGGGTTCTGTTTATCCTACAAGACAACCAGCTGAAGTATTCTGACTGAAGTCTTTGCTGCTTATACATATGCTGCGAATTGGGAAAAGGGACTTCTCAAGCCATTTTCCAAATGGTGGCCTTAGCTGGTAGAAAAGAGGCAAGGAGAGTCCTTTGTGTTATCCTTGCCTTTTCTGTCCAGTGCTAGAGTTCCTAGTGCTTTATGTGAAACTTTCTGAGGAAGATTTCATTATGCTCCCATCTCCATTGAGAATAATGGCAGATTCATTTCCAAACAATGTTCAGAAATAGATCACTTGTAGCCCAAAGACTACAATAGCTTTTACTTCAGTTAACTAGCTAGTAAAGGTCTTCATAAATGTCCTGTGCAGATCTCCCTTAAGGAAGTGATGGCATCACCTAAGCAGTAAAATACACCATCCTCAAGCACCCACAACAGGATTTATCATGGCCACAGTGACTGCTAAGGTCTGGAGAGCTCACAGGTAAGTGGAAACCCACAATGTATAGGTATACTCCCCTTGTCCCCACAGCTCAACATCACCCCTCGGTGGTGTAACTCCCAAAGTCCTGTGACTGGAGATGTTCGCAGAGTTTGCAAGGCACCCTCTGTTCTGCAGCTGCATTGCAGAGTAAATTGTGTGAAACAGGATGCCCATTAAACACAGCACAGTTCAGGCCCACGCTATATGACACATGACCATGTTGGAGAATTACATTGTTTTGAGATGCTCCTTCTTGTAGATCCACACTTGGATCATCCTGGCCCATGGCAACTGAAACGTCTGCAAAGATGCTAGAATTGGGATTTCTGAGTTCTATCCTACAAGACAACCAGCTGAAGACTTCAGCCTGTGAAAACTCCATCTTCCATTGGGTCATCAAAGCTCATGTGAGGCAACATTCCAAACACAGCACTTAATTTTTGGCTTTTTGGCCATATCGTTACAAATCACCTTGGCTTACAGGCAGATAAACTGACTAATTCTTAGACGGACTGATAGAAGACTGACAACCTAAGGGCTTCATGTAATGCCAATGCAGGACTTTGTGAGATAACCTGGATGCCTTTACTTGTTTTAAAGAACCTGTTCAGCCTCTGGTTACTATGCTCAGGGAGACAGCAATGCAGATGTATAGGTGTAGCAGCAAGGACTTTTAAAAAGCCACACAGCAAAAGCTGGAGCTTCACAGATCAGCTTCAGCAGAACTATATTGATTTATAAGAGATGGCCCACATGTATCTGATGCAATCTACTGTCCAGGAAATAGAACACGTGAGGTGGTTGCTCAAGACAGCGGAGAACTGGGACTCGGTGACCCAACAAGGACTTCCAGTTTAATATTCAAAAATCCCTTGAAGCTTCACACAGGACATGGGGCAGAATGCTTAAACCTTGGAAAGAAGGTTCGTGCCCAGGTGGTTGCTGTAACAGGCAGTTTGGAGCACTTTCATTTTTAAAAGTTGCCCTCCAACGTGAAGCTGAGTAGTTTGTAAGGATCAATAAGTCAGAGCAAGCATCCGCCTCTGCATGAACAGTGAGGTTAACTCTGCATTACAAGGTTTCACCAGTGCTTTTTAACTACTGGGTGCTTTTCTAAATTGAAGACCAGGCGCACTGGTCAGCAAAATGAAAAGACAGAGCCCCAGGCAGCGTTCAGTTCACAAGTACCTGCCAATTTGTTTTGCAATTGCACTGTTATTTAAAAATGACAGTGTTGAATTAAAGAAGGTTTCAGCTGGGTATGGAACTTTGCAGCTCCAAGGCAGATCTGCCAGGGTGCTCTATCTGCCAGCCCATAAAACCTTTTGAGATAGAGCGTGCCAAACTAAATTAACTGGATTTGAGGTCAAGCAGCATTCACAGCTGAATGCTCTGTAGACACCCTGAGAAGGAGCAACAGCAATGCCCCCTTTACCTGTAAAGCATATTGGAAATAAACAAACAAGAAAAGGAAAAATCCACTCACTGTTCTCATGCTCTTTTTTATGAGGTTGAGCAATATTTATTTGAAAGCTGTAAAACCACGAGTACTTGGCATTTGCCCTCTTTGATAGCAGCATAGTTTAATGTAGGGCAGGGGCATCATTTAGCTGCTTTTAGCAAAGTTAAAATTAGCCATTTGAATCATTACATTTTTCTCTAAAACCCGCCTGCACAAGGATGTGCTGAGCCACCATTTTATGCATAAATATAATGTAATATATATACACACCTCCTCGTATTTTCTTCTTTGGCTCATCACTATTGAGGAGAGTCAACTGAAGCCAATAGACCATTTGCAAAAATGACTGAAAGGTTGTCAGCATACAAGAAGATCACAGGCGCAGCCCTTAGCTTCCTTCTGCCTTAGCTTGCAAAACATCCACTTGCCATCCAGCTCACACACAGGTACTGAAGCCTGATTAACATCTTTTAAATAGATTGAGATCATCATATAAACAGAGCTTATAAAATGCAGGGAATTACTATTATTTTACCAGGCCAAATCCTGACATCATTGCTGTTTTCCACTGGGAGAAAACCAAAAAAAAATCTTGGCTTCAACAGCATTTTTGCCTCACTAAAAGGTGAACAAAAACAGACTGAGAGGACTTCAGGATCTGTCCAGAGATAATTTATTCTTAGGACAGACAACTCATACTGATGAATTTCATCACAAAATAGCTTGGCTTCAGATTGATCTGTCAGTCGGCCATCCATAGTACGTTGGCCAGTCTTCACAACCATAAAAGGTGAGGTGATCTGTTCCTTTGCACAAAGGAAGGACTGTGTTAAAGCACTGGGCCAAGGGACAGATGATCACTTGGCTTGCACCTGCTTGGTGCTACTTCTTTTAGAAATTGTTCTGGGCCGTGGACAATCTCAGGTGTCACAAGCTCTTCACACCTGGGTCTTTACTGACTTTTCTCAGCTTCCAGAAGGGCAAAGGGCATGACCAAAGTGCATTTGTATTTCAGCTAGCACCACCTCTACAGGTGGCTCTACTCTCAAAAAAGTAATCTCATCTAAGAAATTACTTTTGCCAAGGAACATGATTTCATCCATGTAGGTTGCTTTGCTATGGTTCTAATGGAAATATTTCCATTTCAAGACAAATACTCCATACCCTGATGGTCATGATACTGCATTTGGCATGTGGAATCCTAAATTCAAGTCACCCAGATTCAAACACAGTAAAGGTTTGAATGAAAAACATTAAGTCTGCTTTGGGCAAGGCAGGAACTTGAAACCAAATTTCCTCTGTGCCAGTAACTCAACCATCAGGCTTTGGATCACACAAGTCTTCTCCATGGGCCAAACAACCCTGAAAGGAACTGTGGGAGTAATCTTCCTGTCCAGCCCTAAAACGCTGCAATGGGAAGCAAACTGACCTCTGATTTCATGATACCTGAATACAACCTTGGTTCTTTAAGAGCAGTCTCAGTGAAAGCTTGGGTCAGTTGAATGCTTTCTCCTCCCTCGTCCTGGCGCATGGGGAGTATTAAGGGATATTTGTATCTTACAACATGTTCACTGCGTGACTTCCATTAGATTAACTTGGATTAGGAAGAACTAGATGGAACCAAGGTGGGGGTTGTTCGTTTTTTTTTTAAAGCTGGGAGCCCAACTCACTGAATTTCAGTAATACAAGAACTGTTTCAATATATTAGAAATCTACCATTTTTCAAATATTCAAAAACCACTGGAATAAGTGCAATAATATCAAAACACCTGGTACTGGAAAAGTACGGACATTAGAACTGGCAAAAATGTCATCTTATAGATCTATGGTTTCTATTTGTTTTCTAGTAGGAAGTAGGTTCTGCACATCACTGTATCTGGGTGACTCATGTTTAAAATGCTAAGTCCCTTCGTCCTTCTGGCTGAAGAATTAGTCAGAGTGACGCACAAATTTATTACATCCACCTGCAGTGCAACAGTCCAATGCGTCTAATCTTGGAATAGGAGAGATCAGGAAAGTCACCCAGTTGGTCTCTTGCATGAGATTTCCAGGTACCAATAATTTTAGATAGGTCAACACTTCCACTGCATACAGACCTTGAGAGCAGAAATTAAGCCACTTTTCACATCCTACTTTTTCATTGTTTATCATTGCATGCATTTGTTTACATACATGCTCCTTAAGGCGTGAACTTTAAAAGTATGAGATACCCACATTCATGCATAGCTAGTGGCAACTGAGCATATTCAACACCACCGAAATTCTCAATATGCATCTCCTTAACACATATGAGTCTAAAATAAGTACAAGTAATTAAAGCAAAAGAATAAAAATCTTAGCTTACTGCAAGCAATATCCGCTTTTCATAGTAAACCCTGACAATAAGAGCCAACATTGATCTCCTGTGGGAGATTTTGCATAGCAGGATAAGTAGAAATATCCCTTTGCCATCTAAGGATGAACAGCATTAGGTGAGGTATGACAGAACTTGTCATCCTCTGTGCCATATCAGCCTGAGAAAGATGGACAAGTATTTTGTGCATAAGAGGGTGTCGCTACTCAGTTATTTCTTGCTTATCTGCCAGCCCAGCCAAACAACCAGCTAATACACAAGTGAAACCTGACTATAAATGATTCACAAGCTAGCTGGCAAGTGAAAACATAGTGCTGCATCACCCAAACCCTTCCAGTGGGAGCAGCTGAATCATCTCAGCAGCCCCTCCACAGCAGTCTTGAGGGCAGTTTGGTTTAGCCCACTGGGATATGAGGCACCTGCCAGAGCCCACTTGCTTGCCACAAGCTCCCTGTACAATGGATAGGACAGTGGGAAGTGGACAGTGCTATAAGCAGTACATTAGTAGATCATTTCTTCTGTTGATTTTGCAAGGTGGCTCACCAGAGATGCCCAATCCCACCTATGGTCTTAAGAAAGCTCTACAGCAGGGTAGTCAGCCAATACCACTTTTGAAGTCCTTAGAGCTTCAAACTGATCTGGGACGTGGGAGAGGGAGTTACCCTTTTGCCGACACAACCTGCCCCTCTTTTAGTTAAACCCTTCCTATACCTATGTCTCTGGTCAACAGGTTGCTAAATGGGGTGGGCATCATGGCCATCTGGGCATGTCATGATCTCCATAGATCACCCAGCCAAGAGTTACCTTAAGGCTTTTGAAAACATCTTTCCTTCTTGTAAGATTTTGAACAGGCTTTCTCATTTGCTGAAAGGTTCTTAAACTGCCTAGGCTTTTCTTACACAAAACAGGGTTATTCTAGCCATTCCCTATGGACCTTCCAATCCTATAATACCAGCCATACTCTCAAAGACAGCAGAAGGTGGCCCAGGTGGCCCCAGAACCACCTGACAGTCTTAAGGAGCTCTAAGGCTGGGTTGACCAATATGGTTCTATGTCCACATTAGCAGATAGTACAGTGGTCTTGTTTTTCCTCCAGTAGCTGATCTTGATTTCAAAGGTCAGCTGCCTTCCCACACTCTCTGCCACATGTAGGCCCACATACCATGTTGCCACCATGAGAAGATACCCACTGACATGTCTGAAATGCCAGCAGGCAGCATAGATGAACAAAGGAAATACCTCCTCTCCCACACGAGACAACTGCCATCAGAGGCAGCTTCCTTGCCACCCACCTACTTCAGGTTTTCCTGTCTGTCCTTTTCACCCTGTCCCTCTTGTCACCCCCGTTCCTGCTTCTCTCTCAGTCCTTTGCAGAGGACACCTAACAAATCCCTGCTTGAGAGTTGCACAGGGCTGACTAGCAACTGGCAGGGTCAGACTAGAAAGAATCAGCTGCAGTGGAAAGAAACAATAACTCCATTAGCAAAGGCTGGAATATCCTAAAAGTGACAATAAGATTTAAGGCTACCCCAAAGTTTGCAACATACCTGGTCTGTTTTTATAATGAGCAGCTCTGAACGTCAAGAGAAAAATTGCACTAGAAATTGAAAGGGTGGCCAGTAGCCCAGTAGGAATACACAGACACTTAACACTTCTCCGTTAAAAGCAACAGCAGCAAAACTATAAAGGTTATTGCTAATTCAGTGGGTTTACAGTGCAGAGAAAGCTGTTGCTTTTCTGTTAGAAAACAGCTTGAACAAAGGAGGAAGATGGAGTGATGTATGGATTTTCCTGAGTCTGCAGCAGTACAGCTGTAAGGCACTAAGATGGAGCGGAACCGCAGAGGGTCCAGGATGTGCTAGGACATCCACAGTGCTCCCTCAGAGACCGCCACCTCTCCAGGGCAAGGAGCAGGGGAGAGCAAACACTACAGCACTGCACTGCAGGGAAGGCAAGGAAGGCAGCCAGTGGTCTGAGTGGGAAGAAAACCAAGGAAAGTCAGCTGCCTGGGACACAGGAGAAACAGAAGAGTCTGAGGATGTCAACACAGATGAGGTGCTGGTGAAGAGGGGAGGAGGTGGGAAGGCTCAGCCCTGCAGCAGATCTCCACAACCGGCCAAGAAACAAATCCCAGCCAAATGAGCAATGCATGGGGACAACGAGCGGGAACCAGGGAAAAGCAGTCCCAAAAATACCTAGGGGGTCATGAACAGCAATAGTTACCACAATGTAAACTAGAGTGTGCAATTCCAGCCAGTCAGCTGCTCTCTGATTAGGGCTTGCACACAGGCTGAGCCTTTCCCACAGCCAACCCAGGTTAGCTGCCCCATCTCTACTGAGAGGCAGGGAAACCAACCCCACTTACCGCAGGGTAAGAAAGTGCACATGGGCAGCGCTTGAGGAATTGTTCCACACGTTGAGCTATTAACTTCTCTGTGTTTCTGTATCTTGGGTTGAGCTACCTGTAAAAACTTTTGTCAAAGAGGGTTATACCATCCTGGAGAAAACAGAAGGAGTCTGGACTCTAGATTCTACAGCTACAGTCAGGCAACTCTAAAAACATTAAAAAAAAAAAAAACCCACAAAAAAACCCCCAAACAAACAAACAAAAAAACAAAACCAAACTCAACAGAACAGAAAAAATCACTGCAGTTTTCAGGGTCTTTTACAGTCCTGGAAAAATGGCAGGTAATCTGAGGAAGGAGAAGAAAGGTTATAAACCATTGATGAAAGCACAAAGCCAGTCAAATAGTAGATGAATACTAAGCCAGTGTGGGATTCATGTCAAGAAAGTAAGCTACAGTTGCATTATTTGATTCTACAATAATTTGAGTTTATTTTAGTAGGAAGATGACCTCTCTATAATATTTGTCAGGCTGCTGCTGCCAATGTCTAGCCAGGATGGGTAAATGTATAACTAAGCTCTTGACTTAATCACCAATTATTTCAAAATCTTTTGCATAAGAACTACATGTAGAGACAGAGTAAATATTTTTTAAAGGTCTAGAGTACTTCCAGCCATTTTGTTGTGCTTCCAGGTTAAAACATGTTTTTAAAAAAGGAGAAAAAGCAAAAAAGAGGGGGAATTAAAAACTAATGTTAGTCCAAACCCTTAGAGAGCACATGTAACAGCTGGAGACAAGTAAAGCATGCAGCATTTGGCACTGAGCAGTGTACTACAAAATAAGGAACAGACACTTGAACGCATTTCCAGATCTCCTAGAAGCAAAAATACCCACTGCCCAGAGAGGGTCACCTGAAAGGATCTCAAGCTGTAAGGCCCATTTACTAAAGAAAGCTATTAGCCAACAACAGCTCTTTGAAAATGCAAGAGAGAACCCTGGGAACAGACCCCACTTTCAATAGCACAGCGGGGATGCTACCTAAATGCTCAGAAACCATGTTGGGGGCAAAACAGCAGAAAGAAAGTCCCCTTTCTGAAGTTAAGATATTCCCCTGTGATCCATGTTGCCAGATCCTGGAGAAAATAGAGTAACACCCTTTTGCTTACTTATAGTTCTAATATTCCCTGCTGTTGTTTTGACCTTTGCTAGCTGAGTGTTAACTCTGTTGCTCGTGGGCACTGTGATTCTGTTCAAGTATCTTTCACCAAAGTGAGCATCTCATCCAGACTCTCCAAAAATGCAAGCAGGCTACCACCCACCTGGGTTCAATAAAGCACAGCAGCCTTTCTTAGCTCTAAGATTCAGCCAGGATGATGACAGCCCTAACAACAACACAGTGAAGTGGCCCACCTTAGTTTTTTAATACAGGCCTAACTGAGAGGCAAATCCTACATATTTCTGAGCCCTGACATGCAGTTTTGCACTTTTTTGTGAGAAATAATGCTGGTATCCTTGGGTTCCATGTTAGAAAAACAAAACACTTGGGTCACTAGCAGGTAACACAGCAAGTTATGTGGTAGGAGCAGGCATCTTAACTATGGATACAAAACCACTGCTGAGAAGTTGTGGGGAGCAAAATTTGTGCTGCTACAGGTTGGCACCACCTCTTGTGTGAATCTCACAAATGTGGAAATTGCATTCTTTGGACCACAGGATGCTCTTAGTACTGGGTTCCTTTCACAAAAAAAAAAACCCTGAGAAGACCTATACATCTGCCATGTTTCTTAATATGGCTAATACAGTTATTAGGCTTGATTTCAAGTCAAGAGATTTTTCAAAGACTCTTTAGCTGCCGTACCAGAGTGAGTTTAATGTTGTGTCAAAATGCATGAGCAGAGATGGAGACACTTTACTGAAGGAGCTTACTACATTGTCTCCAAGGAAATTGCCTCAGAAATGAAAGATCAAAACAGCCATTAGCTTTTGGTGATAGTCCCACTAGCAATTACATAGCCAAGCAATAATCAGCAGATACCAAATTTATCCAGGAGATCTTTTTGCTCACATTGTTGGCATTGCAGGTTTGAAATCTATGGCAACCAAGGGTATTGGTACAGGAATATGAAGATCTACAGCCCACCAGAACAGTTCTGAACATTTGCGGCCAGCTCCTGGGACATTCAAATGGCTCCTCTCTGGGATATTTGCTAGCCATTCCCAGCACATCCCTCTAGAGACAAGGGGCACAGAGCTGCTAAGAAACATCCTGAGTTACCAGCACTGCCAGAGAAATTTATCTGGCTTACAACGTACCAGGGTGCTGAACCCAGGAAGCTCTCAGGAGAAAGCAGGAAACCAGCACAGGGCTATGTCATGTAAGTGCTTCCTGCGGTCTGCTCCAGCAGCAACAGACTGAAAGCTGCTATTGCAGGCAGCCACATGCTCACAGCTTCTTACTTTCCTAGGTGCTGCTTAGACTCATGGACTTGCTTGGAATCATGGGTTGAGTAATGCATGAGCTACCCAAGAGCTGTCCATGAGTTTTAAGAATTGTTCTGGTTATTGCAAACTACAGCTTATTGAGTAGGTTAAGGATATTGCGGCCTGCCACCTGAAAAGGTTGGGCACCACTGGTAGAGCTAAAGCAGCACCGATCAAAAGGAGTGAGCGTGAAGCTGTCTGGGCTGTCAGCAAAGCTAAGTTGTCCACTTGGTGTTCATTCCAAGAGTGGGTAAACTGGCATCTCCCATTGTCAGTCCAGGGCTCCTTCCTCTGCATATTGAAGTTCGTTATAGCTTCAAAGCATGAGTTTAAGAGCCAGCAGCATCTTTACTCCAAAGGGCTCCATCTTGGGATGGGATCCCAGGGTTCTAGCACTAAATTAAGGCATTGAAGGTTACAGTGAAGCAACTCAGAGCTCAGAACTCCAGCTTAGGTCTCAGCTGGGGTCACCTGGAGATGTTCCTCAGGCTGGTGACACAAGCAGCCTATGGAAGTTGCAAAAACAAAGGCAAAATTAAAGAGAAATGGTAGAGACAAAGGGTGCATGTGCCCTGCAGATCACAAGTAGGTGCAGTGGTACCTGAATAACCCTAAACGACCATGCTTTGGGCTTGATAGAACAAAGCTCAGCAAAAGCTAACTTTGATGTTTCACTGCCACTTATTTGGCAGATTGACCTTAGATTTACCATTATCCTGTGGCTCACAACTAGGACAACTACGTTCTCATTCAGTGCCCTCCATTTCAAGCTTTTAGATAGCCTTGAATGAGATGTCAGAAACAATAGCATCTCACTATGCTACTGAAGCTAGCAAACAGAAAAACTGAAACTTAGGCAATGTAAAGACATACTGCAGAAAATACACCTACCAACAGATGAGGGGGTAGGTCTGTGTTCATAAACCCTCCAAAAAGGTGTTTATACCCTTTCTAACATTTGCATTTAACTAGAAACATTAAGAAAAAACATTTATATGCTCACCAATCAGTAAAAAATATTGTGAAAGAATGTGAGAAGGATTATGTGAGATACAAATACATTTTATTAGCTGTGTGGTGTTCATGCTAGTGTATCAAAGGAGTTACTCAATGAATTTGTCATGCCAAAAATTCTTTCTTCATTGTGAGGAACTGGGGGAACTACTGTGCTAGAGGAAAACAATATACTGATTTTCAATAAAATGGGAGTTTATATTATTATACTGGGCTGTTTAATCTTGTCTCCTCCTAAATGTACACATTGTGCTTTGCACAATAGACCCTGATCGTGGTGGGGCTTTTAAATGCTCTAATAATAATAACAACAAAAATGAGTAGCAGTTAATAAGAAATTCAGTGATCCAAGAAATTACCCCCTCATAAGTCTGACTACTGTATCTAACAGCAATGGAACAAATACTAAGAAAAATAAATTACTGGAATACATTCCAAATTACATCTGGAAAACAACAGATTTTTGAGCAATAATCAGCACAATAAATCTGGTCAGAAAGATATGGCAGCCATATCTTTGAAGAAATGACTGCAGTATACTCAAAGCAGTATGTGTATTACAGCTACATTAGCCACTCAGTAAAAAATTTGTTCCAGAGACAAATAAAATCTTTCATTTAAAAAAAAAAAAGTAAAACTAATTTTTTTTTCGCAATAAACAATATGAAGGTCAGAGCTACTAAAGGGTAGGAAAGAAAAATTCTAGCTTATGTCATTTAAAATACAGAGCTAGTGATACCTTAAAAGTCAGTGTAGACCATATGCTTTTTTTCTAGTGTATTTCACTCTGTGCCATTTATATATTTCATTTACTGTCCTTGTAATACCGTGTGAGATTTTCCAGAAATATATTGCTCTGTGTAGATATTATCATTGTCTGGAGCTGAGGCTTGGGAGGGAGAAAGGGAATGAAGGAGCTATTTATTCTCTCACCCTATAAATTCAAATAGCTTCTGAAATTTTGCATAATACTTAACACTTTTTAATCATGACCTGGAAGGAGAAATTCACAAATGAAGAACTCCAGCTGGTAACCTTACCTCCCACTTATATTGCCTTTCTCACATTACCAGCAATAAATCCATCCAGAGTTAGCCCATAGCATAGCAAAATACTTGAGCATGTGTTCAACTATTGGCACAGCCAGTAGTTACTGAACCTAAGTAACTGCAGTTACACTTGGAGGCCTTTTTATATCATTAAGTTGCATTAGCTACTGAGAACTCTTTCCTCTACTCAAGGATGCAAAAGGTCATAAGATGCCTATCACCTGCAAGAGCAAGAAAATTCTGCTGTGGATGTTGCAAGTAACCTCCAAGAGGAATTAGCACAAGTTCCTACTGATTGGAGCACTTAAAAACAGGTGAGAAAACTCTAGTAATTGCACTGTAAAAAGCAGCCTATCCTCACACAGACCTGAATGAGCATCCTCAAAGGTCTAGACAGGGCGTGAGCAGGGCAGAGCTATCCTTCATAATGTGGACTTGAGGAAGAAAACTTTCCAGAAAAGGCTGCACCAAACCTCAGTATTCTCTCTCCCTGAGAGGAAAATGTGGTATGTGAATCCCACAGCAACAAAAAGTTAGGAGGTAGGGGGATAAAAAAGAAGCTGTGTCTGTCTTCCCTCTGTTTATTAATAGGTTGATTTATGGGAGTCTCTAAAAATAAAGAAAGTACCAAAACATATGACTGACCAGTGCCCTATGGCTTTCTTCCTCATGTGGAAACTTGAAAGTATTTCTTTAATTATTCTGTATATGCGAAATTCATATGACTATTGGCACTAATGTAAGCAGTTCTCAGCCAGGATAGTTACTAAACTAAGATGGGTAAACTGGTGAAAAACAAAAATGGAAGGTGGTGTGGTAGTGACATACAATACAAAATATATTCTCTGTAAAGAGATAATGTCTGTATGGGTAGGAATGTTAGGCTGCTTTGTCAGTTGACTGAAATAAAAGGGATTTTTTTCTTAGCTCCTTATGACTATGAAGTGCCTTATCCTCTGGGACTCCAAGCATGAATGGCAACATATTCGTGACACTTCAGTTAATTAGCAGGTCATAATAAAATTCTCATATCACTTCAAACCAGTCAGAAATAGTAATGTTTTCCTTCATTTATTTGTAGTAAACCAAAATACTGAGGATGGAAAACATTGTAGGCCAAATGAGATGCTTAATTTGATCAAAAAGGAAACAACTCCATTAATTCAGGCACGCTCTGAACTGTTTGGTGCTATAAATTTCAAAAAAATAAAGAGTGTTTCTCTTTAGGACAGTCAAAGCGAAATGTTCCTTTTTTTCTTTTTTTTTTCCCTATTTGGGGTTTGTTTGTGTTTCTGGCTAAAGAAATTGGGTGAATTTGACATGACACTTCATGAAGGATGTGGGAACGCTAAACAGAAGTAAAAAGAGGGCCTGAGAATGATCCAGTGGTTGGCAAATAGCTCTTGTGATGGCAGGCTTCAGGACCTCCTGCTATTCAGCTCATAGGAAGGGAAGATTGATAGGCAATAGAAAATAACCCAGTCTTTCAATCCCTGTCACCAAGGAGAGAGAAGGATCCAGGAACTAGGAGGTGGTTCAGGAAGAATCAAGTCACACAGCAGATCCCAGGGAGCCCCAGGACTCCAGGAGCCCAAAGTAGATGTAAGAGAACAGCCTGAAATGAAGCTTGGCCTGCAACAGATTGAGTCTCTCAGCCCCAGGACTAAGGTAGCTCCTGCCTTCCCACAGCATGCTGGTGCTAGCTCTGCCCCGGCCCTTGCCCAAATTCACCAGCATTGTTTTCCCTGTGTTGGTGTGACCCTTGCAGAAGAAAGGATGAAACCCTGCACCTGTTGGAACAGCTTGTATTTTAGGTATATGCCTAGTTAGACATGGCTGTGATTCACATGGTCTGGGGACACGTTTAAGTATCTGCCCATTTTCTAGCACACGATTATTCCTGCAGCTACATGCCTGACTGTTCTGTTGAACAGGTTCCTACATCACGTCCTTCCTCCGTCCTTCCACATGGAGCCCATGTGAACACTCTGGTATTAAGTGATAAACCTGAATGTTATTAAGTGTATGTTTTGCTGGAAGAGGGAAAAAAATAAAAAGTCAGGGAGGAAAAAAAAAGACATGATGAAAATGGAACAAGATGTAGGTATTGCAAAATCAATACACACTGAACATGAAAGGAAAGATGAAGGGGCAAGACACAGAACTTCTCATCTGAAAACACAGTGTACCTGCCATGTGTAGGGTGTGCATTTCTGCCAGCATAGCTCTGGGGAAGAATTTTCTCTTTCTCACATAAAGCTCACTTTAGCCACCATGTTTTTAATTCACCACTCCCTTGCAGAAATAAATGGGTGAATGCCACAGTGGTAAAAGGTTCACTACTCACAAATCCCAAATTACTTTGTTATTTGCTAAACCTCAAGCTCCTCGACGTTCAATTCTTACTGCATAGTGACTCACTCATATAATGAAGTCTCAGTATAATAAAATCTGGATTAAGCTATTGCAGCTCTTAGCTCAGCCAAATTATTTTGCCAAGTTGGTCTCAATACTTTTTAAATGAAAACACATAAAAATCCCCCAGCACAACTAGAACAAGGGTCAGTATAGCATCATAAAGCAGAGTAATGCCCTGCTGATGTAAAGGAAATCGTAGTACCTCATTACCATTGACAACTCGGGCACAGTGCTAACTGTGGACAAACTGTTACTTGCCACTTTGAAGAGGATGCTTGGAGGGAGTTACCTGCCTGACTGAGACATTACACTGTGGATCTCATCAGGAAGATCTCCTAAAGTCCAAAAAACAAAAGTAGTTGTTTGGAGGTAACGGCCCATTCAGGCTGACAGAAAACACAATTCTGTATATCCCCCAAATGCATGTGAATCAGCCTGAAATATGTTTTCTGATTTACTCCCCTCCAGACTCAAGCCCTGTTCCAGCACACATCAAGTCCAGCCAGTTCCTGCACAGAGCCACAGCAGCAGCCAGCTGCTCATAGCCGCAGGCCACCAAACACAAACCCTTCATCCAGGGTACTTTGTGTTTCATTGCAAGAAATGTCTCCTTAGGCAGATCAGCCATCACCAGAGAAGGCTTCTCTTAATCACAGAACTGTTTAAGGCCAGTGAAAAGTCTTACACTGGATTCTTTATAACAACTCTTCTAACTTCTTTCTTTCACTTTTTCCTTTCTCCTGTATGCTCACACTATCCTAACTCCAGCTAATATTAGAAGTTGGAACCTGGAACACAGAGCTGAAACTGCTGAACCCTCATTTCTTATGTGAAGAGCATGTAAAGCTTTCACAGAAAATAATGATTCTTACCTTTGGACGTATCCTGGCTCCTGCCGTAGGGCCGGGATGGAGATCAGCAGTTCCTCTGGACTTTCAGGGTATTGCTGAGAGTCCATACAGAGCATCAGCTAGGCCATCTGCAATGCTGGGGTTGTTTTGATAGTTTGTTTGCCAGAAGAATTCTTTGTATTCCTTTCATGTCCCTCAAAAGTTCTCAGTTTTTCAGGGAATGCAAGTCCACTTCAAAATTTTCATAGCTTTATACCAGAGGGACTGTTATGACCAGTTGAACAGACTGTAAAGAACAAACCAATGGCAGAAAAAGGTAGATTTCTATCTACTATAGAAAGGTAGATTTCTATCTACTATAGAAATCACCTTTATAGTAGACAGGATAACTCCCTACCAAGTTTATCCATGGACAGAAGCTCTATTTTTCACTGATGCTCTGGGCTTCCCAGAAAGATCCTCCAGAACATCATTCAAAGCGTGAACAAACAGAAATTGGTGGTTACATGACCAAGCCTCTCTCTTCTGAAGTGTGTCCTTCATTAATGGCATCCTCCCTTTCCCAGAAGAAGGACTGGTCAGCAGGTAAGGAAAGGTTCAAACTTGAGCTGGCAGCCTATTCTTTTCCCTTATTTGTCATGAAATAGAGGCACCACCAAAATGTTGTCTTGATGTCTATAAAGCAAGTCCCCAGCTGTCAGTCGGCTTGCAGTTAGCCCCATACAAGAACTTCTATGTAAACACAGCAGTCCAATACTTAGCATCAAATGTACAATCTCAGTTTTCCATTTTTTTTTATTTGCCACAAAGAAGCCTGAGGTGACTACCCAGGTGGTAAACTCTTACCAGTTTGGCACCAAAGTCTGGTCTGGTCTCCTAATAGAGCATTCGTCATGCTTATATATTGTATCATGTTCTAATTTATAAAGCAGTTACACCCATCTGCAAGGCCAAATTCTGCTCTGAGCTACACAAGAGTAACCATGCTACAATAGGGATAAAGCACAGGAAAGAGCAGAATCTAGCCCTAGGATCTACGCATCAAAAAGCTTTTAGAAATATAACTAAGCTTACATACACTTCCTTAGAGCCTAGGCATTCTGAATGGGAAATAAATGGAAACTCTTTACAGCATTAACTGACACAATCAGAGTTCAACAACAACAAATCTTCATTTCCAAGGAAGGAGTTTTATCAGCAATGATACAAGAAGATATTCATTAACTGTATATGGGAAGTCTAACTTCCAGTATAATAAAATCGAAAGGAAGGAAATCTGCAATTGCCAGATAATACCTCTTGTTACACAAAGCAAATAATGATAAACCTTAGTCTTGATAAACCAGTCCCTGCCAAAAGAGCCTGAAGCAAGAGGATGTGCATGGCATCTGTATTCAGGGCACTTTGCTTCCCTGGTGACAGCAGAGGTGATTTAACTTATGCACGTAAAGACATGCACATGATCTTTTGCTTGTTTGCATGGGGTAACATTTCTGGTCTGTATAATCTGCAGTCACTGGAGATGGAGTGAGGAATCAGATGAAAATGTTTTGGATTACAGCAACAAACCTTCCCTATAGGGAGGTGACATGTCCTCCTAGAGAAGCACTGCGGGCTGCACATCCTCTCCCATACCAGATGATGGGAAAACAAAATCTAAGTCTGTGTTCAGACTGCTCTTCCAGACCATCCCTCCTCTGGATAATTCTTTTGAGGACAGACTGAAGCCCAGGCTTTTCCCCAAACATATGCATATATGTTTCAGGCAAGCAGTGTTCCTCTATCAAGGCTTTGTCAGTTTGTATATACCAGTATAGTTCCACCTACTTGAGTGCCAGCTATTTAACCTTAGAGTCTGGGGTCCTTTGATTTGTATGAGGGAACGATCAGAAAAACTGATTTAGGTTTTGAAGGCCTTCAACAAGTAGGCACTGCTTGCTGTTGTTGATTGTGGGCACTGATGTGGTACCCAGTGAATGAAGGCTATTGCATTACGGTCTACTGTAAATCACACTTCTTAAACACATCTCATTTAAAGAGAACTCCCCAATATCAAAGCAGAATACAATTTAGCCCTACATGCTTGCCAAACACCAGTTTGCAAAACCAAAAGAGATAATGTATGGTGAAAGTGGCACAACCTCATCATCCCAGGAAGATGCCTAAAGCTGTCTGTGCAGCACAGCCCTGATACTCAGTGGTTCGGCACCAGTCTGCCTCCCCAGCCCAGACAGGTTTGCAGTTAGCGTATGTGTCAGCAGAATGGCTTGCCAGATAATGTCCAGAAAGCTTCCAAAACTTTTCCTACAGTTATATTGAAATGTGTTTGGAAGTGTGTGATTAATTGCCAGAGGCTTGGTGATACCATTATGTGATTTCACTATTGTACAATGTGCCATTAACTTCAAGTTCTGGTGAAAGAAATAGGAAGAAATCGATTGTCCATACTGCACATAACAATTACTTTCTAACATAACACCTTGCTAAGTTGGCTTTGGTTTCACTGAAAAATTTTTATCTGGGTTGATGTGTTTTTCAGACCTATTCAATGCCTCTGGGAGCTATTTGTGAGACCAAGTATTCCTATAGTTTTTGTACCATCCAAAAACTCACCTGCCAGAAGAGGTATCACCTAGCCCCATAATAATTCCTTCAAGGAAATGGCCTAGAAAAGGGCACCCAGTATCCTGAAGAATAATGGGCCCAAAATTCATCTGATATCAGCAGTAAGTTTATTACTTATATTTTGAAAAATGTAACTATGAGACCGGAAAGTATTCAAAGTGACTTACAGTGAAACTGTAAGGACTGAAAGCCAAATTAAAGGTTAACATGACACTGAATTATTTTGTATTAGAGTTTTACTCTAATTTTCTTTAGTACGCAATTGTACTAGAGATCAGCTGCTCCCAAGTTCTGAAATAAATTATTTCTCAAGAACAATCTTACATTTATATTACTATAATAACCATAACCTGTTGCAAACATTTGTATAATTGATTCAGTCTGTGCACAGGCATCACTTCACACGCCATCGAAATTATTCCACTTACAAGTCTGTATCAGGCAAGAACAAAGTAGCTCTGCAGACAACTTGAGAAGATTGAGACTTGTCTTACCTTGCTTGGGAAAAAAGCCTCTGTGGTATAGACTGAGTTACTTAAGTTGCCTGTACAATACGTAGGGTAAGAGAGACCATTCCAAAGGCAACTGGACACAACCAAGGACAGAATTACCTCTCCATATGGACTCCAGAGAATTCCTCATCAAGTTTAAGCTGCATAGCTAGCATTTTAATGGTGATGCAGAGGCAAAGTAAATACTACCTGAAGTACCGAGCAATTTTTTTTCACTTGAAACTACTATGGAATTTGGCAAAATAAAATATGCAAGTAAGATGTTGCCATGAATTTATCAGAGTTCATGCTGCTAATCTTACACAGAAGAAAAAAGTGCAAACTGCTCGCTGCTTGATTTTCTTTCTCTGAAATACAGAGCAGAATGAGTACGTGCTGGCTGTATACTGTTAAGAAGCTACTACTTCTCAGATCACAGTGAGATCTCTACTGAACAGTAAAGAATTTTTCATGTCTACGCACATACCCTGCAGAAATACGATTTTCTTCTCAGCCATGTCCTTTTGGATTCAGGTGATCAAGCAGAAGATAGCCTGAAAATAGGCAAGAAGGGCAGATAGCCTTGCTCCTTGGATTTTGAAAGCAGCTGAAATCACACTACAATTGCAGATTTATCAGAACAACTTGTGAAATAATTGCAATCTCCTAAATTATTCTTTGCAAAACAGTGATTCGTTATCTTATGATGAGGCTTTCCTCATGAGATGGTGGGTTTCCAGTGGATCAAACAGTGACAGCAGTAACATTTTCCTGTAAGGTGGCTGAACACATCTTAGTAAGTGAGAATTCCTTGATGTTTCTAAGGAATTGAAAAGCTGACTTCTCAGAAAGAGTGAACAGAGAATTCTGTAAGAGGAAGGACCACTGTGGCAACTTATACCAACTGAAACTCTGCCTTCAGTTAACATGCAAGGAAATCTTGGAGAAACCAGAATAAAGCCTAGAAAAAAAGGAGGAAGAATTACAGAAGCAGAAAGGCATCAAACTGAAGTAAAATCACAAATTGAGGGGAAAATAGAGAAACAAAATAAAAAGATAAAGGAGTGTAAGAGAAAAAGGAAAGGTAACTGAATGCAGAATCACCAAGCAAGCAAATAAACAATGAACAGATGCAAAGAATGAATTGCTGGACAATGACCAGAAACATATCTGAGAATTGGGAGAAGAGGCAGAAAAAGGAAGGGAAAGAAGCCAAAAATCATAAGACCAATGTTTTTATCTTCTTAGGATTTGTAATTGTACTGCATGAACCTAATTTCTTTTTTTTCTGAACTAGTTGGAAGTCTTGCTGAGAAACTGCAGCCTACCGCTAACACCATGCCAACCAGAGGTTCCTCTGTTGTTAACCACGCACCAGTACATCCTTTAGTGGTCTTCCTCTGTTCTCTCAGATATGGTTCATACAGATTTTCTCTCTGCTGTGTGAGATGCCTCTTTTAGTTGCCAGGAGAGGTAGGATAAATACAATGCAGCTATACTTTTGCACTAACAGAAATAATGTGTGCACTAGGCTACTCATGCTGCAATGGAATTAGGCTTAAACTACTGAAGCCCTCTGTCCTCTGTAGCAGGACAAGATACATTTCCTATGACTCTCAAGCTGCAGCTGTAGAAACATAATTACACACAAGTTAACCTATTCTTGATTTAATTTGAATTCTGTCCATTTGTGTCTGTGTTATTTGTAAAGTAATACTCCTCACACCATTATATCCTTCCCACTCACATTATAGAAAGATATCTTTGCTCTCCTTTATGGTTCCTGCAGGCTGGGAGATTGCTTACCCTCTGTATTTAAAAAAAGCACACATACATACACAAACACATGCATGAGCATGATATGATGCTTAACCATCATCAGGTCTCCTCTAACTCACACTAAGCAGATACAACTTCGCTTTCAACCAGTGTTCTAGAGCCTTACTTCTATGGGGACTCAGCTACCTTTGAGGTGATGAAACACTATTTTAACAGATTATTATTGGTCTTTTTAACAGCTCTTAGCTACAGTTTCTCTGAGGTTTTTCTGTTGTTTTTTTTTTCTTTATGAAAAGTGTTTCTACTATAAAACTTGTGAGAACCAAAAAACCCCACAAAAGTACAGCCTGAAAGTCTGTGCAAAGCATGCTAGCAAGCTCTGACCTCATAGCTACAGCCCAAGGGTTAAGCGGATGAAGATATCATGTGACAGTGTATTCCTTATCCCCCTGCGGCACAACGTTTGTCTTCGAGCATCTGTCTCTGGACAATTGTGTAATACAAGGCAATGAGGTGTCTGCAGGATCCATGTCTCTCAAAGTGAAACTGGAATCACTCAGCTTACAGCCTTTCTGGGGGTTATCATGCCAGGCATTACGAAGCTTCATTTGCACTGCACATTACATAGTTCAATACACAATTAGAACTGTACTTCTAAGTGACAGGTTAAATTGAGTTCATTATTTTGTGTAAAAACAAATGATCCTTTTATATTTCCTCCTAGTTCTCCCCCTAGGCACATACAAAAATCTTTCTCTTCTTCTAAGGATTTCTCTGACCTTCTGTAAGAGATATTATGTTTTACAAACCGAATTTTCAGGTAGGATAAGGCATCGAGAGTTACTCCAGTTAATTTAGCCAGTGCACCTTGTGACAGTGAACCTGACATCAAACTGACTGGAGGGAAATGGGAGTGGAGCAGCCGTGTGCAGCAAGTAGTGCTAGCTACAACCCTATGTGACCAGCCAGCACAGGCTCAGGATGCTGCTGGAATGCATCTGCTCCCTCATGGATAGACAAAGAACAAAATGTACCAGTGATGCAGCCTGGGATGCAGTAGCACTGGCCTTGGGAGAAATAACGCTCATGAAAAGCACTCATGGTGTAAGAGCTGAATTAGGTTTTGGTCTCCAAACAGTAGCCTAGCCAGAGTGTAAATGCAGCATTGAAAGCTCTTTAGGTTCTGCAGCAAGGATAATCTTTCTGCAAGTTCATACAGGGCAAGACTAATACTCATCCCTCATGCAGACTTACTTCTGTTCACAGCCAGTTCTGTTATTCAGTAGGTATTCAGACAATACATGGTGCAAGGTGCAAATTGCTTAAATAAAGATGTCACAAAAGTTGCAAAATGTGTAGCTTGCAAAAACCTAACCTCTGACAAAAAAATAAATAAAAATTAACAACTTTCTGTTCTTGTAAGAGAATTAGTTGCTGCATATTTTTCTGAAACTAAAGTAATCTAGACAAAAACAATCCTCATTTAAAACAATAACCCATGGGAAATTGAAGATACGAGCTGTACACAGAGCCTTCAAGGAAAGGCATGTGGTGGCACAAGTCCAATTTTAGAAGACGGTTCCCACTTGTATCCTAGAGTTTGTAAACTTGTACACAGCAGTTAGAAAATGAAGATGATGAAGATCAGGTTGGCCTAGATTGTGTATTGGTTAAGTTGCCTGTTAGTTGGCTAACTCCCTTTCCAACATGACTGCTGTGAAGAATACCACAGTTCTATCAGTTTCATATGGTTTAACTGTGGCAGTTCCGTAATTATCAAGATCCAGTTTAAAAATACATATGAAAAAAAAATGAGCTGACCTTTCAGCACGAGTGACTTCTCTCAAAATTATCCCTGCTTAGAGCCAGACATGCGTGTACACATCCTGCTGAACCTGTTTTCAGAAGGGTTATTTGCAGTCTAGAAGACAAATAAAGCAGTTATTTCTTACCAGTGATGAGCATTCATTAGAATAAGCTGAATCAGTTGATTCAATAAAAAAAATCAGTTTTAAACCTGCTCTTCCTCCCCCCCCCCCCACGGGTTTAAATGTTTCTTTGTAATAATTTTTTTTAATGTAAAGATTTTAATGTAAAATATTTCCAAGCAGATGCTAAGGTCATCTGGCTCATACTCAAAACAATTGAGGCAGTTTGCAAAGACCAAACAAAATTCAAGTTCATGATTTTGCAAATTTCTTGGACTACGCTTTTTTTTGTCCTTAGGGAGGAAGTTCAGGATGTGTCTTAAATTTACAAAGCCTCCTGTAAATGTCACCCTTGTTATAAAGCATCATTACATGTCTTAAAATGATTACAGTTGTCAATTTTATGCTAGGAAAAACTATGCTAGGAACTAAGGAGAAGAGAAACACCTTGCAGAGGAGTGTGGTTAATACATAAACCATTGTGTTGGTATCAGGCCCAATTCTAAACTGGTAAATCCCCTTGTCTGAAATTGCTCTGCTGCAGGTAGTGAATTCATTTTTTTAATGAGGTTTTTATCCTGGTTTTCTAAGGAAACTAGGGTTATGTATTCACACAAACTACCCATTCTCACTGATGCCTTTTGAAGCCATTGACCAGTTTACAATACTTAACACAAGTTTCAAAGATACTAAATTCACCCAGCATTTCACAGGAATGAGCAGGCTAGTGAAGGACACACTTAAATTAGTGCAAATTACTACAAGGTATTATTAGACACCAGAGAAACCGCACAAAAAAAAAGATGTCTGAGGAAGGAAAACAATTCCCCCTCTGTTTAGTAGGTCAAATAACCACTTGTTTATGTCTTCTACAATTCCTTTTCTCTTGTTTTTTCTTTTTAACAAAGATACATTCCCTAATGTCCTTGTACGTGCCTGCCTTTGAAAAGTACATTACTGTGCTCCAACAACAACATACTGAAGTTTTTCATTCTTTCTCTTAGAGCGAGAAGGGAAAGAAATTACTCCCATTAGACTGTGGGAGCTGAGTAAATGTTGGGATAGCACAAGATACTCTTCTCACTGGACTACCTTCCCGTTGCTTTACAGTCCCACTCTCTTCCTTTCCTTGGGCTTGCTGAAACCCCTGGCAGAGAGGGTAATTGTCCAGCATGGATTAGTGTATGAAATCCTAATTTTAAAATAAATAAATAAATAAAGTCAGGCCTAATTCCAACATCCTTTGTTGGACCTAAAAAGCCCTCACTTAAGGCATGACAGAGTTAGGAGCCTGCCATGCTGAAGTCACGGTTACTGTAGCAATAGGAATCTTCTCAAGTGGTGTTTAACCCAGTGGGAGCTTGTAAGTGTGATAAGCTCTTAACAACACGTAAACTAACATAGGAGTTTGTGAGCTTATGAGCACAGGAGAGGGTTGTGCCTCTGCTTTATTTAGGCTGCTAAGAACAACCATCAGATTCAGGGTCACCAAACTTAGTATCGTTTAATATTGCCTTAGCAGAACCTTGAGCTCCTTTGACCAGTTGCCACTTGGAGTTTCTGGTATCACTGGTATCACTCTGTTGGACAAGAGGCTTCTTGCCAGCTGTAAAAAGCCAACTGTGTCCTGGGCTGCATCAAAAGGAGCGTGACCAGCAGGTTCAAGGAGGTGATCCTGCCCCTCTACTCTGCTCTCGTGAGACCTCACTTGGAGTATTGTGTGCAGTTCTGGTGTTCTCAACATGAAAAGGGCATGGAACTGTTGGAACAAGTCCAGGGGAGGGCCACGAGGATGATCAGGGGACTGGAGCTCCTCCCGTATGAAGATAGGCTGAGGAAGTTGGGGCTGTTCAGCCTGGAGAAGAGAAGGCTGCATGGAGACCTCATAGCAGCCTTCCAGTATCTGAAGGGGGCCTATAGGGATGCTGGGGAGGGACTCTTCATTAGGGACTGTAGTGACAGGACAAGGGGTAATGGGTTCAAACTTAAGCAGGGGAAGTTTAGATTGGATTTAAGGAAGAAATTCTTTCCTGTTAGGGTGGTGAGGCACTGGAATGGGTTGCCCAGGGAAGCTGTGAATATTCCATCCCTGGCGGTGTTCAAGGCCAGGTTGGACAGAGCCTTGGGTGACATGGTTTAGTATGAGGTGTCCGTGCCCATGTCAAGGGGGGTTGGAACTGAATGATCTTAAGGTCCTTTCCAACCCTAACTATTCTATGATTTTGTGATTCTGTGTTTCTTGAGATGTCTGTGTTTATATAGACTGGGAGAGAGGATGCTCACCAAATAATGCTAGCAACAGCAAAAATAACCCTTGCTCTGCAATATATCCTTCTTGAAAACAGAACACAGTATTTACAGGAAAAAGGGAATTAAAAGTGAGATGTCATGAAAGACCAGAAGAGAGTGGTTAAGAGAGACCATGGGAGAAGGCTGTGAGGTTGATGTAGCAAACCAGATGAGGACAGGTATTCCCCCACTTCAAGCAGAAAGCTGTCAGGAGTTGGGACTCACAGGACATTGGCCCCTTCATGTACAGGCATCAAAAGAATTTCTTGTCACCCTGCTCAGTCCAAGAGAAAACAGTGTACAAAAGTGCTCCTCTGCAACTTACTAGCAGTTGTGAGATGCTGCTACAGAAACTCATATACTTGCTGTAGGCAGGACACCCTTGGGATCTGCCATCCAGAGAAAAGTAATAGGGAAGCTTTTCACTAAAACTAAAGGACCTTCTCAAAAGTGTATCTCTAATCCCCTCACAGGAAGGTACTGAAGTGGAAAAACTCTTCTTTTTCTGCTTCCTTGTGCTCAATCACATAAAATCATGCAGTGCTTTAGTATCATTACAAGGAAGACCACAAAAACTTTGGAAAGATGTTACTAAAATAAACACCTGCAGCCAAAGAGGTGGCCTTTTGTTTGAATCCCGTCAGGGAAAACTTAGCTTGCATTCTCCTTTCTCTGACAGGAGCTTAAAAACTTTATCCAGCCATGAACATTACCAGGAATTGAAGTATAACATGCCTGAGTGCTTAAAGTACACAAGTCTGTAAGTGCCCCTCTTACCTAAGTGGGAGGATAGATTCATAAAAGCTTAAAAGCAGGACAGTGCTGGTTGCCTAGAAAACAAGTCTGACTACTAGTCAAGAATGGAATTCGGTTTTTAGCAAATTGTTACCAAGTGGATGACATTTGGGTAAGCAGAATTGCTGTGACCTAAATATAGGGTACATCCCTAGACTAAACAAAGGAACAGCCCTTCATTTCTGTGAAGAGCTCCTTTATCTGAAGAGATTGCAGGCTTTCATAAGGCTGCTTGTGTAAAATAAGACTGCTCCAGTGTAAGAGCAGGGACCTACACTCAGTCCTGCAGATCTTGCAGTTCAGATAAGCAGAGCATGGATATGTGAGGGAGGATCATTCACATGAATAATGTTGCAGGCTTAGTTTCCAGGGGTATTCTCTTTGGGTTGTCATGAACTGATGATGCTAGGCAGCAGTTTTATAAAATGAAGTTAACAGAGATTTATTTTTATTTTTTTTTAAGAGATGTTGCAATTTCCCCCTTGGACAAATTTAACAAAGAAATATTTCTTAGCGAGACAGTATAATTTCCGGCAAGAATTGTTACAGATGAAAAGTCAATCCCATAGCCTTATTCAAAGCTGTTGAACTAGTAAAGTAACAAAACTTGGAAAAAAATAAATACCTTTGTCCTTTAAGGACTCCTTAAGGAGGCATTTCCATATTCAAGGGTTGAAACTTAACATACATCTAATTGTACATGTATAGATACCATTTTGTCAGAATCCTGTCAAGGTACAAAATCAGAAATGTAAGAGCCCCATATTTTCCAGACACTTGTACCTGGCTTAATAGGCTTATAATTAGCACAATTACTTAAAAAACAACCTTACCAGGTTCACAGCACTTTCATCTCAGTTTTTAACTATTGTAACGTTCCTCTGAGCTGTTACATGACATGCCAATAAAAAAGCAACAGTACAATGGTTTCCTTTGTGTTCCTCTCTCTTAATCTGCAAAACAGATGCAGCGAGTGCACTAACCACTCCAGATTGCTTTCAGCAAAAAACATAACTTTGGCAGGTTAGTACTAGTTAAGGGGCATATGGTTTGCTATTCTCTGTGGAAAGATAGCCATAAGTCAGCCAGCAAATTCAGATTCTTATAATTAACAGCAGACAAACATTTGGCTAAAAATTCATGAGGGTTTTTTGTTTGTTTGTTTGTTTTGGTTTTGCATGGTTTTCTAACCATTTATCCCTCTCTTTTTTTCTTTATTTTTATTTATTTTTTTATTTTATTTAGGAAAAAAAGAAGAAAACCCACACAGTAAATGGAGCAAATTATGTTGCAATTATCATAATGATGTCCTTGGTATTGTTTCAGAAAAATGTTTATTTTTTACTACAACCCTCCTGATCTGACATGAATTTAAAGATGAAATGAAATAGATCTAGATTATCATAAATCATAATTTGGGGACAGTTTTTTTCAAGTGAAGCCAAGTTAGCTTGTATTTTGCAAACCACTCAGCAAGACAGAATAAAATACTCGCCTAGCTTGATAGGAGGAAGGTGACTTTAGAGGATAGCCCAGTTACTGAACTTGTATATACTTTCCATTAGCTTTCAGGGGAATCATGTACATGCTTCAAGTGCAGAGCCTGGCCTACTGCATTAGTCCTATTAGAGAAATTATGAAGCTTTAAAACTTCATGCTGAGAGGGACAAAGCACATCCCTAGCAAGAAAAACATGACACTTCCTGACCAATAGGTCTGTGTTATCTAGGGCTCTGCTTCAGAAAAGTACTTGTGCATACAGCATATGTAAGTCCAAGCAGAGGTTCAGCAAAGCACACATTCAATTTGACGGGCTTGCCTGTGACCCTGGCAGGCACAAAGGACTCACTTCTCACTTGTACCACTGCATCTTCTCTCCAACTAGCAAACACCAGTCTGCAGCAGAAATGGGATTTCATCATGGGGGAACATGTGTCTCTATGTGTCAGCACCAGGTTCCCAACTTTTATGGAGCTCTGATTTGTTTTGCTGAGGTCCTGCCAAGCCTCATAAGCTTCAAGTCTGTTCAGCCCTCACAGACATGGGGTAGGTGCTGAAGTTCACAACAGGGACATGCTAACCTAAGCCTGGAAATTTCTGCTACAAAAAGCCTGCAAATTTCCCAAGTTGTCCTCGTGGTCTGTCTGCACTACAGAGCTGAGCAGCTGGGCATTAAATGCCTCCCTAATGCAGCATGGGAGGTGAAAATGAATGTTGCATCAGCATGAATGGGGATTTACTTATTCCTGTTCAAGAGAGTCAAAAGGACCTGTGTGTTTCCTATGGGAGAGGGTGGACAAGCCGTTAGGCTCTGGGCATGGCGGTTGATCAATCAGACTGGTAAAGACAGGAGAATCCTGCATCCCCACACCAGCTCTTGCTGCTGTCAAGGAGATGAGGTTCGACATTGCCAGGGGTCCTCTCCCTGCCTTCCTCTTCTGCCTCCAGCAGGAACCACCCCTTCACATAATCCAGCTCTTACCTGACCTCCCTACGGCTCTGGCGCAGGCATAAACTGCTTCACTGCATAAACTTTGCTGCTTCTCCACCTGTCGGGCACCCCAGGTGTTTACCTGCTCTGCTTACTAAATTAACCTGCACGGAGCTCTGCACTGGCACTGCTGCAGCCCTCCAGTGCCTGCTCACCATCAATTGCCACCTGCAGCAGCCCTGCGTGGTGCACTCTGATGCAAGCCACCCTCCAGTGTCCTGCCAAGAGTCTCTTCAGGAAAGCATCAGGAGATGACAGTGATCTTGTTGTCCTCAAAGAACCCATGCAAGTTTGCAAGACAATCTTATCTTTCTCTCCCTGTTGGACCTCAGGGGCATTTATCTCTCTTTAGGGGAAGCCACTTCCCGTGCCAGAAGGCTGGCACCAAATGACATCTCTGCTGCACACCAACAACAATATGCAGTTGAGTTTCTCCTTTTTATTTGCAAACCACGTGCAACCCATATGCTTGCACACAGACCAATAAAAACCAGGAAATGGCTGTCACTGAAGACTCAGAGCTCTGCCACTGTGATGATGATGATAATTGTTAACAAAAATGTCTTTCATGGGCTTTTCAACTCATAATATTTTAATGATTAACAAAGATTTGGTGTAGTATTGTACTTAAAAGTACAGTAGAAAATTTGGAACATTGATGAACCTAAGAGCAACCCACACCAGCTTAGAGAACCATCTAGTCCAACAGCCTGCAGTGCACAGTGTCCAACAGCAAACATCTAGAGATACCTACCAGAACAAGAGAAAGATATATCTTACGTCCTTGATGTGCTCTTCCAGTCTCCAGCAGCCTACAGCTCCTGAGCTAAAGACAGAGGGTTAGGTTGTTTGGGGGTTTTATTTATTATGGACCTCAGTGAATTTTTATTTCACTGATTTCTCTCATCACACCCTGATGCCCATCAAGGCTGAAAAGTCCTGCAGTGGTAGTTTTTCTCCATATCATCCATCCGGCCTGTTCTCAGGTTTGAGCTCCCGCTTTAAGCTGTAGACACTTTCCTCTTGCTAGGACTCCATAGAAAGCTGTGTGTCCTATGAATCAGAGCAAACTAGCTAGCCCAGTATCCTTCCTGTTCAAGGGAGAGTTGTACTGAGGAACAGGCAGCATAGCAGTTTATCACCAATTTGCCACATCATCCCAACCCAACAAACATAGGGAACTTTGTTCACATGGCGCCTAATAACTGAAAATATTTTCAGGGGCCTAACTATTCTGATTGCAGGACTGAACATTTCAGGAAGGGAAACAAATGTGCCTTCATCCCCCCATCTTTACATACAGATGAGTAAATAAGGAATGACAGAGAGTGAATATCCAATGTATAATTTGTGCACAGATACCCTTGTTTATATACTGTTTAATATACTACTTAATATCGATGACATAGATAATGGGATTGAGTGCACCCTCAGCAAGGTTGCAGATGGCAGCGAGCTGAGCGAAGAAGTTGTTACCTTATAGGGAAGGTTTGCCATCCACAACTACCCTAAGAGGCTTGAGGAGTGAGCCAATGTGAACCTTACGAAGTTCAAAAAGGCAAAGTGCAAGGTCCTGCACTTGGGTTGCAGCAATCCCCAGTATCAGTATAGACTGGGGGATGAATGGATTGAGAGCAGCCCTGTGGAAAAGGACTTGTGGATACTGGTGGACAAAAAGTTGGACATAAGTCGGCAGCCCAGGAAGTATCCAGCCAGTCATATCTTGTGCTGCATGAAAAGAAGCATGGCCAGCCAGTGGAGGGATGTGATTCCCCTCCTCTGCTCCATTCTGTGAGACCCCACCTGGAGTACTGCATCCAGCTCTGGCACAAGACAGACATGGACCTGTTAGAGTAGTTCAGAGGAGGGCCAAAAAAAAATCTGACCTCCCATTTGGGAAGGCTGAAGCATCCCTCCTGTGAAGAAAGGCTGAGAGAGTTGGGGTTGGTCAGCCTGGAGAAGAGAAGGCTTCAGGAAGACCTTATTGCAGTCTTTCAATAAACAAACGGGGCTTATAAGAAAGATGGAGAGAGCCTTTTTTATCAGGGTCTGTAGTGACAGGACAAGAGACAATGGTTTTAAAATGAAAGAAGGTAGATACAGATTAGACATAAGGAAAACACTGGAACAGTTTGCTCAGAGAAGACGTGGATGCCCCATTATTAGAAGTGCTCAGAATCAGGTTGGATGGGGCTTTGAGCAAACTGGCCTAGTGAAAGATGTTCCTGTCTATGCCAGGAGGGTGGACTAGAAGCTTTTTGAAGGTCCCTTCCAACCCAAACAATTCTATGTATCTAAGTATGAAAAAGGGACAAGCCAGCCAAAAAATCAGTGTCTCCCTGTGATTGCCACAAAATGCAAACACAAAAGATTGTGAATATGACCAAGATAAGCAACTGAGAGTTATGTTGGCAGCACTGACCTGCTTTCCTTACTGTTGGACAGTGGAAAATCAGGCATTCTCCCTGCCTTTCCTGTTTTACGCTTTCTTTAGTTCACCCCTTTCCCACAAGAGGGTGATGGTCATCCCTCTCAGGGCAGCAGTACAAAAGTGACTCCAGGGGTGGAGGCAAGACCAGGTGAAGCAGTTAGAAAGCTCTAGATCATGCGATGAGCTATAAACCATGGCTGTGAAGGTTCTTTCACACTCCAGTTGCCCAGCAAACAAAAAACATAACTGCTCTATCACAGCCTACTGACAGGATCCTAATAAAAAAGCCAGGATGTAGCAGTCCAAAGATGGAGCTAGAACATGCCTTTTCTCCTAAAACTTCAGGTCTTGCTGGTGGTTGTCTGGCTGCACCACCCTTCTTCCTCCTGTCTGACCTCCTCTTCTTCCCACAGCAGCACAGCCTCCCTTGTGCCAGAACCAGCGTTGTGAACCTACACAAGAATTCAGTCAGCACAGATTCCCAATGCCTTGTTGCATGAGGATAGCAAACATTATTCACATTCTCAGTAGTTCATTAAAAGAAAAGACAAATCAAGACATTGTCCATTGGGTTTCTTTTTTTTTTTTGTTTTTTCCAGTTTGTCTGCTTCCAAATACCTAATAATAAAATATTAGCTACATAAGAAATTATTCACACAGACACTGGGCTTTAGAGGGAAGTTAGTAAGCAGCAGAAAAGGCTGCCTGCATGATTTGTTAGCCCTGGAAGGAAAAGACAGCAACTAGCACAGTGGAGTCCTGGTCCCAGCTTAGGGCTCCAGGGCATGCCTGTAATACTCCTAATAAATAATCTTGAGCATATTGCTGAACTCAGATTCAGGTCCCAGGAGCTCTCCCAGGCTCCCCCTCCACAGCAACCTTACAGTCCCCATAACAACCTGGCTAGCTCAGCTATCCCTGTCTTTCTCCACAGCCCTGTTTCCCACTGCTCTGTAATAAAACACTCAGCCTTATGCCCTAAATTCTCTTCTGCCATTTCTGCTTACCCTCCTCTCTCAAGCATTCCCCTTTGTCCCTTCAGCCCATCCTCACAGTGACCTGTTCACACAGGACTGCAATGACAAGCGAAGTGCACTTCAGAGGTGCCTGACTGGGGTACCTAGCACATCTGCTCCAAATCATAAGAGATAACTAAGGAATTTGCTCCACAGAAAACAGGAATCTGGGTTTTCTTACTTTCCTCTGTCCCAACAAAGGCTTCTCAGTATGATCCAGGTGCTTTTACCATACCCAACCCTTACTACTGCAAAATCAAGAATGCTGATGGTCCACATGGCCACACCTGATGCTCTTCATTCCCACGTTGTGCTCTGATGACTTTTGGTGCAGGTTTATTACAGGTAGTGGTTTTCAAACTGTGGTTCACATACCCCATAGAGAGGTTTGTCTGTGGACAGAAGCATTCCTCCCTACCTTTAAGGGGACCTACAAAAGGACATATTATACTTGCAAATACGCAAGTCAGCACCTCTTCTGAGAAGCTGTTAGGGTCCACAGACTGGCAGGACTTGATAACTGCAGCACAGGAGGTCAAGGGCAGCTTGTGCCCATGGTAGTTGAATGGTGGGAGAGACTGCTTCTGAAATAACATGTTGTGTGATTGCTTGATGTATCTACAAGAGCTTTCTATTTCTTCCAAGCCTCCAAATCCCACCAGGTATCTGAAAACTTGCTCATGCCCCTCCTTTTCCCTCTGCTGAGCAATTACAAAGAACCAAACGTCTGGAAAGTATTTCAAACAAATTAGAGTGACTTGTCAACCAACACTGACTGAAAATCTATAGTTATCCTGAATGAGGGATGGCAGAGGGCATCATGGACTGAGTACATGTAGAATAAATTTGTCTTTTCTCAGGTTGGCTAAAAATGATTTGTATAGAAATGTGCTGCTTCAGGGGGGGGGAAGAAAAAGAAAAAAATGAAAAGGTCTTTTTGTAGTTACATCTTTTTTTTTTCAAACCCATCACTATAGGCAGAAAGCCCTGGTATTCTGCCCGTAACGCAGGCCTGTGCTGCACACACATCAGCTTTATGCCTGCAGAACAGGCTGCAGTACCCCAGCACTCCGCACCTTTCAACAGAGAATCTCAACTCTTCCGCATATGCTGCTGGAGTTGGGTGATGGAGTATTTGCCAAAGGCAAAATGAGAACAAAAAGCCCTTCTCTGTCCGGCCACTCCCTGCCTGCCTCCCTCCCCTAGCTGCACAAAACCAGTAATTCTGTGTGTGAATAAAACATGTCTGTTTGTGTAATTTTGGACAGTGAACTGCAGAATTCAGCTGAATACATCCCTGATCTGTGAGAACCAAAGCACAAGTGCTCTCATTTCCCCCCTTCAGCCACCTCTTTCAACAAAGTTACCCTTCGAGCCATCCGTTCATGTCTCTGAGGCTACGCTGCTGCTTAAAAGAAATGAAATGTTCAAAAGATGGTAGAGTGAACCTGTTTTGAAGAAACAGGGAACAAAACCTGGAACAACCATGTATCTGTCAAAGCCTAACAACTCCAACACCATGAATTTCTTTCCCTGACCTGCCTTTGTCCATTATGCTTTGACACTGAGTGAGGCTTTCCAGGGCATTGCTACAATTCATGAGGCCATGCCCAATTTTTAGATGCTGGGTTGCCATGGGGAATTCACAGCATCCAAGATACGGGGGCCTCTGTTCCCACAATAAGGCATGAGAACAGCACGCCTTAAAGCAAGAGCCACAAAGTGCAGTTTGCTGAGCCAGCCAAAGGAAATGCCAAAACATGGGGATGTCTCAATATTGTCCCTCTCCAGGACTCAAATGCCATCAGCAGTTTTCAAAAAAGTCCTCTCCGTCTCAAAGCCAGCTAAAGGCTTCTCAGCAGTGCAGGTAAACCTGAACTTTGTTGCTCCAAAACTAAGGGGCATGGGGAGTAAAGAGGCAAATGAAAGGGTAGTGCTAGAATCAGAGGATGGAGCCTGGAAATCCAGGCTTTGCTGGTCCTGCTGGCTTCCAAGGAAGACAGTTAGGGGCATTGATTCTTGCTGGCAGGATCATCACCACCCCAGACACCCAGACACTTCCCTGGGTACCAGCAGCATGCTGCCTAGACTTTCCAAGGCTGACAAAAGAGACAGTGGGATGTTCTGCCCTATCATCACTCCTACACAGGTTGCTGCTGTAGGTAACTGTGCAGTCTGCCTGTGTCTGGCCTTCCTAGTCAGTGCACAGTAGAATCACAACTTGCAGTCATGCTCCTCTTTTCTACATACTGCTTTAAGGGCTGTGCTAGGTAGTTACAGAGTACATCTATACCATCAGACACAGCATGCAGCCGCATGTTGGCTCTGCCCAAGCCAAGAAAGGGCACATTGATGTCAGTTCCAGCTGTTTGCCACCATGGAGCATGGGACTACACCTACCTTGCACATCTAAGAGCAAAGCACACTTCGTTGCTGCCAATACAACTCTGATTCAACACATAGAAATACCTTGTAGGATGGGCTCAGGTGTGGAATTAACATGACACTTTCACCTGCTTTCACAGCCATATAAACCCACAAGTCCCCTCACCTTTCCTGCAGGTTCAACTGATTTAGCTGATGGTGCGTCCCAGATAGGGCCCCAAAGGGGTTGCAGAGTGAGTGCTCCCCTGAGTCACTTGTGATACAGATTTGTATCTGGTCAGGCATGAAAGGGAATGGACTTCAAAATTCCACAGCAGGGGTGAATAGGAGGAGACTGGAAATAAGAGAGGTACTCTCAATCCACCTTCCTTTTATGGCTGATTTGGTACAGGGAGTGTTTTCTGGGCACATTTGGTCAGAGCAAGAGCCTAGCAGGTAACACAGACTGGGAACATCAAGCTTATGATCTTCAGTGAGGTTGGGTATGAGAGAGAGGCTTCTTTCTTTGACCCGGTCAAAATAGTGCTACTGCCATAACACTCACAAACAGGACCTTTAGCTGCTTTCTCATCAGAGAGGCAGATGAACATGGACCTCAGCTGCTCCTGAGGCAATTTATCAGTGGAACTAAATATTGAATCCAAACATTTACAGTGAAGTTAAGGTTGCTGTATCCCACCTGGGCTGCCCAGCAGAGCTGGTCTCAGCCTGAAGTATGTGGTGTCAAGGACTTCATCATTTCATGAAGGATGGGCCACAGCAGAGATACATTGCTATGCCTATATATAATGAAAAACAATGGCTTTTAATCAGTAACTAGGAAACCTATCATATGCCCGATGTTCAGCCACTGACCTGAAGTTACATAACAAAAACACAACATTCATTTAAGCTTCTCCATAATATAGTGGTGTGTGTAGGGAGACGAGGAGGGGGGAGCCAAAAACAAGTAAGTTATTCTTGCAGATTTGATGAGAGGTTCATGGGCCAAACAGTTCTGCATGAAAACCAGTAATTTTTACTTCCCTGCTTAAACTCAAAACCAGCCAAATTGTGTGTGGTTTGTGCTACTGCTGTGAACAGCTTCTATAGCCATACTTAGAGCAGTAGTAATTAAACTATCACAGCTATACATCAGTTAATAAGTAACATAAATAATTGCATAAATGTCATGCTTTCATGCTAGGACTCGACCAATGCAAGGAAATTCAACAGTCTTTGGCACAACGGAGTACTCTAAGAATTTGTACATAATCTGCTTTTTTGCAAACCTTTTGAGAAGGAGCTATTTACATGGTAAGCATGTTTTTCTTCAAGAGATTATACTCCTTCCAAGTCAATTAACTACATTCCAATGAAAACAGGGAGAATTTTAAATAAATGATACTAGCCTGTTCATAAAGAAAGAGAGAGGGAGAATGAGAATACAATGGAGACTCTGAAATTGTGGTCACTTAAATAAAAACCCTTCTGTGCACAGCTGAAAATATTTTCTCTCCTAAAATACTGACATTTTACCATGGGAGAAAGAACAAGAGCATTAATCTTACAGGGGTTTTCACTTTTTTTGGTTGCCAGAGTGTCTCTGTTACTGCTCCACGTTATGATTGCTATATTAAAGGCATTAATTACACAATTCAGTGACAGAAGAATCAGAAGGAAATAAAAAAAGGCAAGAGAAGTCTTCTGTGGAGTCAAAGCTGAACAAACTGCAGGACAAAACAGCAAGGATCGAGATACAGCAACTTTGCTGAAAGCACCACTGACCTTTTCAGCAGCTTAGGTAAACAGCATATCTTTGCATTAGCCCATAGTACCACCCAAAAAATGACAACCTACCATAACAGATGAAGAGGGGTTCTGAGGCCAGGTGTTTATACAGCCATTACCCAGTAGCTCTGATGCAAGGGGAGGTGATCAGAACGACACGTCAAAAGCAATTTTTAACCCCAATGGTCGAGTTTGCTTTGAGAGCTGCTACTCCTGGTCACCCCATCCTGTGAAAAGCAGCTGCCTTTCTAGTGGCACTCAGCATAGAGCAGCTTCCATAGTAGCTTGAGCTGCTAACAGGCTAAAGGAGGAAAACACTGCATCACCCAAGCTGCCACCTTTATTACTGAAGAGGAAGAGGACACAGCCTGAAAGCACTTGCATACTTTTCTGTGCAGTTATATTTGAACAAAAAGGAAGATCCCAACAGCTGAATTCCCTCCCTCTGCATGCCTCAGATCCACCAGCGGGGAGCCAGGCTGAGCTGGGAACACTTGAATGCTCTGCTCTTATTCAAGTCAACACCCCCAAATCTCAGTAAATGCCCCACAGCATGCAGGCATCCTCTGAAGGTGTAGCATTTGCACAAAGCCAGGGCTGCCAGAGTCCTTCGAAAAGAATAGGTCCTGTTTGTCACATGGAGAAAACCACTAAGTATAAAACAGGTTTGGATATCAACGACCTGTAGTGTGGGCATTATGTACTCAGAACTTACAGATGTATTTTTGGTACTTCAAATTCCACACTTGGGCGCACATGTCCAGCCCTCCATCTTCAATGGAAACCTATCTGCGCATATTCAAAGCCAGAGCCAACTCTGACATTACTCCTCACTTGTCACATTGATAAAGCATGAGTCATATTCAGATGTCAAAAAGGGTCCATCCACTCAAAACTTAAAAGAAGCTCTACAAGTCTCTCAGGTCAAATCCCAGCCTACTGGATTCTACATCCATCCTGTGAGGAGCCCCCTCTGAAAAGGGAAAGACTACTGTTGTTGTTAGCATTTCTATTCCCTTAACAATATGGACCAGGGCCCCTTTATTTTAGGCACGTACAAACAAATTACTCAAACAGTCTTTCCCTCGGGTGCTCCCCAAATCGGAGTGCCTAAAATCTTTCATTTGTCTAGACTTCCCACTTCCTACAAGAACAAGTTACATCAGGATTTATGAATGTGAGAAAATAGCTGAAGTTCATCTTCTGTGAGTTGAGCATTGCCAAGGTTAGAAAGACACTTTCCCTGGGTTCATACATCATGCAGTGGTGGGGTTGCTTCTCTGGAGCATGTGGTTCCTGGTTCTAATCTCGCTGTGGTGACTACCAGTGTGTTCAGCTACTGCATGAGAAAGTTTGCTAATTGCCCGTGTCTGTGCTAGTGTCTGACAGATAGAGCGGATGTCATGGCCAATTTTCAATTACGTGCAGAAATAAACTGCATACGCTGGGAGAAACCAGAGCTTTCAGGACTTCTTCATCCCTCAGATCTTAGGTGTTTCATCTGTGTGCTAACCAAAAGAAGGCACAGTGAGTAACAGATTAATAAAAAGCTCTTCCAGCCTAAAGCTTCATTAGGAACTTGAAAAACCCTTCCCTTCCTTTCACATAGACTGTGCTGTCTCTTGCTGTCCAAGATGTAGGCAGGTACTCAAGGCCTTGAAGAACAGAGCTCTCTTGAACTGTTAAAAGCTCCAAGAAAAGCTATATTTGAACTGCTGTCCATTGCCACTGTGCATTTTGTAGTTCTGTTGCCCGTTTGGTAGACAAACCCCCACTGTTCTTGCACCACTCCCAGATCCAAACCAAAGGCATGCAGGCCAGCTTTGGACATGCAAGCTGCATTTCGGTAACTTGGTTCCAAGGAACTCTCACTAGGCAACTGTGGTTCTCTCTGTTGGCCAACTTTAAGGTTTTAACAAGCCTCTTCTAGCCAGTTGGGTTTTTTTGATCACCACTCTAGCAATTAGCTGAACAGCCTCCCTGGATTTCTGCATTATCCTCTTGTTTTCTAAATCAAATTTAATAATGTTTCCAGGAGCTGAAAAATATCATAGACCAGGCTACAACAGCTCTTTGTCTTTGATGCCTACCAGAAACAAGTCTTGACTAATAAGGCTCCTAGCAATTGAATTCCACCTTTTTGTCTGCTTCCTTTCTCAGTGAGCTGCTACAAACAAAGGTTCGGTTTCCCTGGCTAATTCCACAGCTGTGTGAAGTGTTCTTAGCCTCCTTTCACATCTTGGTCTGTAAATCTACATCCAGCTGAACATCTACAAATTGATCTGCTGTTAATTTATCTTGGAAAGACTAATGTGGATATGGCTGGAACCTAAGTTTTCTCAGGTCCTCTGTTCAGATGGGGCCCCTTTTTTTTCCTCTTCTAAGTCTCATGTCAAGAGTTGGAGCCAAATATGGATATATCTTATCCTACATCCGGTTCTAAATAAAAACTGTGCCACAAATCATATTTCCAATATTTTCATTTCAAGTAACTTGTGTGTTTTGTTTTTCCTGAGGAGCATATTCTGCTGTAGTATTAGAGCTAGTTGCTATTAGGTTTGTTTACGGAAGAAGGAAAAAATTAATGACAACATCAGAGAGATTCTTTGGTGAAATCCTATTTACAAAGCGCGCCCACAAAGTCCTGTTTCCCAGGAAAAAAAGAAAAAAGTAGAAACAAATAGCAGAACATTTTCTTGCTCACAGTTACTAAGTCTCCCCCTTCTGTCAGTTCTTTTTTTTAATGACATACTTTACTGGTTTTGTATGTTGACTTGCTTTTTCTCATATACAGTGATTGCCAGTAACTGCAGACCCTCCGTGTTGCAATTAGAGGGTATCTCAGCCCTTATTTCTTAGCATCTGACTAGGCTTCATCTATTTTTGATTCCCATTTCACCGTGCAATGAGCTTACTATAAAGCAAAGATTTTGCTTCAAGGCAACTAGTAACACCTTGCTATAAACAGCTCAATATCACATGCTATATTCTACTCTGCATCCTCTGAGGCCATAGTTCATCCCTCAGTCATGTGAAAGCTCTGCCAGGTCACGTAGCAATTGAAGGCATGGTCATGTGGGCAGACTGTGAACGGTCACTGCTGTTAGCTAGATCACACAGCAGTGATTTTGTGCCACGGATACACTGCCAGCAGTGTCCCAGAGTGCCTCATGCTCAGCTGCCACTCATTTTTCCCAAGAAAGGTAGAATGCCAGCAGAGAGAGTGAGACTGGGGGCTTGATGCTGGCTTTATACCTTCTGGACTGCTCTGACTCTGCTATCCTGTAATGCCACAGCTTTTATGAATCATGACACCTCCTCCAAGACTTCTTCTCTGCTATTTCCACAACCCTTCCATCCCTAACTAATTTTTTACTCCCCCATCTCTGAAACATTTCCTGTGATTCAGGTTCTTGGGCTACATCAAGGGCACTTATTATTATCCAGCACCTCCGTGCATAACCTGCATATGTATCTCAAAGAGGCTGGATTCACACCTTTCTCAATCGCAACACTAGGGTTTTTTTGTCCTTTTCAGACAGCTACTTCAGGTCATGCCTATGTAGACATGTACAGACATACCTGACATCTTCTGTATGCTCCAGGATGTCTTCATGGCCGGGTGTGCTAAGGCAGCTATTTGACTTCTGGATGGAAGTTAGCTGTTACCTGCCCATGACGATATACCCTCTGTCAGGTTTTCTGGTACTCCCAAATACAAGCCTGGAAAATAAAATTTTCCTCACGCAGTTCTCCCTAGTGTCATTTCTGGAAGCACTGACTCCAGAAAAGCAAAAGCATCCTAGGAAAAAACAAGGTACTGCATTTTCCAGAGGTGCAATTGCTTTCACCTTCCTCTGAAAGGTAAAAACAAACATTTCTTTTCTTCCTTCACAACATTAGTCAACTTGTTGTGCATAATAACCTCCAAGTCAGGATTAATCTACCCCAAATGTAGGTTTCCCCCAGTGCAGTCACCAACCACTGAGCTTGGCTTCCTTTGTAGTCAGCCAGATGAGGTGCTTTGCAGGCATGATTCATCTCAACCTCAAGCAGGTATCTAAATTAGGGCAAAAAAGACCTCAGGGAAGCAGCTCTAATGTAGACATCTACCTCCAGATATTCCAGGTTCAGTAACATGAATCCCACCTCCACACACTTTTCAGCTGACCCAATTTATCAACAACCGTCATTTATCGCAGCAAAATGCAGACACTTTCATCTATACTTTTATTTCTTTTTTATTATTGAGAACTCCAGACTTGTACCACAGATGTCTGGGAAAGACTGGCCCTTCAGACAGGATTAATAAGAATGGATTAATAAGCATGGAATTAATAAGAATGGAAACATCTTAGCAACACAGCTGACTTCCAGTTTGAGAGCTCACCTGGACCATTGTCATCTGATTTCACACATAGTTGCATTCCCAAAACAAATATATACTTAATCAAGCAATTTACAGGACTATGAAGTATATATCTTGCAGCATTTCAGCCCAAATCACCAGCTACTTACTTACTGTTATTGTTCAAACAACTCCCAAGACACATAAAGCAGATAGATCTCAGTCTATAAAAGCTCTGAGTCTAAGCAAAACGTAGCAGCAAATGAAGACAGACTAGTATTTAGGGCTGAGGCAATGGTTACAACCAGCAACGATCATTTGGTACAGACTTCGCATTAAAAAAAGAAAAAAAAAAGTTTGCACATTTTTCAGTTGATATTTCTGGCCCTGGTATTTTGTGCTTGAAAAGCTTCTTCCTGACCTGTCTGGTTTTATTTGCATTGAACCATTTGCTTCATTGGAGTTTCCCAAGAGACTGCAGGGTTGTCGCAAACTCCCTGGCACTCTATTTTAAGCAGACTATCAATGTACTTGAGCATTCAAATTCTTAGGAGCTGTCTCCACCCTTGCTAGCAGCCAGGGAATACTGACCACAGTACCCTCTTAGGTTGCCTCCTAAGGTGCTTTGAGTAGTGGCCTTCTTTGGAAGACCTCACTCTGTTTCCCCATAGCTGGCAGCCTGTGTGAGGAGGAGAGGAGATGGGAAGAGCTTCTCTGCCTGCTGCACGTCTGCACACAAGACACAACAGTCTGGCATCTCATTTACCACTTGTGTCAGGCACGGAGGAAGTCCGGAGGTGCCATGCCAGACACAGCCAAGCCTCAGTGGGGTGTGCAGAGGCAGGACAGGAGCATGGAACTGCCTTCCCTGAACCTCTGCCTCTCTCTGCACCACCATGGCTCATGGTGAAGGAGCATGGAGGAGCATGGAGGAGCAGGGAGATCAATCCAGACCAAGACTCTGTCTTCCCCCCGTAACCCTACTGGCTGATCCAAGACCTTTGGGCAAAATTTGTCAGCCCTTCTGGGCAAAGAGTAGAGGGAGCCAGCCTGGCAGTGGACACCAAAGCTCACTGTAGTGGGCAATGTTACCAGCTCTCAGGGCTCAGCCCCATTCTTCATTGCTCTCAGCCAGCCCCCAGCCATACTGGCTAGGCTCCACAGGCAGATGCACCATTTGCTGCAAGGGGGAATAAAAGGGCCATATGAGGAGGATTGCACAGAGGGTGGGATTGCTCACTGCCCCAGTGCAGTTCCAGCAGGCTCCTGCCCAGGCAAGCAGGAAGGTCAGAGCTGCTATCCATGCGGTTTCCAGTCCCTTTTACCCAGACTGCTGGCTCCCAGGCACAACCTTGGAAGCCACAACAGTTGACAGGATTCATCTTTTGCAGTAACAGATAACAATAATTGTAATTAATAATATAAAATATTTCAGCCTAGGTATGCTAACTGGATATGCTCATATGATCTTGTCCTACTATAAATAAGGTAAAAACATGACTAGCTACCTGGCTAGTAGGGAATTTCTTCTGTCATTTTGATCTAGCTCATCTGTCTCCTGTTCGCAACTCCAGTATTTCCTGATTATTGAATCTCTGTTTAACATACTTAATTTTATGTTGACACACACTGTCTGTCACAACTATTCATCCATCCTAAATTATTACTCTTATTGTAATCCGTCTCTAATAGTAATTACACATTATTCCCTATATCAACTCATGCTAAATCCTGAATGTAGGCCTACTAAGAGAGTTAGAACTAAATAATACCACACCTATTAGAAAGCTGTTCATGTATACATATTGCTGCGCACAAGCACAGTAGGGTGACAATTCCCTCAGCTTTTCCCCTCCCTGCCTCCATGCCCTGAAGCTTCTGTCCAGCACATGGGCTTGCAGCCCAGGATTGTCTCTGCTGTAGGGTTTAGTGGGCAATGGAAGGAACTGGGGAATCCCTCACCACTGACCGTGGGGCCAAAATATTCACTGAGACCTCTATTACAACCATGCCTGAAGCAGCACCAGCAAGAAAGCATCCAGTACATCTTCTAAAAGAAGAGAGCACACATGCAAGAGGTTTTCTGTCCTACCCCAGCCAGTATTGAGGTTGTGACACACATCCCATTTTCCACAGCTGCTAAGACCACTGTCACACCCTTCCATCAGGAACAGCCATTGACACAGGTTCTGCACATGCCAATGACTTACTGGTTGTGGTTGTAATTACAGGCAAAGGGAGACATGCAACCATGCACAGCACGTCTATGCAGAGGTCTTTTGATGTGACCGGAAATCCCCCAGCCTGGGAATGTTTCCTTGAGCTTCCTCTAAAACGCAGACCAGGACCTCAGCACAACATCCTCTGTCACTCTGGTACAGTCATCCCGCTGATTGTCCTAATGATAGTCAAAGCCTAGTAGTGTCTGCCCATTACTACTATCCATAAAACAGAGGATGAGACTTCCCAATAGTCCAAGGGTTACTGACCACTGTAATTCCCTTCAACCCCCTTCAGAGAGCTTGCAGGAAAGCCTTCAACAGAGCGTAAGCTTTTCCATTCCCTGTCAAAGGATGAATTTTACCTGTAGTGCTTGCATACTGTATAGTGGTAAAATTTAAATCAAAGTAGAGCTCAGGAAATCAATTATGGTAGAGTTTCTTCAGGATTTAGATGGTTTGCAGTAAATAAGGCCTGGGCCACACATGAAGGCTGAGAATGAACCACTAATAACGAATTGCTACACCATCAATGAGCACCATCTGGCCAGCACACTAAAGGGGCCATCATATCACAGAAAATAGAGTACATGAGCATGTAATCAGAAACCACATCACACTGCATACATGCGAGCAGTTGGGATGGACACATCAGCAGTTTAATTCTTCCTTGTATTACTTTATGTCCCAGTCTTCACACTTTCTCTTTTCTTAGATTGAAGGTACCATCACACAGTAGGACAGTGACTTATTAACCATCATTATTACCTCCATCAAACTCAGCTCTGAGAAACAACTAGTGAAAACACATCCTGAAGCCATCAAGGACTATTCAAAATAGGCAGATGAGAAGTAGCTCATAGAAATGTACTGGACTGGAGCACACAGAGTGTGCCTGAATAGCCCCTGGGAAAAGCACAGCTACGTGCTGTTATGCAAGAGAGGCTGCACTCTGCAGAAAGGTAGTTCAAAAATCAGCCCAGATACAGATTTCTCCTGTGCTGCCATAATACCTTTTTGTGAAAACTTACATGGATCTGCAGAAACTTATTCCACCTGCCTTGAAGGGTACAAGCTCACAAAGGCTGACAGTTGTAGAACATCAATAATTCAAAACCTGTGTGTGACTCATGCTGCCCAACCCATCCCCCTAAGGTTACTCTTACTTAATATTCACAGAAGGAACATTGTTATTTCTTCTTCAAAAAAGTAATGAATAACTTACCATTCATTACCCAAGCACTTCTTTTTTACAACTGACTTCATCTAAAAGAACTAGTAAGCATAGAAAATGTTGATTTCCCAGCCTCTTAAAATCTTCCTCATTCATTTTTGTTGAGCATAAAAGTATTATTCAGAAACTCTTAGTTTATAGAAGACTACTTTTTTTGGTTTTTTATTTAAAGGGCTTAACTTTGTTTTGTAAGCAACATTCACCCCTGTTCCTAAAAAAAGTAACCTAAAAAAAAAGAAGGCAAAAGCCAGAGTAGATGAGTATTTCCATTTATCTGCAAATTAATATATTGGAAGTCAACACTCCAGACTACTGGAGAAACATGGACTGCTACAGTCCTGTTGCACCCTGCTTGGCAGAAGATGGTAAATTCTCAAGCACTCCACCTTGGATCATTTTAAATGTCTTGAACAAGAGCGGCTTCCTCTACCCACCATGAGAAGTAATCTCTCCTTTGCAGGCCTCTCCCATGGGATGAGGTAAAATATATCACCAGTTAGCAGCTGATTTTCTACTTCTGAATTACGTATGAACCCACTGGGAATGGCACCACTTTGAAAGCAGCATGAGGCTTGTTATCAGTTACCACAGAAACAGTGATTTTCACAGAACTGGTCCACCTGTTGAGCTAGAACATACTTCTTAGAGATTTTATTTTGGTTTCAAGACAAATTATGGAGTTGGGATGGGATTGTTTCACCATCACCATCAGCCAAAATAGAACTCAAAAAAAGGGATCTTGCCCTTAGCCCCTAGCTGCTCAGTCTTATCCCATGCTGTTCACTCCTTCCCATTATCCTAAGCATTCAAGATCAAATCAGGATTCTGATCTGGGTTAAAACAAACCTTTCCTTTTTGCAAGAGTGACTAACCTGGACTGGCTTCCAAACCAACTCTCTCTTTAGCCTTGAAAACACTTGTGTTAATGTGTCCAAGAGAGGGGTAGTATGGGAATTGAAGTGAGCATTGAAAGGTCAAGGCTGTTTCATTCACTGGTTACTGCTAGTATAAAATGATCTTGAAACTAAAGCACTAGTGTCATTGGATGAAACAAGTATCTTATTTCTAGCCTGAATTTGCTGCTCTGCTGGTTAAACTATAGGGTTCTCTCTGTTTTCAGGGTTCATTTTTTTTACTAAGGTAAACACCTAAAATTGTGATATCAACATCTTAGCTTCCCATTAACAAGGCAAATCAACTGGCCTTCATCAAGGCCTAACACGCCTATTTCACAGTACAAGTATGGTCGCCCACATGACTTTCTTTTTAGTCCTGCACAGAAGGGAATGTATGATGTTGCTTTGTCTTTGGCACTTCAGCACCCGTTTGGTACAGCAGCTTCACATCATGCACATGGTCAAATAAAAGTCCTTGCCTCACACTTCTGCCAGTGCAAGCCCAAATGGGAGCACAGAACATGCCTCTTCACCTCTTGTAGGTAGGCTCTGTATGCCAACACTCATATCCCTTGCATTGCCAGCACCTCAGCCCCACTGGAACTATAGAATCATAGAATAGTTTGGGTTGGAAGGGATCTTTAAAGGTCATCTAGTCCAATCCCCCCTGCAAAGAGCAGAGACAACTTCAACTAGATCAGGTTGCTCAGGATCCCTGTGCCTGTGCATGTGTGGGCACTGATCAGCCAAAGGGACAGGAAAGGCCTTATACAAGGCTAAGGACCTGTGTAAAGATTTCCCTCTTGAAGTGCATTTCTCCTCTGGGGCAGGAAGTCTGGTGTAGATGCTGCAAGGCAAGCAGTGACTGGAGCTGATCTGTTCCATTAACATGCAGTAGTGAAAGGACAAGATGTCATCATGGTCCTGCGCTGAGCTGGCCAGCCCTGCATCATGGAGCCCTTTCCATCGGAAAGCCTGAAAAGGAGAGGGATTTTCTACTCTGCATGGAGGAGGAGAAAAGTCCTAGAAAGTTTTCAGTTTGTCACCTGAGCCAAATGCATGTCCATGCATATGAATGGCTGTGCTCATTCCCTCATTCTGCTCAAAACCTTCTTCCTCAGCATTGCCTGATTGAATTTTTCTCTCTTCATCTACTGCTGTGCCTTGTCAGTCCTCTACTGACGCAACTCCTGCCTCAGCCCTTTGGCTCAGAGCAAGCAGAGCTTTCTGTTAGTCAAACAAGATTTTACTGAGGACAGTGCTGAAGTAGCCTTTTACTCCTAATTTAGTTCAAAATTAAATCTCATCCCCTGGGACATAAATATTCTGCAAAACCACCTCCTAGAACAGAATACAGAGTGCAACGAAAAAAACAGCAGAGAGCATCACCACTGAACGTGGAGACCAACAGATCCAAAACACTTTGTCAGTGGCAAAATGCTAGTGAGTAGCTCAGGTTTTAGCTCTCCCATCAGCTGCCAATAACCAAGCTAAGCTTGGGTTTTGCAGCAGTGCTCTACAGTGGCAAAGAGAGGTTAAGACAAGGAAAACACCTTGAGATCTGTGGTGCCTAAGCAAGTTAAATTGAGCAGCATGCCATCAATGTGTGCCCAAAATGCTTGGAAATTATTTTCTAAGCAACTGTGGCTTTAATTTGTCTCCTACCATCACTAAAACCTCAGAGTACATGTAACACTATCACTATAAATATAGGGCAACTCTAGCTAACAAGTGACTTAAAACTGTAATAACCAAGCCACTTTAAGTTTATGTATGAGTATATATGCATACACATATTACATATGTATTTATATATACTGATATACACACATATATATAAAGCCTTATTTTCTATGTTGTTATACTATGTGCCACATTTCTAAAAAAAACCCCTATCACAGAAGGCATAGTGAGCTCTTTGCAAAAAGCAGCAGCTCAGTGTCATATCAGAGGCTGCTTGGTTGTGAATTCACTTTTTTTTCTTAAACCTTACTCTATGTGGGGGTACCAAGCATCAGTTATCTCAATCTAGACATTCATGTTCAGCTTCCATGAGGGAAAAGTTAGAGCATGAGACTTGAACTATCAAACTAAAACCTGGCCTCATGTGCCACTAGAAATTCAATAGAAGACATTTAGCAATATGATCTAAATCCCGGCGGCACAAAGCCTTCTCTTTTCCCTGCAGAGTCTCAATTTCCCAACGTATTCTGTCAGCACTAACAACAAAAACTGCCCGAACTCAGAGCTGCCTGTGATATCATCTCTGGATTGATTCTTCAGTCACATCAGCCTTTCTCAGTAGCTCACTAGTGGTCACATGTATGTAAGGGCTCCCTTATGGTGGAAGGTGTCAGGCAGTCCAGAAAAACAGGGAGCTTTGAAAGAGATCAGCTCAAACTCCTGTTGGGCAACATCTTACTTGCTCTTGAAAGCTGTTCTACTGTGTGTAACATATTCACTGACTCAGTAGCACAGAAGTGGGTGGGAGACCTCATCTTTAAGGCAGGACCACAGACCTGCTTGATATTTCAACAGAGTGTAGAGCAGTCAGGACATGTGGAGTTATCACACAGGCAAAGAGGTGGGGCACCCACTTTAAGCTGCTCATTAGCCAGGCAGAGGCAGTGCTTAGATAGGATCTCCCACAGTCCAGCACTTAGAGAAACCACCTCTGCTCCACAACCTGGCTTTATGAGTGGTGCCATTGCCCCAGATACTGACACCGCTTGTGCACGGAGGAAGCCATTCATTACCAGTACTTTCCCAATGACTGAGACAGCATTTTCCAAATAGCGGAAGGAAGAAAGGAAGGAAGAGAAATAGCCACAGTGCCAACTCTGCAAATAGCAGAGGTGAGTGACTCTCATAGTACTCTATTGATGGGCACGCATGTGGAGGCCCATGTCACTGCTCTGCTCTGCCTAACTGGTTTACAAACCTTTTGAACACTGCCTGTTACCACCTGCTATTAGATGCTTTGAGTGTGTGGACTCTGAAGGCCTAGCATAGGCAATATTCAGTGCTAGGAGCAGTGTATTCACCATATTTTAAAAATAACACAACACATGCCTTGTGCCTTAACTTGAAAGATATCTAAGTGCTTTATAAATATGCATGAAGCAATCCCTAGTGATGTGCCAGAGATGTTCTATAGACTGTGCTCAGGCATGCTCCCAAGAGTGAGGATCTGCAGAGGCAATTCACAGTAAAGAAGCATTATCATTGCCTGTTCTTCCCCATTCACCTTGAGAAATGAGATGTAAATACTGTAATGGCAGCTCTGCCTGTATTGGTTGGGCAAAGCAGCCAGCCTCCGAACAGTATAGTAAGGAAAGAAGTACTTAGATGCATCTCCCAAGTTATATTATCGACCATGAAGACACAGCCCATTGCTTTTTTCACACGTATAATGACCTCTATTGCTCCTCAAAGTACGCTAAATCACATTGCTGCCTCTGCAGATTAGCAGAGACTTCATATAAGAGCTTATACACAACATGCTGTTGCACAAACCCAGAATTATAAACAAAATTAGTTTCTAAATCATGGTACTGAGTAGTTTTGCACCCACCTATCCAGCCATCTCTCTGGGTCTGCAATTAGGAGGTGTTAAATAGGGCAGAGCTCTGAATTCAGAGAGCCTAATGTGGTCAAATAACAAAAAATCTGTTCTGTGACTATGCAGTCAAGTGTGTAAGCCCGGCGGGAGGAGATTAAACAAGACTGGCGTGTAAATTTACATTAGTTGGAAGTATAAATCAGGCCTTAGACACATTAAGTAGACACTAGGCCTGTAAATAATGACACAAGCACAATAAAAAGGCTCTTGGCAGGAGGCTGCCCTTAGGACACAGTGCTAGAGGCTCCTGAGGTTTGATGAAGGAATAGAAAATAACCAAAAAGGGAAGGGAAATGCTATCAGTCCCAGTGTGTATAAAAGAGGGGACTAAACAAATCAGAATAACCTTGAGGCATGCAGGCCTCCCTGATCTTTCTCAGCTTCTCAGCTGCCCACGTACCACTTGCAAAGCTGTAAATAATGAAAAGAAGGCTCTGAAGCACTTCAACAACAAAGCAGTTTCCAGGTATTCTGTCAGCAAGCGCAGTTTCTAGTGTTTATCACGGAGATATAACAGCAAAAACATTGTTCAGGCTTAATCTTCTTGGCCACTACAAAAATGAAAATAAAACCAATTTTGTCAGCTTCTCTAAGTTAACTGATTTGCTCTGCATTAGCATTTTTTGTGTCCTCTTCTGAGGTGGAGAGCTCCAGAACCTTCGCAGTCAAAACACTGCTAAGATACTAGGATATGGATAAATGTCTAAACAAATAAGATGCTTTTTACTCTTTCCCTAGAGATTCATATGAGTTTTTGTCTTCTCCAAACTCAAGATGATAACCACAGGGTTTATTTGGTCAACACCATTGAGGAAGAAGGCTTTTGACTGATTTGGGAATAGGTTCCAGGTCACTATTCAGTCACTGAGGGATGAATAGTGGGTGACCTTCCCATGTACTCACAAAGTCCAGATCCATGTTCACATTAGAAAGTGAACAGGAGTGAATGGACATTTATACTAGAGGGAAACAGGCAGGAAACAAACACTAGAAACATTTGTGCTTACTCATCCATACATAGGACCTGGTGTCCCTATTGCTTGCTGCTTCCGTAAGACCCAGTTTGCCCAGCATGGCCTAGAGTGTCAAATGAGGAACTGTAGAATGACTAAGCCACAGACTCTGCTCTGAGAGTGTTTTGGTAAAGTCTGCCCAATATGCCAAGACTTCTCTCCCAAGACACTTTGGCTGTTTGTCTGGAGAGGAGAGCTGAGCATAGCATGGGTCTCCAGTATGACACTGTGAAGCAGGAAAGAGGGGCTGGCTTGTGTCACTAAAAGCATAAGCACCAGGAGGCTTTGTCCCCAGGTAGCACAGAAGTCCTCTGGTATTACCTTTCTCCAGCCAAAAACTGTCACTTTCACAACCTTGGCCACTTCCTTCAGGAGGCAGGGAGAGAAAATCCATATTGCCAAGCCAATGTTCATCTGCCCAGACCCAGACCCCCTTTTTTTCTGCTTTGTACCCTCTGCATCACTAATAAAGCATCTTCCCATTCCAACAACTCTCCAAGCAAAGCTTAGCCAACACCCTGTGAGCGACTCCAGTTCATCCAGGAGACTGAGTCCTCCTGGATGCTCAAGCAGCCCATGTAAATACAGGTGGTAGCAGCAATGCTTACATAAAGCAACAGCAATTGAACTGAAGTTGCCTCCTTATCTTTAAGTCTCACCATCTCCTATGCTGAGTCTGACAGTCATAGCCAGTTGTAGTCTGTACATACTTTGTGAAAACAAATCTCCATTACTTACTGGGTTTTCTACTGATCAAATCTTTGTCCCTTCCTTTTCAGCCACTTATACTCCTTTTGTAGTAATCTAGAAAAACTCCTCCATCTTGCTTTCTGGCACACTTTCTGGGGCACTAAAAGCACATGAAACAGTCTTTCTGCTGTCAGCTTCTGTGCCTAGCATTTATAAGCAGACACCTATAAACTTCTGCTTAGCTTCTGGAGTCGTGCTCTGAAGCATGCCTCAGTGTCAAGTTTTCTAAATCTCTCTACTGACTACATGTGCCTTTCAAATAAAAGAGTTGCTAAGCAGGCCAAACAGAGGCAATTCATCTTGGAAAAATAGCAAAAGGCATGCCCCTGACACTATGGCATCCCATTGCGAAATCACAAGCATGGAAACACCAAAGCTTCTCAGTGAAACCTCTGACAGAATTTTAATTTTTTTTAATGCAATGTGGACAAAACAACAATTTTCAATATCCTTATTCTTGGAAATGATTGAACTAATCTAGGCAAGTCTTCCTCAAAAACATAAATCTGAAGTGGCTACTTGACCCAGGAAATACCTAATAAATTGATTCAGGATTGGCAAAACCAAGTAAAAAATGTGTAGGTCTAAACTTTGGATAGTGCAGGAGACCAACCTATGTTATATATGTGCATACATATACTTGTGCATGTCATGGAACAGAATAATAATTTTTCGGAAACAGGCATCATCCTGCTTTGCCACCATTTGAGTTCTTCACTAGTTTATCTGGCATCAAAACAGTCTCCTGGGGAGCAAGAGAGGTTGTAGCATACCCAGGTTGCACCCCCACTGGCCATCAGGATGCTCACAAAGATGTGCGCTCAGAGGTAAGATATGCTACCAATGCCAACAAGTTAAAAGTAGCTGAAGTTCCCCAAAATCCAGTAGGAAGGCTTGTTTGGAGATACAGGCAGGTTTAGCACACTGTTAGCTTTCTTTAAAGTCAGGCAAAATGTATCATTTTTCCTCTAGGACAGTAACAGTTTCTGGGGGAGGGAAACACATTGCCTTATACCAAACATTTCCTAGGCACTATAATGAACAACAGGCCTCTCACAAGCTATCTTAGCTGTACCCATCTGCATCCCAAATGTGAAACACTTGCACAAGTGAAAATTAAACTAAAGCCTCTTTTACTCACATCCAGAACCTACATGATGGACCACAGCCCCAGATATGCAGCCATCACAGCCTGTGCCGTCCCTACTACACTCTTCCATTTCCATGAAGGAATCTGGATAAGGAAAGGTTTATAATTGGAATGACTACTGCAAGTGGTTAAAACAGAGACTTTGGGTAGGGGAGGGATTCTCCACGTTGTTCTTCTCCCATGGATTTCACATTTGTCCTTTCTTCATATAAAGTGTTGCTCTCACTACACACAAGATGACCTAACACTTAGAGGTGCAAGTTTTGCAGCACTCCTGGAGATACCTCCTTCTCCCACTCAGGTGAAACCTTGCAGAGTCAAAAGAATGGAGAAGACTGAGCCTTTTCAGCATACCAACAGATTGTGTATCTAACTGCATCCCATTTAACTAGCCAATCACCCTTAGGAGATAATGGGCAGGCTGTCAGCAGGAGGCATTGGAGCAATCCATGCATCCATGTGTTTCAGACTACCGCTGCACCTGCACCACAATCATCATGTATTTAGTTGCTATTGTAGTTCTCAACAGATCTGGACTGGGAATTCCTCTCTTTAGCAGACCTGTTGGAACAGCAGATGGATATTTGCAAGGAAAGCTGGCATTCAGCTTTGATACTTGTTAAATGTCACAATGGATAGTGGAAATAAGTAAGTAAACACCCCAGTCAGAAGAAAAGCAAGATTCAGATGGAGTTACATCCCTCAAACTCATACCTCTACTCAAGGGAGAAGTTGCACTCATTCCGAAGACTCCCACGCATTCATTCACTCCCAAATCTCCTCCGTCTCTCCTGCTGTGCACTACACAAATTTATAGGCCTGTTGTCCTCTTATTTATTTTGTTTAGCATCTCTTTTCTAAGGAGCAGCTTCATCGTGCATAATGCAGCAGCTGCCAGTAAGTCACTAGGATAGACAGCCTTGTTTTCCACAGGGAAGAGAAATGAAGCATCTAAAAATAATGCCCTTAGCACTCTACATGCAGCTGGTTTTCTCCAGTTTTCCACTGGCCCACTGCTGTATGCTGATGACAGTGTAAGAGGAGATCACAGAGCCAGCTCAGTACTTTTCCATGGAAGGATGAAATCTCTAAGAATAACAGTTTATCAGAGGAGCCATGTCTGTTTGACCTGGCTCATTTTCAGAGATTAGAAACCAAGTAACTCACAATGTATTGCGTTGTCACTGGGGGCTTTTTTTTTATCTAAGAAGTGATTTTCATGTTTCATCAGTTCTCGGGGGGAGAGGGAAAGAATGCACATCTGTCTTCCAAAGTGGATCAGTGAGAGGATAATAACAAATAACGATAACTTACCCAAGTGGAGTGCCTTTCATCATGGAGGATCCCAGAAACGCTGTAGTTTGTGGTCCAGTCCTGAACAGCTGAAGTCACTGCTGATTTCAGTGAGAGCAGAAGTATAACCCAAAGTAGGGCAGCACCACTGCAACCCTGCAGGTAGCCAGCTAGCCTGCAGAGAGCTCCATATATGTTATCGGGGAAATAGGTGCTCTTGAACTAACAATTCATATGCTAGTAGAATTTGCACACTCCTGCTTTTCTGGGGCAGAAAGAGATCTGTGCCATTAAATACTCCTAGCCTACAAACCCAGGTAGACGCATTTCAACTGCCTTGCACTAGGGAGCTGGCTGCCCCCTGCCACCATCACCCCAGGAACTATTGAATTATTAATTTAATAATTAAACAATGGGGAAAATCAAGTTGCAGTGACTGGGCCCAGGCTCTTGTAGTCTTCATTTACTAATACAGAAATAACTAGTGGCTGAAATTCCTTGCAGGTTTTACTGGGTAAATCTTTCCTCCGTGCAAAGCCAACTGTGGAAATGAAGCAGCAAGGATGAAGCAGATCCTAGCTTGCAGATTATGCTACTGAGATGAAAAAGCAAAATGCTAACAACAGCAAGGATTCAGATTCCACTGTTGGTTACCCCATGCATTCAAAGGCATTTCCCTCTGCTCTCTCCTCCCTGTCCATCTTCACACCATACAAAAATATCTGCATTAAGCTAACAAGTTGTATATACCAGCTCTTTCCCAACTTGAGCCCTGACTACCTTGATGACTCAGAAATGCCAGGTGCAACTTCAAAGCAACAGCTCTGGTAGGTTATTATGTAGGATCTCCAAATTAGATCTCAAGGATACACATATTAAAAACATAACAGCAAATGATGAAGATATGAACGTATTTCTTAGGCCCCTGAAGAAATTGCTCAGATTCTTAACAGAGAACTGAAATAGAACTACCTGGCTTCGGCATTGGAGAATGGTATCAGGATTCCCATGGAAGAGGTTTGCTGAAGTCTCTGGCCAGCCTAAGGGGCAGGAGAAAGTTATTTCCTGTCTCAGTGGATATCTAGAAAATGAAATGGGATATATTTTCAAGGACTCTGCCAAATTTAGATGTTGTGTACTCCTGCCTGGCTGTCATGACCACTCTGGAGGTCACACAAAAAGAAATAGTCCTCACAGCACAAAACCAAGTGAAGTAGATTGCATAGCAACCTACTCTTTCAAGAATATTACAAGCTTCTCCATTCCCTCCAGGAAAACCCTGTCTACGTGCTATGATGCCACATCCCATTTCAAATGCTAAATTTGTCCAACACACAACATCTGGGAGATACTCTTCTGCACACAAAGAGCCCTGTCCTGCAACGCAGAGGGAGGAGCCACATAGAACCACACTTGCTCTGAATGTTTGCCAGGCAAAATAGCACTGGATACTATACATATAAAAAGGTGCAATTTAGAGACCAAAATCTGCTTCTCCTGAAGGTACCATATGTTGCAACCACTGATCCTTCAGGAGACCCTCAGAAGAAGCAGCATTGAGGCTCTGACATTGCATTGGCAACAGAAGATCAACAACATGGTGGCAATACAGCAGGTGGCCAACAGTCATACACACAGCTGTTGCAAATACCTAGCAAGGCAAACCCCAGTGAGAATTACAAGTAAATTTAGCCATTTTGGAAAATACTTATGGCTAATAACATAGACTGAAGTTATGAGCTGGGCAGCAGTAAAATCCATTGTAATTAGGGATATGGCTATTTTCTCATCTAGCAGTCCCTTTCCAGATGTTTCTGTGATATTTTAATGTGAATTTAATTTCCAATAGTGTGATTTAAGAATCCCAATAAACTCAGAAAAACTTAAAATATGCTGCTGGGGTGCAAGCCACATGGTGTTGCAGCATCCCCAGAAAACTCATCCAATCGTCATGCTATGTCTGCACACAAGTTTTGAACCCACTCCAAGTACAGCACTGTCAGGACACACTTGGGTATGAATCAAGGCTGCATTTAAGAATAGTAGAGCAGATCAAGATTGCTTAAGTCAGTCCCAGTAATATTCCCTTCATTCTCCAGAAACACCTATCAGACAGCAGTTTAATAGCTTTTCCGTTAGCCTGTCAGCTAATGCATACCATGCTGCAGAGGTCATTCTCATAGCATGGTATGAATTGTCACCATGACTTTGGAGACTTAGAAGTACCGGAAGAGTTGAGGTTAACTGTTCATTAAGATACCCTGTGACCCCTTTGACAGCACAGGTGTTTTGCCCCTTGGTTTGGCTTCCAAAGGGTCTGCTCCCTATATCCCAGCCCAAAGTCCAGGGAAACCAAAGGAAAATTTATGAATTTGAAGTCTTTTCTCTAGAACAGATACAAAGTGATTTCAAGGGGACAGACCAAGCTGGAGGTTATGTGCTTTGAAACAAGCTGTTCTTAGAACATTTGGATTTGACCATTACTTTGTTCCATTTAAAAATTAGGCTAGAAAAACAAATATATTTTACAATCAAATAATATTTATTTTGTTCTTTCATGTTCCTGCATTCGTTATAATGAATGTGTACTGCCCTGAAGGCAACTCTATTTCAAGACAGTTTACTCCACAGATCATGGGATAGAAGTAGAAAAAAGATTAACTTTCACGTCCTGTAGCCCAAAACAGAATTGTTTGTGAGATACAAACAATACTATAGTATAAAGAAAGAAGCTGTCTGCTCCTTTTCAGACACAGCAAACTATGTATGAAAATAACACTCTTAACATACAGTAAAACTGTTGTTGATTGTAGAAATACTTGCACAGTTTACAATGTCAGTCTGTGTACACTGAACAACCACAGGACAATGCACTATAAGGTCTCCATGGCCAAGCAAGGAAACATATTTACAGTATTATACATGACTCCTGCTCCCATTTTTTCAGGAAGCTGAGTTCCCCAAGTATTAAACAGGTTACACTGAACTAGCTCAAAGGTGAGTGTGCAGGAGGATGGGGGAAGGAATTCTCCTGTTGCAGGGTTCTCTCCCAGCTGTGCTGATCTAAAGGCTGGTAGAACAGGAACACCCAAACCCTTCAGCACAGATGGCAAGCTCTCCCGAAACACAGAGAACAGGACACTGTCCCCACCATTGCTATCCAACTGCAGAGCTGGGAAAATCGCTCTATCTCCCCACACCTCCATGTCCCAAGCAACACTTTGCCAGCCTTGGCTATTTGGGCTGTATGCTCATTCAGCCAGGGACATTTTTTCTCAGAGGTGTTTGTACAACATTTGGCACACCGGGATCTCTAGACACTCTCACAATAGGGAAATCGATAAGAATCATCATCATGCCCCAAACCTGCCAGGACAGCTGCTGGGGCTGCATCCAGGAGGCACAGTTGTGTAATGTCTCCCCGTTTAACCGTTATGACTTGAAATTTCCATTCAAAGCACATTAAGCACTATCTGGGGGGTGAGGGGAGAACAAGAAGTACCAAGTACACTTGGAAGTTCCTAAGTAGGACACAGAGCTAAGACTGAACCTTCACCCGAGCTCTGAGCTCACCACTTCTCAGCACTAGCCTTCTTATTCCAAATGTTTCTTTCATCTTAGTTCTCACATAAAGCAGGGTTCATCTGTTGCCACAAGGTTCTTTTCTCACATCTGCAGTCACCAAACTCTGCCTTCAGGTAGATAGCATATACTTGTATGTTGCAATAGAGGACGCTGCTATATGCCCACATTCCTCTCTTTTTCCCTGATGGATCTACAATCCTCAGATTTCACACACCTGGCAAGGTTGCTCTTCACATCTCCCACAAAGAGAAAGTTGTGAAGGGTCTAAAGTTTCCCATGTTTCCTCTCTGTGAGCATCTCTATGCCCAAACCGGTCTTTTCCCTAGGCTGCAAAAGTGTTTCTAGCAAACTCCTTCCTTACATCCCTGTTCCTTAGCCTTGATTCAAAGAAGGAAGAGGGTCAGACAATTTGGCCTGGTGGTGCAGTGCAGAAGAAAAGCACCAATGACCTGTTTGGAAAAGAAAAGATATGAACTTGCTTAATGCTTATGCCCCAGTATTACACAGTAGTGGTAGCTAATAGAAAAAGCATAAAGCAGAAAGTGTAATCCCAAGATGAGGAATACTTTGCTTGAAATATTCTTGAGGTGACTTTGAAGGGCAGGACTTAAATACAGCCTCAACGCAGAACAGAAGATGGCATATCCTCTCACCCTGACTCCAAGAATATGAAGACTGGGGAACAAATAGAATGAAAAAGGAGTGAAAGAGTCCCTGAGAGTCCATAAATCCAAGAATTGACACAATAAAAGTATATTAAAAAACAACATTGTTTACAAGCAGCATTTGAATGGAAAAGAGGTCAAAAATCATTCCACGGAAAGAGAGATGTGACAAAATGCCTACCCAGACATGGTCTTCAGGCATGGCTTTGCTCTTGCCTTAATTGTTTACCAGAAAGTAGTATGTGAAAATCACCTAATTTCTTAATTAGGTATTAGAAGGATTACTTGGCTCAAACCTATAACCCTGAGATGGAGGTAGTTCCCATTGAAGATAATTTAATGGAGTGGGCTGAGCTCCCTTTGCCTTTTTCAAGACCTATGAAATTAATTTGCAGGACTATTATCCTCAAATTAAACACTTCAGTGATTTTCCCCCCACCCTGACTATCCACAGCAGTGCCAGAGCCTGGCAATCATGTGGAACTCTGCAATAACAAACTGGCAAATTCACAATGGAAGTAAACCATTTCAATTAGGAATCAGATTTCATTTTTAAGCATCCAAGAACTTACTTAACTAGAAGCAAAAGAAAATATTTTCCCCAAACGTAGGAATCTGCTTACTAAAGAAATAATAGCATAGGGCTGATAGAAGATAGCCTTTACTGCAGAAAATTTGGTGAATAATCCACTGTTATCCTTGTATTATTGTTACAAAACAAACACACAAACAAACAAGAGAATGAGAGAAAAGTTTTGGAGATTAATTTGCCCAAACATCAGTTTCAGCCGTGCTTATGCAACTCCTGTGAAGCCCATGGATAGCTAAGGGATGTGATACAGAACAAGATTTAGACTACCCAGTGTAGTGGTCATCTCTTAAAGGCCTAATGTACAAACCTCACTGACAGGACAAATTTCTGGACTAGAGCAGCACTACATGAAGGAGAGGAGGAATAAACATGCAGGTTCATCTGCCCTCTGGCAGATAGATCTACGAGTCTCAAATAAGGGAAAAGATGGCTTTGTTAAAGATCAGATTAAAAATAGGGATGAAAAAAATGGCACGAATAGAAAGTTAGAAAGTTACTGAAGACCACTTAAAAAGGGAGAAGGGAACAAATGATTTTTTTTCTTGAATAAATAACAGAAGTACCCAAAGAGAACATCTGATAGTGTATATGCATCTCTTGGACAAACAGTTCCGTGGGGCAAGCACCTGCAACATGCTGAGTTCAGCTTTTTATTTTAGGTGGGGGAAGATGCTAAGACTTGGCTATGCCTTTTGTCCAACTCCAGCTGATTGGCAAGTGACAAATTTAGAGATTTGAATGAAGTAACAAGAGTTCAGTATTCTAAGGGAAAAGGAAACATGAGAGCAACAGAAAAATACTCAGGAGATCAGACTTCACCAGCTAAGCAAGTGACTGGTAGAATCTTCTAGGAAGATAATTGTGGATAGTTGTGAGTTAGTAAACATACTATATTGCATGTGCAGTGGCAAACCACAAAATTCAAAAGAAAGGTCTTGGATGCAGCCTCTGAGTCTTCAATGCTGAGTCCCTCAGTGACCAGGGTATCAAAACCAGCTTGTGCAAATAATGAAAGTAAAAGTGTGTAACTAAGGATGAGTAAAGTGGAACGGATAAAGCACATAGGAATAAAAATGAATGTCAAGTTATAAGGATTATAAAGGCAATAAGAAATAAATTAGAAGAGTGAAACTGGTGCTTTTCGAAGCAGGAATGGAGAAGAGCCCACAGAGATGTAAATCATATGGTAACATACTTTTTTCTGTATTCACCAAAAAAAAAGTTAACTGTGACTTAGTATTAACATGGAAATAGCAAGGTAGGTCACAGTGTACAAAACACAAGTGAAAAATATTTCAATAAATTAAGGATGTTCAAACCACCAGGGTCTGAGGAAATCCTCCTTTGCATGAGGAGCTAGCTACAGTAATCTGAGAGCCTCCTGGAGTGATTGCTTTGAATGGCTGGTAAATAGAGAAGACAGTAACTTTAAAAAGGATGAGGGAATTACAGACATGTCAGAAAATAGGAATCCCTGAAAAACAGAAACTCCTATTAAATAAAACTACCATTTTTAAAGTACCTGGCAGATGATAACAGTTACACTGGCATTGACAAGAACAAATTGTGCCAAACTAGTACAAATCCCTCCTTAGAAAAGGCAACAGACCTAGTGAATTCAGAGATATTATGGTACAAGGTGGTGTTTGGCCACTGGATGCTGACTTCCATTCTCTTCAACAAAAATGGTCTCTGGGTCTGTCCTGTGGGGCTTCTCAAACAGGAGAGAAGGAAGCATCAGGCCTTTTGCAAACCTTCCCATAACATGGGCATGAGGGGACTGTCTGCTGCATGAGATGATGCTGAAGTCAAATTTGCTGAGAAGTACTGTTTGAAGTCCACTGTTCTCCTGCTCAGATCTCATGGAAACAGTTAACAACTGAAAACACAGCAGAGGTAATATTAAAGGAGGGCTCCTCAGGAGCCAAGTGATGGCCCTGCACACTACAGCAACTGGGATTTCTGGCCCTAGACCCAACCACCACCCAGCAGACTAGGGCTGAGCTATTATTCTATTTAGCAAAGAACAGAAAGGGTAATAAAGCTAATTAGAATAATGACTTTTATGTTCCTTGTTGCAGGACAGGGAGGAGACTAAAAGATCTCTCATGATGCTGTTCAGCTCACTATGTCCATGATTTATATTTTTTTCCTTCAGTGTTATGGAACCATTTGACTTCCTATAGCAAAGTACCTTCTTTATCATCCATGCCAGCTGAGTAGCGTCAGTGTTCCTCTTAAGTTTGCTTTGGCTCAGGCTACTCTCAGCAATAGACCATAGTCAGGCCATCAGTTGAGTTAGAAGAAAGGAAATCTTTGAGGTCCTTAGAAAGCTTTGAAAGCTTGAAGGGTAGTGGAGAAAGACATTGTGAAAGCATGAAGGAGAGATTCTGACTATGCGAAGAGAAACATGGAGCTCTAAGATGAAAGGAAGAGAAGTTAAGGGAGAAATGATGATGCTGTGGGAGGAGGCTGCCTTGAGAGACACAAAAATGTCAGAAATGATAGAGAATTTAAGAGGATGGGTAGGGAAAGACAGCCAGCAGACACAGATTCCTGGGGACGGAATATTTTTGGAAACCTTATTTAGCAATTCACGCAATCTTTTCTTCACTTTCCCTCACACGCAGAAAAACACGCACATGGTGCACACACAGAACAGTTTTATCCAACCTACTTATGTTAACAGATAAATGCAGCTAATCACACATATGACAATGGTCCCAGAAAATGCTGTAGTTATATTCTTTGTCTAATCCAGTTTTGGTCAGTAGATTATCTTAAATATATATCTTAAAGTATCAAACTTTGAGGCTGGTCTCCCTGGGCATACCATATGGTTAAGGGACAGAGAGAAGTTCCTCCAAGAGGAAATGGAGAGCAAGAGTCTGATTTACATGTCCAGATTCATGCTGTGTAGCAGATTTTCTCTCTGGATTACACAGACAGCCTAGGAGCCAGCCTTCTGAATTAGATACCTACAATTAGTGCAAATATGAGCTAAAGTGTTTCAATAGAACAAAGTAACTAACTACTTTCAGAAGTTTTCTTGGAAGTTCAGGTTGTTTTTATGTAAAAAACGTACATGCTAAATAGAAATATTTTAATTAACTTACAGCCTTCCACAGAATTTTTCAAAATTTCACTGCAAAACTGAAACCCCTCCACAAAATATTTTCCATTTTTCTACAGTCAGAAAATATAATTCCAAAAATCCAGCCAGTCAGATGACAACAAGCCAGTTTGTTTCAGTTTAGGTTGCCAGACACAGGAAGATCTTTTAGCTCTTTATTTTCCTAATGGAAGACATGAAAATGTAATTAAACCCAGATATTTTTACCCAGGATATTTCCATTTTGGCTAAGATTACAGTCCTCATTTAAAAAGCCATTTCAAGTTAAAAAATTCCACTGAAAAGACATTCTGAAGAGATTTATACTGCAGGCAATGGTGTAATATAAGTATCTAGACTGGACAGGAGGGAAAGAAGTAGATGCTTTGATTTGGCAATGTAGCTAAACATGAACAAACTCTGACCATATAAACAATTCTGCTGAGAACACACATTGCAGAACATTGTAGTTGTTACACTAGATAATCAAAACATAGGCTTAAATGCCTTTGCATTTGCTGTACTTTGAAACTGCCAGTTCTCATGTTTAAAATGCTCATTTAGCTTCCAGTTGCAGGCTACCTCATCTGGTGGCCAGTTACTCATCTAAGATGCTGAACCTTCTCTAAGACCTGAGAAAAGGACAATCACAGATTTATGCTGTTACTTAGTAACACACTTTCTCAGGACAGACCTATATGCAGAATGAATAAGGAGCCTTCTGTAAAAAATGCATTCTTATTTTATTGGATAGACAAACCCAGCTAATGTTTTGAGGGTATTAAGAAGGGAGGTTAATTACTTTGCAATGGGAATTAGTAACCAATTTATTGGTGCAAAGATAATTTTATTGTCAAGAAGATCAATCAAATTAGGATAATTCACATTTTCATCAGTAAAGGTGTTTCAGTTTGAATAAAGATGTTTTTGTAGCTATAGTAAGAACCTTGTGTGCATATAAAGAAGCAAAGTTTCAGCAATTCTAACTTTAGTTCTGTAATAACAAAAAACTAAATAGCTACTTCATTAAAGATACTCTTTACACAGAAGTTAATGCCATCATTGTGTTCTGCTGTATTTCACATGGACTATGACTAGTGAAGGCAGAATAGCCAGTCTAGATCTGGATTAATCATTAATACAAAAGAGAAGAACATACTTCAGAGCTGGTCTTTGCTATTGTTAATGTCAGCACACAGGCTCGGGGGTGTTGCAGAAAAAGCACATTGTCGTTCTCTCTCTTAACAGGTGCATTCTCATCTATTTATATTGAATATTGTCATATGTCCATCTAATTATGATGGACTCAGGGCTGTATATACATTACAACATGCTAAGGTATCCTGAAGATCCACAAATCAGTCTGAAGGTACTGAGAGCCTTGTGCTTCTCAAAATGAAGTTACGGCCATGGTGCCTACCTACAGAAGTACCTGGACAAACAGCACTCAACACTGCAGCTCTTCGTGTCTGGGTGCTCGGCTCCATAGTAAGATTCCCAGCACTAAGCTAGGCAGCCAGGCTGATTATCGGGGGCTAGAGATCTGCCCATAAAAAGGGATTCACAAGAGTCGATTCAATGGACACCATATGCTTCAGATATGGCTCAGAGGATGTGCCAAGGACATCCAGTCAAATCCTATATCTACCCCAAGGCCCATCTGCCTTATTCTGGGCTGTACGAAGTACTTGCCTTGCATGCCACTCCACTCTGAACTCTTCCTTGTCTTAAAGCACTTCAGCATTTTCTTTCATAAAGAGCAGGGCTAAGCCACTCCTGTCTTCCATGGGTTCTACTGCCATTCCAGCTGGTAAAAGGAACAGATGAAACATTTAAAGGGGCCAGGGCCAGTTCCCTTTTCTAGCAAGATTCACATCTCTCTCTCACACATGAGCATACTAGCTGCCAGGCTAGCTCCCCCTGCCACATGGGTTGGCCTCTTGGGATAGATAAATAAAAGAATTGGTTCAGGTACAGGCTAGTCCCACAGCAGACCACAGGGTCTGGTGTAGAGCCCTCTCCTTCCCACCTGTGAGGCAGAACAGGGCTTCCCTTGCTCTCAGATCTCCAAAGGTTGTGGTATGGGGCTTGTATAGTGAAGAATGAAGCTACTCCTGAAACTCTGTCAATCAAAGGTAGAGGTTTGAATAGCAGAGACAAAACCAGGAAAGAAAATCATCCAGGTTGCTCAGTGACTATTAGAAAACACTCTTGAAGGCACCTCAGGTGGGGTGACCAAGGTCACCAATCACATCTGAGACAACCTAAAGAGTTTTACTCATAATAAAAGAATAGGTGAATTAAGCAACCTGAAGACTGGAAAACATGGACAGATACTTCACCATGGCCAGCAGGCTGGCATAAAACAAAAGAAACTTCTTGAAATATTTTTAGGGTGACATACAGAATCTGAAAGTCTTCTGAAATGCAGAATATCACCATAAATTTATCCTGTAAGACAGAAATTGGAAAGAAAATCTGAACACAAAACTTTGACCTCAGACATCACGCTTCCAGAAGCGGATCGCCTGATGAAATCTGTGCTTAGGCGGGTTCTTTTTTCATCTGTGTGGCTTTTCTTCAGACACTCCATGGAAGGTAGATCAGACCAACAGGATCAGAAAACTGCTGTCCAGGAAGGTGCCTTCTGAAGAGAGGCCTGCAGGAGGAACAGCACAGATGGAGCCCTCAGAAAGTGGGAGCCCTCTAGATAAGTGCAGTATCTGGGGAGAAAGAGGATGAAGAGCCTAGATACAGCTGGATTCCAAGGTTGGCTGAAATGATACAAAGAGGCATCTCACAGAATAAACAGTGCTAGATACCACTCAGATTGACATAACCATCATTGATTGACATGCCATCAACTCAGAAACATTAGATACACAGAAAAGCTGTGACTTGATGAGTGAAATGATGTCTGATTCTCTTTCTGACGATGCCATACTCCTAGCTCTTCAGTCCCTAAGCCTGCATTTCAGAGAGCAGAAAAACAAAAACTTCTGACTGCAGACAGAAAAGTCTACCACTGCAGCACTGCTTCTTTCCATGCTGGAGGACACATCACAGCTCTGAAAACTAGGTTAACAACTGTGTGCGCTTTTAGCATAAAGCAAGGCTATGCCAAAGGCAAAATAATCAATAGAATTAGTTTCTGTCCTTATAAAAAGCTGATAATTCAGTATTAAAGCCTGATTATTCTCTCACAGAATTCAGTAGCAAATCTCTATCTGTTTGGATGAAGTGAGAGCAAACCTTGAGAATTCAGTAAGGCTTATATACTAGTGTGCACTGAACCAGTGAAGTGGACCAAGAAAACAAGGTGAGAAAAGTAAAGCTGCATTCAGCTTGAATTGGATTGCTTGCCTTCATTTTTACTTAGAGAGGCACAAAGAATACCCAGAGGGTTAGCCAGTTTGATGGTTAAAAGCTCCAATGCCCTGACAGCGTGAGTTCTCCCACTGTTACTGTCTCTGCCAGCAGTCTAACGATGGGAGATTTCCTCAAGAATGCTACTGTAGACACAACCACAGTATAAATAGTTGGGCTGCTGCTCCTCTGGGAAAGCCAGTCATGCCAAGAACTGTCAAACCAACAGCAGCAGCAACCAAGGTGGACAGCTTTCTGCTTCTTCTTGTTCACAGTAGTGGTAGACAAGGTGCTGAGGATTAAACAGGTCTGTTATAGGGCTCGTGTTGCTGTAAGCAAACTTTTTCCTCTCATTTAAAATAACTGAAACAATCAAAACGGAAATTAAAGCAAATCCAAAGAACTGCATGAATGTAATATAAGCACCTCACACTTAAAAAGCATATGTAAGTACACACATAATTCCAGCAACCACAGGAACAGAGAAGTAGCTTTTGGGTAGCCAGACCCCCTTTTCTGTTCCATTTACTTTTTCATGCTCCCCAGAAGATGTAGCAGTCTGAAAAGGACAGGCTGAGGCTGAGTACAGGGAAAGGGTGTATGGGACAGATGGAGACTCATTCACCTTCAAAGCAGCCTCTTACCATAAAGACAATTCACAGCATTGCTTGAACTTTCAGCTTTTCTCACATTTAAAAGTTTTCCTTCAGCAAACCTTCTCCCTGCCCTGTTCTACAAGGTAGCAATGCTGCCTTTCCATTTAGCAGTTGTGGAAAGTGCCAGGTTAAGCATTCTAGAAGCTTGAGTTGCCCATGGAGCCATAGACCAAAACCACCTCTGGCTCAGATTTCTTCTAAATTTCTGTTTCCACCTGAACTTCTTATCACAAAAGCGAATATTTGGTGATGCACTAGTGGACAGGCACTAATGGTTTCTTTGCTGTTTAAGAAAAACTGTTTACAGATGTAACAGAAGATAAATGACCTGATTTTCATTTCCAAGAAGGCTCATTTACAAATCTCGAGTAGTCTAATAGGGGTTTAAGTATAGTTTACACCAACTAGTTTCCACCAGATGACACAGAAGGATTAATAAACACAAAAAGTAAGTCTCCCCCTCTATTATTTTATTTGCACAAGAAAATTATTACTTTTATGTTTGCTCGCAGTAAATGCCAAGGATTACAATGTAAATAGAGCAGTAGGAAAGTACTTAAGGAAGATGTAGCAAATTCATTGTTTGCAGTGATTCTACTAAGTTTAAAACCAGACCTGGCAGTTAATATGCTTTGATAGAATCATGTTTTTCGTTACACTGTTCCACATATTTAATTATCTGCTAATCCATCTCCAAGAAATCAATGAGCTAAACTAGAGAACCATTACCTGAAAAACATGACCAAGAGCCAAGTATTTGAAATCACTTATTGATACAAAACATAAGGCAGACTTCCAGCACAAGCAGTCCCTCGGGTTTAATCTTAAGATCTATAATGAAAAATCTCTTCTCTTTACCACTGTAGTCTTTCATCTCTTCCCAGGAGGGAGCAATCATCTTCCCAAACCCTCCCTTGTGGTCTTAATTGTCAAAAGGGAGTCTTTCTGTTGGTGCAGCACTGTAAGGCTAATGAATTAACTGGAGTAAAGATCATATCTAACAAAGACCAACTACTGAACTACAGCAGCGTACTGATTCCCAGCAATGTGCTCTGGGCAAATCACCTCCAGTCAAACCACCATCACTGAAAAGTTACTGTCTACTTTTCATAAAAACACAGTTTGTCACGAGCTCAAGAGACGCTGTTAAGTTAAAAAAGTTTCATATAAGGAAGCTAACTTCTCCTTACCTGAAACTAAACTGTTGCCCAAATCAGGGGTGGGAGATTTATTAGAAAATTGGCACAGTTTTGGAGAAGGAGAAGACCTTTCTCTGGCAGGTAGGATGGAGTGGATTTGTTTTATCTGCCATTTGTGGCAAGCTGTGGAGAGGGAGGGGTGCTGGGGTAAGGCTAAGTTGACATTGTAGGCTTGCTGAGCCAGTTGAGATGGTCAGGATGATGAGAAAATATGACCTCCAACTATACAACTTCAGTTGCTGCATGCCCAACTGTTGACCTAATTACCCTGGCAAGTTTCCCTTGGCGGGGGAGAGAAGTTTGCCTCTGTAAAACCAAGCACAGTTACAACCAGCCATATTTAGACAGACCCTGAATGAAATGTTTGATCTTCTCCAGCATTCCTTTAGGGTTGGGATCTTTCTTGTCCAAGACAGTCAAAAGGCATGCATTTACAAAGCCTCATGGTCAATCCCAAGCTTGCTTTCTCAGGAACTAAAACATTTTGGGTGAAAATTGCAAATCTGTGCGCCATCGGGACAGTATTTTCTGTTCTGCAAACTTCTCTGAGCCCAGAAACTGTTGCCCTAGGCCAGCAGCCAGCCAGGAAACTGGTCAGTTCAAGACACTAGCCTCTTCAACAAACTCAAAGCCAGTTCACAGCACTGGCTTGAGACCACAAGGAAGCCAAGAGGTGAGGCTTTACAGTAACAGAGTGGAAGTGGAAAAGAGGGTGTCTCAATTTTCAAGGCTTCCAAGAGACCTGCAGAGGCCATTGAGTAGCCTTTGTATGACTGTAGTTAGCAAAACAGAAAATAATTTATGGGTATATTCATGCTACAACTTTGTGCTGTAATAACTTGAAAAACTGATGAGTAAAGTTTTCAGAACCAAGTCTTTGTTATGTTAGTGAAAGAGAAAATATTTAGCACTGATCAAGAATACCAGCTTTTGTGGTACAAAAAGAGCATTTCGTTAAATTTTTGCCCTCTCCTTAATAATAGCTGATAATTTTAAATGAGCTCTGGAGGCATATATACTTCAAACCTAACCAGTTTGTGCCAGGACACAACAGTCACTCATGAGAAGACCAGACTATCACAGTTCCAACATGTCCAGTCACCTGAAGTTCAGCAAGGGGCAGATTCTCCTAAAGGAACACATTTTTCCGAGCACCTCGGTGACTCAGGTTCCTGAGCAATTTCCACACAGAAGATATGTAGATATAACAGGGCACACACATTTCAGTGTCATATCTCCAGAGGAGACTTTCACACTGTGATGCTGAGTGTTGAGCTGTTAATTCACTGAATGGAAGTCTTGATGCTGGTGTGAGCATTGAGGCCTTCAGCAAAGAGCTGCTTCAATACACAAAGAAACTAACAACAAGCAAGGAGCTGTCTAAGCCAGCCAACAGTGGAGTTCCAAGGACTAGCAGGCTCCTTAAATCACACCCACACTAGAAACCTGGCATTTTACAGACGATGGCAATGAGGCATCTCTCTCCCTGCAGAAGTCATAGCCCTAAATCTTCTCCTCGTATTTGGTACTTATACCTACCCATCTGGAGACAAAAAAGAAACAAAAACAAAAAAAACTGCCAAGAAATGAAGGTTCCACATCCCATTTTCATCCAATAACACTCCTCCAGGCCATGGAGTTGGTACCCACTTTAAAACTGAGTCCGTAATGTCCACTTCAGGCTTAGGTAGCTAATACTGCTGCTATACACCTGTATCTAACCCCTGGTACCCAAACAGCTTTAAAATTTGGACCTTAGGATCCCAAGTTTCTCAGAAGTCAACACAACTATGATTCCTATACCCTCTTTGATGATGGTTGTAAGGGTCCTAGGTCTTTTGAAGTGAAATTCTTTGACCTGAAATGAAACTATTTAGTCCACTATAAATATCTGGACTTCCCCTCTGATTGGTATATATCTCCAGAGATACCTTCAGGTATTCCATCCTATTCTAAACTATTTTTGAAGGAATTATTCGTCATTTTCGTTTGCTTCCGCTCTTAAATACATAGCTCTTAAATGTTTGCAGAGCTGCCCAGCAGAAGACTCAAAAAGAAATATATTTTCAAACAGGATTGTCTGAACTAAGGTGCAGTCAGGCTCATCAGTCCACAACTCCTGCATTAGAACTGATAAATGTTGGTGGAGTCTAACACAATGGCAATGGGATTTGAAAGTGACATTCAGCTTCTCGTGATTCTGTGCTGCCTGGCAATCACTGTCAAAGGAAGCAGAACTGGAGTGTTTTCTCTCAGCTGCTTGTATTTGCTGATAGCCCAGATATAGGAAAGAGAGGCATCAAAGAGCAAGGAAGGCCAAAATCCCCCCCATCCACAGCCACACACACATTTGGAATGCAGCTCAGCAGGGAGGCTCCCAAAATCATTGTTGGAAGAACAAAGGCAAGTTTTAGATGACAGACATTTCAAACAACAGAAAAGTTTGAGGAGACCAATAAGAATAACAATTAGAATGGGAAAGGATTAAGTGGCCAACAGAAAACAACAAAAGGAAAATTAACATCTTTTCAAAAATCACAAAGCAACTTCAAAAGCAGGGTAAGAACAATGAAAACCCCAAATTATGCACAGTTTAGCAGCAAAGCTCACAAAGAAATTAAGTGACTCCTGCAGAGAAAGGGTGTGGGGAGATCCTATAAAATTACCAAATTCCACACAGGATAAAAAAAAACGAATTCTCACACACATAGCCTGGTAGGCAGCCAGTACCACTCAGTGCCATGATTATTGAAGGCCAAATTCTAAAATGCATTTCTAATTCCAATAGTTTTGCAAAGGGGAATGTTAGATAATGAAACAATATTACCGAAATCCAATTGGGGTTAGCAAGAACTAGTCAACTGTGCCAACTAGTGACACAGCACAATGTGTTTGTGGTAACACCTTGCTTTTGTGCACTCATTACCTAATGAAACTTCAACAATTTGGGATGAAAGTGTGTATGACAAGCACTAAACTCAGGTGAAATTCTGTCTGTTGTATGTTTTGAAATGTTCAGCCAAAATCATTGTGATGTTTCCCAGAATAAGATTTGCTGTTGATTGATAACTTCTCTCACCCCTTAAAGGAAAAACTCTAATAAAATTTCCTCTGAAGAACTTCACTACTGGTATAGCATGGGAAAGGATGTTAAAATTTAGCAGAAGCCTAAAACTTAGCCTGTGTTATGGCTTTACCTTCTGCCATAAAAGTCAAAGTGAATTTTATTATAAATCTTAGAGAAACCACACTTCACACATCCTTAACAGTGACTTTCTCAACTTCAGCAGCTAATGATTCTGGCAGTCCTTCTGAATCTTCCTTCTTCCCTGAGCCCATTCATTCCACAGCTCTTAGGATTGTTCAGGCTGTAGCTAAAACCAGGGAAAACCTGCAAAAGCTGTATTTGGCTTTTCCAGACTAGCATGAGGCAGGGAACTGGACCTGAGAGTGGGAAACTCTTTTGCCACATTCTGATGCTGTCTCTGCTGCCATCCAATAGTAGTGTGACTCATAAGCTGAAAAGAGAAAAAGGATTCAGGAGAATTAAAAAGAGAATATTGTGATTCAGAGACAATATGCAAGAAATTGTGACAAGAGAGTTGGAGGAAAGGACTAGACCACATCTGGAAAGGAGCTCCTTGAATTAGGAGCTGGAGACAGCATAGGAAGGGGAAGCTAGGACCACAAGGCAAAGGGTGTATGACTGACCACCACAAGGATGGAGAGGACAGGGCATCTGGCTCTGCTAGGGGCAGGATCTGGAGCCATGGAAGGAAACAGAAACAGGTAAAGGGGAGGCACAGAAATAGATGGGGACCTTAAAGGTGAGGAAACAGACACTGGCAGAAAATTACTGAAGAGAGACACTAGGAGAGGAAGCATCTAAGGGGGGAGAAGAAGTCAAAGAAAGAAGAGGAATAAAGGGGAGTCAGATTTTACTGCTGTCTAAGCATACAAAACATTGAGAAACCTGAGCCTTTTCAAGCAAAGACACTAAGGTTTGTCAGGGAGGCAGGGTCTGGGAACATAAGTCTAGACTGAAGGACACAATAATGTATAAAACCCAGCAGATGTAAGACATGGCTGTAGCATGGAGGCAAGGCACAAATAAAAATCATAGAGGGTGGGAGAGGTACCAGAGAGAGAACTGAAGTATGCATGGATTCAAAAGCAATTCCTGAGGGAAGAGAGGAAAATTACAAATTTGCCAAGTAAGGAGAACAAGTAGGGCCACAGAATCAAGCCAGGACCTTTGAGAACGAGAGACTGGGATGGGGCAGGAGGATGGGTCAGCAAGGGCAGGACCCAAGGAAGGACAAGAGAAAGGCGGGGAACATGAAGCAACACTAAAGGGCTGTCATGTAGCTGGGCACTGCGCAGAACTGAGGGTGCTTGCAGCCACCTTTCCAGCGCACCTGTGAGACATTGCTGCTGGTCCTGACTAGGAATAGCAGCTGCTGCCACTCTTTGTTAGTGTAAGTGCCTGCACATGCTGTGAAGATACCCTCCATAACTAAATGTCCCAGCCTTAGCATTCAGAGGACTGGACACAGGATCATTTCCCTTTTTTTTTTTTTCCCCAAGCAACCAAGGAATTTGCACAAAAAAGTTCTGCATTTAAAACTCTCAGTGTTGCTGTAGAACCCTCATTTACCTCTCTCATATCTATATGCTCAGATAACAGCTTTTAACAACACAATCACATGTCATTTTTCTTTCACCCCATGCCTCAATCCACTCATGGAATGTGCTACACTCTCTTGACAAAAACTTATTCACTAGTTTGTTTTCCCATAACTGTTCAGTGTTCGCAAACATTATTTACAGCAGACAATTTAAATTGTCTCTGAAGAAAGACATTATGTAAGTCACATTATCTCATTATTTCCTTCAGCTTCTATCCTTAAATATATCCTTTTCTCTTCCTAACAATTTGCTCTTCTGTGGCATTTGCAGTATTAGCATTTCCAAGGCCTAAAGACTCAATAGTTTCTTCAGGAGCCCAAGAATGCAGACAAACGTTTGGAGTTTTAAATAATTAGGACCAGCATTGCTGGGAGTGTTTGGTATATTGCCCTACATATTTGTCTGTATTTGAATAAACACCTTTGAAAATCTGGCTTTCTGTGCTTGCACAACATCAATTCATTTATTTTCACAACACTTCCCGGAGGGCAAGGCAGACAATATTATTCCCTCGTTAGGAAATTGAAGCAATGAAAGTGTCTGGTCAGAGTGGATGCCCAATTTGAAATAGGCAGGAATTTCTTTCTGCAGCATACTATTGGCAGCAGTTCTGCATGCACCTCAATTGAGTCCCTAGGCTTGCAAGTAATTCAGGAAATAAGAAACACACCATTCACGACCACCTGTGGTTGCATCATTGACTGTCCCAGGATAATACAGGGGCTTTGTGGCAGAGAAAGTGGACAACAGCCTGCATCAGAATAGGCCAGCAAGAGGCATTTATCAGGCAGCTGTCCTTCCACCACCTGCAAGCCCAAGCCCAGGTTTTGTACGCTATACATATTCCTACTTCAGCAACAAGTGACGAGACTCCAGGCAGCAGTGCGTAATCTCTACACCATGATTCATCTCCGGAGGAATAATCCTACCCCACAGACTGCATCCTGTTAAAACCCCTTCATAATCCCAATGTATATTTGACAAGATGGGCATGTCCAGCTAGCCTTGCCTAACTTCTGAGAGAACAGGGGCCTGTGCACTTTATACAGCTTTAAGCGCTTGTTTCAGAGTCATGCACCATAGAGACCAGACATAGGATGAAGATGCCAGAGAGCTGGTTTTATCGCCAGCTATACCACCGGCCTGCAGAGCAACCACAGCTAAGTTACCTACTTCCCCAGGTCTCCCATTCTTCTTTTGTAAAATTGGGACGTCAATATTGACATAACTTCTAAAGCATTTTGAGAACTATTTATGAAAGGCACTATTGGAGAGTTAGGCATTATTGGTGTCATTGCACATAGCAGGTTTGATGTGTAATCCATGCATACATGTATTTTAAATGGCTGCTCAGCTGCTGGACTTGACGTACTGGGCTGAAAAAAAAAAACACTGCTCTGGTAAATTCTAGATACAGGTCTTCAGGCAGCTCATCATTATGATTCCATGGCTGAGTACACAGACACATTTGAGTTTATGCTTTAATACCAAAATGAGTGTAACTGCCACATTATAAAGATGAAAGGATTGAGTTAGATCAGCAACAAGTGATGGAAGGACATAAAACACTGCAAGAAAAATCAGTGGATCATGCTCACTATACCAGTTTTGCTACTAACCCCTTACTAACCTGAAATCTAGTCCATCATTGAAATTCCCCATGACTTGTTCACAGTCGCAGAGAAGCTGTCTGCATAACTGATCTAGATGTCAACATAGCTTTTTCACAGTTATTTTATGCAACACATCTAAGAAAACAAGTCTGGTGCACAAAGGGAGAAGAGCAAGCTCTGAGTGAATAGAAAACGAGTGTAAGCCTTTGGGATCAGAACTTTTTTGTTTGATTGCCATGCTATTAAATTGACACTGGAATGATGCTTGACTGCATTTGAACCTTGTAGCCAATTGCATCAAAAATTGAGATTTGCTGTTGATCACCTTTTGAAGTGCAAAGCGTCCTCACAGAGCTTGCCTCTAATCCACATAGTTTACATTGTGCCCTATTGTTAAAGATTGGACAGAAACAGATTTAGCTGCAAGTTTAACCATCAGGAGTAATTTAATAAAAGTCTTCCATTCAGATACTTTGCTTGAAAACCGCAGTAGGAGTATGCACAAGCATGTATGGCCACATTTTAGGTAGCAAACTAATGATACTGACATTTTTCTAACTTGATACACTCCCTGAGAAAAACTGTTATTTTCTAGATTTCAATTTTCTAATCACAAATGATATTCAAAAATAATTCTGGTTGATGGGATTTAAAAGCAGATTACAGAAAGATTTAAAAACTCCATATAATTGGAGAAAACAATTTGCTACTCAACGGATTTGAGCTTTGCCGCTGATCAGAAGATAATAATACCCACATTAATACCTATGTTACCAAGAACCATAATGCCATACAAGAGCAACAAGCACACACTTGACGAGATTACAGTTCCATACATTTGGAACTAGCAAAAGGAAATACTTCTCAAAGAGGTCCAGAGCCTGGGGAATTTTTCTACGACAAAAAGTCATTGTGATAAGCAGCACGACTATCTTTTTAAAAGAACAGAATCATTTTCTGGACATTAAGCGGCTTTACTGGTGAAGATAGACAAGCTTTAGGTCAAGTATGCATCGGAAGTAAAATGTTTAAGGAGTTCAAGGACTGCAATCTCCATAGAATCATAGAATGGTTTGGGTTGGAAAGCACCTTAACATCATCCAGTTCCAACCCCCATGACATGGGCACGGTCACCTCCCACTAAACCAGGTTAACCAAGGCTCTGTCCCACCTGGCCTCGAGCACCACCAGGGATGGAGCATTTACCGCTTCTTTGGGCAACCCATTCCAGTGCCTCATCATCCTCACAGTAAAAAACTTCTTTATATTTAACCTAAACTTCCCCTGCTTAAGTTTGACCCCGTCACCCCTTGTCCTATCACTACAGTCCCTAATGAAGGGTCCCCCGCATCCTTATAAGCCCCCTTCAGATACTGGAAGCTGCTATGAGGTCTCCATGCAGCCTTCTCTTCTCCAGGCTGAACAGTCCCAACTTCCTCAGCCTGTCTTCATACGGGAGGTGCTCCAGTCCCCTGATCATCCTCATGGCCCTCTTCTGAACTTGTTCCAACAGTTCCATGTCCTTTTTATGTTGAGGACACCAGAACTGCACACAATACTCCAGGTGAGGTCTCACAAGAGCAGAGTACAGGGTCAGGATCACCTCCTTGGACCTGCTGGTCACGCTCCTTTTGATGCAGCCCAGGATACAGTTGGCTTTCTGGGCTGCGAGCGCACAATGAAGCCGGCTCATGTTAAGGTTCTCATTGAACAGGTTCAAACCAGTCATCATCGGCCATTAGTGGTCATTTCCCGAGGTGAGCGGCTCCAGAGAGGAGCCTTCAGCACCGGAGCCAGGGGAAACCCCGCGTCCCAGAGCCCCAGTTCCGAGGGGCGAGAGCCACCGAGGGAGCCTCGAGCCCTCGCCAGGCCTTGCCCGGGAGCCGCAGCTCCGCTGAGGCGAGCAGGGACTCACAGGGGGCGGGGCCAGGAGGGACGGCCCCGCCTCGGGGAGCGCGGGAATAGCTCGTGGCCAGGGGGTTGGCGTCGGCGGCGCGAGTGGGATGGGGAGCGCTCAACACAGAAACAGGGTGGGATGGCTCCTATGACTGGAGTGTTGGAATGGAAAGTTATAGGCTTTTTAGGAAAGAAAGACAAGGCAGATGGAGACGGGGAGTAGCTATTTATGTCAGTGATAGGCTGGAGAGAATGGAACTCTGTCTAGGGACAGGTGATCAGTCAACATACATCTTGTGGGTCAGAATCAAAGGGAGAACAGCAATGGGGGACATTTACTGTGGGTATCTGTTAAAGGCCACCTGATCAGGAGGACTCTGTGGATGAAGCTCTCTATACACAGATAGGAGCAGCCTCACGCTCACAGGCCCTTGTCCTCATGGGGGACTTCAACCACCCTGATGTCTGTTGGAGGGACGGTATGGCCTGGCACAAGCAATCCAGGAGGTTCCTCGATTGTGCGGAAGACAAATTCCTCCTGCAAGTAATAGAGGAGCCAACAAGGAGAGGTGCCGTGCTTGACCTGGTGCTCACCAACAGGGAGGGGCTGTTTGGGAATGCTGGGCTGCTCCAGTGCAGCCTTGGATGCAGCGATCATGCGAGGGTTCAGTTCGAGATCCTCAGGACAGTGAGAAGGGCACACAGCAAGCTCACTGCCCTGGACTTCAAGAGAGCAGACTTTGGTCTCTTCAGGAACCTGCTTAGTAAGGTTCCACGGGATAAAGCTCTAGAGGGCAGGGGGGGCCAAGACTGCTCGCTGATATTCGAGGATCACCTGCTCCAAGCTCAGGAGTGTTGCTAGACTAGAAGGAAGTGCAGCAGGAGGGCCAGGAGACCTCCATGGATGGATAAGGAGCTGCTGAGGAAACTTAGAGGGTTAAAAAGAAGCTTATAAAAGGTGGAAGTGAGAACAGGCGGCCTGGAAAAAATATACGGACGTTGCCTGGCAAGCTGGGAACCAGGTCAGGAAAGCTAAAGCCCAGTCAGAATTAAATCTGGCAAGGGGTGCGAAAGATGGCAAAAAGGGCTTCTATAGGTATGTAGCAAACAAAAGACAGACTAGGGATAATGTGGGCCCTCTCTGGAAGCTATCGGGAGAACTGGCTACCCTGGATTTGGAGAAGGCTGAGGCTTCACAATAACTCCTTTGCCTCAGTTTCCACTTCAAAGGCTCTGACCACACCACCCAAGTCTGGGAAGGCAGACGCAAGAACTGCGAGAATGAAGACCTTGCGCCCACTGTAGGAAAGGATCTGGTTTGAGATCATCTTAAGAACCTGAATGTTCACAAGTCCATGGGACCTGATGAAATCCACCTGCAGGTCCTGAAGGAGCTGGCGAATGAAGTTGCTAAGCCACTGTCCATCATATTTGAAAAATCATGGCAGTCAGTTGAAGTTCCTGATGACTGGAAAACGGGAAATATAACCCCCATTTTCAAGAAGGGGAAAATGGATGACCCAAGGAATTACAGACCAGTCAGCCTCACTTCTGTGCCTGGCAAAATGTTGGAGCAAATTATCCTGGGAGGCATACTAAGACACATGAAAGACAACAAGGTGGTTGGCGACAGCCAGCATGGCTTCACTAAGGGGAAATCCTGCCTGACCAATTTGGTGGCCTTCTATGATGGGGCTACAGAACTGATGGACAGGGGCAAAGCAGTCGACACCATCTACCTGGACATGTGCAAAGCATTCAACACTGTCCCGCATGACATCCTTGTCTCTAAACTGGAGAGACATCAATTTGAGGGACTGACCACTCGGTGGATAAAGAACTTGCTGGATGGCCGCACACAAAGAGTTGTGGTCAACAGCTCAATGTCCAGCTGGAGACCAGTAACGAGTGGTGTCCTTCAGGGGTCAGTGTTGACATCTTTGTCAGCGACATGGACGGTGGGATTGAGTGTGCCCTCAGCAAGTTTGCCGACGAAACTAAGTGATGTGTTTCAGTTGACATGCTGGAGGGAAGGGATGCCATCCAGAGGGACTGTGACATGCTTGAGAGATGGGCCAATGCCAAACTCATGAGGTTCAGCCATGCCAAGTGCAAGGCCCTACACCTGGATCAGGGCAATCCCAGGCACACCTACAGGTTGCACAAGAAGAGATTCAGAGCAGCCTGCGGAGAAGGACTTGGGGTGTTGGTTGATGAGAAACTAAACATGAGCCGGCTTCAGTGTGTGCTCACAGCCCAGAAACCAACCATATACTGTGCTGCATCAAAAGAAGTGTGACCAGCAGGTCCAAGGAGGTGATCCTGACCCTCTGTTCTTATGAGACCCCACCTGCAGTATTTTGTATATTTCTGGTGTCCTCAATAAGAAGGACATGGAGCTGATGGAACAAGTCCAGAGAAGGGCCATGAGGATGATGAGGGCTTGAGCACTTCCATATGAAGACAGGCTGAGAAAGTTGGGGCTGTTCAGCCTGGAGAATAGAAGGCTGTGTGAAGACCTCATAGCAGCCTTCCAGTATCTGAAGGGGGCCTACAAGAATGCTGGAAAGGGACCCTTCATGAGGGACTGTAGTGATAGGATACGGGGTAATGGGTTAAAACTTAAACAGGGGAAATTCTTTATTGTCAGGGTGGTGAGGCACTGGCACAGATTGCCCAAGGAAGCTGTGAATGCTCCATCCCTGGCAGTATCAAGGCCAGGCTGGATAGAGTCTTGAGTGACATGGCTTAGTGTGTGGTGTCCTTGCCCATGCCAGGGGGGTTAGAACTGGATGATCTTAAGGTCCTTTCCAACCCTAACAATTCTATGATTCTATGATTCTGTGTCATGTGGGACAGTGTCAAACACTTTGCACAAGTCCAGGTAGATTATGTCAACTGCTCTACCCCATCTGTCAGTCTGTAGAAGGCCACCAAATTGGGTCAGGCAGAATTTGCCCTAGTGCACCAACCACCTCGATGTTTTTCCATAAGCAGTCAGATGAGAGTTCATGTAAATGTTACGTCTTACGGGATTGTCTTTCTTATAAGCTTGGTGCAATAGACTCATAGAATGGTTTGGATTGGAAGGGACCTTAAAGATCATCTAGTTCAAACCTCATACCATGGGCAGGGACACCTTTCACTGGGCTAGGTTGCCCAAAGCCCCTTCCAACCTGGCATTAAGCCATCTGTGTTTTGGTTGTAATGGCATTTGAAAATAGCATTAAAAGAAACTTTTGAATACAGTGCAATCCAAAACCCAGAGAGCCAAGTCTGGTGCTAAGAACTGTTATCCAGCTCAAAACTGCTGCAAACAGCTGATTAGCAATAACACTGATATTGAACTGATAGCAAATGGCATTGAATTGATAGCAAACAGCATTCAGCCCAGAGGGGCAACACTGAGCTTAGCTCTGCTGCCAGAGAATGCCAGTTTGCTTCTTTGGCCAGAAAAAAGGAGGAGGAGCAAGGGAATCTTGGAAGTGCAAATTTGCACACATTCACCTCAGCATCTGCAAAACAATTGCAGCAACACACTCTGTGTATAGACCACCAGGGACAGAATCATAGAATAGAATCATAGAATAGTTAGGGTTGGAAAAGTCCTTAAGATCATGCAGTTCCAATCCCCCTACCATGGACAGGGACACATCCCACTAAACCATGTCCCGAAGGCTCTGTCCAACCTGGCCAGGGATGGAGCATTCACAGCTTCCCTGGGCAACTCCTTCCAGTGCCTCACCACCCTTACAGTAAAGAACTCCCTCCTTATAACCAACCTAAACTTCCCCTGCTTAAGTTTTAACCCGTTACCCCTTGTCCTATCACTACAGTCCCTAATGAAGAGTCCCTCCCCAGCATCCTTGTAGGCCCCCTTCAGACACTGGAAGGCTGCTATGAGGTCTCCACACAGCTTTCTATTCTCCAGGCTGAACAGCCCCAACTTTCTCAGCCTGTCTTCGTATGGAAGTGCTCAAGCCCTCATCATCCTCATGGCCCTTCTCTGGACTTGCTCCATCAGCCCCATGTCCTTCTTATTTTGAGGACACCAGAAGTATACAAAATACTCCAAGTGAGGTCTCACGAGAGCAGAGGGGCAGGATCACCTCCTTGGACCTGCTGGTCACGCTCCTTTTGACGCAGCCCAGGATATGGGACTTTCCAGGATACATATTTGTCATCCCTGAGCTGAATACCTCACCCAGGCAGAATATGAGAGTTAGCCTCACTCCCTGAACATAGCTCCTGACCTCCCCCCCAGCCACCCCACCACTTGGAATAAAAGCAAATAGAATGCTCAGCATGGAGGTTTCCCACATGTGGGCGCAATGCCAAAGCTCCCCAGAAAGGGCAGTCACATCCCCTGCAAACCAGCCAGCACTTTTTGAAGCCTGGAGATCCTCCCCTCCACACCTGGTTTTCACGACGTGGTTCAGTCATCATGATGTGCCCAAGAGCAAGTGCCAAGAAAGGACAGAGATTCTGTGCTGCCCTAGTAGCTGTATTTCCATCCCAGTGAGGATTTCTGTCACATCATAGAGAGACAGATTTACAATTTTCTTTTTGTAGGAAAACACATCTATTTCTTAACAGCACGAGGCTAATTCCCTGCCTTGCTTCCTGCAGCTAAGTTTTGCCACGTTTTACTACACTGGGCTACCCATTTTAATGCACTGCACTTTCTCTGTGCAGTGTGTGTTTCTGAACTCACTCTACAGCATGCTGTGAAGCAGACAAGGGAGGAGGGAATAAAGAAGGAATGAAGGAATGAAGGAAGGTGGTTCAGCCCCATGGAAATGTTGCACTTCCCTGGAGATTAAGCTTCTGTTTTCTCAACAGTCCCAGTAAGGGAATCTACATGTTTAGCAGAGCAAATCTTAAAATAAGATTACATGTACCATGCTGTTTCAGCCAAAAACCTGCCCCTGCTTAGCGGCAGCCCATATGCATGAGTTCGCACCAACTTGCTGGTGGGTGCAATGAGCAGAATAACTCTTTGTGTTGTCTGCCTGCAGCTACTTCACCACTCCAAGCCCCATGAAAACACTTCAAGGGGCTGCTCTGCACTATTTGCCTGCCATCATAAATGTGGACGGCACATTGTGTGGACACAATGTGGACAAGGGAAGGTCTGCTTCTCTATTTCAGGTAATACCCATCACGACAAGGCAGTGGAGCCCTGCTGATTTCCACCACAAAACTGCTGTTCAGTAGACCCAGTTTCAGTCCACATCCCTGCCCTAAGCACCTTACAGTTTACAGCCTGCCACATAGCCATGTGCTGTCTGACCCAGGTCACACAGACAAACACCAGCTACTGAACCAAAACCCTCACAAGCCTTTCTATTAGCCCACAGCTGATAAGGAGGTTACCCAGCTGGTTGGATGTCCAGAGCATGTGGTCAGAAAAGCACTTAAAAAAAAAAAAAAAAGAAAAGAAAAGAAAGCCTCAGCAAGTTTGTAGTCCTTCTCCATTCATTTCTACTCACTGTCTGCATTGACTGAGTCAGATGCAGTCAGTTCCCAGCTCATTTCCTAGGTTCAGCTTGTTGAAAGAAACCCAAACTCAAGTTGCCCACTGTACCCTCACAGTTCCCACATGCAGTCTACTACATCAAGGAAATATCCTACGTTTTCATGCCAGGGAGTACAGTTTCTGGGAAAGATGCCACTACTTCTTCTAATCAATTGTTTTAAGATGACACTAACTTCACCATGGCGGAAAGCGCCACTCTTGGGGACATATGAAAATAATTCCTTCATTTTTAGGTCAAACATTGCCCTACAGCACCACACAGCCCACATTACAAATGAAACTGGAGTGAGAAGAGGCCCATTCTGGTATTGCGATGCCCAGAACAGAGCACAGAGCTCCTGGTGTGGTCCCATCTGGAATGTCATTTAATATCCAAGTCAATGAGGTTTTGAGTCAAGAGGGTTAGCTTAATCCAACTAGTCCCCCTTCCCTGAGGGTAAGGAAGGGGAGCAGCAGTTTAGGTTTCAACCTCAAGTGATACCTCATTCATTTAGAGAAACCCCCAGCTAAGAGATGGGATGTAAGGCCTGAGATTTCTCACACACAAAAAAAAAAGAAGAAAAAAAGGAAAAAAAAAAAAAATCAGCATTAGCAAGCCCTAATCCATTTGCTGTGACAGCTATTTATCAGGCCATAAAAGAAGCAATGAGCAGACTAATTCAATTTTGCCTTAGTAAAGGCTCAGCTGTAAGGGAAACCTGAGCTTATTATAGTTTTCCTACAGAACAACATGAAAAATTCAGACAAGATGGATGCTTCTCAATCCCTTGGGTCTGAGGAGCAGCTTGCAGTACCTGAGTAAGTGTTGCTTCCCTTTGGTACACCCATCTGGTTAAGGAGTAAACAAGGCATACCTTATCTGCACTAGATCTCTCTGCATGCAGAGCCTTAATTGGAAGCTGAGCATATTCAACAAAATTGGGATCGATTATCTCTGACAGCATTCCCAGGAATTAGATCAAACAACACATTGGCACTTAGAGGGGGACAAGAAGGAACAGCAGGAGCCAAAATTACCCACCTTGCCCTGCAGCCCCTGCTGTTTGGTGCACAAATAATCCTACAGCAGCAAGGCTCATCTCTTGCCACAAAGCTGCAAAAAAGCTTTTACCCTGGAATCAGTGAAAACATGCAGAGGTGGGAATGCATCGAAGGAATTGACTCCTGAATGACACCTCACCTCAGGCAAACTCGCCAGGATGAAGAGCTGCCAGAGCACATTTGTTCCCAGCCTAAGAATGTTTTCACTGCGGTAAAAATTTGATGAGTCAGGCCAAACCCAGAATTTCATGAACTGTCTTTTTGATGCCCTGCACCCATGAAAACCAGACCACATGTGCTCACGAAAATGTTCTCATGCATACAAGTAGGACTTAAGCCACTGTAGTAGGCAGGCCTATAATTAGGCAATTTTGATGTGACATTGAACATGGCTGAACTTGGGAGTCAAAATGTAGGCTTCTTTTAGACAGCTGACACACTTCTTGATTTTACAGACTGCAAAGGGTGACCAGGAAAATGCCAGAACTGACAATTTTTCAGTAAAGAATCCAGTTCTTATAATGATATCTGCCTGCAGTCTCCCAGTTGCTGAGCATAAATGAGATAATAACTCAGTGAATTGTTCACATATAATCAGCCATCTAATTGCGCGTGCATCTGCCAGGCTGGATTATGCAAATCCACCTGCAAAATGAATATGTGCGTTCCGAAAAGTGAAATTTAAAAGGTCTATGGTGACAGGCAGCTAGCAAAGTCGAGTTCCAAATGTCTTCTACAACCTTATCATGAAAATAAATGGCACTCAGTTAACTTCTCAATCCGCTTCTGATCATTTGACTTTGAGGTGACTTTTCCTAGCTACTGAACTACCTTCCCTACAGTCATCTTTCACACTACTGTGAGACCATATATAAACTTCAGGAAGGTTCTTCATCAAGGTAAAGTGCACTGCTCTGCTCCATCTCCTGGAACAGTTCAGAAGGCCGGTCCCTCATTTCAATTGTGAAGCAGCTGACAGTAATTGCTCGTTCTGTCTTGCTTCCAAGCAAATGAGAACAAGGACCTAAGGAACAATAGAGTAGAAATGACACTTGTGAAACAAGCATGTTGTAAGTCCTAGATAATCAACTATGACAAATGCATTCATAAATGTATAATTGTTACATGAAGGGGAGGGAGGGCAGGAGGAAACTGGAGAGGTACTGTGTACAGACTCACAAATCATTGAAATTAGAAATGGAAAAGACACAAACCACCTGGGGCCAACACAGAATCATCATTAGCAATGGTAGTTCATTAATGAAATGCCCTAAGGAAATAGCGTATGGCTAAATGGGAAATTTCAAGAGGCTATTCAGGCTGGACAAACATGCAGTTGCATGTTTGGAAAACTAGTCATAATGAAGACAATGATAAATGACTGTGAACAAAAAAAAAAAAACAAGCGGGAAATCAGAAGAGCCAAAATTGAGTTTGAAAAATAAATAGCCCAAAGCATTAAAACAAATCAAGGAGAGGTCCTTTCAGGATTTGTCTGCGTTAGTGCTTCAGTTCCGATCAGGGGCATGGTTTTAAAGCAAATCTCTTCATCTTCACTTAACATGCTGTGTTCATGTCGCAGAGAAGACAATCTAAATTTTTCTCAGAAGATAGCAGAAGATGCACTCTGGGAATGCACTGAATGTACTTCAGTTGCTGGTACGTGGTCACGTTATGGGACCAGGCCAGATCAAATTTAAAATAAAAGCCCCTTGAAATTTTTAGAGCATGTGGACCTTGCATCCTCAAAATTATCTTAGGCTGTGAGTCCAGGTAATATCATGCAGCAAAAATGATTTAAAAATCAGGAAGCAACAATATGAAAATGAAGAGTCAATTTTCCTTATGGCCAAAGGTGGCAATGAGACCCTTCCAGTGCCACGCTAGGTCTGCTTTCTTTAAATACAGGCACAGATGACCTGGAAAGGGAATTTAGGCAGGGAGACAGCCACACTGCCAAATAGTGCCATTATTTAGGTTAGTCAGGCAATAAGATTTTCCAGAGGGATGGACAGTAGCTATATGATGCCAAGCAAAATCTAATGCTCATAAATAATGCACAGTGCAGGGGAAAACTGTCTTTCATTGTTGCAGATCTCTGCCAGAACTGCATCAGCTCAGCAAAGGACTATGTGTGCCACTTCAGATGAGTCCTGACTTGGGATTTGAGTGTGGCAAAGATACTTTGGCTGTAGGAGAAATGGCCTACAGAACAATGCAGAGAGATTTTCATTTCAGCTTCCTACATAAGCAGAGGAGCAGCTGGGAAAAGGCACTGGTCACCTCATTTCAAAGTCAGCATCACAGAAGTCACTACTGATCACTGACCTCCTGTTGTCCTCTTCTATCTGCCAACTCAGTCAAAATAAGCTAATTTAAACAGTTTATACAGTAGGGTTTTGCTGTCACAGTAGCCTCACTTTGATTGAAACAGGTTATGGAGTACTAACACAGGCAATTATACCACCAAATCAGAGACAAAATAAGTTCTTTATGCAGTGGCATGTGAGAAATAGCTGGGGACAAGCTTGGAGGAGTGTAAAGGGGTAAAGAATGTGACAGCATTTAACTGCAGCACCAGAAGCAGGATGGATTGACAGTACCCAGAAACCAGAGGGCAATTCCAATGAGGCTATTCAGTTATCTAATACCATTAACTGTAAGTGCATTTAATGCATTTTAATGCGATGGTAGATAAAATGTTCTGAGTACTGGTCTTACGAATCAATCTTTCCAGGCCTAGTGTGGTGAATGTTAAGCCAAGAGGATCCAGAAGAGTAAACTGAGAGCATGTTCTCATTGAAATCTCTCCTCGGACATTCTAAAGGGCATTTGTGACATGTCCCAGCTGTTAGCACCTAAGGGTAAAATGCTCACAGTCACTAGAAACTCCAAAATGTACCCAGGGCTGCAGAGGTAACACTCCTGTCTTCTCACTGCTATGCAGGCAGGGACAGGTAGTGGCCCCAGCACTCAGAGAAGAAGCTAAGCAAATTTTGCGGTCATCCTGGAAGCTACAACCCTTATCTGCTCAGATCAGCAGCTCATTTCCCATGTATACAGAGGGTTTGGGATTGTCAGCACCCTCCATTCACTTAAACTGCACAGGGCGCTATCTACTAGACACAGAAAGTAGTTTGAATTCACCAGATGCTGTCACAGGAGAGGGATTAGAAAAGAGTTAAAAGTAGACAGACATTGGCTATCACATGGTACTCCCATTTTTGCATTCTCAGTGCTCACATTTTTGGCCACAAAAGGATACATACATTGGAATTGTTTGATTGGGGTGGAGTAAACGGGTGTTATGTTTATCTGTAGCCATTGCTCTCACATGGCATTGTATCTACTTGTTCTGTTAGCCAGGAACTAGCATACCCAAACAGTCTTATGCACACAGGTAAACAAAGCTTGAAGTTACTTAGCCTGTGCTTAAATGATTATTTTAACCCAATACAAATCTATGCTGCCACTGGCTGAGGCTCTTTGCCTCTTTCTTGCCTTTACCCTAAAGCACACTAGCATGCTCCTGTTCCATTCTAAAGGCTTTCATGCAGCAAACAATCAAGTAGCCAAACAGTGATCCAGATCAGGGAACCAGTTCATCTGCAGAACTCTTTTTTCACCTGTTAGGTTGGTTCTGAGATGATCCACCTTGTACAGCAATGCAGCTGCAGTGGCATTAATACCACAAGCATTTCAGTGGAAAGGAGAGGTCAAGGGAATGCGGTAGCCTTTACAGGATACTCATCTGCTTATTTGTAGGCTCATACTTAAGTTCTCTTGCTGTCACAAGGAACTTAAGCACATACTTAAAACTGATCTTGTATATCAGATGCTGTATAGAGCTTATAAGACATTTTAAATTCTAACATAAAACTCTATTCTATGCATAAAATCTCTACAGTCAAGTTTCACAAAAGTAATATTCTCAATGTATAATGATCATTGATATTATACTATATTTGTATAGCAGCATGAAGTCATGAAATATAGACAAGAAAAAGAGTTACCCAAGATCATCTTGCAACTGTAGTCCAGCAGCACACATTCATTTTACAGCTGATTAAAGCTCTGAACTTCTTTTCTCATCAAATTTTAATGTTTTGAAGTCTGGAGTTGATCTAAGGATAAAACCAAATATTTCAGCAGTTTCCCAATAAATGGAAATGTGAAGGAAAGCAACAATTAGGAGCTGGTTAAAATGAGTTAAATGAAATCTGGTTTCCAGAGTCAATTTTAGGATTTTGAATTTTCATTTTAAAATATATTCTATCTTATGGAAGTTCTTTTACTTCATATTTTCCTGTTATTTCATGATTAATCAATAGAATTATTCACTGCCTTACACTGACATTTCATAACATGACATATCATAATTTAAATATCCTTCTATTCTACCAGAAATAGTTACTTTTAAAACCATTAAGGGCAGCTGCTGCCTGGTAGTGATCAAAACATTTTTTTTTCTCTCGTAGGATAGTTTGATGCTTTGACACAGAAAAGGAAGATAAAATATTTCAGTCAGTACTGAGCAGAAGCCACTCTAAAATACATTTAGAATAAAATAAAAAATAAAGCTTAATTAATAGAATGTTTGAAACACATGACATACTGTATGTACTACATCAGTGCTAACACAATAAATAGAAATACTTCAAACAATGAAAATTAAAAATAAAACAATAAAAAATATTGGGGGGGGAGCATTTCAATTATGTAAAACTAGGTTACTTAAAAACAATGTGCAGCAGGAGGAGGAGAGTAGCAATCCATTTCATTCTGCTGCAATTTCTGAGCCCAAATCTGGCTCCATCTTACTGATGAAAGCAGTTTTCTTTGAAATAGGGAAAAAAAAAAGAATTGGCTCAGAAAATGTCTTTCTCAAAAAGAAGGAAGTGATAAATATACATATACACAAAATTATTCTGGTTCTTTTAAACACTTCTGTGTTACTACTAATTGACAATCATGCCTTATCTCTATGCTTTCCCTGATAACCTTCAGATGACCTGAAATACACAGGGTAACATCTAAGTAATTTGCCCCAGCACATGTAAAATGCTGAGACAACCAACCTCAACATACAGCCCCTTCATGACTTCTCTCATTTGTAGGGAGACATACTTATGCAACATCTTCAGCTCTGCCAATGCCTCTGCAAGGGAAGGGAAAAGCCCAAATGCTGTCTGTCTGTTCCAGTGACCCAGCAGGGACCCACCAAGCCACCGAGCAGAGATAAAACTGGAATTTGCAGCTGTGAAGCACAGAAAAGCAGCAAAACACCCCCAAGCCGCTGTCACGCAGAAACACATTCCTCCTGGAAGGTAAGGCGGGCAGCTCCTCAGAGCCAGCAGCAGGCCCATGGCGAAGTAACTTGCTGAAGTACGAACACTTGTCAGAGAGCACTCAAGCATCTCTGTTGCCTGAACTGCAAGGCAGGTTTTATTTAACTAGGTTTAAAAAAAAAAAAAAAATATATATATATATATATATATATATATATATATATATATATATATATAAATAAACCCAAAAAATCCCCGTTTGCAACATGTGAAGAAGTGAGTGGTGGCCATTACTTCCCCAGGAGCCACCAGATCCCCATCTGCCCCTCAAGCCCTACCAGGCTTTACCTAATTGCTATCCTAAGCAACTATAACATAAAGTAAAATAAAAATAAAATAGAGGGTTATTTTAGATTCAGGGTCTAAAGAAGAGGACATCAGCTCCAAAAGACCCCACTGTCAGAAGACAGCATGGCTGCCCCTCCCTGCACACCTCAAACTGCCACACTCCCAGGGCCCCCTCATGCTGCTGGCTGCCGAGCCCTGCAGCAAGGTGGACATGAGGCTTTTTAGGCATAGCCATTGCTACCCTTTGCTTCTAACATGAAGGATGAGTACCTCCATGCTTATTGCTGGGAAGAGCATAATGAGTGTGCAGGAAGCACGTCAGAGACAATTGGGTTCTTGGTTTCTCCTTTTCCCCTTCTCACAGAGCCTGAAATGTAAGGATGCCCATTTACATAAATGGAAGAAATTCTTCTCATGAAGAGTGGAGAAGAGGAAACAGCTTCATCATCAGAAGCAGTCCCCTCCCTGTGCTTAAGATTGGATTTCGAGAACCTGCTCGAGGCAGACTGCAGTAGGCTGAGATTGGAGATAGCATCTGACAGTGACAACAAAATCCCACATCTTCTCAGAGGAAATAAACATTTGAAGCTGGAGGATGCATGATCTTTATCTTAATATCATTCCTGATTTAACATGAAACCATTTCATTAAAATATGGCGGTATAAAGGGGGGGGCAGCAGGCTTGTTCATGCCATAACATCACCCTACAAATCTTACCTTGAGCACAGATGAGGAGAAATGAGGGGGACTTTTTCTCACAGCCTGAGTATGACAGAACATTGTATGAAGGAAACTCTGGCACATGCTTTTAAAATAGGCAGTTAATTTACTTTCTGTGCGTCTATAAAGCTCATACAGGTTACAATGACACATGCTGAGATGCAGCCTTTCATTGCCAAATGTTTCTCAAAGACTTTTACAAGCTCTGCAAAACTGTATAAGCACACATGCACGTTAGCACATTCCTGCGCCTGTTCCTGAGGTGCAGCTGTCCAAAAGAGGAAATAAAACCTTTCTTTAAAGGAGCAGTGCAACGCAGGAGACGATTTGAGCAGTGTAACAGCATGTCCTCAAGCGTCTTCATTGCCCTTACTCTGGAGTATTCCTCTGCAGAGCTACATACACCTTTTATCTAAACATCCATGGCCATACCGGGACTGCACTGACGCACATTTCATGCAGGGACTGAGAAGGTGCTCAGGTCCTGTCCCTATAAGATCTGTGTGTGGGAGTTCCAGTGAAAGCCAAGTGTCTGCATGCCTATGAGGCTCTATATTCCAGATATCCTAGGGTGAACAGCTTAAAGACTCAGGGTGGGACAAACTCCCTACAGTAAAAGCAAGTAGGCAGAGAATTACACTACCCACACTTACCATTGCTTGCCTTGCAGTAGGCATTCTCCAGCTTTATAACTTACTCATGCCATCCTGATGCCAGTTCCTTCCCCAGCAATTTTCCACACAAGTATGGAGGCTGAATGACCCTTCCAGCGGAACGTTCCCTGCTGTAGTTAGCTACAGCCCAGAGTGGGATCCTCTGGTCCACTGCCAGCAGACTGGGACTTCTGCAGCTGACTGCCCAGAGCAGAGCAGTGCAGAAATGGAGTCTCATGATACAACAATTGAAATGTTAGGTGTGTGTATGGCGGGAGGCAGCTTTAAGCATACAGACAGTGAATGAGCAGTCAGTACACAAGCCAGAAAATGTAGACTTAGATTGATGTGGGAAGGCATTAGAAGACTATCAGAACCTAGCTTAAGGGCTTTTGTGCCCAGATTTTGGTTAACTTCTTACTGCTGGATAAACAGTTGGAAACTCCTTGTTTTACAGTGAAACTAAAGCCCTAGTATCTGTTCCCAGCCAAGTAAGCAAGCCTAAGCTTTCATAAAAGTGCCAAGCATTCAGTGTAAGGAGTCCCCTATGTAAGGGAAGTGATCCGAGTCAGGAAAGTTCCTTCTAGATTCAGTTACCAGGTTATTAGATATAAAACCAAGACCCTAGCCTTTTAGGACCATTCAGGTTCTTGTTATCAAGCCTTGCTCTGTGTTTTTACCTTCTTTAGTCCAACCTGCTGCAGCCCTATCTGCAGAGGACAGATATTTTCTTGGCCATGCCAGTCTGAATACACACTGGTCAGTCCTGAAGGCTGACGAAGATATTTGACAGCAAACTGGAAGCAGTGGACCACACAAGGGCCACCTCCGTCAGGCAGATCTCACAGCTGTAGTAGTAAATCATCTTTGGTCACCCTGACATTGTCCACACTGTCAAGGTAGCTGGCCTGGAGGCCAGGCCTGAGCTTGGAGGTGCAAGTAGTATGAGCTGGTAGCACTGAAAATGCCCACAGGAGCAAAGCCTGAGTGTAAGATTATCCCCTTCTACACCTCCTCTTTCCCGCCAGAGGACAAATTCTGCACTCTAGGCAATGGCCAGACAACAACAACACACAGGGAGTGGGAACAAGGAATTCAGGCTGAAGTGTGAACACACAACCTGAAGTAACTATGCACTACACATACATTTTCTGTGTTTATGCCTTTTTATCTCAAACAATTTATGGACAACTTAGGAAATCAAGTATAAGAGTGCTGAAGGCTGTAATTTCGGTGATTTATTTCTAAAATTCATCTATTTCTTCACTCTCTCTTGAATTTTCTTCTTCCTGATTAGACCACTTGCATTTTCTAGTGAAGTGTTTTCTCAAATTATTTCATTATTTTCCTTTGCTTCAAGTCTCTCCTTTTTTTTTCTGAAAAATATCAAGCTTTGCCATCCCTTACACTACCTTTTATTTCCCCATATTACCTCCCTTTTTCCTCTTGTTAAATGAGATATCATGCCTTCTACTGATACTACAGGGAAAAGTTCTTGGAAGGAATAGACTTACTTGCTGGTAATATATACAAAGGTACAAGTAAACAGAATAACTATATAAATATAGATGACTTTTCCTGCATCTAAAAATCACTGCTTTAACAAAATTTTATATTAAAAGAGATTGGTTGCTTTTATCATCCCATTGGCAGAGTGAACAACAGGAGATCGCATCTGCCTTTTTTTTTTTTAAGGTCCATAAGAAGATGCACTTCAGAAACTAAATCCTTGGATTTCTCAAACCTAAAACTGCCTCTCCCAAACAGATGACAAGCTGTAGAAAGCCAGGCAGAAACAAAACTTGTTTTACAGTGAGAGTGATTAGCCAGTGGAAGAGGCTCTTCAGGTGAGGGCCTAGATTAGCTTTCAGTTGAAGTCTTTATTTGGAGTTTGGCTACCTTTCAGAGAGAAAATCTATGCCAAAATAAACTTGTTGGGCCAACCCAAAACAGGTTGGAGTATGGCAGTAAGTAGACTTTGTGATAGCAAGTAGATTAAACTATGTGATTTAAGGCACCTCCTGGCCTGTAAGGCATGTATGACTATGAAGCCAGGAGAGTGCAGTTCTAAAGCAGTACTCCAAGATTTGCTGTACACCTCACTGTTCTCCTCCATAATCTCTGCAGAGGACATGATACAAAGTTCCTCAAACAGCTCACTGGCCAGGGACAATGACAGAAGATGGAAGACAAAAAATTGATTCAGGAATGCATTGAAGAAGAGATGAGAGAAGTGTAGAAGAATATGTGAAAATTAATTACAGAAAGACACCTGAAGCATCTTGACAGTCGAGTAAGTGTAAGTACCTCCAAACTGCAGTTTCCTACAAAGGAAAGAGGATTGACATATCCTGTTTTAAATGGTTTGTTTCCTGACAATGAGGCTCAAGTTAAAAACTATAATTGAATTTCTTTATGGTATAAAGTACTGTAGAAAATGTACAAAGAACTGGACAAGGGAAAAAAAAGAGGATTCAGGCATTTCCACTGAAATTCTGTCAAACCTCCAAGGGACAGAACTTCGAAAGATACCAGAAACAAACAACATCTGTTTATCTGCAGTCAGAAAAAATCTTCATTTTTCTCCAAGTGTGCATACAACACACCAGCGTGGAGAAGGCAGAAGCCTTTCGATAAACTCCAGAAGGATCTCAACCAAATGTTATGAGGCATTTTCAAGTAATGGACACACACAGCAAAAAGAAGAAAACTCATTCAAGTTGACTGGCCTACCTAGAGAGTTTCTCTCTGCCAAGAGTTGCTTTTTCTTTTTTCCTTCCTCTCCTGCCCCACTCCAAGAACTCTGTTAGCACTGACCAAAGTTCAAACAGTGAATTTTAGTAAAATCATCCAAAATTTTTACTTTCACCCAGGCCAGAGGAAAAACTGACATCTGAATGAGGAACCAACAGGTATGAGTAACCTGCTAGTCTTTAATTTCAGGATTTAAAAACAAAGAAAAAAAAAACCAAAACAAACAACAAAACCCAAACCAAAATGAACCTATTATTTTTCAAGGAATGCTATTTAGACATCTTTTAGGAGAACTCTGTAGCAAAGTCTGATATTTGGAACTTTCAGGTATGCAGTTAGCTTTGTGCAAGTAGCAGTCAGATCGAAATCAACAGGGCAAGCAAAGTAAACACATTTTCCCCCAGATACAAGGACAAACCAGTGACACAGGAATAAAACAAAGCATGTGACTGTGATTGCAAGGATAAGATACCTTGATGACCATCTGGAGCTCTTCATTTTCATCCTCACAAAAATACCTTAGCAAATACTTCTGGTAACAACATCGACCATGGACTCCAGCTGGCTTCCGTAGGTTGGCCACATTTACCATTAAAAGAACCCATGACGTTTCTGTGGATTCTCACATGAGGAAGACCACTATTGTACTTTCTTAAATGCCAGCATTTAAGGACCATGTAATTCAAATCATAATAACACTCAGAGGGGGCTCTTGCTCTTCACAGTGCAATTAACTGGGGGTTTTAGACCACAGCTGTTTTTAGAGTTTCCAGAGGTCAAGAGGAATGTCACGTGCAGAAGCAATTATAATGCAGTGATTTACAATCCTCTTCACCATCATTGGCCCCACTTGTCTCCAAGTGATTAGTCACTGTCAGCAGAGGCTGTGGAGAAGCTGGCAGTACAGACCTACACAAGAAGAATAGCTGTGCTTCTCGATAGTGATTCACCTACCAAGTACAGTCTTTGGAGAAACCTCCTGCAGCCTTCTTCAACTGGAAAGATGCGCTGTGTCTCTGCTGCTTTGTCAGCATGCTTCCCATCATCCCTTCCCTGACCCTCTGTGCTGCCCTGGCCTCAGACTGTCTGCAGAGGTGTCACAAAAGCCTCTCACTTGGTATGGCAGGCTGGAAAACTCATCAGTAGCTTTCTCAGAGCTGCCCAAACTCCTTACACGCTGCAAGATAACAAGTGCTAGTGAAATCACTGCGCACCCAAACTGCTCCCTGCCCTGCCAAAGGCAACATGTCTCCTCTGGAGTCGCGTGTCACTCGGCACACCGGTGCAGGGTGACCCTATCACACCATATGATATGGAATATCCCTTTGGCCTGTTTGTGCACCCCCAGCCTACTTGCTGGCAGGACAGTATGAGAAACTGAAAAGTCTTTGACTTAGTCTAAGCACTGCTCAGCAACAACTGAAACATCAGTGTGTTACCAACATTATTCTCATCCTAAATCCAAAACACAGCACTGTACCAGCTACTAGGAAGAAAATTAACTTTATCCAAGCCAAAACCAGACAATATCCTCCCCTTATCCCATACCATGCATGTCATGCCCAGGTCCCAAACTTCCCAATACATCCCAATTAATCACCATCACCTTTCATATTTTTTGATGCATGCATGCAGATATCATTCCCTTAATCTATGGGCCATCTCTCTAAAAAGTCTGTTGAGCCCATTTAGTCCATGAGTTTGGGCTCCGTCTGTTATAACTGACCTTCAGTGTAAGAGAGATAGCGTGTGCCATGGGATCATTGCATGCTGAAGCCAGTTTTGGTTCCATCACTGCTGTGCTTGTCCAGTTCTATCGCTGTTGTACTTCCCTCAGTTTCATCAGAATACATCCTTCATTAATTTGGGCAATTCTTACTGTAATACCATTGATAAGGCATATAGCATAGTAGTGTAGACATACAGTATTACACAACAATTAACATCATGCAATTCAAATCATTGGTTATTCTCACCCAAAATCAAATCCCCTTGAGGTACACACTGGACTTCCCCATCCTCCCCTATTACACAGCAAGTGCACTCAGGTTGCTGAGCAAAAGCAGTTCCACAGAGGGGCTTGCCCTTGCCCGAGGCTGGGTTATCACCCAGACTGTCTTTCACAGCATGTATTTTACACACAGTACATGGGCTTTATCCCTTTCTACGCTGTGTACGATGTCTATCTTGCCATTTTATTCCTAAAAACTGGATCTCCTGTGCAGGTCCCTTGACCTTACTTTGGTTTATGTCAACACCAGCTTTCAGACAGATTTTGACTATTCTCTTCTCTTTCTCAAAAACTTCTGCTGTATTGCCCCACACAATAGTATTATCAATATATTGCAGGTGTTCTGGAGCTTCCCTCTGTTTCAGTGCAGTCTGGATCAGTCCATGGCAGATGGTAGGGCTGTGTTTCCACCCCTGGGGCAGTAGATTCCAAGTGTACTGGATGCCCTTCTACATAAAAGCAAATTGTGGCCTGCACTCTGCTGCCACAGGGATTGATAAAATGCATTAGCACTATAAATTGTGGCATACCACTTGGCTGCTTTTGACTCCAGTTCATATTGAAGTTCTAGCATGTCCAGCACGGCAGCACTCAGTGGCAGTGTGACCTCATTCAGGCCACATAGTCTCCGTTTTCCATTAGACTTTCTCACTGGCCATATGGGGCTGTTAAAGGGTAAGCAGGTCCTGCTGATCGCTCCTTGGCTTTCCAGTCTATGGATCAGCTTATGGATGGAAATCAGGGAGTCTCGGTTGGTGCGGTATTGCCACCAGCGCACTGTTGTGGTAGCACGTGTAGTAAAACTGTGTGGTTGCGATTGGCACTTGCTCTTCAACCCTCAGCAACCCCAAACAGAAGGGCCCTCTGAGAGACCAGGCAAGCAGACAGCTGCTTCATTTCCTCCATCTCCAAGGCAGCTACACCAAAATTCCATCAGTACCCTCTCCTCAGACAGTCTGTGCCAAGGATGCATGGAGCATCTGAGCAAGTCACAATGGGATGCTTTTGCCACTCACTCCCAGTCAGGCTCACTTCTGCCTCCAATAGTTTGCTGTTTGCACCCCCCTGTCTCTCCAGAAATACAGATGGGTTCTGACCCTTTATAGCTTGATGCGCACTGTGCACCAGTGTCCACTAGAACTTTATACTCCTGTAGGTCTGATGTGCCAGGCCATCAAATCCACAGAGTCCAGCAGTCTCTCTCCTCCACCTGGCTGGAGTCAGGATTCCTCTAGTCCTGGTCATGGTATTTGTTACTCACTTCTTGTAAGCATGAATCATAAGTCCCTTTATTAAGATTGGAAGTAAGATCAGCCCTTCTACTCTGAGGAACTGCTCACTGGAAACTGAAGCAGCAATTTTCCCAGAAGAAACCCCTTCTGTGATTGTTTTTCCTTGCAACTTGTGCCACTTTTCTAATCATTTTGCCAATGCCCCCTCCCTACACTCCAATTCCAGGCTATGGGCCCTGTTATCCCAGCACTGGAGCAGCAATGTGACAATGTACTTGCCTGGACAACAGTCGACATCTTTTTGAGTACCTCACAGCTCACTCAGGGATAGGGATCATCAGGTGGTTACTGCCTTGTTTATGGGTTCTACCTCCTCCTCCTCCTCTTCTTGTGATGGCCCTGCTTCAGAGTAGCCTCCCTCAATCTGCTTCTTCCCCCTTCTTAGGATGAGTTTCTTACCTTAGCAAATGAGCTGACTTTCACATCCAATTATTTCTTCTTGTGTATAGATATATTGGCACAGGTTGGTTCTCTGGTTCAGCTGCAGTGCCTGTCATGGAGGTTAGATTGGCTGCTGTGCCTGCCATTTTGTCATCAGATCCAGAGACCTTATTTTCCCCTTTAGGGTACTGAATAGTTTTAAGCAGGGCTTGGCAGGCATAGGCCAGGCCCCAGCACATTGCAGTGATTTGTGCCTCTCTGGAATTGCCAGGGTGACAAGCATACTTTTTCCAAATATTTTACTAGTTCTCCAGGATTCTGCACTTGTTCAGGGGTGCAGTTCCAACACTGTCCTAGGTATCCATTCTATCCCACACACCCTGCCACCCATAACTATCCAGCCTCTGGGCAGATCTCTGGGTGATGTTCTTAAATAGTTGCTTAACCTTACACAAGACCTGAAATACATTCAGGAGACACAGCAGCAGGAACATGGTTTAACCAGCCCAAGGATAATCAAAATTCAAGAGCTATTGCAACTAGCCTGGAGGAGAAGGGGAGGGTGAAGGAGTGGGGGGAAGTGTCCCAGGAGTAAAGGTAAAGAGTAAATTAACAGTTCTGAGAGATGGTACCCAAAGTACAGAGGTGATAGCAATGCTGAGTACAAATACCAGATTAATCACAAACCCCACAATTTTACCATATCATAAACCAGCGTTAACACAGTGCAGCAAAATGATAACTTTAACCCAGCCCCCAGAGGTGATAAACAGCACCACAGGGAACATACACAGCAAGCAAGGTGTGACATAATGCAACCCTGAGAAAACCAATTCAGAGCAAATAAAGCAATGTTGTGACCAGAGACTGTTAAACTAACACAGTGAACGCTTATAACACATTTGTTTTAACATGCTCTGGTCAGATCTGTCCTTATCTCAACCCTTTGAGGGCACCATAAAGGACTCCTGCCTGGCAGCTCAGCACCACACAGCCACTTGCTCACTGCCCCCAGTGCGATGGAGGAGACAATTGGGACGAAAAAAATAAAAAAGCAAAATTCCTGGGTTGAGATAAAGACACTTTAATAGGACAGAAAAGGAAGTAGCAATAATGATAGAAGAATACAGAAAACAAGTGATGCACAATGCAATTGCTCACCACCCACTGACCAATGCCCAGCCAGCTCCTGAGCAGCAGCCCCTGGCCAGCTTTCCCCCTGGTTTATATACTGAGCATGATGTCATATGGTATGGGATAGCCCTTTGGCCAGTTGGGGTCAGCTGTTTCAGCTGTGTCCCCTCCCAACTTCTTGTGTACCCACAGCCTCCTTGCTGGTGGGGTGGTGTGAGAGACAGAAAAGTCCTTGGCTTCATGTAAGCACCAATCAGCCACAAGCAAAACATCAATGTGTTATCATTATTCCCATCCTAAATCCAAAACCGGCTATTAGGAAGAAAATCACCTTTATCCCAGCCAAACCCAGGACAGTTTGAGTGTGCCACCAACACGTAAGTCCAGGTCTTATGAGAAGTTCAGGTGGCTGAGCTGGCTGTCTCTGGGCAGAGATAGCAAATGATGGTGGAGGTGCTTCTCAGGAGGAGGGTAAGGCAGGGGAAGAGGGAGGAAAGAAGGCAGCAGGTGCAGCACCAACACTCAGTGGCTGTGCCTCCCTGTGCACACCACAACCCCTATGGCATATCCAAGGACCATCAAATGGGCATTACTGTCAGCTCTATCAATCAGATGCGACTCCTGCAGACTGCAGCCCAAAGCACAGCCTGAGACACGGTAAGATCTCAGGACAACTTCAAGCATGTAAGCACGCGTTTAACAGATAGGCACATATCTTTTAAAGCCAAACCTTGCCCATCAAACAGCAGTCAACAGTCCTTTCACAATTCTCTAACCAGAGAACAAACTCTCCTTCAGCCACAGTGCAAGTATCTCCCAGCAGCTCTGCCAGAATCTCCAGCCCTGGGAGAAAAACCCGTCCTAGCTCTATCTCCTGATCCACTAAATCCCTTTTCAGCGAAGCTTAACAAGGGTGCCAGAGCAAACCAGTAGTGATTTCTCCATGCACGTGGAACAGGGAAGAGCCACCACATCAAGGCAGGGGTGGCCACAACTGACCTGGAGGCCAGTTACTGTAGGAATCCCAGAGTGAAAGTCTCCATAAACAAGCTGAGCATGACCAAAGACACCAATTCCCCACCTTCCAGATCAGCCTGAAACTTGTATAACAAAGCCTTGGGGTCTGAAGTTTCTTGAAAACTACTTTTCCAGCCCAAGATTATGCAGATTTTCCTTCCTGATGATAGTCCTCCTTTCCCTGGCAGCAATCCTAAGCTCTCCTAATGCGGCCCAGATGAATCTGACCAGCATCATGAGTGCACTAGTTCATTTTCTGTTTTGCTTATTTTTTCCCTTTTGGCTGGGTATTGCTGTTACATAATTTTTTCATCAATATAGGGGAGGGCATTATTTATAGGGGATTACAGGGATTACTAAAGCAAACCATTTGCACTTTCCAGTGGCTGGTTCAACTTGCGATATCCTAGCCTGCCTCATAGTTAGCAAGTTGGGGGATCAAACAATTCTGGTTTGATTTTCCTCCAGCATGCTGACGCAGTGCAAGTCTTGTGTCTACACTTTGAGCGTGCTGGGCACAGACTCATACCCACCAGCTGCTTCCAGTACTCCTCTGTGCAAACATACAGACTGCTTCAGGGCAGGAGGGAGGGATGCACTTTGGGTTTCCCCCCCAGCATTCCTACACACCTCTGTGGCATGTACTTAGCGTGGGTCCCATCAGCTTCACCACACAGACCCTCTACTCCTTTGACACCCTTCTGCATCACACTTTTCACACACCGTGATCTGTTATGACCACAGCTGCAGATACTTACTTCCAAACAGCCTTGCCCCATCCACTCCACTACCCCAGCGTTATGCGGCCTTGCAACTTCTAAGGTGCTTACCTCCTTGACATTTAAAAAGTGTATATTTTCCATAACATTCCCACTCAGCAAAAGAATGGGAATGATGCCTGTGCATTAATAAGATAATAAACATCCTGCTCCCTACATTTTCCTCAGTCATGTATCTCCCAGTTAGCAGTGCATACAGACAGAACAGATTCTATATGACATTTTCATTCTGCTCGTCACATACAAAAAACAGGGGAGCAGACAGCCTGCAAGAACAGTGAATATGCAACAAGCCCCCTCCACCCTGCCTCACCCCACTGCTGCTATCAACGTGAATCGTGAAGGGAAATAAGAAGACTTTTTCTCCCTGCATGTAACTTTCACATCAGCCCTCAGCAGAAAACTGAGCTGAACTTACCTCACTGCCACAGTCAGAAGCTCCATGGGAGCCCTGCATGTGCTGGGCGTTCTCCAAGATGCACCAGCAAACCTCTGCATGGAAGGGGATCATGTGAGTCTTCAACAGTTCAGAAGTCTGCAAGCCCTGCTAAGGTGGCTAAAGGGAGAGAAGTGCATCAAGAAAGTACTGTCAGGATACATCTGCTCCAAGAATTCAGCCAGAGGCCTCTTAGTGCATACAGTGGAGCCAAAACTATTCAAACTCCCAACACTATCCTCAACGCAAATGTGTCAAAGATCTTAATAAGCCAGATTTTCTCTGTGCCGTTCTCTTAACAAGGTTGACTTGGCAGCCCAAGCACAATGCAAAAAATACCAGGAATGAAAACTCCCTAGGTTTACAGTGAGCACTACATCCCATTAAAAATGCTTTTAGAAGGCAAACTTAAGTGCTCCAAACTGGAATCTGTCAATACATTACTCCTCACGTTAACCAGCATTCAATAAGTGGTGACTCCCACTCCTCTGCAGCACTGCACAAATAGCTGTGCAAAGGGGAGCAGCATTAGCCTAAGCTGCAGCTGCAGCCTACATGTTTTTAAAGGTCTGTTGAAGCAGCACTAAGAAAGCAACAGATCACATAGGTCACAGACAGCAACACATTTTTAAGCTTTCCTCTGCGCAGCAGCTGGGAAAAGGCGTGTTTTGGTGCCGCATCAATTCTCACTTTTGTCCTACCTAAACCTCAGCATTCTAGGAAAGGACACAGATTTCCTTTTAATTTCTCTTGTTCTGCTTCAGTGGGTGGAGGGACATAGCACCAGTCCCCATGAATTTATTAGGCATCTCATTTGCTATAGCTTGTGTTTTTCCAAGAACTCTTCAGTCAGATGTGATGTGAAAATCGTGCCAGCAACGATGTTTGAAAAAAGTGAATCATGAGATCTAAAAGGCCAATAAAAAGAGCTCCCTTTTTAAACAGTACTCATGAGTTTTAAGCCTGTGATTACATGCCACAAGTTCAAAGTATCTGGAAGTTTTGCCTTCAGATTCTTGAACATTTATGCCGGAGACAATGGCATGCTGGACAGACCCTAGGAGCTGCTTTGAGCAGAAATAACGTGTGGCAGATTGCTCATGTCTTAATAGAAATTTCTATGACTCCAACAGCACTGCTTTAAATTTCCAAGTCTTCCTCATAACAGAACATAGCAACTTACTAAACAGAAACTGATCTCATTAAGTGACAGGTGATATGTTTCAGTGATCAAAGCCTAGATTCAACAGTAGGAGTCCATGAGTCATGTCAACTGTTGCCATTCTAATTATTCCTCGGATGATTTCCAAAACAATACATCCCTGTGCGCTTGCTCTACTCAGCTCAGCCTGCAGCTCTGAAGTAGAAGCCCAGCAGAAAAATGATTTTCAGAGTGCCATGAAAACATTTAGTGATAGAAGTATTCTACTGACACTGAGGATCCTGGAATTCTTTAAGCTCACACTATCAACAAAGGGGATCTTGACAGACTAGTCAGAAGATGCACTCTTGGTCCATGGGAGCAAATCACTGCATGCACAAACTTCCTGGGGTCAAGCCAGCGGCAACACAGAGTGCTCTGCAGAACGCCTTATTGCTGCAGCACCCTCTGTCTACTGAAGAAACCTCCAGAGCTCCAGACTGAGCTGAGAGAAACAAGATCAGGAAAAAAGGAGTGATTGAAGACATACCTCAGATCTTCACCATAAAACCACTTGTGCTTGTTTGTTTGCTGAAGGTTAAGACTGAGAAAATAAAACACTTCTGAGCCAGGAGAACTGCCAGTTGTTATTTTAATACTTACCCAACTCTGTGTATCTCCACAATCCACAAACAAGAAAACCAGAGTATCTAGGAGCATAAAGCTACTTACTTTATACACTCAGAAACATAATCTAAGGATGGGATGAAGAGCTTCACTACTGGATTCTTTGGTAAACAAAATTTGAAGTACTGGTATTCAAACCGTTCAGGCCTTTGGGAATACCAGCGGAGTTTGACATTTTAGGTATTTGGCCACAGTTTGGCTGCACAGGCTCTTCTGGCTCTCCAGTGACATCGCAGTGTCCTGAAATTCTAGTCTTGGAGATCAAGAGTCGCTCACAGCCTAGGGGGACAAGCCAGCTATTGATGATCAAAAAGGTAAACCCATCTGAAAGATGTGCTAAGGTTTCTCTTCCTCTGTGAAGATAATTTATGACCATTAAAGGTACAGTTACTAGCTTTCTCCCATGGCTTAACTCAGAATGTTTGCTCAAACACAGAACTACTCAAATCTCCTGATCTACTCATGTCCATTCCTGTGTTTACAGCTATTGAAAGAGAAGGGGCACCCAAAATAGCTACCTACCAGTCTGGGTGGCTGACTGGGCTAAACAAATTGCAAGCCAAGGCTCCTTCCTCAGCTTCCCCCACCCCACCCGCTATTAAAACAGCAAAATAAAAAATGTTCATATTAGAAACTATCAATTATGAGGAAAATAGCACATCCAGTTGAGAGCCAGCTACTCAGCAGGCCTTTTATAAATAAATCTTGCTGCTGAGAAAGCACCAATGCTTATGTACCCCACGCACCAGGAAGACAAGCATGGCTCTGCTTGTGGCCACTGGTTTCAGGGGTCAGTGTTTCTATCCTAAAGGCAAAGAAGACTCTTGGTTACTTCCCTCTGCATGCTCAGTACTTCAGAAAACAGGAGCTGCAGCTCCAAAACATGCACTACGGCTGATCTGCTCTTGGCACGAGCTGGACTCAGGAGCTCCAGGCTTCTGTTCTTGACATCCATCAATCTTCTGTTAAGGTCAGAAACGGGTCCCACAGAAAGGAGTGGGACAAATGTCTGACTGACCAAAGGTCAGTCTCACAACAAATAACATCATGTATTGAATAATAAGCTGTTAGGCTCATCTCCAATGAGCAGCTAGGATTTTCCTACTGAACACAGGCTTCAACCTAGAAATTGGAACAAATTAAATGCAAAATTTATTACTATGCTGAAGGAAAATGAATGAAGGCAAACGTACAACATTCATGTGTGTACAGCCTCTGTTTACCATCATCTTTGTTTTGTGAAGTCGGAAGCTTATATATTCCCTCTTCTATTCGAATGAAATCTAGGGCCCAAAGTCCAAACCAGAGGCAAAGCGACTTTAAACTACAGGTTTTCTCTTCACATTCTATTTAATAAAAGCTTCTGAGAAACCCCTAAGTAAGACACATTACTTAAAGCATTCTGTGTTTCCCTACCTGTAGTTTGTGCTTTCTGTGCTGCCAATCTGAATTTTCAGCAGCCCAACAGAAAGGGCAGCCCAGGGAGCCAAACCTGCAGCACAGACTTACAAACATAAGCTCATACGTGTACGGAAGGAGGGCCTGTTCTACAAAGAAATATCATTGATAAGAAAAGCTCTGCCTGGAGCAGGCATCGGAGCAGACACAACCACATGATCAAAAGTGGCAGTAACTACAAAAATAAAAGCACATCTAATATAGAACCACCTTCAGTAAGCACGTAGTGCATTCCCTCCATTCTTCCAGCATTTTTTCCAGGAGAGACAAAATGTGACAGTCTGCTCTTAGAAGAAAAGCAGATTGAAAAAACAGAAAAACACACCAGAAAACCAAACCCCACAAAACCACATGCATTCATTTCTCCTAAATAAAGACATGCAGAAAGAAAGCCTCCTCCTTATTTTTCTAATGCATTTTTTCCTTTAAAAAAGAAGATACTTAGAAAAAAAACATTGGTTTCTCTCTCCTCCCTCCCTCCCCGTCCCCCCCCCCCCAAGTTCTGCATCCAAGAAAAAAAGCAGCACACAAACACCCCCTTTCCCCCAAAAAATGACCCAGCTACCTCCATGAAAAAGAGACAAACTCATGATGAAACAGCACGCAAAAGAGTAGTCACACCAACAAGACCCATCACAGGTCTCTCGGAATCTGACCTTGGCTTCCAAGGTTTCTTTTACAGAAATAACTATACACACACTCCTTCAGAAGGAGAAATTGCCAGTGCATTCCTCCAGTAGCATAGGGGAAATACAGACATCCGCTGGAAACTACTGAATTTTTGTGAGACCTGCAGGAGCTTGTCCTGTGCCATCTTCCATGTGCATTGCTTTTTTCTCTGTGTTCATAAGAGCAGAAGAAAGACAAAATATGCGATAAGACCTTTGTCTTGATGTTTTCCTCAGTTTGAAGTGTCCACCTGGGTCTAGCTGATGGTAAAACAAAGCATCTGTCATTCTTCTGTTCATATACAAGTACAGCCGTTCTCTAACCTGTCACTTGGAAGCTTCTGGCCTGTTCTGTATTGTTTTTACCTGTACTTTGAACAGAGTTATTACCTTAAAGAAATCAGTATGATACATGTCTTTTGGCAGCATAACTTGTTTTTTCTTGTACCTTTTCTGCTTTAAAGAAAAATGAGTCAGTTTATTTTTAAACACATTTTTATTAACTTTTTCCAAAAACAAGCACAAAACCCCCCTCCAACAAATCATCCTATGCTGCTATATTTACACTGTAGGTTTCTTAATCTCTTATGTAAATATACATATTCTGCAGTAATCTGTCTTTGGAAAAAGAATGCTATTTTTAGCATTCTGGTGATGGACAAATCTTCATTATCAATGTAATGCTCTAAGGAAAGAAAATCAATTTTCAGAGTTGTCAAATATCAAGATAAGCATACAGATTAAATCTATTCAAATTATTCTAAACAAAAAGAAACCTCAACTATTACAATAGCTTTAGTGTACTATGTCACACACATAACATGGCCAAAAATGATTATTTATAATGGACATCAGTTAACACAGTTGTTTTCCAAAACAGGAGTAAAAAATTTTGTAAAGGTTTCAAACACACTATTTTGAGTATTTCACTTCTTGGCAACTAGTTTATCGTTATAGTTGACTGGGATTATGCCACTGCATTCTTCTGTCTTTGATAGAGGATGCTTTATAAAAGCACGTCTAATTACATCAATATCACGTCCTAAATGGTCCATCATGGTCGTTACAATCGTAGGTGGGGCCTCTAAGTCTATCAAAAAATACCTGCAATGAGAAACATACACACAATGTAAAAAAACTACCTGTACTGCAACAACTTTAAGTCATGCAACTAACTGTTCTGTGGGATTTCTTGAATAAGATTTTTTTTTGCTTACATTTTGGTACCAGGATTGTTATAATAAAACCTCGGTATTATCTTAATTTCAAATAAGAAAAATTCAGTTGAAGCAGGCTCAGCCTGAACTCTTCTTTGTTGTACAGCACTGCCTACCCAAGGAGATTAAAGAGAACTTACTCTTCTTGTACCTATTACATTCATTTCCACCTCTCGATGTGAACAGTCTTTCAAAGAGGTGAGGTGACACATTTATTTCAGTTACAACATGCATCCTTCTTCTTCAAATTCATGACATTGTTTCTTTGGGGAACAGATGCCAGTGCGAACCATCTCAAGCTTACATACATACAGGCACATTTCTTCCTTAAAAGTTCTGCCTCGGAGCTGAATGGAAATTATAAAAAAAAATGGGGGCAAAGGAAACACAAGGAGATGGATTTACCCCAAATCAGGTACACCTTTGATGGGAACATGGCTTAAAGTTTTAATCTGAGGGTAGGAGCTGAAGCTGTGTACTCCCCTTGCACAGCTGGGACTTGCCCTGCTGAACTTGGTGGGACCGAGGTGGTCTTACTTCCACACATGCACAGCATGTATAAAACGCAGTGTTTCAGGTAAGTGCTTCCTGCCCACCACAAAGCTGTCTTTGACATCTATAAAGAAAAAGCCAACCACCCACCTACAGGAAAGAACATTGCTCCCCATTAATATTTTAGGTCACCAAGGTTACCACTGCAATGAAACTCCTTTGCTGAAGAGCTGCCCTTTCTTCCTGAGCTCAACCATAATTTTGGAAGAGGCTTTCAAAATGCCAGTACACCCAAACAAGCAAAGCAGTCTACTGCAATTCAGGAGTCCCATTTCAGACAAGGGACGCAACTGAAAGCTGCACACTAACTTAATCTCGGATATGCAAATTCAGATCCCATCTTAAGGTATATACGAGATATACCTTAAATTCATTAGCAACATAAAGTCTACTATTCCTGCAAGTTCTGAGCGACCTAGTGACAGCCATCATGCTAATGTGAAAAAATGAGTGAGCCATGTCACTGGCCATCCATCCTTCCTTGAAATGCTGTGTATGAACTAGTAGCACTGTCAACAGTGCTGTAACACATTTGACTGCATTGGCATGGCACTAACTACCGAAAAGACACTACCACTGCCTCAGAAATCCAGGTGAAGAGAACTAACCCCTTGTTTCCAACTACTTTCCAAGTAATCTAAAGGTTAAATGTACAACACAGAACTTGCCACCTAGCTATTTCATTTTCATCTTTACACATCTTCTTATGAAAGCTCCCCTTTCCTCCTAGTCCACTCAAGCACACCTCCCCATGAAGCATCAGTACAACCTGAAAGCGATATCCCTTAACTGAAGTTGTATTACCCAAGCAAGATCAAGCATCCCACTTTGATTTAACAATTGTACCTAATAGAGGGGACTTTGTTCTGCAAGAGGTATGGATTCTTACTAAGCTAGCGAAAGTCCATCTTCATAAAGGTACTGTTGGAGGGTAAGTTCCCAAGACCAGAAGCTGAACTGGGACTCTGAACAGGAAATACAGGAGATGAGGTCATGAACAATGAATCTGCTCATGTTCTTTATGCTGCATGGAGTTCATTTTCATCCAACTAAAAGTGCTACATCAAAAACATTACACACAGCAGACCCATTGGGCCAGAAATGATTCAAGCAACACATGCTGGATGACTGCACAGGGGTGGAATCTACCTAGGGAAAATATGACGAAGATGCTTTTCTCCTTAGCCAGACACAGAATCACAGAATGGTTTGGGTTAGAAGCGACCTTAAAGCTCATCCAGTTTCAACTCCCTTCCAAGGGCAGGGACACCCTCCACTAGCCCAGGTTGCTCAAAGCCCCATCCAGCCTGGCCGTGGACACCGCCAGGGATGGGGCAGCCACAACTTCCCTGGGCAACCTGTGCCAGTGCCTCACCACCCTCACAGGGAAGAATTTCTTCCTAATATCTAATTTAAATCTGCATCTAGTCCTGAACCTCTTACACAGGCATCTGCATTAACAGCCACAATTCATCTCTGAAGCCTTTTTCAGAAAGGCCAGGCTGAAGCACTGAATTCTTGTACTTGAGAGGTCTGATAGCAAAAAAATCTCCCTGCAGCCCACACTGAAGCAACGAATGCTCCAGAACAGAAGCCCAGCCAGTGTGGACTGCAGCCTAGCATCTCTGAAGCCAAGGGATCAGTGCCAGGTCATGTCAGCAAAGGTGCTGCTCCTCTGACTGCAGAAAGGCTACTGAAAGCTGAAGGAATAATTTGCCTCAGGATGAATTTGGAGGAACTCTGGTGGGCTCAGTCCTCCACTCAAATCCTCACAGGCTTCAAAGGGGAACAGGATTTGGCTTAATATATTTGGTAAACCAAACCTACTGTTTCATTAGAAATACTGCACAGCAACATCTGAAGGATGCACACCCCTTAAAAAGGGAAAGTCATTTTCTGTTAAAGCCATTAAAAGCCACTGGTAAATTTAACAGATGACACTTTACTCTTCTCCTTGGGAAGAAGCCTTCCAGATGCTCTCACAGTTACAACTAACAGGAAGGAGGATGGGGGGAGAAAAATCTAGCTAGTGATCCTCCACCACTTTCATGTCCCCTTCCCTTAGCAGAAGCATTCATTCGGATTGCAATCTGTGCCCTCTGCCGCACCATTTTATCCCTCAGCTCCTCAAGAATTTCATTTCATTTCTGCTTGCAAGTCGGACGCTGCTCTTCATTGTGCTCCTAAAACGGCAATAGTTTTTTTTTCCTCCAAAGGCTGCTTTGCAACTTTGTGCTCTCTCTCACGTTAGCAAATGGTGGAAATTTCCACTGACGCACTGTTGATAACTGAAGGAGAGGGGGGGGGTGGGAGGATGAGCTGTTACAGCATATCTTTATGACTCCTCGCAGAATAGGTATTTTATCTGAGGGTACAGAACTGCAGTAATTGGGGACAATGTGAGTTTTTAAAAACAACCACCACTCTTCAATGTTAACAAGCAATGATTGCCTTCGTGTGCCAAAAATCCGAGAAGGAAAAGAGGGCCAGCGTAGCAAATGGTATTGCTGCATTAAAGAAAGAGAAGAAACTAATGGCTGCAAAAGCAATAACCAAACACAATTGACAATGCAAGCCCTGAGGGGATCTGGAACCTCTTCCCCCCCCAAATATACACATTTAAATTGGCTGTCACGAGGCCATGGAGTTTTTTTAACCCACCCTCAATGAGGCTTGCAGCAACCTTCATTTCAGGCAGTGATCTATGACCCAATACACAATGCTGTAGCTACTGTTTGCGTAATAAACAAAACCAAATCCCAGTAAGACTTACAGATAGGGAAAAATACAGGAATGCAGGAGGGAAACCACCTCATTCCTGCATGCAAAAATGCAAAAGCATTTAGATTCTCTAAGAGTCAGCCAAGTCATCAGCAGAGAAATGCAGGAAAATTCCATTGACTGACTATGAGACCACAGTTATTTCTGTCATCCTGCTCAACTGCAAATAGAAGGATGATTTAAATACAGGAGAGCCAAGTGAAACATTAAAACAATGCATTAAATGAAAAAAAAATTATTAACTTGATATATGATCTCAATTAAAGGAGGACATGTCTTTGTATAGGAGAGGGAAGGAGAAATGAGGAAAAAGATGCCAGGTTTCATTTATCCTTTTTAGCATATCCAAGCCAGAAACTGAACCCTGAGAAGTAAGGATACTCAAATATTTTGCTTTCAAATGGACAGTCTAGGACTTCAAAGAACTCTGACAAGCACCTGGATTACAACTCAATTTGAAATCCTCCTAGAATATGTCTCTGTCGACCTGGGAAGCAGGGGGAAAAGCACACATATGGTGGACTTGGAGGAGCGTGTGTGGTCCCACGGTTGTGCCCAAAACACATCTGTATGCTTCAATTTCTCCTTTACACAGTGGCAGTAAGCGTATGTAAGCTTCCCCAGTGGGGAGGTAGAAGATACAAAGGAAAGAAAATGTTCTGATGAACAGGTAGAGATGAAGCATTGAACAGTAAACCAGGAAACTGCCTGGAGGAAAGCAAGCCGCAGCACTCTTGTGAATGCTGCTGGACATTTATTCTCAGAAGGTAATCCTACATAAATGAATTTTTTTTGCTACCTGAAAGATCACTTCATCCTTTTTTTGCTACCTGAAAGATCACTTCATCCTTGGGACCACCGTGTTGCTCTGAAGAGAGGTAGTTCACTTTTCCACTCAACTCTTGTGGTAGCTACCCTTCCTCAGCAGAGCAGGAAGGCAAGTTCACGCTCAGAAAGATCATCATTTTGCAGCTTGAAGGACATGTGTTACTTTCAGCTTTTAGAAAATGCATACAGACTAGTTGGAAGTCCCTTGAAAATCACAAGGACAGCAAAGGGGAAGTACCTGATCAAAATCAAAAGCTGGTGCCTTAGAAACTAGAATGTGCCACAGCAATTACGCAACCCGTAATGAGCAAGTACTTCGGGGGAAAATACATTTTACCCTTCAGAAATTTCATTTGCCAAATTCTATACATAGATGACTGTTATTAAGCGAATTAAATAACGGAAAAAGCATTTTGCAGCATTGCAAGGAAAACAAATACTGTTACACTGCAAAAGAGAAAGCAGCCTGACCTATTCTGTGTACCTGAACAGCCATGCTCACTGGGCTGCATTTGAAAAGCTGTTATGAGCGGGACTGAAGTTACACAGCAAGTACTAATTCTGCTCACGTCACTTCTCTGCCTTCTGTATAATTTACAGCTTAAAAAAAAACCAACCTAAAATGGTGACTGATCCCCATTCCATCAAGCCCACTATTTGAGACATTTAATCAATGTGCTTACACAAGGATGCTAACAGAATTCAGTGCATTGGAAAATGATACTGGCACTTCAACAGCACAAATTATTGCGCAGCATCATTCCTTCTCAAAAGCACCAAAACGGCAAGTTGCATTCCCACAGGTAAGGTGAACACCTCAGGGCTCTGATACTTGAGGCACATCCACACTTACACGTACGTGCATGTGGACAACAGCACTTGAAGGGAAAGTAATGATTCAACTCATCAATGAAGAAAGCCCCATCTAGTGGAAGAAGACAATCAATTTAGCAGAAAGTACTACAAATGTGCATAATACTCAAGTATTCAAACTATTTTTGTTCTCGTCCAAGTGCATTACAGACCCAGAACTCCTTTTGATTGAAACAGATCATGAGGTTCTAAAATCTGACTAGAAGCAACATAGGTTGTGTGTTAGCTATAAATTTAGTTTGGTGTTATTAAGAAAGGAAAGCTTTGCAACCCCTTTAATCTTTTTCTTTCCTCCTCTTTGGTTTTCAGCAGCCATGGAAATCATCACGAGAGTCTAACCTGAGTGGAGCTAAACATGTCTGTACATTTATCTGCGGGAAGAAGTCCCTTATGCAATAGTTTGTATTTTACTAGGGGATGGGAAGACAAGGAGAGTTGTTGAAACTCGTAAACACTCCAGGGAACAGTTCTGACAGGTAACTATCATTTTATTCTTACAAAGTAAATAAAATCACATCCAGACCACGTGGGTTATTGAAAGACACTTCAGCATCTTTTGTCTCCATGCTACTCGGCCACAAGCCGCTTGTTTAAAAATAAGCTGCGTGAATACAGTAGCTCAGCTACTTTACGGAAAGAGAAGGTCGAACTTGTAACATAATTTACATAGACATGTTTCCACATTGTTCGAATGTCTTAACACAGTGCTCAATTGCTAAAATACTCCTATTGTAATTAGCTATTCCTTGTGTATTAGACCACTGAGGCACCAAGAAATTAGTTGTGCCCCCTCTCCTGAGACCGTGCTTTGGCGAAGCAACGTTATGTCACATACTACATAATGAAGGCAAAACACAAGATGTTGTCACAGAAGGACCAACTGCTTTAGACCCTAAACCACCCAGAGAAGGTGGGGAAGGCCAGGACATCCAAGCCTTCCTCATCATAGCAGAGGGGAAGCTGGTACTGAAGTTCAGTGCTCCCAGCTCCTGGGGAGCGATTGTAGCACTGCAAGACCCGGAAGCCAAGTTAAGACCACGCTGCATTCTTGGGAAAGGACCTCTTTGCCTTTACATTTTCCCCTATGACACAAACAAGTCCACAGCACAACTAAAGTTGTGACCTGCATTTTCTGACTCCTGATCCCATTAGATGCTATCTATCATTGTATATGCGGTGCTCCCCAGTGGCCATTGGCAATCACCAGGATCCCTGCACACCTCCTACAGAAAATTCCCCATGCACAAGCTCCCAAAATACAATTTGTCAAGAACAAAAGACCCAAGTTTGCTATTTCAGAGAACAAGTGGGCTGATGAGATAACTGGGAGTGAACAGCAAAACAAAAGGATTAAGAGACAAGCAAGCAAATAACAAAAGAAAATTTCCATCTTTTCAAAATCAAATTTGAAAGGAGAAAAAAAACAAGGCAACGAAAAACTGGCAAATAAAACATGGAAATCGTTATGAATAATCACAATTACACACACTTTAGCTGGAGAACTTGCAAATAAAGTAAGTGAAATAATAAAAATGTGGAGAGAAAGGTCTAAAAACATCCCTGTATTACAGGTAGATGTAATAGGGGAAAGCAAGCACACATAAAAAACAAAGTAGAAGGGAAAGGCCACAGTGCTCTATTGCTTTACAAACCGTACTTAATCTGAGCACTGCCCAGGCTGATGTATATCAGCCTTTCTACAGGAGAGATAACAAAATAACAATGGAAGCAACATTTGGGGGAAGGGTTGAATAAAATCACTTACAACAAATCTGTAGGGCATAGCAAGATTCTCAGTGCTCAAAACCTTTCTTCTCCCCAAAGCTTGTCAAAGCTCCTTCCAGTTTAATAGGCTCCTGGTCTGCAAAATGTTTGAGTCATTACCTTTCCAAAGGAGCGTCTGAACCTTACTTTTTTAAAGAGGTATTTTGTGGCCACCCTTGTATCATCTCCCCTAAAGTAAAAATATCCTACATACCAACCACGTCCCCCAAACCACCCTCTTTATCTGATGCCCTGAAGCATGAAGTGTCACAAGCGTATGATTAAGGCATAGCCTGGCAAGGCCAAAGAAAACAGGTATGCCACAAAGTGCAAACCCACAAACTGTGCTACTGAGATGTATCATTTTACAACCAGTTGCAATGTTCTCCACTTCGGTACTGACCAAATATGCGCAGTGGCTCTGCAACGTCATCACCCAGCCCTGATCTGGACCCTTTATTTGAAAGCTGCTTTGAGGGATTCAGTGCTTCTGTGTTTTCTTAAACAGCAAACAAACCCAGAGTTTAACATTCCTTGAATTCAAACACTAGTACACACCTTATTTAAATCAGTTGACTTTTGTTTGTTCCAGAAGCAAGCACCTCCCAATACAGGTAATACAGTATTTTAAAAACAGAAATGCATCGCGTTACAAGCAACTTAAAAACAACTCATTAAAAATGATAAACGAGAAGTGGTGAGTGAAAGAAATAGTTGGCACAAATGTAAAAGCCCATTAGGCAATAAGGTTGGTAATCCTTATTTACATTCTCACACTCTTTTTTCAGAAAGACAGTGCCCATGCACAAGTTACTGAGGCTCAGGGCCTCAACTAACATTACATACCTAGCCCACACTGGAACCAATGTGTCCTTGTCACTTCATAGATTAATAAAATGTGACAAGTATTTGTTACAAGTTCGTGAGATGTTATTGGAATCACTCTTACATCTATAAAAATGAAATATGAATGTTCTGCAATACCATAAGTGTGAATTAGCAGCTAATTCAACTTCAGTTTAATATCGGTAAGCCAGTGATTTAAAAGTTTGATTCCTCAGACATATCCACACAGCTCCTGAAACACATGACTTTCATAATTACTTAAATGCAAAAGCTGTCAATACTAGGTCTCAAAAAAAAGAAAAAAGTGTTTTCTGCCAAAAGAGATGCATTGAAAAGAAAGACCTAAGTTTGCTTTAATATACCCTCAAATGAACACATGCCACCTGTTCAGTGAATATAATTTCCCAAGAAGAAACAAGTCAATTATACATACAATCTGAGGTCTTCAAAGCTGCCTGGGAGAGTAACACTGCTCATTCCAGTGACAGCTGTGGGCCACAGTCCCCTATGGCAAGCTTTGAAAACTCTCAGCTTTACAGATCAATTGGCAGTAAGATTCTCATTCTTTGTAAAGCCTCCTGGATATTCTTTAATTTGTAACATGCCTGAAATGCAGTATATCTGAGACAGATGATGCTGAAGCACTACAGACTCATAGGGGAAGCAGCACTTTATTAAAGAGACAGCAATCCTCCCTATTGACTTACGAGTATGTATTTTCCAGTTTAATTCTTCACTGTTCACCAAAACCAGCACCAGAAACAGACAAAGTCCAGCAGTGGCTTTGCCATGCACATTGCACTTGTGTGTCCTTTCACTGCCACTCAGTTTTACAATATGCTGTATATAAAGACTTGAATTGCAGTTAAAAACTGAATTAACTAAATGAAGAAATGCCCTTCTCCTGGGAGAAACAGTGACTACTTGGCACAGCTGACCTGTGAATAGCTGGTGCTCCCCTACTGGTGGCCCCTAATCTGAGGTCAAGAGACAGCCTGGATAGCACTGGGAGTTTTACAAGGGAGCAAAGCTATACTGGTGAGGAAGGCTGCTTTGCTCTTTGTTTTGTTTTTCATTCAAACACCCCACCCAGGTGGGGGGATTCTGTGCCATGCTGCCTGAGTGATAGGAAGACTGTGCAGCAGTCACTAGGACAGGAGCTCTCTCTGAGAGGCATGCTATTCAGCTGTGACCTATGAATATTGTATGGCATTAATTTTCATATAACTTGTTGCTACGAATATTGAGTTTCACTGATTTCCATATAATTCACTAGACGAGAGGTCCAACGAAGCAACAGATTCAGCATCCATCCTAAGTGTCCAACCATCTACATGCTATTGGAAAGTAAACTCTGCTAAGAATCACGCAACTTCAAAAAGGCAAACAGAAATATTAAAAGCTTTGAAAGATTCAACACTCTCCACCCCAGACACACAGCATCATTTGCACTCCCACAGAAGTCCTTTAAGCTACTTTAGAAAAAGCCCAGACTAAGGAAAAGGTGACACACTCTTTACTACTTACTACACCTCTCTACACTGCCTTGCTAAGAAAGGGAACACAGAATTAAAAGTTGTCTGTGAAGGAGAAAATACCTCAGGATTTCCCAGAACATACGGGTGTAATTCAGCTCAGGGAGGCTTCCTGAAAAGCTTTTTTTTTTTTTTTTTTTTTAGACTTTGTGCACTTAAAAAGAATTACTACTTTTTACAGATGCTGTAAAGTTTAACTGGCTGATTTTATAAGGTGGATCAAGAACTGACTTTTCTCTTCCTATTCCTAGATTATGTTTAATATCCCGACTAACTTACTCTACAGACCATATAAAATATTGGATGCTATACCAGGAATCCATCATACCTGTACACTGAACTGCCATCTCCCCAGCAATAGCTACAGAATACAATTCTCCCGCATTGCCAGGTACGGAAACTGCCTGCTGGTAATATCCCACGTCCCCTTGAATTTGAGCTCTCACACAAAGCAACTTTTTTCCCATAGTAACAACTTCTCTCAATCACTTCTCTTGTTCAAGAAGCCAAGCAATTTAGGGAGGGAACTGTCACATTCAAATCCAGAGCAAGCAGAATGACTGCTAAATATTTAGAGACACTTAAACTGGGAGGTGAAGGAGGAACAGCAATGGCAACATTAATCTGATGGCTTTCTGCCTGTATTTCAAGACATGATAGCAATTATTTGCTGGTAAGCCCTTGCCTCATTCAGAACACAGAACATGTTTGCTCTGCAGACTCTGCAAAGAAGAGGGTCATAGCCTACAGGTTGTCCTGCTTATTAAGTAGGTAATCTGCTACAGTAAGTGAGTTAAGATAGTTTACATGTCTGAAAATGCCCTGGAGAAATGGCTTCTATTCATCTCTGCTACATAGTTCCTGTGATGCTGGTTATTGTCTTCTCCTGAACTTGTTTTCCTGTTGAAGAACCCAAGACCTGACCTGCATAAGCACTGCCACCCAAGCCAAGTGGACAACCAAAGTGATGAAATGCTAGAATGCCAAATACTCTAGGGAAAAAAAATAATGTAGAAGCTAAAACCCGCAACTTCAGCATCCAAACTCAGTGGAACTTAACTCTTCTGCCTTAGCTCCCCACCTATAGGAGAGTAACACCAGCTCCTTGTTCTGCAGAAGCCATCAGAAAAGACGAATGGTTATAAAAGGCTTCTATTCCAACAAAAGGATGAGGTAATTAGTAATTCTGTCCTCAGATGAGGTTTTGATTAGCTCCTGTGTGTAGGCAACAAGACTTCATCCTAAAATGCAAAACTGGCAGCATGAAGCCATGTTTTGAAGGACACCATGGAGCAAAACAGTCACGACCACAATGCCATTGCTTTCACTTAAGCAATAGGCACATGGTGGAAATTTCCTCCCCTGCCCTTTCTGTCAGTCTGCTTTAACTGGCAGCTGTCACCACTCCCACTACACAGGAAAATGAAGAGGTCCTCAGAAGAGGGAGCGAAACCATGAGTCGCCCCCAGGGAGAGGATCAAAGAAGGGCTTCCCAAAAAAGTGCACGTCCGGAGTCACCTCACCTTCCTCAGTGCCAAATGCTCCTCAAGGAGGATGGTAGGTAGGCAGGTTGGCCAGACACCCAAGATTAAGCACAGCTGTGTTACACGGATTAGGAGGAGCGCATCACTAATTGTTATTTTGATTACTGCAGGCAGCCCCAGCGCAGTGCGGGTTGCTTAGCAACATTTCTCAGTCCTTGCGAGAGCCAGCATCCCAGAGCCAGCATCCATTTCGGAGGTAGCCTCAAGGAGCAACACACTGGTGTAAGCAAGCAGGGAATGTGGTCCACAGCACCTTCCTCTCGCACTGCAGGGGAAGCCTGGCATCCAAGATGCCAAATCTCAGTTTCATTTACATTTATTGTACTTCCAATAAACCGCACAATCACCTTTAACATCCTCAACTAAAACTGTATCAGAAACACAAGCAAGTCTTACAGGGTGCACACGGTAATTAACATTTAGTTCAGAAGCATTAGAGAAAAAGAATCAATCCTGCCAATTACCAACTGGAAGATTAAGTACTACTTGTATCAGTAAACACGCCTGATTAGCTTGGAAAAGAGTTACGTAAAAATGACATAAACCAACATTGTGTACTTGGGGAAAGTAGCTCTGAAGGCCTGGACTCAGGCTACTTGTAACATGACGACTAAACACTAACAATAAAGCCGACACCACACAAAAGACACAAAATACTTGAAGCAGAACACACACACGCAGAAACCGCCACACACCACTGCCCCGAGATCACAGGCATTACAGGCATACTCCCAAAAAGCACAAGGAAGACCAAACAATGAGAGTTATTTATGTACATTTTAAAAAAAGCCCACTTAAAGGGCTTTTAGGAAAAAGGCATTGTACATACCCTCCTCTTCTGTGGCGCTCCCTGTGCTTGGAGATTTTGTAAGGTAGAGACCTTTCTCCCAGGTTTTCTAGGCTCCTCACAATGGCTCCTCTCTCCATAAGAGCCTCAACAGTGCGCTTCAGCAGAGCTGCAGTCTCAGGCTTTAAAAGAAAAAAGAAAGTGGGAAATGTACATAAATCTGATTATTCTTATTATGTGATTAAAAGGACACCTGTACTTGCATGGCACAGCACTGGAAAAGATCATTCCATAACCTGGGAGAGCAAAGTGGAAGCAGCAGACGACATCCTCCTTAGGAAGAAAGCCTTTAAGAACAAACAGACAATTCTTCCATGAATTATGGCAACAGGAAAGTTTCCAACAATTCAAAGTTTCCCAACAACAACAGGAAAAATAAAATAGTTAATGGATTTAACTTACCTGGTATCACTTTGGCTGCCACTGGCACAGGTGTAAGTAAATATATGTGGCAAAGACCAATTATGCATTGGCAACAGTTTTAAGGTCCCTGGACCATCTATGCTCACTGTTCACAACTGCAGTGAACTGTGTGGAGGGAATACTAACCTGTGGCCTGCTACAGAGACAACAGTTAGCACCATATTCATTTCATGTTGTCCTTTCAACACGTGTGTAATAGATATTTGCACGTGTGTAATAGATATTTGGACTCATTGCTAAATCATTGCACATCTCATTACTTTTACCTAGCTGACATCCAAGCCTTTTTAAGACTTAAGGAGCTGACATGCAGTAATTAGTCTAACATACAGAGATTTCACTCCTTAGAAAAACAAGTCTGAGGCAGCCAAAAAACAGTAGTAAAACAGATGCAATGTTTTTTTGCTCACTGTGTGTCAGGGCTCTTTAGAGCGCTGAATCATTTTGGTAATGACACTCAACAATATCTATAAAAATGTTAATAAAGTACGAATTAGAATGTTTTGAAGACAACAGCAAACTTACATGCTCTCAGCAACAAGAAGTATTTTAAGAAACGGATCTCCTACAGAGAAAGGATGCTAAACGGATGTCCAGCTAAACACAAACTGCATAGCCTTCTTCTGTGTACCTTGCAACATTTCATATCAAGATACATTCCCAAGTCTACTTGTCCAGGAAGACGGCAACAGCTGTAAAGGAAAAAGTAATTAAGAGCTGATTTTTCAGCTTTATTCAGATTTCATTTTGTTAAATCATACCACCGTAATAATTTCACTTCCCATCTCAGCCACAAGAGAACTTGTGTGAGCCTTCAATCACCTTATACATAGGATGACTGAAAGTTAAGTTTCCTAATTCTCAGGTAGAGATCTACAACTTGACTAAGAAAGGGTTATTTAATGTCCAGATCTCATAATGGAAATTGCTGGAAAAAGTTGATACCAGAATCGCGAAACATGCAGCGCAGCCAATGCTCCAGCACATGAAAGTTCTCTTTCATTTTTTTGAGGATACAATAAGATATGAAAGAACTTTTAAATGCAGAACAGAGATGTTCAACATATGAGTCTCTGCAAACACTGACTGCTCTTTGAAAGACCTGAAGTACGGAGAGACTGAAACCTTTCCTTGTTTCCATGGGCTAACTGCCCTGCGGCACTCAAGGGTCAATCATGGGATCACACCTACTGCTCCTCACTATCAATCAGAAATTTTATTCCCCTCTAGCCGCACAAAAAGAGCTTAAGCAGTTATAAAGTCAGCAAAAACACCTAGGCCTTTTTTTCCAACATATGTTTAGACTGTGTTATAAAACTATTACAGAGGCCAGACAAGTATGTTTACACATCAAGAACTGTTGCTACCTTGCCAACATTCTTCAATGCATTAAAACTATTGTTTCTCACTACAGACAAACACTAAAGGTATCTCTTGTCACAGCATGAAAAGTTAGGATAAAGGGATTACACAAATCATATTTTAGTTCAAACTCGGGAATAACGCTGTTTTTCAACTGACCTAGAATTGCTGCCTCCATTACCACTTACTAGATTTTCAAATACCTTTCATGCTTAGCATGTCCTTTCCCAAAATATTTGCAGAACTAATTGGGTATTCTTACAACTCTTTTTGGCCTCTTGCCACAAAGGAAGACATTCCCACAAATGTTACAGGAGTCTCAATTTCTGAGATTTCCGAAACTCATTCCAGCTCAGCTGGGACAAAACCAGTGTGTGCAAAACTTACAAACAAAGGAGACTGATACAGATGGACAGTCAGATTGCAACCATACAGCCTTTTGCTAGAAAAACAGTGTAAAACCAATTCTGTAAAATCATGTGGGCATTCACATGCCAATGCTCCAGATGACGATGCTGACCAAGTTAATACTTTCTTTTCTCACTTCAAATCTCTCCTCTCAAATGCTTCTGCATACTAGATGCAAATAATAGAGAGTATCCAATCAAAAAAAAGGATTTCTTCAAAGACTGAATTCTTAGTCTTCTCCATACCCTCATACTTTGCATTACTTTTCATCCTTTAGTATGTCTGACAACTGCCACCAGGCAGTCATATACAGTCCCCAATCTATAAACCGAAGCAGAAGGACAAGCAAATACTGTTAGAGAAGAATTGGGAAGCAGCAGCTATGGTATGTTACTCCCTCAGTACTTTGAGCAGTACTCAAGGAGTGGGAAGTTGGCTGAGCAGTGAAATCTGTTGGCTGAACCGACAAGACTGAAGATGAGGAAAAGAATTGGGAAAAGCTAACTCAGGAGTCCAAGTAGTGTCTCGATAATAATGCCAGCAACTAGGAGAGAGCATAGAACAAAATCTCTTACTCTGCATCACACCCGCACGTTGTTTTGCTATATTAGAAAATGTTCTTTCAAACTTTTGATATTGGAGAAACATCAGTAACAGCAAGAGAAAAGGAGCAGCTCCACTTCACTTGACCACATCCTCAACACTTCACGAATGCCAAAACACAAGGGAAGAAAGGGAAGCAGAGGCTCTTTTCTTAAGACTTTCCCCATTTCTACCCATGCTCCTTATGGCTGTTTTAGCTTGACTTTCATGGCATAAGGGCGAGAGATGCTGGCCCAAACTATAGAGTGGTTTTATGTTGGTTCCATCAGTGCAGGATCTCAAACCTGTATAAATCAGGAGCTACTGATAAGACCCCCTCATTCTTTTTAAAGCAGCAGCTTCACACAGACAAGGCAAATACTAGGGTAACAGAGCTGCTGGTGATATCCATTGTTTAATCCTGTAAGAACCATTACAGAAATCTGGTTTCAAGAAAGAAAAGGAAAAGAATAACTGAGTTTGTGAAGCAGACACCAAGGTACACATTACTAACTAGAAGGTCTTCCCTTTAAAACAAGAATCTGACAACAACCATTAGGATTTTACTTACCCACATTAGTGAGGGAAAAGAGCCAATTTTAGAAAGAAAGGGCAGCTAACCTAACAGCTTTGATACTTTGTGCATTGCAGCACACCTGTAGTGCGTCCATCCCCAGACTTGAAAACACACTCCTGGAAAGCAATAGGATCTGCAATTCCTCTCCCACCATGCCTGTTGTGTGCAGTTAGGTTACAGAAGCCTCCATGGTGCTCACAATTATCACAGGAGAAATTCGTCAGGTCAATGAATAAAAATACCATTGACTGTTACTTGTCTCCCACTTGCATACAAAACGCTGATCCATAAACAGAGCTCTGTCCAAAAGATGTCTTAAGGTCTCAATCAATTAAGACCATCAGCTGTATGTCCAGCGGTGGAGTTGCCTGACCCATGCTTCTTAACAACCGTGCAGATTTAAGTTAAATGTTATCGGGTAAACTTGCTCCTCTGCATCCCCCATAGCCTCAAATTACACACAAACTTTTTGTCTCTTTTCTACATGTCAACAGATCAGCACATTCCCTGAGTGGCTGCATGTCCAACACGATGTGCAGTTTCTAAACACAATGAAGCCGAAGATCAAATCCCACGTATTTAAAAACAAAACAAAACAAAAAGAACAAGAAAAGAAAGCCACAGATTTCTACATTAAGGACTGTAAAATACTACGTGTTTTTGCAACGTCCCCACTTGTGGCCATACTTTGAAAATATAAACTAACTGTTGGTTTCGAATGCTTGTCACTGTAATCCCTCTCATTCTTCCTCTCCAAAAAAGATCATGGTTTATGATAGCTTTCCTAAAGCCGTCCAACAAACTATATATAGGCTAGCCATTGCTAACCATAATATCCACAGACACAGGTTCCTTGGTTTGCCTCAGAGCCAGACCAGTTGAGGACATAGGAAATGGTATTGCCTGGCTCCCAACCCAGGAGCCACAACATTTTTTCCTGAACAGCCAGCAGTAATTCCAGTACCACAGATGTCGGAGAGAAAAGGAGAAAATGGAAGCCAGTGCCAGGATATGCATGCCGGAGAGCAGGAAGCGCTAGCAAGAGTGCGTAAGGCCTGGTATGTAATTCTAGTGCTGGTTCCCCCTCTTGCGTGCATAGTCAAGCCAGAGTCCTTTCAACTGGCTTCACCCTTACTGAATGAACTTGGTGAACTTTGCTACTGAACTTGGTTCACTATCACTCGGCCACAGTTACCTTGTCTTAAAAAGGTATAGCCCTAGGGACCTGATGGAGTTGTGGAAGGGGAAGGATGTCACTGCACACTGTCCAAGGACTCTTCCCTCGAAAACTGCCCCGGAAGAACTGAAGGAGCGTTGTCTATACACCAAAATTCCTCACTCTTCTACCCCCACGTTTTTTAAACTTACAGCTGCCCAGAAGGAATGCGTTAACTAGCGTGTCAGCCCTGTACCTGCTGGGCAAAACAATCACAAGAGAGGTATGCTACAGCACAGACTTTCTGCGTATCACTGGCTTTCTCCATGGATGAGGATCACGGCAGCCACATTTACTGGGCGGCTGCTCTGCCAGGGAGACTCCACACAGCTGCTGATGCCACAGGAACTGCACACATTGAGATAGATCATCAGGCACCTTTAAACCAAAAGTCCAGTTCAGTTTAAAATTCCACTATCCCCATGAAGTTTTACATACCTCCAAGTGTCACACAAACCAGAGTTGAACACCATGCCCTAAGCACTTCCTTCATACCTCTGGCTCTCCTCCTCTCCTCACCAGTCTTTCAGCTTAGCATAATCACCACCCAAGTGAACAGAAAGCTGTTTAGTGCACAGCCTTGTTCAGCGTCTCAGACTGTGCAAATGGAAATGGATGGGGCGCATCATCAATTACCACCTACGACCAAAGCCATGAACTCATGGTAATAACCAGGAAGTGCTGCAACACAGCACCACCCACCTATTTTTTGAGGGGAAGTTATACATCACTAGCATGAGTAAAAACTATAGCATGGTTTTTCAGTCATAGAGAACCCACATGGCAGCAACCAGCAAGCGTACTAAAAATGGGCAAACAGAAAGAGTACGTGGACTACTCTGATGGCAAAGTATTTTCTGTTCTACTGGAGGCCAACCAGACAGTAGCTCATCAGCCAGCTTAGAGACAGACCAAACGCAGCAAGGGCTTGAAATAAAGCTTTTGTAATGTTTATGTCTCCTAAAAAACAGGGAACCACCTATCCAATCCTAAAGGGAAGGACAATGCTGTGGCTGTAACTAGAGCCATGTGAAAGGACTGTGTGCCACTGCTCTATTTTCCATCTTGTTTGCTGGCCAGAGGGACCTCAAGAGAGGACAGAAAATCGGGCAAAGGGTTAAAAAAAAAACAAAACTGGCTAAAAAAAAAAACCACCTAAGTCTTCTCAAGCCACCAAAGCTCCCCCAAAAAGAGTCATTAGAGAGAAAGAGAAAAGGAAGCAGACGTCAAGTACTCAGTTTTAGGGCTAGGACTGTACTCGGGTTCTTCTGGCCACTTACTCAGTTCAACAGGAAGCATTTGAGGTCAATGTGCACATCTCCTTAAATTAGAAAGAAATCCATCATAATTAGCTTGATTACCCCTTCAATGTAGTAATAGTAGGATAAAATTATGTCTTTTTTTGGTTGTTAAAGGGTTACAAAAGGTTGTTCTGAGATTATTTACTGAGGTGGAAACCAAAAAATGCAATCTATGCTTAGAAGAAAGCTGCAATTCAAAAGCAGCAAAACTGGGGGAAGGAGGAGAGGGGAAATCCAACTTCTTACTGTCATTTACTACCTAATAAAACACTAGAAACTTATTAGTGAAAATTATTTTAAAAACCCCACACATACGTTTGTGAACTAGCCAAGATCAACACTGGCATAAGAAAGAAGAGCTTTGCAATGAGAAACAAGGGGAAGCTGGAAAGAGTCATGTAATTGTCACACCCTGGTTTAGTACACAAAAATACACAGCAAACAGATGAAAAAATAATCAGCATGAACGGACAGCAAAGAAAAAATTAGAGCTAACATTAGTGAAAAGCACAGCCAGGCATACAACACAGCTAGTGGCAAGGCCGTTCTTTATCTGCCTAGAGAACAAACTTGAACTCCTGGTGCAAGATGCAAAGCTGCAATTACTATAAAAGCATAAACAACACAGAACAGCAGTCCTAAGTGAGGTACAACCACTGAAGGATACATTCTATTCAGAAAAGATCAAAACAAAGATTAAAGCGGTAGATCAAGCAAGGAAAAGATGTGGGAGCCATGCTGCACCCCTGCAATAAACAGCTTGCATATGACAGATGAGTGCAATCAGGATGTCCGGAAACTGAGCAACAGAAGTGTGAGGACTCTGGACACCTGCCTGGAAGCTCAGACCCAGACAAGGGTGGGGAGGGATTGGTCTAGGGAAAGCTGGACATGGGACAGCACTAGGCAGGAACAGAGGTTTCTGTAACTACAACAGTATGATTTTCCCAATATAGAATAAGGAAGAAGTGGGAGAAAGCCAGGTGCTGCTCAATGTGATAATAGTTTTGCTTTTCCATCAAAGACTGATTGAACAAAAAGGCATGAAACAGATTTGGCAAATAGCAAGAAAGTTGTAATAGGCAAGTCACCAAAAATAAATTCGGGGGAGAGATCAAAATTGACTCAGTCCGAGTTAAAAATAACACCCCATACTGAAAACACATCTTTAATTAGCTTTTTAACTGGGTATAAGCCAAGGAACTAGCAACTTCACCTGATGTGAACATGAAGCCCAGGGACTTGGATGCAGAGCCAGCAGCGACTTTTAAAGTCAAAGTGATGCTAGTGTCTCTTCTGTTCCAAAATAAACCTTTCTTCAAAGAATCTAAATTCCACAGTAAAATTTTTTTAAGAGAAAAATTTAAACTCAGTGATTTCTTTGATCTTAAATGTTAAAGAAACGGAACTGAAAACTCAAGCAATGCAAGTACCGTATAAATACCAAGTTACAGTTAAATTAACTCAGTCTCAACACTGAACTTAGCCAAATTTAATTTAGAGAGTTGATACTCTTAATTTCTAAAAAGAACTCTAGAAGGTGTCTTGTAAATCTGAAGTAAACAGAAACCAAAACCTCCTTGATTCAGGGCAATTTCAACGTTTTGTTACTAGAAAAAGTTACTGTAGCAATTGGCCACAACTTCAGAATCAATTAAACACTGTTCTTAAAACTCCATTGAGAAATGTACCCTCTTCCTCTCAACCACAATAAATTATAATACCGACTTCAGCTAAAGTGTACTTATCAGGAACTTGCAAAGACCAGGCTTACCAGACACTATGAGTAAGTTGTGTCCCTCTCATCATGCCTTTTAGATGTGAATTCATGTTATCAGGTTTACTTTATACATTCATTAAGTCTAAATAATCAAGAGTGGAAAGAAGGGGGGGGGGGGAAGCAGCCTTAGCAAAACACACATGGGGAGTTGTTTTCAAACACCTTTTCTCCCCAGCCTTTGAAACGCACGCACATACGCACTCATACACAATTCCTATTGTTTCCACGCTTGGTCTGTTTCAGCTGAAACACAGAAGATACGCCACTGAACAAAAAGATGGCAACAGGAGCAGGAAAAGGCAAAGGTGAGAGGAAAAGAAGCCTTCTCCAATCTTGTGATACAGAAGGTGGAACCACAGTCCCGAAGCCAGAGCTTCTTTCACCAACTCAGTACTTCTCACTCCTAAACCTCTTCCTGAGCACACTGTGAGGGATACATGCTTGCAGTTTGCTAATTCAGGTCATCAATTCCTCTCCCCAAACAATGAGCTGCTAGCTCTGACTTCTCCAAATTTCCCTTCATTTGGACTGCAAGTGCCCGGCCTCACAGATCCACATTCAGAAGACCCTGACATAAGGAAAGGAACATATAAAGCCTAGACTTAACTGCACAGTCAAGACTAATCAAGATTTGCACTGTCATCCTTAGACAAGTTTAAAAGAGAAATCCAGTGCCTAACAGTGCTTTTAGAAATATTGAGGATTTTTACCACCACAGTGGTTAGAAGTTGCTCTTTCTTCCTCCGCATATTCCAGTATTACAGTTGACTGTTATAGTTTACTGCTTTCTTGAGAAAGCTGGTTATGCATCCTCTGGGTAAGAGGTTTTGTGGTGCAATTTTACATAGTAAGATGTTCACTATGATGTAATTCCCATGAAAACAAACTGTGGATGAAAAATAACACGTCCAACAAGTTCAAGTGGCATACAAGAATTAAGTTGGCACTTAAAATTTGGAAGCTTACTTCTCAAGAATGTCACCTATACTATGGAATTTATCAAGACTAATTTTAAGTAAGAATTTTAATTCTCAGTAATATCTCAAATATGTTCTTCCTTTCAATCTCTCCCCTCTAACTCAGCCTTGTTTCCATCTCCACACTCTGTGCATGGCTTCCCTACTATTTTCTCTTATCAGCTTATTTTAAGCTTTTCTATTCACCCACGTACTTAACACCAGCTTGGAAGACTTACTGTCAGAAAGGGCCCGAGAGTGATGGCTGCTATTTCCAAGGGAAACTGAAGCCCATCAACCCCTTACCCCAAGTGTTTGACAGGAAAAGGTTGCCTGAACGCAGAGCTCCTCACCCCTTCAGCTGCCTGGCACCTCCATTCACTAGCTTCTCTGTAAGTCAGGGAAGCAACATGAATCAAATCACTGTCACACTGCTGTTACTATTTGGTTCCCTGGATGCTGCAGGGATAAAGACAGTGGTATTACCAAGGAGAAGGGCTTTGGTGTGTTGTGAAAGGTATGCATGACTGGAGCTCACAACCCAAGTCACCTCCTTGACACATGATACTGAGCCTGGTACTTTTCCCACAGGGAATAACCCCTTGTTCAACATGGCACACGTGCACGCAGCTCCAAACAGAGGTTCTTCCAGTGTAAATTGTTTTGGGCACATTCAGCATTTTTCAAATCAGCTTGTACACACCTCTGTAGCTGGGGGAAATCTCAGTAGCAGCAAAGGAAAAGGGCACTGCTTGGCTTCCAGAAGACAAACACTACTTTGAGTCACAGCTATAAAGGCCAAACACAGTTAATTTTTACGTTCTCCGGGTTGGAGGATTCCAGCCTTGGAGCATGAGCAATAGTCCAGCCTTTGGAGTAACATTGCCTAAAGTATCCATTGTGGCAGTCAGGCGTCAGGATACATCCCAGCCAAGTCCCAGTACTCCACAGGATGTACCAACTAGCACTATCCAGACTAATCTAAGCCAATGAAAAGCTCCCTTCAATGAAAAATATCTTCTAAGGACTACAGATCTGGTTCTTAACACGTAACTGTTACACACATCACGCTTAATTCTATAGAATAACAAAGAGTCAGGCCTAAGAAAAAGCTGACCATGGTTAGCAAGAAAAAATTAAAAAATAAATGAATAAAAAACCAACCCAAACCAAAACCAACCCACACACACACAAAAAACAAACAAACAAAGAAAAAAACCAGACTTTCCAAAGAGTGTGGTGAGAACAGCAGCCATAACTTTTAAATCCTCACACTTTTGCAGAAAAGTAACTACCTTTGGCTCCAAACCAAATGAACAGTGTTTAAGATGGAAGTCACACTGGTTTTACCAACTAGTATGCAGAAGTGAAAGTGAACCTTGGCAATTTCTTGCTCAAATTCTCCTGTATACCACAGCACGCATACAGGGATACTCAAAGCTAATTTACAAAACTAGTTTCAAGGTTCAGTATTAAAAAGAGTTGCTAACAAATTCAAGTTACCCCACAACCATGAAGCCAAATCATCACCTTATTCCTGTAAGTCTACAAACACATTAAAAAAAGTAAAATCAAAAAAGCCAATTCCTAAATAGAACCCAGTTTTTGCTAGACAGGGAGGAAGAAAGCAGAGAGCTGAAACCGCCTGGCTTGTTCACTTTCCTGGTGCAAGAACACGCACAGGACAAACTGGGACAGCCACATCCAAGGAGGGAGAATTCACTTGAGAGCCAGCAGGCAAAGAGTACTCATTACCACCACCTCCTTGGGTTTTTTCAGTGAACCCTCAAAATAAATGCTGCTGCAGCATTCATTGAACCCACCCACAGCTTGCCTGGGCCAGGACTCCACACCCAAAACCATAATGTCTCAAACATCAGTGAATTGGGGACTGACAGAGTCTTTACTAATACAAACAGAAGCAGCTGGTGACAAAGAGGCTTCCTGAACCTCTTTTAAAATCAATGAAATGGAAAGCCGCTCACTGACTAATCACCTAATAGACTAATTAGCCAATTAATTAACAGCTAACTAATGAAAACACAGGAGTCCCATTTCCTCCTGGAAATCACAAATCCAAACCAAGTCTGCAGGCAGAAAAACTGCTTATTTTTCTATCCCAAATCCAAAGTTTCCTCTCCAAAGCCATTTTTTTTATCCATTCCTTCAAACAGCAAAGCTTCCACTTTTATTTTACAACACAGCAGCAAAGAAAGATAATGCCAAGAATAACTTTGATGAATGCAACATTTCCTCTGTTGCTGAAAAGCTGGGTTTAAGGTCCTTCTCACTGTTTTTGCTAACATCCTGTATCTAAAAGTACATTTTAATTCCCAATGCACAGGTGATTTAACACCAGGCCTGCCGCTGGACAATGAATAAGGCATGATTCACACCATGCTTTCCATGGCTGTTGGTTCAAAGACGTTCTTATGGGGGAACAGGTACAACAGGGAGAAGGTAGTGGAAGACTCATGTTCTTTGCTTACATGTGTCAAGGTTTTAATCTTTTTCAGACAGTGAAAAGGTACCCTTCCCTCCCCAAAGGCTAAGCACCGACTACTATAAGTTCTTCCTACAAGGGAAAAGACAGCATCACACACATTTTCAGAGCATGACTGCTGGCACAGGCTTCTCTGAGGACTTAGGCACCAGGACCGATTTCTAGATCACAGTGAGAAATAAAACACAAGACAGACACTGAGGCATTCAAGCTGGGGCAGCCCCAGAGGGACAGCAAAGTACAACTGGAGGTATTTAAAGACACTCCGCAACTAACTAAGAAGGTGCCTGTCCTATTCAAGGTTGCTCAGGCAGCAGCTGAACAGGGCATTTAAAGAAGAGGGTAGCGGTGAAGGAAGAAAAAACTAAATCATAATTTTGCACAATAACCAGCAAGGCTGCCCTGCTAAATGAGGGTTCACTCCTATTTTGTTTTGCATGCAAGCTGCTGCTCTCCAGGGCGCTTCAGCTAACCTTGCCCTGCCAGCTTCAGTGTGTAGAACGATTAGTCCAGCCTACCCCAGTCCCACCTTCCCAGAACATAAGCTGGCCTCAGATTTTTGCAGACAAACGCTGCACCCATATTTTGGATTCCCTAAGTTCTTCTTGCAGCTTTAAAGAATCTAGTTTGTTCGGGGGGGCTTCCTACCCAGATACCCACACCCTGCTTCAAGAGGTACGCCTTTTAATAATGGGGGAAAATGGAAAGTATCTTCATACATAGGGATGTGAGGCTTACTATAAAAGTAAGAACAGCTATGACAATTAGAGACAGGCTCTCCAAAATAGCTTCACAAATATCTATTCTGTTGTTGTTTGGATTTTTTTCTCTATTTTTATTGAAACTTTGTACAGAAGTTTTAAACATTTCCATACAATACTTTTAGACAGGACAAAATGCCATGGTAAAGGAATGTAAACTGCAAGAAACACAGTCTGAAGTATCCAAATACTCTCTAATAAGAGTTTTAGTTTGAAGACTAATGCAGTAGGCAAAATAATATGCATACAGTATACAAAGAACAGTATACACAGGGCCAGCAATGCTAACTATGAAATTTTTGCATCAGATTTACTTCAAAGATTTATAGCAATATGATAATTCTATACACTAGACCAAAATTAATTTATCATACATTGTTTCTATGACAAAAAGCTTGTCATTAAGGACAGTAGCAACTTACAATATACTTAAGCTGTATTAATCTCAGTAACACTTCTAAATCTATATTCCTACTACAGTAATTTTTTTCAGTATATTGTCTTATAAGATCTTAACAGACCTTTGAATAACACTTTACCAAAAGAGACCTGGATCCATTATAGCGATCTTATCTACATGCCCATTTGGCTTATTAAAACAAAAACAAACCAACCAAAACACAAGATACAAGGAAAAAATGCAGGTTTCAAATGCTCTATGATATCATTTGGTTTTGGTCTGAAATTAGTTTAGTTGGTAAAAAAAAAAAACACCAAAAAAACACAAAACAAACAAAAAAAACAACACCAAAAAGGCAGTTCATTAACTGGTATTTTATATAAAATCTGCAGAAAAATACAACAGCAACAAAAAATAAAAGTACTTCACAGATACCTAAAAAAACATTATATCAGAGATAAAGGTAAAGCAGCATCACTCTGACACTGTGCTTTAAAAATAAGATGAATGAAGAGACTGCTCTAGTGATATTAGAAAATTTGCTTTCTTCTTGAAGAAGAAGACTACTAACATTTTGCACAGCAACTATTTTTATAACCACCTCATTTAAAAACGTGTATTCATAGACACAGAGAATTGTCATATCATTACCATTTTTGCTCAAAGTGTCTGACTTTACACAGTGAAACTGATAATGCTAAGTGTCACCAGATGTCACTATATCATGAATATTAGAAGAGAAGCAAATGCCTTTAAACCAACACCATAAAAGAAACAACAGAAAGTGTTTTGTAAACAAAACAAACCACTTTGCAAAACAAGAGAGTTCAGAGATCTCACAGTGAAATCAGAAATCCTAATTATATATGTTTACATTCTAGGACTACTCTTTACCTTAGGCCAATTAAAGCACATTAAACCATTTAATTATATACAAACATTTTCTTAAAAAAAAATTAAACCATTGCACACACATCTGCTTTTTAACACCACATAACAAGGTTAGTTTTATTTTCAAAACAATTACATTTAAGGGCACAGAACATACAGAATACCAAATTAACAGATGAGTATTTTGCTTCACTGTACATGCTAAATCCAAAGATTTCCTCAAGAAAGCTAGAGCTTAGCAACTCCAACTTCTTCCATGCATCCTGTTCTCTGAAAGGGAGCATCTCCCAACACCTCCTTTATCTTAGGATTTAAAAAAATATATATATAAAAAAAATAAAGCTGTAAGTTTTAAAGTTGTAAGCATCTTCTGCTTTAAGTGCTCGCACAGAGATCCTTTGATGGCTCTCCCCACTACACTGTAACCTTGTGGGAAATCCTTTCCACTACTCAGTTACAGTACGCTCATGACTTGCATCAGAACTTTCATGCTGGACCTTCTGGGATTAGGGTGGAAAGGGGAACACAGAAGTGGAGAAGTAGAAAATACACAAGCGGTATACTGAAGGCCATTTTAATTTCTTACAATCTCTCACTGTTTCCTTTCAGGTTCTAGTAAAAGCTAAAAGGAAAAAAAAAAAACAAAAAAAACCAACCTAAACTTTGGCAGAGAATAGCATCAAATCAGTCCTTTAAAAAAAAAGTTAAATAAGAACAGCCTCCCAAAGCTTCTCAAGAAGCCTCTCTTTCAAATAAAAGGCTTCTAACAAATTTCTGGGAGAAAATTCAAATAACAGAAAAATAAGTTAAGGAAAGTAACAAAAAAAGGTGTCACTCCAAAATAAGTTTTTCAAGACATAATTCTAAGCTCAAGGCAATAAATAAACCAGCTGCTACAAGACAGAAGCATGTGTCCTCCTGGATCTAACCCTGCATGACTAGCCAGTCCCACCAAGGAGGCAGCCAGGCATTAGAATTCATGAAATTGATTGTCCACTATGGGAGACACTTTGTAGTTTTACTGGACCAAAAAGTTGGTCTTCATACCAAAACATTAACCTGGATTAACATCTCTTCCATGTAGATCATGATCAGAAGATGAGCAAAGGCATGTTTACGCTATAAAAAAAAAAATCCTCAAGCAACTTCTTAAGCTAAGGTCCATAACACAGGGCAAGGTACTTGCTTACCAAAAGACAGTTTGCTTGAAACCTTACATATATATATTTTCATATATATATATGTTTTTTTTCTATTAAAGGCATTTTATTAAGTGGTTATACTCTGCAAAAAACATTAGCAAGTTCTATAACATCTAAGACATGAAAACAGCAAGACTGAAGAGGCTGGCATTAGGCAGAGAGTAGCATAGAAACATTTTTAAATGACTGAAAAAGCATTGGAGAAATAATTTGCTTAAAAGCTTCCTCACAATAATCGGTCTAAAGATGGGGGGGATGCAAAGTATTACTTTATTAAGATCCTGACTGACTGCCAATTGCCACTGTGATTAATGCAGCAACTTGTTACTTTAGCAAAAGTAAGAAGACATTAACTGGAAGATGGAGTATCTTGGATTCAACAGTCAAAGGTTGCACTGTAACATTTATGAAGGGGTGTTGACTCCCTACCGCTGTCAAAGGATAACTTCACCATGGATCTGACTGCAGTTACACTGAACAGGATACTGGCATCCTGTATGTTAACTCTTTAAACAGTATTCTCTTTTAAAAAAGCAAATGACTTGAGGGGGCAGAGAGGAGGATAAACAAGCTGGGAAAAGCCATTATAAGCAAACCACTCCTCAGGTGGCTATAAAAGCCATGCCTTCAGCTTCATGACCATGTAAGGCACCCTGGGAAAAAAGCAAGCGCAGATGAAGCACCAGCAGCCAAGCATAAGGGTCCCTGAGCTAACCTGGCTTCACAGGTTAGGTGGCAATGCATTTGTTAGTACTGAGAGCAGAAAGGACTGGTCTAGAAAATCCAAGTACCAGCTGCTAAAAGAAAGACATGCCAAGTTACTAAGGGACAGTGCCTGCTACATGAGTCTCTTTTCCTGTGCCAAATTAGGCATATTAGCCAGATCCCAGCCTTCTCAAGAAGATATTGTTGGACTGAGACTTATCTTTACCCTCCACAAGTTATTTTTCGTCCCACTAAAATCAATTGCCCTAGGTTACTTTATCCAGCATAGGAAAAAAAAATAAAATAATAATCAACTGTGTTTTACAGCTTTCTAACAGTACTGTCCTTCCCGACTCAGCCTACTAATGAAGCAACTTGAGATGCCACTACCCATTTCACATACTTTACCATTACAAACAATTTAAAATACTTTTTCTGAATGAAGCCAGCCACACAAACCGTAAGACAATGTGTCTTGTCACACTGCTGTTAACACCAAGACAAGTATGGCAACTCTCCTCTTCTACATATATTGCAACTGCACTCCTACACTTATTCCAGTATTTCCAGTTAAGAACAGTCTGCTTTCCAGCAGCAACAACTGAAAGCTAAGAAAGGCAGGGCATCTTGGCCTCTGTTTAAAGTTTTGGAATGACCGGGATTCAGTTGATTTAAAAATAAACACCAAAACGAACAAACAAACAAACAAACACCCCCCCCCCCCCAAAAAAATGCACCAAAGAAAACCCCCCCAAAAATGGAAGTTAGTAATTTTATCTGAAAATATGTATTATACATGATACTACTAAAAGCTATTTGGACAGCCTGCAGCTTACAGCACCACTGTACTGGAAAGCAAATTTTCTCCAGCAGACAAAGGCAGAATGCACCCGAATTCCATCACAACATAACCATTTCACCCACAGGGATTGGTTCTTTTGTATGTGCCAAGGAAACATTGCTGGAACCTTGAATCAATGCTGCTGAAGAATCAGCATGGTCCCTCAGACCGTGTTTCTGGCCTAGCCAGGTCATGCTCTCACAAATCCCCAGACAACTTCTGGAGCAAAGACAACTAGAGGAATCATTTTCACAGGAAGCCTGAATATGACTATTCCGTCATGGAGGATAAGGGAGTTTACTACCACAAGTGCAGCCACACACTGTCAACTGGCCTCTGCACCCAAAAACAGGTCCTGACTTGGTTTAGTGTAAGGGCAAGAACACCACGGACAGCAACACATTCTCCTGCTTTACCAAGGAGAAGTGGACCTTGTGGTCTGCTAAGCTCCACCAACCTACTGCACACACATCCTCCACACCTGGAAACCATTCATCCCTGCCTTGGGCATCCAACCTTCAGAAGAAAAGAATCTCAGCATCTCTACACCTACTGATCACCTGTGATTGCCTGGGAAAAGTTTCACTTTTATCTGAAGAATCGTGTGCAGACCTCAATTGCTGACACAGATTACAATTGCACATGCTCCTTATCTCCTGACACAGAATCCCTCAGGAGTCATTCCTTCAGAAAAAAAAACAAAAGTCTGATAGGTAGAAAGAGGAAGTGGGAAAAGACATGAGGCAAAAGGACTCTGGAAAATAAGGACCACTTCCAGTACCTTCCCTCAGTTCCCCTGCCTCTTGTCTTCCCACTTGGTTTTCTTCCCTTAGACTCAGCGTGCAGCAATGGTAGGGATGCACAGTGTTGCCCTTCTAAAATGGCAGGGATGCAAAGTATTGTCCTGTTGAAAGGCAGCATATTGCCCTTCTACACATACACAGCAGAGAAGTTATTTTACAGTGTGCTTACCAAACTGAAGACATGCCAAGTCGCACAGTTCTTTTCCTCATGTGGTAGAACCTATGCAGAGATTTTTTTCTTCTAGAAAGAGGCTAACCCTAATTGTGTGCTAAAGGTTTGGACATTGAGGAGGCTGGATAAACGCTCTTGTATTTCAACATACTACAAAACCTAACCAAAGAGTATCTCTTTTTTTCCTTTCCCCCTTCTCCTCCATTGCCCGTCTGTCGTCTCCAAGATTTTTGGTTTGGTTTTTCTTTTTTGTCTTTTTTTTTTTAAATACAGCAACTTTTCAGTAATGGAATTTACAGTGGATACTCTTACAGAGGAAAAAAGACAGAAAGCTACTAACAGCTATCAAGGTTTAAGTGCTACAAGATGAGACAAAATATCTTTCTGTTGTTACTATGAGAGAAATGAGAAACTAAAAACATAAAAAACAAAACACAACTAACAAAACCTAGAAGCAGTGAACAAAATTAAAGAGTGCCAAGTTGGCCAAGGTAATTTAGCTATGTTACAAAGAACAACTACACCATGATGTGCATCACAGCCCTACATTTAAAAATCTTTCAACACAGCTTTAATCATTTAGATTTTATACATCAGCAAATGATATGTTATCTTAATGCTGACTGAGCTATGTAACTGCCTGACTTCAAACGCAGCCACCTTTGGTATGTTTATACACATGTACATGGAAAAGACAAAAGGTTAGTACTGCAAATAGGAAAAAAAAGGAAAAAGTCAAAAGGGGGAAAAGACGACACAACAGGCTCTGCTTTCAGCAGAGATAGGACAACATATCTCAAATGGTCTCTAAATAGGCTAAAATTGAGTTGATCTTACAATTATAGCGTAAACAATGCCTGGGTTGCAGTTGTGTTATTTGAAAAGAAAAAAATTAAAACAAAAAAATCTCTAGAGACCTTCTGTATGTTTAGCCATACCCTTAAAAGTTTACTATTCACTCACAAAGAGAAATAGACAAACATGAATATTCCAAGCGAACAGACACAGACCAGTCCAGTATTTAGTAATAGTTTAACTTTTGGAGTCTCTTCCAGCATTTGTAAACAAACAGTCTCTTCCTCCATCTCCCGAACAGCTCTCTTGTTCATGTTTTTACTTTTAAAGCCACAGAACCAATCTATGAATTTCAAATGTCTCTCTCTCTCATCAGTCTCTTCCTCATGCTTTTTCTCCCCCATCAAAGCTGCTTGTCCATTCGAATAACAATCAACTGGTGTCTCGACTTCAGAGTGACTCACAGAAATCACCGGGTTGCTGTCATCTCTGCAAGTAACCAGAAGATTGATATCCTCCGGCTTAATATTTTTAATATTTTCTTCCGATTTGCCGTTTGGAATTATATGGTTAGCGTTTTCATTGCACTTGAGGATGCTCTTTTCTTGCACTTTGTACAGCTCCCCCTTTGCAGCGCTCTCTTTCACATTCCTGTTTTTCACAGCCCAGAAAGTGGTTGTCCGAACCTGCTCCTTTGTAGGTGGAGGTGTGAGGAGGCTTACTACAAAGGTCACAATCCCAGTGATCCAGAACAGAGTTGTCGCAACATACATGTAATGGATGTTTTTGATAAAGCTTGGCCTAGTATCTGGCTGGTTACACTCAGGAGCACGATAGATAAATGCCAGTATCAACCGGATCGCTCCAAGAACAAACCCAGCCATTCCACCATAGAAAGCCCCCTGCTCATTGCAGCGTTTCCAAAAGATACCCATAAGAAACAGAGCAGCCACTGGTGGGGTCAAGTAGTCTGCTACCTCTTGGATATAAAGGTACATCTGACCACCTTGCATTTCTACAATTATCGGGACCCAGGCAATGCTTATAACTACCATGAACGCGACAAAGACTCTTCCTACAATCATCAGTTCTCTAGATGTTGCGCTCTTCCGAATGAGCTTGTAGACATCGAGTGTGAATATGGTGCTGGCACTGTTGAATATAGAGTCCAAGTCACTCATCAGTGCAGCAATCATCACAGCCATCATCAGTCCTCTCAGACCAACCGGCACAAGTTTCATCACCAAACGTGGGTAGGCAATGTTAGAGCATCCCGCTCTGCTCCCGCAGACTTGAAAACAGTGTTCCGGGTTAATGCAGGCAATATCATCTGCAAACAGTATTCGTGAAATCATTCCTGGGACAACTATAATAAACATCGGCAGCAACTTCAAGAAGCCTGCCATCAGAGTGGATCCTTTGGCATGAGCAATGTTTTTTGCAGCTAAAACTCTCTGAACTATGACTTGATCGGCACACCAGTACCAGACAGAAGCTGGAGTCTGTCCCAACAGAAATCCAGGCCAGGGAATATCTTCATCTGTTGGCTCACGCAACATTTTAAGAGCATCAGGCTTTGGGTCAACATTGCAGGAATTGGTATTGGAAATGTTGTAGGTTAACAAGATAGACGTAATATTTGGCGATGCTAACATGTACCTTCTTTTAACTTCTTCAAACCCACCAACCTCCATAATACTTATGATCATAAGTGTGAGGGCACCAATAATCATAAGCAGAGCTTGAAGCGTGTCTGTGTAGATGACAGCCACAAGACCTCCAGTCACAGTCAACAGCGCGGTCATTCCAATAAGGAGGATAACTGACAAATAGAGGTTCCACCCCAGCGATTCTTGAATAAAAAGTGCCCCTGAATACAAGTCAACTGAGAGTTTGGTGAAGATATAAAGAATTAGAGACAATGCTGCAAAATATATTTGAATTCTATGCCCTCCAAAACGCTTGGACAAGTATTCAGGCATGGTGTATACTCCCGACCGGATGTAGACTGGGACGAAGACCCATCCTAAAAGCTGCAAAAGCATTAAGGCGTTGAATTCCCATGCACCTACTGCAAATCCACTCGCCGCTCCGGATCCTGCGAGCCCAATGAAATGTTCGCTTCCAATATTGCTCACAAATAAAGATGCACCAATAGCTACCCAGGTCATAGAACGCCCTGCCAAAAAGTAGCCACTTACGGTGCTCCGATTGTATTTCCACATGGCAAAAAAACCTATGCACATTACAAGCACGAAGTACAGCACCACAATGGCAATGTCTGCTGTTTCCAAAGAAGCCCTCATTTTTGTAAACAAAATGCCTTCGCACAGCTGATGTCCACTTCTCGCCCCCCAGCAAATGTCTTTTAAGCAACACGTGAACCAGTTAACATATATCAACACTGTGGATCAAATTCTTTGTCCCTTGGTTTGCTGTCCTGATGCTGGTGGTTGTGGTACATTTACTTTCTCCGCTTCTCAAATGGAAATTTGGAACTTAGCACGCACTTTTAATCCACATTCCACAAGAGCATCAGCCTTAACTCAGTTGATGTAGGAGAAATTCTTAGTTGCAGCTAAGTTTAGTGAGGCCTACTGTACCAACCCTGCAAGGCAGCAAAGACAAAAGACAAAGATTGAATTAGAGAAGAATTTCATGAAGTAATGAGAAAAAATTTGAAGTCGAGTAAAACAATGACTGAACACCACAGATTTTTTCCCCCTTATATTTTCTGCTGTATTTATGCAATCCATAACAGACATAATTAAATAGTTGTAGAACTAAACAGCAATGCCTTTTGCTAGTCAACTTTAATGTTTACAAGTACTTTAAGGGACGCAGCAATTCTGGAGTATAAAATGACCCAAATTCCCCACAATGCAAGGAACAGAAATATATTTCATTTTTCTTTAGAGTCTCACAAGTCTACTTCTCAAGTCATTAAATAGCCCTTCCTCTTTCAAGCAATCTTAGCGAAATAAAAACCAAACAAAAAACAGCCACTAAGGAGCATTAACCTGGCTAGTCATTTTTTGTATTGCTCTAGCACTGCATCCTGCAAATCTGCATAGATCCTGGCATCACATGCATGCATTTGAGACACCAGCTGGCTGCTAGAGCTAAAAATCAAAGTGAAGTTGCAATACTGTCAAAAACACAATGTGTATTTAAGATCAGCTGAAAAAAAAAAATAAAAATTCTAGGTTATTCAGATGAGCTTGGACCTGTCTGGAGTACAGATGACTTACATTTTACTCTGAAAGCTCTTCATACAATATCCCATGTAATCTAGGTGAAGAAAAAGTCCCATTCAAACAAAGGGCAAAATCAAAACAATGCCTGACATCTGGCTTAAGGGTATTTGTCTGCTGTGAGCATTTTGATGTTCACGCCTGCATGGTTTCAGCATTTCTGGGGAGCACCCTACGCACATGGGAGAGAACCGGATAGATTTTGTAGCAGTCACAGTTGCTAGGATGCCAGGAAACAGTTCCCAGCATTAACTGTGTGTATCCAAGCACTAATCGGATCACTAACATCAGAGGTAGAGAGTTTCGAGGCAAAGCATACCCTGCCACTCCAGCCCTGAACCCTCAATCACACCCAATTCTACCAAAGCATGTCAGGAAACAGGCATTCACTTCAGCAAGTAGGTCTGAAGTGCTCAAAGGATGGAAGGGGATAATATGACTTGCTAGCAGACAACCAAACAGGTTGGAGAGGAAGAGGCACTGAAGAGCTGCACAGTAGGTCCTGCTTCTGCTATGAAGACAGGATAATCCTATCTCCTTCTACATGTTGGGAAGTATACTCTACCTATATACACCTGTCCTGGCTGTATACACCCAAACCTTTATGGGTTTAGAGAGTGCTGGACATAAGATCTTTCTGCTTCCTACACCAAATGTGCACAACAATGGGAAGACCAAAGCAAAGAACTCATTTAGTCTAAAAATCAGAACTCAAACCTTTAGTATTCAAGATTATTACAGAAGATTACAGAAGAGTAAGGAACAGGGTCTGACTCCATTCCTCTTTCCCACCCACTGGTAAAAGTAATATAGGCACAAAAAATAAATACAATAAAATCACTGCACTGAATCTTTTTTCTGACCATAAGGTCTGCCAGCCTTAGAAGTCTTACAAGCAACAGCTTCAGGCATCCCCCCTTCCACTTCAGTTGTAGAAGTGCTTTAGCACTATGTGGCAGCTCTCATTTCCTTATTAATTCATCTATGATTAACTAAAACAATCATGTAACATTCTAGTATTTGGGTGGGCTCTTGTTCAGCATCCCTGCAGCATATTCGTTATGTTAAAAAAAAAAATAGAGCAAATAAAAACATTACAAATTCTCAGAGAGACCACAATAAAAACTACAGTCAAGGCTGAAAATGCAGACATCCCCCCCCCACCTTACTTTGTGCATTACTAAAGGCAGCAACAGTGCTGATGCAAGAATGTGCACTTCTCATTAAGAAAAATGTATTTTTGAAACAGCTTACAGCAAACCACAACTTCAGCCTTGAGAAATTCACATTCATGGTATTCATATAAGCTGGCTATTTTCAAGAATAGTTCAGAATCAAAAAAGATAACAAGGGTTCCCCACCACCACCACAAACCCACATGAGAATAGATATTCATTCTGCAGAAGTTATAGCCAATAAAGAGAGACTACAGAGACATGGCACAGCACGGACTGATTACAGTAGTGTGCTAAATTTATCATGTTCATAAGCCTCAAACCACAGATGTATTTTAAATCCTTACACAGAAGGATTCACATTTACCCTCATCCACAAATGAAGTGGTAGTTAAATGGTCTATTAGTTTAATCCAATACAAAGTTATGAACACTTCAGATCATATGACATGATCAGATACAAGTATAATGTACTATTCTTCGTTTTGAGCACTTTTGAGTAACACTTTAATAGTTCTGCATCTTTTACTATATTCAGCAAAGTTTTCAAATGCAACTACACTGCAATGTTTATATTTAAACTATAAGTATTTTAAAGAAAGGGGAAGATACCTTCCTCAAACTGGAAAGAAGGAAAAGTACCACATAGAAAATCGGAATGGGCAAACTATGGAAATAGTAATAATTGGTATTTTCCCTCTTCTATTCCTTAAGATCATCTAGTTCCAACCCCCCTGCCGTGGGCAGGGACACCTAACGCTAACTCATAAAACCCAAGGCCTCGTCCAACCTGGCCTTGAACACTGCCAGGGATGGAGCATTCAAAACCTCCCTGGGCAACCCATTCCAGTGCCTCACCACCCTAACAGGAAAGAATTTCTTCCTTATATCCAACCTAAACTTCCCCTGTTTAAGTTTTAACCCGTTACCCCTTGTCCTGTCACTACAGTCCCTAAAAAGAGTCCCACTCCAGCATCCCTATAGGCCCCCTTCAGATACGGGACCGTTACTGGAAAATGTTAGACTTGAACTTAAGTTCACTTTCCACTATCTCCCCTGTATGTTAACCAATGACCTTGCAAAAATATATTATACTGTAACATACATAAATAAAAAAAAATTTGTTAAAACTACATCTATTTGATACAAGAGGTACCAAGCCCATAGTAGAACTACTACAAGCATGTTATACCCCACCAAAAAGTGGGCAAGTATTAGATGCAGCTGCCCTTGAATAAATTGTGACATTTCTCAATTAGGATACTTTGCCAAACTACAATGGGCTCATTCTAACCCAGATAAACAATACATGAAGTTCTTGAGCATTTCCACCTCAAGGCACAGCCAGACCATGCATTTGAAATGATCAGCCTACAGGAACCCGAAACATCACCTTTGTAATCAACATCTGAATTTTGCAGGGTTCAGCTTGCTTGAGCAGGAAGGTGGAAAGTTTTCAGTAGCTGCTACAAATCTGCTGCACTGTCACTAAATTACTGTACTAAAGTAGCTTCTTGTACCAGTTTCTTATTAGACCTAATTCTAAAATAACCCTGGAACTTTTTTCATTACAAAAATGAGACTCGTCCCTCTGAACTTTCAGCAAGTTATGACCTCAAGTCTTAAGAAGGACTTTTGAGACGCCCCATGCGAGTTTAATCTCAAGTTATTAGAACAGCATTACATTGTGGCACTGACAGAAAACAAAAAAGACAGAAAGACTGCACTGCTGCCAAGGACTGATTTTTTTTTTTCCCCTAAGGCTGTTTTCTGGCTGGATCATATCAAAGACACAAAACAATGTGCTTCCCTCTTGTCTGAAGATAGAGGGCTACAGCTCTGGTGAAACAATGCATATGTCTCTCCAATGGGCAGCCTGTCCTATAATAAAAAAAAGTCTCAAGCAATTCCCTGAAGAGATATCAGATAATGCGAACCAGATTTAGGGTGGGATTTTTAGGAGAAATTTTTATGACTGTTTTAAAGGAAAACTTTCTCCACAGTGCTTTTCTAATAAAACAGGTCTTTAAGCATGCCAGAATCTAACTGCTCCAGCCCTAAAGCAACTATTTTTTTTCTGCTTAGTGTATTTCTCTTCTCAGCAGATGGGAAGTTTCTCAGTTGACTTTCCTCTTCTTTTGCAGTTAAAAAAAAAAAAAAATCAGTCTCAATGGCAAACGTTTTAAGGGTTATTTTGAGGATGCAAATGCCCACATATCACACAGGAGCGTCCACTGCTACTATTTGTTAACAAATAAAATACATACTTAACTGTTTTCCTAGACTTCAAAGTAGTTTTGAGGTTCTTTCTTAGAAGCAACAGATTTCTTCTCCACCTCCTTCAAGCAGCGGTTATGTTAACTCATGCTGGTGGCATGTTACCTATTGGACAGCTCACTTGCATGGAAGAAATATACCCACATCGTCAGGCCCAACACCTACACAGAAAACAACAACAATCCAACAATCTCTCATGCCTTGAGCAGGCCTGTACAACACCCAACCCCCTGAGTGTGTTGGCTGGGCTGCTCCACAGCAGGCTACCTGCTACAGACACACAGGTGAGTTCCTACCTGCTCCACAGCAAACACAAGGCATTCTGAGGTAGCCTATCTCAGAGAAAAAAAAAAGGAAAAAAATAAAAAGAGGAAAAGGCTTCATTCCATTTACTGCAGCACTCTAGAATACAAAAAAGGAGCACAAACGTCCTTCATGGAATAACCGATACAAATAACTGAACTGATAACAATAACTGAATAACTGATACTTGTCCTTATGTAATACACGCCCTTGAGAAAGCAGAGGCCATCCTTGCAGCTGCTGAATACGGCACTAAACATCCAGGACCACAGTTTCAAGACTTCCCCTTGTAAACCAGAAGCTAAGGAATAAAGCTGGGCAGGAATCCCACCTGAGACAAACAGCATATGTCACAGGAAGCAGGAAAGCTCAGAGGCACAAGTTGACCTGTAGCATCTAATAAATAACTTCAGTTAAGGGTCTGGACTGGCGTTTCCAGGAGCTCAACAGGCTGAAGTAGAAAAGTACCATATTTACAAGTTACCCAAACCAGCAATGACCTGACTAACCTGTTTGCCACATGTGCTCTGCTGCATCAACACTTCTGCTGGCCTTCGAGAACACAGGTGCCCCAGAGGCAACTCTATAGATCATCACTAGCATAAAAGTTCAATCTGAGGTGCAAGGTTCAAGTCAGTCACTCAAAGGAGTTATGAACACACAGTGCACTTTTTTGTCTGAGGTATCAGGAATCACTCCAGTCCTGGTCTTCATTTAACTGCAGCATCAGAAAAAGAAGCTTGCTCCTCAACACATTCTTCTCGATCCTTTTCTAAAGGACTGCTGAAGGAGACATGAGACAAATAAGTAATCTCACAGCATGCAGTTCAGCAGAAGAAATAGAACACTGCATTTGCCAGTCAAAAATGTAATGCTACTATTACAGAAGCAGTTACTGGAGCTCTGTAAGGCCAACTGAAGCTGAAGAGCACTGTGACTGTCAGTTTTAGAGCAGCAGATCAATGTAGTTGGTTTTGTTTTTAACCATTCTTCCCCCCATCCCAAGTGTACATACCCATTTAGGTCTCCCACCAAGTCATAAATTAAAGAGAGGGGAAAAAAAAGGCAGAAAGAGGATGCAGCTTTATGGCAGTGCTCATTCAGCACTCTGTAAACACAACAGAAACTACAGTACTGTTGAACTGCAAAGCAAGAGGAAGATTGCTTATTTCATCCATTAACATCACTAGCAGCATCTCAGCAAGCCACTTCTTGCCACTGCCTGTGGCATGCACATTTGAACGGTTTCTTTTGCCGTGAGTCAGTCCCCAGCACTGTCAGGAATAATGGATTTATTTGCTTCCACTGTTCTTCCAAAAAACTCCAAACAACTAAAGGGAAAAGGGGGGACTTAAGCTGGGGACAGAAGAAAGTAGATAGTTCCTTCTTATTTGTTTAAATAAACAGACACCAGAAAGACTATCTTCTCCATGCCTACCAAGATATACTGTAGTTACCTTACTTGGGTCTTAAGAAAGACTAGTCCATCAGGTTAAAATAAACTGACTATCAGTTTAAAGAAAACACATAGGTAATTTTCTTCCCCTCGTCAGCCCAAAGAATCAGCTTGTTCACATGGGTGCCAGATGTTATCTGGGTTCTCTGAAGAAAGCAGAAAGTACAGCCACCACTCAGCACGGCTGAAGAACTGGGCTGCTCTTCCCTGGCAGGTAAACAGAATCATTCATGCCTCTGCCATAACTCAAGTAGATCACCACCAGAGGCTCAGATGCTCAAAGACGGGTTGCCACTGCAAGCAGCTCCATCCTTCAGCACAGGAACCATGCTTTTCTTTGCAACTGCAGATGACATTCTTCCTTCTACACAGGAACTGGAAGCAGAACAGGAGAGGGTACTGAGAAGGCACATGGTCAACAGTAACCAAGAGCACAACAGAGCAAACAGGGAAAGCAAGCCATTTAACAGAGGTGGGAAGAGGCGTCTCCTTCAGGAGATGGCAGTCAGGCAGAATTTCCCTGCCGGGTAAGTGTGCCAAGACATCAGCTTGCAAACTAAGCTGGATCCTGCAGAGGGACACTGAGCTGAAAGACTGAAATTCCTTCTTGTGGCAACCTAAAGTTCAGAAGCACGATCACTTCACTGCCACTGGCAAGTACTATTTACCTAAATTAATTCAATGAATTACTTAGTCACTAAGAGCAACAGCAAGAGAATGGGTAAATCAAGCATAAACATGCAAGCATTTCATTTCTGTAGAGGATTTGGGACCATATAATCAAGCGTTCCAAACATCAAGAACCAACATTACCACCCTGTTAGAAGCACACCATCAGAAAGTGTTGCAAAAACTCCACCACTACTGAAGATGAAGGTTTTCTTTAGCTGCAAGGTACAAAGATGTGATCCAGTTGGCGAGACCCTCCAAGATGACTAGTCTGCTGGGTGCTCCTGCACCTTCCTGATGATTTTAAGATATCAAAACAAGATCTTTGCTATAAAACAAGTGGTGCTATCCTACAAGCTTTGTAATTACCTATATTAAAAGCTAGCAAACATTGATTCTAATAGTCTCAAACACATCAACTCCACTGAACACATTCCCTTCCTGTATCCATGCTCTGCATGTACCTTTGTTTTTAATTATTATTCCATAGGTATTTGCATAACTGAAGCACAAGGGCTGGCTTGCAAGTGGGCAAACCAGGATTAAACAAAAACAGAACCAAAAAAAAAGCAGGCTAGTTTCTATGTAGTTCCCCACAATTGTATTTCTAGGATTGATAACCTTCCTTTACACTATCTGCTTCTTTCCTTCCCATCTCTCAAAAGCAGTGATGCATTTTCTTTCATTTCCAGCACCAGTATTTGCACTAATGCTCCCATATTACAGGTCCTTGTCTCGTACAGATCTTGCCTTACTTCCCATATTTTTACTTCCCATCTTCCCTGTTCCACTCCTCTATAATTAGTCATGTTTTGCAGATTTGTCCTGCCTTGTACTTTTTCCCCTTTCACCTTCTTATCAGCTCTTACACAGAATGCTGTACCAGAATGCTATACTAGTGATATTCCTCCTGATCCACTGGGCAGCCCAGTGACTCCTGCTGCCCTCGGATAAGCAGCACAGAGGCTAGTATATGCAGCTCTATCAACCAGCTGCTTCCACATAAGCAACAATTGCCAAAACTTGTAACAGAAGAGGCCTGGGCAGCTGTGCATCAAAGAATAATCTTGCTTTTTATCAGAGCAGGCTACTAAGTTACTAGATCAATAATCACCCACAACCAAAGTAATTCTGGGGTGGAAACTGCCAGCATTATGGCTCTGGAACAAGAGCATTGGAGAAATCAGCTCCTGAAAGAATACATAAAGAAAGCAAGAACCTTCATCATTACCAAACATGTATGATGCATTGGAAGAAACTAAACATACACATACATTCATATTTGAATTTAACAGCTGATTCTAAGCAATATGATTGATATCTTCAAAAAGTAGTCGCTTTTGAGGTTTTTTACAATAATGGAGAGCAATAATGCTATTTTATCACAAGTTCTCCTTCCACACACACACACACACACACCCCCCCCCCCCAACAGGTGAAGGACAGAATATGCTCGCATGCCAAAGATTTATATTATATCTCCCTGTTCACATACATGGTACATCCACATGTATACATATACACAGTGAACAAATTATGAGAGATACACAGCCAAGAGAGAAGAGCATGTTGTTAATTAGGCAACAGGAGCAAGAAGTCTTATCTGAAAGGTTAAGCTGCCATTTCCTTTCACAGAAGAGGGGCTAGCCAAATCCCACCCAAGTCTGCCAGCCCCATCATGGACACAAGGGCCTGCCCCTAGCCCTGCCTCAGCACTCAGGCTTGCAGCTCTATAACATAAGGAGCAAGAGTGGCAAAATTAATCAGGGCATCCCATTACCTACGCTTACTGAAGCACGCCACTCAATGCACTGCAGAAGCCAGTGTAAACCAAGAGGCTTTCCAGTCCGTTATTCTTACCATCAGCTTAGTACTCACTTTGGACACCTTTGCCAAATTCACCTCACTGTCAACTACCTGCTTAAGGGCTTAAGCTATCTTTCAGAAGAGAATAAACCTCTATCTCCCCCAAAACCAAAGCCAGGCACACATCCCACAGTTAGCAAAAACTTAGGAAAGGACCACTCTCAAGTCTTAAGATTAAAAAAAGGCAGACATCAACCAAGAGGGTATCATTCTGAAATGCTGTCTGCATAACACACTTAAAAATCCAGTTGTTCTTATGGAAATGCTTAAGGCAGAAAAAAAGCTGAATCCTACAAGCAGAGTCAATACTAGATCTTGCTGTCTTCCAGTCTCGTCTTCTACAGTTCCAACTCTTTGGTCTTCTTCTCAGCACCAGCCCAAACACAAGGGTCCCTCCCTGCTAGGCATACTATTGTGAAGAGCAGCCTGTTTCAGCCAACTAAAAAAGTCAAAGGAAACAGCGGAAAACTTCTGTGTAACTTTAACCTGCTTAGTAAAGGAGAGAGGCAGGGAATATGTACAATTCAACTGCAGGAACAGGTACGTTCACCAAAAAATAAAACCAGTATCTGCCTGCTCACTGCCTTCTCATTCTGCCCCACTTCTTCCTAGCAACTACAATATCAAAAGCCCAATTGCTACAGCTGCCTACACAGCAATTAAGTGCAATATTCAAGATGTCAAGCAACACTACTGCCCAGTACTTTAGCTTTCCTAAAATAGCTAACGATTTCCACAGCAGGTAGGGAATTTTTGAAACATGGCAATCCACTCCAAAGGCAACAAACAGATGCTGAAGACATGTTATGTTGTGTGAACATGCCAGTCAAACTGAGAGCCCAGATGCACTGAGGTGGGTGGATGGGTCCACTAGTCTAGTATTTACTGAAACAAGGTTATCAGGTTTTAGACTATGACACAGTACTATGTATTTGTCATCTGTTACAGGTGAAGTGGGGGAGAAGAGTATGTCACTAATAAAATATTGATACGCTTCATTTTTAGCAAATTACTCGAATATAAAGTGTTTTCAAACTGTCCATTCACTTCAGTTCTAGTTACAAAGTTGTTCTGTTGAAGACGGGTGTCCCCGCTAGCAAGAGTCGAGCAGCACCAAGAGCAGCACGGAAATACCGCCACCTTCTCTTTCTGTCCTAGGTTCCCCAGGATGCCAAATTTTCTTGGAGGGTATCTCGCATTGCCGCCCTGTGGTCAGTCTGTAAAACAGCATCAGAGCAATAGGAAGCCATTTCCAGCTCTTCCTTCCCTTCCCTCCCCCCCCTCCACACACTTCCTTCCCCCGGGCTCTCGAAAGCGTTTTGGCAGAACGAGAAGGGCAGGAAGAGGAAGCCTCTCTGAAAAGCTCTCTCCAGGCAGCCACAACTCCTGCTAATGCATTAGCGGGTCACTACCCTTTCCTGCTGAAGGTCCTGCCCTGCCACAGTCCCCCAGCTGAAAGCCAAAGATGACTCTCCTGGGAGAAAGACAGAAATAATTAGAAGTTCATCTTTTGCTATGAATAGTTAAGTCTAGAACATGAACAGCTGCATCTTCATTTTGCACCTCTACCTTCACCACAACTGTGGTCTTTCACTCGGGCTCCAGAGGGTAGGCAACATGTTGTTCACATATGTCTGCACAAAACTGATAGCAAGTCTGCCATTAAACTCCCCAAGCTCACCCTACTATTTGTCATTTGCATGTTGGAGTTAAGAAAGCCACACACGTGGGCAAAATTCATTATTTCCACTCTAAGTTCCTGTCACTTCACTGGCCTCATACCTTTATTTTCTCAGAGCATTTCCTCCATATACTCACACATGGAGGAACACACTCCAAGCCCTCACTGCGACTACTCTTTGAATACAGTGATACCACAGAGAAGTATGGGGTTTTATTTATTCTGCAGTGCTTTCTTATTTTTACATTTTTTTCTTACTGTCTTCCTAAGAGTCACTGACTGGGGTCTCTGCTGATCAAGGACCCTGTCCACAGGCAATTTACAAATACAGTATTTCTAGTGCAAATCAGTTAACCTGCTCATACACTACCTACACAACAGGACAGAGAGTGCGCAGTTCTGACTTCAGAACAAAGTCACAAGCTCTTGTGACAACTACATGCAGACAACTGATGACAAAGTTGGAAAGTAAAAGTTTCTCCCTTTGCTGCTTTTCCCTACCCCCAAGCCTTTGGGTCTTGCATTTTTAAGACACAAAAGGAAAGCTGAAGAGTCTGCCAAGCAGACACTATAGCATCAGGCAGGACCAAGGGGTCATGCTTGCCCTGTGCCCATGCTGACGCTAGCTGTATAGGGAGATCAGCTGCACAGCAAGCTCCACAGCTCACAACAGAAACCACATGCAGGAACAGAATGAGGAGGAATCCCCAACTTGAACACAAGCAGTGCTAAGGAACAGAGTTTATTAAAAAAAAAAAAAATTTGAGGGATTTATTCTGCCTAGATCTATTAAAATGCCAAGGTAACTATTAAAAACAATTGTGGGTAAGGGAAACCCCACAGAATCACAAAGTTTGCCTCTGAAGAGAGCCGTGAAAGTCTACCAGACTGTAACTATGAGAAGGTTTGCACTCAAGCTGCCAGGGAGCTCACAGGAATTAGTGACAGCCCTGAAGGGCAATGAAGCTGAGCAGCAGCAGTTTACTTTTTTCTTCTCCCTGCAAAGCAGGGGAACTATCAGAGATGAGGAAGGATGCCACAGACACCAACAGACGAGTCAGCGCTTGCTCAAGCCTCAGACTAAAGCAGGCACTGCAGCACACAGCCACCGCACAGAGGGACTGACACAGCCGGACAGTGAACACCTTGCCCGCGGTAGCTTCATTGAGAAACACTGGTGTCAAGAAGCAATACAATTTATTCAGGCCTGTACGTGATCTCCCCAACTTGTAAAGGAAGGAGTTATTTAGTCACTCCATAATTTCAGACTGGTTTATCAGCCACATATTCAGGTCTCCCATGTTTTGGCTAACTGAAGTTAGCATTTCAGTTGAGATTATGCACTGCTAAGGGGGTCATTAAAGTAACCCCATTCCCAAGATTCAGCAGCACCATGAAGCATATAAGCACTACAGGATTTTTTTTCCAAGTGTTCTCATTATACAAGAGCAGCAGCACTAGCAAGATACTGGAACACACAAAAAAAAAAAAGCACCTAGATCTGGTGTACTGTCAACAGCAACAACAACAAAAAAAAAAGCATCTAGAATACAACAGGTGTAGGTTAAAAACAGCAGTACACCTGAACCAAAACTTAAGCAGTTTAACATAACCATGGAGCTAAAAGAACACCTTAAAATACATCTATCAGGAAAGACTATACTAGAGTTAAACTTCAGAGGAGAACATTGCAGATGTTAAAACCTGACTGTATCCATGCTTATTAGAAGCATCTTGCAGCTAAAAGCTTAACCCTGAATGATCCTTTGCACCAGAAAGCACTCCCTGACATCCTTTCCGAGTAGTCAGTTCATTCGTATCTTGGCATTATGTCATATTTGCTACACTTTCTACCCTGCTCCGCATTTATAGAGTCTGCATGGCATAATACATCTCCCACACTAACAGCATGTTCACAAAAAGCATCTCAACGCCTTACCTATGGCTCATACACTGATGGCTAGGGGTGTGGGGAAAAAGAAAAAATAATTACATGTTGACAACCCGAGTTCAAATGCATCATGTTTTGTCAGAGCAAATGCTGCTCTGCGAGGTGGTGCAGCAATGTCACCAGATTTTTTTCTCCCTGTTGCTGTATTTCTCCACTAGAGGACTCACCTGAGAAGTCTACTACAAGCTTCTGCAGTTAAACCAAGTTAAAAAAAAAAACCAATCCCGACATGTGGATGGTACATGTAAAATGAATGGAAATGTACTAGTAGATGTAGCACATATAACACATGAAGACATGCTCCTATAACTACAAAAGAAATACGGCAAAGTTATTTAGCTTCCTGCTATTTTACAACAGATACACATGTTCATTTAAATGAAGATTAAATGCAAGAGCAAGCATGTCTGCACTGTGTCAGATGTGTCAGATCGGAAGGCTACAGCCTAGCAGAAGTGCTGCTACATTCCAACACCAGCACTGCATATTAAGCTGGAAAGTAGCAGATAAAAGGTAGAGAAGGTGGCAAAGAAGGGCTGGTATCAGCTATTATTTTCCAAATAAAGGGTCCCCTCTACACAGAGGTGCTTCTATTTTATTATTTCTATACACAAGTGCACACACCCCCTGCACAGATTCAGCTCTCGTAAAAGAGCATCACATAACCTCACTCACACCACGGTTTATCATTATGCCACCAAAGACAGCGGCAACGGCTAGCAACCCTTGCCGTGGATGATACGGGGAGCCATATCAGCAGAGCTCAACTGGTGCTAGCAACGGCAGGGAAGTAAAAATAAGGAATAATTAATTCTCGAGACTCCTCTGGTACGGAGAGGCTGGAGCTGGCCTCCCGTGAGAGGAAGCTTGCCAGAGCAAGCCCTCGCTCTGCCCCACGGAGGCTCCCCGCAAGGCCTCGCAGAGGAGAGGGGACCTAGCATGGGGCTGCTGCGACCTAGCGAGGTGCCCAGCAAAGCCATAGCAGGTGCTGGGGGAGGGGGGGGAGATGAGGCACTGGCACACGGCAATGGGAAGCGCTGGTGCTGCAGGAGGAGAGGGGGACTTGCCTGCACCAACGCACAGGGACAACGAAAGGGCTAAATTGACCTGCACCAGGCAAGGGGCAGGGAGGGAAGGGCGGGATAAGAGAGGGAGAAACGCATCGATTTCGCACAGCGGGGGATCTGCTTACCTGCGGACCAAACGGGAAGGGGGGAAAGAAGGTGACTGCGGCTCGAGGGCAGCTACTAAGCAAACTCTCCAAGGGAGTAGGGAGGAAAAAGAGAAAGGGGAGAGAAGGCAAAGAAAGACACATGGGGATCCAAGGCGCCTTGTGCGGCCCCGCTGCATGGCGCGGAGGGAGAGGCCAGGGAGGGCAGCGCTCGCCCCCGGGAAGGGACCGGCCACGCAGTCCCGTGCTCCACCGGGCAGCACGCGGTGGCGAGAAAAGACACCGAGGGGTCGCCGGGGGCAGGGAGAAAGCGTCTGCCGGGTCCCACCTGGCACCCTCCCCCCCCCCGTCTCCCCTCCCTCACTCACCCTCTGCATGACTTTCACGATCAAAGCCAGTTCATAGCGGGGCATCTTAGAGCTGGCTGTGGCGGAAGGAGCGGAAAGGGAAAGGGACGCCAGCCGCCGGGGAGCGGGCCTGAGCCGGGCGGGCCGCGCCGCGCCGCAGGCACCGCCTCCCCCCCCACGCGGCGGCTCAGGGCCTGCGCCCGCCTTCCCGCCGCCGCGGCGGTGGCTGTGGCTGCTGCAGGGAGTGGAAATTTCCACTGTGTCCGCCCCCTCGCTCCCCCCTCCGCGCACACACACACACCCGAGACCGCACATGCTGCGGGGGGAGGACAGCGCAGGGGGCCCTGCGCCTCGCTGCCAGCCGCGGGCGGACGCGGCCCTGCAGCCATCGTCCCCCGGCACCTGGGTGGGCTGGCAGCGGCCGCGGGCTGCACGGCGAGGCAGAAGCTGCCCTGTGGTGGAGGGCGAGGTGGGGGTGCCGTGGAAGGCTGGGGCTACATGTGTGGGGCACCCTCAGCTTTTCCAGAACCTTCTATGGCCCGGTGCCTTGGTTGTCCCTGACAAGCGAAGGTGGAGGTGGTCCACCTGAAGTGGGCTGGGTGTTGGGACTCGGAGGAGGGCTGGTGGGGCGGAGGTGGAACTGCATAGCTGACCTTAGCGCCTGTGTGCTCCCGGAGGGAGTGAGGGACCTTCTGGGCAAATGTTTCCCAGCTGGCAGTGGTGGGTGGGCACCCTTGGCATTGTACTCCCATGCAGCGATCAAGGTCAGGCACACAGATGCCCTCTATCAGCAGCACATCTGACACCAGCGTCCAGCTGTGGCTGTGCCAGAAGCCTGCATCCATTAAAGAGGGGCACTTGGAGAGCCTGGTGGTACATCAGGCTTGTTTCAACAGTATTTCTTTCTTCCACAGAAGAGATTCATTCCTCTGGGGGTAGCCCCTTCCCTCACACCTCAGCATGCCCTATACACTGGGTGGCTTGAGGAGGGCAAGCTTATGCCAAGTTTCTGCCTGAGGTTTTGAAGTCCACATCACGGCTGCTCTCAGAGAAAGAGCGAGGCAGGGGATGGACAAGCAAAGCCACCGTGGCTGAAGAGGAAAGGGAAGCAGAGAAGTCAGAACTCGATTTTAAAAAACTGAAGTAAAATATCTATCTATGAAATCCCAGCCCTGCCCTCAGTACCTGACCTGGGAACCCCAGCTATGCCCTTCTACACCAACAAGCAGCATGGCTTGGGTTTGCTCTGCTTGCCGATGAGTAGTACCATAGTTGGTGAAATGAATCCAAGGTATTGCTAACTGAAAACGTTTACCAGCACTTTCCATCGTGGTTTGCAGCACAACCAGCACTGGTACTGCTGTGGGCCTTCCTCATCTTAAGCAGATGCAAGTTGTAGGGAGTTCCCTACAGGTACCCTGCCCTACAGGCACAACAAAGCCTGCTTGGGTGCTAGGAATTGTTTTGTGTCCTGCTAGCAGTTCAGGATGCATTCCCTGTGCAGGAGTATTTACATATATTCCCAAACTCCCACACCTCAAGCAAGGCTCAGGCAGTAATTGCCAGTCAGCTGACAGGTATAATTTGCTGCCTGTTGGTGCTTACCACATACAAGCTCTCCCTGGGTTACTTTGCTTGCCTTTTTTTTTCCCAGCACAGTCTTGTCTGGCCTGAGTTTCATCCATGTTCTAATAGATGCCTGGTGAGTTCCAGAGGTAATCCAGGCACTTTGTAAGTGATGGTCCCCAATGAAGGTGAGAATGGCCAGGTACCCTGCCATACACAAACAACTGGACAGCCATTCCCACATTCTCAGTGCACCCTGCCAGTGATGGCACAGTCACACATGAGCCATGCTGTTCTCTTCCCACATGAAAGCCTTACACCCTGCCGTGCTACCAACGGTCTACCTGCTTAAAACACTCCTTTGCCAGAAAAAAAGGAAAAGGATTCAATCCCTGTTGCTGAAGTCTTTCTCAGACACAGAACTTTATGCAAATCCCCAAGTCTATATACTGAAATATCTAGTGACACTTTCAAATGCCAATATTTGATTCTCAGTTGGTTATACATTTATATTCACCATTCAAGCTTACTTCTACGTTCCACATGCAAGCCCTACAAATATACATCTGTGCCTGGGATTTGCTCACACATGCAAAAACACTTGTGCATCAGATCTAATAAACATGCTCCCAGACAGGCATTCCTATATATACTCACTGAGTGAGATCTGTGTGCCTGAGGGTCTCTTCTCCTACGAATACAGGCTGAGAGAGTTGGGCTTGTTCAGTCTGGAGACAAGAAGACTGGGGACACCTTACAACAGTCTTCCAGTACCTAAAAATGGCCTACAGGAAATCTGGAGAGGGACTTTTTACAAGGGTGTGCAGTGACAAGACAAGAGAGGATGGACTTAAGCTGAAGAGGGTAGATTTAGATTAGGTAGAAGGAAGAAATTCCTTACTGTGAGGGTGGTAGGACACTGGAACAGGTTGCCCAGAGAAAGTGTGGTTGTCCCATCCCTGGAAGTGTTCAAGGCCAGGCTGGATGAGGCCTTTAGCAACTTGGTCTAGTGGAAGTTTAGATTGCATATAAAGAAGAAGTTCTTTTCTTGTAAGGGTGGTGAGATACTGGAATGGGTTGCCCAAGGAAGTTGTGAATGCTCCATCCCTGGCAGTGTTCAAGGTCAGGTTGGACAGAGCCTTGGGTGACATAGTTTAGTGTGAGGTGTCCCTGCCCATGGCAGGGGGGTTGAAACTAGATAATCTTAAGGTCCTTACCAACCCTAACTACTCTATAATTTTATGATTCTATGAAGGTACCCTTGCCCACAGAATCATAGAATCAACTAGGTTGGAAAAGACCTTTAAAATCATCAAGTCAGACTTCCACCCCAGGACTGCCAAGTCCACCATTCATGGCAGGGGGGTTGGAACTATATGATCTTCAAGATCCCTTCCAACCCAAACCATTCTGTGATGATTTGAAATACAGTGACTGTCTGAATGCTGCACATTTACAGCCATCAGTTCTCATGCATCATGCCTCTGTATAGCTATGAACACTCATGGACTGACTACCACATATGTCTCCGATGCCCCGTATCTTTATGGGAGTGCCTAATGCTTTCTGACCTTCTTACTACTGGTCCACCAGGTCTGAGCTACTAGTAATTTCACAAGTTTGTTTATTCTTCTAAGTGTTAACCACAAGTATCCAAAGACCATAAGAAACTCACATTTAATATTTAAAACTTCACAGTTATGGAGGAAGATCTGAAAAACACATAGTGGCCATGCCCTAAATACTCAGTAAGGAAATATAAACTCCCCTAATACAGGCAGGTTGGCTCTCAAAACTTTTGACTTTTGAGAGGCTTGAGTCATGACTTTTTTATACTTGAGATTGGTTGTGCTACAAAGGCAAACCATCTTCTCTTCATCTTGGTATCTTTCACATCCATCCCTATGCAGCACAGAGGGCACTAATGAATAACCTCACTCTTTCTAATAAAGCGTAAGATAAAAATATGTCCTCATGCAATCCATGTACATATGTAAATACAGAACCTGTTCTGTGAAAAAGCTATTGGAAATGTTTTAGGCAATTAAAAAATGGCATGGGATATCTCACAGATGTCTGACAAAGAAGCTAGCCCAGCATGGCAGGATTAAGAGGGGAAATGAAAGAAAAAACACTGCACTTTTAAAACCTCAACATTACCATTAATAGCCTCTCTAAGCAGAACTATGTTGTGCTCCAGTGATCTTTTTTATGTGGAATATACCTAGTTTTGCAACATACACTTTGTGCACCATGGAAAAGCCAGTTCTCTCCTCTTAAAAGCTTTAATTTCTAGCTGTGATATGTTGCACAATATCAAAGTAAAGTCAGAATTTATACAGGTTTAGGACTATCATGTTTACTGTCTTGAATTTCAGATTGGGACAGATTTTCAGAGGAGTTAGTAAAAAAACAGGAATTGCCTGTGGAAAGAAAAATTACTCTGCCAAGTGTGGTTTTCTTTGCTTGTACTGGTGTTTGTCTATGGACTATAGATAGGGATACAAATACAGATACATGCCTAGTCTCCCCAGTATTTACTCACCTCCTCACTAAGGTTTGAAGATGAGCACTATACATTTGAGATAACAGCAGATGAACTAAGGAGTACAAAGCCTGCATGGAAATAGCTGCATGGCTCTGCAGTCACTGCAATGATTGTGGTCCTGACATACTCCAGAGAGGTGACAGGTGGAGCTGAGTCAGAACAATGAAATATCTGGAGTCATCTGGTCCCAAGGGAGCAGATGAGCGAGCAAAGCTGCAGTGAAGGAGGTAGTATTAAAAGGTGGGGCTGTTGTAAGCTTGTACACAGGGCTCCTGAAGTTTCTGGTTTGGAATGTGGCTCTTAGACACATGAGCAAGGTTGCTCCTGGAGGCAGGACTGAAAGGAAACAGAGCTGAGAAATGAAGGAAAAGTGGGATTGTCAGGGTAAAGTGTGGGCCAGAGGGACCGCAGCAGGGACAAGAGGGAATGACTGGAGGTGTCTGTAATGTGGGCCTAGGATTTAATGAGAGGATATAGAAGAGAGGGTAAGGAGAAAGGGGGAAGTAAGATTGGATGGAAGAAGACTTGGATGGAGAAAGACTTGGCAGTCTCAGAGAAGACTGGGACAGGGAAAACAGGGTAGTAGGAAGCTGAATGGGCTGTGCTAGAAGAGGACAGGAAGAATCATGGTTTTCATACCTTCTAATAAAACCACAGATCTCTAGATTCCCCAACCCCACTCACCCCCCCACTACGAGCCCTCCTCTGTCAGCAAATACCCATGAATCCCCCAGCAAAGTCCATTTGTCTAATATTCCTGCTGGCCACCCATGGATGACAACTCACTGCTCTTATCAGTCTCTCTGTTAGCTCAGAGTGGCAGAGAGCTCTGTGGTAAAGCTAAAGGGTTCAGCTCTAATGACATTTACAACAATATGATGCTGCATGATGGAAGGGGGTTTGATTATTTTTTTTTACTGTTTGCTTTTTAAAAAGCTAGATAATTGCACAGACAAAATCTGCTTTAAATGAGGACTAGGTTGCAAAATCAATACTACATAATGAGGAGTGTTATTTTCTCCTTCCTCTCCTTTGCATATGCATATGCAAAGTGTATAATTGCATACTTTTCTTTCCATGGGATCTCTGCCACATTTATTTGTCAGGGTGGAGCTGCTCTGGAGCTGTGTCAGGGCAACACAGTGGAGGAGGCCGCTGTCTACAGGAGTTTTTCCACATTTGTTTCGGCAAATGGAAGATGTGCGGTAAATGACAGTACAGGATCATGTGGAAAAGGATGAGATGTTGGTTAAAATAGCTGAGCTCTGCCTGAGGAATGGATTCAGTCCATCCTTTGCCACATAGTTCTTGTATGATGCTGGATAAGTCAGTTAAACCACACTTCTTGCAGGTGGCTACGAATTTCATGCTCCTAGTTTCTGCATATCTGGATTGACATTTTGTGGTCTAATTTGAAGGAGTGCTGAACGATCCCAGATGAAACTGAATTCAATGGGGTGCTAGACATATAAAGTGTTCCAAATGAAGAACATACCACCTTCTTCAAATATTCACTTGAAATATTAACTGTCTCAGGCTGAGTAACCAGAATCTACAAAACCTTAAACTACACATAATTCCCATCCAAGCCCATCCCAGAGCCATTGCACCCAGGGGGTAACAAAATGTATCTTATGGCTTCTTTTACATGGAAAGAGGAGGAAAAGGCATCTTATTTGCTGCTCAGCCTGATATCCCAGAAGGTGCCTGCCCACCACAAACCCAAATCCAAGTGGATTTGGTGTGCATCCAAGTGGATGGTACAGTAAGGTTGATGTGACTCATCTGGCCCTCTCACTGAGGCCCTCTTACTACTGCTCCTTTGCAGGTATGTTAATGGTTCTGCCAGTCACAACCATGGGCAAGTCAAATACAGCTGCATGGTGCTGGAAGTTACAGGGGAGGAGTCAGGGGTTCCGATAGGGTCCAGTTCTTCCAGGTAAATGCACTGGCACTAACACACTGGAAATTAATGCATGGTTGGGAAGTGAGATCAGCAGGATGGCTGAGGTGAGTTTTCAAGAATTGTTGAGTGCCAGTGGGGCCTAGGGAAAAAAGTGGGAAGAGAGGGCTCAACTGTGTAAGACTTTAAACTAGGAGGTAGGCGGGTCAGTGATACAATTCCAAAAGTAACGGTAACAAATGGTGGTTTATGGGGAATACAAGATAATGAGGAAACATCTCTAAGTGCATGAGCAGGAACAAGAATAAAACATAAAAGGAGCCTGTAAGAATAAAATCATAAAGGAAAATACAAAAATGTCAATATTATTAGCAAAGGAAAGAGGGTAACAAGAAGGCACTTCTATGCATTAGAAGTTGGAGCACAATGGCAAAAAAAAATTATCTGCCCTTTGACAAGGATGGAAAGCTAGTAAGAGGTGACAGAGAAAAAAGCCAAAGTGATTAATGTCTTTTTCCTCTCACTCCTCAGCAAAAAGGATTAACTATGATCAGTTGACTAACCAGTAATGTCTAAAGCTAAATAACAGAAATAACAGAATAGGCTACTTCACTAAGTCAGGTATTTTCCAAGTCAGTGAGACTTGAAGAGAAACCATTGGGAAGTGCTGGCTGAAGCAATCCTAAAGCAACAAGGGATCCTTTCCCACAGCACCTGGGGGACAGAAGAGCCATGACAGGTAATTGCAGTACTCGACTTTTAGAAGGAAGAAAAGCAGCTTGAAGAATATAGGTGGAGAAAACAGCCTGACTTGAATTGCTGGAAATACATAGAAACAAGTAATTAAAGTTTTCTTTTGTGTATGGGAAATAATGAAATGATAAGTAGAGGCCAAAAAAGATTTGCCAGGAACAAATCGTGCCGAACCAAAGGCTAATTTCCTTCTCTGACAAGTAGCAGGTCTTATGGACAATAGATATTAACATATCTTGATTTGAACAAGGCTTTCAACACAGTCTGTTGTGATTTTTTGTAAGCAAACTAAAACGAGATTGTTGTAAGGTGGACTCATAGCTGCTTCAGGAAAAGAAAAAAGTACTACAAGAGTATTTACATCGGCTCACTGTTGAAGTGGAAGGCTTATGGAAAGAAGTTCCACAGATGCCTTTTCTAGGACTCTTAACACTCACTATTTTTATTGTGCTTTGGAAAGGGCATATGAAGTGTGGCTGCCAAATTTGTAGAGAAAGTTCTGCAAGCACCTTGGCAGGATTCACATCTTGATCAATTGAAGAAATGGTCTGAAAACAATAGGATTTGGTGCAGCAAGAACAGGTGTAAACTATTACACTTAGGGAAGAATAAACCCTCAAATGGAAAGCAGCCAGCAAGGCAAAAGACCTGCACAAAAATGCCATGGGGACTTTGGAAGAACTCAAGCTGACGAAGAATTAACAATGCCATGCTGGTGTGGGAAAGCAAGTATTGTGCTGAAATGTATAAACTGGCTAGGTGGGATATGTGAAATAATTCTTCCACTCCTACTTGGCACCGGTGAGGTCTAAAACTGGAAAATGGGCTGATTCACTTTAGTCACTGAATGCAACAGAGGAATGGACAATTAGGGAAAGTCCTGAGAACAACAGAATGTACTGAAAGTTAAAAAACTGACCCTGGAGGGAAATCTCAAAGAACGGGATTTGTTTAATCTAGAGAAAAGAGGACTGGGAAGAAACATGACAACAGTCTTCAAATATGTGAAAGGTAGCTGCTTAGTGGAAGGCAGTAACTAAGTCTCAATGCTTCAAGGGGAGCAGGGAGCTTAAGTAGTATCTAGGGTTACAGTTTCTGCTATATATAAGGAAAAACTTCCTAGCTAGGCTAGGCTAAGAAAGCCTTGGTGTCAGTGGAGGCCACTGAGTCTTTAGCACTGATTGTTTTAAATGCAGCTGGAAAAGGCATCATTTCAGTACTGTTAAGTGTGTTTGGGAAGGGGGTTTCTAGACCAAAGGGCCACAGCTTGTGAGGCAAGTCTACATAATGACTTGCAGACACATATTTGAAAGGCATATGTAGCATCTGGAGCTGGGAGTCATGGCATCATGAGAGTGTCGTCACTGGATGAAGTGTCTCTCAGCTTGCATTAAGCATGTAACCTCAAAGCAGGAAAAAAGAAATCAGATCTAATATGCAAACTTTGATAGGTTTCTGACCCCTAGATATTTTCTTGTGGTCTCTTCCTACCGTCTACAATTGTAAATAGACACAGTCTGTGACAGAATGCCCAAATTACTGCTGCAGTGGTTTCCTGTTACTGGAGAAAAACAGATATTAAGCATTCATTGGTAACTTGAAAAAAAATAATCTAGCTACACCATGTGCATTTCTGGCAAAAGCACTTCAAAACCCATCACCTGGGAGACAACCAAGTACTAGCATTTCTTCTTTATGAGAGGACTGAAAGGTTTTGTCATGAACCTGAAAGACTGTTTTTGTTGGATTGCTTTGCAAACATTTGGGAGGCACCAGTCCTTGTTCTTGTGCTGGGGTCCTGCTGTTCTGAATAGGCAAGCCAAGAAAATGGTGTGAGAAGCAGCAGAGATACAAAGAGGGGGTAAGGACATGCACCAAGCTGCACAAAACATATATGACATGACTGGGAATAAAAGCCAGGTCTTTCTGATGTTCACATCAGAACCATCCATCTTCTTGCACTGCTGTCACACTGTAACAGTATTGGATTCAACAGTTAGGTTTTCTTTTACAAAGAACTCATGTGAGGGTTGCATTTTATGTTGGTCATTACCAAAATAAAATGCATATATTGATAAGGCATCTTTCAAGTGCTATCAAAGGGATAATGTAATTCTATGTAATTAAAATTATGCTTCCTACATGTATAATGCTTGTCCCTAGTTTTACAGCTGTTAGCCATGTTCTCTGTGAGGACATTTGCCGATAATAAATTGTGTTGTGGAAATAAAATAACATGAACAAGGAAATCTGAAGTGATCCAATTGTTTAATCTAGTTTAAACCTATATTTTCTCAAAGGAATACCTAACCCAGATTAATTTAGAGAAGCAAAGAGATTCGATCCCATCACCCTTATAAATCACACATGCGAAACCTATGCTATTATATTGCTATTAATAATGCTGACATGTCTAGGTATGCTCATAATCTTGTAAGTATATGAGAAAAGCAAGAATAAGCAAGCAAATGCAATTCTCCCTTGTTTCAGTGGAGCCCACCTGTCTCCTGCTTCCCAGGAGAAGCCCTGCATCATGGCTTCAGATTATTCTCTTTCCAAACTCTAGTTTCTGAAAGCATAGACTGTTCAGCCAGCCTTTATCTCTGCCTCTCTTACAGAGACAATACCTTCTGCTCCAGGTTGCCATATACCCGGGTTTCCTTCGACATTTATTCTTTTTCCGTTCAAAAAATGTGTCTGGGAAGGAAACACAGATTTCATTAATTTCTTCAGGATTTTCAGATATCAGACAGTCTGACTAGGATTGTGGCTTTGAGCATGGCTGATTGATGTCCAACTATCATTGACTCACCTATTGCACACCTGCAGATCATCTCTATGCTTCACACACAGTAAGGCTGATGCTTCCAAGAAGCGCAAGACCTGTTGTTGTGTATATTATAGATTATCAGCTGTGCAGGACTTTTTATGCAAGAGGAGCCTTTTTGATTTACTATACATTCACAGACCAATTATACCACCTTGCAGAGCAAGTCTAAAGATCAAAAGAGCCTCAGATTTGGTGTACGATGTGCTATCCAGAACATGCACATCTGGTTTTGTCTGAGAAATCCCTATGAAAAAAATAGCCTCTATAGGTCTCTGTGGAGATACCTGAAGACCTAACTTATGTTATGCTATTTCAAAGGTGCAGGGGAGAGATCAGGTGAGAATTTGTTGAGAAGGGGGAGGAATATTTGTGAGAAACAGTCAGTTTATGCCAAGTATGGTTAGCAGGTGAGGAGGCAGATCTACCCCTCCCCAGGCTTCCTGCCTGGCAAGTAAGCTAGCTGTGAGATGCTATACTCCCACTTTGAGAAGTGTTATATATCCCACATCATTCATTCCACAAGATTAAGGAATTCTCTCTTGGCATGACATAAAGAGCATTCATCAGGCACCTTCTTTGTTTCCCTTTCATGCTGCCAGCCAGGGAAAGATTGTCATGGGGAAAAAAAGGCCTTTCTATTGGTCTTGGTTTCTTTATTATGGAGCTACATTTTATAACTGTCCATACCAACAGGATCCCATATTTTTCTCAGTATTAACTTCAGTGAAGAGAGCTCACTTGAGTCATACTACAAAGGAATTTAGTTCTATCAATATTATGCTAAGAAAGCTGTTCAGTGCAATGCAAATAATTTCAATTACAGAATTCAAAATATTTCAGGTAATATATTTATGCATGCACGTGTAACCTGCACTAGATGCCTATACTGCTACAGCCAGAAGCTTCAAGTTCAGTTTTTACAGATGACTAATGGAGTTGTTACTCAATTTCTACAATTAACATCTGTGCAAGTGTAGTATCCTTTACAGAGGGCAGGCTGCTTACAGGAGTTTAATGTTACTGATATCATCTACATGGGAATTACGTAGGTTTAAGAATGTAATAGTAACACTTTTCTAAAACTATTATGAAATTTCTGGTCATCTGTATTTCTGTCTGAATGGGAATGGGAACATTTCCCGTTCCCAAATTCAGTAGCAAAATATCCTTTTGATAGTTCTTCAAAACCACACACAACAACAAGACTTCAGAACAGAAAGTAAAATCCAGAACATTTGTCTGAATTCCCCCAAGATCTTGAAGATTTTGGGGGTTTGGAATACAATTTTAGATTCATGTCTGAGTCTGCCTTCATTTTTCGCAAGAGAAAAATGCAAGCCTTGGAAAAGTTATGAGACAGACTGATACACACTGCACTGGAATGACTTTGAGAATCACTTGGCTCTTCTCAGCAAACACAGTCAATTATGTCATAGAAAAATGATAGATAGCTTATAGAAGGCTAGCAGCTGGCTAAGGAAGCATTGAACAGCTCAGTCTGAGATCAGGCAGGACCAACACAGTCACAATGGGGCAGGCAAGATGTTGTAGGAGGCTGGCAAGCACACCAGCTTCTGCCACTGTTTAAAGCACTGCCCCTTCATTTAGCAAGGAAGTATGAAAGAATAACTCCTGATTCTGCAGGTTGCAAGAAATGCTTTCTCCATGCTTCAGTTCAGAAACCATTTCACTTCCTCCTGATGAACATGCGAACATTTTGGCTGACCCACATACTTCTGCATCATGAAAATAATCTCACATAGCACAATCAAGAGCAGAGAGTGGGGATGCATCCTTGTCTAACTTTGGTCTTTCTGCGCTTCTCAAGTCACACAAGAAAAAGCATAACCTTGGCGAAAACACTGAGTTGAAGATCATCTCTAATGTGAAGGTATTTCTGGGTACAAAAATGGTGTTTGGTCCTAAGGTCTTGCAGTTGCCCACAGGTGGACCACAGGGATGCTATCTGGTGATAATAGACTAGGATCATCCACTCTTTAAGAACTAAGACTCTCGACAGATTTCTAAACCATTTGCTCTTCCCTTCTTCTTGCGGAATCAGCTCTGCCAGGACAATTCACCCAGATCTTGCAAAACCAAAATTGTTTAGGTTTTTGTTTGTTTTCACTTGTCACTTTAATCAAGAAGGGAAGGCACTGTAAATAAGCTACGAAAAACTCTGCAGGTGTGAAAAATGATCACCAGAAATTAAAGCATTAAAAATGATAAGTCATCTCAGTGGATATTGGGGAAAACCACACAGGAGGAAAATGACAGTACAGCAGGTCTTAACAATACAGAAGTACTGAAACAAAAAGGGAAAGTAAGCCAATGTTCTTTCTGCCACTAGCAGCAATTGATTTGGAATGACCCATCATGCTCACCCAGATCTATTTCTTTCTTCAAAAACACTTAATTTCATACTAAATTATCCCAGTGAAACTTTGTAGCTAATCAACAAGGATATAACACAATGATAATACCTCTGAGTTTGGTATCACTTTGTTTTTACCTATCCAATTCAGCTACAAGTATAATTTAAGTTCCCTTATAAAAGGAACTGATACAAGTTTACAATTTGTTTCATGGAATGTAATATAATGAACACATATATTAAGTAATCTGCTGCCTTGCTTTTTATTATATTTCTAAATTTTAACTAGAATATGTGATTCTGTGAAATGATTTATAGCAACCAATACAACATATCCACATGGTAAATATATTTAGCTATCTCTAATACACAGCAAACAAAAACAGTGAGTGGATGTAGTGTATTTAAATCATCAGTATACTCAAACCAATCTACATTAAGAACTTAGTAGTTTTCAAAAAGCTAATGAAGCTTGTGGTGAATCTTAAGCGTAATATACTGCAAGTTCCTCAGTGAATGAAGTAATTGAACAGTCTATCTTAGTGACAATTACAGGCCAGTTCTGCATTCATGAGCATGAAACTTTCAATTAGTCTGAACTCCTAAATGGGATGCTACCATGAAAAAAAGGCCTGAAATAGGAATTTGGGCTTCCATAGTTTTGTCTCAATGATTTGGGCTGTAAAGGTGCTCCACCTAGAAATTAAAATATACTCTGGCCTCCTAACCTGAAAAAAGGATGGGTTCTGAGGATCAGCCCAGAGGTATTTAATAGCGTATGCATAATTTCCAGTCATGACACTTGTTGGCCCTTTTATGCCCTTAATGGCATCTTAGCTACCCCATTGCCTCTAGTGAGTTTGCACAGAGTTAACTTAATGTAGTAAACAGCTTTGTCTTACCTGTAAGAGAGAAAAAGCTGCAGGTTGTTCAGTCTTTTTTTTTTTCATTCACAATGAATTAACAAAGCAAAAGCATCAGAAGAAAACAGTGCAAATGAGAATATCTGACTGTAAAACTGGAGGATCAGCTATTCCCTCCATGCTTTGAATAAAAACTCAAAAACCTCTCTCAGGACCACAGCCTCAAAAAAAGAGACAAAAATGATACAGCCAACAAGCAAAACCCATTTACAGCATCATTTCATGTAGATACCAATCTGCATCCATAATCTCTAACATTTTAGCTTTCAAGAAAATCAGTAGGATTTTCTTTCTACTTAACAGCCCTGCTGAGTCTGTTCTGCAATTTAACATACAATTTAACAACAGCAAGCTTGGTAGGAGCAAGAGTACGTTGAACCTGAGTTACTAAGCACAGCAAGTTAAGGCAAGCACGTAGTCTGGCAGCAGTGCACACAGCCCTCTCAAGTGTGTGTGTGTACACACACACATGTGTGTGTGCAAACATTATTGTCCAGGAAGTGAGAATGAAAGGGCTATCTCTCTGAGGTACCACAATGATCCTCAATAGTGCATCCAATTAAAATAAGGATTTTCAGACTTGCTTCATCAGCTGAAAGTGTCTGGGAAAGTCACATCTTTTTTAGTGGAAGATTTATCTGTCACATTTACTGGAACTTGCAATGCGTGGAAGGCAATTACAACACTGACAGTGGTACCAAAAATGAGGTAAATCAGAACAGAACTTTGCTTTCAGAACTGTATGTTGTATCAGCAAAATGTGAGGATCTATGTACAGAAGTTAGGCTTAGGTAAGTCACAGAACAAGTCCTATAGCAAATGTGTGTGAAAAACAATATGCGGAAGATACAGCAAAACAGATGACAGTTGCAGGAAAGTAGGAAGTTAAATAGCCCCTTGCAGAGATGTTATGAATGCTGATACACACACACGCACACAAAAAAAAATCCTAGCAATTCCTATTTCCGCTGGTGAAATTAGATACAAAAAAAAATTAGACACTGTGAAACAATGTATCATTGCTGTATGGGATGTGGAATTGTCTGTATTGTGTTATAAGATGTTACAAGTCTGCGAGGCAGAACAACTTGTGCTATTCTCAGCAGAATAACTCAGGGCAAAACAGCAACTCCTTTCCTTGCTTTTTAGCAGTGGAGTCTGCATAGCTCCCTCCCTGAACAAAATTGTGCGGAGGATATGATACAATCAGTAATTCTCAAGATCACTTCTTTCATCTGGCACTTCTTTAAAGTGTCGCATTCCCAAATTCTCATGGAAAACTTAGATTATATGATAGAAGGTACCGAACACCTACCTCATGTTAATAGTGCAGTAATGCACATAATTATACCCAGTGCTTTACACCCTCTTCCCCTCCAATATTGGCAATGCAGCAGCTGACAATATTGGCATTTTTCCATTGGCACTGCCAACTACTCATGCTCAGCACTGTGCCAACATCCCCTGATGTAAAATTAGAACAGTAAGACCACATCCTGCCTTCCTTTGTTTGCTCACCTATTTAGGCAGCGGTTTCAACTGAGCCTGAACCATCCACTCCTATGGACACAGAGGGAACTCTGCACAAAGGAGCCGTGCTATCCGGCGCTGCCGTGGCACCTTATGATAACACAGATTGATACCAGTGGAGAGAAAAACTTCTCCACAGTGGTCACTGTGGAGTGCGACCACTGCAGACACTGGGGGTGCTTCAGGCAATGTTCACTAGAGGATTACTTTGACAACAGAAAGCCCCCTACAGCACCCCTGTGGCTTCTCTGCTCATAGAATATGTGCAACAGAGGCTGAAGTCTTAGCTGTAGCCAGTGATTAAATGACGTGACATTTTTACTTACTGGGGTACCAATACAATGATATCTCAGTGAATCCTTCAGCTGCAGACGATCCTAATACAAGCAATCATCTTTACTGGGTGTGATCATTTCCATGGCAATGCTGTTATTTGTCTAGTGCTTTGTGTGCGCCAGGCACTCTGTGAAGACGAAACAAGAAAAAGCCCAAACTATTTACAGTTTGATAACCTGTGCCTGCAGCCTATGGTAGGACTTCTATAGCAATTCCAAAGGCATACATATGTGTGTACACACGCATACATGTTCATGGAGGAGTTGTGGGGCTTGCTTAATTTTCAGCCAGATCAAATCCATGGTTCAGCTCAACAATCAGCTAAATAATTGCTAGCATTGGCAAGCAGAGATGGGAGGAAAACAAGAAGAAAGAGCAGCAGATGCAAGGTGTGACCGTGGTTTTGGTGGCAGCAACAGCATCAACTGTGGAACTGCCATCACTACAATCTTGTCCTTTTGATGGCTTGAACTGCTCTGGAAATGTGTTACACCTGCTGCAAAGCTGCAAGCAGGACGCTCATGCAGGCATTAATAAGGTGAGTGTGGGCTGCAGAGCCAGAGGATGAAGATGCAATACAACAACAAAGGAAGGAACCAAAAAAAAAAGAAACAGAATTTCAGTTCCCTGTAAGAAACAGCAGCTCTGCCCTGTGTAGCATTTATGGTGGTTTTAGGAAGTCACACTGGAAAGAGCATTAAAATTGCACTTGGAAACATATAGGAAATGACAAATGGCCTTTAGCAGATTGGTAAGGCAAAATTTAGCTTTTTAACCTTAACTTCCTGGGCACTATCCATTTCTAAGTCTTGAAGCTGAGCAAGCCCATTAGCAGTATGAAAATCTATGGAATGCTTTAAGTTTGCTTTCTTTCCTGTCTTTCTAAAATAAATTTTAATAAAAGCTTTTTAATGCTTTGTACTCCTACCAAAATGAATAGTTAATAATCATGAAATTGTTACATATCATATAAACCATGGTCCCATATCTCAGTTTTATGTAGGTGATTTATATCTATCCTTTCATTTGGCAAGGATAGCAACAGGTCTAGCTATATCTATAGATAAAGATATAGATATCACACAGCAAATGGCTGTCAAAGGTTTGAACTGAGCCTGTTGAAGTTCCGATAGGTTCAATCCCATTTTTTCCATAATGGATAACCAGCAACAATGGTTTATTATCCATAGTAGGGTACTCGAGTTTCTTTGGTTTCTCAAATTCTGCAGGCAATACACAATGTCTGTGCCCTGAAAGAATCCAAGTAACAGCTAGACTTTTTCATGTTGTGTCACATCCAAAGATCACTCCTTAGATAGATGATCTCTGAACAACGCACCTTTCCAGAAAATTGTATGCTTTCTAATACTAGGTCTTTGTCAACAGACCAGCTCAGCTGTTTTGCTCTCTGGACTGCACAGGAAAGAATGATCCATTTGTTTCTTGCTTTTCAGCTTCCCTTACAGATGACAAACAAGTTTCTGTACAGGACCCAGGAATAGAAGAAGGAGGACTAATATATAATATGTAACTTGGCATTGCATGCTTTGAGAGTGGTGTTTGGAAACAAGGAGGAAGTGAAAAACAATATGTTCAGTGGAAGTTTCCTTCATGTATATATTTTATCTGCAGCTGCAGTGTATGGAGGCCAAGTTATTAGAGGTGAACTGGAAAAGGAGCAATAAAACGCCATTAACTTTAGCACTTTAGAAGTTAGGGATGGAAATGACCCATAAGACTTCTGCCAGAGAAAGATTGCTCCTTCTAGCACTGTGTTAAGAACACCAAATAGGGAAGCATAGGAAGCACATGCAACATACTTTAACCCAGTCTTTCAACCTGCTTGTCTATCCCCTGGGCTCACTCCTCTCCCAAGTGGGAGCCACAGCCATTCCAGTGGGCACTGCTGTGACTCCATCATTGCCCACCCTCAAGTTGCTCCAGTGCAAGAAGCCAGCTGTGTGGAGGAAAAGCAGGATGGAAGGGGAAAGTGGACCTCTAGAAATAGGCTGCTGAGTTTTCATGGGTGCTTTTCAACAGAAAAAAAAAAAAAGGTCATACTACAAGAAAATGAGAGGCTTTTCCTCACTGAATATGGATGAGAGATTTAATACAAAGAAAGCCTACTGTCAGTATTTAGTCGCAATAGTTTTATAAGGATTTGTCCTTCAGAGGTGGATTATACAACTTTTCTTATTACAGGAATGTGAAGACTGAAGATCCCAAATGCTCTATATTTTTGAGTTGTGTAATGAATGTGCCAGGAATATGGGGAGATTTCCAAAATGCATTTTAATCCATAGTAGGCTGAAGGTTGTGCACTGTAAGCAATTTCCATTGTTAGATGGAATACATATACAGTGTTTTGGAAGGAAGGAAGGCAAAGTATGTGATAACCTACGACTGAATGACACATTTTCAAAATCTAGATGTTGGTTTGCGTATAGGAAAGATTTTCCTGCACCTCAGAAAAGCTGCACAAACGGCTTTTCTGTATGCAAACTAGCATCTGCAGCATATACGCACCAATTTCCAGGATGGTACATATGCAGAAATAGATGTGAAATTTGAGAATTACAATCGTAGAGGCCAAGCTGAGGTCCCTTTTAAAGGTAGTTTTCAGATACAAATTCAAACATAGAAAAGAAAAGAAACTGGGAGCTAATCTTTCTCTGCTCCCTACTCTGCTCATTTCAGTCTTTACCAACTGTGTTAAATATGAAAGGGTCTGAGAAGAAAGTATTATCGGAGCTAATACTGTGCCCAGGGTATGAGTCATATAGCGGAGTGCCTGCTCCTGTATGTGGACAGAGGGAATTGTAATACAAAAGGCTCCGAGGAGGAGGGACAGCACTTTATCAGCCCCCAGCTATGGGGAGGCTGGAGGTGGAGCTGGCTGTTGATAATTGGATGAATTGTTTCAATCACATGGTTAATGACTCAGCATCATTATCCAAAAATATTTAGTTTTTCATCTCTACCAGCTTGTCCAGCACACTTGTGTGGAAGAGAATGGGGGGACTGGGAGAGGGGGGGTAGGCATTGTGTTTGTAGCCTTTGCTGAGTGAGCACCATGCATATTTTCCACTGCTGTTTTGCCATGGCGAGAGCTGTAACACTACAACTGTAACACCATCAGAGAGATTCCCATTGATTCACCTGGGTTGACAACAGCAAGGGTGCAAAGCAAACATTGACTCCCTGTTCCTGCGTGCTCCAAAATATCAGGAGTTATGCCTCTTCACAACGCTGGCAACAGCTGAGTAGAAATGGCCGTGACAAGAGTGGGAGTAATCAGCGTATGTGCAGTATATACTGATATGTAGCTGCTGCAGTCCTCGTTCTGTTTAGCTGGTTCCCAGAATAAGGAAATTATAGTATGTGTAGGTTTATTTTAAGTAGGGCTAGAGCACATATATAGCTGGCTTGTACACAGTCCCCTGCAAATACTCCTTTCTTAATGGGATATATCACCATGGTCCTAAATACCTCTGCTTTGCAGACCAAATTCAACACACAACTTTTGAAAAACAGTCACTTCAAATTTCTGTTGTCAGCAGAGTGGAGAAGTGTTAATGTGAATTTTGGTGCTCGTCTGTATTCATGGCTAGCCTGCTGGCTCTCTGTCACTAATGTTCATGAAGACACCCACAACGATGAACAGTGGAGCCTCACTAATGCCTCCCACCAGCCACATGGCACGCAGAGCTTAAGGTTGGGAGGTCACATATTCCTTCCCTTTGTTTTTATTCCCCATTTGGCGAAGACCTCCCATGCAAGGGCACTCAGTTGCCTGCACTGTTTGGACTGGAAGGCCTTTTTCCAGCAAGAGGTACACTCACTCCCTTCTCTTCAAAATGAAAACCAACCAGGAAAAAGAAGATGACCCCAATCCTGCACAGAAGGATTTGGATTTTAAAACATTAAAAGCATTAAAGCATTAAAAAAAGGGATGGAGCACCCCTCGTATAAGGAAAGGCTGAGAGAGTTGGGGTTGTTCAGCCTGGAGAAGAGAAAACTCTGGGAAGAATCTATTGCAGCTTTTCAGTTCTTTTTAAGGGGTCTATGAGAAAGATGGGGAGTGACTATTTAGCAGGGCTTGTTGCTGTAGAATGATGGGTAATGGTTTTAATGTAGAAGAGAGAAGATTCAGGCTGGATGTGAGGAAGAAATTTTTTGCAATGAGGGTGGTAAAATACTGGAACAGGTTGCCCAGAGAGGTGGTAGATGCATCATCCTTGGAGACATTCAAGGCCAGGATGGATGTGATTCTGGGCAACCTCGTCTAGTTGAAGATGTCCCTGCTCATTGCAGGTCCCTTCCAATCCAAAGTGTTCTAGGATTCTAAACCAATTGTTGTCAGTGAAGAGTTAGGGACCATTCTGCCCATGTGTCCTGCCCCAGTCAGCAAAGAATAGAGACACTGGGGACCTCAGTTCATAAAGAGCACAATCACTGAAGGCCAGTTTGTACCAGGCAGCCTGGTGCTGTGGAATGCTCCTTGCTCTTCTTTCCAGCCCCAACTGATTGCACATTGTATCAGCAGCTGCTTTCACCGCTGAGACAATGTATGCATATGCTAACACAAGAAATAGCTATTTTGTAGCTACTAAGAGCTACCTCAGTGTGCAGTCTGTTACATGAGCAGTATCTTCCACGGGAGAGAGCAGATTTGTTGGCTGGGCAGTCGTACTGCATGTAAGGTCACTACTTTACACTGAGCTTTTCCTACCATCTGTGCTTCTCTGCTCTCTTACTTAGGGGAAGAGCCAAAGGCAGAATCCAGCCTTAATTTAGACCCCAAATGTTATATAAAAGGTATTCATCCCAGATGGACTTGATCCCAGAAGTCACTGCTATAAAAGACTTGTTAAGCAGTCAATTTTACAAATGAAGATGAATCAATGCCTCCCCATGCTATCTATTTGTGTTTCTTATTCCCTATTTCTAGACATGCGCTCACTTAATAACTCAGGCACACATCTAAGGAGTCAGAAGAGTCACTTTGAGCTTAGCAAATAGGCTATGTTACCACATAAGAAAATGCAGTTTGTGCTTAATTTAAATTTGCTGAAGTTTGACTATTTCAGTCACCTTGCACATCAAACAGAAATCATCAGAGACTAGAAAGATAATTTATCAGTCAGATTATCTCCTGATGAGGGATATTAATATTTGCAATAATTTCTAGGAAGAAAAGTGAGATAGAAGCCAATGTTTTCAAAAGTAGTACCCATTCTGCATGTCTTCAAGCAGGATTCACTTAAGCCTGAATTTCTGCTAGGCAGCCACCAATTGCAGGTAGAACACTGAGGCCTCCTTTGGTCCAGAAATAAAATCCCAAGTATCTCAACTTTATAACTCAGAAAGGAGGCATCCTAAACCACAGTACACCCTTGAAAACATGGCCCAAAGTCAGTGTGTACTCAGGAAACCTCAGAAACATTAGGAAGGGAAAGTTCACCTCTGAGTTCTGTCCTGAAGGACAAGACTTGCATGCAGACCTGATAGCATAACATATGCTTGTGCTGCCTGATCAGGAGCAAGGTTACCAGCAGTTGTAGAAAAGATGTGCAAAACGGCATATCCTTGCTTTTATGGATAAAATCTTGGTAAGTGAAAGGAGGAACATATCAATTACCTGAGCAAGTATGGTATTTGTCCTCCCTTTAACCTAATGTCCTGAAGTGTGTGAAGGATTAGCATTAAGGATTGCCACGGGCCATTTGCTGTGACCGTATCTAGACAACTTCCTGAAATAAAAGAACAAATTTCAGCTCTAGGTAGAAGCTTTCAGGCACAGGAAAGTATAACCAAAGAATAATTTACCATAAACATTGTCTGCATGTAGAAATGAGACAGATCAGTTGTTCACTTGACTCAAGAAAATCAGGTTCTGAAGGCAAAAAGTTTGCTAAAGTGACTGCATCTGGTAAGTTCAACCTCACTGAGGCATCTAAAAATCTCATTATTATTTCCTATAGTAAGCATAAGAAACCACTGACATTTTACTGATAACATTACATGACGGCTATGGCCAGAAGATGCTTTTTAAATACGGAGCACCTTACCTGGCAGTTCCCTCTTTCTCTTTTCATACAACAAACCCTTCCCACAGTAAAATAAAGAAGAAATTCACACATTAAAATAGCTTGGAAAAGTAATCACAGGACTGAAGCATACATTAACAAACCCAATGTGCAAAAGTGAAGTGGGAAGCCTGCTAATAGCCTTACAATATCAGACACAACAGGTTGCTAATTTAACAAGCATCACTAATGCAGGATTTCTTGGCTGTTTCCCCTTCAGTAGGCATTTTTGCTAGTTTTAGTTCCTCACTAATTTTGAATCTTCACACTCATTTTTCTGATTTTTTTCAACATGCTCATTTCCTAGGTATTTATTTATTTTGAGTGTAACAAATCCATCTTCACAGTATACATGATTCTTAATACAGCCAGTGTGGATTATAGGTTAGCTCTCTGAAGGCACAGCAACTAGAGGACTCTAGAGTATACCTGGGAAGTCACTGGCTACTACTTAAAGTGACTGTAGGTGCCACCTCAGTGCCTGCTGTACCTTCTGTAGAGCCAAGACTGCATCCCAATGTGTTTTCAGAGAATAATAAAAAGGCAACATGGAAGAATTGTCACTGCTCTGCAAGCCCGTTCATGTTATGTGTGAAAATGTGAGCAGAAAATAAACCAGCTTCTCCATAGTAAGCAGTAAAACTTCCCGTGAACTCTGTGAGACCATTTTCCTTCCACTGCATATTGAATCTGCAAATTCAAGGTAATCTTGTTCTACACTATCAGTGAGATAGTGCTGCCTTGTCCCAGGCAATTAGCCAGCAGCAGGTCACTGCCTGCCTCTGTCACCGGTTACTGCGATCCTCATCCTGGGGATGCAGGAGCACAGCCCCTGCCCCAGGAGAAAGGCTGGCAGGGAGCAAGCTCAGGACCACACTGCAGGAGAGAGGGAGTGATCTTCACAGAAGCAGGGCAAAGTGTGAGGTGAAAGTGTAAAAGCAGGAGGGCCTTTCTGTTCCTCAGCTGGGTGAAGGGTTGGCTGAGGGAGAGGTGATGTGGGATTCAGGCTGGCTGGGAGCAAGATGAGGAGGGGAACAGCAGTGGGAGGCAGAAGTGAACCCAGTGGGAAGAGAATTTATTAGGAGATTGATAATTCATTCACCAGATGATGGCAGGTTAGCCCATGTTCACTGAAGTGTATGCAGACCTGCACACCACACACAACAGCACGTGTATTTTTCACTTGCACAGATAGTCTTAGCCCATGGACAAGTAGTGGTACCCCTTTTTTCTGAGTTCTGGGCCATCCGTGCTCTGAAAGGGATCAGGGCTTATATCGTCTGTCCAAGTTGAGTGAGATTCATCTCCAGGTGACCACAGTTCAGGTGTTCTGCAACAGGCAGACATCTAAAGGTCACCCACAAAGAGGTATACCTGGAAAAGTTTCTGGCACCCAGGACTCTTGTGTATCACACATAGCAGAAGAATTGACCAGAACAATTCTGAAAAGGGTATCTCTCCTACTAATGGAAGAGAAATTGGCAACAGGAGCCTGTCATCCACACAAATAAGAAGAATGAGGCCAAACTGATCTTCCTCTGCTTCAACAGTGTCTTTAATGTTGCTCTGTCCTGTGCCTACCTCTGAGCTCCTTCATCATCCTGCTTCTCTCCTTTGCTGGCTCCCAGTTCTGGCAGACATGATGTGATGAAGCATATGGGAAGGATGTGCCCTACCAACTGGACGCAGGGTTTCTTTAAATGAGATTTACACTGAAAAGAGACAGGAACCTGCTCAGACATACCCAAGCATAATGGTATTCTGCAAAGCTGTCTAGTGGTGGAAACACCTTCCCAAGAACTGGAAGCTCCCAGGGAGACCTCCATATGAAGAGTGCCATGTCTCTGTTGGCAAACCTAACCACCACCACTCACTGTTATAGTGGCAGTGCTGGTAGCTGTAGCAGTGGACCAAAGGCAGATAGAGCATTTAAGGACCTTTTCTTTTCTTTTTAAACCTGTGTTACAGTGATAAAACCTTTTGATCTCCTGTTCCACCATTTCCAGTCCTTCCATTAACGGCTGTGGAACAGACAGCAGGCTCCCTTGCTCCAGCACTTCTCTCCCATGGGAAAGCAGCTAGTTTTGCTACCACAGAAAGTTAGCTTTGCTTTTGAATAAGCTGGAGAATAATGTATCAGAGGGTGTCTCTCCGACAGACATAGCAGAGAGGAACACAGCTGTTGGGGCTATGACTAACCGGGTATAGCTGTTTTATAGGGATATAATAATTTCATGGGCTACTTTCTATTGAAATGGCTTATGCCTTCAGTTTTGTTTGTATTACATGCTTCTAAGACATGGGAGGAAGACCTGGGCTTCTTATCTGAGACACTTCTGGTTCAGAGTCAAAAAGGCTCCAGAGGCAAAGGCTAGGAAGGAGGGTTTCATGAAAAGCATCCTTTGGGATTTGCAGCTGTCTGGTGATACTGACCTTGGGCCTTCCTGATGGCCAGCAAGCATGTTTTGGGTTTAGTCAACACTTTGCATTCATATCCAGAACAAGTAGAGTTCAAATTCTTTCCAACAGACTAATTAGGCAAAATATTTAGAAATGCTGTAATTCCATTCATGCTTTTGCCATAACGTTTAGGGAAACAACAATGCTTTTCATATACCAAGAGCCTCTGACAGCATCTACACTGGACAAATAGTGCACACACACTTGTACCCAGGCCTTCATAGCTTTTATGACAGAAATACCCACTGCACCAGTGCACAGGCACCTCAGCATCCAACATTTGCTTATATGGGCAAACCTGAGAAGCCTTTAATTGGATTTGGAAGGGCTTGCATCTGTTCCATAAAAGGGCAATATTGTTCACAGCAGTAGCAGAAAGACAATCAGACAGGTTTATTCTCTGCCAAAATGGGCAATGTATATTTACAAAGGTTTTCTAGTTCCTTTGTTGTGCATTCTTTCCACACACCATTACAGAAAGATCGTGTTAACAGCAGTGGCTGCTGCATGGTATCATATTGCCTTTTTATTTTTCCAAATAATTAAAAAAATAAAGGAAAAAAAAAAGAAAGGAAATCCTATAAATGTTAAACAAACTATTCTATTTTCATTAGGTTGTAATAAAATCATTAAAAACCTACTCATCGGGGGGGGGGGGGGGGGGGGGGGGGGGACGGACGGGGACGGACGACACAACAACATACACAATACAAATATTCTCCTGCTTTTTCTTTTTTTTTCATTAGAGCGTGTCATGATGAAACCATCACTGCATCATGATCAGCGTGCTTCAGAGTGCAGCCAGCCAGTTCCAAAAGGGTATAAAAGCTAATGCCCAAGAGTTTATAGAGTGACAGAGCCAATTCTAGTGCTGATTTATTGAAACTCAGATTGGAGCACTTAGATTTCATTTCTGCCAAATGATGTCGTTGGAATGCCTAGTTATTTTCTCATGCGAATAACTGAAATAAAAAAAAAAAACAGCAAGCCCTGGAACTCTTAAAATTAAAGGCCTTCTCTCTTTTTGTCAGGCTGCAACAAAACCCAGCACATTTCCTAGTGCTTCTCTTTTGCCAGTGCTTTTTAAACCACTAAGGTGTTGTTTGTTTGGTTGGTTTTTTTTAACATAAAACCTGAATGGATCTTCTGGGTCCAGGTACGTAACGCAGCGATCCAGGGTGGCCTGGGCTCCTCCCTTGCCCTACTCCACTTCCATCCTCTGGTGTGTGCCTAATCCCATAAACACCTTAAACAAGAGCTGGCTTCTCGTTCTACTATTTGTGCTATCAAGTGAGAAGGCATTTTATTTTTCTGAAATGAAAGAGCCAATTTATGCCCTTTTATGGACTATTTGAGAACTTGCTGCAGTGGAAACTTTTCTGCAATAAAGGTTCCCTTGTTTATAAGCCCTTTGTTTTGCAAGTTGCAGTACCACTTGTTACACTTAGGGAGCATCCTGCAGGCTCTGGTAAGGAAATCAGACCACCTCATTCCTTCTCCTCAGGGTTCAGCACAGGTTTTCCAACGCAGTCTTTAGCCTGCCATTAACTTATGACAAAGCTAGTGAAAAGTACTCTATCTGAAATTAGTTTGTTCCAGACGTGGCATGAGACAGTCTTCCTCAATATGAATAAGTGCATATTTATGAAGTAAACAATACCATGGTATTCAATAAAGTAAAAAATCTTATTTAAAACACAAAACTTCCTATCACCCAAAGCTTGATCACGTTCAGTTGAGAACCACTTGCCCCAGCCCCATCCTGTTTGTATGGTGCCCCATTTGTTCCCCAAAGCTCTGAGATAAACCAAAAAAGCTATCATTAACAAGAGCAATTCTCCTTTCTGGTAAAACCAGTTTCATCAGTTTACTGCAGTAAAAAAAAAAAAAACAGTCTTTATGCATAAATTGGTCCTGCCAGAGGTATTCTTGTTGCCTTTTCAGTTTTGAAACAGTGGTTTTGTTTCCAATTTACAAAAAGCTTTCTTCACTGCTGAGTGAAAGACCAACCTGACAACCACGGAAAAAAGACATTTAGCTAACAGGTAACAGGCTCTAGCAGGGTTATAATAAAACTATAGAATGTGTTTGTATCTCCATTTGAAAATGAACGAGAGGGGAGAAAAGAGACAAAATACGTATCTGTCTATCTATCCATCTATCTATTCATCTATCTAATGTTTAAACCTCAAATACTAGTTAACACAGTAGTATATGGTAGGTGTCAGTTTTGAATGGGAGCATAAAATTCAGTAATATTCTTCTGACAGCATTATTTAACCACAAATGACAGATAATATTCAACTAGAGGAGCTGAGGGTCTCATAATACCATTAAGCTATGAAGCTGTAGAAATGACAGCAAAATAATTATTCTTGTGCTTGTTGAGTCGTATGAGCTAAGCTCCATGTTTCCATGGATATAGAGTTTCCGGGTTACAGTTTGGTCTTTTCCGATTTAAAGATCAATACAGTGCTAAGGAGAAAGCGGGATTCAATTCAACATTTCTTTTGATGTCTAAACATCAAGCACCAGGCAGCCTGAGCATGCACATACAACTCTGCTCAGTCCTGACCCCCATTCACATGATGCAAAGTGACTGAAAAGCCATCTTAGCTACCTAGCAAAAAAAGCCCTGTCATGTTCACAAACATCTTGTCCCCAATAGTAAACCTCCAGGACATCTTTATTCCACATCCAAAACTATGGTATAGCAAGAGGTAGAGGTGGCTGGGCCAGGACCCCTTGACCTTTGTGACTTCTAAGAAGACAGGTGGATTCATGTGCCATCAGCTATATGTCCAAGTGGCTCTGTGATCACCAATGAATCAACCTTTTCCCTTTGGTGCGTATTCCTGCCTTCTCCTTTTTCCCCACATCCATATTCCCTGTTGATGTTCCCTCCCACCTTGATATACTCATACTCATGCTAGTGCTCATGTGATCATACCGTCACTAGCATGACCATGAGGATAACAAGGCAGAGGGGAAAATTAACAGGGAACATGCATGGAGAGGAAGATGCTTTCATGGATTGAGAACAGCACGAAACTCTGCATCAGGTGGTCTCATGAGTGCTTCAGCTCACCCAACCAGCCAAAAAGATGGAGCCCAATGTTCACTTCTCCTCCATGCCTATCCCACACTGGGCTTGCAAAATGGAAAAAAGTCATACCAGGCAAGCAAATACCAAGCTATTGCTGGGGTATCAATTCTAGGCTTACAAAATAGGCTGGCGTTTAGTCAACAAGGTTATTATTTATTAGTGTGTTTCACATTCAGAGCAATGCTCTGCTACTCAGTGTAGAGGTGCCACCCCCACTAAGTCAACAGGGTGCAGGAGAGCAACGTCTGCACAAAACCAATCACACCTCAGAAATACTTGTGTCCCAGACTGAGAAGCATCCAGGGCTGCAACCATGACACCAGCAAAGGCAAACAAGTCAGGCAAGAGATAACAATAAATCATAGTGAAGATGAAAATGGTGAGAATTTATGGAGTAGGTGAGCAAAACACACTTTCAGACTGGGCACTTGATCTGCAGAAAATGGAAAGAAAAGCTGTTTGACATTTAATGGTGTGATTAACTGTGTAGGTGCAGAAGGTAGCTCTAACTTGTACATTTTTTAACTGACCTAACTCCAGACTGTCGACAGTGCCATTGGTGAGGTAAAGAAAGGCTGTCCAGTGCCAGCATCTGTGAGCATGGAGAAGGATTGGGGTGTTTCCCAGCCACTTCTGGCAGCCTGTCTGGGCTGTCTGTGTCCCTTCCTGGTCGGTGCCCTCTGTGCAGTGCTGCCTTCCTTTCCCTGCTACATTCCCGGACAGAGGGAGTAGGGAAAAACAGAAGCTTTGAAGCAGAAAGTCAGCCAGCTGGACTGGAAGTCTTCACTAAGAGAGGCAGTTTAGATGAAGGGGAGCTGGCAAAGGAGAAATAACATTATCAGTAGCCATCACTTAATCAAGGACATGAGAGTGAGAGAGAGAAATGGTTTTAGCATTGTGGAAGGGGCTGAACTTCAGCTGTTTAATAGAAAAAGCTCAGAAATACATGCTTGGAAACTCTGCAGGTGGGGTGACTAGACAGAGGTATTGCCAGACTAATTTGCCTCCCACTCTTGATCAGAATGCACAAGCCTCTAGGATAGCAATGGTTTCACTTCAAGCTGCAATGCTGTTTTTTTGAATCCCATTACCACCCATTCCTACATTTTTGAGTAATTCTCTGCTCAAGCTGAAGTCTCTCTGCTTTGTCTCTGCGTCAGAAAAGATTTTATTGGATCCTTTCAGCCACGGCTGAATTTTGCAAGAACAAAAACTACATCTGCAAGATGCGCAGGACCTGACAGCCTTTCCCAGCTCTTCATCATACCAAGGAGCACAGCCCTTCACAGTGGTCTTCAGTGAGGCCGAGCGCCTGTATCTTCCCCCTCCCCTCATTTCAGTAGGATGTGCGTGGTGCTCAGCCACTTTGGAAAAGAACAGGCTATTTCCGCAGAAATTAAGTCATCTCTTGGCTAAATGCTATCATGTGCTGTTCAGCAGATGTAGAGGGCCTCTTTTTCCGGCCCATGTAGCTGATCAGGTTCTCCACACTCAAGAAAGCACTAGCACAGAGGACCAGCTCTCCATGTGGGCAAGCTCACGCAAGAGCTTACCACGGCTTGTGGTTTTGGGGAGGTGGCTAGTTTATTAGGCTTAAGCACGACAGATGCCTTTGGAGGAAGGCCCGGGTGTGTTTTCGTTTCTAGAACATACTGCCTCAACCATCCTAAGGAATCTTGGTTTGGCCAGGAGGAGCCCTGCGACTCAGGGCTTTTCAGCACCATTTCCTCCTCCCTAATTTGGGCAGCATTTAGCTCTGCAAGAGCAGCATGTCTGAACCATAAGACCATTCTTCTCTTTAATTTTTTTCTTTTTTTTTTTTAAATAAGGTATAATTACATGCAGCACACAGACTCATGAATCAACCTGATTCTGTTGTGACAAGTTTAGCACTGGGTGTGTGACCTGTCCTAAGAGATCACACAGTTTTTCCTTCTTGTCCCTTCTAATAGCAAAGCACTCTTGCCTGCCCTCTCTTTCATATTATTTAACCATCAGCTATTGAAATGACATGGAGAATAACACCTCCATTTGCTCAAACTGTTCAGCCTGTCATTTGACATCTTTCTCTCACTATCACAAAACAGTTTTCCTGTTTATTCTCCACTCAGGCATGGACCTTCTGGTTCCTTTTTTGCTGCTTCTTTTCTGTGAACGTCTTGTCTCCTGCTGTCCTGCTCTAGTGGGGAAAAAATGAAGGAAAAGAAGACAACTAAAAGCTGTATCAAAAGAATTTCTGTAAAAAAAATGGTAGCTGAACAACTGCTTATGTCTAGAAATCATCTAACAAGGGGCAGGTAGACAGTATGTTGACATTTGTGATCAGATCTTTCCTACCTGCTGTTTTTGTCCTGTAAGTAGATGGCCACCATAAGGTCTTTGCAAAGGGGAGTCCTTCTGCTATTTGTGGCTGTGGTGGCCAGAGAAACTGGATTTTAAAATGTAAGCAATAATACGTACTAATTTGTATCACCCTGTGAGACGTTACATGCAGGTCAATTATAATTATACTCCAGATCTAAAATTTACCTTCACTCACAGGACTTGACCTCTCCAGTATTGATGTACACTGCACAATTCAGGAGACTATAATTGTCTTATGACCTTGTAATTCTAATTTTTAAAGATCAATAGAGTTCTCTTAAAAGATTTTATGACAGTAGAAATAAACACTGCAAGTTACAAGCTGTCTTCATCAGGCAGAATGAAAACCAGTCCCATCATCACAAATACTAAAAGATCAGATGGCAAAGGAGTAGAACACTACTAGAAGAGAGAGTAATGGCAACTAAACAGCCCTGTCAGTGACCTTTAAAGCTCCTTGAAGCAAAAACACAAGACTGGAGGATATCTTGAAGAAAAAAGGCCACACTCCTGAACTGAAGCAAAAGCAGGTGGGCTTCTTAAGCACTTTCCAAGGTGGATCTGAAGTATGCCCTGCTGTCCCTGCTAGGCTGCAGCCTATGCTAGTCTGCTACCTAGAAGCTGCAGAGGGTGGAAAATCACCAGGTCCAGAAGCTGTCCCACCATTGATTTACTTTGAGGCATTCATTATTGAGCTAATCTCCGCTCTACAAAGAGACTGTCAATAATGCCCTTGGAAACAGACCTCTGCCTGTGGAACAGGAGCAACCCTGTCCCTTCTCCAGGTTGCTGGGAAGCAGACTTGGGACTGTCTCACCTCCAGTCACTGCAGACAGTCCCCCATCTCACTACCACCAAAAGGGGCAGGGGTCTTGCTCCCTCTCCTCCACTGCCTTCTTCTTGGCTCCAAACCATGCCTTAATGCTCACCTGAACCCTCGACAAACCAGTGTGACTCACTACACCATCAGAAAAATCTTTGCTGGGTTTGTGACTCACTACCACCTCTTGGTGAGGATGGGTGTTAGCAGCCCTGACCTGCAGACTGGGTGCTGACAGTATGGGAGAGGGAAGGGGCCAGCACAACTGCTGTGCCAGCCTGCTGGGAGTCAGCCAACACAGCCCATCTTGATGAACAACACCCTCAGACTGTGGAACAGGCATGCCATGCAACCCCTTCATACAACCACACCTCTCACAACTCCCCAGCCTCTTGCTCCACCTTGCACCCCACTTCACAAGAGCCTGACTGGTGGCTTCCAGTAAGAAACTCTTCCCATCATGCCGGTACACAACCAGGCCCAAAAACCTATGTGGCTGCACTCTCATGGGAGAAGGTGTGAAAAGCAGTTGATGTGCCGTGGGTCAGTACTTGGAGCTGGGGGCTTCCTGATCTGCAATGCTGACAGCTGGCTCCCACTGCCTGGTCTGTGGCCTGTCTTTGTGCCTTGATGTACTTTGTTCTGGCCACCAATATAAATGACAAATTGCTGCAGTAAATTTTCATCATTGCCCTCCTATTGCCTGTAGGTTGTTAATTGTACATGACTGAAGTTATAAATTGCTGCAATAAATTGTCATCATCGAGTTATCACCTTTGAATTGTTCATCAGTTAACAGCATCCAGAGGATAGCCAGATTGATGGGAAGCAGGTTTTATGACTCCTCTGTTTATGGCTACAGAGCAGGCAGCATCTCCTCCACCCCATACACAGGCTTATCTGAACACAGGGCCACCCAAGCCACTCCACAAAGGACAGCTAAGAGGGAGGAGCAGCAGCAGTTCTGCGCAGCAGAAGGAAAGAGCATAGCTGGACTGCACCTTTCCTTGCACCCCATTGATTCGGTGCCACCTACAGATTTCATGGGATCCTCTCTTGTTTCATGACACCTCCTCTCATTTAATGATTGCACAGATGCTGGACCAGCAAAGATGGCCAGGCCTCACCTTTCCATTCACCACTGCCATATCCAGTGGTCCTCTGCTCTCCAGATGAAGGAACTGTCTCCTGCCCAGGGAAGCACTGCTGGGTTTCCCCATTGTGTGGAACAGAACAGCTGCCCTCTGGCCAGGGCTGAGCTTTAAAAACAATAGCTACACTACCACAAACTATCATGAGGCAAATAAACAAGTCATCCAGACATCAAAAATCATCAAGGAGCTAGTCTGCTGCTGCTTCTTCAGCACTGAAATAATGTCCTGCTACTCTGGATTTATACCAGTTATATTTGAAGTGAGGTTTAGCCTCAGGTTTCCAAATCCTTTTATTTGAATTAAGGGCAGAATTCCTGTTTCCAGAGTTTCACATCAACATGACAACACTGGAGCAAACAAGAATAGTCTATTTAAGAGCAGGCAAACATTTTGCAGATGAAAGACAAACACTGTGGGTATTTATTAAGGCCCTAATCCAACCAAATCTCTAATCCACTTAGCAAAAGAAAAAAGCTTCAAACGACCGTTCTCTAGATTCCAAGAGTCTTCAAGAATCTCCAAGGCATCTGAAACACTTTACTTCATCTCTTTGCTTAAAGGTATCCCTTCAATTAGAACTTACTGGGTTTTCTGGATATTGCTGTGATGAAAGCCCACAGGACCTTATGGTGGCTTTGCAGCACCACAGACTTTGAGACCTGCTTTGCAGGCCTCTCACTGCATTGCTTTTTTCTTTCCTTCTCAAAGCTAGGCTGGTCTTGAAAACTCCCTAAGTGGTTCAACACCGTATTTTTTGAGTACTCCTGCCTCAATCTTTTCCCCTGCATGGCTTTACCATACAAAAGACCTGCAAGTTGGTGGCTGAGAATATCTAGATAACTTCTGTCCTAACAGAGCAGCGTTTTTGAAGACTTCAGTCATCAGCACTGCGAAATATTTTCACAGGCAGGGTGCTCCCTGCATACACATTACAAATCTGGAGATTCCTCTGCCTTTCCCTTTCTTCCTTGGGCTCTTTTTGCTACTGCTGTTAGCTGCCATTCCTCTTCTGGCACAAAATGGCAGCTAATGTGGCTTAAGTATGTGTTCCTATATGACACTTTTTCATCCTTGGTCTAGCTTCCTCCAGGTGTCTTCAGTTCTGTCTTCTTCAGGCCAGGTCAGAGTGATTGTCATGACATCCAAGTTCTCTTTCTGTGACAAACCACAGAATGTAGATTCCTCTCGAGCCTATTCTGAGAGCCTAGAGAACAGTTCTTCTCAACATAGCTGGTATGGTAAAGGAACTTATATACAATTCAATTTTTTTTTTTTTTTATTCCAATGGTTTTCCTCTTTACAAATAAAGAAATTTAACTTTTAGGAGAAAAGCTGTTTGAAGAGCTGCCTAAAATATGAAGTTTTCCGGAATTGCCTTGTTTCCAAGAAGAAAAAGAACATTTGCCTGTTTTTAGATTAGCAGAGGAATAAATACCAATGATTAAATATATCATGAGTCTGAATTTATTTTTATTTTCCTGATGATCAAATGCTGTGCAACTGGCTTTGTTGTGCAAGGTTTTTCCCATTAGTTATTTTTAGGGGGTTTAGATTGTATTTTCCCCTAACTGGTGACATAATGTCTTGTTAAGACAATTGACCCAGATAAGACTATGCCAACTTCATCAGAATTGGTCTTATGCATCTGGATTTTTGATATTTTGGTGGGTCACAGACCAATAGTCTCTGTGGCATGGAAAATATTTAATTTTTTTTTAGACTGCCAGCTTCAGCAAGACTCCTCCAAGTTGACACTAGTTAACAGTGACCTAATTCAAGCTTGATTGGACAAAGATGCCTGGCCCTAAGGGAAACAGTGCAAGGCAACCCACAAAATTCAAGGGTGAGACAGAAAAGCCTTGTCTTATGGGTCAGCAAGCAACCTGAAGGAATTTTGCTGCTTCAGAATATCAACAGCTATCATTTCGGGAAAAGCAAGTCATTGCATCAACATTTTTAAAGCTCCTTCAGTAGCTGACTAATCAATCATCTTCTTCCTCCAGACTGAAAAACTCCTCTCCTGGTGGAAAACAGTATGCCAGCAAAACAGTGCCACATCTGCTCTGCACTCCCAGCGCCTAATACACAAGCGTGCAGAAGACTCTAAGAACCAAAGAGCTTGCACTGCCCTTGTATTTTTAGCATCTACTTTCTTACTTTTTCTGCTCCTTACTCTGGTTTCCCAAGGGCACAAAGCTAAGTGATTACGTTGTTCACCCAACTATCAGGTTCCACAATAATATCGCAAACCAGTGGTCTATTTCTGCTAAAACTGACTGACAAGGGGAGGTTTTAAAGAACTGAGATGTGAAGCTTCTATGCCTTCCTTTTAACCTGGCAAAGAAGACGTTTGGGACCAGTGCCCCTATGAGTTGGGGCAGTCAGGACACCCCTGGCCAGCTGGTTGCTCAGTCAAACAGCAAGAGAATTTAGGAAATTGATGGTTGAGAGAGAGAAGGCACAAACCCACAGGAAGCAAAGGTTCTTTCTTGTGGAACAAATTCCTCTCATCTTTTGTTTTAATCAGTTGTATGTGTGACATAATCCCTCTCTTAATTTTAAAGGTACAAAAGTAAAAATGTAGCAGTGTGCTTGTCCTGTGTACAAATGTAACAGATTTTAAAAATACAGTCCTCTTCAAAAAAAAAGGGGCACCCAAAATAATCCTTTGAACTAAATATGAAACAACCAACAGTTTCAGATCATTAAGTATTCAATACAATAATGTAGGTGAGATTTATGGCTAAACTGTGTATTCCACTCTCTAGAGTTGAGTTCAGGATTGCTTAGAGCTGGTATTCATTTGGTGACTTAATTCTTACTCAGTATTAAGATTGATTTGCTTTTTATTTAATAAAGTATTTTAATCCTGGATCAGTGTAGTTTTACTAATAATTGCTTCATACTGATCATGTGTCTCTTGGTTTTATTTTGCTTTTAAAAAACGTTTTAATAGCATTTCTAAAATAAAAGCTGGCACTGAGTCACTTTTATTTCAGTATTTAACATGGGTCCAGAATATTACAGGGCCTGCTACGGGGACCAGGTTTCCATCTGGCTAGGTCTCTCTAGGGAGCTAAAGGGTTTATATTGTTGTTATATTTTGCTCATACATTTAGAGTTGGCAATATATTTCAGGGGTCCTGGTCCCCTCCCTCCTGCCACTGACTCACTGGATGACTTGAATTGCTACCCAATCTCAGCCTCTCCCCCCTCCAAGCCTTACTTCTCATCCCCAAACCCAGGTTGGTATCTAGTCATACTTTTATTAATGGGATTACATGATCATTCTTCAAGCAATGACTGCAGTTAGAGGGAACACAAAGACACTTTGATCCTGACAAGCAACAACCCCATTAACTTGATCACTGCAATTCAGTCCCACAGTAACAGAAGCTGTTGAACTCTTTGGCTTAAAATGTAGCTACAGAGCAAATCAGAGGAATTTTTATGTACTGAGCCTCCAGAATGCTGGCAAAGCCCTTTCCAAACTTTCCAAATCTATCCCCAGACGAGTCTGCTTTACAACTTGACTGATACAACGGTACGATACACTGTACCCTTTTACAAATTAATGACAATGAAGTGTTCTAAATCTGAAGTGTATTTGGACCTTGACAATGCAGAATCTGACTGTAGCTACTGAAGGAAATCTGGGCAGGGCTAGCGTGTCGATATAGGTAAGTTGCATGTGTCCAATTACTCTAGCAACTGTAATGTTTACCCTAACAAAAGCAGTGTCTCCAGGTATAAAATCCAACCTACTCCTTTTCTGCAGTCAGGAATAGCAATGCACGTAAACTAACTCCTTGGATATCAATTGTCACAAGAGATAAGACTGTTGCTGACTGACCACTACAACTAAGATCACAATGCAAAGTATAACACAAAACCCTCTGAGCAGAGAGTGAAACATTCAAGATGAGAAAAATGAAACTGCATACACAACCTACTTGCAAGACCTTCAACCAGAGCAAGTGAGCAGTGCTCCACTAGTACCTGTAGCTCAGTTCTAGCATGATGGAATGAGCATGTTTTGCAACAAGCAACCCTATTTATGGAACTGTGGTGATGAGTCTCTAGCTGATCCTGAAAAATCACTGTCACTGCACCTTCCTGGTAAAGGATGACTGTGCCACAGTGGGCATCTGTAAAACTAGTGTGGTATGTGCTTAGAAGCCTTTCAGCACCCTTTGTCACCGTATGTCAGCCAAAATGCTGCTGCAGAGGTTGACGTGTCCTTTGCCTTAAGCTCTTTTCCTGCTCACGTGTGCACTATTAGTGCTCTAAAGCCCTCTGCCCTGAACAGATACTTTGGCTTTAAATCATATAGGTTCAATTTCAGTTGCCTTCAATTTGACAGTGTTGTTCCAAGTGTTTTTTATGATGTCTTATGTTGATTACTGGAGCCCAAAATCACAGATTAAAAGCTAGCCCACTAAGGAAAAGCTGTTTCTGAGGATTCAGAACTCTTTTTTTTTTTTTTCTTAAGGGGAAGAAATAACAAGACCTTACTAACATGCAGCAACAATATAATGTTATCTTCAGCTGGTGAAGGGGTATCACAGGAAAGGGGAAACTAACGTGTTTGTTTCAAATTCCACTCATTGCGCCATTGTTTCAGTACAGCTAAAGAAAAGAAGACATGAATTTTTCTAAATGCCTTGTTGGCATGTCATGAAAATAACTGAAGCTAAGTACTCAGGAATGTACTAGATTGGAGACATGGACTACTTAGAAAATTTGTGTCTTCTTGGAAAAGGCAGAAGCTCTAGAGCATCAGAAAGCTCCTTCAAACTCAAAATCAAGAAGAAACGCTATGAAGTCTCAGCAGCAACTTTCCAACATTGTTTTCAAGGGTTTTTTTCCATATTACAACTCTGTAGTTCACTGTCATTCCCATACTATTAACCTTCATGGTAATACCTCTTTTATACAACCCTAGGAAGAGTTGTTTATAGAATATTAAAATAATTTAGCTTGCAAAAGACCTTTAAGATCATTGTGTCCAACCATTAACCTAGCACTGCCAAGTCAACCACTAAACCATGTCCCTAAGTGCCACATCTACATGTTTTTTAAATACCTCTAGCGATGGTGCCTCAGCCACTTCCCTGGCCAGCCTGTCTCAATGCTTGATGACCTTTCAGTGAAGAAATTTTACTTAACATCCAATCTAAACCTTCCCTGGTGCAACTGGAGGCTGTTTCCTTTTGTACTATCACTAGTTACTTGGGAGAAGAGACCAATACCCACCTCACTACCTGTCCCTTCTTCCGAAAGTCATAAACTCTCTTTTTTTTCCTGATATCTAGCCAAAGCTCTCTGTTCAGCCAGGACAGTCATCCTCCCCACTGGCTCATCTTTCAGCACACAAGGACTACCTGCTCCTTTATCTTTAAGATTTCTTTCTTGAAGAATGCCCAGCCTTCCTGAGCTCCTTTACCCTTCTGAACTGCATCTGAAGGGACTCGTCAACCAGTCTGCTAACTAGGCTGAAGTCTGCTCTCTGGAAGTCTAAGGTAGCAGTTCTGCTGACTCCCCTCCTTACCTCTCTGAAAATCAAAAAACCTATCATTTCATGATCACTATGCTGAAGATGGCCTCCAATCATCACATCACCCACAAGTCCTTCTTTGTTCACAAATTACAGGTCTGTCAGGGTGCCTTCCCTAGGTGACTCACTCACCAGCTGTGTCAGGAAGTTATCTTCCACACATTGCAGGAACCTCCTAGACTGTTTCCTCTCTACTGAAAATTTAGAGTCCCCCACGAGAACAAGTGCTAGCAATTGTGAGAATTCTCCCAGTTGCTTTAAAATATTTTGTCTGCTTTTCATTCTGGTTGGGTGTTCTATAACAGACTGCTACCACGGTATCTGCCTTGTATCTTCCTTGCTGGCCTTCCTCCTGATTCTTACCCATAAACACTCAACCGTATCATCACCATTATTAAGCTCTAGATAATCAAAACACTCCCTAACATACAGGGCTACCCCATCACCTCTCCCTCCTTCCCTCTCACCTCTGAAGAATTCATAGACATCCACTGCAGCACTCCAGTTGTGCAAATCATCCCACCATGTTTGGCAGCTACAGCATAATTTTTCTGCTGCACAACGGCTTCCAGCTCTTCCTGTTTGTTGCCCATGCTGCATGCATTGGTGTTGATGCACTTCAGTTGGGCTATTGATCCCAACACCTTTTTGAAAGGAGAATCCCTAATTCCTATGTGACCATTCTCAGGCAATTCCATGGTTTTAACACACCAATAACCCTTGAGTCTTTGTTGCCGCATAGATCTCCATCCCCTCCATCAAGACAGCAGACCGAAGGACCTCGCTAGCACAGTGTGCTAATGGTAGCTGGTAATGCAGGTAATTCCCATGCACTAAGTGGGATACTGTCACCACAAGTGATTTTTGTTGTGGTCATTCCTATTAATGACTGTACCTTTATTACAACAGTAACAAACCATAAAAACCCCCACTTCTAACTGAGAGAGTTATATTAGCAAAAAAATGTAAATGTAGGCCAGTCCTTAGCAATGATAATGTTGAAACACTGGCAACTTTATGAACAGATGAATGCTCTGTTGAAAAAGCTGTGACTAAGAAGACTGAAGATTGAGAGTATGGCTCAGTGGGATCTGGCTAGCACCCCATAAAACAACATCACACTTCCCTTATAAAAACCCTGCCACTGAAATACCACCCAAACATTAGAGTGCTTGGGAATGAGCAATGAAGGAATCAAACTGCTTCCCTCCTGCTGAATATAATCCTTCATCACTCACTCCCACCTCATTATCTCAGTCACTCATGGCCATGCAAGAACTGCTCTATCTTAGACCACAGTTAAGTCTTCCAGTACCCTCTGGTTCCTGGGATGTTATATATTTGCTGTTCAATGTTGCTGGTCCTCCACTACCCATCACATCTAGGACCTCCTCAATTCCGCACTGTGATCTTCTCCATGCTCTTTTTCCCTGAATGTTCTTCATGAAAATCACCAGTACATCCATGCTTTCTCACAGGGCCATTCAAGCCCACACAAGACCATGGGCTTTTCCTAACTATTACTCCTATCTGTGGTAAAGGATTCTGGGGTGCTCACACATGCAAAAACTCTGCTTTGGGAGATATGACACATTTGCTGAAACGTTAATGAAATGCTTGGAAACATAAAAGCATCTGCCAAACATTGATTAAAAATTTAACATAGTTGCTTATGAAAAACATAAATGCTTGTTTGAGGGAATGCCATACACAGTTGAGAAACGTCACCATTTTATTGACTGAGTTAATTTACCAAGTCTTTTTCAAGCAATGAGGTAAGGCACTACCTCTTACTTTAAATTATGAAAATAGCAAAATCTATTTTCTGTTTCATTCTAAAGCCCATTTCTTACAGTTTTATATCCTGATGATAGGGAAGATCTAATTAGCCCTTTACATGATCTCTAATAGGCCCATTCCTGTATACCTGCTTATCTTAATGTGAGGAAATAAACTCCAAAAATTACACAGAAGCATTCGCATGACTCAGGTTACTAACTCCAGAAAGCTCCTGTTGTTTCCAGGACTGAAACCCCCATGTGAAGATTACTGCATAGAAAACCCATTTGAATATATGTGTACTAGACGTTTAGCTAACTTTCAGAAATTACTCAGAAATAAGTAAAATAAGAAAAAGGATAAAAACTGACAGTCTAAGATCAGGATAATCTACAGTTTATGTAGACTTTGCAGCCATGAGTCAGCCTGCACTGGGTCAAAGACAAAGCTAAGGACCCCAGGGTTTACACACACACATACACAGAGTTCTTCCAAATCTTTTGAATTTAATCCAATCTTTCCAAAGCTCTTGTCTGCTACTTCATACACTCCCCACTATGTTAAACAAAATCCACTTCTCTGTATCTTTCCACATAGGCCATTAGTCTTTGCAACTCCTTGTAAGGACTATGAGATTAAAAGAATGCAGAGCTGATCAAAATTATCACTGTCTAAATGTCTCTCTTCCCCATGGGTTCTTGGCCAGTCACTGCTTCCATCCCAATTCCCTGAGATCCTCCACTCCTGGGCTCAGCACAGGGGTACAAGGGGAGGAACAAAGGTGGCTCCAAGCCACTTTCATGTCTCATAACCCATGCCAGCAGGCCTGCTTACGCTGCACTGGCTTGCAGGCAGCCCCACAGGGGCTCTGATGTCAGCCCAGAGTAACCGGTTGCAACACATTCTGTTCTTCCCCGCCAACTCCCCTTGGCTCCACTCCCATGCCAGGGGCTGCAGGAGGGGGTTGCAGCAAATCCCTCCACCAGCCCAAGAGTCTTCCCTGCTGGTGCCCCCACCCTGAATGCTGAGAGCAGCCAGGCTTCCTGCCCCTCCACTCACCAGCACAAGGCAGAGGGGCCAGCCTCTAGCAAAGGCTGAGGGTGCTGCGTGTCTGGGAATAAGAAGGGATGGAGCAAGGTAGCGAGCCTTATTTTCCAAAGAACTTTTCCTCTAAATACTCATCTGAGACAGCTTAGAATCCTGTCTCCATGACATAAAACATTAACATCCCTTAACAGGACACACAGCATTGTAAAATTATTTCCAGGCCTAATAAACTGAAAGAATCACCAGAGTGAGATAAGAGCAGCACTGTTAGCTTCACTGGTCCCCACGTGTAAGCCACTCGGTTGCTCCAGCATCACCTCCAAGTATAGCTTGGATTAAGATGGAAGCCTTGTTCTCTCCAAGAACTTGAAACATCAAAAAATGTTGAAATACACAGTTTCTTCTCCCTGCCCTTTTCCTACCTCTGTTTGTTTACTTGGTAATGATTACTTCAGCCATTTGTGTTGCAAAAAGTCACCAATTTGCCCTTTACAAAAAACAAATCATTGTTTTATTTGAAGTAATGGGATCTACTCTCCTGCTCTAGTGTGGTGCTTGGAGACGCACATTCAGTTCCCTGTTCTGCAACAGACCGCCTGCTTTGCCTTGTCCACATCGTTTTCACTGTGTGTGGCAACAGAAGGGAGCTAGTTACGTTTCCTCAGAGGAAAAGAGAATACAAACCAAGAAAGTAAATCCAATAAAGAAACCAAGATATTCCAGTACCTTAGACAGATAGAAATATATGTAAATGCAATGCGATCATTAATTTTCTAGTCACTGGATTAGCAGTAATAACATTTGCTACAGCACCCCATTACCTGTATAATCAGTACTGGCACAGAAGGATTACAAAGCCTGCAACCATGATTAAGAAAGACTTCTAATTTCTGGGAGCTTTACCTGTCACTGATATCACAAATCTTGGTTAAGCCTTTCTGGTTTATGTGGTGATGGTGTCAGTGGAGAGAAGAGGAGGAAGATGAGGAGCCGGGGCAAGGGAAGTAGGGAGGAAGGGAGTGGGGAGGTAGTAAAGTGAGTGTAAGTCTCCTTTAAGTGTTGATACACAGCCTGATCAGAGTTCATTAGAATAAATGGAAAGACTCCCACTGATTTCAGTGGACTTTGGACACAGCCCCAGAAGCTTCAAAATGTAAACAGACAGATATTGGTATGTGCCTGCCAGTGTAATTTCCCCTAAATAAAACCACTCCAGCAAGAGAAGAGCCTCTCAAACACACGTTTGCAGGAGTTAAGCTTGTGGAAGAAGAGCACGCCAGCCTGCTGCCACATGTCATTAACAGGATTGCCAGAGAGCCTGGGCCACCTCACTCCGAACAGGGATACTGGCACTCAAGGATGCTGTGGCCTGTGCTCCCATATGCTGCCAGAGCTGTCACATACTCCCCAGAGGGGTCTGGCTCTCCAGAATACGTGTACCACCTTGGATGTGGCCATTAGTGTTAGCTCCTGCAGAGTCTTCCTCCTGGCTGCTGCTGCTGAGCAGTTCTTCCACTGATCATCAACGTAGCCTTGAGCCAAGCAGAGGGGAAGCTCAGTAGGTGGGCTGTCTTGGCTCCAAGTTATCATAAGGTACCCAAAAAGGACTTATAACATGAGCTGCTTGATCAGAGGAGGCCAATGTAGATGGGCCACAGATAAGGAGTCAGTGGAAATGGAATACCAGGATCAGGCTGAAGTTTACAATTCCCTCCAAGCCATAAGAGCAGCCAATAGTGGAGTTCCAAAGTGCAGGCTGCTGCTGGAGTGCACCACAATGTGTCCTGCTGCTTTCTTTGAGCTAGTTCTAGTTTTCATAAGGCCAAGCAAGAGGCAAATCAGGGAACTGAAACTGCTGAGTATTAGCCCTGTGAAACACCTGAGACAACTCCTGATCACACAAAGTACTGGTGTCAGCATGGGGAAAGGCAGCACAAGCTGGCCAGAAGAGCAGAAGATATGTCTAGGGGTGGTGGCATTATGCTTTCAGATGCAAGGAGAGCAGAAATCAGGAGACTGAGATTGGGTAAAGACTTCTATAACTGGACTCAAAGCATGTCCTCCAGATAGGGAAGAGAGGCAGAGGTAAATTAGGAGTTTGATCCTGCTCCTGGTGAGATTAGCAGTTGTGGCACTGACTGCAAGAGCAGCAGGATGGGCTTCAGAGAGGATTGTCCAAGCACATGCACAGGACGTAGGAGCTCCAAGCAGAGAAGCCAGACGCTGGGGCTCCTAGAAAGCTTACCAAAGGACATGCCACTGCAGTCATCAGGATTGCACCCATTCATCCAGGGTCCACATTGTCCTTCACAGAGAAAGTATGACTAAGAATTTCATTCCACACCTTGACTGCAAAAGATATTGTGAAATCAGTGTCAACATACCTCATGTTGTTTGTTGCTCCTCCAGCTATTTTGCACCCATGCCTTGTGAAAAGTAAGTAGCAGTGGAGACTACCCAAACATTTCGAGAAGTCTGAGACTTTCTATGCAACTCTAGCTTCAACTACACAATTTCTTTAGGAACTTTATACTTGTCTCAGTCAGTCTATTAACTGTAACTATTATAATAATGAGCAGAATATTTGCAGCAGGAAAATAGTTTTGACCTGGCATTACAGACATAATGATTAATGTCCACATTTAGCTGTTCATAGTAAACATTTTTCTCTTAGTTTCAGAACAGGAAAGCATTTCAACACATGCCAGGATTCATTGTAACATCATTAATCATGATGAATTACCCTAGCATTCGTATGAATGTGAAATATATTTCCTTGGGAGTTTCACTGTAGCTTAGCATTAATTTGTATTTACTCTATTACAAACTCCCATTCCCTTTCAAGCCTTCTTTTTTGCACTTCCCCCAGGTTTTCTTGCATAGTCACATACTGTACATTTCATTTATTTAATATAGCTTTAAGTTGTATTATTTATTTGTTATTCTTTGCCGCTTTCACCCACTCAGCTATTCATTCATTCCTGTTAGAAATTAACAGGCTATGGCAAAACTGTAGTGACAGACTGTAGTGACAGAACAAGGGGTAATGGGTTAAAACTTAAACAGGGGAAGTTTAGGTCAGATAGAAGAAGGAAATTTTTTCCTGTTAGGGTGGTGAGGCACTGGAATGGGTTGCCCAGGGAGGTTGTGAATGCTCCATCCCTGGCAGTGTTCAAGGCCAGGTTGGATGAGGCCTTGGGTGATATGATTTAGCGTAAGGTGTCCCTGCCCACGGCAGGGGGGTTGGAACTAGATGATCTTAAGGTCCTTTCCAACCCTAACAATTCTATGATTCTGTGATTCTAAAAGCAACTTGTCCTCAGTAAGAGTCATAAATTCAGCACTGTACTTCACTAAGGATACATGACAATACAACACCACAGTCTCCTCTCTTTTTCCCAGCTTCCCTACTCAAGATTTTCAATCCTCAGTCCTGCAAGTCTATGTGGTACTTCTGCACCTAAAGCTCTCTGTCTCCAGCTGATTCTTACAATATCCCACACTTCTTAAATTCAAGCACTACAAGTTACCAATCTTAACAAATTAGATTTTAAAGTGAGGGAATTCCACAGTCTGGGATGAAACAGTATCTCGTCTTCACTGGGAATAGTCACAACAACAAAGTAATTCTCTCTTTCTTCAGTTTTAATAGGAAACCCAGTATAAAAAACCTTGGAATTCACACAAAAGCATAAGCCCTACATAAGTTTATGCTTAAACAAGCTGTCCTGAGGGCAACTACTGAAGTAATCTGGCTGGAAAGACCAAAGAGCGGATTTGTTTGAATTAGTGCAAGGAAAAAAGAAAGAAAATTTCCACTGCCCCAGAAAAAGAGGACTGCAAATACATCCCAACGATTTGTCCTCCAATGACAGCTATAATATTTAACATGAAAGAAAATGTTTATTCATAGCAGGCTTAGATAATATACCTCAAAATATTTCCTTGGTACGTAGATGTCCATTTTGAACATCTGATTAAGACATTCTTAGCCACAGGCACTGTGGATTTTTCTTCATACGTCATCTTTTTTACGCAGTTATGTTGCGTGTCGTACATATTTGATGCATGGAATATTTATGTGAGAAGATGCTAGGAGAAACATAGGCTCTGCCACAACAGATGAGGTAGCTTGTCCATCAAGCCCCAACACCCAGCCTGTGAGGAAAAAAATCCCTATTGGTAAAATAGGAAAAAATTACCATCCAAGAGAGGTCAGAACCAGAATTCTGGATTTGAAAACACTCAGATTTTGAGAAAAATAAGACCTATCTCTAAAACACTCATTTTGGACCCTTCTCAAAAGGTTCCAAATTCTCATTACAAGTCTCTCTACTGTACTCCCTTAAATATCAAGAAAGACTGAATTCAGGAAACTACCTTAAGCTGAGCTTCTTGAAGCCCTTAATTAAATCACTGTATTATAAAAATTAAACACAGAGAAGGAAAACATCACAAGGGAAAATTCCACATGTTATTGTGCAGCCAGTGGTATGAATAAAGCCAGGTTGTCTGCCATTTGTCACTCTTTATCCCCTACCCAAACCATCTCCCTGCACCTTTCTCCATGAGATTCCTATCAAGGAAGAAACAGGACTCAATGCAGCTAGTCCAAGGCCATGTATGGGCTGTTAAGTCTGCAAAACAGTCGCTATCAAACTAGTGCCTGAATTCTGCCTGCCCACCCCTCAGTGGTGATGTTAGGTTGACCCTCTCTCCCTCTCCAGATTCTGATTTTCATGAAACTGGTAGGAATTTAGTATGTTTGAAAACCCAGCCCCTCTATCTCACGTAGCTGAAGTCAGCCAAAAGGGTCTGAAGCAGTTGGGAGGGAAGAAGAGATTGACCGTAATTACATAAACCTCAGCTCTTTCGGAAACTAAGTTACAGCTATTCAAGACCAGTGTCACTTCTGGCTCATACAGGTTTTGACTTAATGGGGGTTGGGGGGGTGGAGGTGGTGGAGTAAGGGGCCTTTACCCTCACCTTTTGTCTTCCTAGAAGAATCCTTTCTCTCCCTTGGCACATGACATTGACATGTATCTTTACGGGCTGCCTTGTTTGGCAAGAGTTTCTCTCACTCCGCACATACAAACTATATCACCTAATGGCATTATATTGCTCCCTACTATCAAATGGGAAATCTTCAGCTATCCATAAATCTTTGGTTACCACTTTTATTACACAAAACAGTGAGCAATTACTTAAATTTACCTTATGACTCATTGCAGATTAATTCATTGAGTAACCCCTCCTCACTCTTTATGAGATATAAATTCACTCACATACAGTGTTTCGTTTTATCTATGCCCATCTCCTACTTCACACATGCATTAATATTTATATATGTGAGAGAACCTGTGGCATTCATCTAGATACAACTTGTGAAATATCAAGCTGTTGTGAGATACTGTTGCTTGGCTCTGGAATTCACCATTTGCTGACAAGGATTATATCGCTTACTGCAAGACACAGGAGCAAGGCTGGTAAATAAATCCTAATGGTTTCTCACAGTATCACAGAAGGGTTGAGGTTGGAAGGTAGCCCTGGAGTACACCTAGTCCAACATACCTGCTCAAACAGGGCCACCTACAGCAGGTTGCCCAGGACCATGTCCAGACTTCTTTCGAATATCTCCAAGGGTGGAGATTCCACTACCTCTCTGGTCAACCTGTGCCAGTGCTTGGTCACCCTCACACATCACAATCCTGATGTTCAGATGGCACCTTCTGTGGTTCACTTTGCTCCCATTGCGTGGCTGTGTCCTCTTTGCACCATCCCTTCAGGTTTTTATGGACATTGATGAGATCCCCCTGGGCCTTCTCTTCTCCAGGTGGACAGTTCCAGCTCTCCCAGCCACTTCCTCATAGGAGAGATGCTCTGGTCCCTTCATCATCTCTGTGACCCTTCAATGGGATCTTTCCAACACTTCCATGTCTCTCTTATCCTGTGGAGCCCACAACTGGACACAGCACTCCAGGTGTGGCCTCACCAATGCAGAGTAGAAGGGAAGGATCACTTCCCTCCACCTGCTGGCAATGCTTTGCCTAATGCAGCCCAGGGTACCATTCATCCTCTTTGCTACAAGGGCACTTCATTGGCTTAAATTCAACTTGGTGTCCACCAAGACATTAAACAAGATTGGACCCGATATTGTCTCCTGATGTACACCACCAGTCATTGACCTCCAACTAGACTATGTACCACTATGTACGACTGATCACCACCCTTCAGCCAGTTTTCAATCCACCTCTGTCTTTGTCTACTCAGATAAGGGCTATGTGAAGCAAGCTGTCCCCTATTTTAGGCTGGCAAATGCGCTAAGACATGGCAAGGTAAGCAAGATACTGACACTAGCCTTCAGACCTCCAAGGGAAGGTAAGTGAGGAGACTCCTATATCCACTGGAAGAAGACAGGAACAAATAATCAGTGCTCTCACAGTTGGGTGGATGCTTCAGACTGTCCAAAGTTAGAAAAAAGCTGACCAATATGAGCTGGACAGAGATGAGAAGAAGCACAAAGATGCAGCAGAAAAACCATAGGGACCCACAAGTAAAAACTCCCTCAGAATACTGAGACAGGAAAAATAAATACCATTTTATGTTTTATTTGGCAGGGGAGAGGGAGGGTTAGTAATTCAGTGTATTTCCTGTGCTATCAAAGTGACAATTAGGCCCTTCCCTGGCAGTGTTCAAGACCAGGTTGGACAAGGCCTTGGGTGATATGATTTAGCGCGAGGTGTCCCTGCCCATGGCAGGGGGGTTGGAACTAGATGATCTTAAGGTCCTTTCCAACCCTAACTATTCAATGATTCTATGATTCTATGATTATAGAGTCTGACTAAAGTCAGGTATATCTAATACGTACTGCACCTAACACACGATCCTAAGAAACTACACTGCAACCATAGCACAGGTATATTTCTGCTCTGGAGGAGCACGTATGTGTGGTACCAGGTGTGGAAGGCAGTGACACAAACTCTATAAATGGGTGAAAAAGAGGGAGCCTCTGTGCTGAAAATGGGCAAGAGGACTTAAGCCAAGCTGTTAATGTTATCATGGAACATGGAGTGGAAACAAGGGGAAAGTATCTTACTCCCTTGACAATTTGTCAATTGAATGAGGATGATTTGTGAGATTTAAAATTGGACTTATCTTCAAAGTCCACTGAGGACCTAGCAAGAAACACAGCTTAGATTGTAGGCTTCCTCTCTGGTCAAAACCAACAGGGCCAAGGCACATCTCTGCTGTCATCAGACAAGTGAAGGCCAAGATAAAGGCACACACCACACCACTCTGCTAAACTTTGAGCTTCCACACCTCCAAATGAAGGGCATCACGAGGTCCCAATCTGATATCGCAATATTGACAGGAGGTGAACGTTCTCACAGCAACAGATGCCAAAGGGCAAAGTCTTCCTCCTTGAAGATAACATCACCCAAAACAGGCCTGCTTTTTTTAAAATAGAGTAAGAACCCACTGCATCTGGGTGGATCACATGGCTACTGCATGAGTCAGACCTTGAGATTTACTCAATTATCACTCAATTAAGACAAACCGTCAATGAAGTCAGTGGGAGTTTAATCTGAAAGGGGGAATGGGGAGTGGAACAAGGGAAACATTTACCTCCTGGCCATATAGCTGTTATTTCAGTCTTATCATGTGGCTAAAAAGTATTTCAGATGATCCATAAAGCTGAAACGTGCTCTTCTTAACAGCAGTCCATTTCTGTGAATGCAGAAGATTCTGCCAAATTCTGCACATGTTTTCATACATGTTTAATTTTACTCAGGAGTATCCCAAAACAACCACGATCAAGTTTAAGAGACATATGATGATCTGTGTGAATGTCAGCATTTTATATTTGGACCTATTTTGGCACTGCTTGTTTGGATCTAAAACATAGTTAAAAACTACGTCAGCTTTAGTCTTTATTTTTTTTAAGTAATCTTCTCTTGCAGTTGTAAAACAAGTATATCCTTTAAAAGGTCCAGTTTTGCTTGCACAACAGTGGAGGGCTTTAATTTGCTATGACAGGAAAAACTGACCTTAATGCTCCATTTGATCAAAAGTGATTGTATTATAAAGTAAGTTTTAAAGGTCAGGTGAACTAAGAAGCTTCAAACAATTGCATGGGCAGTTGGTATAATAAATAATCAATTTGCCATATGATTTCTCCTGTGCAGTTAAACTGATCAGACTGGCAGTATGCTTATAAGCTACACCTCTTCAATAACACTGTCCAAAACAAGCAAACCCTGCATGGTCTGGTTTGTACTTTTCTTGTTTAATCTGGAGCAATCTTGTTTAGAAATGAATTGATCAGTGCCCAGCAAGATTTTGTGATTAAAACCAAAACAAAACATGTTGGGTCAACTTTCCTCCTGATGTCATTTTACTCATTTCAATAAAACAACACCAGGAATGCCTGTGATCTGTGCTAAATACTTGCCAACTAACTCTGATCAATGTACTACTAAGATAATAAAAATAATAACAAAAAAGCAGAGAGTGAAACTCGCCTCTTTCCAGGTCCCAGTGAAAGCAAAGACCTGCCACTTGCTTGGAACAGCCAGCAGGAATAATAGGAATATGACTGCTAATTAAACCAACCAATTGTTTCCTCATTTTTGTAGTTATGATACAAACAGCCACTTTTATCTTTGGTCCCTTATTTTCATTTGAAAAGCAGTGTGGGCTGGATTGTACTGCCTCTTACCAATTTTACCGTGGTTAACAATGAAATTATCCTGCATTTACACTGGCAGAAATGTCAGAGAGCAGTAAATCCCTACCTGTAAAGATACACACTGACACTCATTCAACAGTGGATGTGTAAAAGCTAGTATAAGCATACACCAGTGTGTATGGCAGCTATGCTGCCAGCCTCCTCAGAACTGCTTTTCTGCTTCTCTGCCATCCCACCTAGTGTGAGGAAGAGTAAAGCAATGAGTGGGACATTGCAGACCACTCCTGAGATCAAACTCCCAGCTCTCCTGTGGACTTTGGGCAAGACCTTTATCTTAGTTCTCATCTTCTGTAAAACACCCCCTAAAAAGTGCTTTGAGAACTACAAAAGAAAGCCTTGATATAAGAAGAACTGCCTCAGGAAAGTATTAATCTGAACAATTTAAACAGCTACGTTCTCAAACAGCCATAGCTGCTTTCGAGGAACAAGAACCAGATACACTTGAGTCAGCTGTGATTCGCTGACCTTGGAGGAGGAACTAAAAGTGATTCTTCTCTATCTATTGGCATTTATGAAAGACATGCTGCCATATATAAGAAGGGGAGGGAATGAAAGAAAATTAAGCACTCATGTCATGATTTAAGATTGACTAGGCTAAAATTGGGTATTTTATTTCAATGTGAGTCAAAGCGGCTCACCCATTTTGAAAAACCAAAGGTCTGTTGCATTGTCTTTCAGGTAACAAGGGAACAGATGAGGTGCAAGGCATTTGCAGGGATTAGGGACCAGCTGGGAGGAGATGATGACCTGAGAAACAGTGGAAACCCATTAGCCCTAGTTAGCTATTACTTACAAAAAATTCCCTACACAGAGGTTGCTATTGGTATTGCAGCATGAAAGCGAGGAGAACAAAGAAATACATAAGAAAGAAAGATAGGGGGTGGGTTTTGAGGTGATGACACTTCAGTTGCTGTTTACTGAACCACCTCTCTGAATCCTTTGAATGATTTCTCACTGTTCTCTCTGTGTTTCACACAAAAAGTACACAGGCAGGAAAGTAACAGAGGTGAATTTTGAGGTATGTGTACGTATAGATAAATAAATGAATATACATATGTAAGTATAGGTATGTGTATATATGCTTGTATATATACCTGTATATGTGTGCATACACATACTTCTAAGTATATGTAGGTATCTGAAGTATCAATGGCATACATACTTATCTACACCAATCTCTTCTGAGTTAACAGAAAAGGGCATCAAATAACATCAAATTATGCCAAAATTCAAACTGTAAAAACAGGCACTGCAAAGTCTGCCACGTTGGTTCACACCAGCATTTTACACTTAAACTCAATTCTACCCAACCTCCATTTTCAAGGTTTCCCAGTTTTCACCCCTAGAAAATTTCCAGTGGAGCTGTAGATCCCTCTGTAGTGATTAGTTTCCCAGGCCAGTGGGTTCTCTTTCTTTAAACACCTTTCAATGACTGCATAAGAACAGTCACAGACCAACAAGAAGATCACAAACTGCAGGCTGACAGCTGCTGTGTGCATATATGGCTATTCAGTGGTAATTTTTAAAACTGTGTGTCACCCAGACTTCTGAGAAGACCCATACAGCCTTTTTTTCCATTCTTTCTTTCCATCCACTTCAGGTTGCCATTCTTCCATCTGTGAAATCTCACTACAACAAGATGATGCAGTGTTGTAACTGCTCTGGACATAGCGTGGGCACACGGATCAATCCTACAGACTACGAGCAGCGTGCGTAGCACAGCCCCAATATTCTGGGCCTGTCACACGTGCTTTGCACTGTTACTCTACACAGGCCCAGTGGCCACCTCTATGAGACCAGGGACATCTGCCCAGCAGCTGAAGTTCAAGGTGGATGCTTACCTTCTTCCTTTTGTGACAGTGCAAAGCTTCTGGGTGGAAGAAGGTACCTCTGGATGTGCGACAGTCATGCTCTCAGAAGAGATGTTTCACATGCAGAAACAGTGGCAGATTTTAACTGTTACGTTCCTGTTGAAAATAAACAGATTCTCTTAAAATCTTGTTTAAATCTTAAAAAAATCTGCCCTATATTTCCTTGTTTTGACCATTATGTTAGCAGACATTCTTTAGTCCTTTTTTCTCTGTAACATTTTACATTAAGTTAGCACTTGAACCATTCCAGTTTTTAACCACCATCACCATTTCAATACTTTCTACAATTCTGCAACTGTAGAATTTGTCCATACAAAGTCTTTGAAGGATGAAAGAAAAAGGATAAGGAAACTCAGAGAATATTTTCCCCCTCCAAAGAGTTAATTATAACTACAAATCTGAAATTTGCAAGCTTTCTTCTGTCCAGTCCAGCAAACACCAGCACCACAAAATATTTAACAAGATTTGGATTCTGAAAAGATTTATTTCTCGACTTAACTTTCAGCAAATTACTTACATTCTTAAATCCAGGGTTAGTTTTGTGTGGAAAGAGGTCTCAGAATGCCAGTACATATGGCCAGGGACATTTTAGCTGATTGAGAAATACATGCTTTTTTCTTTTTTTTTTTTTTTTCTGGAAACAGATATGTTCTATCTAGAACTTTCTGTTCCCAAATTAACCCCGTTTAAATTTAAATATTGGAAACAAATCTCCTAGAAATGCCATCTTTATCTTCCTTCTTTGCATCAGAAGTTATTCCAAACCTCTAGCCAGCAATTTTACATGTTCTGTATCAATTTTCCTTTGCTGGCACCTTTCAACAAGCCAGAAAAGCCCAGAAAAGGATAGCTGAGCTCAAGGGTATTTGCAGCATTTATTGCAATAGACACCCCCCCCTCAATGGGATCCCACAAGGGAATGTTTAATCTGGCCAGTAACAACATGCCAGTTAAACATCAGCTGGAAAGGGCACTTGACAATATCCTGTGGAGAAGCAGCAAAGCACTGACAGGGGCTTATGAGCAAATAGATTTTCTCAACTCTGTTTCCTGTGACTTGCTCATCAGAACTGTTTAGTGCGTTACACTACGTAACTCACTGATATTAATTTTTATTTTATGTTTGTACTATCAGAGTAGTTTGAAAGGCATTGTAAAGATAAATGAGATTCCTCTGAAGAAGTCACTTCACCAAATACAACCTGAAGCTATGGAAGATGATGAAAACACCTGGGAGAAAGAACTGAACGGCTATGTGACGATATGAATAGCTCTTGAAGAAGAACAGAAGTCCCTCTGACCTGCAGGTAGAATTTAACATGAATTTTAATAGACTGTCAGGGCTGCAAACTGGATCACAAAGGTCAGCAAGGAGAAGACAGTGTGACAAGAAGCCAGCAACAGATATTAGGCTGTGTCGCAACAGGGAGCCTGGGCAAGGAGACGGAAACTTCTGTCCTCCTAACACTGACAAAGTGAATAGAGTTACAAGAGAAGGACTGCTGTGTAAATTAAACCATGGGTTAATTCTTCAAGCCGTTCTCCAGTTTTAGAGCAATCCAGTTCCAATGGTTCTAACTAAATTAGCAGTGATATTCATGGATCATCTCAGCACCATGAGCCTCATGTGCCCATGAGATCAGAATCAAACTCTACCTTCTTCCAAACTAAAAAAGCAAAAAAAGAGAAACAACAACCCATTGGCATTAACATATATGAGAAGAATGTACAATTTTCTGGAGTAAGGAGCACAATGACATGCAGGCTAAAGTATAGGTTAGCATCACTTTCCTTGACACGCTGTCAACAATGGGTTCACGTTACACCTGAGCACAAATGTTACTGGGCAGAACAACAGCGTAATCTCAAAAGCTAGATCACATTACTCACACAGACTGAAACAACAGATTTATTGACAGAGAGTAAGCTGGCTGTGGTAGTGCTGCTATTACCCCTAATCAGTACGGTTACGTTCATGGATCAGAAGGATTTCTGTAACTGTTTTCAACAACTGAGTTTTTTCAGTGAATTCTTAGTTTGTAGCAACAGCATAGTTCGATACTGTGAGATGCCTGCAACATTAACATGATTTTAAGGAAGAAACAAAATGGTCCCAACATCTATAAACCAGTAATCAGCAGCCTCCTGTGTATTGGAAAAATATCTAGGAGGGTGTTACTGACACTGATCCAGGACAAGGGCAAAAAAATGCATGCTTAGATATTTCTGTAATGAATGTTCATCTTCCAAACCAGCTTTTAGGAGTCTTGTATTAAAAATGACTGAATAAAGGAAGGAGTTGGAACTATTTTTATTTTAATTTTCCCCTCATTTAGAAAAAGGAAAAACATCTTGAAATGTCTACATCTACAAAAATCCTTATTTCTTTTTCTTCTCTGCTTAGGAGAAGTATTTCTTCAAGCAAAAAATAAAACCAACAAACCAAAGAACCCATAATTTTTTGTTCATTTTTCAATTCACTGGAATTTGAAATATAAACATAAGTAAATGTTTAAATAAAAAGTAAATATAAATAAAACTAAACATTTTAAAAACATACACGTGAGACTGCCTCTAGAAATACAACTTTGCATACAAAGCCTTTGTGCGTATCTTTGTAAGCAAACCTGGGCTGGCTGCTCTGCAACATCAAATCAAAAGTGCAAGGCAAAGTGCTTATTTAAAATAAGCATCTAAAGAATATGATCACAGCACTGTTACAATTATAGCTCAAACAGTAGTCAGAGGAAGTGTAGTTTAAGGATCAAGAGCTTGAATTTTGCAGGAATTATGATGAGATGATTATGATGGTCCAAATAGGTTTAACAAGCCTTTGAGTGCATTTGAATTATTCTATCCTTTTATTACAAGATCAGATCTAAGAACACCTACTACATTCTTTAGCTCAGAACCGAGAGTAATGAGCTGAAGATTAAGCTGACTTTTTCGTTTTCACTAATTGGCTTGTGACTTCTGCATTATATTCTGCATGCATGCTTCCAGACCTTCACTGGGAGGTTTCTTGAAGGCATTTCTATCACACTTTCACTCTGATAGAAAGGTGTCTGAAAACATTATTCAGTGTGTGCCACCAGCTTTGAGTCAGTGAGGTAGGTATTCTATACACAAATAGCAGCTGACTGTTTAACTGAAAGCTTGTCCTAAAGCAGACATGCAGAGGCAAATGATCAGGCTAGTCTCCTTCTTTCATTTACCCATTCTCAGGGTTTGTCTCAAACTTTAATACTGTTGTTTAAAGTGTCAGAGAAAGTCAGGGAAACTGATACCCCCCACAAACACATCCCACATGCTATGTGATTGCACTTAATTCTTATTATGGGCTGGTTTTCATTTTTTTTTCACAACTGTATTCATTTTAAGACTTCTTCCAGGTGAAGTATGTGACATGTCACCTCTCTGACATACCATGTTTGTCCACATCTTATAGAAGAGCTTTTTTGCTTCTGAACATAACTACATGTTGTCACTTATCCACACATACTAGAAAAAGGAAAGGGAAACATGCAAATAATTTTTGGAGAAGACCAGCACTGGATTTAGTTTTTCTGGGTTTATCTGTGAAAAATTTGTCCTGTTACAGTTGTTTTTCAGATTACATTGACCCTGAGTCATTTGGAGAAAAACAAGACTTTGACACCTCTTGTAGCATGAAACAAACAAACATTATTTCTTGCAAATAACTAGGAAAAGGAGGGGAGGGGATATGAAGCTGTGAAGACAAATTTAAGGAAGTAGAAGAGAAATATTGCATTTTCTTTTCAAAAATAATTTCTGTTTCCCAGTAACTATAGTACAGTTTGTAGCAGCCTCCTCCCTTACTTTCTCACAGCAGATGCCTGCAAAACCAGATTAATGGATCCTTTCTTCAAGCCAGGTGGCAATGAGATGATGATACAATATTTCCAGCTCTCAGCACAACCTCCAACTTGTAAAATGCCGAGGCATGCCCATAAAACACAGAGAAAAGTAGGTGGACTACTCCTTAATAAGAAGAAGATATTAATGATACCAAAAACTGAGTGGTATTTACCATGAAACTCACAAAGAGAAAAAGTCCTTTGGCTATTTTCTTTTCCAATTTCATTAGAGATTAGCTTGTTTCTTTTTTTTTTTACTCCTCCCCAACAGAACAGTATTCTGCTTTCTGCACAGACTTAGACACTCGCATGTGTATTTGGCACCGGTTTGTGGTAAGGCGTAATTTATCTTTCAAATTTTGCTGTGGTGACTCTCAGCCCTCAGGAAGGGCTGAGACAGATCATCATTAAGACTCTGCAGAGGTCTTGCAGCAGGTATAAATGACATTTGCACTCATAGAGAAGTACCTTTTTCGTTTGAAGTCCATGTGTTGGCAGGAACAAGGCATGGTACCCTGGCTGTCCTAGATGTGCACTGGGTCTGGCATTCCTCTTTATTCTTCCACTCACAGACATTCTTCTGTCCTCCTGGAGTAATCCACGCCTCTTCTTGAATAACAAGGGGAAGTAATTCCTTGAGACATCAGTGAATGTGCACAGTTACAAGCCTTGTGTAATTTTTTGTTTGGTCTTCATTTACCAGAAGTGGAGCAGCTCTGTCCAAGTTCAAGTGATCAGTTCTGAGAGGCTTTATGAAGTGGCAGAAAGATTTGCAAACGTATGGTGAAATTCTGCAAATTTTTCATACACCTTAAATTTTACTGTCACTGCTGTCAGTATTTGTTGAAGCTTTTTATGGGAGAAAGAGCTTGCTGAAAACCTAGCAATAAAACTGGGCAATCATTCCAATTAAAGTCCTTCAGGTTAAAAAAAAAGAGGACAACTTATATCACTTTTTTTTTATGCAACAAAAATGGCCTCAAAAGCAGGACAGGCCGGTAGACTACACTTGTGCCTGAAGCACAGGTACAAGAGGGATGATATTTTCCTTGTCTGTAGCAGTAGTTTTCATTCCAAAGTCTGTACATACTTTGGACATGTACTACTCTCAGTGCAAATTCTGAACATCTTCTAGGATTAAATTGGCCTTATGTACAGAGATTGAGGAGCCTGATGGAGAAGCTGAGCCTTGGGCACAGACTTCACTTCAGTCTGCCACGATTTGGTGACAAATATGAAATGGAAGTTCTGTCACTGTCTTTGTTCTGCTGTTGGACAAATGCCATTGAACACCATAAGAACAGTTTCTGTATCAAACTGCAGTTGCTGTACTCCTCCAGGATTTGTAATGTGAAGACATACCCCTCTGCTGTAGAAAAGTCTGATTCTTCTGGTTCCATCATACATCCCAAGATGTGCCTACAGTAGGATGGGTTAAGCTAAAACTGAATTCCTGATCCCTTCAAAAATAATTGTCGTACAAACCACAGTCTTGCTGACTTCATCAGTGCTGCCATATCTGCAAGTGTAAACGAAGGGTAACGCAGCTGTTCATCTCACAAACCGTTGTGTATTTTGACAGTGTGGTTTTCCCCTCTTGCTTCCCCCTTTGCTTGGCTCAAACAATGAGTCTGTCCGCTGATGTGCAGAGTTAAAACACATTGTTCAGATCCAGAAACTATCTGCTGCCTTTTATCAGCTCTTTTGCACCCCTCCCTTCTAGCCACCTGCTGACAGTATCAGTAATGATATTTAAAAAAAATACAACAACAACATTTTAGGCGCACAGATTTCAGAACTATTCAAATCTTGCCCTGTGTAGAACCTTTGTAGGGGTCTCTTTTGCCCTCAGACAAGACAGCTCTTAGTTCTGGGTCCACACACCTAAGTGAGCTGCAGATTCCATCTTCTCCATAGCTCTGGGAACCAGGATCTCTGCTGTTTGCCTTCTGTAAAAACACCTCAGCATCTTATAGAATAGGATTGGTTTTCTCTTTTTGTGTGTGTGCGCATGCAACAGCTCGTTATGCAATCATTTCGGGGAGGGGGCTTGGCAGGCAGACTCCACTGAAATCACACTCATCAGTCTCAAAAAACACTACTGGCATTTATTGGATATGTCTCATCCAACAGTGCTGTGGTATGGATGAGCCTCAGAATTATGGCAGAATGTCGAGTAAATGTCCCTCTTTCTGTGTACACAAACACACAGTTCTCATACCAGGAGTTGTTTATGCCAGTCAAAGAAAAAAGTGGGTAGGAGTGGTGTGGGTTACATGTATTATTCTGTCTGTCACATCACCTTCACTGCCTCGTTATTTATTTATTTATGCTAAAGCCAACCTGTATCCCATCTCAGGCATGGCAGGTGTTTATATCTTGGGAATCATGCCCACATCTTATATACCTGGAGCTCAGCTCAGCCTGGGGCTGGTTGCGATTCCCATTACAGTCGCCAGGAGCTGCACGTGTCCACCTGGGAGGCAGCATCCCTCAACCTCCTCGGTGCAGCATCTGCTGGCGAGCAGAAAATGAATATTTTATAGCAGAGAAAAATAACTGGCAGCCGCCCTGCCACACCATAGTAGCCAGCACGGTGCGTGATGTATAGCATGCTGCCTAGCAATGTTGCTAAGCAACGCAGCACCATCCAAGAAAATCCTGCATTAGCTTGTAGTGGCTGGTGGGGTGGGTTAGACGTGACACTTTGCACACAGAGCGATGTAGAGAGAGGTGTGCTTTGCTTAAGACTATTATGGGCATCTCCGATCACTGATACGTCTCCCCTATTATTCTCCCTGCTCTGATGAACTGCATCACAATGCACCGTGCGCCGCAGTAATTTTCTGCTGAAAAAATACCTCCCCCCCAACCCCCACGCTTCCTGTTTCTTAATGCTCTTCAAACCTGATTTAGAGAGTAGCGAGTAGTGGAATTTTACAGCTACATCCCATGATGCTCTCGCTCTCAATCCCATGGCCTGGCTCATACCTCAAACTAACCGTAAAGTCAGATCACAATGATGTGACTCACTATTATAACTAAAGATAGATCTTGTCAAAAGCAGTCATGAGCCCTGGATGCTAGAGATTGTTTATTCAGCGTTGTGTTTTGGGGTGGGTTCTTTTTTCTCCCTCTCCTGACACCCTAATTTTTCACATTCAGAGGTCTATCTATCCCATGTTAGTGAGTATTTGGGTTAGCAGGCAGGTATGAGCATATGCTTTTGGTGATCTGGAGGAAACATTAGACTGCACAGCAGCCGACCTGTGTGAGTTCAGTCTCACACAGGTCCCAGGTCAGAGCTTCACAGTAGCACAGTCTGGGGACTCCCAAACACCATGTGGGCATGGGGCAGGAGAGCCACAGGAAGGAGGTAGAAATATTTTTAAGAGGGGTTTCTTCTAAGCCTAAAAATATTTTTTTTTCTTTTTTTTTTTTTAATGTTTACATGCCAGGTGTTTCCAAGTGTGAGCATTCCTCTGGAGCATTTAATAATGCATATTCCACACAGAATAAAGCAGCACTGGTGCAGGAGACAAAAAGAAGCACCCTAGAAGCATCAACTGAGGCAAGAGGGGCTCTCTCTCCAAGATCAGAAGCTCTTGCTAAGGCCACAGAATGGCTCAGCTTCGGACAGGAGCAGGTAAGTGGCAGAACAGACACAACCTGCTCTGTTGTTAGCCACCCCGACCTCCCTCTGTGGCATTGACAATGACCATGCAACAGCAAATTACAGGCTCTGGTGAAGCTCCATGTGAATAACATCTCTACATGGCAAAACCACATGGGAACTGGGAGATACTGTCTTGGAGGAAAGCAGCATCTGCCGGTGCAAAGCAATCTGAATTCCCCCCTCAGCCTCAGCCACCCAAGCACAGGGAAAGGAGGACTGAATTTTATTACTCTATAAACATAGATATGGAAACTGGCAGGTGAGAGAGCTGGAGATAGTTCTTTGGACATACTGGATCCATTTCAGCTCTGTATAATTCCACTAGTGTCAAAAGCATTACATCAGGGACAAAACCAACTCATTATTTTTAACCTGGCTATTTCCTTTTGTGCCCTTCATTCAGGAAACCCATATGCAAGTGCATGATTTTAGTCATGTGAATATTCTCACTGGAGGCAGTGTGACTGCTCATGTACTTAGAGTTAAATGCATGCATATATACACACAGGACTGGGGCCTAAAACAGCACTGGACGGAAAAAAGAAAGAAAAGTAGTGTACGAATAGAACCATAGAATGGTTTGGGTTGGAATAGGTTCAGGAATACCTGAACAACAGCGTACCACGAGGGTCTGTGAAGAGTGTCTCTCCACTTGGGTAACAGTAATATTTCTGGCTATGTTTCCTCATTTAAGCTTGACAGTTTCTCTGAGACCAGCAGGATTTTTAGGAAAGCATTTTAAGGTATAACTGCTGTAAAGGGAGAGGGTGAGGGTGGTGAGGAGAACAAAATATCAAAAATGCTCCTAAATATTAAACAAAAAACCAAAAACAAAACCAGAAAAAAAAAAACAACCCAAAGAAGCCAGTTATGCAAATGTCCTTTGGGACTGCAATCTATGTCTGTGACTTTCGTAACCTTGTCCTAATTTTCTCTCCTGCACTTGCAGGGAACACCCTAGGGGTCTTTATAGGAAGCCTCAACATACATGATTTTCTGCACTGCTTCTGACTTCACATTGCTGCTGTTCCTCAAAAAACATGACTTCCAAACACTAAGAATTATGATCTCTAACCAGTGTCTTATGTCAGCAATGCTCTACAGAAACCTTCTGAACAGCAACTCTTCTATATTTATATCTTGCAGCAATGTAGAACACAGGAAAACATCAACCAAAGAAATTTGATGAATTCAGTGTTACACCCAGACTATTTTAAAAATCCCTGTTTGCAATAGCACTGCTTTCACAACTTTACAAAAACCTTTTTCAACGTCTGACTGCAAAATTAAATGTAACGCCAAATCTCGTCCTATCAGATTGAAGCCTTCAGCATGTGATTTGAACAAGGGTGACTCTCACAGATACCACACCACATGATAAGTGATTCAATGAAGCTCCTGAAATCAGCAAAGTTACTCTGGTTTGCAGCAGAGTAAATGAGACCAGGTTTGCCATAATAAATGAATTCATAAAGAAGATGCCCACATAGATTGTGAAACAGGCTAACAAGTGTCAGAAGACTTGCTGAATTAATTTGTCATTACTATGGGGTAAGAACTACTAGAAATAGCTATGTCTATGACTTCTAGAATAATCTTCAATTTCTCATGCTCATCCAAATGAGGGAAAACATCTTTATTTTTTCAAGTCCTATGGCCACCAAACTTCCTCTTACTTGCATGTGGGACTGTTCAAATTCACTAAGAAAGCAACCAGCTTAGTTCTGTACCAACTTTCTGTTTCAGCTTTATGTATTTGCCATTCAAACAAGATGATAGGCAAATCCATGAAATTCATTTCACAGAACATTGAGCAAATGGAATGTGGAATAATGTTCTTTAGTTTCTGACATATGATCAAATGCAAGTTTGCTAGAAGGAAAGAGGAGACGTGCAACAGCCTTGAAATGGATAAAAACCTTGCCACAATAACCATAGGTAATACATGCAGAAAGTTATAATATTAGTATTGGCTTCCCTCTTGTGGTAATGAGTAAGCTGTAGCCCTAACATGCAACCAGAATCTGCTGAGGCATCTATCTAACACAAAATGCTGCAATACGCTCACTGGGCAAGATGCTTGCATCGATGCAAAAGACAGGTTAATTTCAGTTCGAAGCAGACACAAAGATCTACATGTGGGGAGTGGATGGCGGGCTGGGGTCTCAGCTTTGCAGAAATACCTCTGACCTCTGAGTATTTTGGAGATCTACTGTGCTACGAACTGGGCAGATACTGGCCCAAGTTTAAACTGAAGTAAGAGAGGTCTTCCACTTGAAAGGCCACTTTCAGTCCTAAATGAAAAGGTGGTTCATGTTCCAAATCTGCTCAGCCAATAATCTCTGCTGATTCTGCCATGTCAGTGGACATTTCTGTGACAGACCTCAAGAACATGGATCAGCACCTCTAATTCACTATGTATGTTAACATTCTGACTCCAGATGTGAGTCTATGTTAACACCTCATTTTCCACAGCAGTGCTGGAGCAGGCACTATGAATCTCCTCTTTGTTATTTTCTCCATAGCCACTCGCACATTACCACAGTCTGACTGACATTTGTGAATTTACAGTAATTTTTTTAATGACAGCATGTGCGAGAAGATATCATTGCTATTAACAAAGTGTGCTGCAACAACACAATTTAAAACTGTTTACAAAAGGATGTTGGTCTCATTCTTGCTTTTTTTACAGATGGGAGAACTGAGGTGCAGAATAATTAGAAGCCAATCAGCAGGCCCAAAGCAGAGCTGAAAATAGAACCCAAATCTCCCTAGTCGCAGAGCAGTGTTCTAACTGCTCCTCTGCCATTGTGTAAAATGATAAAGCTCAGCTATTAGTACTATCTACACCAAAGCATGTCTATTATTCACATATTTTCCCAAACCAGTTCTTTTTACCCTTGATATTTCACGGACAACCTCTAAAACAGTCAAATGTCCAAGTGAGCCCACATCACTTTTTCTAGCATAAAGCCTTGCAGATCAGTGCTTATTTCACCAACCTACAAAAATCATGTCATAGCTTACCCTTAAATTATTTTTTCAAGCTTTCTAGGTTATCTAGAGTGTAGGGTTTTTTTGTAAGTCTACACTTAAAAAGTGTAGATATTTTGCCAAGGAAACTACAAACACCTACTTATGTTTTTCTACCCCTTTTATAACAGATTACTATGGTAGCATGGAAAATAAACTAGAACACCATGAGAACCCCAAAAGTATCACAATAATATCATAACAATTAATCATTTTATCATGTGAGAATGCTAGAGTTAAACCTCCTTGGAGGACAAGAAACATAGGCATAGGTACTTGGTTTTGCAAATAGGAGAGTATTCTGATGCCAAGGTCAGTGAGTTCAGTTGCCTAACTCACTTAGTACTGTTCCTGCTCCTATTTTGAACAAGCCTAATCATTTTTGTGGTTTTACAATCATTCTTCCCCTTTTGGGGGGGGGGGAAGAAGAAATGTTTACTGTCCCTTGACATTGAACATTGAATGGAAAACCCTCTTCTTACAGGGAAAAAGAGCCAGATCCTCCCCAGGCAGAAAGATTTTAGTGGGTGGGTCACTGTGTAAAAAGGCTTAGTCCCCAGGGAGTCAGCATGACAGAGCACTTGAACTTACCTGCCAGAGCGGAACTGCTTATGGAGCAGAGGTATGGAAAACAACCAGGTGAATTAGATTCAGCAAAAGTACCAACTGTTCCTGTGGAAGATAAAGGGCAGTCCCTGGGAGACTGGAAAAAAAAAAAACCACAACAACAACCTTCCCTCAGCAGCTGCAGGAACAAAAACAGTAGCAATGGGGAGGGGAGTTTGGTCGTAACTTTTCTGTGTGACATTCTCTGAGCTCAGCTCAAGACCAGGAGAGGAAAACTCCTCCACTTCTTGTAAATAAGATAAACTTTCTACAGAGGAACTTGTCAGGAACTTGTTTGCAGTTACACCCTGGCTCCTCTGGGACTCTCCCATGCACAATCCCAGGCTCAGCCAAAGGGAAACAGCCGGGTACAATTACTGACTAGCAGGTGCACAACAGCATCCAAAACAGGCCAAAAGCTCATGTTTCAGGTGAGTTGCAAGGTAAGGGAGAAAAGTATTCAGTGTTTGCAGCATTGCTTAAAATTTTTGGGTCACTAGTACAATTACTAGAGGTTTTTATAAGCAGTGGTTTTTGGTTTGATTTTTTTTAAAGGAGCTGACCATAGTCTGATGGAGAGTAAGTTTGGCATGTTTTTTGGCACTGACTTGATATGCTCTAATCACTGTTAGGACCCCAGATGTCTTGTTACAAATCTCATCTCCTTTTTACCTCTACATGTTGCAAATTATCTGTGGAATGGTCTTAGTCTTGCTGCACGTTCTGTGGCATCTCATGCAGTTGGGCCCTCATCAAACACATCCCACCACTATCACAGTTGAAGGATCATCACATTCTTTCTAGAGACGTAAAAGTGCTGATTACAGTGAACTCTGCAGCTCTTATGCCTGCGTGAAGTCCATGTATCTTCAGTATAAACAAGAATGCATCTAAAAGTACCTAAACTCAAACCAGTTATTTTCAAAATTTCTCAATAAAAGGAAAATAAAAAGTTTTGTGTGATTTCAGTTGTAGTCTGTCTCAACAGGAGAGAAATATGACATTTATAATATCACCACATTTATTATGAAAGAATGCATTAATGTTTCAGTCCTTCAAGCACTGAAGTGGCAGACCCACAAGTAAATATTCTTTCAGGTGCTTCTCATGGAAGAACTTGTAAATATTCAAGTGCTCACTAGGTGAACAAATTGAAATCAGAGACAGGGGTAAATGTCAAATAATTAGTGACTGGCAGTATGGGGAGTTTAATTGCTTTCTAGATGAAAAGTAACTCTTAAAAACACCCATACAATGATGATGGAGGAATCCATTATTATAACAGGAATCCAAATACAAGAACAGGCTTTATTAGGATTTAAACTTTCCCTCCAGTATAAGGCATAAAGGTACAAACTGTTTAATACCTGTGGCATTTTACTTGCCCAAAATTAACCTGTGAGAGGTGCTCTAATTTTAATTCCTGAAAGCGCTACCAGGATTTGACCCATTCCTTAGTTCATTAAAGTACCCTCGGCATTCAGTGGTTTGACTGGCCTCAATAAGCCATGATTCCATGTGCATTTAAAATGCTACAAGATCACAGAGTGCTTCAGAATTACACTAACAAAATTTTGGATATGGAACCCCACTTCAGACAAATCCATTCTCTGCATCATTCCAAAACTTCAGTGCATGCACATTATCACAAATAAAAAATAGATAAGTTTGATGTTTTGCTAAAGAAAAACATTTTTTTTCTGCATTTTAAATATGCTGTTCTTAGCACTGTAGTTATAAAAGTTATTGAGAACAATGGTGTTCCACCAGGCTTGAACCGATCATGGACTATACTTTGCGCCTTTGAATGACAACACAGTACATACGGCCAGAGATAGAAGAGGGAACTAAATTCTGACATCCAGGATAAAGTCTGTTGGTGACATATTTCTGGTGGGATGGTAAACTGTATTCCTAAAGAGCTTTACTCTAATTCTCTGGGGTTTGACATAGCTGAAGCGATCACTTCGCTTTCAATTTGTAGCAACAGCAACATCTAGTGTTGAAAGCCATCCCTGCTTTTCACTAATGCCATGCTTTGTATTTCAATAGCTGTACCCAACTGAGCTACTCACACCACTGAAATAATTACTTAAATCTGGTAACAGCTCCTCAAACCAGGCAGGCATTTTATCTTCTCATACAAAAAAAAAAAAGAATAATTAGGGAGAAAAGGAGTTTAACAGTGCAAGATAGTTCATTAGTGGGCAGGATCTTAGTTGCTCAAGGTCACACAGAGACTGCCAAAGTCAAGCTGCCTACCCTATGCTTTACCTGGAAGATTGTGTCTTTGCCCCAGGACATGTTCGGATCTAGTTTATCTGAGGGGAGGAAATAGCTCATTGCATTTCAGAGGTAGTTTCACTGCGTTAGAGGGCAGCAGAAATGTCTGTGAGGAAATAACACAGCTGACACTCTTTCCATTGAAAGTGTCACTAGGAGTGTCCCTCAGGGCTCAGTGTTAAGGCCAGTGTTGTTTAACATCTTCACTGATAATCTGGGTGAGGGGATCGAGTGCACCCTCAGTAAGATTGCAGACAACACCAAGTTGGGCAGGAACATTGATCTACTGGAGGACACAAAGGCTCTGCAGAGGGATCTGGACAGGCTGCGTCAAGGGGCTGTGGCCAATGGTGTGAGGCTCAACAGGGCAAAATGCAAGGTCCTGCACTTGGGCCACAACAACCCCATGCAATGCTCCAGGCTTGGGGAAGAGTGGCTGGAAAGCTGCTCATTGGAAAAGGACCTGGGGGTGGGGATTGATGGAGCTGAACATGAGCAGCTTGTGCCCAGGCAGCCAAGGTGGGCCAACAGTAGCCTGGCCTGTGTCAGCATAGCGCGGCCAGCAGAACTAGGGCAGTGATTGTCCCCCTGTGCACTGGTGAGTCTGCACCTCAAATTCTGTGTTTGGTTCTGGGCCCCTTACTACAACACAGACACTGAGGTGTTGGAGCAGGTCCAGAGAAGAGCAACAAAGCTGATGAAGGGTCCAGAGAACAAGTGTGATGAGGAACACTGGAGGGAAATGGGGGTGTTTAGTCTGGAGAAGAGAAGGAAGACCTTATCACTCTCTACAACAACCTCAAAGGAGGTTGTAGTGAGGTGGGTGTTGGTCTCTTCTCTCAAGTAACAAGCGATAGGACAAGAGGTAACAGCCTCAAGCTGCACCAGGGTAGGTTTAGACTGGATATTAGGAAAAATTTATTCACAGAGAGGGTGCTCAGGCATTGGCACAGGCTGTCCAGGGAAGTGGTGGAATCACCATCCCTGAAAGTGTTCACAAACGGTGCAGATGAGGCCCTCACTGACATGGTTTAGCGGTGGACTTGGCAGTGCTGGGGTAACGGTTGGACTTGATGATCTTAAAGATCTCTTCCAACCTGGTTGATTCTGTGGTTCTGTGAAGAACTCATGGGACACTCTCTCCTGGTGCACCTGAACAGAGGGATGTGCATGGGTGTGAGAGTTTCAAGACCCTTACAGTAATGAGACAGGGAGGTGGGCCACTGCAGCCTGCAAGGCCTTTAAGATTTCCTGGAGCTCTTCCCATCCCATAGGCCTTCCACCTGCAAAGCCATAGTCACAGCCATGGCCAGCTGAGGGGCTGGGTGTAACTGTGTGTGCAAGACAGCCCCAGGCTGAACCGAGGCACTCCAGGGGACCCACTGCCCTGGTCACTCTGGTTCACCCCCACACATACCGCACCGCCAGACCCTGAGGACGGCCACCTTCAGCACCAGGGTGTGAGAACGGGCTTCAGCTGGAGCTCGGAGGACGCTGGGGAGAGGGGCAGCTGGCAGCGCGGGAGCGGGGCGGGCGTGAGGCGACGCTGGGGCCTGCCCGCCCTCGGGCACTACAGCTCCCGGCAGGCACTGTGTAAGAGGACTGCGGATAGATGAGCGGCTGGGGCGGTGGCTGCAGCTGCGCATGCTCAGTGCCCCGCCGCAGCGGTGACCCTGAGCGCAGGCCGGGGAAGATGGCGGCAGTGGCGGGGCTCTCCCTGAAGGTGAGGTTGTGGGGCGGCGGTGGTATGTGGGGACAGGGGCGGGAAGGGACGGCACGGCACGGCATGGCATGTCGCGCGTGTTCCCATACCCATTTCCCAGCCCGGTCCCTCCGTCCGTTTTGTGCCCCGCAGGTGCGGCAGCTGAGCACTTCGGCGGCGAGGCCGGTCTCCAAGCTGGTCAAGGTGAGGGGAGCAGGAGGGCCACCGGCGGGCAGCAGCCGGGTCCCCGGCTCGGGGCCGATCTGAGCCCCCGCCCGGTCTCTCGCCCTCAGCCCCCCATCCAGGTGTACGGGCTGGAAGGGCGCTATGCCACCGCGCTGTACTCCGCCGCCGCCAAGCAGAAGAAGCTGGAGCAGGTGGAGAAGGAGCTGGGCCGAGTGTGGGTAAGGGATTCTACAGCTCATGTTCGCTGAAGCTCGCACGTGGGGTGGGGGGCAACGAGGCTGTTGCTTGCTAGGAGGGAGGTGGACTCGGCTCTTGCGTTTTGAGACTCCCACGGAGCTGGCCAGGCCTGCGTCCTGCCTGCAGTGCACACCCACTCACTGTTAAGGTGCTTGGAAGAGATGCAGGAGGAACATCAGCTCTAAGAAAAAAAACCTGCTGTAAATGAGCTACACGTGGAGCCGTTGTTTCACTTCCCATCAGCTTCAAACCTCTTCATTCTTTCGCAAGGAATGACTGTTGCTTGCTTTGGGTAGTCCAGTTGGGCCTTGTAATGCCTAGAAACTCATGGCCTTCAGTACATTGTCTGTGTGTGTTTGTGTGTCTTATTAGACCCTTTTGAAAGACCCCAAGCTATCCAATGTTGTCATGAACCCTCACACCAAGAGCGCAGTTAAACAGAAAGCTGTGAACGATGCCTTAGCAAAAGAGAAGATGTCCCCTATTACTGTCAACCTGATGAGTGAGTAACCATTTGACTTCAGAAAAACATGTAAGGCTACTTGTTATTACTGTTAGCTAACCAAAACTGCTTCTAGTGGCTGCTTTAAACCCTTCCAATTCATCTGCCTCTTCCAGATTTGCTGGCTGAAAATGGTCGCTTGCGTTACACACCAGATATTGTCTCTGCATTTGGGAAGATCATGAGTGCATACCGAGGAGAAGTGGTGTGCACAGTCACCACTGCACAGGTTAGTTAGGAACCTCCAGATCAAGCTCCTGTGGTGATGGAGAGAGGTGTACTTAGCCAGGAGCACTCTGCAAGCCTGCAGCCAGGCTGGAGCTCACCGTCAAGTCCTCAGTCACTCCCCAGTGCTTTACATGAAATCGTGTTTCTTTTCAAGAGACAGATCAGGATTTTCCATCAGATGTGTACTTTGGCAGGTACGGACTCTTGATGCCGTCTGAAGATGTCAGCATCAGAAGTTTGCACAAACAACTCAATGTTTATGAAATTAAGGGGACACAAAGTGACTGTGGTGTTTCTGTGCTGTCCTTCAGCTTTTTCTGTTCAAGAAGGCTGCTTAATTTCCCTGCCTGGTGCACATGTCTGCCTTTAGAAGAATCTGAAGAGAAAATCTGGGTTCTCATTATGTCTCTTGGATATTTTCAAGTCCTTCATTTTCTTTGTCTTCTGTTCATATTTTTCAGCCCTTGGATGATGCCAGCCTTACTGAGCTGAAAAGTGCTCTGAATGGATTCTTGGCTAAGGGAGAGGTCTTGAAGCTGGAGACCAAGGTCTGAATTTTTGATTTGTAAATAAATCTCAGCAGGTTCATGTTAAGATAGGGTTCATCTCCTTGATCTTAAAATAATAATTCCACTGAATCCAGTTGCTGAAATACATAATCTGTACTTTCCTGATGATGCTTTAGTTACTAAAAATCTTAACTTTGGAATACAGTGACTGCAAAGGTATTTTAAGGCTCTTTTAAAAGCTTTCTTTTTTCTTTGTTTTACCAGTGTAAAAACTGCGTGCTGAGCTCACAGAGTTTTGCTAATAGAATTTCTGTTCAATGTTTCTCCTTTAGACTGACCCAGCCATCCTTGGTGGCATGATTGTCAACGTTGGGGAGAAATACGTGGACATGTCCACAAGGACAAAGATCCAGAAACTCACCAAAATCATGAGAGAGATGGCCTAGCACACTGTCCTTGTCACTCGCAGTGAAACCGGTCAGATGAAGACAATAAACTTACTTCTTGAATAGATGGTGTGAAGTGTTTTGATTCAGAAACCAGCACTGAGAGAGAGAGGTGAAGCTGCAGTGAGTTTCACTTAGTTCTTGCTGAACATTTCATAACCCAGCTTGAAAATGTCGCTTGCCCTGAATGCAGGTAGATGTTGCTCAGAGGGAAATGGAGAGTAACAGTGTAGGAGCTGATAAATGGGGTCACTGCTGCTGTGAGGTTCTGCCAGTCACCAGGGAAAACTTTTGCTCAGGCTATTGTCAGGCCAGCGGAGGAGCAGTCCTGCTGCACAAGCTCATTTCAGTGGCATTATTGGAGCCTGTTCACCAGCCACGTTTGATTTTGTTGTTGTTGTTAAGAGAATTTTGGTATAAACAAGTATCCCTGCAGGGGAGGGACGGTTTAGACCTGGGGTTTCGCTGGAAGTGTATTCCCCAGGGGGCCAGCCTGGGGTTGCTGGCCATGCCTCCTGCCAGGAGGGGTAAAGGCCACCCTTGGCTTCTGGGCTGGGAATGGGAAGGTCCAAGGCAGAATGAAGTGCTGGTTCTGGAGGCAGTGGGAGTGGCAAGGTGGGCTTGTGCTGGGGAAGGTGAGGGAATGCTGAAGCTCCACGGGTCACTGGCAAGGGGTGGGGGGTTGAGCTTGGGCCCCCCTGGAGGATGAGAGGCAGGGCAGAGGGACAGGTGGAGTGGGCCATGGGGCAGTGGAAGGCCCAAAGTTGTCTCTAGCACCCTGTTTTCCATTCCTGGTGCTGTTCCGTAGCAGCAGTGGAATGCATCGAGCTGTACCTGAGGCAATACAGTTTTCCAGAGCTCAGCACCATGCAGATGCTGGCCCTGGCCTGGATAAAGCAGCCCCAAACATCTGGCGAGCTTCCTGATCTGTCCCACCTCACCTACTGCTACAGCAGCTGTGATTTGCCAACTGGGCTTTGGCTACAGCACTGTCCTGCTGTGCCAACCCATCCCCAAAACTGCTGTGAAAAAAAGGACATTTTCAAGGTGCAGGTGTGGCATGTGCTGAGCTAGACATGGGCACCCATTGCTTAACAGGATACCGAGGGTATTGCTCTCAGGGCAGCTGGCCAAATCCAGCAATTATTAACAAAAATCAGGGGGGAGATCAGTGTGGGACTTGCTATGTTCTCGGCAGCAGAGCCACAAGCACACAAATTGCTGCTGGCATGCCTGGCCACAGAGCAGGGCCTCTGTAAAGTGCTGATACCACAGAGTAATGGCACCTGGCCTGTAAAGCAAGTGCCTTTAACTGTTTTGGGGGGTTTTGGGGTGGCTAGCTTTTCAATTATTATTTTTTAGTAATTTATATTTTTGCTGTCTTACTATAGATTTGGTTAATTCTCACCTTTCAAATCTGAAAGAAAATGCAAACAATACATTACAAAGATGAAAAGTGGCACATATGGGATGACATTAAGTGCTGTAGTTTCCCTGAAATAGTAACTATTACTTTGCTTATACCTGTGTAGTCCTTTTGTCAAAAATACTCACCAGAAGATCTCCTTCATGTGTATGACCCCATATCACTGTTCTTCAGCACTTCTCAAGAACGTAACAGCACACAGTTAAACTTGAAAAGAAAAAGGGATTTATTCTTGCATAATTTCACTCACACAACTACAGTCTCATCCGAGCCAAACAAATTGCACAGCCTAAAACCGCATGGGCAGTTTTCACCGTGGTGACTGCAGTCTTGGAAGCAGCACAATTCCTTAAGCAGGTGAACGCATTTTAAGAGCCTTTGCTTAAGAGGACCATGTCTGATAATAAAATTATTTAACTAAGCGTGGCTGAGGAAACGTGACGTTCGCAGCAATCAAAGTACAGTTGGAACTGTCTTGCTAGAAACAGCGCTGTCTGATTCATAATTATTCATTACACCTATTACAGATGCTTTGAAAACCAAAAGAAGACAACTTCACGGTATAAATGTTTTACTGTCGAACAGTTCGATGTGACAAAAACGAACAATACAAATTAATTGCATTTTCTCTGAGGGGAAAAAAAATAAAGAAGTACCTTTTTCTCCTGTTTGGCCAGATCTTATAATATCTTTGTGATTTTTAGGATCACATGAATGCTACGGACCCCAGGCCTGGTCACTCCAAAAGAAGCCCATCCCCAGGGTGCAAACCTAGGAGAGCCTGAAGGATGTGGTGAGATAGGAAAGGAAGGACTGAGAGCAGGAGCAGTGAGCTGGCCAAGCACCAGGACCAGCACTATGGTTCCACACGCAACCTTCCCTCTTCCTCCTGGCAAGAGCAGGTTACACCATGAGGCCATTCCCATGGAGCAGCCACCACAGCTGGGGGGGATTTACCCTCCAATCCACCACCCAATGGAAACCCACCTACATTTTCAGGGGGGGAGGCAAAGATCCCACTGCTCACCAAGCTCTTACTTTTTAGCTCTGCCCCTATTTCTCCCCTTTGTCCCTTACTCCCCTGCATGCCAGCCCTCTCCTTCCACACGTGCTCCCTGCAGTGGTCAGGAGCTGCTGGCTGCAGGTCTGACACGGGGCTTGGAGAAAGCACCAGCTCCCTTCACTTGCACAACACTTGACCATCCCAGAACCAGCTGCTAAATCCAGGGTTAGGGACACTTTGCAGGTTTATAAGCAGCACAAGGAATTCATCTACAGTTGCAGCAGAGCCTTTGACAACTGTATCAAGCAACTAGGCTAGTTTAACATATTCTTACTGCAGTTCTTTATTCTCTTAAATTAGGTCCTAAATATATCCTCCTATGTACAGAAAAATAATTTCCCAAGGACAGCCCCTATTTTAAAATATTTAAATGAACAAACAAAACTGGGTTCCTATAAACTCTTTTCTGTTAGATTTACTCAGTATTTGACAACAACATAGCTGTGTTTTTGTAGTATATATACAAATAATCACATATATATATATAAGCATGTACTTAACTATAGATACATCAATACGCATGTAGGGTAAGAGTGCTGGGGCTAAACAAACACCAGGATACATGTGGTATGTATGTATAAAGCACGCCCCTCAAAGCTAAGGTGATATAACCTGATTCCCAGCTTTTGTGTGTTTCAAGGGTTCTGACTGCTGGATTTGAATACACTGAAGTATCACAGTAGCAAGCAGAGCAGCGTGAAACATGATACTACTGTTGCAGTAGAAGTTTGGACTTGTCACATCTTAGTTTTGAAAATGTATTTAATAATATTACAAAAACTGCATTATCCACAATGTCCCCCCCAGCCCTACTCACATGTAACAAAAAGTGATTCATTTCTTTTTAAAGGGTAAAAAAATCATAAAATGAACATTTAAAAAGTCCCCTCATAAAAACTCATGTTGAGAAAATACACAATAATTATGTGCATCTAGAAAAGAGTTCAGTAATTTATCAGCTATTTGGCTTAGTGGCAGCTCAGTGACATGCTCTGTCTTTCAAGGTGCCCAAGTCAACTCACCGGCTGCATGCAGGGCTTTACAGTCTGGCTTTCTACCAGCATCATACTTGTCAAAGTACTCAGTATTTCCAAGGCTGAGGTCAGCCTTAGTGGCTTTTTATTTTACAGCACTTCCCAGTGGGTCACGGTCTGTAAGTATGAGAATTCTGATTTGCCCAGTAGATACAGTTCAGGTGAGTTTAGTGGCTAAAAACACTTTCAGAAAGATAAGAAAACAACTGCAAAGACTATGAACTATTTATGCATTTTACCTTGATCTTGACATTTTGCTTGATGCTCTATTGCAGTTTTCCAGCCCTTACAGTGCTTGAATCAAGCTCATAATGTAGATTCTACTTTATCCAAGGCTTCTGAATTCCTCCATGCATCCCCACCAAAGCATGTAGGCACCTGGCTGTCTTTATGTTGCCTTTGCACTAAAGTGGGGCACGAATTAAAGTTAAGCACCTGCTGAAGTGCTTGTTGAGCCAGGGGCTGCGCCAGAAATGGCAGCTACCAGATGAGCTGCGAGGGAGAAGTCTGGAAAGGAGTCCCTAAAACAGCACTGTTCCACACAGCTGAGCTCTGGGAGTTGAGGTTTAAGGGAAGGAAAGAGTGATGCTTTGCAAAGGACTTAATTAGTTACAAGGCAGAAGCACCAGTTTACTCACAAGACGTACAAAGAAGACAAACCCAGAGGGAACGCAGCAGAACAGGGAAGTGAGATGAGGTGAGATGTGTTTTCCAGTCACCCACTGTGCTCACTTGTGCAGCATAGCCAGTGTTTGGCTTGAAGAGAGGCAACAGGCTCAGCAGGTGGAGAAAATCATGTCTGGGAGGGGACCTGGGTGACCTCAAACATGAGCCTCGACCCCAATGGCAATGAACCAGGGGCTATGGGCTCAGCTCACAGCCTGGCACAGAGGGGAAAGACAGCAGGGGTGTGTGCTCAGGTGACAGGCTGGACCATGGAAAAGGGGGGAGCTGAAGCTGCCATGAACAAAATGACTTCCAGATGCACCTGTGGAAAATGAGCTCAGGTGGTTTTCCTGAGAGGCATATCTTAAAGGGCTGCCTCCTGGCCACGGGGAAAAAAAGCTCTCAAGGTGGATCAACAAGACCACGCTGATCCTTAGAGCAATCATAGCAGTGATGGAGATGATACAAGTGAAAGGACAGATATCTGCCCTGCTGATGTGTAACGGCATTGCTGGCAACTACCTCATAAGACTGTATGCTGCAAGGACAAGTCCTTTGAGAGACAGAAAACTGGCACACTGATGGTGGTGCAGTTGGTTCCCCTGTATGGAAAGGGCATGGACCTCCGGATGGCTCCTGAGAGCTGCCTGGGTGGCACCAGGAAAGCAAAGAGCCAGACAGCAATGTTAACAAGTGTATGAAGTCCTTGTGAAAGGATCTTGAAACAACACAGTACCAAAGCACTTCAGACCTGTACCGCAGAAGGGAATTCCTGGAAAGAGGTGTACAAGGGTGTTACAAACACCGAAAAGCTCTACTTGTGTAAGAAAGCGCATCCAAACTCCTGCATAAACACAGAGCTGCACTAAATCCAGTGTGGCTCTCCCAGGCTGAGGACAAATGCAGGATTTATTATTACTGTTGTTATATTATGGATGTTCGGGATCCTGGATAATTGAAGTTCTGCTGTGAGACTATGGAGCAGTGTTGTTCCCTTCCAGTTTCTGACCCATTAACTCAGTCCTATTACAGGACTTAAAACCAGGGAAGCACTAAGGAGAAACACTATTCTCCTTGTTAAAATTAATGTACCTAAGGGAATAAAACAGGTTTACAAGCTCTGTGTTGTAGTGAGGATGCTCATCTACATGAATCTGCTTTTTTAATCCAAAATGTGATCCAAGCATTTTCTGGGCTTCAATTTCGCTGTTACAGTTATTTCGCATTATGTTAGGAAAAGTTTACACACATCTTGATGGGGCTGGAGAAGGGACCTGTGAGCTGAGCTGTGCTATTTTAGGAAGATATTCAGAGATATCAATAACCAGCATCTGAAAAATAGCATCTACATATAGGTATTAAATACTGTTAGCACTGACTAGCCGAGTTCGGGCTGACTGCCAGCATGTGGCACTCATAAGAGGATGGCTCAGCCTTCATACGTTGTGGTAATGCCAGCTGGCTTTCTAAAGACAGGAAGAGATACCTGACTTCCTAGGTACTGCTGTGTGCCTCTCCCTTCGTCAATACAGGTGGCATTTAAACAAGCCTATGAGAAACTGCAGTTTACTCTATGAAAACACTAGGAGGAATACAGTGAATGAGTCTCTTTTCTCTTTCAGTAAAGAGCATAAAGTCCCTTAAAGCAGTAAGTCCTGGATGAGCAGGAAGCCTATGCAGCTATGGTGAATAGAAAAGCAGAAAGCTGTAGCCCACACAGCCATGAAGTTAATGCAAAGCAATGTGCAAGACTATAGCATACCTGACCAAGGTAAACCAGGCTGGAGTCAATGGGTTTCTAAGAACTTTTGGCTAACACTAGTGAAAAGTAGTTCCATCTGGGAAGCTAACAGTGCCAGTATGCTACAGAGCTCTGAGGGAGAGCAGTAAGAAAACAGGGACATCCTGATGCACAGTCAGCTGGCCCTAAGGGCATATATACATTCTGTCCTCGACACAGAGGGATTAGGACAAGTTTTCTCTAGGATTAGACCCATTATGAGGGATTCATTAAATATTGGTGAGCCAAACTCCAGCCTTTCATCATCATCCTATCTGCGTGACTCCTGACATTAATGGGAGTTAAACATTCCTCTGCATCGAGGGTCAGTGGGAAATCACAAGTGATGGTGCTTGGGAAGGTGCTCAGTTCCATTACAATTCCCCCAAATGGTGCAATTGTACGTGCCCATGACAAGGGTCGCAATCAGAGGAGCCCCTGCAGCTAAGGGTTCCCCACTTCCAGCACCAGCTGTGTTTCAGAGGCCGGTGCAGCTCCTTGAGGCTCCCTTTGAAAACATGGCCAAGATTTCTGTGTTGCACACAGTGTCTTTTTTTGTCCTGTTAGGTCTATTCAGCCGTTGCTGTAATGCATGCTGGTGAAACGAGACCGTAAAAACGTGATGCTACTTTCTAAACACTGAAATTAACATTCACCGTATTTACAGCTACTGAGTAAAATTAGAACAGCGATAAAAGGTTGGACAATGACATTTAATGTTATTCCAGTAATAGATTTTTATCACTCTTTTTTATCCTACCACAACAATGTGTATTTTCATATACATTATATTTCATAAAATGTATTGATATGGGATTAGGAAAGCATGGGTTTAGTACTATTTACAGATTTTAATTGAAACCATTTTCTTAACAACATTGAAAAATAGAAACTTAAAGTTTTCTTAATCGTGTTTTTAGCCAGTTAGTGGTAAACAAATGCATGCCTAGGAAGTTACACTCCCTCTAAAAATGTGGTCAGTCGAAAGTTTCCAACTAAAGTGTGTATCTCTGTTTTGTTTCAAAAAATACATAAGTATGTCTGTCATTTCTGATACAAAATTCTACACTATCTTTAATAAATAAATAATAAAGCGATTCTGATAAGTATGAAATGTAAACTTTGTTGTCCCTCCAACATACTTGGGTTTTTTTTTCCCATTGCTTGAAACATTACAGTGGTCTTTTAGGAAATTATAATACACAGACACTTCCCAGCACAGTTTACACTTACTATCATACTGCATCTACCTATCCGTTATGAATATATCCTAATTTCCTAATGGAAATCAGTAAGACTTGTAGTGCTAGAGAACACCACCTATACAGGAAGGGTGAAACCAGTACTGAAAGGACATGCAAGGAACACCAAAACCTAACAACAGGCTCCACGAGAACGTTCACATGCTAATGAAACAGGCTGACACCTCCCATTCGGAAAGAAAGTCCTTACAAAAATACTAGTGTATGCATGATAGGTCATGAACAAAATGAATCCAAGGAGAACAAAGAGGAATAGAGGAATTTTACTCTTAGAAGTCTATTCTCTCTTGAGTCCAGACTCAGCAAAGCACTTACACATGTGCTTAAGGGAAACAAGACGTAAGTGCAAGCTTAAAGCTGGGTGCTTTGCGAAACAGGGAAAGTTTGCTGGATGTGGGTCTATGTGTGTGTATTTGTAGAGTTAAATGGATATATAAGCCCTGGCATTCCCCCATATGACAAGGCTTTTACTTTGGGGTCACCCACTCTGCACCATCACAAGCACTCTGTTTCTGGCTGCATCCAGTATCGCTTCCACCAACCCTGTGGTCATGCTGGCTTCCCACAAACACCTTGGTGAGCTACACAATGCTGCTGCCCTGAATTTAGTGACACTGTGTCAAACACAGGCTTGGTCCAATTTAATAACTGGTCACCACTAATTGCTTTGCAAACTAGACTCTGTGGGGTAGGAATTAGCTTCCAGAGCTAGAGCTGTGATTTTGTGAATTCCCCCACTGCAGGTGATGGATCATCCATCTGTGGTCACACAGGCAAGCAGCAGCAGGAAAGGAACATTGAAGTGGCATAGCACAACATACAGCAGGGCTCTACATTTAATCCTTCACTTACTGTTCAAACACTTACAGTCCTACAGAAAACAGCAACTTCCAAAGGTACCAAGTGGGTGGACTTTTCTGGACTGCAATTCACCTCTGTGCAGAAGGCCTGTACATAATTTATTTTCAGGGGCAACGTGCATCATGAAGTGGTATGTTAATAGAATCTTCTCTGTTTATACATATAGACTATTTATTTTCTAAGTCTTTTCAGTACCATCATGAAGATCCCCAAAGATCTTCTTACTGCGTAACTGCTCCTTCCACTCACGTTACATTTACACGCCACTTTGCTGAGCAATAGACACAGAATTCCTTAAGGGGGAAAACCCTGCAGAAAGCCTCCAAAACATACCAGCGTTGCCTTCTTCATATAAATTAAAGAGTAGGGTAACTGGAGCAAGCACAGCAACCTATGTGGTTTGCCAGCCTTTCAGACTGGAGCACAACAAACATCTAGGTTGTTTCATAAACCGTAACATCAAGTTCCTCATAGAGAAATTGAGGGAGGTCTCCTCACTAAACTGGGATTCATTTTTCAGTGAGAATTATCAAGGCACAAAGATGCTCCTGTTTGCTTTGATAACCCTCTTACGCGTGAAGGGCAAGCAGTAGTTTCATACCACACCAGTAAGGGTTTTGTGACAGCTTCTGCAGACACCTATTGCAGTGAACTCAGGCTGAAAGAAAACATTGGTCCCTTTCCTTCTAAGGCTCATCGAACAATTGCAGGTCTAGTCGGACGACTATTTCTCCTGTTGGAACTTCATGTAGAAGGAGACACTTTGTAACTGGTCCCTTTGAACCCTGATCCTTCTTAATGTCTGCCACACGGATCTCTGTTCTGCCCAAAAAGTCTGAAATGCAAAAAGACAGCATGCTCAGGAGTGACACGACTGGTATATGCTGCAATAAAACGCTAAATTGCAGAAGGAACTAAGCTTCCATCTACACACAAGAGGAGAAAACAAGTATTCAGTCCAACTATATCTTTTGCAGTTGAAGGCAGCCAATTGGCAGCAAATTGGATTGTATCTAAACTGTATTAGACAGCATTAGAGAGCAGCAGCATTAGAAGTAAATGGCCTCATAATCAGAAAAATCCACTATGTAACTGACAGCTGCCTCAATTCAGTAGCTTATTTGTTTTATGATATGTTAGAAAAAAGGCCAAAGGCTGCTGCACATTCAAACAGAGTGTGAAGCCCTCAGGAGGTGATAAAGCCAAGAGGTGCATCACACTAGCAACAAGGTCAATGGGCCAACTGGCCCTGGCCACGTGAATGACAGTCCTATTCAAATACCTCTTGAGAGATTATGAATCCAAATGCACTCTTCGGTGCTCCATATGTTTACCCCAGGTTATGAAATATGTATGGGTTAGGAATCCTGGGTTCATTTCTGCCACTGTTATTGCATATTACAGTTACTTGAAGACATTTCTCTTCCTCCTGCATAAACCCATCCTTTTGCAGACAGCATCCGGAGTTTTTTAAAGACTTAGCAGAGCTGCACACCATACTTCAGTTGTTGTCAAGCTGCACAAGAAAGGAACACCCAGCCCCCCCCGAAAAACAGAGAAAGCTTGATTCTTCTTGTGGTGATACTAACATGACTCCACTCGGGAGGGAGCAAGTATAGTAGGCTCCCAGTATGCAGAGGGGTTCAATACCAGGGCTGGAACTAGATGATCTTTAAAGGTCCCTTCCAACCCAAACCATTCTCTGTTTCTGTGATTTACCTCAGCAGGCATGCTTCTCTTCAGAATGGGAGAATTGAAAAATGCCCTTAGAAGGACAGCAGCTCCTTACGTACCATCTGGGGAGAACTGGTCCCTCTCGAACACCGTAATGCAGAGCACATCCTGCTCAAGGTCTTTGATAAAGAACTGGCAGTTGGAGTTCCACTTGGGGTTGAGGGTGTCCTGTATCGTCTTGGTAATGTGGCACTGAGAGCCCATTGTCACCTCACAGTATGGGTTACTCTTTCCTGGGGAGATGGAAACAAACAGAAGAGAATAATCAGGTTTCTAGGTTTGTGATCTTCCTAAATACCCTTATACAGCCACAGCTAACAAGCAAGGGAAAGACTGTGGCCTCACAGGACCTTGTGGCTTATGGTCTCTAATGTGGTGGAAACTAAGTTTGTCTGAAACAAATGCTTTATTGAGGAAAACTGCATGACTATTGCTGAACTGCACAAAATCAGTTGTGTATATTTTAAGCTTATTAAAATTGCTTCATTAAACAAAACCATGTTTTGGACAGAACCTCCTTCAAAGTTAGTCTGACAAATAGGAATGTCTTCTTCATAGAGCATATTATGAAAAACCCAAAGCACTTACCATGAGACCTACAGGGTTTTAGTTCAATGCCTTCAACAATATTCACCATCAACCTCCCAATGCCTGTTGCTCTTTGTGAGCGAACTGTGGTGAAACAGAAGACGTGAGAGAAATTATTTTTCTGCCTGTGGACTTTTCCACAGAAGATGTGACCCCCTCATCCCATGCTCTACCTAAGTAGGCCTTTTCCCTCTTCTTCTTTTCAGTCTCTATGTAAAGTTCTGAAGCAGCTTTGATCTTCTGAACCCAGGCAGTCCTTTAGAAGGAAAGGGAAAAAAAGTTGTAAAATACCATTCCCATTTTTCATCCCTGGAGCACAGCAGACAAAATTAAAGGTGTCCTTCCTTCCCCACCAAGGCTTTGGCCCCATCAAGGGTTCTATGACATTGAAGCTGTCTGCCTGATAGAGATCTTATTGGAATTTATAGCTCCTGCAGAAATTTAACCATCCCAAGCTAGCAGATCTCACCACACAAACAATGCTCAAGAGAATCACAAGCAGGAGGGACTTGGTGAGAAAAAAATGGTGTAGATAACAGGCTTTGGTTTCACCAACCCTTTTTCTTTATTGCAATAAACTAGCATCTTGAAGTCAGTAGGTCATAGAATCATAGAACAGTTAGGGGTTGGAAAGGACCTCACGACCATCCAGTTCCAACTCCCCTGCCATGAGCAGGGACACCTCACACTAAACCATGTCACCCAAGGCTCTGTTCAATCTGGCCTTGAACACCGCCAGGGATGGAGCATTCACAACTTCACTGGGCAACCCATTCCAGTGCCTCACCACCCTTACAGTAAAGAACTTCTTCCTTATATCCAATCTAAACTTCCCCTGTTCCAAGTTTCAACCCATTACCGCTTGTCCCTAATGAAGAGTCCCTTCCCAGCATCCTTATAGCCCCCCTTCAGATACTGAAAGGCTGCTATGAGGTCTCCACGCAGCCTTCTCTTCTCCAGACTGAACAGCCCCAACTTCCTCAGCCTGTCTTCATACGGGAGGTGCTCCAGTCCCCTGATCATCCTCGTGGCCCTCCTCTGGACTTGTTCCAACAGTTCCATGTCCTTTTTATGTCGAGGACACCAGAACTGCACACAATACTCCAGGTTGGGTCTCCCAAGAGTAAGATACAGGAAGTATCAAGTGTAGCAAGCCTGTGCATCTCGCTGAAGATCCTCCAGCTAGGTAGGATGAATACCGTGCAGAGTTTAGATGTTTCCGACTACTGCTGTGAATGCTCTGCTATGTTACTATGTTGCTATGCAGAGGTGGCCGCATTTCTTTACCCCTAAGGTTTCATACCAAAATCCTTCTGAGCCATGGGACACATCATGGAGTACACAGATGATGAATGATCATGGTTCCCTGCAGGCCTTTCTGAGAAATAATTTCATACTTAAGAGACTGACTAGAAAGACTATCAGAGAAAAAGCATGGAAGAAGGGACCTCAAGGGTTTAGAAGAATTGCTGTGACATACAAGGGAGCCTCAGACCTGAGTCAAGGAAAAAGGAGAGAATCTAGAAGCTGTGGATCCATTTCTGACCCCAAAATGAAGAGCTGCTGCTCTGCAGAGCATTGTAACTACTTACACTGGTCTAGATTTGGGTCTCACCATTTACCTGTGTTCTGCACAGAGAGCTGTTCAAGAAAAAACAACCACTTGAGGACAATTCTGTCTTCCAGCTCATCCCTAAATGGTAAATTGCAACTTCAGAAGTACACCAAGCCTTTGATCACAAAGGTCTTTTAAGATTAAATGGCAAATCAATCATTCGTTGATGCTAATGTTCTTTTCCCATTGCTCTTAGTTAAAAGCAAGTGAGTAATGAAAACATGGAGGTATCTCACCTAAAATGCTGCATTTATTAGCAATTCTGGTATAAAAGAAAGTCAAAGGTGAATAAAAGGAAGTCAAAGGCTGCCTCCCATATAAGTAAAAGCATTTAATAAGATCACCCAAATTCAGGCAGCAGTTCCTGTGGGTTCTCTCTGTAGTGAATACAGAGACAGACACCTCCAGAGGGCGTTCAGTATGTGAAGATCTGGCTCCTTCCACGGATGGTTTCATGGAGGGTGCCTAAGCATCTCCCTCAAGTTCCTCCTGCCAGGTAGGATGAATGCTGGGCAGAGTTTAGATGTTTCTGACTACTGCTGCAAGTGCTCTGATGCAGAACAGATGATTATTGCTATAGTCTGATTTGTGGAACAGAGCCTAAGTTGAAAAGGCTGTGTCAATTTTCATCACTAAGGGTCTAACAATGATGCTTGTTCATTCTGTGCCATAGAAAAGCAGACAATATACCACAGGGCAAATGTTATCCATAAAAGTACCATCCTTTGCAAGAAAAGCCATGCATATAAATAATAATGAATAACACTGTCAGGCAGGCGGGGAGCAATGATGTTTTATACATTTTTATGCGTCAGAATTTTTAGGGGCCATACATTTGCGAGCTGGCATAACACAATGTCTATACCATGGGGAAAGGGTATGCTGCACTTTCAGCTTTCATTTTTTAACAAAAGTTATCTTTCAAGACCTTACATTTGTGTAGAGAAACCTTTTCAGTATAAATCAGTGTAGTCACTCTCCATAAGCTTGCCACAGATAAAAATCACCAGCTGAGGTTTTGAGGTTGCCATTCCTTTGATTGTTTCAGTCTGAACTGAAACAGATTAAAACTAATTGGGATTAGTTCAGTAGGGTTTTGCTTCAAGTTCGAATTCTCTATCTCACTGAACATACAGCCATACAAATGCTTGCATAGGCACAAACGAATATTAACAGAAGAAGACAGAATTGCATCTTTTGGCTTCCTTATGCTAACATAAAATGTTGTGAATATGGCCTATATATCAGCCCTCCCAGCCATTTCACCATTAGTATCATTGGAATTCAGGAAGCATCATTTTTTCTCCCTCCTTTTCATATATTGAATACCACTGTATTCTCAAGCAAAAAGAATTCTCCAGCCTTGTAAGATAAACTGCTTGGAGACTGCTAAGCACGTGTACACCATATACATTTGCACCAGACTTTTCAAATTCAGTACTAATATGGCCTATGCAGGTACTTACCTTTCATTAATGCTTTCAGCCCGGAGGGTATAGACTCTATCAATGTGGGAGATATGGAAGATGGGTTCATCTCCAGAAGGGTCTGTGGGTAATTTCACTAGTACCTCATTTAGAAAAATGGGCTGTAAAACATTAGGCAAAGCTAGAGTTCTACTGCACAATATCTGAACAGATGCATTAATTATAGAGCAATTTACAACAGATTTATCTTGTGCCTGCAGTATCTTTCCCCTTCCGCCTGCCTCCCATCTTTCTTCAGATATTTCATTATTAAAAGTTTTCTTATTACTGAAGATATAGGTGCCTCCCGAGTCTGGGAACACTTCTCCTGAAGTAAGCAAGCAGCCTGATGAAGCATAGCAATCTCTCCCACAGAGAGCAGCAAGCACTACTCTCCCCATTACCCCCTGGTACACATGACCTCTTGCTGAAAAGGTTGTTTTAGCAAAACTTCAAAAGCATTTACTCTTGTCTCACTAAAGCAAACAACCAGCTTTCTCGTCATCAGTCCCTGGAATCCCCAGCAAATGCCAAAGCTTTCATGCCTCTTTATATAAAAGTTATTGCCCACACACCCAGTATGGGAGCTGCTGCCTGCTATCCACACTGTTAGCATCTGACCGTCTTTGTCACCGTTAGAGTGGTACTTACGGTTTTGTACATTTTGTATTGCAGATTCGACTTGGGGCTGAAGACCTTGTCTGTGCCAGAAGAGCCAAGAGGTTTTATGATCTGAGTCAGGAGGAGGAAATCGTTGAACAGAAAGCCATACAGTTCCTTGTTACTCTTGGCTTTATAGAGTTTCCCACTGTGCAGAAACTTGCGTGGTCCCAGGCAGTTTGTAACAGAATTAAATACGAGTTGCTGCGAAAAGTAGAAGAAGAAGAACAACGCACTGTATAAAGTAAAACAATCGAGGTTCCCCTGAAAGAGATCAAATACAATTTTGAGTCCTGACATTGGTTTCAGTTTGTGTCACAGGGATGACGAGCAATGTCTCTGCCTTGCGCATGATAAGCGGTGCAAGTCGTAGAAAGGCTACATGAAAATTAACTTCAAGGCAGCCCACCAGTTGCGCAGGGCATGGCCTGGACAGTCAGAGAGAAGCCAAAAGCATTTGTGCCTCCTTTCAAGTTTCTCTGCCACACGCATGCATCTGTGAGTTGAACCAAGCTGATGAGGACCTGTCCTGGATTAGCAGCAGCTATGCAAATGGCCTCTCCAGATGATGAGCTTCCTTATAAAGGCCTGAATTTCTGAATTGTGTTTTATTTTCACCCATTAAAACATACCAAAGGAATTCCAGAAAGATTGTCTCTGTGTAACCGTGATACCTGGAGTTACAGGACAGCTGCTGACCACTGGCTGTAACTGGCAGTATTTGAGACTTATCTGGAGGTTTTTACCAGACAAGCCAAGGTTTGCCCTTTCCTAAAGTGTCATTTTGAGGTTTATTCTCACTAGGTGATGGTACAGTTCTTTCCTGTACCAGTTCCTTTCCTTTCCATCCTGGCTGGGCGGGCAGTTAGGTGTGGATTTACAGGTTATAATCATCTCAGACAGAAAACCAGGAGAAGGATGGATTGCTCCTTGCCACAGACTCAAGGCTGCTGCTACTGGCATAATGTGTCAGCAAGCAGCCAGCCGGTGTTTCAGGTAGTATTTTTAGTGTTCTAGGGCCAGACATGATGTACAGGAGATAAAAGCAGCCATTTTCCTCCAGGCAGTAGTTGTAAGACAGCTGAATGTGCTTTGACCCTTTTGACATTGTGATATGTATTTTTCCCCTTAAACAGATTTAATAAGCTGAAATGTAATTTTTTCAAGACAATAAGTTCACCAGACCTTTTTTTTTTTTTATCTTCTAGAACTGAAAACAACTCAATGCATATTTTGAAAATCAAGCTGTGATCTGTCTGCCTCTATTACTTTCACCAATAATAGGGAGACCATCAAAATACCCTCCCATCCTTTTGCAGGACATATGGACACAATGTTTTATTGTAGTTTCAGTATAGAAACTTAGCTTGTTACCTTAAAAAACAATATGTAATGGGAGGCACTGATTCTCTCTGTGAAGTCATGGGAGAGACTTGCTCAGCATTCTTGAGTTTTCAAAATGTATACAAAGTTTTATCACAAAAAGTATTTCCTGTGATAAGCTTTAAAGCCCTCCAGAATGGTCTGGATAAGATACAGCAGAACAATAACCACGGTATTATTAAGAGCTATGAAGCCAGAAAGTTGTGGTTGAACATTGCAGCGTTGAACCTGGTACTAGTCCAGAGCCAGGCAACAAAAGCAGCATTTATCACGCAGAAGGCAGTAACACGAGCAGCATAAAGGATCACGTGCAGGAGCAAACAAAAGATGAAAACAAAGGACTGAAGATTATTTGACTTGATTAATTACACTGTTTGTCCCCTGATGCAGAGCCGTAAGTGAGCCATGGTTTCTTCCCGACTGGTGGAGAAGTGCACCCACATGTGCATTACTCTAGACAGCACTTAGTTTACCTCTGACAGGCCTTCACACTGAACATGAGCCTGGATCCACTCCAGCCTATCTGAATTTTCCTTCTCCCGCACGCCTTCATTTACTTGAGAACATAATTCTTCTGCTTTCTCAAGAGCATGCTTCAAGTGACTGTGGTCAGGATGGTTTTCCGGAGTGTTTTCTATTATCTACAGATAAATAAAATGCATTAGCCTTTTCTGGTATCTGCAGTTAAAATGTATTCATATTGCCAGCCCTATGCTTCTCTTTTATTTCTTTATTTTCATCAGAGCCAGCCAGTATTTCATTTCCTCCAAATTTCATTTCCTCCTTGGCAAATATGAAAAATAAGAGGCAAACTCACAGTCTGTTTGTGAACAGCTTAAATGAATGCCTGCCTGCAGAGCCTTTGCATCAGAACACTGCTCATTCTTCTGACATTAAGTACACAAATTGCACCCATATATGGGATTATATCCATAACTGTTTAAGGAAACGCTTAAATGCCAATATCCAATTTATATCTTGTCTCTGCAAAAGTCTTGGGGCAAGTTCAGCATTATTTGGGATGGTGTTAGGCAACAAATTAAAGTTAGGAAAGGGTTGTAAGTTATCCAGCAATATAAGCTGTGCAGGAAGGTAACTTGCAATAATTTGGCATTCAGGCTTGCACACTGAATGTCATTTACCAGACTAAGGGGAGGGAATGACACTGTGGAAAGAGGCAAAGATGAGCATAAGATCGACCCGTTACTCCTGTTATCTAAATTTTTAAGTTTTCATTCAGCATTTACTGCCTTCTGGCTATTTGTGTGCAAGTTTCACCTCTTTCTAATGGAAGTATGAAGTAATTTCACTGAAGCCAAATGAGTTACCTCATTTTCGCTAGTATGATCAAATATAAAAGTATAGCTCACATTCCCTAACACATTAGATGTCTAACAGTGACAAATCCTGACATAAGCAGGGAAACTACCCTGTAATTCAGCTATGAGCAAAGCAGCATCAAAAACATCATCTTTGCAAAAGAACGTACATTTTTAATTATTAGTGGGTATCTTGTTACCCGTTGCATAGGCTTTAGTAGAAAACTTGATAGTGGCATTCCTTTACAGCGAGGATCCATTGCTAACCTCTGAAACATTAGAGAGGTAAAATGTTGTTAGTCAGTTTGTTTAAAACCCTGCAAAATGAGCTCCTCCAAGAAAGGAAAAGCTAAGGCAACAAATGAACACCACGCCTCAGCTAAATCTGTTCTTAGATCGCAGTGGCAGTGCAGCAGAATTTCTTACAGCTTTTACAACATTATTTTTCACCTGCCTTGTCTGTAAAAGAAAAGATCTTCTTCCTGTCCCAGCACTTTACAGCAAAACCATTATTAAGTGAAGTATTTTATGGCACTATAGTTGTTTGAAAAAATGTATTCCTTCAAACAACAAAAATGTATTTCTTCAATGAGTGCTTAAGGCTGAAGACTCTTCATTCTGTCCCAACACGGAGCACCATCTGAGACTATGCTTTGCAAATTAATAAAACGATGAGCTAAATTTACACTGCACAAAAGTAATGGCGATTGCTTTATCTCTTACTTTAACAAACTCCTTGAACTCAGGGACTTCATCTGTCTTCTGCTGGATGAGTGCTGCCCCATTGAGCTGGCAGCTACAGAACCGAATGTACGGCTGCATGTGTGGCAGCTGAGCTGTCAGTATGTCACCAATCATTTTCACTGGCATCTTCTCTCCAGACATCTTCTTACGCACACGCAAAGCCCTAAACATTAAAATGTCATGTGTGTTTCATAAGTAGACCTCTAAAGAATGATTCCTCATTTATGAAATAAAAGGTTTGATTCTTACTCATTACTGATACACAGAAACCCCTAGATAATAAAATAGATCAAGATTTATTACACATTGTAAGAACACAATAATCAAGATTGCACCTTCAGCCAACATTTTTCCCACTTGCAGTAACCAAGCTGTTATTTAAGTTAATGCAATGCCAGATCAGATACGACATTAAAAGAAATGTAATTTCCTTTTGTAGTAGTTTAGATAGAGAGTAACAGACGTGCTCATGAATGAGGGGTAAAAACCTTACCATTACTTTAAGCTCAAAACTACTTCTAGTTTTTAGCCTGGTTTCCTAAGGAAAGGAGATTAATTGTCATTGAGTTGCCTGCATTTATCCTATCACTGCCATAATTTTTCAACTTGTGGGCCATTTTCAGATACATTTTGCAAAAAAAAAAGTAGATAACTTAAAGCTATAAAATCCCTATAAGTTCAAAGAAAATTAGCAGCTCAGTAGGCAAAAAAGGAACTTGATTAATCCTCTTGTTTATGAAGATGCAGATTTAACCCAATCCTCACCCAGTTTCTCTGTCAATGACTAGATAAGCAACCTGCATGCACATGCCTTTAAAGAAAGCACAGCATTTAGTGTGTCCTGATGAAGCAGTAGGGATTGGTAAGAAGGATGTGAGTGAGTAGGAAGGAACTGAATCCATCAGAGGCCACAGAGAATGAAGGGAGAAGTAAGGGCACTTGCACTGCCTGGAGTTTAATGGTAGAGAGTTGGAGTTGCAGTAGCTGGAGACTTTGGAAGGAAGGGCGCAGGGTACATTGGACACAAATCCTTATGAAACCAGGCTTTGTTGGCACCTCTCCTCACAAAACAGCTCGTTCAGGTGCTACAATAACTAAAGGAACACATCAGATAACTCAGAATAAGGGATGGAAAGATTGTTGTGCCTTATTCTGCATTCAGGGATGACAGGACTGGAAATGGGTATGGGCTGTGACAGAGGAAGTAAAAGTTTACCTGTAGGTAGCCTTTGAGGCACTACTCTTGAGGAGAGGTTGATCTTGCTTTCTGGAGCACATGTACACCGAAAGCAAAGTAAGTGCAAATATTTACTCAGCAAAGAACTGCTGGATTTTTCTCAACAACAACAGTAAGTCATAGAAATGTTGCTAATATTTTGCTTTTTCCAAGAAGAAATAACACATGGCCCTTTTTGGTTACTACTTGCTGAAGTGGCAAATATTTTCAGGTACCTAAAGGAGAAGGGGGGGGGGAGAGGCCCATGATTTTGTTATTGCTAAGTATGGAGGAAAAATACTTACTTCAGTAGTTTTATATTGCACATAATCAGCTCCTTCCAATTAACAAAAATCATAGCAACTTCTTTTTCTGTTAGCAGCTCAGATTCCATTAGTGGTTTCTGGAAGATCTACAGATTCAGAAAATGAAAGCGATTTAGAGACTATATGGTAAGTATTATCAAAGTGACTATGACTGATGACTCATTTCATTTGTCTGGGGGTGAAAAAAACCCATCAGAGTAGCACTTGACACTCAGTGGAACAGACTACCAACATGCACTGTGTCCTGGAGATCCATAATAATCCCTGATACTTACTGGGTTTGTTTGTGAGCAAGGTATGGCTTTAAAAGAGAATACCCTGAATTTATGTTGATGGTGTTAATTATGATCTGGATAATCTGTTTAACAGTTGGGGAATTTAGTCAGAGGTCTCTGCAAAATATCTCAGGCAGAATTACAACTGAGAACACATTTTACTTTGCACTCCTTTATGGAAGTTCTGATTTATCTCACAATGCCTCACATTTGCACATCTTGACCTCTTTTTCAAAAAAGGGGTTTCCTTCGCTGTCAAAAGGACTGTCTAAGTCAGCTGCTGTACTGATTCCCTTTTTCCCACATAAGAGATGCTCCTTGTAACATTTAAAGAAAATCACAGTAAGTGGTAACTTACTGAGAGCCACAGTGAATGTGATTTAAGAACTTATACTTGAGAAATAAACATTCAAAATCAGGAGCAAAAAGGGTTTACTAGAGTAATACTTTGAACATCAGTGTTTCGGGGATGGTAACACAAAGGCTTAACATTAGTTGTGCCCACACCCACACACATCTATATAGATAAATAGAGAGATATGAAAATTTAATACATATCATCCCTGGGAAGTCAAACGCAGCAGTGATATGAAACAAGTTTGCACAGTGAAGTTATTAATTTAAAATGAATAGATGAGTGATTAAAACCTGCTCCTAAAGCTGCTGTGCCACCTTACCTCTGTGACCAACTGCAGATCATTTACATAGTTCTCCTCCGTGACAATGAGCTCATGGATGTATCCCTGCCTTTTTCTTTCAGTAGGTGTCAACATGTCCAAAAGATGCAAGTCTGCACACCCTGGAAAACACAAAAATATCCTAGCTCTTACTCAGAGTTGTTTGCAGATTGATTCAGGTCTGTAACAGTTCAAGTAACACTTCATGAAAAGTAACTACTGCCTGTTCTGTTCACTTAATCATTCATAGGTAACAGCACAATGCTAACAATGCGCCAACTCTTAGTGATTCAAAACATAGTACTTAACACATTATTACTATTATTATTATTATTGTTATTAAATCAAGGCCATTTCCAAGTGCTGTTTTTTTCTCTGGTGACAAAGCTTAAGTCCCCCTCACCACTACCTGCCGGTTTCCAACCTGACTCTGAAGTTCACAACCCTTCAGTTGTGTCGTTCAACTGGAACCACACTGTAAAACAAATCCCCAAATGGATGGCAGTTAATAAAGAAGGGGGCAAAGCCTTCATCTGGTTTTACTGCCAAAGAAAATTTAGAGATCTCCTAAAAGGGGACAGAATTAGGAAACAGTGCTATAGTGATCCAAACAGGCACTTTGGAATTATATATAAGCCCTTAGCTTATTGATTTCAGGGTTCACCTTTACCCTTCCAGTCAAAGTAAGCATCCTATTCAAGAAGGTACTGCAGAGATTATCCACTTCTTCATGCTTCAATTAAAAATTGCTTCTAAATATTTGAAGGACTTCAGCAGAAATGCATGAAGGTCCTTTCCAACCCTAACTATTCTATGATTCTATGACATCACTGCAAGGATTTCACCCATTTATAGGCCAAGCCAAAGGGGTTGACTGTTGTTCCCTATCTTTAAAAGCATGGCAAGAGTTCGTAACTAAGAATGCATCTTCCATCAGTGTTGCCCTTTGTTCTTTGCAAACCGCCTGCCTGGTGTTTATCCTGTGTAGGTGCTCAAGCTTCTGTATAAATTCTAGAATCTCAGATTTTATTTTCTGTTCTGAATTAGACAGAATACTTCATTAAATTCTTTTTCTCTAAGCCAGTATTTTTCAGCTGACCTTAATTAAATTCTTCTGAAACTGGCAAGCAGAACATTTTCTTCCAGTTTTATTTTTAAAACTATTTTTATTATTTTTCTGCAGTAAAATGCATTTCAAAAAGCAACAGCGATTTGAAACAGGCTGAAAACATTTTGCTTTAAAATGCACTATTTACAAGTATTTCTATGCAATCAAAATTCTTCAGTTCAGCTCTTGCCCCCACCCCTCAGTAAAGCATGGGCAAGTGAAAGCCAACTATATACTGGGCTGCATCAAAAGGAGCGCGACCAGCAGGTTGAAGGAAGTGATCCTGCCTCTCTACTCTGCTCTTGTGGGACCTCACCTGGAGTATTGTGTGCAGTTCTGGTGTCCTCAACATAAAAAGGACATGGAACTGTTGGAACAAGTCCAGAGGAGGGCCACGAGGATGATCAGGGGACTGGAGCACCTCCCATATGAAGGCAGGCTGAGAAAGTTGGGGCTGTTCAGCCTGGAGAAGAGAAGGCTGCGTGGAGACCTCATAGCAGCCTTCCAGTATCTGAAGGGGGCCTGCAGGGATGCTGGGGAGGGACTCTTCATTAGGGACTGTAGCAACAGGACAAGGGATAGCGGGCTCAAAATTAAACAGGGGAAGTTCAGGTTAGATACAAGAAAGAAGTTCTTTACTGTAAGGGTGGTGAGGCATTGGCACAGGTTGCCCAAAGAAGTTGTGAATGTTCCATCCATGGAAGTGTTCAAGGCCAGGCTGGATGGGGCTTTGGTCTAATGGAAGGTCTCCCTTGGGCAGGGAGGTTGGAATTAGATGTTCTAATGTTCTTTCCAACCCTGACCAGTCTGCGATTCTAAGATTCTGTAAATTCGGTATATTCCCCATTTAAGCAAACTTTCCTTATGGAAGAAGTTCTGACTGAAAAATATTCTAGGGGACCTTCACTTCAGGGGGTTAAAATGGCCAAGGCTTCTTTTTACATTGTTCAGCAGCATCAACAATGACACCAACCTGCTGAGATCTGATACAAAGTGAACCACTACTGCTCTTAATCACATCACACCCTGGAGAACTCTTTCAGTTCTTTGTATATAAAGTTAATACTTAAATAGTATTTACTCCATTTTTAGCTTCCTGAATGTAACTTAGGAAGTGGTCCATCACCATGCCACTAGCAAGATCCACCTGCATTACCAGTAAGTTTTTCATGGAATGCCTGCAACTGCTGATTCAACTAATCTGTGCTCCTGAAAAGGTTATGAGAAATTTGACTTAAGAATTTAAAAGGAAAAAAGAAGTCAATACAGATAGTCAAGGTAGTCCCTCTATGACTAAGAAGCTGAGAACAGGTCAGATTGGAAGCCTAAGCATATTGATGATGCTCCTTGGTGGTACAGTATTTTAGAAGATGCAACTGAAACGTGAAATAAGAAGTAGGTTTTCAGAATTATCAACTTTATGCCAAAACAATCAAAGCACTGGGCATATTTCCAAAGCCAAAAGTTTCATTTCTGTTTAATAAATGGCTGCTTTCAGAGCGTTTTCTTAGTTATCATGTAAATCAGAAGTCTAATAAGCAGAACTATTTCTCCCCATGCACTGTCAGCTTCATTAAACTGAACAAAGTGTTTAATTATTTTTCTCCAGAGACCGGGGAAGTTTCTATTCAAAGATGCTGATGACCTTGGTTTGAAATGTGGTTTCCAAACATCAGCCTTTTAAAGGAAGCATTTAACATTTTGAATCATAATATAACATAGCGGCTAGCTTGACAGCCTCCCAGCTGGGATGTAAATGGGCTGCTCTGAACTTCAACAAATGGTCTACTTTAGAACATGAAATATTTGGGAAAATAGCCTGTTTCTATCTGAGCAGAATGTGCAGGAGACACTTTTCATATTAGGGATTTTCTTCATGAGGTGCACAAGAACAAAGAATTTTTTTGTCTTTGTATTAAAAACACCAAGAAGAACTGGGTTCCTTTCCAAGAGCAGATGTCAGGACTCTAGCTAGTTTTTCATGGATGCCAAAGTACCATGCAAAGTACTTTTATGAACATCTAGATTCCACTTGCAGCTGTAATAATATCATTCATGAATACAAATCACTAAAAGAGACCCCTGCTACCGTCTAGACAGCATTTTTGATATTGGACATTTCAAGCAACAGATGGGAAAGCTCTGCTATGGTTAGGAACACAAGAGGTTCCACTTAAACTTGAGAAGAAACTTCTTCTCAGTGAGGGTGACGGAACACTGGAACAGGCTGCCCAGGGAGGTTGTGGAGTCTCCTTCCCTGGAGACATTCAAAACCCGCCCGGACACATTCCTGTGTAACATTATCTAGGTGTTCCTGCTCCGGCAGGGGGATTGGACTAGATGATCTTTCGAGGTCCTTTCCAATCTCTAGCATACTGTGTGTGTGTGTGGGGGGGACCTTACCTCAGTGTAGAACTGGTTAATGTTTCTAATTTAAAGCACACAGATAGACCCTCATTCATACAGCCATACAGGTACTTAAAATCATGCGCTGGCATTTGTATTTCAAGTTACTGAGTGCCCCATTCTTTCATTTCTCTCCTGCTCTGAGAAAGCAGAGGACTGATCCCACCTGGAAAGTGCCAAATTTGAATCCTTAGCTACAAGCTGGTAAACTCAGAAAAGAAATGGAGAAATTGCAGTAGCTAACTTGGAATGTTCACAGTACTGTGAATACCCAATTTTTTGCCCTTTGATTCGGTAACCACTATGACCTTGAGCAGAGGCATTTGCACACTCACCAGACTGGCTAATCTGTCTGGATTTATGGAACCAACATACAAATGCTGTAACTAGAAATCTGTGCTTTGACCTCCTACCACCATAGGACCTGTAGGATTTAGGGATTCTAGAAATGAAAAAAATAATCATTCTAAGAGGAAACATGTTGCTCCTTTTCCTTACAAAGTCAGCCTGAAAATATGGGTCTTACAAGCTAAGCACTAAGCTTGAAAGCAATATACAAGAGATGCTGTTTTTCAGAAAGAAGGTTCTGCTGTGGTCCTTGCTGATTTACGATATAAACTTCTAATTTAGCCTAATCTGGGGAGGTTTTTTTAAACAATTTAACTGCCCGATTTCCTTGTAAACCTCGTGCTGGCCCAGCCCATGATGACAAGATCACAGTTGACAGGAATCTGTTCTATTGTAGGGAACCAGAAGCAGTAAAATATATCACAGTTATCCTTCAAATCCTTAAGCAGGGTGGAATAGCACACCATGACAGCACTCCTTCACTGTCAAATTACAGCATTTCACCATTCAGTCTTCTTATCAACTAGCCTCAGGTACGACCACCAATTTCCCATAAATATCTTGTGGGATGGGCTCTCAACTGAGAGACCATCTCAAGCTTTTGCTGAGGACAGCAGTGTCTGGTGATCAGATCTCTCCACCTGAAGCTTCTGTATTGCAAAATCCCATTTCACAGCTAATTTCAATAATTTCAGCATGTTTAGAATTTCTCAAGTGGACGAGTACGTCTATTTATTGTTAGAGCAGAAAGTTAGCCTGAGGATGGATGCAGGATCTAGAAACAAGTCTGGAAACTTGCAAAATATTAAGCATTACTTTGTTTTTGCCAACACCAGTCACACCAGCACGTATGCCTCCTCCTCCTGCTCGTACCAGTCAGCTATTGCCAGGTGGAGGAATTGCCACTGCCAATCTACACACAAGCAAGAAACTCAAGAATCTTTAATAATGATTTCCATTTTCCTTTTTTTTTTAAATTCTGGAACATGCATGAGTGTAGTCCTCAATAGCACACACTTGTGATACACTAACATCATCTTCGTTTGCAAGAGCAAAAGCTTTCTGCAGTGTTTTAGGTTAATACCTTATTTTCTATGAATAAAAATAGTATTTTAGTATTCAGCCAACGGAAGGAAGGGAAGGCAACATGTGAAACAGTTGTGGAAAAAAACCTCCTACATCCTTTCAGAAACAAACAGAACATGCCTACCACTCCCTTTCCAGAATCTGCTTGGGGAGAATAAAATCCTACGTATGAGGACATGGATGCATTTAAAAATACAAATTGGCAGAGTTAACAGACTTCTGGACTGGTTTATATCACATCAGGTAACTTTCAGTCTCACCTTGAGACCCACACTTATCTTGAGGCCCTGACCGCTTACTGTACAGTAACAGCAAATCAGTCAAGAGCATCAGCCATGGATCCAAGCAGAAGGAACCGCACAGTCCAATTTTACATTGTCTTCCACAAAAATAAAGACACTGTACAGGCACTTCCCTTGGAATTATAAATGTGGTAACTAAACACAATATTCTAGAAGTTAAAACCTTTTACCAAACAACATCTTATAGTTTTTTCACTTTCTTGGGCAGACCTCCAGTCATCATCTTTCCTGGCTTCAAGTCTTCCCCTCCCCCGGAAAAGAAACTGAAGAAATCAAATGACATTCATTGTAACGCTCATCTGGATCCAGAATGACTCCAACAAATGAAACAGCAGAAAAAAATGCACTTGGCAGAGTTGAATGTGATGGAAAATCCCCTGAATCCACTTTCAGCCATCTGGGCCAGGGCACAGGAAATCTTTATCTGTGACACCAGTCTGAGTCCAGTTCACGCTAGCACTCTGCGGGTGAAAGCTGGTATGTGGACATACCAAACAGAAGTCGGGAACTGAATGCCATATAGGCGTGGAGCTTCCTTCTCACTGCTAGGGCCAGCTGCTGCTGAGGGGTCAGACTCAAAAAGGCAGGCATGGCACAAAGAAATGAATGAAAAGCTTGTGCTAGAAAATACAGCAAAATCCTGTGATTAAGCACCACCACAAGGAATCCAACACCTTTGTCCTGGGTTCAGCAGTAGCAGTCATGTTTCTCCTTCTTGGTAGCTGGTGCCCACTTGCTGTAAAACAGCTACCTTAGGCATAAACATCTTTCTCCCTTCAGCCACTAACGACTATCTTTTCCACAAAATGCTTAATTAAAACTATTTCACAAGATAGAGCTTGTTCTAAAATCTGACTTCTTTTTCTATGTTGCTCCACAGGATTCGTAACAGTTGCAGAAGTAGAGCAACAGGTTTGATTCAAATTAGCTCCTGGCTCAATGCAGACACTGCAGTCTGAATGTTTGCGCTGAGGAGGAGCACTACAGGGGATTTTCTTGGGCTGTGGTTTATTTTTTTAAAGAAGTTACCAAATTAAGATGTATGAAAAGAGGAATGGAGCAAAACAGCTATGAAACTTGCTGTAACAAGCTATAGAAACTTGTGTATATCAGAATTCTGTTTACATGTACTATTAACGTTGCCAGGTTACGCCAGATAGTTAACTCACAGTTTCTCCTCACACAGGCAATAACTCAAGATGAATCCTTATTCATGGCTAAGTACTCCTTTGCAAGCTATCAAACAAATACAAAAGCCCATAAAGTCTACATGCAGGAAATGAAGTCTTTGTGAAAATAATTCACATTTTTAACTGCATCCAGGACAACCTTCTGAAAACATTCTTTCAGGGTTTGGAATCAAAAGTTCACCTTAGTGCTCTCTATTTAGCTCAGCAGCAGCTTGTTATCCAGTTGTCTGTGTGCATGCATGTAGCTTGCAATTCAGCTGATTAAATAATGTTTGAGACGTGTTGTCCCTGGATTTACTGAAGTTGTCTAAAAAAAGAAGTTAAAATAAGCCGTTTCTTGTCTGGTCAGAAGAGGACTGCATATAAGGAGCTACTGAACAAGAAGTTAAATAGTTGGTGTCAATAATCACAAAGAACTAAAAAGAACTGCTTTAAAACCAGAGAACAAAACCAGAACATGCAGTTATTTTTGCTGCCTTGCAGGAAGGTTATGGTAATAGGACATTTTCAAATGTGTTCAGTGATCTCACAGGGACTGGAAGAGATACCACTGAAGGTCCAAAAGAACTGAGATTTAAATAAAACTGGTTCTGAGTATAAAGCCAAGCATTCTTGATGAACCCACTCTGTCCAGAGTCAGATGCCTTGGACGGATTTCAGGTATTGGAATTGATACTAACAAATTCCCTGAAAGAACATTTACAGGAATTCTTCATCAGCAACTGAATACAGAGGAAATTCTTTTCAAGGTAAACAGAAACACTGTGAACAAAAGACCCACCACTGCTTGGAGTGGTCTCTAAATCCAGCCACCTTTACATCCTTCAAGTCACTGCTCCTGCGCAAGGGAAAAACGTACTCGGCACATGAGAGTTAATGTAAAGAATGAGTTCAGTTGACTAGACAGCAGTGAGGCTGCCCCTTTTCTTACTGTTAGTTTAAAATACAAATGAGATAAAAAAATCATCTGAATGCTTTATTTTTGTCTATGTAAGTCCTGTTTCAGCCTTGACTGGGATTTGTGTTGACTTTACAGCCACAGATTCAAGGACTGAAGAAACAAGAGTGCGGGCACATTTCCCCTGCAGGAAGTAAGTGTTCTTTTGGAAACAGGTTTGCTTGCTGCAGTCCAGATCTGTGGCTTTGGGAAGGGACTTGTGCCTTAAGAGATTAAAGATCTTTTCAGATGAACCAGGAAGGAGGGGAGAGGGTCAAAACTGGATTGAGACACAATCCTGGAAAACTCTTCTTTCTGATGGAAATAATCAATTTTCTTTATTAATTACTTTCATACTCTCTCATAAATAGATATAAACAAAAATCCAAACAGGTAAGAAACAGTAAGTGCAGTATCTTGTTCCCTGCTACTCAAGGGAAATCACTGGTTATGAGGAAGATTAAACACTACCATGCCAAGCAATAATAGTACACTTAAGAATTTTAATAATTGAGTAAATAAACATTATAGGTATTTCAACAATGTATGTCAATATAAGCCACAATGGTTTGAATCTCTTTGTGTAGGACATTTTAAATGTGCTTTGAAGTTTTTGTGAGTTAACTGTTCTCAACAATCAATTGATAAAGATATTGCTCTGTTGAGCAGTACACAGCACTTTTTTGTCTGTGGAGTCCTGGCACAACATACACCTCTGTTTGTGTTTGTGTGAGTATGTGTTTTCTACAGAGAGCTGTAGACTTTTAAGGCTGTTCTTTTCACTTCAGTGGAAAGCTGACTGCAGGAAGTTTTAGGGCACCGTGATTTTGAAAATCTTTCAGGAGACATCGCTCAACACTTTGAAGAAGAATGTTAGAAAACATATAGCCTGCAAATCATCATAATAGCTTTATTTTTCTTCTCACTTGAAGCAATGGTGGAAAAAAAGCAGCATCTGAATCCCTATATCCAAAGTTTTGCCAGTATTTCAATAGCAAGAAAAAGTATGCTTCTGGCCTAAAGTCATAAAAAACAACATGTCCTTTAGGACAAACACTTTTAGTCAAGTTATAAATCTTTCAACACAACAGCTTATTATGGGAAAATAGAGAGATCCTTTCATTAAAATAACATTTTAAAGCACAAAATCCTGAAACAGTGGAATAAAATCTGGGTACACCATCCTCAGGCACTGACGTTCTGTTCAATTGCTGTCACACCAGGCAGCCTACTTTTTCAGCAAGTGGCTATGATAAAGACAATTTTATTTATTTATTTTTTTTAATGGCAGAGTGGTAAAGGAAAAATCTGTTCATGTTACATACTATTCTAAAAAGAAAGAAACACTGTGCAATTGTGCATGTTTTAAGACTAGAGCTTCTGGCATACAACACAGAGCCTAAGTCAATGTAAACCCATGGTAAAATAACAATACTAGTGTAGTGTCACAAAAATCAGCTGATTTGCAACATGTAGAAACCAATGAGTAGAGAAAGAAAGGTGCAAAAGGTTGCAGGTAATTGTGACAAATCTGAGTAATTATACTGAAATAATATTCAAAGAAACAAGACAAGTGTCATTCTGAAATTTAGCGGCTTGGCGTCAGACTGTTCTGGCGGTAAATTCATTACATGCACTAATGCCACTTGGTGAATTCTGTGTGCACACAGCAACGAGACAACAAACACATTTTAGTCTAGCTTTTATATGAAGAATTTAATTATCTATACATGTAACTAATTTTAAAGGCTGTATTACAGTTGTTAAAGCTGCAGGTTTTTATATATTTATATAATTTACATTCATATTGATGAAATACTGAAGTGCAATTGAATAAGGAGCTTCACTTGTTCTTTGCACCGCATGACAGGTCAGAAAGAGGGAGACGGGAAGGATTAGAAACGCTACAATGCTGCCAGCAGGAAATTTAGAAATAATGAAATACACAAACCAGAACATAACTAAATGGTAAAGTAATTAGTAAAACAGCTACATTGTGCTTGAGGCATTGGGAAGAGAGGGTTTCTGCATTGACAGCACCAGGCATTTCATCAAGAGTTTGTAACTAATGCTGGAAGGACGAACATGGCTTAGCTACAGCACATCTACCACATAAACTTGACTGTAAGCTCCATTTAATATTAATTTGTATAAATTCCACAGTCTAGTTTAAAAAATGTAAACATTGGAAATTAATTGCAGGGAGATATTCCTATACATTCTTTCTTGTCAGGAAAATGACTTGTTCAAAATGTGTTTTTCCATACTCATAAGAAAGTAAAGATGAGAAATCAAACTTCATGTAACCAAGATGAAAATGAAGAAGGTAATTCTCAAATCCCACATGAATGTAGCATTCTATTGATTTCTGATAAGAAAATGCAAAAATTGGAACATCTGAGACAAACTTAAACCAGGGTTTTTTCTAATTGTATGCAGCTAAAAGTAATGTGCAAAATAAAATTAACATAACTGGGATAAAAACATTATGCAAGGTTCATATCTCTTGCATTGGAAGGAAGTTAATTTCTTCTCTCCACAATGTATTACACACTCAACAAGGAACACCTGATACATACAGTACAATAACTACAAAAGAATACCTTATCTGTAATTGGGCACATTTAAAGTTCCTTAAACTGATTTAACTCCTTCTGTTCTTTTGTAATTAAAGAAAAAAAAAAAAGAAAAAAAAAAGAAAAAAAAAAAGACATATTGACAACACTGGACAAGGGAACAATATAAAAGAAAGGTACATAAAGTCTCCAATTTATGGACATTTGGAACAACTTTAATAGCACATGCAGCATTCCTTGATAGTGGGTCTTTTTGCACAAACAAAATTGCAATGAAGAAATTTAATTTATATTTTTCCTTTAAAAGGCTAAAATATATATTTAAAAATAATTTTGAAACTACTGAAAGCACCTGTGCCAAGGTGGAAAAATTAGTTTGGTAACTGTGAAAGCCACAAAAGGACCCACTATCCTCTGATTTTTTTGTGTTTTTTTGTTTCATTTTAATTTTGCGTCTATATCTGTAGGTAATTAACTCAAACATTGTGATTACATGCAACTAATGTAAAATGAGGTAAACTGCTCTGCAGTGTGTTCTTCTACTCAGAAGGCAGTAGATGATCATGCTGGAAGCCACATGATCAAGGCTGCATCTCCCATCATCCCTCTGGGCAGTGATATGGGATAGTGGGTCTCTTTGAGGACTTTCAAGCCTGAGTGGGGGATGGACAACATATGATTCCTAGAAAAAGGAGGAAAACAACACATAAGCAAAACAAAACAATGAGCAAATTCAAGCTAGGAAAATGAGTCAGGCATGTAAACAGCATGGTGCAAAAATGATAAAGGGTAACATGCTACAAAGGGTATGGGAACTAAAAATAAAACAAACATAAAATAAGGTTTGCATTACAGAAGGTCTTCAAAGAGACTTTGACAAGTGCAGCAGTGGCAAAGCTTTGAGTTCTGCAAACCACAGCAGAATCACAGCAATGCTGCATGTTTCATCTTAAAAGTACTATACAAATAATCACAGCATGGCAGCAGAGAGGGTCACTTACATTGCTGGCTTGGGTCCATGTCTGTTGTCAGCTTCACATAGTTGGATGGAAAGAGACCCACTTGTCCATTCACCTCCCCTTTCCACCAGTCTGGGTCTTCCTTGTTAAGGACGTTTATAATCTGGCCTTTATTGAACGCTAGCTCATCGTCATTCTGTGCGGTGTAGTCATACATGCCAATTACTTGGCACACTGTAAGATAAAGGAAGAGGTCTATCGCACTGGTAATGTTTCAGCAAAACACAAGCTATGTATAAACCAACTATGAACGCTACAGGTGTCACACTGATCTGAACTAGTCCTGCCATGGTCCTGCTGCACTCTTCTGTGCCCCTGTACTGGTCCTTAGCTGAGCCCTCAATAAATTGGCTCAAGTGATTTATAAAAAACAAAGTTTCCTAACAGCATTGCTCTCTCCATCAGCTTACTGAGGGGTCAGAATCACAGAAAGGTTTGGGCTGGAAGAGACCTTAAAAATTATCTGGTTCTAACCTCCTGCCATAGGCAGGGACATCTTCCACTACACCAGGTTGCTCAAAGCCCCATCCAACCTGGCCTTGAACACTTCCCAGAGATGGGGCATCTACAATTTCTCTGGGCAACCTGTTCCACTGTCTCACCATTACTTTTAGCAAGAAGTCAAACACTTCAATGATGTTAGCTTTCTATTGACACTTCTCTTTTGTTTTTTTTTTAATATTTACACATACACATTTCCCCACAAAAGCACTAAATTTGTTCGCAACGGACAGAAAAGTCTGGGAAACATGTTAAATTCCACTACCTGAAGCCTAAAAAGGCACCCTCTTTTCTAATTAAGCACTGCACATGCTCAGCATAGCTCTATAATTCAAGAGAAAGGCAACGGTGCTATCCTTAAAGTACCACTGAGGTGTTAGGAACACAAAGGTCTTCGAAAAGATGAGAAAAAGAAAAAGCATCCTAGGTGATTTAGGCTGCCCTTCTGGCACCACAGGACTGCTTCCAACAGCCTACTTTCTGTTTACTTATTGTGAAACTCATCAAGTCTGACAAGTTCTCAGAATACAGCTGCTTCTATTCAATTATAATAGAGCAGAGTTTGTAATTCTCTAAAACAGGAGGACTGTTTATTTAAATACTTCCTCTACATTGCTGATGTTTTCTCTGTGCCAAGTTACACTGCTTCTGGCATTTTGCCTTGAGACACAAAACTTCTAATTAGCCTTGCTGTCAGGTTCTCTCCTTTATATTAAACCTAAAATTTTCTTCTACTTTCATTCTTGTACACAGCCAGCAACTTTAATTTGTCAAACAGCTCCTCTCTTTTTTAATTAATATTATTCAATTGCTTTTAGTTAACACTTTGTACCTGTTCACAAAGATCATAATCCTTTAACAGGACTCCGTAAATGTCTCAATGTTTAGCTTTGTTACTTGCAAAGGGGGTGGGGAAAAAAAAAAACAAAAAAAAGAAGGAGGCACTCACTGTCATTTGTAACACCTGGCACATCAAGCAACCAAAGTGTCCATTTCCCTGGCATACTGGAGATAAACTAGCATTTCTAAAGGAATATATATTATGGCATACTCCTGGTTTGTGCTAACACGAATTTGACTGTAAACACCATTGATGTTCACATTTCACTTTAAAGACCTCTAAAGCTCTTTTACAGCATTCTTGTTACAGGTTATTACTAATATTAAGAACAATAAAAAAATTTAAGCTGGACCATACCTGAATATTAAACTTACATTAACATATTTGTAACCCGTTCTAGAGTTAATTTATTTGAAGAATAAATTCTTTATATTTGACGAATTTTTCATTCAGATGATTCTCTTCTACCTCAAAGAATTTTAGGAAATTTGGCATGGTCCAGCAGTATCATCAGGATATCTAAATAGTCCAGTGGGATCCCAAGAATCACCTTAAAACTTGGGGAGGCCATTTAAGAGAATTCTTGAAGAGACAGGACTCCTCAATTGAACCTGAAGCAGTGACCTGCCTCATCTTGGTCTTATTTACACTTGGTCACAAAAACTAGAATTCACCTTAGTCCTATATAGGAAGCTTTTACAGTAGTCCCAGCAAGGAAGTTTTTCACTTACTTGAACTCCAAATGCCATCGCTAACTACAAGAGCAAGCTATAGCCTACCTTCTCTGAGCTGCACTTGTGTTCAGCCTAAAAGTTTCCTTTTAGAAAGACTGCCTATTGATTAACACTACTCCTGCTGCAACAGCAGAAGGAATCCAGGCTCTCATATAACACTTACAACCAGTACAATCTATAATGTCGTCTTTCTTTAAACAAGCAGAACGGGTGATATTCTTTCCCTACTATTCCGATACCGTGAACTTCTCTGTGCCTCACTAACCACAAGTATCAGTAAAACAGTTAATTTATCAACATCAGGAACAACACATTCATAACACAAATTTAGAAAGGAACATGTACAAAGCAGCAGAAAATTAAGGAAACCTCAAAGTATAAAGCAAAAGCGTCCATGCAACAGAATTTAAAAAAAAGAGTTGTTAAAGTCATGCAGTCTGCATTACAGTATGGCAGATGGACAGCATATACATTAAAGCAAAATGACAAAAGAAACAGAGGTCTTGATGATACTAGTTTCTGATGGATCGGCTACCTTTAAAACTCAGACTGTAATGGCACATTCCCAGACCCTTCATAATGTACCACTTTGGGGATTATTCAGCCCTTGTAGATCATTTTCTTCAGGCTTTCCATGTCTTCTGCTATAGTAAGCCTCCCCACTAACATAATTCCTATAAAGACGCTTGTCAAGCATTAACCTCTTAACCTTTTACATTAACCACACAGTTAGTGAGGCCATCTATCACAACAGAAAGAAAAGCTTCTTATCCTCCAAAATTAAAGGTCTATAACAAAGTTTGATAAAATTAAATGTCATTCAGATTCTTTATGTTCTGTAGGCAATTAGAAAAGTGCTAAAAAGTTTATTCAGTAAAAGTTTTATTAGCATGTGTGAAAAGTTCCAGGCTGTCAGACCTGAAATAACTAAAAAATGAAAAAAAATCCCATCATATTGCCTGGTAAAAGTATGTGTCACAACACTGAGCTACCATTTTAACTGCAGGACCCAAACTCATGAGTCTTTATAGAAGTCTGATCTTCATGACCACCAAAGGAGCCAATTAGCAACCACTTATAACATCTGCCTTCTCTGACACAGCACTTTCGTTTATCCAATGACATATGAAACTAATACCTCAGTATTTGATTCTAGTTTCATAACTGCATGATAATTTTTCATACATATTTCAAGGAAAAAATTATGCTCGCTACCATTTTTCATTATGAAACATTTGTTTCATTTTAATGATAGACTGTCAAAACTTGGCCTTGGGAATCAGCAACCTTTTGCCCCCCTGCAACCCGAACTAAATCCAAACAAATGATAGAAAACTATGTCAAGTCTTTTGCATGGCTTATGGAAGAAAATATGTCCATCCTACATGTTGACGGACAAGAATCCTCTTTCCTTAGTTTACTCACACACCCAAAATGGTTCAAGACTGAAACAGTGACAAGGAATGAACTTTTTGTTCTCAGTCTTCTGCCTGCCTTTATACTTTGCATTAGACTGACAGGACTGTTTGACATCACCCGTGGTGAAGCTGTAACAAATAGCTTTAAAAATATAATCATCTATCACTCTTAAGTCCTTTCATAAACCTTAAAATAGATAGCTATACAGGACAAGAATCTACATCTTCATTTGAGTGGCTTTCTTCCACTTCACTTTAGGAAAAATGAAAGGTTCTGAAAGAGAGAGACCTCACCTGCTAAGCCCACAGATCATCCTGAACCTTTAAAAACTTCTTTACTACAATTAGTGTCAAGAAATAGGACTGATAATTTGAATGCTCTAAGACCTAATGTCACAGATGGCTTTTTAGCACTCAACAGTTCAGACCTGAAGAGCCACCACTATAAATACACAGACCAAGTGTGTGGTTTTCTCACTTAAAAGAAAAATAAAAAGAGTTTAACCAAGGTGACTAGTAGAACAGATACTAAAAATATCCTTCTAAATGCCCATAATTATTTTTAGAAGTCGTATTGTAAATGACACACATTACAAAAGCAAATTTGTTAATGCAACTGTACTGCTTACCTGAAGGTAATGCTGTTGATTTAGGTAGCTCTGTTGGTGTAGTTTTACTGGTACCAGGGCTCAGAAGTTTTACATAATTAGCAGGGAACCATCCTATCTGCCGTTTTTTCCCTCTTGCCTAGTAAAAAACAACAATTATTTTAAAAGGATTAAGCATATCAATAGATCCTTAGACAAGGTAATTAAGCCAGTATTTTAAATACTTGCAGTCACAATGACTACTTTAGAATAAGAAAAATGCATTTTATAAGGAAAAAGTCAGCTATTTTTGTGGCAATGACTTTAATGTTGTGATGCTTCTCTTTATTAAGTAAGCTTTCATAATGTATAAGCAAAAGAAAATAACATATAAACAGAAGTTATTTTCTACTGTTTTGAGTGATTTTTCACTTAAGAGTATTCCTACTTTGTGTGTTTTAGAATGAATACTACAACCCTGATTCTTTTGAAAGATTTTTCCCAATTCTGTTTAAACCAAAATTCTAGAATATTAGGCTAGCTATTGCATTCAGTGGCAGCACTTAAATGCTTTTTCATTATCCGAAAAAAAAAGCATTTAATAGATACCTAGTTTGTGACAGTTTAAGTAGGGATTAAGAAATGAAATCATCTCTTTCTTTTTAAAGAAACAGTATCTAAACTTTTGAATAGTCTCTCCTGCCCAAACAACAGACAAGAGTATAAACATATGTCACATTAATCAAGTGCTAGAAGAACAGCAAAACATTATGGCAAGAAAAAAAGGGAAAAGTTTGGATTCAAATACAAAATCCCAAAGCCAGATTCCAATCAAACAAAAATTAAGCTTTGGCAACTACAAATACATATGGATAGACACTGTCCAAATGATCCTAATTAACAGATGTTAAGGTTTTGGAAAGGATGCCAGATGTTCTCATGCCTATCTAATCAGAGAACATCAGTATGAAACATGTGGTGCACACACGTGTTAGTGTGTGTGGTCCATGTCTGTACTGAGGGAGCAGCAGGTTACCATACACCTGGCCTACAGCAGCGCTCTACAGCGTGTAAGGCAGCTGCAATTTGTCACTGTCAGAGACAGGATGTTGGGACAGACAAACCGTAGGTCTGATCCAGTATGAAAAAGCTTGTCAACAAAGCAGGATAGGAATTTGACAGAAACTGCATCTTGTTATTTCACCAGCTGCACTGTTCATTGCAAATAAAATCAGAAGAAAAATCTTTACTGTAAGCAAGGTTATTCTAAAATTTTTTATCAAATCTCTGCTTTTAAAACTATTAAATCTGTCTTACAAATTATTTATTCTCTTTTTTGCATTGTTAGAACAAGGTTGGCATTTTTGTCATGTAGAATTTAGTCTTTAAAAACAAAATATATAATCATTTTAGTGAAACAAGTAATCTAACATATCCTATTCTTTAACAATTTCCTTCCCTCTGTCTTTACTGAAAAAAGAAAGCACTTGATCTGAAGTCTATCTAGATCATTCATTTCAAGATATTCTGGATAACTGCATTAAATCCAGCAATGTAATGCTTAACCCATTTGCCATATTTTACCTTCGCTCTAACATGTAAGACAAGTATCACCAAAATTTACTTGAGCTGAAACTGAACTGCACATACACTTCTAAAAAACCTGCCACTTTAAAATATTTCACTATTTACTATGTTCCAATACAACACTAAAGCTCTCTCCTATCTGATGCTTGCACCACACACCATTCTTTTCACTCTTCTACATTAAACAGAGCTGTTGCTGAGACAGGGCCATTAGACTGGTATTCTATGCTGTCACATTCATTAAGCAACCTAAAAAAGTGGTGGCCATCTTACAAAACCACTACTGTGAAATATGTCTCAATCTCTCAACAAAAGGGATAGCCAAACGGTGGCAGCAATTTAGAAAGCTTCTTAGGAAGACATTCAAGACTGCACACCCAGTATTTCTTTTACTTTCACAGTGCACACGGGTATCGGCTGATCCAAATGCATATGATATGCATGGGCACTGTTGCAAATAGTTGGAAATAGATCCTTACTCTTAACCCAATAGTTCCATACACTCCTGTTGCCTAGCTGGCTTTCCCCGCTACCTGACATGGCAGCTGCTTTTTCGCTTTGGGCTACTGACGCAAGACTGGCAGGATTCAAAAGCAGGCAAAAAAATGCCATAAAAACCCTTATTTCTAATGTCTGAAGGCCCTTCAAGAAAATGTACAAGGGAGTAGACTGCAGGCTGGATCTGAGTCTGCAATGGATGTCCTTGACTTAAAATGAGGCACATTGGCTGCCTCCTGCTGCCCCCAAAGTTATTTCAAGTTCAAGGAATTGGAATGTATGCATGTTTTTGTGCAGGCATTTTACTTGTAAATGCTTACTTGCAGAACACTTTAAAAGTTATTTATCACTGATGCATTCATCATTTTAAACTATTTAAAAAATGACACATTTTTTTTACATGGAAGTTCATTTCAAAAAAAACAGTAACTAACTTGGAGCTCTCCTTCCCACCAGCCACCTGGATTCTTCTTTCTGATAAGAATCAACTGACCAGGAGCAAGAGTAAGCTGTTCTGGACCTGTTGCTGTGTAAGAGGCAATAACTTGGGCAATTTCTGTTGAAGTAGGAGGAAAAAAAAAAAGTTAATTTGGAGAAACATGAACACAACTATACAACATTAACTCTGCTATTATCACTTGCACAGTATATCCATTCTGCATTTCTTTCAATGAAATTGTTATGTATGTATGTAGTTGAATGAAAATATTTGGCAATTATACAGCAGGTCTGTTCATAGCACTACAGCAATAAAATGGAGGTACAGCAGCTCTATGGGTATGACATACAAAATATTTTAAATAAAGAAGAATAATGACCATCATTCAGAACTATATGGCTCTTAAAATCAAGTACCATAATACCGCTTTCAAATAAATACGTTTTTGTAGCATCAGTTGGACCAAGCTCTTGAAAAAGAGGAGATACGTATATATGACAATAAAATGGTGAAGCTGAAGTAACAGAGATGCAAACTAATGAAGGACTACAGAAAATTTTTCACCACCAGGTTAGACAAAATCATTATTTTCAGAATGTAACAAACCGGATTTATTTTGAAGTCTTTACTCTGTGAGCATTAATACAATTCTGGTGCCTTATTTGATCACCTACCAGAACAAATCAGATGCAGAGTAACCATGAGCTCACAATTATCTCTCCATTAAATGAGACAAAGTAGACAATGCAGCTTACTCCATTTTAAAGTGGTTGTGGAAAGACAGATGATAACTTAGTCACCACGTCTGTGAGGATTAATCCATTTTTGAACCAATTTGAACTGACAGGACCTTGTAAGTGGCTGTAGGCATTTTGATTCCTACTGATAGCTTTTAAGCAAGGTTTAGCATGTTATCAGAACACGTTTAGGGCGATGGAGAACGTGTTTAATACTATGATAACTGGGAATGTTTCATAAACAAAACATGGCAGATTTGGGAACATTTTAGCTTTTGAGAAGCTAAACATTTTAGACTGCTACATTTACATAGTCTCTCTCTAGTCATGAATTAAGGGGAATCTGAGAGGAAGTTTTTGACCTTCACTTAGTTGTAAAGGGTCTCAGACACCCAAAGCAAAACAAAAGCAGTGTTGTTACTGCTGAAAACTCTACTTTAGAATCCCAGTATACAGTCATTCATCACATAAGTATTCTCCTTCACAGAATGATCTATGGGCTGGAGTGGGTTTTTTTTGGTTGGTTGGTTGATGGCTTTTTGTCTTTTTTTTTTTTTTTTTTTTTTTTAACTTTTTTTTAAGGGGGGGAGGGTGAGGAGGGAGGGAGAGAATTTTGGGTTTTTCATGGGGAAAAAAAAAAACAATGAAAACCCCAAAACTTTCCTGGAAGAGTAAATTCTGCCCCTGGGTTTAAGACAAAGGAGGTTTTTATTTGGCAATGCATCACATAAAATTGGGGACCATCAAACAGCCAGTGTGGGCACTGGGTTCAATTGGTTATGGTCGTGGTTTAAGACTATCCTAGAAAAGCCCACAGCAGAGCTAGTAGCTCAAGATCACAGAAATGTGTCTCAACTGCTTCAGTGCAAAAGCAAACAGCTTAACTTAAAAGCTCAGCAATTATCCCATCACAGACCAAATACACTGCTTGAGATTTTAGATTTTATTTAAAAATCTTGGTAAAATAATAAATATCAGTATCAGTTATTTTCACTTATGATTACTGTATGTTTTCAACCTAGTCTATCCTAAAGAACTGCACTGGAAGGCTAAGCAGAGAAAGGTCAAACCTTCCTTCAGTTTGCCCCTTTATAAAGCAGCAGAAAGCAATGTGACAGAGTGTCAGGCGGACTAGCAGTCAACACAGCAACAGCAGCAAAAGGGACTGAGGCTGAAGGGAGCAAGTACACAGAAGTGGTTTCCAGCTTTCGCATGGGCAGCCGTACAGAGGAAGTAATGCAGTGCTGGTCTATGTCCTACTTGGCCAAACTTCCTGTGGCCAAGAGAAACACCAGAGGCTCAGTAACAACACAACACCCACAGACTGGGAGAGGATGGGGGAAGTCTGCTGGTAAGGCAGAGAAAGGGAGCTATCATTGAAAATGCAGTTGTAGGCAGAGAAAACCACAAAGCCAACTCCTTTGAAACAGAGGGAGGTTTTGTTTCAGGGAAGAAACAACAAAGTGATTTGAAGGCTGCCAGGAAAACGATAAGATAGTTTACTTAAAATTTAGACGACAAGGATGATTAAGAAAATTAAAAATGCTCAGAGAAGCATTCAAGATGTAAACAAACAACATAAGGAGGAAGCAGAGAGATGACAAACAATCTGAGGTCACTGCAAATGACACGCAGAATTAACTATGGCAGAACTTCCCTCATGATAGCTCAAAGAGGGGAGAGGCAGGCACACAGAGGTGGAATTGAACAGGTGATAAAAAGCCAGTGACTGACAGAAAAATACTTTAAACCTGGATCTGGAACTTAACACACAAAGTGTGAAAGCAGGAGATAAAGAATTTCTAAAATATAGTAGGTGATGATAGGAGAATGGAAAGGTTTACACAGAGAAAGCCAGCAGCAGTGGCAGTCTGTCCTACACCAAGGCAAAGCAAGCAAGCTATTTGGCAGGAAATACGGCTATACTGTTAAAAAGTCTGCAAGCTCCCTGTATTCACAGATTTTTTTTTCACAGAATCATACGAATTTGTCCACCCTAGAGGCATTCAGGAAGCAAAGTGAACATAAGCAAACAAATTAACTGTGGGACTTTGTCAAAATGTGTATATATATGTGTATATATATATATATAAATCAGGCAAAACCCTTTCTCACTACCATAGCAACTGTAATATTCAGTCTATCATACTGAAAGAACAAAAATCTTGTATTGTGCATCTTATAACAAGTAATTTCTCATTTTTATTCACAAAAAGGTGATTTACAAGGCTCCAGGTATGAGATACCCACTTTCACCAAATAGCAGAATAAAGAATTTTTACTGTAGACTATGTGTTTAAAAAGTTACAATATGAACTACAAGTTTAACATTCACTTTACATGTCACAGAGAAGCAGAAAGTCAGAGAAAACAACTCAGCAAAAAAGTTGGGTTTGCTTTTTAAAAACAAAACCGCAACAAAAACAAAAGAGAAAAAGCTTTCCTTCCAGGAAGGCCTTTTTAATTTTGATTTATTCAAGTATTGAATTACTGAGAAGAGATCCAATTCAATCACAGTCCAGGCCAAAAAATGTGGCCTCTACTAAAACAGGTACATTTAGAAAAAAAACACCATAAATGCCTTCTCACAGAGGTGATTGTCACCACACTGCTGCTCAGATTCACAGACAGCAGTTTCTTTGCCCTCGCCCTTCAAACACACACTCTTACCAACTCCCACCCACTCATCCTGCTGTTTCTAGAAAAAACAGGAATATTTCAACTCGTTCACCAGCACTTCACCGTACTTGCAGCTCATTTATAGTAAAAACATCCATGAATCTGCTTGCTGAAAAATAGGCAGGATTGTTCTGAACACAGCTTTTGTCAACATCCCCCCAGTCTCCACTGATTTGAATCCAGAAGACTGGTAATTATAAGGCTGGTACTCTGAGCTGAAGTCTTGCTATCCACCATTCTCTTACATCAAAAAAAACAGCCATCCCTATCACCATCTTCTCACTATTCGTACCAGGTATCACTTTCAGAGTTCCCAGATCTCTCTTCTTGTCTGCTTCTTCTGAGCTTTGTATCTATTAGGATAACTATTTTTTATCATGTAAGTGAAAGTTAGAGAGGGGAGGAGTTGTTTACTTCCAAGCCCTTCTTTCCACAGATGGATCAGTAAGATTTAGACAAGAGCAGCTCATTGCTCATATGTCAAAGTAAAAGCAGCCAAATTAATCTGGGGCTGCGTTCCCCTCCTCCTCTTACATAGTCAACCAGTTCAGGCAGATAAAGCAAAACTTCCTCACTACAAAACAAAATATGCAGTGTGTATGTGGAAAAAGGCAAGACTTGGTAGATACACCCTTGAACCACCTCACTGCAGCTGAACAAGGCTCAGAGGAAAGGACAAAGAAGCATGAAGCACTCCCTCTCTAGTTTGATTCAGCTCAATGCACAAGTCATCACTGTGGTACGAAAGCAAACAAATACACTGAGGGGAAAAAAAAAAGAGGTGTCTTCTGGAAAGCTTACAGGTGCCTGCCAGTGACACAGAATGCCCTTTTTTAACAATCTTTGGAAATACAATGGTTGGCTGGAGGGACAGCCCTCACCACTCCAAGAGCCAGGGACTTCTTTCTAGCCAAGAGTAATCTGCAACATGATCGTCTGCAGTATGACCAGGCTTGACAGGCAGTAAGCTACACAGCATGGATACAAAGTACGTGCTGCTGAAAATGAGAAGCAGGCACAAGACTTCACAGCACCTACGTGTACCATATTGTGAAGTGTTCTGGGCAAAATGCTGTAAAACCACAGGATAAGAATGCATGTTTCGATTTTCAGAGGTAAACTTGGGCTTTTTCTAAGCTTCCACTGTTCTGTATCATCAAGTTTTCATTCATTTTTGAGCAAGGAGAATTTTATTCTCTAGCTACATGCTATCTAGTGATAGATAGAATTGATTGACAGGCTATCCAACAGTTTTCAGCAGTGCAGATTTATACAAAATGACCAAGAGCAAACAAACATAATTTATTTTCATGGAAAAGATTCTGTTGCCTTTGAACTTGAGTACTTAAGAACAAATATAAGGTGCTGTCACAACATATGACTCACCAGGTTTCTTCCCTAAACTTCCTGTTTTTCCAGCTGTTCCAGGAGCCTTGAAATAGAAAGTAAAATGTAAGTTTAGCACTCATATTTATTTCTCCAGTATATGAAAACTATTTACAATGCTTCAGTTTAACACACTAAACAAGCATGTAAAAACTCTCATAGTCAGATTCTGTTCTTACAGAAACCCTTAATATTTTAGATAGCAATTTATATCTAGGAATAGATACCAAGCAGTGTATGTAAGCCCTAAGTATGTAAGATCATCTATATAAATGTGTAGACTTCTTTCCTGAATTTTAATTCCTCTCATGGACTGCAAGTACCAATATAATTCCAAATTTTATAGCATCTGAATTATAAATCTGCATATCTACAGAATATGAATTCTGTCAAGTTCTATTAAGATAACAATAGTAGTTTTCAACTCTACAAATAGTCAGATTGTAAATATGCTTAAAAAACTAATTGGATATAATTATTTCAATACTCTCCATATTACATATTACAAAAATTCTCATATGGCACATTAGCACTGTCAGTGTCATCACTGCATCTTTTGGACAAGTCATCTGAACTTTGTAGGTCGTGTGTGCTTGCAGTAGTAAAATCCCCCCCACCATTTCTGTGCTCAAGTGAGAGCAAAAATTGCTATTTATCCGTAGCTATTTCCTCAGAACCTAAATGGGGTGACTTAAGGGATGAACATCATTATCATCAAGGCCAAGAGATTTGCAAGAAAAGCCTTTGAACAGCTTTCCCTCGAGGCAACTGGTTATTTGGGAAGAGTTCTATTTATTTATTTTAATGCATTCACAGGTCTACTTACATACACACAATTTGAGTATTCAGAACAGCTCGTGGTCTCAAATTTGTCCCTTGCATGCTTCCCTTCCTCAGTCATCATCAACCCTCAGCCACCACCCCTGTCTAGGACAGCTTTCCCCTGCCCCAAAGTAATTACCTCAGTTTCTTCCCAGACATTGCTAGCCTTATCTGCTGCAATAAAAAGGTCTGACATGGAAAACAGCAACATAACAAATCTAAACTGTACTTTGGCCAGGAATGATGAATAACCATAAATACCCCCTTGCCTTCAAGCAAGGCTCACAACACTTCCACTTCCCCTGAATTTCTCATTTAGGATGTCCCTTACAACCTGGGAGCCTACATCAAATGACCTGAAAGTTTTCACAGAATCCTAAATCCTATTTGGAAAGGAACAGCTTTATCCTCAGTATTCTCCATATTAACTTGATGCTTTGAAAACTTGGGGATTCTGGCAGAAACTAATGTAAGGAGTAACTAAGACTAGTTAACTGATGACTAGTTAACTGATGACTAGATGACTAGTAACTAAGACTAGTTAAATGATGGAGAAAACAGGGCCATTTTAAAAACAGGTATTGGTTTTTTAATGGCTCAATAAATTAAATTATTAGATAGATCTTCAATCTGTCTCGAAGATTACATAGCTGCTCAGAGACATCCACATTTTTAACATCTTGCAGAAAACCTACTGCAGCAAAACTATTGCAGAAGTTTGATCTTTCAGAGTGAACCATAACACCTCACAAGGCTGAATTAGTGAAGCCAACCCCATCTAGTAAGAGCAGAAAACCCAGCAGAGTTGGCGTTGCCTACCTCAGAAGCTATAACTGATGTTGAAAGCTGAGAGTGGGGATGGGAAGAATTTATTTAATTATTTATTTATTTTTAATTTGGCACCAAAGCACCTTACATACATCTAGCATATCACACTTTCTGACATTTCACGTCTTAGATTTTGGGAAGGGTTGTGGAAATGCAATGTTTTTAAGTTCAACAATATCTGGATACTGCTGCCTTGGTGCTACATTCTTGTAATTGTAAAAGACTCATTCTGGTTACTTTTTACAAAGCCAATAAATCTTCTCTTCCCTATGTTTGTTTCTTTCTCTTCAGTTTTCCACATTTCCCTACAACCCCTGTAACCTATATTAACAAAAAAAAAAAAGTGACAGGAAAGCATCATGGAGAGATCAGGTACAAAGACTAAGTTTAGCTCTGGGGACAAAGAGAAGATGATTCAGACAAAACAACTGTATGGAACCAAAGGTGGCAAGTAGCAATGATATGGTAGTATGTGGAAGTAATTCTGCTTTGGAAAATGTTTCTGGCAGAGAAACACCCTCCCCCCTCCTCAATAAAGAACAAGTGTTTGGACCTTCAGAGACCGCTTCTTCAAAATATCACTTAGTCAACATCCATGTTGCCAGATTAGGAGTGTATAGACAGATGAAACAGCCTGTGACACTATCTTTACAGTTAACTGGTAAACACACAGAGATTATCTTAAGAGAGAAGCTTCAAAAATCACCTTGACCAACTGTGTCTGAATTCTGTTTGAGGACTGTCTGAATCCTTGGTAAAAATGTAGAAGAAATACATAGAGCAGTCCTGCAATACTTCAATAAATAAATAATTCAGAAATAATGCATTTAAGATGGACCCAACTCCTGGCCCACTCAGTAGATGGAGACGTATTTTCTATTCTTTCGAGAGAAAAACAGCGGAGAAGACATAACGCATTCTATTTCTCTTTTACACACCTGAGACTAACTGCATTTGAGGATATTTTGGGACAAGTGATAATAAAGTCTCTTGAAACAGTAAAGCAGAATTTGCTTTGTTAATTTAATAAGACACAGAAGTACATTTGCCAATTGTGTTGTACAGGAAGACCTTCAGAACCCAGAATAAATACATTCAGACTGTTACTATTTTTAGGATATTTATACAAAGTTTTGTAACTAGAAGCATCTAAACTTTTGTGCTTCCAAGTCCACCATACAAGCTTCGTATCTTATGGCAATTATCACCAGTCTCAAGAAAGGAAGGATATAATAAATACTTGTTACAGATCTTTAGCCATCTACTTCAATCTAATGAAAACTCTGAGAACAGACCATGAACCAGTGTTGTCATTTATTTAACGAACAAAGACTTTCATTCTGTTGATAAGATAAAACTTTAAGGAACAGGAAATAGTTTCATTTAGCAGCTTGAGGTAAATGGGTAGCCTGGGACTAGGTACACAAGAACAGATTAAAAAAAAAATTCTTCTGATGTATAAACCATTGATATTTTGAGGCTTACAACCATCTCTCCAAACTCTGTGCTTGTTGTCTAAAGATCAGCACTGCCTTACTTTTTATTTGGGCCTAAGTCAATAGTGCAGAACACATTAAATTAATTTACTCTTTTAGTAACATTTTCCACAATCAGCCAGCTGTCCAAGCACAGCAGCACATCTGAAAGTTAACAGACAGCCACTATTGTGAAATCCTTTGTAAAAACTGGCTCTGTGAACAAGCTGAATAGCAAAACACTGTACGTGTAATGGCAATTATCCATTTGGAAGAAGAAATATGTCCTGCAGGGCATATGAATCATTTTATGAAAATAAGCATCCCAGATATCGAGATCTCATGAGCTCTGTGCCTTTTCCTCCCTCATCAAGATTTTATCTGAAGATGCAATTTTCACCAGCAAAAAGGGCACTTGGAGCATTTTTTGATGAACTGCAGTAGCTTTTTCAACCCCAGACAAGTTGAGATCAGAGAAACACCAAATTGACCTCTCTAATAAAAACAGTTTTCAGTACTAAATATCTATTTCTGAGCTCTCTCAGAAAAAGGAAGATTTGCAACCGTGTGTGCCTGTCTCTTACAAAAAAGGACAAGTAGCCAGTTCTTAAAGGCACACAAAAGACAGCTCAGCACATCTGAATATAAATTCCCAAGTGTTGAGGCTAAATTCTGATGGAAATATCTTAAGAGAAAACAAAAGCAGTTTCTTCACAAAAGTTCAAAGGAGACTTAACTAACAAGAATGTAGGTGAGGTTAAGTAACTAATTAGCAACTATTACTATCTACCTACAAACCAGTACTCACAAGGGTTTAAGGAGGCTAACAGTGCAAGTTTTCACTCTTCAATACAAACTTACAGGTAATATAAAGAGACTTAGGGCTCAGTTTCATGATCACAAGATATTCTACAGGCTAGGCAATCAACTGTACACTTGCTCCTCAACTGCCATGGGACAACCCACCATCTTTTTGCTGTATGTCAGGGCTGAACTATAATCCACATCCTTGACTGCAAAAGGAGTGCTTTTCTTAACCAGGTAAATTTCTTGATACAGACCCACAAATGCCTCTACTGCCACAACTGATGTCACACCACTTGGAGGAGAACCAAGCTGCTAGAACTGGGGATAGAGAGTTCAGAATCTCTTGTCTGGACTCTCACTGGGCAACGCTGTCAGGGTAAACCTATATCCTGCCTAAACGCCACAATTTACAACTGTACAAAATTTACTCTGATTGTCAAAAAGACAAGCTAGCCCTCTGTGATGGAATCCATAGTGATACAGCTACATTGCTTCAACTAAACAAACCATTAAGTGCTCCTCTTCTAGTCTGGGACTTGATCTGACTTTATCTCCTGGTCCATAGTCACTAGATCTGATGCAACCAACAGGTAGGATTGAGCACAGGCATATCTGAACCCACCTACTAAATGTAAGATATGATGTTTTGCTTCTAAAATGAAGTACTTAACACAAAAGCCAGCTAAGAATGCAGCTCAAAATCAGGTCAAGCTAATACAAGCCAATGCTGTGGCAATCTTGCCTCCTTCACTACTCTCCTTCCATACTAATTCTGCTACTGATATTTTTGTAACATATTAGAAATATGTATTACTTCTACTAGACTAGTTTTCTACTCTGTGTAGTGTCCTGAACTGGCTTATTAATAGGTCAGATGAAAGACAGCAGCAGCAAAAGTGTGGCAGGTAGGTCTCTACCTGTGCTCACTTAGAATGGGTTGCATATGATCATTTTGTGTCAGAAATAGTGATGCCAGCAGAACTAGGGAAGTGATCATTCCCCTGTACTCAGCAGTGGTGAAGCTGCACCTAGAATATTGTATTCCATTCTGGGTCCCTCACTACAAGATAGACATTGAGGTGCTGAAGCGGGTCCAGAGAAGAGCAACAACACTGGTGAATGGTCTGGAGAAGAAGTCTGATGAGGAATGGCTGTGGGAACTGGAGCTGTTTAGTCTGGAGGAAAGGAGGCTCAGGGGAGATCTTCTTGCTCTACAACTACCTGTAAGGAGGTTGTAATGAGGTGGGTGTCAGTCTTTTTCCAAGTAACAAACAGTAGGACAAGAGGAAATAGCTTCCAGTTACATGAGAGAAGGTTTAGATTAGATATTAGGAAAAATTTCTCCACTGAAAGAGTTGTCAAGCTCTGGAACAGGCTTCCCAGGGAACTGAATGAGTCACCATCCCTTGAGGTATTTAAAAGATGTGCAGATGAGGTGCTTAGACATGGTTTAGTGGTAGACTTGGCAATGGTAGGTTTGCAGTTAGACTGGATTATCTTAAAGGTCTTTTCCAATCTAAATGATTCTACGATTCTATTCTATTAAACTACAGTCTTAATGTACCCAGGAAAGTGTACCTCAAACAGAAGGGAATAACTAATCAAAACTGGGACAGAACTTCTCCAGTATTAAAATGATTAGTTCTAGAGACTGAAGAAAGCTGTTACATGATGTAAAATACATATGAGAAATGTTTCTAAAATGTTTCTGACAGAAATATCACAATACTGTTCCTCCCAAGGACTGCAATACTAAATACTACTACCTGAAAATTGGTTTTAATCCTGCCTCAGTTATTGAAATTTCTCTACTATCTAGAAATTTATTATATAAAGCCCTTCTTCAGGTACATACTTCAATGCAGGTTTTATTCTTTGGCTTTTCCACCAACAGAAATAATTTTAAGGAGTGACTTTGATCAAACTTTATATTGCAAGTCATTGAGTTGCATCACCTACACACAGAATTCAAGACTTGTGGAAAAAGCCTTATCAACTAGATTCCTAAAAATCCAGTAATTTTTACTTATATATTTACTTTTAAAACCACGATTACTCTTACAGACATAAACAAGAACTCCTTCTTGGCAAGAGATTAGTATTGTATTCAACTATGATTCTAAGCTACTGCGCATTAGTAGTTGAGTTATCCTCTCAAACAGATGAGGAATATAAACGAGAAAACATCTTTCTTTAGAATGCCTAAAGAGAGGGGAAAACCAAAATGTAATAGGGACATGTTCTGTTGGATTACTCCAGCATAAAAATCAGATGAAACAGAACCTCTATTATCCAGCCAAGAACTTTCAAATAAATATAGTCATTATCTAAGTTTTGTTGTAAAATTTATTTCCCTTGATTGCAAGAAAATACGGAGGGGGAGGGAAATATAATAGACTGAAAGATTACTCTATCTTTTTTCAAAAATAACGGCAGTAAGATACTACTTAGTCTTTAAAAACTTGCCCCAGGAACAAGGTAGTCATAGTTATTCTGATTTGACTCTGCAAAACTGCTAAGTTAACTATTAACATATGCAAGATTAATTTTAATATATGATCCAAAGTTATTTATGACATTATGTTCTAAAGTACAACTATTATTGTTTTCCATTTTCAATCTCACATTCAGTAAAACTTTAAATATTTGTACACCTCCCTTATAGAAGAATAATGGATATAAGATCCACTGACTTGCAACTGTCACTCTAACCAAATAAAACAGACCTCCCCAGCTCAAGTTTATAACATTTCAATACGTCTCTACCTCAGAATCTTTGAGTCTCACATAGTTAGATGGGAAAACTCCTGATTTATCACCCAGTGTTCCTGTCCACCAGTCACCATCTTTCTTTGTTACAAGAATCATATCACCTTGTTGAAAAGTTAGGTCTCCTTGTTCAGAACTCTCATAAGTATACATAGCAATATATTCTGTAAGAGAGAAAGAGAGAACATGGGAAAACACTTGATAAAACTACTCAATTGTCGTTTGCAAAACCTAACTAATATAATGTAGTCTATCCACAGGCTAGACAGAAATCTATTAATTACGATTCATATAAACCTCAATATTTAATGCATACAACGATATGCATCAGAACTAAATGCAATCTATCAAACTGCTTCTGGTTTATTTGCAGTTTTGTTTTGGTTTTTTAAATAATTTACTAGTAAATTAAAATGTACATAAATTATAAATCGTACAGAAGCTACTCTGAAAACATATTTCCCAATGGTCTCTGTTTTGTGCTGATGGCTGGACTGTTCAGTCTTGGGGATGGAAAGCCTCAGTATCCAAATATCTGTACAGTCTTCATTCTACATATGCTGTTTGGCTCTCATATACAATGAAGTCTTTCATTACTTGAAGCTTCGCATGAAGGGTACACATCTCAATGCATCTTACGCAACAGATGGCTGGGAAATGTTAAGACAAAGCCTTTATGTGTTCTGTTTTGTTAAAACACAGTCAACTACTTAGTATTCAAGTGCAAAAACACTAAAGCAGACTGATGTTGAGAAATGCAATGCATAATTCCATCACAGAACTACATTAAAAAAAATTACATAAATGATTACAAATAAGAACTTCATAAAATTCAGTAACATTTTCTATACAACTTCATACATTCTTATTTAACTGAGCATTATCACATTTTATATGGGCACAAAACAGATTTCCGAAGATTATATCCCTCTGCTTCTAGGACCAGCTCTGGACCTAAGAGTAATTCACAGTATTTCAGTAACACTTTCATGCATATGTAACAAAAACATGCAAGCATCCACTGAAGTTGACAATTGTCCTGTTTGCTGGAACACTAAATCTGACCAAAAGGCTTAGCTCAGGGAAGTTCAGTGAGAATTCAAGCCACAATTACTATCCTCAATGAAGCAGTTTGTCTAACAACTAGAGCTTAAGAACACCCACATCTGTATGCACATACACACCAACACACACATTAAACATCATAATGTATGCTATACAATGGAAATTTTCTTAAATCCTTTAAATGTAATAGAAGATGATAAATCCATGATTTGCCATTTCTGAAAAATACAGCTTTTTTGAAGTGCTTTATTAAAAAGTTGTGATCCTTTTTATATAGTTAGGATAACATTATAATAATATTATAGTTAGGATAGTATTATAATAATTTGTATATATAATATTATAGTTAGGATAGTATTATAATAATATTGAGCAAGACTAGTTGTATTTTGCAATTATCTCATTTTTCTTGTTATATGGATCTTTACAATTACCTCCTTTTAATTTCTGTAGTGCTCATGCCATTGGCAAATTAAATATACTGGTAACCAATGAGACTCTCACTTAAAACTGCCTTTAGAATTGTAATTAAAAAAAAAAAAAAATAATAAATCAGGTGTGCTGTAGGGGTTACATACTAATGTTCATTTGTAACCTATATTTAGATTCATTGACTTACTCTGACTGTGATTTAATCTAGCTGACTGCACTGAAATGGATTAAGAGTGCCCACACAGTCTGTTAACACAGCTCATGTAGAGACACTAACCTCCAGCTGAAGGGTAGTAACAGCCAGGAATGTGAGTTTTAAAACCCTCCAGAGGCCTGACAATTATCTGTCTATGCCCCAGGCTCCATCTTTAAAAATGAGATGTAGCCTTGACTGTAAGCATCACAACATTCTGTAACTGATTGTAATTTCTTCAATTAAGAGCTGTAATGAAACATTGGAAATGAGCATTGCATGAAAACGAGACATTAATAATTCCTGACATCATGAAGTACATGTACAGTTTTGCTTATTTGGTGCACTGAGAAAAAAACATTCCAGATTGTGAATTGTTACCGAAATATTTGTACAAGAAACAGTACAAACTATGGAAGATATTTTAATAGCGTGTGAAATTATCATTCACTATACACAAGTTACATAAATTCTTACTATAATAATTTTAAATCATTCTAAATGTAAATTGATTTGCACTTCAATTTTACAGGCCTGATCTTAAAACACTTAAAACACTTAGAATTCTAAGCTTGTTTCTGGTAATAAGCTGACTTATTCTACTTAACTACATAGTAAAGTACTAATAATCCCATTCAGTTTGAAATGCTTACCTTCACCTGACATGGTTGCTTTTGTTGCTGGTGATGCTACTCTTTTCAGACTAGCAGGACTTTCTGAGGAACCAGAATCCATGCTTTAGAAGAAAATAATGATTATTTAAGAAATTAAATCTCTTCAGAAAATTTATTATTATATTTAAAAACTAAAAAAAACACCCACAAAACCAAACAAAAACCAAAAAACCCCCCCCCAAAAAAACAAACCAAACCAAACAAAAAAACCCACAAAAAAATACACCCCCCCCAAAAAAAAACCAAAACCAAAAAAATCCACCATATGCATCCATAAGTAATTCCCTACAATTTTAAAGAGAGACAGTAAATGTGCAAAGTAAATGTACAATGGCCAGGCATGGTTACATTTAGGTTACTGCCTTTAATATACAAGTTTCCACACCTCCTTTTCTTCCTCAAGAAAAAAAAGAATCTAAATTCATTCCCATTTGTATTACTAATGCTAATGTTGCCTTCACAAAGAACCAGATTTTGATTGTTTCATCCTCCAAGAGTGATGATAAGTGGTTAAGTTTTGAAGTATATCTTTTTATTTTGGGGGCAAGATAAACTACGAGTTACATAGCTGTAATTCATAAAATCCAATCCACTATTTTTTTGGTTGCAAGTCAAATAGAATTAAGACCTTATATGTTTTGTTAGTTATGCATGGCCCAAGAAGAACTGTGGTCAATTTTCTTATTCCTCCCACAAAAAATTCCAGGGTTGGGAGTCAAAACTGCACAAAAGAGAGTCACATAAAAAAGGCATTTTTACAAAGTAGATGCTAAACTTTAAGATTCAAGCATGCGACTCTTCATATTTATCTTTTACAGTATAGAACTATGGTGAAAGTAAGTAAAATACCTTGTTGACTTCCTAATGGGCCCTGAAATAAGCTTCACATATGATTTAGGAAACCACCCCTTTTGTCCTTGAACCTCTCCGAACCACCACATATCTTGCTGCTCCAAAACTGTGATGATATCATTCTTGTTGAAATTAAGGTGGTTGTCTTTTTTTGCTCTCCAAGGATACAAAGCCTGTGCTTGAAGCCCCTCCACTTTCTCACCCTAATGCAAATAAAAAAAAAAAAAGAGGAAAAAAAGAGAGAGAGAAATCAGATGTGCACCACCTTTCACAAAGAAAGCTGCTTAAGGAATTATATTCTTATGCTACTTATATAGCAACAAAATACCCACATACTCATCAACTGCGTAAAGCAAAATCAGTCAAACTTACAAAGTAATACCTGAAACATTTACAGTCCTCCTACATTTCTATTTGTTAACACATAATCAATACAGTGCAAGATTACCAGAGGTTTTGCTTAACAAATCAAGTTTTACAGTTAAAGTATACATGTAATAAACCTTCATGAAGCTATTTTGGCAAGACTTAAGGTAAACTTTAAGGAAAATTATGCTTTGCAGCAAGTTATTCATTGTACATTCCAACTCTTTTGGCTCTAAGATACTGAGATATTTAGCATTTTTCAGAACACATTAGCTTACAAGAATAGTATGTTGTTAAATTGAGGAAAAGAAAATGCCTTAGCAGATGGACAGAATTCATCTGATGTGAAGCTTTGCCATTGCTATTTCACTTAACTACATAATCCACTTTGGAGTGAAGGTTATTATCAGGTGACTCAGGGAAGCAATCCAAAACTGGCATTCTGCCAAAACATTAAGGCTGGATCACCAGTCTAAAAAAGTTAGCACAAAATAGCAGAACAAAAACTGCTTCATGTTAAATTGTCCGTGGATGTTGCAAATGGATTTCCGCTACCTGTTCATCACTCCAAAATGGAACTGCTTACCTATCTCAGGTGACTGTTACAATGCATGGTCACAGTGTTCATAATTTGCTTCCCAAATATTTGTGCTGGATCAGAACAGTTTCAATCAGTATAGGCACTCACCTGACCCAAGACAGGAGAGGGAGATGATCCTGTAACAGTGGCAGGAGTGAAGGCTGATCGCTGCCGCATCTGCCCTGCACTGGGAACGGTCAAAGATGGCTGAGCTGCCCAGGCATCCCAGTTATCAGTCTCTGGTTTCTCACTAGTGCTTGATGGCCAGCTGAAGAGAATAACACAATTCCTATCATTTTCAACTGAATAAAAACATTCATGCAGGAAGATTGTGCAGGAAAAATATTTATACGTTCCAGGTTAATTTATTTTAACTGAATACTTCATAACTCTCAGGTGGAAGTAGTGCAAACATAGGCTAACAATTAAGTTTATCTTAAAAAGGCAATCTCTAGAGTTGCTTGTCCTTGCTACTTAAGGTCAGCTGTTCCTGTAATTTACTTTCATTTCTTAGCTGTGCCCAGATACAACAGAAGTAGTGCAGTCTATATTATACACATTTGAAAGGACTAATTTAAAAAAATAATTATTCTCTTCAAAACTGGTTTGAAATCTTCACACCTGCATGCCACTGACCTCTTACATCCCTTTCCCTTATATATAATTGCTGCTTCTCATTCAAATCCTTACCTTTTTTTCTTAAAATTATTTCCTACTGACTTCTTTCAACTCTTTAGTTTTACGCAACCTCTTAATCTTTTTTATATCTTGTCCTTTAAAATGCCTACTAAATTTCATAACCCACATCTCTACCTCCAGATACCCACTTAAATGAACAAAATCCCCTGAACTGTGGTAGTGTAAACAAAACACCTGTCTTAAACAATGCACCTATCTTAAACACACAAATTGCCCTTGCATGTTGCTTGTGGTATTAGTTGGAGTAATCAATTGTTGCCCACCTAAACTGTAAGTGTCCAAAGGCCACAGCCATCCCTAACCCTTATATTATGTCAAGGACAGTACTATTAGTATAAATGTTCTGGGATTCACTTTGTGTTGAAACTGAGTGTTAATTTTTATGAAAAGCCTGAAAGTATACATTATCCACCTAGGGTAGAAATAGCTTTGTCAAAAGTATGATTTATTGAAACAAAAAAATCCAGTATGTGCCAGATATCTCCAGGAAGCTCAAGATTTAGTCTTATTCTCCCTCCTCAGGAAAATGACTGTAGTAAACCAGAAGAAGTTTAAATAACTGGAAAAGCTACTGTGACCTAGTTGATGAAAATTTTGAAAAAGAATGTATCATGTTCTTCATGGTGTTGGTTGATGAGAAAATGAACATGAGCCGGTTTCAGTGTGCACTCGCAGCCCAGAAAACCAACTGTATCCTGGGCTGCATCAAAAGGAGCGTGACCAGCAGGTCCAAGGAGGTGATTCTGCCCCTCTAACTCTGCTCTCATGAGACCTCACTCGGAGTATTGTGTGCAGTTCTGGTGTCCTCAACATCAAAAGGACATGGAACTGTTGGAGCAAGTCCAGAAGAGGACCACGAGGATGATCAGGGGACTGGAGCACCTCCCGTATGAAGACAGGCTGAGAAAGTTGGGGCTGTTCAGCCTGGAGAAGAGAAGGCTGCGTGGAGACCTCATAGCAGCTTCCAGTATCTGAAGGGGGCTTATAAGGATGATGGGGAGGGACTCTTCATTAGGGACTATAGTGATAGGACAAGAGGTAACAGGTTAAAACTTAAACAGGGGAAGTTCAGTGTAGATAAAAGGAGGAAGTTCTTTACTGTGAGGGTAGTGAGGCACTGGAATGGGTTGCCCAAAGAAGTTGTGAATGCTCCATCCCTGGTGGTGTTCAAGGCCAGGTTGGACAGAGCCTTGGGTGACATGGTTTAGTGGGAGGTGTCCCTACCAGTGGCACGGGGGTTGGAACTGGATGATCTTAAGGTCCCTTCCAACATTAACTATTCTATGATTCTATGTACTGTAATATTGCACAAATATATTTAGAAATTTAATTTATAAATATGTGTTACATGATCAAAGGATACGACTATTACTTACCCTGCCCCATTTACATAGGTGTTGATAATACCGTACACAGCATTAAGTTAACAAGATATCTAGGGAAAAGCACATGCTCTCTTTGTATCAGTCTTACTAATGCTGCGATAAGGAATTAGTAAGTCATATTTTCATGTTAACTTTGTCGTTATCTTATCTTGCATAATCCAAATTGGAAAGCTTCAGTGAGGATTAATGTCAAAGAATTTTAACTAAATTTAAGAGAAGGAAGGTGAGCACCTTGAAATTTCCACCATCCTCATTTCTGATGTGCCCTTCTGCATTGCTCTGGCAAATATGATGGAAACATGGTTAAAGTTCCACAAGGTTGCGATCTTAACTATTTACTATGGAAAAAATATTTTCCTTCAAACAAGCTATTTTTATTTTGCAACCTTGATACTCTGTGTTAAATGTCACCACAGCCAAATCAATTAAAAAGGACTCCAGCACATTAAAGGTGACAATCACTACCCAAACATACGTTGAACTGAAGTCTGCCCAGTTATTGCTGGTTGTAGTACACTCTGTAGAAGCAGGAGTTCCTATTGACGTAGTGGTTTCATGCACAGAAACTTTAGGTGCAGCAGTTGCATCAACTGCTGGCCTTACAGAAGCTGGAACTTCATTTTCAGGTATTTTCTCTGCATAGTTTGCAGGAAACCATCCAGTTTTCCCCTTCAGTTCTCCACCAAGCCACCCTGGTTCTCCAGTCTGGCTTTCATCCACCTGTAGATGCATTAAGTTAGAAAGTTAAGAAACATCACATACAAATGGAATTTTTCCTTTAAGCAATCCATTTCCTCCACAGCAATTACCTTTCTCTAGTTATAGACACATGACACCTTCATTACAAATGTAAGTTCCACCTAGGTAGGATTTTGTTGTTGTTATTTAATTTACCTTTGGAGAATGTCAACAGCTATTTCTTCTATGGTATCTTAATAGATAAGGGAACATTTTTCAGCACAATACTGCTTTGCAATTTATTTATTTATTTTCTTAATTTTTATTTTCCTGTTTTTCCCCAAGCCAAAAATCAGAAGGATTTCCTTCTGGTGAGGTAAAAATGAGTTTTATTTCAGTCTTGATGCATAAGCCAAGCATAGGTTTTTAAACAGTTGCCTGAAGTCTTTCACAGTGCAGCAGACTTAGGAGAACTGAGTTCTAGAAAAATCCCTGAAATACTGGTATTTCCAGTTTAACTAACACAAAACATAGTTTTTAACAAGTTTTCCTAGATTCTCTCTTGCAGAAAATACAATGAAAACCACAGCATATTAAAAACAACATCCATTGAACAATTCAAAACAAAGCCACAGATTTACTAATGTATTTGTACAAAACAATTCCATAGTTAAGTTTTCATATGTAAATTCGCAGGCCTTTGTTCTTTCCCCTCACTCTGATATCTTTGCCAAGCCACAAATGAAAGAATGAAATGGGGCTAGTTTTGCAGCTATATTTTAATTCCTACTTATTATTATATTCATGTTAAGCTACAATGTTGTAAACGCCATACTTTCCTGTTAAGTTTTCTTAAACATTTAATATATTTTTTTCCTCCATGCTCTACTGTCAGACTGTTTATTGTCTTAGTCTGTTATTTCACCAGAAGCAATAAGTTTAAATACTGCAAGCTGCAACTAAACATATTCAGCAAGAATTGCAGAAGAAAAGTAATTCACCATTGCTGTCCTATCCCTGCTGAATTGATAGGGTGGCTAAATACCTTCAAGGCAAGGTCAGCTGCAGAAACTTTTTAGAAGAAAAAAGACAATAATTGTATTCAGTAATAATTTTGGTAAATTAAGTGTTCTAGGTATCTAACCTCTTTGATAGGTCAAAAGAATCTCAGTTTTCAAGCAAACCCATACATGTGAATAGGGTTTGCACCTCTGACATGTAAATAACACCTACTTTGTACAGTAACTTGCTGTACTGCAGATTCCCCAACAGTAGTCAAGTCAGCTGTAAAACCAGGCCAGTAATGAAGTCAGATGACCAACCCTACACAATGGCTGGTTTTGGGCAAGAATTTCTCTCATCAGTTTAGGTGACTAGCAATTGGTATTTCAAAATACATGGGTTTCAAACTACAGAGTAACTCAAGAGTTGACAGTGGCAGATAATACAGTAGTCAGAGATGCTTACATCTGTATTTCTCAATCACCTGACACTACTTCCTAAAAATCCATTATCAGTGTGAGGGATCTGTTGATAATAGAATGCTTCATGAGCTCAGGAATAAGAAATAGTATATTTTTCAGTCAAAGCAGTTTTCAGTATAGTACATTATATGAAAATAGCATATAGTAGTGGCTCAAGCCAGATGCTTCTACAGTTGGAAACACATCTACAAATCCACTCTATTGATTTTAACAAAATATAACCTCATCAGCTGCTTATTTAGAGAAGACAAAAAAAAATAGTGGCAAAAAATAATTATTTTGTGGCAATGATGCAGACTAGTCACTCTAGACCAAAGGTGAGACCATTCTTTTGCCTGGACATGACTGAAACTGAAGCAGAAAATCTTTTGCCTCTGATTGTCCCTGGACTACTCATTTGAGCTGCTGACAGATTGCTTTGCCTTCAGCCAGTTGTTGTCTCTTTGCCTCCTATAGTAATTTGTAACCCACACCCCTCTTCTGGTGCTAAACAATCCATTATTTCTGCTTTTTGTTGGGTCCATCTTCTGTCTCAGTCCTTTTTAACTCAAAGCAAACCCAGAAATAAACGGGCTACATGCATGACCGGTTCAGTGTGGCTTTACTGCAGTGCAGAGCAAAATTTCCACTGCAGCACTGAATAGGATTGTTAAAGCAGCAGTATGAGTGATGAAAGGTCGCAGCAGAGGGTGAATCTTGCGAGAGAAGGAGAAATGGATTAACAGCACCTGATAACAAGTTGAACAATGTAAACAGTAATAATAGTCACATAGTTTCTACTGTCATTTAATTGCTGTTAACTTTTTGCAGGTAGAAACTAGAATCACTAACATACAATAAAATCAGGACTGCAAAGCCAAAAATCTGTTATTGTGGTGCTTGAAATTGATGTTTGAAACCGCTGTTTCAGATAGAAATTTTCAGAGAAAATAAAAATCTACAACCCATTTAATGTCTCTTTAGAAGACAGTTTCAAGTTCAAATGATTCATAAAACAGCCTATTAGAATACTCAACTTTATGCTTATTTGATCCAATTAAGTTTTCTATGTACACTCATAAAAAAGGCACTTTGAAGGATCATTTTAACTCTATAAAAACGCTGGTTTCTCAGTCATCCATATAAAGTATAATTTGCATCTGTTTCTGTAGTACAGTACAGGAACTTTGAAGAAATACCTTTGCACCTTTTTAGAATTCAATTTTTCTAATTTCCTAATATGTTTACACCCACTATCCCCAAGTCCCTGTGACAAACCATCCCAATTTATTTGGGATAGGCCAACTTGGAGCAACCTGATCTAGTGGAAGGTGTTCCTGCCTATGGCAGGGGGGTGGAACTACATGAGCTTTAAGTTCCCTTTCAACTCAAACCATACTGCAATTCTATGATTTTTAAAAATATTGGTTTAACCCCAAAACATAACTAACATAGTAAATTATAGTGTATGGGTTTATTTTTTATTTATCAAACCATACTTCGAGCCACAGGTTACAACCACTTAGTTTCAGCAACTGAAGTGACAGGAATAACAGCAACACAACTCTTAGTAGAAAAAGCAATAAAACCTCTGTCAACAGAAGGACTGGCTTTGCAGTGGCCTACTCACTTTGAGCTATCTCATGTATCACCAGCAGTACATGCAGGCTGTAAGAGAAGCCCTGTTTTACGGTAGATACTCACTCTAGCCACAAAGCCAAACTCTAATACTCTCACAAAAAGTATTTAATCAAAGCTAAACTGATTACCATCTTCTGTTTTGTTCAACTATCTACCCATTAAATGTCCAATTTAATTGTATTCCCCTTTCAGGCGTTTGATCTAGATATTCTGAGACTAGTGGAACTCCTGTTAAAATGTTGAATATAAACTCTACAGGCCAGAGGCCATAAGCTGGATCTAACATAACAAAACTGTCTGCATGTCTCTCACAATCAGTAACTAACACAACTGATGAGAAACTATACTTTTGAATTTGGTTTAGACTTTCCATGGAAGCTTCTTTATGAACTTCCCATTTAACTTACATTCCTCTGCTACCAGAGCCACTACAGTTCAGTAATTCAATAATTCACCTATATTTCATTGAATTATGCTTAATTTATTTAAAGAAGGTATATTATATAAAACATAATCAGCAACAAAAGAATCCATTCAACTGGAGCCTAACAGCATCAAATGCCAGGAGGACTTTGTAAGAGAGCTATCCAAAAGAAATTCCACACATTGTGTGTATATATATATTCATATACATACTAGAAACTTAACTTCTTGAACAGACAGAGCCCTGAAAAAGGCATGGCTTTTTTGGCTCAGAATACTTGTTCCCAGACAAAAGCTGGGTTAAATTATAATTAGGATTATAATTTATAATTATAATTTAATTATAATTAGGATTATAAATCAATCAATATTATAAATAAATTGATTATAAATAAATCAATAGTGAAAGAAATTTAAAGTACATAGAAAGGCAAGAAGCAGAGAAAGCAGAAATCCAAGTTGAGAAAATACAAGAATCCTGTAATCAAAAAGCAGAAGAATTAAATTAAAAAAAAAAAAAACAAAAAAAACCCACTGTCCACACCCCACGCCTTCCCTAAACAGTTACACAGGACATATCACCACTATAGATAACTAATACATGTACTGGAAAGTCAGGCAGAAGAAAGCCCTCATCAAATTTGCAAATACTTTTCCTTTCAGAATAAGCCCTCATCTCCCTCATTTCCACCAAGACAGGTCTCAAGACTCACACATAGTGTAAAAGTGCATTACACTTGTAAAAACTATTTACAAGCTATACATCTATTAAAGCCACAAGTCATTCTGACATAATGAATTCTGCAGTCCTAGTTACATCCAAGATTTAGGCCTGGTTCCCATGTGCATGGTCAATGGATTTGGGCTTCAGCTGGACTCTCTGCTCATGGCAATTACAGTTTGGATATTATCTTTTGTACAGCTATATGATTACAGGACATGATTGCACAAGCTTGCACATACAAAGCCATTTATAAGTATTACAATGGTGAAGTGCTGAATTTGTTTATGTTAGAACACAGTTATCTTAAGCAATGCTTATTTTGTTGCACACAGTAAACTCCTAAATGTACATGTCATCTTAACTACAGAGTTGCATTTATGTCGTAGATTAGACACACTTTAACATGTAAGCTTGTAAATGATTATTTTCCAAAAAAATGTAATCAACTCAAACCTTTCAGCACCACAAGACACGACAAACACTTAAGGACAGGGAATAACCTAGGAGTCCAAATGCCCATTATCAAAAGTAACTTCTGGCTCATTGCACTTAAATTACTTTTGACAATGTGAGCTAGTTGGTTAATTTTACCCTAGGTAAATTCAAAAACAAGTAAACTACATGGCAACAAAAATCTGTGTTTATGAAAATGAATATATTGCATAGACTTCCTAACAGTCATTTAGCACACTTACCCATTCCCTTTTAACCTCCATCAGGAAAGCAATGATTAAAGCAAGGCAGAATTATAACACATTTCACAAAAGGGTCTTAAATTAACTTTTCTAAGAGTAGCCCATTTAAGCAATAACTACAGAGCAGGAGATAAATCCCACAAGAATCAGCCATCAGGTTTAATTATTGTCAAAAGTAAGTTAAATAAAGAAAACTGAGAGTAGTTACCCTAGTTTTGTAGAGTAAGCTAAAATAAAGTCCAAAAATAACAAACAAAAAGATTCCAATTACCTTAGATTCTCTAAAGTGTGTGAAATGCTCCTTAAAAATCATATATTTTTTGGCAAAATGTTATTTCCCTGCAAGTCCACTTAATACTAGTGATTGCTCTTCCTCAAGTTAAAAAACAGAATACTTACATGCCTAGGCTACAATCTGTTTCCCAAGGTAACAGGACAACACATTTTTTAATAGCCTAATGAGACCCATGTACCTGTATCCTCTCTCATTTAACAGCAGACTGACCAATACTATTGCTTGATGAAGAACAACAACCAACACATTGCATTGTTATTTAGAATGAACGGCATTGGGTCTCTTCCCTAGTCATTCAGTAGTGCTACTAATCCAGGGTTTGCCTTTTATTTTCTAAAGCAGATTCTAACATCACAAACCCAACAATTAAAATAAAAAGGCTGAGATGAAGGCTCATTTCCCCCGAATACACACATTAAAAAAAAAAAAGTTACCATTAAAACTTATGAGAGTCTATAAAGTGTATTTTTTCCCAAGTCCATTTCTTTCTCAACTGTGCCAAAACACAACAGATCCTAACATCTATTCCGTGGGGTAGACACTGTAATGAAAATAATTTCCCACTGATAATCATATTATCAGTGATTAAGATATCATTTAATAGTTAAACTAGGAATTTTCATTATGCATAGATACATGTATGCTAAGATCATACTCAGAATTTATTAATATATACATTCAGTAACTGCAGTCATTAACACCAGAACTGCTGGTCATATCCCTGTATTTCAACAGCTACTTATAAAAAGGAAAGGAAATTATCCTGTATCAACACACCTGCAACCAAATTTTTAGGTTTTGAAGTTTCCGTTTTTAGAAATGTGATTTTATTTATTGCATATGCTCTTTAAAATAAATTTAAAGGCATCTCATAAGAGCTAAGTAGATGAAAAGAAAGAGTAAATTATCATACACACAACTCCAAGCTACAATTATAATAGATCATTACATCAAATGTTGTCATCAAGAGTTGTACAAAAATTTCCAGTATTGCTGAAGAAGTACCACTACCATACAAAGACTATGTTAACATTTATGTGACCATTAAGAAGTGTAGCCAGCTTGTGGGTTTGCATAACTGTCTCACACAGTATTACACTGGACATCACATTCTCTTAATAAAGGCAATTTTCCAAATTAGAAATTTTACACTGCTCTTGTCCTACTCTTATAAAAAGGTAGATTTCTTATTAGAGACATACTTTGTCAAAGGCAGTTTTTGATTTCTTCACATAATAGCCACTTTTTAAATAGAAAATAACAGTAACTTTGTTTCTTAGGTACCTTGGAAGACAAGAAACCTCTCACTGAGATAGCTTCTGTATAGGAACATTTTTAAACCCATTGACAGACACAGCTCAGCATGCTGAAACTGATATGATATACTCATAGATTGTTTAAACTTTACACTTACAAAGAACTGTAAGAAGCTATCCATTATTATAGCAGGGTTACTTGTCGTATCACATGATTTCAGTATTCACTGACATATTTTTCTCAACTCTGTAAAAAATCTTGCCATAAATGTCATTTCAATCGCACAAGCACAAAAGCTTCAGTAATTGCATCAAGTAATATCACAATCCCTTCTTACCATGACTATGTCGCCAGGCTGAATACTGATTTCATCATGGCTTCTTGATTCAAAAGGATACAGTGCTCTATAATACACTATTTTTACATCCTCCTGAGCAGAAATGGTTAGAGGAGCTTTATCTGAGCAAAGGAAAGAAATGCACAGATACAAAAAAAAAAAAAAAATTGAAAAATTAGGTGAAAGTGGAAAAATTAACAAACTATACTTTGTTTGTAGGAAGTACTTTATCCCTCTTTTACACAAGGGGAAATATGAAAAGGAATTATTTAAAATACAGCTTTTACTATTTTCTCTTCTAAAGATCAGGTAAAATATTGCTATATTTTAACTTTTATGATATATACAGCTATTTTCAGAGAAAGAGTGGTGTACTTCTGATGCAAAATATATACCTTCTCAAATGCTTCAGTGATTTTGTAGTTAAATCTGACCAGCTATGGGTTCAGTTCAAACAGTGATGTTCTTGCATTTATCGATGGTAACCCAAATACTTTTACAGCCTGCTTGTGTAGCAGCTTCATTTGCAGCCTGACTATGCTCCCAAGAAAAATGTTTCAAAATATCCTCATACAGATTGCCTGAAAAGAGGTCACTTATAAATGGTGGTTTTTAAAAAAATAAATTACTTGCTAAAGAGGTATCATTAGAAAAAGAATAAAGAAACCCTTCAAAGATATAAGCTAAATTGCTCTTGTATAACGTAGTTCCTATTTTACCTATTTGGTCATAAAAAAGCTCTCTGCTACTCTGCACAAATAAAATCTAGCAAGAGGACATATTAGATTGACAATTCTAGATTTGGGCTAAAAGATAGAAGGTAATTTTCCCTTTATGCAATATTTTAACAAACATATAGACAAAGATCACATTTCCAGTCAGTTCTTTAATGTATGTATCAAAGCCACTTAAGGAGGAGCCCTGATTCCCAATACAGGCAAAAGTTAGGTTAGAATGAAGAGAAAAAGCTCTTAGCTGACAGTGACTGTGTGCATAGCAAAAAAAAAAAAAGAAAAAAAAGAATTGTAAAGAAAAATACAGAAATAATTTTTGATATATTGCATCAAGATCTTACAACAATTTCAGCTAAGATTCTCTCTTCAGCTGGCACTGAGTGAGTGCCATCAACTGTGCTTCACACTCTGCTACTCTGCTAAAAATTATCCCTTTAGAAGAATAGTGAAGCCTAAGCGAACAACTTTTTGGAGTCTAGAACTCAATCCACACATGATCTACTTTAATAAGACTAGCAATCCAATCCTGAACCATAACATTCTTCTGTATGAATTGGGAAGACAGAAAAGAATTGTTCAAGAGGCAACATCATTTCTTGAATTTTTTATTCTACCTGCATTTGACCAAGGAGCCTGGACAGCTGGCTTGATTGTCTCTTGATGTGGCTGGAAAAGCTTGCTCAGTTTCTCTGGCATTTCCTGTTTCCCCTTATCGTCACTTTCCTTCTTCTTGGTTATTTCTTCCCTTTTTTGCTTCTCATCTTCTTGATTTTTTTTTTGCCACTGAAGTTCTTCTTCTGGTTGCACTCGATCAAGCCGCTGTTTATCCCGTTCCTGGATTCGTCTGTTGGATAATTAAGGTGGGTTTTTTTTAAGCAAGTCAAATAAAAGACCATAAAAATTAGTTGTCCTTTCATGTGATCTATAGAATAAAGTGTACTCTTTATGGCTTTTGCATACCCTGTAAGAGGTGTTAATTTTATTTTGGTGAGTTATCAACCACTCCACATCATCTTCTTACACAATGACTCCTAGAGGGCAAAGGAGAAATATTCAGAAAGATTTGCTATTACTCCATATGTATTCATAGAGAAAAAGCTATGACTCTCAGATAAGTGAGAGAACACAATTTCATGTAACCAGCTACTAAGTGCAGGTCTCTATTACCTTGAGTTGCTTTGTCTTTGCATTAAAAAAACCTACCTTTAATACAATTTTTTAATTTGCATATGAATTTTGCACCTTTACAATACAATTCCGCAGAACTCTAAAAGCAGAGCAACCTAAGCATACAGAAATGATAAACTAGTTACACTTTGGAGCTAAATGTAAGATGGGGAAAAAACATTCAATGCTATTTCTTCTTGCTGGAGTTTTTAGCGATCTGTAAATGCTAAACTTTACCTTCTTTATTGAGGCTGTGATCTCTTCTCCTCTACAGTGACAGGAAAATAAATGTATCTACCTGTGTTTTTCTAATTGTATGAAACTTTACACAGGTATCTTAGAACACTCTTAGTCAGCTCACAATGTTCTGGAAATTATAAGCTTGATAACAATTTAGTATCTTACATGTTCAGTCCCCGTTTCGGCTTGGGGACTAAACAATATTAGTGTAGTCTCTTTTCATCATTTTCCATGGGATTCATAAACCCTATGCAGTTTTTTTAAGTGATGAACCATATGGAGAAAGGAGGAAGCAGAGGAAGAGGGGAGTAGAAACTTCCCTTGGCTGAAGAAACAAAACTCCTTGGCATCCAAGAACTCAGACATATGCCCTTCAGTTCCATGTAGCTCTAAGGCTGCTTTTGAAAACCTCTTCCTGAGCTGTCCAATTCAAGCAATCTGAGTATATCAGCATTGTAAGTTACTATTTTCAACTGCCCCACAATTTTTATTTAATTTAGGCCTGTAGCTATCAGCTACAGCTGTCACTAGACATTTTCAAAATTAACCATTACCATAAAGTTTTCCCTGAAATCCAATAGGCAGCAAATTATACACTTCAGTTTTAATTTGGTCAGTACTGACTTCAGCTCTAAAACATAAAAGAAGTAAGAATATAAAATAAGCTGGTTCTGCTTGTTTTCTCAAAGCTGCAAAGTTCCCTAGGTAAGACTCAAAATAGCAAATCAGAAAAAAAAAACATAAAACAACCAAACAACAAAAAAAAACCAACAAACAAAAACAACCAACCAACCAAAACCCGAATAACTAACCAGTTATCAGAAAACATGTCCATCCGGATCCTTCTGCTGATGGGCAAGGAGTAAAAATATCTGCAAGCATCACACAGAATTCTTGCAGAACTATACAATTACACATTCCCAGCTGTGAAAGCTAACAAGTCCTTCCCCTCCAACAGAGGGCAAAATAAGAGGCAAAAAGAATAAATATTCTCTGCTAGAAACAATTTGCACCAGTAAAGATAACTCTAAAAGGCTGTAGCAGATGACCTATTCCACTTCCATACCTCCTTCCTATTCACAGAATCAATGACAAAGGCATGAAAACAAGCTGGTCATTACAGACTTAGCCTGCTACACAGAACCAAGAATAACATGAATTCCTGGCCAGAAACCATGTGGGGAAAAAAAAAAAAAAAAAAAAAAAAATCTTTAAGGGGAAAAATACACGTTCCAAACAGTAGGTTGGCACCAGAGGGCAAAAATCTCATCTCTATCGATGTAAGTTTTGACTTAAGAAGAAGAATTTCTGAAAGATATCAAGGTACCTGTTGAAGTAACTGCTTAAAATGACAGCTAACCTACAAGCTAAAAAAAAAAAAATAAATCTTTGTTTCTCAATGAAATTGCCTATACTATTTCAATATGCCACATCAGTATGCCACAAGTAGAACTTAAGACACCAGTAAGGAGATCACTTCTTCCTCTGTGAAACACTGCCATGCTTTTCTGCCTTCAATATAAAATCGTTTAAGTTAATAAATTCACTGTTCTGACAACCTCTTATTTTAATTGCTCAATTTGTCCTTCATATGTTCATTTACAAAGTATTCAGAGCCAATTACTCAATAGCTTTGTTGCAACACTGAAGCTGCACCACACAGGCATACAGAGCTCAACTTTCTTTTGACTTGAGTGGCGTCTTACCTAGTGAGTTTATTCAGATGGGCTTTAAATGGGAAATTGAGTTTTTAATTATGTTTCTAATAGAGCAATTAAGTCTTCCCATACCTCTAACCTAAGTTTGCTCTAACTGCTGGAGTGAGAAGAGAAAAAGAAGACAAAAAAAAAAAAAAAGTCCCTTGGGAGGACAGTGGATATGTGCAATTTCTTTTTTCTTTCCATAGCAGCTGTAGAATTCTTTTCTTTGGTTGTTATGGAAGCTAATATCATGAGTTAAAGATAGGGAAGGGAATAGGAAGAGACATAGAAGCTAAAGAAACACAAGCCTAGGTGTGAGTGCCACAGTTTGGGGTTAGGAACAGAAAGATATTCTGTTCTTTTCCCTACTTCAAGACTCCTCATGTGTGAATTATTGTGGAATACAATTTCTAATCTGGGATTTACATATACTTGCTTTTACTCTATTAGTTTCCTTTTTTCTCCCAACAATTGCATTATATCGCTCAGGCAGTTCTTATCCCAAACACTCATTTTAGTTCTGAGCCGTATTTTACTCCCACAATCATACAAGTCTGCATGGAATTAGCCCTAAACCAATTAAGACTAATTAGCTACAAGAGGTCTTCACAAAGACCTCTACCATCCCCAAATATGTATGTCTGTATCTTTATTTGCTCAATTATTTGCATAATGCAGTGCATAATTACCAAAAAATTGCTAAGACAGTTCTCAGTATAAAGTGATTGTAGTTATTATCAAGCCAAAGGTTAAAGTGTGCATAACTATGATCTTAGATTATTCTTTGTTTCTTTGCTTTCACTAGAGCTATTAAAAGGCCATAATCATCATGAGGCAATTTGCAGGTTATGAGTATAACCATTTACCTTACTCATCTTGGTGCCTAGCGGAAATCAGTAAGACTGGCAAACTGCTCATTATCACCAATTACAATTACTTAGAAGCTTGGATATTTGGGCTGCATGAAGTTTTGCATTACCAATAATGTCTAATAATGCTCAGCTAGCATGAAAAGTTAGAGATTAAGTTTTCCATGACAGAATAATTTCCTTTTTGAGATTTGTTTTTTTTAAATTTCAAATTTTCTGGAAAGAAAGAGTATTTTATTCAGTATTCAGAAACAGAATATTTCTTGTTTTACTATACTTCCAGTATCTCAGCAGCCTTCGTATTTTCAAGTTCCATCATAATTACCATATTTTGTGTAGCTATTTCTTCATGATGGAAAGCTGCTTTTTTAGAAAGTTTGCTAGTTCTGAAATAGATTTTTAAGATTTTTAAAGACATTGGATTTATGGAAATATTTAAGAATTATCTAAAGTTAATTGCTTTCTGTGCATAAGATTTCTATTTGAAGATATGGTTTGCACCAAGAACTTGCTTTGGCTTTGCCTGAAACATGAAAATTAACTTGACTCACCATGCAGTAACACAGGCTATCAATTCAATTTAGGTCACACTCCATGTAATAATTTAAGACCTCTTGTTCCCAGGCCTTTGTTTTCATCTCATGACCAACATCTGCCTACATTAAGACTATAAAAACCCCACAATTGCTAAAAATTAAATTAAACAGCTACTGATAAATGATGTCAGAATCGAACTGTCAAAAACAAATTTCCCAACTTTGTAGCAGAAAAACATTAGCTCTGTGTTTTATACCAGTAAAGTTAGACTGTTTAAGAACCTTTCTAGGTATAGAAGTACACTACACGTTTAAGTAACACTGCTGAAAACTGTATGTATCACTGACAGTCACAGACAGATGCAGAAGCTCAATTCAACAGCACGCTTCTTATTCAAGGATTAATCAAGAGATTCTCTGAGTTTTAAAAAGGATCATCTGCAATGAAATGAAACTTGGCCTAGGCCTTGGGTACTCTTGCCTTTTACTGATATATTAGTTGAGATCAGATTATACTCCTTGGAATAGAGTTTGTTTGCAAAATGCTTTTCACTTTAATACACGGCTTAAATTAGAGCAGTTACCTTTGAGCTTCTTTTTGCTTTTCTAGTTCTACTGTTTTCCTTTCTTGTTCCTTCTGTTTCAGCCTCTCAGCTTCCAAGTTCTTTTGCTTTTGTAGTTGCTGTTTGTTATGTATTTCTCTCAACTCCTAGAGAAGAAAGTAAAATATATGTAAACACATACTATGTGACTCATAACTAATGGCCCCATGTATTTAATTGTGAAGTACCAAAACTTGCAAATAGTTGGGTATCTGTTCAAATTTATGAGTATTGCCAAATGTAATGGCAGACATTTAAGGTAGATTCAAAGGACTACAAATCACTTCCTGTTTTCCTATATTATCCATGTAATCTGAGACATTAAAGAATTAATAAACAAGAAAACCTTTTTAAAATGGGACCCTAAAAAGTTAACAAAAGTTTGATGAAGCTTTATCTGAAAAATCACTTACAAATTATTTTAAGTTGTTTGCTGGTTTGTTCAATTTATGTATTACATTCCAGACAAAAAAACTGACTTCTGAGCTGCTCATAACAGCAACTGTTTCGGTTGATTTTGATTTTCAGTGTTTTATTTTGAAATTAATTATGATTTACTGAAGAAACTTCATGATTGTTTTACACAATACATATACAATACTGTTTTATATATTTGCCAGGGGAGGTTTAGGTTGGATAGAGCCTTGGGCAATATATAGTGTGAGGTGTCCCTGTGTCTTTGGGGGGTGATCTTAAGGTCCTTTCTAATACCATTCTATGATATTAGGAAAAATTTCTCCACCAGAAGGGTGCTGTTATTGGAACAAGCTTCCCAGGGAAGTGGTAGAGTCACTATCCCTGGAAGCATTCAAAAACCATGTAGGCAAGGCCCTTAGTGACATGATTTCATGGTGGACTTGGCAGTGCTGGGGCTACGGTTGGACTTTGTGATGTTAAAGGTCTTTTCCAACCTAGCTGATCCTTTGATTCTGCACCTAGGAGAATTCCTTAAGTAGAATCTTTGGGATGAATCATGGCACAGACAGTATTCAACCATATACAAGTCAGTTTTCCTCTAATTAACTTGAAAGATGTTGTCTGAAACATTTAGAATATAACTAATTATAAAACCATCATATTTTCCTCAAGATTTGTTTTCTGCATTAACACCTATTAACACAAATACAGGTTTTATCCGGAATCATTTTGCATACCTAGAATATTGTGTCTGAACTCCTCAGCAATACCAGAGGAAAAAAAGACAATTTTACCTACGACAACTGATTTTTTTCCATTGAAAATAAAATTTTACTTTAAAAATTGTTATGTTTTAATGAAAATATAGTACAGACAAAAATATGCAGAAAAAGTCTGCAGGAGGAAATTCTTTCTAAATCTTCATCTTAATAGTGTCCACTTCTATTTAAATATGTTATGACTTATGTCATGCAGGTTTGTTTCATTCTTGTATCCATAAAAGGTTAAAAAGGCCAATTTTCACAGTTTTTTTTGATAACTAACTTTGTAAATTTTTTCAGAAATTTACAATCTAAAATTAGCCAAATGAAGACTATGCTCATGCACTGACCACAATGTAGAGAGTTGTGTAAGAAAAAATGAATAATAATTAAAAACACCCCAAACCTGAATATCAAAGTGATTCAAAGGGCCAAAGTTAGGAAAGTTTCAGTAAGTTAACTTCACAACATTAACAGTAACTTCTTAGCTATAGTTTCACAAAAGTTGAAAGTTAATATCCGCTTGTTTACAAACTGCACTTGCACTGTGTCTACAAGTTTTAGTTAGTGAAAATAATACATGCATTAGTGCTGAACGACTGCATATTGTTGTGTGCCTCAAATTTTAAGACATCAGAAGAACTATGTCACGAAGAGCAGCAGCACATGATCCTTGCAAGTTAATAAAAACACTCGGGATGTAAGGATAAAAGGTTAAAAAAAAAACAACAACTTAAGTTGAATCTCATGTCCTGGATCTTAGTCTCATTTTATTTATGATCCTCAACTTTAAATTCAGTGAAAACTGAATTCAAAATCATTAATGAGATAATCAGTTCTAATGCAAGTTTTAATTAAGACTCGGCTAAGGCCATGAAACGGACTGAAACACAGAGGTAACTTGGGCAATACCATATTTTATGAGCATCAGAGATTATTTGCCTCCCTGATGAACACCTTGGCTCCCAAGTAACTTGGCCTTCCTCTGGAGCACTTGGAAGCAGGGTATGTGGCAGACACTTAAGGTATCTCTGTTTCCCGTACGCCTTCTTGCTCGGGGTGTAGGATAAGAAGAAAACTTTCCCTCGTTAGATTTTCAGGAACTATTTCTTGATTGCTTTGTTTGCCTTCTACTGCCGTGGGGGGCATTATTCAATTCTTGGAAATTTCTTGCTGCGTGAAGCTTCAGCGTTGGTGATGCCATGAATTTCTATCATCTGTTTCTTCAGTACTGCTAAAGGATGTGGAATAGAAATGCTGTGGATGCTCTCAGAATAGATGCTTATTTGCATGGCTGTCTGTGATTTCAGGAAACAGAACTCGACCCACATGATCCCTTGATATTCCCAGCCTTAAATACTCTTCAGAGTATTCTGTGCATTAAGATTGAGTAGTCTGGAATTTGGACATATTCTGGCCTTTAAAAATAACCAACTAAGGTTAGGATTGCATTCCATCCTGAAAGACTGTCCTATGTTACTTTTTGTGCTTGAAGAATGATAATTTTTCTTTACATCCTTTTTTATTCTGATATCCATTCTGCTGTTTGGCTTACCTAAATGGTTCTTGGATTGGAATGGTATTATTTTGATATCCTTGTGTTTTGAAAGGTGATTTCCTTTCCTCTTTCTCTTGAGGTTTATCCATCAATACTTTTATTCTACTAAACGCCACATTTCTTGGATTATACAACTTGTAAACTTAATTTCCATTATGCCTGTGTGTATGCTGTAATTTATGAGCATCATTACTTTCCATAGTAAAGATAGTTAGGGTCTAGAATGGATATTACAGAATGTAAAATAAACTACTCTTAGGTAAGAGTAGTTCACCATAATTATTCAGGTAGGATATTGCCTTCTGGGAAAATTTTTAAATCCTGAATGCCCATGGTTATAAACATTGATGCATAGTGTCATTTGGACTAAAGAAAAGGGCTAGTAAAAAGGAAATACATTAGCAATGTTGAACATAATGAGTTTTTAGTAGCTGGCCCATAATGAACAATGAGAAAATAAAAGGATCAGGAGATTGCAGTGAATACACAGCTGGTCAACTGCACCTGGAGCTGGAGGTGGTCTCAGAGCTAACTATAAATTTCTGAAGTGCTAACTAGAGGAAACAGTCATTTCAATAACTGTATGTTACTAATTCAGCTTCTTTAATGGCGTTACACTTGTAATATGTCGAGGTACAGAACACTGGGCCCTTGTTTCAAATTAAATTCTCTGGAGAATGACAGCCCCCATCTTCTCTGTATGATCACCTGAACCCTTATTCGTATCAAAAATATGCACAAGTGCAAAGGACAAATTATATAACCATAAGATCATCAGCAGTTGAGTGATTTACAAGCATTCATGTGAAAGGACATAGATTAAAAAATGGTACAGGTGAAAGCCTGGCCAACAGCATTACAAATTTTTGTAGACTGCAGAAATCCATAAAAGTCTCTACAAAGTTCTTGAAGTTCAAAATACTACTTCAAGAAGTATCAAGTATCTTGACTAGTACTCATGATTTTTAACAAGCTGTTTGTGTTTTCTGGATAAAAAGACTTCTGTACAAAGCACAGGTTTCTGACTCCTACATTTAGTTCAGCTTTAACACAGGCTTCCATTTAGAAATCCTTTGTTCCACTTGCTCTAGCTTTCCTTCACAATCATGCTCCCTCCTTTCACCTAACTTTGTATGCCAACAAGCTCAAGAGTCCTGGCTGATGAAAACTCTTCTTGCTACTGAACAGAGAGGTCTGGGATAGCCACACTTTTCTAATAAGGCAGCACTGAAGATAACCTGTTGCAACTTGCAAAAGCTTTAAGCTATTTAGACAACAGTGCTTTCCGGTTTATTTTTTTTTTTTTGCATCTTTATCCCAAACTCTGGTGTTTGACCAGTTAAACAGAAATAACCACTTAAAGAACATGAAGGCTATCACAGTTTAAACAAAAAAACCCTATAAATGCCAAAAGTTTTAAGTGAGTCAACCCATATGCATGTATCTGAGCTTAGTTTACTTTTTAACAAGACATTTTTAAACTAGAAAGAATGCTTCAGTTCATCTTTATACACAGAACCAGGAGGAATCTACGGCTAATTCAGAATACTGGTATTTTCCTTCCTTCTGAATTTGCAAATACATAAAAACGAGTTACAATTTGCAAGACATCTGTGAACTAATATTACTCACTTCCATTAGATGTCCAACTACAAGGCTAGCCCAATCTTTATATTTTAATTGTAGTACAGACATGTATGTTTATGTCACCACTAACCCTACGATATATGCTACTTTTACTGCCAAACAAAAACTGGGGAAGGTGTACCTATGAGCCATGCCTCCATGTCTGTCTGAAGTGTGGAGTTTCTCAAACTGAGTACATGTAGTAGGATCATTAACTGCTGCATGACAGCAGTTAGATGTTCCTGCCAACTCTGGTCCAAATAATAAAATTATTTTGTTTGCTTATTTCATCATTTTCCCCTATATGCTCAGCTGAATTTGTATTTCAAGGGACATTTTAATAAATTACTTAAGTTTTCCATAGACATTTTATCACATTATTCCCCCCCGGCTAAGCCAATGTGCCGGTTCAATATTTTGTAAAGAGATTTTTCTGTGACATATCTGTAACAGTTAAGAAAATCTAACCTATGTTATACTAATAGCACTGGGTAGAATATTTTTGGAGAGAAAAAGAATGCAATATATATAATTCTTTGCATTAGCAATGAGGAAATAAAAATTTGATATTGTATCTCATGCAACAGATAGATTTTCTGTTGTTTTGCCAAGTACCAGTGGGAGGATAGGGAGAAAGAATCAGCATTTCCCACAGTGCTATAGGACACCAGTTGAACAAAAGTATAATAACACTTCAACAGTTAACAGAATGAAACATTTGCCAGCTGAATATTCAGCACAGTCCTACACTCATCTTTTACAGACACAAGCAACTTCAAAGCTGTACATTTACAAATCATATATTGTAACTCCAAAGACATAACAATGCTTTGCTTGTTTCTGGTGGGCAGGACAAAGCATGTCTTACCTTAAAAGCAGAGATAAATTGTTACTTTTCTATTTAATTCACAAACAGACTAACAAGTAAAATTTTTGAGATGTTACAATAGCCACATTTAGGCACCCACATAATACTGAATACGAATTAAAAAAAATGAGTTTCATACAGCTGAGTAATACTCACTATATACAGACAAGTCGTATTGCTATGAAAACCTTAACATTAGAAATATAGTGGTTTAAGCTCAAATTTTGCCTTTTGACAAAAGACAATAGAATTTAGGATACTTCAGGGATAACAATACAATGTTTCTATCAAATCCTCTCCCCTTGAGACAAACCAGAGCATTTGACCCAAGAGGAAAGAACCCTACAGTTCTGTGCTCACTGAGGCTTTTCCACAGCAATACTCTTTTACCCCATTCCCCAGCTCCCAAAGAACCTGCTCTCTCCTTGACTGAAACAGTTCCTTTGTTCATCCCATAGTATAGCTATGGGAGATTCGACAAAGGGACTATATTGCCATCTCTCATACCTGAAATCACAAATCACAGTACCGTGTAGAAATACTTAATATAAAAGTGTTTTCTTTTTGAAAATTCTGAACAGCATGACCAAATGGGCAAATAACTTAAAATCTTGAAGTTTCAGATAAGCAAGACAAAAATAACTAACTAATACCTTGCCCAAGTTGCAATTCAAATCTAGACTGTAAGGATTAGATAACAATTATAAACTCTTCTCTTTGGTTATGTTTTAGTGCTCGCATCTCTTATTAAAATACTAACTTAGTTAAACACTGCACACTCATCTGTTTATGGTAAAGTGAAGCACATAACTGGAGGAAGTTCATCACTCAGATTGAGATAGCTGTGTACTGCCTGAGTATGGCATGGAGACCTTTAGAAAGGAGTCTAAGTAGTTGACGCAGCCCAGGAGAACTGCCAGGCACTGCAGCATTGCATCTTCCATTGCCACTGACTGGAAGAAAGAAATGCTCAAATGTAAACAGGCATTCATATGCAAGACTTGTCCAGTGCACACTGACTAGACAGGGACTGACAACAACTGGAACATGACACAAAATGTAAAACGTTTTTAAGAACTTAATTATACTTGTTCACCACTTTTTCCAGGCACTGAGAAAAGCTTCTCAGCAAGACTAATGCATTTCAGAAATACTGATTTATTAGTTTTCTTCTTCTGTGCAGTAACGCTGATAAGCTTTAAATACTTGATTCTTCTATACTATATGAAATTATTATTTGGTCTCTGGAGACAAGGACCATATTAAGAATTATTATTGCTTTATTTGACAGTGTGCAATGGCCAACCTTCATAACATTTAAATGTAAATTCACACTGAATGTAGAAAAAAATTTATAAAGGTAAATTATAGTAGGGCTATAAATATACAAACAGGAAACCTAGTATAAAGCCTTCCATTCCACAGGTTTATTTTATAAAGCAGAGAAAATAAACAAGTGCCTAGTTACATTTTACTAATATATGTATCAATTTTAATTCTTAGGTTTCTAGGCTAAGATTTCTAAAGACTAATGGAAAACAGACTCCTTCAACCACAATTCAGGACATTAAAAAAATGGCCCAACTTTCAACCTTGCTACAAACTCAGTTACTTGCTCTATAACCACATACAGCACAATCACAAGACTAGTTCCTATGCTCATAAAACACATCAAACCTCATTTAAAAGAATAGTTGACCAGCTGCAGGCTAAGGTACTTATTTCTCTGCCAAGCAAGTATTAACAGTTTCCTAAAACCATGTGGTTCTACCTGGTTAACAAAGATTCTCGAAACGATCCATTTTGAAAAATTAGTAACATTTTGTACGGGAGAGGGGGAGGAAGGAGGGGGAGTGAGCGAGTGGCTGCATGGGCCTGGGTTGCTGGCTGGGTTTAAACCACGACATCTAGAAAAGTTTAAAAAAGTAACCAAATTCTATAAACATTTCCAACCCTTGGGATGTTAACTTGAAACTAAAGTGACCAAAACACTTGAGTTCCAAAGGACTAACCACAAGAACTTTAAATCAGTTCTTTTGGAGGGAAGATAAAAGATCCATGGAAAAAAATACTGCATTTATCTCCCTAGTCACTCACATATGCTATTAAGACATGAAGGAAAGATTAGGTAATTAAATGCTTGTTTCAAGAATTCACTTAATGAATAATATAACAACTACAATATGGAGGCAATTGCAGTACAATCCAATGTATAGGAGTATGGTATTAACAACTTGACTCATAAGCTAAAATATATCAGAATATTCGGTAACCCTTGTGGTCTCATTAATGAAAATGCACACTTGATACTAGTTACAGACTTGATTTTTTTCTTCTACTATCACTGCATATTTCTGTATTCACTATCAAGTATAGCCTATTTCAAGAGAATGAATCAGAAACAGTTTTTGCAAACTTTAAGGATACATTCACATAGGAGATAATGTAACCCATATTCATAGTCAGCAAAGAATAAATCTCAACAACGACAAAAGTTTATAATTTAACGTTGCTGTCAACTACCCTCTCTCTTAAGCATTTCATCATACTAATTTCGCATATACTGGTACTCAGGGAGCAGTAGCTTACATATTTACAATTTTGGTTGTTTTTTATTAAATTACACATTTTGACAAAGTAAAAACAGGTATTACTCCCTCTCTCTGTAGGAAATAATTGTGAAATGCTGTAAGGTGGTATATACCTAAAGATTATTTAGATATACTTTTCTGAGGGGGAGTTTGCAAACAGTACCACACCATTCTGCTTCTTGCCCAGAAGCTAGCTGGATTATAAAAGACAAGGCAAGCACCAGTACCTCTCCATCACCTGTCAGAGTACAAAAGCTGCACATGACACTGTCAATTATGGTGCTGCATCCTAACAGCCATCCCAGCAATTGTGCATCTCAGTATACTGAAGCGCAAAGTAGTACTTTTTATGGTGATTTGCTCTATCAGTTTTAAACCTACAAGATAATTTAGAAGCAACCTTGATGCTCTATCAGTTTTAAACCTACAAGATAATTTAGAAGCAACCTTGATTCAAAAAAATGAGGATTTAATTTGCTTAATAAAAATACATTTTAAAAACAAACAGGTAGAAGTATCTGAGATTTATGCAAGTTCCCAGACTACTTTGTTTTGAGCAATATTATCACCGAAGAGATAGGTGTGTTCTACCTAGGTTTACAAACAGATTTTCCACTTCTCAAAACCCTAATAAAACCATGAGTCTCATGGATGTTTTCACTAGCTTTGTCCATAAAGTCTCATATGCAAGGCATTCTGAGAAGTCTCTCTAAAAGAACAACAGCCATTAAATCACCGCTGCTCACACAGCATGGTTTAAACAGTTTCTCTGGCATTTGGGAGTACTACAACCACCCATGCTAAGTCGACAAAAAGGTATATATGCCTTTGTAGATATTTAAATCTAGTAATAAAATCACTCAGGTCAACCAAAATACATTTTGCATATCTAATGAAACTACCAAGAGGGAAAATAAAACTGCCTGAATTAAGCTCCCACCTGCTCGGTGTCAATAGTACAACCGCCTCTCTTAAACTCACCTCTTCAAAGAAAGCAAAGAAAGCCGCAGCAAGGCAAAAATACCAACATACAGCATCAAAAAGTGGTCTTCCTATTAAACACTGCTTCTACACATTACGAAATTAAGAACACAGTATCCTCAAGCCAGAGAAAGCTTGCCGAAGTCTTCCCAAAGAACTGTCTACATCACTCATTTTCAGCATTTAAAATTAAATATTAAGATTTGAACACAAAAATCAATTTTCCCATTAAATTTTAAAATAGTTTACAATGACTCAATGTATTCTTGGGTAGATGGCATTCTGATAAATCACTGTCAATGTCTTTAATTTACATCTTCAATTTTTAATTATCATTAGCTTGTTACTTGTTAAGTCGAGTTCTTCACTACTTAAAATACTGCATTTTGTTTGGTCTTGGCATGTGTTTTGCTACTGTCACAGCACTAAAATTATTCACCTCTCTGCCCATATATAAACTGGTTAGGTCCTTTATGAGCAAACCAAATGCTGACACTAATCTTAGAATTAATATCCTTTGTTTATATTTACCACAAAACACTTCAAAAGGACTCCATTTAAAATAATCACACAAAAAGCATTACATTTTAACGTGTCAAAAAAAAATATAAACAAAACTGGAGGCAAACCATTCTGTTATCTTTTAGAATAAATTGCTCACATTTTGTTTGTCTGTGACTCTTATGACTCTGAAGAGATTCCCTTCTTTCTACCTCCTTGCTTAAGATCGTGAAAGTCATCTCTGATTTGGCATTGTAACAGGTAGTGGTACGGTTTATAGGTTTTAATTTTTCCTATAATTATTAACATCTTTAATGTTAAAACAAGCTATTTGTTGCTTAACTTTCAACCACACCTTCCATTCGAAGGCATATGATGTAATCATGGTTGATGTAATTTCAAAACATCTACAGAAAGGCTGGTGTACCTATCATAGTGTTTTTCCTTCTAAATACTTTAGAACGACTCCCTGGGGGAAATTGGGTATTTTTCTACTCAGTTTTCAGCAGAAACCATCAATTGAATTAGCAGATAGACTACTTCAACATTAGAATATTTTATGAAAAAAGAATGCTAATCAAAGTTTGTAACTAAAGACTGAAGAAAAATTTCTCTGACTTCTGCAATTTCTGTCATTTTCTTGTGCAGAAATAAACAAAAAAAAAAAAATCACACAGTTTTAACAAAGACTGATCAATAAAGCATGAAACCACAAACAACAGACAACTACATTCAGGAACAAGCATGAGCTTACAAGAGCAGATAAAAATTCTGTGTGTCAGTAGAAAAACAAGTCTCTTGAATAAAGATTTCAATTTGAAATACTGATTCCAGCTGATTTGCTGACCTACTACAGTCTTGCACTTCTTTGATGCAAAAAGGGCAGAAACCAGCAATTTCATATTTGCAATCATGGATCTGGAATCAGAGCTCAAATTTATTCTTATGTAGATTCTGCAGATAAAATTGATTCAAAATCCGAGTACGGATGCTAAATAGCATTTTCTTAAAATTAATTAAAAAAACCCTAATACCCAAAAAACCTCACAAAAAGATAATTTGAGAACATTCACAAAACTGGCATTCTAAATCAATCATTCTAGTTCAGCATTTTTGTCCATAATCAAGTTAGAAAATAATTAACTGAACATTTAGAAGAAATGGTTAAAAAGTCTAGGATTACCTTCAGTTGATTATTGAAAATATCAATTTCCTGAAGTTTAGATCTGGTTTCTTTTTCTACTTCATCTAGTTGATCTCGAAGCTGTTGACGTGCTATTTCCTTGGCTTCTAAGGCTCTTTTGATAGTAAGAAGAGAATCTCCTGGTTTTAAACATATCGTCAAATAGTATTTTCTTAGGCAGAGAATTTTAGATCATAGAAAGCAACATTTTTCAACATGCATGTTGCAACACAGAAAAACCCAAAATTACAGACTGCACTGCAATGCAGCATTATGTCCTATACGGACTTAGACATGTATAAAAATATACTTACTGTGCAAACTGTTCTGTTGAACTTGCTTCAGCTGATCATTAAGCAATTGCTTTTCTGGAATCAACCTTCCAAGCATCTGCTGAGATTCCTGAATGGATGATAACAAGAAGAGAGAAAACAAGAAGAGAAAGAAACAAAAAGGTGAGGAATGACTTTAGCCATGTGACCTCTCATTTGCATTTCTTTCTGAAAACATTCTACTTTTCCCACACTAAATTATGTGTTATTGCTACCAAACACTACCTGTGTGTTACTACCACTCAGGCATAGTTTTGTGCCAATACAAAAAACTGACTATATCAAATTGAAGCATATTACTTGAGAACTGATTCTCACTGAATATGTAACTGGGCTTGTACTTACTTGAAATTCTGGGGAAAAAAGACATGGATGGATTCCAGGAAATACTAACACCGGCACATACTGTTTAATTCTCATTTTAATAAATTAATATTAACTTTTACCAAGAATAGGAATACAAATATTTACAGTTTCTTTAAATAAGAGAAAATAAAGGCTTTCACTTTAAAGGAATATGGCCCAAAGCTGTGCAAAACATGTTCTGTTAGATGAGAATACTTGCGTCCCAGATTTCTTGATAGTACGCATGAAAAAGGATTATGATATCTCTCAATTTCAACACATGGTCCTAATACTGTACATCTTTGGATGACAAATTCCTCCTGTGGTGGATATATATCCTATATAACCCTTGCTCTTCCTGGAGGATGAAGTGCTACTTCCTACACCTTTCAGAAGCCTTGACCTCCAACTTCAAGTTATCAAAACATATCACAGAAGGTGAAACGGCTTATTTTATAAAAATCACCTGTTAACATGCCATCTTTCAGACAAACCAAGGGATATATTTCAGCAGGTGCAGGCTTTTGAGGAATCAACAATTTCTCATCAGACAATTTCAATTTGTCATGAAGGATTGCAAATGACATAATACAATCCTAGGAATAAATGTCACCTAATCACTTAATACTAGAGTAAGTCCCATAAGAAGTTTTTAGGTTTTGTACAACAACACAAGGATGGCCATGCTGACATGACTTCGTAGTTGTCCCAGTTCCCTCATGGCAATCTTTGACTGGGCTTCTGCAGTGTACAGCTCAGAACATGGTCCTTTGTGTTTACACTACCCCTTCCACTACATCCTCTCACTCAAATGTCTTCATGCCCCATGCCGTGGTTCAGCACGAAATATTTAAACAGTATTATCAAATTAGTATAGCACACAGGCATAATGGAAATTAAGTTTACAAGTTGTATAATCCAAGAAATGTGGCGTTTAGTAGACTAAAAGTATTGATGGATAAACCTCAAGAGAAAGAGGAAAGGAAATCACCTTTCAAAACACAAGGATATCAAAATAATACCATTCCAATCCAAGAACCGTTTAGGTAAGCCAAACAGCAGAATGGATATCAGAATAAAAAAGGATGTAAAGAAAAATTATCATTCTTCAAGCACAAAAAGTAACATAGGACAGTCTTTCAGGATGGAATGCAATCCTAACCTTAGTTGGTTATTTTTAAAGGCCAGAATATGTCTAAATTCCAGACTACTCAATCTTAATACACAGAATACTCTGGAGAGTATTTAAGGCTGAGAATATCAAGGGATCATGTGGGTCGAGTTCTGTTTCCTGAAATCACAGACAGCCATGCAAATAAGCATCTATTCTGAGAGCATCCACAGCATTTCTATTCCACATCCTTTAGCAGTACTGAAGAAACAGATGATAGAAATTCATGGCATCACCAACGCTGAAGCTTCACGCAGCAAGAAATTTCCAAGAATTGAATAATGCCCCCCATGGCAGTAGAAGGCAAACAAAGCAATCAAGAAATAGTTCCTGAAAATCTAACGAGGGAAAGTTTTCTTCTTATCCTACACCCTGAGCAAGAAGGCATATGGGAAACAGAGATACCTTAAGTGTCTGCCACATACCCTGCTTCCAAGTGCTCCAGAGGAAAGCCAAATTACTTGGGAGCCAAGGTGTTCATCAGGGAGGAAAATAATCCCTGCAGGTAACTAGCAGAAGCTCTGCAGACACTATAAACGTGATTCTAACATATACAGTTCAGGTGTTTGAAAGGCAGAATCCTCCCAAACATCCCTGGAGATACCACTCTACCAGACACCCCAGATTCATTTAACTAGCACAAATTTTCATCACCCAAGGTTGTTACACAGTTTCTTTCACAGGTTTAATCAAACTCCATCCTGAAACTAATTAATAGTTCAAAGAATAATTACTCCTTTGAATTAAGTCATCTTTCTATATCAAGTGTCAGATGTACTAAATTAAAATATTTCCAAGTGAAGATGTATCATCCTACAAAGGTAACTAAAAATATTGACTTGTTTATCTATTGTTTAGAGGATCAAAATCTTTTTAAAAAGTCATTTATTAAGTCTTTCCTCCACAAATCAGATAGTAAAAATTATATGATATCTTAGAAACTAATCTTTTTTTTCAGGAAAAAAACTATCCACTCTTTAGGTTCTCCCCAGGTAAAAATCTGGCCTTTTTTACTAAGTAGTGACACTTCTTTCTGGGATCACAGTTGTGATAAACCCTTCAGGCAACACTAACTAAAATATAGTGGTTGACATCAGTGATCAACTGAGAGAAGATAAAACCACAAAGCCACAGCTATTGCTGTCAACCTAAAAAAAAAAAAAACTAACAAAAAACGCCACCAATAAAACACCACCAAACCAAAACACAAAACTAAAGACCAAAACAAACAAAAAAAAAAAGTGTGATTTTTCATCACAGAAGTGCTCTTACAGCTGTCATGAGCAAAGTAATTCAGTGAATAGGCATTAACTAAGCTGCTGGGTTCATACCATCTCATAGCGATTACAATGAGCAGAGATGATTAAAAATCACTACAAATGTACTAGTGATTCCAAAACAAGAGTAAAATGTAGACAACTGTGCAAAATTCGTTGTACTTCACCAGATGTTTCAGTAAAATTTCAGAGTGGTGTCAAAATGCTAAAGCAAAAAAATAACAAAACAAAAAACCCAAGCTAATTTCCTTTCAACTATTATGATTGGGTAGCATAAATAGTGTTGGGAAGGTGAAGAATCCCTCTGCCTTCCTCAGTTTTTCCTTTCATGGTGATGTAGTTAAAACTGATGCATAAAAGCTGTAGGTAAGGAAAAAGCACATCTACTATCAGCCAAGGTTATGACTAAAAATTCAAAAATTGTTAATAAATCTACAGAGAACACTGTCCTTTGTTTGCACTTTTTAATAACCTATTTAAGCACACCTAATGGTGGATAGAACAGATTTCTTATTAATCATTTCCCAATAATATTGATTTCACAGTTTTTTCCTTCCATCTGCACCTTCCATTTATTACACCCAGTCATGGAAGCTCATTCCAAGTTCTTCACAATAATGATACTCTCTCACTTTTTTTTTTAATGATGTGTGTTGTAATGGGACCCTAACTAAACTGTAGCACATTGTTTTTTACTATAACATAAACAGCTTACAGCTTTTTACAGTAACATATCATTTTCTTCTTGTTATATTATGACAAAAGCAAAGAGATACTTTACCCTTTCTGACTACAGAGGCTAACTGAACAAAAATTACCAAGCTAACAGAAACAACATATGAAAGTAGGATATGAATTCCATTCAATTTGTTGAAATAGCATTTATCTATGTAGCTGCTTAGCTTCTTCTGGAGTGAGTTCCGGTACCTCAGACCATTTCTATGGAAAGCTTTTGGAATAGAACGGTTAGAGAGAAATTCAGGTGGTTGTTGCTTTTACATAGAGATTGGCTGTGCACATAAAATCAGTAGCCTTCAACTTATTCAGGTTAAATGAGGGATTTTCACACATTTTATCAAGCACCAAGTTTTTTTGTCTCTTTGAGCCAGTACTGCTAAGTGTAACTTTATTGCCTAAACACTTGATTCAGTGCTGTTTGCCTTCACATTTTCAGTTGCCAATACAGAAGCATTTCATTAAAGAGAGAAGAGTAGTTTCACGCCTAACTATGGCAGTTGTTTATGTCACAAGCATTTATTGTTTTCTACTGTTTGCATCAAGTGGACACAAACACTTATACTCTTTGCAACAACCTGCTTTGGAAAGAAAGATGCCTTGTAAAAGGTGTAATGGTGTATATGAATACACAAAACAGAAATGCGAGATGTTTTTACAAAAACAAATAAATAAGTCAAAAAATACTGCTACATAAAACAAAAAACCTGGAACTTTCAAGTCTGGTATTGTTCAAATAAATGTACCATATTAATTATGCTTAGAAAGCTGGAATGGAACAGTTGGATTAGGTTTTATGATATGGTTTACTCCTAAGTGTGAGATTCGCTTTGACTGGTAGAAAAAAACATTGAAAGCCCTTATTACTCACCAATAATTAATTTGAAGCAATATAAAATATTTAATAAAGAAAAAAATTCCCCAAATCAAATACTACCACTCATCTAGGAACCTTTACAAATTGCAAAGACTATTCAGTCACTAAAAGCACACCTCTACACAATTCCATCTTTAATTTGACAGAGAATTTTAGAGAAGTAGGAAAGACAAATTTCAGGATTAAATGAAAAAGTAACTGGTTTAACTGGTAATTTCATTTTGAAAGTTTATTATTTTATAATTAAAAAAAAAGAAGAAAGGATCATCAACTAGCCACTTCACTGAAGTCAATTCTTTCTTTCAGCACATACAGAGAGCAATCGCTGCCAACACAAACACAAGTCATAAAATTTCATTCTCCTCATCCCCCCAAACCCTTTAACTTCTTCAGCCAAACAGCTTATTTCCTGCTCCCCTCAACAGGATTCCATGAGTTTGAAGTGATAATCACAGACACACCTTCAAGTGTAGGAAACAATTCTTAGACATGTCTGAAGAACATTCATACAAAAGAATGACAAATTATCTACAACAATTCCTTACGTACAAGGAAAAACACATCATATATAGAGGCAAGTTTGGTTAGGATCTTGATGCAGTTGAGGAGGTCAAAATGCAAAGCCAAGAACAAAATTAGAGAATGTTTTCCCACCTGTAGCTGCTGCTGCAAATGGGTGATTTCAGCAATTCTCAGTTCTCTAGATTTATTTGTACTTTCGATTTCTTGTCTTTGGGTAGACAGCCGACATCTGATATCCTGTAGCTTTCCCTCCAGCTGATTCTTTTTATCATTCTTAAAAAAAGAAAAAAAAAAGATATCTCTCTTTTTCTACCAGAATGGTTTGTCAGGCAAGTCAGGATCTAAAAAGTATTTTTATTCCACATTGAAAACTTGAAATTATAGAAAATAAACATGGCCATATCACAGCCAATATTGTGCTTGTGTGTTTTATCTGCAACAGGATCACTTACTAGAGCTTCCAGCTCAAATTCTAAGGTCTTTTTCTTTGCCTTCAGAACAACTATATCCTCTTGTTCTTTGTTTCTTTGATTTAGTAATTCTTGCCGACGATTACGCTCCCACTCAAGTTGCCTCTGCCTCTCAAGTTCCCGTTTTGCAGCCTGTACCATTTGGAGAAAGAAAAAAAAAAAAGAAAAGGAAGTCTATTCTGAGAAACTATTCCAGTCAGTCATATTCAGATTCTCATGTGCAATCCAAACATTAATATAAACACACACTGCTAAGCTGTGGACTAAAATACGTGCCTCTTTCAGCACAGAAATTGCTCAATTGTTTAAATGCTCACTTGAAAGCACTGGTGAAATGGGGTTTTGCTGTAGAGCAGATAGGTGACTAAACAGTATATCACTCTATTTTAATCTCTTTCCCAAGATCCAGTTTTCTGATTTAACAAGTTGTTTCACATTTAGACTGGAAGAACTCTCCAGGACAGCACCAAATCTTTATCCAGCCCCCAACATTACACATTCTGAAGCTTTGCAAATAGTCAAATGTGACTGCACTGACTGCGTCATCATTTGGCAATATGAGAAAAAAATAACTTTGGAAGTTAACCAGTACGTGTTTCCTTTAACATATTAACTATGCTATGAATCATGAATGCCACCAATGCCCGTAAGTTTTTCTTCATTCATTCAAGCATCTTTTTATATCAAGAAAATAATTACTATTTTTTAAAAAGCCAGATGTTAGGAGCACATTGCCTTATATCTAAATATTCATTCTTTCACATGAAAAACAAAGAAGCAGAGAGATGACTCTTTTTTTACCTCCAAACCCCCAGAAATTTAAGTTCATTCTTTAAATGTTTGCTGACTAAAAATTACAGCAAAATATTTAGTGTAAACATTACATTTTGTTCTAATCAAGCACAGCTGCCAGTGACATAACCACCTTCTTTTTATCCAGTTGGTTACCTCTCTTCTTTCTATTTCTTTTCTCCTTTCCTCTTCTCTCTGCCGTTCCAATTCCCGTTGTTTTTCCAGCTGTTTCTCTAGCTCCAGTTGTCTTTTACGTTCTTGCTCCTGCCGCTCACGTTCTTTCCTTTCCTGCTCTGCCCGTTCCAGCTGTGCTAGACGTTCTTGCTCTTTGCGTTGCTGTTCCAAGAGAGCCTGCCTCCGTTTCTCAAGTTCTAGATTGCCACGTTCAAAGTTCTCCCGTTTTTTATCTTCAAAGGTAACTTTAATGTGTGGAAACATGGGGCAAAAGAGAATTAAACTCTGCTACTGACTTAAAAAAAAAATATCAAAATCTATATATGCTGAATCAAAGTGAAACAACCTTCCAACAGTACTAGACACAGCTCTAAACTACTGATAATACAGCAATATAGGAAATTATCGGTTTTATCAGTAGCATTTACATTGTAGATCCCCTTAAATCCACATCGTTAGGAAACCAAGGTGTAAATTTCAATCCCTATTTCTCAGGCTTCTAGGATTCTCCTCAAGCCCTACAGGTGGGTATAATTTAGATAAACCATTCACTAGCTAGTCCTCTGTGAGGACACAGGATCTGGAGTTCCTGTATACACTTGATAATAGTAGCAGTTTTGCTACTGTTCGCATTTGATAATAGTAGCAGCAACAAGAACCAACACTTCAATTACTATAAGGGAAAGAATTCAGCTGATGATATTATCAAGAAGCCATTATGCAAATGACCAGAATGTATTTAAACTTGATATTCTCATAAGATTACTCATTACTGTCAGGAAAAGAAATGGTTTGCTTAAGTTCTTGAGCAGCTGAACTCAGTAAGACTGGATTCCTGCAGATTTGCACGTTTGTCACTTACAGTCCTAAAGGAATGACCTCATTTCCAGCAGGCATTCCCTGACATTCTGCAATATCAGGAGTTGTCCTTTCCTTGCTCCACGTTCCTAGGTCCACCCCTTACAGTTCCTCCAAATTATTCTTTCCGCTTCACCTTCTGTCTCTTTTCATAATGAAATCTGTATGTCCTATTCCCATACCCCATATTCTGTATTTCTCTTCCTGCATGCTCAAGATGTACATTTTTGGCAGGGAAGAGATAGCACATATTTACCTCAAAGCGTGCATGCACTGTTTGACACATTTACTCAACATCTGCTGAACCAGCTGAACTCTTGTCTTTATTTAAGTTGGGCCCCCTTTCCTATTGCCAATTGCCAATTTTCATAAAACTTGAAAAAAATCTAACCTTTGATGTCTGTCAAGTTTGTTTAAAATTAGTTTCTCGGTTCAAAGAATATTAAGATACAAACTGATAGAGAATGTGATTATAACTCCCACTGATTTAGGAAACCAAGTAGAAAGGAGAAAAAAGAAGAAAAAAAAAAGTCATTTCAAGAAAATCAGTTAAAAGGAATAGGTAGAAAGACAAAACACTTGCAAATAGCATCGACAATAAGATACCATGTTCAAGGCTCAGAAAGAGCAGATTCTAAGATGACAGTCCAACAAGCTAGTACAGCTATTCAGGAAAATCAAGGTAGTTACAAAAAAAAGAAAAAAAAAAATAAAATAAAATATCCAAAGTACAAAAACAGAAGTGAGAAACTTCTAGCAACTTAAATACATAGCTGTTGGCTTGTGTTATTATGCTTAAGAGAAAGCTTCTAAAAGGTTATAAAAGCCAACAATAAAAATTTTTTCAAATATCTCAAAATAAGAAAAAAAAACAACCCACAATACCTAGCCAGATTTAGCAAAGCCGATGAAAAAGCAAGATAACATACACTATTATCTTTACAATGGAAAATCTGCACATCAAATACAGTAAAAGGCTTATACACTCTAGCTCCTCTTCAAATGAAAGCAAAAATGGCTTTAAACCAAAAATAAAACCAAAAAATGAAGAATAACAGGTTGCCAAAGACAATTCCAATCCATAGTTCAAATACAAAATTCATGAACTACAAGCTGTGCTGTGCAATCCATCTTTTAATCAACATCAGTGCTGTAAGACTACAAGATGACAATTGAAACATCAGTATTTAAGAAACGACAGTATAATGATCCTGAAAGGTACAAACAAGTACCTGGCAAAGTAGCAGAGGCTACAATAGACAGAGAGTTACTATACATGACTAAACACGATACCATGGAAGAATCACGGCAGGAAAGTGCTGCTTCTCAAATCTAATAGATTCAATTGTATTCAGAGCAGCCCTGTGGAAAAGGATTTGGGGGTGCTGGTCAATGAGAAAATGAACATGAACCGGCTTCAGTGTGCACTCACAGCCCAGAAAGCCAACTGTATCCTGGGCTGCATCAAGGAGTGTGACCAGCAGGTACAAGGAGGTGATCCTGCCCCACTACTCTGCTCTCGTGAGACCTCACTCGGAGTATTGTGTGCAGTTCTGGTGTCCTCAACATAAAAAGGACATGGAACTGTTGGAACAAGTCCAGAGGAGGGCCACGAGGATGATCAGGGGGCTGGAGCACCTCCCATACAAAGATAGGCTGAGAAAGTTGGGGCTGTTCAGCCTAGAGAAGAGAAGGCTGCGTGGAGACCTCATAGCAGCCTTCCAGTATCTGAAGGAGGCCCATAAGAATGCTGGGGAGGGACTGTTCATTAGGGACTGTAGTGATATGACAAGGGGTAATGGGTTCAAACGTAAACAGGGGAAGTTTAGACTTGGATATAAGGAGGAAGTTCTTTACTGTGAGGGTGATGAGGCACTGGAATGGGCCTGTGAATGCTCCATCCCTGATGGTGTTCAAGGCCGGGTTGGACAGAGCCTTGGATGACATGGTTTAGTGTGAGGCGTCCCTGTCCATGGCAGGGGGTTGGAACTAGATGACCTTAAGGTCCTTTCCAACCCTAACTATTCTATAATTCTATTCTGTGATTCTATAGATGATCTTAAGGTCCTTTCCAACCCAAAGTATTTGATGATTCTGTGATTCTAAGTCCCTTTTTTTCCTCCTTTACTGCCTTTTTCTTTTTTTTTCCCTTTTTTTTTTATTTTCCCCAAAAGCAGAGCTGCTAAGGCTTGTATCAAAAAACATAGTTACACAGACTTCAGTGAAACAGGCTTCTGTATGCATACTGTGATCTTAAAAGTACATAAGGCAAACTACACTCCAGTTAAGTCAGAATGTGGAGTTAGTAAAAAGTTTTCATTGTACAACTGTAGGAGGACTGCAAAGTGCTGTCTCTGTTGAGAGTGCATAAAATGAGCAACCCAAATGTTATTCATCTCTCCACTGTCACTAACAGAAAGTATCATGCAATAGTAAGGAATTAGCTGGACCAAGCAATGTCTTGGTTATACCTCTGACATGTCAAAAACTGATCTCAAAAGAAAGCATTTCTTAATACGCCTTTTTAACTCCACAGCATAACCTGATGATAGCATCTCTCTGATCAGAGCACACAATGTATCTCTGTTTTTGCTTGCTCACCAGGTAATTTCTTTTCCAGTTGCTGCTGTTCGTCTTCTAATGCTGGTTCTTCTGGTAACCTTTGGTCTGCAGACACTGAACTTCCAGCAGATATGCCACTACCAGAGCGTACTCTTCTGTCAATAAAGTGATAATTCCAAGTTGTTTAAAAGAATCTATGCCTGCCAAATATATTTATGATTTAATGATGAAATTATAAATGAAATGCCATGATGAAATGTTTACTGATATTTAATGATCCCTCAGTGTTGCCTAGAGGATTTCACTCAGCCATCGCCATTAAGATAATAGTACCCTCCAGAGTCTCAACAGTACACACCAGTGACCTGAAAAACCCAGTTTAAGGTTCACAGAACCATGCAGCTTCCAGATGTGTTCAACCCTGTCCCCAACATCTCTTACTTGTGACCAGTCTGAAGCTGGGGAAATGCCTATCTCAACTACAGGAAAAGTTGCAAAGACAGAGGAAGAGCTCAAGATAGTCAAGCTAAAAACAAGATCCCACATGGAATAAGCAACAAAATTGTAATCTTCAAGAGGATACTTGAAGAACATGAAGCTACCATGTATGGAAACATCTTTTCATTGCTGTCACTGTCTTCCCAGCCATTTCTCCACAAAAAATGTGAAATAGAGGAACAGAAGTAATGACTCATCACTACTATTCACACACACAACTGCCAAAAACCTCTAATTTGCTATAGTGCAAATCCATATCATGTTTTGAATTCCAATACATAGTATTTGCTCTAAAGAAATATAGGCTTGAACTTGAAATTTATATGGCTAGACTAAGTTTTGGAAGGTATGCTAGCATAAAACATTGACCGAAACTGTATTCTTACAAGGAATTCTTGCTACTTCCAGCATCCAGTAACTGTACAAAACCAAAAAGCTACACAAGCATTTCCCATCAAGGCAGCACTCTGTGACATAGATGCAGTACAAAAAGGAGAGGGATTACTTTTCAATTTCTTCTACTTCATAGTCACAGGACACCTTTCCCAAATGAAATAAAAATTTAGGAATGAGATTCCAGAATTATAACCCATTACCTAAAAGAAGGTGGAATATACTCTGGAGGCAGTACAGGTGGCAGCGGCTGACCAGACATAGCTACATCAATTAAGTGCATAGCCAGAATAAACTCTTCAGCTGTAAGTTTTCCATCTTGATCGATATCAGAAAGATTCCTTTTTAAAGGGAAGGAACAAAGTAAGTAAACTCTTAAACATTAAAAAGCACTGTTAAAAAGCATAGTATTCAGTTTGAAATTAATTCAATTTTTCACTTTTTTTTCCACACTACTTTGTTTCTTCAAAACAAAAAGCAAAACCCAAATGCTTCACTATTTTCCACATATCTCACACATCTGCCTGGAAACTATCTTTATAGCCATGGCTTCTACTTTGCTTGCTCTTTGAGTGCTGCCTGTACCAGATACTATGTAAATAACATTAATCAGTGGAGCTTTCTTGAACACTTTGTGAACATCTACTACACAGCATCATTTAGAAAAGAATCAGCTCAGATGTTTGGTAGAACTTTTTGGTTTGGAATTCTTCTTCCCTGGAGGCTCCTATTTCACCTTCCAGAGCACACATCTGCATTAAAATCAAAGCCATTAACATTCTAGTCCTGACAAGCACAAAAATGTTTTAGCATTATACACTTGCCAAAAATTATGGAGTAACATCTCTGGATGACCTAAACCCGTCAGATGCACAAAATGCTTTTATTCATGGTAATGTGGCATTGGACAAAATTTAACAGCCTAAACATCAGCTTTGTTTCACTAGTGTGCTGCACTTTAATCATGCAGGAAAATGTCTGATGATACTGTGAAAAAAATCACAGATAAGCAACTGATACATTCTTTTGATGTCTGGAGGTACAGGACTGTTTTACAGGATTTAAATTTTGAAGACAATTACAGGCTCATTTGACCCATGTTTGTGTTAATGAACTGCTCAGGCTGGGGCATAAGAACAAGTCACTAGAATGAAAATCTAGCAGGCAGATATGATTGATCAGCTTTCCTAACAGTCTGGATCCACATCTTTGTACCAGGAATATGAGAACAGCTGCTACAAGAGTAGCTGACAGGCTACTTCACTGTACTTCACTTTGTGTGTCTATGAATCAGTGAATCCAGACCCAATACAGACTGACAAATCTGGCCCCAGAGAACAGCCACAGGGGTTCCACTACCAGAGAGAAAGTATCAGAAAAAGGAGCTACAAGCCGGGCAACAAAAGCTGTAGGATCAATTCCTTATCTCAGTAGACTTGGCAATTTTAAATGTCAAAAGAGAGTTATGTTTAGAGCTCCTGCACTACACTGACATCATTCCTCTGCCCACACAGCCTGCTTGAACACTGGCAACAAGCACAGTATTTTTTGGTTAATCATCTGCTGGATGACCGAGTTGATATTTTTTTCCTTACAGTAGCTTTATTAGGAAACAGGAGGAGAGAGTGCATTTTAAGATGTAATACAAACATCTGTGCTTAGCAAAGAAAGGAAGTGCAAATTAATTGCCACATTAAACTGACAACACAGTTGAAACCCTCAAGCAGGAGTCAGATGGGTTAGTGAGTTGACAACGGTTTTCAAGCAATGATGTAAAAAGTACAGCAGTTAATCAGAAGTAACATTCCATGTAATGATAAGAACATACTAAACTTCAGCAAAGAAGAAGTTGAAAGGAAAACAAGAAGCTGAGACAAATCCTTTTAAAATCCATTATTTTAAGTGTATGTAACTTCAGCCCCTTGGAAATAAGCCCTTAGAAACTCATCTAAAAGGCACAGAAGTCCCCCAAAAAAAGCAGGGTTCTGGATTAAGCTTCCTTTTGTACTACCTGTTCAAATCTGTGAGTTTCACTGGTGCTGTATCACATATGGCCAGGGATGTGGAAGATATAGGAGGCTCTACATTTCGTCTGCCTCAAAAACTCATAACTGAAACCCAACTTACAAAACACCTATGTGCATAGTGTAAAAGATACTATTTTTAAATTTTGTCAAGTAATATTAATATAAGCATATCAGTGCAGGTTTTGTTCTATAAAGTGTCATTTAACCAAAAGCACTACATAAAGTTATACATTAAAAAAGCAACATGTAATGACTTATCAGTGGAGGAAGACTGAAAAGGGAGAAAAAGCCCACAGTATTCAGTATAGAGGTTCAAGTACTGTTTCCAGTTTGGAAATTGATAGATTTACCATATTGTAGCCAGCTGAGCCTGTGGTAAACTCGACTGCATAAGAATAGTTCTTGCTTGTGGACCTAACAAAGGGAAACAAAGATTAACAAACACATAAGCAACTTTCTCCTTTTCTTGCATTACCGAGTAGCTAAAGCACAAGCAGAGCTTAGTTCTGAATAAGATAACACTGAAAAGATGTTATCAACATTAACTAGGCTCCCCCCACCAAAGGAGAAAACTAAAAAGAGCCTCATAACCTTTCCCCTCTCAATAACAGGTTAAATAAAAATAAATGAGAAAAAAGAAAAAAAAAAGGCAAGCTATGAAAGTCAAAGGAGGTAGTAGAACTAAGCCAGTGTATCATTCCAGTTTGTTTCTGAAACTGCGTAGGCACCCTCATCAGTGGATGAGCTGAAACTGGAAATGGCTGCACAAGTTTTCACATAACCCACTGTACCCTTTCCAAGAATTGTTTCCCAGCACCACCTTACTTTGCAGAAAATAAAGGAAAGAAGGTGATAAAATTATCCCAGCTAGAATGAATATTTGTTTCTAAACAAGATCATTAAGCAGTTGGGAGAGTCAAACAGAAAAATGCTGATGGCAACAACAGAGAGAGACACTAGTCCTTTACTATGGGAACAGCATTTTAAATGCTACTATAATTGGCTTTTTACAGATTGAAAAAAGGAAACAACAGAAACTGCTTCAATACCTGTTAAGTGTCCACTCATTGTTTTATCATGGCTATTGAACAGCTGTCTGTACTTCAGTCGTGATGACTGAGGTACAGCCCACTCTGCCACAGGTGGCACACTGGAATTAGAAAAAGGATAAGGGGGGGGAGGGGGGAAGATGATTTTAAATTTATTCACATGAAGCTAACAGGTACAACAACATGACATGCTGCACAGAGATCAAGTTTTATGCTCAATATGGTTCTTTTCACAAATATTCCCTTCTACTCCCGAAACCACAACAGGTTTGATTTCTTGTTTGAAAACATTTATCATAATTCAGCATCTTAGAAGATGTTTTTTTATAAAGTTGAATGACAGGCCTAAGAGTTTTGCTTTTTTCTTTACTAGCGGAGAATTAAGTAACCTAAACAGCTCACAGTGAAAAGCCTTTACATAAACATACAACAGGAAACACCCGACAGCAGTCAGCAGAAAGTAATACCTCATTTTACCCTGTCTTTAACTGGTTGCGTTAGCCAAATAATTCATAAACTGATTAAGGAAAGCAAACATAAAATATACTGAAAACATTTTAAAAGGGTGAAAAAAGCTAAATCTGAAAGCAATCAATGTGCTTGTAATGAAGCTCTAATGACAAAAATAATATTCCCCATTCTAATTCATTCACATAATAGGTTGTGTTGAGTGCTGTTATTTGTAGCTATGATTTCCCATGTTTGAAGGCTGATGCGTCTTCATACTGAAAAACAATGAGCACAGTTCTTCTGTCTTTAGGCACATTTAAACTTTGTCCTTTTTTGTTAAGGCTGAAAAAAGACACACACACACACACACACACACACACACAGAAAAAGCAGCCAGATCAAATAAGCATTTGTAACAGCACCAAATTCCAGGTTAAAATAAAAAAAATAAAAAGAACCAAGCCCAGCAAATCGCTCTTCCCTGTTCCACTGAGCAGATAGCACCGTAAGATCTTTCAAGGTTGAGCTAAGAAGGATTATGTGAACACTCTCACTCTACTAATTGATCTCATATCCTATTTTCACATGACAACACCTGAAACAGCTAATACCTCTATTTCTCTTTTCTATTTCCAAACTACTGTGCTGAAATAATCCTCCATCATAGGAACAAAGCAAAACCAAGCTGCATCTTAAATAATGAAAACAAGAATTGAAACTCAAACAAAAAAAAAAGCTGACTACTGAAGTTTTATCCATGTCAATTCCTCCCTCACAAGTTTTGCCAGATTTGGAGTTTCCACACATTAAGTCTACTTTACTCTTTACCTATATTTGTACCTTGATCTGTGAAGTAAGGTTATTACACATTAAGTAATGAAACTCTCCTTCATAGATACTCAAATGGTACTTTTGGAGGAAAAAAAGGTTGGAGGACGAAACAGTTGACTCCTGTATGCCAAACACCATGCATGCCAAGAGTTCACTACTGGCGACTCGGCAGACAGAATTATAAAAGCACCACAAATGAAATTTTGAATTTCACCCTTCTCAAAATTCAAAATAATTCTCGGTTATGAAAAAAAATAAACAAAAAAACCTTCAACTTTACCTTTCAATTTAATGGGCTTAGCTCTTCTTCCTCCCTTTCCATAAACTCTGCAAATCAACTACCTTGCTATCTGTTTTCTCCAAAATAAAACTTGAAGACACACACCAGTTCATAATTCAGCATTAGCAGCAGTCTGGGAAGGAACTGCTGGCAGACGTTTCAGAGTTACTGAAGTAACAGTGTGGAGCTGAGGAAGCTCCAGTCTCAGCCCAGAGTTAGAGAACCATGCAATTTCACCTCAGAAAAGAAATCATCTCACCTGAGGTTCAGGCCTCTGTTGGCAATAGAAGTGACCAGTAAGAGACAGATATAGTGAACCCCAAAACTGTATCAGCCCTCTTATGGAATATCTAGAAGCCATCTCAGATGAAGTTTCTTGAACTCCATTCATTATAAAGACTAAGTGTTGTTATGACAAAGCAGATAACTTCTTGTATCTCTGAAAATTATATCAGAGCATCACTATGTTCCTAATACTACTAAGTTTCAAAGAGAAAAAAAATTGTTTGCTTTGAAAGATTTTTAATCCTATTTGACAATAGTCAGTAGTGTCCTTATCTAATACCAGGGCACAAGAAAAAATGGGAAAATAAAAAAAATTAAAAAATAAATTAAATAACATCCCAAGCCATTTTCTCCTTAAAAAAAATCTGTAGTACAGACCTGTAAGAAAGTTTGATTTATAAAGACTTGGGAAATTACTCTCTTACCCCCTCTAAGGAAGTTTGATTTTGTTAGATACATTTCATTTTGCCTAACCATACCTTTTCTTAGGCCTTGAAATAATCTAAAAGCCTTTTAGGTGATTTTTCATGCAGAACTTGAAGAATACACAAGAAACATTCATGTGAAATGCACTTAAAATATGAGAACTATTAAATATTTTGCTTTAAAAAATTAACCTACAGTTGCTAATTTTAAAGAATATTGCTTGTTATGTTTTCTCACTAACAGGAGGATTCTCACTAATAGGCCTATGTAGTATTACACAATGCAGATTATGTTTACAGAAGCAAATGCTTTTCTAAAAATTAAGTTTCCAAGAGTTTGTAAATAGTGTCAACACATACTGTAATAGTTAATTATTATATTTCAATGATTCATTACTCATGGAGCATTCCTTGTGAAACCACAACATACTATGAAATCCTGAAGTATCTCAGCAGGAATTGATTTCTGCAAGTAAATATTATTTCAGAAAACAACTTTGTGAAAGAGAAGTCATTTTTCTAACTCTGAGGAACCAGATACACACATACGCTCCTTCCTTACCAACTTACCTAGCCACATCAAATGATTGTGCCTTTTGCAGTTTTGCATTTAGCTGTGATCCTGGACCAGATCTAGTAAAGGAAGTACTCTTTGGCAATGTGGCTGTAAATAACAGAATACATATATTATATTACCATTTTAAAATGTAGAATTTCAGTGTTGTTCAGTTAGGTTCTAACAACAAATACAAGCATTATGATCCTTTTGATGGTACCACTTTTAAAAATACCAAGATAAACTAACAACGTCTAACAGAATAGGCGAAAACACACTTCCCTCATGTTTTTACTTTCACAGTTTGTGCAAACACTGTTGATATCAAATTAGATTGTGATTAATCAAATTAGATTGTGTTAGAAGTCATATGTAGTCCAGTATTTTAATGTAATCCCAACAAACAGCAGTACTTCAATGGTTATAAATATATCGTAGAGTACCATTTTCCATTTTGCTGGCAAGCTAGATTTATCACACCGCTCTTGTAACAGGGTTAATATTTCTCTCAACATGACCGACTGTTACAGTATGGTATGTCTATGTTTCTTTTTTTAACTTTTATACAAGTTTGCTAACCAATTACATTGGGCTAAACCAAAGTATAGTCTTTACCCAAAGTCACTCTTTAAAGTAAGTTAGAATGGCTAATTCCATGTCTACTGTTCTCTGGACCCAAAGAAAATGGCAAAATAATTTGTTAATAGCAAGAGAGTAAACAAAGTCTCAGTGTAGCATACCAGGATGAGCAAAAGCAGGCAGAGGCTGTATAACAGCAGGAGCTCCATTAGCCAGGGGAGGTACTGCTGCTGCAGGAACAGAAGATACTAATGGTGGAGACATTCCTACTACTGGAATAGATGCCATTGGCACTGGGGCAACTGATGTAAGAGATGGCATGCTGGCAATGCCCCCAATACCTAAGGGCAAGAGAAGGAGATTTTTTTTCTAATCTCGAGACTCCTAATACGATACAACAATTTAACTGTAGCCTGCAACCCAGCAGTAAAAGCAGAATTAAAGAGCAAACTGAAATGGAAACTTTCACACAACCCTTGAAAGAACTCTTACAGTTCACTGCACCATTAGCATGGCAGGGGAACATAAAACAATGCAGAGGGAACAACACAGCACTTTCTAATGTATGCATATAAGATCGCATTGGATGCAACACTAACCAAAAAAGTCTATTAGCATTTGCTGAAAAAAAGAATTGTTTGCCTCAAACTAAATGAAGAGCAGCACTGTCAACTTCCAGTGAGTAATGAACCCACAGCCTACATTTAGCCACAGATGAAAAGAACAAGATTCAGGGTAACTGCTTGCAGCCTATTGTCAAGATGAAACAGTGCAAAGCTAATAAGGTAAAGCACAGTAATGAGGTATTTTAGGTGTATGCACAGTTGCATGGATAACAGGAAGCATAAGGAGTTCCAGTCATGCCAATAGGAAGAATAAGGGTGTGTGCAAACAGCTGAGATCAAGTCTACAGTGACTGAGAATTAAAATCACAGGTTTTGCTGGTTTCCTTGTTTGGTTTTATTATGCCTTTTCTCACTTAAGCCGGTATTTGACCTCTTCAATTCCACTGATTTCTTACAGTCAGAAATAAAACTGTTTTTAAAACTTGTGGAAGCAACAACTGATCAAACAACATGGTTGCACACAGCTTATCAAATGCACTGTTCTTTTTTCTTAAGGACAGCAGTGATTCTCAGGCCCAAACCAAATCGAGTCCCAGTGACAACTAAAACAGAAAGGTAAAGAACTGCTCCCTACAGAATACAGCAAAACATCAAGGTGTCAAACATGAGATTCAGCTTCATTTAGTTACTTTCCCCTCATCATCCCATTTTCTCTACTTTTTACTTTGAAATGATGGCAACTTTGGCAGTACTTAACTATGAGAACTGAATCAGCAGCTGTTCTAGCTAATCACAGTGCAGCGCTGTTTCTAAAATAACAGCAAAGGGATGCATTACTACCATGACTTGTAAAAAGTCAAAAAAAACATAGCTAATCTTGCCAAAGCTGGAGATTCCTTGATGATAGCAGTTCAAACAAAAACTCCATCACTTTGGAATGTATTAGCCCTCATATTAGATCCATCTTTTTTGCCCAGAATCACTTTTGCTTAAAACACACAGGGAGCAGTGTAAGGAGACCTGAAGCAAACAGGACCTCAGCTTATGCTATTCAGTGTGGTTGGGTGATAAAAATTCATTGAGATGGGTTTTCTTGAGCACACGCAGGCATGTGGCAGCATTTGGCTTTGAATTCACGTACTTTTAGAAGTATTTTTTCTTAAAAGTTTCTTTTAGAAACTGCAAAACAACAATCAAATTCAACTTAGGTTGCTACAATACAAGCTGACAAGGAGGAAAACAAAGACCTTACCAAATCCTGGGGCACTAGGCAGAGCAACAGGTGGCTGCTTCATGACAGGAGGCAGTGCAGATGGGAGTTGATAACCTTGTAGTTTTAATTTGATAAGTTTCATTGCTATTGAAAACTCCAACTGATCCATCCTCCCATCATTGTTCATGTCAGCTAGAGCCCTACAAAATACATGATTTTCACACTTAGATTCTTAAATTATGAACTTCAGGAACTGACCTAAGACCATGCACACAAAGGCATGTTCGTTTAAGACTAATTAATTTCCCTTAAAAATATTTATGCCAGGCTAAAAGTGATCATAAAACTGGACACTGTTTAAACCAAGAGCTTCTTTGCATGATTAATGAATATTGTTTAATTCACTTTTCAATTCTTAGAAGAATTACAGTGGAGCACCTAAAGAAGGATTAATGTAGTTCTACAAAAACCTTGCAAAATCACACAAATGAAAATAAATGGTACTGCAAACAGCACCACAGAGAATCAAATTATTTAATCTGCAAATCTGCACTTCAGCTGCACTTAAAATGAAACATTCTTTAATTCTGTGCACTTTACTAAACACTTGCTACATCTGCAAGTGTATAAATGTTTTCAGTTAAACAATAGTACTCAAGATAAAATATTGAGCCTAGACCTTGAATAGGCTTTCATGCAAAGTAGTCTGACTTAAAACAGTCTTCTTTTTGTTTCTTCATTTGATGGTTAAGAAAACCATGCTCAGCAGGGAATAGGGCTAGGCAGTTGGCAGGAGAAAAGCAGGAAGAAGAATGTTAGTTGCTGCAATTGCAAACCAAAAAAACAGAGTAAATGCACATTAGTAATGTGATTGGTTATAAACTTAGTTTTAAACATTACGCTTATTCCTTTGCATTCATTTGGAGAATTAAGTGCACATTTCAGTATTGGAATAATAGATATTTGAAAGTTTATGAGTACATTTATATGGCATGGACATGACAACGTAAAGGACCCTCACAGACTAGTTAAACTAGAGCTTTATGTCTGATCAAATCCCTGCCAAGGAAAGCTTTCATGCAAGTATGTGAACAGTTATCAAAAAAGTACTGCAATAAATTGACAGTTATTTATAATTGAAAATTAAATAAGTAGACAGCCAGGTAAATGAAATGGCAAAGCAGTCACAAAAATGAAATCCCTCCCACCACAGCCAAAAAAAAACCAAGAAAAGTCAACGAAGTGGCAGATCCCAGCAGCGGTTGCCACAGGCCAACCATACATCTTAAAGAGTTTCCCCTGGTTAGATCACCAGTAGCATTTCCCCAAAAATGGAGACACTCCAACCCTTCCCAATACTTTTAAGACTGTATTTTCAGCAGTGTCAACTGTCTTAATCCACTAATTTTGATGTCACAAGACTAAATAATACTACTGACAAACTGGCAACAGTATCTAAAGAAAGAGAAAGTCTGGTGAAAGAAACTGTAGACTCTGAGGCTTACAGTTAGAAAGAAAAGTATGCACTGCACCACTCCCTGAAAGATAATGAATTACTACATATATTTCATTGAAGAACAAGTTTTGGATGTGAGAACTTCTAGGTGTTATAGAGAAGTTTAATTTACACAAAAAATCTGTCTGCTCTTTTATAACTTTAAACTTTCTTCTTATTCCACTACCACCAAGCCTTTGGGAGCCTAAATTTAGTATAAACTGGGACTATCCTGGGACCCACACAGCACAATGCAATTCAGATTCAAGTTTCAGTCACGATCACTTAGTATGCAGTTCATCTGACAAGTAATCAATAAAAATGATCCTACTGTAGCAGCCAGACTTGATGTATGGTAGTCCAACCAGCAGAAGGAAGAAGGAAGGCCAGCATGGCAGACCTGGGCCAAGAGAAGCATCAATTTGGAATGCATGTCTCCTCTTCTTTGCAGGACACCACTGCTCTAAAGTCTGTCTCAGCTTCTGATTATTCTTCCATGAAGAGCAAGAGACACACTAATGCTTCCTGATGTACTGGCAGGCTAAGTTAAAGAGGAAGATGCAATAGTTTTGTCTTCGCACAACTTGCAGAAAGAAGTGGGAGAACCCTACTGAAAGCAGAAAAGCCTTCCTCTTATGAGTGTTAGCAACAAGGATAGACTGTAATAGCTGTTAATGATTAATGTATGTTATAAAATGAGAGTATAATTACTTCTAGAAAATAGCTAAGAACACAAAGTAGGTTTCTCACATTTTGTTACTGAGGTTATCCGTATTTGGTTAATTCTGAAGTACAATGGCTTTCTCTGGACATAAAAATACTAAGAGTTTATTAGCTTCCATCTTATTCTTCTGTCCAGTGGGGTGTATGTACCACAAGCCACTATAAATAAACCTGCAAAAAGATTGCACGTATGCAGTATGTCGTGCTTTTCCTCCTATACAATGAAATGGGTATAAATCTCAAAAATACATTTATTATCTCTCTAAAATTTTCTCTACAATTGATTTGTTTGTATCAACTCAAAATTCCTGTAAAAAGTCCAAATTAATTTTTAAGGATTTCATAGCTTAACTATGACAATTAAGACTATCCACTCTGCTTATTTTTCAGCTGCAGGATGGAAGTGTCCCACAACATGCTGTAGAATTTTTGCTGCCCAAAATCACTTATTAGGCTTATAAGGAATAGTATTACTCAGTTCATTTCATTTTCTTCTTCATACACCTTTTACTTTTTACTATCAAAACAGTTCCTGAAACATCTATTAGTCACCACCTATTAACAGCAATGTTAGAAGTCTAACTCAGGAAGAAAACATGCTGCAGGTCTTACAAACCCAAAACATTCAAGAAGCAACAGGTATTTGGAATGTTAGAATGTCAGAAACTTAATGGCTAAATGTATATTTTGAAGCACTGTCATTTGTGGGGTTTGCAATAGAAACTGAACTGACATACACTCAATGAATACTAAGGGTGAGAAAGCCTCATTAGAAAATTAAGACTCTGAAGAACTCTAAAACCCAGGAGTAGATAATTTGATTCATTTAACTGATGCTTACAGACAGCACACCTTTTTGAAGGCAACCAAAGAAAATTAGAAAATATTCAACAAGTAAAATGTGTGGTGTTTTTAATGAAAGTTCAGTTCAATATTTGCTTATCCATTCTTCTGTCAAATGCCCAGTGGAAATGGGGAGTGAAAAACAGGCTTGTATGGCTAGAAAGTTGAGGATGTGCATAGGAACAAAGCTAGAGAAATTGATCCTGATAAACCTGTTCTAGCAGATTTTGGACTGCACTCAAAGAAGTCAGTGGTCTTCCCAAAGACAGCTTATTCCTCAACATACAGAGAAGTCAGTAAGCTCCATAGTGACCAACTGGCACCAACAGCTCAAATAAATAGTCACAGAGTTCCCTACATCTTTGCTTTCAAGCAAAATAATTACACAGGTTGTATTTATAATAGTCTTATTTGTTCAACCTAACAGGCTTCTACACTTACAAATATTCTGACTTACAAAATTTAAGCCTTTCCATTACTAAAGCACAGGAAGAGTCCCTCAATAATTGCCATGAAAATACAGTAAGAGTAAATAGCATAATGTAGGCAAACTTGATTCTCCAGGCACTGTTTACAGAGTCTGCTGCTAGAATACTGTAAGTCTTTGCATTCTACATAAGAAAATATTAATTGTCCAGTAATAAGAAACTTTGATGTGCACCAGTCTCTCTGCTTTAATGAAATCCTATTCACATACTCATCAGTAGCTTTTAATTTTGTCTGACCACCTGTTCAACTCATTTACTCTACATCAATGGCTTTGTTATTTAACTTAACAGCACAAATTTGTAAGAAAAATTATGTACACACTACAGAACTTATACATTCTGTATGTAAGAATGTATACATTCTTACAGCATGCTAACGAAAATCAGCTAGTCTTACAAAATCTTTAGTGCAAGAATAAGACAAATTTTAAGTTCTAATTACTGAGCCTAGTATCATGCTGTCAGATTGCAGTGCTATTTTTGAATAAACATCACCTTAAAGGCAGTGAGTGGCTGACAGTACACACAACCCCCTCTGCTTCTAATGAAATTTGGAAGAATGTAATGTCCTTAAATTTGTTTCATTTAAGGTCTGGCCGGAACCAGTGCAGAGCAGTAAGTAGATTAAACCTTGACTAAATATTTATCATATTTTATCCAACAGGCTTGTGATTATAACAGGGGTTTTCTAATGAGAATAGCTGCAGTGGGCTTCATCACAATGCTAGGTTTCAGGTGCTGACAAAACTGTTCCTCTGCAGATCTTTTCCTCTTCCTTTATCTCCTCTTTTCTACAGCATGCATTCTGCATTTATGAAGCACAGAAACTGATCATGTATAGGGTTTTTTTCCCATCAAATATGATTATGACCAGCCTATAAAATGTCTACCTCTATGAAAACAGCAGAGTGTTAAAACAAGGAAATCTCCTTGCAGTTCAAAAAAAATCTGGATTTATTTAGCTTTACATTCCCATATTAGATTATACAATCACATGTTGCATTATAAAATGCAGACATAATTAGTGAGAAGAAATTATGTCTTTAGCATCAGTCATTTAATCAATACATATGTAGTAAGACTTACAACTCATATAACCTCATATTACCTTACACCTCATACAAGTGTGAGAGTACAACCCTTTACTCCCACACTTGGACACAAATTTAAGAAGGTTTGAGAAGCATATGTCAGAAATCAGTAAGTCAACCAATGGCTTAAATCTGTCCTGGAAAAATAAGTTAACTCTAAATGCACGAAAAACAGATGGCATTGATTATTTTAGTTCTCATTTAATTCCAGAGAAACAAGCTACATGGAAGTTGCTTTTTGAGGCCACCATTCATAACAGCTTTAGAAGAAAGCCAGATTATTGCCTACTTAAAAACACTTATCTTCTGAGCCACTGCAGTCTCAATTCAAAGCCTACTTAGAGCCTTCTTAATAGATTACCAGCTTGGCAGACTCCAAAGCTTGTAAAAGGTAGAACAGTAAGTATGTTGTCATGACAGACCTTAATAATTCCAGTAATTTGCTCTACTGAGGTCCTGAAGACTTTTCTTAAATGAATGATGAGTAGAAGGGACACAGGAATTCTCAATGCTAAAAATCATGGAGGTGCTATTTTTAAGGAACATGAATCCTGGGGAAGCTTTGATTAATAGCAGAAAGAAATTACAAGATATACTCCTTAGCTTATCATCCTCTAAACAATTACATCAACTGCATAATATTCTCAAAGCAGCTCTTGAGGCAGAAGACATTTAACTGGTACTTCAGCTACCTAGCTAGCATTTCCTGAAGTTCCAGTCAAAACAATTTTTTCATGATACAAAAAAGACAATTCAATTTTAATTAAAATTAGACAGTCAAAATCCTTATATTGCTCATGCCAATAAAACACTCTCACCCATGAAATAATACATTTGGAAACTCAGAGAGATACAAGGTTTGCTTTTACTGTGAAGAGCTCTGAAAGCAGTAAGGTAAATCAATCATTGGGCCAATCCTTCCCCAGTTCCTTTCCCAGTCGCGTTTTTCTGTACAATAACTTTTATAGCCAACAAAACAGATGAAACTTTGTATTAACATAAGGCTGTCTACATACAGCTGTAGGTAATCCTTCATGAAATAAATGCCGGGCTCTTAGGTGGCAAGCAGATTAATACTATCAACTGCATTCACAATAAGTCATGAAGAATAGGAAAACACTTCTAAAACACCACATACACACACCTACATATTTCTAGGATCAGAAAATTAATTTGAAGAGTTTCACAAGTTGCTCTACTCAGATAAACAAGTTTCCTTCCTTAAAGACTGTTGTACCTCCCGTTCTCTCCCACTAGTAATTATATTCTCTCTTAAAAAAAAAATAAAAAAAAATACATCTAGTCAAGAAATAAAGAATTTGGACACAAAAGAACTTTTATGCAGCTCATCTGTCTCAGAGATTTTGGGATCTCTACTCCAGAACTCCCCCCCCACCCCCCCTTAAAATACTCATGGATCTATGTCCATGTTACTAGAGATTTAGATGGGCAACATCAGAGTATTGCTATTAATTCACAAAGCAAGTGTGCTCCTTTGAGATCTTACCCCTGGCAGCTAAGACAAACAACGATTCACATTTTTCTATGCAGTCTTGAGCACATTGTGATGTCCTCTGCAGCCTGCAAAGGACTTCTTGCCACTAAACAGTCTGACTTCTATTGTTTCTGTGGGACAGCAGTAAGCTATGGTAGGTTACAAATAAACGTTCACTGATAGATCAAAAGAGTTAAATCATTCAAGTTGTGGAATAAAAGAAGGATGTTCCTTTTTTTATTTTCTATTTTTTATTTTTTATGTTTAAGAGGAAGACCTCTACCACTACCACTATGCAACTGTTCTCCTACTTGGTTATTCTAATTCCAACTGGGAATATATATAAGCGATCTAGATTTTTATTCTAAATATTTACTTTTCTTACTTCAAAGATAACTGAAAAAGGGAAGGAGACAGTGAGAAAGGCACATCTACATACTTTTTTATGATTTATAAAGGCAGCATGAATAAGTTTTAGTTCAGCTTTATTTAAAAAATGTGCAAGTTCAGGCCTGGTCTCTATGACAACTACGGAACTAGTGGAATGATTCCCTCCCTTCTCAAGAGGCTGAAAAACTGAATAATTCAGAGAGGAAGAGATTTTTAATCAGACTATTTACAATCATTCAGTTTTGTTAACACCTATTTTAAGCTAACGCCTATGGAACATTTTTTGAAGAAAGGATACCTTGTTTAAGACAAAACTTTTTTCCTTGTTTAATTAAAAGGTGAAAGAAGTTCCAAAGGAACATTTGAACTTTCACTGCATCTAAGGCAAATAAGATAACCAGACCAGATTTGATATTTGTAAGATAAAGATAATTTTAAAAGAAAATGAGCTATTTATTTAAAAGCCATGTAAATCCAGCAATGTAAACCCTATGTTTCCAAAGCAACTGTTTTTCTTGCAAGAAAAGAATTCTTTTCTCTCTCCAGTCGGAACAACATTCTGCCTTCAGAAATCTTTACTACATTAAAACGTTTTTATAACTGCAACACACTACTCTTTCAAACAGTTAAAAACAGAGGAAAAGTTAACAAGTTTGGCAAAAGCTATCCATCCCTCTGCTGCTTTTTTCAAATCTAGAATTTGACCAGCATTATTTCACTCTGTCTAGCACCAAAGTCTTAGTAATAATGTAATTTATATAAATTATGAATAATCCATGCAAGTTAGCATGTTGAAGTCATATAATTTGGAGCAGAAAGAATTACAATCCTGAACGAAGAAACTGGCAGATTGCAGAAATGTACGTAATGTGTAATATACAGCAATGGAGATTCTGATCTGTCTAAACTCACCAAAGAATAGTAAAAATTTCAAGCTTTCAAGCTGTACCTCCAACTACAACAGAAATAGTCTATGCCAGTCTTAATTTTTGTAACAAATTTTGCAAGGTTCGTTACTGTCCTGGTCTGTACCAGTAAACTTCATTCTGTGATATAACTGCAATTCTCCCATCCCCTCCCATATACTCACCATATCTGTGCTAATACCGGTTGAGGTAACCCAGATTGAAAAAAAAAGTTTCTAGCTTGATCACCTATAAAATAAATAGGACATCATTTTAGAATATGCTAAAAATACCTGCAAGAAGAAAGAGGAAATAATAAGTCAAAAATATCTAAACAGAAACAACAGTAAAACCATAAATACTTAATGCTAGACATACATAACAGAGTATAAGACTTAAACTTCTCTTGTCCCTTGCAAACCTACCAGATTATTTCCAGCAAGCATGTCCTGTTAAAGTCTGAGACAATCGGCACCACATGAAGTCAACTGTGCATAAACATATAGGGAAATGGGAAGCTCATGGTTCACAGTCCCCAACCTGCATTTATGGTTCTGTTTGCAGGAATCCTACACCTTGTGAGAATAAGGAAATTTTTTATGCCAGGAAAGTATGTATCAATATAAACTCCATCTTAGATTTCTTTGGAAGTATAATGCCAGTCAGCTAGTACAAACTAAATAAAGTGATCTTTACCCTGAGAAGCCACTATTAAAGAAAGCAATGGTATATTTCCAAGTCATTTTCCAACTATCAGTTAAAGGTGAGGATAGCAAAACAGTTACAAAAGGATTAGGCATTTGGAAATAATGTGGTCTGTAAAGGAAATTTATAAACAGAACAGAAATAGCACTAAATATCCAAGGAGGTCAATAAAGCCAGTATTATTTTGTACCATATCTGTTATGTAACATTAGCAGAAACAATCAAACTGTATACTTGGAGGCATGTTTGGCTCCAATGAGATGCTGCTAAGAATCTAATTCCAATTTCACACTCTGGAAATCTTCTGGATGGATCAGACAGTAAGAAAGGAAAAACACTTCTATACCTTTCACTTCAATTGAGCACCAGAGTTTAGATAGCTCTAAAGAAAATTAAATGCAAAAAAACCAAACTGACAAAAAGTAGGCATAGTAGGCATCCTATTGCTTTTAAAACCAAAACAAATCAGTGGTGGTCCATGAAAATTTAGTAGTATCCGTATAATTCCTTTACTTGCAGCTTTGCTTCCCACAACTTCAATTGATTTTGCAATTTAGAATTTTTAAAAAGGTCATTCATGCTGATTTCACTTGTTTAAACAATCAGTTTCTGAAATAGATTTCAGTTAAATTGATACACCCTTATTTATAGAGTTCTTAACCTATTAGTGTGTTAGCATGGTGGATTGACCCCAGACAGAAACTAAGCACCCAGTCACTCTCTCACTTCCTTCCCCCCAGCAGGATGGGGAAGAGAATAGGGAGAGCAGAAGTGAGAAAATTCAGAAAACTAGTTGGCCTCAATAAAGACAGTTTCATAAGTGAAAGAGTAAAACAACAAACCAAGACATGATGCAAAGGTAATTACTCACCACCTTCCTCAGCTCAGGCTCTGAGCAATGGCTACCTTGGAAGACAACAGTCCCCCTTCTCAGTTTTTGCTGAGTATGGTGGTATGGCATAACCCTTCAGTCAGTTGAGATCAGCTGTCCCTGCTCTTTCTCCTTCCCAGTTCTTTGACCATCCCCAGCCTACTCACTGAGTGCAGAGTAAGAAATCGTGAAAGCCTTGAGGCTTTGCAAACACTGTTCAGCTATAGCCAAAACATCCAAAACACAGCACCATACAGGCTGCTGTGAGGGAAGTTAACTCCATCTCAGGCAGACTCAGCACAGTGAGCTAATTCACTGAGCACATCCAAAGCACTATAAATATCACCAGGCATCGGGGTGATTCCACATCCTAAATTCCAGCTCTACAGTTCATAAGTATCAGCTGGCTATACACAATAGAACTGCTTTACAGAGCAGTTGTAGAATTATAAATAATTATAAATCATTTTAATCCTACTTACAGAAAAATTAAGTGGCATAAACCAGGTATATAGCTGGTAAGTGTCAGAAAAACACCAGAAAACATCAGAAAAGACGGGGTTGATGTGGCAAAGCATTGGAAAAATTGGATATACATTTTTCATTTAGGCAACATTCTCATTTATGTAATTTTTCATTTTAAAAGCAAGATCTGCCCAATTTTATAAATTTGTATGCCCAAATGTCTCCCAGGCAACTCTCTCCATATTTAGGCTCATTAGTTAAGACTTTATTAAATGAAATTAGAAGTGAAAACTATTTCATTACCAGTGATAAATCCAGATGTTGGTTTCAGACTGTGGAACTGCTGATCGTGTTTAGCTCTCTCCTCCACAGTAATAGCCCAGATATCCAGGTTGCCTAGTTCAAAAGAAATGGAGAAATAAAATTAAGAAACATTATCTAAAAACTACACTATTTGTATTTCTGAGTGTAATTATAATCATACTGGACCTCTGAAAACAACATACACACAGAAGCCATTCATCCAAAGCCTATAGTTGAAAGCTTTATGAATCCTTAAATAGCCAGTTAGGACTTACAAACTTACCAGAACTATGTGATACCAAATGAAGAGGACTGCTGAGCACTGACTTATTTACCTGGCTCATTCAAAAATTAAAGTTACAACCAAGCTACTTAAAGAGCAATCAAACTTACAAATGGGCAACAAAAGACAACATCAGCACACCAGAGGATATAATGCAGATAGTTCCTAACACTAGATATTTAGGGGGTTGCAGATCATTTGCCTCTCAGAGTATACACAGCTGAAATGCAAGTTCTTTTAACTGAAAAGATACCTCAAATAATCAGTTGTGTACTACATGGTTTTGCACTATTGTAAGAGAAGAATTCTCCTTACTTGTCTAGGAAAAGTGTGATTCAACCAGATAGTAAACATTTCTCATGGGCAACAACAGCACAGGAAAGTGTGCTCCTCATTCTTCTGAGAATAAGAAATCTGAGTAAAAATATGTTACACAGACAGATTCTTCACATCACACTCATAAATTGGAGGTGAATATTTAGTTTACATTAAGATGCTCTACCCTTCCCCAGTGCAATGCTTTCTCTATTTTTGCAGCAATTTCTCTCCTCTCTCTCCTCTTGCAGACTTTTCACTTCTATCCTCCAGATTATTTGTACTCAGAGCAAACATATTTCAACTTCCACTGGAGACCTCCAGGCCTCCAATGAACTCTCTAACACCGTGTTTCAGGTTTCTCTGAACAATTTCTAACAAGTACAAATCCTGGTTTTAACATCCCTACAAGTACATTGCACCAGTGTATCTTCCTGTAACTCCTACACTATAGGAACGTACTGATATGAAAGCATCCAGTTAATGGAATCACTGTTTTATTGAAGTAATAGTAAAAGATAAAATGTAGACTTGCAGAAAAATACAGAGGAGATTCAGCATTCCCTCTGTCTCAGCACTTAATTCTCAGAGATTAAATTTCAGGTAATAAGGTCCACAAACATTTACAGCAAGTATTTCAAACTACTTCAAGACTATAGTAAGATAATATAATAAGTAATATAACTGGTTGCAGAACCAGACTCAGCAGTTATGAAGAACATGAGAATTCCCCGTCTCCTGAATTACTGCTATTTAAAATCTACTTTCATGTGGCAAAATGTACTTTGGAGAGAAAAGAAAGTCGACAAGGCAAAGAAAAACATTCCTTTAAATAGTAGATTTCTTTGACAGAAGAAAAACTATATTCTTGGTAAAAAATTATCATCTCAGTTTCAGGTAACCTATATATTTCTAGAAGCAGACAGGCTAATAATATCTAATTCAATGAAAGGATGTATTAAGATTAGTCCAAAACTTCAAGAATGTTAGTGATTAAGCTCACAGAAACACTGTAAACAGATTTCATAGCTGTGCTCCCTGTGGGGATGGAACAGGATTCTTCTTTGGATGAACATCCTAAAGCGCAGGTAAGCAATTATCTCCCCCATCTTCTCATGAACTGGCTCATTCAAAAATTAGTTACAACTCTGGACAGGAGGAAAGGAATAGCGTTGATTAAGACTTTATGACCAGTATGCAGACTGAGCCAACCAGAGGCAGATGAACATCACTCCCTGTATTGGAAATGACTGCTCCTGCCTAAGATGCCGAGGCTGGATGTGGCAGAAAGAATTTCTTTATAAAGCAGAAAGACAAAAAAACCCGAACAAAGAAACCAATATGAAATTTGCAATGATTTACTGGCTCGCTCTCTCTCAATTTGAGGTATGCATGATCCAGTACCAAAAAACCCAAAAAACCCAACCAACTCTCCACCGCCAAACAAAATACCCCAAACGCAGCTGTTCCCATCCTTCTGCAAAGAATTCAGTAAAACACAAACCTAAAAACTCTTATGGCATGAGGTAACTAAAAATGTATTCTATTAACTGTTTTATCAACAAATTTTGTCGATTTGTTCTCTGGAGTCTCTGTAACTGGAACACATGCACAATTATCAATATTTACTCTTCCAGATAGAGATTCAGTTGGTATTGAAACAATAAATCTCCTTTAGGATATCTACTATGGGAAACAAATATCAAAGGAGCCAATGTTAAACCAAGCAAGCCTAGTAGCTTCTCTTCAGTCAAAAAAATATGGCTGGCATCTCTGGCATTGCCTTATTTCCATCTTCTGTTATTTGAGGAAACAATAAGAGCTATGGGAGGACATGTGGCAAGATCTTACTCAACACTAAGCCATCGTTCCTGGTTTCAGATCCTGGATGCCAATACAGAGGTGGTTTGGCTTTTCAGTACATTTGGGTACAAAGAAGGCAGTCACCAAACCACAAAATTAACTCATAAGCAAGCTATTCTCCATGCAACAGCAAGCCTCTAACCATCTTTTCTTTGACATGGCTTAGCAATCCCCTCATCTGCAAAAGGGAAGCAGTGGGCTCTCATATGAAATGAGCACTTTCTTCTCCTGGACAAATCAACAGAAGGTCAGGCATAGCACATTTCCCCCAACAATTACAAAAATCCAACCAAACCTTTTATTTTATTAGTCATCCTTAAAAGTAGCTGTGTTCTGGAATATAAATGAGTCACCCAATTTAAAAATTGGGTGCTGTGCTCTCTCCATACACAAGCCGACTTGAAAGATTCTTTAAAAAGAAAGGAAGTGAATTAAAACCAAAAAACATCATTACTGCTATTCACAAGGAGAGGGATACCAGATATTGCACATTTGGAGTGAGGGCTGTCCCAAGATGGAGACAGCATATATCTTCTCCTCTCCATCTTGTTTGGTGACTACAGGTAAGAGAAAATGTTGCATTCTCTAAAGGATGATAAATTTCCCCATAAAAACTGGAATTTTCTTGACACCATTTGTTTCCTCTCACAACATTCTTAGACTTTTGCTGTCATTCTTCTAAGAGGAGGTATGATGCTCCTTGGTAGACTTGGTTCAAGTATGAATATCATAACAAACTCCCCTCACACTGCACTACAAATTAAAGCTATTCCAGAAACTACATTAGCCCCATGCTTATTTCAGCTTCCTCTTTGTAGAACAGTCTGATGCACTACACAGAGGCCCTTCCTGGATTTTTCAGATGACTGAAGTTTGAGATGCTCTACCTTCCTCTATTATAAATGGAGAGCTAAAAAAAAATACAGCACCTTTGTTGTAATCTAAACATGGGTTTAGGGACAACAAGGAAAAGAAATTTGAAGTGATAGTATCCATAGACATCTGCAGTGCTTTTTAGTAACTAAAAAGTTCATGAATCCTCAAAGGAAAAAGCATTTCCACTTCTTAGTCGTAACTACTGCAGAATGAGGCTATGTCCTATTGCCAGTGGCTGAGTGGCCTGGACCTACCTGCCCTACAGTTACAAACTATAGGACTGTAATGGATCAATGCACAAAAAGGGATATAGCACAGCTTTTCTGTTTGACTCTTCTGAGATGCCTCAACAAAATTGTATGTTTTCTCTAATGGGTCTGCATAAACATCACAAAATCACATAAACTATCATTTCAGAAAGATACTCCACAAACAGGAACACTTCCATAGAGAACATATTCAGAAAGCAGCAGATTTATGCAGAGTTTTTGTATATCAGAATAGCTCAGAATACACTATAAACAACTTACCCCCAAAAGGTGTTGGAAACTGAGCCATGGTTCTGTAAGTTTTAGCTTGCTAAGAGATGCCTGAAAGAGAAAAACCAAAACAGGTAATCAATTACAGTATCCTCCATTTTCAATATATTTTCTGTATTACCATACAGAATCATAGAATAGTTGGGGTTAGAAAGGACCTTAAGATCATCTAGTTCCAACCCCCCTGCCATGGGCAGGGACACCTTACACTAAATCATATCACCCAAGGCCTCGTCCAACCTGGTCTTGAACACTGCCAGGGATGGAGCATTCACAACCTCCCGGGGCAACCCATTCCAGTGCCTCACCACCCTAACAGGAAAGAATTTCCTTCCTATATAATTAATTAATACAGCAAAAATAAAGGCAATGAAGAAGTAGGAGCATTTAAATACTATCAGCAAAAACTGTTACAAGAGAACTAATTTTTTGGTACCACGCTATGCATCCATGAGTGAGTTTTCATGTTAGCAAACAGCTACATTTCAGTTCTGTTCCAAGAATGCCCTCAAAAACAATCTTCACTGGTCTAGTAAAGAAGAGAGTTAAGTCAGCTACAACAGGCAAGATCTCAGCAACACGGCTCAAGGCTACGTTACTTTATGGCACGTTAGAGCTCTGCTCATACTTAAGAGCAAAATTGGCTCTATTTCCAACTGTTGAAAACATACAACATTGTCAGCAATCTGGTTTTTATTCCTGAGAGAAAAAAATCATGAAATGCACCATCTTGCTTGGATTTCCTTTGTTTTAAATAAAGTACATTAAAAACTGAAACTAGATTTCAAGACTGCTTTACCCCAAACTAGCCCACAAATTTAATAAGTACGTCCCCATGAACAAAGTGCTAAAGGTGACATGGCAAGCAAAAACGCATTGGTTGGTGGGAGACATTCTTAACACTGCTTGCTTTTCAAATGAAAGCAAACTTCACAGTCTAGAAATTTAATCTTTAAAGAAAAAAGGGAAAACATTTTTCTTACTCCACACAAAGACTGACATGAACTGCCTGAGCTAAGAGGACAATAGCTAGCAATGGAGCCACAAAACAATACAAAAGCAGCCTCTTGTCCTACTAGATTCCACTCGTGTTTTCCAGGCAACAGGAAAAAAGCAAAAGGAAACAGAATCAGGAGAATAATTTAGACTGTTTGAACAGCAGCAGAAATTTATCAATATCACTAAGAAAAGGCACTAACTTCCATGAACAATTTCCTTTTGTCTGAATTTCTTGTTCGCTCCCCTCCCCAACCCTCTTTCACACTTCCCACATACTCTTGGCTTCCAACTTAGGAACCTACTATATATATACACACCACAGATGTCACTGCAGAAAAACCCACAGCGCTTTTATAAGCCAGTCTCCCCACCAGTTGTAATTGAGGGAACTATGAGAAAAAAGCTATTTTTTTTCTCATAACTTGGCAGAGCAGCCAAGCGTGGTACATGACTCAGAAACCTTCTCCCAAATGCCAGGTAACACAGCCAATGCTAATTCCATGCTCAGCAAGCATTATCTCAAAAGTTTAAAACCACATGCAAACTGATACAGTATTTTCAGAATAAGCTATTTCAGTAGTATGGTTCTTCCAAAAGCACTTCTCAAGTGCTAGATGACCAGCACTTTAATCTCAGCTTATACTTTCTTACTGTACTCTGTTAAAGGCATTGGCTCTATTATGTTTCTATTTCTTAAACCTGCAAGCAAATCCTAGGGAAGGAGAAAAAAAAGAAGAAAAAAAAAAAAAAAAGAAAACAAGAAAACGGAAGTTTTCTGAACTTCCACACATGCACCATGGAACCTTACAGCACAGGCAGTTTTTACACTTGAGTGTTAAAAAGGTAACAGGAGAGAGACTGGCAGAGCACAGATTCTCTTCCTACTTCAATTTCCCAGAGTTTGCAGAAGGACAGGAAAAGCATCCAGGACAGCCACAGGAGGACAAGAGACTTGCAAAGGAGAACTAGAAGGTGGGTTGGGGAACGGATGGGGATGGGTGGTGCTTGTTTTTGGGTTTGTTTGGTTTTTTTTCAAGATAATAAAGCTTAAGTATTGTAAATACTAAGATAAAAGAGTGAATAAAAAGATTAAAAGTGTTCAGCCACTTAAGGGAAGATACACCTCCACAGGTTACTACTCCAAATAAATTGGTAGTTTATTCCTGCTTTACCTTGAACACATCAGAAATGGGTGAGGGAGTGGGAATTCTCAAGACTAGCCCTGTGCTGGATGCCAAAGAAAGTATAAAATCATTCCAAAGAGCTTCTGGAGAGAAAGAAGGGGGGGAGGGGAGAAGGAGGATGGGGTTAGCAGCAGAAAGCAGATTAAATAGTGATAGGTAAAATGGAGAAAAGAAGAAGAAGGCTATGTTTAAACCTGAGAGACTGAAAAAGAAAATTAAAGAAACTGCAGACAGACATCCAGTAGAAAGCAAACAGAGGGAGATAAAGATCAGCGTACTCCAGGAAGAGAGCAATTTAAGTTTGCTGTTTATTGCCAATATCACACCCAACTTCCACAACCAGAGGTTTCATTTTACATGCCCAAGGTGACGGCGTAAGCCTTAACTCTGCAGGAATCAAACTTCACAACTGTGTACAGTTGATTCCAAAAGCTCGGGGTTTGTTATATAGGAAAACGAAGGCTAAAAGACATCATGAATTTCAAAGCATTCCAATATTGAATTCATAGGCTTTTGATTAAGTATAAAAAAGCTGGACAACCTGCCCTGTGAGGAAGCCTGAAGGGCTTAGGTCTTTTCTCCCTGGAGGAGGTTCAAGGGGTACCTCATTAGAGTGTTCCAGTACTTAAACAGTGGTTACAAACAGGACAGAGGCTCTCAAGACAGAGGGCAATGGGTACAAGTTGCACTATGAAAGGTTTCTTCTCGATACAAGAAAAAAATTTTTTACAGCGAGATCAATCATTGGAACAACCTCCTCAAGGATGTGACAGAGTGCCTGTCACTGGAGGTTTTCAATATGTGGTTGGACAGGGTGCTAGATAATGTCATCTAGGCTCCTGCTCCCATGAAAGGTCAGACCAGATGGTCTTTCGAGATCTATTCTGCTCCAGGCTGTTCTATGATTCTGGGTTTAGGGTTGAAGATCTCTGGGGATGGAGACCAGGTACAATTTATGCAAAAAAAAAACATCTGGCATAGTTATTTTATTATAAATTACCATATACTTGCAAATTATCGTAATGCAAATACAAGCACAGACATACCACTTTGCAACATTATTCTGAAATAGTAACAAGCTGTTCTAGATCTGCATTCCTTGTACCCTAATCTCTACTGATTACAGTAACAGTGTTACTCCTCTGACTTTCTTGCTCCTCCTGACACCCCCAAAAAGAGAGAATACATGACAGCACAAAGCAAAAATTATGCAGGAATCACCTGACCAGAAAGCTAACAAAAAAAAAACAAACAATAATTTTTCGCTAACTAACTACCGATACTCATATTTGTGGGAATTTAGGTACCTCAGCAATTTTTTGAACTCTGACAAATTCCTTTGACATTGACAAACAAGTTCAGAAATTATTCAAACAGGAAGAAGGAGAGACAATAAGAGGAACCATAACTGCACTGTCAGTCAACTGTATGCACTTTCCTTAGAAAGCCAGCCCCAAACTCTTACCATAAGCAAAATTATGCTAGTAATGAACTGATTAGTACAGTCGATCAAATAGTCTGTTTTCCACAAGAATCAGAAGATGCAATGGATATTTTACATTATTTAGAAAGAACAATTAAGAACACTGACTTCACAAAAAAAGCTTATGCCATCACCGCACTGAGATTTAACAAACAGATCCAATATTAAACACTTCTCTCTAACATACAGCACTTGGGCTATGAAAAACTTACACACACCATAAACCACTAAACACTACAATCATTCACAAGTTCCATATTTCCCAATTCTCCAGAAAAGGCAGACACACCAGCTTTCAAATTCACAGTGTGGTACCAACAGCAACCACAAAGATCTGTTCAGAACAAGAGCATGTTTGTGCTCTCAGGTCAGCGAACGCAGCGTATTGAACAAATGATGTTCCCATCGATCAATAATTTGCAAATAAGTCCCATTAGAGACGTCTGCTGTCTGTAATTCTTTTCTGCGCAGGATTATTACACTACTTTGTTATGAGCAGGCAGAAAGGATGCCGGTTGTGAGCATTTTTTTTAGTTTCACTCAACATCTACTGTGTTCAGGGGTTTTACCTCTCTGCCACTTGTAAATTTAAGTACTGATGTCTTATTTAAGTGTTTACCTTGAAAAAATGATCAGGTTGAAAACAATTGTAGTAACAACACTTATGCATAGAAGTCAGCCGTGTGAAAATGTCTTCCACTACATATTATATATGGCTCAAAACTTTATTATAGTTTCTATTTCAAGTTACTTGTGCTCTTCTAAGGACCTGTTTACAAATAAATATGGAATAAAGCCATAGGAGGTATAAATTCAGAGCGATTTAGCTATTTCAGTGTTATGTGTCTTTATATGGACAAGTTTCACATGAAAAAAAACTTCCCCCCCCCCTTAAAATACATCATAGCATTTCTATCCCTAAATAATCATTCACAAGATAATCTGGGCATACAATTCAAGAATTAATTACTGAGGCAACTTATCACTCACCTTCTTCCTCCTACAGGAAAAAGAAAAAAATAAAACCAACCAGATAAAACCCCCATATCCTCCACAAGAATTCCAAATTATGACAAAACCCCCAAAGCAGGATGTCACATGGAAGTATCACAGACTAACAGCAGGTTTCGTTGGTTTCCCATATTACATGGGAAAGTCTGTAGTATTAAAGTATTTTAGATAGATGTTGGAAAATAAAAACAGTTTGAGATATTATGTTTGATTATTGCTCTTTGGAGATCAGATCATTAATAGGATTACCAGTTTCAAACATTTCAGAGTTTCTGCTCTTTACAGGAATGGCTTCTAACTGTAAAAACCTACACAAATGCTAAGTTCTACTGTTTCTCTTTTTTTTTTCCTTTTTTTTTGCCAAGTACCCAAATGAGATTAACAAAGCTAGTCAGTGTTGCAAACACCTTTCATACCCGTGGCAATGATCAAACTGTGAAGGTTGCTTCTGCATTCACAGTATCTATCTGCTGCTATGGGGAAAGGATACCCTGACCACAAAGGAAGAAAAGTCACTATGAACCAACCATGCGGGCAACAGGTGTAGTAGCTAGACACCCTTCCCTTTCCTCCCAATGAAGTCAGAAGTCAGCTCAATAGTCTAACAAATAAAGAATTCCTTACTTCCTAAAACCAGGAACAATGGAGACATTTATCAACCTAATGCTGACATTTATCAACAACTATAGTGGAAGCCCCAGACAAACAATAAAAATGGTGTTTCTGTGTACAACAAGTTTGCAAGCACTTAAGGACACTGTTTATTTTCCTGACATCTCACTGTCACTTTATCTTGTTCAGTCACGTAAGCTGTGTTTCTGCAGGAAAGCCTTCCACAGCTACTTTCACAGGAACTACCAGGGTTTTGTCTGTTCTTGCTGAAAACTACGTAGGGGACGTACTGTCCAAAACACTTTTTATTACTTCAAGACCTTAGAGCCAAAGTTCAAGAGGAAGGTTATTAAGAACATTCTTGGTGAAATCAGACCTATACTGCTCAAAATTCTCAGACAAGATCCAGACAACAGACTTTTTTGCCACCCAGATTAACAGCTGGGTTGCTCTTTCCACAATTTGTCTTTCCTTAAAGTAAAATTGTCTTTTCCTTAAAGTACAGAGTTTTCCAGGCTATATTAACTTATACACTTCTGGGAGAAGGTATTTCTAATTTCTTTAACTGACATCTAAATTTATTATTAATAATTATTAATTTAATCTGAGCAAGGTGCTCAGAATTTATCTTTAATAAACATGTAAGATTATTTCTTCAGGAGAATTCAGAGATTAATACGTTGAAAATTTAGTCCTTTTCTTCTTCCAATACATGAGAAGCAATTAGATAACTAGTCACTGGCATTAATATTACCCTTCTGAAGCAAATGAGAATGACAATCCCCTTTTCAAAGCTGGGGAAACTATGGCAGGAAAACATTCTAATTCATGGTAAAGGTTAGTAGTGTAACTTGGTACAGAAACATAATTCAGTGTGATCATGAACCACAAGAACATATATTTTACACATGGGTATTACAAGCAGAACAGAAATTAAAGTGTAAGGTTGAAAATGAGAAGTTAAAGAACTGGAGATCTTCCAGTGTCATTACATTCTGAATCTTCATCCACATAAGAAATGTTGCTGATGACTATGTATCCCCTGCAGTACTCAAACAGCTCCCAAGCATTATAGTTAAAATCTTACAGGATAGTACAGGCTACATAACCAAAGCAAAAGTCCTTCCCTTAAGGAGTTCCCAGTTTGATCAAATGGAATTAACTTTAGGAGGAAAGCAAGCAAAGGCTGCAGTGATAAGATCACTTTGTTGTATAGTCTAGCTAGCACAATTTGAATGGCTGTTTCTAATCTTGTATATACATGGGCTGGTTTTAATCTTGACAGCATTTCACCCAGTAATTCCAGTACTGGGTGAACTGTAGCTGAATCACAGTATCTTTTTTAAGAGACAACTGGCTTCCATTTTAAAAGTTTTCACATGATGGAAAATCCACTGTACCACTCAACTGTTTCTAAAACAATAAGAAATAAGTACCTTGATTTATTTTCACTTTAATATTTGTTGACTTCATTCTGAACCACCAGACCTTGTAAAGTATGAATTCTTATATTTTAGAATGAACTTTCAGCAGTTTCTTAGCACTCACAACTTCCATTTTCTCCTTCTAGTTGTCTTTACTTACAGAGGTGTAGTAATAAACTGCTTTGTTTGGTTGGGTTTTGGAGGTTTTTTTTGGTTAAAAAGCTTCATTAACACAATTGCAGTTGGCAAGTTCTGACTCCTCCCCCTAAAAAACAAATTCTGAAACTAAACTTCTGAAACAAGAATTAGGACTTAGGAATACATGCCACATCTACAAGACAGCCTTAACAGTAGGCTGGCATTAACTTCCAGAATGATTCAGTAAGGAGGACAAGGAATGCATGATATCACTGCTAGATATAAAAGTGTTGTATTCTCTTGACTCTCAAAGTCTGTTTTGTTTCACAAACATGAACTTGAGCAGTGATCTCAACTGCCAGTAAGTAATGGCTTAGAGTTATATTGAATGCTAATAAAATGGGATAAAGCAGATTGGTTCTGCTATTTACATTACATAAAATTAAGTCAGTCATGCTTTATTTCAGAACTGTTAATCTGGCTGTCTCCATGGCTCAAGGATCACTAAGCAATGGCACTTACAAGATACCTGGGAACAAAAGAGAAAAGTGGCCAAAGCCTGGAGAGCAGCCTTGGTCAAAAGAAAGCAAATGAAGTGCTCTGTAATACCTAAGTGCTAGTCTTATGTCACCTGTATATTAGTGTATTATTCTAAGAAGAGGCTGATAGTCATGTCACACCTTTAACTGAGCCATCATTAACCTTTCAATTCTAGCTTTTCAGAGAGTAGAGCACAGTTGTTTTCAAAGCCCAGTGTAGCACTGGATCACTTCTATTTCACTGGGCATTTTCACTTACTAGATTTGTAACTCTCCAGTCCACAAAACAAGTACCTTTGTTTCTTCCTTTAATGCCTCAGCAAGAAATAGCCACCTACAGAATAACGATTATGGGTTTGGTTTGGTTTCTTGTTTGGGTTTTTTTTTCCCCTCCAGATTTTCCTTATTCCTACATCAACTACCACATCAAAACTGCTCACACTCTCCATTGGGCCACCTCCTATAGTGACATGGACACTGCCGTATTACTTGCAAGTTGAGAAGATCATGTAAATGTATCAGAGGTAAATACCTGGTATATACCAGCTGGTATATTTCTTCCCCCACTTTCCTACAGATTCCCACTACACAGCTCTGCATGAACTCTCCTGTGTTTCATCATGTTGTTCCAGCATTAGTCCAGTGTTTCTACCTTCTCAAAGCATCATTTATCATTGCTGCTCACCTCTACTGCAGCTAAAGCCACGCTAACCACAAGGATTATTTTTTTCATACCCCTGTCTGAGCTCAGAAATGATAGGGGGATGGAGATTGTGGATCCAAGAACTGTGTTTTCAGACACAGGACTGAAAAGCTAAGAATTAGTCACAGTTTAGATCCCTGTTTCTGAGTAGGCCAACATAACTGTCTGTAACATTAGACAGATAAGAATCAAAGGACTCATAACACAGCCTGATGTTCTTAGAGGAATGAAGACAGCCAAAGGAATACATCAGAGCCATCAAGTCTTTGTTGGACAGCAGTGGTGGTCTTCCACCTCAAGATTTCATTACTTGTAGGACTAACCCAAGCTCACATAGCTATGCTGCACAAATCTGCATTCTTATCTGAACTTATAGAATCATAGAACAGTTAGGGTTGGAAAGGACCTTAAGATCATCTAGCTCCAACCCCCTTGCCATGGGCAAGGAGGGACACCTCACACCAGACCATGTCACCCAAGGCTCTGTCCAGCCTGGACCTGAACACTGCCAGGGATGGATCATTTATCACTTCTTTGGACAACCTGTTCCAGTGCCTCATCACCCTCACAGTAAAGAACTCTGTTCTTATATCTAACCTAAGCTTCCCCTGTTTAAGTTTAAACCCATTATTCCTTGTCCTATCACTACAGTCCCTGATGAAGAGCCACTCTCCAGCACCCTTGTAGGCCCCCTTCAGGTATTGATAGCTAATCATTTGAAAAAAGAACAATGAAAAAGTCAAAAATAAAATCAGATGTTCAGGGTTCTTTCACTTCACATTCTCCATCGCTGCTCCATAGTATCACTTATTTTGGGGGAAGTGTAAGAAGGAAGAAAAAGCACAGAGTCAGCACAAGTGCAAGTAGAGAGAGTTCAGGACCTGTGTGCCCACTTCCTTTCCTCTTCTCCGAGGAAAGACTATAAGATAAAAGGTCTAGTAGGCAGAGATAGGACAGTCAGCGATGTTAGAGAAGGCACAGACGGCTCTGTCCTTTGAACTACTCCAGTGCAGGTCCATTTCTCCTCCCTAAGTATCTCCTCTTCTGAACTCTTAGAGGAAAAGGGATTACCAGTTACATAAATGCAGGGGTACAGCAAAAGCAGCTACAGGTCAAGCAGATTTTCAAAACCGTGCTTTAATAGAAGGAATTATTCAGCATCTACCAAGCCTTATCAGCATCTCAGCAGTTGTGCCAGACCACATCACTACTGACTGAAGTAGCCACCATCTCCCAGCCATGTACTTTCTGTAATGAATTTCTTCAAAGCTCTGCCTTCCTAGCTCTTCTGCATGGCATTAGGAGCACTTCCAGATACAAGAACAGATGTGTATTATTTAATTTAGACAATTATTGCTGTTATTCACCTTCCCTCTGGTCACACTTAACCTGATGTTCAGGCACAGGTTGAGAGCAGTCATTCTCTGTGGTGGAGTCCTCTATTTTTTTCTCTAATTAGTCATACTGATTTCCTTGTGAATATCAATTCAAGAACTTTGATCTCAGGGCAAATCTCTCAGAGAGAGACCTTGTAAAATATACAAGCATTCCTTGAACCTGCTCTGAACATGCATAGAACCTCTAAGAGATGTTGAACCTCCCTGCACTTCACCAAAAGAAAAGACCTCCCCAAGCCGGTGAAGATGAGTGGCAGACTCACTCATTGGGTTTGTTTTCAGAAAAAAAAAAAAAACTGCAAAAAGAAATCACCACTGAGCAGTATATTGTTAGAGAAGCTTGTTCTTTGGGGCAAGAACAAAACAGGCATTAAAACAAACCCTGAAAATGAGAATGCTCTCCTAACTTCGCAAAAAGTTTCAGGTTCAGTTGTGGAGATTATACTAAGCAAGAACTTAACAAAATTTTCAAGATTTAATTATGAGGAGTCTCATGTTGTTCTAAAAGCATCTTATTGACCTATAAAGCTACTGACGCAGCACATGGAAGGAAATTCTCTGTTCTGTGACACTAACACACAGGTACAGTCCTGATGCCACCACTGCAAGGTGACTGAATGCATTAATGTACAATGCACTGATCCAAGTACTGCATTCACCCCAATTATCTGACCCTTTTGATTTCATCACAAGCAACACACATAATCTACGCAATAAAAAGTATACAGCTATAAAAATACATGTAGCACAAGCTTCATATGTGTGGGTTATGTGAAGTGCAGGTGTCCCAGTGCCAGCAGTGGGGAACTGCAGAGGCTCCTTTCTGAGGCTCCAACAGAGCCACCACAGGGCAAAGCTGAGGCCCTCAGCCAAGATGGTGGTGTCTCAGGGAAACTGTGTATAAGAAAGGGCAAAACACTGCCCAGCACTGCAGGGAAAAGTGGGAGAAACAGCCCTGCAAGCACCCACATGAGAGGAAGAGGTGCTCCAGGGATCCCCTGCAGCCCTTGGAGAAGGCTAGTTGAATCAGGCATCGCCCTGCAACCTATGGAAAAGTCACAACAGAGCAGACATCCATACTGCAGCCCATGGAAGAACCCAGGCCAGAGCAGGTTTACCTGAAGAACTGCAGTCTGTAGAAAGGACCCATGCTGAAGCAGGGGAGAAGAGTGCAAGGTAAGAAGAGGGAGAAAGGAGCTGTTACGGACTGACCGCAGTCCCTATTCCCCTCCTCTTGTACTGCTTGAGGCATGACAGAGGCAGAGGAGTCAGAAATGAAGGAAGAAAGTTGAGCCTGGGATAAAAGAGGGGATAAAGGTGTTGTTTCGATTTGACTTTGTTTCTCACTAGCCAAACCTATTTTAACTGGTGATAAATTAATTTTTCCCAAGCCAAGACTGTTTTGTCCATGACTGTTATTGCTCTGTAATCTCCCTGTCTTTATCCTCACCCACAGGCTTTTTCACCTCATCTTCTCCCTCTGTACTGTTGAGGAGGGGAGTGAGTAAGCAGTTGGATGGGCACCTAGCAACCACCTAAGGTCAACACATGACACTATACTAACTTACTTGAAAAAAAACAGTATTCCATCTGCAGATGGTCCTGATCCTTCAGGAAATTTTAGAGACTACACAGGAAATGCCATTCAACTAGAAAAAGCATGAACAGAGAAAACTATTCTGACTTAAGAAATTATTTCTATATAATGTAAATATATATAAATACTGAAAGTATGCGTGGACTGACTCATACAAGATCACCAAATTTCGGCTTCTACTCATTAGGCACACAACAGGCTGTAAGAGGACAGGGCCAAAGTTCTCTAAAAACAGTTATATGGTGAATAAATTATCAATGCTACATTTAAATCAAGGAAATTGTGACAAATTATGTGTAAAAAGATTAAAGAAGAAGAGTCTCTTTTCTACTTCAAATAAGAAACATATACAATAAGATGGCAGGATTCCATCTCACTGGATGGCAGTGCTCTAAGAGCGGTGATAAATTGTGTCATATCTAGTTGGCAACCAGTCACTAGGAGTGTCCCTCAGGGCTCAGTGTTAAGGCCAGCGTTGTTTAACATCTTCATTGATAATCTGGGTGAGGGGATCGAGTGCACCCTCAGTAAGTTTGCCGACAACACCAAGTTGGGCAGGAACATTGATCTGCTGGAGGACACAAAGGCTCTGCAGAGGGATCTGGACAGGCTGCGTCAAGGGGCTGTGGCCAATGGTGTGAGGCTCAACAGGGCAAAATGCAAGGTCCTGCACTTGGGCCACAACAACCCCATGCAATGCTCCAGGCTTGGGGAAGAGTGGCTGGAAAGCTGCTCAGTGGAAAAGGACCTGGGGGTGCTGACTGACAGCCACTGAACATGAGCAGCTTGTGCCCAGGCAGCCAAGGTGGGCAAACAGCATCCTGGCCTGTATCAGAAATAGTTTGGCCAGCAGGAGCAGGGAACTGGTGAATCCCCTCTACTCAGCACTGGTGAGGCTGCACTTCAAATTCTGTATTCAGTTCTGGGCCCCTCACTACAAGAGAGATACTGAGTTGCTAGAGCAGGTCCAGAGGAGGACAACAAAGCTGGTGAAGGGTCCAGAGAACAAGTCTGATGAGGAACAGCTGAGGAAACTGGGGGTGTGTAGTCTGGAGAAGAGAAGGTTCGGGGGACCTTATCACTCCTTACAACAACCTGAAAGAAGGATGTAGTGAGGTGGGCGTCAGCCTCTTCTCCCCTCAAGCTGCACCAGGGGAGGTTTAGATTGGATATTAGGAAAAAATTCTTCACAGAGAGGGTGCTCAGGCATTGGAAGAGGCTGGCCAGGGAAGTGGTGGAATCACCATCCCTGGAAGTGTTCAAAAATCATATATATATATATATATGAGGCCCTTAGTGACATGGTTTAGTGGTGGTTTTGGCAGTCCTGGGGTAGTGGTTGGACTTGATGATCTTAAAAATCTTTTCCAACCTAGTTGATTCTATGATTGTAAGCAGTACCTGCTATACAAGATACAAATTCAATAACTCTTTTCAGTCTGCCTGAAATTGAACATCACCTAAAGGTACCTTCACTAGAATATTTAGAGATCTTTAGTAATAAACCAATACAAATAATAGTGCCCAAGTGACTAGAGAACATTCTTGAGTCTAAAGCAGCTGACAGACTGCAAGGAGTTAGTTACTGAAGTTTCATTTCTTCTATGAAGCAGACCATTCAAGTTTCACTTATGCCAAGATCTGGAATTTTCCCTTAGTAGGATTATCAATTCTCAGCTTTATAGAAAATGAAATACTTCTTTTAAAACCAATCCAATTAAAGCAATGGAATGCAGTTTGATAAACACACCCTGGGGGAAGAAATATTCCAAAGACCTACCTAACATTACCTAAGGATAGAAGTATACCATTTAACACAAATATGCTTCCAGCAGACAATGAAAAGACAAAGTACTTTAAATAGAAGATTTATTGAGAAGAAATGCAAATGTCAGATGAACAGATAGTGAAACTTCCTGTGCTGTTTTTCACATAGAAATAAGGACAGACCCTTGGGCATTTGTAAAATTAAGGTATTTCCTTACACTAGAAAGGTTGCTTATCAGACAACAAAGGATAAAGGATTCTCTTATACTGTCAAGAATGCAACAGTTGCCCTAAACAAGGAATTAAATATGCTAAAGCTCAACTGCCAGAGGTAATGTCTATTTAAAATATACTAAAGGACATGAGTGAAGTAATAAAGAGCTTAACTGCATAAGGCAGAGTACATCCCAAAGTACACTGTTTTCTGTTTCCTCCTTCCATCAGGATACCGATTCCCCTCCAAAATACCTGTAAGCAATTTTCACGAAAGAGCAAAACCATTTCCGGTGTATCCACAACTGATACATGCAACAGGATAAGGGAAAGAAAAATGTTCTGCAAGATGAAATCATAAATGGTAGATACACATATAACAATTTTAAAAATGTATTCCAACTTATAAATCCTGTTTATATAGTGAACAAAATTATCAATTGACTGCAAGTGTAGCGGAATGGCACTAAAAATTGTGTAAGGGCATGTGACAAGTTTCCTTCACAGATGACAAGTGTGTTTTCTATCGGTTCCACGTAAGTCAGTCTCCTGCATCTTAACAACAGTGGGAAAAGTTTCAGTCCTGGGTTGGCGTAAAAGATTTTTCAAATGTTATGATTCAAGGACAGGAATCATTCTGCTGAATATTTACCAGTGGTAATAACAAGTTCAGAGGCAGCAAAGAAATTATAAAAACAGACACACAAAAAAATTAAGGCTTTCCTTATGCTTAACTAGAACTGCCAGTACTTGTGCAACACAGATTCCTTTAAAGCACATCTACAGCGAAGGTAAGGTTTTTCTCACTACAAAGAGAGATAGGTAGACACAAGAGATTATTGGAAGAACAGACAGATTTCAGCTTTCAACATAACAAACAGTGCTGCACTGCAAACACTGTTCCACAGCAGCACTTTCTAACTGCTCAGCAGTTGATGGAGCAATGGGATCACTAAAGCATGGTGTCACCAAGTTCCAGGCTACAAACAGCATTTCTACCAAGGGCTGGGAATTATCTCAACTCTATAAAGAAAGAAACAGGACATGCACACAAACAAACCAACTGCAAGAAAAAGAAGATACAGAAGACAGGATTGGGTTTTTTTAAAGATAGCTATATCAAGCAGTTAGAAAAGAGATGCTCGTTCTCAGTATATAAATATTTACAGCGAGGAGATGGATCCTCCTAAGAATGCAGGTTAAAGGGGGAGGGCACTATATGCACAGGCATTCTTCATCCTTGATCTGGAAGCAGCCAACTTTGTTATGGTCCTTCTGTAAATGACCAAAGAAGTCTGTAAGATTAATAATACTGAAAAGAGTAATTTCCTTGTACTGAAATGCTTTAGTACCTCTTTCCAGGATAAGAATTCCTTTCCTTAAAGAGGATAAGAACATTAACATTATTGTTAGTGCTAATGGTTTATTTACTGTAAGTCACAAATCTGCAGCATGGGGAGGTTTATTTACTGTAGCTTACAAATTTCTCCTCTGTGGGTACTTCAAAAGTCATCTGTTTTTCAGTACCTAGTAATCAGGAAAATTTGTAACAAATCACATCCTGCTTGCAGGGCTGTCTTCAGCTAGGGGGAAAAAAAAAAAAAAGTCAAACTGCAAAATTGTACTACAGTGCTTTGATTTCCCACCATAATAGAGCTATAAAACCTTTCAAGTTTGATTTAAGCAGAAAGTGAAGACAGCTATGAAAACAAGCCTACTGAACTCCTTAAAACATTTGCAAGTTTTTAACATGCTATTAATCAGTGCCCAGCTACATGCATAAATACAGTTTTGCTGGTATATATAATGTGATCCTTACTCACTAAAGTTGTGTGGTGCCACCAGATTGATTACTATGAAGAGACACCCTGAACTCTGCATCCTCTAGAGACTTGTTTCCTCAGCAAAGGCAGAGAGAGAAAAAAAAGTGAAGAAGTTTAACACTTATAGGGGTAGCAGTAAAGAAAGTCACAGAGAGGAGGGCCAAGAAGAAATGAAGCAAGACAAGCCTGATAAAAGCACAGGAAGGGCATGATGCTACAGCAGACTTCACTGTTCATCCACCTCATAGTTCCAACCCATCTCTTTCCTTCATCAAACTCCCACAGCTCTTATGGTTTTACTCATGTAAAACCTCACAAAGATTAAGCTTTCCAAGTTTCACACTCCTGAGAAGGGATGATTACACAAAACAATGATATGAAGGCATAGCTTCATTTTAGGATCTGACTTGCTTAGAGATTAGGTTTTGGGGTTGTTTGTTTTGTGGGTTTGTTTTGGGTTTTTTGTTTGTTTGTTTTTATTTTGGGGGGTTGGTTGGGGTGTTGTTTTTTTTTTAATAAAATAAGTTAGTCAGATTGTAACACTCCTTTTTTTTCATCTTCCCTCACAGTATAAGCCCTGAGCAAGGCTCTTGTAGGACACAAATGTTGAAGATTTGAAAGACTCCAGCCATCTGGTTAAATGAGTGAATGTCAAATTCCTACATAAGTCATCAGCACTAGATCTCACCCAGACAGTTTTCTCTTGGTACGTTTGTTGCCATTAGCTTACTCTTCTTCACTAAAAATTAGTGTCTGTCAAGACTCAGCCACAATTTGTAGGGAATCAGAGAGAGATGCCATCTCTAGTATCAATTTAAACAGTTACCAAGGGCAATCCGGAGACCAAGAAATTTACATCATCTTCACTAAAATGAGAATTCTGTGCCTAAAAAACCCTGTTCTATAAAAAAAAGGAAATAATCACACTAAAAAAATATTTAGTGTTTAAATTACATCATTACAAAGCGTATGAAGCTGTCTACCTTCTCTTAGTTTTTAAACTTGCCATTGGTAAAAACATAAGAGAAATTACAGAATGTTCTTTCCCATGCCTTGTTAACAATTACAGCTGAAGCTCCTAAAAAGATGATTAAATTTGTGCATCTTCAGCATTTTATTCTCTCTTATGGTTTCAAGATCGACAGGATGAAAGACATACACTGATAGCAACCAACACACTGATATACACATAAAAAAGATACATCTAGTCCTTAAACTTAATCTCAAAACAGTGCCTTCCTTTCTACGCCGATTTCAAGTTCAGGATGAAGCATGCAGCCAAAGCTCAGAAAGAATGTGAAGTAAACAGCTCACATAAAATATATGTAAACACATATGTAAGATTAGGAAAAAAAAAAACAAAACAACTCAACAACAAACAAACAAAAAACAACCCAACATTTGCCTGGCATAACATAAGGGATTCATATGCTACCATAATAGAGATATTTTAGTGATTTATTCTCCATGACAAGTATGTTAACATACCTTCATGCGAGAATGATAGATATGAAAAGATTGTACAATTTATAGCTCAGGAGGAATACAAGTTTACACAATTTATAGCTCACACTTGAAGTAGTGGATTAAAACCCCAGAGCTGGAATGACTGTAGTCCGCATTTATTCGATCTACTCCAGAAGTTACTACAACTTTTCAGGTGCTTTCACTCTTGAATTAGGATTATTTTCTTTCTCCATCTGGCTTGTTTAAAAATAGGAGCAAGTTTACCTTGAAAACTGAGTCTTATGACTCCAACAGAAGATAGCTTGAGGGCCATTTTCTGCAGCAGAGAAATCATCAGAAGTGGCTTGGGGACAGCTGTGCAGGAAGCTTGAAAGAGCAGAGGCTAGCATAACTGGCAGTATACTCTGCAGTGATTTTTCAGCCCATGCTGGCTGGCTTCAGTACAGCACAGCATACTCCAAGAGTTGGCCACTGACAAGATCTTAAATATAAACTTTGGATTCTAAAAATACATTCCTGATTATTTACCTTCCGAGACCTGAAAATGAAAACTAGCATTATAATGAAGCATCCACTCCTTCACCAATCATTACAGCTAAGAAGTTAGTTTCTAAAATGGCAAGCAAGATTTTCTTGCAGTCACTCGTCTACAGAAGTGCAGGTTTGAGATATTTTACATTAAAAAATAAGTTGTCAACATTTCAGCTATTCAAAAACCCTGTATACTGAAGCACTTGCAATCAAACCTTCATCAGACAAAAAAGCTTTCCTCAAAAACTCAACCACAGAGTTTTCAGCTCTCCTGAAAAACATACATGACATTTACTGGCACTTGAAATGAAAGGCAAAAGTCAAAATGAACGGCAAAAGTCAAAATGAACTTATTGGAGAGAAGAGTTGGCTACTTGCAGGGGAAAGAATAAGGTAGTAACACTAACCACAATCTGACATCAGAGCAATGAATACATGCCTAACCAAGAACCAGCAGAGGCACTAAATATGCCGAGTATGATATACAATATTTTCTGTTAAATATGTGCAGTTCCAGGGTTGTGAGCAGTCATAGCAGGTTCTATGAAGCAGTAAATTTTAGTAAGCGTAGGACACAGTGAGAGGGAGATTGTTAAATTTACTTCCTCTGAAAACCCAGCGACAATAACTGTTTTTCCTACAGCTACGGAACTATTTTCTATCACTTTTAAAGCTTCCAGAGCAGTACTAGCATAAATCTCATACATAAGCCAAATCAACTTTACTTTCTCACATAAATGATCAATAAAGTACCCATTGGGATAAAATTTACATAAAAATGCCTCAGTTCTCATATACTTAAATACTGCTGCTGACAGTTTCAGAACCCAGGTACTCAAAGTATTCCTTCAAATGTACAGCTGCCTTAGTGCAACTTTCCAGCAGGAAATCCCATGCTATGCAACAAAAAATTCCAGTTTTTTAACAAAAAAAAAAAAAAAAAGCCAGTTCATATGTTTAAAAGAGAAAAAAGCAGCAGCAAGTAATCCTCAATAAAGCTTGCCAGCAAGCATTGCCAAGAAATGCACTGGCATGCTAGAATGAGTAGGCCATTTACTCACACATTTTTCTTTTTGCTTTTTATTCCTTAATTCTCCAACAATGTCCATGACAACTGCTTCACACTACAGGTGTTCTACTATACGGTACATGTTCTTACTGTAAGACCTGCTGAAAAAAAAATCATTAATTTTTTTGAATACCAGTTCTTAAATGCTAAATACATGAGGACAATTGAGAGAGTAACACAAGTATCTGGGATATATATTTGTCTATGGCTCATTTAATCACTGCTTGTACAGCAGAGAACTGGAATGCTTGAGAAGTAGGGAGAAAAAAAAAAACAAACAACAAAACAACCCAGCATCTCCAGTTCCTTCAAGATACCAACAAAAGAGAAGGAATTTTGAATTAGGCCCAGCAGAAAAATCAGCATATTCCTACCCTGCAATCGGTACTTTTGAAAAGTTCCTGCTCGTTTAACAGCCTAAAATTGAAGTCTTAATGGAGGCCTCAGGAAATCTGATTGCCAGCAGCCAGTCCATTGCCAAAGCATGCCATGTTAAAATCCCTAGAGAACTGAAGGTACCAACTGAAAGAATCAAGTTGAAATAGAGGCAAAGAAACTGGCTAACAGTGCAAACAAAACAAACAAGAAAATGTAATACCTTAAGACAATGTATGTGTACTATTCACTTTTCAGGAAATACTAAAAAGAAACCTACTGTCTAACAACAATGGAAGAGGGAGACAAACTTTGTTGAAACAAAGATTGGTATGCCAGAGCTAAGGCTAGAAATGACAGCTGGTGACTGACATAAGCCTACACAGAGTAGTAAGTTTCCTGGTTTACTCACTTACATTAACTATTCACTTATACTAATCTACCTCTTTCATGAGTCTTTCCAAGAAATTAATTTCATTACTGACAATTAAGAACGTTATGAGACTGCTTCTAAGCTGAAACATTTAGAATATTAAGACAAAATTAAACTTACATGGCTGAACATACAAGCAAGATGCAGGCATTAGTACAACATACATAGAGATAAAACAACCCTTGAGATAAGGCCATTCTTAAAAAATTCTGAAGGAGTACAGACAAAGTTCATGAACCACCCTGACCACAGCCTACATTTCAGACTGATTTATTTCTGAATAATAAAAAAGTTTTGGTCACCTAGAAAAATCCTTAAGATCTGATCTTCTAGATGACTGCATATAGCAATTGAACTCTGAAAAAGATTCTCGCTGTGACAGGAGAAGTCATCTGCTTTGGAGAACAGCAATTTCAGAGTATCAAGCCCCCAGAAACATATGTAAATCATTTATGAATTAAGCTCTATGAAGAAAAAAAAAAAAAAAATAAATAAATAAATAAATAAAAAAACAACCCAAAAGCTTAGGTAAGGGTTAGGGTATAGGAGTGAGGAGAATCATAATTGCTCCAAGTGATAGCTAACAGCTGCAAAAGAAATCTAATTTTTTTTTAATGGTTTTAGTGCAGAGTGTTGCAGACCTGTAATGGAAATTCAGTTAAACCTGATTTTTAAGCACTTCTCTAGATTGGCATACCAACTGAACTGATACACAAAAATGCAAGGAAAAAAACAAAAAAACAAAACAACAAAACAAAGAGCCATAGCATTAAAATGCTATAGCCTGGCCAAAAATATCAGTAACCAGATACACAGCGTCAGAGGTCACAGCATCCACCAACAGCACTGCTCATGCAAGCCATTAAAAAACAGTAATAAAGAAGTTCTACAAAGAGGCACTAAGCCAGCGTCGTCCCAAGAGAGAAAGAACTTAACACATTTTTTCAGTTACCTTGCCAATAACCTCCCCACTGTATCCAACCCTCTAAACATTAAAATCTGGAAGAGATAGAATGATTCTATAGCAACCAGCTGCTGAGATATTTTTCAAACAGACTGAACTGAATATAATTGCCAAATACTTTCCCAACAAATTTAGCCTACTCCTAGTGGGAGGAGGAAAGTATGTTCACTGCTATGACTCAATAGATGGTGCAAATCTGAGGTCAATACAAAACTAGGGCAATTTAAAATAAATTGGATAATCAGGAATAGGTAAATAGATACACAAACTGCCATCACTCTGCAAGGACAGACACATCTATGAAGAATCCTCTCCCCTGAAACAGCACTTCCATGAGACTTTTTTCCACACAGGTTACTCCTCAGCAGCAGGTCAACTGCACTAATACTCCTGTGTCCCCTGTAAGACTCTATTAGGAAATCTTCTGGAGATTTAAAACAGTCACATGAATATACCCGCTACACAGTGGCAGCCTCACACATGTAATTTGTGTTCTCTACGCTCTCAGAACAAAGCAGTCATTTGGTTGTCTCTGTGTTTAGATATACCTACTCCTGCTATAAGTCTCCTGATGTACGTATCCATAAAAATGGTTCAACCTCCCAACAGTATGCCTAAAAGCACATCAGCTAAAGCATTTTTCTCAGCAAAAGAAGAGTGAGAGACCATGAGAATTCAAAAGCATGGTTTCCCTTAGTTCACATTCAAGACAAAGGAAACCTCTATGAAACTTGAAATAATAACCAAGAAAAATGAAGCCTAATATTAGGTTTACATACATTATCCCAAGCATGTATCCTCAGAAGACATATTTTAGAAGTCTACAAATCAAAAGAATGGTGGAAGCAGCCTAACTGTTTCATTCCATCGCAAAAAGACTTTGTTTCTGTTTAAATCTTCACGGAATAAAGTCTTTCATGGGAGAGAAAGCCAAGCTATTACAAGATGAAGTTATTGGTAGGCTATCTTCATCTGGTTTCACAATATAGTAAAGAGATAACAACTGAACTCAACAGGTAGATGTTAAACGTACCTTAGTTGAGAAAAGATCCAATTTTCCCTCTTTGGCTAATTTTGTTAACCTAGTACTTTTCCATCTCTCTTCCCTAGCTGTGGAGCTCATTGTAAGTATCCAAGCTACTTCAGAAAAGTACCTGAGGATTGCCAGAAAAGTCAACCTCTTGTACACGGCCTGGTACAGAACTAGAAGGAAATAGAAACAATAACCAGGGCAAAATAAGGTTGGAAATCTGCATACTGTTGTATCTACACTATTTGTAGCCTTCTACCCTTTTCTTGACTTTATATTTACTGTCTTTTTAAACCTCTTTAGCTACTAAGTATCTCAGGTGAAGAACAATTGCATGCATAGTTCTCCCTGAATGATTCATTTTTTTTCTTTTTTGAAGCTAAGAAAGAAATAAATCTCCAGACAAAAGGAAATGAAATATCACAAGAATTTCTATACGTAGGCTTCCTAGGTTTTATTTCAGCACAGAAAGTTTAGCTGAGTCAGCATTACTGTTCACAATGCTTGCAGGGTTTTGAGGGTTTGTGTTTAAATAAGACAACTAAATTTCTGACACTGTTTTGAATGCCCAAGCAAAATGCCTGATTTTAGTACATAAGATAATAATTTAAGAGATTCAGCATGATTATATTCCCTACATACCCTCAAGAGAGATATTTTGACGTAGTTGTTTCCTTGCCCTAACTAGCCTGTACTTTGCTTTTCTAACAAACCCCAGGTGGTTTAATTCAGGATTGCATCTAGGTAATCCAGGAAAAGCAGGAACTTGGCATTGCCATAAGAAATTCCAGAAACTCTAGGAAGAAAGCCACTCCAGCAGGGAATCCCATTTTCCTTGGAGCTACAGTGTAACATTTTCCTGCTTGAAGCACTACAGCAGAAAGAAAGATACAAAACTATTTCTGAAGTTTCATGAAATATCCGATTACAGCAACTTCATCACATATCAAAACCACCAAAGGTAGAATCCTTCCTCTTACTTATACAAAAGTTCTTAAAACTCCACAAAAACAAACAAAAAAAACACAAACAAAAAAAAACAAACTACCACACAACACACAATAGGCAGAAGGTTTATTATTCAGCCATCAATGGAGCCTACCAAGTACCCAGAAACAACTACCAGCTGAAAAGACTACAGTCTTTCAGTCTGCTGAAATTTCAGCTAACATGTCATCCCTGGAATACATTCAATTCCTCAAGCCAACAACTAATGAGAGCCAAGATGCCGAAAGGTCAAGGCTCCATTTCTCTTATTCCTGCCTCTGAGAAAGTGGTGAGGCTGGGAAGCAAGAAGAAAAACAATTCTACATATTCCTACTGGCTTTAGTCCTACAGCTCTCCTCCTGTCTCGGTAAGGACTTTGAAATCTGTATCAACACACAAGCAGGAGCAGAGTGAAACTAGCTCAGATCTTACCAGTTTGTCACCTGCCTATAAAATTCTCAATTCTAATACCAAAACAAAGCAACAGCATGAACAAATGCTGGTGCCTGAATACTCAGAGACACCACACCACATGAAATTTAGTCTCTTCTGCACTAAGACTGTATACAAAGTAAGGGTTAGACTCTGACAGAGCAGACGATGTTCACATCAAAAAGGCTTGCCTTTGGCTTTTTTGTTTGGATTGGTCTTGCTTATTTTAAATAAAGGTTTTTAAAAATATTTTCAAAAACTTTTCTGTTTTTCTCCCACAACACCAGTGGCTCTTCTTTGCAGCACTAAGATGATCTGATGCTAAAATGGCTAGTCTCAGACACACACAAAATACTATGCTGCTTTTGTTAATCCAATATTCCTTTAATTCTCGCTTATTCACACAGCATGTCAAACATGAACTCTTGGTTCTGGACAATAGGCTTACAATGCAAATTCAGCTTTTAAATTCCATTTAAATTCCCATACAAATACTAACTAGTCCACAGTCTTCACCAGGATCTTCCCCATATCATCACCTAAAAAGTCTTAGATAACACAAAGAGATGAAAATAATACTTGCCAGGTTTCCTAAGACAGAGGAAGAACAGGAAGAGATACTTAAATATCAAGGCTTTATATAAGTCTGTAGAACACATCAGGTAAGTTCATACAGGATTGGGTTGTGGTTTGGGGGTTTGGTTGGTTTTTTTTTAGAAAGCAGTTTTACTTAGGGATGTGTCTGAGTTATTAAAGAAGTACTCATGCTTTTGTTTGTTAAGTTCTAAAATAATAGCAGATGAAACTCTGAGTTAACTTAAAGCAACTACTTACCAAAAAACAAGCTATTTTTTTTAGTCATACAATAGCATTGGTTGCAGTTCCGAATAATGTTAAGAGTACTTGACTCAAAAGGATTCATTTTTTCCCCTTTCTCCCCCTCAAGAGAGAAAAAAACAACCCACAAAGCAAAATTGTTTTGCTTGCATCATCTACAGACAGAACGAGTTTGAGGCAATTCCCTCAGATTTAGAGGTTGAGTTTAAATAGTAGCACCAAAATGTACATTTGCAACACGTTTAGGGAAGCAATCCATTACGGCATTTGGTATGTTAAACCCAGCACTGCATTGGAGTGTTTCATATTTCTGTTTCACAAGAGCAGATTGCAGTTAGTTACTGTGCAGAGCTGTGTGACCTACAGTACACCCGTAACTTCCGATTGTGCAAAAAATAAAAAAAAAACTAATCAAATGAGCACGAGACTGTTAAAGTGAAAATGCTGCACAGCCCTCAACTCCATTCAGATTATTCTGATCAGAATTGGGGTAACAAAGCCTATTCTGAGCATGGATAACAACTTTAGAAATTTCCTCTCAGCAAGCCTGGTTCAGGATCCCACTAAGACCCTGAAAGCATCCCAGTGGGAGGAACTCACTACCAGAGTGGGAGGATCTATTTTAGTTCCACCTCAACTAAAGACTCTTCATAAGTCCAGTACCACCTTCTTTGTACTACTACTGCTAGATGAAGGGCTCATGGCAAACAGGAATTTTCAACACCAAGACAAACTTATTGGTATCAACTAAGTCACTGACTCCTGACCGCAGCCAGAGCTTGCTGGTAACGCCATCATCACATCTAGGCAAGTGCTGCACCACACCAAAAATTAAATGCATTTGCCTTCTTCCCCTGCCCACGTCATCCTAGAGTTTGGCAACATTTCCTTGAAGAAATACCATTTTTCACAAGCCTATATACACAACTATCTTAATTTCTATCATATTTGTTAAAATTGGCATATTATGTTCATATGTTATGTTGCTTTTTGTTCTTTTAGGAGTATATTATGCTCCTACTAGGCTGCAGAGTAGAACCATAGTCTACTATGGCTGTAAGTAGACTAAGTGTGGAATAGCAGAACATGCAGAAATTTCTAAGCCAGATAACGGATGTTTTCAAACTTCAGCACTAAACACCTCCAAAACCCATGAAGTTCTGCCACAAAGTTAAGTATAGATGACCTTATGTGAAAACATATTTCAATACTTTTACGTTTTGAGCTTTTGCTGTGGGTTTAAGTTTTCCAAACCAGGCAAAAAAATAAAAAAAATAAAAAAAATAGACAACTATAAGGAATAGTTGGAAAAGAACAGGGGGAATACTTGTAACATGCCAGGTTTTTAAATTTAGTACCTGTCAAAATACCTACAGCAACTTAATTCCACACTACTTTATTCTAACAAAAAAAAATTTTTCTCCTCTTTTTTGTTTTTTCTTAATGCTGGTTTGCAATTTGGGCACACACTGAAGAACAGAGGTGTTAAAACAGAATGCTGCTTTGTGAGAAAATTTTTAAAGTACATCAGGTAGCTTCACAAACTGTTTCCAGTAATTTACTTTACACAGTCTTTCCTTGTTGGGATTGGCTTTTACAAACAAGAACAGAACAAGGAATATCAAATTATAAAGCTTAAGTGGGAAAGAACACCTGCCAGCCTTCAGATAATACCAAAATTTACAGGACCATTAAAATGAAGAAATACAGATGCAAGAAGAAAGAAAAAGGGGGGGGGGGGAGAAAATAAAAAAATTAATATTGGCTGCTGAAGTCAAGGAGCTAGGAAAGCAAACATCATAGTACCACAGGCAGTAGATGCACTGAAGGACCAGGTCAGACTTAACTGTTAATGAAAAAAAAGCCAATTACATTGGATGCCTAAGATTCTCTTCAGCTGCCAGCTTTGTAGGGGTACAAGTATGTGTTCATACAGAACAGCTTGCAGGATGAGGGCGTAATAATGTGAAGCTAATGTCTAAACACAGTGTAATATAACTGGAACCAGGATCTGTTCAGCCTTTATTTTCTTTGGCTGCAAGACTGGTAGAAAATGCAACACTAAAGTTTTGACCAATCCTGCCATAACCTACTAAAAAAATTATTTGAAAAAATTGTTTACAGGCAGCCTGTATTCTCATGTATTCATGAATTTTAAATTGTACTATAAAGCTAGAGTACATGGAAAATGAATTTTCACAGTTGCTAGTAAGAGGGCTTTTTTTTTTAATAAAGAGCTGGTGTTCTCAAAACACAAAAATTAGCTCGATTGTATCTTCAGTTTTCAAATCAGTCATATGAACACTTAATATACAAGCACTATTGTAACATAATATGAAGATCATATCAGTCATCACTGATAAACATCTGAATGTCCCTGCATAAACTCACCTTGACCTTTAAAAGTTGAATATGGCAGCTGACTTTACACAGCTTCCTTTGCTAAATGGGCACCCATGACTGTTCTCCTCTGTACTGACACACAATCGATACCTGTTTTCTTTTCTCCCCCAAGATGGGTGGTTACCCTTTCTTAAACACACAACTAGACATAACTTTAATATTTTTCTCATACACCATTTCTAGGTGCTCACACTGAAAGACTTAAAATTGCAGTCAGAAATGAATAAAAGTTCGTTTCTCCAACGCAACTCTGACACGGTACCTTTGAACCTGAGCAGACCTGCAGAATCACAGAAAAAAATGCAACAATTTGATTTGTGTATCTGTTACATTTATTTACAAAACAATTACTCTGTAAAATGCTGCAAAGCTACAATTGTTTCCTCAAAATAATTACTGTTTCATTTAAGAGTTTTCATGCAGTCGTTACCTCAAAACCTTGTTAGGGTTCTACAGACCCATCTGAGCACAGAACAAAGACAAATCCAAGGGAAGCTGCCTGCTGGTAAGCTATTATAGTGGTGATCTTCAAGCCTTAATAAAGTTATCAGTACAGAAACTCTGGCTGTCACATTTGAGAAACTAGAAATCTGTGTTCCGTGCTACTTGCCACTTCGCGTCTTCAGTAAGCCCTCAAATATACAGCTTTGGTTTTAATGCAAAATTGTTTATTTTAGTCCTGTACGTCTTAAAAATTCTCTTCAAGATTATCTGTGGGCAGCTAATACAATGAAGGTGACCTAGTTACACCTAACACATTGTTCAGTAAAAACACATCCAAATCATAACACCCGTCACAGAAATTGATTGCTTCTTTCTGTAAAAAGTGGGGGACCAGAACAGGATAAAAACTGCAGTTAACTGTTAAGGATGTTGGGAAACCCTACTACCTGCTCACAGCACATGTGATTCTAAGCTGTAAATTTCTACTATGAAGTATATATTCTATGAAAAGCTTCATTTTCCATTGTTTTACTCTCAGTTGCTAAGCCTGGTAATTACTTTTGGAAAATATCTTTAGAAAGCATGGCTAAACGTAAGTAGAGCAGCTAACTAGTAAACTGGTCCAAAGATACTACTTGAGATTTTTTTATGTGTGGTTTGAGTAAGAAATTTTCTAAATGCTGCAAATAAGTCCTCATATATAGCTCCTGAATTATTTTATAGGTACATTTCATTGTTGTAAGTATTATTTATGTACAAAAGATTAAAAAGCAAGGTCCTAAAGAGGAGTTTCATTATGAGTCTTCCAGAGAAGTCCCAACCATTCCAAGGTGGCTCTTCATTAACTCTCTTTCAGAAACTACAGATTTAAACCTAGTATATAATAATATACCATTAATAATAATAATAATACCATTCTGGGTATTTTGGAAATAAATTAATAACTATTATTTAAAAATTGTGCATTTATATGGAGCAAATAAACCTGTATCTTGAAATAATGCGAAGACTGTTGTCCAGTCATTTACAGTAGATTAGTCATCCTTATGTCTAGATCCTTAAAAGATATTTAGGTAGAGAATCCCCATGGAAATTAGAAGGAGCTACCCATCAAAATATAAAGGAAAACCTGAACTCTTGAGAAAACAGGTCTTCAGTGAAAATATTTTAATAGTATTACTAGGTCTTGCTAATCTATAATATTACTCCTAGCACATATATATCCATAATACTAGCTAGAATGTACCATCAAGCCCATGATTTTCAAGGACTGACATCGCACAAAAATTTACTCTTATAAATTCATAGTATAGACTTCAACTGTCAAAACTGTGGTCACCGCAAATATCCTGTGGGTACACACAACCACAAGAGACAGAGCAAGAGAAGGGAGATTGAGAGCTACTGTGAAAGAGAAATATACAGCAGGGATTTAGGTTTCAGGCAATTAATAATATTATTACTTTTAAATTAGAGACACACATTTTACACACACAATGCTTATGAAAAGTTGACTTTACAGAGAAAAGGAAAGGTGATCACTGAATGACACGAGCACTAATTAATCCAATTGCCTTAGCTACAACACATGAAAACAGAAAATGTCCAACATATAAAAGTTTAACATATTTAATAAGAGAAAAACGAGTCAAGTGCATACTATGTCATTTAAATGTTTCGCATTTTGACTGATTGCAATGAAGAGAATGCTCTAAAAATGAACATTTCGCATCAGAAATAAAAGGGAAAAAAGCCCAAACCAATAGAAAAAACTCTCTTCCTGGGGAAGACAAAAGATACCTCTCTTCACTCCTTCCCACAGAAAATTAATTAATGTTCATTGATTCTCTGTTCTGGTCAGGAAGGTGATCCTTTGACACTGAAAAAAAAATCCAGTTGTAGAAAAGCATTTAAGATCAATAATTAGAAACTAATCTTTCCTATAAAAAAGATGCACGGTCTATCAAAAACTTGACTAACTCTATGCCTTCCACACACACAGAGCTGTCTAGAGATTCAATCTAGACAGATGGATTAACTAAACATCTACATGTACACTCCAAAAATACACAGTTTTTGTTTTGTTGCAGGAAAGATTGGCAGTTCTGAACACTGCAATCCACAATTAAAATATCAAGGCATACCTACAATAACATAACAATGCCACCCAAAAATAATCAGTGGAATCTGCTATATCCTTCTTGTAATTTAATTTAAAAAAAAAAAAACACAACAAAAAAAACAGTATGTTTCTTATTTTCAAAATGTATTCCTAAGAGGGTAACTACTTTTGCCCTGTATCATACATACTAAAAGGGTGACTACTTTTGCCCTGTATAATACATACTAAGAGGGTAACTCCTTTTCCCCGTATCAACATAAATTTTAGCACTTCACAGTAAGGTTTTTTGTGCAGAAGTAATTTATCATTAGATCTCAGACTGGACCAAATTTCTAATTGTCTACCACACCACCCAATTTCATGCTATGCAAGTAAAAACAAAAGCAGCTTACTGTGTAGGGGGCATTTCAAGTTCAGCAGCTGTATTAAATACAATAGCAATGAACATTCAAAGCTTCTAGCAGACAACAGGAGCGGAAGAAATCTTTGGTTACTCATATAGTAAAAAAAAAAGAAAAAATAAAATCTGATCTCTCTGGTTTCATGCAGGTTAACTACTGAGCCACCCCCACCTGAAATGTGTACTACAAACAAATCTGTCTGCTTATGATTTATACTCCTGTATTAGTAAGACAGCATAAGCAAAAGTTCTTAGTAGATAACTTTCCATGATGAGCTTCTCCCCATCCCTCAAGCCATTGCTTACATTTTCCCTGCTTTATTTTGATTTTTATTCTACAAATGGAACTCTTATATTCCTGTTTTCATGGGCATTATCCTGCTAGAAGCTAAAATTACAATTCATGATTACAGTACAAAGATAGATCAGAAGAGGCTATTCAACATCGTAATCTGGAATTATTTAATTGCTACATTCACATTCTTTCCTGAATCCGAATCTATCCTAATTGCATGATTAGAGGCATTAAGGAAAGGGCATACAGACTTTCCACCAAACAGCTAACAGCAGCAAGAGACAGAAGAGGTTCTGCATGTCACTGGTTTATTTTGAGGTGCCAATTCTTATTTTACTGTAACTAAGTAGTTATTCCACTGAACCAGGATATAAAGGAAAATTATCAAGAAAACACAGCTACTCTGAAAAGGATCTTACCTGGAACTAAAGACACTGGGCTATTATAGAAGGAACACCAGAACTGAAAGAATTAAGTGTGGCTTGCGAAGCAGCAAGTGCAAAGAGCAGCCCACTCAGCTCAAATGAAGTCTGAGCGTAATACACTGCAGAAACTGTTCAGAAACAGTTCATCTGTACGAAACATGACCCCTGTAAAGCTGCCAAAATCAGTGAGAGCATACAAGTGCTAATCACGCAAGCTAAAATGGCTCAAGCTGCTTTGACTTACATGCATGCCTAAACATAGATGACTGCATATCCTAGATTAAGAGTTTGCAAAAGGAACGCAACTGTTTTCTTTACCTGCACTTCTACATGCAATCAGTACACTTCTTCATTATCCATGAGCAAGCATACCCCCCCCTACTCCTGTACTTGGAGATCTGAATACAGCTGACATGCAATACTCCTCCTTCTATAACTTATCCCCTCAAGCAGGACTTGGAGATGCAGTGTGAGCATTTTAAAACAAAAAGAAAAATTCAGTAATCAATTTACTAATATGTTAAAAAGTATACTGCATAAAAACATCACCAGGTCACGTTCATCAAGAGAATTTACTGGTGACAAGAACAAAAAGGCAAAATACAAAAAGAAAGGTTGTCTAAGGCAGTGTGGAATAACACTGCACAGTCTAACACTCTCCAGAGTCACCAATACCTAAAATACACAGTTTAGCTTTTTGATTTAGGAAAAAATGCATGCCTTGGAGGCTGACTTCAAATATTTTGTTAAAAATACATAGCTATTACCTTAAATACGTATTGCCATACAAGATCAAAACAAAAAGCATACTTTAGAACTGGGAGGTGGGAAGAAGTAGAGGAATACAGAGCATATCTCGCTTCAATGAGTACCACACTACCACATCTGGAATGCTAGTTATTTTACCAGCAAGATTTGCTAAATAATACTCTCTAACGATCGATGGAAGGGTTTTCCCTATTGTGACATCCACGCCCCACAGAAAGATAGAGCTCAAAGAAAATACTGTTTTCTAAAACCAAACACCACATTTCTTTCAAATTAAAGATGCAGCTGAACCAGAACAAAAGATGTCCACAGGAAATATTTTCCACAAAGTTGTCTACTAATACGAGGAAACAGAAATGAAGGGACAAAAAAAACGGCCATGTACCGGTTTCCTTTTCCTGATGCCCTGACAACACTCCCTCGTTCAATTGGTCGTGTGCCCTTTTCAAGCTGTAAGGGATAGCATTCCTCCTTCCCTTCGCACCGGGGCGGACCGTATGTGTAGAAAGGGCATAGAGCACAGAGGCAGAAGGAATAATTGTTATTTAACACGGTAAATGGAAACGCTCTACTCTCAGCCGCACAACCCACCCCCTGCATTCCACCTCCGAGATCTCCCGGAGGACACGGGTGGCCGGGACACGGCTGCCTCCGGGGAGCGATGGCTGTCTTGTGACGGCGAGGGCTGTGCTACCACCGAGCCAGCGCACACGAACCGGGGCGCTCCCTCTGCTGCATCGCCCCGCTTTCCTCTACCCACAAAACCGTCGCTGCGAAACAGCACCCGCGAAACCCACTCCGGGGAGGTACCAGCAAGGATAATAGTGTAAAAAAGGGCAGCCAGAGGAAGGCAAGCAGCGGCGCCCTCCCCAGCGCGCAGCAGCCGGCGCGCACACACAGCCCGCCGGGGCCGGACTCGCACGGGGGGCGCATCCCGCCTCACGGCTCTGCGCCCACCCCCGGGCCGCCCACGACCGCGGCAACCGGGGGAGACGAGGAAAAGCGGGACGCCTCGCTCTGCGGCGGGCACGCGGCTCCTTGTCAGGGGGCCCAGGCATCGGGGACACGCCCGCCCTCTGGTATCGTGCGGGGGCCATAGGGGCGCCACTGCCTCCCCCTCCCCACGGCTGTCTGCCGGGCGCCGTTGGCCTGAGGTGAACCGTCGTGCCCTTCCCTCCTCCTCTCCCCACCACCCCCTCCCGCCGCTGCTGGGCAGTACCTCATATCTGCGCAGGCCGGGGGACTCTACTCATACCCATGGCGAAGGCGGGGGGATGGAGGAGCCGGAGTGGCGTCCGCCACCGCCTCCGCCAGACGCACCATTCCCTCCCGCTGCCTCCTCAGCCACCGTCTGGCGAGCGGAGGGGCGGGGAGGAGGAGCCCTGGCTTGCGCTCACCCTTACAGCCGCCGTACTGACGCGCGGCCGCGGCCTCCTTCCCGCCCCCACCGCCGGACGGGCAAACGGGTGTCGCCAATCAGAGGCACGGAGCTCCGCGGGGACGCGGCCTTCTCCAGCCAATCCGGGCTCCGCCAGGCCCGCGCTCTATGCCCAGAGAGGGGTCAGCGCGCAGGGAGAGGAGCCGGAGTGTGGTGGTGATGGAGGAGAAGGGGTTCCCTCCTCGCCTCCAGTGAGACGTGCCTGCGGGGACGGGTGGCTCCTTTATTTACCATAGGGGTAATGCAAGACGGTGTTTTTAACCCTCTTCAGCCCTCCCCAGCTGCCGTGTCCTGGCTTTCTGCCCTGCTCCCAGGTCACACAGGGCAGCCGCTGGACGCTCTCATCCACCGCAGGGAGGGAACCGCCGCGCAGCCTGCTGGGCCTCGTAGTCTCGTGTACAGCCGGGGCGGGAAGAAGGTTCTTTGCTCCCGCCTCTTGTAACGAGTGACAACCGTTCTAGCCAACCGTATGCCCTGTTTTATGCTGATTGGCGGCAGCAGCTTCCAGTCATGAGCTCACTGTGGGTGGCGGGGCGCGGTGCTTGTGCTCGCCGGAGGGCGCCGAGGTGGGAGCGCGGCGGAAGTAACGGTTTGTCATGGCAACCGCGGAGCCGCGGAGTTGCCGGGGGGTTGTTGGTGCGTTGTCGTGGCCCCGGGGACTCTTTCCGCTGTAGAACCCGAAGCGAGGGAGGGTGGGTGTCCCGCTTGGGGTTAGTGTCGTCTCGGTGGGCGCTCAGGGTCTGCTGCGGAGACAGAGCCGGGCGCTGCTGGGGCGTTGGCTCTTTCCCTGTCGCCGAGCTGCTCTGCGGTGTGGTAAAGCACCGGAATAACGGTGGCTGTGTGGCCGGTAGCACTAAGGGAAGCGGGCGCAGCTCGGCGATTGCACTCGGGGAATCTCTGGATGCTGGGCCCGCAGCGCTCCGGGAACCAGGCGAAATGATCCAGCGCTGCCGAGCCTGGGGCCCCTTGCGGGGCAGGCGGGGGCTGTGCCGAGTCCCGGCTGCGGCGCTGCTCTCCTGAAAGGCGAGGTGCCAGGGGCCGTCTCCTCAACACTGAGCGTCCCCCGAAGTGCTAGTGCAGCAATGTAATGGCTGTGTGTTTTCCTGCTTCTCTGGTCTCTGCTTTTATTTTTCCTTTAACTTGGAGACATCTTCTTCTTACTTTGATTTTTGTTTTGTTTTTCTCTCCAGAAGGCTCTTGTTTGTTGAGGACAACACATGCCGACTTGGGAGAGGAGACCTAAACCCCAAGTTGTGATTTTTAGTGAAATTATACATAAAGGTCCTCATATTCCTGCTGATTATATTGCCTTTGCACTGCCTTTGTCTGAGCTAGTCAAATTATATGCCTTCCAGCCTGTGTGGCAACCAACTGATCTGCTGCGTTGGACCACTAATTGTTAAATCCTGTGTATCATTCATTGCCTTTTGCTGTAGATCCTCAGACCCTAAGATTTGCTGTATTATGGTCAACAATACTGATGTAACCTGTTGCATGTAACACCATATATTTTGCTTTGTCTGTTGATCTGGTTTAGATCTTACGTATTCGAAAGACTAATAGGTCCTGTGTTGCTTGCAAACAATCACTGTTCTGCTTATAAAGTAATATAAAGCTTTAGTAACCTGTTTGTCTTATAGATACCAAATGTGTTACAATTTGGTTGCTGTATCTTTTTTCAGGTCACTATGAAGGCCTTGTATGGTCAGCAGAATTCACCTGGAGAGGAAATTACATTTGTCTTCCAGGAAAGAGTGAGTTTCGATCATAGTAGTGCTATTAATCATTCAGTAGAAGAAGAGAGCCTGGCTGAATACCACAAGGGAATTGTAACACCTAATTCTTCCGTAGAGTTAAAAAAGAACTGGTGTAATCTTTGCACACAGGCAAGTAAATGAAAGTAGGGGAGGTGTATTTTGCCATCATCATGTAGCACTTGGCAATACCAGTGCTAGATTTCTTGCAGTGTTGCTGTCCATATTTTAAGAACAAGTTTTGCAGGTGTAACAAATGTACTCTGGCTCCATATAGTTTTCCATCTCCTGGTTGGATTTTCTGACCACTGAAAAAAATAGAATTATAGCTCCAGAAAAATTATTGTGTTTAGAGTGTTTCTACTGTTGCTTTCTTCTTGCGAGTGCTTTGCCTTTAGCAAGGATTGAGATCACAGTGCAGCCTTATTCTCAGAGGCATCAATAAGTCACTTTTGTCTAACCTACCTATTTTCCCACAACTTAAAGAGACAACAAGAAGGTAACTATTTTTCTGTCAAATTTAGCTGAAACTATTGTGCTAAGGGTCTTTGTCAGTTTGATGTAGCTATTAACTGGGCAAGTTTGTATACATCAGCTGTGGCATAAGCCTAAAATAGGATGTCAGTGAGTGTATATTGATGCATTGTGGGTGTCTGAACAGGAGAAAAAACTCTTACATGGTTTTGAGGGTGTGAATTTGTATTCTTTAATATAGGTACAAAAGAAATTGCTATAGATACCTATTTATGCCTGTGTAATATAGATACCTAAATATACCTATGTATATTACCTGTGTGATATAGATACCTAAATATACCTATGAGCCATAGATGAAAATAAAACAATATAGCACTGGTGAGAATCTTGCTCGAGCAGTTTATAAAGTCCCAGTAGTGAAGCACATCTAATAAACTGCCTGAAGAGAAGGATGCAATTAGATGGGTAATTTTGATATAAACAAGGTGTATATTCATGGAGCAGTCTTCTATCTACTTTAATTATAGAATTGTCCTTTTGCTGAAAAAAAATTGTTAATCTTTTAGCAGCACATTTTTAGTCTCTTCCTTGTAATGGTTTTATGAGTCATGCAGCTGTAAGGTAAGATGGATCAGCTTACTTATCCAGGTACCTCGTACAAGTTCGTATCATTGTGGCGCCATGGTTGCTAGCTCCAACACAAAGAAGGGTATAGGAATGTGTAGATGTTGGCAACAAGTGAGCCAGGCAGCTCTGGTGTACAGTCTTTTGTAAGCTAAAGCAGACCCTGAAACTTCATTCATGGGCATAGACTTTGGCTGCCTACTTTTCTATTTAGATCTCTTCAGACAGGAACTGATTCTGAGATTGTCTGTGTAATGACCAGCACTATGGAATCCTCATTGTAAATAGAAATAAATACTGACAAAAGCAAGAAATAAGAAAGCTAGTTGGCTGAGGAGACTTTAGAAGAACAGACGGTGGATAACAAAAAATCAGTATCTTGCATAAAGAACTTCCGTAGGAAACCTTCCTTATATGGGGCTTGGTTAATTGCTAAATTAACCAAGCACCATAAATTAAATAATGACATAGTTATGAAGGCAGGAGCCAGTTAACAGCACAGACATTACATTATCTCTTTTCGTTCTTAAGACTTGTATTCTTTTATAAAGAAAAGCAGTTTTATTATGAGCATTCTACCAAAAGCATAGGTCCAAAAGACAATATAACCTTATCTTTACATAAATTACACAAGTCCTTTAAATTCTAAGTTCTGGGAGGTTTTGGTCTGGGGCTTGGGGGGTGGGATTGTTGGTTTGGTTTTGTTTTTTTGGGTTTTGTTGTTGTTGTTGGGTTGGGTTGGGTTTTTTTGAGGGGTTTGGTGGGAGTTTTTTTTTTGTGGTTTTTTGTTTGGTTGTTGTTTTGGTGGTTTTTTTTTTTTTACAAGATGCCGTATTTGTATAGTTCAACATTTTTTCTGTTGGCTTTTCTGCTTTGTGGAATGAAGAGCGAGAACCCATTTTGGTTTGTGTGAGAAGCAGGAGGTCAGTCTGGCAAAATGCCTTGCAGTTTTAAAGGAGCAGCATGTGTTTAACTCAGCTGGGGTGAGAAAAAGTTCAGCTCAGTATTCCTTGGATGGAGGTTACTGTTCATGTTGCTAAGCCTAGGAGAAAAGCAACAGCTGTTTCTTTGGAAGAGTTAAAAAAAAAAAAAAAATCAAAGAAATCGTAAACACTTAAGAATACATCTTAACTTCAGAAGCAGAAACAAAGCACTCTTGTGACTTTCTGGTGGTTTAACTGTTTAACTTCAACAGATGTCTACACTGCAGACTACAGTGTAACATGGAAATAACATGATTTTGCCTCCAGGACCTGAGGTAGCTCTTCAACAGCAGTATGGAGTCCTTAGTCCAGACCTCAACTTGGCTAATGAAATACTTTTAATTAGCAGTATTCAGCTACTTAAAATCATTTCAGATATTAATCCTCAAACCAAAAGTTGAAATACTTAGGGGAGGCTTCACTGGCAGAACACTTTTCTGTGTGTTCCAAACCCATGGCAGGGGGTTGGAACTGAATGACCTTTAAGGTCCCAACCAACCCAAACCATTCCATGATTCTGTGTACTCAAAATGGTGTGTAAATCCATTGTGATATAAGCTCTCTTTTAATTGAGAAAAAAAAAAAAAAGGTAAATTCTTGTTCTGACTACAAAACAATCTAAAACAAAGACTCTGTGGAAAAGTGCTTTCAAGAGCTTGAGAAAATCCTACTAGCACATTCATGTTGCATTGTATAATATAACGTCTGTAAATTTGTCCTAGGAAAACCTTCCTCCTACAAGAGACAATGATGTGAAAGTACAAGTTAGAGCCTGTGCACTGAGCTGGATAGATACAAAGGTATTTGCTTATTTGTATTTTTTAAAAGCTAGAGGTGTTTATAGTTTCCGCTGAAGATCTAAGCCAGGGCCCTGGCTGGTAATGGGCACAATTCCATTTATGCCATCTGAGGATATGGCTTTACTGCTGAGAAGGAAGGCACAGGATTGATGTGGTATTCTTGCATATCTCTCTTTTATATCTCTCTAAATAAAAAGCACCTGTAATTTAGTTCCTAATTTATGGAGAAAGATCAGTTGTCATTTATGAGTTCTCTTACAGTAAATCCCTTTTATCATCCTCTGCATACTGACTTTAAGTCACAGTTTGGCTTGCCTGTTAATAACTCTCTGGGTTTATTTTTTTTTATGCTTCTAAATTTAAATTCAGAAACTCAGTGCAAAGGTTTTAATATTGAATGAGGAATGCGTGTACTTTCTTCCCCCAGGTAACATTTTGGTAATGGCCCAACTTCCTTACTGCGAATACCAGACACTGCAATATGGTAATAAACATGCAAATTTCAAGCCTTAGTAAGAATGTTGTAACCATTATTTTCATTTAGCTTTTATCAGAAATTAAACTGGAGAAGGAGCTTCTACCTGTTGGTCGAGAAATTTCTGGAGTTGTTTTGGAAGGTGAGTTTCTATAATTGCCTTGTGAGGGTATGGAGCAAAAATTAAGGTCTGGTAATCCAGAACAAATAAACATTGTTTGTATGATACTCCTGTAGCAGTAGGAACTTCATGCTTTCTTCATGAGGCTTCCCCCAAGTCAGTAATGATCCTTAAATGAAAGTAAGGGGAAAAAAAGGAACTGAATTGTAATTCCTGTGTATCAATTAAAAAATAAAAAAAAAAAAGGAAAAAAGTGCATGGGAGCTTTCTAAATAAAACGTACAGAGATTTTAAGATCTCCCCTGCACATGCTGTAACAATCTTTATTTATAAAAATCATTCCTTGGAATAGTGAAGACAAAGTAACATTCAGGAATTTCTGCAGTGTTTCACTGGCATAGCCACCTTTGATGTGTAGTTTAAAGCCTGGATCTTTCAAAAATATGTACAAGTGTGTGCTTGCATGTAACTGTTTGTGGATGGGGTGCCAGACTTTAATGAATTAAACATTTGGGTTTGGTATGTGTGTCTTTAATAGGAAAAAATATCACTAGCAGGGTATACTTTTAGGTTTGTGAGCTAGTGATAAACAGTGCTTTCAAATGCATGTTCAGTTTCATCTATAAACATTTCTCTTCATGCCTTCCTTCCTCCTTTCGTATATTCTTCATGAGTTGGAAGAAAGGTGACCTTTTTTCAGCCCGATGATGAAGTGGTAGGTAAGTTAATGCTTTTTTGCCTTATCAACTAGCTCAGTAATCTTTTTATAATGAATGGCTGAGGTTATAATCATTCTAAAGCTACAATTAGACACATAGTTTCAAAAATTCAACTAGTGTCACATGAATAAACTCTTCTAAATGAGAATTCTATTCTAAAAGTGTTCTCTTAAGGAAGCTTTTTAGTTATAAGACTGAAAGTTCAGGTCCATGGCTAATGCAGTCTGTCATGGTCCTACTTCAGTCACCAGTAATACAAACAATAATGCAAAGTCCAGACTTGTATTGCCTGGCTTCTTAAGAATGATATAAAAATACAATTTGAACTTCAAATGATGAATCTTTTCTTCAAGTGTACTGAAGACTGTTCAGTTTCTTCTAAGTCATGTCAATTCCTGTTTGAATAAAGAAATAAGAGAGTGGTCTTAGCTTAAACATGCAAGTAGGTTCACCAGTTCTGCTGGATTTTCTGAGTTGCCAAAAGCAATGAACATACTCAGGACCACATTTAAAAAGAAGCACTGATTCAAGCTGCTCATTTTCCAGACCCTTCATTTTTACTGCTTGGTGGAGTTCTACAAAGCAGAATTGTTTCTCCTCTAACTTAACCACAGGGGACCAGTGCTTTTATGATCCTGCTATGACATTATTGTCAGAGAAGCCCATCAGAAAGGCAAATGGTAGTTGCTGTACTTTTTTTTGTTTGTTGTTTGAACAAACTTCCAGGTAAAAAATCAGACCAAAAGTTTTTAGGGCTTTCCTTTTCCTGGTCAGAATTTTGCAGGCCCTTCACATCATTAGCTTAAATCTAATGGAATAAGATGTGTGGTTGTTACCTTTTTTTAGTGAATAAATAGTATAATCCTTACACTTGGGAATTAATATTCCATTTATGATATACAGAAGAGGCTTTGCTTTATATAATGAAGTAGAACAGTTATGGCAAGGCATTTTCTAGTCTTGCATATGAATTAACTTTGAACTATGAATAGTATCATTATCGTGAACATTATTGCTCATTTGGTTAAATATCTCACTGAGATATGCTGCATCTGTTGAATATTTTTAAATAGTATTTATGTTTCAATCACCTTCTGTTGCAGCTGAAGGAATATAGTTTCAGTAAGTAATGAGGGAAAAAAAAGAAACCTTCTGAAAATATAACTGTGGACCAGAGAGGTCATAAGTGACATCCAAAGTGGCTGTTGGGCTTTTTTGTGATTTAGAACTTTTTTCCATTCTTGTTAGTTCAAATATAGAATAAGCAGTTTGAATCAGCTGAGCTACTTTAGACTGAATCTCACCTTAAGAGACTAGCATATCTACTTGGGTCATGAAAGAAGCAGATTCATTTTGCCTGAGACTTCTGTTGTCTGTGTTTTTTATTCTTAAATACCAAATGCTTGTGAATGCAGGTACAGAAAAGTCAGAATTACACATAGGGAAATAAGAAGATGAAGAAAAAAGCATTATGTATTTTTAGCCCTAAAAAGAAAGAAAACCCACTTCTTTAAATACTGAAATCTCATGGCATTTACTTTCAAACAGCTATTCAACCTTATGAATCCAGTATAGACAAAAAATAGGAGTGAAACATTTCTATTATGGTAAATCTTTCCTTAATGAGCACACTTCCCGGGTACTATTGCTCTGAGTTTATTTGTAGTTTATGAGTGAGCAGATCTAAAAGAAAATGAGTTATTGCCAAATGGTCTGCTTAGCTGTGTGTTTAATAAAGTGAAACAGTCCCAGAATACCCAATTGTCAGGAAAGTATTTCTACTTGAATTTTGCAAAAAAAGCCTGTCCTTTTATCAAAGGGTATAGTCCTGGTATATACTCCTTACTGAGTTTAACAGTAATAATATGGTAATATGGTTCTTATTTATGAATCTCTTCTTTTTTTGTGTGTAACAGTAGTTCTGTGCTCACTGGAGTTTCCTGGTGTATTAAATCTATTCCTAAAATCAAACCAGGATTGTTTCTCACTTTCAAAGGTTTTCTGATCCTTCTTTAATTTTCCAGAGATTTCTTTGCTTATGTAATGTATTCTCTTATACATAATCATTTGTTTGGTTAAAAAAAATGCAGTAGTAAAACCTCGGACCAGCCAAAAATCTTTTGTTTTGAGATAAATTCTTGACTTCCTTTCGAAGTTGCAGTCAGTTTTCTTTGTTGTTCTGAGAATCTTTTAGCAATCAATTCTGCCATTTTCCTCATTAAAATAAGTGTAGGCAAGAATGTTCTGAGGGTTAAATTGGCTACAAATACTTGGAGACATGAACCTAAATATAAACATACCTACTTAGATTTGCTGGTGGCTAGCCACTTGCTTATCAGTTCTTCCAGATGCCTCATTCTTGAATACATAAATAATCAATGCATGAAAGCCCTACACTCTGTGGAGTATTTCTGGCAGGTAAGGTGAAAAATCTAATTTTGCATTTGTGCAAATGCTTGATGCATGTAACATGTAAGTTGGAGCTTCTGTAAGCACCGAGAGGACAGTTCGTAAGATGTCCTGTCTTTCCCTTATTACTGGGGTCATGTTTTTGTGAATGGTTTTAGAGACCCTGAAATCAATGTGAGTTTATAGCAACGTATAATGACTCCTTGGAGGCTGTCTTGAGTGTTAGGAGCTAATGTGACTTGTTCCTGAACTTTTGCGTCTGTCAAGAAAAGGAATCACTTCATGGATTATTCATTCTGATTTGCTTTTTCTATAGTAAGATGTTAGAATGTAAACTAGTTTAGGTGCCAAGGCTACTTTAGTATTCTATAAGGAAATTTTTCTTAACATTTGAAATATGATATTGTATTAACCATCAAAAACTGAATGATGCTTTAGGATAGAAAAGGTATTTCTTAAGACATTCTTTCACAGGTTTATATTTTGTATGCTAAATTGAAGGATTAGAGAATGACCTAAGTTATGAAAGTAAGACAGAATCAATAGTGTTGTTGTAAGAACGTATGTTCTGTTCTGAGATTCTTGCCCTTCTTGCATTATTTCCTAATTGCACAATAGCTGATATAGATAGCTACTTTAGACTTGATATTACTTTTATTCTATAGATAAACCCTTGAGAGATCAGCAGATGTATACAAGCACTGTAGGGTAACCATTTTTAATGGCAATTGTGAAAGCCTGGAAACAGCCAGATTTGCTGAGGATTTTATGCCAAAGTCCTTACTTTGATCTAAATGGAGTGTAAGAAGAGGAAAGAAAATACTGGTTTTACCGAGGATAGAGGGTACGTGTATTTCAGAAGACTGAATGAATGCCAGAACCTACTCTTAATGAATCTCCTCCTTTTCCAGTGCAGGAAAAAAGCATTTATGACCAGGATGGATTTCTTTATTTATTATTTTTTTTCTTTCAGTTCCTCTTTTCTATTCCAGCTTTTTAAAACTTACACTCATGCATTCTTGCTTGTTCTTTCTCTGCTTCTTTCTGTCCCTTTTTTGCTGCCTTTGCTAACAACACATGTGCAGGCACCAGGATGGAAGTGTAGAGGTATCTGCAATGTGGCTTGGTTGGTGCCTGTCTGCAATACAGAGCTTGGTTTCATTCTTTGTCGGCCATGGCCCAGAGCAAAAATAGGAGCACTCATCAGAGTGAGAGCAGTGGGAAGTGGGTTCAGACATGACTTGACAAAAATGAAGCATGCCAGAAGCAAAAAGCACTGAGTAGTGTCCCCATTCTTTCTCTTCCCAAATCCAAAATGCTGCTTGGAGCACCTTTGGAACCATCTTGTGCACTGCACCCATGGAGATGATAGCCTATTACCTAGCCAAGTTTTCTTAACCTGTCATAAAACCTGACAGGAGGGCAACAGAACCACAGCCCAAGCAGGACTGGCAGTTTCATTCGGAGCCTGTTTTGGTTATAATGTATGCTTATTTGAAATTTAAGGTCTATGTTCTTTTTTTTTGTTTGTTTGTTTGTTTGTTTTTTTCCCAGGAATTTTGCCCTTAGATTCTGAAGAGTCTGGTCTTTGTGAAGTTATTCTAGTTCATGAGCATTATTTGGGTAAGTAGTTCATATATCTTGCCAATATTTATATTTACTGTATCTTTAGAGTTCAGTTTAGCTTTTCTAATAGGGAGTTAATTAAGTTTGAGCTATGGGCAAAGTTGTTCTGTATAGCAACATTCAGACATTGTGTCTACTCCACCTTTTCATAGAAACTTTGTATACTATGTACTCTCAAGGGATTTTTCTTTGCTGTTGAGATTGAATGGGTTAATGTTTTGCCTTAAGCCAAACCACACAAGCTGCCTTTTTTTTTGTTTTAACCCCCTTGTAACTTCCCTTTTTGTTGCTCCATTGTCTTTCTGCTTTTTCTTCACCTCATCTGTCACAAAATTAAGTAAGGAGACATTTGCTTTTTTCCTCACTTTGACCCAGTCAGGAATATCAGTTGTGACTGGACTAAAAGATGGGATAAGATTAGCTGACTAGAAGGTGGAGAAAGGAATTTTCAGGGACTGAGGATCAGGGAAATCCTAGGATTGAAACACTTTTTTCAATTATTGTGAATTTCCAGTTTCCCATTTCTGGGCATAAAGTGCTTTAACGTGTAGGATACTAAATCTGGGAATCTCTGTGCTTTTCCCAGCGGTTTGTTGTGTTACTTTGAACAAGCTAGTCTTTAGCTCAGATTAGTTTATATTGTTTCCGTGCCTGTCCATGAATTCAACCTGTGTAATTAAAGGTGACTCCTCTGAATTTGTTTATGCCAAATCAGAATCCCTACAGTAAAACTGCATAAAATATGGTAAAATATCCTCTCCATGTTTTTTTTAACATATATATGAGAGGTAAAGAGGTATTATTTATGTTGGCTTGTTTGAAGATGAAATCCTCCTGACTGGCTATTGGCAGCTTCTGCAAAATAATCATGGACTTACGAAGATGGAAAAAAAACAAGGTTTACTCTTGATAACGCTTAAAAGTACAAATCAAGCAAAATGAAATCTAGAGGTCTGTGCTGCCTTATCTATAGGCACAGTAACTATAGGCAGAAAATATTTAAGATTTTGTATTACCTGCAGTAGTTTACTTCATGCTAAATAGGATGAACTGGCACAAATAGTGATGATGCTGGTGATGAGCCCTAGAATTCTTTTCCAGCACAGATAAATGATCCCAGGTGATCACATTGCTCATGTTGTTTTATAGCTTCCCTGATTCACGCTACCCTGTCAATTCCTATGCTTAAAGCGACAGACCAAACCTTTCCACTATTTTCTTTGTCGTGTCCTTCAAGAGGACTGAGCTTACTTAGTTCAGTTCTGTGCCAGACTGTCAGCTGGGCTATGATGATTTCTAGCTTAGCATTAAAGTCTTTGCTAAATCATTTAAATTGCTTACATGGGAAACGGTGTTTGAACTTGTGATTTCTATTTAATAGAGTACTTCATTAACATTACCTTCCTTCTAAGCATATTGATAGAATAGGAAAATTCTGAAGCATCTTGTAGGTAGAGACAGCAGAAAGCAGAGATGAAAAATAATGTTATATTGACCTTTATCTCTCTTAAAATATGTTCCAACCTGCATAAGCTCTTTGTACCAATGGATTATGAAGTAGATTGTAACCTATAGAGAATGAGAATTAGGAACTCGTGGATTGGAACTTGCATTGTAAGTTTTCACAAAAATAACTCTGACACAGAAAAAAGAGCTCCTCAGATCACTTCTATCAGGAGGTTATAGGAGGAGGTACACATCTGTCTTTGTTTAAGTACTGCGCTTGTATCTGAACTTGTTCGCGTGAGTGCTGCAAAAGCAAACTGATTATTCATGGAATAATAATTGCCTTTTTCCACTTTGACTCTGTTTAGCTGACCTAAGACTGCCGTGAGCCACAATATCGGAATATTGCCTTTGTGAACTAATCATAATTACACCTGTAGATGATTTGACTTGTATAATTTTCTTTCATGTTTTAGAAATTGATGAAGTCTGAAAAATAACTGAGTGAAACATCAGGGACTTGCTGCTTTTTTTTTCCCCCATCTGTTTTTTGTTTGTTTTTTCCCAAACTTAGTTCGTAAACCAGAAAAAGTTTGTTGGGTTGAAGCAGCCGGGACTGTCCGTGATGGTGTCCGAGCATACACAGCTTTACACTACCTTTCTCAAGTCTCTCCTGGAAAAACTGTACTTGTAATGGACGGAGCAAGTGTAGGTAACAACTGTGCAATAATAACAATTTCAGAACAGAAAGATTACCTCTGCTGTAAATAACTGCCTTATCACCAGAACAATTGGATTTCTTACAACATACTAAACTTATCAAGCCTTATATGTTACTCTTGGCTGCACCCTTAATGGATTAATAGGAAGGGCCCTCCCACAGAAGGTAATGAGCCAAGAATATAGTCCTTTACAAGTTGTGTGGGTAGTGAGGAGAGGTAACTCTTTCCTGGTGTTTTATATTGACATAGTTTTACCTTAGGCCTTTAGGTATAACTGGAGGAAAGTGCTTTTATTTTTTTATTCCTTTCCCACCGCTTTTTAACTTTTCTTAAATAATTTCCTTTGCATTACTGTAGTCTTTATTGCTAATGAAGATGGGGAGCTTGCCTCAGCCAAGATTCAATAATATAAAAGTGTCTGGGGCTTTTTCCTTGGTAGCACTTCTTCCTTCAACAAGCAAGCAAGCCCAAAGCTACAAGTTACAATTGCAGCTATGATACCTGTGTTAGTTAAAGCAGAACCTGCGATACTATGTTGAAGAAGAGCAGTAGTTACTGAAAGTTTGTTCAGAGCTTTCTAGTCAATGAGAAGACTTTTTTTTTTTTGCTTCATTTGGAACAGAAGCAGATCTATGAATATTCAAAACCTTGGCTTAGATGTGTTTTATTAAAAGAGTAAGTTCATTTTGAGATACTCTTCTGAATGTTCTTTGCAGTATAATCTTTCTTAAATGGTATCAAATTGTTGCTGTAAACAAATTCATCTGCTTTTTTTGCTCTGCAGCCATTCGGTACAATAGCTATTCAGTTAGCACAACACAGAGGAGCTAAAGTAATCTCTACTGCATACAGTCTTGAAGATAAGCAGCACCTGGAGAGGCTCAGACCTCCTGTGGGTAAGTTATATTCTTCAGTCCTAAAATTTATGCTGAAGAATGTCTCAAAATACTTTTTTTTAGTCTAGAGACTTATTTCAAGTAGCTGCAAACTGAAACACAAAATTATAAATAGTCTAATGAAATAGTTTTAAAATTTATTCTGTACTCCATAGGTATTTAATTTCTGGTTTAGGTGAATTTAATGGCATTTTTATTCTTCACTTAAATTGTAATGACAGTATCTTCTTATTTTCTATAGTGCTTGAGTGCTGCATTTTGGCCTAACTACTCCAGAAGTCTTTTTATAAACTGTTTGCTTGTGAACAAGAAGAAAGCATTACTAAAGCACCAGTATCACACTATGTAATCTAGGTACCTGAGCCAGAGTTCAGATGCAATCACATACCTGAGATACAGTATTCATCAGACTCAGATTACTTCTGATAGTATTTTACCAAGCTGTGTGGCAGCTCTGTTTCAAGTACTGTCATAACAGTAGCTGTTATGACAGGATAGTCAAAGTCTCTGCATTTTCCTATGTCCTAAATGAACTTTGTTTTAGACATTAATACTTGCATTCATCTATGACTTTTTCCATTTCTTCTCTTTGATACTTAAGTTTGAAGGAGAAGGGTGGTGTCCCTGAAAGTAACAGTGCTATTTGGACTATACGAAGCTACTAACATCCTTCCTGAACAGACCTTTTCCTATTTCGATGCTGCAGAGTGGAGGAAAGTAGAGTATTTCTTTATTCAGACAGTTTAAAGGATGGCATTGCAAAGTCCAGTTTGATTGCAGTCCATGAACTTTCCTGTAGAAGTTTAAAACCACTGTCTGTTATTGCCTCCTCAAAATGCAAAGACTGTCACAGTATAATTGCCAAGTTTATTTTTCAGTGTATGATTTTTGTTACCATTGAAAGAGGCATATGTAAAGAGTAGCTGCATCTCTTGTAAGAGCATTTTCTGAGGGAAAGCATTCTGTAGTCAGTTATCACATCAACATACATTACAGTTGCAGCAATAAAAATATATATGGGTTAAGGAGAGATCTGATTAAAAAGTTAATATCAAGATTAGCTGTCCCTCATTCTGACTCCTTTCTCCTTTGGTTGGTTTGTGTTTTCTTTTTTCACTTAATATTGTCAGCAATCTTTGCTTTCCAAGTGGAGAATTAGAGCTGTTTTCAAATCTCCTCTCTTCTTAGTGACTCACTAAAATGAGGCATTGCTGATATGCAGGTGCACATAGTATTGTCCTTGTGTTCTCCCTTGCTGGCTCAAGAATAGTAAGCTAACAGAGGGATGAAATAAGCCAGAGAGCTGCTCTTTAGACACAGAGAGAACAGAGTTCTTGTCAATTTCAATTCCTTGCTGGCTCCCAAGAACAGAACTGGCAGTGGAAGCACAGAGACAACACAGTGTGCAAATGCATTCTGGGGCTGCACGTTCACACACATCTGCAGTGTTGGGGAGTGATTCACTTCCAGCCTACCAAGTGTGTATTTAGCTCTTCCAGTAGTGGCTTTGGTGTGCTGATAATGCAGCAGGAAGTGGAGTGCTGTGCAGAGGTTATTACACAAGAGCAGGAAAGACATTTTTGCTGTCTGACCTTAGCGGTTTTCAATAGGGAACTGCAAAGTTTTGTGCTGGGGATGTCATAATTTCCTCTAAGACCCGGCAGACTTATTTCTCTACATTTTTCTATAGCGTCTGAAAAGCTAGTTTTTCCTTTTCTTATCTCAGAATTCTTTTTTACTGTACTAGTAGACATTATAGACATCAGAACATAATGCATTTTTGTGAATGCTGCTATTATGTAGAGGTTTGTTATGCCAACTGTTTCAGGGTGAAAGAGTAAATACAAAAGACCTAAAACTTTGCTTTCTAATAATTTAGGGTTGTATCTTGCTAATGATATGAAAACTTTATTAGTTAAGAAAGGAGTTTGCAATTTTATTATCATAATCCTGTCAGTACATATGAATATGACTTTGGGTTGCTTGGCATACTTACTTTTTGCTGGCGTTTTTAAGTTCTGTGAATCTTAAGACAAAATAAATGCTCTAAGTAACCCAAGCATAGCTAGCTGAATCTAAGCTGGCTTCTAATGCCTGCCTGCGTGTGGAGGCTTTTTTAGTTTTGTGCTTGTTTAGTGTTGGGTTCTTTGTTTAAGAAACTCTTTTAGAAAGAGTTTGTCAGTTGTCAATGAGCAGCAGTTTGAGTTATCAGTGTATAGCATAACCAGCTGCTTCATAAAATGGCTGAAATAACCATCTCTTGCAGTGAAAAGGCCATCACTTACATTGCTTATGTATGTGCTTGCACTATAGAAGTTTCATTTAGCAGTTTTCCAAATGTTTGTGGAACATAAACATTAGGGAAAAAATGTTAATTTTATCTTTATTCCAAATAAAGAGATATAACCTGATTACAACATTAAAAGGAGAAACAGTTTGAGTGTGCAAGCAAAAAGCCACTCACTATTCTTGCACTTCAGGGTTTTTTGTTTTGGGTTTTGTGTTTTAATAAATATGATTCCAGTGCCTGAAGTAGAAGTTCCTGTTAGTGTTTAAGGATTTTATATTTAGGCCAACAGGGTGGGGTCCTTACATCTCTCCAGTAATCTCTGGAGTAAATATAATAACAGTATGAAGGAGGGGATTACAACCAGTTTTGAACTTTTAATGCCCACGTTTCAGACTAGAGACAGAACGTTACAAAATAATATGATGAGTTTCTGTTAGAAAACAGAAGAAAAAAATATATAGATAGATACACACACACACATCTATTTCTTCTGTTCCCTAGGTCACCTTTTTTTTTTTATTTATTTGGTTTTTTTTTGTTTGGTTGCTTGGTTTGGGTTTTCTTTTTTTTCTTTAAAACCATTACTGAGCTTTCAGTGGATACATTTCTGGTAAGAACTCCTTAGTGATTCCATGGCTTGAGCCTGTTCAGCAAACAAAATAGCAAATCTTAAATCTTTTGTGTGACAGTTTTTAAACTCTGTAGCTGAAATTACTGTGTGAGAGTGCACACTGGTAGCACGTTGGGGAAATACTGATATTGCTACTTCTCACCAACAGTGAAAGAGGAGAGAAACTGAAGCCTTTTTGCTGGTCAGAATAATGTTACTTTAAAAGTTGTGCAAGAAGAAACTGAACTGATTTTAAAATTCTTTGCAAGAAATTTTGCATAAGTGACAAAGGATTATAGAAAATTAGATTATAATTTATTGCTCAGCCTTTTCCATAGTGGAGAGGGATTATTACAGCCTTTTGCTAGGAAGGAAATTGAACAGGATTTTGATGAATACAGTTTAAATTACTGTATTGACTCAAATAACAAAACTGAAAATCTTTGCTAAGCAGAAATCAGGAAATAGTCAAACTGATTAAACTGTTGCCTTCTAGTTTGATAGTCAGGCTTTGAGTCTGTAAATCAGAATTATTCTCAGAAAGTAAAATTAGTTGCAGAAACCTTTTACCATGTCAAATTGCCGTGTTAAGAAAAGCTTTTTAACCTCTTGACTGAGAAACTAATAAGAAAATGATATTGTGGGGTTTTATTTGCATACAGGAAATGTGACTATCATTGCTAAATTAATGTGACATCTTATGACCATGTCTGTTCTCCTTAGCCACATAGTTTGACTTCAGTGAAAAACCTGGATGATTGACCTAAAAATCTGAAAGCATCTTATGATTTGTTTGGAAGGGGGATTAAAAACAAACCCCAAAGCATTAAGAAGAATATTTGTTAATATTCTTCTTAATGACTTGTTTCTCACCGTTTTTCTTCTCTTGTTCCTTCCCACCCTTTTGATTAAATTCAAGAAGGTGTACGGCAGCCTTTAGTGGGTAAGTAAAGATTGCAAATTTGAGTTTAATTTATTGTGCCTTGGAAATGAGCTTCCAAATTTGACATTGTTTCAGTTATCATTTTGCTAAGATGTGTTTGGTCTGTTTAGTTTCTAAATGTTTGGTTTACCTTATAATTATAAACCAAAACTAAAGACCTAAGAACCTTATCTGCTTCTTCTCTGCCCTAGTTATTCCTGATTCCATGGTTTATCTTTACAACCATCTATAAATATGGTATCACAGATATATGAGAAGAAAATGTATTAGTGACTTTCAGTTCAGAAATATTTCAAGAAGAGATGTAAATACTTTTATCTAAATATTTATGACCCAGGGGGCTATTTAGAGGTTAAAAATATCTTGCACAAAGTAATACATTAATGAGCTTATCCATGCTGTGAGATAAATAATGAGGTTACTAAGCATTATTTTAAAGAAAAGATGGATATAATAAGAATAAAAGACTTGCTGGAATCGTAAGAAACATCAAGTCGTTGCCTCACAAGTGACTGAATTGCTTTTGCTTTTACATGTTTACTTCTGACTTGCACTGTGAGACAGGGCTCCATGCGAGAGAGGATAGGTTTTTGTTTTCCCTCTGCGATATGGAAACAAGAGAAGAGCTCTGCGAGGGATGAGCAGGAAGTGGTGGGGTTTATGGAGATTAAGGGAAGAAAACAATGATTGGAAAGCTCTTCCAAAGCATTACTGCTATGGTTATTTGATAGAAAATTTGAAAGCTGGGAGATGTGAAATAAGGTCCCTCCTTATCTTTTGGCCACTCTTTTTCTTCAATAACATGGCTAGTCACTCCAGAACTTGCTATTTTTGAAGGTGCTTTTGGGAAAAAATAGCAAATAATGAACTTACAGAAGTATTTCCAATTCTTGTTATGGCATACTTTATTTTTTTTGGCCTAAACAGATTTGTGAGTTTGATTTCTGCATTAAGCTAATAGCTATTTAGGGTTTTTTTGACTTGGCTGCAAACTTGCTTGTAATACTTTCAGTAACTAGAAACTTTGTTCTGCTCTGAATCTAAACTCTGCATTTTTATTGTAGTTAACCAAATGTGCTGCTCTTTCTAGCTCGTGTGATAGATGTGTCAAATGGCAAGATTGATGTGGCAGAGAGCTGCTTGGAAGAGACGGGTGGCCTGGGAGTGGATATTGTTCTGGATGCTGGAGGTATGCAACGGATGAAAAACTGGTCTTCAGAGCACTATTAGGTGGTAGTGGTGGTAATAGTAGTAGAATTTCCAGGTAATATAGGTGGAGGCTGCATCACCTCAAACGATTACATTTACTTGTTCCCATGCAATTTCATGTACATATCTTTATTCAATAGGTTTGCTTAAGCACAATCTCCTTAAGATCTCCTCATACCACCCTCTAGAGGAAGTGTCTGATACTGTCAGTCATCTGCTAAATTTCTCTGAATTTTTCCTATAATTAAAACTGAAAAGGAAAAAAATGTGTTTAAAGAGTAGAGCTGTGACATCATTGTTTATGCTACCTTATTTTAATACAAATATTACGCCATAGTCACCAGTACTGTCAACCTGTATTCTAAAGCAGCCATCACATTTGAAATTTCTTGTTACTATTTTTAGCTGAAATAATTGAAGAACTTCTTAGAGTTCCACTGAAATGTGTTAAAATAAATATATATTGAATTTCCTAAATCGTCTACTTTCTCAGATATTCTCATGTGACTAGCAGCATAATCTATTTGTAGTGGTGTTCCAGACAGGTGTCTTTCATTGGGTGTATTTATGTGCATATATTCCATCTCTTTTGTATCTGAAGACACAGGATTGTAAAGAATCCCAAGATAATGTGTTTTTAAGTACAGGAAGAGATGGCTGTTTCATTCTGAACCGAATTTTCTTCTGAGCTGAAATAAATTTTGTTCTTTCCCTCCTCCCCAGTGAAATTATATAGTGCTGAAGATGAATCAACTTCAAAATCACAGTTGCTGCCTCATAAGCATGATATCATAACTCTTCTTGGTATAGGGGGACACTGGATTACAATAGAAAAAAATCTTCAGGTAAAGATACTGTATCAGAAAGTTAGTTTGTACCACAGTACATCCATGGATGTGTCTGTGAGCTTTGGTCATGGCCGAGTGGTTTCTCACTGGTAACACTATCACTTTTCACTGAAGAAAATTTTCACATCCAGAAAATGGGAAGTAGACAGCACTAATAACATTTTTTATTTTCCTTTAGGACAGTTTCGGGGTTGTCTTCTCTGAGGTGATAGTAAGCGATGTTAATGGCTTAGCTGTACTGACAAATTTTAAAGGACCTATTTTGTTTGGCTGAGTGTATTAAACTGCTTGACAAGACAGAAAAGTATCATTTAAAGCTGTAAATATCACAAGTTTGCTAAGTTTTAAGTATGGGCAAAGGGTGGTTTGTGGGCTTTTTTTAACCATCTGCATAAAATAACTATTTATCCTCTATTTTTACATAGGAAAACATAACTAAATAACATTGTTCTTCAATTTGTTATAGCTGGATCCTCCAGACAGCCATTCCTTGTTTCTTAAAGGAGCCACTGTCTCCTTTCTGAATGATGAGATATGGAACTTGTCCAATGTACAGCAAGGGAAGTATCTCTATATCCTTTCGATGGTCCTTTTGAATACTGACTGCTGATACAAGTGGATGGAAATACAACTGAGAAACCAACTAACAGATTTTCTTCTACTCAGTCACATAAGGACAGACATAAAAGTTCAGCACAGTTAAGCTTAGAGTGTAACTGAAATGTAACATTCCCTCATGTTTAAGCTAGCCTCTGCATTCCTTCTGTGTCTCCACATGCTCTGTTAAAAGCAGTGCTGAAATAGAAAACATGCATCCTGGAGAAAATGCAGTATTTTGGTTTAAGATTGACCCCGTTAGTTTAAGATTTGATTCTATAAGTTTTTATATTATGCATATGATATTTTTGATTTTAATTTTTTTGTTCTTTTGGGCAGTAAATGCATCATCCATAAATCTGAATGCAATCAGTTTAACTGTAAAAGTTAAAATATTTTGTTTTCATAACCTTTTCCTTATTTGTAATGTTATGTACATAAAATTTATTGAGCAAAGATGTGGGTGTGGGCAGAGGAATGCCTCCTTCATTTGCATTATGCATTACCTACATTTGGTCTTAGCAGCTGGACTCTGAGCTTTCTACTGGCACGATAGTTTTCAGTGGATCACTTCAAGTACTGGGAGGTTTTTTCTGTTTATGGCTTTAAGGACCCTCCCTGTTCTTTACTGCACTGCAGACTGAGATCTGCTGAATCACTTTTGCAGTTTAGCAGAACGGCAGAGGCAGGTGAGGATTAAGTCATCATATTTGTGAAACAGCTAACTGTACTGCAAGGAGGTCCTCCCTTCTCCACTAAACTGCAAAGTTGCTTAGGCAAGGTCAGGCACACTAAGTAAATGTTTATAGGATGCAGGTTATCAAGAATCAATTTATCGTTTGGTATTTTTGTTGAACACTTACTGAGTAGTTATCCACATAAGAAGTAAGCTGACTAAACAGTAATATTTCTTCTGTCGTCTCCTGGGGTATCTTTAATAACAACAGCACATTTTATCACAACAGGCTTTAAAGTTGAAAGGAAAAATCTGGTTTAGGTTTGGGTTTTTTTTTGGATCTGTGTATCTTGTGAAATTCTTGAGCATATGGCATTAATAACATCTGAAGAAAACACAAGGTGATTGCTTTTTAAAATAACTTGAGCTTCAAATATTAACCAGATTGCTCTAAAAATGAACCAAGGGACATTAATTTTTGAGTTTCATATAAAGACTAAATACAGCCTCATCTGCTGCTTTGCCATGAATGGTAGTCATTAACTCGGAGATCCCTTACAGATGCACAGTGCTGCTCCATGAATTTACAGACTCACTGTGTTCCAAACTTTCTTTTGATTTTCACCTCAGATGTCTGTATGATGAGTAGGGATAGTTAATTGGTACCAAAGTCTGTCCTCTTCATTCTACACAAAACCCACAGCTGCCATTCTGATTGACGAACTTTGAACTAGTGTGGCCTGCATTTGTCAGTCTTCACACTTTTGCCTTATTTTTTGAAATTTTACTTTCCATATTTCATTTCTGTATACTATTTCAGGAAAGGAGGCTTATGATATATAAGCAAGTGCATAAAGGTGATCTAAAGATTGGCATTAAGGTTAACTTTCATTTTTGCCTTGATCCTGCTGGTTTTGTATCAGTACAGGGCTCTTGCCAGCACACATGATTATGGAAAGATTTATCTGTAGATACGTTGTTACCTTGACGGTCCTCTTAGCTACCCATCTTAGAAGATATAATGGAGAAATTATCAAGTAGCATTTTCAGGTGAGATGTGATTTGATTTTTTTTTTTTATTATTTTCTTCTTTTAATGAAATTCAGCATTAGAGTAGATAACTCTTGCCAGCACTGTACTGCAAATTTATAGGGGGATACTCAGGAAAAGATGCCTCACATAGTTTATATGGAGCAGTTTATGGTCCATTTCTGTTTGTAATACAGCAAGCTAATGCACAAGGAGGTTGGGTAAATCCCATGATTAGGCTATATGTCAAAATTTAACAAAGGCAGCATATTCTTTTCTTGGTGGAGGAAGAGCATGTATCTAGCTGCTCAGCAACATGTCTGACTGAGAAATGGTTTTGGCTGTAGAAGATGATGGGTCTAATACTCTTCTAAGAAGAGTAACAGCTTCACTATGTATGAAGACTCCCATAATAAAGTAGGAATGGAAGATTCTTTACCTCTATACAGTCTGACTGTATTGCTGTTGAGCAAAAGCCTCTCCACCACCACCTATTTTTTACCCCTTAAGAAGGATATCTTTTCATTAACTTCTCTTTTCTGTTTGCTTTTGGGCTCTTCCCTTCTTTACTGAACCCAAGCAAAGCTATAAAACTTTTATTTTGTTTAAGGAGTAAAGTTTACATAGTGAAAGTAAAGTCTATAGCAGTAGTCCTGCAATATTTCTGTTGATCTAAGCATGCTCACCAGGCACTTCTGACATGTTGTTCCACTTTAGGCCTCAGCTGGATGAACCGATCCCATTGTATGAAGCCAAAGTTTCTATGGAAATAGTTCAAAAGAATCAAGCAAGAAAAAGACAAGTCATCCAGTTCTGACACACACAATTTCCTGAATTTTGAGCCTGTGGAAGATAAAGAAACGTAATGTATTTGAGAAGTAAATTTGTGTACACTTTCAAATAATTCTGTATCTGGAATTTAGATCTTTTGTCCTGAGACTCCTGTGACTTTAGAGCTTGGGGGGGGGGGGGGGGGTGTCATTAACTTGAGTAGAATGTTCCCATCAGCAAATTCTGAAGAGGCTGTCTTGACATACAAATCTTGTCTGCCCTGCCCCAATTACAAATGTCAGTAATATCTACGGCAAACTCAGTTACTCTTGTTTTTCAAACATAAGAAATGAAAGGGAAAAAAAAAATCTGGTGAGATATATTTGTCCTCCCGTCTCCAGCCTCTACTAATAGTCATCTTTATATTTACCTTTCTCTTTTGACTGCATTGAGACTGAGCACTTTCTGTGGTACACTTAGTCTTTAATCCACATTTAGAATTGTTATTTAATTGAAAGACAGGCAAAACCATTAGAATTGGCAAAGGATGCTTGAGGGGGAAGGATATGGTACTGACAGTAAGAGTTCCCCCCACAGATGATTTTCTTCATTTTAGCAACCAGGGAGTAAGCCCCGTAAATCCAGAGTCCATAAGCTGAAACGATTGTGCCATTCAGATGTTTGAGGCACTTTATGTATCCAGTCAGAGTAATGTTATCTTTGATATCTTTCCATTAAGACCTTCCTATGCTGTACACTTTTACTTTCCCTCTTTTAACCTCTTTCCTATGCCTACCATTCCAATGCCTCAGATCTGTTTATCCAACATTCTCCATTACCATGAACCATCTGTAAATCAGCAAGGGAAGGAACTGTATCAGGGAAGGAACTGCTGGGTTTTTTTCTTGAAAGTATGTGGCTTTCTACTTGCTCTCATCTGAGAGCAAAACTATTTTTTCTGTTCAGCTGTGCTGTTCATTTTTGCTGTGTGCATAGCTCAAGCAATGGACACTAGCACATCTAAAGCATGTGAATCCCAGATGTTAGTTTGACATTCTGAAGCTTTGTACCCAACTACTTGTTTTTTCCTGATGTTGTTCATTTTTGCTTATATAGTAAAACTAAAAAATAGTTTGCAAAATAATAATAAATAAAATAATAAAAAATAGTTTGCAAAATAAAGTAAACCAGAGGAAGCAAAAATCAGAGTTAAAAATAAGGCTTGATAAAACTGCAGGGGAAGTATTTTTATAGTATGTATTTTGTTGGCTCTTTTGTCAGTAGGTATGTTGCTCCTAAATACATACATAAATGTCTTTTGAACTCTACATGTGATGGACTAAGGCTAATTGTTTCTGAAGTGGTCTTAATATTTCAGCTGGATCAGGTTATGAAGCAAATGCCTTGCTGTACTCTGGGTGTTAAACTGCCTGTTGGTCCATTTAGCTTAGCTGGCTGAAGTGTGTCAACATTTTCTAATGGTCTTTAATAATGCTAGCTCTAGAGTTGTGTGTGCTTGAGCAAGAGTGTTCATGAGGCTTCCTAAGAAACTGCTTCCTCTTTCATACATCCCTTGACAGAAAAAGCAGAAAGTTGTTTTGAGGGTGAGAACAAGGCTCCCCAACTCAGGGGACAAAGGCTGCCAGGTTCCTTTGTAGCTTTGACAAGAAAATGGCATGTGCTTCACTGCTGACAGCCCCATGAAGCTGCCCATGGTCTCCTATGGTGCTGGTAATGGTGAGAGGCATGCCAGGAGCTGTGCCGGCTCAGGCTTTTGCCCAGGTTATGCCAGTGATGCTTTGGCTCTGGTGAGCCCAGGCCCCACACAGCCAGATGATGTTCAGTGAGACACAGACTGCTGTTAAGGGCAGCCATGTGTCTTCAAAACCAGATTTGTGCCTGGATTAGATCAATAATCCAGCATTAGTTTATTTAATGGCCTTCAGAGTTGTATTTTGGAAAGAAAAGATCATCTGCCTATCATGGGCTGAAAGCTACTGCCGTTTCTTTGTAGTGAAGGCATGGGTGCCTTTCTCCCATATAGTCTGAAGCAAAATAGCCCAGCATGTGCCCTCGCCAGTACCATGATTCACCGTCAGAACTAGTCTTCCGCACAACAGTGTGCGCGCAGTCTCACGTTTCACACAATGGAAGCTGTGATCTAGCATCTGCACAGGTGAATTTTGTCCCGGTGCAGCTCTGTGGCACTTTCCCCAGTCCCTGACTGCGGAGGCATTCAGGCTGGGCTCAGAATGCATTCGGAAATGCCTTTACGGTTTTTAGCAGTAACGCTTTCATTACTCTCCATCCGGGGGGGGTGGGGGGCAGCACGGCAGGGCCGCGGTAACCAGGTCACCGCTAGGCCCCCCCGGGGGGCGGAAAATATGGCGGCGGCCGCCGCGTTACCTTAGTACCGCCCAGGGGCGGAGCTCGCCGCTTTTTCGCGCCAAGCCGGGACGTCGGCTCCCGCCCGGCCGTTCCGTTCCGCTCCGCTCCGCGCCGCCGGGCCATGGCAGCTCACGCCGTGCCCGGATACTCGCCCGGCTTCAAGAAGCCACCGGCCGTGCTGCGGCTGAAGCGCAAACGGCCGCGGAGGAGCGAGCCCCCGGCCGCCGCCTTCCCCCCGCCATGCGTCGCGGCCCCGCGGGGCTCTTCCGCACCCGCCCGCCGCAACCCCTTCTCCAGCCTGGACAACGCGCTCCGGGCGGCCGGCACCCCGCGACCGCTGGAGCGGGCCTGGAGGCCACCGGCAGACGGGTACCCCTCGGCAGCGCCGTTCTGGCAGGTAGGGCCGGGCCTGCGGGGACCGGGGGATTCTCTGTGGGGCCGGAGGGGCTCGGGGTGAAAGGGAAAGGAGCTTCCGCGCTGGCGCCGGCAGCCGTCGCCTTCAGCCGGCCGCTGCAGCCAGGAGCCCGCTCCTCTGAGGAAGGGCGGCTCCGAGCCCGGGGCTTCCCTGGCTCTGTGCACAGACCAGACCGAGCCGTTGCACTGCTCTGGGTAGGCGCCTTTCTATCGCACCGAGGGTGGGTGTTCGCAGAGTATACGTGCTTGTCCTCACTCCGGGAATTTCACTGCAGGGCGGTTTTATACATTGCGAACCTCGTGCTGACTTTGTGCTGCGTCTTACGCTTCTTTCCCATGCAGCTTTTAGAGCCTGTTTCTGAAGATACGCCCACCAGCAGAGCGGAGCCCTATGAAAGAACTGACATCCTCACCCTAACCGATGTATGAAACAACACATACCGCTTCTGAAATGGTGTTAAGCTGTTCTCGGTTCACAAAAATAGCTGAAATTGTTTAATTCAATATTTGATGGCCCATCTCTGTATAAAGTGATGTACTAAAATGTCAGTGTTCAAGAAACTGCCTTAAATTGCCTTGACATTTGCTGTTCAGGTAACAGTCTAAAGCCAGCCTGACGTCACTATTGTAGTTCCAGTTGGCAGAGGTTGTTGTCTTCTTCCAATTTTATTACCATGTTCACCATAATTCTCCTGTTCCTTAGTTCTATATTTTGTTGAGATTAAGCATGTTCTTCAAGGTGATGCATCTCCTGCGGTCTTTTATTCAGCTGCAGAAAGGGAACAAACAACTTCACTCAGCACACACAAAAGAGAATACTAAAGAACCAGTCTTTGAAAGACAGTTTTGAGCAGGCAATGTCTAACATTCTTATAGTTTCAGAAACTGGAGTTCAGACTAACGTAGCAAAACAGAAAAATGACCTCTCAGAGAGAACAAACTGTCCTAGAGCTCCCCAGTGAGGTTTCCTGTATCCTCTAGGAAAAGTGTCTGACACTACAGCCACCAAGAGAGGATGAAATTAAACAGTGACGGGTTTGGCATGGAAATTCTTGTCTTTGTAAACTTCAGGCTAAGTTGTTGAGGTTTTTTTGGTTTCTTTTTTTTTTAAGTCCTTCATCCTTTTATCTGTTCCTAGTTCGTAACTTTTGGAAAGACTCCTGTGACTGAAAACCTACTTTTGCATTTTTATAAGCAATATAATGCTGTACTTGTAGTAGAATCTGTTACTGACTAAAATAATCAGTTTTGTATTAACTGTGACTTTGGTTCTCCTGTGAACAGTGAAACTCTGAGTAACTTAGAAATTTTGTCTGAAAAAGCGTTTTTGTTTTAAGTATGTGTCTTAAATTAAGGTATTTCCTTTGGAACAAAAGGAGTTAGGCATTTGGAAGTTCTGACTGCCCCATCCCTGGCAGTGTTCAAGGCCAGGCTGGATGGGACTTCGAGCAACCTGGTCTTGTGGAAGGTGTCCTTGCCCATGGCAGGGGGTTGGAACTAAATGACCTTTAATGTCCCTTCCAGCCCAAACAAGTCTATGATACTGCTGTGCACTGAATTGGACAAAAACAGGAGACGGCAGGTTTAACTTGTCTTTTTGTAGGCTACTAAACTGGAGATGTTCCATATGATAGGTGCAGTCCTGTACCTGGTCTGCCTGCCAGGAAAAGTATATGAAATTCACAAGGGAGGAGACCTAACAATGCTAAAATATAAATAGGTAGCTACATAGGTTGGTTTCTTGTTTGTTGGTGGTTGTTGGGTTTTAGGTTTTTATTTGTTTGTTTTCTAGGGGTTAACTGATGCTACTTCTGTTTTATAAGGACCTTCATTCACCTGCTGCTGTACCCGAAGTCCCCTCCTCACCAAAACATGAATTTCCTGCAGACTGGAGTATTAAAACGCGACTTCTATTTATGTCTTCACAACCTTTTACCTGGACAGAACACTTAAAAGCACAAGAGGAAGCTCAAGGATTTGCTCAGCATTGTAGAGCTATAGAAACAAACTTGCCACAGAACTTACAGGTAATATGTAAGAGGGTAGCTTGAAGCTCCAGCTTTAGAAAGGAGACTGTACCTTTGCACCTTTCTGTAAGTGTCCTGGCAGTGAAGGCTTGATTCTGTTTTATTTTCGTCTTACATTAAGAATAAGGCCTACTTAATAACCTGATTCCATCCATGGTTTGTACCAACAGCAGCAAGCAGTGGTAAGTGAGTGGTCTTAAATGACCACTTAGAAATTAAGGTAAATCTTAAGTTGTGGAGCAGTTGCCAGTTGCTGTCCATCTTTCTTCAGTCTGCCTTATTCACAAGCCGGGGATTTTTCTGTTTTACTATCTAATGTAATATTTCTTTAATCCTTCACTTGCAACACTGCCCAAAGTGAAGCATTCCTGTCCTCACCAAATACTTTTTGACACCTAGGAACCAAAGCTGTCGACAGAACTGCGTTGTGCCTTTCAGCAAAGCCTCGTTTACTGGCTTCACCCTTCGCTGCCATGGCTGCAGCTGTTCCCTCGCATTGGAGCAGACAGGAAAATAGTTGGAAAGGCCAGTCCTTGGTCACAGGATGAAGACTTGCAACAAGTGCTAATGAGTGACTGGTAAGTGGAATCAAACACTGTATTTAGTAAGATTCAGATACTGAGATTTTAATTAATGTACAAGTTCTTTCCATTTTTGTTAGAAAGCTTTTAAATTTATTTTTTTCCTTCTAGAATACGCATTATTTTGAGGATCACGTTAAAGAAATATAAGACTAAAGCTACTTTCTTGTGTTAAATGCTCCTCTCTGATCCTAGCTGTTAATCTGGGTAGTATTCCATAAATCCAGGTTGCCTCTGAGGCTTCCTGTAAGCCCATGTGCTAGAAAGCACATGTGCTGGAAGAGCACAGTGCTTGCAAACAGGCTTCCCAGATGCTGAGCACATTTGAAGATCTGGCCAATCATTCAGAGTGCTCTCAAACCCATGCAAAGTGCACCCACTAACGCCCAGCCAGACCTGTGCAAGGTACACCCACCAACACCCAGCCAGACCTGTGCAAAGTACACCCACCAACACCCAGCCAGACCTGTGCAAAGTACACCCACCAACACCCAGCCAGACCTGTGCAAAGTACACCAACCAACACCCAGCCAGACCTATGCAAAGTACACCCACCAACACCCAGCCAGACCTGTGCAAAGTACACCCACCAACACCCAGCCAGACCTATGCAAAGTACACCCACCAACACCCAGCCAGACCTGTGCAAAGTACACCCACCAACACCCAGCCAGACCTGTGCAAAGTACACCAACCAACACCCAGCCAGACCTATGCAAAGTACACCCACCAACACCCAGCCAGACCTGTGCAAAGTACACCCACCAACACCCAGCCAGACCTATGCAAAGTACACCCACCAACACCCAGCCAGACCTGTGCAAAGTACACCAACCAACACCCAGCCAGACCTGTGCAAAGTACACCCACCAACACCCAGCCAGACCTGTGCAAAGTACACCAACCAACACCCAGCCAGACCCAGCTGAGTATGTCAACAGCCAAGGATTGCCTTCAGTCACAGAAACCTTTTCTTCTGATGCAGGTCCGTCAGCTTTACCTCTCTGTACAATTTGCTCAAAGCCAAACTGTGCCCCTACTTCTACGTATGTACCTACCAGTTTACTGTCCTGTTCCGTGCAGCTGGTCTTGCAGGAAGTGATGTCATCACAGCTGTAATTTCTCCCACAACTAGAGGTTTGAGGGAAGCCATGAGAAATGAAGGTGAGGTGAAACGAGTCCAGCTAGGATTTCTATAACTGATAAAGTGCATTGGCTGCAGCACAGAACCATTCATTGCTTGCTCTCCTCCTCTGTTCAAGGCATACAGTTTTCTTTACCTCTGGTAGAAGAAAGTAAAAGCAGGAAACAGAAAAACTCTGAAGTGAATTTGGAAACAGAAGGTGCCAACAGCCTCGAAGTGGACAACAGCATGGAAGGTGGAGAGTACGTATTACATATGTTAGGTCTTCCACAATGCTTAAAATTCAAGCGTATCTGCAGAATCCTCAGTGTTCTATTTGGAAACCTTCATAAGAAGTGTTGCCCACCTAACACTGATTCTGTGTTTCCCAGAGAGCCAGCTCCAAGTGATGATGACGATGATGAAAGTTTCTCTTGGCTTGAGGAGATGGGAGTCCAAGACAAGGTTAAGAAACCAGATGCTATTTCTATTAAACTGTATCCTTTCTGTGCACATCACTGTGTATGACAGTGGAAGACCCTGCAGATGTTATCTTTCTGTGGTATAATTTGAGTTTTGTAAAAGCTTTTGAAAGCTTATTTCCAAATACCAGTCCTCATATTACTGCATAGCCAGGGACTGTGCATGCCTTTTTTGTCTGTTTAGGACAAGTATTTCTAGATGCTTTTCTTCTTGAAGGAAAAGGCAGTGTGAAAGAAAAGGGTGTCTGTTCACGTATGCTGAATTTACATTTGGAAGTAGTGTGGCGTAGCGGGGACAAAGTTATAGACTAGGACAGCTTTTGCTGAGAACCTTTAGGTGTTTCAAAGGGACCAATGGACTCCGTCGTCTTCTGGTTCCATTTGCACATGGGGAGCACCTGAGGTTTTAATAATGAAATCAGAACCCTGGCTTAAGATGTTTAATATTTGAAGAACAAATCCGGATCAGTGTGAATCTTGGTAGGTTTTGTTTGTTTTAACTGACTTGACTGGTCAGAGGAGCGTCTTCTGGAGCTGCGCTGCTCCAGTTCTAAATTGGGTGCATGGATGCTTTTCAATTCCTCATGGTTTTCCTTTGACTTCAGTCAATGCAGTCGTAAGGATAATCATGAGGTGCAGATGGATCACAAACCCCAATCCCTTGCGCTGGTGAAAGGAACAAACACATTCACCTTGCTGAACTTCCTGATAAACTGTAAGAGCCTGGTGGCAGTGGCAGGCCCGCAGGCAGGGCTTCCGCCGACTTTGCTGTCCCCTGTTGCTTTCCGAGGTGGAACAATGCAAACGCTCAAAGTAAGTCACACCACTGTCTCTATTTTCTAATAAAGCAAGTTGTTTCTTCACCCAGTAGATCAGACACTGGCTTTGTATAGTTTCCCTCAGGTACTGCAGAGTAATTTTTGTTGCTACAACCCAAGGGAGCATTTTGGCTGCAATACAGACTGCCTCCTCAGTCTTTGTCCACATTGATCTGTGCTGCTAAACTGAAATACCCAAGTTTCTGTTCTTCATACCCCGATAAGTAAGGAATTAAATGGACTTCTCAAATACTAAAATAGTTCTTAAAATGTTCTCCTGAGATCTTACGGGTTCTCCAGCTATCAGAGGTATCGCTTGCATGGAGGGAGCCTCTAAACCATTGGCTCACTATCTGTTACTATAGGGAGGTGGTGGGTACTAAAGGAGATGCTATTAATAGAGGTAGTGCAGTCTTCGCCCACCAGAGGGCAGTTCTCCCTGTTCTTCAGCAGTTAATGCTGTATTGCATTCCTGCATATCAGTCAGTATGTTTTAGGAGTTCTTAGAAAGACAGTAAAAGCCTCATGCTCATGTACTGAACAGTAAGTTGACAATACTGAGAAGTATTTTGAGCCTTTAATGGGACTGTAGCATTGCAGTATTGAAATAAATTAAAATTAGGGCTTGATTTGGTGTGTCAAGAACTAATCCTATGTGGTTTTGTCCTCAGGCTCGAAGTATAAATGCCAAAGCCAGGGTTCGCTTGGCATACGAGAACATATTCAGCCTGGAGATCGTGGGCCCCATCATGCCTCATTCTCTGCATGCACTGACCATGCTGCTCAAGGCTGCCCAGGGGGGAGCATTCTCTGGTGTATTTTATACGCATGAGCCCACTGCTGTGTTTAACGCTGATCTTGATGGCGCGTGCCCTGCCTTGAGTGAGGTAAGGAAACTAGCACCGACAATCTTTCCTGTTAGGAATAGTGTCTTTATTGCAAACTGTAGGACACAGAATGACATAAAACTTCCCCTTAACACATGGGTTTACACCTAACTACCTGTGATCACCACCTGGCAGTCCACAGGGTTTGTCCCTCCCTTAGAAATGGAATAATCCAGGAAATCGGCTTTTCTGGAGTTCCCCAGAGGTACACAAATGAACATTTAGAACTGCAGGTACTTCAAACAAATACCTATGCCGTGTCCCTCCTCTTCATGTAAATTCCCACAGGAAACGGTACACAAAGATCTTCCTACATGTGGACTGCATCCCAAGACTTTGGATCAACTGAGTCAGCGTCCAACATTGAGAAAATCTTCCATCCGATTTCTGGAAATGAAGGATTATGCTTATACCTGGAAGTCCTAGGTATGCTAGTCCCATTTAATGGGAGAGAATGCTCAAGCGTGCAGTTGCTGTTATTTCGTTCACGTGCATCTACACAGGCAGCACCCATGTGGTACTGGTAGGGATACGATCTAGCTGCACAACACAGACAACTATCGCATAAAACACTTCAAAGGACTTCTAAAGGAAATGAATGAAAAGGCCTTGGACATTTGCTTTTGTATTTTAGAAAGCCTTTTTTAAATAAAACTGGATAAAACATGATTGTTTTATTGGTCTGACTTGTGGCCAGAAGGTCTGTATTCCTCATGTCATGCAGATGTGTGGCAACTGCTCTGTGTAACCATTTTGGACATGCGGAATTCTTGGCACAGCCTTACCCCCCTCCTTCCAGGACTGCTCACAGCACCTTGCCAGGAGCTCAGTAGCTGCACCTGGGTATGTTGCACCTCTTGCTTTAGAGCGAGTCCACTCTCAACTCCACAAAGACAGATGAAAGCTGGATGGACACAGTGTTTTGGCTGCAGCAGGACTGCATTAAAAGGTTTCAATTCCTCAGGACTGCTGGGCATAGCTAGCTGGTATTCCCATACCCACGCTCACATTAAAGCTAACTAGGCTTTTAAAGAGCCACTTGTACAAACAAATTAGAGGAGTAAATAGTTGTGGCACCTGTGCAAGAACAGAGAGCCAGAAGGGGGCTGCTGACATACGTTCATAGCAATAGTAGGTTGAATTCAGTCTGCTTCACTTGAGAGCTGTTATTTATGAGGTGTGTATGTCACTTTTTACACAGCTATTTAGGTGATCAGATTTCAGCAGCAGCAAACACTAAATCTGAAGAGGCGTATGTAGAACATCGTGCTTGTGCACAGAAAACAAAGCGGTGCTTGGGCCATGTGGTGAGCTACCCTTATCTTCACTGTGGTACTGTTCTGCTCACCACCTCAGAACTGACCAGGGATTCTAAAACAGCAACAGGAGGCTTCATCCAGGTCTCTCTTGAGCCTCCCTGTTGTCCCGGGGGTGAGCCTCTCTGAGAGCTGCTCCTGACCTCAGAGCCCGCCATCCAGTTCTGAACTGGGCAGCATCTTCCCAGTCTGTGCTTGAGGAACAGGCCTACAGAGTATGTGTTAGCACATGGAACATGTTACTGAAAATAACAGGGAAAACCAGTTCTGCAGTTGCCTCTATGGGAAGGCAATTTTAATTGAGCCAATGCCCATTTTGGTATGTGGACTAGAGCCTGTCGCTAAGTACTATTTGTTTCAGTTTGTATTTTCACATCTAGCATGCACTTAACATTCTTGAATCACAGTTACATTCTGGTAGTCTAAAATTGTGCAACTTCAAATATCTACAACTGAATTCTTTATCGTGTGCTGTAGTGCCTCTTGGTACTCTGAACTGTTGGCTTTCACTCAAGAGATTTGCCTGCCCTTTCAGCAGCATGCACCCACTGCTCCCGGTCCTGCTCCCAACACATACTTGGCACTAGGGAATCTTCCCTAGAAAAGCTCTGGCATTAGCCCACCCCACCTACAGGTATGTTCAGTAAGTACTACCTACCATTATCTCAGGCACGTGTAGAGCAGCGAGATTTATTTATTTAACCTGTCCCAATGAGTAACATTTCATTAACCTGGCCTTCATTTGGGAGAGGCAATTCCAACTTTTCCAAGGTACAGGCACTAGGCCTTCTTCCTGCTCCTCCAATCCCAACTATTTAAAAACTACAAATGGGAAGGAAGAATCCAAAGAAACTACAAGCCCGGCTACAAGTCCTCAGGTGACTGTTTCTAAAGGCTCCCCTCTTGTGTGACAGGGAAGGCAAGGCGCAGAAACACCTTCAAGAGAAGTTACTTCTAGGGAAAGAATTCTACAATAAAAGGAAATCCCGCAGCCAGAGCTGGGAGGAGTCACAGGCTAATCCCCTTCAAGCTCAAGTGCTGCACAAATAACCAGGTTCCAAGAGAGTTTTTCCTAGTTGTTCTTTTTAATATATCACTACTTATCTATTCCTGCATGCAAAGAACACTCAAACCAATTCAAATTTACAGATTTAACAGAAGCACATCGCTGCACTAGCTTTAGATCCATAGACCATCTTAAACAACAAGGAACTGAACTAGAACAGAAGCCTCAAAATCAAGAGCTTGTCATAATTAGGGCATTACAGACCTTAGTTATCTTTTTTTCACAAGTCTTCCTTAAGACCAAAGGTTAAATCCATGTACAGCACCACATCTTTAAGGCGTGAAATCCAGAACTTTCCTTAATAGTTATTTTTTAAATGGAGTCTTCACTGGGACCAAATTCATCTGCTCCTTGCTGCTGTGCAGTAACATGTCTTTACATTATACATGGGGAATACAGACCTAAAAAAGGCAAAGCAACAGGTACAAGAGATTGTTATGTTCCCAGATGTGATGCTGCACAGCTGTGACACCAGTGCTGACATGAACACCATGGACAGAGTGAACAGAACAATCAACATCTCAACTGCTTCAGCTCTGTCAAACCAGACATTTACACAAAAGTCTGATTAAGAGCTGCTCCCACATCCCCCATTAATTACTCTTAAGTCATACATCAACAAGCCCGACTTGAGCTAAGACCCATACAACACCCACTTCTCCTAGGGGTGGATCCTTCCACTGCTGTACCATCATATTCTATTATTTTTATACACACCTTCCAAGGAGTGCAGCAAATGCGGCGAGGAAATCTCCAAAGATTTAGTCAGAGACTGAAGGCGAGAAGCCAAAGGGAAAAAAGTTTTAATTACAGACAATTATGTTCATGAAAATTAACTTAGGCCTAGAGCGCTTTGACAGACGAGTAAGGGTCTTTATTTTTTGGAAGTGGGCAGTCAACAACCAAACACCATTTCTCTGCTGTACATAAGACATGACCCTTGTCCCTTCAGGGCACAGAAAGACACCTTGTTCTTTAACAGTTGGCAGAATACACACAGGTCATCTTACTTTGTGGAAGAGGTACTAGTAATTCTTCACCTCTGTGTTCCTATTACCATGGAGAAACTCACACGCTTTAAGGCCTGAGCGCAGCCTTGCTGTGTACAAACTGTGTTTTGTTCCTATCCCAGACGAGGCTCTGCTCAGGGGGTGTAATACAAAGAAACCTCAAAAAGACTTTTCTGAAATAAGCACCTGAGCTGCAGAAGTCCATAAATCCTGGCAACCTGATCATAACTCAGACAAATCCAGACAGAGGTGTGCAATGCCCTTTCCAATCCAAAGTGATCACAGATCAAGTACTAACACTTAAATTAAAAGGGGAAAAAAAGAAAGGGGGGGGGGGGGGGGGGGGGGGGGGGGGAGAAATGTAAAAGAAGGAAAAGCTTTGTACATCCTCTCCCTTGTCAAACTGCCCGAACTCTGGATCAGGCTTTCTCCTTGAGGGCAGAGTACCATTCTGGAAAGTGGAAGCCCACGGAATTAATTTGGTAATACTCCAAAGCAACCAGAAGTGACCCTGCAGCTCTAACAGTTATTGGTGATCTTCAGCATACTCTTACACTGCGCCCTTCTTCCACAAGTCAACTTGGCAGACACTTGAATTACTGCTTACTGACCAGTGATTAAGATTATGAACTTGTGCTGCTTTTATTGACCAAGTTGGGTACAACAATTTAAGCGTCATTCTATCCCTTCCCTCCCCCCCCCCCCCCCAAATCCAGTTGTAGATTTGTTAAGAGTTTAAAATTCACATTAACCACAAAATCATACAATCAACATCAGGCAGTGTGTTAATTTGTTTGGAATAGACAACTCCATCATCTCCCTTCTTAGAACATGCAGGGAGAGTCACCTTCACATCGCGAGTCTCATGGGATCCACTGCTGGACTTCCTGCCGTCCCTCCGAGTGCATGTCTTCTGCCTAAATCACGTACATCCTGGAGCATGGGCTGCGGGGCCAGCTGCAGTGCACCACCAAGTCCAACCCTGGACTGAACACAGACAGCAGCCGCGGTGCTAACACTGTACAACAGGGCTACCACCACGTGCTTTCTCGAGGGGCCGCGGCATTGCCCGGTACCTATCCGGCAGCATGCACCAGCCTCGACCAGCCATGGGTGAGCGGGTGACCTTCACCAGCTGCCAGCAAAGTGCACAGATAGCTTTATCGAGACCAGGGAAAACTGCAGCATCGTACAAAACAGTATGAAAGTGTTAACATTCCGTATTGAAGAGGAATCGCACGAGCTTTAAAACAAGGGTTTCAATTACTGATGCCTCCAGAGTCTGTCGTCTGATTTAGTCATTTAAGAAATAATTACATCACTAATGTAAACAATATAAACATACCAAAAACTAAGTATGATTTAAATACATTTTGATGGTACAAAAGAAAAACCTGAAGGTGTCTGTACAGTTTTTACAACGTGGGAATTGCCAATGTATTTACAACATGAAAGGGCAAATACCATTTTTGTGCAGAGTAAAATTATCTGAAATAATGTCAATATAAAAAACAATATCTAGCGGTGTGAGGCACTCCTAAACATGGTGGTATTAACCATGCTTTCCTTTGGTACAAGTCCCATCGCTTGGAGAGCCGCAGTTGCTGCTGTGGCTTTAGCATGCTTCTTGTTAAGGCTGGCAAAAGTAGGCCTGTATTCATTTCCATTGACTCTCACCTGTTTATGGGAAAAGAAAGCATTACAAAGCGCCTCTTAACCACCACTCTGAGGCAGCCCTTCGCAGCTCCTCCTTTAAGCACCTTCCCTACACATCCCTCTTGGGGTAGTCAAAATCCACCCCTGGTCTATAAGCATCATCATTTCTGAACATCAACTGCTAATACAGGGTATGATGTGAAAAAGAACGCTCATGTTGTAAGATAACTGAAGGACAAACCAATCTTGCTCGCTGCCTTTACAACAGTAAGGTTCAACACCACGCCTGCAAGCAAACAGCAAGAATATAGTACCACATGAGTCAATAATTTTACTAGGAAGTGGAACAGTGTGTTTCTTGATGGATTTACAGACTAATAAACTTCAGAGGTCTGATCTGGCCATTGCAGAAACATGACTTAGAAATTTTAGCAAAGACACTGCTCAGCAGTCCTCAACTACCCGTAAGATGGTTTATATGCAAATAAAAGCAAGAATTTACATCACCTTTAACAAAAAGACCAACAGCAAACAAAGAAACTCACACGCACCTTAAAGATAAAATGTTTGCGATGATCAGGCCCACTGTCATCCACCAACACAAATTCAGGTGGTGACCATCTTCTTTTGTTACAGATCTCCATCAAAGCAGAAACGGGATGTTTACCTTGAAGAAAAAACGTATTTGAAATTTCAATGCCACTACTGAAGCCATCATTTTAAATGAGACTGCTTTAAGAAAAGCAAAAATCTCACCTGAAAGATCCTTCATCACAACATAATGTCCAGATCTCTTCTGTGCCTTCTCTCCCACAGCAACAAGCCCTAAACAAAACACAAGAAAGTTTACATTTCTGATCCTCACCCGACTTCTGTATTACCAGCAGTAAAGCAATAACATGTACTCAGTGGAGGTGAAGTCTGAACACCATTCAATGGTCTTTTCAGAAGTCTTTCAAACCTCCCTTTCACCCAACTTTTTTTCCCCTTCATACTTACTACACATAACACTCTTCTCAACTGCTCTAGTAAGACTCTGAACAAGCCAGGTAGTAGATAACTCTGAGTAGTCTCATGCAAGTCAGGAAACACCTGGTTTTCAATGCCCTCTTTGGAACACTGAACAAGAGACAAGTTTAAGAACATTCTCTCCTTCAGTGTTTTTGTGCAACCCAAAAGCCATCCACTACCGTAACAGTCTGCCTCTGACACGCTCAGCAGTTGAAGTATTTCCACTAAACAGTAAGAAGTGCAACCTAGCACATTCTTTTGCAATACAAGTAAACACAGCACCATCCTGATGTGCTCTCTTCATTTATCAGTATTCAAATCCTTTAAGTGCAAATTCACAGCCCAGTTTCCGTGCTTTCAATTGCATCTGAATATAAAATAGAAGAGCGTGCAACTGGGCCACAAGACAACACAAAGAGCACAAGTGCCAATGAAAGTCACTGTGAAGTCTCTTTCTTTTTGAAAGCTTACAAGAATAAGAAATTAAGTGCAACAGTTGCTAAAAACATATCAAATGCCAGTAACCATGCCATGCTCATACAGTGACTCAAGTTTCTTTACATCTTTACATGCCATTACCTTAAATACCAAAAATACCTGCCCAGTTTTCAGTTTCTCGGACTGCAGTCCTTCAAATACTACTTTGTTTCTTACCTCTATTTGTTTCTGTTCCTGGCTTTGGTGAATAAGGACAGGGAGATACTGCAATTGTTTCCAGTTTCTTCCTGTTCCTTTAGGGTTTTTTGGCTGGCATTTTGATTTGGTTTGCCTTTGAAGAAAATCATTCTCTCCTGACCAGACTGTCATCCTAATATTCACGCAGCTCCTGAGTAAGGGCTTTTCAAGTGGTATGAAACCCTCACAGACAAGAATCACTGAAACAAGGTTTATTTTTCTTCCCCTTACAGAATTTTATATCCAAAGTAACCAAAGATTTCCAAAGAAAAAAACCTCATGTCATTCTCTGATTAATATTGTGTCTCCCTCACTCACAGTCACTGACACTTGTCTTCTGCATCTTGTCCCTGGTACCTCAAGAGGGACTGTCAAAAAAGCAGTGGATTCCGCCAAGCCCCGCTGATGGAGACCAAGGTTCTTTGAACACAGACAACCAGCAATTTACTGGCTGATATCAAAGCCAAGGAGGGTTTGGCTCAATGCTGCCTGTGACAGAACTACAGATCTTGCTCAGTGCCTGGAAAAAGCAGGGTCTAAGAGAAAGCTAGAACAAAGGCAGACAGACAACCTTTTGGTTTGTGTCCTAGTGCAGCTTACTGAGTAACTCTGAGCAAACTGCTTGGTCCTGCATCTAGGAATAGTATTTTATTTGGTGATGAGTTCTAAAAACATGACAAAACATTCCTTACGAAACAAAACCAGGATACTTAATGTAACAGACAGATTCCTTCTAAAAATTCCTGATTTGCCTTTAAACCACTAGAAAAAACTTTAAAAAATACTATTTTTTATACATTTAAGCATCAAAAAACTCTGATGTTTGAAGAAGCTTTTTAGCTACTCAATACAAATGTACAATCACCTTTCAGCTGCTTCTTTGTAATGCATGAAACATGCAGCCTCTTCACAATGCAAACTGCCTCCCTGTATTACAGGCTTGGCTGGCTCAACTTTAAAGATAATTCTTTATCAACACAGAACATGTTTAGAATTTTTTATTTTGGTGGAAACGATGAGATTAGGTTGCATACAGGATGATAATCAAGTTAAATTCGAGCTGAATTTAACTGAAAACCAGTTAAATTCAAGCAAAGCGCAGCCATCACGAAGGTTATCTGTATTTTCAGATAGAGCTATCACAGGCCAGGAAGAGGCATCCTTTAACTCCACTAAACGTTTTTAATTGTTATTGAAGACTGAATGTTCTGAAGAAGAAAAAGCAAACTACCTGTTACAGAATGCCCAGCACAACAAGGACCTGACCTGTTTCAGGCCTTAGGGCTTGGTGCTCGAAACTCTGGTAACAAATTCTGCAGGCACTAAGGAAATTTGTATTAGGAACAACATGAGGATCCTGGGACACACTTCTGTAACTGGAAAATTGAGCTGCAACATGAGCTGCGTCTCACTAAAATGTTTTTAATGTTCAGAACGTTCACAGGTTGGGCAGCAAAACTGCCTCTTTCATGTGAGAAGCAAACAACATGATGAACAGAGCTAACCCTTCTTCCCTCCTCACCACAAAAATCCATCACCATGTTACACAGGCTGTTTGGGAAAATAATACTGACACTGTTCTCAGTTTCTTCTCTCTGACTGCTATAAATCAAACTAAGTTGAAGGAACTCTTGCCAGCACCGAGAACTTTCCAAGACAACATTTACAAAGACGACAGTAGCTAAGTAACAGTAACAAAATACTTGTCAAAAATGATTTTCTTGACAACCACTCTGTCACCGGGTTATCTTTTTTTCCTTTCTTTAAACAGAGACGTTGCACAGAAGAAAACCAGCTGAAAAGCGAAGTCGGTATTACTGTGTTCAGTACTTTGAGACTGTTGCATTTCTCCATTTATAAAACCCACATTATGCTGCTAGAAGGTCTTTAGGATTTAGAAAGCAATGAATATTTTCCTAACATAGGCCTTCCTCATTTTCTACCTCTCCGTGCTTAATATTTCAATGTTTGAACTGTATTTTCACTGCTGTCACCTGAGCAGTACTGAACTACCTCTGTATTAAGAACTATCCTGTTGACACTTGAAGATTCCTCCAGCAGCATCTCTGCAAACAAACTTCACAACATTTGCATTTATATGCTTTGTTTTCTTCCAAGCTCAATCATGAGCATTGATAAAAGCTAACATAAATCCGTAATTCAAAGTATTTTCATGCTTTGATATTAGATGTGATCTATTTAAAATATTAAAGTTTCCCAACCACAGTGGCTTTTCCACAATATCCCTGCCCCATGCCTTCTCCAAGCATCCAACTGAAGCACATCCCTAATTTACTGAGAAGCACTTTCAAAATGGAGGGCGATGGTTAGGGAAAGTTAAAGAACGTCTGAAGAGTAAACAAGCATAAAGACAAAGCCTATATATATAATCCAAGGCATGAAAACCTTGTACCAAAATCACCTACGCCATTCTTTTAGTTTTTCCAGTGGTGTTGTACCCAGAAAAGGGTTACTACTTCGAAGTTATTTTGCCCATCTCCCAAACAGACATGAGAAGTTTATACTGCCACAAGACACGTAAAGAAGGGCTTACCTTTCCGGTCTGTCTTAAAGTCCACCATAATTGGCTCAACACTGCCTTCTTTGTTTTTCCCAAGCCCTTCTCCTTCTCTCCAGCCCATTTTTCTCATCAGTTGAGCTCCCATTCCTCCAGTTACAGGGGCTGCTCTTAAGAACTGATCCTATCCAGAAAAAGAAAAGTAAAACAAGTCCTAAAGTTAGCACTGGGGTTTTAAAACTTAAGGGGAAGCTTCCAAAAAAATGTTTCTAACAACCTTTCACAGACTCAATTAAATAAAAAAAAAAAAAAAACATACACCTTAGCTTTATATACATTAACATTTGGCAGCAACCAGAATTCACGCAGACACACGAGACACAATCAATATTTGCAAAAAAGAACAACTTAAGAAAATTCTAATGTGATCCAAAAGTGGCAGGTGACCCTTTGCAGACATATTAAAATGATAACCGTCCAGTTTTAAACACGCTACTTTGGTTCCAATGCATCTCTTCTCATCTCGTGAAAGGAGGCAGTGTTAACTGTTTAACTGGCAACATGCGTGCCAAGTGTACCTAGTTACTGAACAAAATACAAGCACATTTAGTAATGACATTCACAGAGTGTTTAGGCGTATTTTAAATATATATATATATATATAAAAGTTTCCCCATTTTATTATACAGCAGTTGCACATTCAAGTTCTACTCTGAAAATCCACATGAAACATACAGGTTTTTATCGTCTTTTTTTTTAAAGGCGCTTAGCCACACAGTTTAGCATCAGTAGAGAAGTCTTCACATTCTTTCAAATCATCATTTACATATAGCTGTTAAATGGTGAAAGCTTATAAACAGAAATCTTAAAAATCTGTTTTGATGTAAAGAACTTTAAAAACTCCTTAAATGTTTACGTACCTAGGCCTCGATGGCCGCAGTGTTGTGAATAGTAGGGCTGGCATTGACCGTGGCAAGAAGGCAGCTACAAGGATTTGACCCTGAAACAAGTTTCCATATAGAGGGGTGAAAGTTCACAGGTTATTCTGTGAACTATCAACTCTCTTCTGCCCCCCCCGCTGACCCAAGTAAGTAAGTCAATCATTTCCATCACAGCAAAAAATTGCTTGCCTTAAAATATACAAGTTTACACACTGGCACTGATAAGTCCATCCGTTATTTCGCATAGTAGGTTAGATGATACAATGCCTAGTATCTTTGTGAAAATGTTACTTACTATCAAAGCAAATTAATAGAACATTGCTTGGGGTTTTTCTTCTTCATTTTGAATTGCGCTTGCAAAAGTAAGCATTTCCCAGGTTTGGACACAGGACTGATAGATCCTTGGTCTTGATACGTACAAAAAGAAAACCAGAAGTCTTACTTTTGCAGAGACTAAGGATATCAAGGGGATTTCAAACTGGCAACTGACACACACTGAAGCATGTGTGTAATCCCCATGGTGTTAAAAAATTTTCAAAAATAATAATAATTGTGGAAGATTGTGGCAGAATTTCTCCAAATATTTCCCTATTAAACAGTAAACACCTAGCAATCACGTAACCGGATGCTGCATTTAACAAAGTGGTCTGATGGAAAAGTAGAGAGGCTACATGCACCTCTCCAGTTCAACTTCTTTTTCCGATTGGTGCAGACCATGCAGTGTGTGTGCGTACAAAATCAGTTTCTTTGATATGAACTGCCTCAATCTATATACCTAGAATGGCTTTTACTTACTTCCATTTTCATCCTCCCCTCTCCTTTCCAGGAACCTCTCATAAGAAAAGGGTAACCTTGCCGAGAATGATACAAACCCCAGTCAATGTCACCCTGGGTTCCGATTCCTCTTTTGTACCTGCTTTGCAATGATAGAATTTTCAATATAAACATCTGTTTCATTACCACCAGCGTGTATTCAGTTCACAAATGATAAAATTGCCATTTCTAGATGAGGTCATTTTCATGTTACACAGTTTTTTCATCACACCTGTAAATGTACTAATAGTACATTTAGTAGTTGTGTAGAAAAGAAAGACTAGAGCCTAAATATTGCTATTCTTAGTTAAAAATCAAAGCCCTGAGCTCCTACATAGGAATTACCAGAGCCCGAATAAAATTCCAAATCCTGGAAATAAAAAGTCTTCTAAATCCCAGAGTGGAGTTTATTAAAAACACCTCTTCTAATGTGTGAATTCGGAGCCCTATCTGGTAACTTCAGCAGGAATTTTTCACACTATGCTGAGTCTTCAACATATACAACAGAAGCAAGACAACAAGGGATTAGAAATGAAAGACTTGTTTCAGTACAGAATAGCTGTACTTGTACATCACACTAGAAGGCTAAATGAAATAATTCTCCTAAATGAGAGGAGTCAGAAGCCCACTTTGATTCAGCTTACTGAAGAAGCAAAGAAGGCTTGCAGCAGAAGGAAAGTGTTCTTTCAGTTTTGGTTTGGTTTTAAATAATAAACTGAACATAAACCTCTAATGTCACCTGTACAATTATCTTTAACTAAATGCAGTGACAGATAACTTCCCTCAGCCCATGACTTAACAGAGTATGGGTACAACTAGAGCTGTCTTTGTAAGTACATTTGAAAACGTTAAAATTGCAGTAGAAATGTTAACAAGAGCTGGAACAAGATCTAAATTTCTATTCAGTTTTAAAAATTACAAAACTCTTCAGCAGCTCCATACCCTTGCAGATCTGGCCCATAGGAGGATATCAAATTGAAGAGTTTCTAATACAATAAACCCCAAAACAACAAAATAAAATAAAAATTTACAAAATAATTGTTCTCTTTCATTCACTAATCTCAATTTGAGTAAGTCTGCATGAAAATTCAGTACCACTCCTCTCATCTTTTTATCTCTATCTAAACTCCATGGAAGGTCAGCCAAATAAAGTACACTTCCATTCTGCCAGTAGATGGAGACAATCAATAAACCACATTCTTGTGCCAACACTTGCCTTAAAAAGAAGGCTACACAGTAAAACCTGATCACGTAAGAGGGTTTTTTACCAATTTAAAAACTATTCCTCTTTTAAAGCTATGTTAGAGCAACAGATTTTTGGGGACACGAGTGCCTGAATTGGCATTTAAGGGCTTACATAAGGAAAACCACACACACACACACACACACACACACACACACACACAGATAAAAAAAATCACACCTGAAAGATAACTTTACACTTTTTTTTTTTCTGAAACACAATGCAAGTTGGACAGTTGCCATCATTTAACTGCAACAGCTGTCTCTGGAGAAAGGACAGTACACAGCACTGAACTAAACAATCCATGAAACAGCACCCACAGCAACCAAAATATGAAAGCCATAATTGAGAGATCTTAAAACACATCATCAATTTCTCCTCTGTAAAAAGAAAATACCCATTCCTTCTCACACTGCTGACATGCACTAAAATACAAGTTGTGTCATAATGTTTATTTCTTTTGAGCAATAGTTCATTAAGCAGAAGACAAAAAAGCCTTAAAGGCACTTGGTGGACAGTTTCAGCTATAGTACAATGGGCTGTCTTAAAGATTATTTTAAGACTGAGAAATTCCTCAAAGCCAAGCACCAGAACAAGCATCTATCCTTGGCAAAACTTTTGCAAAGTAGCTGAATCTTCCATTAAATAAACTGGCACTTTTAGGAGCAGCCACATTCCTTCCCCAGTAGAAGAGAAAGAATACCTTTCTGAAGAATGCTATCAAATGCCTTACAAAAACTACACTCCTGAAATCCTGAAGCAATCAGCTTCAGGATTTCTGTTCGCAGCGTTTGCATACAGTCAGTAGAAAGCAAGCTGAAGATAGTGGGGAAAAAATCCCCAAACATTCTGAGGGTTGAACAGGGAGCCAGTCCAATGTAACTAACATAGTTGATTGGCCTTGCCACATGGCCTTCACTCCCAATGAAGGCTCATGGTGTCATTTAAGGCAATAGCAATACAAATGGCCTTGTGAGAAAGTCAGCAGTCCTTCTGCAAGTGACGATCACAAGACTTAGTTTTACATCCATCTTTAGCATGAGTTTGCTCATCTGCTGTAACCATGGAAGAATGGAAGAATGCTTTAAGTTTTCGTAACTTTAGCTAACACAGAGTATTCTAATGGTCACAGTAAAACTGCATGTCATGCTTTAGCCCAACTGAATTAAACAGATCTCGGACACTATCCCGGGTACATAAAACACTGCAGAAACCTTGTCTGGGGATAAAGTTTAGGTGGGAGAATTAGGCTGATAAATCCAGAAACAAGTGGTGAAGTTTGGGAAAGTCTGAATAAGTAGACCTCAAATAGAATTTGTCTGGGAAAAGTATTTGACCCCTTCCTCTGATTTAGCATTCATTCAGCAGCATAGTATATTCATAAGAAAACATCAAAAAAATACAAAAACAAGAAGCAACCTCCAGAATAAGTCAGTCATATTTGTGAACTGATTACACCAATGACGATAAACTGAAACAGAAGCCACTTTTCAAAAGAAAAAGATAATACTGTTCATAAATCTGCTTTCATGATACAAGAAACCTAACAACATATTATTCCTTAAGTACTGCTCAGAACCCTGCCCATGAACAGCATGAATTAACACATGACTTAGAAAAACAAACCATACTTCTAATTGGTGTGCCGATCACTCAAGTATGCCACGTTAACCACTTTGGTAACTAATTCCCTCAGAACTTTATTTGAGATTGAACTGAAATTGCAAGCATATTTTGGTTTGAGTACATATTACCTTCTCCAAAGTTATTTTTAAACAACAAAAAGTAGCTGAAATCCACGAAATGCAAAGTGAAGACAGCGCTTATCAAAACAAGTTCCCCAAATACTTTAGTTTTTCTCCCCTCCTGACACTGCTCTTCTCCTACATCAGTCTAGTTTTGTGATTATCTGTCAAGCACAATGTCTGTACATGTTCTTTGTTTAAAGATACACAAATAGCAAGCTGACATGGGCTCTGTTTCTGCTGGCCCACAAGTCCCCTTATGGCAATTGCTTATGACAATCTCTCAAGCAAAATGCTTTCAGTAAACAACATCTTCAGTCAGAAACGTGCATTAATTTACACACACAACACAGAATCACAGAGTGGTTTGGGTTGAATGGGACCTTATAGCTCACCTGGTTCCAACCCCCTGCCATAGGCATGGACACCTTCCACTAGACCAGGCTGCTCAGAGCCCCATCCAGCCTGGCCTTCAACACTGCCAGGGATGGGGCAGCCACAGCTTCTCTGGGCAACCTGTGCCAGTGCCTCACCACCCTCACAGAGAAGAACTTCCTCCCAGTATCTAATCTGAAACTACTCTCTTTCAGTTTAAAGCCATTCCCCTCATAAAAACATACCTAACAAACTCCACAGCCCACTAGCAGGTGAAAAATTAAATAACACTAGTTTCTTGGTTTGGGGGTCTTTTTTTAATGATAAAATGCATTTTCTTAGGACGAAAAAATAAGGGAGTACAAATCTGACTTTCCAGTGCTACACTGCATAATTACCAGGAACTAAGTTACAGAACTTCAAATGCCTAAGTAAAATGCAACCTGTACTTTGCATTTCATGGTTGGTTTGCATTTGTGACACTGAGAAAGATAACATGCATTCATAACCCATTATCCCTACTTCACTTTATTCTGTGAAATCATTCTCTAACCATAGGCTGTAAGTCCACATTAAATTCACCGAACCTAAATTTTGTGAAGGCTTTCACAGGACCCACCATTCCTAAAAACACAGGTTGAGTCTTGTGCAGCCCCTAATACACAGAAGGTGTGTGACTTATCTACTTGTCATCTCATGAGTTTGATGGCAATGTGCGTGCAAATATGGAACCTGGAAAGAACAAAAGAAGTCAAGCTGAGGAATGCCAGAGCAGGAAAGAGGGCTGAGTCCTGATCTTCACCAAACTCTTCTTGTTTCCAGTAGCAGCCTCCTTTCTGACAAACCACATGATGCTTGCTAGGGAGGACGCCTACTACTGCAAACCACTACAGTCTTACAGCTATGGGAACAACAGAAGTGTTTCTGCTTGCTCACTCTTATTTCTAGATTCAACAAAATGTTCCAGTATGCTTCTGTTCCTCACAGCAGTCATGCCCACAAGCCAGAGACCAGAGTCTTCTCTCACTTTCTCTCTATAAAGCATTTTGTTGGATTTTTGTTTTGGGTTTGTTTGGGGTTTTTGTTCAGTTCATTGGGGTTTTTCTGATTTTATTTTTAAAGCCAATCACAGAGTGAAAAGTTAGAAGACCGAGGGAAAACTCACTTGCCTCCTCCACTTACTTTTTGTTAGTGTACACTCTTGTTACTGTAAGGCACAGAAGACCACCACAGAAACTTAAGGAATGAAAACAGGATGAGGCGGCTTGAGAAGGAGATGATCAGAGATGCTCCCTTTCTGTTGCCTTGGGAACCCACTCAAGGTACTGCAGAAAGGGAGAACCCTCACACGCTTGCTGATCTCTTTCACAAGCCTCAGGGTGGAAAAGCTCTTTTCTCACCAACGCATCCCTGCTGAGTGCTTTATATTTCTAAGTTCCTCTGCAAGGGACAATTATTGTAATCACAGCCAACATTTGGTTACAATCTAAAAAGTTAATAATTGTTAAAATAAGACTTTGTCACGTATGTTCTGTATTAATACTGAGAAAAGCTCAAAAGATTCCCATCTAGCAAGTAACTTGGATCCCTGTGTTGCCTGGCTCTCTGTACTGCTCGGCTATATAAAGTGGAAAAATAAGTTAGTGAACCTTGGTAAAAATATTTCTATTTTTAGGATGTTGTAACTCCAGACTTTTGTGTTCAGTTTACACCAAGTTTTATGGAAAATTCTGCCTCAGCCTCAAATCTAACCTACCAGTTTTGAGGGTTGTCTTAACACTGCATTCCAGAAGGACAAGCAGATACAACATATACTCAACTACGTAACAGCAGTCAATCTTGCAAGTAATCTCGTTCTTTTTGCATGAAAGATAGACAGTGCTTGAATTCCTCAGTTCTACTTCTTGAAAGAGAACCAGTTTGGTATTCATTTTCAAAGATGAAGCATGAATTATTAAACTTATAAAACGCATGTATGTATGACGCACCACACTCCAAATGCCACTATTACTCTGCAGTAAGAGGTAACTATTTCACTGTAGGGTGACATTTAACTTATTAACCAAACTGCAACTGTTAAATACTTTAAATCTTTGGGTTCCAGAAAAGCCTGGTGATACAAACAGAGGCCAAGTAGCCATCAGACAAAACCAAGTCAAACAATATGTCAGTTTGGTACTTAGCTCACTGAAGTTGATGCCAAAACATCACTGACTTCAGTAACATCAGGATCAAACCTTGCCTGATCTGTCCCAATCCTGTAAAAGTAGCGATGGACCTACCACTGCAACCATAACGTTATTATAAATGTCATTTCAGCGTAAGGTATGTATGAACCAATCTGACTCAAATACCAGACGCACACCTTATTGAAGTACCCTATGTCATGAACAATACCTTAATGCACAACAAAAGAGACACAGCAGCAGCATGTATCTATATCAAACACAATGATTTAACTCAACCTATTATATTTGACACATGCATTACCATAGGTTTTTAAGGCACATTTCGTGCATTTTCCGATACTTCTACTATTTAAAATATGATAGTTAGACAAGTATGTCTGCAGAACTTCTACCTTTCTAATCCATGCTTGGGGACCACTGTTGGTCAGCTCATCCGAGGACAATATCTGTGCTCCAGTACTTCCTGTGAACTGGCCAGGTATGGAGTTTGATTGAGCCCAGGCATCAATCTACAAAATAAAAATCAAATGTAAGACCAAAATAAAAATTTGCACACTTTTGCTTTGCAATTCTCTGTTGCTTCTTATTTTCATAACGATTCTTCACTTATGTTTAGTGCTCACTCATTTGTAAGCAGACATTCTGAAAAGCTGAGCATCTTTGTATGTTAACCCAAAAGCCCAAACTCAGTTTAGCAAGTTTATGGTTCACGGTTTCCTTATCCTCAAAATCATTGCTACGATGTGCTGTCCTGGGTTCAGCAGTAGCAGTCATTTTTCTCCTTCTTGGTAGCTGGTGCAGTGCTGTGTTTTGACTTTCGGCCTGATATTTTGGTTTGGCCAAGGACTTTGTGAGCCTCATGCTCTGCCAGGGAGGAGGGGAAGTCGGGAGGAAGCAGAGACAGGACACCTGACCCAAACTGACCAAAGAGCTATTCCATACCACAGCACGTCATGCCCAGGATGTAAGGGGAGTTACCCGGAAGGGCTAGGGCACTGTGGGGTTGGAGGAGGTATGGGTCAGTGCTTGGTCGGGCTGGGGGGGTGAGTTAATGGTCAGCTGGTGCTGAGGTGTTGTATTCTCTTCCCTTGTTATTTCCTTTATCATTGTTATTACTGGTGGTAGCAGTAGTGATTTGTGTTATACCTTAGTTACTAAACTGTTCTCATCTCAACCTGTGGGAGTTGCATTCTTTTCGATTCTCCTCTCCATCCCTCCGGGAGCAGGGGGAGGAAAAGAAGCGGGGGAGTAAGTGAACGAGTTGCCTGACCGGGTTTAAACCACGACATGTGCAAAATAAAGGCAGAATTTTTAACCACATGCTGATAAAATGAGCTTCCAAAAGCCTGTACTTAAATGCGTAAGAAAAACTCGTATGAAAGGTTAACATTTACTTTAAGTACATCAAAATGCTGATGAAAATTTGCAACATACCTGCTCCTGTGCACGATTTAACATGCACATGGCCTCTAAATCAAATGTGTTTTCATTAAGCCTTTTCTGAGCTATTGCTCGATCATTCATAGCTGTAGTTATGTCCACGCCCTAGGAAGAAAAAAATTACTTTTAAAAATACATCAGACCACAGTAATATCCAGCTGATCTGGAAAAAGCTGTTGCAGAACAAATGCTACAAAGTTGTTTTACACACTGAATATTTGGTTTCACTATAAATAGGCAGTGAGAAAAAAAATGCTGGGACTACTTGGTATGTACATAGAATATGGGCTTTCATAAACCAATACAAAATCTGAAGTTAAAGTGTAACAACCTGGTAATATCATCTGTACGTACAAAATATTATAAGAATTATTTTGAAAGAACCATTCTGGTCACAGAAAGTTCTGGTGTGTATTGTTTTATGCTCAACAGAATCTTAATAATCAACAAAACTAAATGCAATAGTTAAGAATTTAAAGAAAAAAAGCCATCATGCAGCACTGTTCACATGAACAACCTTCTACTAAGTCACACTAAAACTTCAGGTTATGTATAAAATAATTACAAGAAGAATCCGATGTACTACATGAATTCAGCTTTACTGTTTCAAATCTTTATCTTCAGCCTAAAACAAACTTGTATAAATGTAAAACCAGACTGGTAGCTCATAAAATTGACTGTTTTATAATGGATTATTCAGATCTGTGTTGCTGAACTAGAATAATAATAAAAAAAAAAAAAAAACAAAAAAACCCCACCAAAAACCAAACACACATGCCCCCCCCATATTTAAAAGAAAAACACATTTGAAACTATCCTGCACATACTAATCAGAATCATTCTGGTAAAAATACGGAGCAAACGCAGAAGCTGAATGCAAAAGTCTACTATATATGCAAAGCAATCAAGAGAAATACAAAACATTTGGGAATATAAAGATGTAACAAGTTCTGGCTGTTTTTGTAAAATTACTTGTGCCTTGTTCCTCAGATCACGTGCATTTTATGGATCATTCTACCTTGAAAGAAGAAAAAGAACAGTGCTCAGGGACAAATAAAATTTCTTTGGAGGTGAGCACGTGCAGGAGATTGAAAGGGCTAGAACCATTTGAAGCAGAGAAGAAACCAAATAATCAAAACAGCACATGGCATATAGACATAAAGTAAGTTAACAGTTTCATTTTTTTTTGTTTGCTTTACGAAGTATTTCTGTCCTTTGTTAGTCACTATCTCATAACCTTAGCCTCTCACACATTACACAAGAGTAAAGGGCCAGTAGAAGAAACTGAAACTAATTTAAAAGTGACTCTGCTGAACAGGAAAATACAGTTAAACCACAAAATCTCTGTCACAGGGACCAGGTAAAAAATTTGGCAAATGCTGAAAAACAGTAAGACAAACACAAATGTCTAAAACTGCATAAAACAGAGTAATTGTTTTTGTACTCTGACTATTATATCTTATTTAAGGGGATTTTTTTTTACTGTCTGGGATAAACAGTGTTTCTGTTGGGAAGATGATTGCTGAAACATCTGGCACTGACCAAGGCAGATTTAAAAATCCCAGAAGTCCTATGTGTCTATGAAACTGACTTCAGTGTTTATTTGTTGTCCAAGCTGACAAAAATATAGATCATAAACAAGGCACAAGAAGAATTAAAAGATCTTCTAACCATCACCTAACATGACAGTCATGTATGTAAAAGAATGCGCGTTTAAAATATACACTTTCTTGAGTTAATAAGTTTCCCTTACATACTTAAAGTAACTCTGTAATGTTTTGTTTGTGAAACTGGTTCAGGAGATAATAAAAGTTATTCTACTCACCAAAAGCTTCAATCCAGCAATACACATAGGCATGCAAGTAGTCCACTGAAACCACATTGGGACCACTCACATACTTAAACATACATGTGTACTTTAGTGCTTTACCGGACTGGGGCCTATTAGTAGATACCCTGGTTAGTTAGATTTCCCATACACTTTCCCCACATGGTCAGTCACCATTTTGGAGACAATCATGGCTTTGTATTATGTCAAGACACTCGATGGCAGCTTTGGATCTTGAAAAAAAATCTCTGCTTGAAGTATGAAAAGTTGTTATTATTTAGTCAAGTAAAACAGTTTCAAGTTCAGCATGCTATTCTCCGCAAGAGTTCTGCCTTTCCAATCCTGACTTTTAATACCATTTTCCCCACAGACACACATCACAAATATTGAAGCAAGAAGGAAGAGGCTGACAATACAAAGCAGGCACTTTTTACATAGTTCATAGGTCCAATGATATACCAAATGCATTGACTGCATTTTTAGATCACAATGGCTTCTCTGCGTAATAGTCACCTGTGTACACTCTAAACTTAAATACAACGCTTCAGCTCTGTAACTTTCAGACTTTCAAGTATAGCTGCTTTCTCGTAAGTTTCCCTGGCTTCTAGAGACATGCTGATCCTCCAATTACTGAAGAATTTTTGCTCCGTCTCCTACCACCACAAACAACTATATTAAGAGCATAATGTTTTATTAACACAATTCATAATGTAATAGGCAGGGCTATTTTAGACTGCTTATTCCCATCACTAATTCTGTGACTTGAATAAAAAAACATAATAAAACTAATTACATATTTTTTAATGTCAATATCGACTTGCATCAGGATTGTCACAATCAGATTTCAAAATTGGCAATAATGCATAGAGGCAAATTATATGTCAAACTTCTGAGGATCCAAGCACGCTCCCCCACTATCCTGCTCCAATAGTAAGGGAGCTTATCTGGCTTATCTTGCCCAAAGAAACCCATTTCATCTAAAAAGAGTCCTCACAAACATTTAAAAAATAAAGCAGAGAAGCCCTCTGTTCCCTTTCAGACTCCCTGGAGCAAAGTACGGGGATTCTGCCACTACAGGAGTATTGCTGTATTGCAAAAATAAGGACTGCCAAACCCAAGGAGACGGTATGCTCTGTTGTCAGCTAATGACCTTTGAAATCACCCTTAACACAAACCAAGTTAAGGTAAATGCAAACAAAAATATTTATTTACAAAATATAAAAACAGACAATATTGTTACAAGCATTTATAAAGATACACATGACAGGAAAGAAAGTTTTGTTTAATATATTTACTCCAGTGTTGATTTTTAAGGCCTCTTCTACAATCAATACACAAACCATCAGCACTTAGCTAACCCCATTTGTCAAAGACACAAGCCTAGCGTCACTGGCCACCTGGATGCACACTTCTACAGAGCTCACCTCAACTAAAAGCATATCACTAACCATGTGAAGGACAAGACTTCCACCACCTGGTAAAAACACAGTGAAATATTAATATACAATGTTCCTATGCTCTGGACTTTTTACATGTACACTAGTAACTGGGAAAGACATGCTGCACAAACACTTCAGAATGTTTGTCTTATTAGTGGTTCATGACAAAGACCAAACAGCAGTTACAATCTACACTGAGGGAACAAAGAATTGGATGCCTGACTGTCGAACTCTGAGGTATACCACGAAAATGTCCATTAAATGAGTTAAATTCACTGTGCTTTTGGTGCTGTAAAAGACTCAGAAGAAAATATCTTCTGTGCTTCAGGAATTGAATTGTACAATCTTAGAAAGCTCTTCAAAGACAAAATGCACCAAGTGGAAATACTGTTCCATCAGAAACTGATGCCAAGGCTTTTTTATTTGCTTTGAAAGGTATGAGAACAAGTCTTCAGATGGAGTGAGGTAACAGCAACTTGAAAAGATTAACATCTGTCTTAAATATTCAGTTTACTTAATTACAAAAACCCCACAAAATATCCTTTTGAAGACATTTAAAGGGGAAAAAAATTGCTTTTTTGTTTCAGTTTTTTTTATTTTACTATACATACAATTAGATTTTCCTTTGGAAGGCCACATGGAAGACAACTGTGAGAAAATGCGACTGTCAAGCTAAAAACTTAGCAGATAAACCCAGATGAAATGGCATTTTTAGAAACTACTTTCAAATCTATTTTGAATGAATTACATTTTAATGCAATGTTACTGCTCTAAGATTGGTATGATAATTTTAACTTCATTGTTGTGAAAGTCTCAACTTTGGTTATTAACCTCTGCAGGAAACTGGACAAGAATCTTCCTTTTCATGTTCAAGCAAAAGCTTAAATTCTATTGAGGCAAAGAAGTCACTAGTTGACAAAAGCACAAGATATGGGTACAGGCTACTTTCATCACTGCCTACACAAGCATAGCCACACTGCAGAAGTTCAGATGAGTAGCTTATGCAAGTGTTAAATACTACCTATGTACGTGTTTTTTCTTCACAGACTGTGATTTGACACCAGATTGAGCAGGTAATGGCTTGGGTTTTCTTATATGATAAGCTTTCCTTCCCTTCCTTACCTCAATGGATGGTTTGGGGAAAACATCATCCTTGCTGTCTTCTTTGCCTTTTTCAACTGGAACCCATTCTCCATAGACACTATCTGCTTCCTTTTTCCTATGCTGAGACCCAGATGAAACAGGGAATTCCTTTGACAGGCTGACTTGATTTTTTGGTTGTGGAGGTGGTGCTGGTTTTATGCTGGGAGTCTTGAAGAAATAAAATTAGAAGAAGTTAAAACTTGAAAACACACAATGCTCACAACGTGTCTTTGAGAAACTATTTACTGCTTATACTTGGTGCCAAGCTTTCACAAAACAGTCATCCTTCTTACCATAATTAAACCAAAAGCCTTTATAACAAATAATTTTAGCACAGCCCTAAAAACACACAAGTGAGCAACAGATTTTTAGCTAGAAGCTAAAATCGCTTCAGTCAGCTTCAGCAGCCAAAAAAGTACACAAAACCTGACTCTCACAATTAACCTTCCTGCTTTCCCTCCACCCAGACACCATCATAAAGAGAACAATCTTCATCTGCCACACATGTATTTTGTATGGAAAGCTCAAAAATGAAATTCCTGGGCAGCAAAACACATCAGCTGTGATATTTCATGATGGTAAAAAGCTATATATAGAGAAACTATATACTATACATAGAGAAAGTAGTTTCAATGTTTTCTTTTCTAGGTTTTGATTATTTTTTAATAGCAGCATGAATTTTAAAGTAGATTAAGTCTATGAGCTGGTCTTCCTTAGAGAGTACTGCTAAGGAGTTGTCAGAAATCTCTGACAGGTTCCTCTTCTAAGAAGCAAACAGAGCCCAGACAGCTGAAAATATTGGGTAAACCTCTACTATCAAACGAAGATGGACAGGAATGGTAGTAAGAATAGAATCCAGAAAGAATGGGAAGAATAACACTAAAATGTCAGGACTTTGGAAAACAGGCAGAGCAGCCCTAACCACTAAAGAACATTCCTCTTTGGAGCCTGTAAGAATCCTGAGGTTTACTGAACTTCAGAACATACTTCACATTGTACCACTTTCTCATAGTACAATATAAAGTATAAATCTATTTCTACCTTACAGCTTACACAAACATGTATTACTGTTTATTTTGTGTATGCCACAAGATATATATATTTGTACATAAAAATATACATGCTATTTATATTTTCACTTAGCATATTAACACTTTTATAGTACTCTATACCCTGCATAATCAGAGCAACTTTCACACGCACAAAAAGAAAAAACAAACCTGAAAATACAAGGGAAAAAAAAAAGAAAACACCAAAACCTAGAAAAGTTCTGATCCATGCTTCAAAGAGTATGAATCACAGATGCACTTAAAGAAACACTCTATGATTTTATTCCTTGCTCATACCCAGAAAGCATCGACACAAGCTATGACACAGTCAAAGGCAGTCCCCCAAGGAGGGGGGGTTAATGGACCATTTAGACCCTCTCAGCTACAGGCAGCATCAGTGATCCTCATTCTTTGAACAGCCTTTGCTAATCTCAAGACTAACAGAACTCTTCTCTCCTTTAGTGACCAGTTGAGATCTACTGAAGAAGCAGACAAGACCTGGAGTTTGTGCAAAGCTAATGGCATCATCTTATTTAGAACACCTTAAAATGCTTCTAGAATTTTGATGGGTTGTTTTATTTTTGTCTTTTAAAGAAAAGCAGTGCCTATCCAAAAGTGCTTTCCAATTCCAGTACTGTTTGCAAATTCATACTAGTATTTCTGCATGAAAACACGAAGTAAACTGACCCTTTTTATGTTATTTAATCTAAAAGCTGCAAAGGCACTAATGGCAAAACCAGTTTCAATCCAGTTCTGAGACTTACTACAATTTCATAGACTATATGCAAGTTCCTTATTGTAGCGAGAGTACTTTTGACAACATCCAGCGCAATTTCATCAAAATTACTGATCCCTCTTTAATTTCTTACAAATTTACTTTCATTATTTAAAAATAACTGCAATTCAAAAAATTGAAAATTAAAGAAGTACTTACACTTAAATTGAAAAATATAGGTTTGGGTTCACTGAGCTTAAAAGGATGATTATAGAAAGGACGCTCTTCCTCCTCTTCATCAGAAACATGAGGTTTGTTCACTATCACATCATCTGTGCTCTGGGCAATCTTCTTGCATTTCTTAAAAAGAGAAGGGGTGGGGGGAAACATGACAGCTTTGAATAAATCTGGACTTTCAGCCAAAACATAAATAAAAACCCCAACATCTTTTCTAAAGGAGGTATAAAATGAGAAAAATTTTTGATGAAATTTTAGCAATGTAATCCATATATGTACCTGACATTTGACACACATTATCAAACACCTACCTAGGTTTGCTAGGCACTCATGCAGTGAGTAATTTCAGACATAATATTTCAGCAGCATACTGTAAAACCTGCCACACAATGGTAGTTACAGGATGTGTGCCTAAGGTTGCAGACATTCCAGAGTAGGAGCTCACTGTTTGTTTCACATCCCATGTAACCAGCATACTGCAATCTGATAGAAGCTTCTGCATTAACTTCCAAAATTACAACACAGGAAAAATCAAGAATTAATAGTAATTCTAAATTGTACAGGTAGCAGAGACCCAGTCAGAAGCAATGGCTCCAGAAAACCTCAGATTTCTTCTGAGATATTTTTATGTTGGCCACTTATGCCTGACATCACCATCTTATATTCAACAGGAGTTAAACATAAAACATGTAGGTGCTACGGGGATACCGCAGTCAAATCAGAAGAGTGCCTCCAGGTGAAGGAAAAAACCCAACAAAATGACATTCTAAAGAGGCTAGAATTTTATGATGAAAAATTCTTTACTGATTAGTTATCTGCACCGAGTGTTTATCAGCAGCAACTATAACTTAAGTCAAAAATGCAGTAGAAAATATTATAGTCTAGTATAATGCATTTATTATGTCTCCATTCATTAGAAGCACATTTACAAGACTTACAAGGCATTTGACGACATAATATTTGAGGAAATAATACTGGCAAAATGCAGCCACCATTTGGCTGGATTCTAGTTTAAGTTCAGACCATTCACTGTAAGTCACATCTGTTTTGAGGACCTCATTGTTGGTATATAAGGAGCAAAACAGCAGCTACATCACTAAAAATCAAGACACATTGAAGGCACTGCTCTCATCAGTCCTTATAATAACAGATTTCTGCACTCTCCTGTACTAAGATGCCTACAAACAATGACTGAAGCCCATTCTTTAGGCAACAGGAAAAGCCTACACTATTTGGAAAGTTAATCAATATATATTATTTAGAGTTATTAGTTAGCTCCCAACTAATTGGAAGCAGTTTGTCCTGTTTGCAGGTTATATTGCAGAGAGGAAAGAAAGACAACACTGCCAGCTTTAGAAGAAAGTGAGCAGGCTCTGGAAGGATCCTTTGCTTGGACACATTACCATATGACAATGACCTGGACTGCTTCTGTGGCCTATTTTGATTCAACAGAACACATTCTAAACAGCTGGAAAGAACAAGGAAGGAGCAGGATTTTGGCTTCCAAATTGGTACTAGCCACTCTGCGTCTTGCTCAGGTTACATCAAGAACTACTGAAGGTCTGCACACTGTATCTGCACAATCTGGTTTTTTATTAACACGTACTTTGACTTCTACTAACCCCCACACAACTAAGAGATTACTTTTCAGTGATATGACACTGCTTAATTTCAGGTGTATTTCCATAAACAGATTATTTCAGAGCTGTCACGCTGATGATGCAATTATAAAAACCAACCAAACAAATAAAATTAAAAGCAGGCACTTCTCCTCCTCCCCCCATTCAAATTTTTCTGTAGTTTCTGGGGGAAAACATAACAGGAAATAGAGGAAATTAGCAAATTGAACAAGGTGACCCTACTACAGTAAAAGTAGCATTTTTTTTCCCCACAATCAGGACAAAACCATCCCATTTGCAGACTTAAACTGCAACAGGATAGAAATGCAACAGTAAGTATCTCAGAGTGCACTTTAATATACACAGAACTATATGAAGTGGGCACCAGATATTTAAGCTCAAGTTAACCTGAACAATGTGAAGCTAACTGACAAAAGTAGGAACATAAATAACTAACATCACCAGAACCAGAAACCAGAAGTGAAAGCTTTGGAGTTTATTAACAAGACTGCAAAGAGAACTACTAATTTGTGCAAAATTAGAACAAAATCAAAGCCAGGAAAGAAGGTAAAAAAAAATAAAAAAATAAAAAATTGGACTTCATGCATTTCCATGGAATTAAAAAGCCTGTTTTCATGACTTAAAAAAAACAACAACCGAAGTGTAGACAAAAAGGTCTCAAACCACAGGCCATTTCCCACACAAAATGACAGGTTGCCTAGTCACAAAAAACCAAATCTGCTTATTTTCAGGTGTGCTACTGTTGCTCTTACTTACCTCAGTAAGCTCCTTTAGCGTATCTCTTGATGACTTCTGGTTGGCTTTGTCGTCTTTCTTTTGAGATAACAAAGGCATCAGGCTTGGTGGTAAGGGAACACCAGACTTAGCACACATGGCAGCTGCATTAGCTTTGGCTATTTCGAGTAGCTGGGCCTTGTCTAAAATGATTTTTTTAAAGAAGAATTATTATTTTTCTAGATTGTATTAATAATAACTAGGCATTTATTGCAGACTAAATAAAGTACAAAGACAAAAGATTCTACACACACTTCATTTTTTTTGTTCTATGCAAATATCTAAAACAGTTAAAATTGTACTTAGTTACTCCATACTTAATTTGGTCTACACAACAGACAAGCGAAATTGCAAATTTAACTCAAAGCATGGGAGTCCAAACTACAACAGTCAAAATCCTCCAAACCCCACAAGTTCTGACGCCTGTTTGACTTCACCAACTCACTCTCATTTTGGAAATAATGAGTCTACTTCCTAGCTATCTCTGAAAAGCATTCAAAGGTCTTGAGGAAATCCCTGCAAGTCTCCATGTAAGTAACCTGAAAGCTACTTACTATCAACCAACAGAAAAATAAAAGCACTGAGTAAGATGGGCACTTGCATAAAACAAAATTACATGCAAAACTGTTAATAAAACAGTATTTTGCTTTATTAAGAAAAAAAAGTACATGTGGCCGCACCACAGAAATACAGGATGAAAATGAAGTATGTCTTGCTTGATGTGCCAGTTTGCAAATAAATTGAGTTACCACTATCTCTTGCATGCATTCAACTTTAAGAAAATCCTAAAAGGGCAATATTCCTTTGCTTCTTAAGCAATAGAAGTATATAAACACAGACTTGCTGCATAATAAAAGCATGAAGGCAGATTCAAGGACTCTTATTAATTGTCATGTTTTGTACAGAAATGCTTCTCTGGTAGAGGGGCTTTCATAGGAACTTTATGAGACAGGACTAAAAGGATCAGAACCCGAGGTCTGCAAAAAAAGAAGCTTCCTCACACACTGTACAAGAGTTCATCTCTCAAAATTAAAACCTGCACTCTCCTTGTGTAACTTACTACCTAAGGAAACCCCAAGGCCTCTCTTTCTCTGGTCATTAAGTTTTTACCATGGGAAAGAGGCAATACAGAGAGGGTAACGCAAACAAATAAACAATCATTACAGCTGACAACACATCTAAGAACTCTCCAATTGTCACTTTCAAGTGTTCTTTCATGCCCATTTTGTTCTCAGTAAAACTAGAAATCCCTACGTTTCTTGCAGAGTATGTGGCCTTTACTGACTATTAGAGTGAACAATGTTCCCCAAGACTGTAACAAACTACTTTTGTATAAAAGTTCTAAAACCAAGATATAACTTGCTCTAAATACAGTTTCATCCAAACAGCAAGCATTGATTCAGCTTCAACGCAGAAGTTCCCACAGGAAATCACTGCCTGGAAACAATGCTCGAACTGACTTCCAAGAAATTCTTTATGAATGCTAGAGAAATATACTAAATTAAGGAATACTATGTGAATGAGCACAGTACCACCCAAACATGGAAATACTGAAAATAAACTTATCACTTACCCAAGTCTGTAAGACGTTTAGGTGACCTGTTTGAAAATTCCGATGACCTTGATCTACGACGATCAGGTGATCTGCTGTATCTTCTTCTCCCTGAAGATCTTGATCGCCGCAGCCGAATTGGTGACCTACTAGAGCTCCGTCTTCTTCCTCTTGACCTTGATCGCCTTTGACGAATAGGTGTTCGACTCCTGCTTCGTAGTCTGAGTGATATTCTACGATCTCTTGAATCTGATCTTCTTCTTCTTCTATCAGTAGATCTTGATCTGTTTCTCTGTGATCTCTTACGCCTGTCTCTTGATAAAGAACGCCGCCGCCTTGATGCTGACCTTGACCTACTCCTCCTTCTATGCCTTGAACGCGACAACGAACTAGACCGAGACCGACGATTAGATTTTGATCTTGATGCTCTTCTCCGTGTTACTGATCTGGAGCGATTCCGTCTAGAACGAGATTCTGTATCGTATCTCTGGGATCTGCGCTGAGAAGACCTGGAGCGTCTGCTTCTAGATCTCCGTGAAGATTCTTTGTCTGCTGTTTTTTCACCTGATTTGGATCGACTCCTTTGGCGAGCGGTGGACCTGGAGCGCCTGCGTCTAGATCTCCGTGAAGATTCTTTGTCTGCCACTTTTTCCACCGATGTTGACTGACTCCTCTGGCGAGCAGTGGACCTGGAGCGCCTACGTCTAGACCTCCGTGAAGATTCTTTGTCTGTTGTTTTTTCAACAGATGTGGATCTACTCTTCGGGTGAGCAGTAGACCTGGAGCGCCTACGTCTAGATCTTCGTGAAGATTCTCTGTCTGCCACTTTTTCAACAGATGCAGATCGACTCTTTTGGTGAGCAGGAGACTTTGAGTGCCTGCTTATGGATCTCTGTGAAGACTCTTTGTCAGACATTTTATCAACAGATCTGGATCTGGATTTCTCACGTTCAGAAGACTCAGAACGCCTACTTTCAGGTACAAAGGAAGAGTCCTGTTCCTCCGACCTCTCAAGAGGCATGGAATCTTGTTTATCTTCATCTGCCAAAGAGGGCTCTCCATCCTCACCCTCTTCCCCAGTGGTAGACCTTGACTCATGCTCATCTGACGACGTGGAGTCTCTTCGTTCAGCTGCCAAAGAAGGCTCCACATCATCCACTTCTTCGCCTGTGGTAGACCTCGATTCACGTCCATCAGGGGATGTGGAACGTCTGTGTTCAGTTGTCAAAGAGGGTTCCACATCCTCTGCTTCTTCACCGGTGGTAGACCTTGACTCATGATCATCTGATGATGTGGAATCTCTTCGTTCAGCCGTCAAGGAGGGCTCTACATCATCCACATCTTCACCAGCAGTAGACCTTGACTCAGATTCATCTGAGGATGTGGAGTGTCTACGTTGAGCTGTTGGAGAGCACTCCCGGTCCTCTGCTTCTTCACCAGTGGTTGACCTTGATTCACGGCCATCAGGAGACACGGAGCGTCTGTGTTCAGCTGTCAAAGAAGGTTCTAAATCCTCTGTTTCTTCACCAGTTGTAGACCTTGATTCACGGTCATCAGAGGATGTGGAGTGCCTACGTTCAGCTGTCAAAGAGGGCTCCCCATCTTCTGCATCTTCACCAACAGTAGACCTCGACTCACGCTCATCAGAAGATGTGGAGTCTCTTCGTTCAGCTGTAAGGGAGGGTTCTACATCCTCTACCTCTTCCCCAGTGGTAGACCTTGACTCATGCTCATCAGAAGACACAGAGCATCTACGTTCTGTTGTCAAAGGCTGCTCCAGATACTCTGCTTCTTCACCAATGCTAGATCTTGACTCATGGTCATCAGGGGATGTGGAGCGCCTATGTTCAGATGTCAAAGAGGGCTCCCGATCATCCATTTCTTCATCTACGATAGACTTTCGGTCATGGCCCTCAGGGGACACAGATCGTCTATGTTCAGGAGTCAAAGAGGACTCTAGACCTTCTTCCTCCATGGGAGATTTCAGCTCACGGCTCTCCTGATACGAGGATGTAGAATGTCTACGTTCAGATATCAAAGAGGGCTCTAGATCTCCTGTTTCTTCACCAGGACCAGATTTTACACTGTAGCCATCAGGGGACATGGAAGATGCACTTTCAGGAATTAAAGATGGCATTGCATCGTCCATTTTTTCGGCAGGGATGACTTTCAAATCATCAGGGGACATGGAGATGCTATCATTTAGCGTTGAAACTTCAAAACCACCTTCTTTTCCAATAGCAGAGAATCTCAACTCCTGGCCATAAGGAGATGCTGCATGTTCATTTTCAGGAGTTGAAGAAAGCTCCTGCAAATCTGCTTTCTGAACAGCTGTGAATCTTACATCCTGGCCCTCAAAAGACAAAAGATTGTCGTTTTCAGATGTCAAAGAAGAATTCATATCCTCTGTTTTCTCAGCACGAGTCAACCTTGATTCACATTCTTGAGGGGACAGAACATTTTCAGATGTCAGAGAAGGTTCCTTTGCCTCTACTTTTTCAGCAGAGCTGGACCGCATCTCCTGACCTCCAGGGGACATGGCGCATTCACCTTCAGACAAAGACAACTCCTGCACCTCTGTTTTTCCAACAGCAGCAGACTGCAGCTCTTGGCTATCAGTGGACATTGAACTTTCACTTTCAGATGTTTCAGAAGGCTCCTCCATTTCTTCTTTTTCAACAGGACTGGACCTTAAATCACAGCGTTGAGGGGATACATCATACTCATTTTCAGACAGCAAAGAACACTCCTGTCCCTCTGTTTTTTCAGTGACAGCAGAGTGCAACTCCTGACCCTCGGAGGATGCAACATATTGACTGTCCAATATTAGTGAAGGTCCCTGTACCACTATTTTTTCAGCAAGGGTAAACTGTAATCCTTGGCCTTCAGGGAAGACAGTATATCCACTGTCAGATGTCAGAGAAGGCTCCTGCACCTCTTTCTCAGCAGGGCTGGATGCCACCTCCTGGCTGTGAGGTGATGCAACATATTCATTTTCAGACAGCAAAGAACACTCCTGTATCTCTGTTTTTTCAGCAAGGGAAGACAATTCGTGTTCTTCAGAAGACACAGCATGTTCACTGCCAGGTACTACAGAAGCCTCCTGTATCTCTACCTTTTCAGGAGAGCTAGATGCCATCTGGCCTTCCCAAGACACAGCATATTCATTTTCAGATGTCAGAGCAGGCTTTTGCACTTCTATCTTTTCAATTAGGGGTGTCCGCAACTCCTCACTCTCAGCAGACACAGAGCATCTTTCTTTAGACATCCGATAAAGTTCCCGCAGTTCTGTTTTTTCAGCAGGGGTTGATGTCAACTCTGGGCCATCAAGCCCAATTGTGTATTCATTTGCAGACAACTGAGAAGGCTCCTCTACCTCAATTTTTTCAAAAGAGGTGGACGTCAACTCATCACCATCAGACAAAACTGAACATCTACCTTCCACTATCAGAGGTGGCTCCTGCACCTGTATTTCTTCATGATAGACAGATCTCAACTTGTGGTCATCTGGGGATGCAACACACTTCAGTTCAGATGACTTCAGCACCTCCACTTCTTCAGCAGGGACAGGTCTCAGTTCATGACTATCTGGCAACATGAAAAGCCCACCTTCAGATGTCAGCGAAGTCACTGGGGCCTGTAGTTTTTCCATAGGTGTGCTTAATGCTTCACAAACATCACCAGACTTGGAGAATCCACTTTCCAGCCTCTGCATCTCCATTTTTTCAACTGCAGTGGATGTCAATTCATAGCTTTCAGGGAAGACAGAACACCTAAGTTCAGATGCCAACAACAGTTCTGCACCTTCTGTTTTCTCAAAGTAATTGTGTTTTGTTTTATGGCCATCATGGCACACAGGAATTCCACTTCTAGACATCAATACAGATCCTGCACCCTCTATTTTTCCAGCAGGCAGGTATCTCGATTCATGCATTTCAGAAGGTTCAGAGCACTCAATTTCGACTACTTGTGGAAGTGTTAGACCATCTTTGTCAACAGATGATCTGGACTCATGAACTCCAGAAGACTTGCAGCTTTGCCCTACAGTTGTCAGTCCAGCTTCCTGTACTCTTCCAAATGACGATGCTGAAACGAGGTCTTCCAAGATCTCAACACGGCCGCATTCCGCTTGCAAGGAAACATCTGGAACCTTGACTTTTTCAACAGAAAAAGACCTTTGTTCATTTCCATCAGGTGACCTGAAGGACCCACTTTCAGACATCAACAGAAGCTCCTCTGTTTGTGCATTAAAGCTAGATCCGGGTTCATGAGCATCAGGAGATCTGAAGCATCCACTGTCAGAAGCCAAAGAAGGCTCCTGCATCTGGCCCTTTTCAGCAGGCAAGGAGGCTGACTCACAGTCATCAGGGAATGCAGAGCATGGAACTTCAGGTGCTAGAACAGAATTTTGAGCCTCTGCTGCTTCAGAAGATTCACTTTCAGGTACTTGTAAAAAGTTCTGAGGCTCTGTTTTTTCAACTGGGGTATGTCTCAATTCATGAGCATCAGGCAAGCCAGAGAGTACACTTTCAGACATCAAAGATTCCTGAACCTCTGTTCTTCTGGAGGCTAAGGAGGTTGTCTTGTAATCATCTGAAGACACAGAGCATCCACTTTCAAGTGTCAGAAGAGACTCTGGACCCTCTATTTCTTTGACAGAAGTAGATCTCGACTCATCCTCATGGGATGCAGAGAGCTGAAATTCTGTTACCGAAGAAGTTTCTGGATCTCTTTTTTCAACAGATGAGGATCTTGACTTGGATGTGGAGCATGTAAGTTCAGGTAGTGAGGACTCCAGAGCCACTGCTTTTTCAGCTGATCCATTTCCAGATGTCACAGAAAGCTCTGAAACCTGTGATCTTTCCTGGTCATCTGAGATTCTGGAGCTATCAAATTCGGACACCACAGAAGGCTGTAGACCTGCTATTTCTTTAACAGACGAGGAACTGCTCTCAAGACTGTCAGAAGTTTTGGAAAACCCACTATCAAATGCTGGAGGCAGCTCTGGGCCATTTACCCTTTCATCAGACAAAGCTACTGACATGGGACCATTAGAGGATTTGCGGGGACTGTCTTCACTTGCAGAAGACTGTTCAACAATTTCTCCTTCTTCAAGACACTGGGTAGAATCCTGACATTCAGAAGATTCCACACCTTTGCCGCTACACTTCACTGAGGATAATTTACTCCCTCTTTTTTCTACAGATTTTGACCTTGACTTAACACTATCAGACGACTTGGAACGTTTCCGTTTGGATTTTTTTGAAGATTCCTTGCGCTTTTTTTCGACAGACCTAGACCGAGACTTGTAACGTTCAGATGATTTTGAGCGGCGACGCTTAGACTTCCGTGAAGACTCTTTCTTTTTTTCCACTGATTTAGATCTAGATTTGTAACGGTCAGAAGACTTTGAGCGCTGACGTTTAGACTTCCGTGAAGACTGCTTTCGATCTCTTTTTTCTACTGATCTGGATCGAGACTTGTAACGGTCAGAGGACTTTGACCGCTGACGTTTAGATCTCCGCAGAGATGCCTTCCGACCTCTCTTCTCAACAGATCTTGACCTAGATTTTGAACGATCAGAGGAACCAGATCCTCTATGTCTGAATCTCCATGAGTATTCTTTGCCTCCTCTCTTTTCTGAAGATCTGGATCTAGATTTAGAACGGTCAGAAGACCCGGAACGTCTGCGGCGGGATCTCCAAGAGGACAACCTGCTCCCCCTCTTTTCCACTGACCTGGACTTAGACCTGTAGCGGTCAGAAGACCTGGAACGTCTACGCCCAGACCTTCGGGAGGACAGTCTCTTTTCCACTGACCTGGACTTAGACCTGTAACGGTCAGACGACCTGGAACGTCTGCGCCCAGACCTTCGGGAGGACAGTCTCTTTTCCACTGACCTGGACTTAGATCTGTAACGGTCAGATGACCTGGAACGTCTGCGCCCAGATCTTCGGGAGGACAGTCTCTTTTCCACTGACCTGGACTTAGACCTGTAGCGGTCAGACGACCTGGAACGTCTCCGCCCAGACCTTCGAGAAGACAGTCTCTTTTCCACTGACCTGGACTTAGACCTGTAGCGGTCAGACGACCTGGAACGCCTGCGTCTGGACCTTCGGGAGGACAGTCTCTTTTCCACTGATCTGGATTTAGACCTGTAGCGGTCAGATGACCTGGAACGTCTGCGTCTGGACAATCTGCTCCCTCTCTTCTCTGCTGATCTCGATTTAGACCTGTAGTGGTCAGATGACCTGGAACGTCTGCGCCTAGACCTCCGGGAAGACACTCTTCTCTCTCTCTTCTCCACAGATCGGGATCTAGATTTGGAATGCTTTTTTCTGGAATCTGAATAGTTTCTGCTCCTAGAACGTGCTCTTTTAGAGGTCAAACGTCTAGAAGTGGAACGTGACCTTGATTTTTTCTTCCGCTTCCTAGACCTGGAGTGAGATTTGGAGCGACTCCTTTTTTGTTTCTTTGCATCATGTTTTTTATCACTGCTTCTATGGCTACTTTTTTCAACAACTTTCTCGAGTCTCATCAGAGTCTCTTTCATTCGTGCCGCCACATCAGGCTGTACATCGGATGTTTCTGAATCTCTTTTCTCTGAATCCTGTTCTGGAGTTGCTTCTTTGACAGCCTCAGCCTGTGGAATGACTTCCACCTGGCCTGCCTCTGCCACAGGTACTGGCTCTGCTTTTTCAACAGTCTCAGGTACTGAAGCTGCTTCCAAATCTTGTGTCTCTCCCTCCAACCCCACAGCTGCTTCTGCATCTTTCAGCTCTACAACAGTGTCAGGAAGAGAAACGGTTTCCAAACCTTTTGTTTCTGCCACATCAGCTGGAGCTGCTTCCAACTGTTTCGCGTCTCCAATTATTTCAGATTCAGGAGTCTCTTTTTCATCTGCAGCATGTGAAGAGCTGAAAGCTGTTTCTGCTGTAAAAGGCTCAGATGTTTGACTTTGCTCTGTATCTTTCTTCTCAACTAGTATCTCACATTCCTGAGCTTGACCTGGAGCTCTCACATCCTCCACCTGCTGACACTGCACTTCTGCATATCGTACTTCTGCTGCCACTTCATGTTCCAGTGATGTTTCCAAATGTTTCATGTCCCCTAGTTTTAGACCTGCTTCAGAAGATTTCACTTCAGCAGCAGTCAGGATTTCTGGAGCTTCTTCTGTACTCTTCCATTCTACAGCAGCTTTTGCTTCTGGAATGGTTTGCAGATTTTCTTCCTTTTCAATACGTAAAGATTCTGGAACAGCTTCTGAAACATGCTCTAAAACATTCATCGCCCCCAGATTTCCTTGGATATCCATGTGTACCTCAGGCACTTCGACTGTTTCAGAACCTTTCACCTCTACTGTTGCAGACTCTTTCATACTTTCCAACCTCAGTTCTCCAGCTTCTGATGCTGGCTCCAAGTATTCTGCATTCACTGATTTCTCCATTTCTGAAGCTTCTTCCAAATATTTGACATCGCTAAGCGAGGGCTCATTTTTTTGTGTGCTTGTCTTCCTTGTTGCAATTATATATTCTACAGTAGGTCCCTGAGTTCTCACATCTGTTGAAATCTTAGATTCCAAAGTTCCTCTCAAGTTGCTTACTTCTGTCACCATTTCTGATGCCATAGTTTTTTCCTCCACTCTGGGCAAATGCTCTAGTACTGCTTCTGAATGACCTACTATTTGTTCCTGTATAGATTTTGAACTTGTTTCTAAAGTCTGCACCATCACAGTTTGCTGGGGTTCTAATACTGCTTCTTCACTCCTTGCCTTTGCTTTGTTTGAATCTTCTGGAGCAACTTCAGAATACCTCATTTTCCTAACCACCTCAGATGCCAATGCTCTTCCCATGCCTTCCATTAGGGCCCTTGTTTCAAATCCCACAACCATTTCCAAATTTTTCATCTGTGTTAAGTGTGAAGTTTTTGATCTCACTTCCACATCTCTTACCTCTGCAACTGCCTCAACTTTCAAGTTGTCTAAATCCCTCACTTCTACGGTGGCAGAACTGGTAGCTAGTTCAGAATCCTTTATGTCCCCTACTGTATCAGGTTGTGGCATTCTTGTATGTGCCATGACCTGAGACTGTGAAATGTAGCTCTCTGTTCTGTTTGCACCAAGAGGTTCTGCAACTGCTTCTGTATGTTTTGGTTCCCCATCTGCTGTGGCTTTCAAATGCATCATTCCTGCTAATGCATTAGACTCCCTAACCGCTTCCATGCTTACACATGCAACCACAGATTCAGGAGGCCTTTCCGACATCTCTTCCAAGGCAGGAAGCCCTGGACTTGCTTCTACTTTCATAGCCAGACTGGCATCTGAGCCTGCCTCTACTGCCATACCCTCAAAATTTATGTCTGAAGCTTTTGACACCACTGTTGAACCCACTGTTGCTGCTAAACCTCTGGCCACAGTCCCACAGTGCACAGCTTCGGAAGCCTTTACACCTTCCATTTGCAAAGATGGTGAAATTGTTTTCAAAGTTTCTGCTTCCACCACAGCCACTGGTCTTAGGACTCCTCCTAGGCCACTCATAGCTTCATTCTGCAAAGACAGGGGACCTCTCACACTTGATTCACCCTCATATCTTGATTCTCTCGGCTCCTCTCGTCTCAGTAATGAAGTATCTTCTGAATCTTTTGCTGTTACAGCAACAGGCTTGAAAGTAGATTCTGAAATTTTTGAAGCATCAGTATTTTCCAGCTGCAGAGCAGCTTGACTTGTTTCTCGAATTTTTACTCCTGTTAGTGCTGCAACTTCTGTAGTTGCTTGTGGACCTTTAAAACCCTCCACCATCTGGATTTCTGGAACTGTCTGGGGAGCAAAGGTCTGGCCAATAGGTTCTAAAGCTGATCTTAAACCCTCTATCTCCGCAACCACATTCACATGTGTCAATTCTGCTGGAAGGATAGATTCCTGGGTTCTACCCACACTTCTTGTGTCTGTCAAGACATTAGGCTGTAGGAACACTCTTGATGCATACAACACTGTTGCAGGACCAGTGGTACCTTCCACATATTTTACTTCAGCCTGCAGATGTTCTTGAGCTGCTGTGACATCTTTTGCTGCAACATCCACAGGTTTCAGGATTGTTTCCAAACTTTCAGGCTTTCCTACAGCAACTGGCTGCAAAGCTCCTTCCAAAGTTTTCACATTTTCCGTATGTCCAGAGCTTCTAGCTGGTTCAATACCCTTCACTTCTGTAACAGCTCCTGAGCCCTGGTCCATATTGACACTTTTTATTTCCATCTGGGTCACAGCAGCCGCTGCAGGTACTTTATAAGGATGTTGCAAAGACGTATCTGCCTTCAAAACACTTGAACTCTCGATGGGACTGGCCTGCATCACTCTCAAGTCATCAGATGTAACTGAGATTTTCACGGCTGGCTCCAAAGTTCTGCTCAGACCTCCTAATTCCAAAGATCTTTCCACATTTCCCATAGGCAGAGATTTTTCAGTTGCTTCTTGAATTCTCACTTCTTCCATGGCCACAGACATGTGAGCTACATTCACAGTACTCAGATCTGCCTGACTTGCAAATTTAGGACTAGTTGTTACATTACTTGCTGAATACACAGACTCCGAAGTTGCTTCCATTTCTTTTGCTCCCCCCTGTGCCACAGACTGTAGAAATGCTTCTGAATATGTCAACACCTCCATGGACTCAGACTCAAGAGCTGTATCCAAAGCTTTTACTTCCCCAGTGCCTTCAGATTTCAGAGTAACTTCTGAACCTTTTAGTGCCTCAACTACCTCTGAAGCTAGAGTTACTGTTGAATCTTTCTGTATGTCAGATTTATTGGTGACTTCATACAGGATGCTAGATGAAGTATTACTTCCAGTATCAACAAGAACACCCTTTTCACTCACATTAATAGCTATAGGATAAATATTGTCATGAGACTGTTTAATTTGTTCTTCTCTAGTGCAAATTCTAGTTTGAGCTATACTAGCATCTCCTTGGGTATCAGACTGACTGCCTTCTAAAGTAAATGGAGGATTTGTTGCAAACAAAGTCCCCTGCTCACTCCCAAGATTTTCTGTAGATTGCTGAGAATCAGTTCCTGAATGAGAAACAAGCCCTACAGCTTGTCTGTCAAGCTCCTCACTTGTTTGCAAGCACAGTTCTGGCTGCGTATGGACAGCCAGATTTGCACCTTCAAATCCTCCATGCTGTACGCTCAGTTTGGAGCTTGATTTCTCTGGTATTAACTGAGAAGTAGGCTGTGCGTCCCCACGGTCTCCATGACGTGCACTCAGCTTTGCCTCCTTTGGCTGCTTTTTATGCTTTTTCTCTTTCTTCCTTTTCTTCTTCTTTTTCTTCTTCTTCTTGCTTTTGTGCTTCTTGTTCTTCTTTGATTTTTTCCTAGGAATTTCATCTTCAGCAGTAGAGCTTCTTTTTGTAGGCTGAGAACTATTTTTCACAGTATTTTTGTCTACATCTAGAAGAAACGATATTTTCCTTGTAAATTTTATTAAAATGGCATTTCAGAAATTCTTTTAGACTAGTGACCAAGCCATGGACAGTCAGAAAAATTAAACTTGAAACCCACGCCTTCTTCACTAAACTACCACACAAAATTGCACACTCCCTTTTCAGCACTCTAACCCTTCTCTGGTGTCACTTGGAAGTAAAAATAACTACTTTTTCTTTCAAAAAGTTAAAAGAAATCTTCTTGGTCAGTTTCAGTGGGAAGATGACTCCTCCCAATAAGTAGTTGGATATACTTCCACCTATATTCAACTGTGCAGTTCATTCTTTCAGGAGGGTGGGGATGTGCTTTTAAACTACACCAAGCTGCACATAAAAAAAATAACTCCCATTTTTCAGACAACTTATCTAAGTGGTAGTATGCTTACTGTATAAAATGTGGCCAGCCCATTATTCCCTACTATACTTAAACTTGTGAGCATGATCAGTATTACTTGTGTGTTAGAAGTTATATAAGTGTGTTTACTGATTTAAGTTTCTCACTGACACAGTGTTTCAAACAAATTTTGGGAAACAGCATCTACTTCCCCAATCCCATGGAAGCTTTAAGGCACTGCAGGCAACCAGCTGCTCAGACTGGAGTTGCCACAGGCAAACCTGAAAGTACCTAACAGAGCTTTTGCTTCAAACAGGAAAGTAACTGAGAAATTCAGGTAACTGCAGGTACAAACAACCACTGAGGCAAAAAGAAAAAAAATAAATAAAAGGAGGAAGACTAAGGTTTCAATCACTTTCTTTTAATTCTATACCTCATTTCCCTCTGAATTTAACCTGTGTTAGGTTCTTACCCTTCTTTGGATCTAGTACCATGGCTTCATAGAATGATCTGGGTTGGAAAGGACTTAGAAGTCAGAAGTTCCAACCCTCCCTGCCACAGGCAGAGGCATATTCTACTAGACCAGGTTGTTCAAGGCTGTGTCCAACCTGGCCTTGAACACTTCCAGGAATGGGGCAGCCACAGCTTCTCTGGGCAGCCTGTTCCAGTGCCTCACCACCCTCACAGTGAAGAATTTTTTTCCTAATATCTGATCTAAATCTCTCCTCTTCCAGTTTAAAGCCATTATCCCTTGTCCTGTCACTACATGCCCTTGTAAAAAGTTGCACTCCAGATTTCTTGGAGGCCCCCTTCAGATATTGGAAAGCTGCAATAAGGTCCCACCTGAGCCTTCTCTTCTCCAGGCTGAACAGACCTAACTCCCTCAGCCTGTCTTCATAGAAGAGGTGCTCTTTTGAGGAGAAAGCCACTTTATTAAAGGCAGCTTGCAATTTCCTGTTAACTACGAGCTATATATTTAAGCCTGCTTCCATATTCAGTGATTATACTGGTCAGTGAAGCAAGATGGATTCTTCAATTATAATCTTGCTGTAATTTCAAAGCATACTCTTTCAAGTGAACAGTGCACACTAACTTGAAAAATACTAATACTGCAGTCCTATCCAATTAACATAACTTATGTTTCTATAGAGAGGTATCTAAGGTAGTTTTGAGCACACACAGTTTAAAAAATAGTGTTTCCACCATCACTGCTGTGAATGTAACGAAGGAGGACAATGAAGCAGAGTCAAATGACCTGTTCTACACAGCCTTTTCAAATAACCTGTTGCACAACAGCAACAATAGCTCCTTTCCAGATATGAACAGTGGGAACGTTTACCATAGGTGAAGTTTATTAACTTACAGATTAATAGATCTTACATTCATTAACATGTTAGCGTGCCTCATTCTTCCATGACAGAAGAACAATAGGACCCCAGATGCCAGCAAAAAGTGCTGCTTGTGCAACATAAGTGAAAGACTGTTGAAAATGATTAAGATAAACAAACCACTGTACACAAAAGAAAGAAACAGCAACTCTAAAACCTTGCAAAACAGAATCTCTGAAATTTTCTATGCTGCCTCTTAGGAAAAAAAAAAAAGTCCCTCTGGAACTATACTTACCAAGCACATAGCAGTTACCTATGATTCAACTCAAAAACACTGAAAACACAATAATGAGAGCCTTCAACTCCCTAACTCTCCCAGAAATGTCCAAAAATGACTCGTCTCATGAGAAGGGATACTGATATTCAACTTTTTGGCATAATAAATCCAGTAATTTATTGAAGTTTTGAGATTATGATGAAAAAAAAATCTTAACCTTTAGAAGAATGTAATTTGAGTATCTACATTTTAAAGATAATTGCATTATTTGTTTTAAAACAACACAGCATCTTACTCTGACAGAACAGTTAATTACAGTTCTGAAGTCTAATAAATGATTTTTAGAAATAATCTTGTGAACCAATCCAAAACAACACGTTTGTCAGTACCAGCTTTGTTAGCAAGAACTGCCCATTGAAGCCCTAAAGTAGATATATACAAAATAAAAGTACAATTATATATATAAATGGATATTACTTATACATTATAGCATTATTGTAATGGAGAAAAAAGTAACTTTTTTTGCAGACTAAGTAATGCTTTCATATAAATAAACAGCTTAAGTTTTTATATTATGTACTTCTCTGTCCATCTATGGTTGTAAATTAGAGTAGATAAAAAAAAACTTAAACATTAAAATCAGCACACAACTTCTCAGATGAAGCTTGCTGAGAGTAGTACTGAAAAGTACTTTTAATCTCTGTAAAAATTATTCCATTTTAAGAACTATGACAACCTTCTTAAACAAGAACATGTTTGCCAAATATGTTTTCGTTTACCTGATTTGCACTGCAGCTCTGTATCAAGGGCTCCAGAGAGCACTTCCTCTATTTTCTGCACTATCTGATCATTCTGACGACTCCCAGCACCAGCAACAGTGTCATCTGAAGGGTTGGCTTGCTCAGCTGGGATTGTGTCACCATTGGGCTGGCCTTCTACCTTTCCACTAACCAAAAAAAATATCAACATAATACAAGCAATTTTGAGCTTTTTTTGGACCTTTTTTATTCATAAGCAGTTATTAAACCCAGCCCTTCAAAACGTCATTTTAGCCTCCTGAAGAAGCCATACTTTTAGCAAATAATCTATTTTTTGTTTAGCTTTCATACACTCGCAACAGAACGCATTGTGACGACTGAGTATTAGGCACAAGGGAGGAAAACGTGGTTTTGAATGTGCCACAGCCCCCGTCCTTCACGCAGGAACTTTTTATAGGCTCCCCTCAGAAAATAAGCATCAATCACTCACTCTTCTCCAGTAGGTTTTGTTACCTTTGCGAGATAAGGCTGGGAAGAACTAAGCGAGCTTAAACGTAGAGAAATCGGCAACAGCAATCTAACAGACGCTCGCCCCTTCCCCTCTTGCCCCAGCACAAGAGACCAATACCGAAAACCCGTGAGAGAAAACGGGTGAGAGTTCGCCACGAGACAACCCACCCGCCCGCAGTGGCCCCCCGACTCCCGCCATGTTGAAGCCGAAACGACTCGCAACAGCCCGAGGCCCCAACCCCTCTCCTTTCCTCCCTCCCTCCTTCGTTTCTTCCTTCCATCAGCGCCGAGGTGGGACCCGCGCACTTCCCCTCTGCCCGTACACCCCTCCACTCCCCGCGCGAGAGGCCGCGGCCGCGCGATCTCCCCCACCACCCCGGGCAGGCTCATTACCCGCTGTGCTGCTGCTGCTGCTGCTCTTCCTGGATCTCCCGGAATTTGTTAACCACAAAGGACCGAAAGATCTCCTCGATATTAGTCGCCATGAGAGCCCTACAGCACCGGGCCGACTCGCCTCCGCGGAGAAGCCCGGAGGCCCGCACTCACCTCGCCGACGGCTGGAGCGGCGGCGGCGGCGGTGGGGCCATGGTGGGCTGTAGCGTGTAGCTGTGCGTGCCGGCGGGCTCGGGGCCGGTGGGGGTGGGTGGAAGCGATGCCATTGGTCTCCATGGAGCGGGGCCAAGCCCCGCGCCTCCGCCACCCCGTGCGCAGAGCGCAGGCAGCGCCTAGAAGGGGGGCCTGCCCGCACACGACTGCTGCATCACAGGACCCGGCCCGGCGCGGCGCTGCCCTCAGCTAGCGAGCGGATCCATGCGAAAGGCGCCCTCCCCCTCCGCCGGGAGAGCAGGCTGCCTGTGACACGCACATGTGCTCCGGGGGCTGTCTGCAGGGCTGGGCGCCCCGCGGGATGACAGGAAAATTAAAGGAACAAAGAAAGAGAAGAGGGAAACGCCGCCGATGAAATGCCCCGAATAAAATAAATGGCACCAGAGTGAAAGCCGACCCCGGCCTCAACCCACTGGTAAAGCAGTGTTTTCTCCGAGGTGTTCTGTTGGAATGCACCAAAATCAGTGTGTCCCCTGGACAACCACCCTGGAGGCTCCGTTCATGCTACCCCAAAACCAACATTCAATCATAGATCAAGATATACCGATAGATATATTGATATATATATTGATGTGTATATATAGATATTATATGTACCAATATGACTTTGTCATGCCCCGTTAAACCAAATAATCCTACAGCTGGAAGATTCTTCACAGACTCACAGAATGGTTTGGGTTGAAAGGGACCTAAAGTTCATCCAGTTCCAACCCCCCAGCACAGGCAGGGACACCTTCCACAAGACCAGGTTGCTCAAAGCCCCAAGCAACCTGGCTACTGTTTCTTCTGGTGTCATGATGGAGTAACTTAGGGGGGTTAGCTGACATGAAAATTTAAAATATCTCAAAACCTAGGTATAAGCGTTTAGCTTCTGCTGGAGTCTTCACTTGCACTGCCAGTCTTGAATTCAACGTGTCTTAAAGACCCTTCCAAGCCCCTTTAAAAGCAGTGTTGTTCTTTACTGCATGTTGCTGGGAGGTGGTCTGCGTTAATACTAACTTTGGAAAAATAATGGATCTCATACTTGGATCAATTTGCTTACGTCTATGTCACAGATAATTTATTACATTTAAAATAGAAAGCAGCTCCATTTAAGTTGCCCTTTCACAAATAACCTGTATCTTGCGTGCCAGGCCAACATTAAAAACTTTTAGATCTTTCTAGTAGAGTACTGTACATAATCTCTGTTATTCAGTGAGCTAAAGACTGAAAATGTTTCACTTGAACAGTTTCAGACATACTTAAGATTCCCCTGATGCAAGTGGCCTTGTCTAAACCAGGCATGCTTTTACCTAGAACCAACTAGTGATATTCTATGTAGGCCTTGACCTAATGCAAAGCTGCAAAGGCAGGATGGGATGGTAATTCACCCCTTCCAAATAAGAAGCCCCAAAACTGTACTCAAAGGAACAGCAGGTTTGACCAATGTAACTTAGCCTGTGTTAGGGGCTTCAGACAGAAAAACTGTTCCAGTTGCAGAACACACCTCTGATGTGGGCCACTGGGAGCCCACAGCACAAACCTCCCTGCCATCTAGAAATGGACCATTTTCATCTGCAGTTAATTAATTCACAGTAACTTTACTACACTGATACCATGACCAGTGTAGGCCTGCATCTACACAAGGCAAATCATGATGGAAGGTACAAAAAAAAAGAAAAAAAAAAGCCAGAGAAGGATTTTAGCACATGCTGCGTGTTTTCCTCTGGCTCCTTAAAAATGGACACAGAGTGATAAATACAAAAGTCACCTCTCATACAAATGAGGATCCACAGTCCTTCACAAGAAAAACTGTTGTTGCTATCCAATTCCCATCTCTGTTGGCTGTATAAAACCCCCTTGAGTTAATCACTTTTATTCAGTTAGGTGTTGCATAGTTTTCAGATTAATATTTTACTTTCATCTTGTCAAGACCAGTGATTGCTTGGGGTGCATTTAGTGTTTGATTGGTAGACATAACAATTATAGAACTTTACTAATAGCAGTTCTGCTGCTATCATCAGTGCTACTTAGAGCATTCATTCATGTGGCCATTCCCTGTTAAAGCATGAATCAAAGGTGTGATTAAATATGCAAACAAGATTTACTGATTCTTCATTTCATAAGCTAATTTACACAGAACAATGAGATTTTCACATTATAGCGGGGGGGGGGAGAAAACTATGGATCAAATCTGGTTTTATTAACAGTATTGTTGCAAAAATTGTAATGCTAAACTGGACTAAGTATTGTCCAATATTCTCTGGGTTCATAAAGTAGACAGTAAAATGTGGTACAAACTAAGGAATTGCTCCTACGCAGTAGGAGAATTCTCTCTGTGAGGACATGGAAACAAAATGAATCTTTGCACAGGCAAGTCCAGCCAACTTCATAAACCATCACGTATAGCTTGCAGAGAGCTACCCTCAAAAGGAATAAACCAATAACCTACACACTGAGATGGGGTTTTGGCCGGCTCTAGTACATTCCTGGCTCAGCACGTTCCCCAGGCAGCAGCCACCCCCAGCGGAAGATATTTCTAGACTTCAACAATTTACATTAAAAGCCAATTAGTGAGTCTCCAAACTTGGGACATACCCGCACTCCCCTTCCTTCTTTCCTTCCTTCCTTCCTTCCCTCCCCCCTCCCTTCCCCCCTCCTTCCTTCCCGTCCCGCTTGCAGGCCCACGCCCCCGGCCCGACCCGCCGCCATGTCGCGGTGTGCCCTGGGTACTGTAGTTTTCATTGGCGGCACGGCGGAGGATGCCCTCCCGCTCCTTAAAATCCCCCTCAAAGAAAGTAAGTTTTTCTTTCGCTCTGGAGAAGGGCGGGCTCCATGGGCCGCTCGGTGCCGGTATCGCTGCCCGCAGCCAAGTTCCCCCTTCCCGCCAGGCTTGGCGGCGGAGCAAGAGGGGCGAGGCGGCTGCGGGGCCATGTGCGCCTGCTACCCGCGCGGTAAAATGGCGGCCGACCGGGTGGCGCCGTCCTGGCGGTCTCTGGGAGCGGGCCTCGTCGGAAACCCCTGGCGACTGTGGGTTAGCCCGGGTCCTGCTCTGACCGGCACCTGTGGCTTTGAAGGAGTCTGTGAAGATACAGTTGCAAACAGCTTCTTCGTATATATATATTTTAACTGCCTGTCTCCTTCTCAGATTTACTTCTGGGGAGCCTGATGTGTAACGTTTTAAATGTACTGCACTTTAAAAGTATTTTAAAAAGCATGTGGCTTTTATACCTACATTTTTTTTTCTGCTCTGTTTGATTTTGGAAAAGTGATGAAATATTTGCTTTTAAGTAAATATAAAACTTTCAGCCTGTTTTGTTTTGGACTTTGACTCCCTTTGATTCTTTCCCTGCTGTTTGTGAAGTTTGGGGCTTACTGACTTTAACGTTGGCCCTCTTCCATTTTTCTTTTTTTTCTTTTTTTTTTTTTTAGTCTATCCATTAGATACCTGAAATTAATCAGTAAAATTAATACTTACTTAACACTTAACTGTGTTGTGTGTATAACTGAAATAGGAACACAGAATGGGCATTTCTCTTCCCTCTCACCATTCATTCTGATTCTCACCTAGTAACTTCAGCTGAGGCATTAGTAGTGAAAGACAGCTTCCTACATGGAGTTTGAAGCAAAAAAAAAATCAGTACTTCAGGGATGGCTGTTAAAGTTTATGACCCTATTTATTTTTAGCAGCTGAAGCTGAGGTAATGTTTTGCCTAGGAAATGCACAATCTGGCTGTTTGCAGGAGGCAGGGTGCCTGTCCCGCAGAGTCTCAGTTCAGGCTGTGAAAGACATGTTTTATTCTCAGCTCTGATTCAGGCCTTCAGCCTGATGTTACGATTTCTGCAGGAGTGAAACATAGATAATAATGACTTTTCTTGTTTGATTTTATTTCCTAAAGTGATACACCACAGTACATGGCTGGCTGAGAGCCATGAATTAGTCCTAAATAAAACACGTAAGCAAAAGCAGCTTATTTAAACCCAAAGCTATAATTAAAAATCATAAATGCCACCTGATTGTGGAGGTCTCTCCTTAAGCAACTTTTGATGGTATTGCAATCTGAGGAAAAATATTCTCTAAGGTTGTGTTGTTTTCCTTCAGGATGAGTCTAATGGTGCTCTAGCCTAAACTTCTAGTTCCATGGTTGTGTCTTGTCCATTTTGCCAATTTAGGTGCCATGGCTGTTTCTTTGGTTTTTTTTACCTTCTGTTGCACCAGCAGAGCTATCTGCGCAATTGGCATGGTGAATTCCGCCTGGAAACTGATACACATAAGAAAAAAAAAAACATGGAGAGGCATGCATCTCTTCTCTTCCTCAGCCCTCATGTCATTTTCTGATCCAGCTTACCCTGTAGCAAGCTGGTGCAAGAGGTGGGAACGAGCAGTTGATTAGAAGGTAAATTGTGAAGCATCATTTGCCACCAGCTGTGTTATGGTCTCTTGCTCAGTCAAGATGATCTGAGAGTGCAGTGCACAGGACAGCTGGTCTGATGAGCAGTTTGCTGCAGCATAACTAAGCTCTTTTCACCCTCTCTGGCTGTCTGCTTCTTCCTTTGTACTCTCTTTGGTGATCACCCCCCAGTGAGTTAGTTTAGCTCACTAAACTGGCAGAAAAGATTTCTTTTATAAGTGCATACATATATGTATATTTACTGGGTTAGCTACTGTTGCAGTGTTAACTTTCCAGCATTATTGTCTACCTAATCCAAGTGACTGAACACCCTTGGCACACATGGGAGGGAGAGGGAAGGAAAGACTGGAGGTGGAGAAGTTGGTGGGACCAATGGGAAGCTGCACCATCAAAGGGCAGTGTGAAAGACCAGTTGATGAACCTGCAGCTTGCGCATTTCAGCCTCTGGTTCCTCTCCAAGCTTGAGCAGGGTCCAGCAGTTGTCAGAGGTTCACCGAGAAGGCCAGCTTGGAACTCACCTTGTGTGTACCGAGATCTCTGTGCACTCATGACACGCAGCAGGCAAAGTCATAAGGATATGACTTAGCCTGCTGGTTATAGCATTAATTCAGAAAGAAAGTGATAAGAACTCTATTCCAGGGACTGAGGGGGTGTGTGTTTGAACCTTCTTGGTGATGCTGAGCTTGAGTTCTTTGAGTCTGGGGTAAGTGCTGTCTCTGCTGGGCTATTCTGTAGCCTGAGCTCTAGGAAAGCAGGAGTTAAGATCCTCTGGGGAATGACCATGCCTTTTGTATAAAGAGACTTGAATGCCTATGTTAGGTTTCCAGAATCCCAGTGTTGGAAAGTTAAGGTATTTCAGCTTTTAAATAGGCGGAGGTTAGATGTTATAGTAATACAGTAGTGTGTAAGTAAATGTGCAGTAATACAGTAGGTTGTTGCTGTCTGAAAGGCAGGTCTTGACCTGAAATTCTTCTGCTCAGCTCAGGTGTCCCATCCATTCATTGTTACTGTCTCTAGACCTTGGTTGATGGCACTTCAATCCAGTTCAGTTTACAGAGATTGGTTTGGATTTTATTTTATTCCCTCCCCCCTCCCCCCAGTTAGTTTTATGAAATATCAGTGAATTGACTATGCTCAGGTCTGCTCTGAAGCCAGTAAAAGAAAAGGGAAAGTGTGTATGGGCTCACAACATCCCTTTTCAATGGCAACAAGGTATATGAATGGGTCCAGCATTAATACAGGTGTAAATGTTCACAGCAGAGTGTGAACCTGCTTGGACAGCAAGTACTTTTCAGTGAAGGGCAGCAGCACTTTAGATCCTGTACAGTGCAACATTTTAAATATACCTGTTACCATTGTTACTCCAGCCTCAGCTCAGATATTTTTGAAACTAAGACACTAAAAGTTTGGGTTTTTTTTTTAACTGCTTTGTTTTGAGGCACCTTTTCACAGAGGTTTTCAAGATTTGGTGTATTTGGCTTTCAAGATTTGGTGTATTTGGCTCACCAAAGCAAAACACACTCCACCAGGTCTCTAAATCAAGGAGCACTAAGGCGGCTTAATTTAAAAAATAAAAGACACTATCTGAAGCAGTGAGCTGCTGCCAGTCATACCGTTTACTGTTTGCACTATACTGCATAGCTCTTATTTTAATTGCACCTTTTTATTGCTTTAGTTAGGGGTGAGGTAAGAAGGCAACGGCTTATTATGAGAGTCCACCTAGTTGAGATAAAATACTTAGGTAACTTACGCTGCACACTTATGATATGAAACTGAATCCTGGGAAGAGCTTGCTTAAAGAGTTTACATTTTCTTATCTTCAGTAACACAACCAAGAAGCTGAGTTTAACACACTCAAGTCTGTGCACAGGATCAGTTTTAGAAAGAGTCAATGGCTCCTGTCCTTCCATGGCAACAGGGAAGGGGCAGCAACCGAGTTAGTAGCCTTTTCTCAGTTCTACCTGTATTTAAAATCTGAATGTGCCTTGGAGTCAGGATAGGGCAAGCTACGAGATACTGTTGGTTTTGCCTTCCTCATTTTTATTTTCTCTGCTCCACAGGCTCTGACCTACTGGAAGAGTTGCACAGCTTCTTGGTGAGTCTTACATTTGTGGTGGATAAAGGTCTCTAGGCTGATGCTTGTTCTCTGCTGACTCAGTACTCTGGAAATTGACTTGTCTTCACTCTATCCTCATGTCCTCTCCACTTGGATGCACGGAGTGATCAGCTTGGTTTTGCTTTCATGTTCTTACTTCATATAAGTTCATTCTTCCTTCTTTACAATAGCAGACGATGGTTGCTGAGGAAATTATGCTCCATGTTCTGGAATTTTTAAGGATTTCACTGATTGTTACCAAAAAACCCAAGTGTGTGATAATCCTCACAGAAGAAATACCTGTCTTGTGAATAATGGCTTTAAGTCTTTTGAGAACAGATTTTTGACTCTTGTATTAGTGACAAAATAAAAGGAAGTGTCGCCTCTTGGAATTTCAGTTTTTAATGCAAGATCTTGCTGGGCAGCAGAGGGCCTACATGACATTTTTCTATGTCAGTGCAAAAAAAGGCTGCTACTCCTAGATTTGAGCCTCCTAAACTGGGATTGCCACCAGAAGTTCTTCTCAAGCTACATCCCTAAATAAAAGTTGCTAGGATACCACTTGTGGGATGCACAAATAACACTGACTTTCAAAACAAATGGCTGAAACTTAATTTTTACTCACACTATGTTAAAAATTTGTTACATTTTATTTGAACATATGCTTGTTCATTTTACTTGCTCCCATATAAAACTTCATGCTGTATATTATCAATTTTTTTTTTTTAGCTGAAAGTAGTATTACAGTATGTTACTACAGGGGAAAAAAGGAAGTGGTTCTTTGACTGAGTTGCCAGCATGGTGAGTTACTTTAGCTGGCAACAGTGTCACTGGATCTTCACACCTGTCCTACTAGTTCTAAGCAGTAGGCTTAGCAGAGCATGAAAGTGCATCATGCACCTTGTTGTTTCATGCTGTTGATATTCATAGGACTATATATAGCCTCATTTTTATGCATAACCAAAATGCATAGCCTCATTTTTAGATAAAAAGAGAATGTTTACAACCTGAGTAGCAAATAGATTTTAACTGCAAAAAATACCTGGTATGAGACAGAATTCATTTTGCATGTTTAGAAACAACAGGCTGTGCTGCGTCTGCTCTGCAAAGGTTTTGCTCTTCACTCCTAGACTATCTATCTGTATGCAAGTTTCTGTCCCCTCTTCCCGACTGGAATGGCTGGTCTTTCCTGTTCATTGGCTAGTTGTGGTGTCGTCAGTGGGGCGGTAGTACTGGGACAGGGGTACTACTTTTGAACCAGAGGCTGCTTATCTCCTTTCTTTTTGCACATCTGAACTCTTGAGCACTACTTTCCTCTGACTGGCAGCAATTAGGGTAGAGTAAGTATATTCTCCGTTTAGATTCAAATCTCTGCATGCAGTTTTGAGGTAGTTGTAAGATAATTAGATAATGTGTGTAGTTCAACTTATTACTGATAAAATTTGCCTTAAAAATTAAATTACTATTTAATGATAGCTGTCTCTGGGCAGCACTGGAAACATGCTTGTTTGGTTTAGCTTTAGTGTAGGAGATAGCTGCCTGCTACATGATAAATGTTTATTCTTTTATATTGTATTCTTCTGTCCTAGGTTACTTATTTTTGCCTTTATCTAAGTCATCCCCTTGTTGTAGCCAATCCCTTAATCTTTCATCTTCTCTTTTTGGTTAAATTCTAATACCAAAGAGGCTTAGCATAACTTGGTTTCCCAAGTATGTGTACCATAACTGATAATTTTTACCCCAAGTTTTTTGTTGTTTTTTTGTTGTTTTATTGGTTTTATTGTAAGTAATTCTGGAGTTTTGCAACTAAAGCATTTCTGCAACTTTGCAACGTGTATCTTGTCAAACACTGTTGATTAGAAAGTTATTGATCTCCTCCAGCCTTTACCAACAATTAAAGTTTAACTCCAGTGTGTTTAGTTCACAGTGAATAACACGTGTGGGTTCTTCTGATCTAAAGTTTCTTACAGTGGGCTTGGATTTAAAATTCAGGCTCACTGTATACATTGCATAGTGCCCTCAGAGCAGAAGTTGTTTCCTCCGTAGTCCAGATCCTCAGGAAGGGCAGGTTTCTTCAGGGTCAGAACTATCAGAGCAGCTCTATTCAAGTGAAGCTGTAGCAGCTGAGATGAGGGAGAGGCACATGTCACTGCCTTATCATTTGGCTAAAAATCTCCTTTCTGTCATGTGGTTTTGTTTTTCTCTTAGAAATCTGTTGTTTGTTGGTTTTGTATTTTTTTCCTTTTAAGATGTGCTTTTTTTGTTCTAGTCATCCTCTCTTGTCCTCCCTCAAAGAAGGGAACTGCAGAGGAGACCTGACTTTTCACTGCTTTTGGAAATGGAGCTGTCACCTGTGTGTATTCAAGCTATGGTGTGTGTCAGGGTTTTTTTTCTGAGCCTGCCTTGGGAGGCACTGTACACATTGGCAAGTGCAGGTCAATGACCAGCTGCTTAATGGAAGAGGAACAGGGATGACCAAGGGTTGTGCGTTACGTATGCTGGGATTACAACAGGGAGACTGGTTGTTCCTTTTGGCTAAGGCTTTTATCTGGGTTGCATTCCTCCTCCTGATGAATGGGAAATGATTCCTACAGGGGAGGGACACATCACACCCCTTCACTGGCCAGGCAAAGCCCTTTGAATAAATTGTGCCATTTTCAACACTGAACTGATTTTTTTTATTCTCATTACTTAAAATGCTTAAGCCATTTTAAAAATAGGTTTAAATAGGTTTAGATTGTTATTTTGCATAAGTTAGGATTTAAAGATTTTAGATTGTTTGGGTTTTTTTTGCAAGTAGTGAGAGCATGCTGCACTTGGGCTTAGGGCCACCTGCCAATTTATAGCTGCTTGCTTTCGGCTCCACTGAATAACTTCTTTGGGGAGCATTTGACTTCTATGAATAAAACTCTCACTTTAACCAGTGTGGTGGCCTCGTTTGTATATGTAATTTAAGTATGGTTGGACAAATGTGACTCTTAACAGCTTATTCTTTGAATAGTTTAGGAGGTTAGCCCTTGCTTTTCTATGAGCTCCAAATAAAGATGTATGAACATATTTTATAAATTATATACTTTATTCATTTATTTAGGATTTTCTGAATTCCAGTGGGGTTTTTTCAGTGTAAGCAAATTCTCCTACTTCCTTGCTAGCTATCTGGTATCATTGTCGGGGGTAGCAGTTCTGAGGTGGTGTACATGAGTAAATATGTAAAGAATACGCATAGAGGTTTTCTTAAAAAGCAAAGGCTAACTTTCAAAATTGTTCAAAGAAAAAATTGTAATATTGACATCAGTACAATACATGTAAGTTACATGTACGTATACAGATGACATAGGGAAGGCAAAACTGAGAGTTCATTTCATTTTTGTGACCATTTTGTTTCCAAACTGCTGAAAAGTTTTTGGACAGTTTAAAATTGTAATGAAGTTACAGCCTTCATTGAAACACCTGCTTTATTCAGGCCAAGACAGCATTAATGTGTTTTCCTAAAACTCGGTGGAATGGGAGAGAGGAGTGGATGTCCTGCAGTACCTTCTCAGAGGAATCTTCTTCGTTAATGTTACCTGGTCTTCCCTATTGTTTGCATTGTGGTTCTCAGGAAAGCCAGAGCTGGAAGTTGATTTCCCATTCAGCTCTAAACACTGTAGTACTGTGTTCATACAGTTAGTTCATCAGAAGGGCTTTGCCCTTTGCAGACTTGGATTCACCAGGAATTTCTATAAGTCCGGCCACTCATGTTTTTCCTATATCACAGACTTCTGTATAACTTGTAGCAGTTGCCAATCTGACTAAAGGAAAACCCAAGATGGATTGCTCTGCAGGTTAATTCTGTGTTGTGGAGCAGTTCAGTCTTTGATATTTAATTTGTATCACATCTGATTAAGTCAGTTATCTATTTTCATATACGTATCTCTCTCTCCTTTTTTGTTTTTGGATCAACAAAAGCTTTATAGAAATACTGTTGCCTGAAGCAACGTGACGTTTGTATCTGTTGTGAACTGCGTTGCATCCAGCACTTAAAACCTGTGGTCTGTGTAGCTCTTGCTTTCCTAACCTCACGCGGCTAATTCTGGCTGTTTTGCTTGTGTTCTGGTTTTATGCAGACTAATGGCTGATCAAGTGCTTGTGATTGGCAGTGGAGGGAGAGAGCATGCGCTGGCCTGGAAGTTGGCCCAGTCTCCACATGTAAAACATGTGTTTGTTGCTCCAGGAAATGCAGGAACAGCTGACAGTGGAAAAATTTCAAATTCAGGTAAAACCCCCAAAAATACCACTTTTAAATTTGGTAACTCAATTGGTAGGTTGTTCTTGTCATAGATCTGAAATCACAGCTGTTGATGTGAAAAGATTATTACTATTTTTTAATGTTTTAGGCACGTGAAATAGAACATAGATGCAGTTAAGAATTAATTAATTATATTATCTCAGTTGTGGTATCTAATCCTTTAGGTTTGGGGGTGGAGGATGCAGCTAAAACTCCCATCTGCAAGATACACATTTCTCCAAGAATACAGCTCAGGACAGATAGCTGCTGTGGTTCCCAACTCCCAGCAGCCTAGCAGAGAAGGGGTGGTGGTTGGTGGTTTCTCATGGTACACACTGCAGTTCAACAATGCTTGGTGAACAGCTGAAAAGTGCCTGAAGCAAACATCAGCACCTAAAGTACTAAATTCACAACTATATTCTCAAGTGCATTGAAGCCCCCTACAATCTTTGATGAGAACACTTTCTTGCCTGAAATGTTCCACCATAGGAAGATGTTCATTCCTTTGTCTTGGTGACCTTAAGAAGTTATGGTTATTTTCAGATGTTTCTGTCTTTGTACTGACTGCTTATTTTGAGCTTCTAGCTTAATATGTTAAGCTCTGACTGGCTGTATTTGAGATTATTCATAGTTAGTAGTTTTGAGAAATCAAGCTTAAGGTATTTCAAATTGAGTATCCAAAATTGTGTGCTGCATTTAAAAAAATACTGGTCTAAGGTGCTTGCCTGGAGGCACAGAGTGAATCAGTGCAAAACCCAGCATAATTACTCAGATTCCTGTCTTGTGTCCTTTATATAATAGAACCTGAATTAGGTACTTTAAACAACCAGCTTAAGTTTCCACTTTAAAACATGTGGTAACATACTTAACACAGTATGCATGTGAACATGAATTATATACATTAATTTTATGCATTCATATTTGTATGCAAGTAAAATATTTTGTTACCACCTCATGTGGAAACATGAATCCTGTCAGACTGTTGTACAGCAGTTAATTATATTTCATTCCAAATACACTGGAATACTTAATTACAGGCTGTGTAAATAACTTCGTCTTTAATTTCTTTGACTAGTCACAGTATCGTAATTTTTTTGTTCAATTTGGCCTCTGAGGAGTGGGTCCAAGGAAGAGCTTCACAGGAAAGTCATACGTTTCCTTTGCATCCCAGAATTTCAAACAAAAATCTTTACCCTTGTGATAAGTGGAGACACTGCCAGTCTGCTTGGCCTGCAGAATGTTAACTGCAGTATTTTTTCTCAAGTAGTGTCTTTTAAAAACTGCTGTACTTTTCTCTCACGTTGTTAGTCTATAAAAAATACTGCACCCTCAACAGTGAAGAATATCTGAGCATGTGCATAGTAATGCTTGAGCCAGGTCCAAAAATCTTTTACTAAAACCTTTTCTTATAGGCTAGGGGTTCACATGTTTTGGGGGAGAGAAATGCTCAGCCAACCAGGAGGCAGGCAGAATCTAGAATTTGTGAAGAGTTTGACTTATTTGTTTTTAAGGAAACAATTTGTCTTATCTGCCCAGGCATTTTAGTCCTATCATCGGGGTCTAGATTTTAACTCGGGGGAGAGAATGGAAAACAGCTTTGCAGAAGCATGTGAGTCTATTTGATTATGTGAGCCTGGGCAGCAATGTCTGTGAAACTGCTGCCATTGTTTCTGGGGTTTTTTTGGTACAATGAAGATTTGTCTCTGAAAGTTCATCCTCCTCTCATGGCTCATGAGATTGCCTTTAATTAGCATTGCAACTCTGGTTCTCAGATGATTTCTGAAATATGTAAATGTGAGCTTAAAATTATAAACTTAAAATTTTCAAACTTGCTTGTATCGAAGTAAAAAAAAGTTTTCATGGTTAATTTGAGTTAGTAATAATTTCTGACAGTAAAGACAGATGTAGGTTGAGTGGCTAAATATAGTTTTATATTTAATTTATATATAATTAGCATGGCAGTTTTGGTGCCAGAAGTGTACAAAAGGGCTTGCTGAATCCAGAGATAGATGTATGTGTGTCTGTGAATGGACTTCAGCATCCTGACACCTCCTTCAGTCACATTATAGCTCTCAGTGTAACTTATACTCCTTTAACTTTAAGCTTTAGCTCTGAAAACCTTGGTCCAAGGTCCTTCTGTTTATTTCAAAAGGAATATTTAGCTGTTGTTTTGAGGTATGAAACACAGTTACAAAAATATCCTGTTTCAGTTTGCATCCTGAGGAAAATGGTGTTTGGGGGAAATTTAAAATTATGTATTAACAATGTGATTTGTTCCTTTCCGTTTGTTACTAGGACATTTCCACATCATGTAAATGTTATGCCATTTTCACTATTAGATCAGACCTAACGCAAGACAATGTGGAATGTAAAGTACGATCACTGTACAGGCTCTTTCTTTTCCCTTCTTCCCTTCACATGGATTAATCTTGTAGGGAACAGGGATCATCCCTGTTGCCCACCAGAGCTCCCACTCTCTTTGGTCGGGATCTGCTGTTCTCCAGCTGCTTTCACAACACTCTCATAGGACTGAAATACAATATTGACCTTTATGTTAATCAGTAGTTTAAAGCCAAGCGTATTAATGTTTTTGGTTTTGCTCTCTTGTGAGCCAGAAGTCAAGTGACATGTTGCACAAGGAAGTCAAAGGCCTTCACTTCTGCTTACATACAAATATTGGTGGAACAATATAATTGAAATAGCTATCAATGAGGTAATTTTTATTAGTGTTCAGTCTGTTGTTCCCCCCATTCCACCCAAATAGGGTAAATCTACAACCACAATGTGGGTTTCAGATAGTTGTTTTTAATACTGTCTTTTAGGCAGAAATAGCTGCTTCCCTTGTGGAAGCAGGCAATTTAGTCATACAGGATGGCAGGAGCACAGTGGGCACTGACACAAAATCATGTCTGTCCGGCAGAAGCAGCTGTATCACTGCCACTGCTTTTGTTTCTTATCACTTCCCTGGAAACTAGCTGGAAGAGACCATCAGCTCCTGGCATGCTTGGCAGTGCAGTCACTAACTGGACATCACAGACAGAACTTAAAAGGAAGGTAGTCCAGTTGCAAGGAGGGTTTGTGCTGTGCTGTACGTTACTCCCTTTGCCAGCTTTTTGCGCTGATGTGTTAGTTTCCTCCCTGCAGGGTCAGCCAATACACACCAGGCTTCGCTCACTGCTGGTTTGGCTGTTCTGGGTTTGTATTCCCATCCTCTGTAGACTTTGGCTTTGTTTATTCTTGATAAAAGCAGTGGAATTGCATTGCCTTTGCGTAAATTTTTTATCATGGCGCTTGTCATTATTGTCTTTTGTGCAAGCTTTTTCCTTTGTTTACACAGTTTTTGGTATTCCAAGAATTGTTATATTAAATGTTTGTTTATGGAAAAATAATGTTCATAAAAACCTAAGACCAGATAACCTTACCCATAATTACAGCACCTGCCCTTATTAAGTTTAGCTTAATGTAATAAAAAAAAATGTTGAGATTCCCCTTTATTTCAGTGGTGTCAGTTTAACGTGGCACTACAGAAAGAAGGAAAAAAGAAAAGAAAGTAGTTGCAATCCCTCCACTAGCCCCTTGTACCTGTCTCTTATACAGTACTGGCATGGACATGTGTAAAGCTTTATGGTGACCCTACTCAGGAGGGAGACTGGCTGAAAAAAATCTATGGTTTTTTTGCTTGTGAGTTATTTTCACTTGAATCCTTCACAACACCTCTTGTGCTGGCAAACAAGATGTTCTTAGAGATGTATGGCAGTGTAGGGGGACCCAAAATTAGTTTTCTCACCTTCAAGAGCAAAGTGGGTTGACACTGCATTTCAAACCACAGCCTTTGCTTGGGGGCTTGAGAGTGTATTTTGGTCTAACCCTTGCATGTAAGTCTATATATTAGTGTATACCTCACTCTTCCAGATGCATAACGACCTGCCATTCAAGAATGTGAGACTGATGAAAGTGCTGCTTCAGGTGTTGGTAGTATAAATGCTAAGCAAAAGTAATGAATCCAGTCTTACCACTCTTTTGTATTTTTGACAGCTATTTCAGTCAGCAATCATGCTGCACTTGCCCAGTTCTGCAGAGATCAGGAGATCAAGCTGGTTGTGGTTGGTCCAGAGGTTCCTCTTGCTGCTGGTAAGAGAAAGCAAGCTAAAAAAACAGTCTTCATGATTTAGGAAGAAAAGTAAATTTAAGTCCCTGTCTTCTGTGCACCACTGACATATCCCAGTGTCTTCAGTAGGAACGGAAGCAGATTCTCTGTGTCAGTTTCCCTGAAGTTCAGGGTTGTGGTGTGGTGAAAATGAATTTCTGAAGGGTATTCTGTGAACAATATAACACTTAAAATATCCTTAAATATTCAGTTTCTTTTTAAGTGCTTGGAATTAGTAGGGGAGGTATCAAAAGTGTTTCCATATAGGAAACTTAACTAGAATTTTGATTTTCTGATGAAGTTTTCATTTCTTCAAATAATGATAATAATTTCAGACCTGGTAAGAAAACCAAACCAAAATAAAAACCAACCACAAAACCACAACATTTATAAACATGCTGGCAGTTTTTCTGTTTTAACATTTCACACAATCAACAATTGTCATCTTCACAAAATACTAATGTGAACTTTTTAACTAAAAGCTATAATAAAACAAGGGGAGATTGTAATCTCTTACCAAATGCAGCATATCTTCTTAGCCCCAGATATTGCAGGGTTGCCTGCTTCTGATTATAGTGAAGAATGCATCTAAAATAGGCGCTGGATAGATATATATGGCTTATTATTTGTGATATACTTGTTCAAACGAATCAGTGCGTTCTGCAAGACCTGGACTACCTGATGAAATAGAGAAAACAGGATGAAATGTAACCTATTAGAAGTAAGTAAGTTTAGTTCTGCTTAGTGGTCATCCTTGTAAAAGATAAATGACCATAGTTGATGTAGTTATAGGACCTTATAACCTTGTACAATATTTATTGTAAGCAAAACAGAATGTCCAAAATTTATGATAAGTAAACCAGGACATGTAGATAAAGATTATCTAAAACTAGCAGATGTTCAGGATGAGTTGTAGCTGAGTTAAGTGGTAAGTAGAAGAATGGGGAGAAATCATTCAATTCATATGGTGATTTATGAAACTTTTATGTGTTGTACTTTTTAGGGATTGTTGATGACTTGACAGCAGCTGGAGTAAAGTGTTTTGGTCCAACAGCAAAGGCAGCTCAGCTGGAGTCCAGTAAGAGCTTTACCAAAAACTTTTTGGATCGTCACGAGATCCCAACTGCAAGATGGAAATCTTTTACTGATCCCAAAGCAGCATGTAGCTTTATTAACAGGTAAAGTTCTTGTCAATTTAGAAATAGTTCTTTTTACAGCATTGTGCTAGGTATCCAAAGCAAACAATCAAATGATTACTAATGTCAGTACTTTGGCTGTGATAGAACATCTATAAAGATTTTAAAGGATAGCAACACTATCACATTGCAGTGATAATTAAATGGTTCTTATTTACTGCTCTAAATGAAAATAAAACTCAGTGTTCAGTTTACAGGAGACTATAGGACAAGCTTTTTTCTTTTTTGTTTTTTTCCGAATTGTCTACTGTGGAAACCTGGCTTGAAGTCTTGTAGTCATTTGTTCTGCCTTCTTTGTACCTTTTTTCCACAAATATAAATTCTGCATTGGAGACTTACTCAGCAAATGCTGTTCTACTCTTCAGAATACAATTCAGGTGACCCAAAAATGATACAGCAGTAAATTATTAAAAGGAAAGCAACAGTAATGAAATTCAGTGGTGGAGAAAAAAACGGGAAGCAGAAATCCCTCACAGGCATAGCATAATGAGAGAAGCCTAGTGTTTATCTATGTGTTAATCAATAAGGTAAAATGGTTGCTATGAAAACTTATAAGTATTTTGATTTTTCAACTATTTGAAATGTTCAAAATGTCTACAAAATATATTTGCAATACAGAGTGTTTATGTTGAATCTGTCTTCTGTGTCTTTGAAGTGCAAACTTCCCTGCTTTAGTTGTAAAAGCTAGTGGCCTGGCAGCTGGCAAAGGAGTAATTGTGGCTTCAAACAAGGAAGAAGCATGCAAAGCTGTTACTGAAATCATGCAGGTTAGTAGAAATGTCATGCACTAACTGGAGGAATTCTCACACAAAATAAGTTATTAACCATCTCAGAATCTCAGAGATATTCTTTATTTCTGTGTAATAGGAACTTGGCTAATAGGCATCAAATTTTTTACCCGTTATGTGGACAGCTAGGAAGCTTCGTCATATTTATTGCTTGAGGCAGGGTACTCTTTTAGGCATAGTTCAGGCTAAAATAGAATCATTCTTAAATAAAACCCACACTTACTTCCATATGGATTGCCTGTACCGTTTGAGACTGCTGCTATCAAACAGGTACTACAGTGCTGTAACACTAACACTGTAATTGACCTGGGTCATGACAAGCAACATCAGCTTTAGGACTCCAGTCACACAGTACTTAAGTGTGTAGTGAAATTCCAGAGAAATTATTTCAAGCAAAATACTTTTAGGTACAATATTTAACAAATACGTTAGGACCATCAAAATCTGAAGAGATGCAAAATGAAGCAATTTTATCTGAAGAGCTAGGAATATAGAGGTGGAAAATAAGATGCATACAGGTCAGGTCCTCAGCTGGTGTTGGCAGCGCAGCATGTTACAATGCAGTGGAGCTGTCCTGTTTCATAGGTGTTATTTGACACTTGTATTTCAAGAGTCAGAATACAGATAGCGTCTACGCTCACATTTTGTTATGTGTGTATGGTTATTGGACAAATATATGTCTTAACAAGTGGCTCAGTATCTTGACCAAAAATTGAAAAGTATGTCAGAGAGTCTTACAGATCCCCAAAATTACCTTGTCAGTGTGGGCTGGTTGTTTTTAATTGCCTGAATATGCAGTCAGTGTTTAAACATTGCATTGAAATATGAAAATATTGCCCTCTTCCAATGTATTCCATAGAATGGCGCTTTCTTGTAAAATAAAAGTTCAGATTATAGACTTGATAGTCATTGCTATTAGTATAATGGGTCAAAACTTCAGAAGCTGGAGCATGAGGAATTGTTCAGTAAGTTATAAATACCATCTGTAATTTAAAAACATTGACACATAAAATCTGCATTTATTTAGGAATAAACAGAAGAGAGGAGAAAAGATTTTACCATTTTTGACATAACGAGGGTGGAGAATGGATTAATAGTCTTAAAACTGTGCTGCACCTTTCTTGCTATAGCAGAAATATTTTTTCTTGTTGCATTTTGGGTAGTTTAAAATGACAGAAACAGAACTAAAGAGATTTTGGTTTTACTGTAGGATAAGACTTTTGGCACAGCTGGGGAGACTGTTGTTGTTGAAGAACTTCTTGAAGGAGAAGAAGTTTCTGTAAGTGTGCATCTCACTATAACATTTTGATTATACCTGTTCTAAACTGTTTTAGGAAATATTGCGTAAGTACCTACAGCAGGGATGTGTAGGATTTTATTACTTAAAAACAGTTATCTGTTTATAAATTTAATTATGTTAATTAAAGACAGCTGTGTTAAGAACCAAACATCCTGCAGTCTGTTGAAAAAAAATAAATAAAAATAACTCAAACAGTAATCAACTCTTGCCACATGGAAAAAAATATCAAACCTTAAAAATTTTGAGTATCATTGAACATGCAGTTCTGTTAGTATTTCTGACAGCAAAGACAGCATAAGATGTCCCTTCCCTTCCACACTCCTACCTCTTCACTATTGTTTGCCTTTGATTCAGTTGTACTAGTTACCTCTTTGTGAAGCTACAATCTGAGGATCATTTTTCAAAATCGGCACCATCACCTTATATGTTTTCTGTGTTCTGGTTTAAAGGCCAGTGAAATTTGAATCAGTATAAGTAACAGGATGGCGAAGTGCAGAGCAAAGCAAGGAGTGATTCGGAGCAAAGGAGCATGGGGACTTCATTTAATCAGCTTTGCTGATGAAGGAAATAGGTTGAACTGCATGATGAGGGAGCCATAAACTCCTTTGGAGCAAGAGAACAATCAGCTGAAGATAGGCGCCTTCTGGATCCTTTTTAATGTGTTTCATTGGACTAGAAGCTGCAATGTGGAAGTGCATCTGGGGACAAGGGACCCAGAACCAAAGGCTGTTGAATACTTTGACAGCGTTGATTTACTCTACATATGCAGAATGGACATTTCCTTCATTTTAAACTAATTCAGCTCATTTGTTTTAAAAAAGTATATCTGATGTGATTAGTGGAGTTTGAAAGAGAAAAGGAGAATTTAGAGCCTGTGTTTTGAGGTGTCAGAGCAACTTGACACCTGCTTCCCATAAAGTAGAAAAGCCAAGTACCAGCTCAGGTTCCCAGCTCCTGGAGCTGGAATTGACTTGTGCTGGATGTTGTGAACATTCATCTTGAAGGTGATGGTATTTATAAAGCAAGCAATCATCTCCAACTGTTGCCAATCTTTGCATAGTCTGTTTTCCTGCCCGTTACGAAGAAATCAGATGCGCAAGGCGTCCTTACTCCTTCCTGGTTGGCTCGACCTGTTTAGGAACTAGGGGGTTATCCAGATCTTCATTCTGTGGTGGAAAATATATAACATTCTTAATTAGTCCTTAAAATACTTACTGTAAATTAATACAATAATACAAACATGCAGTTTAAAGGGGATTTTTTCTGTGATAATTGATGGAGATGTGAAAAACATGCTGCTTTCTTTGGCTGTCAAAATAATTCACTTTCCAAAAATTGTTAACAGTTTTTCATATATTAGTATTTGGGCATTTTCAGGTTATGTAGGGAAGTCCTTGTTTGTTTTTTTAATTAGCATTCTAAAATGTTTTTGAGTACAGCTAGCAGTAGTCCAGTCAGTGGAGATCATCATTGAGGTTCAGAAGATTCCAGCAGGCCTGTTATTCTGAATATAAGGAGGTTAAAAGCATCTGCTATATAAGTGATTTATAAATAATTTAAAATTAAATAGTTTTATCAAGGAACAGGAAATCTTGAAAGGAATGTAATGCCTTCCTTCCAGGGCAGGGAGGGGAGGAAGGTGAGGGAGGAAATAGCTTCCATCATGAATATTTTAAATGTTTTTTTAACCTTTTTAGTATTTTCTTTCAGTACCGATGCTATGTTGTAATTTTTATGTGTTACATTAAAGGTAATTTTCATAGCAAGGTAGTAAAAAATGAGGCACTTCTTCCTGAGGGGAAAGGGAAACATTCAGAATATAGTTTGTTTTGTCAGGGAGACAGAATTTATACTCTTAAATATCTATTGCAACACTGAAAATCAAATATACTTGTAATTTTGCGCTTTAATTTTAATCATACACTGGAGTTTTAATTATTGTCCTTGTTATCTAGTGCTTATGTTTCACTGATGGCGTCACAATTGCTTCCATGCCTCCAGCCCAGGACCACAAGAGATTAATGGATGGAGATGAAGGCCCTAATACTGGTGGGATGGGAGCTTATTCCCCAGCACCTCAGGTAAAAATGTATTGATAAGGAGATGCTCCTCTACAGCTGTGCTACAGCTCTAGCATGGAAAGCATGTGTGAATTTTCAGTTCCACATGATGAACAGGAGGAAGTGGAAGGGTGGATATGTTATTTCTGCGACTTTATATTTTGATTTTTTTTTTAATGTTACGAAGTACTGAACCAGGTGCTTAAAACCACATTTTTATCTTGTGCTGAACTAAGCTAATGATGAATTTTTGTTGTGGTTTAAGGTCGTTTGGCAAGGAACTTCTATTTGCAAAAGGACTTACTTTGTTTTCTCTTAACCTACGTCATGGCCAGTGATTTGGGGGGGGGGATATGGGCTGTTATTTAGAAAAAGGGGGTTATTATTCTATAAAACTATTAATTTTATTTATTGAATAAAATGTGCTCATTGATCATTGTACTTTCCAGCTGATTTGTCTTTGGGGCACCTTCTCTAAATTCCAATCTGTGCAAATGGTTTGTTCCAGTGAAGCCAGGCTGATTGTGTACACATATAGATCTAAGCATGGAAAAGTGTCTGAAGAAATGCAAACAGTTGTTTTAATGGTGTTGTCTCAGGAGAGAGAAAGAAATACTAGTTTTCTATAACAAGCTAGCATGAAACACTTTGGAGTAAGCAGGACATCAAGTATTCTGCTTGATTCTTAAAAAGACTAGCCATCAGAGTAGGAAAAATCATTCACTCCCTTTTTTACAAACACTGTTTTCTAATCCTATTTTATTAGATTTCTAAAGATTTACTGCAGAAAATAAGAGATACTGTTCTTCAAAAAACTGTTGATGGCATGAGGAAAGAAGGTGTCCCCTATTTTGGTATGTACAAAAGTTTGGGGGTTTTAATCATAAGGAGAAAGACTTTTTTTTTTTACTTTGTCCTCTTTATAGGCCTAACTCACCCTGTAAGTTAAGGAAAATAACTTTGATTTATTTGGAGACTGGGTTTGGTATCAGTGGCTTGATTTAGTGACCATTGAAATCAATGGATATAATTTTTATTAATGGTGGATAATCGAGAAGTAAGGAAGAACAGAGAGGAAAACATTTGAAAATAAGCTGCAAAATTGTAACCACAACTGTTTCTGCCTGATTTCTTTTTAACAGTTCTCAAGTGTCAACATCCTACCTTTAAGTAAGCAGAAGTGTGCTTCAGTGCTATTACAAATATGAAACATATGACCTATGCAGTTGCTTAGATGGCTTTTTATATAATTTTTTTTTTTAGGTGTGCTTTATGCTGGGTTAATGCTTACCAAAGATGGACCTAAAGTTCTCGAGTTTAACTGCAGATTTGGTGACCCAGAATGTCAGGTGAGTTATTGTGTAGGTAGATACAGTTTGGCATTATGGGAGGAGAAAAGTCCATTGCCATCTACTATTATTCTTACCTAACTTTCAGATGAACAGTTAGCTGACTGAGATTTAAAATATTTGGTGAGTTTACTCAAGAAGGTCTGTTATGAAATTGTTCCATTCCAGAGAAGATTTCAGCAGGTTATACTCAAAGATGGGCTTTACAAGGGTAAGCTTGAGTGAAACTCAGCACTTTCATATCTTTTCTGGAATGGACTTGAATTCTTTTTTTACTTTATTATAAGCGAACACTTCTTTTCCCCACTCCCTGTTAATAAGTGGAACAAACCACTTCATTTTAATTCTTCAGAACAAATAGGGTTCTTTGTTGTCTACTTTTTTCTCCTCTGTATGTAGCAGATCTTTTACTCTCCAAAATTACCTTCAAGGAATAGTATTTTTAAAGGTACACAGATTGTGCACATTATGTATATATGTGTGAAAATACACTATATAAATATATTTAATGTTATTTTTACAGTTGCATTAGTATTTTTAAAAGGTTGGTGAGAGAAAATATAACAATTTATACTGTTTTCTTGAATTTGCTGATCTCTGTTTTTGTAGGTAATTCTTCCACTATTGAAAAGTGATTTGTATGAAGTCATGCAAGCAGTTATCAATAAAAAGTTGTCTAGTTCCATGCCCGTGTGGTTTGAAGACAGTGCAGCTGTGACGGTGGTCATGGCTAGCGAAGGGTATCCAGGACCATATCCAAAGGGTTTGGAAATAGCAGGTAAATATAGCAGGAGAAACCTCAGAAGTCTGACTTCTCTCCTGATCTCTCTCCATTCTCTCTTTTGCTGGATGAAGGTGTATCAGTGTAACACAGACACATAGAAACTATAGGTCTTGTGGCTATGGGTAAGGAAAAGATGAATTAGTTTTCACACATTGACGTTTATTGTTAATGCACCCATCGTATTTTCTACACTGTATTATTAAGTTCTCTAGCGTTTCTTTCATATGTGTTACAGTAAAGTAGTTCTGGACTGATCACTGATTCTTACATAATGATGTTGATAAGTTCTGTGGTTTGTATGTCAGTGAAGTATAAAATCCAGCTGGAATTAGAGGTTGTATGTAGATGTCTCAGCTAAATACCTCTTTCTTTGTCTCTGAACATACAAGTAGCAGACCTGTCTCTCCATAGAATGTAGGTTTTACAAATTTATTCCTGTTTTCCAACATGTTCACACTGAATTCAGTTGTAGTTTCTAGACATAGTCAATCAGTGCTGAATAACTGTTTGTAATTTAATAGAGGATGTTCTAATAAATTTATTTTTCTGCTTTTATTTTCTTAAACAATCACAGGACTTTCTAAGGCTAAGCAACTAGGATTGCAGGTGTTCCATGCAGGCACAGCCCTGAAGGATGGCAAAGTGGTGACTAGTGGAGGAAGAGTCCTTACAGTAACTGCTATTAAAGAGGATCTAATGACAGCACTGCAAGAAGCCAACAAGGGAGTAGCAGCCATACACTTCAAGGGTGCCATTTATAGAAAGGACATTGGTTATCGGGCTATAGCTTTCCTGAAACAATCCAGGTAGATATTTGAAGTATTTGAAATGCAAATAAGTGATGTAAAAGGGACTTAAGGGCCTCACTAGTTTACATTAGTAAACTGATGTTGATACTATGTATAAATCTAGACAAGTTTTAGCTAACATCTGTGTAAGCAATCTAAGCAAGACCAACCAAGGAAGGAACACACTTTTTGATGGCTCTCTCGTCCATATTCTCATTCTCTCAAATCTGGGTTAAGCTACAGTGACAAGCATGTAGGATTACCTCATTTTTACCTAATATGAAGCGTATCTGCTTGCCTATGCTTCAATAAGCTCAAAACATAACTTTTGATAATAGAGTATTTTTTAGTCCATGAAGCATATTAGTAAGACTTCCATTTTTGCTGCCAGTGTATACTGATTAGTATATTGTAAAATTATCATCAATAAACTTACTAAATGAACAAGGGTGTTTGTATTTAGTCTTCTTTCTCTCTCAAGTGCTGTCCATCTTTTGAGAAATTTCTATGAAAATGTGTAAGTGGTATTTGTATTGTAGTAGAAAAAAAATCAGGTCAGTGTGTAAGGTGAGACAAGAAGGTTCTTTAATGAACTGTTCTCTAAAGCACTGAGTTCATGGGCCATAGCCAGCAAGTTTCTTGACTGGAGTGCCCGTGTGCTCGGGGGATCCCTAGCTTATGAAAGCTGTGCATAGTGAATGCTTGTTTCACTGTCCTTGAGTCTGCACCAACTTTTGCTCAGATATCCTAAAATTGGAAGAACAGACAGGCATATTTCACTTGGACTCTGTGTTGCACATAGTTAAGGAAGAGTGATGGTTGGGTCTGTAAAGTTGGGGATGCACCTCCTCTTGGCAGTTTTGCGGATCAAGTCCTATGCATTTCACTTTGTGGAAAAATCCAGAATATTTATTTAATAATAATATTCAAGAAAATAAATTTAAAAAAAAAAAAAAATTATTTGGAGAGTCAAAGTATATACCGTGCCTTTAAAACTAAGGTGAAAATATGGCAAATATTTATTGTGTCCAGACTAAAAGGGGCTGACTTTGGTCACTTGTTATTGCAGGCTAGTATTTCCTTGTGTCTTATTCACAGGCTGAGCAGCTGCTTCTGAAAGTTGTTTTTATCTTGCAAATTATTGAACTGTGATATGTACAGATACCATTGTATTTTCCTGGTAGTACTGCTCTTCAGCCAGTTGTTTTGTTGTATTTGTCCTCAGTAATCAATGGTGTGTTTCACCCTTTGAATTTAAACTTAATACTGAATCACATCATAGAGCTAAAATCAGTATAAACCTAGAACAGGGATGCACCATATAGCCTGGTTCATGCCACCAACAGTGTAGAAATAACAATTTCTTAACTGGAGTGAGATACGTGTGATGCAACTAAGAATTAAGTCATTACATTCACTATCTCCAAAATGAAAACAGTCTTCTGTAAATATGGGATGGGCTTAATGTCTCCAATCAATCATATGGACAGACAAATGACATATACCATTTTGTACTGTTTCTTTGTTCTATGGCTGTATGTGAAAAAGAAACACCTGGAGTTTACAGAGATTTCTTTCTAGATTGTTTAAATGGTCCTTAAGAATTTAGGTCTTTTTGAATAAACTGTAAAATATATACTTTAAGAGAAAGTCCATTGAAGTAAAGAAGTCTAGTTGGTTTTGTGGTAGTATCATTTCAGGTGATAAAGAGGCAAGTTACAGTTGTAAAACTCTCAAAGTATCATAGGGGACTATTGATATTTGTAATACTTCTGTGTTGAAAAGCTAACTTGAGTTAATCCTGCAGGGTGCTGAGGTGTTCTGATTTAGCAGTGCATTTTTGCATGCATTTTGGTTTAGTATTTGACCGGATAGAGTATGATCCTGATGCTCTGGTGTTGTCTTCAAGATATCTGGAACTATTTGAATACTGCTTATGGCAGATTTTCTGTGGTGCAGATCCATGAAGTTTTGTTTCTTTGGTATAATACTTCCCATCTTCCTATCTTTGGTGTAATACTTCCTGTCTTTGGTATAATACTTCCTGCTTCAGGACAGGTTCCAAACAGCAAAAAGATTAACCTTTGAGACATTGAACCTGCCTGAAATGAGTGCTGCAATACTTAGAAATCATTTTCTATGAGCCTAGTTACTGTACAAGGAGGGAAATAGTGGTACTTGACAACAGAATAGGATTCTGAATGGTTCATCCCTTTGTGATGCAATGATGTAAAGAAATAAATATTATTTTAAAATGTTTATGAATTTAGTAATCAATTGTTGTAACATTATTTTTAACTTCTTACAGAGGCTTGACTTACAAAAACAGTGGGGTAGACATTGCAGCAGGGAATACTTTGGTTCAGAAAATTAAACCCCTAGCTTCAGCCACATCAAGGTCAGGTAAGACTTGCACCTTCTATTCCTGTTTCAGTCAGCTCATGGCAATGAGGCTTATAATTTGATCTTGATCTAGATACAAATGCTTATATTTATGTGTTCTGTCTTGCTAGATTACACAAGAAATATCTGTGGTAAGCAAATGCCAGTGATTTCTTCAAGATGTGCTTCATTAAGTTTACAGATTTTATTCACAAAATTATTCTAAATTATATGTCCTGAGTGTCATGATGTTAGGAGTCTCTCAGGCATATCTTGCTCTAGCAAGTCCCTGCAATACTTTTGATAGATGTAAAATATCATTCACTTATGAAATATTTTACTTCAAATTAACTGAGAACCTTCAAATAACATTAGTATACATAGAAAAATATAGACACATGCACACACACTAGTACAACTAGTCATTTCTTAGCATTCATAGTATTTTCTCCTCATGTTTGTTTCACTCTTAGGATTTAGCCAGTTTCAGTTTCAAGGCTAATATACTTACCTATCACACCCAGTCTTAGGAACAAGGAGTCTTAATATACTGTAAGTAGAAGTATTAACAAAGAGATAAGAAATTTCAGTGGAAAATGTCTAGATATCATCTTTTCCCAGGAAGCAGTGGGCTTCAATCTGTTACTACAATTTCTTTTCTGTTTTTTTCTTTGGTTTGTTGTTGTTTGTTTTTTTTGGGGGGGTTGTTTGGTTGTTTGGTTGGTTTTGTCCATAAAAATACTAAGTGCAAGGGTGAAATATATCGGTCATAGTAATTATTGAATGTTCAATCACAAAGTTTTGCATTGCCTTAGGTAATGAAGAAAAAAGACAAAGCAAACATAAAGTTAGGAGCTCCTGTGCCTCTATGAAGAGGGTCTAAATGTCAGAGAAAAGATTCCTGTTGACAAAGCAAAGTCATATTGACAAATTTATGTTGGGGATCCTGGAGAAAGCCATGAAAGTAAAAATTTACTATTTTCATGTTTTCTGGCTGGCAGGCTGCAATGCAGAACTTGGAGGGTTTGCTGGCCTCTTTGATTTGAAAGCAGCTGGTTACAAAGATCCTATCTTGGTATCTGGAACTGATGGTGTTGGCACAAAACTCAAGGTAATGTGAAAATCCATGTAAAGTAAGGGAAATAGCACAGAATGGAAAATGTTTCAGCAGAAAATGCCAGTTGTCTTTTAGAAACACCTCTTTGTCTTTTTAAAAAGGGTATGAAAAATGAAATTGCCCTCTTTGAGGCAAAATAATTAAATATACTTTTAGCTTATGGCATGTAAATAGCCATACCTAAAATTATGCTTAAAATAATTCATTTTTAATATTAAATACGGAACTGGGGACTCCATTTCATTAAGGTAGAGTTTCCACCCTCAAAAAGGTTACTTATGAGGAAAAACATTTAACTATACAGTTGCTATTGTGTTTACACAAACTGCAATGAAACCCTTTCCAGTCCAGTCCCCTTCCGTAAAGTGCCTTTTGTACTTGCCATTTGAGAAAGTAACACTTCCTAAAATGAAATGTTAGGAGAGGCTCACAGCGAGGATAAGAAATGAAGCTGCTCCTCATAAAGCATCAGGAGGAACAGCATGTTTTTGATCCCCTTCCATTGCAGACTGCTTGCATTTCAGTTTCTCGAAGCTAACCAGCGGGTTCCTTCTCTCTCTTGATGTGTTTTGCAGATTGCACAAGTGTGTAAGAAACATGACACCATAGGTCAAGACCTGGTTGCCATGTGTGTGAATGACATCTTGGCTCAAGGAGCAGAGCCCCTCTTCTTCCTTGACTATTTTGCCTGTGGCAAACTTGACGTGGAAGTAGCTCAGGGCGTCATTGCAGGAATAGCTGAAGCTTGCAAAAAAGCAGGATGTGCACTTTTAGGTATGAACATGCTTCTTTGAAGGATATGAAAAATCTGATGCAACACATTTATAATTGTTTTTAATGTGCTTGTTTTCCTACTCTACTGAAAAATCTCAGAGGAGTGAAAACAAGCCCCACAGTGTCACATGTCTTTGCTGTCAGTCCTGTCAGAGAACATGATCTCCACTGGAAAGCGACAGTACTCCATGCAAATGTTGCCATTAGCTCAGGAAGTTGCGTATAAACTTTCTTATTAGTATCTTTTCATTTAACTTTGTAACAATAACAGCTATCTAGAAAACTAATAATTCATGTATTTTAATCCTCTGTATTTTTCAAGTAAATTTTGAAATATACCAAATAGGCTTTTTTATCCTTTATCCTAAGGAAATCCTCAAGTTTTCCACTAGAAACAAGTTTTATATGTGTTACTGTGAATGCATCTGTACCTATGTGTGTACATATTATCTTTTGAACCTCTTGGCTGATTTTAACCAATTTAATAGGAAAGGTAGAGATCTTACAGCTGTTTGTTCCTGCAAGCTTCATAAAACTAGAAAGTCCAAGATTGTCCTTATGAATGCAACAAAAGATTTGGCTGGGGCTCATTACTTAAGACGCAGGCATTAACCACAAGACAGAAACATAAAAAGGAAACAGGTTTCAGTACTTACAAAACTAACAGAAAAAATCTTTGTCTGCTGAAGATTTGTTTCACCAAGATGAGCATATTCCAAAATGTTAATTTCAAATTTAAACATTTTCCTTTTCAACTCTGTAATACAAGTACACAGTACATTTTACTAAAACATATGTATGTATTCTGGTATACAGTAGTCTAGTTATCTGTGAAAATGGTACAATATTTCTCAAATCTTAAAAATTACAGCTTCAACACTGTTCAGCTCAATAAAAATATTTCTAGGTCAGTCAAAAATACATTCTTTTGTATAAGGCTTTAGTTTATAAAAGGAGTACAATGTTAAATTTTAGAGTAATAAACCCAGAAAGTTCTGTTTCCTCACATAATTTTTGTTTTTCCTTCTTTTTGTATAAAACCAGACATGGAGAATTGCCATGATTTTTCAAATATTACCTTTAATTTGATACTAAAAATGACAGTTCAAGTGTCTTACATTAGGTACCACTTTATAATTTGTAATACAGTAATTTTGTTCTTTTTTTCTAATTCTTTAAGAAAGTTAGTAACAAAAGCCCTTTGTAATTGGGAGTGTGTCATTTTGAGGTAGTTTACAAGCTTTTAACAAGAGGCTACTTATGTTCTGGTTTAATTTTTTCTGCATGAACTGTTAGTCAGCTTTATATTTTTCTTAAGGTGCTCTCTCGGTTTACCCAGTATAATCAAACCATTCATACTTTAGCATAAGTACATGTTATGTGAAATCTTGGTGTGAAATTACTTACTGAAATGTCAAGATTCTATTTCCAGTTGTAAGGCTTTAAGACTACAGAGGGCTTTAGATGTTTTAAATTTATTACTGAAGAACAATGTCTTGGGATTGTAAATGAGTTAGCAAATACATTTTTGTGCTAATAAAAAAATAAGTCCACTGAACCTATAAATAAAACAACCATGATTTGTTCTCCGAATTTCTGGCACTCTTGGAAAAGAAGGGACAGAGATAATGCAGTAACTCTAAACCTAAGGAGGAAATGCTTTCCTGTAGCCTGGAGCATTGAAATAAAGTTCAGTTTGGGCTCTAGCTTCACACATTCATATAACTGTGCACACACACAGCCTGTCTTTGTATAGTACCATCTCATACAAGTCTCATTTGAAACATGTTTCTAAATTCCTACATTGCATTTCTGCAATAACTGAATATTCAGCTCAGCCACCTTAAGCTCATCAGACCACTTGATAGCAAGGTACTGAAAGGCTTAACTACATGCTTGGTTTTGCAGAAATGTTATTAAATACAGTTTTAAACAGATGTACCTAAGCAAATACACTTTGATTTTAAAGTTGATTATAGCAATGTTATTTAGAAACCTGGAAAAGCTTCCAGAGAATCTAGTATTGAGGAATGGCAATCACTGAGCACAACTGCAGCTTCCACCATCACTCATGTAAATTTGGAGCCCAAATAGTGATAATGATGGCCAGGTTGTGGGCAGGAATGGCAAGCAGGATAGCACTGTGTTCAAAAACTTTATGAAGGCAAGTGGGACTACATAGTTATGTTGTTCCCTTGATGTCCTTGAATGAATTTCTTGTGTTTCTTGTATCTTGTAAGCTTGGCATGGAGAATATTAAACCTGACAGAAATTTGGAAGTATGAAAAACTAAATATATGGTTTGATTTTAAAATGTATCGGATTGATTTGCATTCACAAGAGTGAGAGAGGAAGCATTCTTTCCTGATTTGGTATTGCTTGGTCAATTGAAGGGCCTGTGACAAGCATGTTTTTAATTATTTTTAATGTTTGTTAATGTAATTTAAAAATTACTCTGTTAATGCCTTATGAATTTAGAACTGAAAAATTGCAAGCCTACCAGTCCCATTGGTTTTACAACATCCCCTTTCTCTTTTTTTTGTTTCCCACAGGAGGAGAAACTGCTGAAATGCCAGGCATGTATCCACCTGGAGAGTATGACTTGGCTGGCTTTGCTGTCGGTGCAGTGGAGCGAGGGCAGATGCTGCCCCAGCTGGAGAGAATCACTGATGGAGACGTGGTCATTGGAGTAGCTTCTTCAGGGGTTCACAGCAATGGATACAGCCTTGTAAGGAAGATTGTGGAAAAGTCATCATTTGATTTCTCTTCTCCGGTTGAGGTCTCTGGTCATCAGACATTAGGTACCATTTACCATGCAGTTTCTTTCATTAGAACTTGAACTTCTGAACATGCAAATATCACAATTGTTTTATCTGTTCTTTTGCTTTTGTAAGTTTTCTAAGGCACTAAAAAAAATATTCTTTAATGTGTTTTCATCTTTTTTCCCTTGAATCACATATGCAGGAAAGAAATTAAGGGGGGGGATAAATAAATAATCATATGCCAAGCAAGTAGAACATTGTGGTTCTCTCTGTGGTACAATGCGTATTAATTTCCAGCAAATTAATATTTTGGGATTTCCTCAGTTGTATATTGATTAACATTTCTTTCTGTGCTGTAACTGGTCTTCTTTCACCCTCTTTCATCTACAGGAGATCTCTTGTTAACCCCAACAAAAATCTACAGTAAGACTCTGTTGCCCGTCCTCCGCTCAGGCCATGTGAAAGCCTATGCTCACATCACTGGAGGGGGCTTGCTGGAAAATATCCCCAGAGTTCTCCCAGAGTCCTTTGGTGTCATTTTAGGTGAGATAAAAAGAAAAGCTATGGAAGCATCCTCATGTTAATATGGATTGATGTGGAAACCTCTGTAGTCGGGCCGTGTCAGCTGACTTGTGCTGTAAGAGCTAGACTTGCCTCTCTAGAAATGTTTGCTTTTTTCTTCACTGTTGCTGAATTTCTCCTTGTGTCTGAATCAGAGCCAGTCAAAACACTTTGTAGTCTTAGGACTGCTGCCACTGAATTCACTTCCCCTAGTGGTGCTTTGGATTGGATTTTATTCATACTTGTAAAACAAAACAACTTTAAAAGCAATCCAAAGTGAGCTGTCACAATTTGCAATAACCTACGGAATTATTGCTAATTAAATGATAATCATGAAGTCTTGAATTAGCATTCAAATACGATTACTAGCTCAAGTACATCTCTTGCTATTTGACATACCATAATTAATCCTCACCACAACCTCATCAGGTGTGGTAGAAAGTGTATTTCACTTACAAAGTGTAGTATGGAAAGGTAGATGACTTACTGTAGTCTATGCAGTGTTCACTGTGTTGTAGAATAAAGTAAGAGAACTAATAATGACTTTTGCACTCTAGAACTGCATGTAAATCATTCTTCCATTTTTCCCTAGTGGGCACTGGTATATATAAATGGAGATAATGCAGTTTTAAAAATAACACAAGAAAGAAACTTAGTGTCTTTGGAGTTCCTTTACAGTAGCTTGTCCAGAAGCATTTCTCATGCTGCTGTATATCATATTTACCTGGTCAGAATTATGGGCAATATGAGACTTTTTCGACAGCTTTAAGGCTACTGTTCTGGTACAATAGTTTCTCTAGAAGCAGAAGTGTCATCTTCAAGACAAGGATTTTCCAAGGAATGCCTCAGAGCCCACTTTGAATTACTGATTAGTGGATTGCAGCAGAGCAATATGATTATTTTCTTCCCAGAGTGATACTTCTTTCTGCTCCCAAGCCTTGTTCAGTAAGGAAGCAAAAACAAAAATCCTGTTTCTGTGCATGGAAGCTGATTTCACTCAAGCTAATGCTGCTGTGGGACTTTGTCTGTACTTTTCACACAGATCTTGCCTCTCAATACTCTAATACTTTTAGTATTTGTCCATTAGTACTGATTTCCACTCTTCATTTGTATTTTCAATTCTCTTCAGATGCTCTTACCTGGAAGATTCCTGAAATCTTTTGCTGGCTCCATAAAGAAGGGAACCTCTCTGAGGAGGAAATGACTCGAACGTTTAATTGTGGCATCGGTGCTGTCTTGATAGTTCAGAAAGAGCTGGCTCAGCAGGTCCTCAAGGACATCGAGAGACATGAGGCAGCCTGGCTGATTGGGAAAGTTGTCTCCCTTCAAAAAGGTTATTACATTTTTATTTTCCTTAAAGAAAAAATGCAGAGCTTAGTTCCTTAGCTGGTGGGTCTTCATGGAGGTTAGCTGAAAATCTCTTGATTGACACCTCCATGGCTTTTTTGCACAAGGTATTAAAATGACAGCCCTTATGACTTCAGTCTTAGTCCATAGAACACGTGATTAGCAATGTCAGATGTCACCATAACTATAAATAAATAATGAGGAGTAAAGCAGTGCCATTAATTTCTTTTCATGGGCGCTTTCCTCCCCTCTCTGTTTCTCCTTTTATTTATGCATTGCTTTGTTTGGTTTTTTTTCCTCTTGTGTTCAGGCTCTGCCCATGTTAAAGTCCATAATCTGCTTCGAGCCTTGCAGGCAAATAGGTCATTGTCTCTGCGCAGCCATATCCAAGGCAAAATCCAAACAAAGAAAGTGAAGGTTGCTGTCCTTATCTCTGGAACAGGTGAGAGTTATATTCTTCAATACAGTGTAAAACAGACTATTGAAAACAGAACTTGATCTTAGATGTAAAATCTCGTAAGTCTTTCAATTCTCCATGGAGGTTCTGATAGGCTTCTAGCAGGCTTTCAGTAACAGGCAGGATGGATTTGGCTCATGGATTAATTTCAGTCACAAACAGAATGATCTTTAACCTCTGCTGCAAACTCACTTGAATTACACCTGTGTTCATTTTATCTACAGACTCTGCATATCTCCAAATCCAAATAATGATTGCACTGTAGGAATAACAGCATTATTTCACAAATAGATCAGAATTTCTTCTTGCCAGATAGGCTCTGCTAGGGTTTCCAGTATTCTCACTTGCTAAGGGGTAGGCCATCATTTCAATTTCATGAATTATAGTTTGCAAATCTAATTGCTAGTAAAAGCCCTATAGCCTCCAGCTGTCAAATTCAGCCTCCAGTAATACCAATTAAAAAAGGATTATTGTTAACATCAGTGATTTTGGATTGGGTCTCACCCACATTGCTGCTTATTTAAAACCTCTTCTGGCTCTTAACTATATTTATTCTCCAGGAATGTCTTTAATATTCATTAATTATTTTGTCACTCATAGGCACAAATCTGGAAGCCCTCATAAGCAGCACAAAGAAACCCACCAGTTTTGCACAAATAGTTCTTGTTGTTTCTAACAAAGTTGGTGTGGAGGGCTTAAGGAGAGCTGAAAAAGCTGGTATTTCTACAAGGGTAAGTGTTTCTCATCTTTTTAAAACTAGCCATCATTGTCTCTGACTATAGTGGGAAGGCACTGTGACATAACGAATTATACTGGGGTAAAAGATGGTTTGATAGGAAGCCTTAGCTTTTCTTTTTTCAGTCTGTCATGAATTTATGCCCTTGAGCAAACTTTCTCCTTCTGAGAGATGCTGCCAGCAATCCTGATGGGAGCAGTCAATATTAAACAAGGGCAGAACTGTCACGAGTTACAGTTTAAACTTTGCCATGTATTTAAGCGTAGTGCATTTACACTGAAGTAACAAGCTATTTTATCCAAATTTAATTTTAAAATTACATGCTAAACAAACATGGTAGTTCATTTGGCTGAAACAGGGATCTCAAACACAGTAGGACTTTCCACCGACTACTTGGGCATTGCTTCAGGCTCTTCAGTATAAATGCAAACCAAACTGCATTTCCCTTAGTGTCACTGAATCCAGCACTTCATTGCTTTGCTCTTTGTTCAGTCATTTGTATTACAGATGTGGAATGCTACTGTTCTAACTTAGCATTTTACAGACACTTCTCACTGATAGCTATGGGCACAGGGAAGAGTTGTGCTTAATGCAAGCTTTGCTATTAACTTTAATGGTAGCAGGATTTGAACATCAGCATTGCTGTCTATTATTTGGGAGTACACAAGGATCACAAGTAAAGTATGTCCATGGTGTGCAGGGAAGAACAAACATATAATGAGGGGAAAAAATACAGTCTGGGATGGCTGATGGTCTCAATGGTTAAGATGGAAAGTGATGAAACGGGCACTGAGGAATATGTTGTGCCAGAACTGGGTAGTTCTGCCCAGTATTGAGCTGGGCTCTATTTCCAGTGCTCTCTACCACCTTCTCAGCTAACTACTTCTGGTGTTTCAAGACTACTGTGGTAAATCTGGTAGGCATTAACAGATACTTTTATTTTAAAGACTCTGGATGTTTTAAGTTACATAGCACTGCCTTCTTCCTGCTTAAATGAGGGGATGTGTCCTGGATGGAAAATATGTAACTCAAGAACATTGACCTTATGCAGTAGGGTCTGTTTTATGAGTTGTGATTAGCCTGTCAAGGTTTTGTGATAAAATTTTTAGCAAGGTTCAACTGCTTAAAACTGTCAGAGGCCTTAAATTGAATGAAATACTTGTAAGACTTTAGGTTGTCTTAATGACCTACATTTGTAGGTTGTTACATTGTGTCAGAATGCTGGGGCCTGCAGCTATGGGCCTAATAAAACCAAATTCTTGTTTATTCTGGTGATAGCTCTTTGTGAACAGGAATAAAGATTGCAAGTTTGCCTGTGAGCTGCATGCATTTATGAACTCTTCTTGCTGTGCATGTGCACCCAACTTGAGCCACACGTGGATATTAACTTGGGTTTTATTACTCCAGGCTATCATTTGATTGTGCTCTTAGGGCTCGATTAAACTAACACCATGTCCCTATTTCTGTGTCTTTTGGGTTATCACAGGTTATTGACCATAAATTGTATGAAAGTCGCACTGAATTTGACAGTGCTGTTGACAAAGTCCTTGAAGAATTCTCGGTTGAACTGATCTGTCTGGCTGGATTTATGCGAATACTGTCAGGTCCTTTTGTCAAAAAATGGGAAGGTAAGCCAGCATAGTACTATATGCATGTTTTTAATAAAAGTAATTTTATACCTTATCCTCAGGAAGAAGAAAATGGGAAAAATATAGAGATGTGATCATACTAATTCTGGGTTTGCAGGAAACTAGACTCTTCCCATCTTGTAAGGAAAGGTATAAGAAAGAGAAAGGCAGTGTTTTTCCCCTTCCCTCTGTCATTTCCACAGAGATTTAAGGAAGCCAAGGGCAAGTGAAGATCTTGTAGTCTTTGATTTATTAGAAAATGTTTAAAAATAAGGTTGTGAAGGCTTTAGATCTCTGCAAACATGAGATGCAGAGCAAATTGTTGCCTAAGCAGAGGGTGTTGGTCAGGCAGATGTGAGCATCCACACACTGAGAATTCCTTCCCCTAACAGACTAGCTGTTTCAGCTGCGTGTAAAACTGCAGAACTGGGCAGTAACATGCAACTCCTGTTAACAAGACCTTGCCAGTCGTCTGGTCAGACATCAGAGGAGCTGTCTGAATCCAAGTGGCAGGTTTCACAGGCACGTAGGTCCAACATGTTTACAGTGTCTCCATTCTGGTCATCTTTTACAGTTTTTCCAGGGCTTTGTTACAGGCTGGTAACACCTCTGCCTACTTCAGTGGCTGCTCTCCCTCCCCCAGTTGTTACATTCCTCTTACCCCTGTTTCTTTCAGGGTGTCCGGAATCACACAAACAGCTGCTCTTTTCACTGTTTGCTCTGCTTTGGGTTCAGTCAGGGTTACTTAAACTAGTTCTTGCTCATACCAGTTAATTGCAGGCTGGTCAGCCTACACATTGGGTGGCCTTACTGTTCACAGGGTGACTTTTGTGTTCCCCTGGGTGTGTCTGTGATAACAGACCTTTTACACCTGAACTACTTTTCACACCTCTCTTAAAAACCAGTGGAGCAAACCAGGCATTCCTAGGAGGCAATTCATTTTATGCTAAAGCTGTCAGCTAAAGTCAGGTGAATTGTTTTTGTTTCTTCCCATTCATTATGGAGTCCAGAAGACATAAAAGTCTGTGCTGCAGATGGCTGTAGTTGGGAGAGAGGAATTCCACGCTACAGGAGATGTCTTTTGAGTATCTGTGTAGAGGATGGAAAAGAACTTTCTCTAGTGCAAAGACCTTGTAAATAAAGGGTGGGTTTAGTTCCGTCTGATTTAGGAACAGAGCATGATGGCCCTACACAGTGCAGGATTTGCATTATATATATGACTGGCCTGAGAGCAAAAGAAAAGACTTGTTTCAGTATAGAATGGTTAACTCACTTTTTAAATGCCCAGCACTGAATTGAGCTTGAAAATAGACACCTGTGTGAGCGCTGACCAAGCGTATGCTTCAGTTGAGTCTTAGGTGTGAGCTCAAAGTTGAGCTCAGGGGTCTGTGCCAGCTAACTGGAACCTGCTGTAAAACTCTGACTCAACACATGTCCAGGTGCTGACTGCCCTAAATTGTCCACCAGTAATCACTTCTTGTTGCAGCTCTCGTAGAAGCTGTTGCTTTCTCTTCCTCTCGCAGTCACAAGGACATTGAGTGTGAAGTTACTTATGAAACTCTGTCTGGCTTAATGGCCCTGAAATGTTAATTTTCAATATTAACGTAAAGGACAGATTAAAAAACAAAACAAGACCAAGCAAACAGAAACTCACATTCCTTTAGAGCAGTTTCTGACGCTATTGTAATAAGCGGGGAAACTTAAGACAAAAGGGCAGAGTGTTGTTTTCAGCCTACTGTCCCCAATACTTTTTTACTCGAGCAGCAAGCAGGGAGGTGCTGATGCTCAAAAAAGGGTATTTTGGAGATACAAACCACACTTGAGATATTGCTGAAGATCAGCCAATACATTTGCCTCTTTTAAGTTGCACAGTCCCATCTGCATGAATTACTGCATTGAGAGGGCAGGTTTTGCGCAGTGCTGCCAGGAATGGCCTTCCCTTCACATTACAAAATCATAAGCCTCTATTTCAGTACACTGCTGCCTCCGCCAGCATCTGTCAGCTCCGTCTCGCTGCTTGGCATTTAGGTGGTGTTCAGTGAATCCCAATGACATACGGTCTTCCTAAACAGGAGGCATGCAGAGACGGCGTGGGCGAAACATTCTGGGGTATAAATAGTATTGATGGCCACTTTTTTTTATCCTGTAAAGGTTTGTACTGTATCTAAGAGAAGATCTGGAGCTGTCAAGCACCTTTTGACTTCACTCTGCTCCACAATGGGCATGAGGAGTTATCACAGACTATTAGGAGCAAACAGGGGAAGTCTGCAAGAAGAAAGGTTTTCTCATGGTTTAACCATTGCATTACCACAGTGGTGAGACCCTGAGGTCATGAGCAGCCACTCTCCCCTACTTTACATCTAGGTGGGAATGCAGGCATATGCTTTCTCTTCTAAAGCAAATGTAAGGTACATGCTTCCTGGGGACATAACTATGGTTGCATCCGGCTGAGCGTTAGAGGTTACATTATCAATTTCAAGAGCCCCCTGCCAACTTTCCACATAGAAATCAGTAGTGACAGAGAAGTGCTTTTCAGAAGGGCAGAGAGAAGGCTCTCGTATGAGCAGCTGTTGTCTTTCATTAAGCCAAAACAGGTGTGGAGGAAAAGTCCAGGCTAAAGAATTTTTGCCATGTCATGGGGCATTTGTTACATCATTTGAAACTGCACCGAGTTTCTAAGAAAGAGGATTGTGATCAAAGCAAAGAAGAACAAGGTGCTGAGGGAAAGAGCAGCTACATCAAAACTATTAGTCACTGGAGTAATGTGCTTTAGCCATGCAATTGATTGTAACTGATTGCTGAAAGAGCGAGACATTCTGAAATGCTTTGGGTGGTTGTCTGTCAGTATCATTAAAATGAAGTGTATGCAGAAGGTGTGAAAAATCTTCACTAATGTCATTTGTTCCTCTGTTGATTATGGTACTTTTGAACACTCTGGTAAGGCTGAATTCTGAAAGGCAATGATCTTACTTGTAATTTTCAGGAAAAATACTGAACATCCACCCATCTCTACTGCCTTCTTTTAAGGGTGCAAATGCCCACAAATTGGTGTTACAGGCTGGAGTGCGGGTCACAGGCTGCACTGTACACTTTGTAGCTGTAAGTACTTTCTTCTCCTTCCCTTTGTAATTCATTAGTCTTAAGATTTTCACCTCAGAGCTTGCTTGGAACACCTTTATACCATCACCTTTGCTCCTTTGTTCATTTGTAACATTATTAGACAATATAGAGCTTTAGTTTGCCAGCCCTGGAGAAGGAACTGGAAATTAATAGTCTATACAGGAGTTTAGGCTTTACCTAAGCTAACTTCTTCCCTAAGCATCCCACTGCTTCCTACCAGCACCAGTTGGAGCAGGGGTACTAGTTCATATAAGGCCTTGGCTAACCCCAAATCTTTATTACTACACAGCACCAACTCTTAGATTTTATTGTAGAACCTTCCTGAGTCATTGCTTTTAAGAAAAGGAAAAAAGAGAACTCAACAACCAACAACGCTGGGAATGGTGCAAGAAGCTTTGATTTGTTGAGAAGTAATCCAGTGTTTGTGGTAACGGAGAAAAACTTCACAATTTCTGTTAGAAACTAAGAAAACAAAAGCCAGGGATGTCTCCACTGGGAAGATGCACATTTTTATCACCTCAGGGTGCATTTTTTCCATGTTGTTCAGTTCTCAGGGTTGACAGTAACTAGTCTCCCCCTCTTCGCTGCATTCTTCAGATTATCCTCTCCTTTTCCACTGCTCCTGACATCTGTTCTCATGATTTTTCCTTTCTCTTGGAAAAGGAGATAAAAACTATTTTCCAGAAAGAAGGAAAAATTGCATTCCTTTCTCCATGATATGACTTAGGGTTTCTTCTCTGTGTGGCAATGTACCGAGAAACAGTAACTCAGCAGCGGGGATCTGCCTCACTGACATGCAGAAGAAAGACCTGCGGTGTCCTCTGCTCCGGCTCTGTGCCATGGCTTGACTAATTCACTCTTCTGAATTGAAATGTCATCATTTGGTCCAATTTAGCCTATCATGTCTCCAGTTAGCATGGCTTTTTTTCTTTCCTTTTCTGTAGCGGAAATGTTACTTGATGGTGTTCTGCCTACCTCCTATTTTTCTGTGAACACTACACTTCTGTCAGTGCCTTGCAGGCCGGTGTGGATGCCAGCATCTTTTTTGCACTCCTCACATGAGCCCAAATTCATGTTCTCTGTAATAGTGTAATGATAAACAGATCCCCAAGGCAGCTGGGTTACATTTGTTGTCCTCTTTCAACCGCATAGACTTCTTGGCTATTGCTTTTACAGGAGGAAGTTGACGCTGGAGCAATCATTTTCCAAGAGGCGGTTCCAGTTAAGGTTGGTGACACAGTGGAGACCCTGTCCGAAAGGGTGAAGGAGGCTGAGCACCGAGCCTTCCCTGCTGCCCTGCAGCTTGTCGCCAGTGGGGCTGTGCAGGTTGGGGAAGCCGGTAAGATCTACTGGAAGTAGGAGCATCACATCTGCCAGCGTCCTCAGGTGGGGCAGCTGGATGCCTTAATTGATAGAAACAGAGGTCACAGACTAGTAACACGGACGATGTATTCTCTTCGCGTAGTGTTTTCAACGTAGAGTTTACCATGTCATGTTCTCACTCGAACAGGGATTCAAAGGAAAATCTGGAGAAAGCCACAAATGGAAATATTGAGGAAGGGGGCTGTTCTCAGTAGTTTCAGTGATGGCTCCGTTACATGTTTCCTAAGTATAATCACTTTATTTGCCAACATTTGGGCTCTCAATCAATTTCTTAACAAACAAAAAACCCCTTCTCTTGGTTACAGAAAGATTTGAGCATCTCTCAGGTTGACTTGGGAACATCAGTATTACTGTCTAACAGGCTGTATGGGCTATAACAGAGGACATTCTTCTCATGTGCTGTGAAGTGTCTGTGGGGAAAAGTAATGGAATCGGTACAATGTGAGAGACAGCTAAAGGCAAAAATTTTACTCACAAAAATCTCTAGCCAAAACAAGAACTGGCCTCCCAAAACACTAAGTATTCCTGCAGGTAATAAAATTGGCTTTTTCCCATATAGTTTCTATTTTAAAGTTGGTAGATTTTGTCTGGCCCAGATTCTGGAAATAGCCCGTAATTTCAAGCGCTGGACTTGCTATCAGGTGCTGAATAGATTAAATATCCAATGACCATTTGCCCTTGGGCATCCCCATGTGAATCCACATATGAATTTGCCTCAAAGATTTGTTCAGAAGCAACATAGTTGTTTGGCTTTTTTTCTTTTTAACAAGCAGAAGGAGGGTTAGGACTAGATACAGAATGTGTTCTTGGCTTGTGAGACATGTTTCAGCAATTCTGGTGAAGTTAAGTGCCTTTATTCTTGGACCTGTATTTTCACTTGAAATACTGATGGAAACAATAAGGGTTTTGAACAGTTCAATTCTGGTGAAAAAGCACCTGTTTTTTTAATATTTTAATATTAATTGTAGAAACATTTTAATGTATTCACTAAAGTAATCAGTTTTCCCCCATACAATCCAGAAGTATCTGACTGAAGCTGATTATGTATGTTTTAGGGCTCCCCTTTAATACAGAGAAAGCTAATTTGTATTCTGTGCACTAAAGTCCTCATGGTACTTTTGTGTTAACATAATCTCAATTTGGATTTGAAATCATGTCTAATAAAGTTAAAAATTTAAACATCAAAATCTTTCAGTGGAATTCCTTTGCCAGAGGGATGAGCTGGAGAAGGAGTCTGTGAACCAGAATTTAACTTTGTCTGAAGTACAGCACCTGTAAATCAGTTTGTGAGGTTACAACATGTGCAGTCCTGTGTAAGTCAGGAACAATTCACTGAGTGTGGTGACCTTACTGTGTCCGTGGCCAGCTGGTCCGTGATGAAGAAACTTGCTGACAAGATATTCCTGTCATTGTTTGTCACTGAGGATAAAGCTCAAGCCAATACAGAGGAAAACGACATGGTCCAATCTGATTTGCTTGTAAAGGCCAAAGAGTAAAAGCCAAGTCTTCATCCCAGAGTTTTTCTTTACAAACCTGCCCTCCCACAGAAGGGCATCCCCACAGGCAAACTGCCCACCGACGTTTGAAATCCAGCCTGGCTCAGTGAGGATGCAGAAGATGCAGGGAGAGTCCAGCCCTGGCAGGGGCTCAGCCCGCACGAGCTCAGTGCCAGAGCTACATTGCAAAGTAAACCATCTGCAAGTCAAAACAAATTGTACTTAACTCACAAGTTAGAGGAAGTTAAGACCACTAGAGGTGAAATCACTACTCTTACAGTTAATAAGTACAATACTGATAAAAGCAGTTTGATCTGTGCCAGGAAGGCCAACAGAAGGCTCAGATGTTCAAACACCCTGTTTCATCACAGACAGCTTGAGGGGGAGTAGGGTGTTCTGCCATCTAAAGCTGATGGCAAATGGGGTTTTAGCACTTACCTGTATTTCTACAAATGCATGAAAAGAAATGTGAGTGTGAACTGGATCTTAGATCCAGTTCTTTGCTTCAATTACCACTCTGTATAAAGAGTAGATAGATTAATATATAATCTATAATAATAGATTAATAATATACGGCACCCAACCTCAGAGGGATGCCAGCAGCATGACTGGAGAAGGAGTTGTTTGATACCATGGTGATTGTCTGGAAACCATAACTTGCGCCTTGTTCTCTTTTAACATTTTATTTGTGACGTTTGGAACATTCAGTCATGCATGCCATGCAATTCAAATAATACACAACAGGAAGTTTCTACAGAGTTACCACAAACCAAAAGCAAATTAAGCAATGTGCATATCATAAAAAAGTATCTCTATATACCAAACATTTCTTAATCTTGCCTAGTTACAGATCTTCTTATTTCTCCCAGGTCATGAAAAACACATATTCCTTTCTCCAGTCATTGCAGTGCAAAAGACAGATACAGATTTCTGTATGCAGACCTCACAGTAGGGAACCAAATTTTTCTCCCTCCCCAACTACTGAAACACCATTAGCTATGCTTTAGAAAAGAAAGGACAAATTTAGACTTTTAACTGTATCTGACTCATGCTCTTGAACAGCCTGATAAAGCCAAGAGGGGAATATACAGCATGTCCCTCACCAGTATAGTATGTGTAATACCAAAATAAGAATACATTTTTTTCACTGTATCTGATGGATATTAGGGATCTCTCCAATGGAAAACTAGCTCTGGCTACTTCTTTTCTAATTTGTTCAAGTAGCTTCTTAGCTAACATTCCTCCTCTGGTTTGTTACTTGCATGGAAGTCATTATTCTGGCAGCTATAAAATAGCTTCCACGGAAAAGGCTTTATTTAACAGCAGTGACTCTGGACCAAGCCGGTCATTCAGTCAACAAAGAGATTTTCCTGCTGTTGCAAGTTAAGCTGAGCATGCCTTGTTCTGCTGATTTCAAGGACGAGGGAAGAAAAATGCCTGAAATTTGTGTTTCTAGTCCTCCAATCAAATTTTCATCCCTCAAGATCCAAATGTTTTAATCTGGAACTCTGGGAATGTCTCTGCGCCTCTCCCTTTCAAGGAGCAGGAAAAAGTGTCTAGTTGTATGTTCAGTGTGCACTGTCACATCATACTGACAATCTGTGAAGGTGGGGTTGTTTCAGTTTGGTTTGCCTTTTAAGGTTCCCTGCCTTTTGGCCTTTGGGTCTTCTGCTTGGGAGTTCACTAGACTCTGGCTCCCACACTGGTGCTTGTTTATGTATCCTCTTCTCTGCACCCTGAGGTGCTCCCACAGTGGTGGGGCTCACAAGGATGGGGTCCTTCTAGGCTCCCACCTCCTCCCACAGAACTATACATTCATTCTCAATGCTTGTTCACCCACAAATCCACACTGTGCCAGGCTGTACCTCACTTCTGATCTGCCCAGACATGTCTGGCTCCTATTTGTGGTTGTTTTCTGAAGCTCCTGGTGCTCTGCATCGTGGTGATGCAGCCAACAAAACTTGGACTGATTTCCCTCTAAAGCACTAGGCCACTTTTACATCTTAAGCCCCTTCTTTGATTTGTACCACAGCATCTCCTTCACAGATGAAAGAACAGAACAAAAATTCAAAATCTGGAATGAGAGTTTGGCTTCCGCTGCCAATTTCGCAAAACAAGTGTAACTAAAGCTGCAAGCTAACGGAAAGGGATCATGGCTCAGAATGGAAACCTGTGACAATGATATGCCTGCAGTCAAAAAGGAGCACATCAAGGGCATAGAGGAGGAGAGAAGAGGGAAAGATGAGCAGACAGCAAGCCACTTGTTAACCTGGCTACACCACATTGTTTTCTTGAGGCTCTAGAGCCACGGGAGAGGATGTGCAGTCTCTCTTCTCTTCCTGAAGACACAGACCTTGGCTCTCTTGTCTCCAGTATGTTTTACCATCAGCTCCTAAGTGCACTGCTCCACTGGCCACCAGCTGCAGGGCAATAGGAAAAGCCCGACACTCAGCTTCTTTAACCCTTTCTGACAGCATCTCCTCCGTGTCATCTGCCTTCACAGATACTGGCTCCTGGTGGATCATAGCTTTCGGACTAGATTCCTCCTGAAATGGGGATAGTGGCAATCTTTTAGAAGAGGCTGGCGAACAGTCTTGGGAAGGTTATGGACAATGTGGACAGGGCAGAGAAAGTCTCGTGAGAGATCTCAGCATGCATGTGCGCAGTTGTGTGCAGGAGGCCTGAAGAACATCTAGAGAGGCTTGCACCTCCATTAGGGGTACCCACATTACCTCAGGGGGTACAGCAGGAAAAGAGACATGGGCTAGAAGATTGAGAGGGCAGTTTGCTGAGTAGGAGAAACTGAAAAAAACCCAAACCATAATATGAAGAGAGAAGACAGAACCTTAAGAAACCACAAACACAATGTAATCCCCGTATCTTCTGGTTTTTACTGGTACCAATCCTAAGATTTCCACACACTCCTGTTACCTCTTCCTGTTTCTGCCTTCAGAAATAAAAGAAAACAGCAAATTCCATGTCCTGGTCTTGTCTGGAATACAGCTAATTTTCTTTAATTTAAATTAATTTTCTTCCTAGTATATGGTGCAATGCTGTGATTTGGCTTTAGTCTGAGAACAATCCTGATAACACACGGATGTTTTAGTTGCTGCTGCTAAGTAATGCTTACTGTGATCAAGGACTTTTCAGCCTTTCATGCTCTGCCAGTGAGGAGGGGCACAAGAAGCCGGGAGGAAGCAGAGACAGGACACCTGACCCAAACTAGCCAAAGGGGTATTCCATACCACAGCACATTATGCCCAGTATATAAACTGGAAGGAGTCACCCAGAAGGGACCAACTGCTGCTTGGGTCGAGCTGGGTATTGGTCGGCGGGTGGTGAGCATCACTTGGACTTCTTTTGGCCGGTGGGGTTTATTCCTTCCTCTCTCTTTCTTCTTCTTATTATTACATTATATTTTATTTCAATTATTAACCCTTATCTTAACCCACAGATTTTTACCTCTTTTCCGATTCTCCTCCCCATTCAACTGGGGATGGGCGGGGGGAGTGAGCAAGCAACTGCATGGTACTTGGTTGCCAGCTGGGCTTAAACCATGACATTCCTCTTCATAACTTACTCAATGTTGGGCAAGAGGATACTTACCAGGACAAAATGCACAGTGCAGCCTGTGACTTTGTGTCCACCTTGCAGGGCTTGCTGATGGGCATTTCTGTCCTTTATTGGTGGGAAAAGTGATGGGGAAGCATTCAGAATTTTCCCTGGGCATTGGTATGAGAGGAGGAAAAAAAAAAAAGAAAAAAAATCAATTTGAACTGAATTTCCTTTAAAAATAAAAGTGAGATGTGATCATCAGTTCAAAATAGAAGCACTGATCTCCACTCAGGAGTTTAAATGGCCTCAACCGCAGTCAGAATGTAACAGGGCATGTTCAGATTCAGGTTAAAAAGCAAAACACACACACGGTGTGACGATCTCCAAGGCAATCTGAGGAAGCACTGCCTTGATCTGAGGAAACGGTGTTCTTCCAGGAGCACAGGTGACGGTGTGCAGGCTTTGGCAGTAGCCAGGCAAGCTTGTTTCAGTTAAGGTCAAGGACCTCATTTGCTTTTGTGTCTGTAGATGGCCAGATAGTGGTAAGTCTCTCCCCTACCAGGTGACCAGCCCTCATGCTGCAGAAGAGGGGCTTGGAAGCGGAGGACTTCACACTGCAGCCGCAAGCAGAGACACTGCACAGATGGAAGTGATTTTCATAGGAAACATCATTCCCAAAGAAGTCTGTCCAAATGCAATCCGCACAGTGAGAGAATAGCTTCTGAGCAAAGCCCTGGGAGCTGACACGAGGCACCCAGAGGAAAGAGGAATGTGCGTTTTTCCCCTCCACTGGCCTGGAACGTGTCTAAAGAAAGCTCTGCCCCATGGCAGAGCCGCATTCACTCAGCGGGCTGTAAGGCTGTACTTACAGCACACAGTACAGAGTGATGCTATGCTGTGTAGCCGTCAGGGCAGTACAGGAGGGAGATGGATAAGAAATCAGTCTCTCTCCCTTTTTTTTCTGAGTGACAACTGCAGGGAGTAAGGTCAGCACAACTCCCCAGCACTGCTCCTTGATGAATAACATCGCTATGCTACCTGTCCCCTACTGCAGACAGAACAAAACTCCTGCCTGCCCACAGGCAATCCTCCTTCCCAGAAGGAAGGCAGACAGACCATATCTGTGACCCTTACTTTGCCCCTCTGTTCCTCATTATGCCAGCACAAGGGAGTTCTCTGTCAATGCGCAGTAAGAATCCCAGCACAGTCCCACTGGCTGGAAAAAATGAAAGTGTAGGGCAGCCCCACTGATTAACATGCAAACCTCAGTGCCAGCAAGGCCATGAGAGATTAACCAAAGGACAAAGAACTGTGACTGTGTCAATGTGGTGAGAGCAAGCATCCATATTTTAATTACTGTTTTACATTTCTAATTTCTTACCTTTCCATTTTCTGAGAAAAGGACTGGACAAAATTCGCATAAATCCCGAAAGACATACTAGTTCAACAGCAAATTCTTCAAGAACTTGGTCAATGGTGCTGTCAAATTCAGAGCGACTCCCATATAACTTATGATCAATCACCTAAAACATTAAAACACATCAAAAAACATATTAAGGCAATAAACCCCCTGTGAATGAGAGCAGCTACTTGGGCAACAAAGGGAAAGCAAACTGCATTTATTCCAGGGCACTTGAGGATTTAAAACGTTACAAGCGGGTACATTATTCAGGACATTTGTGATTTGTCACATTCATATAAACATTCCTGGGAACACCCAAATCACTTGCTAGCTGACAGTGGCTGTATCACACAGGGTGCTTTCTAGGACATGTACAAAAACGGTGCAAAGAGAAGCCAACTGTGAAAAGAGAAACACGTGGGTAATGTGGTACAGAGGGAAATAAGGCAGAACACATTGGTAGATACTGACCTCTGATTCCAGAAGGTCTAGCCAAAGGCTAAAGTAAAACCAGCAATGACTCACTGGTATCACCATCACCAGTTAGCCTGAAGTGGCTCAATGAAAAGCACAAACTCATCTAGAAGACAACACATGGGCCAGACATTCTGTGGAAGGGGAGAAGTCAGGAGCTTTTCTTATGTCTACTCCACCTCTCAGCCTCAGCTCCTAAGGTAACTGTTGACTCCTGATTCTGTCCATAAGGACATTCAAATAAGGGGCTAACAATCTGTTGTGTGTTTGCCTATGAAAATGTGAATGGATTTTGACATATCTCCTTTTGTTCCCTAGAGATGAGTCTTTATATTGCTAGAAACAAATTATCACGAATCCAACTCAGCCGCTGAGGAAGCTTTTTTAATGCATGGGGAGCCTCTATTTCCATCTGTGCATCACAGTACAGACACGGTAACTGTTCAAATTTATTTAACGTTAGAAGGAAGAGTCCTGGTGGGTGGCATTTGAAATCCCAAGTTGGTGAATGTTTTCAAAAGCCATGTTCTAAGCTTAGACAAACACAGTGACACGATGGTAATGCCTTTCTAGATTTCTTTTGATGAAACAAACCAGTGAAAATTTCTGTAACATAGTGCTATTGTACTGACCACAGACAGGAGAAAAGGCTAGTGTGGTGCCACTGAAAGTGATTGAGCACAACACGAGACAAAGGTCTTTCTAAGAAGGGATTAGCCAAGCAGACAACACACTTACGTGTTTTGCAGAGCCTAAAGTCTTACTGATTTAAGTTAAAAGCTTGAACCTGCATGGGCTACAGTCTCAGACCCAAATCATCACAACACTTGTGGTCTGAAGTCCCTTCCTAACTCTGGAGTGTAGCACTCACTGAAGAGACGGGAAAGACTCACAGCCTCCAATGAGCACTGAACAGCTTTCAGCTCTGCCTCTGCTGGTAAATTTGACAGCTTTCTGCTACATCCACTCACCCTCAGTAAAAGTTTTAAACAGAAGTGAAACATGAAACATAAGAAGGAAATGAAAAGGGTGTCTTTACCCTGGTGGGAATTCCAGCCCGGGCTGCATTTCGTAGTTCTTCAACACCAGACTTGTTGGAGATGACAAGGACAACCTGAGCACAACTGCCTGGCTCTTTTGCGTAACTGATGAGTGCAGCAAGGTTTGTGCCTCAAATGAAGAGAGCAAACATTCATGAAATAGATGAGCACCTGTGTCACTGACAATTGGCTCTCAGTCCTGTTTAGCTAACAAAAATCTTGCTTTCAACAACTGCACAAATAGAAGAGGACTAAGGAATTTGGGCATTAATAAAGCTCACTTGTTAAGCAGTACAATACAACTTCTTGATTTCTAGTCAAAATACAACCTTGGGTTTAGAAGGCTCCATAGACTCTACTAAAAACAGGCAAGGTGGATGCACTTGTATCAGGGCTGATTCAGCCACTCCTTTGAAAGGACATTTATCTCTGTGATGATAAATGTAAGCTCACCTGTTCCAGAGATGAGAACAGCTACTTTAACTTTGTTCTTTCTGGGTTGGTGTTGACTCTCAACAACAGCGTTATTCAGCAGATGCTGGGGGCTGCTCTGCAGAGCTTCTAGAAGATTCTCGACTTCGATGTGAGAACCTTCTCCAAATATGTGAGGAAAATGTTAAAATACGTTGGATTTTTTTCTCCATCTAAATTTACTTTGTGTAGTTTATCAATCATACAAATTTCAAATAAAAGAAAACATATCAGCAGTGAATTTATGTTAGCACTAACTTGACTACAAAAACATGTACTACTTGAACAAACCAACTCACACTAGTTGTGCTGATCTCTTTTGTGTTACTCGCAGAACTGTTTACAAAGGCCTAGGTAAGGCATGGTCTTTTCAAGGATTATCCCCATTTTTTTATACCTGTCTTCCTCTTTCCCTTGTGTTGCAAAATTACTCTAAAAATGATGTTGCATTTTGGCTGCTCAAACTGCTCCCCCAACAAAGCTGTTCGGTTTCCAGAGGGATTTTGGTTCATGTCTTGCTGCATGTCAATCAATGGACACACCAGAATGAAGACTTACAATCACATACAACTATACACAGCTGTGGCCTATCCTCAATCTTTACACAGGATCAGTGTGAGTTAAGGAAGGGGTTGCAAAGGAGGTGGGGTTGATCACCATGATTGTGGTAAAATATAATCACCTAATGTTTGAGTCTTTACCGTCATTAGAAGGAATTACTCAAGTCTCAAGTAGGTACCTAGGTAAGACATTATTCAAGTACTGTGACTCTGAAAACAAGACAGTCACTTCTCTGTGTATTTAATAATGAAATCTAGATGTGAACGTCAGCTTAGTGAAACCACAGAAAAATGATGTAAACTACACAAACTTTGCAATATGGAGTCTCCTCAGTGCCTACAGAACTGATGACAACCGGTGCCTCCCAGAAGATGTTCAGCATTTGACAGATTTACACTCCGAAACAACTTACCCTGGATCAACTTAAAAAGTAAGTAGCACAGGCTTAAGTGGAAACTTCTCTGAAGTGAGACCAGGTGAACCTGTTACACTTCGAATCAAAGCATGCTCTGCTTATTTTTTGTGTCTTCCTTTCCCATTAGGACACCTGCTAACCTGTATCACAAGGGGCAACAACTTTCCCAATCAGCCAAGCTTCCTCATGTCGCTGTATGTCCTTGAGAACATGCTGAGCCAGGTCCTTCTGCACAACCAGCACTGCAGCTATCCCGCAATTAAACGTCTGAGCCATCTCCTCCACAGAGAGGTTTCCCTCTCTGTAAAGCCAGCAAAAGATTTCAGGAATCTTCCAGCTGAAAGCATCTGAAAATGATTGAAATGTGTATATGGTCAGCACAAATGTTTGTTGCATGTCTTTTATTATACATAGTGACAGTGGTGTACTGCAAGAACTGATAGATACTAATTCTTGCCATTCTAAGAATACTGTTCAAGGAGGACACTGACCCAAGTTCCAGTCAGCTTTATAGGTGCTGCTTACCTAGAGGTTTCTAGCCATAATTCGTGTGAGGCAAGTCTTTTCTAGGCTGTCTAATGAGAACATGTGTGAAATGATGGCGAATCCCTCATCAACCAGAATAAAAAAGCCACAGACGACTTACATCTCTTCCATAAGAGATAAAGGAGCCATGGGACAAATCGCCTTCTGGCTTTTTTAGACTACTTAAGCAGATCCGGATTTTCTGCTTCAAAGAATCAATATTAGTATAAGAGTCTATATTTAGTTGTATTGATGGGCAGACTGGAAAAGGGCTGAGTGTTCTACACATGGATGGGAAGCATGGATAGGCTTTGACATTGATACTACTCATACGGGCATGGCCTGATGGTGCAGACTTGACATCATGACTTCACTTTAGGAAACTAACAGTCCCTTGGGCTTGTTATCTTCCCTGTGGTTCCGGGCACTGGCAAGCAAGCTAGGCACCACCTTGCCAGCTGGATTTATTTCTTTCCTTTCTAATTTCATTTTTGAGAAATACAGACAGACATACAGGCTCATTCCTTCCCCCTTACCCTCTCCACAATATCTTTGGACTTGCATGAATATGGTTTTCTTTAATATTTTGAACTTTTTAGTACTTTGCCCAATTTTTCCTTCAAAGCAAAATCTAGCTTACTTACACATGTCAAATGCTAATCTGTTGTAGGGAAGCTACCACCTGCCATAAAACTGCATTAAATCTGTATGTGTTTGTGTATGTGTGTGTAGTGAATCATGCAAATTAATTCTCTCAACCAGCTTCACTGTATGGTCAAAGTGTTTAGTGTGGAGAGATGTCTTGCAGCACAATCAATCTTCTCAAACACCTGCTGCCCTAGAGATGAGCTGCCTTCAAACTCTCCTTAAATTTCCTGTCTCCAACAAGAGGCTGGTGCTCATCAAGTGCTGATGCAATAGGAATGCTTTTGGTAGGTACTTTGGAAAAGCACTGACTTTGGGTCATTCAGTCTCCAACTACATAGCCACATACTTTTCTGAGTATCTCTGTAACTGAAGCTGAAAAGTCAAGTCCATGCTATATCTAAATTTTGTCAAACAGAAACAGTCATCTTTGATATTTACCTAGGACAGCACTGACATGTTCTGGCAGAATTCTGGAGATGCCTTCCAGCAACCCCTCCTCAGCAATGAATGCAAAAGCCTTCACGTGCCCTGAGCGAAGGACAGGCAGCAAAGATGGACTGTACATTTTTGCTGGGGTCAGCAGCATATCTCCTGCAAACAAAAGTGTCAATTCAATCAATTTGTTTAAAAGCTCATTAGGTATTTAATGGGAATGCTTCTCTGAGCAGGTTCTCTTCTGCTTTTTGTGGCAGACAACGTTGGGAAGTAGCAAAAAGCGCTGGCCTGCTTTTCCAAAACTAGACACAAGCCCACATACCTACCCCAAAATTCAACGAACACTGACCCATCCTGAAGTAAACAACCCTTGGCAGCACCTAGTTGTGGAAATGTCTGAACACAATCCAATTGCAGGTTTGCTTTTGAGATGAAAGATATTGTACCTAGAGTCTTGTCACCACAACTGCCAGGTGCTGGTGAGGAGTAGTGTAAGGAGGACATTAAGAGAATCTTCCTTATGATGCTAAAGCCACGGCCATGAATCCCAGAAGAGGCCAGTCCAATAAGCACATCCTCCTCCTCAGCTCTCTGCAGCCCCAGAAGCATCTGCCCTCGCTCCACTGCACCAACCACAAAGCCAGCCAGGTCATACTCTCCAGAAGAGTACATGCCAGTCACCTCAGTCATCTCCCTGCCTAAGTGGGGACAGAAAGCAGACAGCACTACTTGTAAGTATGTTTTACTGTTAATTTTAAATCTAGAGAATCTCCTAAAATAAGGAATGTATCCAGGACAGCTGCAGAAACACAGCCTAAGAAATACATTCAGATATATTTTAAAAATCCTTCTTAGTTTCTTACTTCACCTCAAGACTTCAACAAAACAAAGCTTCATGAAGTTATTAAAAGAAGAAACTTTTTATTATTATTTTATGCTACTCATCTGGCACCTCCCTGCTATGACTGAATATCAGAGAGGGAATGAAAACATATTAACACTTGAAGAATGTAAGGCATCCAGCTTTGTTCTCCTTTGTACAAGGGTAAAGGAGCAAGAATTAGAATCCAAATGCATGAACAGTAAAAATCATCCCTCTGTGCTGACCCATTATACAGATAAGGAAGCATTTAAGCCCAAATGCTTGACTGTTTTTCCCACCAAACAGAAAGCAGCAGTTCTAATGCCACATACTGCCCCTGCCTACAAAGTCTATTTCATTAGTAATCATTTCAACATCAGAATCTTCAAATCTCAAAGGAGAGAAGAATTCATACCCAGGAAAGCACATCCTGCACTTCTGCAACCTTCAGCTATTCCTTCTTTGATTGTTTCAGTCACTTCAGCATCAAGTTTGCCACAGGCAAAATAACTGAGGAAGAAGAGAGGCTCTGCTCCTTGAGTCAGGATGTCATTGACACACATGGCAAGCAGGTCCTGACCTATGGTGTCATGTCTTTTACACACTTGTGCAATCTGCAAAACATGGTGGGAAGCAGCAGTGGTGACAAGAAATATGCAAAACTCCAATATTAATCAGCCAAATAAGCAGAAACCTTCTTTTTCCTGAAAAGAATCACTACAGAACATACGCAGAAAATAACGTGGTGCATCATCTAGTTTAAATCAAGAGAAAACAGCTCACTTTCTTGCAGAGGAAAGATAAAGCTATTTTTGGGTTTTTTTTAAACATTAATTCAAAATCTAGTTCCAGTTACCCAGGAATCGGCAGTTTGGAGTGTTTGTTCGTTTGCTTTTTGAAATATTTATGTTAAATCCAGAATAAAAGGTGTCTAAACACAATTACAAATTCCCAGGATATTCAACCTACAGAACATCCTAGCAATTTCAGAACATAAGATGAGGTTGCTCAAACATCACTGTCTGTTCTGCTTTACTCTTGCCTACTAATTTCACTGGGTTGCGCAGCAAAACTGAAACAATTTGTTAAGTAGTTTTCTTAGTAGTCCACAGGAAATGAGACTTCACTCCCACAATCCCCAAGGAATTTTTTCATGTCAGCCAACTCATGTCATGGACAAAATCATGGGCCTGGTCTCTAGGTCCCTTTGAAAGCCAGGTCTTTTACAGAGCAGTAACATTTCCCTCAGGAAGGCTGCTATTTGGTTTTCAAAAAGTTATCAAGGTGTTTGCATCCTACAAGTAATGAAATCTCATTCAGACATCATGGCTTCTATAAAGTGGAAACGTTTACACTACTATATTACAAGCAGAAGTTTCTACATTAGAGCAGTTCTGCTTGTAGATGCACAGCACCAGCTCACACTGTGGAGCCTCTTTCAGTTACCATTTCAGGGTCTGAAATAGGACAAAGATTGAATATGCATGAATAAATTTTAAAGGTAATTACCTTTTACTGACAAAGCTCTATCAATGTAGTTACACCTGTGCAGACAAGCTCACTACAGAAAGATGGGCAAGTGAAAAATGTAGATACACGCTACCACTGACTTCAAAATGGTAACAGATCAAAACAGCCTGAGTTTGAACTACAAGTCTGATTTCTTTCTCCATCTAGTGGATGTAGAACTGCTATGGAAACCAGTCATCCTGTCTCCTTTGCTGCATTATGGCATCTCCCTCCCACTGATCTAGTAACAATTTGTATAGGCATCAGCCAACGTTTTTTGGCCAAGGAAGAGTCTTGGGAACAGTCTGTGCAAGCGCAGTTGGAAATGTCTCTCTGCCAAGCAGTCGGAACAAAGACGCACAAAAGCCAGCACCAATAATTTTTTTCACGCTCAGAGGTGTCCAAGGATGTAAGACTGCAAAAGACCTTCTGGATTATTAGGTTCAGTCCTTTGCTGTTGTGGGAAGCCACACCGTATCATCCCATTGCTAAAGGTATAAACAACAACTTGAAACATGACAACTTGCTGTGCTTGACCAGTGAAAGGCAGCCTCAGAACTCTGATTAAATCCTTATTCTGATTCAACATATAAGTATATTCCTGACTCAATTTATCCTATGTGTTCTTCTGTAATTAGCATTCTTTACCTATTGGCTTCTCTTCTCCTTTAATGTTTATCTCCATTCTTCTTTTTCCCAGTGCCTTGACAAAGGTGATTGTGCCACTTCTCCGAATACGGTTTATTAAGCTGACAGTTATCATTTTAACACTCTCTCGTACTCCTCTGAACTGACCTTTCTCGAAGCCAATGGACCCTCTATCTTATTGCAGAAATGCTGTTTCATAGTTCCTCAAGTGCACAGCTAAATTTTATTATCATTTCATCACGAAATATCCAGAGCCTCATATTCTCAGTAAGATATGCACAGGCCTTGCTCAAATGATCATCTACAAAGCTCAAGTCACCATTGTGGAGGACTTGGGATGTGGTTATAATGCTCAGAAGGTTCAGACAGTGCAATAACATGCTACAGTCAACTTGCAAGCTACCTGCAGTTTAGGTCCAAGGCCTTTAGCTCGAGATACCAAGATAGGATCCTCATAACCAGATGCTTTCAAGTCAAAGAAACCAGCAAAGCCTCCTATTTCTGAATGACAGCCTGCCAAATACAAACATGTCAAGGATCATTTTAAGGGAAATAAAAAGACCCAAAACACTCCACAAGACAAAGTACTGCAAATTATGATTTCTTGGAGAAAACAGCACTGTGTCCACTGACAGAAACATGCACAGCTTTATGAAGCATGGACTCCAAAGTCACATATTTCATGGTGCTGTAAACAGATCTTTATTATTCTGTATTTCTGACCTATGGATTGTGTCCAGCAGAAGTTAAACATTTTACCAAACAGTTAACAGCTCACCTTTTACGTAGTAACTTTTTTCTAAGGGGAAAAAAATCAATACGAATTTCTCCTCAGTAGATCACTGCTAAGAGGAAAGGACATAGTCTGAAGTGCAAATAACATGTTCAGTGATTGTTAGCCACGCCCTAATAACTGTTCAGATGTTGTACTCATCTATGCAGTCAGCCAGATCACTTCTGTCCAGTGACAGATTCCATTCCGTTAACCCAGGAGTTATTCTGTTCCCTAGATTAACCTTGATAATGTGCAGTCATCTCCATGGTAAGCCAATTATTTTTTAATCACGCAAAAGAGGAGTGATGAGAAAGAGGTGTGAGTTTTCTTGGTGATCCCAGCCCAACTTGTTAAGCACAAGTTTCAATGCCAAGAATGCATTGCTCACCTCCTGGGGAAAAAAGGCTCTGCCCCATTCAATGTACCAAAGAAATTCAAAGAGTCTTCCCAGTCTTACCTGATCTGGTACCACTTACAATTGATGTTTCCAGCTGATGAAACAAAATTTCACTGGTTACAGCTTCCATATGTCTCTCCTTGTATATTAGACCCCTGAAGAGAGTAAAGGACATGCTAGGAGCAGTAGTGATATTTTCTGCATAAATCATTATTGAGCACACAAATGGGAACAGATCCAAAACTGTGGACTAGCATCTATTTCTGCTAGTGCTTTTGCTTACATACAGAGACTGCTTGAGAAGCTGTATACCCCGATGGCCAATGTCCTTCCTGTAAGTGGCACCCTTGAAACGTATGGCTGCTACACCCCTGTTGGCTTCTCCCAGTGCTTTCATCAGGTCCTCCTTAACAGCAGTAATGGAGAGGACTCTGCCACCACTTGTCACCACTCTGCCATCCTTCAGCGTTGTGCCAGCATGAAAGACCTGCAGCCCTAATTCTTTGGCTTGCAGCAGCCCTACAAAAGTAAAAGGAATTCTCTGAGTACTTCTAAATCACATACCATGTTGGCAAAGCAGCAAAGATTGAAGTCCTTTCTTCAGACAAGGAAGAACAACAATGAAGCTTCCCACCTTAACTTCCCTCTGGGAAACAGCATTACCAATGAAGAGTATCCCACTCCACTTGGCCCTAAGACTCCCTTCTGAGACATCCAGTAAGGACACAGATGATACAGAAACAGAAATAAGAGATCCAGGAGCCACAATATAACTACCCTGTGCCAGAGCAAAGGTGTGCTGTATATTGTAATTGTGAGTAATTTGTGTAGAGCTCTCCTGCATAAAATCACAGTTTACTGCCTGGGTTCCTCTCTCTCCATGACATTAAACCATTAATGCTAATGTTACCTCAGCACTCCCCTAGCTGTTCTGCAGTGTCCACTCCACACAATTCCACCCCTGGAATTGCTCTACAGACACTTGCAGGTGGCTGTCCAATAGCTAAAACAGTTGATGTGTGTTCTTTTCATTTTTCTCCATGTATTTCCCTGTTAGAGGAAAGCAAAATTGTTCGGGGGGGGGGGTTCAGTTTCATATTTTGAGGAGACAATAAGGGAAAAGGAGGAGCTGCTGCCATCATCTGGAAAAAGCAAAATAAAGCAGTTTCCCTCTTACTATCAGTCATATGAATTTTATAAATGAGTAAAAAGGACCTTTATACTTGCTGAAAGTACAGTGTGTTACATTGCCACAGCATAGCCCTGACAAGGTCAAAGCTGAGCCCCAGCTGCCTTGCAGCAATGGAAACCTAATTCCGTCCCATCATGTTTTAAGGAATACTCCAGAACAAAATGTTCGGTAAGCCATTAAAATGTGGCAATCAACATGAAACGTAGGAAAAAAACTAGTAGAACCCACACAACTCCAGAGGCTGGATTATAATAAACAAATGGACTGAATTTCATTGTTTCAACTGGTTTTTTTTTGTGTGTGATTAATAAGCAGGGGGGTCATACCATCTCATTCCTAAAGATACGAATATCAGCTTGGAAACTTTTTAAGTTCCTGAGTGTGACTAGTAAAAGCTAGCTTGATACCAGAAGGATCCATTCAGTTCTGTGGTATGGACTTTCACAGTTACAGAAATGCAGAGTTCCCCACAATACCACTGACAAAAAATAAATACAACAAGGGAGTTAGGAGAGTGGATGAGGAGAATGCGACAACAGAAATCTCAACAAGGGCAAAAGCAACATAACATGACCTTCTCCCTGGCTGATGTAGGGTAACTGGAATTATGATGAAAATAAGGTGGCCCCAGATCAGTTGTCTGGATTGCTTTACACAGGGCACAGTGTTGGACTGGCAAGACAGCAGCTGAGGGGGAAGGAAAGAGTCCTGCAACAGTTCCGTCTGTTTTTAAACATTTAAAAAATCTTAATGAGATATTAAGCAACAATAATTTTAACACATAAAATGAATATGGATCTAGAGCACATGTGCCCACCTTTCCAAACCCTTCAGCCCTGTGAAGAGGTTCTTACTATTATTACACAGCAATGACCCTGGCTAGCTGGCACAAGGGAAGGAACCAAGCTGATGGTGGAGGAATGCACGGCTCCTACTTTAAAGACCACAGGTCCTCAAGACTCACCCTTATCACTCATCAGGCATTAGCCAAGATAACACGACCTGCTGGCAAGAGAGCAAAGACAGGAAAAAGCAGTCGTGTGCTGACAACATTGCAGCCCACGCTTCTAGCACAGTTTGTGAAAGTCCTCCATGTGGACACACCAGAGTTGTTCCAGGAGGACAGAGTTCCCCATCAATTTCTTATCTCAGTAACCAGCTACAGAGAGAGCTTTATGTAATAATGTACCTTTAAACATTTAGACACTGAGCTATGGACAGGCATACACTCCAGTTACAAGATCTTGCTGAACAGCTATTTGTTCCACAAGGGGTGATGCATCAAAGCAGACTCTAATAAGGTGTCACGGGTGGGATGGAGGAAAGCTGTACAGGGAGGTTCTGGGAGAAGAATGCAAACCTACTGAAGTACTACTGCTGTTACCTGTCACCTCCATGCCTTTGTCATAGTCTCCTGGATATCCTGGACTTGCCATGACCACACACACAGCTGTACTATTTTCTGACCAGGCTGGCATGAAGCTGCAGAGTTTGCCATCAATTGTTGCTTGAATCACTTCATAAAAATCATTTTTAAGCAGTGGAAGAATTACCTGCAAAAAAGTTTCATTGTGATAGAAGGTAATTTTTATTTTGCTGACTTCCTGAAATCCAACTTAGGGAAAATTCAATTAATAAAGTAAACTCTGTACCTGCCAAACTGAAAATCCCTATACCAGTAGATTTGGAACCTACAGGTGAGCATTAATTTGCAGCATCTTTCTGCTACAGTCATAAATTTATAAACATGAGATGTGAGATTATGTAGAAAGAACATGAATTTAGGCTCCTCCCACTCTGCTTCTATCCAGAAAAATAAAACCTGAGGAAGAGCTCTTTAAGTTACAGTCTCTAACTAATAATTCACAGAAGCTGACTAACCACAATTTTAAGTCACATCATACATTGTCTAAGACATTCACATTCAGATCTGCATTTTCGGGGGAAGGAAGATACAGATTCAGACATTTCCCTAGAGGTGATCTAGAACACTCAGAGGTAAAAAAACAAAGCATATTTAAGTTGCTAGTATCTTTCACTCACCTGGCACTGAGGGTCACCAAACTGACATTTAAAGTTCAAAATTTTCAAACCATCTTTGGTAAGCATTAAACCTGTTTGCAGCACACCTGAACAGAAATAACACAGCCAAGCAAATTAATTTGAACACTTACTTTTCAAGAACTCCTTTAAATTACATTTAAAAGGTTATGGTTCTTCAGAGAGACGGTGGACACACCATCCCTGAAGACATCCAAGGCCAGGCTGGATGGGGTTCTGGGCAACCGGATCTAGCCGAAGATGCCCCCGACATTGCAGGGGGGGTTGGAACTAGATATCCTTTGAAGGTCCCTTCCAAATCAAACTATGCTATGATTCTATGAAATGCAACACCATATCTTGGAATGTGGAATGCATTTCTGCAAATCATAAGGAATCAAGAGCAAGGATTCTGCAAGCACTTATACGCAAGTCATGAAAATTCCACAATAACCAAAAAAAAGGGAATCAGCAACCTGAGGAACATTCCACTGCATTTGAGACTGAATACAGCAGAAAGCAATGTCTCTGCATCAGAAAGTCAAGTTCTGCCTTTTGTTACAGCTCTCTAAATGCAGGTGTTCAGAGATCAGAAGGAGCTGACAGGATGAAAAAAACCCAGTTCTCATAAAACCCCATTCATTACACAGGCCTTGTGATTTTCTTACCACTAAGTAAGTGCACTATTGTTATACATGAATATAGATGCAAAACTCTGTATTTCAGTCAAAAATACCAAACCAATACTGCTGTTAACAATCAAAATCAAAGAAAAATTTACTGAAGTTGGTACTAGGTAATTTCTACTGCAACACACATATATGCATATGGTGAACTAAAGAAAGTCTTTCACTGTATAATCAGAAAACCAATTGCCAGAGAATAACAAGTCTTAGATTTTAAACCCCACAAAGGATCAGGTCCTCCACCATCATCATGAAAATGCTCAACTCGCACTACATTCTTACTGCAGATTTGGGCATTGTAAAAAAGTTACCAAATAGCAGAGAACACATCTCAGGCTGGAACACAACTCTTTAGATATCTAGTGTGTGGTCCTCAGTACCTCTTCAGTATCAAAAGCAGCCACTGGTTTTTAGTGACAGTTGTGAGCATCACCTGCCTTTTTCAAAACAGGCTGAAGACAGAGATCTTCAGAAAATTTACACTGCTGTTTAGAGAACAGTACAATTGAAGTATATAGTATATCCTGAACTACAAAGAGTCTGATCGCAACATTCATAATAAAAAAAAAATTAATAAAAATACATATGTTTTATGGAGAAAAGGTAAATTCTTCTCGACAAAGGAAGAGCTATAAGGCAAAACCAGTGAGGCTTAATACTGAAGGAAAAATTAACTACTTAAAAAAATATATATTTGGAATTCAGCAGCAATCTCTAACAAGGAAACTACCCTTGGCATGACTTTGCTTTTCAGGTGAATTGCTTACTTACCTACATATGCTGTTCCTTCTTGTCTCATACTATCAACAACATGTTGAAGGATAGCATCATTGATTTTCTCTAGAAGAACTTCTGGAACCTGATGATCAACATCAAACTGATTGAGACAGTGATGACATTTGCTGAACTACCTCATAGGACCTGGAAGGACTAGGGTAAGTAGATGCTTCAGCTATGTTTTTTGCTCTCCAACCCCAACCACTGAGCACTTTTCATTAGAGTGCTGCTGTTTGAAGGCCAACTGCACTAACCCTCTGTCTCCCAAGATTTTTTGTTTGGTTCTTTCTTCAGAAGGCCAATTTTAAGGAGGTTTGAGACACAAGAAACCTGAGCTGCACACAGTAAGATTGTTCCTGCACTCACAGCAAAAGAGCACTAATAATATACTTGCGCAATATATTTTAAAAAATGCAGTCAGCTTTAGGAATCAACAACAAGGAAAACAGTATTGTGTGCAGTTTGGGTATCCTCAACATAAAAAGGACATGGAACTGTTGGAACAAGTCCAGAGGAGGGCCATGAGGATGATCGGGGGACTGGAGCACCTCCCGTATGAAGACAGGCTGAGAAAGTTGGGGCTGTTCAGCCTGGAGAAAAGAAGGCTTCGTGGGGACCTCATAGCAGCCTTCCAGTATCTGAAGGGGGCCTACAGGGATGCTGGGGAGGTGGACTATTCATTAGGGACTGTAGTGATAGGACAAGGGGTAACGGGTTAAAACTTAAACAGGGGAAGTTTAGATTGGATATAAGGAAGAAGTTCTTTACTGTAAGGGTGGTGAGGCACTGGAATGGGTTGCCCAGGGAAGTTGTGAATGCTCCATTCCTGGCAGTGTTCAAGGCCAGGTTGGACAGAGCCTTGGGCGACATGGTTTAGTGAGAGGTGTCCCTGTCCATGGCTGAGGGATTGGAACTAGATGATCTTAAGGTCCTTTCCAACCCTAACTATTCTATGATTCTATGCTCAAGACACAAAGACTTCATGCATGTGGGGAATTTTGTAGGGACATTTCAAGGGATGCTAATAGCAGCAGAGAAATGCTAAGTTCAGGAATAATGAAAAAGTTAAGAGACCACTCCTCAGAATACTGGCTCACTAAATCTTGAAGAATGGCTAATAAGGTTTGAGCCCTGCATTGCACTTATACAAGCAAAGTGTCAATCAATTCCAGAAGAACTCTGGCCTATGTGATAGAAACAAGATTGAGCCCTAAGGAAGATCTATTAACCACACGTGATCCTTACTGCAGGCTGAGGAGGACTGCCGTACCTGAGGAACTGGGCAGTAGGCTCCCATCCCTCCAGTGTTTGGACCCTGGTCACCATCCAGCAATCGTTTGTGGGCCTGGGCTGGGGGCATTGAAGCAACAGTGACACCATCCGTGAAGCACAAGCACTGTTAAGAGATGCACACAATACAGAAACAGTGACAGTGTCCTGTCATAAGAGAAGTTAACACTTCTGGTCCACAGGCTGAGGCTCAGTTCTGCCAGGAAAATTTAAGAATCGAAGATAGAAAGCAATAGAATCCACATGCAGCAGGATTCTACTGCAAGCCCACTGACCTGAAGGATTCATGGAGTTTTCTTTCTCATTTTTAAATAATCAAGAGAAACGGTGGCCCTCATAACAATCCCTTCCTGATTAATTAGATCTTGACCTATCAGTCACGTGAACACATGCTTACCTTAAGGCACGTGAATTGCCTTTGTCATTGACTGGACAGAATTATTCATGGCTCAAGTTAAACCTGTGTGTTTGCAGATCCAGGGCCTGAACTAGTGTGAGGTACTCTCAGTGCAGGACAAAACTTGCACAAGAACGTGTTTTCAGTTTTCATGTGGCATATAGTAAGCATTCCTTAAGTCTTGTAATCCAGGAAAAGGAAAGTGCTAACTAAAATAGGCACTAAACATTAGCACAAAGTTATTGATGTAACAAGAATTACCAAGACAAAGTCCATACAAACATGTTTTCAAGTCACCTTGGGGAAAAAAGATCATTTTCACCTAAAAAGATCACCATACTTGCAATTTCATGGCTAATGTAGAAGAAAATTCTACTGACAACATGCATTGATTATTACGATAGCAAGTTTCTTAGATTACAGATTTGTTGATGTAAGTGCAAACAAAACAGAAAACCTATTTGAAACAATGAACTCATGCATTTACGCATAGAGCATAACCGTAATGCCAAAGAAAAAAGCACTTAATCACACCATCCACCACATACAGAAATTTCTTCCCCTTGAAGGAGTTCTTCAATAACAACCATCTCTCCAAACATTCTGTCCTGTACAAAAAAAAAAGGCTCCAGTTAGTAAACATGACATCTATTGTCTAAATCCTTTCTTCATTTTCTTCTAACTGAAAAAAAAAACAACAACCCAAAACCAACATATAGGAAAAGTCTGGCTTGTTTGAATGGAATTTGAGGATGATACCCAGAGAAATTCCTGAGTCAAATAGGCAAGCTTCTCCTCTAAACACTTGCTTCCTGTGGCTGAAATTACAATCTCACAGGTTAGAGAACATCAAGAACTGGATTTCCCACTGATTAATTAAAGATTTACCCACCTGCATAATCTCTTGGACAGCTCTGCAGGCTTCCTCTTTGCTGGCTGTAATAGTCACTTCTTTTCTAGCAGCAGGGCCCCTTGCTCGTACAACTCGTGCAGGAAAGTCTGTGCTTTAAATGAAAGCAAAACTGAGATTCAGACATCCCTATCATATCCAATGGAACTATCATTTTTTAAGCTGAATGCCTCCTATAGTCTTTCTTTTTTTTCTGAATGGTTGAAGACTAACATATCAGAAAAACATGCTCCCTGCTAGCCCATCCTGTCATAGAGGTGAATGGACTCTAACAGCCCTTAGCACAGGACTGTGAACCGGAAATCCATGAATTCTGTTGTTGGTTCTGGCACCAGCTCAGTGCATACCCTTGGAGAAGTCACCAAACTTTAACACCTCGCAGTTTCTTCCTCTTTTCCCTGAGTCGGGTTACTGTTTTATTCCTGTCATAGGTTTGAAAAGAAAAACTCATTCATGATTTATTGGTTTGTAACACCAGATTACAGTACATAATCCTATAAATCACTATGGAAGTCCTGTTTAGAATTGTAAGGTTAAGGTAGAGATAGGTCTTCCATGTAAAGGATATAACAGAACTAGTGTATTAACACTGTATCCCCAGAATTTCTCCACTTACTCTTAAACACAAACAAAAACTAGAAGGAAAAAAAAATGAACAAAACAGCATAGTTAACATATTTTAACTTCACTTTATCCATTCATCTCTCTTAGCTTGTGTTCCTTTTGAAGAGTTGATTCTACACACTACTACCCTGTTTTCTGAAACAACATCTCATTCCTCTTTTCCACATCAGTATTTATATTAGGATAAATCTCAACCCTAGATTTATACAAGCATCCAAAGCAGGCTCACACAACACTCCCTTTCTCCACATCTCTGTGCGCTGACCTGAGACACAGTTTTCCTTTTTGAGTCTTATGCATGCTCAGAGACATACAAGTTGTTGGCCTGTTTCTCTACATGGCCCTAATATAGACTAAATACTTACAGAGCAAAGCCAGTGAAAAGGTTGTTTTTATTGAAAAAAAAAAAAAGTCCCACTAGAGCTAGTAGCACATGACAGTAAAGACAAGAAGTCCTTGATACTGACACACAGCCACAGACCAGCGCAGCTGAACACAGCAGCTGCTGTAAGACTGGACCAAAATAGCCACAGCGGTAAGTTGCTTTCCCAAAGGATCCTCAGTGACTTAAGAGGTATTACTGCTCAAAGCAATTGTGGAGATATGCAGTTACTTTTCTCCCCATGGAAGAGAGATGCTGTCAAGCCTTGAACGAATAAGAGGATCCTTCTTAAGTTGTATTTGACCAGTACCTCCCAAATCACTCCACAGATAGCATTTTGCTAATATGTGTCTGTGTAGAAATTATTCTTAACTTTACAGAAAGATTTATTGAAATATTTTTCTCTCTCTCAATTTTTCTGTCTTTTAAAAGGCTAACTAGCATCCTGAGGAAGCTGATGAAAGGGAATAAGAGCTATGACCTGTGAACAGAAAGATTAACCTGTTGAAGTCCCTTTCATCTTCACCATTTGTCTCTAATTACATTAGGTAGCTACTTGAGAAGAACAACAATTGAAAAGTTACCAAGTTCTAGGCAACTATGATGGGTGAAGGCCAAATGCACAGCTAACCTAACAGAGGAGTTTCCAGTATCAAAATATTTACCTGATAATAAATCTACAAGCTTCCTGAGGATTGGTGAAGGCTTTCCATCTTGCTGTTGGGATCCTATGTCGATCCAGAAAGGCTTTGGCAAAACTGGTGTTGGATGCCAGCTGGGCTGCTTTTGCAGATGGACCAAAACACCGAACTCCTGCTGCTCTCAAGTCATCAACAATCCCTAATTACCAAAAATAGCAGAAGAATCGAGTTGTCTCTTTGGAAACGCCAAGCCTTTCTGACAAAAGGAAAGCCACATAACCATTTCAGCACTCTGTTACGATGTTTCCTTGTCTCAGAAGAGCTAACTAATCCTTAAAATAAAGTTCTGCATATCCAATGACCTGTTTCATCATTTAGTTCTAAGAGGTCTTTAGCTCTTTACATTACCACCCCATGACTACTGTTAGGACTGTATGGTACTTCCGTTCACTGTTGAAGACATGGAGATCTTACTGTACCACATCACAATAAATGCACGTGATGGTCTGGGTACTGTAGCATACAGCAACAACATGAGGACTACTGCAAGAAAATTCTTTAATAAAGGAAAGCAGAAGAGAAGACACAAGAATACTTGTAACCATTACTGAATCTTGATCCTGCATGATTTCCCTGCTGATCTCTAGCATACAAAAAGCAGCACACAGCTATGAAGCCACATGTTTTAAGTAACTATAATTTACAAGATAATCCAAATTGTCTTGCTCTTCTGTTTAATCAAGTCAGTGTGTATCCTAAGACCTGAAAGAAGACATTTTAAAGCAGAATTTAAGGAGCTGATTTTTATTGTCAACTTATTTTAGCCTTACCAGCTGCCAGAAGAGCTTCTTCTCCAACTAACACAAGTCCAATGTTATGATCTTTGCAGAACTGGATAACAATAGTGTGATTGCTCACTAATACAGCTAAAACAGGAAAAGGAAATATAATTAAGTTACTACTGTAAAGCCTAAATAAGAGACCGAGATGAAAATGTCATTGTTCCATCTCCCTAATAATATTAAAATAATGAAACAATCCATGAAGGGAAAAGTACAACAAACAGTATAATAATAACAGAGTCCAGAAGCAACAGAGAACATTTGCAATTTGTGCTACTTTTTTAAATACCCATCTACTAACTTATGAAATGTATTTTCTGTGCTGGATGTAATCAATATAGATTTTTAAAAGCTGCTTATCATAACAGGATAAAAGCTTCAAAAAATAAAATGGTAAGTTCATACAGAAACTCAATTTCAACATCTGAGCAGAGATTTACTCAATGCCAGTGCATGATGTAGCTAAATTTAGATGAGCAGCCTGGGCTGACACCAGAAGAGTTTCTATTCAGAACTTAGTAACTTTAAGCCTTCTATACCTCTGTTAAGTTTTGCTGAAATTGGCCAGTGAATTCAAGCCTAACAGTGAGATGAGGTGTAGAAATACAGACTCTTGTGTAAGCCTGACTATCTTAAGAAGCTAGGCTAAAAATAGATACAGTACAATGTTTTATTAGGCAGCTCTAAAATCCAGAAACAAAACATCCAGAAAAAACAACTTTCTGCCTTAAATAATTAGTGGTACCAGTAAAAGAAAAGAGTAGCTGTTATCTCCTACTAACTCAACACAAGTGTGGCCAATTCCAAATGAAACAAACTGTTTCAGTTCTGTTTTACTGACTGCTTGACGCATATTATGTTTTTCCCCACCCCTCTTTTTACCTGAATTTGAAATTTTTCCATTGTCAGCTGTTCCTGCATTTCCTGGAGCAACAAACACATGTTTTACATGTGGAGACTGGGCCAACTTCCAGGCCAGTGCATGTTCTCTCCCTCCACTGCCAATCACAAGCACCCGATCAGCCATGAACCTGTGCAAACCCAGAGTGAACATATATAGCACTATTTATTTATTTCACAAACCTGTGGAAAAAAAAAAAGCAAAAATGTAGAAACTACATCACTCATAACTGGTAATATCAAGCCAGTTTGCATTAGAAAGGTACCTATAAGACATCTGAACAAAGTAACTGCACCAGCAGTGTCACTGGATGGAGGCATCATTCACATTTGATTTAAATGCTGCCAACAATGAAATCACAGAGAATTTTTTCCACTTGTTTCAGCACAGTTAAGATTTCCTCTCTTAAGTATCCAAACTGAAATAATCTTGTCATGACAAGGCCTCATCAAGTCCTTTGCATAAACTACACAGGACAGGACTGAAAGTTCCGTACAAATACTCTAGGTAACTTACCAGATAAATGTAACACTGTAGTCAATCTAGGAACTTTTATGAGTGCAAACATGCTCAGTAATAAATAGCAAAGACAGTCTTCAAGACAGATTTTATACTTTGACAATTGAACAAAATGCTCAATGAAAGAACAACAGTTAATTTCACTAGCACACTGACATTTAAAATAGGTCCTCAGTAATATTTCTTGGTAAATTAGTTGTGATTTATTTCAGGAATATTATCATACTCAATGTAGGTCACATCTGCAAACTTAATTTTTCTGTATGTGCCGAATGTAGACAAATGTCAGAAAGAAAAAACACCGCACAACATGACCTTTAAGGAAGCTGCTAATGGCATAAACCAGTCCTTACCCAGGAAATAGATAATAAATTAAAGATATCATAAAACACCAGGTTTGCAAGTCACATATCAGCATTCTTTTCCCAGGAAACCATAGCCATTGGTTTGAGTTCACTGCATAGCTTCCAAAGGCAAACAGAAGCTAAATGGTGACATTGAGGTATAATATTTCAGAAAATAAGTTCATAGAATTGTGATAAATCAATAATCATGTTTAAAGTTCCTGAGAGAGTATTAAGATGTCTTAACTTGGTATCAACAAACTAAAATGTAACTATATATATTTTCATCATTATTCTATTGTTCAAGTACAATGATAGTACTTCAAGTAGCCTGTCCATGGGGACTACAGATGATCATGGATTAACTAAGAGACTTATTGTAAGTATTGCACTCTATGCGTATAAACACAGAACATATGTTTAATCCTCTATCAATCACCAGACTGATTTCCCTGCAATAGATTTTTCTGAGTCTTTATACTGTGTGACAGTCCAATATGTCAGACTTCGTCTTTCCTTCTGTCACTGCTTGATAAATAATTCTGGAGTCACTAGGAAGTTGCTGTGAATTTAAAAGTAAAGGGTTACAGCTGCTCTGTCTCTAACAAAGACATCAACATGCTCTCAATAAAGCTTCATTAGGCACCATGGTCCAACAATTACTAATAAAATGCAAAGTGTTTTTGAAAGCATAATTTTTTTTTTCCCTTAAATATAATTTTGTAATTAATTGAAGTTTTCTAATGCAAAATAGATTAAAGTTCCTGACTGGGAAGAGAGTGAAACCTACCCTGTGGAGAAAAATGCACATTTCCATTCCATATCATAGTTAGGACATTAATGACATTTTTTGCAAAGCAATTCAAAAGCATGCTAGAAGAAAAGAAAGCTGGTAAGAAAGCTGGTCCTAGCAGAAAGGCTGTAAAGAGAGTGTCTCACTTGAATAATCTTCCCTTACCGTGTCAGACCCTGCTATTTGTCCACACAAAAACTGAAGAGTCCTCCAGACAGATTTGAGTTCTTCCTTCACCTCCTGCTTCAGATCAAAATGATTTCTGACCTCATAAAGCCAAGGAGAATAGCGAGAGGGTGAAAGAAACAGACAGACTTGCAAACTGCCTAAGAGCAGAATCCCCAGCAGGATCCCCTTACTGCCACCCACCCTTCAAAACAAACCTTCCCACAGATTTCAGCAGTGTGGACCACTCTCCTCTCTTTCCTTTTTTCCTTAGCTAACAACAAAAACAACTCCTCCCCATCAATCAATTAACAATGTTAATGGTATTCAACCCTAGTGAAAAAGAAAAAAAAAAAAAAGAGCTACAATATGTATCAAAAAGCTGAGATCATTGCGCAGTTCCCATGTTAAGAGCAATTTTAAATCATCTGACAAGTAAAGAATCTCAAAGACAACTTGTAAAAATAAAGCATAGAATCATAGAATCAACTAGGTTGGAAAAAACCTTTAAGATCATCAAGTCCAACCATTACAGCTAAACACAAACATTGCAGTTAAAGCCTGCACACATAACTCTCACAGACCTACTCATTGTAATAGGACATACCCTTACATGTATATATGTAAAGGTTATTATATCTAGCAGACACTGGAATTGTGCCCCCTTAAATACTACTCTTTTTACATTTTGAAGAAATATAATACAAGCAGTGCCAGAGATACAATGTATATAATACCTGTCATTTTATTCTTTACTGGTTCTTAATAACATCCTCTTCACTACCCTAATCCTTTCCTGGTACTATCTGAAATCCTTTGGTTAATGTTTGACAAGCTTGCAGAGCTACTACTCGTTGCTGAAAACAAAATTAATGTATCCCAACACAGCACTAAGTAGCATCTGTGTGTCTTAAATTAGGCAATGAGAAATAAAACCACATTAATAGAAACATAAGCCACTCTTTTTACACCACTAGAACTCATTTTTAAGGAAATCGGTGAAGTTTATTTGAAACTTCTATGAAATTAACAGCTTATGTGCTGTTAAACAAATGCTGTACTTGAACCTCCCAGTTTAAGAAGACATGCCTCCTACCTTATCAGGTATCTGTGGACTGCCTTCCTCAGACTTGCAAACTCCCAGTTCTGTATTGTCTACCTGTGACTGAAGAGCAAATCAGCACAAGGAAAGAAAATTCTTATTTCTCGTAAGAATTTCTCTCTTTTACAACGGTTTGCAGATTGTTTTCTTCTTGTCAGAAGGCTGTGACAACATAAGTCAGGAACAGAACTCGTGCAGCCCTGAAACATCTCTCTGCTACATGACTGGCCAGCAGAACATAATTTAAACTTCTATTCTTCTCAGTGGGTCAATTTGTATTGCAATTATTTGATCAATTTGTTTTCCTAGGTAATGAAGTGAATATGCAGTAGATAGAGGCAATATATACCTAAAGTTCCAATATCAGAATCTGATTTTCACAGAAGGCGAATCTGAAATTTAAAAATGCAGAATACCATTATCTAGTGAACAGAAATAAAAAATATCTCTGAAACAGTGGATTTTAGAATTGTTTATTCACCAAGATAGCATACTGGCAAAGCTGTATCAGGATGAGCAGCCAGAGTATAACATCGGAGGCTGTAAAACAAAGCAGATTGCTCTGTGTGTTTATTGCTTCCTTTCTGACATCAATGCCACCGTTGCATTGGCTGGATATGCTGCATACTCACCCACACCCCACCAAGAACCATTAAAAAAAAACCACAGGGTTTTTTTTTCAATTGTTTTTTTTTTTAATAATACATGCTGGTGTTCAAGGAGGAAATAAATTGTTGCCTTCCATCTGCTGGGCCTTCAGTTCATGCATCTGGGCCCTCCTTTTCAGGCTGAGGATGAGAACTGTTTCTTGGCTTCAGCTTCCTTTAGCTGAAGTCACCATTTCCCAACAGCCAGCTGATGCCATTCATGGAGGCTGTAGGAACATTGACTGCCCCACAAGAAGGCAGCAGAGGCCAGGAACTTGGGTCACTACAGGCCTTGCACAGCCTTTTGGGGTGAGCCCAGGGAATGACTGCTTATCCTACTGTTAGAAAGAGACTGAAATTTTACATTAAAATAATTATATAGAGCAACAGAAATGACTATATTTGAAAAGTTTTCGAATCAATAGTAGACTTCTGTATATTAAAAGAATGTTGTAACTTTGCTGTGGTAGCCTCAGCAGTAGAAACTAACATAACAACGAGAAGGACACAGGGTGTCTGGCCTAAGACGTTGTGGTTTAGAACAAGGAAGCTTTGTCTAACTGTGTGTCTTGATAATACAGACATTCATAATTTTTGTATTGTTTACAAGGAAGCTTTGTCTAGAAATAGAAACCATGTATCTTAAGCAGCAGAAAATTTCATCTCTGCAATATTGGTAGCTTTGTGAAATCATTGCAACATAAAAGGACAAGCCAAGTGAGGAAGTGAGAATGCTGGCGTCCACATAATGGTTGGGGCCTGTCCAAAGAACAGAAAGGTGAAAAGAATAAGGGGAGGAAGACTCCTTATTTCATCTGAGGAAGACTCCTTGCTTCATCGGGACGAACACCAGAGGGGGCTGGGCAAGCGCAGAAGAGGCTGATGTTGTAATTAGTCAACGATGTAATCTGTGCTGAATATGCATTAGTTACGAAATTTTTAGTGTATAAATTGCGAACGCGATGTGATGGGGTCGAAGCCAGATTTGGGCGCGTGCCCCTGGTTTCCCAGCGCTGCAATAAAGCACCTCATATAACCATTCCAGTGGTTATGTGTCAGTTCTTACGCTAACACTACTGCTAGCATGGCTGTTTAGGGGCACTCACAGCTTTTTGAAAACCATGTTATGGGCAAGGGTGAGGATGCTGTGAAAGACCAAGCCTTTGTCTGGGTAAGTGCTGCAGGGGAAGCCATTTCACAAACCCATGAAGAGGCGGGGAAATTTATCACCTACTAAGGTGGAATTCACTCAGGAGAACAAAGGTTATAAAGCAGTTAAGGTTTACAGGTGTAAACGTACCTATTTAAAAAAAAAACATAAAAAGCTGCTTGTCCTATACACTCATCCACTCATCGTGTGGCCAGCAGAACTAGGGACATGATTGTCCTTTTGTACTCAGCATTGGTGAGGCTGCATCTCGAATCCTGTGTTCAGTTCTGGGCCACTCACTACAACAGACATTGAATTGCAAGAGCAGGTCCCAAAAAGGATAACACAGCCGGTGAAGGGTCTGGAGCACAAGTCCTATGACGAACAGCTGAGGGAACTGGGGGTGTTCAGTCTGGAGGAGGCTCAAGGGGGACCACATCACTCTCTGCAACTACCTGAAAGGAGGATGGAGTGAAGCGGCTGGTCTCTTCTCCCAGGTAACAAGTAGTAAGACAAAAGGTAATGGCCTCAAGCTGCACCAGGGTAAGCTTAGATTGGACGTTAGGGAAAACTTCTTCACAGAGAGGGTGCTCAGGCATAGGCACAGGCTGTCCAGGGAAGTGGTGGAATCACCGTCCCTGGAAGTGTTCACAAACCGTGCAGATGAGGCCCTCACCGACATGGCTTAGTGGTGGACTTGGCAGTGCTGGGGTAACGGCTGGACTCCATGCACTCCAAGGTCTCTTCCACCCAAGCTGATTCTACGATCCTACAATACTATGCCCGCAAGCCACCCGCGCGCCCAGCCTACCGCCACGCCCGGCATCGCAAAGCCACCTCCCCCGCCACACTGCGCATGCGCCAGCCGGCCAGCCCGCCACGCTGCCTGAGCCTTGCTGGCTCTCGCTGCCTCCACGCGCAGCCTAGTCACGTGCCGCTGCGCCGGCTGCTGCAGGCGCTCAGGCCGAAGGCGGCGGCAGCGTGCGGCTTGGGCAGGTCTCGGGTTCCCTCCGCCGGTGAGCGGTGCAGCAGAGCGGGCCGGCGTTCCCGGTCACACATGCGCTCACCCCGCCACTAGGACAGGCCGCCCGTCCTTGAGCGAAGGGTAAAAGCAGTCGCTCCTCCTCTTCCTTCTTCTCCGTTGCTGGCTCTGTGCCAGCGCTCGCCGTGCCCCCGCGGCGTACGTACGTCGCTGTGAGGGAGGGGCAAGGGCGGGCGGCGGCGGCGGAGAGCAGGTGAGGTACCGGGCAGGGGGGCTGTGGGCGCGCTACGGGGAGCTTCCCCCGACCGGCACTGGGAAAGTGAGGCGTGCTGAGCGCCCAGCTTCTCGTTTGCCAGTGCCCGCCTCCTTCAGCCTTCCTGCCGCACGGCGCCTAAGGGCGCTCGCCAGTCCCAGGCCGTGGTGGCGGTTGGGGGCAGCCATGGGGGCCCTAACGGCAGCGGGGTGCGAGGGGAGGCCGGGCTCGTAAGCAGGGCCCCGTTCGGTGCCCCTGCCATCCGCGGCCTGTCTTGTGGGGAAAGGAGATGTCGGTCCTGTCGCCCCATACCTGACTGCATCGGGGAGAGCTGAATTTAACTGGGGAATAAATCCCTGCAGCCGGCACCCTTCGGTGCTGAAGAGAGAGTGCCGTGCGTGCGGTTTGATACAGGGCTTTAAGTACGAATATGTTAAAATCGAGTCGATGGAATTACGAGAAAGCTTCGCTTCTGATCAGGATGTTGAATATCAAAAGTGTATTCATTGATCTTTACATTTAAGTAGTAGTTACGTCGATTTTTATGGCTGTATGAAACTAAATTATGTTTGCCAGCCACCTCCCTCGAGGGAAAGAAATCTCTATATCATCAATGAACACCCCCCCCATGTTAATAACATACCTTATAATAAACACAAGTTGATGACTTAATACGTTACCTGGATCAAAATCAACTGAAAATGTTCAGGATTGCTCCAGTCTTTCATCCAGTCCCAAGTACATCTCTTTTCCCTTTTCAGATAGGCTAGCGCAGAAGGCACTGTGTTAGGCAGTTTGTTACATGGAGGACATATAAACACTGTTTATTCCTTAAACTTAACCTTGATTTAACCTAGCCTTTTGTTTGCAAAGGCAGTCAGCAATGGATATGTTGCAGGTATTGTGAAAGCAGATTCTTTAGCACTGTGTATGAGGCATTTGTCTTAGGATTTTCATTCATAAAGAGAAATTAGAAGTTGTATATGCAATTAGTGTGATATTTTCTTACTTTTGACCTTATGTGAAGACTTAAGTTGTCATTTGCTAAAGGTGCTCCTTTTGCTGTTTCCCAAAATAATTCAGAAGCACTGGTCTTCCTGACAGGATGAGATACTGTATGCTATTGAACTGTGCAGAGTTCCAGGTTTATAACCTTACCTGTCACAAGTGAAGGAGGTTGGCCACTAGGATGCAAGATCCCTGCTGGGACACAAGAGTTTAATCTAAAGGAATCCATAATCTGAATGCTGCTTCAGTTGTTGCTGTGAAGTACCAAAAAGGAACCATAAAGAAATCCTTTGAGAATGTACCAGGTGGTAGATCTTGAGGCACTAATGCATGTGAATAGAAAATTCGGGTGACAGCCAAATGTAGCTGTAGAGAGGAAAAGGAGAGGTTTGTTTCAGCAGTTCCTGCTCACCATAAAGCATATTTCCAGTTGACAGTGCACTGCCTTTGAAGAAAAACAATAAAGCTTTAGCCTTTGTGGAATTCTGCAGTGCAAAACAAACATATGCTATAGTTGCTATACGAGAAAGCTATATTGTGAATTAGTTTTCATTTACATTGTAATAATACTATGTCAGTAGTAATTAATAAAAATTGCAGATTTCAGTATTAATCTGTAAAGGAAAAGAATCTTGCGTGCTTTTCTGAAATGTAGGTATTTCTTAGCATAATATAACCACTTTAAGACTTTAATAGTATAAATGCTTTTAAAAATCATATTTAACACCATTTTTATAAAAATGTGTTTATAGGTCATTGTGTATAATGTAGCTGCATCTGAAGGAGTACAAAGTGGCTTTGTCATGCTGACTAACAGCGTAGGGCATCATTTAGTGGTGCGTGAAGCAATGCTTCCAAGAAACCTGAAGGTATTTCCCTACGTTTGTGGCAACAGAATGTTGTCGGGTTTTAGACCTAAAAGCAACATCAAGGACTCTTACAAAATCCTTGAGCTTGAGGAAGGATGTTCCCTTGATGATATCAGAAACTCATATCGAAGTCTTGCCAAGAAGTACCATCCAGACAGTGGTTCTGCCACAGCTGATGCTGAAGCATTTATGAAAGTAGAAGAAGCATACCGAGTAGTGCTCAGTGACGCAACGACCAAAAAGAAAGCAAACGACGAAAATGAAGAGGAGGAGGATCCGTTTAAAATGCAAGCACCACAGCACAGACACTACTTGAGTTTTGAAGGTGTGGGTTTCGGAACACCCAGCCAAAGAGAAAAGCAGTACATGCAATTTCGTGTAGACCGTGCAACTGAACAAGTGCTGGAGTACCGGAAGCAGAGACTTGAAAGCCAGTTTGTCGCGACTGACCTAATGAAAGCCAAAGACGTGAGGCAGAGCAAAAAGGTGAAGATAACTCAGGCGGTTGAACGGTTGGTGGAGGACCTCATCCAGGAATCGATGGCAAAGGGAGACTTTGACAACCTCAGTGGCAAAGGGAAGCCTCTGCAGAAGTTTTCAGACTGTCCACATGTTGACCCTATGACTCACAACTTGAACAGAATTCTGATAGACAATGGGTACCAGCCAGAGTGGATCCTGTTGCAGAAGGAAATACGGGAAACTATTGAGCAGTTAAGGAAGAGCATAGTGGCATCTAGAAGCAAGCTTGGAGAGCCAATGATACCATACAGGCAAAAGCAATGGAATCGTGTCTGTGAGCAATTCACAGAAGATATCAGGAAATTAAACAAAAGAATTGACAACTTCAATTTAGTTGTTCCTATTCTGAGCAGACAAATGGTGCACTTCAATGCTGATAAAGAAATTGGCCGAGCACAAAAGACTTATGAAGCACTGATGGAAAATGGAGAGGCTTCTAATTCAGACACAAAGGAAAATGAGGAGGAAAATGTTAAAAGGTTTGGGTGGAAGTCTTCTCTATTGAAGTGGTTAAACTATACATCAAAATAACACTATCTGTCTTGTCAAGATTTTGAATGCACTTTATTAACAAAACTTGTAACACTAGAGAAATTTCAGGTACACTGAAAATGTAAAATCCAGCTGTGCACTGTTACACCAATTAAAAGGAAATAGGTTGCCTGATGTGTGTTTGCAGGTCCTTAATTGATTTATTTGTGAACACTGCTAAGTGTGCTGGTTTGGGCTGGGCTGGATTTCATTTTCTTCACAGGAGCTGTTATGAGGCTACATTTTGGATTTGTGCTGGAAACAAGTCAGGGATGTTTTAGTTACTGCTTAGCAGTGCTTGCACAGAGCCAAGGCCTTTTCTGCCTCTCATACCACTTCACCATTGAGTAGGCTGGGAGTGCACAAGGAGCTGGGAGGGCACATAGCTGGGACCAAAACTGACCAAAGGGGTGTATTCCATACCACATGGTATCATGCTCAGTATATAAAGTTCTGGAAGAAGGAATGGGGGATGTTCAGAGTGATCATGTTTGCCTTCCCAAGTACCTGCTAATGTGTGATGGAGCCCTGCTTTCCTGGGGATGACTGAGCACCTGCTTGCTTGTGGGAAATGGTGAATGATTTCCTTATTTTGGCTTGCTTGTGCACGTTTTTTTCTTTACCTATTAAACTGTCTTTATCTCAACCCATGAGTTGTCTCACTTTTACCCTTCTGAATCTTTCCTCCATCCTGCCATGAGGGGAGTGAATGAGCAGCTCTGTGTGGCTTAGTTGCCAGCTGGGGTTAAGTCACAGCAGGAAAAAATCAGTTGTCCTTTTGCAGCTTGCTTTGCTTCTGTTTAAATAAAAATTAACATTTCCCTTTAGCAGTGTTAAAGGGCATTAAAGTGGTTTTGCTGTTACATCTTCAAAAGGTGAAACTGAGGCATAACAAAAACATAATAAGGACAAAGTGGAAGTAAAAGTCTTGCTGTGCCCTGTTACTTTGACCTTTATCCTTTCTTATTTAAATGCTTACAGCTCATAAATTGTTGACAGGTTTCATGCTTTGTTTTATGGTTTATGGTTTTTTGTAAAGTAGTGCATTCATCTCTTCAAGGTTAAATGAAATGGGAATGAAGGGAGGATTCTGGATGTCTGGACTTGGGCTGTACATTCTGGAGTAGTCCATTTTTGGATTTGGCTTTTAATACAGAAGGAGGTCTCAGAAAGCAAATTTGAGTAAATAAGGAAGCCTGCCCAAAACTGTACCTTAGTCAGAGGGCTTTTTGGAAGTGAGAGAAGGGAGTACTATTTTTCAAAAGTAATTGCGCCATTTAAATGTTTTAAGAATACTGGTATCAAAGAACTTACTGTGAAATATTGCTGTATTATTAGAGTTTATGGGCAGTGGCTTGGAAAATGGAAAATTTCCATGGTGCCAAAGTTGTATTTATTAATCTGTCAGCTCTCCACACAATCTGATTTTCCTGGAGGATTTTTCCTATGGAAAGGTGTCACTGGATACATCAGTACCTGTGCAGGCCTCCTTTCTCATTTGCGCCTCTGTGACCCAGACTGTCACAGTCTCCACCTATGCAGGAGTTGTGCTGTACTCTGCCAGTCCGTGGGAAGGTGTCTATGGTCTCTGGTGTGCCAGGGAGGGGGGATATCAGCTCTTAGAGTTTTAGAAAGAAAAGCTAGGTGGTGGTCACATCCATCCTTTTGGTAGATGCCCCAGCACCAACAGTCTGGGTTAATGCATTTGCCTGTGGGCAAGTAACATTGCATGCACTCCTTTTGGTCTTTGTGCTCTTGCTTGTATAGATGAGGTCTGAACCAGGAGACAGGTCATTATTTATATTTGTTGGTAGAATGAACTAATTGATATATTGCTTGTCAGAGAGTATTTTATAATCTAGTGATACTATTTAATATTATTTATTCACTGGTAAACACTATAGGTCTTTCAAGCCTTTGTGTTACAGTAAATAAATAATAATGACAAGATGTTTGTCATGTTTTAGAAAATAGGGCTAACCTCAGCTTCCTTCAACATACCTTTTTTTGTAGGAATGAAGGTGGAAAAAGTAGGAAGAATGGCCTTACGTGCAGACGAATCTGTTGCCCCTAGGTTGTGCGACTGGGATGTTTGTGCTGTGGTATGTCATGCCCTGGTGCTAGCTGAAGGGATGAGAGCATGGCTGTTACTTCCTTCCTGTGAAGATTCAGTTAGGAGGCAGAGGTATGCTAGTGAGTAGGATTTATTTAGATCCTTGTGTTGGACCAGGTGATACCAGAAGGCTTTGACCTCCTAAACGCCTCACTCATTTTAGCAGCTGTGTGTATGAATGTCTGTTTATTGAAATAACTTATCCATGCATTCTTCCTTTTAATGAAAACTAAAACATGCTCTTATGGAAATTCTTTGACATAGTACTTTTAAAAAGATCAGGTTTTGATTTGCATTATGAGCTACAGGAATTGGGTCTGAATTGCTGTTTAAGCTAATCCAGTGTCAGATTGGAAGAGAGCTAATTGCAAATTGAATTCATTGCACAAGAGTAAATAGAACCAGATTGCAATAAATCCAGCTTTGATGGAATCCACTTTGGCTCACAATGAAGATAAGTATCAGCAGTTTAAATATTTAAGTTGCCATAATGGATGAGTCAGCACACTGAGTGATTTTTATGTTTCTTTTGAAACTACTTGGTGTCAAATGGAATAGACGTGACCTGACTCTCAGCACTTTAAATCAGCCTTGCGCTGTTGTCGTGAAAAATTGCCAGGCACAAAAAATCCACTTCTTCAACATTTATGGCAATGAGGATGAAAAAAGGAGTTCAGATTTTTCTTTTCCCCAGGTGTGTGGAGGAGTGCATTTTTGCAGGGCTGTCTATTTTTTATTGCTCTGAGCTCACAAAATCCTGAGAGCAGTACTTAGCCAGTACATCTAGAGCAGGTAATAGCAAGTACTGCGTATGAATTAGAAAATGCCAGGAGAGTATGGCCCTCAGAAGTAATTTTTCTGTTTGACGCTAGACTGTTAATTTGAATTTGATAACGGTTACCTTATTACTGACCTCAAAAGAATGAAATCATTGTTGATTCCAGACATGAATTCATGTTGCTTATTCCCAGAACTCCCTGTGTGTTGGACTGATTACCATATAGCTTGTGGCTTGAAAGGCTTAGCTAGATGACATCTTAGTATCAAGAAAAAATACTATATTTATTATATAGGGTATATTAATTGAGGTATCAGGTTTTCTCAGGGTGAGAACTCTGCCCAACAATCTGATGGTTCTTTCATGCACTATCAGCAAGCTGTACAATTGTACATGTTAGTGTTTTCCAATGAAAGGAAAGACATAGAGCTCTAGGCTATCTGAAGTAACATCTCAGGCTGTCTTGTAAAACCCAAGAGTTTCTATATATGCTGTAAATGTTGAGGCCTGCTGAATATGTTTCTGTTTCAGGGTAATAATGGCTCTCAGGATGCACACAGAGTGACAGAGAAGGCTCTGAGGAGAGAAGTAAAAGGAGAAGCAAGAGCAGGGCATGCTGTAAGAAAGACAAGCAGTAAATCTTTATTCTTAGTGGGGGAAATTGCTGTTGTGAGGGAGAAGAGGATGTATGGTGTCCCCCTTGAAGTTACTTCCCTACCAGTTCTGTCTGCCTGGATGTGACCGCCACACTGTTTACCTTCCCACAGCTGTAAAGAAAACAAATGTGTTTCTGCATGCGTGGCGGGATGGGAGGTGATGGGGGATGATACGAAGGGCCTGAAAAAGGGAAAGGAGGGTAGTATATCATGCTTCCAGGTGAGGGTGGGAAGATGGTGGCACATGTAGTAACAGGGAAAGAAGTTGGGGAGTACATGGTTCTTTTTGATGAACAGCAAGGCAAGAATTTTGTTACAAACTTTATCTTCATGGTAGGGTGCTGAGCATCATGAGTGAGAAACAACTGTTCACACTGACCCTTTTTGCAGTTGATACCCTCTTTGCTAAGGCAGGGGCTCTGCTCCAGACTTGGTGGAACACAGTGAGCACATACAAATGAAGGAAAAAAGGAGGGGGGCTGATAAGAGTAGAAGGCTGATAAGAGTAAGACTTTTAACTTTTGCATGGGATTTTAGGGAGCCACAGCTTAACTGTCTTTTAACAAGGAACTGAGTATTCCGTTGCCATTTGGTTGTGTCTTTATTTTGCATTGCCTTTCTCACAGTGCTCCTTTACTTAGTGTCCTGCATTGCTGTTCATTGTTCTTGAGCAATATTCCTGAATGCATTCTTCCTTTTTTTTTTTTTTATCCTGTTCCACTCTTTAATTTCTACTTCTGGCTTTTCAGATTGATTCTGTGGGGTTTTTTATCTTACCAGAGTGTGAATTTTCAAACTAATCACTTTCCTATTTTGATACTTAATTCAATTGCAGCATTCCCCCTTAGTATCTTTAAAATCTTGACATCAAATTTTTTATAATAGGCAACTGTCTGTATTTTACAAGAAGATGTGTCTTTCTTAAGGTATCTCTGGTGCTGGTAAAGCTCTTTTTCTGATGCTTTGGCAAGAAATAGGCCAGAAAGACAGGAGAAGAGAACCGAATCCCGCATGTGGGAAGGATGAAGGTGTCACCAAAATCTAGGAAAATAACCTCTCCAACCAGAATGACAGGTTAGAAAGCTGACAAAACTTTATTATGGGTAATTATTACTTTATTACTGGGGTGCATGGGGAATATCTCTACCTATCATGCACGTTGAGAAGAGGCAGTTTAAATGCCTTTGTTATATACATAGTAATCATAATTCTATGAAATGCCTGCCCAATTCTTGTGAATCATTGCGTATTGTAATTCGGGTAGACAGGACTGCGGTGCAGACACTGTAAATTCGAGTAGTGGTCTTTGAGGGTCATAGTGATTGGAGAGAAATTCCCCTTCCCCCCCCATTTTACCCTCTTATGGAAATCCGATGGTTAAGGACATTGGAATGTGTAATTAGTCTTTCCAATTAACTGTATGTTCTTGTTTGGCCTAATTTAGGACCCTGAGATGTTCCTTGTGTTGTTTTCTTTTGCAACTGTTTACTTATTTCTTAGGCCTTTACCAACAGGAGGAAGGCCTACATTGATTTGAGAGAAGACACACAGTCCTCATTACATGCCTTCTTTATCATGAGAATCCTAGTAGCCTTGTCCATACTTGTTTTAGTTCAGTATCAAAGGGAATTCATTGAGAGTCAGAAATTTTGGGTTGATACGTTTTCGGCATGTTCAAAAACATGTTGCAAAAGCAGACATCTATTCACATCTGTTGTGCAACTGCAACATGTAGAAACACTCTTGGCTCTGCCTAGCCATAGCAGATATGGAGGGGTGCTGGGGGGCAGGGCGCACTCCTGTCTCGGACCCAAATCATGTTCACTTATTGTGTTGGGGAATTGGGAATATGAGGAGCAAGGATGTTGGCATCAGCAGGTTGCTGATGAAGGTGGCATAGCAGTGGTGCAGTTGCTGCCCTGACTGCGTTTGGGAAATGCCATGAAGTTGGAACGGAAGAATTCAGATACTTCTTCCTGGACAGCTGAAAGGGGAACTCAGAATTGATTATCAATTCTGCTTGGTTTTAGTAAGCTCAGCCTAGGGGTAAGCCACAATGGTGTTTTGTAGTGAAGTTCATATATTCCTTTATGGGAGGTGCTTGGAAAACATTAATTGAGCTCATTGTACTTTACCTTTGGAACAGTGGAAAATGACATAGAAATAGAATTATAGGCTGGCTTGGATTGGAAACGGACCTTAGAGGTTGTCTAGTTCCACGCTCCTGCTGTGGTCGGGGACACCTTCAGCTAGGCCAGGTTGGTCAAAGCCCCTTCCAGCGTGGTTCATAGGTGGTTTGGGAGATGGCCGTGGGCACCTGAGGTGGCACGCCAGGCCCAAAGGGAGGTGAGGACCGCCTGGCAGAGGGACAGGCGACAGCTCAGGAAGAAAAGGGGCGGGGCCTGCGCCGGCCCCTCCTGACTCCTGTCGCTCCGGTCGCTGGGGTGTGCAGCCGCGTCGACCAATCGTGGCGCCCCGTCCTCAGCCAGCCTCTGGTGACGCGCAGCGCTGGGTTGCGATTGGCGGTGGGTCGCGTCTCTCGCGGGTCTCTCAGCCTCCGCGGCCGCGCTCCCCGCAGGCGGAAGAGTCTCGCCCAGGACGGGGTACGTGAGGCCGTGGTTTTCGTGCCGCTCCGCTGGCGCCGAAGGCGGGGCGAGGGGGGCCGGCGGGGCAGGGGACAGCTCGCGGCCGATGCAGCCAGAGGGGGCCGAGGGAGGTGCTGCAGGGAGGGGTAGCGGGAGGAAGGTGTTGGCAGGAGGGTAGCGTGGGACACCCTCCGCCGGCGGCGCGCTCCCGCTTGCTTCCAGCGGCCCTCGCGTGCCCGTGGGGAGCAGCAGCGGCTCTTCCCTCCTCCACCTGCGCCCGAGACGGCCCCGTCCGGCCCGGCGCGGTGCCCGCGGCTCGCACGCTGCCCAGGGTGTTGAGCTGGAGCAGAGCGAAGGGGCTCGGCTTGGCGCGGCCCGGGCTCGGTGCTGGGGGTGACCGTCCGCGTGTGCCGTCTCCTCGCGGTGGGGCCGCGACCTTTCACCATAGCGCGGCCGCGGCCGCAGGAAGTCAGGGGCCTGGCTCTCCCCAGGGAGGAGGGTGACCGGGTGGCAGCGGGGCCCGGCCGCTGCAGGGACGCGGTCGGGTGTCCCTCAGAGTGCCATTAACCGCGCCTGGGAAAGGGAGCGGCGGCGCTGAGAGGGAAAGTTTGAGGTGTAAAGAGGACATCTTTATAAAATGACTTATTTTTTTGTCTAAGTAGTGCTGCCCTCAGCGTAACAGTTACTGTCAGGACTGATTGCAGCTTTGGGGTTCCACCTCATACTGCCCTGTGTGAGCCCATTAAAGAAATATCGATGCACTTAGTATATACTCATGAGCAAAAATAGGCCTGTGGATAATTGCAGAATTGATCTTTATTTCTGCCTTGCTCAAGTCTTCAAACTTTAATATTGTTCTTAAAGAATGCTTGCTGTAGACAGCAGCCCCAGTGCTCTATGGCTGAGCATCACAGATTGATGTAAGGTGATTACTCGTTTAATAATTTTGACACAGAGCCTCATTTTTGTGTAAGTTCATTTAAAAGTTCCTTTCTTCCCGTCTTTCTGTGATATTTAAAAACTAGCCAATATAGCATAGTGGTGTGGGAAACTGAAAGCAAAACCATGCGTAATGACTGAAATGAGTTAGTGGTCTAAAGATCCCCCTTAAAGAAATAGTGGACTTAACAGAAATGTTCATATAAGCTCCTTACAGTGACCAGTGACCAAATATCTTACCATAGTACATTCATATGGGGAAAGCATATGGCTTGAAGCATGTTCTGGTTGGTTACTTGTGGAAGATGCTGTCATCTTCTTCAAGGAAAATAAGCTTTTCTTATTAACTTTACATTTCTCTCTTCATTCTATTTTTCACTTTCTTCTTAGGAGGTTCCTTTCTTCACTAACCTGATGGGTTTTCAGGGCCTTTGTGCAGCTTAAGACAGTTTGTTTCTAGCAGACTTTTTGTATTTTCTTGCAGCTGCTTTTAATATTTTGTTCAAGTGAAATCCATTCATTCTGGGAGAGAGAAACATACTTGGGATTCTTGTGTTTTCATTTAACTTCATTTGCCTTAATAATCTAGTAGTTGTTTTAACCTGAGCACTAGTATCCACCAAGTGTTATTTTTGCAGTGAGTATAGCTGTCTTCAGTCACCAGTTTGTTCTTCAAGTGTTCTTGTATTTCTGTTTATTCAACATAAGTGAGAAATGCTTCCTCAGAACAGTGGGAGAACCTGTCTGCCCTTGGAAAAGGGGAGGAGACAGATTGTAGGAAGGGCGTTGAAGGACAGCTAATGAAAGGGGTTTTACCTGTTCCGTTGCCGTGAAGTATGTGGCTGTAAAAGTTTAAACCAAGAGAGCAAGTTTTGTACCTTTATTCAGGTAAGAAACTCCAGCTGAAAGTGTCTGTCTTCATCAGAGTTTTCTGTCTGTGTAGTAAGATATAATTGGACTAGAACCTGTGCATGTGTCCATAGAAACGCATATGAGGATAAACTTTAGCCTAGCTCTTGTGGTCTTGGTGGAGACTCAGCTTCAGTATGTCACTGGCCTTTCACAGTTGAAATACAGGTTATTTTTTCCCTTTTTTTTTCTGTGGGTGTTGAGAACTAGATATATATGGAACATTGTCATAGAGTCATAGACTAGTTTGAGTTGGAAAGAATCCTAAGATCACCTATTTCCAACCCCTTCCATGCGTAAGGACACCTTCCACTAGACCGGATTGCTCAAAGCCCCCTCCAGCCTGGCCTTGAACCTGCCAGGGATGGGGCAGCCACAGCTTCTCTGGACAACTTGTTCCAGTGTTACAACCCCTGTAGTAAAGAACTTCTTCCTAATAATCTAATCTAAAGCCATTTCTTTCAGTTTTAAACAGTTGCTCCTTGTCCTGTCAGTACAGGCCCTGGTAAAAAAATCTCAATTTTCTCATAAGCACCTTTTATGTATTGAAAGGCTTCAGTAAGGTCTCCCTGGAGCTGACTGCAAGGTTGAAAGAGTTTTGCTAGAATGAATGCTAGTTAGTTTTTGGTTTGGAAGTTGACTTAATTATATTAGCTGACGAAACAAATTATACATCCCCTTTAAATCATAAAAGGGAATGTTGTTGGTTTTGGTTTTGGTTTGTTTGTTTTGTTTCAGCCTTTTAGAACTAGAACTGTTTTGTAGAAATAAGATTTCTTTCATTAAGTTATCCAGTCATTTAACAGGCTATTAAGTGTCACAGGAAGGTTGAGGTTGGAAGGCAGCTCAAGAGGGCATCTTGTTCACCATCGCTGTCAGGCAGGGCCACCCTGAGTCAGTTGCCAAGGACTGTGTCCAGACAGCTTTTGAGTATCTCGAGGATGGAGATTCCACAACCTCTCTGTGCAGCCTGTGCCAGTGCTCAGTTACCCCCACAGAGAGAAAGTGTTTCCTGATATTCAGAGGGAATTTCCTGTGTTTCAGTTTGTGCCAGGTACCTCTGGTCCTGCCAGTGGGCACCACTGAAGAGAGCCTGGCTGTGTCCTTGTTGCACCCTTCCTTTAGGTGTTCATGGACATTGATAAAATCCCCCTGAGCCTTCTCTTCTCCAGGCAGAACAGTCCCAGCTTTCCCAGCCCTTCCTCACAGGAGAAATGCTCTAGTCCCTTTATCATCTTTGTTATACTCTCTCCAGCACTTCCATGTCTCTTTTGTACTGGGAGCCCAGAAGTGGACACAGAACTTCAGGTGTGGCTTCATCAGTGCTGAGCAGAGGGGAAAGATTAGCTCCCTCCACCTGCTGGCAGTGCCTAATGCAGCCCAGGGTACCATTCATCTCTCTGCTATAAGGCACATTGCTGGCTCTGGTTCAACTTGGTGTCAGCCATGACCCCCAGGTTCTTTTCTGCCAAGCTGCTTTCTAGCAGTGTGGTCCCCAGCATGTACTGGCAAATGGAGTGGTTTGGGTGCAAGACTTGGCACTTCCCCATGCTGAACTTTGCATGGTTCCTGTCAGCACATTTCTCCACCCTGTCGAGGTACCTCTGGGGGCATCCAAGTAGAGGGTGAAAAATAATTTCTTTTTGACATATCGGAAATACTTTTCCAGTCTTTTGTCTTGACCTGCTTTCTGAATTACAGTACTTTATGTTCTGTTTGAAGGAGATGATTACATTTAGCTATGTTAATACTATTTAAATGGTCCTTTATGGGAAAGAAATCCAAAGGAAAATAGAGCTTTGAAGAAATACAGCTTCAATTACTCTGAAGATGCCTGAAAGTGTATTTACAGGCAAGGTAATGACTTCTGTAGGTTTGACATAACCATCATTGTGTCCAGTGGGGAGAAGAAATAGCACAGCATGCTTGCCTGTTTACTTCTACCTGTGGCCAGCTGCACCACAGGGTGAGAACCATGTGGTGGTGACAACAGTGGAAACCATGAGCTGGCAGGGAAAAGGAGGGATTACTGCAGGATGAGGAAGAGACACATTCACACTTGAAGAGGAAAAAAAAGTACAGACGGAGCCATTTTAAGAGTGGAAGAGAAGGGAGGGCTGTAGGAGCAGTCATAAATCTGGAGTAGCACAGTGCGGCAGTTGTGTGTGGAAGTTACAGAGGAACAGGGATCTGAAAATTGCTAGGGAAAAGAGTAGTCTGGGAAAACAAATACATGGTTGAGCCCAGATACTGTACAAAAGTAAAAGTGATTTTGGAATTGAGTGGTTGATTTTAATGCTTTAAGGAAGCATCATAATTATGGATGGATTTCTGGGACTAGATTCAGCAGGACAAAGTTTTTAATCTTATTCACAGGAGGTGGCCTGTGATTGCAGTGTAGGCTGCCCTGCTTTTGGCTGGCATAGAGTTAATTTTCTTCCTAGTAGCTGGTGCAGTGCTGTGTTTTGGCTTTAGTCTGAGAACAATGCTGATAACACACCAATGTTTTAATTGTTGTTGAGTAGCACTTGCCCTGATCAAGGACTTTTCAGTCTCATGCTCTGCCAGTGAGGAGGGACACAGGAAGCTGGGAGGGAGCAGAGACAGGACACCTGACCCAAACTAGCCAAAGGGGTATTCCATACCACAGCACATCATGCCCAGTATGTAAACTGGGGGGAGTTAGCTGGGGGTGCCAGTTGCTTCTTGGGAACGGGCTGAGCATCGGTCAGCCAGAGGTGAGCAATTGTACTATACATCACTTGTTTTCCTTCCTCTCTTTATCCACTACTAGTAGTATTATTATTATTACATTTTACTTTTATTTTAAACTGTTCTTGTCTCAACCCCAGGTTTTACCTTTTTTCTGATTCTCTTTCCCAACCCACTGGAGGGAGGGAGGAGGTGGTACTCAGTTGCTAGCTGGGCTTAACTCATGACACAGGCAAACTCTGATTATGTATTTATTTATTTAATCATCATTTATTTATTTAATCATCATGTGTCACCAAATTGAGAGCTGTCTTATTTCAGTCACTTTGTAACTAATTAACTTTGCTTTTCTCTTCCTGCATTTAAAGTTCTGTGTGATGCTCTCTCTGTGAAGTGGGACATTCTTTATCCTTGGTATTTGTTGTTTCACTGTGTTGATCCCTTTTTCCCCTCTGTCAAAAGGGCACTGTATTAGCTGTCTGTTTTGGAGACTGAAAATACGGGTATCTTACGCAAGGTTCCCTGGCCTGATTCAAAGATCATTTTCTGGTCTACATAGGAAGCCCTGTTGTATGTATCTTACTGTTTTGAACTTACAATGCCAGGGAGAACATTGTGGTTTGAAGATGAAACTTAGATTGAAATAGTTGCTAGTTTGCTATTTTTCTTTGCTTGCATTTGTTCTTGTGTTTAATTTGAACAGTGTATTCTATTCTATTTCTTTTCCATTTCAGATACGATGATTTATATATAATGCCTAAGTTTTTGGGTTGTGTGATGATCTTCATTTGCAATTCTGTTTGTAGGGTAGGTTGTCGTATCTTTTTAAACGTAGCTCAATATAGAATCCATAGAGGAAAATGGGATACTTAATTCTGTAAAGAAAACAAACCCAGGTATTGTAGAAATTGCTCATGAGAGTTGTCAAACATCTCAAGGTTTTGCTACTTTGTATTAAATGCATCTTTGGCTGTGTTTCAGGTCTTGGGGACAAAGCTGTTAATGGAAAAATTAATGTGTAAGTACAGAATAAGAAGAGCAATCTAATCTTTGAGGAGATGGCAGGATTCCTGGACAACTTCCGCTGGCCAGAATGTGAGTGTATTGACTGGAGTGAAAGAAGAAATACTATTGCTTCAATAGTTGCTGGTGTATTGGTAAGTTTTGAGAGGATACGAATGAGAACTGTGTGGGCAAATTTGAAACTATGACGAACAGTTACATTTTTGTTTCAAGTTTTGTACAGTTCCACTGTTAATTGCATGTCATCCCATGTATTTCTTTAAGATCATTTTTAAGTGCAATTATTAAAAAGCCTTTTTACATAACTTTGCATTTTGTCTGATAATGATGTACCATTTCTGCACTCTTCCTTAAAAAAAATTGACATTCCTACTGATTTTTTTGCATAATTAGGTATGTGAGAACACCAGTGTTACACATGGTTTGCATCTCATGTGTTTATAATTTGAATTCTTGTTTTTAAAGCTGTTCAGGGAGTTTAAACAAACAGTGATACTTAATTTGAATAGAAAATGTGACCAGATGCTTCTCTGAAGGTGGTAAGTTTTATGTGGAAACTGCATATCAAACAGATTTAGAGTCCATCTTAAAGCTAATAACATCCTAGAGTAGTTTGCACTTGTTGAATGACAGTTAAGCCAATGGTATGCATGAACTTTTGCCATGTTTTGTCAGTGTGTCTCTGTAGCCTTTCAGCCTTGTGATACTGGTCTGTTTTATTTCTAGTTTTTCACAGGTTGGTGGATTATGATAGATGCTGCAGTAGTTTACCCTAAGCCAGAACAAATGAACCACGCGTTCCATACTTGCGGAGTGTTTTCAACACTAGCTTTTTTCATGTAAGTGTTCTTATGTAAAGGGAGTTCTTATAAACATGAGCTGTTAAACACAATTTTTACTAGACTATGTGGTATATGATAAAACTTTGAATCGCTTGGTTGTAAATGACTTAAGAGTAATCTTGTACCTTTTTGCATGGCAATGTAAAGGCTTTTTTTATTTTACCTGTGGCCTTTGTTTCTGATCATAGCCTGTTTATTCATTGTTCTGTCTATCTGCGCCCCCATCTGTTTAGGGTCACTTGCTTTACCTATGCACTTCAGCTGAACGTTAGAAAGCAGACCTTATGCAAGTGGCTTTCTATAATAAGTATTTAGATTCCTAGATCAGAAATTATGTAATGCTGTCCCAGTTGCTTACTTCAATATAAAACATTTTACTGCATTTGCCCCTAATTTTAAATACTTTTTACAGCTTCTCTGGCCCAAAACTTCCTCAAATGGGAGAGGTAGTATTATAGCTAGTGTTGTTATAAAGAGGTAAATGTGGCAAGCTTGAAGTAATAGCTTTTATCAAATCCTAGAGTGATGGTGAGAAAAAGATGCATTTGGATATGCAAGACCTTCTTAACACTTGGTGTCTGAAAGTTTCTGGTGTTTTGTATTTTTTTTCCCTCAGCAGTGTAACTTGCTTTAGGAAAATGTATTGTCCCTCCTTAAAGGGTGTCTCTCACTTGAAAACTTACAGTATTCATTGTGAAGGAAAGCAACTTATATCAGAATCATGAGAGCACTCATTATTGGCTGTTATTATTCCTGTGAAGTGGCTTTAGATAGTTTTAAAACTTGAACAGCCAGAAAGTGACCAGAAATATTACAGTCACTAAAAAAGGGCGATTCTGTCATCTTACCTGTTTGGTAATATAAAAATTGACGTAAAACTTAGGAACAAATACAGGGTTTGCTTGAAATCCAGTTGGAATCCTTCGGTTAAGGAATAATACGTGACTATATAGAACGACAAATCATTTTCCCAGAATTTGTTGCATCTTAAAAAAAGCCAGCTTTTTACTTACAGCTTTAAATCGATTTTCTAATAATCTGAAGTGTATACCCTTTCTTTATTCCTAGGATAAATGCTGTATCAAATGCGCAGGTGAGAGGAGACAGCTACAGTGATGGATGTTTAGGAAGAACAGGTAAAACAACACTAGAAGTCATGCTAAGTTGAAAAAGTGATTATTTAGGTGTTGGGTTTTTTTCTAATTGGTGTTTAAAGAAATCGTAGAAGTTAAGGAGTAGGAGAGAACTTCACAGAAGTTCATTTCTGTACAAAATTAACACTTGGAGATAAGTACTGTCATTGTTAAAAAGCTAAACTTAGAAAAATTCAACTTGTGTGTATCTCAAATACCTAAAGTTTCCTCTGCAAATTCTGTATAGCTGCTAGGAGAAAAAGATTTCTGCTTCGTGGCAGGCTATGGACCAGACATTCTATAAGAATGTCTTATTTTAGAATGTATTGTAAACATTCTGTTTCCTTTGTATGTCACCTACTGTGTGGTGTCTGTGGACTTGCTGTCCTCTCTCTGCTTTCATTCGTAATTCCCTTACTATTTCCCATGCGGATCCCAGCATCTGTTTCCATGCGAGTTGTAGAATGCCAGACCAGAAATCTGGTAGGATTTACCAATTTCTTTGAACTGGCATATGATGCTTTTTTTTTTTGCATGTCATTCCTAAGTCAGCTTGAGAGAATCTTTGCCTAGAAGTACTTTTCCTTTCCCATGAGTGAGCAGGTTGATTATTTTCCATGGCATCATCTTCCTTTTTCAGGCAGTAATGCCTAGCTATGGTAGGTATTTTCAGATGTTGCCCATCTGAAAATATCTCTCTGAAGTAAGCACAGGAAGTGTTTGTTTTACGTGCCCCATTGGAATGCCATCTTTTCCTTAGAAACAGTATAGCTTTGGCAAAGTACCTTGTCATTAGTCCATTCCACGTTGTGTTAAATGATGTTACAGGCATTGCCTACAGGTGAGGAGAAATTTCTGATAGTTGTGTCTGCTCTCTAAAATAAGGGGAATCCAGCTACTATGTGTTCTACTAGAGAAGGCTAATTTTGGTTTATCTTGTCCTTGATACAGGGTTTAACGCTTCCCCTTTGTGCCTCCAGCAAGATAATATGTCATAACAGAGTAGTACCTTGGATTGTCTGTTGCTACAGATAATAGCCTATGTAATTCTCAGAGGTTTTAATATTTCCTGCAGGTGCTCGTGTCTGGCTCTTCATTGGCTTTATGCTGATGTTTGGTTCACTTATTGCTTCAATGTGGATTCTTTTTGGAGCATATGTAACACAGAGTAAGTTGTGTTTATTTTCACATATAGAAAAGTACTTTTACTGTCAGCCAGAAGGCAGAAAATCCAGAAGAATTGAAGCACGTGGTGAGCTCTTGTCAGAGCCATACCATCTAGTTTTGTAGTCAGAGTGATACTATGAGCAGCAGTCTAAATTGTACAGTACAAAAGAATTTACTGTTTCCTTTGTTACTTACTTTGCAGACACTAATGTTTACCCTGGATTAGCAGTGTTTTTCCAAAATGCATTGATATTTTTCAGGTAAGTTATCTGGGCACATATCACTCCTTCCAAGGGGTATCTGACCTAACCCGCTTCCATGGACATTAATACTCCTGGAAAATGAGTTCTGAAAGCTGGAGGCTGACTCTGGGCTTGGACCTGACACATTGTGGAGTTTGCTGCTCTTAATGCAGGACCCTCTGTCTATCGGTTCATTACCCACCCTGACCTTAACATGAAGGGGGTGACATGTAAACCAAAGGGACCTCTTGGGTCACTTGAGTAAACCAACATAATTACACAGAACTGATGTGAAATTATTCAGTGCATAAACTGATCAAACTATTTCTTAAAAGCTGCATTTTTTTTTTCTCTGCTACTTTTTTCTACTCCCTTAGCTCCAGTGCTCAGAACCACTGTTTTTATTTGCCCCTTCTCAGCCCATGAGAGGCTCTTCATTTCCTTCAAGTTCCTGTTAGTCCAGCTTGCTCTGATCTATAATGTGCCTGACCAAGAATATAGACAGTATTCTTGATAAGATGCTGTCAGTGTCAGGAGAATGGCAAGAATACTTTAATCTCTGTACTACAAATACCATGCCATATATCCTAACAGAACTAAGTGGGTGATCATATTGCCCTTTTCCTGACTGTTTCGTACCAATAGCATTTTTTTCCTAAGAGTATGATGGTATGTTTTGTAATATTACACTTAAATCAATTTCTTTTATTTGGCTTAGTATCAGTAAGTATATCGTGTGGCACTTCAGAAATATTTATATCTGTAGTAACTTTTTATATCCTGTACTCTCTAATCCATGGATTTTATTATTTAATAAAAGACAATGAAAGCATTAAATAGTGTAAGTTCCAAGATCAGTCACTGCCGAAGTTCTTTCGCAAGCTCTTACTCACTTGAATTACGGTGCTAACAGTTTTCTTTTAGTACCATACCAAATGCCTTGTGGCGAGTTAGATTGGCTCCACTTTGCTTCCCTGTTTGGAAAATCAGTTGTGTTCTGGCAGAAAACAGCAGTTCCCAAACCTCTTTTGTAGTCTTGCACACAGTTTAAGTGGGATAGTGCTGAAGGCAGCCTTTGGGTAATTGTTTCACCATGCCTGAAATCTTTAGTCTTATTTCAGTAGTTTGATGAACTTACTTCTGAAGCTGCTTCTTGTTTCTGAAAGTGTGTACTCTGTACCTAGATGTATTTTAGGTTTATTTGTTTCTTTTTGTATTCTCAAACTTGCAAAATTACAGTCTTCTTATTAAAAAAAAAAAAAGCTTTTTTTTATCCCTTGAACTGCATGTATCCGTCAGGACTCATGCTTCTGCTCTTGTTACCCCACCAGTGTTTTTTACTTAACGTTGTATATTAGTTGTTCTCTGGTTAATTGACCAGGTGTCTATCACTTGTTACTGTTGTTCTCAGGGTCAGTATTTCTCATTTCCCTCCCTCTTCATTCTCTTGTGATTTAGTGTGACTCTGCCACCTCTTTGGCTATAAGGGGAAATAATTCATGGTATAAGAAACAATCAGGAAATCATGCTTGGTTTTGTTCCCTCAACATTTTTTGTTTTTCATTTATGACAATATGTAATTGCATCCAACCTTATAAAAGGAATTTTGGAAGTCAAAATGTAATTTGGATCTCGCTTACCTCCCCCAGGGTATTTTCTGATTCGCTCCTAAAAATGTAATAGGTTACATTTCATCCTGGCACAATGCGTTAGGTTCAGCTGATTGGCGGATGCCAGGATGAGACTTGCTGCTCTGTAACTGTCTGGATTGGTCCTACAATCAATTAAATTCTGCATTTTTTTCCTTCAGAAGGGCAGCTGCTTTTACTGTTTTTCATTGGAGCAGTTTCTTCAGCTGCGCCTCATAGTTTTAGCAAGGCATAGTAAATGGAGTAAAAGTACAAACCCCAGATATTAACATCAATAAAAGTCAGTCAGGGTTACTGGGGGGATGTTGATTTGCAGTGTAGATGGTGTAAGAGTCTAAGAATACTATTAAAATTACTTTCCAACCTTATGTATGTATGATTTTTATTTTTTTCCCTTTAGTACCCTGATCTACAAGTTTGGAAGAACAGAAGAGTTATGGGCATGAGTTATTGCCTATGGCATTTCTATTCCACAGTTGCTATGTCGTACTATGTATGTAGATATATTTACATTTATTTGTTCTTGGTTTGCTTTCTAAATTGAATGAACTGAGGCAAATTACAATTTCTGTAATAAGCTCCCTCTTTTCACAGGACAGATTTGTGAATATGTACATATGACTGTATATATCTTAAAAAGGGAACGTCAGGCTTTCTTTCTGAAACCTTCAGGCTTATTTATTCAGATACAGGGGTTTCTGTCAACCCCTGAGGCTTGATCTTCCACACCTTCATGTGTGTTAGAGACTTCAGGGGAACCATTAGTGAACAAGCAGGATAAAGGCTGTACCCTGTGAAAGGGGTGATTACTGTTATGTAGGGGGGAGCACAAAGCCAATTCTGCAAGGGCTGCCTGTGTAACCTGAAGGAGTAGCCAGCGCATGGACAGCCAGTGACACGGCTGAGCCTGCTTTTAATGAGAGGAAATTCTGTTGTATGCTGAGATAAAAGCTGATTTTAAGAATTTTATATAACTGTTCAGAAAAATACAAAGTAGCTATTTTTTTGTAAAAGGTTATGAATTTTTAAACCAGGCCCTCCATCAAGCAGGTTCCGCATGGCAAATGAAAATGTTCTTGACTTCTGATTGCTACAGCACAAACAGCATTTGGTAGCACCACAGTCCTGAGAATTAATTTCATGCTGTTCTGGGTAATAAATACAAATTAGTATTTAAGGTATTTACTGGTATTAGAATAAAACCCAACACACTGATGCCAGTCCTACTTAAAAGACTATACACGTGAGTTGAGCTAGCATCTTTAAAATTATGCTAGCAGAATTCAGGGGAAGCTTTTTGCTGATAAATGAACAGTTACCCTGCTGCCCATTACCTTTGCTATTTAACAGGTGATCATTTTGAGTGGGGATATAGTAGATGTATTTATTGCTCACAGTCTTACCTTGAAATAATTGCCAGTTTTAGGACAGCCATTTGCTCCAGTTAAAATGTATTTATCTCCTAAATTTGCTGGGCACTTTATGGGAATAATTCCATTGTTGAAATCCAGTTTCTTCTAGTTATACAGAAAGGGAGAACAATTACGCTTTATAACTTTGGCCTGATCTTGTATATTCATCTGGCTGTTGGTGACTTCATGAGTTCAGTGTGGTTTTTAAAGCATTTGAATCTACCTGGTGTCGAAGAGCTTTTATGATGCTCCATCTATCAAGACTGCTGACCGAATGGTATTGAACTGCAGAACGTACCTTCTGTGCATGGTTACTGTATCCTGTTCATCATTAATTGCTCCCTTGGGGGAACCTCTCCAGTGGACAGAATATGAAGCAAATACTGCGGCTGAAATTGTGCTACTGGCCAGACCAACTTCACCCCAGCTTCACCGTCCTGCAGTGAGTTGCAGTAGATTCACTGCTGTTTATCAGAGCTGTGTACACAAGTTGTCTGTTTGGTTGTCATTTCAGAAAACTGCAATAAACTTTATCTTATGTTCTCAAACTAGTGAATTGAGCAGGAGTACTCGGAAGTAGTCCAGTAGTACTGATCTTTGAGCAAGTCATAACTCCAGGTAATAAGTAAAACCCAACATTTGTGGTTTTAGGTCTGTCATTTCTTGCTGAGGAGCTTGGGCATGTTGCTAGCTTTTTTTTCCTAAGTGAGAAACCGGTGTGGCCTATAATTAATCTCAGTTGCAGGATCTTGCACTGGCCACTTGAACAGCACAGGCTGCTGGACTCTGGAAGGCTCTTACAGCATGCTTTAATGCAAGTTCCTGCTTAAAAAAAACAAGTTTTCTTTAGAACAGCACAGGAGCTTCTTTGGGGTTACCTCATTTTCTACCAGAAGTCTGCTTTCTAGCAAATATTTCTCAACAAGTCAGTCATCGCTTTTGACTGGAATGTTCATGCCCTCCATACAGCTGCTAGGAGGAGAACAGAGACAGGTTTGAGCATTTGTCTTTCGTGGTAGCCTAAGCTGAAAGCAGGGGTAGTACAAGAAATTTACAAGTGTCTGAGGTCTGCTTTTATACACCCCAGGCAGTTCCAGCACAGGCCAAGGTGGCTAGGGACAGTTCACTTTAAGTTGTGTCTTAGCCCACCATCATTGGCAGTTGTGAAGATAAATAACCCTTGAGTTGCTCCTAACAAAAGGTTTTTAGCTTTGGCCAATTTGTCTAACTGTAAAATTCTTCAGTAACAACTTTCTCTAACAGAAGTCTCGTGTAGGGCTTGCTCAGGAAGTCATATGCTGTATTGCTAGTCACAGCATGTATTTTAACTGCTCCCTTATTTATGTATGTCCTCTGTAATGCAGTTAAGTTGTTCCTTTGTGAGCCTGTGAGTCTTCATTTATTTATAGCACAGTATAGGAAAAGGCTGTGGATGAACTTAAAAGCAGGCAGCTTCTGCAGCCTCTGTCTGACTGGAAATGTATCACGAGCCTTGACGTATGACTTAAGTAAATGTGCTGTCTGAGCATGCTGCCTCAGCACAAGTGGCAAGATCAGTTCTATGAGGAAATAACCTGACAAAGGTTTTGGAAGAATGGTACTGGTGTTTCATGCTGGACTTGTGTATCCCTGGAGGGGGCAGAACAGCACTACCACAGGTAGCGTGCACTTCAGACAGTAGCCAAGGTCACGAACAGAGTGAGGTAACTTGAACAAGTCATTTGCAAATGAACAGGTTTGTTCTTTTAACGTCGTGTATCAAACCCAGGAAAAAAAAATCAGCCAAATAAAACCAATCTTTTTTAGTACAGAGGTGGTTTATTTGTGCTTTATTAGACACCCTCCAGGCCCCACAGGACTGCGATCTGAGGCTTAACTTCTTAGTTGTTTGCTTTAAGGCACTCAAACCAGAACCCTCAATCAACTTCTCATTTGCAGAACTAAGCTGATTGATAGGCAACAAGAGGTTTTAGTGTTTGATAATTACTAATGTGTTACAAATTCTAAGCAAGAGTATTTAAAGCTTGTTTTGCTGCGAAGAACAACTGTCTCACTGCAGGTGCAAAGATTAATGCTTCTCGTGAGTGTTAGGAGGCAGGAATAAGGAGATCTTTCCTGGGGACTTGTTCCTTACAGTTTCCTGCTGGGGAGAGTAAAGTACAATTTCTTTTTTATTAGACTGCTGTTTTTATCTGGAGGGAAGAAGCTGTCACAGAAACCTGCACATACCTACAATGATTCAGAAAAGCATACTGGGGTGGATATAATACACACTGAGCACTAACACTGACTTAAATAAAACAACAAAACAAAAGCGACTATAAATGTAGTTCCTGGTGCAATTATTCACTCACTGAAACAGTCCAGGTTGTACTACATCCTCCCATTCTCAAAGATTTATTTCAATTTGGGGTGGGAAAGGTGATGACGTTAATATAGCCATCTGTCTGCTGGCAATTTAGTGTTCCCTTTCATATTCTGCCTTTTAAGTCTCTTTGGCAGAGCATAGCTGCTGGTGTAGCAGCTTAAGCCCTTTGAACAGCTCAGGGTCCATGCTATTCCCAGAAAGCAATATCTCACTCAGGATGCATCAGTGGCTGCATTTTGTCCAGAGCTCCTCGTGTCCCACCAGCAGCAACATGCACCACTCCCTGGCAGGAGCTTCTGCAAATGTTCAGTAGACACTCGCACCAGGCTGTGCTTAAGTTACATCACTGTTGCTGGAGATGCTGCGTGAATGAGCCTGACCAGCCAAACCGCCGCCATGGGCCTGGCTTCCTTCTCCACAAAACACAACAGATGAGTTGTCAGGGTCATCCTCAGCATCATTGTGCAGCACCTCTAGACCAGGCATGTTCGGGTTCTTCAAATACTGGGAAAAGCCAGAAACAACAGTTTAGGTATATAAGCCACTTAACAGATGCATTACAAGACAGAGCAGATACCACCAACTTGCTGCAGACCAGAATTCACAGCGGCAGCTGTTCCATTCCGGATTTCCTTGAAACTACACTGAACAAGGAGAAAGTTAAAAATACCTTATTTCTGTGGGAGGAAAAAGAAAATCAATCATGAAAACATCCACTGAAGCTGACTTAAAGCCACCTGCATTTCCTATTTTTCAGTAATTTTTGGCTAATACTGTTTTCCTGTCAGTTTAAGCAAAATCCTACTAGTTAAGAAAAAGCCACAGAAGAAAACACTATTATACTGCTGGGGACACATCTTCCAACAGCAGGAATCTAGCAACTGACAGCTTGTCTAAAGCACTGATGTAGCAAAGGAAAGCCAAAATTCTGGTTTGTTCAGTGCCAGGCAAGTCAGATCTACATACTACTACCAGCAACCTCTAGTGACATGCTTCTCTTGTATCTACTTTCTGCTTTGACTTGCCTTCTGTTCCTCCCAAATTAAGTCCTCAGCTTTACAAGGAACACATAAAGAAAGGAACATTAGAAAGAGGCCAGAGGAAACGCTTTCTGTTGCTCCTGCCACCCCCACCTATTCTTCTTATCTCTAAGCTGATGATGTGTTTTACAGGGAATTGGAGCCATCTTCAGGTACTGAACCAAAAACCACACCTGCCATTGAACATTTTATTCCCTGATTTAAAAATAAAACAAATGTCTGGAACACCTTCGTGTTGTTGAAAGACAGGCATAGCTTGTAGTTTTACTCAAAAGCTTGTTCTGTACTGTAGGAGGTGTCATAATCTGGCTGAGATGGGATGGCAGCTCAAGTCACATCAGTTGTGGGACAGTATTAACCTTAGTTTCAATTAAGGTACCACCCTCTCTGTAATCACAGCTAATGGCTAAGGAGCAACAGGCTGGCTTTTCAGGTGTTAAACCCAAACATTTTATATGGGAACCTCGAATACATCCACTTCAGCAAATTCAAGACATAAATGAACCTCAAAAGTTGGTTCTGCTCTGTGAAGGCATTTCTGCAGTAGAACTCCTCCCCACAGCTAAGATCCTTCTGTAAAAGAAGGAAGCATGTGATCTTTCTGAACATCTCAAGGAGTACGTATGAAACTGGCTTTAAGCAGTCTCCTACATTTAAAGAGGAGAAGCCCCAGGCTGGTTGATCCCTTCTAAAAATACCCATTATAAAAAATCCTGTGTATTTTCCAGATGACTACAATTACTCCAGAACACAGGATGACAGACTCTGTTCTTGTGAGTCCTCTGCGTAAGATGCTGAACTGTTTAAATACGCAGTACATGGATTTTTTTTCCTCCTATGTGAACTAGGCTCTGCTTGATATGTGCTACAGGTGCCTCCACTGAGCCTCATCAAATGGTAGCTGAGGTAGCAGGAAGAGAGACAATGATTCACTCCAGGGTCTGCAAGAAGTCTGGGTTCATTCACCCACACATCTATAATAATCTGGAAACAGAGCTCCATAATCACAGAATTACCATAGTACAAGGGACTACTCTGACAGGCAGATCTCTACAAAGAACTGACCTAGAGACCGGCAAACAAATACAGGCTTTTAAAAACATGGAATTTATGCTAAACAAGGACTTGGAAATTGGGAACTTGGCTTAAAGACTACTTTCTGTTTAAACACTAAAAAGAGGAAGATGAACAGGACTGAAACAATACTGGCTAGTGCAGAAATGTGTGAGCTACAAGGAGGAAAAAGTCCCAGGATGACCTTTTCATCCAAGTATTGATAAACCTACAGAGGAAAGAACAAAGCCCAAGAAGGTCCCCAAAGTAGTCCTCAGCCTTCAAGGCAGTCCCTGCTCTTAAAGCCATCAATGTTTGCTTTTCCATATTTGATTTTTAATGAGACCCAGGTCCCAAGTATGTGTTCTGCAACACACAACAGCTTTTTGCTTCCAGTAAGCAACTGTTTCAGGCTTGATGACTTAGATAAGCAAGGAAAGGGGCAGACAAGGGGTAGTTAAGGAACAGAGAATCTTACTCTGGTTTCATAACAGGATTAGAGTAGCATTTGTATCTTAGTACAAACTGTTACTTTTCTTATGATCCCCCATTTTATTCCTCTTCTACTCAACTATTTCTTTTTCTATGCACTAAGTAAGTCAACTGTTTACATCTGTTTCCATTACACAACATACAGCTTTGTTCATATTCACTCCAAGAGCATTGCAGTCTTTTACAGGGGAGAGAAATAAAACATTTTCACATACCTCTTCAAAGTGTGGTGGGATTTGTAAAGGTGGCTGAGACCAATATTTAAGTTTTTTGTGGTATCTCCACAGTAATAACAAACCAACTGCTACCAGATTTACAGAAACTAACACCAACAGAAACGTTAGTACAATATATACAGCTCTGCTTGCCTCTGAAAAAGAGAAAAACCAAAACAAATATACATATGGCAGGTTCATATTTATACAAATGTAAAAGAATACACAGCAAGCTGAAATTTACTATACTTGGTAATCAAAGTGTGTATATATATATATATATAAAGTACGTATATGTGTTCAGAAGTAGCTTGTTTAGTGATTCCATGTGGCAGTCACCAGCACAGCCTAAGGCAAGCTCCTGCTTGACACACCAGCAGGGCAAAGGCAGAGCTAGAGGAATCACTGGCAGTCAGAGAGCAGGCAGGGAGCACAATCAGTCCTTCCACCCTCAAGCTGTCAGCAAGGGCCATTATTGCCAGAGGTTTCTCTTTCCAAACATGCACCTCTTTTCAAGCCAAGGGAGCATCAGAAACTCCAAAATTGCAGCTCTGGGGCTCGTGATCAAGTAAGTACGTGATCAATATTACTCAGGAGGTCAGCTCCTGTGGGGCTTCAGAAACTGCATCTACACGTACTCCAGCGCCTTCAAAAGCATTCTAAAGATGGGCTGTGCTGGCACTGGTGGTCACACAGAGGGAGTCAAGAGAGGAGCAAGCTTCATTATCTTGTATGTGCACTCTCCCTCTCACTTATCTCCCACAAAAACATGGCACTCAACATGTTGTCAGAGAAGAAAGCAGGTCCAAGGGGAGATGAATGTTCCTGTCCTGCAGCAGGCAGTGGCCGAGGGAGAGGATTTGCAAGAGCAACACCATCTCCTTCATCAATGGCTTCCCCTGAAGACCAAGTATTTGTATTTTCTTTCCTTGCATATTTGTAGCGAGTAATACCCACAGCAGTATTTACAAAGGAGAAGCACATGGGGATGAGTACAATGAAGACTCTTAATTACCGACTGAAAAATTCCTCATTCTTTTGCCATTAATGACAACTGTGAACTACTATCAGTGGTGCTGTCTTAGCACTCCTGACAAATCACAGAAACACAGACTGGTTTGGGTTGGAAGGGACATTAAAGCTCATCCAGTTCCAACCCCCTGCCATGGGCAGGGACACCTTCCACTAGCCCAGGTTGCTCAAAGCCCCATCCAGCCTGACCTTGAACACTGCCAGGGATGAGGCAGCCACAGCTTCTCTGGGCAACCTGTGCCAGTGCCTCACCACCCTCACAGGGAAGAACTTCTTCATAATATCTAAATATACCCTTGGTATATACCCGGGTATGTAACACAAGATAAGACTAACAGTTACATGAGCTAAGGCTCATGTTACACTCATCCCAATACATAGAAAAATGTAACAAAGTTCTATTTATACCACTGATTGTAGTTCTGTAACACTCTGGGACACTTTGCAGTCCAAGTAACTGGAATTCTGGATATGCCAACAATTCTACTTGAATTCTAAAACAGTAAAGTGTCAATTCCTTTAGATTTCTGATTTTGAATAGTGTATTGCTCATCTTTGTCTCCTGTTAAAAAGACAAAAAAAGAAGTGTTACTGTAAACACTAGACCCGTCTTCAACACAAATCCCCTCCCGTATTTAATTTGCTCATTCAAAAAGCGCAGATTTTGTTTTTCAGACTTCAGCTTTCCCGAACAAGAGAAGCCATGGAATATATTCCAAATTCCCTACTCGAATGCAATGCAAAATTTTTTTTTATTTTTTTTCCAATTAAGTGAAGCTCAGCCATTTGAAACCATCTGTGACAGCACGAACAGCAGAGGCATGAGAATGGATGCACAGTCTCATTTTAACCACCATGTGCTGCTGGATGCTTTGATACACCTTCAGTAACAGCTCAGGCAGCAAGCACAATATAGGAAAGCAGAAGGAAAAAACAAGCCATGAGAAGTGCCCCTCCACCACCAGAGGAGACTGACGGAGGTGTAAGTCAGTGAAGAGCTTCCATCCCCTCAGCTCCTTCTACTGAAGGGGAAAACAGCTGATGGCCAGTGCAAAACCTCCAGTCTCTACATGGCCAGCCAGCATAGTCTTTTGGTTATTTTTAACCTGTGAGGGGCTAGGAGAAGGGCCTCGGGGAGGCCCACAGAAGCATACAAGAGTAACCTCTTGTCTGAATCTCAAACATGAAAGTATTTTAGGTGTGTCAGAAAAATACACATTAGTGCAAGAGAGGAAGGAAGTGGAGGCATTTTTCAGCCTGAAACAAAGGGCTTTTTAAAAGAAATTATTTTTTTCTGCTTCTGTTTTTTAACACTTGACTTGAGAATGACATTATTGTGAATCTTCTTTCTTTCATTTTTATTTTTATTTAAATATAACTTAATTCCTCCCCTGCAATGCCGGCCTGTCGAGAACACAATTATCAGGGCCACAGACAGCAGTGTAAGTACACAACGAGACCAACACCTCTAAGTCTCAATATGAACAGCTCATCCCAGCTGCCCCAGCATGTTTCTAGTAACTCTGCCTTTCTCTGCCCTAGGAGTGGGTGACATCAGGCCAAAGCAGCCTGTTACTAAAGCTGCCAGCACAAACAAGCCCAGCACAGGAAAGGAGGAAGGATACTTCAGAGTTCTTCCAAATTGCCCAAGCAACCTTCGGAATCTTAAAGCCACCTTTGATAATGTGCAGATCCTCTCCCTTGATGTGCAATGTAATTTAACCTTTGTTTCACACAGAGGAAAAGAAGATGGTTTTGAAATTCTGTAAGGCATGCAGTACTTGTGCCAAGACCAAATTCACTTTTTTTTCAAAACGCCAAATGGTGACATTCACCACTAGGGGAAAAATAATGAGTTTTCTTCCTCCATTTCTGCTGTTTGCCAAGAGACACTGACTCACACCTCTTACCCACAACGGCATTATGAGCAAAGTAAATTAGAGAGAAGTCTTACTTTTTTAATAGAACTTGTTGCATTCTCCCAGTAGGATACATGATACTGAAGAGAGTATCCTGCTTCAGTTCCGAACGGGGGCGTGACACTAATGAGAAGTGAGTCAGAGCTTACAGTCACACTGTTCACTTCAGGAGGCCCTATAGTAGCTGCACATAAAGAAAGAGCAGTGAAACTCTGGCATGCAGAACAGCTTCATGTACTGTCTCCAATCTTACTTTGATACTCTCAGCAAACATGCTAAATATGGGGAATACAACATTTTCTCATCTACTTCATGCATTTATGGTATCTACTTTATTACAAATCTAAGGAAAAAGACTTGAAAGCGTAAGTGAAACGAGACAATTAAAAAGTTTCCTGTTACCTTTCCCTGGAAATTCAGTAAATACTCACTAGAATGTATCTGCATTTATCTGCAGTTAATGGTGATACCATTTTGTTCCCCTTTCTTTTTCCCTTCAACTAGCCTGCCACATACTCTATATTCACTAAAAACCACACTGGTCAATAGATTGGAAAAGGAGTAACTAGTTTCCCACTCCTTGCTTTGATGTCTCCATCTGCCCTATAGGTTAAAGATGATAATTTTCTTTAGTCAAGTACTCTGAGGTCTAAACCATGAAAAATATTACATAAAGTACTGTCAGTCCTAATACCAGAGACCTGTGTGATCACAGGTCATATATGGTCACTAGTCATCTAGCTGTTGTATCTTGGCTTCTTTCAGCAGTTAAGCTTACCAGCATTTCTAAAGCACTCCTGGATCTCTAAACAACCCCACTCATGTAAATATTAGAGTAGTTAACAGCTGCTTGAATACTAGAGAGGGGTAACTATTAAAGTAAAAATCAATCCTTGCATGCAACCATTACTCACTGTACCTCAAAACTCCCAGCACAACCTGCTCTGTCCTCTGTCGCTTTAGAGAGAATTGCCCCCAGGATCTTTTTATTGGTAGAGAAATTTCAGTTTCTTTCTACTTCCTGTTGCTGTATAACTGCAAATGCCTTGTGTGTCCTTGCAAATTCCTAAAGCTCCCCTCTCAAGTGGGACTGAACCAAACATTAAAGGAAGAGAACAGCCTGACTGAGCAGCCAATGGTCTCAGTGCCTAGGAACTGATCTCCAGGGCAGTCACACAGGAATGATCACATAATGTTCCTCCTGCTCCCCACCAAGGAACAGACACATAAATGTCTTTCCCACACCAAGCCTCTTCTTTGTCTTGCATTCCCATGAGCCCAGAGCTCTTGTAACCTCAAAGGATCCCACTCCTGAACAATCGCGTACCACAAGGATGGTATAGATACATCGGTTGTAGACTTCAATGCAGGATTCAGGCAATTCCTCAGCCTTGCACTCTTTACTGCTAGAGAAATTCCAAGATTTAGAACAGAAGTCACCAGGGAAAGCATCACACTCTGCAGCATGGACTACCACTGCTCCTCACAAGATACGGGAGAACTTGAACTAAAGAGTTAATAAATCTATTCCTCTGCTTCATTATTACCTCAGAGGTGTTTTTAAACTCTGAAATTTACTTTCTTCTAATCCTGTAACCAATCACAGCAAGGCAAAGAGCAGACCTTATAAAGAACAACAATATGCTTGCTCACACATTTAACAGGATTTAACGTGCACCCTTAACCCTTCTACACAGTAGTCAGGACAGTTTATATTTCTTAGAAAAGGGATCTGTTCAACAGAAACAGGTAGTTTGTACTCAGACCACAACAAATCAAGGGAGTGTATGTGTGCGTGTGGCAGTGCTAAGTGGGAAAATAAGGAAACAGAAAACTCTTAACACAGTAATGTTGTAGCTCTTAACAAGGCTCAACCACCGAAGGAATCTCATCTGTTTCTCTTTTGATACTTATTGAAAAAGGGCACTGCTAACCCCACTTCAGAGGAACTGAGTGTTATCAGTTTCCTACTAACACACCAAGGCCTTGCTGTCTTCGTTCACTGAACACCTACAGTCCTCTCACTTGGCTTTTGTACATAATAGAGTCAGAAAGTCTACAACAAACAACAGGTTTGGTTTTTTTTTTCCCAAAGAGATCTCTGAGAGAGAGAGACTGAAACCATAAGCAGGACTTACTGTTTCTCTCTGCCACAAAGGGATCTGTTTCCACCCAGTCAGAAGTCACTTGCCCCAGCTCAGCCCTCACGCGCAAAACAAGAGTCCAGCGCCGCTCCTTAAGTGACCAGGGGAGACTGCATTCAGTGTGGGTGATCCGGGTGCAGTTCATCTCATCCCACTTGTTGAAGGCCCCTCTGCAATGCAAAACAAAGGACAAATAAAGCACCAGCAGAACTGCGCAACAATCTAAAATACAATCCCTTCCACTAAGACAATTTTTGGGATGAAAGAACGTGTTACAAAACTATCACTTTCATGCCATCTGAATTCCCCAGCCCTTTCAGCACCTGCACCTCCTCAGGATCTGGAGAAAATTAAAATTAGCAAGAGAGAATTTGGTAAGGCTAAAATTCCACAGGAAACTATGCAACGTTTCTAGGTGCACTTCAGGTCTTCAATCTTCTCAGTTCAGTGGACGTATCACAGGCTAAGAGATTGCCAGGCTTCAGATTCTGCTTTCAGGTATACATAAAAGCACGTGTAATAGACATCTTTTATTTCTGTGTTTGTTCATTTCTAGGTGGGTTTTGTTCGGTTGGTTTTGTTTGTTTGTTTTAACTAATTGTGACTGGATTAGTACAAAATCAGTTTGGTTGTTTTCAGAACTATTTACTTACGTTTTATAATTGACTGTGTATAACACCAAGCCTCTACCCACTTCAACAGGAGACCACTTCAGCAAGCTATGAAAGTTATAGGAATAAATCATCACATCCTTTGGTGCTGGTAAACGGGGAGAAGATTCTAAAGTAAGAAGAGGAATAAAACCAGTTATTGAAACATTCAAGTACACTGTAGCTAGCATTTGATATCTAAATTCCTTCACCATATATTATATTTTAATTGCTTTGCAGGCAAACCATTCTTCCTCCTTCCATTTCTAGCTGCACATGTACCAACACATTTAAGTCCCCACTATCCATAAAACACTGAAATGCAACTTACTACTTTTATTTATTTCATACAGAAGATAGTACTGAAAGTCCAGTACAAAAAAATAAACCCCATTACAAAAGCTCATCTATTTAAATTGCCCACATCTTACATTTTACTGTGTTAACTTCTCGGAACACGTTTTTCCTGCCCACCTGTCTCCTGCTAACTTGTTTGAAAACACGGAGGTTGCTTCACTGAAATCTTCCAAGAAAGGGGGTAGGGAACCCTTCTCAAGCCATTCACAAGCACCATTCCACTTGCAAAGCCTCAAGTTTCATCTGTTTTGAAACAGATTTCACAATGTAAAAAAAGAACAGAAACCTGTTAGAGGCATGCATTCCACTAGTAGCAATGTCCATCCAAATTTGGTCATGCTATGAACTCCTGGGGGTGAAAAAGGACTGCAGTCATGCTTAAGCTGCTTTTCAGGAGGCAAGCAACACAGAAGTGGAGAGCAAAAGGTTGCGTCTCTGCTGACCCAAGCAGGGTAGAGAAGGAAGCTGTCTACTGGGACTGGAGGGCCGCCAAAGGCCAGGCACCAAGCACGCAGCAGAGGGGTAGGAAAAACAAGGGAGGGGAGGGAAAGAGGAAGAAAAGGTTGGATGGATGAATGGCAGCTGAGCAAAAGGCAGAGAACCAAAGGCTGGAGAAACAGGGCGAGAGGGTGAAGTAAAGAAAGCCAGATGAGAGGTGGGGGAGCAGCTGGAGGGAGGTGTTAGTAAACAGGGCAAAACAGCAGGCTGAAGAACTATAAAACACTGAAAGACATGGAGATCAACAGTAAGGAACTGGGACAGCCAAAAGCAAGAGACTATGATTACCACCAGTAGGCTAAGGTGAGGAAGGCAGGAAAATCCAATCATCTAATGCCTTCAAAACCAAAACAGCCTCACACTTGTAACCACAGCCTTGCAGTGGCTCAGGTGGGAAGGGCCTCTGGGAGCTCTCTAGTCCAAGCCCCTGCCACAAATAGAGCCAGCATTAAAACTGGCTCCTCAGCGCTTTCTCCAGGCAAGTCTTGAACCTCCAAGGACAGAGCCTGCATGGCCTTGCTGGGCAATGGCTTCACTGCCTGCCTGTCCTAAAAGGGAGAAAGGTTTTCCTTCTATACTTGACTCATATATGCCTATGTAGCGGGTCCCCTTATGCCACTAAACATACGGGGTCAACAGATCTTAAGCTCAAAGACAACCATGACATGATATCCCACATTGTAAGATTTCATTTTTTGTTCTTAAGACAATAATCTCCAAAAATATGGTTGTTTTTTTTTTTCACATAAATAAGATCAGATGATGAAGCACTTCAGCTAAATTCTGTCCCCAGCCTTCTTTGGGAACATGGGGATAACGTTAAAAAGTTTTTTCTTTTTGATTTCTACACCTGTTTTGTTACACAGCACTAGACAGCACACTGATGCTGATGGTGCCATCTTTGGGAAGAGACACCATGCCAGGCTCTTAACAACCTCCATGTACAGGAAAGAGATGACACAAATCTTCATGAAGTTTCCTTAAACCCTAAGTCCATTTACAAAATAACAAGGTTAAGATCTCAAAGTTTTAATTACGCATGTTACTAATTCCTTAGCCTCTTAGCCACTACTTTTAAGTAGTGCTCTTAAGTAAACACACATTGCTGTAGGCTACAGATGGATCACTGAGCACTGCAAACCTGTTTGAGTTTCCTTATACCTATAAAGGCAACCTAATTATTAATCTCCTGCATATGTTCTTCATTTAAGGAAAGTTTTCACTTTCCAGACACCAGATTCTTTCTTGCACTCTTACCACTGGTCTGGCATGTGGCAAGGTATCTCACACCATCAGTAATCTGATAGAAACTGATTTTACAAACACCAAGAAAGCTGTCAGAACGAAACACAAGCAATGGCTTTGGGTTTCTCCCCTCGGAAAAAAAAAAGGGGGGGGGGGGGGGGAATAATAAAAAGCAATGAAGAACGAGGGCAGCTGGTCCATGTTCCCCTCAATTAGGACTTCACACTGATTACTCTGCTTTAGATTAGCATTCAAAACCAGAACATTTCCCCTACCAGCTTCAAAAACACTGACAGTTATCAAATATACGGCTCTGCAGTTGGATATCAAGATGCGTGCCACAAGGCACTTACTACTGCACTGAAGAGCTGGGTTTGTAGAGCACCAAGGGAACCCATCTGTATTTCAGTTAGACATCTCAACTTGACAAGGGAAGTTACTGAAATTGCTGAAATCATGCACTGTACTCTGTAATGACCTTCAGCTTGTGTGAGCCAAAGCAACAAAATACACACTTCAGAAAAAAAAGCACTTACATATGAAAGTATCCTCAAAAAACAGAGCCACCTCAGCCAGGGCAAGGCAGAAATATCCTATCCTTCCTTCCCCTCTGGAAGGTGGTCTCCCTGAGCCAGTTCTTTTAAAGCATCTCCCAAACAACACTCAGATTGTTTTTTTCCTGATGCAGAGACTTCCTGTCTCTTCAAACCACAAGTCAAAGCTTTCACACAGCAGAGTGTGAAGCCACAAGTTACAGTAAGTGAAAGCAGCTCAGCTTGGCCTAGCTATCAGTTTCACAGCACCCATTCCTGCTCCTGGATAATTTCTGATTCCTTCCCTCGCATCAGCCTGAGAATACATCATTTTGCTGTCAAAAAAAGAAGTCAATAGGGGGGTAAAATGGGTGGGGGGGGTGTGTGTTAATGGACTTTTGTCCTTCTCTGGTACTAAACTGGCTTCTCATATAGTCAGACAAGCACCAAAACCTGCAAAATGTCACTAGCAGAAGTGTGTGGCCAGGAGGGGACAGGCAACAATTGCTGGCTATTCCTTTGGCTCAGATTTTGAAGTGTAGCATCACCATTTACACCAGAAGAAACATGGTACACTGTGCCTACAAAAGAGAGAACAGAGGGGGAGGAGGTCCTACACACAAGCCAACACAAGAACAGCTCCGCAGGAAACCCTCCTAGTGCAGCTGGGATGGGACTGGGCAACACTGGGACTGGTCCCCCTGGCTTGCCCCAACCCACCCATGGGCATTAGGACTCCTGAGTCCATCTACAGACTGCAAGCCTGGTAAGTCAGCTGCTCCCAAACAGCCAGGCAGCCGCACAGGACTCACCAGTCACAGGCTGGTCAGCCAGACCTTGATGAACACAACAAAAGGTGACAGCGGACACACTGAACTCATGGAGATACTTGCATGATAGAATAAGGCTCACACTGTACACATACCTCATTCGAGATATGTCACAGCAGCTCTTCTGCACTTGCTGGGATACAGAGTGAAGCCAGGATTATATACTCATCAGCTACAGCTGAGACCCAGCCTGAAGAGCTTTGCTTTCAGGGCCTCCATTATGGCAAAGCATTTACATATAAGTCTAAATCCATTCCTACCCAAACTGTCAATTCACAAAATCAGATAGAGGCGGCTCTAGTTTTTTACTGTGGTTTAACATCTTCATTGATAATCTGGGTGAGGGGATCAAGTGCACCCTCAGTAAGTTTGCAGACAACACCAAGTTGGGCAGGAACATTGATCTGCTGGAGGACACAAAGGCTCTGCAGAGGGATCTGGACAGGCTGCGTCAAGGGGCTGTGGCCAACGGTGTGAGGTCCAACAGGGCAAAATGACAGGTCATGCACTTGGGCCACAACAACCCCATGCAATACTCCAGGCTTGGGGAAGAGTGGCTGGAAAGCTGCTCAGTGGAAAAGGACCCGGGGGTGGGGATTGATGGAGCTGAACATGAGCAGCTTGTGCCCAGGCAGCCAAGAAGGCCAAAGGCATCCTGGCCTGTGCCAGCATAGCACGGCCAGCAGAACTAGGGCAGTGATTGTCCCTCTGTACTGCGCACTGGTGAGGCCGCACCTCAAATTCTGTGTTCAGTTCTGGGCCCCTCACTGCAAGAGAGACACTGAGGTGTTGGAGCAGGCCCAGAAAAGGGCAACAAAGCTGGTGAAGGGTCTGGAGGGTAAGTCTTACAAGAAGCAGCTGAGGGAACTGGGGGTGTTTACTCTGGAGAAGAGAAGGCTCAGGGAGACCTTATTACTCTCTACAACCTGAAAGGAGGACATAGTCAAGCACAGGTCAGTCTTTTCCCTCAAGTAACAAGTGACAAGAGGTAACAGCCTCAAGCTGCACCAAGAGAGGTTTAGACTGGACATCAGGAACAATTTCTTCACAGAGAGGGTGCTCAGGCACTGGAACAGGCTGTCCAGAGAAGTGCTGGAATCACTGCCCCTGTAAACATTCACAGATGCCCTCAGTGCCATGGCTTAGTGGTGGACTTGGCAGTGCTGGGGTAACGGTTGGACTCCATGAACTCAAAGATTTTTTCCAACCAAGCTGGTTCTTTGATTCTACGATTCTAGTACAGTCGACAAATGGGTGGCACACCACAAACTACAACCACATACACATACACCGTACCAACCCCCCCCGCCCCCGGCTGAACTGCACAAGTTTTAGCTGCTCTCTCACAGACCCTCCTGCCCCGTGCCCGGCAGCAGAGCCGGAGGCAACCCACACCACGGCACGTTTCTAGGAGCAACAACCCCGGGCTGGGCAGGAGAAACCCGGACTGGGCAGGAGAAACCCGGACTTGTCCCCCTTCAAAGGTACACGCACAGGAAGGGTGAAACCCGCTGACAGCCCCGCTCTCCCCACTGCTGTCCCCCTGCTGCGCTTCCCGCACCCATTGGACAGGCCCCGGTGTCCCCACCACAGCCGCCTCCAGGGCCGCCCCAGCCCGGGCCCCCTCGCCACAGGCTTCCGCTGACGCCCGGGCCGGAAGCCTGTCGAGGGACAGAAGCACCGAGAAGCGAAGCCCGGGCGGCAGCCCCCAGCCCTGCGCCGCCAGCCGCGACCGCAGCGAGCCCCGCGCCCCGCTGCACCCACCTGCACCTGAGGCCCGCACCGCGCCGAGGAGGAGGAGAAAGGGGAGCAACGCCCGACACGGCATGGCTCGGCTGGCAGCGCCCTCCACCCGGCCCCGCTCGCTGCCAGTGGCTGCTCGCCCGTCTCTGAGGAGCGGGGCCGGCGGCGGGCAGACCACGCGGGGACAACTTCACACCCGCAGCCCGGCGGCTCTGGCTACAGCTGATTACGGGGAGCCGAGCGACCGCTCCCCTCCATCCCAGCTCTGCTCCGCCTCCGCCAAGGGGAGGGTGAAATCCACGACACCCTATGAGAAGGCAGACCCCGCCCTCGGTCCCGCCTGCAGCGTCGCGGGGTCGGGGACCAAGGGGACCAGCGGGCACAGCGGGGGTGGAGAGTTTACGGCCGCGTCGTCGCTTGTGGGGTGGCCCAGGCCTGGCGTGAAGGCGGGTCACGGCCCAGCGCCGGCGGCTGCCCGCGGTCAGCACCGCAGAGGGTTGCGGGTGCGTTTATGGCGTGCTGTCGATGTGAGAAAATGTTGCCATGAAGCGGTTGAAGTTCCCCACCTTTCTTTGGTGCACCTATCGTAAACTGCACCGACCGTGGTTGAGCCTAACCTCATACCTTAAACCGGTGCTAATTATTAGACGGTATTGCGATTAAAACATCTAGAGGTGGTGCCGGGGGGGGGGGGTGGGGGGTGTCAGCATTCCTCCCAGATTATTATTAACAGAGCAGTTGTTTTAAAATAATTCACTAAGCAGAGACCTGTCTTTAAGAGCTTTCAGCAGTGCTTTACTTAAAAGCACGGTAAAGCAGAGGGGTGCCTTCTGAATAGAGCCAGAATGCTCTCTCTTCAACACTTCGGAGAGAAAACGTTTTATTAGCAGCCTTCCAGTGCCTAAAGGCAGCCTACAATAAATCTGGAGAGGGGCTTTTTACAAGAGCTTGTAGGGATACCACAAGGGGAAATGGTTTTAAACTGAAGGAGGAGAGACTTAGATTAGATATAAGGCAGAAACTCTTCCCTATGAGGGTGTTGAGGCACTCTCACAGGTTGCCCAGAGAAGCTGTGGCTGCCTCATCCCTGGCAGTGTTCAAGGCCAGGTTGGACGGGGCTTTGAGCAAGGTGTCGCTGCCTATGGCAGGAGGGTTGAAACTACATGAGCTTTAAGGTCCCTTCCAACCCAAACCATTAAGTGATGATGAGATTCTATGATTAGTACAAGATTGGGCAGAAAGCAGAACTGCGACCAGCAGAACTGCCAACAGAGGAAACCATGAAGAGTTACGGTACTTAAAACATCTTTAATTAATATTAATAAGGGTGATGTTTGGCCACCTCAAGGCTCCCTGGGCAAAGTTTACACCACTGCCATCAGATTTCTGACTAAGGGAAAGCGGGCAAGTACAGCAAGAGTATCTTGTGCTCAGAGCACTAGGTAAGGGCTGGGCAGCTTTGATTTCCAAGCTTGTATGAATCACTTGATTTCGCTGTAGTTCAACTCCTCCTCAGTCGAGAGATTCCTCCTTTCTCTTAGCCCTGTGTGGCCTGCTTTTATCAACTGCAAGCTTTCAGGGCAAAGATCCTCCTTCTGCAAGGAGTTACACTAATAAAGCAGAACAGAATCTCAGTCAAAGCCTTTTAATACTGACACAAATTATAAGTGCTAGAAAGTAGTACAAACAAAGGAGGGGGAAGAAAAAAGCAAATGGTGAAAAACTCACTGATTGGTTGGTTGATTCTCAAAATAAGATGGGCTGGAAAGGGATGTTAGAGATTAAAGTCATTGAGTTATGTTTCGCTCCGCTTAATATGGCTGACCTCTTTCTGAACCCTTCTGGGAAGAGTGACTCAACTATTTCAGTCAAGCAGCACTGTTCTACTGAAACCCTCTGCTCCACGAGCTTCATCTGGGGATTTTCCCAGTGCCAGCTCTGTGCTGAGACAAAGATTCTTTAACTATAATATTTGAAGCCAGTGGAGAAATTTTGGTCATGCACTGTTAACCTGACTGTGGAGCATTTCTGTTGACAGCAAAGCAGGCAGCTGGGAAAGCCACTGGCAGTTTCTAACTGTGAAACTTACATAGCAAAACAGCAGGTCCAGAAGGAATGTTAATTTTGGTGGCATCTCTACTTCATACATTAACAAAATTTTTGATTCACTGAGGAAACTTATTAAAGAGCAACTCAAACCATGACTTCTGAAGCAGGGTTTCCTTCTACGCTTGCACTGAAAGACAAGTATTTAGTGCAATTGTTAGAGAAATCCCATAATAGGTCATGTTTTGTTTTTTCCCTTTGTCAAACCAGACAGGAAAATTTTGCAGTCTTTTGGTTTTGTTTCAGCTGATGTCTCTCTCTCACCTTGAGCTTCTACTGAGTCAAAGAAATTACTCTGTTAACAGTCTAGCAGGCTGCTAGGAGGGAAGTCAGATTGACTGGTTGTGCCTCCATGAAAAAAGGTTAATGAAATATATGGTTTTCACCATCAGTGGATAAGGATGTCTTAAAACTGGTAGCTTAAGGAGAGTCGAAGAGAGAGAGGAGAGAACTGAGAAAAAATAGTGATTTTATGGAGATAAAGATGAGAGAACTGGAGTCAATGTAACATCTGATCCTATTAATCAGCTTCAAAAGAAAAATATATTTATTAACCCAGGAAATCTGTAGAACCTACAGGAGTTCAGAGGTAATTCTGTATGTTGCTTTATTTTCTTTGAGCTTAGGGAGCAAGAAGCAAAGCTAATGTCAAATCAGAAAGTAGGGAACAAATTAGATTTTCTTGATGGTCTTTTTCCCTCACTAAAAATTATCAACATAAAAACATGAAAGGTAGCAAGTGAAGGTAGAAAGAAATACATTTCAAAGGGAAAATGATTCCATCTGCCACTTCAAGCGTCAGGCTCTTAAAATCACCGAGAAATCTTATGTGTATTAAAAAAAGAAAATTCATTGTGCAAACTATTTACTACTCTAAAGTCCGGCCTTGACAGTTATTGTATGTGGATGCTTGGGTTTACCCTTGTAAAACTGAAACCAACTCACCCATAAGAACACAGATAATCAATATCAAGGCAATCATTTTCCTGCAGCCCAATTTCTGGCACATAAACTTGAACAAAAATTGAATCCGTGGAATATAAGAAATTTCTCCAAATATAACATATAGAAAGAGGTGAAATGCATCTATTGTAAGACTTGTGGATGCCTCATATATCAGGTAGTGATCAGCAGGTGAACAACATTGGACCACAGTGGTCTAACAGGGAAATCAACCATCTTCCTTGTGCTCTTCCATTATCCCTCTTCCAGGCATCTCATGTAAAGAGCTACAGCTAACTCAGTTAACAAAAAAAGGAAGCAGATAAAAAAAGAAAAATTCCACCTCCCACCCAATTTGTAAATGACTAAAAATTTTTAACAGTCACTGGAATTCATCTATGGTATTTGCTGATGTTTCGAGTAGTGTGAACTTACAGATGTTCACAAGCTCTTCAAACTCTTTTCTTCCAACTCATGGTGTTTGCTGCTATGATTTTTAATGTTATTCCTGGAAGAGAAATGTAATTGAGTTGTTTGATACTGGCCTAACATGAAAACCATACCGGTCTGTTCAGACACAAAGCCTCTCCCTGCAGATTGTTCTGTGACAGCTCTACTAACCTGTGGGAGAAAGCTGGAATGATCTGGGCCCTCATCTGCAAATTGAGTCCTTTTGGAGGTAGATGGAAGGGTATTTAGGGATGTAAAGCAATTCAGCAAGACATCTTCATTCTCTTCAAAGTTCTGCTCCCTGTGGGACTTTCAGTAACTAGAATGTTCTGGTCCCCAGCACCTGACAGACTAAACCTTCTGCAGCCCTCTTTATTCACAAGAGGTTTGCAGTAATGATGGGAAACATCATTGCATAGCAAATGGTTGAAGACAGCAAGCACTTTACCTTCCTATGGTCTTATTCCCAACCTGCAAAGGCAGAGCTGCTACCATCAAATAGTTCAAAATTAAAAGTGAATGACAAGATTTTTAAAAAAGCTCCTAATATCTTGATATTTGCGATAAAGATTATGTTGTACTTTTGCATTCAGACATCCTGTATACACAACCCTCTGAGTGTATGAGAGAGCAAACAAGTATTTCATCTCACAAATGCATGGGAAGAGATGATTTGGGATGGTGCTAAAGAGCTGATAAACACCTATGTATTCTCTTCCTGTTGTCCCTCAACACAGCCACATAAGTCTTGGTCCTCTGTGCTCCTGTCAGTCGTTCTTTAGCACCCATTCTGTTCTCTCAGGTGCGTTCATGCTCCTCCAGGATCCATTTCTGACACTTCCTCTTGAAAAAGTTGAGAGGAAGAAAAGAGGAAAAGAATCCAAAACTGGGAAAGAGGAGCCAGGAATGCAACTAGGAGAAAAAACATCCATAAATTGCTGCACAGACAGCTGGCATCATGGTGTTTGGGCTGCAGTGATGCCTGTGCTCAGAAGGAAATGCTGGGTAGAACAGACTTCACCCTGGAAAGAGATATGAGCACCCACAGCAGCCAGTAGTGTCTGACCCTGCTCTGGCCCCAGGCAGTGTCAGAAATGCTTGACATGTGGCCCTGCAAACTAAGGTATTCTAAGGACTCTGGCAGCAGGAACCTGATAAGACCCATGGCAAGGTGGCCACGTGGCCACAGGTTTCCCAGGCCAGCATCTTGAGGAGTCTGACTTCTCACCAGCTCTTTCTTGAACCTGATATTCTTCATCATCTCCCATAAATCAGCAGCTCCGGCAGTAAGACAGATGTGCACTAGTTTGGGAAATCATTAGTTCTGTGCCACCACAGAGGGAGGCTCCACTGCTGACTCCGGGGGATTTCCTTAGCATTACACAACAAGATAAATGCTTGATCATGTGAAGTGAGGTTTTAAAGATCAGACCTCTCCTCAGAGAAGAAAGGTTACTTTATTTCTCCCATGCATCTTGAGGTAAGATTATAAAGGGAAAAAGCAAGTTAAGGAAGTTATGTCACACTAGTAAAGACGTTTGCCTTGTGCTAGTTCTTGAATTTTAACTGGAAAGTTGGTGCTGTCATGCTTTGCATTTTGACCTTGTAGCACAGGGAAGTGTTGTTTTTAATCTCAGGGCATATCAGTTAGCAATTAACACCAAGGGAAAAGGTAGGAAATATTTTTATTTGTTTCGTATTCAATACAAATGTATTACAGCAGGAGCTTGGCCCCTCTAAGCTCTCTTCAGGTTGCCTTCTCCCACTCACAGTCACAGCAGCAAGCTGTACTCATATGAGGCTAAGGCTATGCTGTTTGTGCCTGTCAAAAGCAGAGAAGGCAAAGAGATCAGGAAGAAATAAAAGGAAACCCCTCCCTCCCTCAATCTTGTTTGCATATTTGGAATTAGAGCATTATTTAGATTGTTTACTGGTGAACTGAGCAACCAGAACAGGCTTTCCTAGTGGCCAGTGGGTGTGAGCCCATGCAGCGCGTGCATTTTGGCATGCTGCAGTGCTTTAAACCAAAAAGTTTTAGTGATTCATTCACTGATGAAATAAATTCTAGAAAGAGAGAGGAAGTACAGTCAGTTAGTCATGGCATGCCTATTTAGAGCAGTTTACAGAGCAGCAGAAGCAGATATGCTTATGTGGATAGATAAAAACCCCATATCTGCGATAGATAAACTTGTCTTCCAGATCATTATTTCTAAGGCAAGGCATATCTTGATCTCTGAAAATGACCACTAATTTAAGATGCCGGGGCATGTAGTTGATAATTGTAAATAGTTACATTAATAAAAAAAGATCACAGTGACAGAAAAAACCAAGTTCCTCAAATACTGATGTTCAGATGTGTAATTGCTTGGACTGTACAATTTTTGGTGTGGGGATTTTCAAGGCAACAGTGTAGGAGGTTAAAAGAGGTTAATTCCATAAGTCATTCTTCTTTGACAAGCACACCCTAAGGCACATTGCATCATTATTACTATATTATTTCTGGTAAGGGAAGGCTTGCAGCACTGAGAAGTGACTTACAAAAGCACCTCCAGAAAACATGAGTGTTCAAAACCAGTTGCATGTAAATAACATGTCTTTCTCCTTTGAGTTCTTGTCTAACATACATGTTTATATTGTGGGCAAGTACAGGCAGCAACCACACTAAAATGCCTGGGAGAGAATTCCCAGCTTCCTGCCTGAACAAAAGCCAAGCCAGCTGCACAGCCCACTGCACTGTAAAGAGGAGGCTGTATCCCCTCTCTGTCTTGTGGCACTGGCCCGCTGGCCTGGCTGATCTGACACAACTCTTCTTGGGGTTAGTTGAACTGATGCATCCCAGCACCAGGTAGTTACTAGATCCAACACAAGAGAGTGAGGAAGGATTTGGGAGATAAAGGCTTTAGGCTGGGTTAGAAAACAAGCAACACTCATCCAGTCTTGATAGCTCTTCTGTTAGGTCAAATCTCAACCTGCAGGACTGCCTTACCCTTAGAACATTCCTCTTTGATGCCTGAACTAGACCATAATGCTTACTGAAAAGCATGAGTGGAGACCTATGACAGGAGCTGAATCTCATCTATTACTGGAATTTCAGATGGGTGTTGCCAACGCTTAGACTGTATCCGTCTAAACCTTCCAGAATCTCAGTGATGAGGTACAAACTAAGATTCAGGCAAAGAATTTGGCCTTACAAATTGACAGAAGATCTGGAAGCAAAAACAGAGACCTGGCTTTTCACACAGAGCCTTATGAAATCCTGATACCAAAACTATGTGGGCCTATGGGCACCTGCAGAGCCCATTTCTCTCCTGACTTAACCTCATTTGGTGACAGAAGACTTGGGGAGCATTCACATCTTGGCTTTTTTATTACTTATAAGAATCTCCTCCAACAAGAGATGGAACAGGGTCCATGAAAATGAATTAGGCAAGCTGGGTTTGGAAATGGTAATGCTTTAAGTTAGTTTTAGATATCGTAACCAAATGCCATCTATTTGTCCAACAGTATAATCTGCCAAATGTGATTAGACTCTCTAAAGGGAACTAGTGACTAAAGCTGGGAAAACTGTAGTGATCAGTGCCCTTTAGGATCCTCTCAAAAGTTCTTTAGAATCAAGGGTTGCCGTGTAAATATGGCCAAACTATTTTGATGCATTAACAAATATTCTGCTTACATCTCAGAAGCTTCTGTATGAGGAAGTTTTTGCAAAAGAACAGATACACAGCATGGGCAGAAAGTGGTTTTCCTCCTGCAGGGAGGATTCAAGTTCTTAAAAGTTTTCTGGAAAAACTTTGGTTGAACAAAGTGCTTAATTCCAATTATTAGGTATTATTTTCTGCAAATAGTAAGTCCTCAGCACTTAAAAACAGAAATCCGTGCCCGAGAATGTCTCTGAAGGATAACCAGTACGGCAGTTGATCTCTCAGGGAAGCTGAGGACACCAAGGGAACCCAGCTTCCTGCCAAAGATGCATCCAGACCTCTAGTCAATGTAAACAGATTGATCCTATGACTGGAGAAAGGACACTGCTTTATGTATAGGCATTGGCACTCCTTTATGGCCTCTGGTACAGGGACAAGGAACACTACTTGGGCCATTTGCCTTTGATCATGCATGAGCAGACAGAATATCACAGCTGTAGATGGAACACAAAGGACCCAGAACTCTGGTGACCCTCTTCTGCAGTCACTGTGGGCAGAGAAACGATGCAGCAAAGATGAGGTAAATTGTCATTAGAGATCTGGGTTTGGGCAATCCCAACCGCAACTATGGCTGAGTGGAGAATGGATTGAGAGCAGCCTTGAAAAGGACTTGGAGTGGTTTTCAATGAGAAGCTCAAAATGAGTCAGCAGTGCACACTCACAGCCCAGAAAGCCAACTGTGTCCTGGGCTGCATCAGAAGGAGCGTGACCAGCAGGTCAAAGGAGGCGATCCTGCAATCTCTGCTCTGTTCTTGTGAGACCTCACCTACAGTACTGCATTCAGCTCTGGAGTCCCCAACACAAAGAAGGGCATGGACCTGTTGGAGAGAATCCAGAGGAGGCCACAAAGAGGGTACAAGGGCTGTAGCACCTCTGCTATAACAAGAGGCTGTGAAACTTGGGGTTGTTCAGTCTGGAGAAAAGAAGGCTCCAGGGAGATCTTACAGCAGCCTTCCAGTACCTAAAGGCAGCCTACAAGAAATCTGGAGAGGGACTTCTTTCAAGAGCATGTAGGGATACCAATAGGGGAAATGGTTTTAAGCTGAAAGAGGAGAGATTTAGATTAGATATAAGGAAGAAACTCTTTACTATGAGGGTGGTGAGGCACTGGCACAGGTTGCCCAGAGAAGCTCTGGCTGCTCCATCCCTGGCAGTGCTCAAGGCCAGGTTGGACAGGCCTTTGAGCAACCTGGTCTAGTGGAAGGTGTCCCTGCCTGTGGTGATCTTTAAGGTCCCTTCCAACCCAAACCATTCTATGGCTCTATGATCTCATGCTGCTTCTGTGGTAGGTGAGATGTGGTTTTCTGATGAAGAAAACCTGAGGCCACTCCAGGGAGTTAAGAAAGTTTCCTAGCTGTTTATTGGAGAAAGCACCACAGAAACCTTAGTCTTGACTTTACTTGCTACTGTCATCACTTGCATGCTCAGCCTTTAGTTGAAAGGCCAGGCTGGTAATAGCAACATATGCTCCAAGTTCTTTGTCAAAGCAGTAAAGGTAATGGCAGCAGCTCTGCAGGAGAGGAGACCCATTACAAAGAAACATGTCTAAAGGCAAAGTTTCAGAGCAGTATGAAGAGAAAGTGGGGGATCGTCTTACCAGTGAACTGAATAAGCTTTTAGGTCAGCAAGGGCCTTATGAAAAAATAAAGCAGTTTGCTAGGAAGACGTGAAAGGAAATTTGCTATGACTCAGTCAAGAAATTCAGAAGAACTGAGAGGAAGTGCACACTGCTCCTTTTATAAACAGACAGGGCACATAGAGACAGGAATGACTGGTGCAGCCAGCATAAAGAACAGTCTGGCCACTACAGCATGTACATGTCAGCTGCTTATCGTGAATGCAAATCTAGTTTTGTATTTGAAAGAGAATTTAGATTGTATCTCACTTACACATTTACAACCTTAATGCCAGCACAAGTGTCGTGGTTTAAACCCAGTCAGGTAATTCGTTCGCTCACTTCCCCCCCCCCCCTTTCTTGCCCTCCCCCTGCTCTCGGAGGGATGGAGAGGAGAATCAAAAGAATGCAACTCCCACGGGTTGAGATAAGAACAGTTTAGTAACTAAGGTATAACACAAATCACTACTGCTACCACCAGTGATAATAATGATAAAGGAAATAACAAGGGAAGAGAATACAACACCTCAGCACCAGCCAACTGATCACTCGCCCCCCCAAGCCCGACCAAGCTCCGACCGATACCTCCTCCAACCCTGCAGTCTCCCAGCCCTTCCGGCTAACTCCCAGTTACATCCTGGGCATGACGTGCTGTGGTATGGAATACCTCTTTGGTCAGTTTGGGTCAGGTGTCCTGTCTCTGCTTCCTCCTGGCTTCCCCTCCTCCCTGGCAGAGCACGAGGCTCACAAAGTCCTTGGCCAAACCAAAACATCGCTATCAGTTCTGTTCCCAGGCCGAAAGTCAAAACACTGCAGTGCACCAGCTACCAAGGAGGAGAAACATGACTGCTACTGCTGAACCCAGGACAACAAGTGAAAAAAGAAAAAAGAAGAGCAGGGCCCCAGCCCTGCAGACTGAGCTATGGTAAGCAAGCATAGATGTTTTCTGGAGCTTGATTTGTAGAATAGGGCCTGTAAAATCAAAGGAGGAAATTAACTCCTACAGATGTTCAGTGGAAAACATGCCAAAGAGGAAAGCAGATACACCAGTGTATGTATGCACATACACACACCACACACAGATTTTGGGAAGCAATGATGCAAGAAAAAAATTTTTGAGCCTCTCATGGAAAGATTTAAAAGTTTTGAGGTATCATCATTCCCATAGAGAAAAGATGAAACTGCCAGCATCTCTTAGTTTGCGTAACCAGCCACATCGGTGTCTCCTGTGTGTGTGTGTCTCAGGGCCGTGCTCAGCTTCGCTACTGGCAAACCGCAGAGTCACTGCCATGTCCCCCAGCCTGGCCAGAGATCCCAGGTCCCCAGGCAGGAAGAAGTCCTAGGACAGAACTGCTAGAGGAGGGTAAAAAAAAGAGACAGATTCTCAAAACTAGCTGCAAACTGCACACATGGAACCCATCACAGAATGGATGAATACTGAAGTTTTGTTTCCTTTGGAATACATCTTGCAAAAAATACACTGCAAGTAATTCCACAAACAATACCTGAAAGCTGTTTTTGGAAGCTCTCTTTATGAAGTGATACTAGAACAAGCTACCCTGGGTTTTATGTAGAAATGCTAATCAGACACCTCCCAACCCAAGGAAATGACAATGCTGAAACAAAAGAGCTGAGAAGTGCTTTGAAGTATCAGGTAATATGGATATATATACACACACATTAATCTAACCTAGACAGTTAACTGGCAACACATGCCTAAGCAGCCACCCGATGTTGAAATAACTGACAAACAGCTGTGGCCTTCTCTCCATTTGGTATTAGATAATATCATCATCAACAGCAGCAGCAGCAACAGAACCCACCTTTCTGCTGTTGATAATTATGAAACCTAGATGTATTGCACAAAGACAACTGCCATACATGAAGTACATGTTTCTTTCAGAAGTCACTAATAAAAGAGGAATGTTTTTAATCAAAAATATACATTTAAATCAAAATTATACATTTATACAGTGAACTTTAAATCTCATTTGAAACTACAGGAGAGACAAAAATATTGTATTATATATATGTAATATATGTATTATAAAGTATTATAACATACTTTAAATCCACAGCTTTGTATTATTACATAGCCAGTCAGTTACAAATATGTATGTGGATTATGGGCAAGGCTCTAAGGATAAGGTCATTGTGGCAGAAAATTACTGGCTAAATAGTTCGTATATTTAAATTGAACTCAGTCTCCTTTTAAGACATTATTTAATTAATCTGAAATAAAAAAAAAAACAACCAAAAACACCAAAAACCCCCAAAAAACCAAACCCAACCCAACCAAGCCCAAACAAAAAAATAATTATTTTTACAAGTCCGTTTGAATACTGTCCGTGTCCTTGTCCCTCCCACCTCATCTCCTGTTTTGTGGATTTTTAATTTGCTGTAAGGAGTCCAGTAGAGGGAGCTCAAACCACTAGGTACCAGCACTGAGCTAGAAAAGTAGGCCAGGGAAAAAATCCTCACTTCTGCTTTCGGATAACAGTTCCTGCCAGGTTTAGTAAATGCCAGTAACATGACACTTGGTGAAGGAAAGGGAATACAGTTACGCAGCTAAGCAAAGCTGCTACTGACACCATTTTCTTTTTGAATATGCTTTGCTTTTGCTGTTTAAGGAAAAAGACATCTTTGAGGCAACAGCGTTGGATCTGGTACTAATGATGACATTATTTCTGGGATGCCAGAAACACACAAAAAAACCCCAACTAGTTAAAAGCATAAGGACTTTTCAAGTTTGGCGTCTCCGTGACACAACATTGGTACATGGTCAAGCAGAAGTTTCCTCGATTCCGTCATTTCCTGTCAGACTAACTACATCATGTGTTGCTTATATGGTGGTAGCCTCCACTATTAACACTAATTTTGTCCTTGCTAACACATGCTGAGATGGCCATTTTGGCACCATCAATTCAACATCACTGAACAAATTCCCACAGTCTAAATATGTCTGTATTAAAAATGGGATTTCCTGGTATTACATTTGTTTCCTGTGCAAGGGAAAACAGGTAACAGCTGCATTTCAAGATCTTTTGGAATCTTTTGGCAAATCAAAATACTCTGCCAGTACAAATTTTGGCCTCAGTGGGAAAACAGATACCTAGGAAATATCATCTGTGATGAAAACAAGAATTTACAAAGGCCACCAATCAATGTAATTGGAAAGCACTCCTCACCAAGATGTGCGTGACATTCACTTGCCAGCTAGCTGCGGTATCAGGCATGCAGGCAACATAAAGAAGAAGATGATCTACAAAGACCAACTATGTTTTCTACTGCACATGTATCCACAGTTGTATCATTCAAATATCTGCAGTAAATAAAGGGTTAATGGCCTAGAAAAAAGATCTCTTGCTAGAAAACTTGCAGGCAATCTTGCTGACACTTCTAGAAATTTACTTAAAATACTCAGTATGTGATCAATCACTTAAGTCTTTTGAAAATCTGGGTTATCTGTCACAGACAGCAATGGCAAAAAATCCATTTACCAAAAAGTGGCACTTCCGATGTCTTGGGATTCTCAAAGTATATCATTGCACTTCTTAGTTGGGTGCTATGGATGGAGAAATCTGGGGGAGGGATGGGTGGACAATTAAGAAATGCAAGTTAAGTGTCACAGAATTTTCATTGTATTTTGATGAATATCAACCTGCATCAAGAATATTTTTTTCCTTAATAATTTCCTTAATAATGGTCTCTCTCAGTGCCACAATTCAATCTGTAGAAATTTTCTGGGCTTATCTGTAGCCCTAACAAACTGTGATTGTCAGGAGGACTAAGTCAAGTCTGGTGTTCCTCTAGCTTAAGTATGACTGCTCAGCACTGAGACTGATTATTTGCATGTGGCTGTTTATCAGCTACCTGCAGTTTAAAGTTTGCTGCAATTATACTTTTAATGGAGCCTTGAGAAAGAATCTGAAAAAAAATAAAAACGAACCAAAACCAGAACAAAAAGTGGTTTAGTTCCATCTTAAAGGTTTTGCAAAAACAATCCTAGTAACAAAATCCATTCCAAAAGCAGAAGTCATGGGAAAGTCACAGCATGTGACCCAATATGCAAAATCATTACCAGATGCTGGTTTCCCTTCAACAGCAATCCCATGACAGGAAAATTCTGCTCCATCATATTGAGCCCAAAAGCTGGTATTATGTGTATACCACAGTACTGACACTGGCAAGTGCTTCTAGTTTCAAAAACATTGGGTTTGATTGACTTGCTTGTGATTTTTACCATCAATACTGTATCTCATCCCACTGAATAATTTCAGTGAAGAGAAGCACACTCAGGGCTTCTTCCATACCAGAGAATAAAGATTAGCTTCTATTGTTAGACATATTTTGAACAAGGAAAAAGAAAACCACTTCAAGGGTCTTACTCTTTAGAAAGGCTTTGGAAATTTAAAAGATGACATTTAAACAAAGTTCCTTTGTGCACTGTAATAAACTGCTCTTAAAAGGCATCCTGTAAGAAAGGCTGTCATAGTATTTTTATAGTATTTCTGGATACATCTGAAACAGATCAGAATGAGATTGCCTCAGGTATTTAGAAACTTAAGTTTCCAGTGTAAGTATTAGAATGAGTATTTCCATCTACAGTTCTAGTTTTGGTTCTTCTGGCAACACTGAAAACAATCACAGTATCACAGTATGTTAGAGATTGGAAGGGACCTCGAAAGATCATCTAGTCCAATCCCCCTGCCGGAGCAGGAACACCTAGATAATGTTACACAGGAATGAGTCCAGGCGGGTTTTGAATGTCTCCAGGGAAGGAGACTCCACAACCTCCCTGGGCAGCCTGTTCCAGTGTTCTGTCACCCTCACCGAGAAGAAGTTTCTTCTCAAGTTTAAGTGGAACCTCTTGTGTTCCAGTTTGTACCCATTACCCCTTGTCCTATCATTGTTTGCCACTGAGTAGAGCCTGGCTCCGTCCTCGTGACACTCCCCCTTTATATATTTATAGACACTGATAAGGTCACCCCTCAGTCTCCTCTTCTCCAAACTATAGAGACCCAGCTCCCTCAGTCTTTCCTCATAAGGGAGATGTTCCACTCCCTTAATCATCTTCGTTGCCCTGCGCTGGACTCTCTCCAGCAGCTCCCTGTCCTTCTTGAACTGAGGGGCCCAGAACTGGACACAATATTCCAGATGGGGTCTCACCAGGGCAGAGTAGAGGGGAAGGAGGACCGCTCTCGACCTACTAACCCCCCCTTCTAATACACCCCAGGATGCCATTGGCCTTCTTGGCCACAAGGGCACAGTGTTGGCTCATGGTCATCCTGTCGTCCACTAGGACCCCCAGGTCCCTCTCCCCTACACTGCTCTCTAACAGGTCGTTCCCCAACCTATACTGGAACCTGGGGTTGTTCCTGCCCAGATGCAGGACTCTACACTTTCCCTTGTTATATTTCATCAAGTTACTCCCTGCGCAACTCTCCAGCCTGTCCAGGTCTCGCTGGATGGCAGCACAGCCTTCTGGCGTGTCAGCCACTCCTCCCAGCTTAGTGTCATCAGCAAACTTGCTGATAGTACACTCAATTCCCTCATCTAAATCATTGATGAATATATTAAATAATACCGGTCCCAGTCCCAGTACTTGAGGCACTCCACTAGTTACAGGCTTCCAACTAGACTCAGCCCCATAGACTACAACTCTCTGGCTTCTCTCCTTCAGCCAGTTCGCAGTCCACCTCACTACCTGATCATCCAGTCCACACTTCCTCATTTTAGCCGTGAGGATGCTGGGGGAGACTGTGTCAAATGCTTTGCTGAAGTCAAGGTAGACCACATCCACCGCTCTGCCATCATCCATCCACCGTGTTATTTCCTCATAAAAGGCTAAGAGATTGGTCAAACATGATTTCCCCCTGGTGAAGCCATGCTGACTGCCCCTCATAACCTTCTTATCCTTGATATGCCTTAAGATGGTACCAAGGATAAGGTGTTCCATCACTTTCCCAGGGATGGAGGTGAGGCTGACCAGTCTATAGTTACCCGGGTCCTCCTTCTTGCCCTTTTTGAAGACTGGAGTGACATTTGCTTTCCTCCAGTCCTCAGGCACCTCTCCCGTTTCCCAAGACTTGGTATCGATACAACATTTTCTGTAGCCCACCTTATAATCAAACTTCAAGCACATATATATATATTCATTACCACTCATTTGGGTCTACATCTTGAAGAAAAATGTTGGTTGCCTGCAAACTATGAATTCTGTCAAATTCAGGAACACTCATTGTAGAGTCCTTTGCCATCATTTGAAATCTGACAGTGAAATTCCTTACATTAAATAGCTTTCATCTAGAGAGTAAAAACTCCAGGAGGCAAATAACGTCTTGTGTCACAGAAAGCAGCCATCAAAATTACAGTCCACAGCTGGCCACTGAAGTACTGGATGAAACATTTTCCCTAGAAGAGCAGGGAAAAAACAAATCCAAACCCACAATTTCAGTACATGTGCTTAGAATAGCTTCACTTTTGCAAATGCCCCAATTGAAAGCATATCCCCAGACTCTACAGAAGTAGATCACAAATATGAAAAGTAGGCTGAAACTGAAGGTGTCCAGGAGAAAAAAAAAAATCCAGTAAGGCCAGCTACAGCATACATCACTAAGAGGTACAGTTGCATCAACAAGTTGCAAACTCAGATCATGCTGAAGAGACCACACAAATACAGACAACTTCATACCATCTTTCCTTTAAGTATCCCACAAGAATCCATGGACAGAAGCTGTTTACCAAAGACCACAATGACTGGAATGCTCATGTTCAGAATTCTTGTTTTAAGCCCCGATTCAGAAAATGAATTAGCACTTTTTTGCCTAAATCATGCAACACTCTCAACATAAGCCCCAGTTAAATTTATATATGATATTCTTCACATTGGGTTTTTTAGGAAGGAAAAATAACTGAAGGCTTATGGGAAACTTCCCAAATATCCACAGTGTAGCATCAACGTCACTATGTCAAAAATACACAGAACCAAGAAACGGATAATGAAGTAAATGTGCAAAATGTATTACGTTCTTCAATGAACACAGGGACATACAATTTATAAAATTAGATCACATCTTCAAAATTAAAAACCCGACATATATAAATACCAACAGTTTGTTACAATAAACAATAGCCCACATGAAGCTCAAAACTGGTTTACTCTAAATCAATTTCTTCATACAAAACAAGCTACTTTTAAAAATTACTTCAGAAGAAAGTGGTATGAAAACTGAAACATTACTGCAGCAGATCTTACATTTTTTCCAAAGGAAAGTCTGCTGGCAAAATGAGACTAAGCTGGAAAAGCTCCTCACCTTAGAAAAAGGCATTTTCTAAACTCAGCTTTGGTCCTTCTAATTACAGAAGGAAGTTTCCTCCTTTTAAAAAAAGGATTCACACTTCTAAATACAGTTCAATTAGATGCATAAAACAGAAAAAAAAAAAAAAAAAACAAGACCTCTTAACATGCTTTTGTCATTTTAGTTTCTGCTTATTTTTCATCCTAAATGCAGTGAAAATCTGTTTGACCCAACCTCTATTTACAAAGAACTTTTACCATAAAGGAAAATTTCAGAGTGAAATGAAGTGAACCTCCTACCTGCCTTTTCCCATAGGGTGAGTATGGAGAGGGGAAAAGAGCACCCTGACACAGTGACACAGATATGTGAACATGCCAGTGGGCACAAGGAATTCTACAAGTAGGCTCAGAGCAGCTACCTCACTGAGGCTACTGTTGAGCTCTTTGCATCTCTTGTTCTGGACCAGCTGAACCAAAAAGCACTGCCCCTGAGGGGGCTGGAAGAGAATGTCAGAAAAGTTCCTAAAATTGTATCAGGCGTCTATTCCCTTCTGCCTGTGTAAACATCATAAGATTCAATACTGGAATTTAAGGCTTCTGTCACAGTACACACTGGCATTTAAAACAAATCTTTAGGATTTTCAGAAATTCTTCTCGTGGAACAGAGTACACTTTTGCTGAGGTTACCAGGTTCAAATATATAAAGTGTGCAGATCTGCTCCTCTTTACGCAGACAGTATTCTTTTTCTCACATGATGAAGACTCAGTCAAAATGCTGTAAGGTATGAGGAATCAACTGTGCTGTAATGGAACTTCAGTTATCTTGCAGCAGAGAGGGCATGTAACTTTCCACTAACAAAGTGCAGATTTGGAAACCTGAAGACAAGGATCCCAAAGTGACACTGTTCTCCTTAAGCTGCTACTGTCACAGTTAAAAGTTTTTACATGTTTATTATGCTGCCAGTCCCATTATGGCTTTTATTGTCTTAGATGTTATACTGTTTCCTTTTCTAACATTTCTTCTGATACTTTGCTTCCTGAAGTATTGTCATCATTAGAGTAATTTCCTGAGTCTCGACTTCTCTGTTTAGAAGATTTGTAATCTTTGAGAACAATTTGATTTACTTCTTCTGTGATGATAGTCTCAATTATAGAACAATTTTCTATTGGTTCTTCTGCAGTTAACAAATAAGGACTGCTAAAAAGCTGTCCTCCAAAACCCTGCAAAAAAAGAAGCAGAAAAAAAAGAGATGAACATTCATGCGTAATACCTAAATAATGATTCTGCTTAACACCGCAGCTGTACAAATCTGGTTTATCATGTTCAGCAGCATCATGAGGTTTTCTACGGAACTAGATGATCTTAAGGTCCTTTCCAACCCTAACTATTCTATGATCCTATAATACCATTTGTTTCCTTAAGTTCACAAACTCAAAGTTAGGGCGAAGTTTAGTTGCATTCGTAAAATCGAACACTAAAGAATGACTACCATTAATCTTCCACTATGCCTGTAGCTGTCAATCATCTATATAATTGTGGTACTTTATTGACTATAGACTTATGAGGCCACAGAAGACCTAAAGAAAAACCCTAATTTAGACAATTTTCAAAGATCATATGGTAGCATGGGAATGAGGTGTATGCTTGTAAAGTCTACAAATCATCAGTTATAAAGCAAAGTTTGAAACAAAGAAGAGGAAGTAAGCTGCTGCAAGCCTTATAAAGCTCTCAACAGTGCACTCCTGCCTATCCTATGTGCTTTAAATCTATTCTTTGAAGTGGTCATTTATATCGAACCCATCACAAAAGTTTCCAAATATGCACTGCAGTTATTATGTTTACCAGTAACGCATTAATTATGTTACCATTCTACTAAACAAACCAGCTAAAATGCTGCCTTACAAATAACTTAAATTCAGATTTGCCCTTGTAAACTACAAGACTGGTTTTAAATTACCACTTTATTCAGAAAGCTTCGTATGCTGCCTATCCTAGGAGCTTCAGTGAGATGATGGCATGATGACCTATGTAGGAAGGTAATACAGTGCTCAACATCAGTGTTTGGAGACTCACAGAGAAAAACACAGTGAAAAGCATTTCAAAATACACCAATACTTACATGTTGCCCTGTTCATTTCAGAACAGGATCCCTACCAAGTACTACCTGTGCCAAGCTCAGCTGGGAATTGGACAACACCTGCCTTTTTAGAGACCAGGCAGGCTGGTAGGTCAGGACACTGTAGAAATATTTGCTGCCTGCTACACTAAAATTTCCTCTAAAGACTGGGCTTGCATTTTCACCTCCTCTGAGCATTAAAGGCTGGCAAAAAAGCTACAGCATGCTCTTCCAGGTAACACAACTGGAAAGCATTTCTGGTCTCAGCAGGGCAAAAGCATAGTATCACACTGGGTAGACATGCACACACTCCGGCATGAGTGTATCTCTTTTGCACAGATAGAAATAAAACCATAGAACTTAAAATATTTGCTAATCACAGAATTCTAGAAATCAACAGTACCCATTTTTTCCATATCTGCACTCTCTTAAAACTTCTATAATTAATCTTGGCATACCCTAAGACCACAGGATAACAGCTAAACACTTCTGAATAATATTTCGCATGCATTTTTCTAAAAATACATCTGCTTAACGAATAAGAAAAATACATCTCATCTTACCTCTATATTCAAAGGAGGTTGGCATGATGGAAAGAACACATATCTGATTTTACTGTAGGCTTGATACAGGGCAAAACCAAAAGGCACAGCCACAAGGAAGACAGCAATCAGGGCAATTACAAACGTTGCTAAAATGACCAGAGGCAAAATTTTATCTAAAAAAAAGTTAGTAAAACACGTTCAGCCTAGGTATTCTTGAACTACAAACATTACAGAACACATTATTTCCAAATCAGCTACAGTACACTTCGCATTTCCACAGTATTATAACCAGCCATGATGATCATTACACAAATGATGCCATTCCAATATCTGAAAGTTATTAAAAAAACAGCACAAAATACTCATTCTTTGTAAGAACACAGGCATTTCCAAACAGGATCATCCAGTTATTCCCAGTTATATTTCACTACTCGACAGCAGGACAAAAAGGCTGCACATAGCTACCATGAAGCACTTGCTGCATGTGTATCTATTGTGCTATTGCGTGCATGCAGGGTTTAACTCCAAGGCACAAGGACTTGGGGGTATTGGTAAATGAAAAATTGGACCTGACCTGGCAATGTGTGCTTGCAGCCCTGAAAGCCACCTGTGTCCTGGGCTGAATGAAAACAAGTGATGGGGAGGCGATTCTCACCATCTATTCCACTCTGTGAGACCCCACCTGGAATACTGCATCCATCTCTGGGGACCCCAGCATAGGACAGACACAGACCTGTTAAAGCAGGTCCAAAGGAGGGCCACAGAATTGGTCAGAGGGTTGTAACACCTCTCCTAGCAAGAAAGGCCAAGAGAGTTGGGGTTATTCAGCCTTGAGAAGAGAAAGCTGCAGGAAAGCCTTATTGTGGCCTTTCAACATTTAAAAGGGGCTTATAAGAAAGATGGAGAGAGACGTTTTATGAGGGGCTGTAGTGATGGGACAAAGGGCAATGGTTTTAAACTGAAGGAGAGTAGGTTTAGATTGGACATAAGCAAGAAATTCTTTATGAAGAGGGTGGTGAGGTACTGGAACAGGCTGCCCAGAGAAGTTGTGGCTGCCCCATCCCTGGAATGTTCAAGGCCGGGCTGGATGGGGCGCCTCAAGCAGCCTAGTCTAGTAGAAGGTGCCCCTGCCCCTGGCAGGGGTTGGAACTAGATGAGCTTTAAGGTCCGTTCCAACCCAAACCAGTCTGTGAGTCTATAGTCCTGCATTCCTGTTTTAACCCAGGAAATATGGAAAACCTTGTAATAAGCTAGGCTCAATTCCAGGACTTAAAGGTGAGACGTTATGGTAGAAGGAGTTTACATGACAGAATCCAGCTTTTGATAGCAAAATATTGTAGTCAAAGAAATCTTTTATCTGTACATTCATGAGCTATTCAGTGCTTAAGTTGCAAGAGTTTTGCAAGCTTCCTCCTCCTTTCCACCCTTCTGCTTTACAACATATTCTCTGGCACTATCTCTTTAACAAACAAACAAACTGAAGAGAGTTTGAACATACTTAAACCAATACATACCAGGAAACACTTTACAAATAAACAAGCTGAGAAAATCAGGTCTTTTTATCTCTATTTCCAGTTAGTACAAATGATCAAAGAATTAAAGATTTCCTCACTGGGATACAAGAATGTACAAGAAGTACAGGGCTGTCTCTCAATACTGAGTCTTGGGATGTACCGCTTGACCTTAAATAGCCTCATTATTGTAATATGATATAGATAGATATCTATATAGAAGGACAGAGGGAAAACTAGTGGCCGACTAGTAAAATACATAAATTATCTTATGAAGGTAAAAAAGTAACTTCTATTTCTTCTTAGGCTTGATAAAGACAAAGCAGTGAGGACTACAATATAAATGAATCCTAAAAGCTTAAGATATGAGAAAGTAGCATTACTATTATTACATTTTCTCAGCTTTAAGGCAGTTTGGGTATTTAGTAATGTTTCCAGCATTACAGCTGCTAATACAAGATAACTGGCCAAATTAAATTCAACAGATAACTGCCTCTTACATTCTGAGTATAATCCATCTACAAATGTATTCTTGTTTTGCAAAAGGCAAGTTTTCAGTTATAACAAGCCTGATGATTTGTCTCTTCACACTTTAGCACAGGAGTTTTTTTGAATACAATTAATTCACAGCAGAATTAAGACCAAAAAAAAGTACTCCTTAAAACAGCATTTAGTGATTGCTTGCATCCTCCTAAAATATCTTGAAAGCACTGGAAATTAAAGCCTGTCTATTAATAAGGCATTGTACATTGTAATTCATAATCATTACAGTTATTAACCTGAGATAATTTCTAAACTGAGTTGTGTTCTAGAATAACCAAAATGTAATTGTGATCAGGTCAGAACAGCAGCAGTTTAGCTGTAGGAGAGAACACAGAGCAGCAAAGTAACAAGACTGACATTTTTCATCTCTGCCCAACTAGGTGCCAACTCTGTGAGGCCATCAATTCATGCTGCAAATGTTTTTTAACTAGTGAGACTTGCAAAAGCCTATAAAGGGTTAACAATTTTCCTTCCAGAGGTGTAACAATTCCCACACTCTTCCTACCTCCAGGTGTTTTGATGCATTCCTCTTTGCTGAAATGACTGCTTTTGTTATAAGCTTCTGAAAATGCCTGTACTTTTACACAGTACAAAGTCGAGGGTCTTAGATCAGAGATTGACCCTATTGTCTGTTTTATCTCTTTCACTTTGATTTCCTCCTGAAAAGGAAAAAAAAATGAAAGAATAACACGCAAGAGTCACCCAAATAGATTAGAATTTTGGCCTCTGCTGAAGAAGTAATTCTGTATGGTCAGACACTGCTCTGTGCTTGGCTTAAATAAAAGAAACCACACAACTCTCTCCTAAGCAAACACATTCAGGAAACACTTATTGGCAAAAACCAACTGCTTTCACCATACTGAAATTTTACAGTTCAAAGTGGTGTGCAAAGCAAAACCTTTTCCTGTTGCAGTTTGTTTTCTTCTTCCATGCATTTACACATACACATTTACCGATTACTGTAAAATATTTTACTGTAAGTAGCATTTAAAGAATATGGAAAGATCCATTAAAACATGAGTTAAAAGCATGCAAGCCTTCATTGTTTTATGATACATATGTATCATATAGCTAAACTACAAATACACAAAGAAGAATTTGAGAGCCTGGAAGCTACATTTAATTCAGACAGCGCACAGAGTCATATGGTAACAAAGACAGTGCACAAGAACCCTACAACTTCCATACTAAAGTGAGCTATTGAGCAGTTTGTACAAAACTCAGTGCAATTCTGCAAATCATTACACTTTAGCCACATCAATGGAAGAAGATTAAAATCTCAATTACTTTGTGATAAAAGTCATCTTGACCAGATTTTTAAAAGAATCTTTCAGCAAAGCAAAATAAATCAATTGCATGACTGATAAACCATATACGTGCCTCTTTTGAAAATAAGCTTCTTAAGGAGAGCTCAAACTCCGTATTTAAGTCATAACAAATTTTATCTACTGTTTTAAGTACTGAACTAGTTCATACCTCATTATTTGATGAATTCATCCAATATAGAACCCGGTAAGACAAGTCATAATGGTCCCTCATGACTTCACTCTCAAATCCTCCTGGAGGAGAAATCTGGATATGGAGCAAAGCATTACTGATGTCCAGCTTTACACCAGGAGGGCCAATTTCATCTTAAGATGTTTTAAAAAAAAGAAAAAAAAATAAGACTGAAATAATAATAATAAAAATAATAAATGCATAACATACTGTAAATTAAATGTGTCCATTTTTAAGAACGTGTATTTCAAAGTCTAACTTGACTAATAGCTTTATTCAGAATCTCAAGTCCTGAGAAATATTTCAGTTATTTTCTCTTTCCACATTCATATATTGCTTCTGCAAGTTACAGTGACATGAAATACACAGGCCATAGGATCAATTCTGTGCCTGCCAAAGTGAAACAGCTCATCAGGATATGGACCCTCTTTTTCATATATACCCTCTTTCACAGTTATAGTTGAAAAGTGAGAAGCATGAGAGTTTTCTCTTGATGCATTACTTACCTAGGGTCTGTTATGTTACTGAAGAATAATCTAATTACTAAGACTTTGGAGATAAACATTTCTTGACATTTATGACTGACTTGAAGTCAAATCTTTTAGTAAGGTCACATTTCTCACAAAAATCAGAAAGTACAACAACGATAAAAATTACTGTAATTTCATTCTGGAAAGTGTATCTTTGACTTAGAAGTCACTATCTTTTAAGACTGCTTTTCCATGAAGCTCTTCAGGGTTGTATGTGAATGTAACACTGCATCAGCACAAAATTCAGGGTGCACTGTGCAGTGGTAGAGAGAAGGAGGAGATGAGAGATGATGCACAAGAAAATAAAGGCAGTAGATTCTGAAACTATTTGACTTTGGCATCACTTTTCTGAGATAAAGATGTGCTCCCTGTGAATGGAAAAAGTCAGACTAGGGATATTTCTAGTACAAACACACACAGTGATTAATGTCGTACACAGTGAGATTATAAAATGCCACATAAAGGCAGTTTTATGGTTCAGTTTTGTAAAGGAAATGATATTCTAAATACAGTGAAATACTGGCTGTGCTGAATGGAGAAGACAATGGAAAAAAACTCCTGTTTAACTCGATGAGGTCAGGATTCACAACAGTTTCTGTAGAGGAACTGTGTATTCAGTTTCACTAATCTAGCAAGTTTCTTTTTGCAAAGAACAGCATTAAGTACAAGTTTGTGGAGAAATGTAAATTTAAGAAAACACGTTGCTTACTTGCTATCAGAGGATCTACTTTTACTTCATTAGACAAACATGATCTATTATATTCATTTATGGCCTGCACACGGAGGTAATAAGATCCATAAGTAGTAGTGATGATAGACGAAAAGTTGCATTGTTTATCAGTGATGTTTTCACACCCGTGTACATTGAGCCACTTCACTGAGTAATCATCATGAAGTTTCTTCAGATACCCACTGCAAGAGATATTTTAATAGTTTTTGACATGAGGCCTTTGAACTCAGGGTAAAAGGGGGGGGGGGGGGGGAGGAAGAGCATGCTGACTTGTGTTAGTTACTTAGGGGGGTTTTAATTTTGGAAGAATGGGCCTCTTAGAAATTTCTCATATTTGGAATATCATTTTTTCATTTATAACTGAAACAATGAAGTTAACTGGATCAGGAAACATGAATTAGTGCTTTACCAAGCCTCAATAGAAGGATTATGTATCAGTTTTATAAATTTTTAAAATCCAAGTAAGTTTTCATATAGTTCCATTACATTGAATATTTTTCTGTCATGACAAAGGAATTCTGAAAGAATGACAGAGGTTTCTCTCTGCTTCATTTAGGTGCTGACCACAATATTTGTGCGACAACTGGATAGTAAGATACAGTTTTATGTATGTGATGGGTTTTTTTCCATGCTGGGATCTGACCAGAAGTAATCAAACATGTTGACAATTGAAACCTTGAATACCTGCATTTTTACCCACTTCTACTCATCTAATTTCTAATGAAGCAATGGAAACATCTTTTACAACTTAATATGTATTTAGTAGCCCATTCCATCTGGTATTTACACTCTTAAAGAAGCCTAGTACCCTGAAATTCTAGAATATGATGTTACATGCAATCCTTTCAAAAGCCACACTGTCCAGATGAGGTACCCCAATGTAACAATGAAGAGCTACTTTTTGTAAGTATTTCACTTTAACTTCTAGTAACTATTTGCAAAATACAATGGATGGCATTTAGTACGACAAAGCCTCTTTAAACAGAGATATGGAAAATCTTTAACTCACATGAGATACTGTACGTTGTAGCTCACATGTTGTTTATACTGATTAGTCCAATGTAGATGAAATTCCATATTCAAAGCAAGAATCCTCAGATTTGTTGCACAGAGTAGGTCATTCACTGCTCAAAATAAAAAGGAAACATACAATTACTGGAAAGTTTTATATTATGTACAACAATTTCTCACTGAATGGGTATTTCTCATGTAAATGGTCCAATACTTAAAAAAAGTCTGTTTTCATTCATTATAAAGATGGCAAACCAAAGTCAGTGATATAATATACAGCATATTAAGCCCTTAGTAAAAACAAAAATTACTTAATTCAGAAAAATTAAGAAACTTGAGATTAGTAGAAACAACCTGGTTCAGCAATAACTTGATGAGAAAAACATGTAAAATACACATGTATAAACATGAAGTAATGTTGATGTACCATCCATTCAATCTAATGTTTGACTTTTGACATTCTGACAGTAATTTTTTTCCTGAAACAAACATTTAGAAATACTTAAACTCCCAGCTGAAGCACACACAAAAGAATTTAGACCTGCAAAACAAGCAACTGGTAGCAAACTGCCACTAAGCCATTCTTCAAAATCGGTAATAATAAATTCACCAAGGCCTACATAAAAAACAATATTACTTTAAGGTTAGCACAATTTCATATGCATTCACTTACTGCCAAGTATACAAAAAGCTTTTGTTTTGCCTACATACACATCCCTTTCCTCCTGATTCAGTCACAAATCCAAATATTCAATTTTCCAAAATACAGCAAGTAGCTTTTGCAATACAAATTAATGGATAGAATCTGCCTCAGAGCAAAATCTTTTTTGTACTACTAAGGCTAATATTGATAGGTGACATATTTTATATTGATTTAAAATAGAAAATTTACATCACTGTCAAGACTGCTGTTATACCAAAATGAATAAGAATGTAGTACTTCTGCCTATTTCTATTGCTTTAGAACAATTTACTTTGCAACAGTTTAAGTAATCATTTTAAGATAAGATGATTTTACTCTGTACCTTTACGGGTTGTTTTTATACAATGAATGGGACTGAATAAACCTTCCTGCAGTTCCAAAGGAAGAGTTGCTTGAACTTTCAAACAATAGGTAGTGTCTGGTGCAAGATCATCAATTGTGTCAGTAGGAAAAATACTTTGACTTCTGAACTGTAAGAAACAATTGCAAACAGCGTTTGAAGAGAACTGTTCTTCCTTATGAGCAGTACTTTTTTTATCCCTTCTCCAGGTTTCAGCCCATTTATATATTATGCCTTGAAAGTGCTAAAATAGGGAATTGAGGACAATATGCAAGCTGAATAAATGCTAAAGGGAAGTCCCAACTTAGCCACGTGACTGAAAGGAAGGAATACATCATGCTCCTTTAAACACATGAAAGTGTGGAGGGATTGTGGCACCGCTCTACATAATGCATTACTCACCACACAGATTCAGGCATACAGTCAGAAGAGAAATAGTACACTTCCATCTTTCAATTAATTGAGCAAAAACTTCCCCTTCCCTCTCTCGCTACCTCTCTGCTTTCAGTTTACCTGACTTTCCAGTGACTAACCTTTGTACACAGCTTGTACTTAAATTAAAGCTTCCTCCCCACACACTTTGATGTGTAATTATAACTAGGTCTTCAAAAGGAACATAGATACTCTTTAGTTCCTGCCCTAATCTAGCTGGCACCCATTCCCCTAAAAGAATAAGGGAAAAGAAAGACTGCTTCTACTTTGGTCTTTACAGAATAACTGGAGTTGCTGTATGAGATGCACATTATGGCTTGGAAACTAGTTCACAAATTCAAGACTGCAAAAGAATCCCTAAAAAACCCCAACCTACAGTGTAGAAACAGAGACCTTAGTTAATGACACAGAACAGTATACTGACAGCTTTAGTCAAGCTGTATGGTCTCGGTAAGATCAAGTTAGCCTCTTACTTCTCCCCTATATCTTTGCCTTACTGTAAATGCTTCTTCCCACTGCCTTGAACTCTTTCCCTCCCTGTTCCTGCTGGCTGAGGGTGGCTCCTGATCCAACACATCTGAGATAGTTTCAGCTTCTTCCTCATGCATTGGAAATCGGGTTCATAGAAATAGAGACTCTTCTTACAAAATATCTAAGGCAATCCTCCAGTAAAAACAAAACCAAAAAAGCAAATACCCTCTCCCAATTTTTAGGCTGCATAACAGTTATACACAGTTACCTAATTAAACCACTCTATTTTAGAGCATGAAACAATTAAAGTGCATCCCTGACAGTTATGTTAAGTTTAAAAAGTAATAATAAAATAAGTGATCATACCTCTGAATTTGATGAATTTTCCCAGAGAACTACTTTATATTTAAAATCTAGAGGGGTTATCCACATTTTTCGGACCTGATTTTCTTCTGGAGGAGAAACCTTAATTTTTATAACTCCATTCATGGACTGCAACACTATTCCTGGGGGTCCGATCTGAGCTGCAAATATTAAAAGAAAAAAGTCAAGCATAATTACTTGAAAAAAATAAAAAAAAGTAATTTACATTCATAAACCCATACTAATTGCCTATAGTATCTTATTTTTAACTATTCTAAGACAACAACAAGATCACAGTAACTGCCTATAGGATCTTAGTTTTCATGAATCTCAGTCAGTACCTAATAGAAATCTATTCTAACAACCATGCACTGCTACCTGGTTCTAAAAGCAATGGAGTCAAAATGCAGTGTTACTTATTAAATGGTTTTTAGAAAATCAGCATAAGTTTTTCTCAAACATGCAAGGCAAGAAACCTAGCTCAAAGAAATCAATCCAATGTTGAGGGAAGGCTTCAGCAGCATACTATACTGTGACTACTGAAAAGTCACAAGGTTAGAAGAAAACTTCCAGAAAAGCCCAATGTCAAAAAGGATTTTTCTGAATTCTAGAAAAATACAGACTGACAGAAAATTGTCAGGAAAAAACATCACTTACAATGTTTTCCCCTTTCTGGAAGGAGAGAATCATAACACTCCATGACCTGCAAACACCTTAAATTATGTTAAGATTGAGAAAACCACCAGCTCCTGTTGTAATGAGCAATGGAACCCATACAAATTTTTTCCACATTAATGTCCTGAAGAACATTTAATGTTACAGTATATATGGAGCTCATACCTATAAAATATGGAATCATTTCAAAAGTGCTAGACCATGGAGACACTTCTTCCCTTCTTTCAGCCCTTATACGCACATGATACGTATCATAGTATTCAGTTATTGCTGAGGAAAAGTCACATTCTGTGCAAGTAACATTTTGACACCCAGGCAACCCCTTCCACTCTGTTCCATTTGTCTCAGTATTTTCAAACCTGTAAGAAAGAAAACACACCCCAAAATGAAACTAAGATGCAATTTAAGTCTTGAGATTCTTTTTCCTATTCTTCTTAATGCTAGTAAATGTCACACCGTTTAAAGCTGTTTTATCACCAACACCAATGCAATCAATCTTATCTACTTAGTTACTCTGGAATTCATATTGCAATTTTAATTAATTGAATCTACTAATGTATTAAGTTAACCTTATTGCCAAAAGTTAACTGTCACTCTGAAAAGTCTGACACCAGCTTGCTTTATTTACCACATAAACACATGGTACCAGAAAACCACATCAAAGAATGGTCAAAATCCAATTATATCCTTAGTACACAATCCTAGGCTGCCAAGGATTTTATAATTTGTCAGAAGAAATTTAAAAGTCTTGATGGCAAGATGTGCTTAAAAGAGCATAAAAGCAGCAAAAATAAATCCAAATTCTGACATCAGCAAAGAATGTAGATTCGGAGGAAAAAAAAGAAAGGAGAAAAAGGGAGTTCAGCACTAAGTGTTGGAATAAGTAGCTTTATAGAAGCTATTTTTCTTGTGGGTTAACAAACATACACACCTTATTTAAGAAAGAGACATTTCATACAGAGATTAAATACAGCCTGACCAGAAAAGAGGCACAGACTTGAAATAGTAATTGTTTATCCTCAATGCCTATTTTATCTTTTAGACAAAATAAAACTGTTTTCAAAGCAGCTCTTTCATCTACACATTGAAGATGAGGAAGTGTTTGGTGTTGGCTTTTTCTTTTTAAATAAACCTAAAATTATACACTAGGCAATCCTAAAATAAAGAACGTTGTGTGTTTGTTAGTTTCTTGTCAGAAAAATATAAATATTAAAAAAGTACCAAATGTGTAAAACCAAGGAAACATTTAAGAATATGGTTTCACATCTGGTGATTAAAATTTGCAGACAAGAAATCTAGATTCATAAACAGTGACAAATTACCCAAAAACTACACTGAAAATTCTCTCAAAATCTGTGTGTGTGGCCACAATGTACCTTAATTTAAAAGCAAAACAAACACACACAATGTCATGCCCCCCACCCCCAAGAAAACCAAAAAACTAAACCAAATCCAAATCACCAGAGAATAAATAAATCTAAATACTGCATTTCTTAGTGCACAGGTTAATCTTCTCAAAGAACCACTTGATTGTTAAGCATTACTACTAGGGGTGTCCTGCATTTATAACACATCACAATTGGTGAACAGTCTAATTTTCAATATGAATTAGAGAAATGAAGGACAATGCTTGGATTCCACTTCAAGACTTGGTCTTCCCAGCCTCTACTTTCTGGATTTCAAACCATCTCCAGGAGTTTTATGTGACAGTATTGAGAAGTATAGTAATTAATTAATATGCTGTTCTACACAAATATGTGTCAGACATTGCTGGCTTAGAATAAAATTACTATTTACCACCTGTATTCTGCTGAAAATGTCACATTGGTATCATTCCCAGTGTAGTTCCAACTTAGAGTGAAATTTGTATTTACAACATAGACCTGAACATCCTCCGGACTCCTCAGATTAGTTTGGCCTACAAGAAAGTAACATAAAGGTATATAAAGATTGTGATAAATACTTTGTACGTGACTCCCAAGAATAACTTCTGTTAAAAAAGTAGTTTTACAGTGAGATAACAAAAAACGTAAGAGTTAAGAAAACACCACACTACTCAAATGACACTTCAATATATAGCTCGGGAGGTATATACTCAAGATATGTATTATCAGAGGTGCATCAGGTAGCTCCTCTCCTTGTTTGACTACACAGCTCCTTCCTCTGTGCTTAAAATCTTTCTCTCCACACTCCTTTAAAAAAGGTCTGTACAGTTGTAACATTCAAGGCCTGCGTTCTCTTGATTACAAGCAGTCTGAAATGCCTTTAAGCTCATATTTTATTAGTTAGATCCAACATCTGGATCTCAGCTGCACACTGCTCGGGATTGACCTAACACTGTCATTTCACAGTTGCAAAACAGACTGAACGCAGCAGACTTGTTTTATGTCACGTGTTACTCCCATAAATTAAATGTATTGAGCATAAACCCCTCATGCAATACTTCATCGCATGGCAGATCTTGTATCTTGTTCAGAGTAATCCTGGGTTTTCTTTTACACAAAGAGCAGTGCTTATGGACTTACGGAGGGCAGGTGCTAAATCTCAAGACACACATAAGAACGTCCATAACATCAAGGGAAGAACCAGCCCATGACAAGAGAAAGCTTAACTGGCAGCTTGCCAACAGGAGGGAAGCATGTATGCTAGAATCATCTGCTGGAGAGCTTGCTCTCTCCTCTATTTTCCACCATTCAAAAATACTTTAAAACCCCCAACTGCCTCATAATTGCCTTATATTCCACTTCCTAAAGAAGACTCTTTTACCATTAACTTTGAGATATGCAGAATCCTAGGTGTCCCGTTCGAGATACAATTCAAGTATCAAAGGCCAAATGAGGCTAACAATGCTGTGGCAGAAGTTTTTACAGAAACTGTTCTTACAGAACAGTTTTCAGTTCTTACAGAAACTGAAGCTTATCCAGCTATTTCTAAGGTACTTTATTTTGAATTACTTCAGAGCAGTATATGGCACTGCTTCAAAGCGGTGAGGCAAGAAAGTTCTAATCAGGGCTGAAAGTCTGGACTGGAAGTTTTCTTTACGAGAAACTAAACCAGGCTGTGGTTTACAGAGCAAAGGTAAACAGTGTGAAGGCACAGGGAATACGTGTGAACTGAAGAAACCTCAGGCAGAAGCCACTAAAATTATACCCAAACCACCAACCAACAATATCCAGATTTACAAAGCTTAAGCTTCACCTAAATCCTTCTGCCTGCTACCCTATACCAGGCACTGCTGACAACCCAGGCTATGTACAATCTAGCCAGCAAATACCTCTGTCTTCTAAGAATGCACTTTAATCTTCTAACACATCAGGGGAAAAAATAATAAATTCAACAAAATAATTTTTTAAAAAATCAAATCACCATGGACATCTCTGGCTTGACTCTCTATTTTTAACCAGTTATGTGTCACACTATTAATCACCTCCCAATGGCTACAACTTCTAAAAACATACGTTAGTGACCATGTTTCTGAAACTGCTTTTTGATTATATTAGGAAGAAATCAGAATAAATACATCCTATTTCTCCTGGGCAACCAAAGTCTGTTTGCACATCTAATGGGTTATCTTGAATTTGATTTTCACACTGGCCCTTCCTTGCAAAAACTGTTTCATATTTTACATGATGACCAAGTTCTCTTTATGAAAAGGAAAGGTATATGGAAAAGTGATCTATAAACTGAAGTCTCCAAGACCTTTTTGAAGTCTTGGAGTTGAAGTGGTATGCACAGACTTTTGTAAATGACTCCTGAAAGCACAAAACGTGAAAGAAAAGTAATTCAATAAAACCCTGTGGATCCCACTACAGGAGTTTCTTCCACAATGCATTAATTTGTTACTCCTCTAAGCTGAAAGCCCAGAGAGAGCCAAACTACATTTGATCATCAGAAAATAAGTAAGCAAGCAACTATTTTTTTCAGATATTTATCTAACAGATGGCTACAGTTCAGCCAAAAAGCTTATGATAACATAGGCAGCTAGTTCAGATTTTTCCAAAAAACCAGCAGTTTTGAATATTTATAGCTCTTCACAGAGGAAATGCTCACTTCATGGGAAAACATTATTTTCACTTTGAGAATGTTTGCATTAAGAATCAAAAAGTCTGGAAGAAAAAAGTTCCACTGGCTTTTAATAATAATAATTATAATAATAATCATAATTTAAAGCACACCCCCCACACACAATTCTGCTATTACCATAGAAAGTATAAGCCTGTCAGAGCCACCAGATTTGTCTGAAAAATATCACCACCTACAGGAACTGAGAGATTGAACGTTATAATCTTGCTTAGCAAGACTAATTGCTTCATGAGCCAGTGGAAGATTATTTAAGTGTCGTGATACAGCATTACCACCTTCAATTTCAGTTGTAAAGAAACATCAACAGATTGACATCATTGACATCTAAAGGGCAGGGTAGTGCTTCTCCCTGTAACTATGTGTATTCATATATTTGCAGAGACTTAAAAAATATAATTTATACACTCAATCTGTTTATTTATCTTACTTAACAGTATGATGAAAAACCTGTTTCAAACCATCTTTTTGGAATGTGATTCAACCTCTGACATTTGAATAGCCTCCTAAAGCAGACCAAAAGTAAGATCTGGTTTCCGGAATTCTCTAGTAGCACACATACCAGGTTTAAAAACGTGCCACAGCAGTACTAAACTTCTAGAAGTCTTTACAACAAGAGATTCCCAATGTACATTCTTTACCTTGAACAACATAAAACCTCAGAGTAAACCATAAAAACATAGCGTTAGATAACACGTAGCATTAGCTGAGAACAACAATGCACCTACAGAGCTCCAACATAGAAAAAAAAAATGCTACTGTATCTTAAGACTATTATTTTTGTCTGTCTTGTTAGGAAATAAAATATTCACTGCACTCCCAAAGGAGCTCTTCCACGTTTTCAAATCCTTACCTTATACACAGCATAAAGCTTTACAATAAATATTTTTCATTTGAGGTCAAATAGGAAAAAGGAAGCCTGGAAGCAGAAACAAAACGGTTTCAAGACTCATGCTCTAACAAGGTATACTTTCTTGCCAAGCTACACAAAGCATGCTTATGTAAGACATCCAACTAATGTTTAAGTAAGGCCAGCTTTTGTTAAAGCTGGTAAATACCACGGGAAATAATCATATCCTCTCCCTGGATACAAACAGTATTGTAAAAAAACAGGTCTGGATTCTAACATTTGGAAGAAGATACAGTATTCCAGCCCTGCAGTAGGAGTACACACGGAGAACTAAAGGGATTTATTCCAGAACAGCTTTGGTCACAGGCCCAAAAGACGACTGTTGCAAGCCTTGGGTCTGATTGCCTTCTTCTCGGAGAACTTCCTCATGCAATTCTGAACAAAGCTGGGCTCCAACTTGACATTTACCCTTTTTTAATCCTCCTTACAAACTGCTGAAACAAGGTATTAAGAGCTGTTTTCAATGGCACACAACTACCTTTACTTTAATAAACAGAAACATATTATTCAGAGATATCACCTGTAAAATTAACTTAAAATCCACTACAGGGTTAAAAGTAACGGGTACCAATTACAATTCAGGAAATTCTGAAAATGTTCAGTGTTATGGTCAACAACAATGTACAAGTGTGAGAGCACTTACAGTCAGTGCACAGCAATGGTCAAAAAGGAAGAAAGTTAAAAACTCATACGAAATTATGGGAGTAAAATATAAAGCTTAACGTCATTATATAAATTCATTTTAGACTTATTTCCCAACACTGCATGCAGCTCTAGAGTGCCCACTCTTGTTATAGAACAGAACAAGAGTGAGAAGGGTGACAAGGACAACCCAAGATATGGAACAACTTCGGTCCTAGGAGGAGTAAGAACATGATTCTTCAGCCTGAAAATGAGATGGAAGGGCAGCCGTGATAGATCTACAGACGCCTAGTGAGTGGCATGAAGAACGCAAGCAGCCAAAGATTGTTTGCTGTTGTCTTAGCACTAAGCTGGAAGCATCAAATCAAGCACCACTCTGCTCTAAGCAAACAACTGAACTGTTGCCTTACTGGATACTTAGTCAACCTGTGGAATTCCTTCCCTCAGGACCCTCTGAACGCTCAACCCTTACCAGGCTTATGAACTCAAGAGTGAAATACAAAGTCTCAACACTACAGACTGCCATAACACTATGTTGTGAAGTGTCACTATATACTTGATTTTTCATTCATACCTAACCACTGCTGTAGATGATCACTGGACTGGACACCCACCCCCCCCCCCCCCCCCCCAGCACTCTTTGTAGACCTATCTCAAGCTTGATGAGATACTTTCCTCCTTGCCCTGGTAAGGAAACCAGATGATTGCTTCAGAAGGGGCTCCCAGTCCTGACTGACAATCAAACTATCTTTACCACAAAATCAAATATCTTATTCAAATACCTATTTATTGAGGTTTCCAGGTCACAATTATGCTCTTTCATCTGTTCATCTCCTGTTGCAGGTAGAAAGAGGGATCTAATCAGAGAGACAGCTGTAATTTTTATACTCCGAGGAATGTCTTTGGTTGAAATTTGTTAAAAGTTAAATGATAATCAATTCCATTTGATTTACATTAGCTATTATGAAGAAGCTCTTCACTATGAGGGTGGTGAGGCACTGGCACACACTGCCCCGAGGAGCTGTGGATATCCCATCCCCGGCCAGGTCGAACAGCGCTTTGAGCAACCTGGTCTAGTGGAAGGTGTCCCTGCCCATGGCAGCAGGGTTGGAATTAGATGAGCTTTAAGATCCCTTCCAACCCAAACCATTCTGTGATTCTATAAATTTTAACACTTAATAATCACCCATTCATATATTTGAAGCACAGAAACTAAGCTGTAAGAAACCTTGTAAGGTCACCTGTACTTCACACTGAAGCAAGCAGGTGGCCAATTCTACATACACAACAGATGTTTGCATAAAGATGCCCTATGGTTTTCACCACCAAATAATCTATTTTTCACAGGTGTCTGACCTGAAATATTTTGCTATCCTTACCACTGGAGATTAGAGAAATCTTTCTGTAAATCAAAAGCAAATAACTCCCAAAACAGATTTCCTAATAGATTCTACTGGAGGTCTGAATCTTTGCAGAACAGATCCAAGTTTCCTTACAGCAAGGACACTTGCTTAGCTGCTGTTCATAGTCCACGAGTTTACATACTGCAAAGCCCAGAGTCAAGCCTACATCTCCCCTAAGCACATTTAGCCCATGTAACTTTTTCAACAGATATTAAAGCGTATTATTCGTTAAGTCAGTCATACTTGAAAACTATGTTAACCATGACTAACAATAAAAACTGAATGGCAGCAACAGTTCTTTTAGTTTTCAAGGCAAATTTTCTAGTTTTCTGAATAACTTTTATTGTTCTCTTTTGCATTCTCTCCAAATGGTTGAACTTGCTTTAAAAAGCATGCTTCAGAAAATTACAATACTCCAGCTGAGATTAATAAACAGAAACATAGTTTATAAAACACATGACACAACATCTTCATTCTAATTAGCACTGCTGTGCCCCAATATTTTGAGGGTTTATACAGTATTGCACTTAAACTCCTACACATAAATTACAAGGCATTGTAACATTGCATCTTGCCTCTCCCTTGAACTGATATTTAGACCATCTTTTGTCATACTCTCTAAAAGGCCCCAACATGTCCTTTTCCACTACTAGCATACTTTTTCCTAGAGTATTTCTCCAGTTTGTTGGGATACTTCTCAATCCTACGTCTGCTTTTCAAAGCCATTGTGAGCTCCTTCCTCCCATTTAGTTATACCTGGATTTAATAAGCTTACACTGTTCTATCATGCGTATTACTAGCAGAACCCAATTGATACATCCTTCCCTCTTGACAGTGAGCTGTTAAAAAAATTTGATGAGCTGGGAAAAAAATCATACATAAACTATCTTTTCCAATATGCTTAAGATATTAATACACAACATAGATTCAAAAGCAATACTAAACCAAAATACATGCAACTGGAGCTCCTCTATCTGAACAGCCTTTTACTTTAGTATAGCAGAAACTCATTTAGTATGATATTTGCTCTCAGTACTACAGACATGCATAGACAATACACCCAACCATCCTTTTACATAATACTCCTTAGTTTCAGTGTTTTGTGTGTTCTTCTCTAATTAGTTTTCTTATATCCCAGTGAACAACCATCCAGGAATGAAGGAGTAAACTCAGTAAAGCTTAATTACCGGAAAAAAATTTGTTATTTAGATAGAAACCAGATATGCAAAGCAATACCAAAAAATCATGACATCTTCCTGGCTTATTTTATCAATTTTTAAAAGCCAGAAATTTAAACTGAATTAATGTTTCTTCACTTAAAGCATAACGACACTTTGGTGTTCAGGACAACACTAAGAGATAAGACTTTATGAAAAGAAGAGGTTAAAGAAAAGCTTTTAGCATGATTGCCTATCTTCCTTCCCCTGGCAAATTTTAATGAACTCAAATAAATACAGAACTGTTCTAATAAAGATCACAATTTATAGCGTTTTAAGTAATATTTTTAATAAAAGATGGTTAAAAATAATAACATTATAGAATAGCAAAAAAACATTCAGCATCACAAGAACCAGACAGAAGCATCACTTTCAAAACACTTTCAAACATTCAGCATCACTTAGCCAGACAAAAGTATACTCCTTCAGGAGAAGGCAAAGGGGAAATCCCATCGACTACATAATGGCTCAATGATTATCACACAAAGTTTCCATTGGTTCTGCCTCATACTTAAAGTCAACCTTTCCGCATAGGAAGAAAAGGAAGCCTGTTACATGTGACATTAAAAGAGAAGGGAAAAAAAAAAAAAATCAGAATGCCACAGCCAAACACACACCAGAACAACTAGACTGCTGTTGGTTCTGTGAGCAGACAGGGGCTCTAAAGAACCAGGCAGAACTCTTACTGCAAGAACTTTTCTACAGGCGCAGCAAAGAACTGCTGGTTTTCACAAGGTAGAAGTCAAGAGGTCACTGTAGCAGAGCAGTTACTTCCAATTTTAAACTTAGTATGTGGCATGCTAGTCATTTGATATAACATGTGCGGGTTGATCAAAGTAGCTGCATGTATCACATGCTTCCAGTCTGGGGATGAAATCTGGGGCTGATGCACAAACAATTCACCTACAAACCAAATGGCTGAAAGAAAACAAAGAGAGAAAAGAGGTTCCATTGCTGCTTCTCTGTATGCTATCATGAATGCAAAGTGCAGACCACTGAAAACAGCCTCTCTCTAGTCTTCTTTTGGGTGCACTGAATTAGAATAATACACTCTTCTACAGAAATCAAGAGTTTAGGTGGCATCAGAAGCAGCATGCACACATTAGCCCACAGCTATGATATTTCCATTACTCAAACTAGCTTAGCACATATACTCTCTCTTGCATGTCACAATATCCTCTAAGTATGCAGGAAGATAATTTACTTAAGCCCAGCTCATCCAGGCTACACAACACTTCCCCCTTGAGAAAGGTTTTGTTCAATAGTTCTTTCTTCCTGCCTAAGGAAGAAGAGGCACATATTACCATCTTGCGAGGAAAAAATCCTTGCCCTGAAATTTTACTACTCTGATTTCCTCATTTATACTTCAGGCTCTGCCAGGTTAGACTGAGATGCCTTTCAACCACGGAATCATCAGGGTTGGAAGGGACCTGTGGAAATCATCCAGTTCAACCCTCCTGCCAACGCAGGGGCACCTACAGCAGGTTACATAAGAATGCATCCAGGCGTGTTTTGAGTGTCTCCAGAGAGAGACTCCACAGCCCCCCTGGGCAGCCTGCTCCTGTGCTCTGCCACCCTCAATGGAAAGAAGCTCTTCCTCATGCTGAGATAAAACTTCTTGCGTTTTAGTCTATGGCCACTGCTCCTCACCCTGTCGCTGGGCACCACTGGAAAGAGTCTGGCACCATCCTCCTAGCACCCACCTTTTTGATATTTACATGCATTAATGTGATCCCCTCTCAGTCTTCTCAAGACCAAACAGGCACAGCTCCCACAATCTCTCCTCATAAGAGATGCTCTAGATCCCCGACCATCCCTGCGGACCCCCACTGGACCCAAAGCAAAAGCAAATCAATAAAACTCAAAACCTGTTTGTCCCCCACTCAAGCTACAGCCGCTACGGCTCACAGATAGCAAGTTAAGCCTGAAGAGACGGAGCCAGATGAAGGCAGACGAGACGCAGACAGCTACTGAACTCTGGAATTGAACCCCAGGCCCTCGACACAAACCTAGCCCCACTTACCGAGGCAGACAGGCACACTACCCAGACCCCAAAGCCTGCAGGCCTTTGCACCCCCCCGCAACGGGCTCCGGGACCACGTTCCCTCTCCCAGCGCAGCAGAACCGCCCGCAGCGGCACGTCTTCGCGAATGGGTGCCGGTGACACCCCACCCTCTGAGAACGGGTAGGACAACAACCCCAGATGCCATCCGGGTGCCATGCCCGCTCACCGGGACCCACCTGCCCAGCACAGAGGCAGCGCGACCACGAACCAGGACAGAAACGCCGCCATGACCCACACCCATCTACTCCTCAGCGCTAAGGGTGCCCGCACCCGTTACCGGAAGCCTGGGGCGGCTGCGCATGCGCGGGAAGGGGTGGAGGCCGGGCAGGCGCGGCAGCAGCAGGTTCCGTGGGGTGAGGAGCGGCCGATGTTGGGGCATTGGTGGGCCTTCAGGCTTTTACTGTCCGGTGGCGGCAATGGGACACGCTTGAGGAGAGGAAGGGAGGCTGGGTGCTCCGCGGGCGCGGAGAGCTGCGGCAGTTGCGCATGTTCCCAGGTTCTGCCGCCTACCCGTGAATCACAGAATCAGCTTGGTTGGAAAAGAACTTCAAGATGAAGTCCAACCGTTACCGCAGCACTGCCAAGTCCATCACTAAACCATGGCAGTGAGGGCCTCATCTGCACGGTTTGTGAACGTTTACAGGGACGGTGATTCCACCGCTTCCCTGCACAGACTGTTCCAATGCCCGAGCACCCTCTCTGTGAAGAATTTTTTCCTAATATCCAGTCTAAACCTACCCTGGTGCAGCTTGGGGCCATTACCTTTTTTTTGCCTTACTAGTTGTTACTTGGGAGAACAGACCAACACCACCTCACTACAACCTCCTCTCAGGTAGCTGTAGGGAGCGATAAGGTCCCCTCTGAGCCTTCTCTTCTCCAGACTAAGCCCCCGCAAGTTCCCACAGCTGCTCTTCATCACACTTGTGCTCCAGAATCTTCACTAGCTCTCTGGACCCGCTCCAGCACTTCACTGCTATGAGGCTGGTGCAGCTCGCCCAGCATGGGGACCTGTTCCTTGCGGCCGGTTGAAGCCGGAGCGTCAGCGGAGAGGCCGATCACCTGGTCTGTGGGCAGCGCGGGCAGTGCCGAGCTGCCCCGTGCCTCCCGGCGGGTGGGGAAGAGCGTTCCTCGGAGGGCTGCTTTATCTGCTTCAGAGCACAGCTCCGCTTTCTTACCTGCGCCCAGCAGCGTCCGCGCTGCTGGGTGTGCGCTAAGAAATGTAAGCTAATGCTGCGGTCGGTGTGAGCAGGCGGCCCGCTGTTGGCAGCGGAGATGCTTGGTGTCCTGGTTCATGCAGGGCTAACAGGACCTCTGCCCTCCGGGATGGGGGTTAGTGGTTGGGCAGCTCTGATGTGCTGTCTTAACAGCGCTTGTGTTTCCACCCGTTGTTCTGCCCTTTTCTGGTCACTGTTACTTCATCCCAACCTGTGGAAAAGAAAACCTGGGCTTAGAAAATTTGGGCTGTTGAGCCTGGAGAAGGCTGCAGGGAGACCTCATAGCAATCTTCCAGTGTCTGAAGGGGGCCTACAAGGGTGCCAGAGAGGGACTCTTCATCAGGGACTGTAGTGTTACAACAGGGAGTAATGGGTTCAAACTAAAACAGGAGACATTCAGGTTAGATATAAGGAAGAAATTCTTTACTGTGAGGGTGGTTGAGGCACTGGAATGGGTTGCCCAAGGAGTTTGTAATGCTCCATCCCTGGAAGCATTCAAGGCCAGGCTGGACAGGGCTTTGAGCAACCTGGTGTAGTGGAAGGTGGCCCTGCCTACAGCGGGGGATTGGAACTAGATGATCTTAAGGCACTTTCCAACCCTAGCTATTCTATGATTCTATAAATGTCGATAGAGCCCATTCACACAGGTCACAAAAAAATGCCCCATCCAGCTTAATCAAAAATAAAATTAAAAATCGGGAAACCACAAGATGCATTGAGTCATGGAGAGGGAATGTAATTCCTCTCGTTCAATAGGGCACGCGTCTGGGGAAAATTTGTGTTGTGGTGCAGTCCGGTTGAATGAATACTGCAGTGAAGTATTGAATGTAGCATGCATGCTGCAGTTCCTGAAGTGGGGCTTGGACCCATCTCGCTTTTTTGCAGGCAGAAGTTCTGGTTTTATGACTAAAAACCTCATCTTTTCTGTTTCATGTTTTTCATGAGATTGCCCAGCTGCAGTGGTTGGGAGGGTAGAAGTCAGGTTTTACCTTTCGCTTCCTACCCTCTCAAAGCAAGAAGCTTTTAAGTGGTCACAGCAATGTGTACAGAGATGAGGATTTGAAACTCTGGTAGGAAAAGGTCTGTGTCCTCTACATCCTAGGTATTTAATAAACATTGCAGTTTTTTGTTGCTTGAGGAGATGATTATCCTTCCAGGTGTACTTCTGAATAAAGGTGTTCTTAGCTGCTGTTGATGTCTTTTCCTGTGAGGTGCTACACGTGCTCTGAGCACATCTGCTAAGCCCAGGCTCTTTGGGATACTGATAAAGCGATATGTAACTAGAGCTTTAACTCTTTTGGCCTGTAGGTCTGTCCTGGGTTCAGCAGTAGCAGTCATGTTTCTCCTCCTTGGTAGCTGGTGCAGTGCAGTGTTTTGACTTTCGGCTCGGGAACAGAGCTGATAGAGATGTTTTGGTTTGGCCAACGAATGTGAGCCTCATGCTCTGCCAGGGAGGAGGGGAAGCTGTGAGGAAGCAGAGACAGGACACCTGACCCAAACTGACCAAAGAGCTATTCCATACCACAGCACGTCATGCCCAGGATGTAACTGGGAGTTAGCTGGAAGGGCTGGGAGACTGCAGGGTTGGAGGAGGTATCTGTCGGAGCTTGGTCGGGCTTGGGGGCCGAGTTATCGGTCAGCTGGTGCTGAGGTGTTGTATCCTCTTCCCTTGTTATTTCCTTTATCATTATTATCATTGGTGGCAGCAGTAGTGATCTGTGTTATACCTTAGTTACTAAACTGTTCTTATCTCAACCCGTGGGAGTTGCATTCTTTTGATTCTCCTCTCCGTCCCTCCGAGAGCAGGGGGAGGGCAAGAAAGGGGGGGAAGTGAGCGAACGAGTTACCTGACTGGGTTTAAACCACGACAAGGTCTTAAGAAATGCTTGAGGGTAGCTAGAGGGCAAGATGCAAAAATCCACAAAATTAAGTTTATGTTGGGTTGTAAGTGCAGGGATCCTTCTTGAGTCCATGAGGCAAATCACTTCTACCATCTAAGATGGCAAAATTTGATCCAAAGTATTTCTATGGTTTGCATCGTCTTTTCCTATATGATAACCTTTCAATGATTTCCTTTTCTGAGACGGTCATGAGCAGCTAACCCCAATGGCAGTTTTGCTTGTTAAAAGCCAATACCATTAGTATCTAATTGTACTTACAAAATGCAGATGCTATTGATTCCTGTAAATGAATGAACATATATGCAGCATTACCCAGCTCAGGGATGTAAAAGCTCCAAAGTTGTCCTGTCAAAATATCTGATGATTGAGAAGAGGCTGATACCATTACAGTGAACTCTGTGGACAAGAGGTTGTGGATAACCATGTCCTTTGAAATGCACAATGTCTAGTGTTCTCTAGTATGATACCAGTTCTTGTACCTAGCACAACTTCTTTAAACAAAAAACAGTTTATGGAGTGTTTAAACAATCAACATAATTTTAGTTCCTAGTTTCCATTACTAATTTGTTTGCATCAATAAATATGCAATTCAATATATAATGTGGAAGTGTATTTATTGTGTAACAGAATAATAGTGAATAATAGCCTATGACGTACCACTTGGTGTGGGCCATCATATCTTTCATGATTATCCTATGACATAGTCAGTGGACAGTCAGTGAGGAGAAAGCATGTTGTGATGAAGGTAACAAAGTAGGACATAATCTGTGAAGTATTGTCAGCTTCACCACAACTTCCTGTGCGATTTTGTGAAAACTCATTGCTCTTTGATACAAAGGCTGTTATTTATCCTTTTTCTGAAGCTGCAAAAAAACTCAACTCAGCAGAGGAGCATTGCTGAAGTGCCTTTGCAATCTCAACAGGAGGATTTCAAAGCAACATTCAGCGTAGCGGTTGTACTGTCAGTGCTCTTTGATAAATGGGGTGAAATGGCAACCTTTTATTAGTTCATAGTGTCCTGGGTTCAGCAGTAGCAGTCATTTTTCCCCTTCTTGGTAGCTGATGCAGTGCAGTGTTTTGACTTTCAGCCTGGGAACAGAGCTGATAGCGATGTTTTGGTTTGGCCAAGGACTTTGTGAGCCTCGTGCTCTGCCAGGGAGGAGGGGAAGCAGGGAGGAAGCAGAGACAGGACACCTGACCCAAACTGACCAAAGAGGTATTCCATACCACAGCACGTCATGCCCAGGATGTAACGGGGAGTTAGCCGGAAGGGCTGGGAGACTGCAGGGCTGGAGGAGGTATCGGTCGGTGCTTGGTCGGGCTTGGGGGGCGAGTTATCGGTCGGCTGATGCTGAGGTGTTGTATTCTCTTCCCTTGTTATTTCCTTTATCATTATTATCATTGGTGGTAGCAGTAGTGATCTGTGTTATACCTTAGTTACTAAACTGTTCTTATCTCAACCCGTGGGAGTTGCATTCTTTTCGATTCTCCTCTCCGTCCCTCCTGGAGTAGGGGGAGGGAAAGAAGGGGGGGGAGTGAGTGAACGAGTTACCTGACTGGGTTTAAACCACGACACATAGGAATCAGGCATGCCATTTTCAGGAGACAAGCCTTTCTGGTGGCAGTCTGTTGTGGACAGTTCTTTGGTGATCTCGAGTGGCTGTGCTCCTCACAAGAACTAGGGCTCTCTAGGTTAGCAGTTTCCTTGAGAAGGAACTCAAGTGGCACACTCTTATGTCTGCAGTGTTAATGGCTGACACCAAACAGGCCTTCACTTTGTGCATCACTGATGCTATGCTTCTCCAGATCAGGAGGAGTACACCCTTATGGGGTCCAACAGAGGCAGCTCTAGACAGCTCTTTCCCATCATAAGATGGTCATTACTGTGAACAAGCAGCAGATGTGTCTCTCAAGGGTCATTCCTCCCTTTCCCAGGGCTGCTGGATTTGCTGTATGTGTGCAGACCATGTGTGCAAAACATGCACATAAGGTTCACTGTTTCATGGAAGTGTCATGTTTTCTGATGCAAGACACACAGGAACACTTGGACAGACACCTTCTGCACCTGCAGCCTGTTGCTGCAGAGATGTGAGCAACACCAGGAGCAGGCTGCTGCTATCGGAGTGGTTCATAGGGTCTCTCTCAGCTTCCCACAGACTCTTGGGACCAAGGTAGGGAGTGCAGGGCTATGGGCTGTGCTGGCAGCAGTTGCTAAGGGATGAGAGGAAGGCTCTGGACATCTGAAGATTTTGGTGACTGAGTGTACGTGACTACCAGCACTATTGTGAAGTGCTAAAAGCTGACATATATACTTAGTGCTTTTTGGGTTTTTTTTCATCTTAGTGGGAGGAAATCTGTGCCTGTTGAAGGTAAGAGCTGGCTGTAGGAATTATGCAAAATGTATTCTTGAAAGGTACAGGGTACTGTGATACTAAAATGATGAGTTTGGTTAAAAACATCTGTAAGGCAGAGCTGATCATGGTAAAGTCTGCTCAGCTATGAAAGCCTTGCCAGAAAAAAACAAACTGAACCCAAACCTAACCAAATCTACATTCTGCACATCAAGAGTGAGCTATTACAAAATAAGTGATGCATTATGGTTGAGCCTGTAGAAGATAAGTACACGGGTATAACATGACGTTTAGGGGATATGGCATTGCATTTCTGACCTTGAGTCAGATTTATTCTGTGATAATTTATTATCTTGTCTTCAGGCAGTTTATAGGGAAACATTTTTTATGGCAAGTCATTTTATGTAAACCACACTTCACTGTAACTATTTTGTGCTCCTGTTAACGAACTACACGTAGCTTACTATTTTATTACTTGTAGAAATATTTCATAACCTACCAAATATATTGTAATATTTACAGTTTGTATTCTGGTAAGTTTGAATACAGCTTCCTCACTGATATTATAGAACAAAGAAACAAAACCTGATGTTGGTACAATCTGTTAGAAGAGATGCTCTATCTCCAGTGCACAGGCAACCAAACAGAAAGGAAGACGATGTGTGCACCTGTGGTCATCAGTACTAAAACATACATGTGATGGAGGAAACCAAGCCACACAGGCCTCACTGAATTTATTTCAGTTGGCTGACAGACAAAGGAGAAATCATTTGCTTGTTTCTTCTCATGTCAGCTCTGGAACAGGATAAAAGAAGGAAATACAGCATTTCATCTTGTTTGAAAAGCACGGAAACGTAAGCTCAGGGAAGGAAGCACCTTAGGGATTTCATTGTACAGGCTCAAGGCAGGATCAGTTGTATCTCCCCCCTTCCTAATGTTCATTTGGGCTTAGCTGTTGGTTTTGTAGGTTTTGTTTGGTTGGTTTTTTTTTTAATATGCCACTTCTCAGGCAATATTTCCTATACTTTTTCTGTTTTCATCATTAGAAAACTTTTCCTCACCTCTGTCTTCTTGTGGTCTTCTAACTATTTTCATCTCTGTCATGGACATAGCACAAATTATTCATTACTCCTTAATGTGTCTGTGACAGTATCTTGTAAGATATTATGAAAAATCTTACTAAAGTCAAAATATAACCTACTGGTTCTGCCTCTTGCACAATGTTTGCTGGTGTTCATTGAAAAGAATTAGAGCAAACTTTTGCGAATATATTGATACTCTGCAGCTGAGTGATAGTTTTTCTACATAGTTTTGGAAGCTCAAAATGTTAAAAGTGAAGTATATATTAAAAACCAAACCAAACCAAACCAAACCCTGCTTCTTTCCACTTCTTTCCCAAGACTGCATTTGGAAGTTTGGACGCTATTTCTACATTTCTTGGACAAAGTGGGGTTGGACTCCTGTGCTTACATGAAACCCCACTTCATAAAAATAGATGTGTGCCTTCTCCCTCCCTCCCCTGTTTCTTTTTTCATGTGTTAAAAAATTTGCTTTTGAGACTTTGTTCTCTTTGGGATTGGGGTACTTCCCATTGAGGAAAGCTACATAATAGCAGGTCAAGTTTTCCAAAATATTTCAATATCCCTTCTCATTCTAATTTGCAGTTCAATCTGACTGATTGCTCTGTGGCAAGGAACAACCTCATTTGTCTGTCAGGTTCCTTCAACTGCTGTGGATCATGCCTGGAGGTGAACTTGCTCCATGTTTACTGCAAGTCAGGTCTCAATGAGCAGCACACGTAGGAGCTCTGAAGTACAGCTTGTTGCTGTTATTTTAGTCATAAACCCTCTTCTGAGGTCAGAAGAGTGGAATTTAGCAAAGACCGTTGGAGTTATCCAAGAAATACCTTGCCTGGTTCAGCAAGTTAACTTGTCTTCTAACAGTCACTGTAGGTACAGCTTCCCCTGTCCCCTTCAAGAGGATCTTGCTGAGATTTTTCGGGTGCTGTACATTAGCTACAGGCCTTGCCCCTCTCCTGCTTTCTCTGTCATTACTCACATGGTGTTTGCCTGCTTACTTAGGAGGCATCTGTCTCTCCCATCACTGTGGTACCTGCATAACATAATCCTCATTTAAGAGCTGAGGGAGTGAGAAGGACAGTGCAGCCAAGTGATTTGACCTGAGTTGAGAAGTCAGCAACAAAGCATTCATCACAGTACTGCAAAAGTCAAATCATTATTTAATATTACTTCTGAATTCCTTTATAACCAGGAAAACTAACAATGCTTCACTGCACTCACAAATGCGCATGCTGGATGCTTATATGACCAAAGGATGAGCAGACAAGCAAACAGATATCAGTGTTGCAGGATGCCCTGACTGCAAGGTTAGCTCTGTGTGAAGTAAGATTTCTGGCACCAGACAATCACAGGCTGTCTCTCTGCCCTTTCAGAGAGGCATATATTCTGCATTGGAGACTTCACTCTTGTTTTGTGTGGCATATAGTTTCCTAACTTTATTTACCAACTTACCTGCATTAGAACGCCACCAGCGACAGCGTAGTCTAACAGCTCTGTCAGCTTGATGTCCTCAGACAACTGGAGCATGGTATGCCTGAGGGTTGAACCTTTGCTAGGATTGTGCAGGTCTTTCTGGAAACTTCATCAACCTACTGAGATACAGAGTTGCAGAATTCATTCCTATTTTATGCTAGTTGTGGTGCAGCTGGAATCTTACATATTTTGCAATCTGGAATTCACTATATAAAGGCTTTGTGACAATGATATAGATCTTATATAGGTTGAAGATGGGCTCACATAAACTTAAAGCAGCTGTTTCTTTAGAGACATCATGTTCCATATCAAAGAAAAGTTAAACAAAGAAACTGGTCAGAACAAATCCTTCCTTTCTCCCCTTGTCTGATGCATTGAAAGAGGAAGCAGCATTCTGAGAACAGTCTTTCTCTCTCCTCTCATGTGATAGCACAATTGGTATTGGCAAACACTAGGGGAAACGCTTCCTCTTTTTAAATGGGAGAAGCCAACCTTTCAAAAGTTCAGAGGCGATGTTGTTGCACACATTCTTCCTGCTTTAATCTAAAAAGACTCTCTCTTGGAATAGCCAATTTTTTTTTTTTTTCTCTCCCCAAGTTTGGCTTACCATTGAACCTGTAATGAAGTGATAAATCACGTAGGACTGCCTTGTCTATGCCGTCATCATAGCCTTTGAACCAGCTGATTGATTTCAGCCACACTTGATAGATAACAACTTCCTGCTCTTCTATGAAAATAAGCCACTAGATAGATGAAAGCAGCTCTACTAAAAGAGTGAGGAAAAGGCAGGGAAATCTCAACCCTTTTCTCTTCTGGCAGCAGCTGGCCAGCTAGCTAGCACATGCGTTGGCCACACAATCTATGCTGGGTGTTTTTTGTCTTCTGAAAGCCAAAAAAACCCCACCAAAACCATTTCACAGAATAAGCTGCTACTGTGGTAGAAAGGGTAGGGAACACATGGGGAACTGAATTTTTGCAGTGGAGAGGCATACAAGACACAGGACATTGACTGTCATTGGGATCAGCACTCACAGAGCAGCTTTGGTGAGATGTGAAGAAAAGCACCAATGAAACAAATGCCTTAAAGAAAAACTGAAATGAAAATCCTTCCTCATTTCTTCCATATTCACACTGAACCAGAACATGATGAAAATCAACAAGTGCAGGAAAGACGTGGCAGATTACAAAGTGGTACAAAGAATCAATGCCTGTTTTCCTCATGTTTTCTCCTGCAATGGTTCCCCAGAAGCGTGTATGCATGCATTAATTAACAAACCTCAAAAACATAGCCCAAAATGTTGCAATGCCAGCATAACATTATGCTTTACGCACAACTTCACTCGTTACTTCTGCTGACAGAATTTTCTTTTTCACTCTCTTTTGCTGTAATAATACACGCAAAAAGACTCGCATCACAAAATCAGTACACAGTGCAAGGGTCACTCTTTATGCCCCAGCGTTAGCATGGATGTAACCTTCACATGCCAATGAGATTATATTATGTAATATGGGAGTCACATCAACCTGGATTTTCTTTTGTTGTTAACTAAGACGATGTTTCAGTAGATAAATAAAATGAACCTACCTTTTAACTCCCACTTTAACTGCAGTTTTCCACTGGACTCTAGATTAGGCAGCCAAAATTTAATTAGCCATAGAAACTGGGGGGCAGAGGCTCAGGGGAGTGAGCAATACCTGAACGTGGAGGGCTATCAAACAGTCCACCGGTACACTCCCATTATCCTTAGCAATGAGATATGAGTAACATCTTGCACTGCAAAACACACTGAGTATTTGTGTTTGGTTTATTCATACCAAGTTCATACCATCAGAATAACTTTACAACTTTGCATCAGGTAAAAAAAACATTTAATAAAAAGATCACACCACTAGGGATATCCTTAAGAAATACACACAATTTCTCATTATAAAAAATGAGTCAGATCAGGTCTTACTTTACAAAATAGGATTTTCTTTTACAAACCTTATATAAAGTTTCAGTTTTATTAACTTCTGCAATAAATAGTTCATCAAAGTTAAATTAACTAGTATTATATGTAATTGCTCATTAAATTAATGTCATGACAGTGTCAGGTATTGCTACAAATTAAAAGTGAGCCACTACAAACAGTAGCAAAAATTACGTATTGCTTAATTCCTCATTTATAGTCAAGTTTCTTGTACTCAAAAAAATAGTATGTCTGTCAAAAGTCTGTGTACACATCTTCATGTATTCATTTTTACTGTCTTAAGACTGTAGCAAGTAGAAGATAAGTTCAACAGACCATTTGATTTTCCTTTGGTCTGAGTGAAGTATGAGGAGTGCATTCAGGCCTTTTCTGAAACTGATACTATTCTTGAATCAGAATTTTCTTGTTCAGAGTCCTGAAGGTGCTCCGGTGTCTTGCTGGCTTCATCTCCACTCTCATCACTGTGACTTTTGGATTCTTCCGAAATGACAGTTAGCTTGTCATAAAAGAGATGTTCTTCTTGTGGGACTGGAGAAAAAATCTGTGAACCACTGGAAGGCTTGTTCAAGAACTGTGAAGGGAAGAGGAAATGAGAGTTAGATGGCACCAGCCATACCATCCTGTTTGCTTAGAAATATGTTTTACATTATTTTCCACACATCAATTGCTTTTTTCAATCCTAAGAAGTCTCAGAGCGGCAACAACCTAATAACCTGCCTGCTCACTTTAACATCCTGTGCAAGGCTTGGAAGCAAGGCAGAAGTGCCTTTATTTGCAAGAAAATATCCTAGGTGTTAGTGATTTCTTTGGAATATAAACTTTCTTAAAAAAAAAACACAACAAAAAACAACAACCAAAAAACAAAAACCTAGGTTTTGTTTGGAAACAAAAAACCTAAAAATGGTGACTTGGCTGTGGGTGAAGTAGTTTGCAGAGAGATTTGCCAAACAGCTTCAAGAGATGTGAACTGCTCCTGCCATCTCAGAGAGCTGTCTGTGCAGACATCAAACGGTGATGCTTTAAATGTCAACATAAACCATAACCATTTTGTTAAGGAAAGGTGAGGGACGGAACTTTGCAAGGCTATGCAGTTCAGTGAGAAAAATGACTTAATTTTAGTACCAGAAAATCACAGCTTCCTCTCACTCCCTGTTCTACTGGTAAGATGGAACCTCAAGAATCAACATGGACTTCACAGGATGTCATGACTGTCAACATTTTGAATGTCAACAAGAACTGCACACCTACTCAACATCGTAATAACATGTTAACCACTTGCTTTGTCAGCTGAAATGGCAATTCATTTTAATGCTAGTGGCTGGAAGAGTACAACTGTGTTGTGTTCTTGTAACCTGACCCCTGTCTATTACTTTAGCATATTTTACATAAGAAACAAGATGCTCTATCAGGAGCCCCGCTCATTGTATTTACAAAATACACCCCACCCCCCCCCCCCCCAATAATAACCTAATGTTACTATTAGACCTTCTTCTAGCAAACTGTGATTTGAAATGTTCTGTCAGTAACCTGCAATCTCAAATGTTCATGTAGTGAAACCACTGCCTTTGATAAATGTAATTTTAGGTAGGCACGACTGACTTTGATTACTTTGATTTACCTTTATAACCCACCAGCACAAAATGAAAATTCTCCCTTTCTTGTGAGAAGCTTGTGAGCAAAATGAAATCTGACCACATCCTGTATTGATAAGAGCAATGCTACCTTCCCAGCAGCTCTGCTCCGGGTTCTCACTGTGCACTGAGCATGCGCTCAACTTAAAGTGCAAGACAATTGCTAAGTCTGCTGCAAAGCCTTCATCTGATGAACTCCAAGTCAAAATGAAGGATGAGAGAAACTGCAGGAAATGGGTGACATGGTTTAGTGTGAGGTGTCCCTGCCCATGGCAGGGGGGTTGGAACTAGATGATCTTAAGGTCCTTTCCAACCCTAACTATTCTATGATTCTATGAAATTCAGCACAGCTGCTAACTTTGGCGTATGTAACAATCTTTATAGCCTTGTTTCTTGGAGGGGATTCTGATACAACCTTTTTATGTTGCTATATGGGTAACAAGGGTCAGTGGTATTCCCCAGTAGTAGTGGCTAACATTCACTGATTTTGAACCTTCAGACTTCACTACATTCTTCACTGAAGTTAAAACTCATTACTGTGTTTGTGAAAGAACCTCCTTTCAATGTGCAATTTTGAGTCTAAAATGAGATGGGGAGACATATTTCAATTGTTTACAACCTCAAAAGAGGAAGAGAAGGTTAACACCTGTTATTCTTCATTTTAAAATGAAAGAAAACATCTTGTTTCTAAACCGTAGAAAGCTTCACGTTGAAAATTATGCAGTTACTTTAGGAATAAAAGCCTATGCCAGGTTTTTAAATTGTTCAGCTTTAAACATTTTGGACCATTCTGTGCAGAACGGTTCAAGATGACAGTATTTTAGAGTTTATTACACATCAGTATACTTCAAAAAGAAGTCTAATATCACTGCTACTTACGCCTATGCAGCTCCACAGAACTTGGAATATAACATACATACAAAATGCATGACCTTATAACACCAGAAATTAAATATTAAATGAACTAACTTCCACTACCTTTCTCACACAGAAAAGTACCTTCCTTTGTCAGCTTTTCCTAAAGTTCGCAACTTCATCATTTACACTCACTTGAATGGCTTTTGTGTTTGGCAGAAGAGTGAGTTTCACTGTACACAATTGTATGACAACAGATAACCAGCATTGCTCCTTCTAGTCTATCCCCCCCTCAGAACAGCCTGCACTTTACAGACGGCTCACAATCAGGTGCAAATGAAAAAAGGTGAAATAAAAGAAGCTCTAAAGGTTTTGGCGCAGAAAGCTTTTGAAAAGCAACCGCTTCTGCCAATTTTAACTGTGTTAGGTAGAAAACAAACCTCTTTCAAGTGTTGTGGGAAAACATATGAAGGACAGAAAACATGTTTGGTGAGTCGATACAGATACAAAACCAAAAAGAAACAGACAGGAACAGATATCACAACGACCAACATTGATCCTATAAGAATGGTCACAACTATCCACACAGGAGTTACACCTGCAAGACAAGATAAAAACAAACCAAACCAAACTTAAACCTGTGATTATTAATTTCTGGATACATTCTTTTCAATTTATGACTTTCTCCATGGAACTAAAACCAAATCAAACCAAAAGCCACCCAACCAAAAACAAACAAACCCCAAAACCCCCAAACCCCAAACCAAACTATCACAAAATCGTAACTGCAAAAATAAGTCTTCATTTTCAGATGTAAAATACTTATTAGCTCTTAAATTTTTAGCCTGAATAGGTTGAGTTGAAGTTCTCAATACAACCTTACAAGCCAGCATATGTAGACATTTATGGTTATATGTACAGGTGATTCTACATGCAAGACTAGGCAAATGATTAAAGGAAAAAAGACCAACAGAAGCATCCATAAGGCAGTATCATGTAAAAATGGCAGCAAAGTAAAGGCAGCAAGGGAAAAATGACCATAACATTCAAAACTGCTTAGCCATTAAAAAGAAAGGCATGCTTGGAGATTTCACAACAGGCAATGGGAACTGAGATGTGTCCATACATCCCTGTATAAATGTTTTAAACCAACCTATGCATGCTAAGCACTGGTCTAGCCATGAACTAACAAGGAACACCACCACCAAAACCAACATGCAATTCAACTGAGTGCATGCAGGTAGTATTCATGTAGGAGAAATATGTGAGGAAATATTTTACAAGAAAAAAAACTTAGAGAAACAGCTTAGCCCAGCAGCTCCCACAGAGAGCTTCCTTCTTGTGGTGCCTCTGCCTCTGATTTTTCACGTTATTTGAGGGCGTGTTAGCTGAAATACTGACTTTTTCAGAAACATACTGTGTATCATCCTTTCTTTAACTGGGGACATGAAGTTCCCTGCTAAGGCAACAGGGTCAGACCACATGGTGGTTAATTGCTGGACTCCACAGACAGCAGCCTAGGTGGCATGGTCGGGAAGTGCTTTTCTTACGTAACTACCTTCAAAATGAGAATGAAAGTGCCTGAACAAAATACTTGTTCATATTACTGATTAGGACATGCTGTGTTTCACAGAGAAAGAGCAGCATGGCCTGCCCTAGTGACAAGCATGGGCATTGTCACCACAGGTGAAGCAGACTGCAAAACAGGGGCCAATTCCTTTCTCAGTGACAAATACACAACAAAGACTTTCATAGGATAATAAATACAGCTGAAGGTAAAAGAAATTCAGACACAGAATGATTAGTGCAGAGTACGTGCTCCATTTAACTCTGATTTGCAGAGTATGAGGAACATAGAGGGTTCTGGAGTGAAGTAAAGCATCGTGCTATTGGTGCCATATTGCTTGTAGTTTTCACTTTGTTTCCAATTCCTGCACTCCAAAGGTACATAGCTATTAACCACCAAACAATACCGAAGTAACAAACACATCCATTTTTGGAAGTTTCACATGTTACACTGGCAGCCATTCTGAATGGCTCTACACATTTCCCAGCTCCCTACAGTGTGTGTCCTTCCGCGCTGCACCCGGTATTACCGTTGTGGGTTGTCTGCTCACACAGCACTTCACTCAGTTCCCCTGTTTTGTTCCACTCGGGGATAACTGCTTGCACTTGAATACAATATATCGTCCATGGCTCCAACTGAGAGAGGATTTCAGTGTTATGTTTAGTGTCTACATGAGCTACCTAATAACAGAGAATACAAAAAAAAAAAAAAAGAAAAGCATGAGTCCAGTCATTTGGCTAAGTAATTACGATTACATTTAGAATCACAGAATGGTTTGGGTTGGAAGGTCTGGGTTTAAGATCATCCAGTCTCAACCCCCTGCTGCAGGCACGGACACCTTTCACGAGACCAGGTTGCTCCAAGCCCCGTCCAACCTGGCCTTGAGCACTGGCCAGGGATCGGGCAGCCACAGCTTCTCTGGGCAACTTTTGCCACCTGCACAGTAAAGAATTTCTTACTAATGTCTAATCTAAGTCTCACATTTTTCAGTTTAAAGGCATCCCCCCTCATCCTATCACTACTGCCCTTCTAAAAGGCCCCGCTCCAGATTTCTTTTAGGCATCTTTTAGTTACTAGAAGGCTGCTACAACGCTTCCCCAGAGCCTTCTCTTCTCCAGGCTGGGCAAGCCCATCTCTCTCCACCTGTCTTCATAGGAGAGGTGCTCCAGCCCTCTGATCATCCTTTAGTAGGACATCTCATAATTTAGTAGGACAAATCCCAGCAGTTGTAGCTGCAATGTGAACAAGGCTTTTAAAGGCAGAATGAGATTCCCTGCCTGTGTCAAATAGCTGATAACTCTACTTGGGTATCAGCTGTGGTCTCTCTGAGACCATTCACATCACTGACTTTCTGGCTGCTATTAGGTGACTGCCAGCAGACGCAACTTGCTGTTTAGAGGCATGACTGGTTATGTCCATGCAACTATAGGGTTCCTGAAGAGTATAGGAGCTCCTAGAGGATGCCCATTATGCAGTAACAGCTTTTTTCTCAGGGATGAGGAGACTGTATAGCTAAGTTTTAACGTTATAAGCAAGGATTTATTTGAAAAACAACCTATGAAGTTACATAGTCTATGCCTTCTGCTTCTTTGATTCCTATAAAATTTCCCAGACTTCTGCTCTGAGGTGTTATAAGCACAGATTATACCTGAACCTCTCACTTTCTCTGTATATTTGCCTAAGTTTGCATCCCATATGCAGAAATACCTTCACTTCTTGTAGTCTGTTTTTTGGAAATGATGATCCCTCATTTCCTGCAATTGAATGCCTAAGAATTTTTCCAGGATAACAAATACAAATCACAATTATATGTGGTGGAGTCCTATTATATGAAAATTGTGCTGATGTACAAAGCACTAATTACACTGTGACTGGTATCTTCCAGTAAAGGGCTTCCTTTTTTTCCTGTAATAGAACCTATGACCTATAATTAATATATTATTTATGATCTTTCTTCATGCATTCTGTGGGAAGCTGAGTAACACATCTGTCTGTGGAAGAGGCTGTCCATGAGAGGAAGGAAGCAAATTACAACTTATGGAAATTGAAGAGGTAAAGGTGACCACAATTAATATAAAGCCTCATGCATGGTGGTATTCAAAGCCCAAAGTCCCACAAAGAACACAAACACTTGAATGACATGGGATTTGAATCTAAGTCAGTTTGTAACCACGATCACAGACACTGCTGACATTACAGCTTCTAAATTTACCCTTGCTTGTATGTATGAAATTCAGGGATTTGATGAGGAAGCCTGCATCGCAGATAAACACATCACTGAACTGAGAGAACAAAGTCTCATGATGTAGCAGTTAGTTCTAATTATGGAAAGAGCAAATGATATCAATGCTACTGTTTAACTACACAGCTGTCATTTGCTCCGAATAGCAGTTGTAGTGACTAGACTTTCTTACACTAGTTAGCAGACATACATTTTTATTTCAGCACTGTTAGCTTTCAGAACTTCATCAGTATGGTACTTTACCAAGAAAAGCAAGAATCAAAATCATGGAGTCACAATACCCCGGAAGCAGTGCTGCCTTTCTTCCAGTACAGTATCCTGTAATTCCATGAACCGTAATACTGCTTCAGAGGCCAGTTGTCACGCTCAGCAAAAGGACCTATGAAATCCACATGCAGGGACCCAGACTCTGACTTCACTTTTACGTCAGGTGGCCCAATGATGGCTATACATGAGAACAGTGGAAGAGAAGAACAGAATTCAGTTTCATGTTGTTTTCAGTTTGACATTTTTATACAACCCATCACAAGTCATGCTTTAAAGAATTTTATCAGAAAAAAAGTTATTTCCTATCATGGATCAGGCATAAATAAATCCTTTCCTTACAGAATTGCTTTTGAAAGGGATTTATTTTTGCCGTTAGGTAACAGATGCTACTGCAGACTACATTTCCCATAGAATAAATTAACTCAGTTCCCTTTTGCCAGCTGTGTGACTCCTGGGAGCGGAAGGACTATTTCTATAGGTTATTACTCACTTCTCCTTCTCGGCCAAGCTGCTGCAACATCTGTCTTTTCTGAGGAGACCTCTAGTGAAGTGTTTTAATGTTTCCTTCATTGTGATAATTTTGAAAAACTGAAGCATTTGAATTATTTCTACATTTCTTGTACTCCTTAGACTGAATATTATATTCTTGCCATTTGTAAATGGCTTTTCCTCATTATGTTTTTGTGCGGCTACCTAAATTATTTCATGACTTCACCTTAGTCAGAAATGAGCTCTCCATTAAAGTCTCCTATAATTCCAGCAAAAATCTCTACCCTGGCTGCCTCACCAAAGTTCTGCCTGGCTGCAGTCACGCTATAAAGGGTCTAAGAAAGGAAAAGCTCAAAAAAGATGATTTTGCATTCCTCTAGAAATATGTGCCTCTATAATTAAAAATAATAATAAAAAGCCTCAGACAAATTGCTCGCTGAACCATACATTCATGCAAGGTCATGAATGGTTTGTTGAGCTTACAAAAAACAATGTGAGGAGGGTCTTGGCTGCTCTGCTTTTCTTAGGCTATTCCTATAATACAGAGTGGAATTTAGTAAAAAAGCGCTAATAGGAATAGTAACACAGAAAGGAATATCAGACATTTTGATCATGATACCCTGCTCAGATCAGTTATGGCGACCTTAAAAATACTCATGTCCTCCTCAGAGATTTGGCCAGTACTCCCAGGTAGTTCTTTTCAAGTAGTTTGATACCTAGAGTTTCCCATTCAGGAATAAGCTGCCTTTCCAAAGCCAAGCCTGCTCTGAAGGCCACACACTATTTCAATTATATGTCAAACTACAACTCTGTTAATGATTTACAAGTTTGCTCTCTACTCTGAAAATCCACCCATGCTTTTTGTATTACATCTTCTTTTGGCTGTAGCTCATACTTGCAATGTTGATGTTACTATGTTTCAGTGCTCCCTTATAGGCAGATTAAATTATATCAACATTACACTTTTGGAGAGGTAATAAAAGAATCTTGAAAAACAAAGCTGTAAACTGTAAAATTGCATTCTGAAATCCAAGGAACAGAATGATGAAATTTCAGCAAATGGAGGCAGAACAGGAGAAGAAAAAGAAATGTAAAGTTTTTTCTCAAATATGAGATGCAACAGAAACTTCATGAATCGTTTTGTATTAACAGCTGTGAGGGGAAAAAGTCTTGGGTAACATTAACTATGTAATCTAAAATAATTTGATTTTTGCTTATGAGTGGAGTAAGAACGTACAAAACAAAATACTTGGTAAAAACCACCCTCTCATTCCCAAGCTCAGGTGACAGCAACATGATTAACATCTCCGTTGTACACTCTAATGCAAGGCAATGCCTAAATCACTTCTCATGAAAGACTGTCAAGCTTCTCTAAAAGAATGGCAGTATTGTGTAATGAAGATTTCTTACCTAAAAATTAACCTTTCTCTGTGACATTTTCAACAAAAAAAATGAAAGAAAGCTTTTTGCCTGGCATAGCAATGAAAAAGAAAGTAATTGAACTTACTGAGATATACAGGACATCTGAATCCTTGGCTCAGATTGAATCTCCCTGATTGAAAAATATATATGACCCTTGTTTTGATATGACCCTCGTTTTAAGGGAAAGATACATTTTTGAAAACCTCCTCAAAAGAGGTTTCAAGTACCAATACTATCATCTAGCTATTATAGTGAATCTACAGTGCCTTCTGACAGCAACTTCTGCCTTCAAAAACTGGAAATGTTACAACTAAGGTTCTATTGTTCAATGTAATTACATTTAAAAATTATCTGCACGCTATAGGTTTTCTTATGGAGTCAAACTGTAAAGGTGCATTAATAGCATGCAATATGGTGGATTTTCCTGAAGATTACAAAAATGCTTACTGTCATCCATTGGCTTAAATCTGATGGCCGTCCAGTCTGAATGGTCATTTTCTGACTCCACTCGGACCTGTAAAATGTAGTCTCCATATGCAGACAGAGAAGAGACATCACACTCTGTGAGTCTCAAATTTGTGCTCACATTTTCGTATGTGTCTCCAGGTAAATTGATGCTGTGTGGAAGAGAAACAACATGGCTATGATGTTTATATTATACATGAATAAATATATTTCCTCTCAGTTAACTGGAAAAGTGCAATATCTGTTTGTTAATACAACCAGTTATGACTCATGAACAAGAAAAATTGGATCCAGTGTAGAAGAAACACCATTACTAGTGTGTACACACACACTGAGTATTTTATATGCATCTATTAAGCCATGATAAAGTTAGAGATTAAAATTATGATACAGTAAATAGGTGCCCTTTTATTGACATTTACTGCCTTGATTCAACAGGCAGTAGTTATCAGACAAGTCTGCAAATATCAAGACAGCATCGCTATGCATGGCTTTGCTGTCTAACTTGGACTTTGTTCAGAACTGTCTTTAAGATATGCGTATAAGGAAAAGCCAGAGAAAATTTTAGATACACATATAAGGAACAGCCTGAGAAAACAGAGCCTGAAAACTCACTGCAACCATTCAGTACATGATACTATTTCTGGTTTGCATCAAAAGCCCATGCAGGAATGTAGTGATCAAAAGGTATTTGCTACCAGAACCCAGGAAAATCTTCATTCAACTAAGACGGGGGATTTCCCTCAAAGGCTCCTGCCTGTGGGCACCACCATCTCCACTTTACATCCTGTCTTGGCTTTTACCTTGTCTTGGCCAAAGAATTCAACTTTCGGCAGGAACACAAGACTTCTGCCCCACCACACGGTTTTGCTGCCAAGCACAGAGGCAGGTATGGAGCCCACCACTGCGCTGGGGAAGTGGCCGCCTTCCCTGGTTCAGCTGCACAGACCACTTTTCCCAACACGAAGGACCAACTCGGAACGACACAGTGCCAAAACCAAATCAAAGCTAAATCAACCCACCAAAAATGACAAAAGGAGACCTCAGAAAATGTGTCCCAAGTTTAAGGCACTGAATGGATGAGCCACCAGCCTGCAGTTCATCAGGCATTTCCACTAAGGGCACAGGCAAGCTGACTGCATTGGTGGCAGAGAACAAACTGCTACTGGAGTGAAAGATCAGATAAAGTCCTGAACACTCTGCAGGACTAAGTCTTTGAATCACAGGTAACAGCTTCATGATAGAGAAAAAAAACACACAGACAGCTAATAACAGCCAACATTAAAATGTGTTTCTGGTTCCAAAAGAAGTATGTGCAAAGCTGCCTTTAATGCTGGGTTTGCAGTAGGAAGATCGAAGTTTACCGCAGGAGAAACTATGTGAATATCTGTCAAGGTTTAGAAGAACTGTCTTGTTTTGAGTAGATGACTGAATGAACAAAGGCCAAAGGGCCCCGGAGGAGGGTAACATCCTCAGACCAATGACATATATCTCATTAACAAGAAGCTGGCAATGGAACTAACTTTCGAGGCATTACTGAAGGGAACTGCCTCCATTATAATACTAAAAATCACACCCCCTTGAGATAAGAGACCCTTGCCCACAGAGACCCTTACTCACAAACGTGTAGTGAAAGAAATCCATACTGTGCCTTTAAACAGAGAATCTAAGAGCCAATCATTGTAGATTACTGACCAACCACTAACTGGGAGTGTACTACCTTGGAACTTCTGCGTGTAGATGTAATGAAGAAGCCTCATCCGGTGTGCAACACATGCAGCCGTAAAACATGGACTAAAGAAAGCAAGCTTTCCACACTTACCTCTTAGATTGGACAGTGTAACTTATATTCCCTTTGTAAAACCTAGGTGCATCCCATTGTAAAATGCTACGAAGATTAACTGAAGTAATCCTTGTGTTTTGGGGTTTTGGCACTATTCCAGATACTGTGGGAGCAATCAAAACCAAACAAACATTTTAGTATATGTTCCTCTGCCCACTTCTCAATCATCCATAACTTAAATACAGCCTCCTTTCTCTACCTTGCCTCAGAAACATTTTTAAAACAGACTTTAATGTGATTAATTTTAATCCTGATGCATACCCTTCCTTGTGACCTTGTGCAACAAAAACAAGTTAGCCAGCATCAGTGATTTCCAGTAAGTGCAGTCTTCATGATATCATCATTTATTATGCATGACTAACTTGTTACTGCCTAAGACTCAGGGCCCATAAAGCTACATGGATGAACTCTCACTGAGATTGTCAAAATCAGTTGTTTTCACTAGCACTACGGAAATAACACAGCTGTGGGGATTGATGTGCTGGTTTTGGTTTTATTTTTAAGAGGAACATGAACAGTCTTTATACATAGACCTGTGTATAACGCTGAAATAATTCAAAAAATCCACCCACCATAAGCATGTTTGTGTCATCACTGCATGGAGTAGCACTGCTGTTATATATGCTGTTATTCAACCACCCTTTTGAAAAAGAGATAAACACAAACTACCTTGGAAGGCAAGAGAGCCATTAAATACACTATATAACATTAACTGGCACTCTTCACAAGTGATGGAGACACAATTATCTTGCTTTATTGAAACCGAACAAAGGAAATTCTTAAGTTAGTATTGATGAACAGACCATTACTATTATGATTTAATTATTTTAAAATAGTTGTTGATATTGAAACTAAAATCAAACAGATTTTGGCCCGTACTTGCAAAGGCAAAGAAATCCCCATCAGGTCAGACTAGTGCTTAAATGTCATAGGAATAAAACCTAATGACACACGTTCTAAGATAAATAACTTGTATGTCTACAGTTGATGCATAAATACATGAAATTAATGTGTTGCTTACCCACCTTTAGCAGACGATTTTTGAATCGAGACCCTGCTTAAATAAAAACTGTTTCACAGACTCAATTCCTGCAATGTTTGCCTTGCACCCAACAAATCAACTTGAATGCACTTCGAGCTATAAAAGCAGAAGTTGCCTGCCTCCCTGCACCCCAGCCTTCTCGAGAGATGCCATCCCTGTACAAACATGCCCTCGCCCATACCAACCTCGGGCACTCTCCTTCGGAGATCTCTGCCCGAGCACACACTGTGCCCCTCTGCAGGCACCTCCAGCCTCCTGCTCCCACATGGTCTCCTCCCTGCAAAACCCCAGGTGTGCAGGACGCTAAGGAAGATGGGCACAGGTAACAATGGACTGCAAAGCCCCAGTGTAAACAACACAGCTGAAGAAAATCTGGCTAGTACAAGGCCTCTGACTTTTCCTGTCCCCTACGATGTGGTCCTTGCTATGAAGAACCCTTGCTAGGGCGCTGCCTACATTTTGAGGAAGCTCCCTCCGAAGCTGGGATGGTAAATCCCCAGTAAGCGTGATGCCTTGGAAGGTTCGCTTCCCAGATGGTGTTTCCTACTTGAAAAGCCTCCAGCTCAATTTTTTACTGGGCACTGTGGACCCAAATTGATGAGAATATACTTCTGTGGGTTTACACTTTGTAAGCGGGAGGTTTGTACACTGCTCATAGCACACCCCAGCCTCGGCCACGGCCTGTCTGGGGAACGCGTGGCCGTCCCCGCTGAGTGTCTGCTGCCGGAGCAGCCCAGCCCGTGCCGGCAGCTCAGGCAGCGCTGCTCCCGCGCCAAGCTCGTTGCGCCTGTAGGAGCGTGGTTTCTCTTCCACACACGCTTTTCACCATCGGGACTTGCACCAGCGTCCAAAGGGCAATTTCAGTTTCCCTGCACAGATACAGCCTCTGAGGTGGGGGAAAGCCCGCCGGCAGCGGCACCTGGGAGCCAGCCGGCGCCTCGGCGCCCTCCGCGCAGCAGCCGGTCCTGGGAATCTCGAGGCAGCGTGGCCCCGGAGGACAAAGCCGGCCGCTTCTAGAGACCCCCGCCGCCGCCTCCCCCCTTGCTCCCCGCGGGAGGACGGTCGCTCTTCCGAGGGGGCCGCAACCCACCGCTGTCCCCCGCCGGGCCTGGGGCGGACTCACCGCAGAGCAGGAGGCAGCTACAGAGGGCAGACCGAAGGGCGGCCATGGCGGCTCCCGGCGCGGGGTTCCCTCAGCAGTGGGGCTGCCAGCGAAGTCGCGCCATGGCACCGGGTGCTGCCCTCTCCGACGAGGAGCGGGGCTGCCCCGAAACCCTTCCGTCTTCCCGTTGCGGGGCGGGGCGGTGTACGGCTCCGCTGCCGCCCCCAGCTGCGGGGCTCAACCCTCCGCCAGCGGGGCTGATAGCCTCCGAGCAACAGGGGACACGGCCTGCACGGCGGCCGGCTCACCCCGCCGGTTCCAAAGCCTTTCCAGCAGAAGCACATCCAGCTCCTGAAACCTTCCCGGGGGCTCATGGGCACTGTGCTTTAAGTATCTCGGCGGTGCCGGCTGCTCGGATACTTAGGATCGCTAAAGAGCATCTTCAGGCGGGCAGCTCGGAAGGCAGGAGGTGGGAGCTCGTTACAAAGTGGATAGATAGATAGATAAATAACACATAAACAGAGGCCAGACGATGAACAGCGTCAAACCTGACCTTGAGTGAAATTTCCTCGGCAGTCAGTACAAATGTTACCTGAGGAAAGGTTTGCCTTTTATCTTCAGGATCTGGCCCGCACCAGATGCCAACACTAGTACTTCTACCAGACCATTTAGCATCCCTGATCAAAATCAGCATAAACTTGGGGGAAGAAGGGAGCATTTTTATTAATCACAGAGAAAAACCAGTTGTTTCTCAACTGATTAATGTCACCAACTGAAAATGCCAATTCTTTGTGAGGGTTTAATAGACTTTTTTTCCAGCCCATCTGTCACCTCCTGTCGTTAAATGGGCCTGCACACAGCCCCCCAGCCTTCATTTACATGTGAACAATTTTCCTGGAACCAACCACTGTGGAGATATGCACACCAGCTGCACCCAGTGGCGCAGGGTAAGTGTGAGTGCAGGTTTCATCTACTAATGCTACAGATGTGTAAATCTGCAAATAATTAGCTATTCAAGATACCAGGTACTTACACTTACTTTGTTCTGAACTAAGCAGGTACAGCAGCAGCGTACATTCCAGCACCTCTGAAACTGGTCTCACCTATCCTGACCAAATGAATATCTGACTGCTGTGGTTACTAAACTGGGGCAAGAAAACTAGTACCTAAACAGAGCAACACCAGGTGAGAAAAGCTGGGTGGTTTTTTTTTCCAGCGGTGTGATACCTAGAAGTATAAGGAGTACATGCTCATAATCATGTAGCATGTAAGAGCCACAGTAAAAATTTAGACAGGGATACGAAAAAACTTTCATTTTATGAAGCACAAATGTTTAACAGTTACTGCAGTGTACAGTTTAACATCATAAAAACATTTTAAAAGTGTAGTATTCAATAATTGCACATAATTATACTAAAAATATATAAAACGGTATATTTAATGCCTTCATTCACAGTAAGAACTCTTCTGTAAGATTGAATATTCTTGTTTCTGTCCCCATTATTTCACTTGACCAGGTTTCTCTGCACAAATGTAGAACTCAGTTCTCTGACTCAAACACAGCAATCCATCCAGCAAAACAGGTTCCAGAGTAATCCAGCAACAGCGCTAACGAAAAAAGAAAAAAAAAAAAAAAGGAAAAAAAGTGGTCTAGTTGAGGAACCATCCACTCACAGGCCCTATACTGCAAACTAACTTCGCACTTGAGTTACAGGAAATACTTGCTTTGGAACAGCTAAAAGGTATAGTTCACTATCCAACTGCAAAATGAAGTAACTACTCTGCTGCATCTGAACACTCATTTTTGTTTCTCTGTGGCTCATCCAACCTGAACCATACCTGGTGAGATTAGAAAAAATAGCTGTTAAATATGCATGTTGTGTATTTTCAATGTTCAGGCATATACTCACAGAATGTTAAAAAAACAAACAGAAGATCTGTATGTTGAGTCCATAAATCAATGTTGTTGGGCAACATTGATTTGTATGTCATAAAACAATAGTGGTTTTTATTTGTTCATCTTCTTATGTATTCATTTTTTTGGTACATATCTGAATCTGATGAGTCACTTTCATCACCAGAAGAGTTTTGCCACTCGTGAGAGTTGTTATGACAGTGGGGTTTCTGCACACTTTCTGTGTCATCCAGGAGTTTTGCTTCAACAGCGTGAGTACATTGCCAATCAGCTGCATCTTCTTGGGAAGAAAGAAGAGCTGCAGAACTATCCACATTCTCTTCAGAGGTTCCCAACAGCACAGTTTTTAAGTTAATGGTAAAACAAGCACTGTCCTTTGGCCTTGAAGAATAGTTACAATTTGCCTCAGAGAAAGGATTAAGTAACTCACAACTTGTGTTTTTGTCTTCTTCAATGTCCGATTCCTGCTCTTCAACATCTTCTGGGTCAGTGTTCGGATTTTCACTTGCCTGGCTGCTGCTGTCATCACACATGCTACTTGCAGAGTACTGCATGGATGCATCTGGTACGTCAGAGGAATGAGGTACTCTGTTTAAGATATCACGCCTTGTATAGTCATGATTACTTATGACATCACTGTCATCACTCTCGTCTTCATCACTGACACCACCACTGGAATTATTTGCCCTTTTTTTAGCCTCTTTGTAAATGATCTCTATAGAGGCTATTTTTTCAGATTCAAATGTCCAAGGTGGATAGGCTAACCTCCTGATGAATACCTAAAAGAACAAAATGAATAAAAAAAAAAAAAAAAAAATCAGACAAATTTGCACATATGCAAAATATGAAAAAACCCTCAGTCACAAGGTTGTCAAACAAAGTATTCCTTCTGTGCCACATTTTTGGCTTTTTCTGCAGACTTCAGGGCTCAGCTTTACTCTGCACCTCCCTGGATTGCTGAAAGTTCAAAGCACTGGGGGGAAATGCCAAAAATAATTAAAAAAATAACCTTAGACATTACTTGTCAAAGTCATGTTCAGCAATTTTACAGATGTGAAGGTAAGGACACAGCAAAGGACAGAAACACAAGGAGTTGATACCAATCTGCTTGTACGTGCACCTCCTTCCCCCAGTCCCCAGCTCAAGTATGTTTTCTTCCAGAGCCACACTGTTTCTTTTCCTTTGCTTTTTATTTTCATTCAACTCCACTATTTGGGTAGATCCCAACAGCCTGGTCCAGGAGTTAGTTTCTAAGGTGCTATGCCTAGCTCTAGGTTCCAGCAGCGGTAACTTGCATATGAATACCCTTTTTTTTTTCTACTAAGTGTATCACTAATCAGGCATTCACTATCACCTGTGTGTATCAGAATACAGTAAAAAAACATTACTGAGATGGAAGAAAGAAGACAGGTGACCCAGAGAAATGATCCTGAACTTGCTAGTAACAATTCTGGAAGTAACAAGTAGGATACTTTTCTGGCAGGGACATATTTGCACATAACTGCATTCCAATCTACAGTATGAGACACCTGTGAAACTGAAAGGTTGGGGACTTGCAGAGTATATCTACTTTCAGTAGATTTTTCTAGTAGCATTTTTCCTTTGACTGAGAAGCTACTGGTGATGTTACTCAGTAGACTCAGGTTTCTGTACAAATCTGTCCTGCACTGCGGTGACCAGAAACAGATATACTTCAGGTGTGGCCTGACAAATGCTGAGTAGGGTGGAATGATCTCTATCTGTTAGTAACTTGCCACAGAAGTAGCAAGAAATGGTTTTGAAAAAGCCTGAATATTTGTTCCATAGCCTACAGGCTGCTGAATCTTGTCTGTTCTATCTTTGACACATGTAAACTGCAAATTAAACCATATGTACTTATATAACTCGTACCTAATGAACAGGACTAGAAATTTCAGAGGGTAAAACTTCCTCCTCCCAAACAGGAAGGTTAAAAATGAGAATTAATACATACCAAAGTATGTGGAAGTGATTTATTTTGAAGAATATAGCCTCCTGCATGCACACACTTCAAGGCACCAGCTAACATCAGTGAAAAACATACAGCACATGTGATAACAACTGTATAATAATCTGCAAGTGAAAAAACCAAAACCAATTAACATATGTAAATGAAGTTTCCAGTATCCATATTTCACATTCAGAACAGCTATTTAGAATCACAGAACCTCTGTGATCAGAGGTCATCTGGTCCAAAGTCAAAACAAAACCAAATCTCAGATTCAGGAATTAAAAAAGAAATTACAGCATCATTGATAACTGCAGATAAATGCAGTTAGTGAAGATTTGTATGGCTTGCAGGATTAAGAATAGATCTATAGCCCCAAGGTGGATGGGGGTTTATGTTTCACTTAAAAATCCCCACAATGTTTATCACTCAAAAGGTACTTCCTCTCTTAGTACTTTTAGGATTAATTGACTTGTAATTGTTCCTATATTAAAAAAAAAAAAAACCAAACAAAAAAACCCACCCAAAAATAACAAAAGAAAAAAAAAAACCACAATACAAACCCACATGCACCTAGTTAAGTCACACAGTCCCTTCCTGCCCCATAGGACAGTTACCTTGGTGAGCTACAGAGCCTGCAGCTACGCATTTCCAGGCGGATGGGATGGAATGTTTGTTTAGAGATGCAGTGACCATAACAGACACACAGTAATTTCTATTTGGATACAATTCTTCAATGACAGTATTAAAAACATCTTCAGTGGTTTTCTCATGGGGCCTCTGCCATGAGAAACAATGTTTCAAAGTTAGCTATGTGCCTAAAAAAAGATCCCCAACAGCTGGTGAAACTGCAAAGACTGACACAGTAACTCAATGGTTTACCTAGGCAGCTACTTCATCCCTAACTGTAGCTGTTGTCAAGATGCCTACCTTACATCTGTTTGTAAGCATAGTATTATCAAAGGTAAGTTGCCTATTGTCCCTAACTGTTGGTCACTGTATGTTCCCTTGAAGTAGCCTTAGATTTTTTTTTTTTTTTCTCTCCTGATTTCTGAATCAGAATGTCACTTGCAGTTTCAAATCTGTAGCATCTATGGTGGGAAAGCTGCGATCCTTTCTCTGTCTCCTGGCAGGATGAGTTAAATTCCCAACAGGTATCTGCCTGACCTACTGTTTACAACTTCCAGTACAGACACTCCATGCTCTACACCTGCTAGTGTGCCTACACCTGCTAGTAGTTTCTGCTAAAATGTCTTTCCCTTGTCTTCTCAGGGAATAAAACATAGAACATTGGCTCAAGTGATTATTTCAAGTAAAGATACAGGACAATTAGTATTCCTCTTCTAGGCCCGCTATTATGCGGTAAAAGGAAACTGAGGTTATGATGGCCATTCTCTTTGTTTCCTTCTAAGTATCTTCTGTTCATATATTCACATATTTGCTTCTGTGAATCTGCTAACCAGAGCCATTTTATGTTTTCTATATTTCTCCTCTAATGCATAAAAAAAAAACAAAAAAATCTTTACCTTATGCTCTCCATGAAGTGTTTTCAGTGTTATATCATAATCAAGCTCTTGATATATATCAATTAAAGACAGTAGCTTTCCATTTTCTCTGAAGTAAGAGGTTGGCAGCTTTATGGTGACATTTATGCAGTTTATACAGGAACTGATATTAACTTCTGGTGGTCCGAGGAATGCTATTGAAAAAAAAAAAAAGAAAAAAAGAAGAGGTGGAAAAAATATACACTGTGTATTCCGTACCACTTCTATTTTGGTGACAGACATGTAGCTGACTAATCAGATTCCAGAGCATTTCACTGCTATAAAACCACAAGGCCTTGCAACATTTAAGTTCCACAGTCAAAACGTCTTTTCCCACATGACTAGATTTGAAAAACAGAAAACAATGGAGAAGAGGGAAGAAGCAGAAAGGTGACAAAGGCTTTGCTTCAGCTCCAGAGATGTGAGCTTTTTATCTATTTGAGAACAAAGCTAAGGTTAATGTATAGGAAAAGCTGTTTATTTTCTTGCTCATCATCATCTTCTAGCCACTCTCTAGAAGAAATTTTTGTAGAAATTCAGTGGCGTGTAGTCCTGCACATATTCATGCTAGTTGCAGGAAAGGCTATAGGGCTAAACTTAACAGCTGAGCTCCAAATACTAAAACTCTACTGAGAGTGGGACAGAGAACATAGTGAAACATAGTGACACTTCTGTGAAACTTCCACTGAGCGTTCAGATCCTCAAAACACGCCTGTGTTCCAAGAGCCATGCATGCTGCTTGTCTCCTTTCCCCAAAACTACATATCCATCAATACTGGAGGAACTTCCATAGTGAATCAAGCCTAGGATCTGCACACAAGAAAGGAGCAGGAACGTCGGAAAATGGCAGGAGAACAAACTATGTCCATAAACCTCCATTTCTGTGTAGTTCACTGGGAGGGTGGGGGGAAACATCAAAATGTAGAGTTTGCATTTCACTTTGTCTTTTCCACAGGCATGTGCATTTTGATCAAGGTAGAGACTGGTTTGCCAATCTCTGCAAAATTCAAAAAAGCAACACGCATTTGCTAACTACTTCTGTTCCTGAAATAGCGTAGAAAGAAAAAACAAACAAACAAAAAACAACCCAAAAGCCAAACTCCAGACAAGTTTAATACTCAGAACAAATGTGAGCTTTCATCTACTCCCAAACAGGAAAGCATGTCCTAGTCAAATGATTACACACTTATTCCTTTCTCATCTTTTGCTTTAAGTTACAAATAAACATTAACTTAAATCTGGTTACAGCCAGAAGTGTTTTTTATTATTGCTGGCTCTTTGTCACGAAGCTTTTCTGTCTTTGCTCAAATCCATCTGTCAATGGTAGTGAGATTCCAACATAGGTATTTTGAAGGCAGCCATCAACTACACCCAGTAAGAAAATATCTCAGAATATTGATTCTTTCCTATTCAGGCATTGTAAAAGAAGAAAATGCTACAGGGCTCATCTAAGTCCTGTGCCCTGGAAAACATGACTTTACTCAATTGCTTATGGTTTGAACTAGAGAACTACTAGCAAAGCATCCACCTTCAATTTACAAATTGCCAGTAATGGACAACCGGTCAAAGCACCTGATATTTTGTTCCAGTGGTCAATCCAATATATGCTTCTGTTCCTAGCTAAAATTAAATCTAGCTTCAGCTTCCTGTCAGAGCATGCTGTTATGCTTTGGTTTTGAGACTGAAGAAGCTTGCCACCATGTTAATTGCTGGTCAATGCACCTTCTGATCTTACACTTTCAAAAAACTAACTGCTGAAAGACTGAAGACATCCACCTTAGAGGAATGTTCTCAAATCCTTTTGTTATCCTTGTGGTTATTCTCTCCATCCCCTCCAATTTTTCATCATTTCTGAGACTGTAAGTGGACACAGCAGTGGATAGCTCTGTGCCGAATTTAGGGGTAATATGACCTACAATTTCTCATCCATAGTCCTCCAATTGTTTCTGATTCACTCTGTTACTTAAAAACTGAATACTGAGCACAACTAAGGGTGAAGCCACCTCTGGCATTAGAAGACGTCACAGCTAATAAATGTCTTCTTTCAGCAAGGAAAGGGAGAAGAGCACATTGATGAGCAAACAAGTAAATCTCTTCCCCTACACCTAGTGCAGGCACAGTATTTCTTTAACTCTTAACACTGACTACTTGAAGACACACAAAAAAATGTTTTGTGGGTTATGTATCTTAAGCGTTTAGAGATTTTTGCTTGTCAATGCGTCATATGATCCTATATCCTCTATATTTACACATACATTTTATTTGAAAATCAGAGCCTTGTCATTTACCAGAACTACTACTGTAGCCACTTATTTTAGAAAGCTATCTATATATTCCAGGTCTTGTTACTCATACGTGCTAGATTAGATACAAATCCATCTTCTCTTACATAAAACAATAAGCTACTGACCCAGTTAGTTTGCTGTATTTTAGTGTAAAGCTAGCAGAATATCATTTACACATGAGCTATGCATAAAAACTACTAAAATGAGCAAATGCAAAGAACTTACTGTCAGTAATTGGCACAAAATGAAGTACAGAAGAATTGAATTCTTGATTTCCTACAAAGCTCTGAACCAATGCAGAATACTGAGTGTTCACCTGTTTAAAATCATCTGTCAGATTACAGGAGAGTTGCATAATATTTGAACATTGTTTAGCAGTCTTCCAGTTCCTGTAAATTAAGACAAGTTAAAAGAAGACCAAAACAATCTATCTGGGGTTTCTCGTATAAAAAAGTAGGGGGCAGGGGGAGGGGAGGAAGCATTTCGGAGTGGAAAAACAGACAAATAAACCCCCCTCTAGTCTTAATATTTTGAGTTGATAAACATAAAAATTAAAAATTGTGCCATAAAATATGACTTGCCTGCGGTCAGTGTACAGCACACGATAGTATGTTGGCATAGTTGGATCACTTTTTGCCTGCCAGGACAAAATGTGCTGAAAATTGTAAGACTCCATTTGTAGCTTTTGAGGTAGCTCTCCCAGAAATCTTTCTAGAAAGGGGAAAAAACCACCCAGAAACAATCAGTATGTTTGGTATATTGTTTGCCATATGAATGGCAAACAAATGTGAGATTGCAACAATTCTAATAAATAAACCCAATTAGAGCAGCCCAATATTTGTCCCAAAATATAGAGTTCAGCACAACAGAAACAATAATGGAAAGGACTGCCCTCCTTTATTAAGTCCTTCCTTCAAAAAGCATGAAGTTTTAAGACGATGCAAGTTTTTTGAACTCTGTTAAGAAAATCATTTGAAAGACAATAAAAGCCTCTTACCAGGCAAGCTGTGACAAGCCGTAGATAGAATGTTGATTAACACTGGAAAATAAAACTATGTATTAATGCATTTGTACATATATCTGATTACTAGTCTACTATTGGCAGTATTAATTTCCAACAATTAGAGACAATACTCAGTTCCGTCAGTGGAACTGTTTCTTTCACATATTCTTGCTGCGACTTTCCCCTACCCTTCCCTCCTTAGAGTATGGGATGATCCCTTCCAACCTCTGTCATTAATTGAAGGCTCCCAGGAGCTCTTTGATAACTACACTACTATACTGTGCTTCAGGCTTATGCTGATCCCTGACAGATGAGGTTCATGACTCAGTGTGAATAAATGTTCTTAGGATGTTCTTATCAAATATTGTCTTAGAAGATTCTGACTATATTTCAAGTAGCTCACCCTGCCTATTAAACACCGTTTTAAGTCATAAAAAGAATCTTAAGGCTGGTCTGGGAAAAAATACTGTTACTGCTTGAGGAACATTGTTGAATCAACTTCACAGATGCCATTCTTTGCTAAATGTGGGGAGTTCTCAAAGCTGTAGTTTTAACAACTTTGATGGACCACCCACTGTCTCCAGACAGCTAACACTTGTTAACTCCGTATTTCAGTCTCTATTTTGTAACCCCCTGTCTATTTTGTGTCCTGCAATGCTACAGAAGTAACATTTCCCTGTGGTGTTTAACTCTACAGCATTCTATTCTCTACCTGCAAAGGAACAGAAAGAACGCCACCAACAGATGCCACAGCACTTCTGCCACAGAACGTGGTTGAGGCCACATTCAGACTGTTAGTCAGGCCTTACTATCCAAGTAGACTCTTGAACCCAGCCTTCTTGCAGATCTTGACATTTTAGAGATCCCACATCTTCTTGTATAACCTCTGTAAGAGACTGTTCACCCACATCCTCACTGTATACAGAGTTCTTTTCTTTGACCAACCCAGTCCTGCATCATTCATACATTTTCAGCACAGTGCTTCAAGACACTCTTGAAATAATTGTTCTGACCTTTCTATTTATTTTTTTTTTTCCCTCAGGATCCTTCATTTCCCTTCCGCTTTCTGACTGCAACAAAAATAAAATTCCTGTCCTCATTTTAAAGGCATTTTGTGATCTGTCCTTCTATTGATAAGATGTCAACTCCCAGATTTAGTTGGCCAAACAAGTTGGTTTAATTTCAAATATATATGCTTGTTCTCATGCTATAGAATAATTCCATGGAAATATCTGCAAAATAACTTATTTTCCTTAAAACTCTTCACTATGTACTCTCTTTCGCCTTGACACCTAAACCCTCTACCCAAAAATATGACAATACCCCAAACACCACCGGCCTGCTGTGTCTGATGAACTGTGCTGATTAATACTGCCTTAACATTTTCTTTTATTTTCCTAATCTCACTTAGAATGGTATTTTCTGTAGCATGACAAATGTCTTTGACTTTACATTTATACAGCAACTAACACAGCAGCACTCTGGTCCACAGCTAAGGTTCTCAGGTGCTACACTGTGATGTGCATCCTAGTACCAGGATACAAATTCCTGGTCAAGTAGAGGGGATTCAGAATAGTAGCAGGTCAGTGGGAACTGTCCTGTCCCAGAGACACTGGGAGAATTTCCTAATGCATTAATGCAGTCATTTTACAATCCTCGTCTACTTTTACACAGAGGGCTGCAAGAGGGAAAAAAATTCCTGCTCAGTTAATTAAAGAGATACCTGGACCGAACCTTTACGGCTGCAGGGAAGTGTCTTAAAAGATGACCTTTAATTAGCAGTGGGCATACACAGAAGCACACACAAATACGCTTGGGCACTAAGTTGGTGGAAGTCATTTAGGATGGATACTTAGCCAAGTATCTCTTATGAATCTGGCTCTTCAGTTATCTGTCTTGCAAACATTAAACAATGCTCCCAGCATCCTTTCTGAAATTAGATGCAAAGAGATTAAGCAGATCACTTGTGGAAATATAAATTTGCTGCATACGCAACTCATGAGAGAAAACTCATCTCTCAAGCTTCATTTTGTCATCCAAACCACAGACATCTTCTTTTTTTGCATGTCTTCCTTCAGTACTTGTTCTTCTACATTATTACTGAGTAATAAACATCCCCTTAGAGAAGTGCAGTTAAAAGTAGAACAACTAATTTCCTGTCATATAGCAACAGATCACCTATCTGGAAAAAAACATCCTATAGGTATGAATAACAAAGCAATACTTTAACAGTTATTATTCTTTACCTGAACACAAGCTCAAATTTGTGATCATTTGTGTGAGGAATTCTAATGTGCTAACAGGCACACAGCCTTTACCACATTAAGACTAATCCCATTATAGAAACAGGTAGTTTCAGGGCGCAGATTCTAGTAATGACACACTTCCTTGGAGCAAGCCTTTCAGATTAGGGAATGTAAACAGTCTGTTGTCATTCTCTCTAGCACCAGCCACCTCACACATGTCAGCCATCTTGCCAATATATTGTGTGCCGATATAATGTTTTTTCTATTCAAGGATCCTCAGATTAGACAGGCAATTTTATGCCAATATTTGTAATTTTTAAATGTGTCTCTCCTCTCAAAATCAAATTCCATTCATCAAGAGTTCAACCTGCCTCAGAATTTTGATTCAACAAACATGCTTAGCAAATACAGTTGGAGAGTTGCAAAATTTTGTAGGTTATGCTCTTACGTAAGAGACACAAGAAAAAAAAACTTAGACCAGATAAGAGGGAAAATTAAGACAGGAGAGATAAAGATGGTTTGCAAATCAAATGTAGAACTTTTTTCCATCTTATCTTTTTTACAGAATTTAGTGTTCCTAGCAAAGCAGTTTCTCACTATAACTACAGCTCCTAGCTAGCATGCTAGGAGCTAACCTAGCTAACAAGCTAGGTCTGTTGTGCCTGCTGATTCAGAAACTAAGGAAACCTGAAAAAGTTAGAATAAGAGATGAAAAACAACATATCCAACTAAGAGTTCATTGGACATTTATAGGCAGAATGCAGTATGCTGTGTCAAAGCATTTCTTTATTATGTGAAAAATCCAGGTTTATGTATAGAATGAGTGTGTAGAATGTAATACACTAGATTCTTGATACTGTGACTTATTCCAGGGAAAGCTCTATAAGATGATGGTATCTTACTTCAGTAACTCAGGAGGAGTGTTAGTGAAAAATTAGCGTTATTACTCCTCTTACAATATAAAGATACAGGCAACTTACCAAGTTGATGAAAATGCATTGGTATATTCATCAGTGTTTCCACGGCAGTTAAGAAATATAACCTACGGATTGCAGAACAACCATTTTGCTCCTGTACCTGCAAACAGATGAAAACCAACCACATTCAGCAAATCACCTCAGTAAATTACTTGCAAGAAAAACAGGCCTATGTACAAAGAGTTACTTTAACCTCCTCAATGTCTAGGGAGAGGCAGAGGTTCTGAAACAGTTACTGCTATAGGTGAGTGAGGCCAGGATCCTCAGATCAGACAGGCAACTTTATGACAACAGCCCTTCCGTTTTTTTCTGTGGAAAGATCTCTTACAATTTTAAACGAACACAGAAAACACTGTATGGTACAATGAAAATAAGCACTACTTGGCTTTATTTCAAATATTACAAGAACTCGTCATTGTTGTAAAAATTGTTGGCAGAAAGAGGGAGGTTAGAAAAAAAAACCCAACTATAAAATTAATTATGAAGTTTCTGCTACATTTTTCTAATACAGATGATCTATTAAAATATTTCCTCTCCTTGATGTTGTATTTTTATTTTATTTATTATCTCCATAGTGTTAATATTTGCAGGATCTGGTTTTGGATTATAGGCAAAGTATTAAGGAACAACTGTGAAGTTATAGATGTCTGGGCAAGGGTATAACTATTTCCAAAGAATCTTCTCCTCAGGATTAATACAAAAAATGTTTTTTACACTTAAAATTATTTTTCAAATACAACTTAAATTATTTTCTGTGGAACATAACTTTTCAGAGAAAATAATTTAAATTGTCTTTAAAAAAATATTATTTTCTCTGGAAAATAACAACCAAACAAACCACAGCTTAAAATTTAAAATCATGGCAAAGCATACTATGGTCAAACTTAACACAGTATGTTAAAATCTGATTGGAGATGTCAATCTTCCTCTATTCAAAGTTTTAGCATGACTAGAAGCCACTAGATAAATGTTGAGAACCTGTATCTGTGCAACTGATAATCATTATTTCACAGACAAAGAGAATGTTCTTTTCAATTCGATTTGGTTCATTTATTAATTAATTCAAGCACAAGGAATATTTAGGAGATATAAAATACCAGTCGTCCTCTTTTCAATCAAAATGAAAAACTATCGATAAGAAGACAGAATTTACTAATCACAAAATCTTAAAGTTTATCACTAATATCAGCAAACTAGAAAGCAATTAAGTCACATACCTACCAAGTCCATTTAGTCTTGGCACTAGTGAATGTGACAGAAGAAAAAAAAATCATTTGACTTTCTCATTTGGATCAAGTGTACAGGTTATACAGTGTGTGTGTACATATATATATATGTATATATATATAAAAGAATATCTTTTTACTTCAACAAGGTTACCAGCTTTGTTCGGAAGTCACATAGAAACATAGTGCCAAAAAATACTACTTTCACAGTCACTTTAGAGAACAGTTACAGCCCTGGAATCTGAATTTTTAGGCTGTTCAGAATTTTCTCTTGAGGTGAAAATTTTGAGGATCCCAAATTTACTTCACAAAATATATCCTTTGTCTTAATCCTCGCAATTAATCACAAACCATATTGAAACCACTCCATATATGGTATTATGCAATAGATATATTTGCATATCTTTGATCCTTGCTGTACATGCTGTCGTGAATAACAACTATCCCACTCTTGGAATCTAAAGTGACTCTTGTATGGCTCTGTATGCTGAACACCACACTTACCTTAAATGATGCATGTTCAAAGTCAGGTTATGCATTTAGCACCATAGAATATATGTGTGTGTATAAATATATACACACACATATATTAACTTTATATGTATACATATATATATATATGAAGTGAAAAAAATGAAGGTTATCTCTGACTTTGCACAGTTGTTTCAATGTGGATGTCATCCGCAGATCTATCAATGTCAGGTAAATTCCAGAGGAAATTCCAGGGGGAAATCATTTCTGTCAGAACTCTGATTAGGTTTTGTTACTCTTCCTCTTCAGGGCCCCAGCAGTCCTTGGAGAGAAGTCACAGAAATACCCGTGAGTTTAGCCCTCGCCCACCTCATCAGCCTGGGCTCACAGTAACTCCCCTCAGAGCTGCTTGAAGCCCTCAGCACTATCAAAACTCAACTTCACTGAGTCCTGAACTGGAGTTCAGGCTGGGTTGTTTTGTATTTGCCTCCAACTAGACAAAGCAGGTTTTGAAAGCCACTGACTTGTATTTCAGAAAAGCTCCACATCAGTAAAGCAGAAAACACACCTTTTTCTTCAAAATAATCAGATGGCGTGTTCATTTATATAAATTACTTATTGGAACGTTGAGTGAGAATGAGAGGGACAGAAACCACAGAAGACGTTTCAGGCAGAGAAGTCAGCAGAGAATTGTCCTAAATCTACACACAGGTAATACAATGTACAAAGTAACTTTACTACTGAAACCATGTGAACTATGGAATCGCTCTGTGGGTTGTAGTATTATGCCCACGCTCTATTCTTGGCTTTGCTGGGGGACTTTGGATAAGTTGCTTCTAAGGATATTGAAAGAATTTAACCTTAATAATCCAAGTCCGTTACCCCCAAGTCCATCTCGCATACACTGCCAGCAGTGCTCCTGGTGAGCCAGGCATGCCCCTGGAAGGGCCAGCGTGGGTCATGCAGCATTAAAACAGAGGGATAGACAAACTCCTCGGCTGTGGTGTGCCGCTCCAGCACGGCGGGGAGGACACAGTGAAACAGCATTGATGCCAAAAAACCTCGTCAGACTCTACCGCTGCCCATTTTTTTCTGACAAATTTGTGTCCCTGGGCTACACGATTACCTACAATGGCAACCCACAGGCTATCACTAGGTTCTGTTTTGCAGCCAGTGACATCGCCGAAGGAACAATCCCCATAACCCGCCGTTTTTAAGTGCGATTCCGCTGGTATTACACCAAGCCGTGCTGCGGGATTACCCGTTTCAGGCAACAGCGGCCTCCTCCACGCCCCCACCGAAACGCTAACACAAACCAGCGGCCTTTCCAGGAAACCCCTGCAGCTGGGGACGCCGAGCCCGGCGCACACACACCTCCCCTGGCTGAGAGAGAGCGCGGAGCACACCGCGGAGCTCCGCCGGGCGCGGCCGGCCTGGGCCCTGAGGGGGGTCGGGGTCCGTCCAGGCCCTCGCTCCGGTCGCTCTAACGGAACGTCTCCAACAGCCGCGACACAGACAAGCACCCCCGCACCACGGAGAGCGAGCCGTTAGGAGAGATGAGCGGTGGGACACAGGACACCCCGCCACCTCCCAGCCGTACCTCGCAGCAGGCGGCATCCCGGCAGCTCCGCGCCGCGCCGGCTGTCCTGTCCTGTCCTGTCCTGTCCTGTCAGGCCGAGGGACGCGCCGCCTGAGAAATGGCGGCGGGGAAGCTGCGGCGGGTGGCTAACCCCGCCCCCCAGCGGTCCCGAGGCAGGGGTAGGACAACTCGTGGTGGGGTCGGTGTTGGGTCGCTAACAGGGCCGCTGCGGGCCGGCTTCAGGGCGCCGCCTCTTCCGGAGCGGGGTGTGCCCCGCGCCGCGCCGCTGGCAGGAGGTTCCCCTGGGAAAGCGCAGCTGCCCGCCCCGGCGGAAAGCGCTTCCTAGCCTTGTTTCGCTTTTACTTCCATCCTCTGGTATTCGATGCGTGTTGTCGTGAAGGAAGTCTCCGCGGAAGGGTGCGAAAGTGCTTGCTGGTGTCCTTGATCCTTAATGTTGAGGGAGTGCGGTGCTGCTGATAGGGGTTTTGTAAATATTTGCCTTATCAGGGTCCGAAATGGGTAAGGCGTTTTCTGTCGTGGTGTTTTCTGATAGTGGAAACAGCAGCATTTGGTATTCAATACAGCCTGCATCATGTAATGTGAGGGGTCATCATGGGACGGTCTTGGTACCTACCTGAGGTGAGCAAGGGGTAAGAAACCAGGTCTGGCTAGGGGACATGTCCCACTGGACCTGCAGCCCCACTGACTGACTACACCTCCTTGTCCGCTGGCCTCCATTTCTTCACTGATGGAGACGTGTAATCTTAGGAGTTGTTTGGCAGCTGGACATGAGGTGATGCTGCACCTCCTTAAGTCATACAAAGAAAAGGAAACCCGAGGTTTCCAGTTTCTGTTTAAGGCTGTTTTACCTGTGAGGCCTTTCTAATTTTTGTTAACTGGTTTGGGTTGGACTTTTTATTTGTTTGGGATTTTGGGGTTTTTGTTTTGTTTTTGTTTTTTTTAAGCATTATTTTTACAAAAATATTTCGTTTCCTGCCATTTTTGCAGAAGCTCCCACAAACTTCCTGCTTGCCTGTCAGAAAAATTCACTGGCTCTTGTGGTCGCTCAGAACAAAGTGAATCTTCTGTCTGACTTATGTACAGGAGGGATAAAGCACCTGTAGTGAAGGGTGAAGGAGACCTAGAACTCAGTTTTCACAAATTTTGGTCAAGTCAGCAGGTCATAGCTATTACCAATCTAAATTGCCTCCCATAATGATCTGTCTGTAACGTAGAGGTAAATGTATGCATGAATGTTGAAATACTGCTTCCACTCATAGCTGTTGCTGATTCTAGCGCTCGGCAAAGTACTCTCACTCAGGTCATGACCCAGTGCAGGCAGGGAGGAGGGTAGGACTACAAGCAAGGAGCAGTGAAGATGTGGCTAGTGCAAAATATAAAGCCTCTCTATTTTGGCCACTCAGCTTTCATTTCCCTTAAAAGAAAATGTGCTGAAGCCACAGGGATGCTCAGCTACATACCAGGAATAAAAGTCTGTAATGAAAACTCCAGACATTTTTTATTTTTTCTTTTTTTTTTGTGTGTGTGGATTTGTGTTTTTCGTTTTTTGTGGGTTTTTTTTTTTTTCATTTGCTTTTGGGTTTTAATGTAAAGAATAGCTCCATCTGTTGCACTTCATGCGAAAAACTGCTTGTAGAATTTGTAAGTGAAATGGGGAGCCTGGCCCTGGGCTCTGCCATAGTAAACACTGACAGTATTCTTCAAAGAAAATGGCGAAGAAATTGCACAGACACATACTTTTTTTTTGGTATCATATCCAATTATTTTCTTAGTTCTGTTAACGTGTGTGTGTGTATGTGCACATGTGTGTGTTTATACATAAATATCCATTTGTGTGCATAAGTCTGACTTTGGGGCAGGAATCTTAACACACCATGCCTGTGATATAAGGAAAGCAAGTGCCTGGAAAACATAGAGTTAAGATACTTTTAACTTAACTTAGGTCTAAGATAGAGAACAATGTTTGTGTTGTAAGTCTGTGGTGTGATAACAGAATTTAGTAGTCTTACTAACAAGAGCGAATTATTTCTTTCCATCCTTCTAATGAGTTACCATCCTTCTAATTATCAGTTAGTTTGGAGACAGTGACTCCCGAACATCTGCTAGCTTGGGAGGCAATAAATTTTGTGGATGAAGGTCACACTGTTTTAAATCTTTGCCAGCTATCAGAAACTTGCAGATATGGCTGGTTTCAGCTAATTTGTGATTACTGGGGCATCCAACTATGCCAAAGGTGAAAAGTGCACCCTGAGGAAGACTGCTTACTTCATCTTGAAGACCCCTGCCCACGACCTTCGGAGGGCAGCACACAAGTGCCAAAAGGGAGGAGACTTATGATAATGAGTCCCTAAAGTAATTGTAATATCCCTGCCAAACCCTCAGGAACCTAATGAATATGTATGTTTGTGTGTAATAAATATCTGCTTGCTTAACCCCTCAGTGTGCAAGTTAGGAGGAGCAATCCCCCTTGCACCTGACACTGTAATAAACATACCTGCTTTATAACTCTCTTCGAGTTGTAGAGTCTGATTCCATGCTTCACCTGGGTTAAAAGTTAGATTTTAACACTGGTAAAGTAAGCAGCCTCTCTTCCCAGCTGCCACTTTGCTGTTTAGTTCTTGAGTGCAGGGCTCTCTGGAAGGAAAGTCTCATCAGTCTAGCCTGACACAAGGTCAGACTGTTGCTGTCTGCAAAAGCCAAAGCTTGTGGAGCTTGTTCAGAGGTTCAAAGTACTCACAGTATATTGCAACCAGCCAGCCTGCAACATGACAGAAAGATCATTCAGCTCCTCTCTGGAGCTACTGTGTTATCTAGACAAGCCAAAAAGTTGTCAGCTGTAGGCAGGTCTGTGGGTGCAACTGCTGCCGTATAACTGGAGGGGTAAGCTGCTGTCCTAAACACACATGGTGGTTCCCATGCTATGCTGCACAGAATGGTAGTTCCCAGCCCTTTTGGAATAACGAACCATTGTCACACCTCCTGTCTTGTGACTGCTCAGCCTAATTGCACTCAATAGTTTTTACTATTAAAGATAATCATTTGTGTATGCCACACCCCAAGACTGGCAGCAGCATGAAAATAATTCAGACGATCATTTCAGAATAGCTCAACAAGCTGGTATTTGTCTTGAAGTTGTGCACTGGTTCCTCTGTTTCTTTCTCTGATAGGAAGGAAATTCCTAGTGTGCACGCCTTATTTGGTTTGACCTAATTTCTGCTGGTAGCTTCTTCTGCTTGCACACTGACACATCCTGTTTTCTGCATTTGATACACTGTGTTGACCTTTTATTATTGTTACTGGGGATTTTGAGTTGCAAAATAATTGCTACAATAGTTGGCTACTGATAAGTTTGTTGTAAAAACTGGCCCATTGCAAAGAAAGAGAGAATAAAGAAAGATGCAGAAAGACAGGACAGAGGTGCTCCTATTTTCTTTGTGAATTCATGGGGCACACATTTCATCTCATGCATCCAAATGAGACCCCTTCAACTTTTCCATGTCCTGCATTATTTCATTTCTTCTCCTTACATCCTTTTGCTTTTCCACTACTGATACTTCTAGTAAGAACCAATCATAGAATCATAGAATAGTTAGGGTTGGAAAGGACCTTAAGATCATCTAGTTCTAACCCCCCCCCCTTTTTTTTTAAAGGCAGGGTTTCACTGAGCATACAAATGCTGGGTGTTTAAAAAGTAGTTTGAAGTGTTTCAAGCTTGTCTTCCAATTGCTATGCTTACTGTCAGCATTAGAACCAGTGCAACTGATTTAATGTTAGTGTCAGGGGGCACATTCATACAATTTCCAGATGTAGGAATATATATTTATATAACTTTCTCTGATTATTTACTTATGACACATCTCTTTCTATGAAATCCTATTTCTGTTTCTGCTATCTTCATTTTGTTCTGAGCTCAACTGTGTGGACTGTTCTGAAACTTCTGCAGATCCAAAACTAGGAGAGCTAGGGTTTTATTATATTTTATTTTATTTTTTAAATTATTTTTTAAATTTATTTACAGCCTTATAATTTTTTTTGTATGTTCATGATTTGTAATCTAGAATCAGAAAGAAATGAAAGATGTGCAAGAGTTTAAGAAAAAATTTTTAGTATTTCCTGAATAAAGAAATTGGAATGTGATCTTTTTTTTGGCCTGGAGGTGATGCTGTTTCTCTAGGAAAAAAAACTTTGGAAAGATATTGAAGAGGAGTACTTTGAAAATCTTGTAGAAAGTACTTGCATTAAAGCTAGATATACACCTATTTATGATCTTCAACTTTGTGTAAGTAAGATTTCATCAACATTTTGGAAGACTGAGACCTCTCTCAGCAGAATTCAAGCACACTTTATTAAACCTTCCAGCATATCACAGACCAGCATGCTAAAAATAGGAGCAATTTTGATTTTTCTTTTATTATTCATGCATATCTTTAATGTACCTTTTTGTGTTGCTCATGTGCTCTGACATGATTTCAGATCTGTTGCTGAGGGAGAGGTGCAGTTTCTGTGCAAGTTCTCATGAAAGGTGCTCATGCTTATTTGTTTTGAGAAATTTAACTGGGCAAAACTGAGAGTTCCGGGTTATTACTTCAGTACCTCAGAAATGACTCAGTTTTTACCACCCTTGTGTGCTGTCTTAAATTGTAGTATATGGGCAAATGTTTGAATTTTGGCCCAACATCCTTGTCCTTTTGTAGTCTTAGAGATCCTTCTCCTTTTTACTAAGAAATCTTCTGTTTCTTGAAAGATTGCTTAAAATTCAGTTTCAGTTTTAGATATCTCTGGTATGTGGCCTGTTACCTTCAGGTGTCATCTGTGTCACCCCTGTGTCTTACCTTGCAGGCAAATTAATCCAGGTGAGGGAGAGAGCTTGCCTTAGCTTCAACTTCGGTAGGTGGAGAAAGGTATCACCTGCTGCCTTTGGTGATGGTGCCTGTGAGGCCATGCATTTCTGGTCGGATGTCAAGCACAGCCCGTGATTATTTCTTGAATATGGGGGAAGGATTAAGGTTCTGGAGCATCTCTGCTATGAGGAAAGGCTGGTGGAGCTGGGTCTGGTCAGCCTAGAAAAGAGAAGGCTTGGGAGCAGGAGATCTGATCAATGCATGTAAGTAACTGAAGGGGCAGTATCAAGAGGATGGGGCTCTTCTTGTTGGTGCCAGGCAATAGGAAGAGAGGGAATGGGCATAAACTAAAACACAGGAAGTTTCAGGTAAACATGAGGAAGAACCACTTACTGCGAGGGTGACTGAGCATTGGAATAGGTTGCTCAGAGAGGGTGTGGAGTCTCCTTCCCTGGAGATATTCCAGAGCTGTCTGGACAGAATTCTGAGTAATCTAGGTGACCTTGCTTAAGCAGGGAGCTTGGGCTAGATAATTGCTGACTGTCCCTTCCAACCTCAACCATTCTGCTATTCTGTGAGTGTAGGACTTTAAGATAGGTTAGACAGTGGGTACAGGATGTTTTTCTTCTGCATAGGCATATGTTCCACTGTTCAGTACATTCAGAAATCACCTGGAAAAGGGAGCAGGTAGACAAAGTTTACTGCTAGTGGGAAATTATGTAGGGTAGAAATATTTTGCAATACTGCCAGCTGTCACTGGGATACTGGATAGTTTAATGTTACAAATGAAATTAAATGTTAAGGTATGACTAGACATTTAACTCATTTTTACATCATTCCTGAGGTCTGTGCTGCTGACTACTGCATGAGACAGGACATGGGTATAGCTGGATTTTGGGTAGGATGAAGTCTGACTGAGCATGTGTCCTTATAGCTGCAAAATGCAGAGGACAGACTCTGACTGCAGGACATCCAAGCCTAGGATAACAGAGTTTTGTGAACATGGGTTGTTTCAGTGCCTGTGAACTCCCAGATGTTCCTTGCGGAGTTTCCGGTACTTAAAGGCCCCTAACTCCACGTGAACCTGATAGGCATAATGGCTCCAGGAGTATAGCTGAATTACCACATACAACTGCCATGTAAAAGAAATAAAATCTGCAGGCATGCCAAGACATGTGAAACTTAAAATTCATAGACTTGGTGGCACTGTCTGCACAGGAAAAGATTCTGTTTCATGCCTGCAGAAAATCGATTGTCCATCAGATCTTGTCCTTGCCTAAGCCTCCACACCTGCATTGTGGAGGTCCTTGATGCTTCTGTCTTACATGCCTTGCACTGCATTCTGCCTGTGTTGTATTTTGGGTCATGTAGGTAAGGAGCTCTCTCTGGGTAAAGGTAGCTGTCAGGCTGTCATGTGCATATAAAAGATGACTACTGCTGATTTCTGATCTTTGGCTGGGATTTTGAGATACTTCTGTAAGAGCAATGACAAACACTACCTTTCAACACTGTTTGTTCTAGGGAGCCTGTTAACTTTTCTCTGAAAACTGCTGCCTTAAGTAACCTTGATCATTTTCTCAGGGGATATGCAGGTGCTAAACTGAATCCTTGCTTACCATGACCTGCAAAATTTAATTTGATCTCTACATGGTTTATTGTGTAGCAAATCACAACCAGAAACATGATGCTGCACTTCCCTCCTTGGATTAGGGAGATATAGAAGAATGAATGGTGACTCCCAGTTGTCTAGTAACACTTTTCACCCCAAAATCTGTTGCATGCTCCTGGAAGAAAAGAACTAAAGATGGGAAGCATTTTCTCAGTCTTATAGTGACTTTTATGTGCCCTTTAAAATATGGTTTGTGTTTGAAAATTGGGATCTGAATAAGTAATTTGTTTCTAGCTGGATAATCAATACTGGAAGCTTATCACTTGTTAAGTAGTCCTAAAAGTTTGGTTACATTTCTGTGCAACTTTACATCTCTGTGATTGGGTCTGGCTGTTTGCAAGCCAGGTGCACAGGTCAGTACTTTTAGCTTTAATGTTTTAATTTAAAACAATGTTAGTGTGTCATTACTTGATTGAATGCAGTATGCCCTTTTCCATCCTATTAATTAAATACATTCTCCTGCATGTGAGATAGTTATAATACAAACAGAGAACTGCTTCTAAGTTAAAACAAACAACACAAAATCAAGACATTTACTAAATATTTTTTTACATTTAAAATGTCTCCTATAATGAGTACTTCTGGTGACTTAACACAATACTGTGTCATCACATAACAGCACTGAGTATAATGAAAACAACCATGGGAACCCTCTTACAAAGCCACAGTGAAACATCCATTTCTAGACATGGAGAAAACCATGGATTAAATTGTTGTGCAGTTTAAATATAAAATACATGTGAGAAAATTCTGGTTTAATACTTATTAATTGGCAGATAGATTACAGAGAATTAATTTGCCTGGCTAATATCACTAACAACTTGCCATCTTTATTCAAATGATTCTGCTAGCCTTTGGTGTCTTGGTATATCCCATAACTGAGATGCAATAAGATTTGGGATCGCACCAGTAGTGAATTTGGTAGCTGGTCCATAGTTTCCTCTGCCTGTAGGGCAATAAGTAAAACCAATATAGATATGACTTGTTAAGCCACATTCTGCATGAACTCATGCCACCTCAGTGAAGTCAATTAACCTAGTAGGGGCTGCAGTAGGGTGGTACAGAATATGGTCCCCAGTGATTTGTATTCATTAAAAACCAGCACTGAGCTAGAAGACTATCAAATGCTTTCTGGGGCTGCTAAACACTCAGAAGTGGTTTTATTTTTTTTTATTTATTTATTTATTTTCAGAATACTCAGTTTTGGAAGAACTGTAATCAGCCTGTCACTGATTAGCACCTGGTAGGAGCAGGGAGCTGCAGAAACTACACAATCCTGGAGCATATGACAACATATTATTCCCAGTGTGGGACCATCAGTTTCACAGCTTTCTTAGATAAATATAAACACAGAAACATGTAATAAGTGTTACTCAAGGCAGAGCATGCATCAGCTGTGACTTCTCTGTCTGTGGGTTTTAAATTCAGTGGTGTCCCCAAGGGTTAATCAGTATTGATGGCAACTCTTCTTAGTCTACACCCTAAATGAAATGAACACTTATATTTTAACTGGTTTGCTTTGTTTCCTCACTAAGAGTGATACAGAAATACCAAAATAATAAAAAGATTGTTAGAACTGCAGAAGGCTGGCAGAGTAGTTAGATTTATTTTGTATCAGGTGTTGCTCTGTAACAATCTCCATTGCCTTAGTCCTTTGGGAGAATGACAATGTGTAGCAGATCTCTTTGGTGCAAAAGAATGAAAAATCCCAACATCCTTGATTTGATGGACACATGAACATCGTACCTTAGGGGAGGTTTATTTCTGTTTTCCCTTCTATAACTTCAGCATCTGGAAAGCTGCCTGCTTAGATCCCTGCAAAGTTTTTCCTCAGTATTTGACAGGCACTGTACCTAACATGAAATGCATGCAAACCACAGCATGGTTGCTAAACAGAGGTGATGAAATGTAGGTATTACTGTAGCCCTACAAGCACTTACTTTGGTCTTACTCCCACAAATTGCATCATTAAAATAAATGAGACTATAAAATCCTTACATGAGTGCATGTGAGTAAAAGGCACTAAACAGTAAAGAAATAGTTTAAACCCTTCCATTGCTCAGCAGTGGGATTTTCAGCCTACAAAAGATGTCATCATCATTTTGTTTGCAGATGACTGGCCTACATGTTAGTCTGATGAAAGTATTTCTGCTCTTCTCCTTGGGTTTTGAATATTCCTTTTAAGTTTTGAATCAGGTAACTTTTTTTTTTTTTTTTGCCCCACAGGAGTGTTTGAGTAGCTTCGGGGAAAAGAGCAAGTGAATGGGATTAGAAATTACCCAGCTAGTGAAGGGCTGCAGGCCCCATGTGCAAAATGTGCTGTGGTGGACCTGAGAAGTAGGCTTCACAGATGTGGGCAGAGATTTCTCTTTCTGTGGGTATCTTGTTCTTGAAAGCATAATTCTTGCAGTTTCAAACACTGAGCCTCACTGTTTTAATGTTTTCCCTCCCTTGATGCTTTCCTTCTTGGAAGTAATCACTTAATGGCATGTCAGAGCCTAGGAAAATCATTGTTAATATTATAATAGCGCAATTTGCAGCTCAGCTGCAGACTATGTTTCTACATGGGATGATAATTTTTACCTTGCCATGGAGATGTATTTCTATTAGCTCTGTAATGGGAAGCTCAAAAAAGAACACAGTTAAAATAGGAGGCTGAATAAAAGTGTGAAGGGAGAATGGAAGGAGTAACCCTGGAAAGTCCTAAGGAAGAGAGGAGTGTAGTTACTGTGACAACCAATCAGTTTCTTCCTCTTGCAAATCCAGTGCAGCTGCAGGTTCCTGAACATCAGTGAACCTAAAATCCCCAGCAGTCAAATTTAAATTGTGTTCTGGGATGTGTCTGAATGTGTTGACAGTCTTGGAAAATGGCAAGATTTCCTAAATGGCAGGATTGAAGGGGGGAGCTGCAGAGGGGAGACTTCCCTTCCAGCCCTGCCTTCTCCAGAGGCTTCTACAGGAGGGCAGTGCATCTGATGGTTTTTTCCTGCAGCTCATTAATCCTTTATTTCACAAAAGTTTGAGGTCTTTGACAGCACTTTTAAGACCTGTAGCCTCCAATGCTTGTGGCGAGAAGCAGTACTACCACCTTAGCAAGAGTTAGTGCATTTCCCCTCCCCTTGTATGGATTGTTTTCCTAGTGTGAGCAGTTCCTCAATTATGGTACATAACATTTTGCCCCAGCAAGAGCACAGACCAGTCTGGCCACTGGGAGTGGCTGGAATATTATGGAGAGTTGCCTAGGACTTTCATTTTTCTTTTTTTTTTGTGTGTGAAAAATGACATTGTTTAGTCTGATTAGTGTTCTTTATTCTGGGGAAATAACACATAGTCTTGCCAGAAGATGGCAATTGGAAACACTTATTGTAAAACTCCATTAATTTAATTTTACAATTTGGAACACCTTATAATAAAGGAATTGGGTTTGTAGTGGGAATGTGTTGTTAATTATCATTAGACCTCTGCTTTTGATTAATGCTGCTGATTAGTTTCTGTCCTTGACTTTTTCCAATTAAGGAGTAGATGAGTTATTATTAAACACGTGGGCATGTTGTCTAATCAGATGAAAGAAACATGTACTCTCTGTGTAGGGAATTCTTTTAACTTTCAGTAGTTGCTGTCTCTTTGCGTGATAGCACAGGAAACATCAAGATACCAGTGTGCTACTTGGTATGAACAGTTTCCTGATGGTACTTATTTTGATTTACACATGTAAGAAACGGTCACTCTTCTACTTCTGGCAGACATAGGGTGCTTTGGTATATATCTTCTACATAGGCAGACATAGACTCTCAGTAAAGAGGAATCAAAATAAAACACAAGAAAAGGAAATGTAGTCCTGCGCAGCTCTGCCTCTTGAAACTGCTTAGGGGCAAAAAAATCGCATTGCTTTCAAAAGAAGTAGCCACCTGAGTATATTTAGCGGCCTGATAGAGTCTGGTGATGTATGTACTTGAACACTCTCTACTTTCTTCTCATTGAGGGCTGGAGGAAACAGCTCCCTGTTCAGCAGACTCCCAGGACACCTCAGGAGGGAGAAAAGGATCAGCTTCGGTTAAACAACCTGCTGTCCCTCAGCTGCAGCTCTCTGGCCTCCTTCCTGAAGGAGGTGGACCAGTCCACCTAAACGTGACAGTAAGATCTTCCTGGGAGACCTGACAAAAGTGAATGCTGCGCTGAGTGGCTGTCACAAGCTCCTGTGTGAGTTTGTGATCCCTCATTCTCCTGGGGAATGACTTACATGCAGTTCCTGTCTCTCTTGCTTGCTGTCAGGACCTGAGGTGCTCTCCAGATTTTCCCCATGGATGGTTATAGTTCTGGCTGTCTGGGGGACAAGGCAACCTTCTTACTGCTGGGCTTTACTGATAATAGAAACCAGCTAGCAGACTCCAGCTATTGATCCTTAGTTTTGAATCCTGAAAGATTTTCAGAACAGAAGACTTTTGAACCAGAGGTTTGTCTCTCTTGTTAGTTTTGTAAGACGCAGTTTGAAGATCCTAGCTGAGACTGAACATGTGCAATACAGGTAGTGTATAAAACAGGTGCATCACATAGATAGGATCTCTGAGTAAGCATCCCACCCCATGGGGGTTGACCCTAGTAAAGTCAACATTACAATCCTTTCTGAACTAGCTTTCATACATGTTTTGTGTATGGGAGATAACAGAGGGCACTCAAGTCCCAGCAGAAGTCAGTGATGAGTCAGACATGAGTTTCAAGATACTTGTTAATCTCAACCAGAATCTCTTGTTCTTTTCTTCCCTTCTCTTCTGAAATATGTGGAGAGGGCTACATAAGCATCACTGATGATGCTTCGTTGTTTTCTTATAAACTAAATAGTACCTAGTGCTTCTCAAAGACAAATAACATTAACTCTACAGCCAGCAAGCTGCCAAGAAAATAGCATCCAGCCACAGCGTGCAGACAAGTGATAGCCAGCTGTAGAGTAACAGAAATCCTCCTGTGCAGCTTGCCACAGACACCTTCTCAGAGGATGTGTCTCTTGTATGTAGACAGGCTGCAGTTAACTGGCAGTTCCCAAGCTATTGGGCAGTTGTCTAGAGAACAAAAAAAACCCAACAAACCTTAGTTTCAACAATTTAGGGGTTTTGGAAAGCAGCAGAACAACCGGCTGTCCTGTCCATTTGGTTAGTTAGTGCTGGCAGCCTCAGCTGGCATTAAGAAATGTGAGAAAGATCCTGAATACCTACAAGAGGAAAGATCCTGGCATTCTTTTTCTAGTCTGTCTAAAATGGGTATCCTGATAATTCATTCAAACCCAGAGACCACTGGCTAGTGACAGGGACTTAGGGAAAAAAACTGAAAACATGTAAGGATCTACTGAGCCAGAGAGAGACTTACTGAGTTGATCTATTTTAAACTTGCTGTCCTACAAAAGAGGGAGCTGAAGGAAAGCATTGGTCATTATTTCAATAACTTGGTGTTCTAATAAGCTGAGACTGAGCTTTATCTGTCTTCATACCTTCTGAATCCCTTTTTGAGCTTGTAGGTTTATATATTGTGTGGTAATGGTGCTGAAGGGAGATGATAACTTCAGTTAGCTCATTTCTTCCTGAAGTTTAGAGTGAGTAGACAAAGCACTGCTGCCTCATTTCCAAGTAGAGGCAGTACTGGGCTTTGCAGTGGGTGCAAAATTTGCATGGTGCTTTGAGGTGTCTTCTATACAGTTTTTTGATGTGCTACTTACCATGGTTATGAAAAGTCCTTCCAAACTTTTAATGTTTACTGCTGTGCAAGGTCTCTTTTGATGGAAATTCCCAGTGATTAGATTGCATGTCTCAAATCCATTGCACAAGCAATGTACAAGTAGTCCTGGAGGCTTCTCTTTGCTACCCAGCACAGGACTGCTGCTGGTGCTGCACATTCCTTGGTCGTTTGCAGCACATTGTTCTGGTTGGATTATACCTCCTCCAGTACTTTTCCTGATCAGGAATTCTTCAGCTGCAGATAGACTTTCACCTTTGTCCTATCAACTAAAGCCAATCAACTGCCTGATCAGTGTTGGACAATGACATAAAAAGTATATTCTGTTAAGTTGTTTGGGTTACCAGCCATGGAAATGTTAGCACACTGCACTCTCATTACCATACACAACAGAATTAAATGTAGATTTCCAAGCAGGAGTAAGCAGAAGTTTGTGCACAAATCCCCATGAACAATGCTGTGGGATTTGTGCAGCCCTCTGAAACTGTCCCCCTTAGTGTATGTGAGAGCATTAACTCCTCACAGATGAATGTGTTATTGACTCTGAGTAAACAGCTCTTTTTAGAGACTCTACAAAGTGTTATTGGCCAATAATACACATTAAATAGACAAAGAATTACACTGTGACAGTTAGAACAAAAGAGAGAAAGAGAGGGGTACAGATAATGAATCATTAATGATCAGGAATTGTGCCTTGCTTTTTAAGAGTTGCCTGAGGGAGGTAAGTGGGAGGGCTAAAACTCCTCCATGTGGTATGGACATCAGGCTGGCTGTGGGCAACATTAAAAGATGATTTCTTTTTCATCGAAATGTGGCTTCCCCTTGATATCACCAGGCCCAGAGCAGCCTGTCCAAAGGCTCTAACCATTGTCTTATGCTATGAGCTTGTTTGAAATGCAAGGCCAATAATAGAAATCTGAGGAAAAGAAAGGGTCTCAGAAATGATATATTCTCCTTTTGCTATGTTTTCTTCATATTTTTGGCTGACTAAAATTTACCAGAATGTGATTGGTTTACAAGTGCAGGGCTTGACTTGCTTAGATTGGAAGGAAGACTGTCTTCACATTGCCCTGCTGTCTGCTCATCATGTAAAAAAGAGCTATGCTCAGCTGAATTTAACAGAGAAGAGGAGGGATTATTTTTCATCTTTTCAATGGTACAGAAAACCAGAGCTAATTAACTTTTACTCAGCATATTGGGAATTTCCTGATTTGCTTTAACAGAAAATCCCAGACACTAAAAGGCAGTTGATGCTTTCTTAAAGGCAAAGATTAGCTCAAAACCCAATAGTCTGATTTCTGTGGGAAAAAAAAATTAAACTTCTTCAGCTAACTGGCTACCCATTTATGACTGTGCAGGTGACTAGAACTGCACCATCCAAAAGCAGGGATCTGAAATTACCGTATTTGTATGTAATGGAGATGAATCCAATAATCACAGAAACAAGTGTACCTACTCTTAATTTTGCTCTCTCTGTGTAGATGCAGCATCTATAGGAAAAGAAGTGCTCTGACAATTACTGTGCTGGGAACAATAGTTTCCTGCTGCTTTTAAAGGTTCCATGCCAAAGGGAATGTGACCCCTCAAAAGTAACCAGACATGGTGTAGAAAAATGACTTCCACCGAGACAAACATACGGCAGGATGGCAACACGTGATAGGATAAAGATGGAGGATTGTACTTGCTCTCTGGACTATCTATCAATTAAATTATAGCTAGCCATGTGCTGAAATCAGTGATTCACTGACTGAAAAGACAGAATAAGTAAAATCTGCAGCTTTTTAACGACAGTTAAAAAAAAAAAAGCCTTCTTAAAAATGGGGAAGAGAATAAGGGGGAAAATGGGATCCACAGTCTCCATACATGTTTGAGAATAGAGCTAGATAGGCATGTGTAGATACAGAAATACATATAAAAGATCAACTTGTCTTATTTGTGAACCGATGCTGGTCTCTCGTCTTTAACCTACACTTGCTCTCGGACTGTAGTTCTCAATAACCGATGCAAGAAAACCCTGTATAACTCCCAACAGGTCCCATACATAGATTTCATTGCTTACATTTTTAGTCTGTGCATAGCTTTACAATTTTAGTTCTAGCCGGTTTGAGTTGCGTGCAGAAAGAGTATGTGCCATCATTTCAAAGGTAAAATTACTCTGGTTTCTTTGTCTAGGAATTCAGATGTGTAAGGATTGTTTCTGAGACTCTCCTCAAAATTATTTTTCTTAAGTTGAAAAAAAGGTTAAAGACAAGAGTAAAAAAGTGAACGTGAGTTTGAAAGCGAACAGATGCACAATCTGAAATGGAGGCACTGTCTCAGCCATGTCTGATAACGAGCAACAATTATGAAAGGGGCACATGGGGACTCACGAATGGCTCTTGAGCCTAGTGGGAATAGCTGCTGAGGAAGAACCATGTATGGGCTGAAAAACGAAGTGAATATTGTTAATTGGTCAAGTGAGAGGGCTTCCTCCAGCATTGCAAATGCAGTCCCTTTGTGGTCCTTCCCTTTACCCCTCTCCATCTGCCTTTGAGCGCTTCTGAATTAACTTTGCAGCTCTTAACTTCTGATAAAACTGAGAAAATAGATGGCACAAGGCACCACAGGTGACCTCTTCTGAGCAGCTGGGAAGGGGCATTTTCCTGGCAGGCTTTCAGGTTCGGCACTGCAGCGCACCACTTCCCCTCCCTGTCCTGAAAGGGAAACGTCCTTGGCCTTTTGGGTTGCCATCTCTCCTCCCAAGCACTGGCCCCAGGATGCAGTGTCAGCAGTGTGATATGGAGGAGCAGCAGGGAGAGCAAAGAACAAGTGACATCTTTGACTCGTTGGCTGCCCCTGTGTTGCTGTGCTGAGTCCAGGGCTTTTCCTGGCTTGGCGCTGCTTTGCTGGCTGGGCTACTACCCTGCGCTGCTCCAGCATGGCCTCTGCGATGTGCCGTGGCCTGAGGCTGTTAAGTTGTCTTGTTGGTTAATTAAGGCTGGCTGCCTAGGAAGCCCATCTGTTCCCAGGTAAATTGTGTTGCTATTTTTTCCCTTTGGCAGGCATACAAAAGCTCCCATCCATTCTTCCAAAGGATGGACCGGTAGTCTCGTGTGCCAGTTTGCATTCCTTCTCTGCTTTCCTGGAGGCACAACAGCCAACATGGAGTCACACTGAGACTGCCATGTGTTGGTATAAAAGACAGGGTAACACCCTCCCCTATGGCTCCACACTGAAGGCTTGCAAAACATCCACTCCTCTTGCTCTGCTTCTGGCAGCTCCCATGTCCTTTGCTTTCTCTGATGTCTCCTCTGGCTGCAGCTGTACAGGCACCTCCTTATTATAACCCTGGTCCTCATCTGCTATACGTCTTGTTAGTGCTCCAGAGAGGGACCTGAGAAGGGAAATGTTTACCTGGTGTGCAAGTGTGATAGTGAGCTTGGTGTGTCATACGTATTCACACACAGGTCACTGTTGCCTACTATAGGGTTATCTTTGCAGCATCTGCCCCGATGTGTAAAGAACCGCTCTTTCCTCCATTTCAGGGGCCGGAGCTGAGGCACTATAAGGGCAGATAAACAACTCACCACAAATGTATGGCATATGATCCCAGTTTGCCCAAAGCCTAGAAAATGCCCAGGTCCCAGCCACCTTTACTCTTGTTCTGCTTACATGACTGGGACATTGGAAAAGATCATGACTATCTCAGAAAATGAACTGCTGTCAACTGCACTTTAAGAGAGCCTTGCAAGGCCACAGCATGTCCACATTTCTGCTCTAAGCCCCTTCCTTCCCTTCCAGCTGTGACTGCTGTAAGCAGCACTCACCAGTGAAGAAGAAGGACTCAGTGATGCTAAATAATGCTAATAATTCTAAATAATGCTAAATAATGACTTCCATGCAACAAATTCTGGTTTAAAAATTGACTTCATGATAGGTACCCAGATATCTGGGCTTGTTCCAATAGTAATTAAACAAAAATAATGAGGAGCTTAACAAGAAGGAGCTTAAGAACAGTCTAAGTCATACAGAAACTGGGTGAGTGTGGGGACTGACTGTTCCTCTTTCCTCCAGTGCACAGTGGGAATGCTGGGATGGTTGCAGCAGAGCTACCCTATGCTAAGGGAACATGGCCACCCCAGGAGACAGGGAAGTAAAATAAAAGATGTCTTAATGTTTTGAAAGCAGTGACGTTTGTTTCATCCTCTGACACTGTTGCTTGAGACTTGTCAACCTACCGCTGGCAACACAGCTCCTGGCCAGAATGCTTAAGAATATGCTGAAATGGGAGAACTTTTAGTTGTTTTTCATTTTTAAAAACTGATTTCCATTCTCAGTAAAAAGTAGGATAATATGTGAGGGAATTACTGTTGGTCTCCAGATTGAACTGGAGATGAGAAGTTCCCCACTGTAGCCAAGTACATCAAAGGAGCAAATCTACAATAACTTTACTGGCACTCCTAAGGAAGGAGTGCTGTAAACAGAGGGAAATGCAACACAAATACCGCATGAAAGGAAAAATACACAGTATTGCACTTACACAGCTAACAGAAAGAAAATGTCTCAGTTTTAACATTTTAAGTAGCACTGAAAAGGGACCAGTCCTGTGAGGGTAATGCTTCCCAAAACTTCTGGGACTGTGCTCTGAATAGGGCAGGTCTTGTTGCATCTGCACTTAAGTGTCACATCAGCTCAAGTGTCAAAATAACTCTATCTCTGGGCAGAGCTCTCCCCACAAAGCTGTATTTCTGCAGTCGTGACGAGCAGAGCGTGTCTGGCGAATCAAGCTCCAGCAAGCCTGGGCTTGCTCTTTGTGGTTAGTGTGAGGTCCTAAGGCTTCTGACTTCCCTCTGCTGGGCTTCTTGTGGCATCAGCTGTGTTACATTTAAAAGCATGACTTATAAACCATAAGCCATTGGTTTCTACTAAACATTCATCAGGTTTCTGGGAGGACTGTAGATGCACAGGAACCACCTGTAGTTCTATTTGTATGTAACCTCTGCTTGCTGTTTGGAGAACTGACACTGCTTTGATCTATCTCATGCAGCATTTCATGCAAGTGTGGTGGTGCTGTTCCATGCCTGTACTCGAAGCTGCTGCTTGGGTTGTGCTGGAAGATCTGCAATGGGGAGGCCCTCAGGCATGGGATAATTCTGCCCAAAGCAGGATCGTTGCCACAGTGAGAGAGTGAAGGGATCAGAGCACAGAAGTTACTGCCCTGGCCTGAGGGTTGTCCTTGCCTTGGAGAAGACTGAACAGTAATGAGCCCCATCTGTCAGGACAGCCATGAAGCCACTGCTTTGAGCCTCCCTTGCCAGTGCTGTTACAGCCTCTTTTCTCTGCCCTGCCGCCTGAGTCAGGAAGGTGGGGCACAGCAGGGAGGAGGAATCTGATTTTCTCTTTCCCCAAAATACTCTCTTGTATTCACCTACACTACAAGCTGCTCCTGAAGGAGAGGGTAAGAACTGGATCCTCCCTTTTTCTGTGTGAAAATAATAGTAATTATAATCTCGCTAGGAGAGATCTGAGTTGGCAATTTCGTGTTGCAGCGAGGACCAGCTATAACTATTTGCACCAGCTATAACTATTTGCAAGGACCATCTATATAACTATAAACTAACTTCCCTTCAGCCTGCAAGCAAACTATTATAACTACTAATCTCGCTAGGAGAGATCTGAGTTGGCACATTTCGTGTTGCAGCAAGGACCAACTATAACTATTTGCACACCAAGGATGAGGAAGGTCATAAGGCTGGCCTGCTGTAACTTGATAAGCCACCAGAAGGCGGCCGCAGCTCAACCATGTGCCATATTTCCTATAGAAAGATAAAGGTATTGCTTCTTCTGGGCAACGTGGTTCTGGTCAATGGTGTCACAACACTCTGAGGACAGCAGATCAGCATGTTAATGACATTGCGTGATACAAAATTGTGTAAACCTCAAGCCCTGATACACCGTCCTCCTGAGGTGTTGAGCTGCACAGATTTGTGCTGCTGGTTCAGTGATGTCAACTTTGCGGTCTTGCTGTCTGACAGACTAGGTGGTTTACACTCAAAAAGGTGGATTTCAGTTGTACATTGCTGAGTCAGTCTAGGACATAGCTCAAAATGTCATGTACGCTTTCTAAGACATTTTGCTTTTTTGAGCTACATCCACGGCCTTGGCATCCTCACCTTTCTTCTGGAGATGCAGTTGCAAGCTTAGGTTTTGCAGTTTCCTAGTCCTTTCTCTGCCATGAAAGATAAAATACTTTATTTGAAACAACCCCCATCTGATACATAACAGGCCCAAGAGTAATGAGTAAAACAGGTATTAAACTGAGACAAGAGCCTAACAAAGCAAAACATTACTGATCTGCTTAGGGAAAGGTTTGAGCCTGAAATGCATTTGCTCAAAAATAGAACAGTTGATGTGGGGGACCACATCTTTAGGGCTAATATAGCTGACCATTTCCTGCAATTGGTTTCCTTCTCCCTGTGAATAGGTTGAAAATGAAAGACAACAATTCTGTCAGAGGTGTTCAGATCACACTGGCAACAATCAGCACATGTTTTGAATGAATAAAATAAAGACATTCTTGCCAATAGTTTCACAAATGCTCAAATATAGTCAAACAAAGACTTAATCTGGGCTCAAAGACACGTATCTCAGCAGATGTGTGTAAACTAAATCAAATCCCCTGGGAACAGTACTTAGGAGTTATTCTTAGGCGTTGGAAGGACAAGGATGGTCCATCTGTGAATTTATTACAGGAGATGAAAAGCATCATATGAAAGTCATTTCTGGACTGGAGGACAGCATGGCTGATTTTTCACAAAGCTTAGAGGTCATTTCTAAAATCTCTGTTTAATTAAAATAGAATATTTTAGAACCAGAATAGAATATAATGTGAAGACTCATTTACTGAGGTGTGGCTGATCAGTAGGAAGACAGATAATTTGGTTCTGGATTCTGTGGGGCCAGGATTTTGTGAAGTGATTGGAGTGGTATAGAAGTTTTTACTGACTCTTGATATTTCCTCCCTCATCAGAATGAATCTCTTGAACTGTTTTAGGAACTTGAATGTTCTAGGAATTTAGGATTTAAAATAGTATGTAAGGATTCTGGTGCAGAGATAGCTGTGCTGTGGCAGTTTATTACAGTTATACGCCATTAAGAAGGCCAGACAGAAACAGTGTGGTCTTAAAAGCCCTAACACAGGCCTTCAGTGTAAATCTCTAGAAGGTATCTCCACAAGGCCTTAGCTCCTCTCTCCCCATAGCCGAGCTTACTGAACAGATGGTGTCTGCCACATGCAGAATTCAAAGCTGTAGGACTTAAGTGGTGAGAAGCAGATACCAAAGCCAAGAGACCCTTATACTTTCCTGGTAGCTCCAATATAAATGATGCCGTGGATTGCAGCTGGGTCATCATAGCCCAGATAAAACATACTGTCCTTCAGAGAGGAATCCCCAATCCACAAAAGGTTTTACAGACCAAATTCAACACTTCGGTTTTAATCTAGGTGCTCAGTCATTGGCAGGTACAAATCTGAAAGCACTGGAACCACTCCTATTGAAATTTATCTTGTACTACAAACAACCCTTCCCTTCAGCCTGCAAGCAAACAAGCTCTCCAAAAAAGCTCTCTGTGACAGTATCTTCTTGTGGATAGTGCAGCTGCTTATTTTTGGAAAAGAGAAAAGATATTGGATTTCAGTCTTGCTGTGGGAAACTGCAGCTTTGAGCAGGTTTTTGTGTTATCTGGTTGTAATAATTCTTGTGCTCTGCAATGGTCTGAGCACCGAATGGTGCAGATCTCTCAGATTTGATCACAGAATCCCAAGGGTTGGAAGGGACCTCAAAAGATCATCTAGTCCAACCCCTCTGCAAGAGCAGGGTAACCTAGAGTACATCACACAGGAACTTGTCCAGGCGGGCCTTGAATATCTCCAATGTAGGAGACTCCACAACCCCCCTTGGCAACCTGTTCCAGTGCTCTGTCACTCTCACAATAAAGAAATTTTTCCTGATGTTCACATGGAACCTCCTATGTTCCAGTTTACACCCATTGCCCCTTGTCCTGTCACTGGAGATCACTGAAAAAATGGGTGATTGTTTTCTTTTTCCATGCAAGGTGTCAGATAAGAAAACAAAAGGAAGAAAATACCTGGAGCAGCAGGATCTAGTAGTTAAAAAGCCTCTTAGAACTAAAGTTTTTTCAGAAGCATCTGAAAAGGAATGGTTTGAAATAGTGCTTCCTTCTATATCTACAAATGTTGGGTACCTGGGAGAATGGAGGAACTATGGAATGCTTTACATGTGTCAGAGGATCATGTAAATGTGAATAATGACATCATTCAAATACAATTGCAAAGAGAAAGTGAAGATGGTTTTGCTGCTATAATTCTAGGGTGTTCCCTTTGGAGGCTGAATCAACTCTAAGAGTCCAGGTGGAGACTTGGTCAGAGAAATGAAAATGGAAGTCCATCCCAAACAAACCGGGCAGACAACCATTGCCACTCACAGACAGCAGCAACTGAATTACATTTTGTTAACTGAAAGAGGTCAGCAAGGCTGGAGTGAAACTCAGAATGTGAATGGTTTGGAAAAAAAGTCTGAAAGGGAGCAACATGAGGTCAGAAGGCATTTGGTTTGTGAAAGTCAGACCCACAGGAAGCTTTACATTTTGGAAAGAGCTACATGAATTCCAACAAGACAATCCCAACTGCCTGCATGGGCTGGAAGCACCAGCACAGCACACTTGATGTCAGCAACAGCTCCAAAAGCACAGGTGAATTGTCCACTGGAAGCATGAATGACACATCTACTGAGGATGGAAGAACCACCGATCTGAGGGCAAACAGGGTTGTGACTCATGTAAAGTTGGACTTCGGAGCCTAAGCACTCATCAGTGTGATTGAGGGTAGTCTGGCTTGTGCTGGTGAGCTCGTCCTCACAAAGTGCATAAACTGACCGTGGAGAGCCACAATGCTCGTTTTGAACAGAAAATCCAGTCTGTGATTAGGTGGAAAAGAGCTACTAACCTAAATTTGCATAGTAATAGTTAGCTCTCACAAAGTACTGGGATAATTTTCAAGAGATCCATTCACCTGTATTTGCTTCTAGGAAAGCTCTTCGTGGACTATCTCTAATTATTTGTTTTCCATCTTCAAAATATATACTCGCTAATTTCCCTTTTCTTCACTCCTTGTTGCTGAAAAGCATTGATTTCCAGATATTCAAACTTTTCCATGCACTCATTCAGCCTGACACTTCTTTGCTATGTGTGAAATAGGAATCTGAAAGAAAGCAGTTGTGGATGTTAGAAACCTACTGAGAGGGAAACAGGCTCTGCCAGAGTGCTGTGTTTAAGATCTGATCCTCAGAAGTGTTCAGCATTTTCTACTCCTGTTTCTGTAGGATGGATCTCTGATAGTTTCTGTGCCACAGCGCCCATTTCTGTTCCTGCTGAGATCTTAGGCTGTGAATATTTTATTTTTTCCCCAACAAAACATCTGAGAAGACAGAACTGCTTTCCCCATTCTTTTTCTTCAGTGGAGTTTAAGGTTAGGTGGAGGAAGGGTTGAAGGTGACCTTCTGTGTTTGAAATCAGTGCTGAATTTAATTGCCAAAGTTCAGCCTTCCCTCGCCATCTGGAAGCTGTAGCATCACTGCAAAACATGGACTGATGTCAGGAAAATATTAGCAACCTTTACGGTAATGTCTGACTTCACAAACCACTGCTTAGCTTTTGTGAAACAATTATGAGTGCATGGCTTCAAGAGTTTGTAAATATTTTTAAAGTTTTAAATGTTTTTAAATATTCATAGCCATATTCTTGAGGGAATGGTGCCAGCTTACACTACTTGAGGATTTACCCTCAAGGAGTCTTTTGAATGACACTTGGCAGTAATCATGTAAAGAATGCAACCAAAACTTTCAACCAAAAATTCAACCGTATTTAATTATAGAATCACAGAATCATTTATACAATATATAGAGGTTGGAAAAGACCCTTAACATCATTGAGTCTAACTGTAAACCTAACAGTGCCAAGGCCACCACTAAACCAGGTCCCTTAGGAAAAAAAAGCCATAGGAAAATGGCCTCAAGCTGCACCAGAGGAGGTTTAGACTGGATATTAGGAACAATTTCTCCCTTGAAAGGGTAGTCAGGCATAGGAACAGGCTGCCCAGGGCAGTGGTAGAGTCACCACCCCTGAAAAGTCATGTAAAGGAAGCCCTTCGTGTCATGGTTTAGTAGTGGACTTGGCAGTCATGGGGTAAAGGTTTTGACCTGATGATCTTAAAGGTCTTCTCCAGCCTGCTTGATTCTATAGTTCTATGATTCTAGATACCTTTTTCTTTCAAAAGGTGTTGGTTAATGGTGAAAATGAGGCAAGGTCCTCAATTAATGTTAATATACCTAGCTTGCTTTCTTCATCACAAGGTCTCTCGGTAATTCCCTGTTTTCATGACCACAACTGACAGTTGTATACCTTCCATTCTCACCAAAGTGTCCCACTCAGTAGGCCAGAAACCAATCTGAGTGAAGGGTGGGCAGCCTGTGCCACCTGAAGGCTTGGGCACCAATTGCTCCCATAGGCTCCCAAACTTGCAGTCTTAGATGATCAAGGTGCTGCCTAATCTGGGAGCTTAGAAGTGTGCCTTGCACATAATACTGTCCCCAAATCTCTGTGCTCAGTCTGACGTGCTGAGCTGAGACTCATGAATCCGCCATTTGCTTCCTAGCCACGATTCATCTGGCTTCCTCATAGCATAGATATTATTTTTCTCACAAATGGTGTTTTTCTAGTAGCCAGCAATTTGGTTCAACTCCCCCATGTGCTCAAAGGAATTTGAACATGGGTTTTTCACCACTTTGATGAAGATGGTGGAAGATGAAGCCCTCAGAACTATACTATACTAAGCCTGTGGCTAGACACATGAAAGGAAAAGTGGGCATTAGTATATTTTGTGAAGAGAAGCCCAGCAGTGGTTTAAAAGTGTATTCTGGTAGAAACAAACACCTGAATCTCTGTTTCATATTGTGTCAAATGATCAATGCATGAACATCGCAAATATGGCCCTCTCAGAATAACAGGAATCCAGTAACTTCAGGCCCCAGGTGAATAGCATCTACTGAAAGACCAGACTTAGGTATTCTGGGGAGGAAAATAAATAATGCAATTTGAAGATTAACTAGAGCAGAGAGAGTTATCCTTGTTTCTCTTGTCCAAATGCTGTAAGTGCACCAAGAAAGCACCCTTCCTCTCACTGTCAGTGTGTGTTTGTGTTGCATAGGCAGGCTATCATCTGCCACTCTGAGCGCAGAGAAGATCATGCAGGACATAGCAGCGCCTGGTGGCTTGAGCTTGAACTTGGCAGCTAGAGGAGGTGCATTCTCATGCTTGCCCCTGCAAAGGGAATTGTCTCAGTGTGTCATGGGTCTGGAGGGAGCGTTCTGGGTAAAAGGCCATAACTGCTGTCTTTGGCTTTATCTGTGGATGGAATGTCAGTCAGGCAGCTCTCATTCTGGGAGGTGGAGTTGTCCTCCCTCCAGACTGATAGTGGGTACCATTCAACATGAGAGAGGCAAGGCTAATCTCCCAGTTCTTAGGAGGTCCTACTCACTGACTTTAGAGCTGTGAACAGGATTTTTTGTGACAACTTTTTCCATAATACGTTTTAAAGTGTTTAGGTGCTTGACTGCTGTTTGCTTTCTTACTGACAACCTACTTCATTTCATCTTCAGTGTAGGAATGGTAGCATTTACCTTAACTCTCTGTGATGCTGGTGAATTACCAAGGATCATGCTTCCTTTTGTTTACACACTTTGCCTATGCTTTTCTCCTATGGATAATGGGAATTCAGCTCAGTGTCCCTTAATCTTTCTTGGGCAGCTGTTCTCAATAATCTAGCAAGAGAAAGAGGCAAAAATGGGCAACATACTGATTCTGCCTGCTCTCAGCTCTGCTTCTTCAGCATCAGAATAATTTCAAAACTGAGAAACAGTAGGAAAGCAGTAGGAGAAGCTAAGACTGTGGGAGTAGTTACTTTATACTGAAAGAACTATTTTTATTTTGAAACAGACTTTTCAGATCACTGCCAAAGAAAGTCTCCAAATTGTTCACAGTCTTTTACTCAGGGAGATCACTGTGACCAGGTCAGAAGTTTTGCTGTCATGCATAAAGCAAGACCTGAAAGAAGTTCTACTATGTTTTGGTTTTTTTTTTGTTTCCATTTAGGAAACAGCAGTAATCAAGATCAATTAAACCTTTTTTCAAAGGCAGAGGCTCAGGTCAGCCCTGTCTGCAGCCGAGCTGCAGGGACCGAGTTAACACACAGTGCAGCACTGTGTTTTTCACAAGAGGGTGTACCAGCTCCACGTCAACTGATGCTCTTGACCAAACCCAGGGGCACTCAGAGCACACTAAGCCAAGCAGTGCTGGGACCTGCATCCTGGGAGGCTTGTCCCATGCTGTTAGTTCTGGCACTTTCTTATTACAGTGCCAATTTTATTGCTGCTTTGAAACTCTCTTTGTTGAAGACAAAATTATTTTCTTCATTCAGAATTATCCCATCTTCAAAGGGATGGATTCCTGCCTGTGGTCCCAGGACCATCTTTAAGGGATGAATGGGAAGTGATGTGTGATGGCAGCAGTCAGTCACGGGGTTGATGAAGTGCAATTGCTTTGTTTTCTTGGTAGATGGAAAGATACCTGGGCCTGATCCTGCACATTCTTGTGATAGTTAAACTGCAGGATTGGGCCCTTTCCTTTCCTCTCCAGAGAGGTAGGGAGGAGGCAGTTACTGTTCTTGTGATAAAGACTTACTGCCCTGCCATACTGGAGGTTTCTGTGCATACACCTGCTATAGGGCAAGCTGGCTTGAAAAATGCACTGTTAGCTATTGCTGTTTGTAGGATGCTGTGGTGGTTTGATGGCACAGAATGATATCTGATTTGATTAAGATTCTGTTGTTTGATTTTTTTTAATTAAGATTGTGCCTCAGAGCAGCATGGATGATTTATTTCTAATACAAAGAAGTTTTAAGGTGATTATCTTCAGTGGCTCTCCCAGCCCCTTGCACCTTTTCCCTGCTAGAGTTTTTAGCCTGATATCCCACTTGCAAAGAGGCTGCTTGCTATGACGCTGGTTTGCCAGCTTCACTTTGCAGCTCACAGAGCTGGCAGACCTTTTCCCAGCCTTCCCAAGGCGCTGGGCGTCCCGCGGTGCCGCAACCAGCACACGTCGACATCTGAAGCCCCACTCTGGAGCACAGGGCTGCGGCTGGCTGCAGCCCGGCCAGAAGGCTGCGAGGGGCCGAGCATAAACAGAGGCAGCTGGTCACACAGCATGGTGTGGCGGGCCCACGGAACGTGGCAGATGCAGCTTCAGCTGTTATTGGGTACAGAGCATCAGCCTCCAAGCCTGGGTCACATGAAGGACCCGCTTTCACTGTGACAGTACGGTGTCAAACTGCCATTCTTCTTCTGAAGCCTGCCACATCTCCAGAGCAGCTAAGCCCCAGCCTTCAATTCACAGGCCAGGGGACAAACAGATCATGTGTATCAAGGATTATGCATTTACACTAAGCTCTGCAGTTACAGGAGAGTTCTGCTTTTGGAGTTTAAGACTTCACTAAAGATCTTTTTTAAAAAAAGATAATTCCACTACAGAGTTAGTGCAAACAAAGTGTGGTTTATTATTGCTGACATGAGCTCTGTGCTATAGCAGAAAAGGAATCAGAGTGAATTAACACCTCCATCCAGCACTCTCTTGGTACATCAGTTCATTAATTTCTTTTAGAAAATTCTATTTTGCAAGGTGATCAAAATATTTCAGAGAGAGCTGTTGGTGTTCTGCAAAACCTGCCAGGGTTTCAGGCAGTGGAGTGATGCTAATTGTCAATGGCACCCCACTCAGTTCTTCCCCTCCTGTTACAGACACACTTCATGGTGTTAAATTCCTTTCCTGCATTGCTGTCACCTGCAGAAGCCAAAGTGAGCTAAAACTCTCTGTGGCTATCAGTCTAACAGGGCAAAATTCAGATTTGTTATGACATAATACTTATCATTTTGTGATATTTTGCAGGATATATAGTTTATCCATACAGATTTTTTAGTTGCTTATTGCTGTGCCAAAGCACTGCGCTGCAAAGAGTTAAACATCTGAGGAGTCTTGGAATTATAAAAACAGGTTTTGATATCAATAATTTAAAACTTGCTCCTGTAGAATTTAATCAAGAGGCTTAAAAACATCCCAGTGGAGTCTTTGACACTGCGTTTGCATCAGAGGACAGCACACAGTGAGTACACTCTTTGGGGATGAAATGATACATCCCTTCCTATCCTAAAATAAAATAAAATAAAATAAAATGTTTTAAAAAATGAAATCTCATTATTTTCCTTTCTTGGGATAATTTTTAACTGAGTAAACAAAACCACAAAAGGAAAATAAAGAGAAATCCTAGTCAAGGCAACAAGGAAAAGCATTGTGATGGGCCAGCTTTAGGTCTGCAACTTGAAAAGCAATTTCTTTAGATCTTTTGCATTCAGGGGACTGCGGTTCTATTTGCCAAGGGATCAGTGGCGGGCATTTGTGAATCAGTATGAATTGAAGCCTGAAGGATCATTGCTTCGTTGCTGGTGTGGGTGTCTATAGAAACTGAGGTAAAAAAAAAAGGAGAAAAAAAAGGGCTAATATACTATGATGTTCAGAGACTATCCAGTTAGAGATGTTCTCATTCAGCCCTGACCTCTGCTGAAAACCTGGGCTCTTGTGAGCCAGTGAAGATTGCACTGTGACTGTACAACTGTGGTCTGTCACAGGCATTATTTCTTAATCCTGGGTGCACAAAATGAAGCACTGAAGTTGCTCATATTCTGGTGCCTAAATAAAAGCTGTGTGATTTTTCAAGGTGTGCATGTGAGGGGATAGACTTAGGTCCATTTCACCTTAACACATCTGGAAATGAAGCTAGTGTTTGAGATCACCAGCACAGTTCATTCTTACTCACTAACTACTGTGTTTTAAGATATCACGGCAACTCGAGTTATGGCTTATGAGCATCACCCTTTTCTGCAGACCCTATCCTTGACTGTTACTGTTGTCCTCCCTGATTATCATCTCAGAAATGTGGGGGGCTTTTATTCATAAAATGAGCCAGCAAAATTGATTTTAAAAAGTTGTCTGCACTTCTCCATTGCAAAAGACTTGTGGGAGAGCCCAAGCACCATTTCTAAAATCCCTTGCAATTTTGCCTTGCTGTACTTCCATCTCAAGCTGGCTGCATAGACTCCTTGATGCAGTCTTGGGAAAAGACCTGCTCTACCAGAGAGGGATTTGTCCTATCTTAAGTCTGGGGCTTGAGATGTGTGGGGCAATTCACAATCCACAGGTGCCCAGTTCTCCCATGGACTGTAGAGGACAGCTGCAGTCAGTGTAGATGCTGAACCTTCAACAGGCTCAAGTAAGGTGAGATGCCCCCATCTCTAGGACTGCAGGCTCCCCTGAAGATGGGTGGCTCACAGTAGGTTTTTACCCTGAATCCTTCACTGAATTTTGCATAAGGGGCCTGCCTGGCTTATAACTCCCTGGGTGGGTTTTATCAGAGGGTTTAGCTTAAGTTGGAAGATTTTCAGAACGCCTCTGATCCAACCCCTGCCCAAGTAGGGCCAGCTCTTGGATCAGACGTGGCTGCTTGGCGCTTTGCTTGGGTAGATCTTGAAAGCCGAGGATGGACCCTGCCCAACCCGACAAAGGATGGCTAAGGGCAGGAGGGAAGGAGTGGTGGGGGTGTATGGAGTGCCTTGCAGTCTGCAGAGAGCACCTGGAAGTCATCTGCAGTAGAGAGCAGAGGCATGGGAAAAAGAGTCTGAAGGAGAAAACTGTACTGCAGGCTATGCTGACACAGGAAGGTTACTCCTAAGAGAACAATTGTCTCACCATTGGTTTAATGTCTGTTTTGTGGGAGAATTCCCTTGTCTTCTGAGCTGCAGGGTTTCCAAGGAGAATCCTGAGCTAGGAGTCAGAGAAAACCCTGAGCTCAGGCACAGGGGGGTGCTGATGGAAAGAAATCGATCCTGATGAGTGGAGGGAGCATTGCAGGATCATTATGAGGTGTCCCCAGGTTGAGTGCATTCAGTACAGATCTTAGAGCCTGTCACTGTGCTGTGAGCATCAGACGCCAGAGTTTAACAATGTTTAAGTCACGTTTTCACACCATCAGAATATATTCCTTTGCATTTACAGATGTAGCTCGGAAATAGCCTGGTTCTTTACAATGTCTGTGTGTTCTTTAAAAATTAGAACTCAGAACACATTTACAACATATCGGGAAGTATCTTAGCAAGCAGTACAGGAGAACTCTTCTAAAACTCATGACACTAATGTGCTGTGCACAGAAAAAATCCTGAATTTTCCCGCTTTTCTCTTTAATATTATTCACTATTCCTATTTACTTTTTAAAATTTACTATAATTTACTATCTGCTTTTTTAAGACCACCATTCCTCATGACAGGGAACTGTTTTGCAATGTGTGGGCAGCCTGTATATTTAAGAGGCCTGTGGAAACCAGGAACTTCCCACTTAATGCTGCCAGATTGTCCAAGATTAAAGGCTGCATCCATTTTGTATTTGCTCAGAACAAAATGCCCAGCAGCACCAGTTTATGCATGAACATTGGAGATGTCAAAAACATAGTAGGTCAATTTGTCCACTCCTTCTTACAGACTCATCCCTCTGGAATACCTTCTTCTTCATCCTTTGTCCTGTCTCATCTTAGCAAGTGAAGGGACTTCTGCTGTGGGATTTACACTACAGATTAATGAGCTGCAAAACTTCATGTATGTTTAAATCACTGTATTTGCTCCCCCCTGTTTATATCTCTGCTGTCAATAAGGCGGTGGAGAAGCTAGGGCCAATTCATTTATCAAGTCGCCTTACCAGCAAGATGTGCCTCAGCGTCTGACATGATAATAAACATCAAAGCTTTAGCACCTGATGTTAGCACAAGGTGCCTTTCCCCTCGAAACATCTGGTCCCCTGGTAAATTGTTCCACTCTCCACTGCTCACCGCACTGCCGCTCCCTCGATCACGGGAAAGCCCTGCCTGGTGCGTGCTGCTATGGGTCTGTTCTCAAGTTGTTGCGGTGCGCCGGCCGTATGATGACAATTAGAAGCAGTTAGTGCGCAGATGAGCCTCGCGAGTGGCAGGTGGTGGGAATGGGGCTCAATTAACTAACATGCACAAAATCCTTTGCTAATGAGGCTGGGCCACCCCAGATGAGCAGGAAAGCATGTGTCGCTGACAGCAACAGAGGATTTGAAACTGAGAGGGAGAGAAACCGGTCAACAGGTATCACTGGCGAGTGAATAAGCCTTTCCAGCTCTCCTGCGGCAGATTAAGTGATGGGTTTAAGTCAGTGAAGAAGAGAGCTGTTTGCCAGAGATCCAGGAAGAACTTCATTTTCCCTGTTTCTAAATTGGCTGTTGCTGTTTCTCTTCCCTGTGTCCTCCCTATTAACCTGCTTTTTCATGAGAGCTGTGGCAATGATTACAGTACAATGTACACCTAAATATCATCTTTCTATATTGCCAAAATACTGACATAAAAGGTAATGGAGGTAAAAAAAAAATGAATTAGTTTGCTTGGCTTTCAAATCAGATCATTTTAAAGTAATGCAAAAGCTGTGTTTGGGAAGTGTTACTTAAGCCCCTGGCCACTTTACAAGGTATATTTTATTATTTTTTGGCTTTCTCCATTAAGAAGCAATTTGCAGTTAAAGAAGAGAGTTATAGATACCCCATGAAGAAGTTTTGATTTTAGTATTTCATAAGTCAATATTTTACTTTGGACTGAAACTTCTATAGTGCCCAGCCCTAGCAGAAAGTTGTGATTATTATAATTCGATTGGAAATATCAGTTTTGTAAGTGTCTATAAGTTACTTTGAATTAATTTTTCCATGCTTTGTTTCTGACTTCCATCTCCCCAGCTTCCACGTGAATACTTCACGCTGCTGAGTTATTAAGAGCTGAACAGCTTCTTCAATCAGCCTCCTGACAAGTGGCACGTGGTTTTTTTTTTACTGGGAGATAACGGTTAAAGCTTGTATGGCCCTGGGTCAATGGCTGTTACTCTTTACATGCACGCCATTAAATTATCTTGCGTGGCAAGCTGACTCAGTGTACAACCAAGTATTTCCTCACGACTTTAGGGGATTCTGCACTCTGGAGTATTTTTGGCTCAAAATCCCTTAAGCACTTTTGTTTGTGTGAAGGTTTTACAGGGATGTTAACCTTAGTGTCCTGGGTAGGCTTTAAAGTAACGCAACTTACCCTTGTAAATGGAATGGGGGAGCAGACTGGTCAGACCTATTTTATATCTTCCTGTTCCAAAGCTGTGTTTGCTGTTTCTGTGAGTTTGAGAGCAGCTGCTCTGTGGGATCCACTTCTGCACTGGTTGGTACATGTAGTAGGGTAGTTTGTAGATAGGTGCCCACTTGAAACAAAATGCTGGTTACTTGAGACCATTATTACATAATGCATGAATATGCAGTTATCTTTTGTAAATGATAAGTTACTATGAGGAAATGAGAGAGAAATACTTAAATACTTCTTACGTTCTGCAGACAAAAAAAGGTGACGTGCAAAATTTTCCAACTGACCCGTAGGAGCCGTTCAAAAAAGATCAACAGAGATTTTGCTTTATTTTTTTTCCGGAAAATGAAATGATATAGAATAAAAATCCTGGTTCAAGACTCTATACTTTTTAGGTAATCCCAGTATAAATAAATGTCTTTGGCCCTAACTAGGAGAAAATGGTACTCCCCAGTTGACATGTCCTACCTTACCTTTCATGCAAGACCAAAGAGAGTGTTTTGGTTCAGTGTAAAACTAGAATAACTGTGGGAAAATACTGGAGGATAGACATTACTGACTGCTGCTTTTGAGAAGCAGAGGAAAAGACTCTGAAAGGGAAAACTCCCCCATGCAAACTTTATCACACGTTTGTATTTTGTGTGGCAGCTACCTACTGTGTAGGCCCCCATATAAAAAGGACAGTGATGGAGAGTTTTTGTCTGGCTTGGAAAAAAGCTTGCTCAGCTGGCAGAAAAGGGTGTTTTTCATAGGGATAGCCATGGGGGCAAGGGAGAGACACTGGAGAGGGAAAAAGGCTAAGAAAACCCCAACTAAGTCAGGAAAAACAGGTTGCAGAATGAACAGAATGAGCAGGTGTCAAGCAAGGGTGCAAAAGTAGGAAAACCCTCAAAGATGCTGTGTGAGCAGTGGTGCTGGACTGTCACAGGAGCACAGGGCTGTTGACTTGGTGCTGGGGGTGGCTTGTGGCTGTTCTGCTGAAGGCTGCCTAGAAGAGAAGCTTGCTGCGCAGAGGAGGGCTCGGGGCATGCAGAGCCAAATAATCCAGCTCCCCTCCTCAAGCAGACAGAGGGAGATGAATGACATCCCTTGTCAGGCACAAACAATTGGTGCAGGAAGAAGTAATGTCATACCCCAGTACTGTAAAGGAGCCATCTCAAAGGAAGTGGGTAATAGAGAGCAGATAACTGCAATATATCACAATGTAATGCACAGTACCATATACTGAGGTGTCTACATGTGTGCTTAATTTCATCTCAAACAGTTCAGAGTTTGAAAATCAGCCCTGCAAGGGTTTAGCTGCACACCTTCTATGTGCACGAACAGACTGGTGTCTGCATCCCATAGATTGCTTTGCAATTCCCAGGCCTTTGATATCCTGCAGTACAACCCACTGGGACAAAACAAGAATAGTCGGAAGTCATAGGCCTGCCTCTGTTGGATAGGATCTATTCCTATTTTGTCATCCCAAGCTTGAACTATGGAACCTTTTCTGAAGGTCAGCATCTTCTTTACAACAAGGATTCAATGTCCCTGGTGGGTGGCATATGTGCAATGGGCCATGAGAAATGTTCATAGTGTTGAGATTAAAATACCCTCCCAGGCTAGAAGAAATATAATTCTAATTTATAACGTAACTGTGGAGATTGTGAACACATTCCCTTCTCCACTCACATGGATTTTATTTCTATTCTTCCTTTAACACATCTTGTTAGATAAAGTATTGAAGAGAACAAGGCCGCACACAATTTAAGGAGAAAAATGGAGATTCGGTTAAAATCGCTTTTTTGAGGGAAACTTCGACAGTTCTTTTTACTGTAGAGCTATTAACACCTGGATGTGCTACAGCATGATTTAGGAAAGAAGGAAGGGAAGAAGTGTGTACCATCAGAATGAGGGGCTAAAACCCCAATGACAGAAATTGGTGTTAAAATCTCCAAATGGATAATAATCCGGTAGATGATAAGGATGATAATCTTCCAGCTACCAAAGAGTACTGCTATGTTTTCAGAAGCAGGTGCTTATAATGCGTAATTACTGATATATTAGCTGCGGTGGTGCTGTGCTGATTTACACCAGCTCTGAGCAAGAAGTCAGAAAGCTTGAAAGTTATTTGACAGAAAAAGAAAACCAGTGAATGGGAGGGGGCACATATGAAGGAGTTGAATAAACAGCTGTGCGCGAGGGCAGTATGAAATAAACTCAGCAGAGGGCAACTCAGAAGCTTGTATGAGAGACTGCATCTAAGATAAAGGCAGTTTCTGGGAAAAAGAGCCTGATAGTTTTTTCCTTGTGAGAACTAGATGTGAGATTTCCATTTTGCAGTATAATCTTGTTAAATATGTTCTGAGTTATGCACCAGGAAGTCAGGCTTTACATCCTCAGTGCGCCCCCTTATACACAGTGGTCACCAACCTTTCTCATGGAAAAGCTTACCTTCTGTAGAAGATAAAATTATGTACACAACTATAGGAGTTTATTGTGAGGTGTCCCTGCCCATGGCAGGGTGGCTGGAACTAGATGATCTTAAGGTCCTTTCCAACCCTAACTGTTCTATGATTCTATAGACTTAAACAGTAAAAGATTATACAATCCCTTCCCCATCCCTTCCTTTACTTTAGAGAGTTGAATACTACCTCGTGAAAACTCTGATGACAAAGCCTTTGCTTTTGGAGAACTTGATTGTAGGTAAGTAGGAAAAGAAAGCTTACACATAGCACACACACAAGGTGTGTGTGGGGGCAAGTAAAATTCATGGTTGCTTCTGTGCAATGAAAATTCAGCTCACAGAAAGTTTAGGCTCAACTGCACTTCCTGCCTGTGAACGAGCTGTCAAATTATCTCCATAGGAAGCTGCACCGAGATATTGTCCTTAATTGCTCTGATAATGCTCCGTTTTGACAGCTGCAATACCTGGCTCAACATGGCTGCTAACAAAAAAGTCAACCATTAAGTATGTTTTATTAAACAGTGACTGATAAATTGTTATCTTTCAGCATCTCCAGCTAATTAAACATGAGGAGTCAAAGTTAATTTGGTGGAAAACATTTCTCGACTTAATGACATTTATGGGCAATTAGGCATGTTGCAGAGAGGAATACACATTTACATTTCAGCCTATTTCCAGTGCTTAACAAGAACCCACCTCTTTCTCCACTGGAGATTTCTTATTCTCTGAGGAATACCTTCGATGCAGACACCATAGGTCCTCTTGTTTTTCTGGAAACCAGCAATCACTTGCCTGAAACAAGCTACCAAACAGTAATGAGGCACACACAGAGATAAAATTAGGCACAATAAAAGCATTTATGCTGTTTAGCCTCCTGTCTTGTCATGGTGAGAATTATGCTTAACTACACAGTAGTGGTGTACCAACTGTCTCTGGGAAATGTTTGTGCCTTTACATGAAGTTTGACAGAGGAATTGGAAAATCAACACACGAATCTTAACCTGTCCCACATTTACTGAAGGAGAAGACAATGTAATCTGTTTCTTTCTAGTTGCTGTGGGCTGAGGAAGCTGGGGAGGAAAACAAGTAGCGGGCCTTGGTAGTGGGCACCTGTGTGCGCCATCTTGACCTCAGGCAGAGTCTGCCAGAATGTGCGAGGCGCTGCCCAGCTGACGCCTCCTGGCATGGGCAGAGGGCTGGCTTTTGCCCCCATCACTCAGCAGAAGGCACCCTGCTGAGACCACTGCCTGCTCCTGATGCTCACGAAATCTTGCAAAAATATAGAATCTATATGTAGTGTCAGCATCAGGTTTAGCTGAAATTGGTCAATGGCTCCAACCAATGGCTCCAAAGGCAACATGAGCTGACAAATCCTGGTCACGATACCCCTTTTTCTTCAGGAGTTAAACCACAAACAAAAGGCAGGCTGAGCATGCATTCAGTTTTGCACTGCCAGCACGAGCTGGTTGCTCTGGGACCAGTCCCAGTGGGCCTCAAAGCTGAGGCCGCAGGTATAGAGATGGATAAGCAAAGTCTTACATTTTTCTCATGGATCAAGCAGCATCTCCAGAGCAAGCTGGAGGGCCTCTGAAACAAAATGTTTGGCCAAACTGTTTGAAGAAGTCATTGTGGGCAGATAGAGGTGAAAGCAGAGCCTCCTAAGTGCTCCCTGTGATTTCAGACAGGTGACACCTGCAGGGAACAAACGGAGGTTTTCTGGAGTCTCACACATCAGCATTAGGTCTGGGCCCAAGCAAAACCAGCTTTTGCTCTAAAACTGCACTGCTTTTAGAGTGTGCATTGACTGAACAACAAGTGCTACAGTATATGGTACCTACAGCCAAATGGTGCAATTGTCTAACTTGGGGTTCCTACCTAGAAAATTAATTTATTTTAAACTGGATATCAGCGATGGCAATATCATGTCACACCAGGTTTTTATCTCTGTACTTTTTAGATCTGACGTGTCTTTATTCTGTTCTTTATATTTTTTCTTCATGGATCAATGTACACCCAAGTCTATGCCAACACTCAAGAAACAGAACCATAGCATAGTTAAGGTTGGAATGTACATGATGTTAATCAATGACCTTCAGCAAGCAAAGCAAGGACCTGAGTGATTCAGCGGGTGTATCAGTGTGTGGCCCTGGCAGGTGAGCAGCAGCAGCACCGTGGGGTTGTATGCGGCCCTGGAAGCTGGGAATCCACTTTGGAGGGGAGGAGGGCGCCGGGGGTATCCGCCGCCTTGGTCTGTTTGCTCAACTTGCTCTACAATTCAATGTGTGTAAATAAGTAGCCTGGCATTTGTTATACATGAAAGCTGTACACCACTTTACGCGACCGACCTTTATTTACAGGAGTCGAGTATTAAAATCGTAAATGCCACGGACAATTACTGCTGTAATGACTCGGCCCCTCCACGCTGTCTCTTCAGGACGCTGGATTATTTCTCCTTTCAATTAACGCCACAAGCTCCCGTTGCGGCGAAACCGGCTGTCTGGCAGGGCGGGCTGAATACATGGGTGGCTGGCTTTCACCCCGGCAAAAGGTGGCAGCGCCTCGCCCGGCAACACGCTGCTCCCCGGCTTGAGCCGAGCCCGGCGGCGGAGCCAGAGGCCCGGCAGAGCTCGAGAAGAGCCCGGCCCTTCCGGCCGCTCTCGGCTCTCCCTCAGCACGGGCCGGGCCGCCGCGGGGCCGGCAGGCGGCGCTGCGGCGCGGGACGGCTGAGGCGGCTCTTGCTGCTCCGCTCGCTGTCCCAAGGGGTTAAAGCTCCCCCATTCCAGCTTCCCAGTAAGACACCGCGGCCTTCCCAGTTACTGCCCGTGCCAGGGTGCTCGGGGTTGCACCGGGAAGAACCGCCAGATCTAGAGCTCCCGGTGAGACACAGAGCTGCCCTGAGCTCCTCCGGGGGAGCAAGTTGACGCAGCTGGGGCTGTTTCCCAATGGCAGAGCATCTTACACATGCGTGGTGGTGGAACGCCACCTTTGGTAGCCACGGCTACAGACCGGGTGAGTTTTCACGCAGCAGTTTGTTGGCTCGTGGCATAAGATATGATTTCACCAGCGGGAATTTCCAGGAATGCCCCGAATCTCTCCTCCCGCTTACTGCTTTGTGTGCTTCCAAATCGTTGAGGCACCAGGGTAGCAGTCTGGACAGCAGTGGTCTTCCCATAACAGTGCATGAAACTACAGAGTGCTTTGCTTCTGCCTCTCCATTCCTCCTACCATCATACCTCAGGCTCTTCTCTTTCCTTTGGCCCATCTTTTTCTCATAGAATCACAGAACGGTTGGGTTGGAAGAAACCTTAAAGCTCATTTAGTTCCAATCCCTCTGCCACAGGCAGAGGCACATTCCACTAGTAACCTGCATTCCAGGCTGCTCCAAGCCTCATCCAACCTGGCATTTTCCAGCACTTACTTTTTAGCTGTTGCCTGTGTTGTGCTCCCCCCAGTCCCGCTGCACACTCCTCACTCTGCCTGCGGCATACAAGCAAGGTACCAGCTCAGGGTGCTGGATAGCAGACCTCCCACAAAGGGGGACTTCCATGGAACAAAGTGCATCAGCTGTGCTTGGCCCTCCAGCAGTGACCTATGCTCCAGCCAACCTTGCCCAGGCCATTGCTCCTACATGTCTGAGAGACCCATTTGATGCCATCATCAGCAAGAGAGAGAGGCCATATGGAGAAAAAGGTTTTGTGTGTCCTCTTTTGTACCCTGAGGAATTAACCTATTGGGAGTCAAAGAGAATAAACACAATATTTTATAACATAAGAACAAAATACATTGTTGCTTAATGCTATTTTTTCCACACACTGTTTAGGTGGGATGAGGGGATAAAGCCCTTTCCTGACAGGGACAATTTAACATGTCTCAGTGCAGGTAAAACAAAATAGTTACGCAGGCAAAGTAATGGGGAAAGCATCTAGTAACGGACTGATGTTCACAAACAGGCATCACATTTTGGCTTTTTTTGTGATCCTGGGTGAAGCATTGAATTCTGTGCTCTTTTTGCCTTTGTTTTCCACCTGTAAACAAGGATTCACACAGCTGGTGTAAGCATAAATTCTGTTGAGTTTGGAGACTGCTCTGTGCTGGAGGTTGGATAGCTGCCTAGATGTATTACCTATTTGTGGGCTTCATGTGATTTTGGCTGCACACAGACAGCAGGGGGGCTACGCTTGTTTTCCAAACCTGGGTAGCTGATAAAGGACTCGCATGCTAGGCATGAGAGCTTCATCTTCAGCTTTGTGCCAGGAGGGCAAGGAAGGCATTTTGCAGGAAAGCTCCAGCCACTATGGCAGCAAGTGCTGGGAAAGCAAACTGGACAAAAGGAAGCTAGGATTTCTTCCCAGGGGTAGTTCTGATTTGTCACTGGCAGTGAAAAAGTTAAAACTCATAGGGTTATTCATGAATTCCGCTTTTTAAAAACATGTCCCATTAAAATGCAGATTTAGTCTTCCATTTGCAAAGAACATAGTTATTTCAAATTCTGTATGGGAATCCTTTTTGTATTTGTATCTTTTGGGTAGAAAGTCCAGCTGCCTCTTGTGAGATTGCACATATCTCTTCAGATGTCAACAAATCATTGAAAAGTGTCAGAAAGGGGGAAATGAAAGATAATTATTCAAACCATGGAGAGCTACTTTGAAAGTGAATAGAATCTGTCAGATAGTCTTTTGAGAACAGCAGTTGGCTGCTTGTATTGGATATATTAAATGGACATATCTAGAGGCAAGTAGTGCTGTTTTAGGTTTGGATCGGTTTAAGTTGGAGGATTTTTCTGGTGGAGGTAGCTGAAACCACCAGAAATTATTGCAGGGAAATTAGCTAAGAAGGTGTTATATAGAATTACGGTGACATGTTAAAAGAAATAGAAAGCTCTGTAAATAAAATGCATGCTCTTTTAGCTAAAGAAACAGAAGCTTTACATATTTGCCTATTATATTTTGAGACTGTAGTGGGATTAAGGACAGGGAGGGTTTGACTAAAATGGAAATAAATAGTTTGGTGGCAGTGTAAAGGGGAATATCCCTCAAAGAAACATACCACAAAAAGCTTGGAGAAATCACCACTATGCCTGACTAACACAGTATTACTGAGAATGCTTAAACCAACAGTTCTTGCTCTTTAGGAGCAGCCTCACAATGCTGACCCCTGATGCTGCAAAACATGCACCTGTAAGCAACTTTCTAGACATCCGTTGGGATCTCTCATATCCAAAGTCTACAAGCAAACCAGAAATTTGTCTCCTTTTTTCCCCCAAGAAAGCTGAATAGGTTATATTTCACAGGGCAGAGTACGGCTCAGCAAAAAGCTTTCTGAAACTGATGTAAATGCTTGCTGCTGTAGCTCCCAGGAAAGATGTTAATGGTTTTACTATAACGCTTCAGTAACAGTAAGCATCTGATGGGTACTCCAGACTATCAGTGAGTGCAGTGGTGCAGGCTGATGAATCAGAGGCCATCCCTGCAAGTTCTGTGATTCAGCCACATTGATCCACGTTTGCACAGTCCAACTGCCATAAGTAAAGAAGACTTGGAGCAAATAAAAGATGCAGAAAGAGGTACCCAAGGTGAATACATGCAGGTGGGAAGCTGCAGCCAAGATCTTTCAAGTTTATTTCTTTCAAGTTTGTTTGTTTGGGTTTTTTTCCTCTCTCCTTTTTCATTAGGCTGTCTACCTTGTGCATTTCCTAACTGCCGGTCCATGCTAGGTTGTATGTAAGTGACAGAAAACCCTAAAGCAGCATTACCTTACCTGTGCTTCTGTAGTACTTAATCTACTCCAGTCATTCTTTCTCTTGTGTGGCACAGAAAGATTTTATCTGTGTCCTGCAGCCTTAGAGCAATTGCCGGTTCTGGCACATTGTAATTGACAGCACTTAGTTTTGCTCTCTAACATAAGCTGCACAATCCTTGTCTCCCTCTCCTTTTCTACCTTCTTACAGCAATCTAGTTTTCAGCTTTTGCCTCTTAAAAAAACAATTACAAAATCAGCACACCTGGAAGCCCACGCCAAGTGCAGGTGCTTTATCATAAGCACAATGACTCCTGTTGTCTACCAGATACTTTAAAATCCCTCCTGTCACAAACCGTCCCATTAGGTCAGGTCACGGTGCCTAAGAGATGAGAACCAGTCAAGATCTAGATGATCCAGACCGCCTAATGGAAAATCTAACAGAAGTTTTCAAAGTAGCAGTGGTTTTTGCAAGGCTTGACCATAAGTCACATAACTAGATCTCATTAAAAAGTTTCCTTTAGCCTTTTTAAATTCACCTGAATTTCCTAAATTGTTGAACAAGACCAAATTGAAAGTCTGTGCCTACGTTCAATGTAATCTAATCCTGACCAGTTTATCCCCTTCAAAAAAAAAAAACATGGTTGAAAGGACATTTTTGCAACATCTGGGCCATTTACATATGTGCCCAAGCAAAAAGATGTGGTCCAGATTTCAGCTCCTCCAAAAGCCAGGAAAGACCAATGATGGGGACTGGGTTCTTGCTGCTGCAGATGCAGTTTTCCAATAGGAAGTTTTTGGCCGGGTTCAGTCACCCTCTTTCAGTGTTGTGATGTTGTTATATTTAGCAAAGAAACCTTGCAAATGAGCAGACTAAAATGCTGTAGTTCTCAATATTATCTTTGTTTTCACCCCCATCCCTTACCAGCAGGAAACATGGGAGACTGGAGGGTCAAACTGTCCATTTCCTTGCCCTGTGGGAAAAAAAAACAAACAGTAGTTTATGTACAAGATACAAGAAATATTTAAGTAGTGACCCTAGAATACCTACAGCATGCAGTATTTTTCTGTTTCCTGCATTGTCTTCATAGGTTGAGTTTTCTGGAACCCTGCTAGAGAGCCTTTACATTAGCCCTGCCCACTCCTCCAGCAACCTGCATGGGCAGGTCCAGCCCCTTTCCATTGGAGAACTGCCTACACAGCTCTCTAATGATTTTGCTTAAGTTTCTGCTGTGCTGACAAGGAGCACTTTGTTAGAGTCGAAGGCAACAAAAGCAACTTCCTGGAAGGAAGTAAGTCAGGGGTGACCTAATATGTCTCCTAGTAGATGAATCTCCAGTTCCACTGTGGGCTGGGGCCAGTGCCTGGAGCCATGCAGTGGGTCCACCAGCCTCCTGTTTGGTTGCTTTACAGACAGGTATGGGGAGCAGTGACACCATGGGAGAGCATTAGGCATCTTCACAAGGGAGTCCTCTTCCCCAGTTTCCTCCCACCACCTCCCTGGGAAACCTGTTGTGAAGTGAGAAGCATCTTCTCTCTTTGGTGGTCAAGGGAGCTGCAGTGGGTTGGGGCACCTAACCATTGTACACCTGAAGCCCGGTGTGATGAATCCCAGTGATTTCATTTGTAATACAGTATGGGTGGAGTTCAATTTGCAAGAGAGGTAGCTCCATCCCAACTGCTCATTATTTTACAGGAAAAGCAAAATTTACCCTTCCCCTTTCTCTGCTTTATTTGTTTGTACACAGTTAGTGTGCTAATAGCTAGCTAAACCCCAGTGCACATCTTTCCCTGCCCTGCGCAGGAGAACTGCTGCCTGCTTTGCCCCCACTCCGTATCTGCAAGCTTGTGGCAGGAAGGACTGTGAAGGAGAAGGCATTTCTCCCTTTTTTATTTATTTTGTTTCTTATTCTACTTCACTGTGTAAAAATGTAATTGAACGTCAGTGCAAAGTCATGGCTGATTTCCCCTTCCAGTTATCTCACTATTACTCTATCAAGGTAGTGGGAGTTACTGCAGATAACTGCTAACATACAGGGGAGGAGAAGCAGGGCTCGAATAAATCCAGTGTTACAGTTCAAAGGGATTAAAATGAGAGAAAGAGAGAAAGGGAAGAGCTAAAATGAAAGAAGTTTGAAAGAAACAAAAAAATCACTGTCTTTGGGGAGCTATGTACTTTCTCCAGGGAGTTTTCCTACTAGATAAATCTTTGAGATGGTGGAACAAGGTATTTAAATCTCTGCTTCAATACAGGAAAAAGAAGAAGAAAGTAAAGAGCCAGCAAAACAAAAGCGTGCCTTTTTTCTGGCAAAACAATATACCTCTTGCTTTAAAAAAAAAAAGCTTGCTATATCCTACTGATAATTATACCTTCAGCAAATGGTCTTTTAAATTCAAATGCATTTTTCTGCTGAGAAGCCAACATTTGGACTTGAATAATCTTCTTTCAACCTGATAATGTTGGAGTTTTGTGAATGCATGTGTCTGTACATATATATATGTATATAATTGCTGTGTTTGGGATGAATTTGAACATTTGCTTTTTAGTGGGAACTGTGTTCTTGCCTGTGTAGGTCAATGGACCCAACACAAGAAAGCATCAGTGAAAGCTCCCTGCTGGTCCCAGATCAGTGGCACTGGCACTGAGCCCCAGGACCAAAGCTTCTGCAGCATTTTTCAGGGTACTTTTCAGGGCTTCAAGGAAACTTGCAGGATTTTTAATGCCAGGTGTTGTGTGGCTAAGAGGCCTGGGTCTGGAAACCTATGTGGGTAACAGAAGTGCCATGCCAAAAATGCGGCACCATTTAATGATCTGTGTTGGAGAAGTTTAATCCTTTGGGTGCGAGGTTTATAATTCCACAGCGGATTAAGAGCCTTTGCTATTTAAGACTCTATGTTGGTGACCAATTTTTTTTTTATTTTTTTATTTTTTATCTATTGGGCCTGCAAACTGTATTTTCATATGAAAAGATAGAGTTTGGGTATTCAGGTGTTCAAGCTAAGCATGCTAATAAAAAAGGCACTTTATGCTGGAGGGGACGGTAAAAGAATTTCTGCTAATTTGAAAAGAGAGGTTTGAATCTGTCCTGATTTCAGTCCCAAAGAGCCAAGATAAAACTGGGCAAGATAGCCTACTCATGATTTTATTTTCAGTTCATTATAGTTGCCGTTCTGATGCTATGAATTAGCTGCAAAGCCTGCTTGACCTGTGCGAGGAGAGTGTGCTTTCCCAGGCAGGTGTTATCTCTGTTAATGTGTCTAGCACAAGGTTTGCTTTCCTTTCTGGAAACCCCAAATTTATCAAAATTATCACAGGGAAATAATTTACTGGCAAAGGCCTCCTCTCCATTTCTATCCTCTCCGACCACCTTTTGCTTTTGGTGCCTGTAAGCCCATGGATCTGATCCTGCCCCAGTGCCAGCAGTGCCCCAGCAAAAGGAACAGCAGCCAGCACTTGTGTAAGTGGAAGGGACGTGCATGCCTGCGATCACGCAGCACTGCAGCGATACCCTTCAGGCTGCCTGCCTGTCAGAGTGCCTTCCAGCCAAACAGACATACAGCTTCACAAAACAGGTGTTCTGCTCGTATTAATCATTGGGGTTACTGCGAAGCATTCCCACAGTCTGTAAATATCCACACATCAGTAGCGTTGTCCCTTTAAAAGGATTACTTCTTTAATTAGATCTATCATCCCCTTTTACAAACATTTCTCTAAGAGATACAGTGGTAAGAGCACCATACCGGCAAAGATAAACTGCCTTCTTTGAGAGAGCAACATTCCTGCTATTGAGATGGGCCCTTTGCCCGGGTCCTTGTTTTGCCCCATGAAGCTGCTATTCAGGTACAGCAGGGCTGAGGGCGCCTTGTTCAAGCTCAGAAACTGTTTGTGAGGCTGTGGCAGACTTGGACTTTTCCAACTGGCACTGAGCAGAAAGAGATGCTTGTTTCCCCACTATCGGAGGGGGGGAAAAGGAGAAGGGGGCCAGTGCAGGTGGTGCTCCATCAGTAAAATGCTGTTGGAAGAAAAGCTTGCAGGTGCTGGCTCTGAAAATGGACGGGTGCTTCCTGGGCCCGGGGCAAGCTGAAGAGGACTGCCAAGGCCAGACAGAACCGCTCTGTTGCCTTAAGAGTGCATAAAAAAAGATGTTTCAATGCTGTCGTCGGATCTGGGTGGTTTGCCACAGAGGACAAAAAGTCTCCTGTAAAATTGGATTTAAATAGTCCTATCTCACTTGTGCTCTGGGTGACCAGATTCAATTGTGCCGGTGTCCCCTCTGCAGTATGATATCATAGCTTCAGAGGAAGGCTTTATTTAGAGGTCACATTAGTTTGTCCTGTGGATGTAATCATTTTTTGTGTCATGGACAATGTTTTACTGTGAAGATATGGGCCAGATGGCTCAGCCACTTGCAGTCCAGAGTTAAACAGGCTCTTTATTGTGGGTGAATAAACAGAACCTATTGTCCCCTGCTCGTGAAACTCTAGTGTCCACTGCCGGGTAAAGATGAAGTATGAAATTTTCACGGCTGAGGGAAGAATATGTAAAACAACAAGTAAAAGGGGTGTGGGCTTCCAAAACATATCCTCATTGTCTCTTCTGTTTTTTTTCTCCTAGTAAATATCCGTGAGGTATTTTCATGCCTTGCCATTGTCTAATGTTGCTAGGCACTCGTGTCCCCTCCATCCTCTGCCCCCTCACTGGCAAACATCTTCCACCACGACTGCACCCATGGCTGTGGGGTTCAGGAGCATCATGCCTTGGTTTCTTGCTTGTAGGTCCCTGTACAGGTGTGGTGCCTGGGCAGGTAGATCATTGCCAAGTCCATCACTGGTAATTTATTGTTTTGTACCCCTGAAAGCTCTCCCTTGGCTGTGGCTCTCCCACGAGCTGGTAACACACAGAGCACTGGCCAGCAAGTGAAGAGGGAAAAAGGTGTTTTCCTCCAGACCAAAGAGGTAAAATTCATTTTTCTCCCCATTTTTCTCCCCCAGGCCTGGCAGAGTAATTCAGAGGGTTTTTTTCCTGAAGAAAACATACATTTTCTGTTTAAACTCACCCCATCCATAGTTTCCTGTATGGCAATGTCAGAAGTATTTCTTTCCTCTCTCTAATTGCAACCAAAGCCAACCTTGACTGGCAAGGAGAAAGTCCCTGACAGGTTTGGGTTCAGTCCAGACCTTCTCAGAGACTCTGTCAGGCAACTATTTGACAGTATGCAAATGTATGCAAATGGGGGGACACTGGCCGAACACCTGCAGAAAGTGTCCATCCCCACTCCTTCTATGCTCTACCTCCTCCGCACGTGGGGCTTTGAAATGCTGCTTCGTCTCCCTCTGTCAGTTTATTATGCGTTCGTCAGCAGAACGTGGGGCTGGTGAAAACCGCGCTCTTTGTCCTGCCAGGCGGCAGAGCCCCATGTGGAAGGGCCAGTGCCAGGAATGGTGCGATGGCTTCCATCCAGCCCTTGTGAATCCTCCTTTCTGTCTTTTAGGACCTTCCCTTCAGCATCCCAACCCTTTTGGGGTTGCCCATGTCAAGGAAGGCCTTCTGTTTTCCTGGGAGTAAAGACATCATGTCGGTGGAGTCTCAGCCGAACAAAAAGGCTTTCTTGCCAGCAGCTGGAGTGCACGGCTGCGAGGGGCTGTGCATGCACCGCATGAAAACCTGTGACCGACTCCAGCCGGTGAGGGAGGGAGGGAGGGAGGGAGGAAGGAAGGAAGGAAGAAAGGAAGGAAGGAGAGACACCTAGAATAAAGCAAAGTTGCCAGCTGTGTACTGGTTGTCAAAGAGAAATGCTGGTTGCTGCAGTCATCAGGAGCAGCTGTGGGTCTCCTGCGTGCCCCCCATGGAGCAGATCCTAGAGTGGGATCTGGAGGTCTGGTGGGGTGGGGATGGAGGACACTGGGTGTTTTGGTTGCTTAAGTCTGCAGTGGGAAGGAGATGGAGAGAGGCATTTTGGAGTGCTCTTTAGAGAAGGCCTGCAAATTCAGGGAAATTTGGGACCTTCAGCCTGAATCCAGACCCTGGAAGGGAAAATCACTGGGTTTTGCAAACAGGCTTGTGGATCAAAGACATATATTCCTCACTAACTTTTAGTCAAAGGAAGGTGTGGACCCTTACAAGTCCTGCGTAACAGCCTCAGTTTTATACAGCTAAACACTCGAGGCTGTGGTGTCTGAGTGGTGGGTCTGTGGACTGCATAGAGATATGGCCCTCCAGCTCCCAGAGAGCTCACTGCTGAGACTGCACCACAACCCGAAACAGCTCTGACTGCTACTGGGGCAGCAGGCATCCTCCTCTGATCCATGGTCTCAATTAAAAATCCCTAGCCTGATGCCAGTGCTGGGCCTACCATGTGTATCTGACTCTATCAGGTGCAATCGCATGGCTATAAAGTCATAACCCATGGGTACTGGCCAAGTGGCAAACTGTGGCTAAACAACATGTTGTGCACCATAAGGCTAACTTCACACCACAGTGATGGCTAAGTCAGGGTTTTTGAGGCTGCCTGAAGAGAGCTGTGCCAGTGGAGGTAAGATCTGCACTTTGCTCAGTCGCTTGCATTAGGAGAAGCGAGGTCCTGCTGGATTTGAAACCGTGTGGTAAAATGTCAGTAAATATTTCAGAGCATGAGGCAGCGTTTAGACACCACAGCCATGTGTAATGCTGAGCTTTGAGGGTCAAAGGCCTGCCTTTGGACTGCCAAAATACAAGAACCACCCCTCAGATTTGGGATACTAATGGTTCTTGGAAACACAGGCGGGCTTCTGCTGAAAGCCAGGTGGACTTAAAGAGGTTGGTAATTGTTGCTAGGGCTTTTTCCTCTGCTGGGGATGAATACCAAATGAGCTGTTAACGCGGGGATGTGGATGGACAGTTAGTAGGGTGCCTATCAGAGCTTTCCTGGCACCAGCTTTTTCATCTTTTCCCCTGCAACAGGACGCTCAGAGGGACCCGCTGCAATTCTCACTGCACCGTATGGAAATCAGTTCACGTTTTCTCTGGAGAAAGAAAATAACTGCTTCTGCTTTCTGGTTCCTTTTTTTTTTTTTTGGCCTTTTTTTTTTCTTTCTTTTTTCCCCTTACACTTTGGAGCCTAAGGTAGCTGCATTTAGCAGCTTTAATGTCCTTTCATTGCTGCTGCTTGCAGGGTTGTGGTCACTCAGGCAGCAGTAACTTTGAAAAAATGACCCGTCTACACCCAAACAATAACAGAATCCCCCTTTTTATGTTGGCAACGCCCACCGCTTTCTCTTCTCTTCAAGACTCCCCACGTAGACGCAACTGTTTGACCAGCCTTCTTCTGAACAACTTAATTAAGCAAAAGAAAAAGTGTCAGTTTCTGCCAACCCCACAAAAACAGAGCTGTGGGGGTAAAAAGGGGATGTGGCATCAGCCTGCATTCCTCAACGGGCTAATGAAGGGAGACCCTCGCTTTGCAGCGCTGTCAGGCATAGCCAGGGCTATCGTGACATACTGCTTCACCCACCACCCCAGACACGATGGGAGCCGGTGTGACCCGTGTCCCGTAGACACAGAGGTGCCCTGGGAAGCACCTCTGGCTTGGCAGAGGGGCACGTGTGTGCCTCTTCCCATTAGAGTCAGCCCAGGGGATCAAGCAGTTTTCCAAGCTGCATGAAAAGGGGAGCCCCTTTTTATTGTCAGGGACAGGTGTGGATTTAGCAGAGCAAATCACTCATGTTCCCACCACAGACAGAGGGTAGCTCTGAAATTCTGGAGCTCTGGAGGCTCCTGAATTTCCCTGCACCTGCATCACGAACCCAATGGGTGCATGTTGCATGCATGGATCTGAAAAACCTCCCATTCCCAAGCAAAAATGCCAGAAAGGGAAGATCATGAGGGGAGGTATGGGGCAGTTGAGAAAGGAGATTGTGAGGGGATAGGAGAGGCGGCCATGAGGGTTGAGGGGAGGACACGAGGGAAGAGCAGGGGCAGCCATGGGGGAAAATCATGAGGGGAGAGGTGGGGTGGCTGTGAGGGTAGATCATGAGGTGAGAGCAGGGGCAGCCATGGACTGTGAGGGTTGGCCATGAGGAGAGAGCTTGAGGGGAGATGAGGCGTGTCCATGAGGGGTAGGGGCAGCAGCTATATCGTGTGGGGCCACTATGAGGGGGCAGATGAGGGGTGGCTGTGACTGGAGATCGTGAGGGGCAGTCATGAAGGGCAGCCATGAGGGGAGACTGCTTTGCCCTTAGTGAAATGGTTTAGTGGTGGGCTTGACAGTCCTGACAACCTAACATTCGGTTCGGCTCGATGATCTTAAAGGGCTTTTCCAACCTAGTTGATTCTATGATTTCTTTCTTTTCCTTCAGAAACCAGGTCTGCTCTGTGAGCACTGTAGCATCCTCTTCATAGGCTGGCAAGGCTGCACCTTACTCCAGCCAGCTGCTCTCTGTCTAAGGAAAGGGATGAAGCTCTTACTTACAAGTGCTTCAAGGGCTTAAGCTTTCACTGCTTTTTTCTGAGGGAAAAAAGTTGCTCTTAACTGAGGAGGGAATGATGGAGCAGAACTGTCTCCCTGACTTATGTTCTCCCCTTCTGCCTTTATCTCCATTAAAAGAGCATAAATTCATTTTAGGCTACAATTCTGCGAAGGTCGGGGGCTGCTCTGACTTTGCACAGTGCACCTACCACCTCTGAAATCAATGGGCTGGCTGTTCACCCGCACAAGTACAGTGCACATGTAGGTCTTTGAAGGACCACGGCTTTGTCTGGAAAAGAGTAAGGCTTGGGTTGTTTCTTTTCAGACAAACACCTTGTTTTGCTTGTGCATTGCCCTATTCTTTTCCACCCCAGCCACCTCTTTTCTTTAGTTGTACCTGGCAGGCAGGAGTCTGTGTACTTCTGAGCAGTCCTTTAGTCCTCAAACCAGACCAATAATTTTTAAAATAATAAAAATTATCCAAGGAAAATGGATCCCCAAGCCCTTAAATGCTCTGCTGTATTTTCTTTGGCCTCTAGCAGTCCTGATATACCCTCTCATTTAGGAATAAAGGAAACCAGCCATCAGAAGTTACATTCCCACAGCAGTATGATCTCTTGTAAACAAGGTGTTTTATCCTCTTTTGAATTCTGAGATGGGAACAAATATAGCAAATGCTGGGGCATGCTTTGCTGGGGGAGACTGCAAACATGGGGGCAAAGCCCTGCTCCGGATATGAACCAGCACCAGCACAAACCTCAAATGCTGTCCTCAGCTGTGGCATCCTAAGACCTGCAGAACTCCCTCACATTGGCAGATGCACACACACACAAACATTCATGCATGCAAACACACACGCATGCAAACACAAGTGTGGAGTAACTGATGGCATTGCAACTGCAGTGCTGGGGGCACTGCAACCCTGGCAAATAAAAGTGACTTTGAGGTGCAGTTGCATGCTGGGTTTACCTGATTACACAGCCACGAGGTGCAGCGGGAACTTTATACAGTGTGCACTGGTGCAGATAAGGCTGTTGTCCTGTGGAAAGCAGTGGAGTCTGCCAGCGTGAGTTGAGCAGCTTTTCATGGCGTGACAAGCTTAAAGCAAAGGGGTGATTGCTCACCAGCATGCAGGCATTGCCTGTGAAATGACAACTGCTCCAATATTAAAGGGTAAAGAAGTGAGAAACCTTTATCTGCAGGCTCCGACTGTTTCATTCTCTTGACACAACGGTACAGGAGCGGCGGCCTTTATTGTGATTAATATCTGGGAAGCTTCTTAACAAGGCTTAGCTTGATAGGTGGCTCTTGTTGAAGGAAATTTATGGCCTGGTACTTCCTCAGTGAGACTTCCCACGTTGAATTGTGGAACATTACTGACCCTGATGCCCAACACGAGGGGGTGGGGATTTACACAGATGTCTGGTAACTGTGGAAGGTGCAAAAATCCAGAAGAACAACCTGCATTACATCCATTGGAAGCGGCTGGTTAACAGAGGTCAGGGGGAGGCCCGAGCCAGTGTGTGAGCCTCAGTGTTTTGGTGCAGTTTGTTTTTTGATTAGTGCAGTTCATGACCGGGCCATCCCACCTGAATAACAATCAGTGTGATTCACAGCGGGCCAGGAGAGAGCAGGGACGCCCGCCGCGCCGCCCATATGGAGCCCAGCCCTGGGAAGTGCAGAACCTTCCCAAACCCAGATGGTTCGGCTTGACGGCTTTGGCAAGGCACCAGCAATAACCTATGACGATATGAAATCATCAAGATCTCGACAACTCCCCCCTCTTTTTCCCCTGCTCACCCTCTCTCCCGCCTCCCTCCAACTGTATGTACAGAAACAAAGCCATATGGGAAAGGGAGCGCGGCTGCGGATTAATGAACATGCATGAAATGGAGATCGGCTGCCACTTAACGATGCAGTCATTAAAACTAGTGTCTGCATGCACTTTTCTCTTTTTAATTTTTTTTTTTATTGTGGGTTTTTTCTTTTTATCTGACACTATATTTGCCTTCATAAAGAAAAAGGGGAGCAGATGGGAGGGCAAGGCTGGGCTGCTGGTGGCAGGAGGTTTTGAGCATTAGTCCTCCAGTGCAAGCAGAGGTAAAGCATTTGAGAGCAGTACAGAGAGCCAGAGCCTGAAGCCTCACTGCTGCTGTTTCTGCTGCTTGTGGGGGAAAATCTCCACTTGAGTTGACTACTTCCCTTTAACATAGCCTGGATTTCTCTGGGTAAATGAGATAATTACAGTAAGCAGCAGCTGGAAGAGCCCAAATGACACCTTAGTAAAAATTAAGTCCTGACTGCACTGGTTCTGGGGAGGTGCTGGGTACTCAGAATGGGAAGAGCAGGCACAGTGCTGGGTAGGCCAAGGTTTATGAGTGCCTCCACAGGAGCCTGTGGGCAGGATTTGGTTTGCTGCCAGCAGGTAGGAGACTCTGTGGTGGGGGGACAGAGGAACCTTCTGATCAGCTGGTTTCAGAAAGACATCTAGACCTTGGAGCAGGAGGACTGGGGTTTAATAAACTAAGTGGCTCAAAGGAATGGGTAAGTTTTAGCTTAAACGGTGCTTGTTCCGGAGTGCTTATGAAAAAGGAGGAGAGGAAGCACTGCTGAGAAGTCACCAGCCTGAAGACGCCCTGCTCCGCCTCTTTCATTCACCTGCCCCCTCCCAAAGGGCACCGCTTTCTTCCCCCCCCTGCTCCCTTGTTGCTTGAAATTTCAGGCTCTGGATATTAGCAGTAAAGCTGAGACCTGTGCGTAGCCTGTGCTGGCTATGACTGTCCTTCACGGTGAAGTGAAACATGTAAGAGGGATTTGGTATTTTCTAAATAATTCCTCCTCTCAAAACAATTGAATTCATAATCCCAAGTTTCCAAACATACAAGATGAGAGATGCTCGGCCAAAGAACTAGAAGAAATCATTTACACAAATAGCTTGTACAGTGTCCTTTGAACATTGTGCTCTAAATCTTTTTAGTCTCATGAGTATTCATAGTGTTTTTCAAATAATTTGAAAGCCATTTCTTAATGAAGGCTAGAATATCCCTTTTAAACTTCTAAGTGATGTTGTTTTTCTTTGATCACCTCTATACATTCCATATTCCAGTACCCTTCTCTCTGCTGCATATTCATGTCCTCAGTATAATTTAAAGGCATACTTGCATGCTTGACAGTGATAAATAAAACTCATCCATCATATAGCAGAACCTCTGGGGAGAATTAAATATCCTGAGTTTCAGTGCTGTTACTGTCTGCATGATTATGAACCCAATCCAAAGCTCGTTGAACCAGTGGCAATAGTTAATGAGCTGGCAGAATATTTATTCTTGGTACAGAGAAAGGAAACCCATACAACTTATTTTTGGCAGTTACAGACAGCGGGATGCTGCAAAACCTTGCTGCTGACTGCCTGTCTTACTAACCAAAGATTGTGATTTCTTCCAGGTGCAATCTCAGTACATCTACAGAAGAGGATGGATGGAGGATCAGGTCTGTGCTCTGGCTCAGCACACAGCCCACATTATTACCGTGAAAGGTGTGAAGTTTATTTACTTGTGGGATATAAACATTATGCTTTTGCATGTTTTTTGAGCACGTGAAACCATGACAGCAGCTCGCTCCACCTCGTAAAACTGTGGTGAGAAGGTGGTGTTCCTCCTCTAGGAGACCCATGTGCTTGCCCTAGAGATGCTGCTGCTCCTGAAAAATACAAATATCAGACTATTTACCACCTGCCCTCCATTCCCCAGAAGCAATGCTGATACCAGTCCTCTGAGGAGCTTTCTGATGTGGCAAAGCAGCATTTGCTCTGTATTAGAGAGAGAAGCAAAGGAGAAAGAAACCTGCACCAGGCCTAAATGAGCACATCAGGTTAACTGGGATGGGGATGCAGGCTCACTTCAGTTTTGGTTCTCCCTTGCAGGCTGGTCCATGTGAAATCTGGGAGGGTGTAGGAGGGATTCCCAAGCCAGCCTTGGCACAGGCCAGCTGTGTGGTGAAGCACTGAGCACTGCTTGGCTGCTCAGCCCAAAACCCAGCTGGTTGTTTGCAGTCACAGTTTATCTGGGGAGGAGTGAGGTACCAGTTTGGGATGGGTAAGGTTTTATGGACCTGTTTTCCCAGCCACTGAAATTACCCCAGCAACTAACTGCATGAGCAGAAGAAGGAGGCCTCAAAATCATGTTGGTGACTTGATGGTGGGATGCTGGGATGCTTTTTTCTCAGATCCCACCCATCCTCACATCCCAGTCTTGGTGGATGAAAGAGAAGAGAATGCTTCTCGGGGCAGGAAGTGGAGTGAAGCAACGCCATTAGCTGAGACAGGAAGGAAACACAGGGCAGGTTTTATCTCATCTTCTTCAGAGCTCCTGTGTCCCCTCATCCATCCTGAGCAAGGGTGGGTGTTTCTGCACCTCCCATAAGTGCAAAAAAGAGACAGGACACCTAGTTCAGGCGAGGCACTTAATTTTTGCATGGTTAAAAGCAGGTGTGATGGCTACCCAACCTTCATGGTTGTCTAGGGGAAGAGGCTGTGTGGGAAGGAGACCTTGTAGCTACTCAGCCAAGGCCTGAGGCAAAAGTGAAGGGCTGGAGATGCTGAGACAGGACATAGGGGAGGGCACAGCACAAATGCGTGTAGCTGTGCATTGCCAAGGCACCAGCCAGAGGGCAGGTAGAGGCACAGTCACGTAAATCATAGCTGATGGGAAATTTACAGCTGACCAGTGAAAAAAGAAATGGCCTGACCTTTCGCTTAAGGCTACAATGGCTGTGCTGCTGCTGGCCCCTTTCCCCTCCAGGCCACTGGAGAGCCAGTTGCTATAGCTGTGACATTCCCCCTGCAGTTGCCTGAGAAACATGCTGAAGCCCCTGGCTGACACCTCCCGCTCTCAGCATCCCCCCCTCTGGCACTCGAGATGCTTTATGTGCCGATCCCAGTGTCCGAAGGCGAAGGCGGAGGTTAAGACCTTGTCGTGTATTCTGTCCCTACTTAGCAGGATCCCTCTTCAAAGCTCTTACCCAGAGCAGGAGATGATCATGTTTAGTGACCTGTCACACTAGTACTTCAGGCTTTTGTTCTGGGAAATTGGTCTTCCTCTTTTCAAAGTGAGAGGATTTGGGCTGTGTCATTAGAGCCATCAGCCTGCCAACGTTAAGGGAGCAAGGAGTGAAAGCTGTTTCTCCATAAGCAGTGGAGGGTCTGAAATGTCTTACCTCCTTTGAAGCAGAGGTTCCCATCCCAGTGGCATTAAAGTGGCCCCAGGACAGAAGGCGGAGGGCTGCTGCTCACCCTGGGTGGTGGGTGACTGGGCAGAAAATTAACTGCTTCACTTTGTGCCTCCCTTATTTAGATGTGCCCTTGGCAGATTTTATGTGGAAGGCCGATGGAAGAAGGGCCAGGGATTTTAGATCTTCCCTGCTAGATAACATGTTTTAAAGGCACTGTGGCCTTTCCTCCTATTCCCAGAAGGAATATCAAAACAGACCCTGTAAAAAGCCCCTGAACAAACTGTGGCATCTTGGTAAATTTTGCCATCCCGTGCCACAGAGGGTGCTATATTCTCTGTTAACCTAATGGCTGGAGTGGTGCATGGAAGAGGGTCTCCTCTGCTTGCTCGGTGTGGGAGATGGGCAGCTGCCATTTGTGTGGCTTTGCCTTCTCCTGCCATGGCCTGGACCTCACCAGCAATAGGTACTTCCTTGACATGACCATCTTCTTGGGGTTAGAGCTGGGTGGGTTGTACTCAGTGGGATGGTAAGAGGTGAGGGGAATGGTTGTATTTCTGCCATCTGCCTCCTAGGAGCAGTTACCATTTCTTAATGCTGTTGTGCCAACAGTGCACCACTGCTCACAGCTGTCTGGGGGAAAATAAGGTGTTTCTGAAATACCTTCTCCCTCCTGGCCTGTTTTGTCTCTTTTCCTTTTACAGCCAGTCTTTGGAGTATGAAGGTTTTTTTGTCAGCTGCACTGCCAGCTCTGGCTTAGCAACTGCCCTGGACTTCATCCAGGATCTGTGGTTGGGAACACTGAGGAGCAGGGATCTGGGTGGCCTAAGCCTGAGGATGTGGCCAAAGACATGGAGCAGGGCTCAGACAGGCCCCTCAAGGGGACAGAAGTACATGGAGGACAAGACTCCAAAGGAGTCACTCTGGGGGAGCTGATCATGGCCATGATTATTGGGTCTTTGGCCACCAATGTCACTGATATTGCTGTGTGCTGACGGAAGATATCTTCTCCTTTATTTTCTCAATTGATGTCCTCGGGGAAGGGAGCTTGTGGGCCTAGGTAGCAAGTGAGCACAGCATGCTGGTCTCTCTTAGCATTTTTGGGATGGAGCTGGACTCTAGGCTCTGTGCTGTGAGGATAGCCTTGTATGCCGTGTGTTGAAGGCAAAACCTGCCTGAGGGCATCTTTGAAACTTCAAAGTGTTTTCTTGAAGATTCATCCCATGTGAAGTTAGCTGGTGCTTGAATGAGCACTTCTGCCATCTGCTGCTTCTCTCCCTGTGAGCTGCTTTGGCTCGGCATAGAGCACTGATATTTTAGGTTTCCTGTTATAATCTCACTGATGGTTTAGATACCTCAGTGATCTCAGTCTCATTGAGCATGACTCAATAGGTCCTAATCTTTTTTTTTTCTCCTTATTTCTACGGAGGGTGCTGTTGGTGCTCTATGCCAACACAATCCAACTGCCACATCTGACGTAGTGCCACAACACTGCTGCTCTGCCAGCCGGTCACAGGGGAGTTTTGGAAGGAAGGCTTATAGCTGTGTTTCATGTTCAGACCAAAGGCTGAGCGTGCTTTCACCTCATGACTGTGAAATAAGCTAGAATGGGATTTTATAGTCCTTTGGCTCCACTGCAGTAACCCTGCATGGTAAATTCAGGCAACTTGTTTCTCAGCGGAAGAGTGGACTTGCATTTAGGCTGAGGGTGCCTAACATGCCCATGGGGTGAACACCAGGGAAAGCAAGCCATGAAAAACTGTCAAAAATGAGTGGGGGTTCAACATGAAGAGTCTTGTCCAAGCATTGAACATTGTGTATCCTCTCTCTTGATCTCCAGCCCAGACAAATTGAGACCAACTCTGGGTAAACAGGGCTGTTATCCCAGAGACACTAGGTCCAGCAGGGCCTGCTGCTCTTGGCCAGCCCGGTGGTGGAAGTGCCTGGAAACAGCTTTGGATGACGAGCTGGGTTCAGCAAAAAATTTTTTAACAAGTGAAGCAGGTTGAGCTCTGGCAATGTCAGGCACGGTCATGCAGCTTTCAGCAGTAGGTTTCTGGGTGAAGAAGGAAACCTGGGGCTGGGGAAGGTGGCCCCGCATGTCCTCATTGGTGCCTCTCATGGCTTTGTAAAAGAAAGGGGACATGCCTGAACAGTGTGATCATGGCATGGGAGCCCTGGGAGGAGGGAGGAAGGGAAGCGCATGCCATGTCAGGTGTCACACTTGGGCCTGGCAGCATGTGACATCTCTCTGTGCTGGCAAAAATGGGTAGGTTGGGACAGCAGCTTTTTGTTGCAATCTGATTACAGCCTTTCTGTTCTTGCTGACCCTTTGCTGTGGGTTGGTTTTTTTTTATTGTTGTTTTGCTTTGTTGGTTTTTTGTGGATTTTTTTTTTACTTGAAGGAATTAAAAAATACAGCTTCCATGAATAAATATAACTCTTAGCTCCATCTTATTAACTAAAAGCAATTTAGTGCTAAATACAGTGAATGTTAACAAAAAGCCGAGAATAGAAAATTGTTTAAGTGGCCAAAGAAACTTTCTTCCATTGTGATGCAAGCCAAGCTATGCCAGCTATATGTAAATGTATGCAGTAGGCTCTGTGCATGTGTCCACTTTGAAGTTGCCATCTGAATTTAATTCTGCCTTTGTGATTAAATCAGGCCATTACGTTTAATCTCACTTAATAGTAAGAAACGCTCTTTGTTGTTTTCTATAGGCAACATATTCTGCCCCTAACATATACAGCTTGGCATTCACACTTTACTATTAATCCCCGATGGCTGATAATTGCTTCATCTCCAAGTTCTCTGTCCAATTCACAAGGGAACTGATTGCAACTATTCTTCCCCTATACATTAATGCACTGTTTTGGTCTTACTTCTTTGGCTCAGTGAACCCTATCAAGCTGTCCACATTTTCTGGGCATGTGGGCGTATTGTAAGTTGTTAAATTAAATTCTGCGCTGACCCCCTAAACACCAGAATCTATTAGCACTGCAAGTTAGCTGATTGACAAGTGGGGCTACTCTTCCACTCAAAAACCTGACATAGGAAAAAAACTCCCAACCCAGGCTAAATAAGGCTGAATATTTTGTTTCAAGTGAAAATCTGAGGTCTTCTGCCTGCTGTCTTTCTACTTACAATTTCATTACTGCAGCAGGATCAATTGTATTATTAAGTGGTATTGTTTCATTGATCTTACATATGTCAGTCAGGAAATTTCTTTGGAAAAAAGACCAAGTGTTTGGAAGATGTCTTTATTTTCTTGAACGTGGAAGCCCACGCAGATTTTTTTTTTTTCCAAGTATATTCAATTCAGAAAGCTAGGTTTTGGGGGGGGAGGGGTGGTCTGTTTTCTTTTCTTTTTCTCCTTCCCAAGATGGCCCTAACTCATAATTACTGAATTAAGCCCAAGGAACCTCAGACTTTTTCCTTATTTTACCAAAAACACCTTGGCACAGATTCCTGCAGGGAAACTGCTTGGAAGAGACACTCAGACTCCCCAGTACCAGCTGTTTGGGTTTCCTTTCATTTACCAAAAGCCTGTATTTAAACAGATCCATAGGCTTTTCCATCACGGAAGAAATAGACTGATATAGTGAAAACCGCACATAAACAGGGTCTTACTTATTTCCACCTTTAGTCATGTTATAATACCTTCCATAGCTGCTGAGCAGGGACTGCAACTGCATGTTATTAGATGCGTGACTGTCACAAGTTATTCATATTTAAAGTGCTGCAGTGGTGTACGGCATTTCTTCACTACGATTAGTTTCCATTGTGTTGACTGCATTAAAATAGATCTGTCGTGGGTTCAGCAGTAGCAGTCATTTTTCTCCCTCTTGGTAGCTGGTGTAGTGCAGTGTTTTGACTTTCGGCCTGGGAACAGAACTGATAGAGATGTTTTGGTTTGGCCAAGGACTTTGTGAGCCTCATGCTCTGCCAGGGAGGAGGCGAAGCCAGGAGGAAGCAGAGACAGGACACCTGACCCAAACTGACCAAAGAGGTATTCCATACCACAGCACGTCATGCCCAGGAGGTAACTGGGAGTTAGCCGGAAGGGCTGGGAGACTGCAGGGTTGGAGGAGGTATCGGTCAGAGCTTGGTCGGGCTTGGGGGGCGAGTTATCGGTCAGCTGGTGCTGAGGTGTTGTATTCTCTTCCCTTGTCATTTCCTTTATCATTATTATCATTGGTGGCAGCAGTAGTGATCTGTGTTATACCTTAGTTACTAAACTGTTCTTATCTCAACCCGTGGGAGTTGCATTCTTTTCAGTTCTCCTCTCCGTCCCTCTGAGAGCAGGGGGAGGGCAAGAAAAGGGGGGGAAGTGAGCGAACGAGTTACCTGACTGGGTTTAAACCACGACAAGTTGTCATTCGAAGTTTCTGAAGTACTGATTCAGGCCATGCGGACAGTGAGAAAATTAGAAGTTTAATAGCAATTGCTTTTTTTTTTTTTAAAGCTCACTGGTATGGAAAAGCTGAAATCCATCATGCACCACAACAGAAGTTAACTGCTAACCAACATGGGTTTAAGGAACATGGCTGCATACTGTCACCTGTAGTCACAGAACCATAAAAAAACGAGGTGCAAAGGAACCTAGAGAGGTCTGTGGTCTGACCTCTTGCTCTAAGCAGGGATGAATTTGAAGTTATATCAGGATGATTTTGGTTCACTGCCCCTTGTCGTTTTGCTGCATGCCTCCCAGATGAATCTGGTTCTATCTTTTCTGTAGCATCCAGGTAGGCAGCAGGAAGCTGCTTATTAGTGTCTCCTCAGGCTTTGCTTCTCCAGGCTAAACAAATCCAGATCTCTGTTCCATAAGGATTCATTTAGCCTCTGGCCATATAAAAGCATCCACAAGCACTGAATGTGGCTTTGTCAGTCACAAGAGAGGCAAGTACCAGCCATATTCAGGTGCATGCAGCCCTGCCTCTTGCACACCATACATGGTCACCTTGCCACAGTTGAGACATCTTCTAACATTAGTGAGCTTCTTCATGGATGAAATGAAAACACTATTGCTGAATGTGAGCAAAATGAAGGTGATAATGATGGGTAGATAGGACCAAACAGAAAATTTTGCTGCTCCTGTGAAAAATCCCTATGTGCATTCACAGCTGGAGTTGGGGAGCCTCCCTGACCTCCTGTATGTACCCTTCCTAACCTTCATTCAGTGCAGGCTTTTTATTGTGAGCTAGCTACAAGATATTTTCCTGACCTGGCAGATGCTTCAATACTTACAACTGGTTCACAAGAGTGTGTGACACCTCAGGCTAGGAAGCCATCAGGTGGGGGTGGCTGATACCGGAAGGCTGCAGCACATCTTCTGCAAATACATCTAATCTGTTGTCTGCATTCTGAACTGGCTTACCTGAAGCTACTGTGCTGAGCACAAGGTCTTGTCCTGTATTTTCACAATGGCCCAAGCTTAGGTTGACAGAAAGACTGTTTCCTGCTTCAGCACGAAGTCTGCAAATGACAACCCTGCTCTTCACGAGTTAGGGACAGTTCCTCTCTGCAGGTACATTTTCCATGTAGGCAGCAGAGCTCTCTTGGAGTTCCAGCTGAAACTGTGAAATTCATTCTCTTCTGGGCTTAGGTTTGCCTCAGACCTTCTCTTTCTCTGTGGCAAGTGAAAGCTTTTATGTTTCCCTTTGCCAGGACTTCTAGAAAGGACAAAGCCACTGTGACCCAGAGGGCCATAAATTTTTGTCTACATCAAGCACAAACAGAAGACGGTCTTTTTTTAAAATGTAGATGCAGCTCCAAAAGTTGTGTCTTGTATTTCTGGCATTGTCTCCCTAAATCTCCTATGATTCCTGCAGTTTAGAGCCAGCTACAGAGTGTATTTCCGTAATTAGGAGTACACATATTCTTGGAGTTGAATGATTTATTCAGAGTGAACCTTCCCAGTGATTTTCATTAGTCCCTCCAAATCAGTGTCCCTAAAATGTTGCACAGATGCTTTTTATTTATTTCCTGTTTCAGCTGCCTCTTTTGCAAGTAGTTACATGACTTCTGTGAGGCATTTTAATTAATTAATTTACATTTCTAGGTTGCCTCACACTGCCTTTGACAAAACTCACTTTACTTACATTATAAAATGATGGTGTCCTGCTGCACATTGTAACCTTGCCACAGGCAAGGAAATGGCTACATGAGGACTGGAGGCTCTGCTCTTAAAGCAGGAATTTGACTCTGCAAGAGCAGAGGATTTTGTCCTGGTGGTTTGAAAGGGCCACTCTAAGGGAAACTGCCAGGGAATGAGATTAAAGCTCTAATTAAAGGAACAGGAAAGAAACTTGCTAGTTTTGTCTAAGAAGTGATTTGTATTGCAATGAAGCCTTCAGAACTCCCACAGCCCCCAAATATAGAATGCTGTTTAATAAATCAATAACATGTTATTGAGTTATCCATCCATCCGTCCATCCATCTACCCATCCATCCAGGAAGTTATATAACTTTATTGGCATTTTCTCTAAACTGTGCCACAGAATTAGACTTACATTTACTTTGGATCAGACAGAGCATCAGAGCTAGCCGGGGAAGGCTGGCTTAAGTTTCAAGTTGTTTTTCCATTTCCATAAGAAATTATTCAGGTTAAATATCAACAAGAAGCAGTGTGGGTGCTGGTGATTTGAGAGAGACACATACAAAATCAATATAGAGGTTTGTTTCAAAAACAGCCACAGAAAGTTGCTCCATGTGCTTTTAGGTCGACCAGACTCAGAAAGCTTACAATGAAGACTGTATCCAGCAGCAAAACTGGTAGCGATAGAGTCCCAAATAAATTTAAAATTAATCATATTTATCCTTCCTGTGTTTAAAGACTAATTTAGGTTTTGAACATCTCCCAGGCTGCCTAGCAATTGCTTTGGGTTTGTTCTTAGAATGAAAGAGGAGACTGATGGCAATCCCTGGCCCAAGCCATTTCATATGTCTCCTTTAAGTACTTGTTACCCACTGCCTCACTTGTAGGAATACAGAAAAAAATGCGCTAATTTTAAAAGGACTTTGAAGTCCCTGTGTACAAAGTATGCAACAATTTCATCTTGCTGCTCTCTTCTTGTCAAACGTTTGAAACATTTTCATAATAAAAAGCATTGGTAATTCCATTGTGAAAGTGGAGAAATGAGAACCGTAACAAATAGAGCCTGTTGAGGCAGAAACGGCTGAGATGACCTGAGCAGCAGCATGACTGCGAGAAAGAGCTGCTTTGCATTTCACATTCAGAGACTGTGTTCCTGGAGTCTTTTACTCCTACTGCAGCAAGATCAGTTCCAAAGACCTTTTATTCCTAGAAGTACTGTAAATGTGTGCACAATTCTGAAAGCACATGGAGCTTTCCGAGTGCCCAGTGATGTCCTGCCCATACCAATGGTGCCGGCAAGCATGCCCAGGCAGGTGGTGAATGCTTGGCAAGCCCTTCCCTGAAGTTGTTCAAGCTGCCCAACCTGTATCTTGGATCCTGCCGCCACCCAAGTTGTACAATAACCACCTGGACTAGCCTTGAAGCTTCATTCATGCAGCAGACAAAGTCACTGGTTCTTTTTCACAAATGCTGGCCACGCCAGCAGGGAGGGGGTGGGACCGACATCCTGATTTATTTGGTCTCCAAGCTGTTCTTGGAGGATGTATCCTTTCTCTCCAGGACTCTGGTACAAGCTTTATTTAGCCTCACAGATTCAGGCGCGGAAGGGCACCGTGCTCCCCTGCCACCTTCCTCTAGCACCTCACAGCCACAAGTTACCTACATGCTCTGCCTGATGAGGGCAAAGCTGATACAGGGTGCCTGGGGACTGACTAAAATAAGGCACTGCACCTTTCGCAGTTAAATATTATTAATGTTTATTATATAATTATTACATGTTACAGAGTTCAGACCCGCAAGCCAGCTGCTCACATAGGACGGGATGTGTGAGTAGCAGTGGGGTGGTTTTTTCTGCTGTGACTGCACAATTCCCGTTGCTGGCGAGGCGCTGCGGAGTTACACCCCCACGGGGAAGCTGAAGCACGCTCGGAGCACCGGGGCAGCCCGCCGGAGCACCACCAGCACCCCAAGGCCGCTCTTCCCGGCGAGCCCAGCCGGTGCGCTAGGGCCAGGCAGCAGAGGGAGCGCGGGGCTTGGCGCTGCCAGGCCTTTAAACCCGGCGCTGCCGCTCCGCGCTGGCCAATGGGAGGGCGGGCGCGGCGAAGAGCGGGGTGCCCATTGGCTGTGGCCTGCGGCGGGCGCGGCGTTCGGGGCGGTCGGCGGGGTGCCGAGTGGTGGTGGCTTGCGTTCTGCGCCCCCGGGGCTTTGGCCAGGCTTCCCATCCCCCTGTCCTACTCTCCGGCCTCTGCTTTCCACCGTGTTTCGGTCCATTGAGCCGTGGGGAGGGCAGGTAGGAGCCCCCTTGGGAGAGCGGCTCACCAGGCAGAGGGTGTATTGAGGTCTCCCCTTGCTTCTTGTCCCTGTGCAGAACCCACTGTTGCGAGGAAGCAGGCGGAAGGAGAGTGCAAAGGTAGCACAGGGGTTCGAATGTACCGGCAGGTCAACGGTAGATGTGTACAGGCAGTGAGAGCCCGTAGTTGCTCTAGTACACAGTGCCTAAGTGAAATGAGGTCCAGACATGCTACAGGCAAGGTTTTTCAGTACGCAGGCGGGTTTTGAAGGACTCTTCTCTATGCTTCTGACAGTTTAAGCAAATGAGGGATCATTTCATGTCCAGCAGTGGTTTGGGCTCATAACATAGAAAGTCTTTCGGAGAAGCAAAGGTGTTGCTGGTGGGGCTGAGAAAAGAGCTTCTAATGAAAAACACGTGGGTGAGACTGTATCTCTCAGGGCACTCTTCAGCATCCCTTTGCTACTTCCAAAACTCCCTCATGCTCTGCCAAACGGTAAATTGGAGATTCTTCCCTCAGAAGCACTTTCTTTTCGCTCAGTGGTTTTTTTTATTGCTGGTTGCAGTGGCAAGATCCATGAACAGAAACTTTGCTCCCACTGTGAGTAGGCAGAGGGAGTTGTGCTTCCAGTGTTCAGAGCTTGTTTTGAGAGCAGTAGCATACCCTACATTCCCCTGGGGCTCACCACCAAAACCTGTGCAGAAATTCACTGCAGAGGAAAAAGAAACTCCAAAGCATCCTGCAGACAGTAGAAAATACAAGGAGAATCTCTTCAAGAAGATGCTGTGACTGCAGTTCCCAAGGATGCTCTTTTTCTGAGCAAACTGTCCATTGTGTGTGCAAACTTTCCTTTGACCGAAGTAGAAGGGCTTTGGGATAGGTGAGGACCTAATAGGGAACCAACTTGTCCCTTCAGGAGTCCCTGGCCAGAGGAAGTGTCAGGACCTGTGGTGAAATGAGATACTTTTCCTCCTTGTAGCAAGTGAAGCCAGAGAGGGGGTGAGGACTAAGCTCATCAGGCTTTCTTCATCTTCTTTTCCCATGTCTCTGTTTCACACCCTGCTCACAATCATTTCTCTGGTGAGAGCACCCTGAGGGTCCCAGGCAGGGAGAGGAGTCCCTTTGCTGTGGGATAGAAAATCTGGGCATGCACACATGATTTTGCCTTCTCCTCCTCTGAGAGAATTACAGGAGCACATATACTGCTTAATATACTGCACCAGGCTCAAAGCTGAAAAATTACTGCTTAGACTTCTGTTCCATCACAGGGTTTTGTTTTTATTTTCTCCTAGAAGGGTATTTTTCATCACTGGAAGAAAAATTCATTAAAATCCAGAAGGTTTGTGTTATTGTTGCAAGAGTTCAATCCTGGTCGCCACCATCCCTCCCCCTTCTTTGCATTTCCCAGATCCCCAGGAGGAAAAGAAAGAATGAATGAAAGAAAGAAAAACCCTCCAAAAGAAAGCAGGGGTCTCCTCTCAAACTCTCACGCTTGCAGGCTAGCTCCTGGCACGCTTATAGGCATGGCACACAGCCTCTTCTGTCGGCACAGACTTGGCAAACCTGGGCCAGAGCTGGCCTTTCTTATTGTGTTCAAGTCACCTTCTTGATTACAGCAAAAAAAAGGCGTTTGTGGTGGGTGACTGAATTGGCCACCCTACTAGACAGAAGGCAGAAGGAGAAAAAACAGGAAAGAAACAGGCAAATTAGTGTTTCGTGGAGAGGGGAGAACAACACCCAGGGAGGAAGCGATACCGGCTGCCTCCTATTTATAAGTCAGCTCTTGCCTGGTGTTCTCTGGATGCTCATAAAGCTGTGATACAGCCTGGCTGCCCTGCTCCCTCCCCAGTGGGTCCTGCTGGGACCACCATGGGGGATGTGGCACCTGCACCTCTGTGGGTATTGCACACACACACAGTCCTAATGTAATACATAAGTTTAAGCCTTTCTTTTATGCTGTGTTGGGGAAGAGGTGGGAATTAAGCATGTCACCAGGACAAGCGTGTACCTGAGCTAACACACTCTGTGGGGTTAGTAAAGAGGGTGATGTATGTGGTAGCTGTGGCAAATTCTGGCTTTTCTTTTGTTTTCATACTAATAATCCGTTTTCAAAACACAGGCAGTTAAGTATAGTAACTATGCAAAGGATGGATTGAAAGGATTGAAAGTCATTTCTAATTGAAACACACTTAATGTTTCTGTTAAAATGTGGCCACTCAAAAAACAAATTCAAATCTCAGTAGCAAATAATTCGGTTGAGTGAACATGTATATTTTGCTGCAGACATCAGTAGCTTCTTGGGATGCTTCAGTAAAAACTACATAATAATAATAGAATAATAGAAGTACAAGTATATCACTTTGTAGGAGTTGGCTGTACTCTGTTAACCCAAAACGCATTAATGAAAAATGCATAGTTACCCGCAGTTTTAGCTCACTGAAAATAAATGAGAGGAAAAAAGTTACGGTTTTTTTTTTTTCTTTGTCAAACAACTTGAAATAAGCAATTGAATGCCCAGTTTAAGGGTGTTACATGATAGAAGGTGCATGCAAAATAGTATCTAGTCCTTCACAAGATAAAGTCATGCCAGCAAGCAGTGGAATCACATGTGCTGATGTATAAAACCCCTTTGAAAGCCTTGGCTTTCCTCACGAGAGCAAGAAATATTCTTGGAGGCTTTCTGGAGTCAGCAGCCAAAGCCAAACACTATGGAGGGCTTACACCGATACAATCCAAAAGGACAATTTGCTTGGAAGCCTGTGGCTAATTTCAAACACAATGCCCAATGTCATGGTCAGTTGTGCTGCAGAAAGTTGGCAGCTTGGCTCAGCCTCTCCCTGGGCCCGAAAAGATGCGAGTGTTTCTGGCTGAAGCCGCACTGCTTATTGGATGTCCCAGACAGCTTCAAACGAGCCCTTTCATAGCGACACACGGCCAAGTGCGGGCAAAGAAACAAGGCGGGAAACAAAGGTGGCTCTGAAGTCATTTCCCTGTGCTGAAGCCAGCCATCCGGTTTTGCTCCTTCCCCATTGAGGGGGCAGAAAGCGGCAGGAAGAGCAGGGCTGAAAGGGAACAAACCAGCCGAATGGGCTGGTGGGGCGGCAGCCAGGGCTGGGGCCACACCGGGCAGAACTCCCATTCTCCCTGCCCAGAAAGGGATGAATGATTAATTATAGGCATCCAAAAGGTAATATATGTGGTGGGCGGGCGTCATGCAGCCAAGTTCCTAGAGCACCTGCGAAAACAGGAGGCAACGGGAGACAAAGCTGCTCTCCCCCTTTATGGAGAGCACAGAGGGGTACTGTTCCCCCTTCACCTGGTCTGCTTTTGGCTGGCACAACCTCCTTGCAGCACAGCTGATTTCTATGTCCGCTTGCTACATGTAGGAAGCAAAATCCTCCTGTTTACAGAGAAAGGAAACTGTGTGATCCCAGATGCCAAAAGGGAATGGGGGGTGTCTGGCATCCGGTCCTGAGACCAAAGGATGCAAATCTAAGATGTCACCTCTCTTCAGCTTTGCGTAGCCTGACAGCCAGTGCACAAGGCCACTGCATACACAGGTAGTAAAGACGGGGTTTTCAGAGTAACCTGAAGAGAATTAGCCACAGATCCCACTGTAATTAAGCAGAGACTGGCTGTTTGACTCCCTTAGGCACCTTTGAAAATCCCAACCTGCCTTAAGGATTCAGCAAAGCACAGAAGAACCAGCTAAACTGAAATATAAGTTGCATATGGTAAGGAGTAAAGTGCCTGGCTACCCCTAAATTAGGATAAAAGCCATTTCTTTGATTGTTTGTTTGGTTTTGACAGCAAGATAGTAAATTTGAAAAATATGATTTAATAACCATCTGAGTCCTTTCACTACATCCCGTCATTCCACTGCTTTTCCAGCTCCCAGCCCACTTCCCACTCCTGCCCTCCTCCTGGGACAGAGATGTGCCTTTTTATTGTCTCAGCAAAGTTCATGTTTGCTTAAATTTGGGAGAAGCCATGAGACAAACCTTTGCCACCAGTGAGCTTAAGGACTGACCACCACTGTCACAGCTCCAGCCTGGTGTGGAGTGAATGCCTGAGGAAGGGGGAAGTTGAAACCCTGTTTTCTGTGCTGTGTAGCTTGTGTTCCTAACCTGCACTGCAGTGCTGTCCATGTGGGATTCCTGTCACTTTAGGCAAAGCAATCGTTTCAGCAGTAGCTCTTTGACTATGTTTTTTTCCTTTCAGGATTCCCCTAGTGCTGGAGGGTGATGCTTAAACACGTGGCTTTGGGTCCAGATCTGTGGTGCTGCACAGGCATCGCTTCATCATGAGGCAAAGGTGTAGGTGGCTTAGGCAGCCACAGTGGACAGCAAGACAGGTGTGTGAGACCTAAAGGCTGCCTACAACAGGAAGTCGATGCAGTGAAAGGAATTCACATGAGAGACTGGTGCTGCACATTGCATCTCTGATTATGTGTGAGGCTCCCAGTAGAGACAGTGCTTGCAAATTAACTTAATGAAGAACTTCAGGTCCTTGAGACACTGTTAAGTAGAATTTAGCTATCTAAGTTGCTTAGGTTTTGCATGCTGAGTGGAATGATGCCCTATACATCTGTCACATACCCAGTCATTTGGTAGCATGGGGAAGTGAAACCCTGTTGAGAATCCCACTGGAGGAATAATGTGGGGAAGCAAGGCAGACACCACAGCCTTTGCCTCATAAAACAGACAATAAAATTATTTCCTGTTTGGTGAGGAAGACTGGCAGAACAGGAAAAGTAAACACACCAAATAGTGGGAATGATCAGCCTCAGGTTGCTGCAAAGAACACTGTAATAGTTTCCTTGTTATAATTTCCCTCATGCTTTTTCCATTAGCCAACCTGTTAGTGCTTGTAGAGATGCAGTGTCCTCACAGCAAGACCAGGGTACATTTAGCTACAAAAGATGCTGCTATTACGGAAAAGTTGCTTATCCATCCTGGCCTGGACAAACCTGCCTTCACCAAGCACATGCTGCCAAAGAAGCCTTTGAAGAAAGCAAGCGGAGACATCAGTACAGCCAGCAAGCCTGACTTATTTCTTTGCATGTAAAGCTGTGCAAAACAGATCTCACTCACAAACATCTTCAAATAATCATCTCAAAAACTGAAATAAAACTTACTCTGAACTTTTAAAGTAATTTTATTCCTTGGGTGGGTGTATAAAGAGAACATATAGGTTCAGGGAGAGGAGGCATGCACAACCCTGGCATGGCACAGACCTTGTGGTAGCATTGGCACCCTCCCCAGGCTCTCCCTGTGTGTTGCCTGTGCCTGTGTGGTGACATGAGAGCCACACACATGGGCTGATGGTATCACAGGACAGCACTGAACCCTCCACTGTACGGTGCCAGGGCTCAAACACAACAGATGTTGTATGCTAATGCTGGGATGGCAGTCCCTCAGGGCAGACACAGCTGCTGTAGGGGCTCCCTGGTGGCACACTGTGAAAGACCCTTGCATGTGGAGTGGTACGATGGCCATGTCCTCTGCTGCCGGTGGATCCCCTCTCACAGACAGTGTGCGGGAGCTTGCTGAAGCGCGCAGGGTGCTCTTGCAGCTTGCTTTTTTCCAGATGGTTGATGCACACAGTGAACAATGGCCAGGACACCATGGCAGGGTGCCCTGCCAAAACCTCCCCCTGCATACAGAGCAGTGCACAGCCCATAATTAGCGGCCTTGCTCATGTCAAGCTGAGACCGTTCCCATAAAGATGAATCCCCTCCCTGTTGCTCTGAGGGGGGATGTTCAGCCAAGGGTGGGCCGGATGGTCCCAGGATGGGAGGCTGTGGGGATTAGCTCACAGTCTAGCCCACCTTGCATGAGGCTTTGTGAAGATAAACAGAACAATTTTATTTCCTTAAAAAGCAAACCTGGAAGAAGCACGTTTTGGCCTCTTAATAGAGGTGTCTGGAATATTGGGCGTTCTGGATGTACGCGTGTGCACATGTGAGTGGGGAACAAAAAATACAAATGAAAGGTCTCTAACTTTGCTGCCTTTGCATGCTGACACACATGGCACCCGTGCTCACACTGTTTCTAATCTAGTTTTTTCATCTACACCCAATTTGAAAGTACTAAAATGGCATTAAAGGTATCAGTGTCAAAATGTTCACTTGCTCCTTGCATGCTTAGCTTCCCAGAGCTACCTGTGCTCTGGGATACACAGCGTCTTCTGAGAAAAGGCTGCCTGGAGTTCTCACAGCAACCTTCCAGTATCTGAAGGGGGCCTACAAGGGTGCTGGAGAGAGACTCTTCATCAGGAACTGCAGTGACAGGATGAGGGGTAATGGCTTCAGACTTAAACAGGGGAGATTTAGGCTAGATATGAGGAAGAAATTCTTTACTGTGAGGGTGGTGAGGCACTAGAACAGGTTGCCCTAGGACCTTGTGAATGCTCCATCCCTGGCAGTGTTCAAAGCCAGGCTGGGCAGGACTTTGAGAAACCTGGTCTAGTGGAAAGTGTCCCTGCCCATGGCTGAGGGATTGGAGCTAGGTGATCTTAAGGTCCTTTCCAGCCCAAAACATTTTATGATTCTATGATTCTTCACCTCACATGGTCAGATTGTGCCCAGACAACAGAGGTAGGCAAAGAAAGTAAGGGATAATTTTCACCAGTAACCTTGAAGTCAGGTCTTTGGCTGGACCCAGCCTTTGCCATGACCTCAAGCAGCACCCCAGCTTTGAGCTCACTGCTGAAAATTCATGCTGGAGGAAATGAGACAAGCATTTAGTTGGGCTGAGGACACCAGGTCATTCCTTGCCCTTGTCCTTCTGGGCATGCCACTGATGAGAAGCAAAAGCACGGACACTAGAATTGAAGTCTCAGTGACAAAATCCACCTGCCCTCCAGGCGCCGGAGTGGTGCTTGTTCCCATGCAGAAACATCCATGGTTTCTGTGAAATATGGGTCCACACCCAGTGCCTTACATAGCTCCTCTGGTTTTGGGGGTTCCTGCACTCCCTGCTTGGGAAAGGTCATGTTTTGTGTGTGTAGATTTATGCTTCACAAAAAGACATTCAAGCACTGTAGCTTTTCTCCTCTTAAAAATAATACAGAAGTATTATTATAATAATAAAACTAGAAGTCCTACCACAAACTCATTTGAACAGCCTTGGAAAGCCTTTGTCAAATGTGGTATTTCCAGGACAATCACTGCTAGCAGGGTCTTCTCCCTCTTTCAGTGCCTGGCAGTGCTGGGATGACAAAAATACAAGCTGCTGCTGGAAACACTCCCTTAGCTGGCCCATGGCTCACGCACCTTGGCTGTTACTGTGGGATGTGCAGAGACACCCAACTGCCATGGGGGACTCTCTCCCTCCATGTGAGCAAAGGGCAGCCAGACGCTGGGCAGCCGGTGCAGGGTGCACCGCAGCAGCAATGAGAAATTGCAGAGAAAAAAGTGCATACTTTGGTCTTGTTTCTACCTTCTCTAAGCTTCTGTATCTGGACTGTGAGTCTCTGCAGCAGGCAAGCAGGTCATTAGTTCCCACCAATTATCCCACCCAATTTCCCCAGCCAGGTACCTGTGCATTATTACCTACCGCGATAGAGGGGGAGCTGATATCACTCCCCAGCTTTCCCTAGCTGCTAAGGTCTTGTTCTGGTCTCATGTGAAGGCATGGTTGGAAAGGCTTGGCATGATCTGCTTTCAGATGAAGCACCCAACATATGGTGCCACAGAAAATGAAGCTGCTGAGATATTTGAAAGGGAATGTAGGGCTGGATTTTTCAGGCATGTAGCCAAATTGGATGTGCTGCCTGGGTGTTTCAGTGTGGTTGTGCTATGTTGACTACACAGAGAAAGCAAAGACTATTTTTCCTGAAGTATTTAATGGTATGTGCAGATGTCCAAATGCTCAGACAGTATATGGGTGAAATACTATTCTCTCATGCTTTGTCCTCATACCCTGTCTCTAAACCTCCATTGCTGCCTCTGGTCAGAGATCCTGGTCTAACTGATCTGACTCTCTGTCAGGCACTCTCATCTTCTTAAATCCCTTAATTTTGCCAAAATTGATCTTTAGCTTTTCTACTTAGGGAGAACAGGGAAGAGTTGGGTGCTGAGCACATGAAAGAGGCGATGCCAGCTCACCAGCAGTCCTCAGGCTGGGATTTGGAAACCTGAGCACATCGGTGTCCCAGTGTGTGTTTGTGAGCTGAAAGGATGAGTGAGGCAGTGCTGTAGCCTCTCTGCAGCTACTGCTCTCCCAGGCCTCCACCAGTAGGCTTTGTCTTTTTAATTTTGGGTCACTTCAACCAACTTCATGCCCCATATAAAGCAAGTGTCGCTAGAGCCAGGAAGAAGAGAGCGAGCATCTGAGAAACCCCAATTCACGTCTGCAGAGTGATTGTGCTGCTCTTGGCAGTTGCAGGTGACAACCCTAACGAGTGCCCAGGAGCAGATGAGAAGTTTATGGGCTGTTAATAAACTGTAACCAATCGGTGAATGCCGGCGGGTTGTGTTCAAGCTGTTTGGGGCCACAGGTCCTTGGGAGAGCTTGCACTTGCTCTGCCTTTATTTCAACGTAGCAGAAACATGAAAGCATGTGGCAGACTCTTGATGTTTGTTACAGTGAATAGACATATGTCTCTCACACTAGCATGTAGAATATCTAATTAAGTTACACAATGATAGTTTATACCCAGGGGCAGTCACAAACAAGACGCTGTCACACTATTAAGAACACAAACAAAATGAAAATTGCCTCTTTATACATTATAATGAATATGTTTTCAATACATTAAAAGTTCATTTACTAACAGACTCTGTAAGACCGGGTGGATTTCTGCTAATATAATTTTGGTTTTTTTCAGAAGGATCAGTTTGTATAGATAGGATTAGGGACAGGTTTGTTAATGAAGCTACCAAGCATTTTTCCTCCATAGACCTGAAAGAAAAAATTGAATCTTAATCGTGTGTTTATTTTGTTGTCTCAAGCAAATCCTGCTCTTCAGAGCCCCACCTCAGGAGGGGCTTCTTTTCTCCCTTCCGAGGACATGCATGCTATCGATTTGTCTCCCTTTCTCTCATCTTCCCTCTTCTTCACCAGCTTTTTGTGGTTTTGTGGGCAAGAGATAGTAACCCTGAAGCCAGATGGGTTCAGGGGTTATCTCCTACTTCTGGGTCAGGGATGCCAGATTACAAGGTCTGTATGACAGGATGGTGCTCGAGCAGAACCCAGGGGTAAGTCCTGATCAGGGTTCAGCTTTTCTTGTGAGGATCTCAGATGGGTGATGCATCCTTCCTCTAAAAGCTGCCTGGGGCATTGCTGTCCATTCCTCTTCCCACCAGAAATCTCCATTCCTGTTAAGGCATTTTGGCACTTCTTCTATGTCAGAATAATTAAATTGTGCAGCATTTGCATGGGCAAAGCCTGCAGGTGGGGAGGGCTGTGCAATCTGGGGAAAGCTCTTTGCTTCCATCTCTACCTTCAACATAACTGAGAGCCAGGAAGTAGAGTCAATCCCTGTGAGGGTGCTTGCTTTCTTTAAATCAACTCTGGTTAAAACCTCCCTGAAAATGAAGAGGGAGCTGGGAGGCTGCTGCTGCCAGGGTGTGCTGCTGAGCTGCAGGTTGGAGCTGCCCACTTCATTGTCCTTCCCCAGGTCACGGCAGGCTGCCCTTCCACTGTACAGACCAGTTTAACAGGGAGCACATTCCCGTGCAGTAAACCTGGGATGTTTTATAAGGGACAGGTCACTCCCGGAGCCATCTTTAGGGCTTCACTTAAACAGGGACTTGCTTTCAGGGGATTCTGGCTTAAGGCTCATGCAAACTCAGCCTCAAATGGTTTGAACTGGCCATCCTGGGAAGTGAGGAGCAGACAGGGAGGGTTCCAAGAAGGCAAATCCTTCCTCACAGCACTTCTGCCCGGTGCCTGGCAGAGACTCAGCCCCTATAGGAAAACCAGTCCCAGAAATGTACCCCAGAGAGCACAGGGGAAGGGGCCACAGTTACACAGTCTCCCCTCTCTCATCTCTCATCTCTCAACTCAAGAGCCCTTCAATATGTTTTTCTCACCGCCGCTCATTTCCCCCACATGTTTTTTGTGCACTGTGGCTGGAGTTCTGACTAGGAAAAAGATTTCCCTATCTCTTCTGGGACACTCACCCCTGGGCAAGGCTCCCTCACCCCCCTCTTTGTGTGCCTTTTGTGCTGCATGCACCCTGCCACTCACAGCACCACAGAGAGCTGGGAGTTCAACCTGCTCTCCACTATCACTGAGAAGGTGGGGCTGGCAAGGGAAAACACTGGCTTCTGCCTGGCTCTTAGGATCACCAAGCTTTCCCAGGTTTGGAATGGGGAAAAGGTTCCTGCAGTCCGAGTACACTCAGCTCTCCGTGCTGCCCATCAAAGAGTAAATCTTCTTTCTGTGTTTCTTGAGCAGTATTAAAGAGTTGCATTATTTCTAGTGGGGTAAAGGAGCAGAGGGTGTGGGGAGAGGAACTTGGTAGGCTATTCAGCACAGCCCCAGATGAAGGCTGAGCACCGGAGGGGGATGGCTGGATTTACACCTTGATGGGTTATCCCTTCCACAGAGCACACTGATGGCTTTTGCTGTGGCCAGCTCTCTTCTTTGGATATTTCAGTCTGTAGCCTTCCCGCCCCTGAAGTACATATGTCTCCAGCCTCCTTTTTCCTTAGGCAGAGCAAGCCAAACCCTCCTCCTGAGGGAGTCCGGAGCAAGCTGTGGTCCCTCAGGAGGAACAAAACAAGTCCCCCCCCCCCCCCCCCCCCCCCCCCCCCCCCCCCCCCCCCCCCCCCCCCCCCCCCCCCCCCCCACCTGCTAGTTTCCTACTCAGGAGAATTCTTCTTTCAAAAGTGAGTAGCACTGGGACTGCTTTTGGGAGGAAAAAATCACCAACCAACCACACACAAAAAAGGAACTGTGTGGTTTTCTGTTTTTTAAGCAGACAAAGACGTGTATAAATGTGTGTCATTCATACATATATGTATATGTCTCTCTGAAAATAGCATTTAACAAATGCCTTCTGCATCTGCAGAATCCTCCAACAATCCTGACACTGTGATCAATCTGCGGGCTGGTGATGTTTGCTGACAGTGATTGATTGATTTTTCCTGCTAATAGGATCAACATTGGGAATATATTAAACTAAAAGGCACACTTCTGACTTGCAGGAAACACCCCATGTATTGGGCCTGATCCAATTGTATTGGTTTTGGCAGCGGGATGCAATGATTGATGACAGGCAGGGAGTGGAAGGCTGCTTGGAAGAGGAGTCTGATTCCCCCAGTGCTCTCTCCATGTGCATGACACTGGTTTCCTGCTGGGACAGGGACAGGCTTAAGAAGGGACAATGGAGCAGGGTGGCCCATCCAGATAACCTCTTCTAATGCATGTGGTGAGATCTGACCTGCCAGTTCAAGAAGAGGAGGCAAAAAGCTGATGGGAAATTAATTCTCAGGAGTTTGTCAAGACATCTCCAACAAGTGAAGATAAATGGCAGAACAAAACTTCTAAAGCTAATCCTAAGAATGGGGATGAATGAAAAAGGGAAACACTCTTTTGCATTTACATCCATCTTTTAGGGTAAAAGCCCTGGGGTAAGTGCTGTGCTTTTGGAGGATCTCGACCCTGGGCTGTCTGTAACTCCTGAGAGGTTTGAGCACCCCCGGAGCTATTCAGGCGTGTGTGTGGTGAACAGGCTGCGCATTCACCTCTTGCTTTCTTATTCTCAAGGGGGTGGACTGCAGAACTGTTGGGTCCAGCCGTGTGGCCACTGAAAGCAATGCCAGACCTCTCTTGCCTTCAGAAACACCATCCAAGGAGTGAGGGCAGTCAGATGAGAGCCTGTTTGAACTTTCAAAGGCTGAACCAGCGACTACTCCAACGCCCTTTCACAGAGGTGGAGCTGGTACGGTCTCATGGCCTTGTTGCCATCATTATAATTACTGTGTCCTTTAACAATTTTTAGCAGAAATATTTAAATGTATTAAATACAAATGCCTGTGGTGGGAAATTCAGTTTTGCTGATGTTGTAATCCACAGAGGGCTGGCAGATTGCAATGTGCCCAAGGCTTATTTCTAATGTGCACCCATCTGGGCTGGAAGGCTGGAAAGGGCCAGCTCTCATGGCTGAAGCCAGGTTTTTTAGGAAAACCTCCCTTCCCATCTCAACCCTTATGTGGGCAGTGAGGGTTTCAGAACCACAAGGTTGGGTATGGGTGCTGAGCATTTGCGAAGATGCTGGTAACTCTTCTGAAAATCTGGCCCTCAGCTGCACATTCAAAACCACCCGAGCACGCAGAAATGATCTGGGTAACATCGAGTCACAGGCATGGAGGTCCCCATCTAACACAGAGATGGAAACACCACCGTGACACAGGGAAATGAGAGCTATGCTGCAAGCACCATCTTGCAACACCAAGTGAGAGCTGCTGGCTTGGTGTTTCATCAGAGGCTGTTTGGCTCCTGTCACTCCGGTGGCCTGTGGGGTATCCTCTGGAGCATGGCTCAGACAGTTTGCAGGCTGCCAGGGTACATGGGGCTTCAGTCTTTCACCTTTCCAGCTGTGAAAATAGCATCCTGGGGCTGTGCCACAGCTCTAGTTTTTGTATCTGGAGTGATACCCCAGTTATCACAGGACACATTCAGCACCCTGATTTGGCATGGGGAGGTTGCAGTGATGTCCAAGGGGAGTTTGGCCCCAGAATATCAGTATGGTAAGATTCTCAAGGAGAAAAAGAAAGGATTTTTTCCCCTCCACCTTAAAACTGGATGCATGTAACCTGTGATTGTGTACCTCACCCCACAAACAGCTCCTGCTCTGAGAAGGCCCTAGCTTGTATTACCGCAGAGAGGTTTGTAGATAAAAAAGTACCACATTTTTATTTGAAGGACTCATATTTGGAAAACTGTTGAGTGGGATTTGAGTACTTACTCCAAACATTCTTTCAAATGAAAGGGAAGGGGGCCTGCAAGCCTCAAGCAGAGGGCTCTGACAGATCCCATCCCATGGAACTACACCAGTGGCAGGCACAACTGGTGCCCTGGTACCTCCCTGCAGAACAGGAGCCATGGCCCTGGAGGGAGCAGCATGCCTTGGCCAGGGTTTTGCAGAAGATTTTGGGCTACTTGACTTAAAATTTGCTAGGCAGAGGCTGAAGAAATCCCCTGTTGAAATGAGATGAGAACATCATAGGGGTGAGAGTGGAGGAGCTGCCTGGGCACCCTGATATGGCCAACCTTTCCCTTCCCCTGGGCTTCCCTGAAGCACTGAGGTTTCTGCTAAAAATGTGTAACCAACCTCTGGCTACCCTCTACCTGCTTTCTGTGCTGCACTTGGGAAGGTTGGTGAGGCAGGAAAGGGAAGGGAGAAAGGGAAAGTGGGGAAGGAGGGAAAGAGAAGGAGAAAGTGGGGAGGAGGCTAGGGAAGGGGGAAGGGCTGGGGTGGGGGTGTGAGTGGGGCCATAGGAGGGAGTCGTCTGGGCCGCTTTATGCGGGGGGGGGGGGGGGCTACCTCCTTCTAAAAAAGCAGGAGGGATGTGAGGGAAGGGGTCTGTCCGGTTTGCAAGGGAGACAAAGTTAAATTCGGTGGAACGGGGATTAACGGGTAGGCACTTGAGAACTAGGGGGCCACTCCAGCTCGGGGGTGGGGGCGCAGGAGTAAGCTGGGCTGCCTGCGGGAGTGATGCTGCCCGGCCCGAGGCTCAGGTGACCCGCGGCAACACCGCTGGTGTGCCCTGAGCATATGGGCTACCTCGCGTCACCGTAATTCTATCTGTCCGGAGCCGTGGCTTCTGCTGCCGGCGATGCAACCAGGGGAGCCCTGTGGGGCACTCCTGCGTGCAGGGGAGCATATGGGGAACAAGGCAGGCGGTGGGGCGGCTAATTTCATTTGCAGGTAGCCCAGTAGGAAGGGGGCCGGGGGATCACAGCTGGCTGCCCGGCCCGGCCGAGGGGCTGACACCAACCCGGGGGCTCCCTCCACCGAGGCCACAAGCGGAGTAGCAGCGGACAGGCAGGGGACTGCGGAGGGGGCAAGCTGCCCTAGCTGTCTTTGCCACCGGCGGAGCCAAAATGCCCCAGCAGAAGAGCCGGATTTCCACGACACCACTCCCATCCCACCTCGGGAGCTGCTGCCCATCGCGACTCCCTGGAGCCACCTGTTAGGAACGGGAAACGAACGGCCTTCGGGGGGGGAAGGGATCGCGGTCAGGGAGGCAGCAGAGCAGGATTTACCAGCTTCTGGCCACTGCCGACTTTTGCATCTGTCAGGGTGCTAATTATTGCCTTTAATAGGGACAAAGAGTAGCTCCTAATGATGCTCCCTCTTATTCTCACCTGCTCCTGCCCTTCCTCCGCAGCAGCACTCCCTCGCCGGAGTTCCGCTAATTGGGAAAGCTGCTCTGCTTATTGCTGCCTCCCTACACATGGGAAAGGTGGGGGAGATGTGACACACGACGGTAGGGCTGCTGTGTAGGATACCGGTAGCAGGACTCCAGGAGCAAAACCAGGGAAGAAGGGGGCTATTCCTCAAGCGGGACTAGCTTGACGGAAGGCCTCTGTCATCGCCGCGACGCTGCGGGGCTCAGCTCCCCCAGGCTGGGCGGAAGAGCAGCCTTTGCCTCCGCGCTCCGACGGGGACTGGGGCGTCCTCTGTCCTTTCTGCTGCCCGGCCAGGCCTTTGGCGTACAGCGGAGCCTGGCAGAGAGGTGGCCGTCGGGGAAACTGTCTCAGACCACTGTCAGACACCTGGCTGTCAGCCCCGGGTTTGCACCACTTTATCCCCTTCCATCAGCGGAGAAGGCAGAAGCGGAGGGTCTTGTACGGCCAGAATCACCTTCAGAGCCACAGATTGACACAGGGTTAGCACCCTAAGGTGGCCTTAAAGCGAGGGGCAGAGCCGGCGCCCTCCTGGCTACCGGCGTCAGGGCCATTTCTCCTGATGAGAAAGGCACTCGGATGATCCGCGGGATGGTCGGTGTTGGTCCCCGGGGCTTCTTCCCTCCCACCTTTAAATGGGTTTTGTTTGTCAAAATCCGTACGGAGAGCGCTTGGAAAGGGAGCTCCTTCTCTCCAGGGGCAGAGGGAGACTGGGCTGGGACTCTCTGGAGAAGGGGAGTGGGAGGACTATTTATCATCACTGAGGGGATGTTGGGATGGGGGGGCACTCCTTTACGAGCCCCGTTTCCCTTCCCTGAAATGGTTGGCGCGGTGCGAGCCGCTGAAGCAAGGAGAGAGGCAGGAGCCCGCCGGGGCTGCCAGAATGGGACCAGGACCGCCTCACACCCGAGGGGGGCCCCGCCCGCCAGGGAACCGCTTCTCTTTACACAGTAAAATAAAAAGTCCTATGGGACGGGGCTCACTCTCCTTTCCCCGCGGGTGTCTGTGCGCCCAAAACTCCTCCCTGGCTTGTTATCATATATACGTGTGTGTGTGTGTGCTCGCGCTATGTTGTATTTATGTGTATGCAGTCGATTAGTTATTTTAAATCGCTGTCTAGCCATTTATCGAGAGAGAGAGGGAGGTGTTAGGGTTTGCTTGGGCAAGGACGCTGGATGCGTGTTGTCCATGCCCCCTCCCCGGGGCGGGCAGCGGCGGGAAGGTGGGACCCACAATCGGGGAGCCTCACTGCCTGCACCGGCCCCCCGAGGAGCTGCCGAACTGCTTGTCCTCAAAAAGCGGGATTCACTTGGGTTGGTCTCCTTGTCTCTGCAGGCAAAGGGTAAGCCCCGCACTCTGAGTGAGTGAAGAAAGCCCTCTCCTTGGGGTTTGAGAGAGGGAGAGGTATTTTCTGCCCAAATAACACCTGAGTACAGAACTACTCAAGTACACACGGACGAGAGATGGTATCCGCTTCGGGAGGAAAAATAATAATAACAATTGAAAATAGAAGACTGCCCTCAAATAATTTTCCTTTTCGTGGTTTTTTGTTTGGTTGGATTTTGGTTGAAGGTCAAGTGCGCAGAAGCCATTGCAGCGGGCAAACGCCCCACCGCCAAGTTGAACGTTTCCTTTCCCCTAATTAATATTTAGCTCTTGCCAAGCGCTGGATTCGGTAGCCAGAAAAATGTTCACACTCCGAAACCAGGAACGGTAGTTTCTTTCCCTGCCGCCCTTACTGTGCGAGGAACAAGTGAGGGGAAGAAACCCCCCAAACGGTTTCTGTTATCCGGCGAATCAAAGTAACAAAAAACTCCGGGAAGAGGCAAGGATGCACCTCAGACGTCCCTATCCCCTCCCCGCTCCGCGGCAGGTCCCCGCCGCTGCCCCGCACCCCCGGCGATGCCGGCGCCTCGGAGCAGCAAGGAAAAGCATAAAGCCCTTTATTTAAAATGCCTTTTTGTTTTTTATTATTATTATTTAAAATCTCGACAGTGAATCATTTTTTTTTTTTGCAACCAAACAAGAAATAAATATTATTTAGCAACCTTTTTTCTTTTTTCCTTTTTTTTTTTTTTTTTTTTTTTTACAAAAATAAACAGATGATAAAATCTCTGCAAGGGGCAGCGATAAGAAAAGTTGTTATTTCAGAAACAAGCCCAAGTTCTCAGTATTGCAACACGGACAAGTGTGAAAGTTCCTACACATAAAGAGCATTATTCAAACTTTGTTAAAGGTGGCAGGAACGAAAAACAACCCCAAAACAACCCCAAAACGAAACCATGTTATACACTTAAAAAAAAAAATAACAATAAACCATCCCCGAAACCCAACACCCCCCGAGAACCGAAACGAACGAAATCACCACAGACCGACCCCTTCTCACCCAGGAGGCTCACACAGGACAAGCGCACGGACGGCAAGCTCAAGCAGAGCGGACTCGCGCCGCTGCCGTTGAACGGTATATTTACATAGCCCGAACCAGAAAGAAACCCGGTGGAGCAGAGGGAAGAGGAGGGATAAACCGGCTTCCTCGGCCGCACTTCCTCCTGTATCCCTGCTGCTCCCCGCCGGTGCCAGGCGGACACGGAACGGCGGCCGGTTGCGCAAGGGATGGGCTTTCCGGGCCAGGCTGCGACCCAAGAACGGCTCCAAAGGCTCCGCTTGTAGAAACGAAACCGGGAAGGGGGGAACGAACAAACAAACGAACAAACAAACGCGTAGAAACCCCTCTGCAGTTTTGGTTCCTCCACTTGTGACGAGCCTAGGACTGTTTTCCCCTCCCAGCGGAGTAACCCACAACAAGGTAAAATCAAAATAGGGAAGATGCGCGGCCGTTTGCTCGTGTCGGGCTGGCGTTCCCCGCGTTTTGGGAGCAGGGCAGACCCCGGGCCGGCTCCATCCCCTCCCGCCGCCCCCCCGGCGGCCCGGGAGCGGAGGGGGCTGACGGACGGACGGGCGGCCGTGTTTGTAGGTCCTGGAAGTGCTGGGGCGGCCCGGGGCGGCCCCGCCGAGGGGCTCATTTGGTGTCGGTGGCTAATCTGGGGAGGCTGGCGGTACCCATGCCGGAGACGTGGTGGTGCGGCGGGGCCGACACCTGACACATGCTGCAGGGGCAGGGCATCCCCCCCCAGTGCTGGAAGCCGCTGCCCAGCGGAGCGGCAGCAGCAGCGGCCGAGGGAGACTTGAGGAGCCCGTGGGGGGGCCGGATAGAGCTGACGGCCGAGAGGCCGGAGCCCGGCAGGGAAGCGCTGGAGACTGCGGCGGGGGGCAGGATGGGGTGGTGCACGGGGTGCGAGGCCGGGTGGCCCGGGTGGCCGGGCAGCGGGGCGGAGTGGGCGCCCATGCCGCCGGGGCAGGCGGCGGGATGGAAGCCGGCGTGGTGCCCGCCGTAAATCTCGCTGACCAGGCGCTTCATCTCCTCCAGAGAGTTGGTGAGCATGAGGATGTAGTTGCGCGCCAGGAGGAGCGTGGCGATCTTGGAGAGCTTGCGCACCGACGGGCCGTGGGCATAGGGCATCACCTCCCGCAGCCCGTCCATGGCGATGTTCAGGTCGTGCATCCGCTTGCGCTCCCGGCTGTTGATCTTCAGCCGCAGCTGCTGCAGCTCCGGCTCCGTCATCTGCTTCTTGTCCTTCTTGGAGGAGGACGAGGAGGACGAGGAGGAGGACGAAGACGAGGACTTGAAGCCCAGCTTGTCCACCACCACCACCCCGGCAGCGCTCATGGCGCTGCGCAACTCGGCGCTCAGCTCCGGCGGGGAGTCGCTCTGCGTGGAGCTGGACACGGTGCCGCCCGTGAAACCCCCGCCGCTGCCTTTATTCCTGGCCGTGAGGAAGAGGTCATCGGGCTCCGGGGAGGACGGGCGGCTGGAGACCAGGCTGGCGTCCGAGTCCATGGCCCGCCGGGCGGGACGGCGGCGCGCACCGGGCTGCCTGCGGGAAGGTGAGAGAGCCCGCAGGCGGCCCCAGATCAGAGCCCACCGAAACTTACCGGGGCTTCGCCGCCTCCCGCCCGACACGTCGGTGATCCCGCTCCTCCGCTGCTCCGCGGGGCTGAGTGAGACCAGTGAGGTCTCGCTGCCCGCCCGCCTCCAGCTCTCGGGGGGTTCCTCCCGTCCCGTCCCGTCCCCTCCCTCCAGGTCCCGTCCCGTCCCTCCCTCCCTCAGCGCCTCTCCGCCGGGCCGGCGGCTCGGGGGTGCCGCGCCGGGGGGGGCGAGGGCGCGGGGGGCACTTACCGTGCGCGGGGCGGCCGTGGGGAGCGGCGCGCCGTGACGGGCGAGCACGGCAGCAGCGCGCACCTTGCGGCGGCGGCGGCGGCGGCTTTATAGCCGCGCCGGGGAGGAACGATGTCACCGGGCGGGAGGGGGACTGCGCCAATCGGCGGCGGCGGAGGAGGGGGGGGAGGCGACCGGTGGGGAACGGCTGATGTCACCGGGGCCGGTCCGGCTCGATGGGGCGGGCGGCCGGGGAGGGGGGGCGACGGGCGGCCGCGGCGCGGGGAGCCCGGGGGGGGGGGGGGGGGGGGGGCGCGGCGGGGGGGGGGGACTTTTGTCAAATCCATAATAAAATGCAACAATGACAGCGCCGGGAACAGCTGTTGAGGGAGCGGGACGGGAACGGGGACGGACATGGGACATACAGCCCCTGGCCCAGCCGCCGCAGCACCCTCCGAGCGGCAGAGCTGCCCGGCTCCCGCCAGCACGTCCGTGTTTCCCTGTGCCCCGTCCATTCCCGCCGGGGAGTGCTCAGCCGCAGCCCTGCTACGCTCTCCGGGCGGCCGGCGAGCTTCCCCTGGAGGGTACCTCCTTCTGCCCCCATCCTGGTCATTCTCTCCCCCGATTCCTTCCTCCCCTTAAGCGCTGCAAAGGGAGTCGAAGGGGGAGAAGGAGAAAAGCTATTTTGGCCACTCCGTTCCGCACAAACGCATTTCCCCGCGGAGACCGCCGGGCGGTGAAGGGCAGCCCCAGCGGGGACCCCCGGCTCCGGCCCCGCAGCGACCGGGAGAAGAAGCCCTAGTGGCCACCAAATCCTGCCTCCAAAGTGCCCCCCCAGCGAGTCCGTAGCAGGATAGGGGACAGAAAGCAAGCAGAAAGGACATTAACAAACAAATGACCTTCGGAAATGCCTCACTCCTCCCTTAGCGCCTCTCCCGGCGATCTTTCTCGCCCCTGCTTCTCCGTGCAACAGGGTCGGGGCTTCCTCCCACCGGGGTAAATCCCCCCTGCATCCCCCCTCTCCCCGGTCCCTTTGCCTTTGTTGTATTATTTTTACACCCGTGTGTTTCCCAGCTGGCCCGGCAAGCCTCAACCATCCGTTAAATATGTATTTAAAACGTTAAGAAGTGAAGCGTGGAAATGTGTTTCCCAACGGTTGCGGGGATGATCCGTAACAGGTCAATTAGGGAAAATCTGTCCCAGCAACAGCCGGGCCCGCTGCCGCTGTTCGCAGCCCGCCGCCCGGCGTGTGTCCTGCTGCAGCCCTACCGGCCCCCTGTGCCCGGCCACTCGGAGCTTGCCCCGGGCTACCGTCGGTGCCCGCACCTGCCCGCGGAGCTGCGGAACCCGGACGGCGGAGGCTGAGGGACACCCTCTCCTCCTCCCGCGGATGGAGAGGGGTACTGCGGGGGGAGCTGGGGCTGAGCCCCTGAGGTGGGGGAGCAGCGGGGCGGGGAGGGGACACGCACACACGTCTGTGCAAACTTTGCATTTATTTCATGGTCGGGGAGCGGTGAGGCGGCAGCAGGAAGCCTGCCTCTGCCTTTTAACTGATGGCTCTATACGGCGCATTGTTGGAGCCGCATAAAACACGGCAACAACGAGCACAGCTAATTAAGCCTCGGCACCTTTCCCGGGCAGCCCTGCCCCGGGAAGACGAACAGGCCCCTGGCCGGCCAGGCGGGGCGGCGGGATAGGAGAGGGGGGCACACCGGGGCCGCGGTGCTGGGGCGAAAACCAGGAAAATGCCGGCATCGCTCGTCCCAACTCTTAGGGCTTGGTAATTCTCCTTCTTAAAAGGCTGGGACTTTTCCGTCTTAAAAGGTCGAACAAGTCTCCCCTCCGCACCCCAAACGATGGCGGGGCTTGTACCCCCGGCGAGTTTGCGGCAACCCCGCAGGGCCGCCGCGGCGGCTCAGCTCCGTGGGAGGGGCTGTCACCAGCTTCATCATCCTGGGCATGGGACCGGGCAGGCAGCTCCCCACCAAGGCCTGGGGGCTCCGTTTCGGCCAGGCAACAGCCCCCGAGGCGGCGGGAGGCAGGGCAGAGGCTGGCGAGGGCGGCCTGTGGCTGGAGCAGAGGTGGGGGGGTACCTGCCGGGAGACAACCGCCGGCCACTGCCCCGGTTGCGTGAGGATGAGCAGCAGCCGGGCGCTGCCGGAGCACCTCAGGAGTCCTGGGGAAGGAGAACTGCGCAGCAGACTCCTCCCTTTTCCTTTTCCTTTTCCTTTTCCTTTTCCTTTTCCTTTTCCTTTTCCTTTTCCTTTTCCTTCTCCTTTTCCTTTTCTTTTTCCTTTTTCTTTTCCTCTTTTCCTCTTTTTTCTTTTTTCTTTTTTCTTTTTTTTTCCCTTTTCTCCTTTTTTTTTCTTTTCCTTTTTTCGTTTTTACTTTTCGTTTTCCTTCCTTTTTTTTCCTTTCCTCCCTTTTATCTTTTACTTTCTTCTGCTTGTTTCCAATTACTTCCTTTCCCCCTTTTTCCTTTTTTTCCTTTGCTCTCTTCCTTCTCCCCCCCCCCCCCCCCGGAGGAAGCCACTGCCTCGGAGAAACTGGGTTTTATGTCCGTAACGGGGCAAGTGATGCTTTGGATGATCACCGTCCGTCTGTCTGGATGTGAACTCTGTCCCGCTTGCATCCCGCGGGGCTGCTGCCGTGCGGCGCGGTGGTAGCGAGGCGGTGCTTCTCTGCCGTCCTCGTCGGAAGGAGGAGGGGGTGCAAGGGGTGATCTTTGCCGTGAGGTGTCAAATTGTCACACGTCCTCCCCTCGGTTCAACAAGGCTCAGTATTGGAAACCGCCTTTCATTGTAGGTGTGTCCCGGGAAAGCAGCCCGGGAGGGCTCCGAGAGAAGCTCTTCACCTCAGCTTGCTTTCGATACTAAAATGCGGAGCAGAGCCTATTTTCTTATCTATAAATATGGGGGGTTTCACCCTTTTTTAAAAAAAAAAAAAAAATCGGGACTGCAGGCAGCTCAGACAGGAACGAAGGCAATCAGGGAACATGATGAAGTGATAACTTAATGAAAACCAGACTGTTGCTTTCATGTTGAAAATCACTCGGAATGTCATTAGGTTATTACTTGGGATTGTTATTGCCTCTATTCCCCCAAGGCCTATGGCCCAGGGTCCTTTCCTTATGGATACCACACAACCAAGCCAAAACTACCCCTGCCCTGCTGTAAGGAATCTAAGGCATCCGAAGGATGAAGAACCTGTGTGTGACCACGGCTTCTTGAGGACTGGCAGCTGAAAACAGTTTCAATGATGCCTCAGAAACTGTAAAGCCTGATCCCCAGTGCTGTCTGCCTCCCATCTGTTGGCAGGGCCATGGGATCCGAATTGGGCTTTGCAGCTTCAGAGCCTTTTAAACTTCGCAGTTGAGAGTGGAGTGTGGTCTTCAGGGAGTTTGCAGGGGTCACAGTTGCCACCTCTCCTCGCTAACAGCTTGGGACCAGAAAACTCAGCACCTGACACTGAAGACATGGGAATGTGGGGGTTACCTGCAAGCTCTGTGCCCACTGCTTAAAGGTATGAGGGGAGGTCAGGGCAGGGAATAACTTCTTGAAGGTTCAGGTTTGACCCTTTTCTTCTTCCCCCCCCCCCCCCCCAGCTGTATCTCAATGAGCTTTAAATTTTTTTTTTTTTTTGTGCTATTGTTTTGGACTTAAAAGTGAAGTCCACCTGCCCAACTAACGCATTTGATATCTGTGATCTCCAAGATAGGGACTCGAATTCATAGAGCAGGGCAGACATTTCTATCCCCTTAGGGTTCTTTTTCCAGTGTTATAATTGTTTTTTGTTAACACTTGTTTGGTTGAAATGTTGGAGACACATGGCTTTTGCCAAAATCTCAGCACGTCTTCCCATTCAATCACAGACTGGGAAAGCTTCACAGGAGTCACCCAGGGGAAGTCTCAGCAATATCAGAGCTGATGTTTGTGATATTTGCAGGATTAAAAATATGCAGGAAATCGGCCATCTCCTATTCTCATCTAGCAGAAAAAAACTCTCTTTATAAATAAACTTTTGTCACTTATGACCCTGCTGTCATCTGTGAAAAAATAATTAGATCACTATTTAAAACCCAGGCTACATTTCGTGTCTTACATCTTCCAGGCTCATTCATCCCTCCTCTCAAACACGGCCATTTAGTTGCACAAGTCTCACACCCATGAAAGCAATGGGGACTGACTTTCTCTGACCTTCATGTAGACTCCTTTTAATTCCTCAGTGCAGGTGTAAGACATAGAAGTTTTCTGACCACCATTTGTTGTGTTTAATGCAAGATGCTGTGGGGTTTTTTTTACAAGACATAATAGGATTTCACTTAAGATGTTGCTGGAGCAAAAACTGAAGATGCAACAGATAACTCTATCCCATCATTTTATTGCCTTAATGAAAGACAATTCCTAAAGCTTATATACCAAGGCCAGGCTGAATGGGACTTTGAGCAAGCTGGTCTAGTGGAAAGTGTCCCTGTCCATGGCAGGGGCATTGGAACTAGATGATCTTTCAGGCCATGGCAGGGGCATTGGAACTAGATGATCTTTCAGGTCCTTTCCAGTCCAAACCATTCTATGATTCTATGATTGCTATTTAATTTTAACAGCTGCTGTGTGTCACCATCAATTTCACTTCTCATTGACAATACCATCGCCTATGGGCAAATGAGGAGAGAGAGACTGAAACACGGAGGAAGTGCTGTGTTGGTAGATCCATGTACTGCCCTGCTTGCATCTCCTGTCCTGGGCATCTTGGGCAGGCACCCATTGATTGCCATGTCATAAAGTGTTCAAGCTCCTCTCAGGATCAGCTGCATGCTGAGGTTTGTTTTTCAGGGGCTGTGTAGAGAAATACCTGTGTGACACTGTTTCTATGTGTCTGGCAAAGCATTTCCAGTCTGCAGAAATGTCACCTCACCAAGCAGAGGTCTGCTGTGCTTGGACCCAGAGAAGGGAGGTGAAAATCTGCCAGCCTTTGCTGTTGGTTAGTCAATGTACAGCTCTGTTACAATACTGGTGAAAAGTGACGTGTTTAACTTTCCCCAGGCTTGGTGCTGTCCCTCATATGCAAATCTTCCCAAACTGAGCTGATGTAATGGGGAAGGAGCAGTGGGAACATCGAAAAGAAGTCAATACAACTGCTAAGATTGGCTTTTAGATGGACAGAGGCAAGGAAACAGAGCTGGAATTATGTACCTATGCTGTGATTTGCCCAGCCACACACAGTTTTGGGTTTCACAGGAGACAGAACTGGGCTTCTCCTCCAGTGAGGGGTTTTGCTCTGCACTGGCCAAGCTGGACACCAATGGGATTAGATCACCTACATGCTCAACCCAGTGAGCTGGTCTGAACTGCCTTCATCCCATGGTTCCTGCAGCAGGGCCTGAATTTGGGAAAGAGAAGTGTGTCATATAGCTGAAAAGGCAAAGAAAGCTCCAGCACAAGTGGGTGTATCTCCTCTGAAAAAAAAATGAAGTGTCCTTGTTAGGGCTACCCCTCATGCCTTTTCTACTTTCCACGTCTTTATTTTGATTGAGAAATGAGCGAGTCCTGGTAGAGTTCTAGTGATGAGCAGAACATGAAAATGTGGGTATGTTTTGGTTCCCATGCAAACACTCACTGGAAACAAATTTTTCCTTAGTTTATCCCTTTGTCCTGTCCCTGCCCTGTTCTCAGAAGAAAAATGCTGGAAAAATCCTGATGCTAATAGGTTAATGTATCTGCCTGACTGAGCCCCAAGAATTTTGTTGCTGTACTCATCGTGGAAATGATCCACCACCTGAAGGTGTCAGTGCCCTTCAGAATGGGTTTCATACGGCGGCAACAGCAGTCGGGCTCATGCTGAACCACTCCCTGGCCAGTGTTACTGGACAGAGACCCTTGACCCTTGGGATGGAGAAGTTCTCAGCTGATCAGTTCTTTAATGTGGTAAAAAAAGAGGACTAAAAAATGGCTTGGTAGCAGAAGTCTATACTAGGAATTTGGTGAGATTTCTCCTCAATTTGTTGAGAGTTTTGGGGGGCTGTTGTCTTCCTGTGTCATACGGGGACTTGCATTAATGGAGTAACAGCTGAACTAAGCATTTGGAATGAACATATCAAAGCCCTGAGTCTGTACGACACCATCTCTTGTTGCCCATGATGTCAAAGGTTGCAGCGAATGTCTCCCTTGCTTTCTGGGTGGCATTGTCCAGGACAGTGGCCCCAGCAGATGGCCCAAAAATCGCACCTCGGCCAAGCAAAGGGGGACCACATGTGACGAACCATAGATGTCTCATTAGCAAACAGGGGGGAAAAAAGCAAGAATGAGAAAAAAAGATAAAAAGAATACACGAAGACATTTACATATTTACATTGTTCCTCCCTCATTTCCAATTCTCCTTTAGCTGAAGTGTCAGTGGGCTCACTTTTCTCCTTCTGTTTGTATGTTTACTTGTGCTAAATAGATTATGATAATCAGGCACATAAATGCATGCAACTGTTATTATGGCATTTTAATCACAGAGTTTTTCACTGGAAGGCTTCATTAGAATTCTCATAATCTCACTTGTTAGTGTAACAAACAGTAATAAATGCCAAGGAACTGGGATTAAGTCAGAGACATTCAGACATTAAAGGAGGAATATGGAAATGTTGTCAAATCTCCGCATTATTTATTGAAATGTCACATAAACAGTTCAGGACTTTAAATATCTTACTCATTAGAAGGAGAGGATGTGCGGCCACCTGAAGATAGCAATTATATTTTTTTAGGGAGTACTGGGACCATATGTCTCTCATCGACTCTTCCCAACTTTGCTGGGCCAGCCAGGCAATAGCTACTTTCTAGCTATTTGGTTATATTTACAACCTCCATACCCGAGATATTTAGCTGGGAGGGGGGATTACTCCTGGCTGTCTGGACACAACACAGGAAGGCAGTGCATTGCCTTTCATGTGGCTCTTCTTTACCTTTGCAGAGTGATACCCACTGGACCTGCTCACAGTGGGGGTCCCAGCTTCACCAGCTGACCACAGAGCTGAAGATCTGACACCATCTGAGGAGGCCTCCTGCCAACTCCTGCCATCTATCCCTTGGCAACAGGAAGGAAGCCTTCAGCGATGTGCTAAGGTAGTCCAGGAATTTACCCTACTGCAGCTCCCATGGGCTGGCTTCAGGGGTGCAGCTGAGGCAAGACGGGGATTTGCCACTGAGTTTTAAGACCATAAAAAATGCAGCACATCCCTTGAAGTCCTGGGGAAATGAGCACTGCTGAGGCTGGGAGCAAGGCTGCACACACACACGGCCAATGGTGATGCTTGCCTCGCCTCTGTTAACCCGCTGCTGCGGGGAAGGGATGCTACTAATAGCAGAAGAAACAGAAAATAGCTGCTTTTTTTCATGCAACTCAGCCAACACATTTGATATCGTGCAGGCAAGGCCTCCTCCTACTCATGAATATGCACTTGTGCTCTTCCCCCTGCATCCTGGGAATGGATGCAGAGATGGGCTGCAGGGCCTGGCCCCCTGCCACTGCCTGTGTAAAACACTTGAGCAGCAGTTATTCACAGTGGTTTGGGTCCCCCCCTTTTTCCTTTTGTATTTTTCTTGTTAAGAACAAGAAGGAAAATGGAACACAAAGTAAGACCACACTCATATTGGGTTTCCCACTGTTTGGATTACGGCAGGTCATCCCTCGTTGTTAAGATGTGCCCTTCCAGGTGTGGGAGAGATGCTGAAGTAGGAGAGCAGCCCTGAGTTTTGCATGTGCTATTTTTCAGCATTCACCTGGGCAATAATAATAAGATTTGAAGGAATGGATGAACTCTCGCTGTGACAAAACTCTTGATGATCTCAAAGGAGTGAGAACCTCCATGGGAATTAATCAGACCTATAGTGGAATTGAAGTTTGATTCCTTTTCCAGAAAAAAGACTTACTTTATGGGAGGCACTGTATACATTCTTTTCCAAATAAAACTGAATTGGTACCCTCTGCAAGCAAGTGCTGTCATTCCTCTGCCTGAAGAAGATAAAACCTGTATAGCACCATGATAGAATTCAAAAAAATAGGTATTATCCATAACTAAATGCTGTGCAAATGCCGTATCACCCAGGATTTTTAATATTGTCTCAAATGCAAAAACCAGATGAGGGTTATCTGAAAGTACAAGTTTTGATGCTTTGGATCTGAAGTTCCTGTGGTCTCTTCCTCTCTCCTCTCCTAAAACACAAACCATCCAGAAGGGATTTATGTTCACAGGAGCTGATGCACCAGCCAGACCACTTGAAACTTGGAGGAAGTACTTTTGCAGACTCATGTATGATAGCATTTCACAGTACTTGGTGGCCCTCTCACCCCATGCTATGCTCTTTGCTTAATGAGAACAGCCCCCCCATTTTGATGCTTGCCACACTGTGCAGGTATGGGTGTTCCTGTGCTGTAGTTGCCCCCCTCCCTTTCCTATTTGAAAGATCCTTCATAGACAGTGCCTCCCCAAGCTGTGGAGCTACAAAAAGATGTTCTTCAGTTGGCTGGGGTTTTATGTACTTGCTGAAGGAAAAAAATGAGGAAAGATTCCTCTCTTTCGGTAACACGCTGACAGGAGTTTTGATCTTTTGTGTAACATGCTGAATTTATTACCTCGGGTTCTTTGCACTGTTCCTCCCTTTGCAGAGTCGTGTGGGGAGCTGTGCTTGCCCGGTTGGAGTGGCGGCCCTAACCCACTCCCACGTGCGCCTGGGGTTCGCTTCATCGAGGAGCTGTGATTTAAAGCACATTTTCCTTTGGAACTGCTTGAAGAAAATGTTCACAAGTGAAAATATAAATGCCTTAAATAACATTGTTTGCTTTAACAGTTCCACATGAAGCCTCCCCCTGTCAATCCGTGGAGGATGCCTGGTGTGCTTTGCCAGAGACACACATCCTCCAGAGCTGCCTCCGAGGGTAAGGCTCCCGCAGGAACTGGAAGGGTTTCATAGCCGAAACCCCACAGCAGCTGAGGCTCTGCTGTTCATGGCCACATCTTGTGTTAGCTGCTGGGGAGCCTGGCATGGAGGTGCAAGGAGGGACTTGGGTAGGGAAACCGGGAGGGCTTGGAAAGGAGCCTGATCTACAAGGCAACAAGGAGGCTCAGGTCAAGCAACTTTTGAGAGAAAAGCTTGGGAAGGACCAGGAGCATTTACTGAGAGATGGCAGAAATGTAAGCTCTTGGGAGAGAAAAGGGAGTGGGCAAGGGGGGTTTCTGGGGATGGGGAATGGAGGAAAGGTGTGAAGTGATGCGGTTTTGTGAGTGAGCTTCTTGAGGAGCAAGGAGGAGGGGCAAAGGTGTTGGTGAGGAAGAATGGTCAAGGTAGGAGAAAAGCACTAAGGTTAGCTTGAAGGTTTTTTGGAAAATCCAAAACAAGGAGAAAAGTATATTCATTCTCAAAACATGAAAAGTATGGGAATGTAATTTTGAGGTCTACCAGTGAGAACATGGTTTATGCTGGTTGCCCCAAAGGCTTCTCCCCACACCGTATTTCCAACCCCCTTTCCTCCCATCATAACTCTGAAGAGAAACAACCAATGTGTTGTGTTGTCCTGGGAATAGGACACATCCTGATGAAGGGACCTGTGCCCTTGCTGAGGTTAAATGCCTCCAAGGGAACAAGTGGTTTCCTTACGGACATATTCTAGTTTCATGACTTCTTGGCAAGTGTCTGGCAGGACAGAGCAAGGCACTTTCATGTCAGCTCTGTGTTCTTCAGGGCACTAGAAAAAGTGCTGAGGACCCTGAGAGTGACCTGTAGGGCTATAGGAAGCTGTGTCCTGGCACCTACACCGCTTTGCCCATCCTTTGTGGATACACATGGGTGGTTCCACCTGTTTGCCATTCAGCGTCTGGTCTGTGCAGACCACCAGATGCTGCCAGATCGAGGTCAGACACCTCTCGAGAGGGTTGCATGCATTTCCCTCTGGCTTTGTTGTGGACATTTGAACCTAGAGCTGAAGTATTTCAAGGCTCGTATCTGCCTGTGGAAATGCTGCTCTTTGGCTGCAAATCTCTCACACAGCATCTGCTTGGGCTGTTAGCAGGGGTGCAAGGCTGCCCTGCAAGCAGGACTGCAGGCACACACAGTTATCAGGTGCTGAGTAAGAGCTGCGCTGTGCTGGAGTGAAAGGCAATGATTTCTGTGGTGTGACAGCCTCTGCAGCCCTGGGTCTGACTCAACTGTTTTACTTGCTGGAGTGGTTTTCGCTTTCTCTGGCCAGGAGGCCTTTTTCTTTCTGCCTCTGTGTCTCTCTACACTCAGTTTTCTTGGGCTTCCTGGGTGGTGGTGGAGTTGTGATGTCTTGAATACCAATAGTGAAGCTGAACATATGTGAACCTTTCCTAATCCTGCTAATCTTCCTTCAAAAACCTTTCTGAAAGTGTAGGCAACATCCAGATTTAAAAAAAAAAAAAAAAGAAGAAAAAAAGCTACTGAGCATTTTAATGACAAATAATCTTTGTAAAGGGGGAGGGGGTTTTTGCCTCAGCTGGAGATAGAGCTTATGAACTACAGCAGGTAGAAATAACTGCTGTATTACCTCATGTAATCTCTGCTATTCAGGGTCAGATTAGGCCTGAATGCGAGACGAAATAGACTTCTCTTTTAAACTGTGGACTTTGTCCCCACAACGGCTATTAGGCAGTAATTAGTTGTGACACAGAATTACCAGCAGCACAATGGCAACTGGAGCCTTTCGAGTCCTTTGAAAATGCTTGGAGGAGCTGAATAGATGCTACTTTCAATTTCCAAATTCTGCTCCAAGGAATCTGCCTTCCCTCCTGTGCACCACTTCTCTCCTGGCTTGCATAGTATGTTCATCAGACAGGGAGCCGATACCAGTCGAAATCTGGATGTCCCAGTCAGCTGTCCCACTGGCTGCCTGCAGCTTTTGGCAGGAGGGATGAGATAACAAGTTCTTCTTTGATCTCATTAGCTGCGATATTGTTGCGATGACTTGAGACTCGTGTTGACGCGCTGGATGCTTTGAAACTTCCTGGAGCTTTGAAGGGGAAAATGAGACCTAATGAAATCATTCAGTGCAGAGGTAGGACACCGCTGGGCTTGCCCATCAGTTAGGGACACATGTGACTGAAAAGCTGTCTCTGTGTGCCACCACACACGCTGCACTTCCCAGCATACCTGCATATCGCTGGCAGCCTCTGCCTTGCATCAGAACTGGAGCAGCCTCTGAGGTATTCAGAGTGGAGATCTGAACTAGGCTTCCATAATATAGATTGCAGCCAGATGTGAACCTGAAACTTTTAGGAACTGGAAAATTAATATTGAGAGCTAAATCTCCATGCCGCTGCCAGTGTGGGGATGAAGGATCATGCTCCAAGTCTTCAATCTAATCAACAGCACCAGCAACCTCGATACATTGCGCCTTCCCTGAGGCAGCTCTTTGCAAACTGTTTGTTCAGCAGTAAAATGACAAATAGTTTTATGCCCAGTTCCAGCTAGTACTGTAAGCCATCATGGAGGATGAACCATAAGGCAAAAAAAACCCTCTTACCTATGTGGCTAGTCCTGGAATGCTTGCTGTGTTTGACTGCTAACAGCCCTAAGGAGAGGAGAAGCCCATTGCTGGGACTTGGGGTCCCCTACATGGTACCTGAGTGAGCTGGGGCAGGTGATGGAACCGTATGGTTGTGACAGCACAGTCCCTGTAGGAAACAGAACATTCAAGCCATCATCTGCTGGCTGAAGACTGGGTGAAGGTCCTCTCCTGACTGCTGGAGGAAACAACATCCCACTGATGTGTCAGGGTGGTGGTGCTCCCTACGCATCCCCTGAGGTGGTCTTCAGTACTCATCACTGGGTTTGTATTTATGGGCTTCCTACTTGAGAAGTCAGTTTATTTAACTTCCCATTCCCTTCCCTGGTGTTTTATGAAGGCAATGTCTTTGCTGCTGGCTGCCACAGTAGAGGACACTTGGCTGTTCCTCTCCTCAGCATCTACTGCCTCTGCTCACAGCTGCCAGGTCTACCCCTGTTTCCCAAAGAGTACGTTACCTATTTCATAGACAGCATGAACATGCACACTTCTCTGATGACCTAAACCTCCTGCAGATGCCACTCCAAAAGAAAAAAAATAGAAAACCCTCACAGCCTACAAATGCCCAGGGATCACCAAAACATGGGCTCTGCTTTCAAAAAAGAGAAAATGTTTTCCTTTCATATCTAGTACCAGCCCATCTTCCCTGCCCCATGCATAATGCTCATGATTAAAGTGGGAACCTAGCATCTTCCTGGGAGCTAACGAAAACGTTCACCTGCTTATCTGTTAGCACGCACCCTGCGATATCTTTTAAAGGACCCTTGGAGCATGTTGCAACGGGGATACAAATTATACCAAGCAGTTAAATTAAAACCAAAAGGCCAGGCTTTATTGCCCTTCCCCGCGCTGAAGAGTACCTCCTTCCTGAAGTAGTCCTGTTGATTTCAAAGCCAAATTCAATCTCTTGAAAGAGAGGGGAACAAAACTGGCAATATGCTCCCATACTTAGGACTGTAATTTGTTAATTTTTCCACAGTAAATTAATCAAAATCAGGACCTTTGATGTAAGCACATAATAAGGGAATTTTTTTTCCTTAGGTATCACTTTCACAAAATATCTAAACTTCAGCATTAATGAAGAGAAAAGCTTTTAATGTTTCTAGAAAGAAAGAAAATGTATTAAAAAATTGAGGCTTAAAATCTCTGTTCCCCTTTCTAGCAACTGGAAACCACCTACTCCTGCTGACCTCAGTAGGCATTTGCCATCAGACTCTGCAGAGGGGATCAGGGTCCCTCTTCTCTGCCAACAAACTGGTTTGTTCCCATTTGAGCGTGTATCCAAATTAACAACCAAATTATCAGTACAGTCCCTGACTCTCAGTGCTGGCCCCCATGTGGGCGTGCTGGAGGGGCAGATCCTGACCTCGGGGCAACCTCTCACCTTGACTTCCCACATTAATCTCAAAGCCTCTTGACTTCCCAAGGTCAGCTCCTGTATCCATCCGCACTGCAGCATTAGCATCTGTAGTGGCTTGGGTTTGCTTCCGTGTACTGCTGGCTTGCTTTGGCTTTGAGATTAAGGCAGTTGATTTGTCATTTGTGCTGTTTCTTACCATTTGGGTAACACCATGTTACATCCCATGTAATTGCAGCTTAAACGCTGTGTAGCCTTTCTTATGCTTTAAACCAAGGTACAGGGCATATATTGGGTTCTCCAACCAATAACTGCTAACCCAGTATTGGGTTGCAGTCAATTGCAGGGTCAAAACACCACTGGGATGACCGGGGTACTATTATTTACATCCACTTCGGTGCACTACAGGCGAGAGGCTGGATGACCGTCACTTGGTCCCAGTTGGTCTGCGTGGGGCAGACAATGTTACGCTCCCTTTCTAAGTGGGGCTGTGTCAGGGCACAGAGGTTAAGTGTCTTATCTATCCCAGCAGGCACTTGGATCCAAATCTCTTGACCCAAAGCTGGCCACTCCCACCCTGCCAGGGATGCTTGTCCTGCTTCCAGCCCCTCGCCTCAGTGACTGTGTGCTGTCTTAGCCTCTATCAACAGGTACTAAATATGTCAAGGACTGAAGGAAGAATTTAGGGATCTACCCTCAAAGGTTTTGTTGATTTATCTTTGCTATAAATCTATTTCTTTTGAGTGATCTGAAATTGATTTCAGGCTCATTCCTCCGTTCCTCCATTTGGTTGTAATTTGGGATGTCAAGGAAATTGTGTTGAAAGAAGAAGATGAGCCGATATGAAAAGGGATTATCTGTCCCATATGGGTAGAAGATGCTGGTGCGTGGGAGAAGGGAAAAGCAAATGTTTGTCTCTACGTGTTTGCACATGTGCAATGTTGGGCAGGAGTAGGCTTCCAAAAAATCAAAAGAAAATCCTTAGCTCAACAGAACCATCCCATGACAAGTTAGTAGCTTTGTTAAAACCATCCCTTTTGTAGGGAAGGGTATGCAGGCAAGTATTCTCACATGGGAAGTTTAAAGATCCGGTGTGCACTATTTTAGTATCAAATAAGGCTCTTTGCGTTCTGAGAAAACATGCACAACTGAAAGGATGAAACAGATCCCTTTTGCAGATCTGTCGGAAAATTATTAAGTATGAATCTGGAAGAGAATTTCTCACTTTTCAGTGTTTTTCATCTGGATTCACTCTGAATGAGATGACTTCTGAAGATTGGGACAAGCTTTTGATGTCATTTTTTGCAGCCTTGTATCTCTCAGGTAAAAGAAGTGACTGACAATTTAGCACCTATCATATCCCATGTGGATTTTTTACATACTTCTTATTGAGAAGGGGCTGCTCTGCCATGTGAGTTGGTCACATCTGGGAGCACCTGTGTTTAACCGATGCTCTCTTGTCCGCACCTCAGGCTCTCCCCTGAGCTGAATGTCCCAGTGGTTGCCTTTGGATTCTGTCACAAGCCTGTCTAAGGCCACCACACATTTGGATATCCCCAGAAGTGCCCTCTACTTCTGTCTGGAAATCCCAGTGGATTTGAGCCTTGGATGTGCTCTTTGTTGGGCAGCCAGGGTTGCTCACACCAGGAGGCCAGGCTGTAGCGTCCTGCACCTCTGTGGGGTGAGTGCTTGGCTGGGAACATAGCTCCTCACCAGTTTCTGTCCCTGCACTGAGAGCTTGCCTAGCTGTCTCCTAATTCCCACCCTGGTAGCTCTTGCCTCAAGAGAGGAGGAGGGGATGTGCGGCTCTGCTTAGCCCATGGCATACTGCACACTGGCAGTCTTGTAAATCCATATGCTTCTTCCCATTTCCTTCCCCACTGTCATTCTTCTAGTATGTAGGCAGGTTCCATTTCCTTGGCTGATGTGCATCCCCCAGATCTCTTCACAAGGTGGGATTCAGGATGCTCCTGCATAGTCAGGGGTATCCCATCCAGAGGGTTTGAGGATAGAGCACAGAATGGCCAAAACTATGGTGCTGAAGAGCATTGACAAGACTAGCAGGAGGCTGCAGACAGCCTGGGCTCACAGGGGTGGCACACAGTCCCTCAGACCCAGCTAGGTCTGAAGCACCAAGAGCCCCTCCACAGAGGATGGCCTGGGCAGATTGTTCAAGGCAAGACAGACCATGGAAGCACAGAGCATCACTCACATGGCCATTACAGGCACCTGAGAGATAGCAAATGTCCCTCTTTGTATTGATGTTTGTCCCTGGAAGGTGCATGAAGGAGGGACTATTCTGCTCCATGGCCTCTTGCCAGTAGTGGTGATTTGAGGCTGTAAACCTAGGTGCTTATTAAAACATCTGCATCTACTGTGAGAAACTTGACCAAAAAAAAAAAAAGAAAGGAAAATTAAAGAAAGTAGTAATATTTGTTTACAGCAGCTTGAGGAGCAAATCTGCAAGTGTCAGGTGGAGCTCACCTTGCTGTTCCATGCCTGGCAGCTCCAGGTCCTGCTGCTATGGGACAGCTCACTGCCTTGCCTTCACACTGGTGATGCCCACATTAGTATGCCATGTGCAAGTCAGAGGCTTGTGCCTTAGCTGTGATCCAAGGGTTTTTATATCCCCTACCCCTCTGTCTCCTCTCCTGTGGGCAGTGTCTCAGCCCTGTTGTCCTCTTCTGGGGGAATGAGGTCCTTGCCCTGTTCTCTGCTTACATTCTTTGGTTTGGTCTCCAGCTGGGTGGTGGTTGGTTCCAGGTGCTGTGCAGGGAGAGATGTGTTGAAGTATAGATAGGGCTGAAGGCTTTTGGACATTGCTATTTGCCTTGTCCCACAGACAATGTGCAATATAGCTGCACGCCTCTAGATGAGGGGCCATGACAGCCTGGGCTGGGTCGCTGCAGGGTGCAGTGATGGCATGCACTTCCGTGGGGCAGCGGGAATAAAAGAGGAAAGACTTGAGGTCTGTGCTTACCTCTGGTGAGATGAGATCCAAAGCTGATAGTGTTATCTTTCTGGACACCACATTATAAGTCCTGTGTTTCCAGGCTGGCAACGGTTCCCTAAACAAACATATTTGATGGACATACATAGTCTCTTAGCTGAAATTGCTCAGGCCCATCTGTTAAGATGGCAAAGAGCCAAACATCTCCCAAGTTGGTGAGATGTTTGCCATAGGGCATAAATACCAAGTAGCCATGGGTTTAAAGTGAGCAGCCAGTGTAATCATCTGAACACTGTCTCTCAGGACTCTGCATCTCCAGGCAATGCTGCCACAGCCTTGCTGTCTTCTTCGGGCTTCTCCCTGCAGGCTAATAGTTTAAGATACTAGCCCCATGGCAGCTCCCCAGATGCAGGCAAGAAAGGCTGGACTTTTGTCCACTGTTGTGCTGTAGAGACACATGGAGGGTGCTTTCCCTGAGAAAACCTCCCGTGGGCTTTGTGTGTGTGTCCAGGAGCTGGGAGGAAACTTTATTTTCACTAGCAGAAGACCTTAAGGAACTCTGTGAGTGAAGTACAGCTGATTAGCAAGGGTGCTTGTAACAGCTACACGTAGTGGGCAAAGACAGGCTGCAGTTGGGCACACAATGTAGACCAATAATCAGGGAGTTGTATGTCCTCCTTTGAATCAACAAAGTTAGTCTCCTCTAGCGACAGCTCGAGCTGCAGGCTCTAATATGTCTACAGTACTATCACCTGTTCTATTAATGTGGTGCAGCCTGTCCTGCTAAAATGGGAATGAAGCAGAGCTTCCTCCAGGGAAGAGCCATGGCTTCAGGGGACCCGGGAGAACATTTTTTTTTCCTGCTTGGAGTATCACTAGAAAAGCAGTCCATCTTCTTTTTTTGTTTTTATTTGTTAGGGTTGGCAAGCATGGAGCAGAAAGGGAAGCCAAAGGAATTCATGATGGCCGTACCAGAAATGCCAGCACTTAGTGCACTGGGGGAACTTTTGGTATTTCTAATGAAACACAATTGTTATGAGCCTACTGCAGCCAAAATATGTAATTGCAATGATGCTGTCATTACTGCTCTGGAGCTGGAAGTTGGACTGAGTCCAGTGAAGGCACCAGAGGAATTTTATGTAACGGTGATGACATGCGAGCACCTTTCAGAAAAGCATTCAGGGATGTATTTACCTGATACTTGTCAGTTGCCAGCAGAAGATGATACCCTGTGATCTAAAATAGCTTCTTTAATTTTTCAAGTGAAGTACTGAAAAGCAGTTTAATTTTCTAAGCTTTATACATTGATGCAAGATTTCTTCCTTGGCTCTTCTGTGTGTATTAAACACTCTGTACTCCCTGTAAAACTGCACCAATGAACCAGTGTATCACAGAAGTGAGAATGTCATCAGGAAGCACATAAATGAAATTAAATTATTTAGGTGTGAAGAATGTAATCTAATTTATCCCAGCTACAGATCTGACTTGCTGACTGGGGCTGTAACTCCCTCATCTTGAGCAGACTGAATTTTTCTTTGCTTGGCTTCACAGAGCTCTCCCCATTCTGGCTGATCTCTGCTCACCTACTGCCCTCGTTGTCTCATGCAGCTTATATTTGAGATGAAACAAAAGGCATGGGTTACACTTTCATGGTTTTTATAATGCCCAATGCAAGGTAAACATGATAGGCTTTATATGAGCAATGGCAAAAAATAAAGAGGTCAGCTGTTGGGAAGGGGACATCCTTGTATTTAATACTGCGTGTGTATTAGTCAAGAGGGCTTTGTACCAAAGATGTTCAACTTTAAATCCAGATAATGATATGCCTCTGCAGAGAGTGCTGTATTTTGTTTTACTTTATTCTGTTTTGTCCTTGGGGAAGAGTGAAAATCAGTGGTCTGATGCCTTCTCTGGAGGTGCTGAACTCCTTACAGAGCTTGTTACCAGTCTCTCATAGCAAAACAAGGAACCTTTTAAAAGAGACATTTCTATCAGCTCTTAATATTTAATACATCATGTAATCACCATTTTGCTGTTGTCAGGAGCCTGTGTTAATGCACGTATTGGGACTCTTGCACCATATTGTCAGTGCATGAAACATAAACTTGGTACATTTTTTTTAAGGAAACAGTTTGGGTGTTATGCAAGTGATACCAAGGCCAGGCTAAAAACTGACCAAGCTGCATTAGTTTCTGTGCAAACTTCTCCTGCTTCAAGCCTTAATGTGCCTTTTCCAACATGTGACCCAATAGGAGTAAAGACTTCTAATTTATTGGAGGGGTGCTCTTTCAGTTTGTGTTTTATTGGTAATTTACAATGCTGAATGCCCTCATATTCACCTTTCCCTCTTCTCAAGTAGGTGAACACAATGGAATTGTCTCGGTTGCAGAAAAAGGGATGCTTTCTCTGAGCATGCCCCATTAATTGGGAACCAGCAGACAACTGACAGGAGTGCTGTGGGTGTGATTATCAGTGCCGGATGAGAGCCATTAACAAAATGGAGAGTGTCATCTTCAGAGCACAAATATTTTCCCTCACCATAATACCCTCTTGAGGGGACCTGAAGTGGACCCGCATTGTCCCATGTGTTCCCAACCCCACCGCCAATCATTTTTTCTTGCAACTGCTGGGGTTTTCAGAGCCCACGAGGGAGCGAGCATGGGGCAGCTCGAGAGATGATGGCACTTAGGGGCTATTGTACTTTCTGCCTTGGACCAAACGTCCCCAGGCCCTCCTCCACCAGCCCCTGGAACGGCATCGATAACCAAAACCTGGAGGAATAATATCCCGGGCTTTGCCTCAGCATCTCCCAGAAGTATTTCCAGGATTGGAGAGATTTTTCTCAGATGAATTGGTTTGGGTTTAATTCCTTCCCTGCCTGCTCTCCCCTTTTTTTTTAGTTCCCCTCCGAGCGGAACAGAAGATGGGTTTGTCGCCCTGAATCGGGAGGATTGTTTCACATCATCGGGCCATTCATCCTCTCCCCTCCCCTGTTGTAAAACACCAGGACCGGCCCGAGGAACAGTGGGGGCATTGTGCGGCGGCACGATACCACCCAGATTTTACCTCGGCCCTCTCCAATCCAGGGTTTTGTTCCCCCTCAAAAGAAAGCATTTGCTCGGGGGAGGGGAGGGGGTGTTCCTATTGCTTCCACTAACACGGAGGTTAAAGGAAAGATTGATGGGAGAAAGTTCACCTAGAAAACCAGGATAAATTTCTGGCTGGCCAAGGCCAGTTGTTTCATTGTCCGGGGGCCATGTTTTTTGTTAATTATCTCTCACTCTCGCCTTTTATCGAGGAAACAGGCAGCAAAGCGCGGAGAAAGGAACAGGATATAGAGGTCAGTGGGTCCCGGTTGGCCACCTAGGTATTCCATTTTAAATGCAGAGGGTAGAACTTTCTGGGTGGGGGGAAATGGGGACCAGCAAAATAATAATTGTGGGTAGCCCTGGTGTTCACACCCAAAACTTCCACTACTGTCCCCAGGCTAAAAAAAAATCAAAGAAAAAATCAAAAAAAAAGAAAGAAAAAAAAAAAAAAAGGAAAAGAAACACTGGAAAGGGACTTTCTTTCTTTGGGGAGGAAAGTTGCTTCAAACAAGACCGTGTTGTCAAGGAAATAAACCTTAGCGATGGTAGGCATTAAACACACAGCTGCTGGACTTGGCCAGCCCTTAGACACTGGTGGTAATGACAATGATTCTTGGTGGCAGCAAACCAGATCTAAACATAAATAGGGCTGCATGAAAGGAGAGGAAATGGAACAAAACAGTCCCTTGGGTACCACTGGCAGAGGAATAACATCAATTTCGATTAAAAAGCAAAAGAATTCTCCTGTTTCCACACATTAGTAAAGGCATGCAAATTCATAACTCACCAACAATGTACCTTTGAAATGCAGCTGCACCCCACAAACAGGGCCTTTCTCCCTGCAGAGAAGTAGCCCTGTTTTAAGCAGAAAGAAAACAACTATTGAAAAAGCCACAAGGATCCCTAACAGTGGGGAAGGGTGCTGGGGAGAGGTGGAGGAAATGTGTTGGGTTTGGCAGATGCAGGACATCAGTGTTTTTCATATAATGGAGCCTTCATATCTGGTCATTCCCAAAAGAAACAGCACTTCCCGGGATCCACTGGTATGTTGGTCTTGGGAAGCTATCGGCAATGCCCGGCATGGATTGGCCCAGGGGCTGCAAGTAGTGGGGTCAGAGGGACAGAGGCAGCTCCTGGCAGCACAAAGCCTACAGCGTCCCCATCTGCTCTCCCATCCTCCCTGGGAGGGCTGCTCCGACATTTTAGCAGGGTTGCATCCCTGGACTGAGATCCCTGAATGATCCCAGGCAGTGTCCTTCCCACCTGCTGCTGTTGGAGGCGCTGCAGGGATCATACCAGCTCTTATGCTCACTCCCTCTGGCCACTTGCTGTGGCTCTCTGACCTGGCACATGGCTACCCATTGTCGGGTGGACTGACATTAGTTATAATGTCTTATGGAAAAACAAGTAAATAAAACATGCTGAAACTAAAATGCATGTTTAATACAAAATGAGAGAAAATCAAGCCTGACTTACCAAACTTTTTTGCCCTATCCCTTCAATATTTTATTCTACATGTAGTGGGACTCCTTGCAGAGGTGTCAGCCAACTTCTTAAAGAGCAGTACTGACAACTTGCTATGTAGGCACCTCCAAAACACCTACCAAAGATTGCTGGGATCAGCCAGATCCTCCATGCTCCTGCTAAGGCAAAGCCCTTGCTGGAGGGCAGGGGTATTTGAGCACCTGTGAAAGTCTGGCTGGGGCTCCTTGCCTGGCATATGGGCACAGCTCCTCTCATCTTGTTTTACAGATATGGGAGATCACTCCCACTACATACGTATAGAGAATGTCAGATTTTTTACTCTTGACACAGACTATAGCCTCTTTATAAAAAGCCACATGTTTCCCAAGTTGGTTTCCTGGGTACTTTGGCTGGGGAAGATCCCAAGATTTGGCTCATTCTCCACAAGGCAGATTTTACTTCTGGGGCTGCCTCACACACTTTGCAAAGTCTGCAAAAAGTGGATAAATCAGATTTATTTTCTTCATTTGATAGAAATCATTTGGAAAGAGGACAAGGCAAAGTCACTGTCATGAAACAGTGTGGCATTTATATCCAGTGGACAGTACTATAATTATTGGTCAGCAATGAAAATAAATGGTTGTCTGTTGGTGAGTCACTGCTTTTAAGCCCCTAAACTGATTGAGAGCTCTTGCCTCTTCTTACTGTCCACCATGGTGACAGTTGGGTTGCCGACTGGGCCTGTGAGCTTGGCCAGCATCTGACAGCTCTTAATAATCAGTAGTTCTGTTGCCCTTGCATGAGTTGTCCATACAGTGATGGGTGACTGCGGGAGCATTGTCTGGGGCTGGAAGCATGGCCAGGCAGAAGTGAGGCAGTCCATGTGTGTGGACACGGGGACTTCTGCTGTGGGGCTGGATGTGGCAATGGGGACCAGCAAAGACATGCCCTGCCTCAGTGCTGCTGGAGATGACCATAGCTGGAACCAGTGAGCATCCTTGTCATAAGAAAGGTGGCCTTTGGCTCCAGCCTGATCATGGAAAACTCCTGGGACATGATTTTGAAGATATTTGAGGAATGAAACATAGGGCTAGCCCATGTGTTGGAGCATTTTGTTTGACAAGAAACTGAATGTGAACCGCCAGTGTGCGATCGCAGCCCAGAAAGCCAACCGTATCCTGGGCTGCATCAAAAGAAGCGTGACCAGCAGGTCGAAGGAGGTGATCCTGCCCCTCTACTCTGCTCTAAGACCCCACTTGCAGTACTGTGTGCAGTTCTGGTGTTCTGTGATTTTGTGTGCACCTCCCTGCTACAGTATAAAAACTCCTTATGTGACTGAGTAGGAAGCTGAAGCACATGGCCCCACACAAAACAAAGGGAAAGGGGGCTCATGGTGGGACTGGAGATCCCTCCAGTGCCACACACCCTTGCTCAAGTACCCAGGCCGTGTGATGGGGCTGGAATCAGGATGCGCACTCCATGATAATATTGCTATGTCTACCCCAGGACTGATATCTCCATGGTATTCACTTCCTATCAACCCCAGTGACTGGAGAGAGAGTGCAGAGGAAAGCTGCCCCCCAGGGACCTGAATAGGAAAGCAATCAGCCTGGTTATGGCCAGGTCTGGCTGCCCGAGGAACTGCATTTCTATCAGGTGGATCTTCAGGCATGAGTACTGTCGTGTTCCGCGTTGGAGGGGGGAAAGCAAGTCCCGTCAAGCTGCAGGGGGTACAAACTGGGACAGCTTGACATTTGTGTAAGACAGGGTCAGGACATCATGTCATCCCTGTGCGCCGTGCGCTGCCCGGCCTCCCTGCCAAGTGCTGGATGCAAATGAGACGGCGATGGTGGCCCTCGGGAGAGCCCACCTGGCTTGGCGTCTGCGCTCTCCGGAGGGAGCCGGAGCAGCAGCGGCAGGGGGAGAACCCCCGTCGGGCCGGGCTGTCCCCGCTCTTCCACCAGAGGTGTAGGACTCGGCTCCCCAAGGCGGGGACCGAGGCGATGTCTAGAAGAAGATAAGAGTCCTGTCATGTTGTGATAGTTTCCTCTCAGTGATGAGCCTGAAGAGCTCGGTCTTCTCATCTGTCTCCAGGTTGTGGGGGTACCCGCCGGGAGGGAGCAGGCAGAGTCACCTTCCCGGCTGAGTTGTGTCAGCAGCCATCTACTATGGGGATGTGATCAATATCTCCCCAGCTGGCTGGTTTGCATAGTGTTGGGTTAGTTGTGAATAAGAATGGCTTAATGACACCACCGTGGAAATGTGAGGTTTTTGTTTCCCTAATTCAACTTTAAAAGACCTCTCATGATGAAATGATATGTAATTCCCCCATCTGACTGGTGTCACCTTCTGACAAGTGCCTTCTTGTAGGTTTGGCTTCATTTACCCTCTTTAACAACTGAAAGTACGTTTGTCCGTCAGACATAACATTTGAGTTTCCTTTGCTCTCTTTTCTCACAAAATCCCTCTGCTCTGTTGCAGACTATTCTTTGCTCATTACTGTTTCACTATTTGTGATGGTACCTTGATGTGTTGAGTGGTTTCCATGCAGAAGAGCCTCCTTGGAATCCCCAAAGATCTCCATACTGAAGGGGTGGACCACAGCTACCTAGGCTTGATCCATGGCTAAACCTAATAATGGAGTGAAATTCGGAGAAAATACCAAGTATCTGGAAAGACCAGTGCTTTTACCTTGCTGAACTTTCCCAGCTCTGTACCCTCCCTCAGTAGCTTTCCTCACTGATTTAAGTTGTGCAAACAGCTTCTAAAAATGCTTCTAATTACATCCTATCTCATCCTCTTTTCCGAAGTAATTTGCAGTGTTTTCTCCCCTATGTGGTTTGACAGGTTTATCTTTTAAGTACTCTTTATAGAGTGGAGATAGGATATAGGATATTTCTCCTTCCCCACCTACGTATTCCATTTTCAATGGAGATGGCAAGCGAGGCGCGGGGTGAACTTTTTGGGTGGGGGGAAATGGGGACTATCAAAATAATAACTGGGGGTAAACCTGGTATTCACACCCAAAAATCCCACTACTGTCCCCAGGCTAAAATAAATGAGAGGAAAAATAAAAAAGGAAGACAAAAAAAAGAAAAAAAAAGAAAAAGAAAAAGAAAAAGAAAAAGGAAAAGGAAAAAGGAAAAAGCGAAAGAAGAAAAAAAAAAAAAAGAAAAAGAAAAAGAGAATGAAAGTCCCTTTCCAGTGTTTTTTTCTTTCTCTTTCTCTTTCTCTTTTTCTTTCTCTTTCTCTTTCTTTCCCTTTCTTTCTCTTTCTCTTTCTCTTTCTCTTTCTCTTTCTCTTTTTCTTTCTCTTTCTCTTTCTCTTTTTCTTTCTCTTTCTCTCTTTCTCTTTATTTTTCTCTTTTTCTCTTTCTCGACCCAAACAGTCAAATTAACTACTTCAGTAGTTTGGAAAGTATTTCATAGAAGTGTCTATTATTTTGCTTGATGTTTTCTCTAGTATTTGGAAAACTTGCTAGGTTTCTCTTTTCTGTTGACACACAGGAGGGTCTGATGTCACCCCAAAGGATAAAGACATCCCAATCCAAGTGTCATGAATTTGCTTCTTTTAATGTTTTTATCACTTCATTATGCATCTTTTAAGCAAGAGAGAGACCTGAGTGGTAGCTAGCACAACCTGATTATAATCTTGAAGACTTGTTTTAAACCGAGGAAGTGCTGTGCAAATACTTCACCAGAATTTCCATTCTCTTTCTAAATGCTCCTCTGAGGAAGAGATTCAGCATATTTGCCTAGGTACTTAAATTAGTTTAATATAGCTCTGAGGCTTGAGAAGGAAGTTTGCAGCTGCACTAGCTCCTACATCTTTAGTACACTCAAAAACCCCGCAGCAGATAGCATTTATCTGGGGTTAAACCATGGCTTTTGTGCACAAAAAGTACAGCAGTGAATAAAAATGACTAAGTGCAGCTGTAAATCTCTAACCGAGTTATTCAGAGAGTGAACAAATCTACACCCTGTCATAAAAAGGAAAATCATCTTCCTTTAAGAATAGGGAGATACTGAGAAGCCTTAAAGTATATTAGAACAGCTTAGAGCTCTCAATGTGGGAGAGAAACCTTGTATATTATCCACAGTGCTAAGGAGATTATCAATGGATTTCACTCCCCAATCCTTTTTACAACACCCATCTCATTAGAATAAGTAATAAAGATGACATCACAGAAAGGTCTAATTGATCAAAAAGAGTTTGCCTAAACTGTGTCCAGATTCACTTCTGCATTCAATACCATTTTTTTCCCCCCAGAAATTCAGCTTTGGCTTAGATTGAACAGTTGAAAAGTTTTAGTATCAAATCAAACTAATGTCCTTATTATGCAAAGCTTTCCCCAGTGTTCTGCTTTGGTAAATGACCTCCATTAGCATGCAGATTGACTGGGGATTACCAGAAGGTTTCCCAAAATAATAATCAGAAAATGTCTTTATAAGGGCTACTTTCCTCCTCTGCATGCAGGGTCCCAGCCACCACTCAGGCTGCTGGCCCCTCTTTCCTTCTGCTTCTGCGAGACACTCAGAAGAACCACCCAGCTAGGTAGCAGGCCTGATTTGCTGTCCCCAGATGGTCTAAATGCTGTTGTTTTCTCCAGCTATGCTTTGAATAGGCAGTGTGATTCCCAGTGGAAACAAGGGGAGAAATATTTTTATGCGAGTCAGTGGGAATTTTACCACAGATGCCCACACAGCCAGGATTTTGCTCTCTACTTTACTTGGACACTATATAAAAAATGGTGGTAGACATATATAACAGATAGATGGCATTTTATGTAGATGCATAACTAATTGCATAATTTCTGTTGTAATCATTCCCTCTTAAATAGAGAGAAATTTTGCTAATATCCTGCTTTTACTCTAGTGTGTCTCACTTGAGTAACTCCAGCCCATGAGCATCTCCACCAGGCATACCTAGGACTTTCCACAGCCCGGCACACACAACTCCACAAGGTAGCTGCAGAAGTCAGAGTGGGTGAAATTGAACAGACATGGCCTTGGTGATTAGAAAGGAGAATACAACTGATAATTAGCACAGCTAGAAAAATGGCCAGCTGTGGTTAGTGATTCAGAAAGATGAAACATTGAGCCAGGTTAAAATAAGTATGCAGAAAGAGAAAACACTGAGCCAGGTTAAATTTTATAATAATATAAAATAACAATTCAAACATTTGACCTGGTGTTTTAGAGCAAACAGCACAGCCTAAAACCTGTATGTCACAAGCTGAGTCCTTACTTGGCATCACAGCGCACTGCAAGCCACTGTTTGTGCTGCCGCCTTGAGGGTGGTTTTCCAAAATTGGCCCCAAGTGCTTAAAACTGCTGATCTCCAGTGCCAGCAGCACATACAGCCACCTGGCCCCTTGACCCTTGTTGATGCCACGGGTTCTAGGGTGGCCAGAGATATCTGGGAGGATGAAATCCCAACCACCATCTGAGAGAGTCAGTGATGCCAGCAGCAGAGGGGTCAGGCATCTGCTTTGGAGAAATGTCATGACTAGTCCCTGATCTGAGGAGTAACACTGGTTCCCATCACTTCCTCTGTCTCTGCCTTGTGGTTATGCACAGCTTTGATGCTGCGTGTCACAGATTGAGTATTAAAATATCTTGTAAGCCAAGGTGTGGGGTAAAGCAGACTTTACTGATAGCAGGATTGCAAGTCTCTCTCTACCCAACCTGGAAAAAACAGATGGTAGGATTTGTGCCTCCCCCCCCCATGAACTCTCTGAGTCCAGCCTCACACACAACCTGTAAGCCAGCAGCAGGCAACTCTCAAATAAATACTGGTGTCTAAATGCCATGGGGGACTTTGATGTAAACCTTGGTGGTAGTGTTTCTGATTATGCTTCCACCAGCACTCACATGATTTTATTACACAATTTTTTTTTCGTATGCAGGAAGGCATTACGAAGGTGCACTCACCTGTTGCAATTAGCTGAATTGCAGTTAGCTGAAGAGCAAACAACTGAACCACACAGAAGAAACATAGTAAACTTGTGGGGGGTTATATCCAGAAATCTTAGCACTGAACCTTTGCTGGCATAACAAAATCCCTGCAGGTAGACTGTAAAATTGGATGTAGATGGTGGTACACTGTAGTACAGAGTGACAGTATAAACAAACCAACCTTGCTGCTTTTTTTCATCTGTTCCTAAAATACTGGTAGCACCAAATCCCATCACAGGACAAACAGGAAAAACTATTGCATCTCTTTGTCCTCATTTTGAAAAGTCACATCCAATCTCTGTGTCTGTCTTTAGAGAATAGATCTGAGATTGGCCTTTTTCCCTCCTCAGAAGAAGAGGTGATGCAGGGGGGTGCTTTGGTATCTGACTTGCTCTCTCCACTTCCCATCTTATAAACAACAGGATGGTAGGTGAGTGATGTGCATCAAGGCCAAAGCCTGTTCAGCTTGGCCCCTGCAGCAGAACACCAAAGATTTCCACATCAGTAAATAGTTCACATGCCAGAAAAATACTCCCCATGCAAAATATCTGTTTTGAGGGTTTTGTACCTGGACACTGATTATTTAACTATATATTGTAATATATGTCTTATAATTATACAATAAATATAATGATAATTATTATCATTCTATAATAATTCTGTATAATTTTTCTCCGGTAAAGGTCTTCTAAATATGACTGTTTTCCCCTATTTGGTCATTTAGCTCTCCTGGGACATTTCTGTCATCCTTGTTTTTTTCTCTTGATCTTGATTTCATGTCAATTTTCACAGTGGACATTGAGTAAGCCAGTTTATTTTACAGTATGTAAGTGAAACAATGTGAAATTGCATGAACCCAAAATCTCCACAGCAAAAGCATTTCTGCTTGAAAGGAGGAACGTTCAGATACTGAGCTACTCAGGGGCTTTCAAAGACAAATGAAGTCGCCCACTTTCACAGATCGCTGTTTTTAGCCTGTGTAAATTGTAATACCACCTCTAGCACCATAGTAACTAAGCACTTTCGAGTACAGCTTTCAGGGACATGGGAAACATCTGTTACATGAAGGCCATTCACTTCTCCTCCAAGGAGGAGAGCCCTGCCAGAGAGGTGGTGGTTGCCTTGGTTGTCATGTATTTATTTATTGATGATTGTTTTACTTGTTAAAAAGTATTTTTATATTTTTAATTATTATTTTTTTTTAATTCTGCATCTATATTACACAGGGTGAAGGCAGCTTTTGGTGAGGGCAGGAGCCGTGGAGGGAGGTCACATCTCCTGCCTGCAGGAGGGGCTGCCCCGACATCCTTACCCTCCCAAACCCTGCTGCTGTGCCCTCGGAAATGGGGCCAGGCCCTTGACCCCAACTCACTGTTTTATATGAAGCCAGCATAAACTGCAAGAGCCTGTTTACTGTGAGCTTACTGGCCTGCATGGCAGGGGAGATGCACTGCAGCAGGTGGCTGAAAATCCCCCCGTCTGGGATGCAGTTTTTCACAGAATGGGGAAACATGGAAAGCAACTCTTTCCCAGGAGCACGGCCAAAATGGTGCTGTGGCATAAGGCCACAAGGACGCCAGGATGGGTGAAAAGGCAAATGAAAGCATGTCTTTCTTTACAGGAGTGGGAGCCAGTGTCCCAGAGGATGGGGTCATTCCTGCTGGATGTGCCCGGTGCAGGTTCGCTCACCCACTTGGAGGGCTGGTACATGCAGAACCCCTTTTGAAAACCTGCCCTTATAAACATTTGCAAATGGCTTTTGAGAGCTCCCGGGATGAAAGGGGCTCATACAACCACATCCTGTCATTACTTTCTACTATTAGCTGACATTCACTGGATGGCGAATGCCCAGTTCATTTAATGTGAAACAAAAGGCCAGTGCTTGCTGATAATGAATCATTAGGTACTGTAGCTATATGTGCATTAACAGGATTATTTCCAGGAACTCTGCTGCTCTCTAACATAAAAGTCTGTGATATTTTAAAAACTAATGTTAGTTTCTTTAATACGCCACCTTTAGCCCGCGTTTGCAGTCGCTATCAGCCAAACATGGCAATGCAATCTGTTCATTCCATTTTGTTAATAGGCCATCACGCCATCCTAGAGATGGTAGTTTGTAATGTAAAGAGGCTGTATTGTTTGGTTAACAGTCAAGTGACAAATTATTTAATTAGCACATATGCCATTTGTCTCCACAGCTGTGTTCATCATTCTAATTGCAAAGCAGTCTTAATTTATTGCAGCTATATTGCTCCCTAATACTAACACGGTAATTATATGCTTCCATTAGCCCACTACACCCTATGTAAAAAAAAAAAAAAAAAAAAAAAAAAAAAAAAAGAAAAAAAAAAAGAAGGAAAGAAAGATTCATTCCTCCACACAATGTATGTCTCTGCTAGCAAAAGGTATGCCCTCACTTGCCTAGGAAGGGAATGCTTAGGTAGGTGTTGGGAAAATGACAGCATCTGCAGGTGCTTTCTTCCTAGCCATCTTCTTTAGAGTTTTTATTGCCAGAATTGCCAGAATTTTTCAGTTTTGCTTTGTTTCGGCAAGTATTCTCGTGGAGCGCACAATGCTGTTTTGAGATCTCCACCTGCTGGAGAAATCCCAGCACGCACAAAGGAGCCTGCCTCTGGCTTCGGAAAAAAGCCCAGATCCTCTGTAATCACAGATGCAAAACTCCCCTTTCCTCCTCGTCCTCGTCCTCCTCTTCCTTGCCAGAGCTGCCTCCCAGGTCAGAAAGGAGGTGGTACTGGCCACCAATAAAATTTGCAGGCGTTTTCATCTTCACGGTTTAGGGTGAGTGTCATTTATTACCACTTTCGGATACTGCCCTTTGCAGTGAGGGATGTTCAAGCTATCAGCAAGTCAAACTGCAGAATTGGGTGAAACATTCTGTTCTGGAAACTTCTTGGAAACTAGCCCAATCTTCTAAAATGATGGCATCTTTAACAGGAGAGAAAGCTGGGTACCATACACTTCTACCCAAACTTGCCCCTGGGAGGGTTGCACGCTTCCCCTGTCCGGGTGGCTGGCAACAGAGGACAGCTGGCACTGCTGGGCAGGGAGTTGATACTGTCCCAAAGCAAAGCGGAAGCTGAGCTGGGCAGAGAAGTCTGAGATGCTCAGCATAATCCTGCCCTGAGTACACTGGTGTGGGCTTATTATTTTGGAGTCCCCAGAAACTAAAGAAATATAAATGGCAACTGTTATTAACTTCAGGAAGGGAAGAAGCGGTCTTAGATCTTAATTCAGCCAAGCAGTTAAATATCTGCTTAATTCTGTCTTCATTAGATTTAAGTGCATACATAACTTTTAAGCACACATTTAAGCCTGTCTGAAGTTGAGGGGATTTAAACAGATGCCCATCTCTAAGCCCATACTTAAATGCTTTGCCTGCTCTAAGAAGTCCCTGCAAAGGGCTTGGGGACCTGCCGAGTGGGGTGGGCAGAGATGGTGCCTGTAAGGGCTGCTTCTTTCCCCAGGCCAGGCATTTCATTTCATTAGCCATCCTGATTTCCTGCTGGCAGACAGAGCTGGCCCTGTCGGGCTGTCCTTGGGGATCTCCCACCACCCAGGAACAAACTCCTTCAGTTTTAAATGGCAGGTCCAGCTTAGTCACTACGTAAATAGGGGTTTCAGTTTGATCACCAGCGGTGCCCCTATGCTGTGTAATGAGTTCTCCTCCAGTCTGAAAAGACCCCCAGGAAGCTCCCCCTGCTCTCTCTGCTACAGACCCACACATAAGAAGATGTCGATGACATGGGACAAATGCCGAGGCCACCTCTCGCCGCACATTATTCACTCAGAGTGACCGACAGGAGGGTGAAAATCCCCCCAAGGTGAGGCAGACCTACGGGGAAGGGGGGAAAGAGCAGAGGAGACGGGCTGTGTCCATGCTTTCAGGTGGCAAGCAGTCAGGGACTCCTCCAGCCCTGCCTCCTCGCCAGACGCCAAATTCAACACGGCAAATGCAGCTCTATTCTTTTTCCCCCATTTTTTTTTCAATGCGGACTACAAGGCTACTGCCAAAAACATATCCAGCACAATCAAACATCAGATGGTGACTCCTTTCCCACAGCTTGTGTGAGTGAAAACAGTGAAATTATACCCATGTTTTAGTGGCGAATCCCCTGGTGTTCGAGCGAGGCAAGCCCAGCACAGGGCTCTTGTTCTCCTGCTTTTTGTTCCTGGACTTGCACTGTTTTTAGCACTGGACACCATTCAGCCTCCATTCAGTATTGTATGTCACTTCACATATGGTTCATCCGCTCCAAATGTGTGCATGTACCCAGAAAATGCAGCTTTTCATTATGTATTCTCTATGTAACAGAAAAGATTAAGATGTAAGCCCAGTGAATGCAGCAGGAATTAGTTGGACAGATGAATAAGGGAAAAATGAATCTGGAATGACGGCGGATTTAGTCTAATGATGGTGGGAGGGCGTTAAGAACTTGGTGGTAGGTTTCAGCCCTTTTAATCCCAGACTGTGTGTGTATTTTGGCAGGAGAAATGTTTCTTCAGAACTACATCTAGAGGGATACAGTAAAAACACTTTTAACCTGATACAGATGAAAGGCATCAAAATCATCAGGCAAGGTATCGCTTGCCTTGTCTAAAACTCTAAGAAATTTTGGTCGCTGTTTTTGAAGACCCTGCAGTGTTTGAACAATATTAAATAAACCCCAGCAGTTTAATGACAGCCTGGAATATCAGCCCTGCATTTATGCATTTCATTCAGTTATTCTTCCTCTCAAGATATAATTTACATGGATATCCACTAATGAGGAAGCCTTTTGATACAACTATGAGGGGATTTCAGTTTTAAAAGGAGACTAAAACAAATGCACGCTAAAGTTCCATTATGGGCACGAATACTCTCCCAAAAATGCTCCTGATGATGAGTTAAAGATATTTTTAAAATTCAGGCATTTGGAGTGGAAAGGATGGAAGCTGGGAACTGTCAAGACTTGAATAAAAAAAGAAAAGCAGCTCATTTGATAACAGGCATTTTCAGCATTTTACAGAAAACAAGGGGGGGAAGAAACCCAAATGTTCAATGGGAACATTTGGAGTTAAGCTTACTTCCTACAACAGTTTCCACAGGGAGAAAGAGATATTTTTTTTTTTTAATTGAAAATCAGCATTTGCATCACAATGGAGATATTTCAAAAGTATAAACACAAAAGGCTGCAACTTCAGAGACTTCTTGGTCAGCTGTGTTACTTGGTTTCTAGTACATCCTCTCATAACGGCCCCGGGAAGGAGATATTTACTAATTCAGAACATCAGTGGGTAATTCTGTGAGCTGCTCAGGGCAAAAATGCACGCCGCTGTTTCTTTTGGTGACTTATGTTCATCTGTTCCCAGTGCCGTGAGAAATCCAAAGCAGGCCCTTAAGATTCGAAAGGCACCATCTGAATTTTATGTGATTTTCTGAATTTTAATAAGGAGCTGTCTCTATTTGAAAAATAAAAATTTTTGGCCAGAAAAGCAGACAGGTAAATAACAATTCCTTCTGGCCAGCACTGGGTACATTCTGACACATCTTGCTCCCATGGGGCCCTGATGGCTTTCATCTGTCCTGCTTCCCTCTTTATTAAACATCGGCATCCTAAAAAAAAAAAAGAAAACAAGAGTTTCTCATGTACCCATTCAGTACCTTTAAAATGAAGATTAAAAAGGAAAAGTATTTTTAAAATCCTGGTAGTGATTTTAAAAATATCCCCAGCACACCCCCCCCCCCCCCCCCCCCCCCCCCCCCCCCGCCCCCCAAAGGATTTTAAGGTTTAATCCCTCTAAGAAGCTGAATAATAACCCTTCTAGTTACCGAGAAGAAAATTAGTACATGCTCCTTTGAAGAAATTCTCTCCTGCTAAAACAAAAATAAATTTAATTTTTAATTGTAATTCTTCAGTACTAGAAGGTCAAGATGCACAGCTTATTGCATGTCAGCTCTATCTTGAAGTATTTAATCACCCAAGCCTCCTACCACTGCTGGGGGGGAGGATTCTCCTTGGGTGGTGACTTGCCAAAGTACTTGGGCAAAAGTTATTACATTTTATCCTTACATCTAAATTTCACTATCCTGTTAAATTTTCCTTCCTTGATGCAAAGCAAATTTCATGGCATGGCCTCGGTCAGGCTGATCAGTTAATTTTACAGCCCTTTGCTTGCCCTCGCACGAAGAGCCACATCGCATTTTGCAACTGTTTTAAACCTCATTTAAATCAGGCTCACTTTTTGTGTGTGTGCGTGTGGGGGGATTGGCTTCAATGGCATGTTTAGAACCTCAGAAGAAATTACAGCTTTGCCGCAAACCAAGCAAAATGCCGGCGCGCACACAATGCGTTGATGATAATTTGTCTGCAGGGACAAACCAGCCGTGCCCTGGGCTTTGTGCACGTGGGCATTGAGGGTTATTATCGGTGTCAGAGCTTCTGCAGTGTCTTTCTGTGTTAAATACAGGGCTGGACCGTGGAAAATCAAAAAACAAACTCACATGAGGAGGTGCAATAACTTCTTCCTAAGAGGGGAGGGCTGCGCGCCTGTGGCCTATTATCCCACACTTACTTCTGCTCCTCTTCCTCTTCCAAGGGAACGGGGGAAGCAGCAGTGCCCACGGGACAGGCGCCTTCCAGCCAGCAGCACCCAGCAGCCCTGAGGGGATGCCCCAAGGGGTAAAAAGGGCATCCAGGTTTCTTCTGCAGCTCCCCGTTCTTCTAGCTGATTTCCAGGCTCGCCAGTCTAGGCTGCTTCTAATATTCAATTTACGTTATTTTGATCGTGGAATTAATTTTCAAAGTTTCACAGCTTTATTTATGTTTCTTCTACTTCTGCATCTTGGATTTTTTAGGGGATTTTGTCACTGTTACGATGGTTTGAGTGACTATTCATTACATGATTCTGCATTAAAGCCATGATACAACTCACACGCTGCATGTACCACCCACAAAGCCATGGGCTTGCCCTCAGCTTGCTACTCCTGGGCTTTACCCTGAGTTCACTGAAGCTATTGAGAAGACTCTACAGGCTGATTTGAACCAGATCCCCAGTGAAAACTGCAAATGTGTGAAGAAAAATGAGGAGGGCACATAAATGAGGAGGGCTGTGAGGACAGCAGCAGTGGCAGGAATGAACCAGTCATACCAATCTGCCACACACGTGATGGGTCTTGGTATCACAAAATGCTTATTGGCTTCAGTCCAGGAAGCTCTGGAGCTGAACAGAAGAGACTGGAGTTGCCTGACCATCTTCCCAATCACTGGCTTTCAGTCCTCTTTTATTCAGGGCTTCCTCAGTTTGAGCAGGGGGCAGGCAGGGTGGGATTATCTCTGCAGCAGTGGTCCCCCCGCGGCTGGCTCCGGTGTAGCAGGCACAGAAAATAATGAACAAAACCTGGTCTGACACCTAATCTACTGGACCATGCAATTTTCCTGATAATATTACCATATGCTTTCAAGCACAGGGCAATGTGTTCTGTGCTCCTATTGATACACATACCTCCCACCTCCTGGGGAGACTTTGGAGATCAATCTAAGGCTAAGAGAGCCTTAGATTGAGAAGAAAGAAAGCCCAACATGGTCTCTGAAATGCTGCATATAGGCATTCCCAGGGCAGCAGGTGACCTTTTCAGAAATGGCCCCATACAGAAATACCTATGAAGTCCAGGGATTCTGCAAGTTTGTAGTTCCTCCAAAGACCTATCTGTTTTATTTAGAGCAGTGACATCATTATCAAAGACCAGATTCAAGTGCAAAATGTGCATTTCCCTTCTATCAGAGCACTTTCAAGCCTCCTAAGGCCTAAAACTTACTGTATTTCCTGGGGCGGTGGGGACCTTTAAGTTGTATCTGACCAGACCATAGTTGCGGAGGTGTCTTTAAAACAGAGGAAAACTATCACTGCAAGTAAAACAGAGATTTCCTAGAGGGAGAGCTCGGGACATGGTTCAAAGGGTTATCTTTAGACAAAAAGCTGTTCTTTGCCCTTAGTATCAACAAATACCCTTTCAACAACTCCAGTTCTTCATCAACCATTGCCATGGCCTCTGCACCATTTCCTGCACCCCAAGCAGGTGCCATCTATATAAGGCAAAGCCCACTGGCAAGCTGTGTGTGCCTGGTAGAAAGCAAGGAAGCCCAGCCCCAGGAATGCAATGTGTGCCAGCGAAATATTATGGTCACAAAGCCTTAAGGGGAGGCGCCTTTCTGCCTCCAGAAAACATGTCCCTGACATTAAGGTTTTGGAAGCCTGCTCTTACGTTCCAGAAGTTGTGTCCTCCCCTATATGAATGTGATGGACACCAAGGGGACTAAAAGACAGGCCTGGTCTCTACATTACTTGACATGAACAATGTGGATTCTCTAAGAGGATGATGAAAGAAAGATGCAATTTTTGCATCTGCTGCTAACTTTCCCAAGCCCTATGCAGAAGAATTTGAGGAGTCTCAGCCGCTCTCCTCATGCTCCTACCGGTAGCATGAAATCCTGCTGAACTGCTGGCTTCTTAAGGCTGCACCAGCCTGTATTGAGAGTCATACTGTAAAAGCTGAATTGGTTTAAGAACCCCAAAACCTCAATTCCTGAACCTTGAGGAGCAATTCCTGCTCCTGAATTCAGCATCTGGCTGGGACAGCCAAGGGTCTTCCCACGTAGAAGGAAAACCTGGCAAAACTCTAATATGCTTTTTCCTGGAAAGAAGATTGCTCTCTCAGAAGGTTATGAATTTCTGGTTCTCCTTTGTTTATAGAGACGAAGTTGTCAAATAAGAAGAATGAAGGTTATGAAGGGTTTTCAGAGCATTCCCTGCCAAAAGTATAAAGCCTGTACCAAAAGCTCTGGTCTTGGCTATCCTGAAGGGAGGTGTTCAGTACACAGCCTGGTCTCAAAGATGTGGCTAGTGGAGGACAAACCCACAGGCAGCAAGAGGAAAACCTGGTTGGGAGTTGAGGTGAAATATTTCAGAGGTGGTTTTGGCAGCTTAGTTTTGCCCGGGAACTGCAAACACGTTGAGGAAGTTTTTGTTCCCCCTGCCTATAAACTGCACAGTGGTAGGTTCACCAGTCTGGTGCGTACAAGTGGGTGGGCCGTGTCCTGCATCAGCTAGTGTCTTGAAGGCATAAGAAATGGAGGCTGGCCACTACTGCTCACACGTCTGCATGTCCCAGCTCTCAGTTTCTGTGATGGCTGCTGGCTTAGCTAAATGGAGGGGAGTATCTGGAGTGTTGTATCTGGGAAACCAGGCACCATGTGAACCAAAAGGGTGGTTGGCTTGGATTGGGATGGGTTGGGTACCAGCAATTTCCCTGGCTGCAGGGCATGGGCAGCACTAGGAGGACAGAGATGGGGGTGAGAGGAGGTAAGGTCACCACTGGGCAGAAAGAAGGGAGAAGTCTCCCTACAAACCTGGAGGCCACTTTGGGGACACCCATGGTGCAGATGGAGAGCCCACTGGCAGCAGTGAGCTTGTGGGCTCCTAGCAGGGCACCCCTCTGGAGACAGCAGGCATGTCCCAGGGCCATGCTGGCTGCTCTTCTAGGGACCATTCCAGATAGGAGAAATGACCCTACGTCCTTAGTGTTGAGCACCCTCACACAGCACTGACTAGATCATCTTTTAATAATGCTGCAAAGATTATATTGACTTTCCAGGCTTTAATCAGTAGGAATATATTAGTCATTATGTAGCAGAAAGATTTAAAGCTCTGGTTTGCTTATTTAATTTAAGCAGGCAGACAATTCCCAACAGATCTAGAAAACTTGATATGTGTCATCTATTGAGCTGACACACAATACACCAAAATATGGTTATTTCACCTCTGCATTAATGCTTCCATCTCACAGACTAACACCCATGGGGATAAGCAAAGATCAGCTCACAGAACCCGTCTAGGCAACCAAAAGTCCCAGTGCTATACTTAAAACCTTTTTTGTTTGTATATGTGACCCAGTAGGATTTACCTAAAACACAAAACAAAACCAGGAAATCAGGTATGTTGAGAATAATGCTCCTAGGCGGCTGAAAGCAGGCACATTTGGGAAAGCCTGGTGCCCTCATCCTCCCTATGTAGTTGCAGAGCATATGGGAGGGTGAGAAGGAAACTGTTTATTTTCTGCCTAGGAGAAGATGGGCAGAGTACTGGGGAGGGCATGAGGGAACCTGCAATGTCTCTATTTACCGCTAGCCAGGAGAGGAGGAGCACAGGACTGGTGTCAGAATGCTCTGAGCCTGAAGGCATGGGCTGAGCCCTTGGTATATGTAGGCCAAGCATCTGCACATCTGAAAGGAAAGGTTTCAGCAGAACTGGTATACTCTTACCCCTGGTGTGTTTTGTAGTATTAGATCTCAGAAAGAGATTGAGCATGATCTGTGCAGAGTGACTTTGGGTACCAGGTAAATGAATTTCCTTTGGGAGGTGTCAGCGAAGTGCCATTAAACAGGATGAGGCAGCAGGGCTGCGGCTAGGTGTTCCCATGTGTCCTCCATTTCCTTCAGAAAGCCTTCAGTTCCAGTAGATTTGGGCTAACGAAACTGGACTCTTACACTGAAAAGACAAATACACCCTCATCCCAAAAACAAGACTTGTGAAAAGATATAATTGTTTTGATTTCTGCCCCTGCACAGATACACACATGTAGATGTAAGAATTGTCCTTCCAATTGAAATAGTGTATTTGAGCCTTTGGAGCCTAACACAGCTCAAACCTTCTGAAGTATCACTTTGACCTCTAGAGATTTACTCCATCCTTTCACCTATGTTCCCTTTTCAGCCCCCCCACCAGCTGACTTCTCTTTCTGACATTGTAAGACCCTATCTATTTTTGTTCATATTTCTGACAAATGTCACTCTTTGAATAAGTACTCTTTGCATAGACGTCTGCTCAACCTGGATGCTTGGAAAACACTGCATCAAGTGGTTAGGACATTCACAGAAATGTAATTCATGGAGAAGCACAACAAAACAGATTTTTTTCTTTGCAAATATTATTTTTTGACATTTCCCAAACACAGAGGCCTAGGGCTTTTCACAGAACAATCTGAATGATGAGAATCTTGCAAAAAGGTTGTTTATTGGGGATTGGTGTTTCACTGCCTTTTCAAAAATGCAGCCAAATCTGGGAGAAATTATGACAAAATTATAATAATGAGAGTTTTGCACATGCTCAATAAAACCTTTGTCAATTTTAGTAATTTTGTTCCTTGAAAACTCTGTTGGTTTTGGGTGCGCTCCAGAGCCAGCAATGACTTTGTTACATCTGCAGAGAAAAATCCCTGAAGTTAACAATTTTCTTCTGGCTGATGGGGGAGTCTTCAACTTGGATATAACCTGCAGGAGGACATCGCCTCTTCCAGTGGCCCATGGAGGGAGCCTGCCTAGCTTTAAGGTCAGGAGGATGAAAATTGCCCACTTGGAGGTGAGGAAGGAGTGTAACCATACAGGGCAATTGGGAAGAAGACTTGGAAACAGGCCAAGAGGAGGGAGAAACTGGGTTTGGGAATCAAAGCTGAGAGACCTTGAGGTCTGCACCAGGGAGCTCTGGGTGGTGAGATCAGAAATTATCAGGGCTGGGATACAGAACATAGATAAAGGTGAGAGACAACAGTGGGGCCAAAACAGGGGCATGAAGACAGAGATTTATAAGAAGCTGGGATTGGGGAAAGGGTAGGGGGAAGGGTCAGGCTAGGAGAAGTCCTGCCTGAGGATGGACTGGGTGGAGAGCTTGCCTCATCAAGTAATATGGTGATGCTCAGAGACACAGAACATCTCAGCTGCAGTTGGCATCAGTAAAGGGGATGCTTTGGGCTAATGGAATGCAGCTAATGTCAAAATACTGTAAAACAACAAAGCCCCCTTTTAGTTACTACTTTTGACTATGACCCTGTGCCTCAGCTAACTCCAGCAATGTCTTCTCTTTCATTTCATCTGTTGCACTTCACTCAGGACTGGTGGGGATAAATACTTGTAGGGCACCCTGACACTGCTGTGCCCACAGAAAAGCTTGGAGGACACAGATAATTCTCCACAGAGCAGAGCTGGAATAGTGTCTAGTAAATAAGATGTATGGTTACACTCCAACAGCGATGGCAAGCTACATACTGAAAGCTGCTCTTTAAATCAGTGCAATGGATGTCGAGTAAGGAGAAGGTCCCTAAGAATGCATGAAAATCATACACCCCAAAGGAAGTGGGGTTGTCTGAGCACCTTCCTTTGTGTCATGCCATGTGTGCCGGATGAAGTGGCTCCCCGAGGGAGAATGCTGTGGGAAATGGTGTCAAAGGCTTTGTTAAAATCTAGGTAGAAAACATTGACTCATAGAAAACATTTCACTCACTCACTAAGCAGGTCTGCTTGTCATAGAAGGAGTCAGGTTAGTCGAGCAGGACCTGCCTTTCCTTAACCCATACTGATTGGGCCTGATCCCCTCATTTTCCTATACATGCTGTGTGGTGGCACTCAGGATGATCTGCTTCATAACCTTTCCCGTCTGAGGTCAGACTGACAGGTCTGTAGTTCCCCATATCCTGTTTCTGGCCCTCCTTGTAGGTGGGTGTCACATTTGCCAATGTCCAGTCAATTGGGACCCCCCCCCCAGTTAGGCAGGACTGCTGACACATGATCATCCATGAGTAGTTAGTATATTTTTCTCTCCTATAGTGCCCTTCCTCGCATTATCTTTCAGCTTTTCACTGTGAGCAGTGATTTCTCAGCTTCAGCTTTATTTCCAGGTCACGTTGGCACTACCCTGCCTTGCATGAACCACGGCATCTTTTCATTTTTGTGTGGAATGGGGCTACAGAGCCATTTGATGAGGTGAGCCTGCCAAGGAACAGTGTAAGCACATCCCCAGATACCTCTCTGCTCTTTTACACTTCTTGGTCCTTTGCTCTACTGCTGTGGGGGGCTTATCACTGCTCATCCGTCCTGTGGGGCATGGCTGGCTCTGAAAGCACAATTCAGGTCCTGTTCTGCCCTTAGCTGTTACAAGCCCTGCTACAAATGTCTCTAAAAGTAATCATTTAGCACATTGTCTATCCCACAGCATATGGTAAGATGCATGGTGCAAATGCAGAGGTAATTCCTTCTTTCAGTTGCCATCCAGTTGTTCTCCATCTTAAGTGTAGGACCAGTACAGGGGCAATATCCTGAATGATGGAGCCCATAGAAAGCCAGGAGCAATGTACATATGGCAAGAGCCCAGATCTTGAAAAATACATAAGTATCTCCTCACTAAAGAGGATGCATCCTGAAGTTTCTGCTGTTTTGTGCAAGGCATACATACTGAATCTCAATAGATGTGGTGAAACTTGGTGGTGTTTTCCCCTTGTGCAGGAAAACCCCTGTCCCCTGTGATGCTGGGAGGAAGAAGAGGGCTGACACTGGGGACTTTGGTGGCACATTCAGCTCAGTGTTGTTCCTCAGCATTTTAAAGTGGTTTCTTGTTCAGGTTTATGTTTGCTTCTAAAACAGATGTAATTCAGCTGCTGATGTTGAACATTGCTGCTGCAAGTACAAATCGGTTTGTATTCCATCATGTCTCACAGTCTGTAGATACGACGCTCCATCACTTTTGATCAAGTTCATGTGGCTTAATATATCTCACTTGTAACTTTTCGTAGCCTTATAGACACAAGGAATGCTCATGATTAAACTGGCACTCAATACACTTTTTTTTTTTTTTTTTGTAGTGTTTCTTTTGTACTCCCAGTGCTAAGTGTTGCTCTTTGTGGCATTATAACAGAAAGACATTTGAGGCTGAAGCAGCCACAGAAACTTCAGTTGCCTTTTCCAGGTCAAAACTGCTTTTTGTCCAGTCATAAATCTAGGCATAGCTGCAGAAAAGAGTCAGGAGACCCGAGCCAGCACAACAAAGTCAGTAACAGGAGTGGATGGCAAATCAGCAGTACCTCTGCACTTCAACGGTGAAGTAAGATAACTTGCACCAATTAAGCCAAATTGGTGCAAATGTATGCAAAATAAGCGTGAAAGACAGTGGGAGATGGACGACTTTTTCCTGGAAGAAGGTAACAAGTGCTGAAGTGCTATGTTCTTCACTGATGCAGCTCCCTTGACTTAATTGTAGCTTTGTGTTTTGTTAAGCATAGAAGAGGATGGTTGTTTAACTTGCATTTCCCACTATCTACTCTGACACCACTCTGCTGTGAAGCTGGAGCTGTGCATGTTTAATCCAGCTGCTGGCCTGTGAGAACTGAGCTGTACTCAAGTTTTCATATTCATTTAACACTGTCAGGTTAGAATTAGAGTAGTTAAAATGGTCCATCCTGAGAATCCAGATTGATAGGAAGAGGTGTCCAAGTCTTGTGCAAGCAGTGCCAAGCCACATTTGAGCTAGCCCTCAGCTGTGCTCATTTTTTGCAACCATATTGGGGCAAGCCGTGCTGTTTTGTTACTCAACGCTAATCTGACATCTGATATCTGCCTCACATCTTTGTCTCTGGCACAGCTGGATTCAGCCCAGAAACACCCGCCGGACTTGCACCCTTTAATACTCATTTTCCAGCCCTCTGTACCTTATTTGCAGGAGGCCAAAAGAGCTGCAAAAAATCAATCATTTGATGCGACAGCCCTTTGCACCCACTTTGCACGGGCAGGTACAAGATGCCACACAAGGTGTGAGAGGCTGCAAATCGCACTGCTGCCCATCAGCTTGCCTGTAGCTGAATTGTCCTATTCCTGCGGTTAAACTGTGGGAGTCAGTTAGCTGGCTTCCTAAATATTATGGCAGCTTTGCATCTGCAAGCCTGTTCGCTGCTGCAGCTGCTTCCACACCTGTCTATTAGCTTCCAAATGATCTTTTTTCTCCCCTGAAAGTTACTGCTGCAAATTCACTTCGCAGTGTGACTTGATTATCCCAGTTATTAGCGGGAATCTTGAGTTAGACCTTTAAGGAAGCACAGCGAGGTATCAGTTGTTAACTTAACACAGCTCTGCAGCTCGGATGAGAGCTAAGGTCGTGACCTTATAATGGTCAACCGGCCTATTAGTTTAGCAATGCGGAACTCAAATGTCGTTTCCGCACCAGTCGGATGCTTGAATTTATTACCCAGAAAGCTCCTTACTTGAAAATGACAGAATTTTTTTTTTCTACCAGCTGCTGGAAGTCCCCTTTTAAAAAATAATAGCTACAAATCTGCACTTTAAAAGTTCTCTCTGTGCTTCTTAAATGGTAAGGTGACCTATGGCGAACGAGTAGGCAGAGCAGGTACAGCAAATCATTCGAACCTGCGGGCTTCAGAAAAAGGGGGGGGAAAGGCAAGATAAAGGAAAAAATGCCAATCAAATTTAAATGATGATCCCATTAAATAATGATTTTCATTCAGACCTCACCTTTCACAGTTTTCACATTTTACGGTTATGTCTTACAGGAAACAAATTCTGCCCCTTTACTTCCTTCCTCCCTCCACCTGTCCATCCCCCCCGTTTTTAATTTGTGATATTCGATGATGATTTTAGTTAGAGGAGGGGAGGAAGAGAGGAAAAAACCTGACCAAAAAAATCTTGCTGTATTCAGTCCCCTGAGAATGTTGGGTCGAGTTTTTTGATCCCTGTTGCTCATTGATTTGAGGGCTGATGTAGTGCAAGGGGTCCCTATTAGTGGCGTCTGTCACTGCTGTAATGTTTTTGTTATTTTTCCTCATTTGTTCGCTCTGACATCATGTCATTACAGAATGGTGCTGTTCAGGCCCTGCCTTGGCTGTTCGTTAGCGTGTGTTTAATGAGCAGCTTAATTGAGCTGTCTACTAGGCCACCTGTCACCCTCCGGACTTATTAACATACTAATGGCCTGACATTGTATTCTCTGACAGGCAACAGGGTTTACTGATTTGATGTCTGGACATGGGGATTTTATGCAGGAATGAGAGAGAATATTGGGAAGGAGGTTTAAAAACGCAAATTAACTCTTTGGTATCTATGTATTTACGGCTTGCTTGTAAAAGTTCAACACAAAGTAGCAGGGGGAAACGGCCCTGCTTAGCAAGCCCGACTTTGTCATTGCAATTGCAGCACGTTTCTTCAGAAGAAAATATGCTTGGTGTAAGAAGAGCAGGCTTTACTTCTATTACAGTATTATTGTTGTTGCTGCTTCAAAGGAGAATTCTTCTTAAGCACAGAGGAAAGTTTTGTGACTAGTCTTTTCTCTACTGTGGCTAAACAAATGAAAAGCAAGAAATTTCCAGTTAAGGGATTTAAGTGCACAACATTGTTCCCACCTTTTAAAGCCAGATGAAGACATTCATCGCCAGTGAACACTGTGCTGAATTGTAAAGGTTCAAAGAAACGGCTTAAGTGCATGCAAGTTTAATAAAAACACTTGTTTTGATTTGGTTGTTTTTTGTTGTTGTTGTTGGTTGTGTTTTTCTCCCGCAGAGGAGAAGCAGACCTTCTGTCGCGAGAAAACTCGGGTTACCAAGCAGATAACAGATCCAGATGGGGTGGCTTTAAGTCCAGCACTGCAGTAAATCCTCCTCATATGCATACTGCACACCCAGGCATGGCGCTGTATTTCTGTGTGGTGAGCTTTCTTCCTCTGTGTAGGAAAGACTTGGGCTCAGTGGAGCTCACAGGATCTTTGCACGGGTCCAGCCTGGATTTGCCAGCGATGAGAAGAAAAATAAATCCTACTACAAGTAAACGCAGTGTGCAGGTGAACCCTGAGGAGCATGGCTTTACTGCCAGCTGTTTGTTGGTGGGAGATATGACCTTGCACAGGACTCAGCCAAGAGCCTGAGAAGCCATCAGGACCCAGCACAGAGACACATAAGGAGTTTTGGTCCTACAGCTTCCCACCACCATCCTTGCAGGTGCCTGCAAATGAGTCAGGTTGTGGTGCAGGGAGAAGCAGATGACATGGGGCAAGAGGGATCCCTGCTGACAACACAGAAGGGTTTGCCCTTTCACTGTGAACCACCTCAACCCCCATAGAACAGCTTGATGCCTAGCAGCTAGCTGTGTTTAAGCATAAGAGGACAAAACAGCAACACTTCCAGCAATAGAGCAGAGCTAGGCAGGAGGACTCTTACAGAATATCACCCAGGGGTGATGGGCTTATTTTGGTGTCTCTGATTAAATAACAACCACATAGACATCTCCAGCCTCAATGGGTCAGCATGCGGCTAGTTTTCCAATTTCTCAAACTACGGATGGTGACAGATTTTAAGATCAAGACATTCTTGTGATTATATGGCACGGTCTCCCATAAAGCACCGCTTGTAGAACTGCATCCATTGACTGATCTCTGCTGTGAGATGGTAACTTCTGGCTGAGCCAAGGCATGTCTCTCTAAGAATTTGTCATCATCAGAGTGAGACACTGGGAGCATGCACGAGAGAGATCTGACTAGCAGTTAGCTTCAATGGAATTGCCCTAAAGTGGTCTAGGAGGGCAGCTAACAGTAATTATATTTATTGACTTGTGGGGAGGAGGTGATTTTGGTTACTTCTGCCAAAGTTTGCTTTCTGGAGTTTGGTCAGAGTCCCAGCTCACTTCAAACAACAGCAGTGACCAGAGCAGCTATTTTCCATCTGTCTTTGGCAAAGAAAGCTGCTCACTTTCCTCCTGAATGTGGATGTTGCTGATGTGGTCTGCAGTTTTTGCCTCGTCTAGATTAGATTCTGCTTTGGGCTCCCTGCAAAATCAATGCAGAAAACTAATCTAGAATAAAGCGCAGAGGCTCGCTTACCTGCCAGGCACATCCAGATGAGCTTTGGAGCCTTCACTTATAACAGGGTGTAAGTTTTGATTCTCAGAGCTAGAAACAGCCGGCTGTCTTCCTCCTGGGAAACCACCTGCTGCCCTTGTAGTGCCGTAGCAGAGGTGGGGGGGCTTCTGGGGTGGGGCTGACCCCTGGGGATTTCCCTGGAGTTCATATTCCATTGCTTTGTGTGAAGAAGACATTGAACTTAAAAAGCTGCTACCTCATTCATCATCTCAGGTGAGTGTCTTCACAGCACAGGAGGTTGCAGCTTAGTTTCTTCGAAAAATGAGGAGAAAGGCTTGTTTTGGCTCGTTCACGCCTGTTGTATGTATAAGCAAGAAGGAACACCAACATCTGAAATATATCTGCTCTTTTCATTTAGATGGGATTTATGAGCACTTAGGATTGGTGTGTGTTATGCAGGCTGATAAAATCACAGTCATTTCTTAAGAAGAGGAGTATGCCCCTGCGTGAACAGAGGAGTGGCACTTTTTCATTGTATTAGTTCAATCTAATTAAGCACATGCAGCCTGGGTATGAACAGTATTTTGCTGGCTACCTTGTTTCATGTTTGGGCAGGAGTCCCATCTGTGGCCATGGACATGGCTACCTGCAACCTTATTCAGGGTCTTCTGAAGGTGTAAGTTCTGCACAATTCTGGTGCAATGCTCCCAGCAGTCTCAATGTGCAGGCCTGTATCTGTATTCTGCTCTCGTAGATCTACCTGGAATTTAACCCTTCATGACCAGCTCTACATGTGCCCTCATTTCTGTATCCTTTCTTTCATAGACCTAAATCCCAACTTCTGAAATTAATGTAGATCAGGTGAGCTCATCAGAGATGCCATAGGACAGGAGGTCTCATGCTGGACTAACTCCCAGTGCCTTTGTTTTTCACCAACAAAGAGCAAAATTCTGCTGGATGTGACTCCGCTCAGGCTGACATGATGGATAGGGAAAAATATCACATCATAAATTACTTCAGTGGCTGCTGAAGGAGCAGCAAAAGCCAACATGTGTCAGCAATGCATGAGCTTTGAGAGGAAGGTAAATTCATTTCCTTATTTAGTTTCCAATTAGTTAGAAAAGGACTTCAGGCATCAACTCTGAAGCTCCAAATGCTTTACTTTTGGTTTTCAGTAAAGCTGCTCCTTGCCTGAAAAAGGCTCTTTTGCACACAGTGTCTGTCTTTAATTTCCATCAGGGTGCAAGTTCCTTTTGTCTTCCCCTCTTTTCCAGGATTCCCTGTTTACTGATAGGCATGGGGGAATATAGCAATGTCCATGGAAAACCTCAGGAAGAATTACAGATTGAATATTTAGGATGGCGTTACAAATAATACTTTTAATACTGCATTGAGGACTACATTTATAGCATCAACGACAACAGAAGTTTGTTGCCTTAGGTACCCTCTCAGTACTCAGTAGACACTGCCAGAATGGTTCTACTTGTTATGTTAGGGGTGCATGAATAAGAAAAACTATTCTGCACTGTCAGAAGATTAAGGCTAAATGATTTAGAGCTGCAGAAAATAGTGCATAACACCCCTCAGGTGAGGAGCCTTATCAGATGCCTTTTCTTTCTGCTTCTCATGAGAACTGCTGTGGGAGCTTAATGACGGTTGGAAGTCACAGATGCACTGCAGAAAGTCACCAAGGGGTAAAAGATGGACATAAATACCTAAATTATTTCATAAAATGACACTTCCTCACTCCAAAAAAGATACTTTCTCACTCCGAAGGGCTTCCCATCCCTCTCCAAGGTGACATGTACATTCAGGTTCTTGAAATGTATACAGAAAAAGGAAGTCCTCTTCCTGCTTTATCAGTACCATTGGGTTTTCTGCATTGCTTGGCTGTCTCATGCCTTTGGCAGAGGAACTGCCATAGACCCAAAGCACTGGGCTTCAAAGGCATATGTGCTGCCCTGACTGGGCATTGTGTGAAGGGTTTGGAGGCTGTTATTAATAAACATGCTTCTCTTTTTGATGAATACTATTAGGGCACAAATTTGCCCTTAAACTTCTTGCATGTGTGAGGAAGAGCAATTTCCCTGACTCTGGAAAAACTTACCTCTGCAAATGCAGGGCTGGCTTATATCAGTACTCCCTCTTTCAGCATGAGTTTCATCAATTCTGTTAAGGCATGTTCAGCTTCTTTAAGGGAATTAAGGGTGAAGCTCACGCCCCTCTTTGGAAAGCAAGAGGACACTTTTGTAATCAGGATGCCAGCAGAAGCCCAACTGAGGGAGGAAGCCAAAGTGGTTGAGTTGGAGGTCTTTGCACGACCTCTGTATCTATCTCTTACAGTTGCAATTTTAGCTGTATAAATCACTGAGCTTTTCTTTTTGTGGCTGGTCCCATTCTCTCCCTTCCAAATATCACTAATGGATTTGAATTTTTTTCCCCTAAACTTTCATATTTGAAAACATAAGAGATACATTCCTCAACCCCACAGCTGATGAAAAAATTAAACATCTTATTTTAAAACAGCCAACATTTTTCGGTCACTTGTTTGACAAAGCATATATTCCTCACTAAAGGAAACAGAGAAAGAAAGCAGCCCAAAATTTGTGGCAGTGCAGCTTATGATGGCAAACTGGCTCAGGTAAGCATAGGGCAAGGCTGCAGAGATGTGTCTTTTTGCTCTTGAAAATAACAGGCAAAGAGCTGAAGCAAGGGGAAAAGAACAGAATATTGAAGATTTGTGATTGTTCAGTGTTCTTGTTTCAGCTTAATTGGACAAAACGTTGTTCAGCTCTGCTGCTATTGGAAAAATACATAGAAGCGTATTTTTATGAAAAGAGAAAAAGAGCGTTTATAAATTCACTACCACCCTGTTGATTTTTCACTGGAATTAGAAGGACCCCAAAGCCTTTGCCCCCGAAATGCATGGCCACTTACTGCAAGACTAATTTGAATGCCCAAGAACAGCCCGAAGGCAACACCTCAGCAGGATGCGCTAGTGCATGAAAACAGACCTGCACTCCCAAGAGGAGCACAAACGAAAAGGTGATAAGACAGAATGTAAGAGGAATGAGGGGAATAAATGAACTTTTGCCTTAGGGAAGAAAACAGTTCCAGGCCAAGCTTATCAGAAAAAAGGCAGCTACACTTACAAACTGCCAGACACATGCAGCTTGGCATAAGATGGGAGTTGACAGCTACAAATGGCAGAGGGAAGAGGACTTCTGCACAACCTCCCTTGTAATAAAACCAAACTATTCCTGGCTAGGAGCAGGCATGGGAGCTATGGGAGAGCTGCTTTAGCAGCTTGCAAAATAAACATTTTTCTTGCTTTTAAAGATCGAATCCTGTGGGACTTACAGGAAAAAGTGATGCAGCAGCTCACCTATGGAGAAGGAAAGGAGGAGACAGGGTCACAGGTCTGTTGCAGGTAAAGGTAATAAGGTAATAAGAAAGAGAGATCATAGCGGTAGTGGCAGGAGAAACAGAGTTCGTCATCATTAAAGGTGGGTGATGAGTTATCAGCAAGTACTTTTCACTCTGAAAAGTAGAGTTGCTTTGGATGACACTATCTGCAAATGTTTAAATAGGAAAGAAACTTAAAAAAAAAGTCACTGATATCTGAGAACCACTGAAGTTTGTGCCATGTTTGAGAAAAATACCCAAACCAAACCAAACACCATCAACAAAATCATTGTATGACATAGCGTGGGAATGCAGAGTTGATGTATACTATGCTTACTTCTGGTTTTGGATCCTCACCTTCTTCTGCAGCTTTTATGGACAGCCTGTATTTCTTCAAAGTATGATGACATGGGCTGTCCAACCAACTGCTCAGGGATGAAGGCTCTGGGGAATTCCCCTAGGCTGTCATATACTGCTACAAACCACAGAACGCACAGACTTAGGGCGAAGGGTTTACATCCCAGCCTTTGCTTTGGACATGCTTGCTCGTGGTACTATACTTTGTGCACCAAGGATATTTCAGAGGAGCTTCATAGGCCATTGGAAGATTGTACTGTGCAAGACAACCGCAATTCTCTGAAAAGGAAGGATCAAAAAAAGCCTTGATTTTGAGGCTATTTACAAACAAACAAACAAATAATTGGGTTAATCAAGCTGCTCCATACTGTTTTATCTTTATTTACCTGCATTTGCACTATAATTTTTATTATAGCACAAAACCAAAGCAATTCGAGACACAGAGCCATGCTGACCAGTTGAGAACCCAACAAGAAGTGAGCACCTTTAGTTTCAAAAATACCAAAGGTCCATCCAACACTACTGAAATATTCTTGCAAAACTGCGGCAAAATCATCTTGATTGATTTTTATGACTAGGGTGATATTTGTCAGTTCAGCCATTTTATCGTATCAGATGCTTGATTCAGTTAATGAGAGCTTCAGGTTGCAAAGTAAAAATTCACAATCTCCTCTGAGACCAAAGGACATAATGTGTTTTATTAGGGTCTATAACTTACTGGTATATGAATATTGTGCACTGGCAAACACTTGTTACATTGGTCTGAAACAGATTCACATTTGAGAGATATTGACAGGCTCATCCTCATACAGGCTCCTCAGCCAAGCTTGTAGCAAATGCTGCATGGTCGCCTGATGTGTGATCTTGGAGTCTACAGGATAGATGCATTTCTGTGTTTTGCAGCAGGATGTATTTTTGCTAGGGACATCCTGGCAGTGTAAATGCTAGCTTCTGTCTCTTTCTTCAGTGATACATTATTTTTATTCTTCAAGTTTACCAAGCAGGAGCCTATGAAAACCAGAGATGTTACCCTGTCAGTCTGCAGCATTGCTGGTAAAACTAACAGCAATGAATGAAGTGTCTGTGTGGTTTCTTTAGGGACAAAAATCAGAAGTTACAAAGTGATGATTATGCTAAACCAGAAACCTGCCTGTTATTTCCAAAATAATAATACTTTAAAAAATCCCCAGCCATTGGTTAATGGGTTATATTCACAGGCTAAGAAGCAACAAGAGCAAGAAAATCCCTGAGAACTGTTGACTGAAAGTTAGTCCATAGATTCCCCCACAGGGAGCAGCATGTTCTTCAGAGGCATGCGTTTATGGGCAGCCAGGAAATGGTGTCTTTCAGCGTCTGATTATTTGCATGATCCAGAACTGAAGAGAAAATCCTCCTCTCAGAAAAGATAGCAAAAGTTTTCACCGAAGGCAGGAGTTTCCCCTGCATAATTTTAGTAGAATTTCTTTTTATTTTGTTTCACTTTCTGTTGACAGCACTGGATCAATCTTAATGTCTTCTCAAGGCTGCATGGAGCTCAGATGTGAGCTTGTGGTTGGGACCATCTCTGCCTCCTCCCTCTACTACAGAGCCCCTTTTGCCTTCTCTGTGCAGGACAACATGTTCAGGACCTTCCAAGTCGAGCTGTTGTCCCTTGTTACCTCAAGGGTTTGACACACAGCAAGTCTCTTGTCTTTTCATTAGCTATTTCTTTTGCCATTGATCTAATGCTCACCAAGATCATTTCCATGAGGCGCTTCACTGTGTCCTTCTGTGAGAGTCTACCATAGCTCTTGGGTAATTTTTCACCTCTTCCTTACATTGGGAAATGCCTTACAGATTTCACCTGCTTGTTGAAGCAGTATGCTAGGCAGCAATCTCCTAGACCAGAATGTCTGAAAATTCCCCTGTTGCTTTAACAACATCCCTCTTTTAAATGGCATGTTTGAACAGCCACATCCATCCTCCTACAGAAACAGGAAGAATGACCAAAGGTTTGCAAATGGAGCACACGTTCTTTGATTTATCCTTCATGTTTATCCCTAAGGCTGAACATGTTTATCAGCTGTTTCAGTCAATCCTGCAGTGTTCTAAAGGATCACTGTTCTTTTCTCCAGGTAAGGCAGTTCATCTAAACTGTTCACCCCCAGTTTCTCTGCTGTATTTCTGATTTCCAGAAGAGGAGGATTACCCCACTAATTGTATGTCACAACAACCAGATAATACTGTATGTGGATTTGCCAGCTTGCACCCAAGTCCTCTGCAATACCATGCCTCTTTCCTGCTCAGCTCTGCAAACCAGTTTTATTTTATTTAGGCTGAGAAAGTTGGGGCTGTTCAGCCTGGAGAAGAGAAGGCTGCATGGAGACCTCATAGCAGCCTTCCAGTATCTGAAGGGGGCCTATAGGGATGCTGGGGAGGGACTCTTCATTAGGGACTGTAGTGACAGGACAAGGGGTAACGGGTTAAAACTTAAACAGGGGAAGTTTAGATTGGATATAAGGAAAAAGTTCTGTACTGTGAGGGTGCTGAGGCACTGGAATGGGTTGCCCAGGAAAGTTGTGAATGCTCCATTCCTGACAGTGTTCAAGGCCAGGTTGGACAGAGCCTTGGGTGGCATGGTTTAGTGGGAGGTGTCCCTGCCTATGGCAGGGGGGTTGGAACTAGATGATCTAAGGTCTTTTCCAACCCTAACTATTCTATGATTCTGTGATTCAGAGGTGGTTTTGAGTAGGAACCATGCACAGATAATCCATGTTGTGCAGTTCAGTGCTGGCTTGAGACTGGAGACGTGACCTGGACATCCAGATGTTGCCACTGAAGGGGAGATGTCGGCTTCTTGGATGCGGGCACATGTGGGTGGATACTAGTTGCCATGACAAGCTTGGTTACTAATGGTGGCCTGTGGACAACAGCTGGGAGCACCTCCAATACTGAAGCAATTCTTCCCAAGCCTTTTCTCACCTCCAAGCAGAGGAAAACCAGAGGAGAACTGGCACTGAGGACTTTGCTGTGACACCAGAGCAATCATTGCTTGCCAGCAGCTCCATGAATTCAGTCAGTGGCATAATTAGCTCTGTTATGTTGTACCACACATTTTGAGCACAGTTAACACATACAATGCTGGGGCGGCAACAGCTTTGTGACCTGGGGACTTTTCTGCATTGTCAAGACAACAGCCAAGGCAAGGGGATGCTTTTTGGCTACCATCCTCTCCTGCAGCTCTAGACAGGATGGCAAAATCTGTCCAGAAGTGCTGCAGTTTCAAGCGGACATTTCCAGGTTTCCTGCTCCCAAGGGTTTTCTTCACAAGAACGCCACAGTGAGCATCTGGAAATGTCAGCTTAAATCAGCCAGTTTCTACGTTTGTTTCAGCGACTCATTCTGTTTGCAGCAGTGTATTGCAGCTGACAGTCAGAGAGCATGTGCAGATCCCTGTTTCGTCCTGTGTGCCTTTTGGACACCTCTGTGTCCAGGTATGGGCTGCATCACTCCCCTCATCTCTCTGTACCTGAACTGAGAAATGTTTTAATAAAAATGTAAATAAAAATGTTTTAATTAAAACCATAAAAAGTCTTTGTCCCACCTCAGAGGCAGCACTGCTCTCCCCAGTCCCTCGCTCCTTCCTGCCTTTCTGGGGACACTGTGTGTTGCAGTCTCACAGTTGGCATGCCAGATGAGATGACACTGCCTCCAGCCTTTGACCTGATGCTTACTGCAGGTGAAAAGATCATTAAAAAAAATCTATATGATTAGGTGCTGCTGTCGCTCATCCTCAGAAATCTTTACACTTATTTATGGCAGCAGTTGCTGATCTATATGGACACCCATTTTGAAGATGGTAACTTTATTCTAATAGGTAATTCTATGCCTTCTTGATTCTGCAAAACAGGCTGAGCTATTTCTAAGGTCATGGCCCAGATCTGTGTCTCTACAATGAAATTTGGCTGGGGTCATGCATTTAGTTTTCAGTGTGTCTGCAACTGAATGGACACTACACTGACCCCTGCTAAAGAAGCCAGTACTGAAAATGCTGCCTTCAATAATTAATAGTAACTTGTTCTGATCCTCAGCCTGGCCAGTTAAATAGCAGATGTCAGGAGCAGCTAGGGCAGATGGCCTTGAGCCTTGCTTTTCTCACCAGTTGGATGTCACAAAGTATAAGGACCCCTGATCAAATGTGCTTTCAGTTTTTCTCCTTTACACAAAATAAAATTGTTGAGTTGATAATTATTCTTCCAATTCCTGTACCTAGGGAAAAGGAATAGACAAACCCCATTACATTTGGAAGAAGGGGTGCTGTGGCAGCATTCTGTGAAGCCTAGGAACTAAAAATATGGGTCATGATAGCACCATAACATAGAGAAGACAAGACAAAGAATTTTCCCAAACACATTGAATCCAATGGGATAGAGAAGTAAGCTGGCATTCTTGCTTCATTCTACTTTGAGAGTGAAGAGAAAGGAAGCACCTCCAATTAGTAATGCTCCCCAAGGTATTTCCTTCTTCAGTCTCATTTTTAGTGGGAAATTTAAAAGATCATTAAAACCTTGGGGGTTATTTTTCCTAACAGTTTCTTTTTCATCAGAACAGTTCTTGAAAATGAGGGCAGAAAAAAGCATGATGTTTTGCTCCTATTTAAAAACAAAATCTGTGAGCCTTTTTTCTAAAGAGCTGTCAGATTCCCTTTTTTGGAGGCAGTGTATCTTAAACCTAGCAGCTGGTTAGCCTTTTCATTAATGTGGAAATACATCCCATCGGTCAAATCACAGCCTTTCAGAAAACAATAGCTTGCATATGCTTAACCAGACTTGCTAGGCTTCAGCCAGTGACATCCCTAAGGAAGATGAGGGCACACTTCAACACCAGACTGAGCCCGAGTCCTTCTGATACTAACTCTGGGCAGCACCAGGACAGCAGAGGATATGATTCCCTCCTGAGGACTTCCCCACTGAGAGCTCGAGATGGAAAACTCAAAGATCATAGAACTCAGCTTCTCATATGCCAGTAGGCCATTTCACCTGCAGCTATTTACTACATTATCACTGAAGCCGAGTTAAGCTTTGCTTATCTAAACACTTTTGTTGTCCAGATAACAACAGTTGTGTAAACTGGAGCCTGCTTTTCCCCACCAGTGTGCTCCTGTAGCCTGTTCTGGCTGCGGGTGGAGCTGTCCTGATGGGTAATCCAGGTCTCTTGCAGTGGTAGCAGCTGGCTAGAACAGATGCGAGCTAGTTATAGTAATCTTACAAAAGTCTGGAAACATAAAACATTACTTTTTTTCTTTCTCAAGAGTTAGTGGGAAATCTATGCACACCCATATAGCCCTTGTTAATGGAAATGAAGATTAACCAGCAAAAGAATGTACAGCTGTGAAAATAATAGAAATGAATAACATTACATGCATCTGGTTTTCAGGAAAATTAAGATAAGGCCATAAGCCCTTAATAAGTCTAGACATTATAAACATACAGGGAGGAGATTATAAGCATACCAAAAACCAGTCTGCATAAAGTGATTTACCATGGGCATGTCATAAGGTACTATCATGCCCTTCCCTCTACAAGATGGCTTAGAGTCTAACAAATGAGTGAGGAGCACCAAGCTACCCGGACACAGAATTTAAAGGCTACAAGATTTACTACACCCATTCAGCCCCAGACCCACAAAGGAGCCAGCTCTCATTATTTTCAAGGGGGGTTATGGTGCTAAATACGTCAAGGCCGTCTTCCTCACATTTGAGTGCCTGCCATTGTTGCTATTGAAAGCCACCCGAACAGTGTCAGCCTCACCCCTGTGGCTCTGGCCCTCCACGTGAAGCCTGTGCTGGCTGCAGATGGCAACCAGCAGTGCCCTGTCCTGTGAGCAACAAAAGGCTGGGAGAGTTATGGGGTGGCCACTTAACCCGATTAATGCTCTCCCTCCACTCATAGGTAGACAACACAATCTTACTGCCTGTTTATGGCTGCTCATCGTGCTGCCTGCAGAAGCTGTGCTCTTCCATCCTTGCTCCTTGGTCTTGCCTGCCCCTACTTTGGGGTTAGGTCCTGCCTCCTATTTCCTACAATGAGGTACTAGAGCAGATCACCCGGAGAAACAGTGGAGCCTTCTCCTCTGGGAGGCTTCAAGGGCAGGTTACACAAATCCCTGATTTTGGAGACTAACAGCTGGGGAGAGTGACATGGAGGGAGTAAGTGGGCCTGTCCAGACCACACCTTGCCTGTGACTCCATGTCTGCTCCTACTGCCCCCATGGAGATGCCTTAATGTGTCCTTACAAGTCTTGCAGCAGCTGCCCACAGCACCATCTCCCGGGACTGCTGCAATTGGTGCCTCGCTGCTGCCTGGGTCTGTAGGAAATTGAGTTTTTCATCTGGTGCAGTTTAACCCCAGCTGGCAACTAAGCCTCACAGAGATGCTTGCTCACAGGGGCACTGGCTGGAGGGTGTGCGTGATGCTATGAAGCAGATGCAGAAATGCTGTCCTGACACCCAGGTGTGCTCACTGGACAGTGCTGCCTCCTCCTCCTGACCTCTACAGGGGGGGTAGCAAGGTGAGGATGGGAGAGAACCAGTGGAGAGTCCCAAGTGGCTACAACAGTGTTTGGTGAGGGAGCATCAAGGACAGCAAGCAAGAGAGGCTGAAAACCAAAGCTGTGCTATGGAGATTGAACAGAGATCAGGATGTTTGTGTCTGTACTGAGGTCTTAAAAGGTAAACCTTATCTACTCTGCACTGGCACGGAAGATGAGGTGGCTCCTGACTCAAGGCTAAGTTCTAGTGCAGCTCCAGCTAGTGATGCCCCTGGGTCCTGACTGGCTGCTTCTTCTCCCGCATCTCAGCTGGATCTGACAGATATGATCTGTGAATTATTTTCCAGGTCCTTTCACAGATAATAAAATGCCAAGGAAAATCATGCAATTCAATAATAGAGTACTATTGTTTTCATATCAGAATTATTTGTCCATAGCTGCTCGCATGTGGTGCACACTACTTACTCTTGAAGGTCTGCAATTTGAAAGAGAATTTTGTTTTAATACCACTGCTTCAGTCCCTGCTATTTGCAAGAACAATTAATTTCTGTCATGCTGTGTTGGGGCATTGCCAAGAAAAACCTAGATCTGATTGCAGAGCTGAGTTCTGGGTTTTATAGTCTCTGTACCAGATTGGTACTTTGCTGCTGCAACTAGCCCTTGAGTATGCCTGTGGCCAGACTCTGAGTACATATATTGAATTTGATGATTCAGGACCAAAGGAAGTCCAGTTCCCAGGTGCTTTGTTTTCAGATGGCCAGGTTGGCATTACCAGTGTTGGCTACACTGGAAGCTAGAGCTGCTTTAAAGTTCTTTTTTCTTGTAATTTTTTTTTTACTAACTCTGATGTTTCTTTGCAGTAAGTATTTAATTTTGTGAAAGTATTTTGCCCATTTGCTCAAATCCTTGATGTATTAAAATGTCTTTATTAGAAACTGGAGATCTCCTGAAGGCTTTCGGCCCTGGTAATTATTTTATTTTTGTCTAGTAGATCTCCCAAAGTCATTGTTTCCAATAACAAGTCACTCTAGCAGTGGCCAGGCTCGTTAATACTGCTAATCACAGGGGTATGCTATAAAGACTTCTTGATAGGGAAAAGAAAAGAAACCTCCAATATGTTCAGCAATTCCATCCCTTGCTGAGACAGCCTGGCAAGTGGCTCTTATGCTGGGATGCTGAGCTATAACGGAGGATAAAACCATCAAAGGCAGAGACGCCAAGGGGAGCACAGACACAATCAACTCTCCAATTTCCAGCCATCCAGGCTTCTCAGTTAAGGCAAGTGATTGCCTCCAACAGATCCTTTGCAGAGCTGCCAAGTTATTAGGAGCTGCTCAAGAGAGAGGGAGCGCAGAAGGTGTTCCCAGCGACTGAAACCTCACCCGCTGCCCTGCAGCCACAGCCCAGCTCAGCTCGGGAGCATTGTTAGCCTGTTTCCTTCAGGCTGGTGGGAGAGAAAATGAATCTGAGTTTCTTTGTGGCTGACATTCATTGACCACATCTGAGTGAGTTGTTGCCCTCACAGGTTGGATCTGCAGCCTTGTTCTTCCCTACTTACAGCCAGCCTTTGGTTAAGACATTTGTGCAAGGATTTCTCTCAGGCCAACTTCTTCCTTCCCTTTCCTCTACCCTCCCTCAAATAGGAAGAGAGAGATAGGAAGTGCTTAGAGATAGGAAATGTTTATGGATCCTGTCTGGTCTTTCCATGGGACTGTCTAGATACATCACAGGGAAGACAAACTGTAAAATTAAAGGGCTTTTAATATTATTTTCAGTAGCAAAAAAGCCCACTGGAAGAGAAATGCAGGAAGAGTGGGGAAATGCTGGAGGCCAGCAGGGGTATTTGAAATAGTAAGTCCAGTAACAGAGATGTGATAGTGAGTAGTCGGCTGTCAAGATTTCCCTTCCTGGTTATAATTCGTAGAACATGGTAGCACCAAGTCAGGACACGGTTTTACCAGGCCATGTACAGACACACAGCTGCAGTGTCCCTGTTTCAAAGAGCTTAAGCCAAGTCAATAAGTTGGGCAACTCACCGTGACAAGGGGAGGGGCTCCATAAGTGAGCAGCAAAGTCCCCATGTGGGATAAACCTGGCATGAGTGGGATGGCAGGAGGTCAGGGGGATGCAGTCTTTACCACAGCATCCATGGAGAAGGTGGAATGAGGAGCCTGACCTTGAGCACTTGATGGGTGGAAGTGCTGAAGCAGAATCATGCAAGGCTCTGCTAGTAAATGCTTCTGAATGGAAAAATAACCTCAGTTTAACATTGTTGGTAAGTAACATTTTTCTTGTTCAATCAAAACAACAACAAAAAAAAGAGCACCCAGAAAGCTAAATGTGGGAAACCTGCTGGCCATGGAGCTGTCCTCAGGCCGCAAAATATGATCTCAAAGCTTCTTGGTGTGTGTGTATGGGAGTTTCACTTGGGTGAGTGAGGCAGCTGCTGAGGCTCCTGAGTATACCTGGAAGCAGCTCTCCCTCCCTCAACGAATCTGGTTTTGTACTTGTTTTTAAACTCAGGCAAAACAGGTGAAACCAGGCCAGATAAGAACCTCAAACACTTGCATCTTCTGGTGTCACTACTATTTGGCAAAATGTAACCCAGGTCTAACTGTGGAAGTTTCTCCCAAACAGGAACACTGGTGTTACCTCACTGTTAATCATTCAGCCCCGAGGATGGTGCCTGGGCATGGCAGGTTCCAAGGAAGACAGAGTGCCTATCCTGCAGAGCAGGTGGTCCGAGCATGGTCAACATCACAAGAAATGTTGTTTCTCCACTCTTTCCCTTGGGGTGAGAGCGGCAAAGACAGTGACTTGGTCCAAATCTGATTGGGAGGGGGGCTTTCCAAGGGGCTCCCCTTGCCACTGGTTGGAGGGTAAGAAGGAGATGGGGGTGGGAGACTATTGCTGACTTTAGTGATAGCTTCCCAGATGCTTCAAACTGAAAGGTGACATTAAAATGCAATGGGATGTGAGGCATTCATCTAACCTCAGCCTCCTGCAAAGATCATGGAGAAAGGGGTAATCCGTCAGGGATCACTCAGAGCTCCTGCGGTGAAAACAATCCCTCCCACTAAGGGGCACATGTTACAGGGAACCCAGATACTTTCAGCCAGACTTCCTCCTAGGTGTCTCTGCTGGAGACAGAGGGGATGGATACTGCCCCACAGCCATCACCTTGAATGCCTTGCTTCTTTCCACTTACACTAGTGCCTGGATGCAGCAAGGCTCCCTAAGGGAACAAGGGCTCAACCCCTGAGGACAGAAAACCAGGTTATGGCAGACACCAGCCAAGGAGAAGGAAGCAGCAGCAGCTCATGCTACATGGGCAGTGTGGCTGCAGGTGCCCAGCCACCACACTGGCACACTGACTGCAAGATCCTAGTGATGCTTTCCCAGCAGGATCACCCTCTCCACCAGCCCCAAAACGAGACCCTGCCAGCCAGCCATCCCACATGGCTGCTGACCCGAAAACATCCGTTTGTAGCTGTTCTCACCCCGCTGCTGAAGAGCGGCTAGGAGGGTGGGCTCAGGCACACATGCTGAAACCCCCAGACTTGAGCAACAGCAAAAGCCCTGCCTCGTGCATGCTGAGGCTGCCCCAAGTCCCCATTGCAAAGATGGGGGTGTTTTCCTGTTTTGCTTCCCACAGCCCCATCCATATTGCCCCCCATCTCCAGGCCCTGTTGCATGCATCTATCAGGTCTAAATGTTATTAGGTGAGGACAAAACCTGCAGGTAAGCCTCTCCCCGCTCTACAATGGCAGCGTGGAGAAAAGCTCAGCTCCTGCTGCGTGCGACACGGCCCCCCGGGGGAGGGGGATGACCAGGGTCAGCGGTGGGGACGCAGGCACCCGCAGCCCGCCGTTTGCCCCCATTCAGCGCCGGCGGTCATTGTTGCTTCCCACTGACCAGCTGCCTGCAATCCCCCGACCGAAAGCAAAACGGGTAACACAGCCCCCATTCAGCGGAGATTAAATGCCTGAAATGAGCCACACCTCTGAACAATTGCTTCCTCCAGGAGGACCAGCATTCAATAGCCAGGGAGCCCATTGATCCCCGCCATAAAGGAGGTGGGGGCCCGCAGGAACAAGGTTTAACGGCGCCCCTCGCACCAGCTCTCCGAGCCTCCCTCCTCTGACTGCCCGCTTTGCCCACATCGCTCCTCGGTCGCATTCGCCCCCCCAGAGGCAGGCAGCAGTCTTAAAAACCTCTCACGTTCGTCCTGCAAGGCATCGTATTCCTCGCTGATCGCATTAGGACCATCATCTTGCGACTCTCCCTCTCTGACGATTAGTTACTATCATTCACACTGTGCAATCAGCTGTTAAATCCTCATTTATGTTAATTTGAATGTGAATGTGCTGCTCAGCAAAATGTTAGATTGCCATGTTTACAAATATACTACAGGTATTTAGAAATTTAGATGATACAAAACATACTGCTTAAGCTACTTGTGATGCCAGTTTAAATAACTTAAGCCTATTTATCAGTTCTTTAGCAATTCTTTGCACATACTACTGGTTTTCTTCATATCACCCCTTGTCACACAAGAAAAAACATGCTTGCTTTTTTAAAAAATACATATATAATCTAATAACTGGTAATCTCAATGATAGAATTCAATTACATGTAGCCTCTACATGGGTAGCACAATTTAACCAAAACACATTTTCCTAATCCGTGAAAGCATCCTTCAAAGCTGGTACGTTTAGGAATAAAGACGAAAATAACCTCGTTGGCTTAGTACTAGCAGAAGTTCTATCTTAGAGAATGTAGTGTGTGCGCACAAAGTGATTTTCCAAAAGCTATTACAGTATAATAAGCTCAAAATTTAGTTTCAAGTTAAAGTTTATCTCATTATGTGCTCTGACCTGTATCCATCTCACACTTCCCATCAAAAGCTGATTTCTTCTAATGGTTTTTCTTCAATGCAGTCAGCAGGGTTAGACCACTTAGCTGTATGAAACCTGCCTCTGATGCAGAAACTCCTCCCCTGGTCCTTACTGGAAGTGAGTTGAGAGGAGGTCCCACATTTCACCACATGGAAAGCTGGAAAGCTCTCCTCCGGGTAAACCACTGCCTTTTCATCAGGAGCATGGAGGTCAAGGCCACCCTAATTTCCTGGCCAAGGGATTTTGGTGGGGTCACCTGTCCAAGCACACCCATGCTCCTATCACACCAAACCAGGAAGTGAGCTGAGACCAATCTGCTCATAATCGTCTCTTTGGGAAAACAGGTTGTATTGAATTAATGAGGAGGAGGAATTGCATTTCACTCTAGAACACTGTTAACTTTCAATGAAGCTGTATGTTACTTACCAGATCCTACAAAGCAATTGCATACTGGCTGCTTCTGCTTCCCTTTGTCTCTGGATAAACAGAGAATAGCAACCCCCAGCTTTGCCATTAATTTTGATCACTAAATGAATCATCACAGCAGCAGGGTTAGTCTTACCCTGCCACCCTGGTGCTATCTGTCACTACTGATGCTCCAGCCCCAAAGCCATCCTGAAGCCTCTACCCCTGACAAGGCAGCAATAGGTGAAATTCCCATAGAGCACTGCCTGAAACAGAAGTGCTTTGAAGTCAAGGGAATCTGCATGCTTGTAGTTTTGGGGATGGTTGGCACTATTTGTAGCAGTACATGTGTAAGGATGGCAGGATGAAGCTTTGAGTAACCTGGTGTAGTGGAAGTGTCCTTACCCATGGCAGGGGAGTTGGTAGGAGATGACCTTTAGGGTCCCTTCCAACTCAAACCATTCTATGATTCTATGATGACATTGCAGACAGCACAGGAGGTTTATTGCCAATCACATACTCCATATCCTACCTCTCCTAAAGTATACCTCATGTAGAAGAAAAGGAAGTATCTTGAAAGGAAGATGTTGAGCATGAGAACAGCATACATGGAGTTGGATCATGCCGCTTGGTCAACAGACCAAGCATGTGGTCCTGAGGCATAACAGCTTCACAGAAGCTGCAGGAAAGTACAGTGGGAAGCGCTGTGACAGTACCAGGGGAGTGGATGCTGCCTTGCTGGAGTTATGGATGGTGTCCACAAAATCCACATGTCCACAGCATCCACAGCTCCAGAAAGGCAACATCCACTCCACCAGTCCCCTGGTGCTGAGAAAGCCCCACAGCTGCTGTGGCAAATTTTACCCCAGTGGCTGTGGGGCAACATTAGGGTGTGTTCATAGCGGGGTAGTTTGCCCTGTTGGTCTCTGCCACCATGAGGGGCGTGTGCTTCTTTTTTCACCTGAAAAACAGAAAAATAAGTCAGGTCATTCTTGTGGTATCTCCCAACTGGGTGGTGTAAGGAAGTCTAGGCTTCCCTGGAGCTGCAGGCACCTCTGAAGGGTGGAAGCCTTCTGCAGGCTCGGGTCTGCATTCACACCTCCAGGGTTTCTTTGCAGACACTAGCACCTACAGGAAGGGCCAAGGCCCAGGCCCAGGAAAGGAGAGGCACAACAAAACAGAGATTTGCCATACATAAGAATAAGGAAGATGAAGATAAGAAAAATCTCAGATCTTCCGGCCATAGCCTTTTTATACCGAGCAGGGGATGGTGGAAGCCATGTGCATGGCCGGGGACCCACGCTCTTGGGTCAGGAGTTTTCATCCCATCCAACGTTTTTTTGCTTTTGCAAAATAGTCTGCAGTGTGACTGCCATCTTAAATTGAGAGCAGTCTGTTCCTTGGTCCCAGAAGCTGGGATCTTCCCACACCAAAACCATCAGGAGGGCAAAGGCAGTAGCAGAGAGACTGGAGAACAAGTGACAGCACTGTTGGGAGCAGAGACACAGGATAAAGGTTGTTATCAGCTGCTGTCTTCATCCCTCTTGCCCCCAGCCTCAAGGTAGCTAAACCCAGCAGTACTCTCTTTACAGTTATTCACCTCATTAGCAGGCTGCATGTCAGTCCTGGCTCTGGAGGTGTGTGTGCAATGCTAGGACCCTGCAGTGTCTAACAGACCATGAAACACGCAGATTGCCCACTGCCTGTGTCACCACCTCTGATTCCACGGGTCAGGCTGAAGAGGCATCCCACTTCCCTAGTATAAGATGGCTTTGATTCTTAATATTTAAAAAATACTTCATGCTCTCTTGGCAGAGCCCCCTTTCATTTCTCCTTGGCGAGAGCTGTGATCGGCAGGTGACCGTGACAAACAGTTACTCTCTGTCAGAGAGTCCCTTCTTCAGAGAATCCCTCCGCCAGATTCTCAGCGCAACAACTGGCACTTTTTGTCAAAGCACTGGAAAGAGGATATTTGCTATGTTTCCTCAAAAGTAGCGCCGTCTCCAAGGGAAAAAATTAACTTTTTTTTAAAGATGAAAAGTCAGTTGTTCAGACAATCTTCAAAGTGCTCGACTTAATCCGTGGGGGACTCGATTTTGCTTTTTTCAGTGCAGATTTCTTCCCCCCTTGTTCACACACCTTGAGACAAAGGCTATAGTTAAGACGGCAAAGGGGGAGGGAAGAGGGTGGGTTTTTTTTTGTGTGGGATGCGTAACAAATTTATTCTAGAGACTGCCTGAAATAGGCTTCAGAAAATGGATAGAGTGTCTTCTGGAAGAAAAGGCTCCTAAGTAAACTCCACTGCCATTCAGAAGATTTGCTCCGGCACTTAACAAGTGGAGCAGGAAGAAAGAAAAATCTGTTGTCAGGTTTGGGGTGTTTATCAGCTACCCTCTAGACACTTGACCTGGTGCCGGGGACCCCCTAATCCGCTGATCTGCATGCGGCAAGCCTCGCAGGATTCAGGCCCACGGCCGCTGCTGCAATGGGTTGGAGCACTTGTCCTAATGCGCTGATCCCGCAGCACATTGTGTGCCACTCACCTTCTCCCGCCTCCCGCTTCCCCCCACGCCGCTCCCCCCAAATTTAATTCTACTCACAAATTGTGAAATAAGTTGTTTGGGCTGGATTTGTCGAGTGAATTGTCCTCCTAATGAAACAGTCTGGTCATTATACAGTTGTCGAAGGAAGATTTAGCTCTCCCATACCCCAAGACCCATGCAGGTTAACGTTTTGCGACGGACGGTTGACAAAGGAATGAATAGCCCAATGCTGTCAAATCAGGCTTACAAACAGCTTGGCATACAAACAGTTACTGCTTGTGTGCATGTGGATTTAGGGTCTCTCTTAATGGCACAGATTTGTAAGTACAAATCGCTCAGTCTTCAAACTGTTTGCAAAGGGAAGAAAATGACCAAAAAATTAGTTTGTTTTAGGAGTTGTTTCCTCCCACCTCCAGCATTAAAAAAAGAATAAGAAAAAGAAAAGGTGGATCAGGGAAGCACCTACTCCTACATTCGGCAAAGGGCAACCTGCTTGGGCGACCTGGTTTTGCCAGAAGCCCCTGAGCTGCTTCTCCCCTTTTCTTTACAGAGCGATTAGAAAGCCTTATTGAGATCATTTAGAAGTCTTGAAGATTTGCAGCATTCATTTCAATGATTTTTAATACCTGCAGATTAAAACTGTTTGCAATAATTTTTACATTTTTAATTGCATTAATCATTAGCTATAATTATTTAGATTTATGAGCTCTTTTGTTAGGCAGCTATGCATGAACTAGATGAAAACAGCTTGACTTATTTTGCCTAATAAATTGAACTAAGCTGAAATCCCAGAGCAAGAGTAGACTGGAAAATTTTTACCAGGTGATTTATCACCAGAGGGACACTTTAAATCTGGATCAGTTTTATTAAGTCTGCCAAGTGTTTATTAAAGCTGGAACAGGAATAATAGCTGTCTGCAATATCACATAATGACCATCATTCTGCAAAGCCCTGAAATAGCCACCGAATATGGTTTTAGAGTAACAAACAAGGATAATCTCAGGACGTGCTTGAAAAAACTTGTGAGCGCCGGCCTCATCCAACACAGGTTTTGCTTACAAGTACACTGGTCAAAAAACTCCCTTTCCCGCAGAAGTGCAGCCGGAGGGTTGTGGGTTACACTTGGATTCCCCACTACGGGTCCTCACTCCCTCAAAATTTGGAGGATTTGAAAGCTGCATCCCCAGTGATGCACAGGGGTGAGCAGGTGCCTCAGCTGCCCCGCATCAGATGTCTGCTAGGGATGACCCTGCAGATGTAGTGTGGTTCTCTCACATCACTTTTTGGGGTGTTACTGTGACTACATGGCACAACAGGGACAGCTTTCTTTCGACAGCCGTGGAAAATTGCTGTTCTATGCTGAAAGCCGTACAGGAGTCAATAGAAAACCTCCACCACATCCCTGTTACTCTGATGATAGCTGAGGCTGGAGGCTCTGGTTCTCAGCCCCATTCTCACAAGACCTGATGTGGTATTTCAGGGCTATTGGTGAGGGGTTTATTTGCAGTGGGTGTAATTTCCTCATTAGAAACAAGGGCAGGAGGGACACAGTCCTCCCCTCCTGTGCTTGTGGGGCTGTTCAACCTGCCAGGCAGCCACTGCCCCACTCTGCAGGGGACTGAAAATGGCAAAAGGACCTCTTCAGCTGAGACAATTGCCTCTGCTTTTACAGGACAGTGATAAGGCAGGGGGATGATCGGTGTATGCTGCAAGACCGCGTGCTTCTGGGTCAGCCAGAAACTTTTTTTCAGGTGACAAGGAATTTTTAGCTTGCTTTTTCAAGTCAGTTTGTGGATGCTCCACAAGTGGTGCAGATAACAGCAGGCATCCTTCAGCCTGGGTCTAGATGCACATGGCATATCTCCACTGCATCTGCTGGGGAGTTGCCAACCTGAAACCATGGGACTGTCACAGTCTTGCAGCTGAAGCCTGAGTTTTCAAGCTGTGCTCAGCCACACAGCACCTAACTGAGCATCCTGGAGTCTGTTACAGGTCAACCCCCCCCTCTGGAGGAATTGGTCTCCCCTGACTACAGAGAGAACCTGGAGAACACCTACAGGCAGGGCACCTAGCTCAGATGGGTGAAGGGAGGTAAGATAAATGTCATGCCTTGACGTATCCCGAGGTGACTGCAGAGATCCAGGTTACAGCTGCTGCTGCTGCAACTGCAGCAGAGGACGGAGACAAGGAGGTCTCTGCCTGAATCCCCTGAAATGGCGAAAGCACCTGGTAGCTCCCTGGCTTCCAGCCAGCACCACACCAGGAGGAAGAAGGACACAGAGCTGGTCCTGTGGTGGCATTTGCAGCCCTGCTTTTCTGGCACTTGCCCACCTGGCCACATCCTGAGCCTGGAGCGAGCCGACCACCAGACATCACTTAGTAGAAAATTGACCCGGGTGTATCTAGACTGCACAGCTGCGATTGCAGGGTACAGGCATCCCAAGGTGGACCAGTCATAAAGTGAGACACAGGTACCAAGACAGAAGAACAGAGGAGGTGGAGATGGGAGTGCCCGAAATGAGTACAGCAAAAAGAGAAAAACTAGAAAAAAAGTTTACTGATGCCCTTTGGTGAAGAACTGGAGGTGTGTGGGATTGCTGGAATTTGCAGTGGGGTAGGAAAGGAACTTTTGCATATTGGAAAGGACAGAAGGCAGTGACTGCATGGATGTCTAATAGGGGAAATACAGGTTTAATGGAGTTGCAGTACTGTTTTGGATTAAAGTATTTTAACAAAATTATAGTGTTACTGATAACTATCTATTGAAAAATAAAGAGGAATGCACTTTGTTAAAGTATTGCAAACAAGTTCTTCCTCCCCACTCTTTTACATCTCCGGTGGCAGCTGTAATTATGCAGAATTTCTGAGAATCAGTGCACAGCATTTAAAATTGTCTGCCCCGACAATAACCCCTTCCTCCCCCTGCCTGTGGGCCCTTCAGAAACACAGGACTGAGAGGCTTGCCAGCTGAAAGAGCACAGCTCAGCCTTCAGACACCTGGTCATCCTTTAACATACTGTGGAGGGTAGAAGTTATGTGTGCCCGGCATTTGTAGAGACACTGAAGGGGCAAATAGCATTGTGGGGTTGTTTTTTTTTTTTTTGCCTAGTATCACATCAATGAGAGAAAGCCAAGTTCATTTTGTGCATAAGAAGGAAGGGGGCACCAAAGCAGCCTGGTAACATGGAGTCATCACAGTGTTTTGGAACAATTTTCCATGCTGGTGTTGTTGAGCCTTTCATCTTTTAATTTAAAGCATTCACATCCTCTTCATGTAAATTGTTTTCTTATTTGTAGGCTTCCTGAGATCACTGGGCACCACTACCACCATACGTACTGTTTATGCACTGTACTACTAACTCGGTTGTGCACTGTGTTTTCATTAAAAATGGAAAGACAGCACAGCCCAGTGTGGCTGTGTTACATTTATTAGTGTGAGGAAGAAGGGGAAATAGGAATTTTTATTCAGCTGCAGCTAAAGGTCCACGCACAGGAGCTCAACAGTAAGACTTCAAAAATTTAAAACATAAGAATAAGCGGCACTTCATTCCAGAGTTGAAAGATAATTGTGCAATTAACTGTATGAGGTCAATAATGCCAGAGCTGGATGCTTCTGACAGATTGGATAATCAATTCAGCCTCTGTATGAAAGGCTTAGAGGTAGCAATACAAAAACAACACAGCACAAATGTTTCAGTGTTATAATGAACACCAGACAAATCATTATTGACTTTTTTTTTACTTACTTTAAGTACTAGCACACAAGCATCTTCTTTGATTAAATGTAACTTTAGAATTTTGCTTTATGTTCAGTGTCTGTCCTGATCTAAGCAAGGACATTAATTTAGAATTGTAATGAAGCCTTCTCATTGCAGTCTCAGTGTCTGCACAGGTAACTGCCATGAAAATTGTTCTCAGTGATGTCCTGTCCTGCTTTGCTGTTGATGGGAGAGTGAGCATCTGAGCTCTCCTCAAGTTGGTAAGCATCCAGACTTGGGTACATCTAAATTCATTTAAAACTCTGTCTCTCTGTGTGTGTGCTTTTGTGACACCAGAGTCAGAATAAGCTCCAGAGTGGCCCTGGGCAGGAATCAGAGATCACACATTCAGGGGAAAAGAAACGTGTAGCCCTGGGGTTATGGCTATGGACAGTGACTTTTCTTTCCTGCTTACTTTTTCCTGTGTAATCAGGCCAAGCTTCATGCCCGCATTCCATGAAGAGGACCTTACAACCTCTTATGTAGAGGCAGAAATGTGGACTGGAAGCACTGTCAGCCTTTGCCTGGGCTTGGTATTTACCATTCAATGTTGTCACTTGCTTGTACTCACACCATTAAGCTATTGTCGCAGCTGAGAGATCCTTTCACAGCCTAAACCGTGTCCTAAAAGCCTCCCAGGAGGATGCTAATGAATGATGTGAAGCAACACTGCTGTCCGTGCCTGCTGTTCGTGCTGTGTTGTGTTGCCCATGTCTTCGAAGTTGTATAGGCTCGGTCTCCTTGAGGCTGCCCTGGCACTTGACGGCTCCAGAGCCAAGTAGGTGTGCACCACCATGGGACAAGCAGGGACAGTGACCACAGCAACATGATGACACCAGGGGAAAACAAAGCCCTTTCTATCCTCATGGTTGAAGCTCTGATGCTGCAGGTCTTACTGTGACCTCCTCCCCCAAGTGCCTTCTGTGCCCTGGAGAAGTGGGAGAGGAGCAGTGTTACCTCCAGAGCAAGTGGAGGACAGCATCTCACAAGGCATCCCCTCCACCTGCAGCGCCGCGATTTGGCCATTAAAACAAACCTCAGCCTGCAAAACAATTCAACTTCAAGTGATTAACAGGATTAATTTGGTGATGCTGCAATCAGAGCGAGAGCATGTGATTCATTATTCATCAATTAGGGGGCTCATCCGCACACGGCTGATTAGGGTGCATCATTGCCTCAAATTAAGCACGAAAAAGATGTTTTAAAGCAACCATATGGTTCTACTTCAGAAGCAGTTAGCTTACAAATTGAGCACATTGACTAGTCATAACTATTGATGAATGAGGGAAGAGTGCACCAAATTTATTTAGAGAGTTCCCCCTCCACTTTTGCTGTTTTTTTCTTTAATGTGATCTAATGAATAGGCAGAGTCAGCTTTAATTGCTGACTCGCTCTCAGATAAAAAAGAGAGCCTCCAAAAGACCCTTTTCCTCCTCCCTCCCAGTGTCACTCACTGCAAAAAAAAAGACAGGGCAGATAATTTTTTCCCTGTACCGAAGGCAAAGCCTCAGCTTTCATTTTTCTTTACTCTGTGGTGGAAAGATTGAATTTAACCATCACCCTGTGACCAAGCAGGAGTGAGGCTTTACACACTTACCAAGTACAGAGACGGGAGTCTTGGGGGTTTATAGGGAGCTGGAGGGGTGTGGAGGGATGCAGGGAGGTGCCCTTCTGGGTGACAAGAGGGATTGTGTGGAGGTGCCACCTGCAATGGCCTCACAGCTAAAAAAGGAGTCAGGATGGAAATGGCAGCACACAAATAGCTTCTTGCTGGAGAGGGTGGCCAGTGCAACTGCTGTGGTAGGACAAATGGTGTATCCCACAAACTTGTCAAGAGAGATAATTGTACAGGCTCAGGAGAGCCCAGAGCTTCCCTCTTGCAGGTCCACATAAATACGTTTGTAATTTGGGGGACACCACTCACAGCCAGCTCAAGTCAAAACGAGAGATTCCTGCTGGCTTCACCATGTGTTCTATCAGGCCCTCAACCATCAATATAGCCAAAGGTAGAGTGCCAAAATATAAGAGATGCTTTATACTCTCAGACTATTAGGGTCAGAGGTGATTTTCAAACTGTAAATAATAACGCTTTCCTTCTTTTGCTATAGTTTGCTATCTTTAGTGAAACGATAATCAGTTATTCTTCCTAAGGAACAATATAAATAAAGGAGAAGAGCCATTCTGTCCAGTTTTAGGACAGAGACTTAATTTCTCATTGGTTTGTACCCAGCTAAAGAAAACAGCAGGAACTCAGTTTGTTTGAGGTCATTTCCCCCTCTTATTTTGGTGATTAAGTATGCATTGCCAGGCTGTTCTGGGGCTGCAGTCACCCACTTGGAACCCAGGACCATGTAAATGCAGTGTGGATGGAAAATGGCACTCATGTCAAGTTAATGTACAGTCATGCATACATTAAAAAGGTAAAAGCTCTCACCACTAAAATAAAGTCTTTGAAATTTTGGGAACCAACTGTAGTGACATGACATCTGATATTTGAGGTGATACTTGTTTGGATTTTGCTTTATGGAAGTCGTCAACATTTCAACTTTTTGTTCTTGTTTAGAGCTGGAAAATTATTTAAACTGGTGGCAATTCTTGAGGTTTGGATGAACTGCGATACAGACAGGTCTACCTCAATTAAGTGGCTTTGTGCCCTGGTTGTTCAATTACAAAACAGAAGCTAAGCGCTTTTTTCTTTTTTCTTTGTAAATCAAGGCATGTGCAGCCTCCAGGAACTTATCTGTGCTAGAAATGTTTCTTTATGGGATCCCCATGAGCAGAATAGGAACCAGAATCCTTCAACAGTAGGCAAATATTTTCCTCCTATCTATGTGAAACACAGCTTTATGTTGGTTTTGCAAGTCAGAGTAGATCACGTTTTCCTATGCGATTTTCATTTCTTTTTGAATCCATGGTATACACTGCAATTAATTGCTTCCTTCTGAAGCTTTAAAGAAAAGTTGGTTTCAAATAAAAAATGGCATCCATTAAATTTAATTAATTTCTCATGCGGCTGGCCTGCAAAGGGACACCTGCTAATTGAGAGCAGTTTCAAAACTGTAGATCAGTGAGACTACTTTGGTCGGTATAGGGAAAGGCATTAATAGCTTTTCCTTGTACACGAGCACTGTGGAAATTACCACGCGTAAAACCGATTTAAGTCATTTTACATGAAAGCAGAGTTTGAGGAGAGGATCTTGCTGACAGCTCCTCAGTTCCGTCCCTCTGACTCTTTTGCCATCTCTGTCCAACCTGTGGGATAGACAATGATGCTCGGTTATGCTGGGAATTGCTTTTGTAATACGGCTTCTTGACCTCTGGAAGTGAATGTTCAGCCACCAACCTCATTTTCACCAGTCTACCAATTTCGGACCTCGCTTATTGTCCCTACCAACAAAACAACGTGAAAAAGGAGCATAGCTTTCTCTGTCGCTCCATACTCCCTTGTCACAGGCAGTCGGATCTCCTCCGTGCCTTGGTAAGCTCCATCTGGGAACCGGCTTGGTGAAGAAGGATTTTGCTTGACTGATCCCACCAGACGATTGCTGGACCTTGGTGGCTTCGATGCTTCAAGTTCTTCCAAAATCAGCTGGGCCCCTCTGTGGCTTTGTATTGTTAATGGTAGCTGTAGGGAGGGTAATACATTGAACTCACAGCATCAGGGGCTGCTTTTTCATTCAGTGCGCCTGTTGTGAAGACAAAGATATTAAATGAAGAAAGAAAATGCTACGTTTAGGACACCATCAAAATATGTACAAGTTTAGGACAGCAACAACACAATGAGTTTTAAACATAACATGGCTAATTTGCTCTGATATGAGAATACCCAATCATCTGAATTTGCTCACTTTCCCAGCTTGCTTTTGCAACCTTGTCACTAATAATTGTGATACTATCTCTCTCCCTTGTTTTCTAGGAAAAATAGAAATAGGAGAAAAGCTGGGGAGGAAAAGATATTAAGATATTTTTATAGCACGTCTTTCTTTGGTGTATCTTTCAGCCTTTACATTATTAAACTGTTACAGGAATTTTTAAGCCAACTATGAACACATACACACCACTGTGACCTCCGCATCTCTCTACATTCTGGTTTAAACAATCTGGAGGTTTGTAAGTATGAAATAATTTTTCCTTGATCTTGTATTGCTTCACAAGGGAAATACAAATAAGCAAGGCTAATCACAACCACAATTCTCATGTAGCATTGCCATCCCAATGTAAAGAAAAATTCTCCCCTCATTTGTGTCACTCAAAGAAGTCTTGAGGAGGCTTTCTTCAAGGTTTCCCAAAATGGCCTCTTCCAGCTGAGATCAAACAGGAAGCTTTAGAACAAAGGAATTTCCCTGAAAAGCTACTCAACAGGAAAGGGGGGTCAGGGTGGAAACTATGTCATAAGTCATTACTGTGTTTCCTACCAGCAACTGCATAATAAAAATACAAGATTGACATTTTTTGCAGGCATTACTCCATGATCTCCAGTCCGTGCTGATGCCCATAACAAACAGAAAGACAGAAAAAGTCTTCTGTATTTTCCTTCTTTTAAAAGACATTATTAGAAATAATTTGGCTTTTAGCTTTCAGTTCTTTTTGCAAGTGTTTAAACACTCCAAAGCTCCTTGAATAATGCTGGCAAGATAGGGCAGAAGCTTCTGTCTTTTCCAATCTGGCCACTGGAAGAGGAGGAGCAGCACACTGAGCTTGTCCGGAGGGTGATGTTAGGATAGAGGGTGGCTTAAAGAAGTCAAGACAAAGATGCAGAAAAAAACTTAAAAAAGAGTAAATTTATCTGCTCCCTTCTCTTTTTCTCTTCCAAAGGGACCAATTTAGTTCCCTTTGTTTATTCATTATCTCCCTTTTTTGTTTGTTCATTTGAGATGGGGGAATAGATGGTCTGATGGCATCTGAAATAGATGGTCATCCCCCAGCATCTGTAATGAAGTAAAAAAGCTTGTTATTTAAACACTAATGTTCTTTAGCACTGTGTTTTGCTGTAGTTTTAACACACTTCATATGAAAATTGCTGAGAGTAGAATTTTTTGCAGGATCTGCTTTAAACTAAGGGTGGAAATGTAGTTTACCCTTATGAAATGTCTGCAGCTGAAGCAGCTGCTGAGGCAATGCGAGACCTCCACGTGGGTAAGGAAGGGCATCAGGAAGCACACCATCCACTGCCCCTAAGTCCCTACCCATCCACCCAAGCCCCATCTGTAACAGAGGCTTTTTGGAAGTGTCGTGTCCATTTGCCCATCAGGGTAGCACACCTCCCTACCTTGAACGTGCTACCAGGGTAATAAGGAAACATCTTTCTTACATACAAAAGTACAAGGGCTGGAAAGGACTGATGCAGAGAGCAACAATTCATGAAATGCCCATTTTACCAGAAGGCAGTGTTTCTGTTAACAGACCCATGAAACCATATGAACTGTGTTTCATTTAGTTAGTCTTTACCCTGTCTCTGCTGGACCATGACTAATCCTCTTTAGTCAAACAACTTCAAAGTCTGATTAGATACCCCTCACAAGCACACAGCAGCTGCCTCTTTGCCTCCGGTTACCTACTAGCAAAAGCTGCAAGAAAAGGTGTTACCAGCAAGCATCTGATCCAGTGCTTTGGGTCAGCCCTCAGGTTTTCCCCTCCCTGTCACAGGATGCTGCTCCCCAGCAAGCAAATTCCCAGGCTGAGCAGGTCCAAGTTACTGAAGCTGGCCTCTCCCTGCCTCATCTGTGGGAAACAGGGGAAAGGAGACAGTGAGGTGGGAGGGCAGAAAGAGCAGGTAAAATCCTGCAAACTCTTCTCTCTTGCATTAACAGTCCCCGCAGCACCAATTCCAGGAGAGGATGTAGAGCAATGCCTGCATCCCGCGGTAGTGGTGCATGCCAGTTTGTATGTATCTATGTATTAAAAATTGTCACTGTGTTGGGACTGAATTCTGCAAAGAGGCATCAGTTTAGAGATTAATTTTACAAAAGTCAGGAATTAGAGTTCCTCACAAGTAATCACGCTCAGCTCTCGTAGGACCCCACTGCTGTTATATGTGCTAGGCCAAAGCAATGTTAGTTCCGGATCTCTGATTTTTAGTATGGTGTTCAACCTCCTGTTCTTTCAGCCTGGCAGTAGTGTTCACAACAAACCTCACTGCAGCACAGCTTCTCCTTACACCAGAAAAACACATCAAACTAGAGCAGCACAGTGTTCCCCAGGAAAATGTTTCTTCCATCAGTGGAACTCCAGCCCCCAAAAGGGCCTGCAACACCTTGTTACCTATTTGTTCAGCCATAAGAAAAATCAGAAAGCTTTATTTCAGAGGAAAGATCTTTATTTAAGATTTTGATACTGCTGCTGCTACTACACAGCAGGATACATATGGGCTGATGTCTCTCAGCTGTCCTTTCAGTTCTCCCTTATCCAGTCTGTACGAGTAAACAACAGAAGTGCATATCAAGCAGGATCTGACAGTAGTTCTAAACCACATAAAAGCTCTATGTATTTAACTATATTTTGAGTTCACATGTTAGCTTTCACCTTATTATTACTAATATTATATGGAGGTCAGAGTGTTAAGAGGTCAGGAACTGGTCACTGCTTAACCATAGAAACCCCAAGGTTGATTGCTCCAGAGCCAGTATACCCACAGCATGTGCCTTGTTTTGCAGCACCTCTGATAAACATGCCTTGCTGGATGTGCCTGATTTACATCCTTCATCAGCTGTTTCCTGGCAGTCTGACACACGGCAAAAAACAGCCTTCTACTTTACACACCCGGTGCTGTGAAGGCATGCACTAAGCAAGAAGAGATTATAATAAGCAGAACATTTTGTCTTTTCATGCAAAAACTCATTAAAACTTGACTTGCTCCTAGGGGTGAGACATTCTGGAGACATGAGACCTGACTGAGATCTCCACTTGACTCATCTTCACCCTTGTTTGGGTTTGAAGTATTTCTTTTCCTTCTGCTATTCTAAAAGGATGGAGAAGGAAGGGTGGGAGAGGAGACAAACAGGATGCTTGTAATGTTTGGGTCTCTGTAGTACATCCTATTCTGAAAGAGGAATGGAAGTAACCAAAAGAGGGACCTAAGGTAGGAAAAAGACTCAGGGATGGACTAGGGTGTTTCCTCCAGGGAAAAAAGGAAGTCTTCACCTCAGGCTAAGAGCAGTTTGCTGCCCAGACCTCCAAGGTACTTCAGTTTCTGTTTGGTGTGTGTGGTCAATAGCAGGCAGACTTCCATGACAGGTTTCTGCCTTCAGGACTGTGAAACATTTGCTCCCTACCATTTTGCAAAGGGCAGATAAGTATTTGTTCAAATTTACATTTAAGATTAAATTAAAATTTTCCAAAACTTAAGAAATAAAGCACATGAAATGTTTGGGTTTTTTTTTGTGGAAACAAGGTTATCTGGTGTTAATGTGCCCATCTCTTTCCTCCAGCATCCCTCACAGCTCTAGTCTTGGAATGGTTTCCAGGCATGAATTGATTTATCCTTACAATGCATCTGTGAAACAGTGAAATGCTAGCAAACCCATTCTGAAGGGCAGGGAAGACGCAGAGATGTGCAAGGGTTAGATTTACCACACAGCATCCTTGATGTGTGGGGTACACTTTGTGCACCCCAATCCACCAAAGTCAACTTCATCCCACCTGTGGTACCACTGCGGACTGGGGTCCATGGAGTTAAGACCATTTCTATCCCCACATGTTTGCATTAACTGCTTGTAGCCATGCTCTTACCCTGGTAACCCATGGGAGAAAGAGGGAAGCTTTCTGCTCCTTCAGAGAAGGGACATTTGTTTCACATTTACTGCTGAGTAATAGCCCACTTGCAAACAAATTGCCATGAAGTAGCTGTTGTACTGCAAGTTAGCGGCCCAGGTTGATTTACAGCAAATTGTCCATCTGCCAATATCTCTAGAATAGACCCCTCTCTCCAGGCTGTAATATTCATGTCTAGTTAGCGCAGCACTTCTGAATTTAGGAGCTGAGACCACACTTGAAATACAATGTCCTTCAGCAGTTAAATTACAAAAAGCACTTGCTCTGTAAATAGTGGCATTATCAGAAAAGTTTGGGGCTGCTGATTCAGTGCTAGCTACAGCTCTGTTCCTCCTACAGGATCAAAAGAAGAGATTTCCACAAAAATAGGTATTAAAAAAAATGGTAGAAAAAAAGAAACTGAACCTCAGAGCTTTGGTCTGGATAGAAGTGTTTTGTCCCGGTTTTAGGTACTTTGGTTATAGAAAATAAAACACAAGTACATTTAATACAAGAAATGCCTAAGTAATGCACATCCACAATCTCCTATTAGATATATATATATACACATACATACACACACACACACACACGCACACACATATATATATACACTTCTGACTGCTTTTACCACAAAGTTCACAACTGGGTAAGCCTGGCATAAGCTTATGACATTTAGTAGATGTCCAAATTGTGCACTTTTTTCTTTTCATCTGCTCTGTTTTGGGAAGCTCTAGAGCTAGGTATTTTTTTGTCACGTTTATGTACTCCAACAGCAGTTACTGCAAGCATCGTGCAGAATTGCTGCTCTGCCCCAGCACCCTGGCTGTCACACAGGTCTGTGGCAAACACCTTGGGGCCCTGGGTATGCTCCAAGCACAGCCTTCAGAAACCAGCACATCATTACTTTCATGGCATCTGCATATTTTCACACCAGAGTGACAAGGGAAGAAACAATGGTGAGCATTTCATAACCTGAAGATGAGTGTGAGGGAGGTGCAGCATGATTCATACAGGAGTATTTGAGGGAACCATCTGAATACTCTGAGGCTGGTATGGGCTGCTGATGCCTGTGACGCTGGCTGTGAACCAATCCTGCTCATGTTTCACAGCAGAAGAATGGGAACTAACTGCTAATGTTCATTTTAGCCCGAAAAATAATCAAGTGTCAATCACCATCTGAATATAAGAGAGCTGGTGGCAGCAGGGAGGTTGCTCTTCCTACCATATGTCTTTTCTCTTGCTTTGGATCCACGGTGTCATTTGTGAAGTGTCAGTACTCAATTCTTTCCATTACCTGGTTTTAATTAACCCCCTAAAGCCCCTTTGTGCGGCTGGTGATATCAGCTGGGGCTCTGAATAGAAGCCACCCTTGTCAAAAAATTTTGGAACAAGCTCCTCTTGAATGGGCCCAATGAGCCGGGGGGCTGTTTCCTCTTTAATCCCACATTTAATAGCACGAGCTGGGGACAATAGGCAGCTTCTCCAGCTTTTTGCTGCTTGATTCCGTTTGACATATCCAGCCCTCTTTTGTCTCCCTGGTGAGGACACACCACCTCCGCGTGCTCCGCACGGGACACCCGCCCTGAGTGTCACCGAGATGAAACAGCCCTGGGCAGCCTCTGCCTCCAGACCCGTGCTGCCGGCTCCATCACTGCCTGCAAAGCTGCTTACCTGCAGGGAGGGCTTCAGCCAGCAGAGCATTGAAACCTGGATGCCGCCAGTTTTGGTTGGTCTTTTTTTCCTGATATTCCTATAAGAATGTATTTCCATCAAAGAAGTCAAGGATTATAAGATTTCGCCATGGCAACATGCTATTATAAATGCAAATGTAAGACTGGAAAAGGGGAAGATTTTATATCTCATAATTGGATGACAAAAGGGTATAACATTGCCATTTTCCATATACTTTGAAACTGGAAAAATTATCCTCTCCTCTATCATCTTTTTTTTTCTGGAGAGCTGTGTTTCTTCAAAAAGAGCTTTTGATTGGAGACTATGGAAGAAATAAAATTCTTAACTTCATTTTTATTTTATTTGGTGGTGAGGTTGACACTCCACCTGAAGAGTGGCTAGATCTGACTGGCTGCTGCTGTTTTGGGCAGGCATTTATTATCCAAAAGAACAAGTAAAAGATCAGTGTGATCATCAGCCTTGGAGCCACATTTTAAATCAGGAGACTTCACAAGCAGAAGCTGTTCTGCCTGTGACCTTTCATTTGTATTTACAGCACCAGAGCTGATGACATGTTCATTAGATATTTCTTCAAATGCCTGCTGCATGGAGAAGAAGTGGACTAATTAGGTTTAGTTTTGGAAAAGAAAAGTCCTAGCATGTGTATAGTTGGCTAGGCGTAAAACACTGAGCAGCACATTGCGCAGAGAACACCTGTTAGCATATATTTTTTACTTGTCCGTCTGTATTTATCTTCTTCTTTTATGCAAAAAACTTTACCCAGCCCCAGTGTCAGGTTACTCCTACCTCAGGAAAAGAAGAAAAGTTTAGATAATAGCATATACTAATCCCAATAAGACAAAAAAGATCAAAAACAAACCCAAAATAAACCAAGAAAACAACCACAGAAACCACTATAAAAGCACTGCCTTAGTGCTGGCCCAGATTTCCACATATAAACAGGGATGTGTGGGGACTCCACTTTTGGATGGTGCACTTAGGACTCTCTTAAACAGATCTTGTTTTCGCAGTAGCAAGTCTTTCCAGGAAATCACAATGTCTTAGGACTGGTTACCAAAGATGAAACAAAAATTAGTAGTAACTCCTCTAATTTGCCTGTGTACCATCCCATCAGACTTTTTCTCCCAGCTATTCATCCTGTCCTCTTTCAAGGTCCCTTTAAAAGTAAATTTCTTTAATGATGCCTGCAAACTCTTATCCTGCCCTCCAAGGACTTTTTGCTAATTTGATGAAGACCACACACATAAAATCAAATGCTTTTGTCATTTGTTTCTCATTGTACCCACTTTCTAAAAGAAAGCATCGCCTGCATTGTCTCATCATAAACATTAGAGTTGGCAATCTGGCACCTTTCCAAATGTTCATTTTTCAGGGTAGCATTTTAGATAATTGTTGAGCTTCATGGTAACTATCAATTATATGACTCACTGGAAGCACTAGCACACTTTTCTGTGTCCTGATATACCTTCTAGTCTATTATTGAACTGGCTTTAAATCTCTTTGTGGGTTAAGTTCTCACCAACTCAAGTAAAGCAGGATTTAATCCTGTGACTTTAACACTTGTAAGAATATCCACTGGTAAAAGAAGTTCTCTTGAAAGTGATATTATTAAAAGCTGCATCTATTGGTATACATCTTGAAGAGTTATTAAGCCTTATTCCAAAGCCATATAAAAATATTGTACGATTCAGCTTCCAGCCACAAGTATGGCTTGTGATCTCAGCTCTCAAGCTAAGCAGTAACTATTTCCAGCACACAGAATGAAGAAACATTACCCATCTAGATGCCAGAGGCCAAATCCTTCAGGGCTATGACATCCATCAACTCAACACCAAACCCTTAGATGCCTGGGTCCTAACATAAAATTCACACTGCTCAGCTAGGCACTCAAGCTTCCTACACGCTGAAAGAGTTTTGGGTTTGGGATGGGATGCGATTCACCACAGCCAGCCTGCCCAAGTCTGCCAGTAACATGTGCTGACAAGGTATGTCTGAAAGACAAGCTTTATGCACTTGACTTGAGCAATCCTATTTGCATTTGCACCATGCCAAAACAGGCTGTCCTGACACTTGCACGTTGGCCAATTTAATTGTATCAGATAAACCCTGCACCACAGTATTCCTGTTCTCCTTCCTCCTGTGTTGTCAACATAAGGCAACTCAACCACGCTGACTCCTTCAACTCCATCCTGATCTACCTCACCAAGGACACAGCTGCTGTCAGGCAGACAGCACCTTTCTCTCAAAAGAAAGGGCTCACTTGATGGTCATTTGTACCTGCTGTCTGCAGAGGGTCAACACTGCCTGCAGGTCCCTCAGATACTTATTTGTCTCCCCTTTCTCTTTTTCCCTTTGCTGTCCCTGAGGTCCTGCAATGCCCAGGATGGCTCACTGGCCTTTAGACCATGAGATATACTTCACCCTGAGAGAAAAGTAGTTGTTTTCCTTGTGATGATGGACCCCATTCCCTAGGCTCTTCTCTCATGCTCTGTAACACCCCAGACATCCCTGTAAAATCTCCCATTTGGTGCCCCATTGTCCAGGCATCATTTTGCTGGAGACACCAGAAGCGCTGGTGAGGGGAAATCAAAGTGCAGAGCCCCCAGGGGAGTTTAGCCATGGCAGACACTCAGGAAGATTCAACCAGAAAAGGGTAAGACAATGAAATACGCGCTCCACGATGACCTCAAACCGCAAGAATCCCAAAACTCTGCAGACTTCACGGTATGAAGTTAAATAGATTTCCGTGATTTCAGAGAAATAACTTCAGACATGCTTAGGGGCAGTATACCATCTCATAGCAAAATAACTATCAGGACAGTAAACTTTAGCTAAAGGAATCACCTTTAAACAGAGCTTGCCAAGTAAAAATGTAAAGGGCTGTTGCCTCCCAAAGGATGATAATCTAAGACAATATAAACCAACTTAAAGAGATTTATATGAATACAGCTATGTATATACTTCCTAGGAAATAATTTGAAAGAAATACCAAATGTGAGCACCATCCTACACTTCTTCCCCAATCCCCAGAATTTACTGGTTTTGAAACAATTCTTACTACTGCATTTGGATCCATCCATGCCAAGTAAATAGGGAAGAGATTTCATCCTAGAAAGAAAAAAAAACCTTCAATAAAACTTTAAATTTATCAGAAGGAATGAAATGGAAAAGTCATTTTCATGTTAATAACTGAGCTGATGAAGGCTATATGAAATTCAAAGTATTGATATGACAGTAGAGTAGCAACAGCATTAGGAGTCTCCACACTTGATACCTGTAATTGTAATAAAGTGTCATGCTTAGTCTTGAGATGTTTTTAGTGGAGGACTTTTTAGTGATTTTACTCTCAACAGACTACATGAATAAAATCCCATGTTTTTAAAATGTCTGTATTCCTTTACTGTGGTTTCTTAATTCTGTAAAATGAATGGTTCTCCAGAACTGATCAGCTGTTGCCCTCTGATTTCCCTGAGTAAAGCACAGAGGTGATGTCCCTTTAGACAGAAAGCTTCCTGCTCTGTGAAGATCCACCTGCTCTACGGAACACATTAGTTTTCACATCCTCAGTCTGTATTTGAGTACCTTATTTTTTGTCCTGGGTGGATTTATACCAGAAGCCTGGTAGGCAGGAGGGTTATTAGGAGTGCTGAGGGGAAAACTAGCCTGCTGATCAAAATTGTTATTTAGCTGGGTATTAATGCTGGAAGCACAAGTGGGATCCAATAAATAGTAATAGACCCAAGTCTGTTACTCTAAGTGTATAAAAATGGGCACATCCGGTAAAAATGACACTTAAACTAAGAACAAGCTTCAAGCCTTTGCCTCCAGTGTTCGCTGATGGATGTGGAGCAGAATGGACATGGGTATGGATATATTGTAGGAGCAGACAGAGATCAGAAGAGATGATGACTGCCAGAGGCTCTGCTTCACTGAATGCTTCGCACCTCTTTCCTCTGTCTGCTCTTTCAAAGCCTGATTACACAAAGTTAACGAAAGCCCTTTTGCCTTCTGTAAAAGGATAAGGATTAAGTGGAAGATTGCTGGTACTGAGTTCATTCATCCTCACTCGCCTCATCTGATACGCAGCCCTGAATGAGGTCTGAACAAATTTTTCTCTAGGGCTGGGGTATTAAAGGCTCTACTGTAAGGCTTCTTTCCTTTATTTTGTGTAAGGAGCTATCCTTTTCACAGGATGGTGCCTTGTTTTGTGATGGTCAGTGAGTATGGGAAAAGGAGAAAAGCAATTAATCTGGAGGATCCTAAATAGGGACATTTTACATAGGAAACAAGAGGCACTTCTAGCAAGAAATAAATGTGCCATTCCTACCTTGGGTAATGAGATAAAGGTGTGACACAAAGGGAAGGACACGTTACAGAAATCTTGCATGATACTCAGTGCAAGTGTACTGCATCAACATTTAAAAATGATTAGACACTGATCAGCAGTAAAGATACAATTGTTTCCAGTGTTCCACTTCAAACACAGAAATGTCCTAAAAGGAAACTCAGATCAGCAGTAATGAGATTTATTACTCTAAAGGTGAATTTAGGGCACTTTAGGAAAATTGAGACAGGATGAGCAGAAACGGTCTCAAAAAACTGTCAGGCAAATGTATGTACGAGTGACACAGTTTTGGTCTTTAAGCCTGGCTTTGATCAGATTTTTTTGTAAGGGATTTTAATGGGAAGGAAAACCATTTGCTTTCTGCTACCATCCCTGTCTCTGAGGGGCCATGAATTTTCCCATGAGCATATGGTCAAAATGCAGTCAAGAATATCTTGCTTTTGCTTAAGCCAACTTCTTAACTCCCACTGAAACCACTGAGTCTTAAGCACTTTCTTCTTTGTTTTCCTCATCAAGACATAACACCCTTCCATTGCATCCTTAATATAAATCCAGCTTTTATTTACATTCCATGTTACTTTCAAGCATACAAACCAAGCAAGCATCTTCCCTGAACCAGAGTCTTAGGAGAGCAATTCCAAAAGCTACAGCAAAGAGACAGGTAACAGGATTCCCTCCTTCCTACCCTCCCGTAACAAACACCTTTCCCCAGACCTAATATATAAGCTGGTCCCTGTTCCTTGGGAAAAACAAGGAAGGAAAAGATACATGATCAGCAGTGAACCCCAGTGGTCAACATGATGCACACCTGAGTGGTTCGAAACAGGGTACCAAGGTTCCACCAGCCACTCTGGCCTCAGCTGTGGGAATGGCAGCTGGACACATGAAGACAGGTATTGTTCAGGAACCCCTGGCGGCATTTAGCTCAGAATAGGCACATCCAATCCCAGGCAAGGCACCCCTGCCAGAGCTGGGACAGCTACAGACACCAGTGGCTCAGTAGCCTGTACCCAAAGCTCCCCAGAGTGCATCAGCAGTGATTACCCCTGTGTTCTGCACTCTTCCTCCATGCCCAGAGAGGCTCTGGCAGGGATCTGATCCGCAGAAGGGCAGCAGTCGCCCTGGGCTCCTCGAGCAGCCATTCTCATCGACACAGGCCTCTCCAGTGCCTCCCAGTTTGTGATGACAGAGAGCTGAGTCCCAGAGCTGCCTGCAGCAGGAACTGGAGCTGCCTGGGGACAACAGCAGGGGCTGAAGGGAAACCCCAGGCACAGCCAAACGGAGGAAGACTCCAGCTGTCTCTGGCTTCTGCCAGCCATCTATGTGTGCCCCTGGTCCAGGGGCTGAGCTGGAGGAGAGCAGCGCTGCTGGATCTGTACTGCTGCTGCTGAGGGTCTCCCTCCCTCCGGCATGGGAGCTGCTGTGACGCATGGTCTGGGGCAGCCATGCCACAAATTCACACATTCTCCACAGCCTGCGGGGCTTCTGCACCGTCAATGATCCAGCAGCGCTGCTGCCCAAGGCTCGCTGCCTCAAATGGCTCATTAAGCTGGAGAGATGAAATCTGTAACACAACCAGATCAATACTGGGAAGGGAGAGCTCCTCTCCCTGGAGGAGGTTAGAGGTGGGGGACAGGTCCTTATCACGACAGCTTGCTCGCACTCCCGCCGCAGCGCCCGGGCAGGGGCACGAATGACCCCACTCCCGCTGTGCCCCAGCCCCGCCAAGCCGCCAGGCGGCGCTCGCTCTCCGCGGGGCGGGCAGCTCGCGGGCGGGAGCGGGGCTTGCCGGCGCCTCCTGTCGGCACGGGCGGGAGGGCGCTGGCGGCCCACCGCGGGCAGAAGCTACTGCCGGCTGGAAGGGCAACAGCGCCCCCAGGTGGCCGCCGGCCGCTACCTTACCGCACAGACAGCATACACACACACACACACAGACACAGACACATAGACAGACAGACACACAGACACGCAGTCTGTCCCTCTGAAAACAGCAGCCTGGATGCTTTTGGCAAACCAAATTTTCTGATTGCTTTCCCCCGCCCACTCAGCTTTGCTCTCACATCTGTTTTGTTTATATAAAACATAAATCCCGCCTACAGCACTCGAAATCCCTCTGCTGACATTAATTCCTTAATTTGCTGCTCAGATCTTCTCAACGTCTGCCACTAGCAGGTTTTTCAAACCCCACATGTGATTTTAGATTAAATATAAGAAAGAAGTTCTTCCCTGTGAGGGTGGTGAGGCACTGGCACAGGTTGCCCAGAGAAGCTGTGGCTGCCCCATCCCTGGCAGTGTTCAAGGTCAGGCTGGATGGGGCTTTGAGCAGCCTGGGCTAGTGGAAGGTGTCCTTGCCCATGGCAGGGGGTTGGAACTGGATGACCTTCATGACCCCTTCCAGCCCAAACCATTCTGTGATGATGAGATTCTATGACTAGGTAGCATTTTACAGAGAGGCACAAGCTCCCACTGCCCCCACTTTGAGACAGCGAAACAAAAGCCAGCCCCAAGCTGGAATTTGGCAGCACACTTTCTGCCCTATGCCCCCCTCCTCCCACCTCATGTCCCCCAACAGAGCCTAGCACAGTGGCTGTGTAACATCTCTGCAGCCTGAGGACGATGGCAGAGATGGGCCTGCATGCGGGAGCTTCTCCTGCCCTGTTGGTGCTTTTAGACAGTGAAGATAAGCTGGCAGTGTGCTTTCCTAGAGATCAAACAGGCTGTGGATTATGAGACGTGGTTTGTTATTTGCTATTTTTATTGCTGTAGAATTGACTCAGAGGCTGCCTGAGGGAGTAGCTGGTGCACCAGAGGAAGAGGAATGAAAGGGAGAAGTCGGTGGGGTGGGAAATCCAGCCTGTACCTCAAGCATACACTGGTGGTTTCATGGACCTGCCATAGGTTGCATCTCCCTGACGAACAGCAGGGCCCAGTCCCTCTCTTGCCATCAGAAATCAGTGGCTCCAGTGACAGATTGTTGTGGTCAAAGGACGTGGAGAAATGGCACAGTTGGCCTGGCACATCACTGAACACCACCAGCCTTATCTTAATGATCTCTAAAATGCATTCGGGGAAATACATCCATGCTGCATTCAGAGGGAGATGGGGAGAGCTGAGCTTTACTGAGAATCTCCACCCAGACACAAAGCCGTGATCAGTAGAGCCACATGCCAGCTGAAATCTAGGCATAACAACCAAGCACCTGAATGGTGCCACACATGAAATCAGCTGGATGTTTTAGCTGTTAGCAGATGACTGTCTCCACAGCAAAAATTACATCCATAACTGATGGCACAGTTCCTCTAGATGTTGTTGGACATGACTAACTCCAGGCCAACAAGAAAGTCATGACGTATAGCTCCTGAACAAAATAATATTGCAGTCATTCTGTGTAATGTAAGCCCAGGCCTACATATTAGTGCCATATTAGTGCAGCATATGCCCCATATTAGTGCAGCAGAATAATGCCTGCTCATTATGGGTGAGGCCCATTCTGCTCAGCTTTTTCAAGCAACATTAAAATAAAATTAATTTTTTTTTCTATGGCATGCAATGAGAAAATACAGTTAAGTACAGGATTACACTCCTCAAAATCGCCTGTTGGACTGGATGAAGTCAGTATAAGGTCTTCAAAGCAACCGCTTTCAACAGGAGTAGATTTATTTCTGTTGAGATTTTATTTGCCATAAAACTGCTTGTACTGTACGTAGAGCAGTAGGAGCAGACATGGCTATGCTCGAGAAAAAATACTGCGTCAGGTGGGCTCCACATTTTGGGCTAGGCACATTTCTTTGGCTTCCTTCTGAGAAGGAACACAACCAAAGTTACATCCTCTGAAATAATCTGGCTATCAGTACAGCTAGCTTCTTTCCTTGTTTTCCATCAGGTTTCTCAAGCTTTAGATGGAGAGATAATCTCATTTATGTGTACACAGTTCTTGGCCTGTAGGTTCAGATGAGCACTGGTTGCTGCCAAGTGTGGAAGTGAGGTTCTTTGGTGTTTGTTTAGAAATGCTATCCCTTGGCAACAGGACAAAACATTCAGTTCACCTTATGGATGATACTGAACAGTGACTACCAGCCCTAACAGTTAACCCTAAGCAACTCAGAAGTAAGCATCAATTTATCACATTCAATCATCAATCAATTCACATGGTTTTAATACTACTGTAACATGTATATATATAATGTGTTTATTCTTACTTTATGTCAGCATATGAGATATTATACTAAGCCACACTGTGGCATGTATACTCTGTTCCATAAAACCTGTCCACTCCTTAGCCTCTTGCCAAATTGCTGCTTATTTTTATTCACCTGAGGCTGTAGAATTTCTGATGCATTACAGGGTTTCTCTTCACACTTACAGAAGAACAATGCCTAGAACAAGGGAAAAAAACATCCCAGTCTCTAACCTTCACATTCTTCCTGAAGGAGCACTGAAACTCAGAATAATTTCATGATTCAAGAATCTATGTATATGTGCACATATGCACATACACAGAAGAGCTAACAGGTGTATTTAATTTCCTTTAAAGACAAATGGCAAAAGGCATCAATCATCTTATGCAACTGCTTTTGTGGCTGTCCACTTTACACACAAATGGGAACATGTTACCATTCCCCATGATGACATACTGAGACATGTGGACATAAGCAGGAGCAGTGCTGGATAAAAGCCACTTGGCTCACTTATGAGCCCATGAAACAGAGCTGAAACCAGGCAAGGCTCATATCCATCCCTCAGCCTGGCTCTGAACCTGTCAGAGATCCTGCAGTGTTGTGAGAGCTGAAATGACAGGGATGGGGCTGCCTAGCATATTGCAGAGTCTGGTCTTCAGGGAAGTAATTTACCAATTAAGAGAAGAAGAAATTTCCAGCTAATGGACTATGGTGCTGCGGAGATTGCTGATTGCTTGTGGTAGCAATTCGGCTGAGCAGACAGCTACCACAGGTAGAAAAGAGGGCACACTCCTGCTGCAGTGACCCCACTAGATGCAGTGAGTCAGAAGGAAAAGGCTTAAGGAAGGCTTTAAGAGTGGGCTGGATTTCAGCTCTCATCTTGGCAAAGTCAAACCACAAACTTGGCTTAGGAGCACAGGTGACAGAGCTGTTTGTTCTAGAAAATGGAAGACTCAAAATGACCATTTAATAATATATTTTTAAAATACGTGTACCACTAAGAGTGAGAGGAAAACCAGCTTACTTTATTTGCAGGTTATATGCTCAGGAATGTTTCCTAATGCTAAGTCTGATTAAGTACTGAAATGAGTTAAACTGGAAGGCATTGGGATCTTTTTCAGTGAAGATTTAAAAGATGGTCTGAAGTTGCTTATGGAGCATCTTCCAGCTTAGGGAATGGACTATACAAGGTTTCAGACCTCTTTGAGCTCTGCCTTCCTGGGTTTCAGTGCTTAATGTGTCCAGGAGAGTCAGCTAACTCACCCACAGCTGGAGCACAGCGCCGTGAGCAGCCTCTGTGACGAAGGAAGCTACAACTGAAACAGTGAACTCTTCACCAGTTGGGGTTTTGTAGTTTTCACATAGTTCAGAGACTCAGTTGGAATAGGGAGAGTTTTCTCTCATGCAGCCAGGAAAGGCTTGTCAGCACGGATTATACTCCAGGCAGACAGGAAGGAAAAGGTGCTGTCATTTAAATGACAGAGCCCACTGGTTTCTCCCACCCCATCCCCATGTGTGACTTCAGAAGCTCTGCTTCTGGCTTCCTGTTTCTTTCTGGACCCTTCAAGGCAGGGGCTCCTCTCCGTTTGTGCTGCAGCTTGTATATATAGCAGTATGATGTTAGCTGCGCCCAGGTATTACTCCAGTTCATATATTAATAACTGGTACTAGTAGATGTTTGAGACCTGGCTTGTGCCCACGGACAGGCTGAGTGCCACAGGATGGCAGCCTTGCACCAAGCAGAACTGCAGACACCAGCTCCACCGCCCTCTCCCCCTGCTAGGTAAGCAGCTGGGAAAAGAGTCTTTTGAGGAAAACCACAGACTTTGAAAGCTGCCTCCCCTGTGTAGCTACAGCCAGGTACTGAAATCTCACTTCACAGGAACTGTCAGCATGTTTAGCATAAAGCTGAAGCTATCAGTGTTGTTCAAATGCTTTGAGTTTTTCTACAGCTGAAGCTATACAGCAACGTGAGGCAAACACTGTGCTGAGCTCAAAGACTGGGCTGAATAATTCAATATAAAACAAACCAAACTGGGGGGATGAGTTGGTATGCTCAAGGGCAGGGCTGGCACTCAGAGGGACCTCAGCCCTGCACAAAGGAAAGATGAGCCAGCCTTAATACCTAACATTTTCTTTTGTATTGCTTCTGCCTGATAATATTTTGCAAGAAAAGATTACAGTCTGGTTAAGGAAGATGTGTTATTGGTTTACCCTTTTCTTATGTTTTGGACTGTTGAATGACAATGCTTGTTTTTGAGGATGTCCCGTCAGAGTTGCTCCGAACCTGTTGGTAACAGCTCCTTGCAGTGGAAGTGCATACAGGTGTCAAACCCACGTTCACTGAGTTTCCACAGCTGGGCTACTGGGCTGGCTGCCAGGCAGACCCTCTCTTAAATTACTTGACAACACCCAACAGCCAAGAAGAAAACTGAAATTGCCAGAAATAAAGACATGTTAGGAAAACATAAAGCTAAGGATGGTTTGGAGCAAAGAGGGGATGATGGTCTTCCCCTAATAGATGCATCCAAGAAGGCTTAAAGTAGAGTTTATCCTGAAATAAACAGACTTTCTGCTTAGTGGATAGAGAGATAAATTCATCACTAACTTATGCATGACACAAGTAAGGCAAAGTATCTCTTATAGTGCAACATTAACAACAGAGAAGTACTCTAGCAAACAGATCCTGTGTGCTTCTTATGTTTGCCTGATGCACAGCCCATGCATTTCTTACAAAAGAGGGCTCCCCAGAGCACCTCTCTTTCAGGAGCTGAACGGGCATCTTGGGAATTCAGGCTTCTGAATGAACTTCTGATGGGCAGAGAGAAATACTGCTCCTTCAGTTCTGAATAGGGGCAAGAGTGGGCTGAATTCTCTCACACAGAGCTCTTCCAGGAAAAAGTGCAGTCAGAAATCCCATGTTCATAACCCAGACATCTTGCCTGAAATATTGGTAGTACAATCAGTTAGATGTTTTCCTTTATATTTGCATAAGCAATAAGTCTCATAAATGAGTAGGCAGGGCTTCAATCACAGCAGCATTTTAGTGTCTAACTTCCATTGGTTTCAGTGATAATAAAATGCCCAAATCTGAACTGAACTTAAATGACACTAACTCCTGGCCAAATGCCCTTTCTGAGGTAACAGCATCAGTAGTTCCCAAAGAGATCTTGGGCATGTAAAGGCCAGGCACTGTTTTTGATAAAGCAGAAAATATATTTTCATTTGAATCGCAGCAATTCTTACTTTTTAAGATGCTCCTACTGCATTTCCTTGTGAAGCTGCTTATGACTGGCCTGTCCTTACAAACAATCCCCCTGGTTATTCAGGCTAGCCTGGTATCGGAGCTTTCAGTAGGTACTCTCCTATGGTAACAGCATTGTAAAACATGTTACAAAGATGTTGTTTCCCAGACTGGGTCATAGAGAAGCATCTAGAGAGTTTAAGTTGTGGTTGAGAGCCAGAATGTGCCTCTGCTAAGTTGTGCCTGAAATTTTTGAGTTCCTCTTTCCAGTTGAGCGAGCAGGCTTTCCAACTGGACGTGGGGTTTTGCTGTTCTAAGCCTACACACAAAGTCCCTGGAAAGCGGGCAGGGCAGAATATGTCCCGAGGGGACGGTCACGGAGCTCCCCAAGGGGAGGGCCAGCGTCGTGCCGGGAGGAGAGCACAGCACGCTAGAGGTCCCAACTCCCTGCCTGTGCCGAGCCTGGCCACCTCCCCGTGAACACCAGCTCCCTCTGCCTGGATACATCCCAGCTCCCCTTCTAGAGCTAGCAGGGAGGCTGTCAGTCACCTCTAAGCATTGCCAGGCGAGCCTTTTGTGTAGGACAGCACACCCGACGGCAAGGGAGCAGAGGTTATAGAGAGGTAGGGATCCTGCTGCGATGGCATTAACGATAGGGGCAGACCTTGGACTGCTCTCCAGGTAGTCAGGGGAACGGCATGGGTTGCCAGCCAGCGAAAATATAAACGAACAGCAGCGAGTGGGAGAGCCGGCACTGCCGCCTGCCTCGCAGGCTGACCCTGCTCCCAGCCACAGCCGAGCATCCTTGCCTCAGCAAGCTCGGCCAAGCGGGAAGCCGGGCGGTGACAAACCCATCCACTGGCATCCGGAGAAAGAGTAAGTCACTTTGTTTCAGCTCTAAAAAGAGGGGTAAATGACAGAGGAACGTTTAATAACTTGTATTATTAGGAATAAGGCCATTTCTCTTCCAGCACAATCATTTCCTTGCCAGTAATTCTGTCCCAGCAGGTTTTGCATTTGTTTTTTTTTTCACATTTGTTGTTTTGTAATCACGGTGAAGTAACAGATTCTGCAAAGTTTGTCTTTCATATGTTGCAACTGTTTATGCGCTGTATCTGTGTGCCTTAGGTAATAATTAATAGCTCTATGAATAATAACCATGAAGAACAGGGGAATGATTTTGTTCCATTTTGCTAATACTTCTTCAGGCACATCTTTAAAGGTGACAGGAGTGTTGGCAGGAGTTATTCCAGCTGACAGGAGTTGAGTCATTTTATTCAGTTAAAACTGCAGAAGAGCACTGGAATAGGAGGACTGGGTAAAGAGAAGCTAGGACCTGTGCTTAATTATGGCATTTAATTTACCTGTTGTTTAGACTTGTGTTTTATTCTGCCATTTCGTTTATAAAGAAAGCCAGTGATACAGTAAGGACAAAACAAAGGAAATAAACCATCTCTATATAGCTCTCGAGTTGCAATAGCAGTGACAACATCCACTACGCGAGTGAGTGAACATGAGCTGAGATACCAGGAAGTCCTACTCCAGAGTCTCAGTCTCCAGATGCTTAGTGACCATTAACATTTCATGACAGCTTTCTATCATGTACCTTAACCCACACACTTTTTTTTTTCTTAATTTAGGATTTGAACAATAGAAAATGAAGTGTTAAAATATGCATTTTATACCATTCTCATTCATGAAGTAAGCATTACGGTTTGGGCTTGGCAAATCTTTAATTTAGTCTAATGCTTAACTTGAACTTTTGTCCAGGTCAGGTTAGAAAGAGAAATAGTAACAAAAAGTTGCAGTCCAGCTTTCTTTCCTAAAGTTCACTCAGTGTAAATACCCTTGCTCCAGGGAGTAGCAGGTTTGACATGAAAATATTAGAATTTTAAAAAGTGGATTTAAAATTAATCTTAGTTCCTCGTGTGTTCAAGTGCTCAGCTTGTGCTGCCAAGGGTAACTCCAGTTTTCAGGCAGTGCTGACCACCCATCCTTGGGACACCTGATTTCCCAGAAGGTGTCCCTTTCTAAGGACAGATGAACAAACAGGGATTTGATTGTGCATACCTTAAAATTGCAAGCCTTACTTGTAATGTGATGTGCTAGTGCATTCATGAGCATACAGATTCACACTTTATACATGTATATGCACTTCTTCTTTTTTTAGTACTCAGACTCTAAATCACAGGAAGCACAATCCCCATAAAACTGTAGCTTACATACATTCAGTGCATTCAGAGTCAGCACTGGTACTGAAGTAAATTGTATTTGCTAAGGCTTCTGTTTTACAAAAAGAAATAAAATGAGCCTAATGGAAAGCAAAAGGCTACATCATTCAATAAGCAAACAAGGAATTTGTTGAAAAGTACTAATCTATCATTTAGAGTAGAAGTAAAATCTTTTTACTATGTATATATAACTGTGTACCCCAGGGTTTCTCTTTAACACAAAGCCAGGACATGATTATGTATTCCTGACACCTTTTGATACAGGACTGTCTCATAAAGATTCAGGACAAGAGTTCAAGCCACCAGTGGCCCCATTATTTGAAAGCTGCAGAAGGCACCGCAGAGAAATATCAGTCAACAGACTGGAATAGCTGCCTGGTTAAACAGTAGCAGGAAGAAACTGTTTTTTCTATAGTGCCTTCCCTCTGAGACTCTTAAAGCACTTCATAACCACTGAATAGAAACCTGGGTCTTGTAGTCATAGGTTGTGCTAGCAGGCAGGATGGAGGCACGGTGCCATAATGGCACTGCTACAAATAAAATTCTGATATTTCATTTCATTAGATCAGATTTATACCACTGGTTTCAACCCAGGTACACAGATGTAATGACAAATGCTGTCTATAGTGCTTGAGTGGGTAAGGCATGTTTGATCTGCTGCTGCTTTGTAAAGCTGAGCACAAGAGTGCTCTCCTCTCAAACTGGTAAAGCTTTATACTGCTTTCTTTTCACTTGTCACTTACGTAAATGCTTGTCCTGGTGCAATTTGAAGGTGAATACCCAGAGCAGTGTGGGTCAGCCTTCCCGGACAGCATGTACTGTGCACATCTCCACGCTGGAATAGCTCCAGGCCTGTTCCAGCAAAGCAAATCCTGACACTCATCCTGGTCCCCTGCTCTTTATTAGGAAAAGTGCAGACTGCACACATGAAGCAGGGTGTGAAAATGAAGGCTGTACACATGCATCCTTTCTCCTCTCTCAAGATTTGGAATAATCAGGCTGTGACCTGCCAAGGCCGTGCTTCATCCAGCATTAGAAGGGAGGTTTAACCACTCCCGGTTCTTTGGGAGAACAGGACTTTGCCCTTTTCCTTGCATTTTCTCCTATTAATCTGCCTCCCTGCAGTTACAACCTTCCCCACTGTAACATTTGCCTCTGGTATGGACAGAAGCTTTGCATGGGACAGACAGGCTTTACCATTCTGCAGAGAAGTTTTTAGATGAACTCTCTGTCCCTGAGGCTGTGCTCACCTCAATACCAAAATATCCACACGGGAACATTTTCGAGGTTCGGTGTGTTTTTAAAGCTCAACACAACAGAACTGCCTATTTTGTCTTGCATTTTTATCACTTCTGTGAAAGAATTTGTTCTGCTACACTTGACAGCATCATGACTACAGCACTGGCTGCTCAGCCTAATGACAGCAGGCCAGGCTTTTGCTGCACAAGCAAATGAAAATACAATTTTCAAGTTATTGACAACAAGAAGGGATCACGCTGCAGCCTGGAAGTCTGTAGAACATCAGTTTTTATCACCAAGTTATTTTCCTGTATTTGTGGAGTAACTAAATAAATATGGTAATTGTTTAAACAGAGATTGAAAACAAAATACTTCTCTCTCTGCCATCAGCCCACTTAACTCCTAAAACTCCCAAAACTCCCACAGAGGAAAAAGGTCAAATCCAGCATTTTGTTTCCCTCAAGGCCTGAGCCTCCCCAGGGCTTTCTGGTCAGCGCTTCTGCAGGGAAGACTCAGGCTGTGAAGGAACTGACTGCATTTTACATAACTCTTTCTTTACATTTTCCTGTAATCTTGTATTTTAACACCTGTTTAGTTCAGTAGGTGTTAAAAGCTATCCTCACCCTTTCTCATGTGCATACCTGTTTGCATACCAGAGACGTTATTTCAGTTTACTCTTTCAAATGCTGAAGAAAGTACCCTTTAAAACCTCCAGTTAGTTACAATGAGAACACAGCACAGATACTCACCAGTAGCCCTGTGCAGTCTTCAAAAGCCCCTTCTTCAACAGACATTTTACAGGTTAGACCAACATTAAACATCACCAAAAGAGTACACAGATGAAGGTATGCCTGGAGCACGCTTTGCTCCTTAGAGTAACAGGAGCTTGTCTGCACTCCTCCCCCTGCCTTCTTTTTGAGGTTCCAGAGTGGCAGGTGAGTAACTGTACCTATGTCCTTGCTGACACCTTCACTCTGAAATGCAATCTACTTTTTTTTACACATCCCTCCCATACCTGCATAGAAAGAGGAAAAGAAAGAGGCAGTCTTCATAGTTCTAAATGCTTTTGCTGTTGCCCAGCCTTTCATGCTATTTTGATCTAAATTGGGTGGTTTTGGTATTCATTCTGTGTACATTACTCAAGCTGCACAAGATTATATGGATTTAAGCTCCTCTTTGCTTAATACAGCACTTTCACATAGGCACATGTTAACACAAGTGATCAATGACGGGTTTTAATTAGGTTTTTTTCTGAATAAAGAATGGAAGAAAGCACCCTGTGAAGAAATTAATTATATAGGCTTTGGACTTCCATTGAATAGGATTAACTTTCCTTGAGACAGTAGCATTCTCACACAACAGCCAAAGGCTTTTTATTGCTTTTTTGCAATTTTCTTAATACACAGATCTGTAATTAGGAAAAAAAAAAAATAAAATTAGTGGAATGATCAAAGCAAATTCAGAAACCTGAAATGGCACTATTACTGAATAATCTTTGAAAATCTCCTTTAGCTATTGAAACTTGTGAAGAAAAAAGGAGCATGGCTGGAATCATGTGCTAGAAAACTTTGGGTATAAAATATAATAAAACAGGGGTTTCAGTGTTGGAAAGAGGATACACGTCTAAAAACATGCATGGCTGAAGCAATCAAACTGGAAAAATTTTCTGCTGGTTCCTATGTCTAGTGTGATTTCCACATGAAAAGTCCCCCATTCAGGAAAGAAATGAACAAATAGTTTGCCAGATTTAGATCACTCAAAACTGTTTCAGAAGCAGGCTATTCCTACTGGAAGCAAGCAAAATTTACCCAAAATCATTGGGATTACTGTTTGCTGCTAGGCAGGGAATGCAGCTTCTCTTCTCCCCTCCCTATTGCAGAGATCCCAGCTCCAAAGCAGTGGCTGCCTTACCCCTCCCCAAGCCAACATTGCAGACTGGAAGGACTCCCAAGGCAGCTGCTGTGATCCAGCTTCTCTCCAGTTTTGCAGGGAAGGAACAACTCATTACTGAACAACAAATATTGGACTAGATATAAAACACACAAATCACAAGCCAAAGCAGAAGCAGAATGGGTGGCTCTCCTAGAGAAATGCTGTTCCTCTCTTTTACTTTCTGTCAAGACATGCTTGTAAAGTCATCAAAAAAAGTGCCACAGAACCTCAGTTCACTTTTTCTGTATGTTCTGCCCTATTAAAGAGCTTCCTGACTTGTTAAGAAAGGCTTCCTACTCCTTCCTCCTCCTCCATTCTTCCATCCCATCTCTGGCCTGCACTTGTCTCTCCTCCACCCAGCCCCTTATCACCATCTTTCCCCCCCCCTATAGCTGCCTCCTTTGCCCACAGCTACCTCCCTATTCCACCATCAAGGCTGCTGCTGCTGTTTCTTCCTCACCCACCTGCATCTGCTGGGTCTGTCCTCTGGGGTTTAGGTACCGCGTCCAGGTACTCCTAGAAATGCTTTACTACAGACTTACTTAGGTGTTAGAGAGCTGGTAAGCTTTCGTGCTTAGAGCTGACCATTATTCCCTGTTCTCCAACTATTCAGCTAAACAGAGCTGGTTATAACAAAAAGTCCTCCAATTTGGGGTGATTCAAGAGCTTCCCCTCAATGTCAACAAAGACTTTTCTAAAGGAATCTACAAGGAAAACTGTTCTGAGGTGTTTTAATGCTCTAACTGGAATCTAGTCACTGAGGAAACAGTGTCAGTTGTTTGGAGGAAAACTGCGTCAACTATCAGTACTTCCCATGTAGTGGTGGTACTTTACCACTGCTCAGTGAAGCTGAGTGACTGCTTACCCAGGCATAAGAAAAAGCTGGCATAAGAAAAGACCTCTGGGGCAATACTAGTTTTACTTGCCTCTTGTTTTTTTCCCACTTCTAATTCTAATTAACCCAAGCTGGTATTACTTCTGCTGGCAGTCATCTTGCAGCCTGGCAGATTCTTTTACTCGAAAGTTTAAACAAAGCTTTCAGCAATAGCACAAGACTCCTACAGTGCATACCACATTTAGGCTACAGAGACATTCTGTGTTTTAATCAAAATGTACTTACAAGTCAGTTTACTGCAACTGGTTAATGAACAAGTTCTACAATTTCTGGTATCATTCAAAAAGATACAACTTGGAACCATCAAGCTAGCGCAGTTAAGTTTTATCTATGCTTTAGCTCATTTCTTCCTTGCAGGCAGCTCCCTCCACCTCCAAAATTAAAGCCAACCTTTTTCCAAGCCTTAACCAGTGCAGACAGCAAAGTAATTTGATTAAGAGACACATAATGAACGTTTTTCTGTAGATAATTAGCAACTTAAGTAAAGGTGCATTGCAGGTGACTTTGACACTTCACGGAGAAACAACCTGCAACATATATTTCATTGCTTGCATATCACTCACCAAAGCCACCCAGAAACGAAATACTAAGAACTGAGTTTATAGGAATGTTTCTGCATTGCAGGGAGCAGAAGAGGATAGCAAGTATTTCTGGAGATAACATTTCCTGGAATGCCAGTATTTAGAGTTTTGTTTGGATTTTACAGATGGAACCCTAATGCTATCAGCTAAACTTGAAAAGGAATTTTATTTGGCTGGCTGCAAGATAATGGAGAACTAAAGGTTCTCTACTCTTCAGGCACTGAAAGAAAGCAAAGGAATCAGGAGTCAAAACTAATGAGGAAGCATCAAAATATTTTATTCTAATGTTTTTATGACTATTAATTTTTCACGTTATGTGGAAAAAGCAGTATCACCCCTTTTGATGCATGTGCGAGTTTGAAATGCGGAAGTGTTGGGTCTTCAATTAAAATTTCTTTCCTTTAGTTCAGACTCATATTGTTAACATTATCTAGGAATTCTTCTTGCAAATATTACCTCCACACCAGATAAACCCAAATAATATCACTGAGTTGTGTAAGAGTGGTGATATTACGAGTTTCTGATTTATCAAAACTGTTAGCCACGGTTAATGACTGAGAAAATAAGCATGGTGTGGAGGTTTAGTAGTAGGATTTTCATGGTGATGCATGATTAGATGCTTAGATACTGGAGGCCAAATTAATCTAGAATTAATGATACCAGAAGAGCTACAGCTTGGATGTGTCTGATCTTTGAAGTTAAACATTAGCTAAGAGTTGGACTGGTATTTCTGGTATGTTCCACTACATGGATTAAATATTTAAGCATTAAAATGTCTGTTTCCTTCATTTAAGAAAAAAACATACCAAATTCAGGGAGTACATACAGAATTAAATCATGTTTGAGTCAGTTTGTTTACATTTACATTACATGGGTCTTGCATAAGAACAATCATAATCTGCCAGACCAAATAGCCATCTGTTGAGCAGCCACCTCCATGTGCAGGAGAGATTTTCAATAGGACAAGAACAAGTGATACGTACTGCTCTAGCTTTCTTTGCCTCCAACTATTTTGAGCACAGGGTCATCTGTATGTAGGTGTAGTGCCTATGTACATGATAATCACAGTGGACTTCTCACTGAGCTTAACCAGTCCTGCCTCGAGTTGGTGAAAACCTTCTGCACCCCCAACATCTTTTGCTAAGGATCTGCAAGTCAGGTGTGACCCTACTGGTTTTATTTGAGATGTCTTGCTCTTGTTCTTGGGAAAAGCAGTGAAAAACTGATCTTTCCACATCATCTCCGTGTTATTTGTGCTTCAATAGAACACCACTACATCCTGCCTCAACCACCTCTTGTCCCACTTAAAGCTCTAACTTATGTAGTCCCACCTTACTTACAGGCATGCCCTTCAATATCTCATCACTCTTGTTGCTCTTCTCTGAACTCCAGTCCTGTGGTATCTTTTCTGAAATGGTGGGATCTGAACTGCAAACAACAGGCAAGTGTCAGCAAACAAGTGATTTATGCAGTAGTTCAACAGCACCATCTTTTTTTCTCCCATCATTTTCCTATTACCTCTTGATAACTTGGTTACTTTTTGAAGCTGTTAAGCAGTGAGATGATGTTTTGCTGTAACTGCCTATCACAAGCTAAAGATCTCATTCCTGGAAAGGATTCAGTGGCAATGTCTGGCCCAGAGTCTACCATTGCTTATGTGCAGATTTTTCTCGCATGTGCATGTAACTTTCCCTTTTCTTCCTTATTCCAAGGATGGCAAGGCTCTGGTCATTTACAAACCATCACAGTTTATACAGATACACTCACAGGAGACTTCAAAGAAAAAAGGTAGACTAGAGGACTATACCCTATCTAAGTAAGAAATGTGGAAAGTAGGATACAAACTATTCTGTCATGATGCAGTTTTGTGGGGTTTTTTAAATTTAGTATTAGTCAAAAGACACTCTCACTTGAATTTTCATCAGGAACTGAGCTTAAAACATTAAGATCTAAATCACATACCTGGTAAACTACCATGCATACAATAGTGCTAATGACCAAGAGAACTTCAGTGTGCTCCTAAAGACACTCTCCTTTAAGTGTCTCTTAAATGACCATGAAGTTTATAGCAGAAGATTCCATTGTGTAATGACGGGAGATTGAATAACAGACAAAACCAATTTCTGTTTTTATTCTAAATGCTATTATTGTCCTGTTTGTCTGGTATGTTTCTCCAAAACTGCAGGTGTATTGCCATGTTTTCTGAGGTGAGGAGATACGCATTCTGGACATGGATCAATTTTTTCACATGCTAAGGACCAAATTCTGCTTACTGCATGCCCTTACTGCTATCTTCACTAGGACTTGCCAACTTTGGTAGGAATTTGACAATAACGTCTCTTGGTGCTTCAAAACAGTTACAGTCAAATCAGACAAACTTTCCAACATGTTACACTTTATATAGTTTAACCACCCTTTCTTTCTTTCTTTCCCTTTGCCTAGCATATCCCACACTCAGTTTAAAGGGAAGGTTAGCACAGCCCTTACTTAGCAATTCAGGTGTAAAACAAAAAACACTTGTCTTTAGTCCCCCTCAGACTGCCTCATTTGGTGAAGTGGAGAACAGGATTATTTGCCACCTCTATCTGCTGTTGGGAAGCAGACAAAGAGAAAGCAGAAAGGAGAAATGAGGAAGAGGAGTCCTGCTCTTACATTCACATGGGGCAGGCTTAGGAGGTGCCTGGATAGAGAAGAGGGTGTCCAAGCTGCCCTATAAGCATATGAAACTATTTAGAGCAAAAGAAGAGTGAAGGAAGAATCCCAAACATGAGTCACAATTAATTTTTCTGAATCAGTGTATCTATGCTTCCCCTCTAATGCAGGGCAACCTGCAAAACTGCAATATGGTTCTGAACAGATGAGATAGTGAGTGAGTGTGAAAAGCAAAGTGATATTAACCGTGGAGTGGTCTTCAGTATAATAAAGACATTGTTTTTCTTCAGTAGGTAAAGCCAAGTGGTATAAATCACTGAGTAAGAGAAGACACTTGGCAACCTGGCACCAGTACTAATGAAGCCAATAGCCTTCTCTGCTCTCTCCTTTTGGCTGGCTCTCCTTTTGGCTGGCTTCCTTGGCATACGCATCACAGGCAGTTTTGTGAGAAGTCAGAAGAACCATACGCTAATTTTCACCAAGGAAAACACAATTCGCAACTGCAGCTGCTCAGTGGATATCCATGACTGCGACTACTGCCTGGCAAACTTGATGTGCAATTGCAAAACAGTGCTGCCTTCTACCATGGAAAAAACTACCTACAAGAGCCACCTCACCATTTGGTTCACAGACACCTCTGTGCTGGAGATGCTTCTCAACTTCACAAGGGTGCGGGATTTGAAGCTGTCTTTCTGTGGCACCACTCCTCTCCCAACAGAATACTTGGCCATTTGGGGACTTCGAAAGCTGCGGGTAAAAAAGGTCAAGGGACTGTTTCCAGAGCAGAGTGTAACCATCTACAGCAGCAGCAACAATGAAAAAGAAAACTCACTCGCAATGCACAACAAGGACAGGCAAATGCTTGCACATATTTCTTTTCTGGATACCTCTCTTTTCAATGGATATTCTTTGCTGAAGTCATACAGTGTGGAAAACGTCTCTAGTATCATGGAGCACTTTCCCAGCCTGCTGTACTCTGATGTTTCCTCAACCTCAGATAACAAGAGCTATGTTGTAACATTCATTTACTGAGTTATTTGACATATTCAGTAGTCAGAGGCATGTTAGACTGCTAAGAGACTGACAAGACTTCTTTAAGTCTGTCTCGTTTGGCCAGGAGGAGCTGTTAGGCGATGAACAGTTCTGACTGTGATAGCACTCTACAAGACAGACAGACTCAGACTGATTTAGTAAATGCCTTCTTAAAGAACAAAGAAAATGTGAAATGACTGTTTTAGAAAGCATCGATACAAATTCTTTCTATATATTGTACGCTAAGAATTGATATCTACAGACAAGTTTTGTTCTAAGGTTGCACCTCAGACAGAAAAAGACATAACCATGTTATCTCCAGTTGTAAAGGAACCTGAGCCTCCCAGAGAGTCACTGCGGTTAGCTGGCAGCTCAGGAGGTCTCCAGCGCAACTGCCTGCCCCAAGGAGAGCCACCTCTGGGATCAGGCTTCTCAGGGGGTTCTGCAGTCAGGTCCCAAAACCCAAGGATGGAGCCTGCACAACCTCATTGGGCAACCTGCTCCACTGCCTGCCTGTCCTCTTGGGGAAACTTTTTTCCATGGATGGACCCCAGCCTCCTCTTCTTCAGGCTGAGCAAGCCCAGATCCCTCACACTGTTCTCAATGTCACATGCACCAGCCACGGACTGACCATCTTGATGCCTCTCCACTGGACTGCTTCGGTTGATCCATATCTTTCTTGCACTGGGAGGGGCAGAACTGCCTGCAGTACTCTGTATGGAGTCTAGTAAGTGCTGGGACAAGGAAAATAATCCCTTCCTTCCACCTACTGGCCATGCCCCTGTCGATACAGCCCACTGCTGGCAGGTTCAATGTGTGTGAGGTGGTTACAGGTTACTCAAACTAGGAGTGCAGAGGTGTCCTTACCCTCTGGTACGTGGTCAGAGCTGGGAAGCCTCTACTGAGGCTGTGTGACACAGCCTCTTGTGAAAGCAGGGACAGGCTATGCAGACACCCTCCAACCTCAGCACCCAGTAAAGGCATGTTTAGAGGATGACCAGGAAGCCATGTTCTTTGCCAAGCCATGGCAAAGAAAGCATGGCAAAGCACTGGGCAGGAGGCCACCTGACAGGTGAGACGCCATGCTCACAAAGGTGTTCCCAGGGAAATGCCTGTCCCTTGCACATGAAGTGTGCTGACACCTGCAATTTCCCCAAATGCCAGGAGCTTGACTTCACCTTCTTTGATAATGGCAAGCTCCGTCAATGTTCTTCTCTACAAGAAAGCAGAAAAATCCCATCCAATAACTTGTCTGATAAGGGAGGCAAGGCTTCTGGCAGACATGTAGCAAACAATTTTTAGATGCATTGAGGGAAACATATGCTGGGACTATTGATGTAGCACACAGTCTGCTCCTCTGCTCCTTGCCCATTTCTGCAGCATTTGCATTCTGTGAGGTACAAATAAGACCAGGAACCATTCGTATAGTACAATACAGGCCTTGGAATACTAAGTCCTAACAGTCTGTCATTGCCAGCAAAGAATTGCATGAAACTGGGATAAAATATGTGTACTGAAGGGAATGGCTATCAAGATTTTGAGGAACCAATGAGGTTGCTTCAACAACTTTAAAGAGGGACTTCTTTTGTAACTGCAATCAATGTCACAGCAGTTTTGCCAGGAAGCAAAACTTAATCTTCCAGAATACTTAAATACATGCACACCTTCCATGACTGTGAGTTCTCCCACTCAACTCAACCATGTGGTAACTACTGAATTAATGGAGTTTATTTGCAACTGCAAATTAACAGATTTAAGCACATGAGTGTTTGAAGGCTGAGGATTGAACTCGGTTTAACTCAACCAGACAACTATAAAATCAGCTGTTGTAAAGCCCTTATTTCCTTTGTCAGCACCTGGGCAACAAATTGCAAGCCTTCTTCCCACATCATAAATATTTCTGGTGATACCTCTCACAACTGTGTCATGACAGGAGCAGGAGCTGGGCTGACAGAGATTGGTGACAGTGGGGTGGTGGTGTTCTGGGCACGTTACATGCCTGGAATGTAATACAGACACAGGCAAACCATTCTTAATGTCTCCCCCAGGCATCCCATGCTCCAAGTGCCTCCAAGAACACTAACCTTGCCTTCACAAACTGGCTAGTCACTAATCGTGCACAGAATACTATTGTAAATAAAAACCAGAGCTGGCACACACAAGTTTACTGATTTCTGAATATTGTCAATGCTCTCATCAAACCTAAATGAGCTTCAGCGAATTCACTGAGGCTCTGCTGCCCTCTAGTAAACAATGTGCCGAATAGCACAGTACTTTCACACTGCTCTGACAGCAGTCTGGCTGCTGCTACTGTGCAAAATTCACACCTGCACTAGTAAACGAGAATGTTGGGAAGAAACCTTATGATTAATAATTCCATGGGCTTTTAAACACTGCAAACTACAGTTTTTTAGCTTTGCCACTGTAGTGTTGTGAGTAAAACTGACGCAGAAGACCTTTTACTCCTGTGTCCAATTAAGCACTGCAGAGATTTTGCTGCAATCAGGAAAAAATCCTCCTCTCAATTACATGTGCAGCAGAAAACCACAGCACCAATGCTGCAGTGATCTTTTCAACTCCCCTGTTCGTATAAAATGTATCTTAGACTCACAGAATTGTAGAATGGTTTGGGGTGGAACGACGCTTAAAGATCATCTTGTTCCAAACCCCCTGCCATGGTCAGGGACACCTTCCACTAGACCAGGTTGCCCCAAGCTCCGTATAACCTGACCTTGAACGCTGCCAGGCTGCCACATCTTCTCTGGGCAACCTGTTCCACAATTGTTGTGAATGTTACTAGCTCTGTTGGCACAGGTTTCTTTTACCTGCCTGTGAACTACATACAGTGGTACATTAAGCATCACTCTGCAGAAACAATTACGTGATTTTGTGAATCTGTTTTAAATCCCAGTGTAAGATACTCACACTTAACACTGTAGAGCATTTGATTATATATTTATAGCAGTTAATATTTATATACACAAAGGTTTCATTCTCCATGTATGGAAGTTCAACCTGTACGTATTTCTCAGCCTTTAACAATTACTGGATATGCCAATCAATGGAAACTGAGGGGGAGGGGGGTTGTATCAGACAAAAAAAATTGGAGATAGCAGTTGTAAATTTAGTTTTCCTTCCTACCAGTAATTCTGGTGTGACTTTGGGGAGTCAGAACAGATTGAGAACAGCACAAGTGATGTGATTAGATATTAGGAAGAAACTCCCCCCTATGAGGGTGGTGAGGCACTGTCACAGGTTGCCCACAGAAGCTGTGGCTGCCCCATCCCTGGCAGTGTACAAGGCCAGGCTGGATGGGGCTTGGAGCAGCCTGGTATGGTGGAAGGTGTCCCTGCCCGTGGCACGGGGTTGGAACTGGATGAGCTTTAAGGTCCCTCCAACCCAAACCATTCTGTGATGTTTATTCCTATGGGAGATTTCGCTGTGCAGCCACAGTGAGAGGATGCAGGACACCAGCCAGCCCCCGGCATCTTCTCCTAGGCAGACCTCCAGCCGGCTGGCGGGGATTGGGGGGATGCTGCAGCATAGTCTGTGCCTCCTGGTATGGTGGGAAGGCTGAAGAGTCCCTCCAGGTCCCAGCACTTGTACTTGGGGAGGGTGCCTTTAAAATACCACCGATTTTCTGGCATCGTCCACCAAGCTCGTATCTTTTCTTCTAGCCAACAGTGGCCACTGAGACCGGTTCGACCGACTTCTGATGCTGTCCCCAGCACAGGCGAACCGAACTCAAACAGCCCAACACATGAAAGACTCTACTATTCAGAACTGGTGACGAGCCCACATTGTTTCGCCCGTCCCGGCCAGAAGCCACGATCTCCTCAGGAAGAGCAGGGGCCGTCCCGCACAACCCGTGCAAGAGCCGAGGGCCGAGACCCGGCTGAGGCGAGCACCCCGCCCGCCGAGGATACGGCGAGGGATAGGTGCTGTACGATTTCTCCGGATGGCCGCCGCCATCCACAGGCTGGTTGCGGACAACGTGCCCACACAGGCGGGGACGAGGAGGCCGAGGCTCGGCGTTCCCTTGCCCGGGGAACACCCTGTGCCTTAACCGGGAAGCATCAGCCACGATGCCTCCCACCTCCGCCATAGCGCAACCCCCACGGAACGCCTCTGGCGGGTGCCACAACATGGCGGCACCACCGGCACCCGGAAAGCAACGGGAAGGAGTGGCGAGCAGCGAGGCGGGTTGCTCTAGCCAGACTCTCTACGCTCCCAGCCGTGCACACTCTATCCGCCGACCTCGGTGCCTCTCTATGGTCGGGAGGCCGCTTGCCGTTGGCAGGCTGGCGGCGGCGGGCAGCGGCCGGTAGGGGACGCTGTGGCCGCCCTTGAGACTGCTATCATGCTCGGAGAGCCGGGCCTGGGCCGCGGCGCGGGGTGGCGGGAGCGAGCGGCGTCGGAGCGGTGCAGTGCAGGGGGGTCGGTATCTGGCGGGATGTTCCGCAAGGCGCGGAGAGTGAACGTGCGGAAACGGAACGAGTCGGAGGACGAGGATGAGGAGCGCGACGAGGAGCCGTCTCAGGAACCGGCGCCGGCGGCCGGGGTGGTAGAGGAAGGAGCCGGCGAGGCCTCCATGGCGCTGGCGGCGGGCCCCGGGCTCCTGCCGCTGCCCGCCGGCTGCGTGCCCCTCGCCTTGCCCGGCAGCCCCGCGGCCTTCGCCTGCGCCGCGAGCTACGGTGCGGCTCTGGGCTTGGGGCTGAGCCTGGCGGGAGGCGATAGGACAAGCCTGGGGGCTCTGTCGGCGTCCGCCTTCCTGCCCCCCCCGCCGCCGCCACCGCCGCAGCAACAGCAGGGCAACGGGCTGCCAGGGCCTGGGCGTCCCAAGGAGAAGAAGCGGACGCGGGAGAACAAAGAGGTCCCTCGGGCCAGCCTGCTCAGCTTCCAGGATGAGGAGGAGGGTGAGGCGAAACGGCTGCCCGCCTTTTGGGGCTGGAAGGGGCCCAGGCAGCCTGCACCACCCCGCGGGAGAGCGGGCCTCTTGGTTTATGTATTTGTAAGGCAGTGGGGCTGCCCCGTGTGGGATGGGGGCGATGGGGGTGCACCAGAGGGGTAGAGCCCTGGAGGACGTGGTGAGGAGGGGCAGGGAGCATCGGCAGTCGCCTTCGGCCCCGAGCGCGACCCGGCTCCTGCGGGGCCAGCGTGCTCCCAGCACCGGGGTGGTGTCCCCGAGTGTTTAATTCCGGTTTAATGGGGCAGATTGTTCCTGCTTCGGTGTTGCCGGTTCGTGCCTGTTGCACCCGTGTGGCTTCACCTGGGTTTGTGCAGTACGCTGTACAGGGCCCATCGCTTGTGCAGCCCTCCTCGTCTGCCGCAGAACCGGCAGTGCTGGCTGGGGCATCTTTCTGGCAGCTTGGTGTCGAGTTTGTTTTCATCTGATGTGCTGGTGTGCACAGGTTGGACTGCCTGTTGAAGCTGCCAACGAGGTTTTGTTAGGTTAACCTTCACAAATGGTGGAAGAAGTGGCTGAGCAGTTTCTGAAACAGAGCTTTTGTAAAAATAACATAATTGTACAGTGCTTTAGCTAATAATTTTGCTGGGTTCCAGCAGGTACCATACTCATGAATTGGTCTGTTCATACTCAGTCTGACTATGGATAATGATTACTACATATTGAAAATTATCAAAAAACACTCCTCAAACTCCAGAGTTTGTGGCATCCCAGAAGTTCGGGATGAATAAAATGAGGAACATATTTTTCTTACACCTTTTGTCAGCAGGAGAGTTAATATGCATTTTGAAGTTTCTTAGAAGGAATTGTATTGTAATCATTGGGACATGGATTTTAAGACTGGTGGTTTGAAATCGTGACAGAAATACTGGAAACATGGAATCACACTATAGACTTAAAAACACCCAAACACTTGTGGGTTTCCTACATTAAACTTTGATTGATTTCTTTATTTTATTTTTTTTTTCCCCTGTGCTATTTAGTTCTTAAACTTACTGCATACCTTTTGGTAGGTTGTAGTGCTGCAGACATTTGAACTGGTAGTACAGCCAACACCAGCCATTCCCTTACTCATTATTTGTGCATATGTGTGGCTATGAAAAGACTTGACCCAAAATATTGTGGCTTCATGTTGTTTTCTTCCAAAACGCATGGTAACAGTGAAGGATCAGCTGGGTTTTGGTTTTAAAAAGAAGGTTTCTACAGTTAGATAAAAGCAGGCCATGTATGTACCCTGTTGTGTAACTTCTGCCTTATTTTCTGTATCTGTGCTGTGAGTGGGATGCATACACATGAAAATGACCACAAAAAAAGTGGGGTAGACATGAGTCCACATGAAAGGATATCGGACTGGTTTTGTTGCAACAGTACAAATACAACGTCACCTTAAATTATGTTGTTAGTGGCATTTACTAAGTTCTGGGTGCAAAATTAACAGATTTAATAGGTCAGTATACTTCTTGGCAGGTCTAATGTAATGTTTTCCAACTTCTCTTTTAAAGAAACTGAAGAAGTTTTTAAAGTGAAGAAGTCAAGTTACAGCAAAAAGATTGTGAAACAATTGAAGAAAGAATACAAAGAAGATCTTGAAAAATCAAAAGTTAGAACAGAGGTCAATTCTCCAACAGATGGTAACTGCAAAGCTAACAGTACCTTTTGTAATGGAAAAGATTAAATCCTGTAGACGCAAATTACTTGTTTTCAGGATGAACTGTTAGTTTTCTAGAGGATTTAGCATTTAGAACTGAGGCAAGCATTAAGTGTGTTCATTTAAACCTTACAAATGCTGTTCTGAAGCTAGTAGAGTTCATATGGAAATGAATGTAGAAGGATGAAACTTGTCAGCTACTTACACAGTTGCCAGTAGACTGCAGTACTTTCTGTATTGCAGCTCTGTTTACGTCAGATAAATTTCTCCCTATGGAATTAGGAAGGAATTAGTGTAGAAGTGTGTCTGTTTCTTATCTGCCGGGAAATGTCCTTGTAACACATCTGAAAAAGGAAGATTTTTGGGGTGAGCAAGAGTGGTCTTTGTTACTGAGTAAATAAGAAGTCCTCAACAGCTGCCTGTTTGAGGACTTGGACCTTAGAGCAGACTTGCTGATTAAAATGACAGGATGAAAATTTTGGAGCAGAAGGATCTTTTAACAATGTACAGTCCTCCAGAGCTTGAAATAGAGCCTGGGATTTAAATTCCATTATACTTCTGTTACTGTTTTTTGGGAAGCTCATTGGTAAAGTGTAGTGATTCCTTTTACAGTTTTGATTGTTTTTTTTTTGTGTAGAGTAATAACCTACAACACTATGAGAACGAGCTGAGGGGCTTATGATCTAATGGTAGCAATGGTATAGCTGAAGCATGTGAGATTAGGGCATGGTCCCATGCAGAAAATTGCCCTTTTTTAAGTAATCTTAAATATTTTTAAAAGGCTTTGTTTGCATTTAAGAGACCCACTGGTTCTTTTTTATTGGAATCTTTAAGTTGCCTATGCAGTAGTGTGGGGCATGAGCCAAACCAGAAATGATTTCTCTGGCTAATGTTCAGGTGATCTGTGAAAACTTGTATCTTAATTCTGGCTTCTGTCACAAAGATCCTTCATTTTGCACGCAGCTAGTGCGTGCTTGTTTTCTGTTTGTCTGTCTTGCAGTCTCAGTAGTTGGTTTGGTTATAGTGCAAAAATCTCATGGCTGCTACTGAGTCAGTAGTCTGGATTCTCTAAGCAGATGCTAACGTCTGAAAACTAGCTATGTGCACCTGGATTTCTATGCATTTTTTTACTTAATATTTATAGCTGCTGCCTGTGTCTGCATGTTACCCAACTAATGCTGGTTAATGTTGCACCCAGCCCAAGAGGAAAATGAAAGGGTTCTTTTGGAATGAATCTCTTTGTGTGGAAAGATTTGGTGTAACACAGGCAATGCTTTCTAATTACATACGTAAGAGACTGTGTGAAGGTTGCACGTATAATCTTAATTACTGAGTTCCCTCACTTTTTTCAATACTTGGCAATATTGAGAATATTTAGTGGTCGATGAGGTGTGTGCTTTGTCAAGTTTTATTTTGAGAGGATGTCAGTGACTTAGTCACAGGTAAGAAGGCATATTTTACTAGATCTAGAACAATGAAATTATCATTTAACATTTTCATTTATTGGTTTGTGGGGTTTTTTGTTTGTTTGTTTTTTGTTTGTTTGGAGGTTTTTTTTTTTACTTTTGGCTTTTATACCTTAAAAAAAAAATCAAAACACTAACTTTTGAGTGATCTTTATAAAAAGAGTAAAACATGGGCTTTGTTGTCTTACCAGTAGAACCACCACTAGAAAAGACAGGACAGATTAAGGATATAGGTCAAGAAGATGGGACTGCAAACAGCGAGCATGGTGAAGAAGAAATGGAAGTTGAAAGTGAGAAGGAAGAAGAAAAACCCAAAGCTGGTGGGGCTTTTTCCAGTGCTCTGTCGTCATTGAATGTTCTCCGCCCAGGTTGGTTTTGTAGTATGTCTAATATGTTAACAAAATCTTTAGCCAACTTTTACAGCAGACTAACTTGTGAGATTAGGAAATACTTTCCAGCAGTATATCAAGCATCTGGGAATTCAGGAAACTGCTGTTTTCCAAACCTGTTCAACTTTACAAGCCTTATTAAGAGAAAATGTTTTACTACAGAATGTTTCATCGTAATGTCAAGATTTTTGTCTGAGTGATGACAAACTAAGAAAATCTGGATTGGAAGAGGCGACTTACCATGAATTTTAACTGCTGTCTATTAAGATTCTGTCTTTAATTCGAATGTATCGGTTACAGGTCTGCAATGTATCTCAGGAGGTTCTAGGTCAGGCATTGAGGCCAAAGAAATCAGTCTGAGAAAGTATTTTTGAAACTGGTTTACAAACTGTTAGCTCACTCATGGTAGCCTGCTCTCCACAGCCTTGGCCATGTTTCAAGAGAAAAAGGATTTTCTAGTTGACTACCAAATAACTTTTCCTTTTAGGGGTAATTGCAAACTAGTGGCATAGGTACATTATTGCATCTCTAAAGATAATGCTTGCTTGGATAGAGTATCTCGTGCAAGTATAAAGAGAACCTGAAATTTAACTGGTTTTGCATGCTTAATCAAAGTAGTGGTAAAAATTGTTTGAAAAAATTGATTTTGGGGGACTTCTTTATATGATGTGTGTAAGTTGGATTAATTTTGTGCTAGAGATTTCAAATATTTTTTAATTATGTCTGCTTTTCTTGTTTTTCCTCAATTGTACAATCTCTCATATTAGCTTTGTCCAGTCTGGTGTCCTCTTAATCTGTGAGCTGTTATTGCCTGCTGAAATGGCTGATGGTTTTTGTTCATGCAAAATAAAAACAGGAGCGATATCAGGGCAGGAAGTGACCCAGTAAAGAATGTAATTTTCTTCCTCCCTTTGCAATAGTCAGCTCATGTAAAGGACGTCCTCTTCTTTGGGAATATTTCCCACAGGAACATCAAGCTCCTGCTGTTACGGCATGTGAGCTGCTGGAAGCAGAGCTGGACTTCTTTGGTATATCCCAGCTTTGAAGGTTTCTGTTCAGAAAGTTTGCATATGCAGCTTATAAGTTGCTTGCAAATGTTTCTGTGAGTATGGATTTTTGTTCTTGTCACATTTTTTTCTATTTACAAAATTAATTTGTTAGGGTGGCAGAGATTAATAAGTTTTTGTTGCAATGGTTGTTTAATGGTGCAAACATCTATCTCTAGGAGAAATTCCAGATGCTGCTTTTATTCATGCCGCTAGGAAAAAGCGTCAAATGGCTCGTGAACTTGGAGACTTTACCCCCGTTGACAGTGAACCAGGTAAAGGCCGCCTTGTTCGAGAAGATGAAAATGATGCCAGTGATGATGAAGATGATGACGAGAAGAGGAGGATAGTTTTTACAGTGAAGGAAAAATCCCAAAGGCAAAAGATTGCTGAGGAAATAGGTAAAACCTTTTAAGAAGGACAGCTGATAACCTTTCACATTGTTTCACTGCAAGTGCTCCCATTCAACATTTTTGAACAGCATTTTTTTCAAATGGGCATGAATCTGGAGTTGTATTCTGTTTCTAAGGAAAAGTACTGCATAATGGAATCTAAGTATAAAATTTTGAGCACAAACTGTATTTCTGTGCTTACAAGCACAGACTCCTCTGAAGCTGGTAGAAACTTAGACTAAGAATCAGTTAGTATTGTTCCTGTACTTTGTTTTTTAGGAAGTATATAGTTGGAAAAGAAAAACATTAGTTCTTTGGTGTAGCATTCTTTTTGCTGACAAGCAGGTAGAATAACTCTGGAAAAGAACAATTAGTGAGATACAAAGGATTTTAACATTAGAGGATTTTACCAGCAGTTAGTTGCAAATTTGCCCATTGGATTTTTTAAGTGGAACATCTGTGATAATAATTCACAGGCTAGTGTCCTTAATTCCTCATGAAGAGGAAAGGAAGATGCTCTGCGATGTTCCCACTGAAGCATGGTCTCTCAAGGTTTTGAACTCATGGCCCTTACTATTATCTTCTCGTTTTTGTTACCTGTCTGTTTTACTCGTATTAAGGTATTGAAGGAAGTGATGACGAAGCGTTGGTGGCAGGGGAGCAAGATGAAGAACTCAGTAGATGGGAGCAAGAACAGATACGGAAAGGCATCAACATACCTCAGGCATGTATTCAGTTGTGAACTCTTTTTGGTTTGTTTCTGCATATTTTGGCTAAATCCATTACAAGCTTCAGCAATTTACAGAAGGCTGTTTCATCTGAGAAGTTCATATGTAACTTCTGATATTCTTTAAAGAGAAGAGGTCAGATTTAAGTATCCAGTGGTATCAGTTTCATTAGTGTCTCTGTTCTGGGTAGATACTGATTGATTGTGGTGCTGTTAACAGGCATTTATTTGCAGCTAGACAGAGCTAGAATAATGCCACTTTGAAGACACCTCTGTTCTTGTTTATCATTGGGTTCATAGAGTCTGTGTAAACAGTGTGTGTTTCTTTGTTTCTGTATCCTGCATTGCAGCATAGAGTTGGAATTAGTAGCAGGTTGCACCATATGTTGCCTGCACACTCATAATGAAGTTGCCACTCAGTTTAAGAGGATAGTGGTCTTTTAAAACAAACAACAACAAAACCCATCACCCCACATTTCTGCAAAATCACAACGAAAACACTGATTCTAAGAACTTGTGTTATTCTGTTAAATAGCCACAGCAAAGTTGAGTATAGTCCCAAACACTTGGTTATTCTTGGATTTATAGGCTGGTTAAAATCGTTATTTCATATGATAATGATACTAAGGTACTTAAATGTGTCCATTTAAGAAGGTGCATCTGAGTGAATTTGTTTCTGTTGGAAGTTCTACACTTGATAATTAAATTTTGTAAATGTACCTGCCTACATTTCTTGCTTTATAACTTATGTGTGAAAGGAAGTTTCTCTTTTCTTTAAAATCTAATAGAGTACAATTGTATTTTCTCTTTCATTAGGTTCAACCAAGTCAGCCTGCTGAAGTGAATAATCTGTACTACCAGAACACTTACCAGACACTGTCTTATGGTTCATCCTATGGCGTTCCATACACTTACACTGCGTATGGATCATCGGAAACCAAGTCTCAAAAAACAGATAATACAGTTCCTTTCAAAACTCCCAGTAATGAGATGACTCCTGTTACTATTGATTTGGTAAAGAAACAGCTTAAAGACAGGTAGGACAGACCATCTTTTTAGACTTAAAGACTTGTCCCCTAGCTTTCTGTTCCTCGGGTGTCTTTTAGTCTCGGTGAGCAAACAGAGTTTCATCGCTGGAAAAGTACTGACTGGCACATCCATTAAAAAAAAAAGGCAAACAAAAAAAGCTCAAAGTGAAGATGACATTGATATTTTGTTCGAAAATCTCCTTGGATTGCTTCTATGGAAGTGAAGCTTTAAATATGAGGCCATTGATCTTGTTGAAGACAGGTCTGAGTTGCATCTTCTGGACACTGGACAGGCTTATAGTCAAGAATGGAAAGGCCAGTGAGGTGTTTAGCTTGTCAAGTTGTATTCCTTTAAACTGTGAATCAGGTTTTTCCCCTTCAGGAGACAGTTATAGTGTATACAGGGGTTTTCTTTTTAGTTTAAACACTCTAATCTGCTTGTCAGGTACGGAAAAGATCCTACTAAGTGAACACCCCAGTTGCAGTAAGAAATCATTTATAATCAACAGCTTGCACTTTACATGTCTTCAAAATTGGTTTGTATGCCTCTTGTAGTGTTAGAGCCTTTGACAGTGCATCAAGTTAGTAGGGGAATAACTCTGTTTTGTGTAAGCAATAGTTCTCCCACCACCACCGCCCCAAACCTTCCTTCCCAGTTGTACTTTTGGGCCAGCCTTGTACTATTCTACCCATCCTGTAAAAAGCTGTGGTAGTGGGCAGTCCAGGGCACTCAGCATAGTCTAGCAAATTAATTTAAACCATTAGCCTTGCTGTTTATTTAGACAGGAGAGAAAGCAACAAATGGAAGTTAGGGAATATGTCTTTGCAGTATTTCCCATATATAGTGCTTGGCACTTGCACTGTCTGTTTAATATCTCAATGGTCTGAAATAATACAGACTTTTGGATGTAAATTTGCTATTTATCCGTTGCCCTTCAGGTTGGACTCTATGAAAGAATTGCACAAAGCTAATCGACAGCAATATGAGAAACACCAGCAAAGCCGAGAGGACTCTACCAAGGCAATTGAAAGATTAGAAGGGTCTTCTGGGGGTATTGGTGAACAGTATAAGTTTTTGCAAGAAATGCGAGGGTATGTCCAAGACTTGCTTGAGTGTTTCAGTGAAAAGGTAAGGATGAAAAAACATTCATCTTTTTTCAAAAAAAAAAAAAAAAAGAAAAAAAAAGGGGATTCTTAGTACATGCCAAACACCATCTCCTTCTGTTTGCGAAAAATGTTCCCTGAGAACGTGTTCTTCTAAAGGTTTGGTTATTTGAGGGTTGAAAAGATAAATTTTCATCATGCCAAACTGGTGATCAGGAGCCAATCTTTCACAGTGTAAGAGGTTGCTGACTTTAGATTGCCTAAAACAAGCTTTAGATTGTATGTCATTAGAATTTTGGTAGATATTGCGTTATTTCAGCTTTACTCAAGATGCTGTTTTTTACTTGTGTTGAATACCAGGTTAACAAAAGTAAGGGCCGAATTGCAGCGTTGTTACTGTGTTCATAAAAGCATTCCAGAAACTAGCAAAGACTTGTATTTTGAATGTTATTATAAGACTTCCTCCTGCCAGGCAGTTTCATGTATTTGATACTGTTCTCATGTCTGAAGGAGAGTTTTAAAACTAGTATAGCTGTCTGAAGACACCCAGACTTAAAAATGCACTCATGTAGTGTGATACTTTTGTGTATGTCTAACTTGAAAGCTTGGTCTTCCTTTCTTGTGGTATTCATTATGTTTTAGTTATTTTTTGTAAGTATAACCGGAGATCCTGAAAATATAAATATATATATATGTGTGTGTGTATATATATACTTATATATGCTTTTTTATATATATGTATACATATATATTCCACACAGGAGCTGTAAAGTTCAGGTAGCACTACCTAGGCTATTGTTGTCTGACTTGAATACAAAAGTATTGTGTCTTCTTAATATATTAGCTCTCATAATTACTTGAGTAGTGGAAGCTGTTGCTTCTCTAGCTTGTTAGGTGTGGAAGAAGAATATAAAAGCATTCTGATTGCTGATTGGCTAGAGAGGAATTGTCCAGCATTACTACTGGTATTGGGAGAGTCCCATCTTCAATCCTGTAAACTGAAGAATAGCTGTGTCATGAGCTAAATCCCGGAAGTGTGGACCAGTTAATTCAGCCAGCTTCTTGATTAGTTAAAATAGATATTGTTCACTGAAGAGGCAGTAGTCCTGCGTCTGTGTTGGCATTATCTACTGAAGGGTAGTAAAGGTACTTGCCTTTTCAGCTGTGTCAGTGTTGGTTGCCCAGATGCCTAAATTCCTTCTTGAAGATACTTTTTTATATTCTTTTCTAAGATAAATTTGTATTTCAGGAGACAAGTTAAACACCTGCATCTCTATTCAGCATTTGCTTTCTGAAGACTTCTTGTTAAATCTCTCTTGGAGTAACTCTAAGTCACGTCTGGAGGTTTTCTTCGATAGTCTTGTTCAAGTCTTTTATTGAAGACACCATTCTGAGTATAAACCAAGCCTTTTAGTCTCTCGGATTTTGTACTAAGTGGGACGACTTACTGTTAAGTAATAGTGTTAACAATTTCAGTTCAGTTTGTAGAAATGTTACTGACTTACCTAGCTATACTAGTAAATAAATAAATTCCAGCCATTTAATGGCAATTTAACTGCTGATAATCTAATAAACAGGCTTGTTATAGTTGTTTTCTTACAATATGCCTTTCCGGGTAGTTGGTCTTTTAAGAATTCTACACCCATACACCTTCCTCACCCTTCCCACCCTCTCCATACCCCGTTTGCCATGCCAGTCCATTGAACTTTTAAGGCGTGTTTATCATCTGATGAGAAGGCTGCATGGAGACCTCATAGCAGCCTTCCAGTATCTGAAGGGGGGCTATAGGGATGCTGGGGATGGACTGTTCATTAGGGACTGTAGTGACAGGACAAGGGGTAACGGGTTAAAACTTAAACAGGGGAAGTTTAGATTGGATATAAGGAGGAAATTCTTTCCTGTTAGGGTAGTGAGGCACTGGAATGGGGTGCCCAGGGAAGTTGTGAATGCTCCATCCCTGGCGGTGTTCAAGGCCAGGTTGGACAGAGCCTTGGGTGGCATGATTTATTGTGGGATGTCTCTGCCCATGTCAAGGGGGGTTGGAACTAGATGATCTTAAGGTGCTTTCCAACCCTAACTATTTTATGAGTCTGTGATTCTTAGGGGCAATCACAGTGTTTTGTTGTTTTCAGTTGGAGGCTGCTGCACTACCTGTATGTACAATGAGTCACAAAATTAGGAGGTGATGTTAGTTTAACAGGAGCATTTCATTTATTGTGATGTCCTATATATCCCTCAGTTCTTTGGCCAGATCATCTATTTTAGAATTTGGTGCTTTCAGCAGGACAGAAGTACTATCAAATTCAAAACCAGTAGCTCACAGGATACTGCAGGGTTTTGTAAAAAGGAGGCAGAGGGAGGGGATAGAGTAGTAAAATCAGTATGAGGTTTTATTTAAATGAAATAATGAAGTGCAGCAGGACAGTAAATTCTTCAATTGTAGAAATAAATTAACTTCAGCTTTTTTTGTATAACCTGTGGCCCTGACTACATATTTAAAGTGTGTATGTTTATAATCTATAATGTATGTAGTTGTAATATACATAAGTATATAAAATGTGTATCCATGTGTGTAATAAGTGTGTATATGTGTGTGTGCATATGCACATATATGAACACATAACCTAAATATGCATAGAACTAGGTCCCTCCCTCTTCTTTCAAATGTGATGCTTTGATGCTTTCTCTTAATTTTAGACAAGTTATTAGACAAATTCACATTGGTGCTGATCTGAATGAAAAAGTGGTTTGCTGAAGTACTAATGGGTTCACAATATACTTGTCCACTCCAAAGGAGTCTGTTCCCCTAGAGATTTCTTGTATGTCTAATGGCTTAGTTCTGGAGAACCAAAGCTGTCATTATAAATTAGACTTTGTTCCCCCTACCCATCTTATTTCTGCACCTACTCAGCATTCTCAACCCTTCATGACCCCCAGCCAAGCGAAACCATGTTTACTGTTTTGAAGAAAATCTGAATGTTAAAAACACTTTGTTCACTGGTAAGGTGCAGCAGAGAGTATATATATTATACAGATTTTAGAAACAAGCAATAGAAATGTCAAATCCTCTATGATTTTTTTCTCTCCAATAAATGATAAAGGCCAGTGGAGTGGGAGCTGCTTGCATGAGTTCCTTCAGAAGTAATTACTGTCAAAATTAGGCTTTCTGAGAAGGCTAGAAAGTGATAACAGTATCTTTACCTTGTGAATGTAGCAACATGCAAGGGATACAGAAAGATTAAATTGTTCTGAGCGTGTCTTTGACAGCACAGTTAGATGAACAGTTATTTTACCTGCAGAAGCAGATTACCAAAACACAGTGTGTCAGAGATGGGGGACTGTAGGTTGAAATTATGCTTGAAGTCTAAACATTCAGAGAGGTTTTCACTTTTCCTCTTAACACTGTTTACAGTAAAAGTGAAGAAAAAAGAACCCAAACCACTGAATTCAAGGTATTGACTAAATAAAACAATAAATGACAGCTGTAGCTTTACAGGAGTCAGTGAAATTATCAGTTATTCATCAACCACAGTATTGATTATAGAAGAATAACAGCTTCTAAGTCTCTTGTGTTTTAAATAGGAAGTGTTTTGAGTTGATTTATATAACTGAATACATAGCTGCTTTTTTTTAATCCTGAGGCAATTATAGAAAAAACTTCTAGGGATGCTTTGAAAATTTCATTGAACTTGTCCATGTTAGAATTCCTGTACACTCGTAAGGAAGAATCTGTAGTTTTTGTGGTAAACTACAGTGAAACTAGTTGTTTGGTTTTTTTTTAATATTTCTCTTTTCAAAATTGTCTTAAATACCAAATACCAAATTCCCGTGCTGGGATATTGTGACTTCCAATTTCTCTCTACTCTATTTTCTCCAAAAGATGTGTGTAGTTTCGGTTGTTTCGCAGTTGCTTTTATTTTAATCCCCGTAGGCCAGTTTATACCGCAGAGCACTAATACTTCATCCTTTTGATATCTCCTCTGATGTGTGTGTCATTCGCAGATGGCTGAACTGACCCTGTAGCTCTGATCTCATAATCTTACATTTTATTGGAGGAGTTTCTTCAATAGCTGCTGAGTCATGTTCTAAATTACGTCAGGAAACCATTTCCGATTTTTATCTTTTGTTTTGCAAAAAACCCCACCTTAATTCTGTCTGGTAGGCAGCAATGAAATACTTATCTAAAAGGCTGTAAGACTGTGGACTAAAGCATATGTCTTGGAGGTAAGGACTTAACGTGTTCATACCGAAAGGAGATGCCTTTCCAAATAAAGAGATTGTGAAAAGTTCTCTTTTGCATCTGAATATTTATAATAATCTATTTTTCACTTGTCCCAGGAAATTAATTTTTGCAAAAGTGTGCAGTGATTCTTACATATTTAATGTCAGGAGATTTCCAGATGTGACAACATCATCTGTTTTTGTTATAGCTGCTACTGAAGTTTAGTCCACTTGGCAGGGGGAACAAAGGCAAAGTGGCAAGCCTGGTGTCTGTATCACTCAAAGGTTATACTTAATGCATAACTCACACGAATTGTACAATTTAAATGATTCTACTGATTTGAATTTACCTGTTGGGGTAACATGCTTACGCAGCAGCTTATCGCATTTCAGTGATAGTATTTCAGCATAAGCTAATAGGAGTTACAGCAAAACAAAAGCTGCTGGCTTCAGGAGATTAGGCTCATGTTGGTTTGGTTTGTTTTTTTACTGTATACAGTCAGGTTGTTTTCTCATTAAAGCACAGAATACTGCAACATTCTTGTTTAAAGGTAGAGAAGAAACAGAGGTCTGAGAGTTGTAAGCACCGTAACACGGTATATAACATGCTTGGTAGAGAAGACAAGGGTACTTGAAGTAACATTTCAGCTCTTTAAAATGGTTGTCTTGCTGTGTAGACTCAATCAACAGAAGTTACTTTGAGAACGCTATTGCTATGGTTGAAAGGTGTCGGCATTAAATGCATGCTTTTTCATCACATTGAACTATTTACTGGTCTAAATGATACCAGTGGGTTAAAGCAAACAGTTTGTGCTGCTAGAAGTACAGTGACAGCATTATGCTTCGGAATAGTATGGAACCCCAGAAACTAAGCACCTGAAGAACTTGATATTACGTAGTGTGTTGTATTTTTACAGGTGCCTCTGATTAACGAACTTGAGTCCGCAATGCACCAGCTGTACAAACAGCGAGCTTCCCGCCTTGTCCAAAGACGACAAGATGATATTAAAGATGAATCTTCGGAGTTTTCAAGCCATTCAAGTCAGTCCATCTTGAAGGTTTTTATTATTCATTAAACAACCTTGTTTACTTAGTATGGCTTAATTTAAATGTAAATGTTTAAAGTATGACTGCCTTAATGTTTATCCTTACTCTTGACATGGGTAGAGGCAAGTTTAGATACAGTTCTCTAATCTGTTTTGTTTTAAACTCAGAGCCACTTGTAACTCTGACTTTACCTCTCCTTTCTTTTGCTCCTAACTGGATTTTCTCTTTCCTAGCACTGTAAATGTATGCATGGTGGCAGTGGTAGTAGTGGTAGCATGTGACTCCTGATTTTCTTCTTTTGTCAGAACTTCTTTTTTCTCATAACCTCATCTATAAATTTCCTGTAACACTTACAGTTAATTCTGTACAAAGCCATGAAGCACTGGGCTAGAGCTGATTTCTATCTGATGCTCTATTTGTAGGCAGCAGAAGTATTTCATTTCAGACACTTAACTGGTAAAACTAACGAACTGGAAGAGACTGGTGCCATTGTTAAAAATCAGATTAGTACAAAATGACCCTACAATTTAAGATTAGTCAGTTAAAATACCTTCTTACTGTGACTGTGGATGGGGGATTCTCAATGAGGAGTTTTCTGATGGTGATTGCTCTTCAGTATGTGAAACTACGAAAGTATAAATGTTAACTTGGATGGAAATACACATTCCTTGGAGGAGGTTTTATTCAGCATGTTACATGATGGGTAAATATATTAATGGTAGTCATCTTTCTGCTTTGGAGAGCTTTCTGTTTTTAAAAATGGTTTTCTTGTCTGTCCTATTGCTGACATAAGATCCTATAATAAAAGCCACTTTCTATTCTTTCACATTGTGTCCAGAGATGAAATTTTGATAATACTGTTAGCTAGAACTTACTAAGGGTGATAAAGTGCTAAGGCATCAGAGCTGCTCATGCCTTTACAGAGTGGTTAGCATACATGTTCCTTTTAGGACTTTATTTGCAGCCGCAGGCATCATATGTAGGCCTTGCAGTTTTACTATGAAAATGCTGTTGTAAAAATTAGAAACCTAATGTACTAGAAACATGTTTCCTGAAAGAAGCTTGGAATAGATTATTTTGGACTGGAATTTAATTATGGGGTGGAAATAGTTGTCATTGTCAAGGCTGGGTTTTAAAGAGAAATTTTATTTAGTATCTGTGAGTCTTGAGAATGAATTTCACTGTGTCTAGAAATAGTTCTGTTCTGTCTCTGAAATTACCACAGAAACTAGGATTTGATGCCAGAAATTGATTTGGTGCATGTACAGACATAGGCAATCTGCTTTTCTTCATGCAGTGTCAGAACACTAAAGGGCTAGAAGTGGATTCAAGTTTGTCTGTCAACTTTTGCTTTATTTCTCTGTAAAGACAAGCAGCTGAGCTTGGAATAACATTTTAAGAATTGAACAACTGATGGCTTCATCAGTATAAGGCTCTTAGTAGTTCCGATACGGATTTGGAATAATTACTTAGATTATTGTTAATATTTTTAATGATGGATTTGTAAATAGTTTTAGGTAAAACATTAAATTTGCTGCTGTGAAGTTTGGGTAGGCTTTTGTTTAAATCTTGATGTTTATGTTGTTGTGGGTGGGCTTGAGCACTGGCTAGCACTCGATCCACTTCTAAAATTTACCCAAAAAGGATGAACTGGAAATACTTTTGTGTCTGGCTGCTGGTTGGCGATCAGCTTCATTGGTTAGTGGTGGTGTTTTCTATAATCATTAATGTCTATAATGCAGCTTAGAGGAGGGAAGATTGTTTATTTTCCTGTAGCTTTTGGTGTGTTTAAAACTTTAGGCAGTCTAAAGCAAAATGACAATGAATAGAACTCCCAAATATCGTATATTCCTTCTCTGGTGACTCCTTTCTGGCTATTTTTTTGTTCATTTTCTTTTCAAAAGATACGTGGTGAGCATGTTTATGTAAGGAGCGCCTTTTGTTGTGGAACTTTCAGTTTAAGCAATTTCTTTTAAATGTTGGCTTTTATATTGTTGGGCACTGTTGTGAGAGGGACAAGAATGAGGTATGGTGAAAACTATTTGATGTTTAAGTGGAGATTTTTCCAAACCCCACTACTTCCTCTTTTAACCTCTATACATGTGAATTCAGGCTTCTGGGTGCATCTTTTTTTAAAACTTCAACCTTTCTGCTTCAAATTACTCTTAGTTTAAAGTAGGTAAAAGGCTCTTATGACACTGCCTGCAACACATTTATATAATCATAGATAAGCATTTTAATTTTCATCCATCTAATTTTACAGATAAAGCACTGATGGCACCAAATCTTGAATCTTTTGGACGAGACAGAGTGATCTATCAAGAGCAAGTAAAGCGTCGAACTGCAGAAAGAGAGGCTAGAAGGTAGAGTACTGAGATTTCTTGTCTGTTAGGAGTCTTTGCTGGCTTGCAGAATACAGTTGTCCTGTGTCACTTACTAATGTAAGTAACAATGTTTGCTCCTTTCCTGCAAAGGGAAAAAAACACTTAGGCTGGGCAGGGGTTTTCTTACATATTCCTGCTTACCATGCAAGTATACAAAACAAGGCTCTGTGACATAATACTGATATAAAATCACTAAAAGAGCACATAGTAGACCCATTCTGTATCTATCTTGTCACTGCTGGTTTCTCTTCCTTCCATTGTTTGAGGCAGCAGTATAGCTGTGGTAATGTAGTGAAAGTGGAGGGGGTTTTAGCCTGGATTTCCTTGCATTGAAAGTTATGACAAGCTTAGGTGGATCTGCACATTGCATGGGGGTAAAAAAAAAGCCAGTAATAACTGGTTTATGTTGCTGATCTTTTTCAGAACTCGTCGTAGACAAGCAAGAGAGCAAACTGGGAAGATGGCAGATCACCTTGAAGGCCTTTCCAGTGATGATGAGGAAACTTCGACAGATATTACAAACTTCAACATGGAGCGAGGTAGAAAAGCTTCTGAAGTTCTATGTAACAAAATTCAGAAAAAAAGGCAGAAAAAAAGAAGAATTGATCCAAATGCAGCCCTGTCCATATATTTCACCATATTTTGGAGAAAGTTTAGGAACTATTCCTTGCTGGATCATCAATGTGACAAAACCAGTCTTGTTTCACCAGGCTGTTGTGCAGCTTGCAGCTGACAAAGTACCCATCCTTACTGAGATTCTCTTTAATTGAAACATTCTTTTTCTGGCAAGCAGTAAGATTTTCTACCTTCAAGTGGATACTTCTAATTTGTAACATGGTTTATCATTCTTCAAACCTCTGCTTGTTTCACATGTGAAATTCTGAAAACCTCAGTGCTTTAGAAACCTTTAGAAACCTTTTTTTATCTTTTACAGCAGCAGTTAAAATACTATTCCAGTGGCTGCTGTGAAACCAGTAGTGAAGAAAGTGGAGCATCACTATAGTAATCCCATTCTCTTATTTTGAACCTTAGTACAATTATAATTATCTCTGATTAAAGAGAATTTAATCAGTTTAGAAGAAATGTGGAGAAGGGGAGCAGCAAGGATCACACATGAAGAATTGCTTATGTTGTGTATGAGAGAGGATTAAACAGTTTTACAATCTTCAGCTAGGAGAACAATGTTGACTTTTCACAGTATGAGAGCTAGGGGCATGAAATGAATTGGTAGGATTGGTTTAAAGTAAACAAGTCACTTCCCACAGAGAGTGTAATAAAAATGCCAAAGTCATTGCTGTAGGAGGCTGTGGAGATCCAAAGTGTGAACAGATTAAAAAAGCAATTAAATGAAGTGTCTAACAGTGGGATCCTTCAGAAGTGCAAACAGTTTCCACACCTTTAGTTCCTGGCTGAGTTACCAAAACTGGGGGTGCAGGGAGAGCTCTTTCATAAACAAAGCAACTGTTCAGGGTTGTTAGGTGCTATAATTAAGTTTGCCAAGTTAAATGATCTAGATTAAAAATTCAGCATGGCTGAATTGCTCTTTGCAGCTTGGCACTTTTACGTGTACTAAAGCCTTTTACAGTATCACAGTATGCTAGAGATTGGAAGGGACCTCAAAAGATCATCTAGTCCAATCCCCCTGCCGGAGCAGGAACACCTAGATAAGGTTACACAGGAATGTGTCCAGGCGGTTTTGAATGTCTCCAGGGAAGGAGACTCCACAACCTCCCTGGGCAGCCTGTTCCAGTGTTCTGTCACCCTCACTGAGAAGAAGTTTCTTCTCAAGTTTAAGTGGAACCTCTTGTGTTCCAGTTTGTACCCATTACCCCTTGTCCTATCATTGTTTGCCACTGAGTAGAGCCTGGCTCCATCCTCGTGACATTCCCCTTTATATATTTATATACACTAATAAGGTCACCCCTCAGTCTCCTCTAAACTATAGAGACCCAGCTCCCTCAGTCTTTCCTCATAAGGGAGATGCTCCACTCCCTTAATCATCTTAGTTGCCCTGCGCTGGACTCTCTCCAGCAGGTCCCTGTCCTTCTTGAACTGAGGGAAGTTTCATCAGTTTCTGAGTAAGCATAGTATTTCTAAAGATTGTTTATTTTTAATCATTTGTAGCTCTCATGTTAGTCCAGAATGAGCAGTGAGCTATGTGGAACAGAGGGATGCGCTTTGTGCCTGCTGACTTCATTTGTAGCATCTCTTCTTGATTCCAGTGTGAAAAATGTGTTTATATGACATAATCTTATGGTTCCCTTAGGCCTGTTTCTACTTTCTAAGCATACTAGTCACATTAGTTGCGTATAGGTTACTACTATAACTAAACATTTAAAACTGGCTGCAGCAAAAATGACTGATGAAAATGAAACTAACCCTAGGAAGTGGAAAAGATGAAGGGAAAGTAATATATGGAGAAAATGTTCTGGACTGCATAGAATACTGGTACTGTCAATATAAAACAACATAAGGAAGGTGCTAAGAGATTGTTATACTTTCCCAGTGCTAAGAGCCATGTTACGTTCAGCAGTTTAGTTTGGTGTCTACCAGTGCCCCCTCAGTCTGACATGCTGATTCAGTTAGCTTATCTGAGTTGCCCTCCTGTACTTGCACTTGGATGCACAAAGTCATAGCATAATTTGGGTTGGAAGGGACCTGGAGGTCAGCTGTTCCAAACTCCCATGCAGAGCAAGGCCAGCTTCAGAGTTAGGTCAACACTTGAATACAGCCCAGTACACACTGATTGTATGAAACGCTTAAAAGTGAGATCTGTGATAAAATAGTACATCAGAGACTAATCATGTGCTCTTGTTTTTATTACTTTGTATTCCTGAGACAGAAGTAACAGAACTTTTAAACATGATGGGGTTTTTGTTTGTTTATAGGAGTTTGCTTATGCCAGTGAGTATCAAAGTCGCTCTTGAAAGAGGTATTACAGGGAATAGGTGATTATCTTCTCACTGTTTTTCTCCCCCACCAGATCGTATATTGAAAGAATCCAGCAAAGTTTTTGAAGATGTTTTGGAAAACTTTTATTCAATTGATTGCATTAAGTCACAGTTTGAAGCTTGGCGCTCAAAGTACTTTGCTTCTTACAAGGATGCTTATATTGGCCTTTGTTTACCAAAGCTGTTTAACCCTTTAATCAGACTTCAGCTGCTTATCTGGACTCCTTTGGAGGTAAGGTCCTCTGCAAGCAACTTCTACAAAGTGGTTCTTTCACACTTCTGCAGAGCAAAGTAAATTTTGATGTGTGCTTCTCATAAATGCGTGTTCTAGGCAGAACATTTTCTTCATTTCTCAGGAATCAGGCTGGCCTGTGTTTCTTAAGGAAGTAGTGTCATTGCTTCAGAAGTAGGGGAGCACGTGAAGTAATTTACTCGCCCTTGAGACAGATTAAGAGACTTGCGGCACTCAGATCTTGAGGCACTATTTCTTTTTTTTTTGTTTAATTTCCACTGCAGATGAGTATCTGACATGTAAAGAAAAGGGACTAGGTTTGAATTGTGCTCACTTGCTGCTTGCCCTGCCTGCTTAGCATACTTTCTGAAGTTGTTGTTCTGTTTTGTGAGTGTATCATACTTGCGCATATACTATTCTTACTTTTATTTTCTTTAATGTGTTGACTGCAGATCTCTATTTAGAAATCCAACCTCAGTTCTTTATTCACTAGGGCAAGTGTCGAGATTTTGAGACTATGTTGTGGTTTGAATCATTGCTGTTTTATGGCTGTGAAGAACAGGAACAAGTGAAAGATGATGCTGATATTTCACTGTTGCCTACCATTGTAGAGAGAGTTGTTCTTCCTAAATTAACAGGTATAGTCTTGGAAAGAAAATGGGGAGAAATGCGGGGGTGTGGAAGCTGATGTTTGTGCTTTTGGGTCTTACTGTTTTGTAAATGATTGCCTGGCTGTTGTTAGTACTTGTATTTGAGCATTTGCAAAGAGAAGTATATTCTTTAATCTCTTACAGTGATTTCTGAAAATATATGGGATCCTTTTTCTACAACACAAACGTCCAGAATGGTAGCAATTGTACAGAAGCTAGTAGATGGATATCCTTCAGTGGTGAACGCAGAAAACAAAAATACACAAGTAAGTTGTTTTTTTCTTAAGTATCTTGCATAAGTTAAGAAATTTGGATATATTCTTTCTACGCTATATTGGAGAACACAGCATGCTTTGTGAGGAGCAGGAAAGACTTTTGCAGTTATTTAATGCTCTGCAGCCTTGTCATGGAGAGTCAAGTGGTGATAAATTAGGAGGAGGAACTTGGTGAAGTCTCCCCAAAATAGATGCTAGATATAAAAAGAGATATCAAATGTACTAAGAGTTGTTGATCTGTAGTTTTGGTTTTAGGGCCAGCTACAAATAGTTAGGCTTTTCTCTTTTTTAAAATCTTTGTAACCTTTTCAAATGTATTGCTTTGAAATTTGATTGCTTTACTTACCTTCTGTGAATGCAGGAATTGATGTCATGACTTCAGGTGCCACAGCTGATGCAGTGTATGAATTGCTTTTAGGATAGTGGAGACAGGCCAAAGTGCATGTGTATGGAGAAGTTGGAAGATTAAAAATTACAAAAGTCCTGACTTCCTAGAAGCTGTGTGATCAGGCTTAACTATAAAGTAGTTTCATTGCCTTCAGTTTTTATTGAAAGAGTCAAATTTCAAAATGGCCTCTGTCAAATTGCCTCTGTTAATTACTACAGGTTTCTCTAAGATTTTCTATATATAATGTGCTAAGTATGCCTACCTTCTACTGTTAGGGTCATAAATGTTCTTTGTTGCTTTGAAAATCAGTTTGAGTGGGTAACTACTAAGTGCATTGGACACTTTAAAAAATGAAATTATCTGTTTCAGATGCTTTTAAAGGCATTGTTGCTAAGAATGAGGAGAACACTAGATGATGATGTATTCATGCCCTTATATCCAAAAAAGTAAGTTTGCTTTCAACTACGGTGTTAGATCTTTATTTGCAAGTTGGTGTCTTCGGTCCATAGTTAACAGGGTTTTTTTCCCAGTATGGTTCACTGGCTGGATACAGGAGATATTTCGTTATCATACTGTGAAGATTTAGCAAAGACAAACAGGATGGAAGGGAATATTTACAGAGATGAACTGTGTGTGGGTAGGAGGAAGCCAGCAAACTCCAGACAGAGGTGATCTTGGTTATTCATTAAAGAAATCTCTTACTTTCCAGCATCTTAGAAAACAAGAACTCTGGTCCATATTTGTTTTTCCAACGTCAGTTTTGGTCCTCTGTTAAGGTAAGTCAGTAAATACATCTGGTAAATCTTTCATCTAGACAGTGTAGCAATGAAATCCTCTTCAAATCTGTGAAAAATGGTAGATGGAAATTGCTTTAACTACATTTGAAAGAACTCTAAATTAGGGTTCTTAGTCTTTGATAATGCACTGTGCCCTCTTCAAAAGGTTGCCAGTGAAAGTGCCATCATTTTAACTTGTATGTTGTGGGTTTATTTAGCATACTCAACCTATTTTTTTTTAATGTCATTGGGCTTAATGTCATTGTCAGAATAAAATATGCTGCTTTTATTTCACTTACGTTGGAACGAGAGAGTTTGGTTTGTTTTGTTTTTTTTTTTTACATATAGTCTGAGAATCTCCATGAAAATAACTTGGCTCCTTTTCAAAAGCTTACTGCTATTTGTAAAGTATAAGAGCATTTGTAATCTTGAGTTTAACTGAAACAATAAAGAGTGAGAAAGAAAAAGTCTCTGTGTGTGGAACATGCAGTACAGAGTTTGCAAAGGTCTGTAAGAATCTGTGACTGTTGTAGTTTATTTCCAATAAAAGGTTGTGAAGAAAATTAACTCCCAACTACACAGGAAAGTAAAGTATGAGTCATAGAATCACAGAATAGTTTGGGTGGAAGGGACCTTTAAAGATCATCTAGTTCCAATCCCCATGCCAGGGGCAGAGACCCATGGTGATTGAGCTGCTGATCTCCATGATCATGCAAACAGAAATCTTATCTGGAATTTTCTATTCAAATTGCAGCAGTGAGGGAGACTGTATTCCTAATAAGCTTCCAGTCACTTCATTTACTTAAAATATTTGGCACTGAATTCTTACACTTTGAAATAAAAGTCAACTTCATAAATGCTGCTTAGAACAAAAAATGCACAAGCATTTATTAAAATGCTGTTATTAAAACAGATTGCTTGTTTAGGGCTTGTGTGTCTTTTAAGGGTGAAATTGTCTGCCTCTGGCAGTATCTGTTGAAGCCTGGGCAGCTTAAAACAGTGGTAACAGCACAAATGGTTCTACTTTAGAGAAGCATTAAAAATACAGCTGTCTTGCACTAGCAAGTCAGTTACAGTATCAAAGATGAGCAGAAGTAGAAGCTGGGAGGCAAGTGCTTATTTACCATTTCCTGATGATGTGCCTCAGCTCTACACTCCTGGCTAGGCTCATTTGTATGAGGGTAGCAGCAATTCTTCACAGGCTGCATGCCAGTGGGGAATAACAGCTGTACCAGCTGGCTTAGCCAGCGTCCCTGGTGACATTTTGTGTCACTTGTGCCTTGGAAGTAAGGCTTTTGTTGACAAGGTGGCTATGAATTTGCCCCCATATGGCATATGCTGGGCATCACTTGGCTTGCCATCGATGCCAGGTTTTGAGAACAAGATGGCTTAAAACTTTAATCTTTATTTTATGATTTCTTGTGCAAAACATGAGCAAAGTTGAGATGGTGGTGGTTGTATGAGAATTCACAACACCCTAGGCTGGTACTTTATGGATTCTGAATAGTTTTGAAGCTAACAGAAGGCATATTTCCACTGCTTACCTTAGCCATGCTGTTGCATTTAAAAAAGCTCTAGAGTGTTTGATCAAAGTTTCAATACATTTGTAAATACTTATTTTCCCTGTGTTGTATTTTCAGTTATTAGGAAACTTTCTCCAGTGGTATGGAATCCTTTCAAACAAAACTCTTCAGGAACTGTCAATAGATGGTCTGCTAAACCGATACATACTAATGGCTTTTCAAAACTCTGAGTATGGAGAGGACAGCATTAAGAAAGCTCAAAGTGTAAGTAAAATCAAACGGTGTTTAAAATGACTTGTAATTCACATTTCAACTGAAGGAAAAATGTAGTTAAAGCTAGGTTACCTATGATGTCTTGGCTTTCACATTCCAAAGTTAAAATGTCAGTGAAAAATAGAATTTTTTACTTTTTCTTTTAATACACAAAAGAAAGAACTTTCTCTGCCTCATGCTTGTAGATAGTTCAGGTATAGCATCCATTTCAGTGGTTTACTGCTTGAATTTTGGATCTTTTTTGGTGAGTTTCTCAGTATTTCACTCAGTTGGGCCTTGTCACTGCAGTGTTACCTGGCAGGCTTCAGAAATCGTGTTAGATGGCTTTTCAAGTTTTGTTATATTGTGTTTAATGTTCTTTTTCCTGTTATGTCTAGGTAATTGCCTGCTTTCCTAAACAGTGGTTCACTAATCTAAAAGGAGACAAAACTATTTCTCAGCTAGAAAACTTCTGTAGATACCTTGTTCATCTTGCCGATACAATTTATAGAAACAGTATTGGTTGTTCTGATGTGGAGAAAAGAAATGCAAGGTAACTTCCTTTGAGTTAATGCGATTGAAATTCTTGTGCTTTGTGTTATTTTGCTGATGCACTCAAACATGGGTAAATATAGTGCTGCATGTCTTTTGAAACTTCTTTGAATTCAAACCTAAGAAATGTTATGGTATGGTAGATGGGGAGATTTTTAAGGTGTAAAACTGCAGCTGCTGGAATCCTGAAACATCTGTAGTATGTTTTGCACTGCTGCTTAGTGTCACTGATTCTGGCAGATTTTGTAGCTACTGGTTTTGGGTTGCTCCACCTTGTGAGCCTGCTGCCAATTCCTGCATAATGGCTTCTAAATTACAAACCGTGCTTTTGTATACAGTACAAAAGTTCTGACTTTATTTACACAGCCAGCTGGATGAACCTGTTTTCCCTGGTCATTTTACTGGTATCTGAAAACCAGCATAATTAAAAGTTCAGATTAGATCCATAAATGTTTCTGCTGGCCAAGTAACGTGAAATGCTATGGGTGTAGCATCCTACACTCAAACTTAGAAAAACAAGTTATTACACTGATATGCAGGACTGTGTTGAGACTGGAAGATTGTTTATTCCTGTGCTGTGGCATGGGAAGCAGAGGTTTCAAGGCCAGTAGTTCTGTTGTTCCAGCAAACCTGAAACTTGGAATGACAAACCCCCTTGCTACCTGCATTAATCATTCTTGATAGTTGAACTTGCTTGAGCCATTGTTGAATTACTTGTCAATTACTGATGCTCTCCAGGGGATTAGATCTTTTTTGCTTTTTTATCTTATGCACAGCACTGAATCATAGAGACAGAAATTCCCCTTAAACCGTAGCAGAGAAATCTTGGTTAAGAGGGTTGGGTTGTTCTTTTTTCTGGTGTCAGGTTTTTTTTTCCAGTTGCCATGTTGGTTATTAGACACTTTTCAGAGCCACTTTTGGCTGTGGCATATGAATCATCTAGTTTTCAGAGAACACTGAGCTTTGTGCCACGCTGGGTTGCTTTTCATCTGCTTTCAGGTTATGCCTCAGAACTTTTGTGTCCAAAGTACTACAGTAGTGTCACATAGCAATTTAATTTTCTCCACTATTCAAATTCCAAAAGGACTTAATACTACTTCATTTCTAAAACCAGAATGCCTTGCCTAGCATGATACTGGAATTGAAATGAAGGAGTTGAGATAGAATCCAGTAGAAATTAAAACTTCCTCTTTTTTGTTAGACTGTTCCTAAATTTGAAAGAGCTTTCTTTACCAGCTGGAATGATAACTTGGTAAAACTTCTGCATTGGAAGAGAAACATCCAATTAACAATTTTTTTTCTAGTGAATTCTAATATAATTTCTGTCTTATGTCCTCCTACTTTTTTCCTGGCATTTAACAAATCTATTGCCATTGCTCCATTAAGCAGATGAAATAAGTCTGCAGCAGAAATACTACTTTTTATAAGTGAAGAATGTCTTATCTTTTTTTTATAAAGCCTAGGACAGTTGTTTGAACTACAAAGGCGTTCATTTCTGCCAAGAGGGAAATGTATCTTTACCTATGTTTTCCAAACATTGGATGCTTTCTCACAGATCAGCCAAGTTCATTTTTACGATTGATTTACTTCTGTTGTTTTTACTGAGACCAGTGTAAATTTCATGTCCACCCTCAAAGCAAGGCACCAAAATTGTTCTCGACAGCTGAAGAAGTACAGTCCTCCTGACAGTTAGTTCACTCTTAAGCTTCCTAGATTGACCTGAATTGTAATGCAGCCTTTTTAAGACATGCATTAAAGCATACTTGTTGCCTTGATTTTACTTTCTTTTTTGGCTGAAACATTTATCAAGGGAGCTGTGACTCACTGCACAATACCACAAGTAATCGAAGACTTTCTCTTGAGATGATACTGCACCTCATATTAAACCATATTGTATGATTAATTCCTACTCCCAAAATACATTTTCCAATCTCAGTACAAAGCTGATACCCAGCTGATTTTATCAGACCAAGCAAGCGGGGCAGAGGATGATGTGAAGTTATCTGAAACTGATTTGCTATATGGATTCATAATGTAGTCTTCTGCTGAAATACTACTACTTGTACATGATCGTTCCATTCCTGTATTGATTTCTCCTTCCCCTTTTTTAGGGAGCACATAAAGCAGATCATAAAGCTTCTAGCAAGTATCCGAGCACTGGATCATGCTGTGACAGTTGCAAATGATCACAACATAAAAGAGTTAAAGATTTTAATAGAAGGAAAATAGACTTTTCTGATAACTCATTTTGAGCTTTAAAACCATTCCTGATGTGTAATTTATGTACATATGTAAAGTTTCTTAAACTGTAAAGTATTGATCTTTGTTTTAATACAAAGTGCATTCTTATATACAGCATCCTTAAAAATAAAAAAAATTACTTCTTTGAAAACAAAAATGGAATCCCAAGATTGTCATTTTTCCAGAAATCAGATTTTTCCTTAAAGTGTCTCAAAATCTTGCTTACAAAAATACTTTGTACCCACGATTAGTAGTCATCTGCTCTTGGTAATTGTTCCATGGTTAACTGGAATGTGTATAATATATTATGTGTAATACAATTATGTGTATGCATATATTAATACCACCACATTGCTTTCACACTGGATATAGCGATCTTGTACTGTGGGAGTAAGCTTTTCATTTGCTCAAAATTACTTATTTTGACAATAAAGTGATCATATTATTGGTCAAAAGGGCTGGCAAAACATTCCAATATGTGAAAATCATTTGAACTAAATAGTAGAGACACTTTCAGATGGAACCTGACCTTTAAAAAGCAGCTGTGCTGCACTCAAATTGGAATAGCCAAAAAATAGTTCGCATTCAGACTATGGAACACATAAGAGTGTTCTTGGAACCAAACCAGGAAGGAAATCCCAATCATAACTTAATTATTTTTTACTAGAGGCATACAAAGAGATTGTTGTATTATACTTGCGATTATTGCACAAGTATATATGACAGCACTTCCTAAGCCTCATTTTTCATTTTTTAGGAATAATAGTTTACCCATGAACTCTGGACACTTGTTTCCTGTACAAGTTGGTTAAATTCACATTTTTTGTCTTTTGGGTTTTGGGGGTTGGGTTTTATGGGGTTGAGGGTGTTTGTTTTGGGGGGTTTGGTTGGTTTTTGTAGCTTCATACATGGAACCTGATTTTTTTTTTTCTGATCGGTATACCAAGCAAAATGAAAGTGACGCAAATTTTATATCCCATGATTTGAAATATTTATAGTAAATAATCTAATGGTACACTTCCCATCAAATACCATCTACAAATAGTCTTAAAAAAAAAAAAAGGCATTTAATTTGAATGTAAATTAAAAAGAAAACACTTTTAAAATCTGGTGATTTATATCAAACACTGTTGGGGTCCAAGGCATGGGAATAGCTGTAATAGCCTTGGATTAAGAGCTATTTCCACGTGTGCCCTACTCTTTCAGGGAACCGTAGCAATAAACTGGCATACTGAATAACATAAGAAATCATCGTATTTTAAACTCATGTCATGTGGTATAAATGAGTATGTTAATGTACAATCTGTAACATGCAGGCTTCATTTTGACACTGAACAATTGTTTTTCTGAACTGTTGGGATTGATGGAGTACATTCAGAAATACCTGCTTTTAAAAAATTGTTTCAATAAACTCATCTGTCAAGGAGCTGTTGCAGTGCAACTTGGAACGTTTTATTCCTTTGGGAAGGTGAGAAAGGAAATTATATGTGCACTAGCTGACTCCATTTCAGTATGTCAGAGAGAAAAATTGTTCTTGGTGGGGGTTTAGAGTGAACAAAAGCAACCCTAACCAGTCTATAACTGGCTTTAGACTGGAAATCATGTTTGTTCACTCTGTACTGCCTCTCTGGGAAGAAGGCTTGTAATGAGTATTTCTTCCACTCTTTCTCTGACTGTTGTCCAGTTTTGAACCATCGGCCATCATCTCAAACTTTGATTTTCTTCTAATAGTAGAAAATAGAATCTTCTAATAGAATCGTAGAACCATAGAATCATAGAATAGTTAGGGTTGGAAAGGACCTTAAGATCATCCAATTCCAACCCCCCCTACTATGGGCAGGGACACCTCACACTAAACCATGTCACCCAAGGCTCTGTCCAACCCGGCCTTGAACACCACCAGGGATGGAGCATTCACAGCTTCCTTGGGCAACCCATTCCAGTGCCTCACCAGCCTCACTCACAGTAAAGAATTTCCTCCTTACATCCAATCTAAACTTCCCCTGTTTAAGTTTTAACCCGCTACCCCTCTTCCTGTCACTACAGTCCCTAATGAAGAGTCCCTCCCCAGCATCCTTACAGGCCCCCTTCAGATACTGGAAGCTGCTATGAGGTCTCCACGCAGCCTTCTCTTCTCCAGGCTGAACAGCCCCAACTTCCTCAGCCTGTCTTCATACAGGAGGTGCTCCAGTCCCCTGATCATCCTCGTGGACCTCCTCTGGACTTGTTCCAACAGTTATGTCCTTTTTATGTTGAGGACACTGGAACTGAACACAGTACTCCAAGTGAGGTCTCACGAGAGCAGAGTAGAGGGGCAGGATCCACCTTCCTCAACCTGCTGGTCACTTTTGTTTTGATGTAGGTAACTAACTATAAGACGTAGGTGCAGGTTTTCAACTGCATTTGCCATTTCAGTGGATGTGCACACTACTAATGGGGGTCCAGACTAGCAGAGCAGCAAAGCTCTATGTATTTATTATTAAAAATACAGGTATTTTGCTCCAATTTGGATTGTGACTAGGACTGCAGGGGAGGGAATGAAGAGTGTATTTTCCTTGTAACCTCCTTACAAATTATAGCTACAGAGAATCTTTTTTCAAGATAGCCTGTAGTCATTTTCCTAATTAACTGCTGCAGAAGACCAGTTATTCATATTACACTGAACCTCTGGTGTCTAAGCTCCTCATGCTTGAGGCATGGGCACCTTCCTATGCCTACATAATGTCACATTTGGAGAACAGCAACATGAAGAAAGTTGCAGCAAAGTATACTTGGGGGTGATAAGTAATCTAACTTCTCATTTTGGGCCATGCAGTGCCTTTCCCACGTATAAATAGTTAAAATTGTGCAGGCACATAAAGGCATTATGTAAATAATGTTACCTGGTTTTATTTATAAACAAAGTAACCACTTTCACTTCTATCACTTCACCTGTATCTCACTTATTGATGAAAACTAAATGCTAGTAGCAAACTGGTTATGCTTTGGGTAATGTTCTTTAAACATGAGGTAGCTGCTTGATTGAGGCGTAATCTGAGGACAACTGCTTTAATGTTATTCTCCCAGTTTGCCACGTGTATCTCACTGTTCACTATCAAAATTAACAAATGATTATACCATGTTAAGAGACCAGTGTCCTAGATGATGATGAAACCCCATGTGAGAAGGTACTAACACATTAAGTGACATGGCAATCTTATTTCTGCTCGGAACTCTTCAGGGACTCTTGAGAAAGTCTAATAACCCCTTTAGTAGTTAGCATTGCTTCAGAAAAGGGAAGATGTACAACAAAGTTGCATATAAAACTGCCAGCCATTGACATTTTTATGTACAGGGTAATTATTACAGAATTATTACAGTTAATTATTACAATTATTTTATTATAGATTTATGTATTACTACAGTTATTACAGAATTACCTTTTCCCTAAAGGTTGCTAGAAGCAATGGGAAAACCTTGTCCTTTACTATAAAGGAAAACAAAATGAGATCTGAAATGTGAAATGGAGAAGTTGGAGGGAAAATTGTGCAGATTCAGGGAGATGCATGATTCCTCTTTCTCCTCCTTTCGCATACATCTCGTTTTCAGCAAAAGTTTGCTAATCAGTGGCTCTGCTTTCACTTCTCTCTAATTTACTCTTCAAAAAAGGGTTGTTTTTTGGTTTTTTTTTTTGAAAGAACCCTAAATATATATCCACTGAGGAGGAGATATGCACCTGCAGTTTTGTTGTAGTGTATACAGCATTGGTACTGTAACTTGGTGAGGTTTGTTTTAGAAGGCTGACCTCTCCTCTTAAGCATGGTGGTTCTTAAAAGCAGTACCCCTGTCACCTTAGTTTTATTAGTTGCCTAGTGAAAATTAAATGTCCTGTGATTAATGCTCCACAAGGAAACGCCACCATCCGTGACCCGTCCAGTCAGCTTCACTTGTGAAGGCAGAAGCAAATTCCTGCAGGAGTTAGCAGTGACACGTATGGAAAACAGGACTTCTGAGGAGGCTTCAAAAATGGTTGCCGCGAGGAAGGAACATGGATGTGGTTTTGTGAGGCGCTTGCACACAACCAGCTCTGATGGATCAGAGTTGAGCGGTTTTGTCCTGCGTGTGGTACTCAAACATAAAACTTTTGTGGCCTTACAATTGTTAGTTGAATTAGTCTGTCTGCACTGTGAAATAATACAGGATGGTTTGTCCAAGAGTACTTGATTTCTGTACATAAGTAAAATTCTTGCCCTAAATATGCAGAAATAAATGAATGGGGATAAAATAACTGCATGCAGTCCAGCCTTATAAATAAGGGTCTGCAGTTTAAAGCTCTGCTCCAAATGATGACTTAAGCATGAGGTTTTGTTTAAATACATGAACTGCCCCACTGACTCCGCTTATGTTACTTTCATGCTTTCTGTGCATAGTTAAATCTTTCCACAGAGCAGAGACCTGGAGCAAAGCACAGATCTCCAAGAGCACAGCACAAATCTCCAAGATTTGGTGTAGTATTTTTCTTACATGCTTAAGCACAAATTTTGTGCCCTAGATTTCATGCAAGTTCCTGAGTACTGTCTGTTTACCTTCTTAAGACTTTTGTGATACCTAGCTAACAGAAAACATTCAGCAGGATGTTTTAAATAGGCTCTGCTCAGAAGCCCAGTGAAGTAGGCTGCAGCCAGATGCCCACCCAGATGCTCTCCCACTCCCCTCCTCAACAGCACAGTCTGAGAAAAGAGGATGAAAAAGCCCATGGATCAAAATAAAGATGGGGAGATCACTTAACAATTAACATCATGGGAAACAGACTTGATTTAGGGAATTAACTTACTGGAAATAAAAATAGATCTGGGTGTCGAGAAACAGTTAACACACCTTTCCTTCCCACCTCTTTATCCCAGGCTAAACTTCACTCCTTCATTCCCAATTTCTCTACCTCTTCCCTGCTCCCTGACCTCCAGTTACAGAAGTATGCCTCAGCATTTCCATATATTTAAGATTGGTGAGATTCTGAAATTCAGTTGGCAGTCATTTTTATTACACAAAATTGAAGAAAAAAATAAGCTTTGTTTGTAATATGCTGTTATGCAGTGTATTATATTGGCTATTTATTAGAATCAAATATTCTCATTTTCCATTACCTTCTAAACAGCAGCATTTTCTGAAGTTAATAATAGCTTTCTCAAAGCTCCCACTATTTGATAGCAATACATTTTTTACATTCTTAGCTGATGTAAACTGATACTGGTGAATGAAGACTTGGACATGAGCCTGCAATGCGTGCTTGCAGGCCAGATAGCCTGTTGTATCTGGGGCTGTGTAACAAGAACCGTGGCCAGGAGGTAGAGGGGGGTGATTCTCCCTGTCTGATGCACTCCATGACACCTCACCTGGAGTATGGTGTTCAGCTCTGGGGTCCCCACAGAGAAGACACAGTCCAGAGGAGGGCCTCTTATTTGGGAAGGCTGGATCACCTCTCCTGTGAAGAAAGGCTGAGAGAGTTGGACTTGTTCAGCCCGGAGAAGGCTCTAGGGAGACCTTATAGCAGTCTTCCAGTACCTTAAAGGGGCCTACATGGAAGCCGGAGAGGGACTTTTTAAAGGGCAGGTAGGGACAGGATAAGGGGGAATGGCTTTAAACTGAAAGAGGGTAGATTAGATATTGAGATTAGATATTAGGAAGAAATTCTTTATTGTGAGTGGTGGTAAGACACTGGCACAGGTTGCCCGGAGAAGCTGTTGCTGCCCCATCCCTGGCAATGTTCAAGGTCAGGTTGGATGTGGCTTTGAGCAACCTGGTCCAACCTCCATGGCAGGGGATTGGAACTAGATAAGCTTTCAGGTCCCTTCCAACCCAAACAATTCTGTGATTCCATTAGTATTTTCAATTGATGCACTTCACTGACATTTTGAAAGTCACTAACAAATAATGGAGTAGTCCATTTTCAACTGCATAATAATGATTAGCTACCAGGGAAAAAAAAAATTACCTGGAGGCAAAATATATTTCATAATAAAACAGTCACATATGTCACCTTAATGTATTTTATCTGCTGAAAAAAAAGTGAACAAACTTACACATCATTCGTTTTTCACTCCAAGTATGTATCATAATTTTAGCCTTGGGTGTGTCTTGTAAAACAACCTTTAAATTGTTGTCCCTGCTAGTGATCTTTAAGCATCGATAAAAGCAGGACACACTTGCTTTACTTCCACACCATCCATGTTGTCCTTCTTTTATTTTTACATTCTCAAGAGTAAAGTTTCATGAGTTTCTCTTTGATGCTGTGCTAAAGGTAGTTCATTTACATGTCAGCATCTACCATGAGCAAGTAAGAAATAGCATAAGCTGTAATAAACTGTTAGTAATTATCCATTCCAGTAATTTCAAACCCCATGAAACTTAGTGTTTTTAAATATCATACCTTTATTTATCTATAGAACATTTTCACAGGACTCATCATAATGCATACAGGAAATTGGCCAGTTAAAGTCTCTAAAGATCACTTACATTGTATTTTACCTCACAAAGATTTGCTCTGTGTTCTCTCCCATCAGTGTATTCCGCTCAGTTGGTACTTAGCCTATGGTAGATAGGTGGGATAAGACCATATTTAAATATCAAAAGATTATGTATACAATCTACTGTTTCTTTAGAATAGACCAGAGCTATTCAGGGAATATATATCAAACATAACTTTCTGTGCTTCAATATAAATTTTATAAGAAACAGAAAAGGTCTTTTTGTTTTTAATTTTTACCCTTTGCAATGGGTATTGATCTCAGAGGAGAACATAGTAGGAAGAAGTGCTACAACCTGAAATCAAAGGCAGCCCAGCTCTTGCCTCAGGAGGTAGCTATACTTGTCACACTTGCCCTCATGCATATTCTTTGTTCTAATTATAGTCTCAGTGAAGAGAGTATCTCCACAGTATTTCAGATTTTGTTTTTTTCTACTTCAGCTCTCCACTCCAGCTGCCATCCTGGCCCCAGCACTATCTGAAGTGAAGCAAGATCCACTTCTCCCTTGACTTTAATATGTAGCTCCCAAATCTGCCTTTCGTTGTCTCCTCAGCAGCCTGTAATGTATCACCAACACGACGCAGCAAAGCTCCTGTGAAGCGGTACTCCTCCTCCACTTGCAGCCTGCACAGGCTGAATGGAAATTTCCAAAGAGATGCTGACGGTCTGTCCCTAAAACTTTGGAAGCCCGTTAAGCAGAGGCAGGCGTTAGCCATGACTCCGTGCTCCCACCTGACCCGAGGCACTCGGTGAGCACCTGTACACATGGGTTCTATGCCCACTGCACATTCTGCACAGTGAGGGCTTCAGTTCGCATTACTCCTTGTGAGCCCAACCCCAAGTTTGCTGTCCCTGCTGCACCTGTAATAAATACACAACCGGGACTGTTCTAACAGAGCCTGACCGACCATCCGTAGCACATCTGCAAACTCTGAAGCTGTCAACCTAGCACTGCCATGAGACTGCGCAAAAGGACAGGTTCGTCCTGAGCTTTCTTTTCCTACCCTTCGTAAGAGGTCAGGGTTTCTCACGCGGAACTCCACCCTGACAGCACGGATTACCGAAGGCTCAATGCTCCGGTTCAATGTGCCCCTCACAGAACCTACACGAGGGAACCGGGGTCTGCCAAAGCCTGAGCTAGCCCGAAGCCGCCGCTCCCGCAGGCCAGCACCCCTTCCACAGCAACCGCTTAATAGCCGCCCTCACGCCCGACTCGCCCCCCCCCGCCTCAGGTCTCCCCACAGCCTCCGCCGGCGCCGCCGCCACCTCCGCACGCCCTCTACCGACTTCCGGTGGCGGGAGGCGCAATGCGGAAGGGACGGCGAGTCCGGAGCGGAAGTCAGTGCTCGCCGGCTCCCGCGGCAGGGAGCGGAGCGGGCTGCCGTCGGCGGCAGGTGGCGCGGCCGGTGAGGGAGGCGCTGGTACCGCTGCGGCTGAGAGGGGGTGAGGGGAGGCTGAGGAGCGGTGGGGTGGCGGACGTGCGGCGGCGCTTGTCAGTGTACGGCGGCGGCGGCCCGGCTGTCTGCGTTGCGGGGCTCGGGCCGCGGGGGCGCCGCTGGCGCCAGACAAGATGGAGGAGGCCGTGTTAGCGTCGTGGCGGGTGCTGGCGGCACCGGGCTGCTGCGGTCGGCGGTGCGCGCCGGCCCTGGGCGGCAGGTGGTAGTGGGGCGGGGGTCTGCTGGCCCGGTGCCGGCTGCGGCGCTGCCCCTCAGCAGGGCGGTGGGAGACTTGCGGCTGTGTGGTGGCCCCTTTCCTCCTGCCCAGCGAGGGAGGGGGATTTAGGGTGAAGAGCCGGCCCGGCGGTGCTACCTCCTCACGGCGGTGCTGCGTCTGCAAGGGGCTGTGCTGGAGGGCAGGGGGCAGCGTGTTTCGGACCGGCGGCGTAAAGTCCGCGGCCACCCTGGAGGTTACAGACTGAGCTGAAAGGAAGGGAGAGGGCAGAAACCCCTGCTCTGGCTTTTCAAGAAGAATCTTCTCTCGCTGTATGTTTCCTAAGCTTAAACCCTGAAAATTTGGTTACTCACGCGTTTGTTTATAGTTCCTTATTGCTTGTTTTTTTTTTTTTAATCGTTTTAAAGGAAGGTCTTATCTCTGGGGCTTACAGGCGGTTTCAGGAGCACAACACTGCAATGTTTCAGTCATCAGCCACTGCAGGGGAGGGTTTAAATCCAAACAAAAACCTGGTTTCATTTTTAAAAAGAAAGCCAAAATAGGTTAACGGTTTTGTATGATCTTAAAATGTCTTAACAGCTTTAGTGTCGAAGGTATACTGTCCTTTGCTACAAGGTCAGAATCAGTAAAATAGATATAAAAATTGAAGCCTCAGGCTTCTGGTCCTCTGCATTTGGCATTAGTTTATGATTAAGATATTTGCCGCTCTTACGTGTTTGTAGTGGCCAGCAAACATGATTTTCATTCTTTTTTCTTTTTTTTTTTTTTCCTAAGAAGAAATCCTGTTTAGTAAGTGTTGTGAAATAAGTTCTCATTGTCTCTGAAGCTTTTAAAATAAATCCTTGATTTTGAAAGATGTTTCTCTGGGTAATTGTGATTTCGAAACATTGATGTGTTGTCTTTAGATAGTCCCTATGTTTGTTTGAAATAAAGTAAGTCTTATGAGGTAGAAAGAGTGAGCAGGTTTTTTTTGTTTGTTTTTTTTTTTTTTTACAGTTGTAGTTGTTTGCTTATTTTTGTTAAACATACAAAATCTCTAGAAAAGGATGCAAGTCAGACCTGCTTTGCAGAAGGTATCTGGAAGTACAGGAAGGTTTCACTAACATCATCTTGTGTTGGACAGGACTGCCTCTGGTAAAGGCAAAATGGCTTTCAGTAAAGGATACCGCGTCTATCACAAGCTGGATCCACTTCCATTCAGTGTGATAGTGGAAGCCAGAAACAGAGAAGAATGTCTCATGTTTGAATCCGGAGCTGTGGCTGTCCTCTGTAAGTCGATATGTTTTGATAACTACCATGTAAGAAGTTGGCAGACGTGACATTGTGTAAGCTGTTTATTTATGGAATATAAAGAAGCAAGTATTCTATTTTCTTATTTGCTAATGAAGACGCTTCTGATTTAAATAAGAGGAAAAATAAAAAAGATGTTTTCATATCTCCATCTGTTACGAGAAAATTTTACACTTCTAATTTCATTTCATCATGCACGTCTATTTTCATGTATACTAAATTTTCTTCTAATTGCTTCCAACAGTATCTGCTTATTTCTTTGGTTCTGAGCAACCTTTTCTGTTTTAGTACCTGGTAACTCATTGAAAAGCTAATTCTCTGTGTTGTATTTCATAATAAAAAATTCTCTATTCTTAAATGGTATATCATCTTAATTTGTTGGGTTTTTTGTCTCATTTTGTCTCATGATTTTTGATGGGTTTTTAATTTTTAGTTTTATTTTGTCCCTGTATTTTTAACCTATCTGGAGACTCTGTATTGATTTGTCTTGTAATAAAATGAGTAATATTTGGAGCAAGGTGTCTTGCATTGCAAAATTATTTTTACATGTTTTCAGTTATAAATACATTAAATGTTTCCCTTGGATCCTTTTTGCCCCCTTCCTCCCCCCCCCCCTTTTTTTTTTTAGTCATAATTGAAGGACACTAAAATGGGAAGTGCAGAAGAGATCATGGAGCCTATAGATAGGATTTAAAAATGTAGTTTGATTTATATTCTTTAGAAAGTCTGAGCACCTGGTTGCACAGGGTTAATGAGCTTGGTTTTGACTCTTTTTATAGAAGGCTTTCATACTGTAGAAGTATTTCCTTTTTTTTTTCCTAAGGTCAGTAGCTTTTTGATTAATTCATTCTGGTGCCTGTTTGTGGTTTTCTGGCTTAGCTATTCTGAGCACCCAATCAGAAAATGAGATATTTGATTCACTGCATGGAGTCTGAGTGGACTCAAATCCCTACCTTTCAACAGGATGCTCTCTCTGGCTTTGAGACTGTAGAGTAGGCTGAATGGGGAGTGTGTTCTCTGACAAGACTCAGAGTTAGAAATGTAATTTCTAAAGAAAAGTGAGACTTGAGATATGTTTCCTTTCTTCAGCATTTGCAATTAACTCTCTTCTGTGTGAGTTTGCTCCTTGGCAGTGGCATGGTCTCTGGCACCTGGCTGTCCCTGTGTAGGGTACTTCATGTTGGGCCACAGAATCATCTGTACTGGACAGGCTAAACGAACAAGTGCTGTCTAGCATGCAGCTTAATCTGTATCTTTAATGTGTGATTAGAGCAAGCTGCCATTAACTGCTAGAGGCCTAGCAGTGGGGCATGCCAGCATGGTTGACATTATAGCTGCAATTCAGTGATGATCTGATTGAAAAACAATGAGTGCTTTCCTCCTGTTTTTTTAGATTATTTTCTTTTTCTGATACAGTTTCTTCTTTCTACGTATGTAAGTAATCTCATTGACTTTGCCATCAGTATTTAAAAGGCTACTTCAGGAGCAATGCATTAAAAACAATTCACTCCTGAAAGTTACACTCAGAAAAGACAGTAGGTCACTATTTCTGCTGTGATACACTGCAGGCACTTGATAAACTTCTCTGAAAATTAAAAAATGTATCAAAGTTCTTGCCCTCTTCTTTGCCTCATGTTGTTACCAAACAGAGTAAGTAGACCTGAAACAAAGTTTGAAAGCCTCTCTCCTCTTTGGTTCTGTACTTAGTAATAGCATGTTAGTCTGTAAAGAGTTCTCCTTGGTATTCTAATTAGTAGGTTACAATACAGTAAACATTCATAGTTAGCTAGAAGTAGGTCCCCTGAATATTGTTTTCAGTAAGCTTAACCAGTAAACTGCTAATTCCTGTCTGGTAAATGCGTGTATTTTCCCAATGCATACTTAGCTGTGGCATTTTGCTTTGATTCCCTCTTTTCACCTAAAGTCAGTAGATACTGAAACGTGATTTTTTTGTTAATGGTTGAAAGATCACAGTCATACCCTTGAACTGACAGCAGAAAAAAGCACTAGGGTCCCATAGCTCAGAATTATTTTTCCTCTTTTTTCTGCTTGCTGTTTGCTTCTCTTATTCTTTTTAAGACGCGGTTAAAGGACTGCAATTATAAGTGCTTGGGGAAGATTTGTAAAGTGCTCGTCCATCTCTGTAATCGTGCCACAGAAAACAATCAGAAGATTCCAGTCTGTAGTCTTAAAAAATTCTGGATATTGGTACAAATATAAGCTGAAGTTAATGCAAGTCTAACCCTAGGGGAAGATTTCCCAGATATTTGTAAAATCTGAGTGAATAGATAGAAAAATGGTCAGATCAAATATATATCAATTTAAATCCAGAATGACATCACTTTAAACTGTTAAAACCTCTTTTTTTTTGCTAATGCTTTGTAGACTACAAAAATTAACAATACTGATCTCAAACTGTTAGACATTTTTCAAAATATTTTCATGAAGATAAAAATATTTTCATGAAGATAAAATAAGGTGTTCAGCCTTATTACCCTATCAGAGTTCTTACCTTGTGTAATGTAGGCAGAACCTAGTGAAATATACTTTACTATTAAAAGTGATTCATGTGGCTCAGTTCTGAGCGCCATAGTGATCTGCATCTTCTGGAGTATCCATGTATAGAAATTTGGATTTGAAAGGGGCTAAAAGAAAGGAATGAAAGCTTACTGATCCTTTAAATGTCATCTTGGAGGAAGTACATATGTCGTTTTGCTGAGGGAAGGATGACGGTATTAACCTTCATCCCCTTTACATGCAATGAAGTATTGCAGGATGATTCAGAGGATTTAGTTAGGCCTCTGTATGAAATGCTATACAACTCAAATGTTGTGTGATTTTCAGCGCATGTTGTGCATGTACTGAAGCTGTTATTCAAGTTAACAGAATAAGATGGAAGAAAGGAAGAGGGTCAGAGGGATAGTTCACAGAGGTGGTTGTTGCATAATCACTCGGCCTTAATGTGGAAGCAGCCCAGCTCCTGCTAGAATTTTTCTATGTGCTGCTTGTAATGTGGATTAGCTAATGCTAGTGTGACCAAACCATCTGAGAAATACTTTGCTTGCTTGTATACATTTGATACCTCGTTTGTTGACTCAGTCCTAGTATTGGATTAGCCTAAGATACTGAAGTCTGAGAGGAACTTGCCAGCTTGTCTCTCAAGGCCTTTTGAGAGCACTTAGTTTTAAATGTCATCAGCTTTACTGCTGATTTGTATAGAATGTAGTGGGAGGATGGCATACATGTATTTTTTCTTATTTGACATACAAAATAGACAGTATATTTATTCTTTGAGATAGGACTCCTTAATGAGATACCTTACCTGTAAAGGTTTAGTTGACTGAGCAGGAGGTGATGTCTCTCCCTTTTCCTCTCTGGTGAGTCATAATGAAACAAGTGGGAAGCTGTCTTTACTCCTTTCGCATGCAATGAGTAAAGGATAATTCTGTCATCTGGGAAAATACTGAGCCCTGAGTGGAGAGAGCAGGAGCTTTGTGCACATCCTTTGACTTGAATCTTATGGTAACACTGAGAAGAGGGAAGGTGTGAACAAGAAGAGGCACTGTGCCCACCCTGAGCTTTCTGTAGATCTAGATAAATAGCTGTGATAAGAATCTGTGTGCAGCAGGCATCCTGGTATTTGTGTTCATTCTTAGCAGTGCTACTCCACTACCCATCCATGTTTTCTTTTTAAAAAGAAAATCCTTCCGCATTGCATTCTTGAAGGGGGGAAGCAGATATGCTAGTATCTATCTACAGGAGCAGATGGCATATAATAATTCTGCAGAACATTTTAAATTGATATGGTGCTTGATGAAACTTAGACACCTGAAGAAAAACATACTAACAGATACATTTGATGAGCACTTGCTTTATGTACATTATTAAGGAGATATATATATCTATATATACACACTATATTTTGTGTTCTTACAAACAGAGGGTTTTTTTCTTTGGTGTTTGCTGTCACCAGTAATAAGCTGTGACTGTCTGATTCTGCCCACACCCCTGATAATGTTTATACAGAGTTTTCAGTGGATCCACATCCACTTAACTAGGGAAGGAGAGTATTTCCAAATAATTCACTACATTCTGCTTTTTGTGATGGTATCCTATAACAGAAGCTTCATATAAATATTGTCCTGTTTTATATACATATATAAAGGTGCAATAACAAGAATTAAAATTCTTCAATCAATAATTTATCCTCTGGAAAGAGTGTCTCTATGTTAGACAAGAAAGATCGAATATGGGCTGAGGCAGAAGTAGTTTTTGAGTGTATTTTGATGTAGTACTGTATTAATCTGAAGCCAATTTGAAGGGACTACAGTGCAAAAGTAGACAGCAGTTTCACCTTCCTGTCTTTATTACTGTTTTTACTAAATGTCATCTTCTGGACTTTGCCTTCCTATTAAATAATATCTTAAAACACTTAAGCTGCAGGGAAGCAACAGCTATTGTGGGTGCCAGGGGCAGCTGTGCTGGTAAAGGAGGCTGTAATTGTCTTCCTGTCAGCAGGTGCTTTTCCTAGGATTCTGCTGGAATTCACTGTCCTTTCAAATCTACTGGAAAGACGTTCCACTCATTGCTTTCCAGGCATTTCCAACAAAATTGCAGTTTAACAGACCATGTATGCTAGCCTAGAACACAGTGAAACATACAAGAAGTACAGTAAGAATCTTTGTAGAAGGTTGGTGGAGGCAGTAACTCTTGCCTGGGAGGACTGTGACCTCTTTGAATGGCGTGATGGATCTGCAAGAATTTGATCCACAGTTCTGGAAATACTAGGAAGTTATGACAGAATCTGAAGCCTTTTTTCATATTAAAGTAGACTAGCTTTACAGAAAGAGTGAAGACTATTCTGTATGTTTACCACACCCCTTTGCATGATTTTAACATGGGATTTCACTGACAACAAATAATTCTTTTTATGGATGTTCCCTTTCCAATTCAGTAATTTTTCGTTTCTGTGGTAGCAGACGTGATTGTAAAACGCTTAGGTTTGCCCTACTTGACATCCAGTGAATGATGGGTCTTGCTAATTAAATGCCTGTTAAGATACTTAGTTTGCGTATTTTTGGAGTTTTCAGATGTAACTTAGGGAAAAATAAAGAAAACATTTCTACATTTAAGTAATTTGGTAGCATTTTTCATGCTAGCATATAGTTAAATTGAAAATGTTGTCATTTTGTATAGGCAAAAATTGCAGTAGTTGGCTTTCATGTGAAGTAAGTGTATTTTAATCAAAACATTCAATATTAGAAGAAAATCTTTGGAGATTATTTGTGCCATGAAGTTTTATTTTCAATGGAGAACATGTAATTGAGTCAGCCCAAATCAGATGGAAAGGAGTGCTTGTAGGCTGTTACATAGGTCAGCCTTGTTTTCACACTTTTATTTCTCAGTTTGGATTCTTCCCCCTTGTCAGTGGTGTTAGTTGAAACGACACATTTTGTGAAGTAAATTTACATAGTATTGAAGAATAGAGTTAAAGCAACCAAGCCTTTTATTTGCTCATGTTGCAATTTATTTTTTTTAACTTGCTGTTCCAAAAAATGGTGGTTTTGTTTGTTTTCTGGTGTATAGTAGTTAAATATAATTGCTAACATCTAGACATGTCTGGGGTTTTTTTCATTGCTGGGTAGAGATGATTTGTTATTTGGGGGTTCCTCCTTATAGTCTTAAGTATATGTGTTGATTATGGTAACATATGAATGTCTTTGTGAAGTGAGTAAGGGTGAAAAGTGAAAATGAGTTTCCAAAGGAACTGAACATAATTTCAGGAGTGTGTCTTTGTTCCCAGCTCAGTGTCCCCTGTTCTAGCTGGGAATTACAGCCACTAACTTCTAATGTCTTGTAACAGCTTGTGATCCCACCAAGAAGAGAACATAACTGTAGAAAGTCTAAATGATAACCTTTAATATGATCTTAACTTTGTAATATGGAATTAAGCAGAATACCCGTTGAACCAAGTTGTCCTGAAGACAAGATTTTCATGGGGGTTCCATTTGCGTAACAGTAAGAGGGCTGACATAATCACTTTAAAATCATTGAATCATTCATCTTTCTTAAATAAGTTAGTGATTGATAAGGGGTGATTATTGCAGATGCACACTTGTGATTTAACTTGGAGCACAAGAGATGTTAATGTTTAAAGATACTATGACCAATTAATTTTTAATGAATATTGACTTTAAAATATTTTATTCTTTCTCTCTTGACACTGCATATGAGGCCTGGTGGCCTTCTACAAGAATGTCTTACAACTGGACCTGAAAACTACATTAAAAGTTTTGTGATTTTTATTTTTTTTTAAATATGTGTATGCTAAATAGCAGTCACAAAATGACAAGAGTTCTCAGTTCTTGGAGAGGTAAGGAGGGCAGTCTGCAGAACTGCTACCTTGGACTTCCTGAGAGCAGACTTTGGCCTGTTTAGGAGGCTGGTTGAAGAGTCCCTTGGGAGGCAGTCCTGAAGGGCAAAGGAGTCCAGGAAAGCTGGACATTTTTCAAGGGGGAGATCTTAAAGATGCAGGAGCAGGCCATCCCCATGTGCAAAAAGGCAAGCTGGCAGGGAAGAAGGCTGGACTAGCTGAACGGAGAGCTTTGGCTGGAACTCAGGAAAAAAAGGAGAGTTTATGACCTTCAGAAGAAGGGGCAGGCAACTCAGGAGGAGTACAAGGATGTCATGACTTTATACAAGGAGAAAATTGGAAGAGCCAAAGCCCAACTAGAACTCGATCTGGCTAATGCTGTAAAAGACAATAAAAAATATTTCTATAAAGGTATCAGCAACAAAAGGAGGGTAGAGGAGAACCTCCATCCTTTATTGGATGTGGGAGTAAACAGTGGCAAAAGATGAGGGAAAGGCTGAGGTACTTAATGTTTTCTTTGCCTTAGTCTTTAATAGTAGGACCACTTGTTCTCCAGGTTCCCAGCCCCCTGAGCAGGAAGACAGGGATGGGAAGCAGAAGGAAGCCCCCATAATCCAAGGGGAAATACTCAGTGACCTGCTATACCAGTTAGACAGACACAAGTCTATGAGGCTGGATGTGATCCACCCAAGGTTACTAAGGGAGCTGGCAGAAGTGCTCACTGAGCCACTTTCCATCATTTATCAGCACTCCTGGCTAACTGAGGAGGTTCCAGTTGTTCCAGCAAATGTGATGCCCAGGGATGGGAGAACTACAGGCTTGTTAGTCTGACCTCAGTGCTGGGGAATGTTATGGAGCATATCATCCATGACAGCCAGGGGATCAGGCCTAGTCAGCATGGGTTAATGAAAAGCAGGTCCTGCTTGACTAACCTGATCTCCTTCTCAGACAAGGTGATCCACTTAGTGGATGAGGGAAAAGCTATGGATGTTTTCTACCTAGACTTTAGTATAGCGTTTGACACTGTTTCCCACAGCATTCTTCTGGAGAAACTGGCTGCTCATAGCTTGGACAGGCATACACTTCACTGGGTAAAAAACCAGCTGGATTGATGGGCAGTGGCCAGTGGTACGAGGTTCAACCAGGGCTCTGTGCTGGGTCCTGCACCTGGGTCACAGCAACCCCATGCAATGCTACAGGCTTTGGTAAGAGTGGCTGGAAAGCTGCTCGGTGGAAAAGGACATAGGGCTGGTGATTGACAGCTGCTTGAACACAAGCCAGCTTGTGTCTAGGCAGCCAAGAAGGCCAGCAGTAGCCTGGCCTGTATCAGAAATAGCATAGACAGAAGGGCTAGGGCAGTGATTGTCTGCCTGTATTCGGCACTGCTGAGGCTGCACGTTGAATCCTGTGTTCCGCTCTGAGCCCCTCATGGCAAGAAAGATGTGGAGGTCCTGGAGTGTGTCCAGAGAAGGGCAGTGAAGCTGGTGAAGGGTCTGGAGATTAAGTTTGATGAGGAGCTGCTGAGGGAACTGGGATTGTTTAGTCTGAGAGAAAGAGTCTTGGGGAGACCTTATAGTTCTCTACATCTACCTGAAAGGAGGTTGTAGTGAAATGGGTGTTGGTCTCTTCTCCCAGGTAACAATTGATAGGACAAGAGGTAACAGCCTCAAGTTATATCAGGGGAGGTTTACATTGGATATTAGGAAAAATGTGTTCACCAAAAGGGTTGTCAAACACTGGAACAGACTGCCCAGGGAAGTGGTTGAGTCACCATCCCTGGAGGTATTTAGAAGATATGTAGATGAGGTGCTTAGAGACATACAAAGCTATAGAAGAAATACTGCCTTGTAATGTTTTGTGTCCATCTTTATACACAGACATATGTATGCTAGCATTGTCTACTGTTTAGTGCTCCTTTACGGTATAATTTAAAATCTGTTAAGGCCAGTGTTATGGATGAAAGTCGTCATTCCAGTTGTTAATTTCTGTCTTTAGAAGTTGCATGTCTTAATTCGGTTTTAGTGAGTAACATCATTTTATATTTTTTTCAGACAACTTTAATTATGTTTGCTTACTTCCAGCTATTTAAAGATACAGTAAATAGAAAAGTCAGTTTCTCAAGGCGAAATAGGTCCATTAATTTTGCAGGACTTGGGTATTTTGATTTCTGAGTGTATATTTGTATTAGTTGCAGTTCTTTTCAAGACGTGGAGCTCATAAATCAAAGTCAAAAGGGTTCTCATGGCTGCAGACCAACCTGCCATTCTGGAAGAGGTGGTCTCGTTCATTAACAATGTTAGAGAGGAAATGCTTTCGGAAATGCTCTTGAAGATGCTCTCTCCTTCTGTTGGGATTACCTTAGCCTTCCTGTGGTTTAACTTCTAAGCTGCAGTTCACCCAGTTGGTAATTTCAGCTGTTCATAGAGGAAACTAAAAGCTGACTTTGCATTCACTGAATGTAAGATACTGTAGTGATGAGGTCCCTTCAGTGGTTCTTGCATATCCAGCTGTATCCAATGGCTTTGCATGCTGAATGAAGTGACAGAGCATAGATCTTCTTGAAACTTACTGCTTTGGTAAAGAAATGCTTTTGGTTGGTGCTTGGATACTTTGCTAAGAAAATAATAATTCACTAACCACAGTAAGTTTTTAAATTTCCATTTTTTTATGTTTGTTTTTTCAACCCTTTGCTGCTTTATTCGGAGTAGCCTTTTTTTGTTGATCTGAATTTACAAAGCCCATATTACTTCATTTACTTCAGGCATTTACTTATTAAGGGATTTACTTATAATGGGCGTTCTGTGCCATGGAAAAAGAGAATAAATCCATAGAAGACAGAAAAAACATTCTTCTGAAATGTCACTAAATGCTGGCAGGCATCTTTAAGAAAAATCCTGCAAAAGGTTTGAAACTAAACCTCAATCTTTCATTAATAATTTTAAATGAAAGAAGACTGTAACAGTACTCTGGTTACCAAAAGTTGAGTTTATAGGAATAGGCTGACATCATTAAATGCATGCTGGAAGAATGGATTCCAGGTTTTGAAGTTGGTTTTTCCAGCCTGATGGTGATCTGGTTAAGAAAAACATGGTTTGGTGATGCTAACAAAATCAGTGTCTGTAAACAATATGTTTAGAGTGCTGTGGATCTCAACACTTATTATGGGTGAGGACTTTAGAAATAATCATGCTGCTATAATTCTCTTATCTTTAGCATCTGGTTTAAGGGAATACAGTGTATCAGTGCAAATAGTTAAGCTTTTAAAATGCACTTAAAACATTGAATGAGCTTAGGTTTGGGGCTGAGGTTAGCTAGTTGTATTGGAGTTTCGTATCCACTTTAATAATGAAGCTGGTGGACAGTTGAACAGAAGGGATAGGCTTGTGCACAGGCAGAGCTATGCTAAGCTGAGGGAATACTCATTAGAAAAATTCACAGCAGCAGTTCTAAAGAAGATACAGCCAATGTGAAAGAGAGCACAATACAATGCCAGGGCAATAGGTATTTTGATTTATGCTTTTCTTTATGTGAAATTTTGAGTTTTTTATTGTCAAAGTGAAAATTAATTATCAGGTAATTTCTGAGGAGGGAGAGAGTGCTGATCCTCGGTGATTCAGAAATCTTGATCCCTGTGGATCCAGTGGCACAGCTGGAATTGTTGGTCTTTGCACTTAAATTGCAGTCTCCGTCATGAGCAAAAATCTCAGGACAGGTGGGATCCGTAGCATCTCCATCACCTGGCTGTACAGTCAAGCTCGTGGGTCTGTTTTTTCAAGTGCTGATTAAAGTTCTAAAGTGTACGCTAACTCCCAGGTGAATAATGGTAGATATACTTCAGTTTCTTCTAAAATATTACTTCCCCCCACCCCCCCCCAAAAAAGCCTATGGAAATTGTGTTTTCCTAATCTAAGACATGGCTTTTAAATACCATTATCTTGTGGGCCTATGAAAATTGTGTTTTCCTAATCTAAGACATGGCTTTTAAATACCGTTATCTTGTGGACCTACTAAAGATTTTATTTGCTTGGAATATATTTAGCACTAGTTAAAATGCGCTTGTGATAATCCTGTTTACTTATCTGGAAATAATACTGCCGCATCACAGTTTTATGCTTAGAGATCTATTCTTTTCATGGAGGGAAAAAAAAGCATTTTGCAATACTCTAATTTTAACTAATTAAGGGAGAGCATACCCATGGAACTCATTTGCCTGTGTTTTAGATGCTTTTTATATTAGTGATGATGATGTTAAAAATGCCAGTGTTCTCCTTTAATATCACTTGGAGTTTATGCAAGTCCTATTTTTGTTGCCTAAAAACATAGCATGATCATAATTTGTCATAAAATCAAATACTCATTTTCCATTATAAAATGTCATATGCTCATACATTTTGATTTCTTTCCAGAAGTTTCACATAAATGCTACTTTTGTAATCTCAGATTTTCAGTTTAGAGTGGACTCATTCTCCCTGTCTTAGTGTATGGTCTTCTGCATCATAAGATCTTACATTTTCTCTCCATAGCTTCTGCAGAAAAAGACACAATCAAGAATACCTATTCCAAAGTAATGGACGCATATGGTCTTTTGGGTGTATTAAGATTAAATCTTGGTGAGTAAAATGCGTAAAGCCTTATTTTTCATTTGGGAAAGAGAATTGTGCTGCTCCTGTAAAACTGCACAGCACAGGATGCTCGCAACAGGAACTGGGCTCTTTGTTGCTTTTTATTTTTTGTCTTCATCAAGTAACTTGCAACTTTGGAGCACTCCCAGATATGAGGGAGTGGACAAAAATAACTTCCGTTTTCACAATCCTTGTTGTTTGCAGCACAGTTTCTCCTGTTTGCATTTTCTTTTCTTCTGTAGAACTTGAAAATGAGTTCTTGATTCTTTTTGTACTTTTTTCAGGCAAACTGGGGGTCAGGATGTGTACATTTAAGCATTTGAATGCATTGAATATGTCACACTCCACCAAGATTTGTTCTGTTATATGTGCCTTTTCTTGTTTTAACAGGAGACACATTGTTACATTATCTGGTTCTAGTAACAGGATGCATGTCTGTGGGAAAGATTCAAGACTCGGAAGTTTTTCGAGTTACTTCCACCGAGTTTGTATCGTTACGGATTGATTCAACAGATGAGGATCGTATTTCAGAAGTGCGCAAAGTTTTGAACTCGGGCAACTTTTATTTTGCATGGTCTGCAACTGGGGTCAGTTTAGATCTTAGTCTCAATGCTCACCGCAGCATGCAGGAGCACACCACTGACAATAGGTTCTTCTGGTGAGTTCAAAGTGCATTTTATCAGCCACTGTGTAGAATATTTCATGCCTGTGCAGACTAATCTGTGGCAAGTTTTTAGTGTTCTCTTTATCAGCTCCTAAATGTACACCTTTGTCATGAAAATGTTGATGAGATAGAATAGCATTATTTTATCTCTAAGGACATAAATATACTATTAATGATATAACATTTCCATGGCTACTTGGAGTTTCTTAATTGGAAGACACTGTTTTACACTGCTTATGATATTATATTACTTTGATACGAACAGTTGTCATGATGTGTTTCCGCTTTGGTGTCTTAATTCTTCATTAAATGTGTCAATTTTTTAAAATCAGTAAGGTAATAGAGCTTTAAAGAAAATTTTCATCCTTTGAACATTCTGGATTCTAAAATGGTGCGGTGTTTATATATAGTTTTCAAGTAGGTTTCTAACAAACGAAAGGGCTTTTAAAGTGTTACTGTACACATAATTGTCCTATTGCTGTTTTTGTTTAAACAGAGTGGGTAGGCTATGCTACAGTGCACATTGTTTGGCTGCTGAATTCAGTGTCTATTTACAGAGTATTTTTTAATAAAGTATAGGTTTTCACACAGAGAATTCTTGGTAAAAGGAATTCTGCTGTTTCTGCCAATAAGCAGCTTAAATAATGCCAGTAATGCATACTGTTGTGTAAGAAATTCTGCTCCCGTATTTTCAGCTGTGGTTAAAAATGGTGTATGTGTCCATGAACCTTGAAAGGGTCCTGAAGGTTTGGCAGTGTGCTGTTAGAACAGGTGAAAAGCTACATCTTCCTGCCTCTCCTGTCCAATATACAGGATGCCAAACCAGCTCTGCCATATGTGCCAGTGCTACTCTACACTTTGCCATTGTTATGATCAGACTGCTCTATAAGACAAAATATATGTATTAAGACAGAAAATAAGCTCTTGTCTTCAGAAACACATCTACTTTTATGTAGGTTTACAGGAGTTACAGGAGCCTATCTGTAACCAGCTGTCTGTCTCTGCATCTGGAAAAAGACTGGGTTCTCCATTGATAAGTCAGTATTTGAAGGCTTGAGAAGTGATGGTGCCTGTTGACCCTGTCCAAATAAGCTTGTCTGATTTTGACCCCTGTCATAAGACTTCTGAAGTTACCTGACTCTTTTTTTCAGTAAGAATCAGTCCTCGCAGGAGGTAGATTGAATGCCACAGATTCCAAGAATAGGAATGTAAACATTAAAGTCAGTAACAGAAAGTATTCTGCTTATGCACTTGTAACCTTTCTTGGGCTTTTTCAATTCAAAAGTTCCAGTCCCAGGTTGCTTTCTCAGTTTCCTGTTGTAATACTTTTCTGTAGAGTGAATGCATACTTGGTTTACAGGATTTGAATCCTCATTCATAATTGAACTGAGGTGTTTTATAAGTTTGTTCTGTTTTTTGTACTGGAAGTTAGAATGAAAGGGCTAAAACTGAAGTGAATAGCTTCAACCTTTCAATCAAATATGTTGTTTTCTGGGTGGTTTCCAAAGAAGATCAAAAGCCAAGCCCCACTAGAGTGGAACTCTGTCTCTCAACAAACCCCAAACTTCAGGCTTATTTACGTACTACAGTGTTGATTGGTACTACTTAATGCACAGGTATATGCAAGTTGTGGATCTTTCTTTCATTTGAGTTGTAATTGGTATTAGTGAACAGTATATGTAATATATAATGTACCAATGACACAACACTTAACCCTGAAATTTGTATTTACAGAAATTTGAAAATCAGTTGGCTATCAGTGTATTCTGGGAAGTTTGTCTGGGCAAATAATGCCTTAGGGTAACTTGTAATAGTAATGATCAATGTATGTTGACAAAACTTTTTTTCTAGCTTAATTTTGTGATGATGTGAAATTGAATGGTGCTTTACCCATCACAAAACGTAACCTGTAAATGGAATTCTGGCTTGCTTTTTGCCAGAGTCTGTAATCTTTGACTTCTCAAAACGAGGCTGAGTGGAGAAGTATAAACAATTTTGGAGTGTTGTTTTTTGCTGGGTGAAGAGCAGAGGCTATAAGGGCTATTTTAAGGGCTGTTATTTTAATTAAAATTCATTGCTTCACCCCATATTCTTATTGTGTGAACATTTAAGCTGTTCTCTTGTGAAATTTGCTGTTTCAGGTATGCTTAAATATTTTTATTTTCTTATTTCTAGTAGTGGGTGTAAAATATAAGAAGTTAGTAGCTGGCTAAACAATTTGAGCTGTATTTTATTTCCTTCCAGTTATTTTTTTTTGTATTTTTCCTGATAGGAACCAGTCACTGCATTTACATCTGAAGCACTATGGTGTGAACTGTGATGACTGGTTGTTACGTCTCATGTGTGGAGGAGTGGAGATAAGGACAATTTATGCGGCTCACAAGCAGGCAAAGGCTTGTCTCATTTCACGACTGAGCTGTGAGCGGGCTGGCACCAGATTTAACGTTCGGGGAACAAATGATGATGGACACGTTGCTAACTTTGTTGAAACAGAGCAGGTATGTTACACTACAGTGCAAATTGCTTGGCTGATGAACTCAAGATAAGCATATCTGTGGATAGTTTTGTTGCCCTAAATCAATAGATCACAAGTCAAGTCTGTGATCAACAGATATTTGAATAGTTCCTTTGCTATTTAATATAATAGTTCCTTTGCTAAGATCATAATTTGATGATCTTGGTTTTCAGTGTAGCTTAGGGTAAGGGCATGCACGGGTCTGAATTTCAGTAGCTTAAGAAGCTGTTATCCATCAGCTGAACTGTTGCAGGTGGCTGTACTTCCTTTCAGCCTCCTGGGCTGTAGGTGAGCCTGTACTTCTTTGGGCCTGAGCTAGTAATAATGTAAAAAGCCTTAGAAACAAGCAAAAGAGATTTTTGGCAAATACATAGTACCCTGTGGTTCAGGAAAGATAAAAGCATTCCTAGGGTTACTTAACACAGCTCCTGTGAAAGGTAGTTCTTAAAGCCACTGTAATTCTGCTACATTGCATTGAATATCTTTGCCCTTATTATTCAAAAATGCAAGAAGCCATTAAATCATTCTTTCCTGGCCTTTCTTTGCTTACTTCTTATGGTAATCTAGTTGTGAAGATGTTCCTGCAACTCCATGCGAGTAGGTATCTTTGGTTGACTCACTGACACTTTGCTAAGTTTTGGTGACTTCAGTAGGATTTTATCCAGGAAAGGCTCTGCTTGTACACAGCCAATTTCAGTAGTTAGGACAGAGTGGTGTACAGTTCTCCAAGTTTTTTTGTTAGGCTAATGACATTGAATGACTGGCATGTCATTCCACTTAAACATACAGGAAACTTTAGTAGACCATTGTATTTTGGATTCTGATGCACAAAATCTGTGCAGGTGCTCTTAGTAGGCGGTACTGTTACTTTCTGTGCATTGGGTGTACATTATAACCGTTCCTACAGGAAGGTCTTAACAAGGTTTTTTAAAACAAGTTACTCTTAGCATTGAAATCATTCAGGCCGCAAGAACAAAAGCATGTTGTGTTTTCTTAGATGTTGTGAATCATGATTCTGCAGGGGTGTATGAGACTGCCAGAGCTTCTTTTATGAATTGTTCAGAGTGTAGAGAGAGAGTCTAGGGAACATGATTAATATTTTAGCTTATAGTGTGCAATATGTAATATGTAAATGTATTTTATTTACCCTATGTTTAGCTAAGGCTAATAAACCTATTAACACTAATGTTTGGTGTTCTTTTTTCCTCAACAGGTGATATTTTTGGATGACTCTGTGTCATCTTTCATACAGATTCGAGGATCTGTTCCATTATTTTGGGAGCAGCCAGGTCTGCAGGTAAGCAGAAGATAAGTTTAGTCTTACAGATAATTCTTATTAATGTCTTTTTAAACACCTTACATTTAGGCTCTTCTGCACAGTTACCTGTCAGGATGAGGTCATCCTTCAGGAGCAAGTTGGTGTTATTGTTTAATTCACCATGCTTGCTGCTTTCAAGTCTCTGAATGCTGTTTTGCATAAGATTTGAATGACCACTGGTTTTTAGATGTTTTCTCTTTGAAATTCTGAGTTTTTCTGTTTAAATTGCTATTTTAAAATAGGTTATTTAAGGACACCCAACGAGACTGTCCTCTGAATTGCTCATGAGACTATGTCTTCTCAGATAGGCAATATGGATCAAGTTTTTGTAATATAATTTCATCCCAGTTTTTAGGAAAATAAAGAAGAGGAATTTAAGAAAAGCGTAAAAAGAGAGTGCACACCATAGCGTGAAGAATAAATTTTGAAGATTTCATTTAGAAAGTGAAATGAATTTTTAGGCCATATTTAGGATCAAAATAGGTCTTTGAAGAACGATTCATCAAATGTGTAAAGACAAATAATTTAATGCAATCTTCATGTCATAGGTGGGATCCCATCGTGTCAGAATGTCAAGGGGTTTTGAGGCGAATGCACCAGCTTTTGACAGGTGAAAGAATGTCTTAAATTTTTGTTAATGCACTACAAACCTCTGACAAGTGATGCATCAGAGGGATGGGAGGCTCTGTCTATACAAATGTGTGCCTTTGAGTGTTGAAAACTTTGAAGGAAATTTAAAATAGTGAAATACTTTGTTAAATTAAAAAAACAAAAACCAAAGCCAACCAAAATCAAACCAAAATTATAGCATGCTTACATTGAATAATCTGTATTTGTCAGCTGCTGTATGAAAGTAAAATCTATATTTTGATTTTATTCCTGCCATGACACTTCAGCTTCATAGCCTTATGGTTCTAACTAAATGTATGTTGTTAAATTGGTGCTATTTATCCTAATTGAATAGCAGTCAGTGGCTAGTGCTATTGCTGAGTTTTATTGATTTGTTTGGACATGACATAATAAAGGGCTTGCGGCAGTATGAGAGTACCCAGTACATTTCTACAACATCTCAGCCAGTATTGCAGGTGCTTGTGTTAATTTTGTGCATGCCAGAAGATGAGTGTGGAATTTTTCTTCTGTTAACAGGCATTTCCAAACTCTTAAAAATTTATATGGCAAGCAAATAATTGTAAATTTACTTGGGGCAAAAGAAGGGGAGCACATGCTCAGCAAAGCTTTTCAGGTGAGTATGTCAGTTCTCTCACTGTGCATATCCTTGGAATTTGCCTGTTTGTGATGAAGCTTTTATATAGCCCTCAAAAAATGAAGCAGGTATGCTGTGCTCTACCGCTTGTGATTAAAATTGTATTATCATAAAAACAGTACTTAAGATACAGAAAGTGTTTGATTATGTTCAGATTAGTTACTTTACTGAATAATTCTATCAGCAACAAAGTGTTGAGGGATTTTAAGTTATTTTCATATTTCATGCTTAATAGTGACTTATTTTAAAAACAAATCCTTTTTGCACTATAAAATTGGTAAATAAATAAATGCTACTGTGATGTTTATTTTTAAAATATTTTTCTTGGAATTCCTCCTGGATATATTCTGTAATATTTAAAAAAATTAAAATTAATTTAGTCAATTTAAACATAAAAGCTGGTTCATGATTAAACAGGAATGTTTGTTCAGAAGATGTTAACTCTAAGTGGCCATTTTCATGAATTCCCACTAGTTAGGTTAAAAATAACTGTCACGTTGTACTGACAATTTGAGAAGTTCTGTCTGAAGCCAGAGAACACTAGCCATCTGTTATTTCCCTTTCCCTTTTTCCCTCTCCTTTTGTATTATAATGGTTGAATGTCTTAATGTGATTCACTTGTATCCTCCCTGTATCCAGCAATCCTGGTAGGAGACATTAGTGCTCCCAGATACATATCAATGCAGATCACAGCTTTGCCAACAAAGATTATGTGAGCACTTCAGGATTGTTCAGGGAATACTAAGTAAAGTTTTGCTCTAGCAACCCTTCACAGCAGCCTAAATAATAGGACTGTTTTTTTTAAGTAGCAGTTTACAGGGAGTTTACTCAGTCCCTGTTGCCGATAGGTGTGTCTGAAATGGTGACTGTTCATGAAAGGATTTCCACTGAAACAACTCATTGCAAATCTAAGCATTTTAACAGTAGAAGAGGCTGTAGACTGTCTTGGTGATCCCTAGTATAGTAATGAAAAAATTGACTTTGTGACATAAAAGAGAAACACACAGGGAAATATTCATCAGTTCTGAGTGATTTGTTGAACAATAGTGATAAAAAATATTTCATTTTACCTAAGAGAAAGCATGTAATAAAGAAGATAGCTAAGAAAACAGCTTTAAAAATATTTGTAGCCTCTTACTTAGCTTATACTGCTATGTGTTCAGATATTGGTGTATTTATATCGTTTTCCTCTCTTTTTACAATGTCAGAGCCATTTGAAAGCATCTGAACATTCAACTGATATCAAAATGGTGAACTTCGACTATCATCAAATGGTTAAAGGTGGAAAAGCAGAAAAACTGCACAGTGTGCTTAAACCTCAAGTCCAGAAATTCTTAGAGTGTGGATTTTTTTATTTTGATGGAAAGGAAGTTAAAAGGTTTGTGTGTGTGACTTCTGTAAATTTCTTCAAATTGAATGATGTTTCTGAGATTTTTTTCACCCATTGGCAAGAAGAGAAAAAATGTTACTTGTTACTATATTTTTATTGTATCCAAGATGGTGCTTATCAACTGAAATATGAGTCACTTACTAAAATTTTATGTCATTCTGAATACGCTCTAAAAATTTTAATGGAAAATATCTCTGAGACATTGAGGGGGCATGACTTAATTTCAGGCCATTCACATGGTAATTTTGGTAAAAATGGGCACTCATCCTTTTTCTTGAGTGCACCCATATGGGCTTTAAGAATGCGTGGTTTTCCATGTTCCTGTATAATGTTATTCGTATTTTCCTCAGTGATGGAGCATACCGTTTTCTGTTTGTTGTAAATGCGGATGTTCAGTGCAGTCTTTGTGTGCAGCTAGGTCCCCCATTTGAGAGGTTAAGTTCTCCACAAAATGTGAATGGAATGCATGTTTTCTGCCCTGTTCCATGCTTCCCGCTCCTGCTGTACTTGTTCTTCTGTCCCCATTTCCACACCCCTCTTCCTAGAGCAAAGGCAGTGCTTGTGTTCTTTCTTCTGCAACAGCAGGGAAGCAGGGTTAGAAATAGGCAACATTCCTGCACTTCTCCCTTCCACATCCTTCCTCCTTTTAATTAATGCCAGAGCAAACTCTGGAGTGAGGTTCTCCATGGGAAAGAGAATTGTTGAATGAGGGGATTGTGCTATGAGCAGTGGGGTTTTATCATTTCTAGTGCGTTAGGAGAAGAGGGTTCCACTTCCACTCTGTGCTCTAACCTGGCTGTGGGATTAAATCACCCTTGGGTGGGTTGTACTAGTCCTGAGTAAAATTAGATTTAGCGGGAGGGTGCTTAGGTTCCCTTTCCACCTCAAAATGTCACATGCTTTAAAAGTGGTGTGATATTTTGTGTGGGGGGAACACCATGGGTCTTGATGGAGATGCAGACAATGTTGTCACCCATCAAAAAGACTGACAACAGAATGAAAGCAAAATAGGCTGTGGCTTGTGATAGCTTGAAGAATTGTGTCTTTTATTAGGTACAGTGACAAATTTTGTAAGCTCATGAACCATCTACTTTGGAGGATATTAGGGATTTTCTTCTAACACAGGTAGCAAGTTGCTTCACATTTCATATCACATACGAAGATAGTAATGAAAAAAATAATCTTGGAGAAAGTTTTTCAAAACTTTTTACAGTTTATAGTTAGATTTACAAGTAAATGTGGTGAAGCCTTTCTGACTTAATTGAGCAGTGTGTAGTGGGAATGATAAAGGTAAGGAATGAATGTCTGTGACAGGAAGAGCCATCAGAATTTTGTACTTATTGCTTGGCAAGGAGAATGTGGATGTTGCCTGATATGATCCTTCTGAGAGCTTTGTAGCACAAGTTAATGGGCTTCTCAAAGAAAGGGGAGCAGATCAGCATGTATGAGGACCTCAAGCATCTGTTAAGCTAAGGGGAAGGGGCTTATTTTTCATACTTGTTTAGGGACGAAAGAGAAAGTAATGAGGGGTTGAAATTGGCTTTAGTTTTATCACAACTTCTTGTTACTTTTAGTTCAGTTAAACAAATCCAAAACTGTCCTGACTTTTAAATCTTTTTTCCCCTTTTTGTTTCCTTTTTGTTTTAACTAAAAGTTACTATATCCCTGAGATTCCTGGGAAGTGTGTTTGTTAGGATTGTTTGAAAAGAAAACTTAATCCTGCATAACACTTTAACGAAGCAAGCAGGGAGAATAGAGAAAAAGTGAAGAAGAAAGACTCATGTTATTTGCAGAAAATAAATCAGATTTTTATAGTGAACACTGCTGCAAAATTTACTGTTGTTATTGGAACTAATCCTCTATTGCTGATGCATTTATAAACATACTTGTGATGACAGTAACCGTGCCTTGACAATACCCTGATTTACTGTTCTGGTTCAGATCTTGATGTCCCTGTCTTTGTTGACGGTATGTGTGTTAAATGAGTTATTTCAGTTGTTTTCTTTCTCTGTCTCTCATTGTCCTTGGCACAGATCTCAAAGCGGTACTGTCAGAACAAACTGCTTGGACTGTCTGGATAGAACAAACAGCGTACAAGCTTTCTTTGGCTTGGAGGTAGGAAAAACAGTTCCAGATACACACACAACTCCTGCGGATGCTTCTGTAGCAATTAGGCTGTAAAAGTAGTGTTACCTTCCCTGTGAAAGATGAATTGGAATAGGTGGCAGTTTGATTTATAGCATGATAGTTTTCTTGTTCTCGTCAACCAGATCTTAGTAGTTACAGAAGCAGTAGTAGTGTAGTAGTTGTAATTAAGTGATAGTCATACAGCAGTATGAAAAATTTTAATTCTTTTTTAGGTGTCAGTTTCTTCTGTCTGTTAAGGTTCGGGCTTGCCATTTTAGAAGAGGTGGTAGTATTGTAGTCCTTCACAAAAACACTTGCATTCACAGCTACTCTATCAGATTAAGTTCTTTCAGGATACAGGATTACTGTTCTTAGCATCTGCCAGTGCTATGTGTTCATATTTTCACAGCACTGGGCTCTGAATTCTTCATGTTATGGTACCATGGTTGAGGCTTTGGCCACACTCGAGTAGTTTGAAATTAACCGTGGGATTCAGTTCTGCAGGGTTGTGCTTCAGCATATTGGCTTGTTGTTGGAACAAAGATTCTAGCCTGAAGGCTTATACAGTAGAGCTTGAACCTGATAGGAATGGATGGAGTAAAATAGTACTGATTGGTCTAAAAGAGCAGCTCTGAAAAACTTCTGACAGCTCCACTCATCTTAATAAACTAAGATTGGCTCCTAAAGGTAAAATCCTTAACGTGTTTAAAAATGAAAACTTATGGGTGCTGTAACATGAAACTAAGTAAAATGATTATTCTTTTGTTTTCTGAGTTTTATTTCATTAAAATGCTCTTGTTCTATCATCTCTAGGAGGAATTTCTATGAGAACAGCAAAATTCATTAGCTGTAGAACAAACATTTCTGGTTCTGGAATATGTAATGCTTTGCTGCTGTGTTTACAAAGTTAACAGTGATGCCAGTTCATTGGTGTTTTAATCAAACATAATGCTGAACTGTTGACTCTCATGCAAGTACTCTGGAAATTTTTCTCTTAACATTTGACATCAGTACATACTGTAGCGGTTACAGTACAGTTTGAGAGATCTGCTGCTTTTTTCTCCATTGTTTCAACTTTGCATGCATCATAGGGGGCCACACCTTTTAGTTACAAAAATTAAGGAAAATAATTCTTCTTACTTAGTTCACTGTGAAAAGAGTAGCAACATGCTTTGAAAATCTCACAGCATTGTATTGTGTTACGTAGTTTGTACCTCTGTCCATCTTCTGTTAATTTGCCATGGGAGAAACAAATGATTACCTAAAGTCTCGTATTTTGCTGATAATACAGTAGTTTTGTATGACATAAGAATGAACCTTTATACAGTTTTAATACATACAGTACTAATTAAGCAAACAGCTTTGCAGCGCTATTTTTTCCTTTCTCATCCTTTCTCATCCTTTTAAGAACTGGATTAAGTATTATCTTTTCTTTTTTTTTTTTAGACCAGGTGAGAGCTGAAATTATGATTTCAGCTAATATATGAGAGCTAAAAGTATAAAACTAATTAAGAAGAAGAAAACAGTAAATCCTCATGAGCTGCTTAATTTTAAAATTATTTAAATGAGATATTTGAATTCTTGCTTTTTTAACATGATCGATATTTAATATAACAAGTACTGAGCTCTGGATAACCACTTAAAATTACAGTATCAGGCACCTAATTTCTGAAGCTTATGTTTATTTATACTTAATTTCATTTGCAAGTTCCCTGTTGTAACTTCTGTTAATTTCTGACCAACCTTCAGAATTTTGCCTTTGTGTCATTATATATTCATCATTTTAGACTCCTCCTTGCTGTTGGACATCTCAAGGTTTTAAAGATTTCTAAAGCTCTTGAAAATAGCATTTTATTTAGTTTTAAATTTTTGTATTTATTTTTAGTATTGTGGTGGTAGCCACAAACATGAGAAATTTGCTTGAGTTTTTTTAAATAATCATGATTCCATAAACCAGGATTTCAAACAAGGTACAATGTCCCATTGTACATCCATGAGCATAGTGTGACATTTAAATAATGTATTTAAATGTAAAATAATCATAGAATCATGCATTTTCTGTGTACTGTATGTATACAATTTAAATGCATTTTATATAGACTGTGCATTGTGGAAAATTAATTCAAGTATATTGACTGGTAAGGATAAAGGGTTGCAGCGTGTTATGCATGAAAACAGAGTGAATGAGAAGCCATTCCTGTTACACTGATCACATGCTCTTTTGCTGCTGCAGAGGTAATAGAGGTCAGTGTGTTTGGTATTACACTTTTTTGGGAAAAACGTGAATTGCTCTAACTCTAAATTATGTAAGTAGAAAGACTTGGGAACCAAAAAGCGATTACCTTGTAACTACTGAATTTTTAAATTAAAATATTTACAAATCAACTACATAATTATTTTCCTACATTGCTGCCTATATTTAAAAGAAAATTAAATGCTGGAGGCTAAAGTTACATGTGTGGTGTACCCTTTCAAACATGACATGGTGTCAGTTTATTCAGAATGATACATATAAACCAAAGATATTTTTGTGCACACATGCTGAAAAAATGATGAATCTTTTAATAAATGCATTTAAACATTTTTCTTTTGCAAATGTTGTCTTCAACTGTTGCAGATGCTAACAAAACAACTGGAGGTGTTAGGATTAGCTGAGAAGCCTCAGTTGGTTACTCGCTTTCAGGAAGTTTTCCGATCCATGTGGTCTGTGAATGGTGATTCTGTCAGTAAAATTTATGCTGGAACTGGAGCCCTTGAAGGGAAAGCTAAGGTAAAGTACATTTAATAGAAACTTCAGCAGTATTAGTTATGGGTTCTTACAGATTTTGTAATTAATATAGCAATTATGAGGTTTTCTTTTTTTAAATGTGCCTTTGTTGTAATCCTAAAAAGCCCCAACCAACTAAACAACAGCAAAAGAATAACATAAGAGGTCGGTTATGTTGATAACCGGATCTTATTTCAGTACATCCTTTCTCAACCATGCCCATGCCTCCCAGATAACAGCGTTCTGCAGGAAAGGATGAGGCTCAAAGCTTTCATTTCTTTAGCTCATAGTTCAGTAAAATGTATATTCCAATCAGCTTTAGTTTCTTTGAATACTTTCATTTTTCTCTCTGTACCTCTGCCTTGTATTGTTTCAGTTTCTTTCACTGTGTCACTGTATTTGCTGGACATTGTTTTTCATACTTTTTAGTGTTTATTAATGGTGTTAAAATTACTCAGTTGCAGCCGGGTGTTTTTTGTTTGCATGCTCCTCCAGCTGTTTCTTTTTAGTTTTGCAATCAGTGAAAAAAAACCCCTAAATTCTGTTTGTGCGTTGCTTTCTAATGTTGTGATAACAATTCCATACTACATGACAGTGTAGTGCTCTGTTTCTCTTCAACTTATTTTGTCTTTTTTGATGCCTGAGTTGTTCACATTTTCTAATTATTTTATTTTTCTTCTAACAATGTTGCTTTTTTTGTTTCCATAAATCTCTCTCTTATTAGGTGATACATGTCAAGACAAACAAATGTTGAACCATAGTAATTATTGCCCTTAGTTCCTTCAAGAATTTCTTTTCATACTGTTCCTTTATTCAAGAATGGGCTGCTTCTTGTTCTGTATTGTATACTGTGTACTCATAGTTGACTGTTTTGTTTTTTCATCACTTGTTCATTCAAACCATATCCGAGTCCTTCTTTGCACATGTACAAGGCATTGCAGTAAGCTACACAAAAAGAAGTAAAATAGAATTGTTGTTTATTCTACCCTTAGTGGATGCATACAAGACTTTTTCATTTGGGAATTGCTTTTATTTTAGTGTGGAGTGGAATTTGATTAAAGGTGTTTAGTTTTATTTTCTTACAAAAATGTCACCCAGACCGTCAAGAAAACTACAGTGAGTATTCTGTGGGGTATCTCCCCTTCTCCTGACTTTCTCATTCAACTTTACTTGTTTCTTTTCCTAAATTAATAATTTTCTGCCATTCATTTGGCCATTTAAATTTTTTACGTTGTAAAATGCATTTACTGTATTTATGCCTCTATTTTAATGTCTGAAACACAGAGTGCATTTACTCTGCTGTCTTTGTAATAACACAGGATCCCTGCTCTGGTACAACTGTTAATGAGTACCACATCTTACAAATAAGACAACAGTGTCCCTGATGGAAGTCCGTCTATTCAAAGAGGATCTTTAATACTTGCAAAACCATACAATACTTGCCATTATTTCAGTAAAACCTGACCAGGTCACTACTGAGTATCTTCTTGAGTACTCTGATAATATATAACAAAAGGTAGTTTCTCTAAGTTGTTAGTTGTATTCTCATTTCTCAAATGAAAAGTTTGATGGTTGAAGTTCTTTTCTTGCTCTTCAGTCTGATTCTTTGAAGTCCAAGAGTACTTAGAAGTAAATAAACCCAGAAATTTAGGATAGGAGAAAAAAAAAATTAACCTTAAATGTGTTGATATGCATTTCTATACTGAAAAACGGTCCTTTTAAAAGTATTATAATACTTGTAACATCTAACTCCTTACCTACTCTTTTTTTTTTTTTTTGCTTTCTCTGGGTTCATTTCAATTAATTGCCTGATATGTGAATGGTGAGTGTGGTTTTTTTGATTGTGCCATAAGTTATACGTTGTCTGACAGAAAGGGAACAGCATCCTATTAAAATTCTATTGCAACAGTATGCTCCCTAACACCTCATCCACATTGTCTTCCAAAAATCACGGTGTAAATTCACTACTACTTACCCCTGACAAAAGAGTAGTTTCTTTCTTGTTGTCTAGTGCTGTTAATAGAACTAAACGATGGGTTCGTTTTGTAGTTTTCTTAAGCTTTTGTCTTTTTTTTTTAATGCATTTAAGAGACTTTCATGAACAATGCAAGCTGTAAACTTGAAGGTTTTTTTTTTAATACCATGCAGCATCCCTGATGGATTATGGTTTATGTTTCATATACGTGCAATAGCATGTGTTTAAATACACCTCACAGGCAAAATACACTTACATACATAAAACACAATAAGCCGTGTAATCAAGAATATGTCTTTGTGCCTGTTATTCTCAGTGCTGTGTACACAGGTTAGTGCTGCTGGTTTTTGAATCAAGTATGAGACTGCTTGACATGTAGATTACATTATCCTCCAGGTGTCTGACCCACAGGGAATATCTGTAGTAGTAGTACATCTGTTGGAAATTCTTGTTTAGCTTAGGTAGTTGGGCACTTCCTTTGGAGCACTCACTGTTCATGGCACTTGTGTGCAGTCTGTGCAACAACAGTGTCTTCATATATATGTAGCTGTACATTAGTGTATATGTTCCTTCTGGGATACTGCATGAGACTTGCATGATTTTTAAAAAGTGAAGGGGTCTTAATAAGTTGAAGGCAGCTCTTTTTTTTTTTTTTAACATGGATATTTCAGAATGTGAGTTCTGAACTAATATGTTCATACGTATATACATCCATACATATATATTCATGTATCATGACATTTAGACTCAAGTGCTTGCTCATCTGTCACTATTTGGGGAAAAGCCCAAAATCCCGTATCATGGTCTAAACATGGCACTATATCAATTTCATTTTTGAAGACCAAGGGTTTAGGGGGGAAAATGTTTTTCCCCTCCCTGCAGTGTTTTGTTTACTTCAAATAATTCAAACTGGAATAATCTGGTTGTTAGATATGCCTTGAAGGTATGACTGTGTGGTTTAGCACGTAGGTGGGGAAAGAAAAAGCACAACATGGTACAATAGGCTCAGAAGACTTTAACACTTAAAGAAGGAACTTGCCTTAGATTTTAAAATCATTAATGCAGTTTACAAATATGTTACTGAATATTGCCAATGTTATTGTGAGCAGTGTCCAATATAAAATATCTTATACGTGTTCCTCCCTAACAGGCTGGAAAGCTGAAGGATGGTGCTCGTTCTGTGACCAGAACGATTCAAAATAACTTTTTTGATAGCTCCAAGCAGGAGGCCATTGATGTTTTGTTATTGGGAAATACCCTAAATAGTGATTTAGCAGATAAAGCACGGGCTCTCTTAACCACCAGCAGTTTATGCGGTATGTGTCTTTCAGGATTTTAATCTGTCTGATAACTATTTGGTGTAAGAAAGCTATATGGAGTCTGTTTTCAAAGCAATATTGAGAAGTGTAAATGCTATTTTATGTTCTGATGGCTTATTAAAAAGATGAAAGTTACTTCTGCTTTACTAATATTACCAAACTAACATGTTGCAGTAATTTCTTTACTGTTTATATTTTGTTGATGTCTGGTGGTGTTGTGGGTAAATGTTTGTGGAGTGTATTTGTCAGAACTTTACTGTAGATGCACCATAAATATGTTCTGTTCAGTTCTTCGAATCCATATATAGCAAGTGTTAATCGTTACAGTTACGTGCTGAATTTGGGAAAGAAAATCCTGATTTATTAAAATATTAGGGGGGATTTATTGTTTGCTAAATGTCTTCCTTATTTTGATCTGTCATGTCAGTGAAGAAATTCTCACCATGGTATTAAACTAGGTAGAAAGCATTTTTTTTTTTTTTTCAAGCTTATCTTCATTGTAGTTTCTAAGATACTGAGGAACAAAAGGGGGTTTTGGGAATGAAAGAAAACTTAAGATAACAGGAGCTATCAGAAGAATCCCGATGAATGATTTTCCATCACAAAATGGGGCTTTTGTGTGAGAACAGTTGCACCATAAAAGCTTGTCAGTCTGTGTGTGAATTTCCACATCAAAATCAGAACGATTTCAATAAGAAAATCTGCTCAATCAGAGTAGCCATGTGGCACTTGGGACTCTGGTGTCAGGATGATGGGTCACCTCATCAGAACAGGGAGCTGAACCACAGCATCCTGCATCCTCAGAGGTGTAGTCTGCACAGTCCTCAGGACTACATTCATGTCCCATCCTTCTGCAGATCTAATGGGCAGGGAAATAGAGGGCCAGGTGTAGGGCTGTGTTTAAAATAACTCTTTTGGGATAGTAAAAAATAGAGGAGCTAGTTCTTGGGAAAAGAGGGAACTTAAATTTGAGCCGTCTTTTTAAGATCCCAGGTAAGAGTGTCCTAAATGGTGGGTTATTGCCAATTTTAGGGATTAATAACATTCTTATTTTTTCCTTTTTTTTTTTCTTCACTTTATTCTGGACATTTCTCAATTTAGAATGAGAAAAATGTGTCAAAGCTTCAGTGTAAATCGGTGGCACAAGAAAAAAATTCTTGCCCAATTTAACTCTTCAGATTGTGGGTATTTTTATATTTTCAAGATTCCTTTCCTCTCATTCCTTTACCACAAGGTTTTGTGTTATTGTAATTTTTCCTGTATCTGAATGTGCTAAATTAGCCTTACCTCAAAGTTAGTTGAAAGTCATTTGCATTTCTTCTCACTTTCTCTGTGAATGCAATTTATCTTTTCATTGTTTGCAGCTTCTGTCAGCTGAGGAACATTAATCCCTCTTCACTGAACATAATGTCTTTGCATTGCCTGCTGGGTGGTGAATTAACTAGAGAACTACTTTATAATATGTAAATCCATTATTAATAAAGCAAGCAAAGACAAGTTGTTGATACTGTTGTACAGCTTTTTAGATTTTGCAGCATAAAAGATGTGCTTTAACTGATGCAAATGGTTATGTGTAATAAATTGTATATTACAGCATGTTCTGTCACGTTACTGGAAAAATTTAAAAAACAATTACTTATTTGACTAATGTTTTTCTTGTTTCCTTCTTACTGCATCCGTAGTTTCAGAGCAATCATTACAATCAGGTATAGTAAACTAAGCTGTAAATATCTGAGCAGCTATTGTTCTTCTTGTGCCTATTTACGTAACATTTGGTTGTGGGCTCAATTTTCCTAGTAGTGTTTGGATCTGGCACTCTGTGCCCTCAAATCCCTTACTCTTAGAAAAGCTTTTTAATACAAAGAAAGTGAAAATGTATGAATATGCGGGATGAAAAATATTAGAAAAAAGAGGCAGCCAATTCTTTGAGGTTTATTTTTAAAAATGGTTTATTCTAGCTGTAGAGGAATTTGCCTTTTTATCTGATTTGGGAGCTCCTGTATTCTTGTTTTGTCTACATGTTTTGTTTAGGGTAAGAGCTAAAAATTCTTCAGTGCAATTTCTAACATCTTATTTGCCATTAAAAGGCTCTACCAGCTTGTGTTCTTGCATGAGACAGACTGGTTTTGTAGTATCTCCCAGCCAAGGATAGCATTGTACTGGAATGATCTGAAATAATATGCTGACACTTGTGTTCTGTGGAGCAAAAGTACCATCAAAACCATTGAGATAACAGTTATCTCTGCACGTAACACTAAATGAGAGTATAAGAGCATCTATTTAGGTAAAACTCTTGGTGAAGAGAAGGCCTGAAGTGGCAACTTTATAGTTAACTTCTGATTTTCTACTTTGAGAACGTACGGATGAGCCAGATAGAGGAAAATTACATGAAATATCTCTTCAGTTTAAGAAGCTGCTGAAAGCTCTTAGTTATTGTCATTGTAAGTTAGCAACATAAGCAACATAATGCATTCAGACGTAATTTTGGGGAGATACGATATATGCGTATTCCATATTTTTAAGGGAGAGCTGCAAGTACGTGTCAGCTGTGCAACACGTCATTGTCTCTTTGTTCTGAGAAATTATTATTTAAAATATTATATTCCTAATGCTCATATGTTCAGAGTTTACTTTATGTTAAGAAAATTTAAACATCCATGTCTGAGCTATTACCTTAATAGGGTTCAGTGTGCTGCCTCTTGGAAGTAGGTTCATTGAAACCAGATCAGATGCTTAGTTTATGGGTGGCAGGGAAGAAAAGTCTGTTCTTAATATGTGGGAAGATAAAGGGAGAGAAGGAGGAAAATAAACAAGGAAGCTCTTAATAATTGTTCAGACAAGTCTCCCATTTTAAGAGAATAGCAAAGTTTTGCTCAGTATCCACTGAACCTGTGTGCTTGGGTAGTAGCTGCTGGCCCTGGGTACTGAAGAGGATCCTTGGAAGAAACCATGAGGATTTGTCATTGGCTAGATTGTTCAAATACATCTCAAGTGTTTAAAGCTTCTCCCCCTCACATACCTCCCCTTAGAAAAGCACTTCAAACATAATCTGTAGTTTTGAGCTTTAAATGTTTTTTTTTTCCCTTTACAGCTTTGCTTTTTTTATTAGTGTTTTACTGTATCTACTTAACTCTTACTGGGTACTTAAATAATGAAATCTGAGCCACAGGTAATACGCACCTGAAATTAACTGATTCGCTGGCATTTTGTCAGTTTTAAAAACTGTTTGTTGGAATAAACAGTCACATTGTCATTTATGGTGTTACCATCTAGACTGTATCAGCCTAGCTTATAACTCACAAAGAGTCATACATGTCAATGTTTTTTTCAGTTCCTGATCTAACATTTCACTGTGAGTTTCATCTGGATACAAATTGCATATCTTGAAATATACCTACAGTAATTTGGATGATGTAGTAAAATTGCATAGAATATCCCACCAAGAATTTAAAATCAATATTCCCTTTGCAGAACTGATTTCCAAATGTCTGCCTTTCTAATATGAGCAGTAGAATTTTTTCTGCAAAATAACAGAAAATGTAATTGATTGGATTTTAAACATTGTAGAGTGAGATACAGTTTTGTTGAAAATATAAATAGCTAGGAATGTGTGGGAAAATAATGTATGTGGGAGGCTCAGGAGCTCTGAAGAACAGTGGGCTCACTCAGTATTTTGGAAAACATGAAAATTTTGTTTTTTTTTAATTCTGATTTGGAAAAAGAGTCATTCTACAATTTAGAAAGCTTGCTAGTTTAAAGGTATGAATTTCATGCTTGTAATAAGCATATTGTCAGTTTGCTTCTAAAGTCAGATACTATCTTGGAAAGACTTTTCACATTAGGAGTTCATGGTAATGTCACGGGTAGACAATTATTCTATTTTGCAGCTTTTCTTAAAAGCTGTTTGGTAGCAGATAGGAATTATTTGGAGTAACTGTTTAAAGTTAAGCTGAAAATTGCTAAATTTGCAAAAGAGAAAGAATTTGGAGAGAATAAAAGACCAAACTCTGCTTTTCAACTTGGTCAGAGTACTATGAAGGCTAATCTGTGCAGATCCTCACAGTGTCTGTGATGCTGTTTTGGTTCCTCAGGTTCAGGTAATCCTTTGGATGGTTTAGGTACTTGTGCATATTGTGGGTACATTTCTTGAACTGGTTTCTCTTCAGTGGTCAGCTTCTGTCCTTGATCCTTAGAGGTTTTTCTGGCATTTGGTGGACTTCCGGAGTGTCACCTACTGTGTGACAGGAGTAGACTCAGTATTTGGCTTTCCCCTGAAGTGTTTAAGTATTGTGAGATCCTTGCTGATTTGTTGACTTACCTGGGTTTTACCTGGGTTACAATAAGGAAAGCATGATCCCAAGTATGATTTGCTTCTAGTACGCCAAGGAGACACCAGTCGGTTCATTGGCTTTTATACGTGATTAGCTCATATATGGGTGTATGGTTTGTTCATAGATTCATAGAATGGTTTGGGTTGGAAGGGACCTTAATATCATCTAGTTCCATCCGCCCTGGAAGGGAGACATCTTCCACTAGACCAGCCTGAGCTCTGAAACATGCTAAGTGAGGAAGGCATGGGTCCCTCATGGAACCTTGTTCAGCAATGAAAGAGTTCACAAACAACAAATATATAATTTTCTTTTCTCATTTTCCGTTTGTTTCAAAACCATGAGAGCTGGAGAATCCCTGATTTTTATTTTAATTGGGTAGCCAAGATTCTGTAGCAAATTTAAAAGTGATAAGCTTAGAAGAATAACCAAAAAGACAACAACAGCTCGCTAATCATCCTGTGGTGGTGATTTGGGTGAAAATACTGTGCCCAGTAGCTGATCACTTTGCAAGACAGCACACAGTGAATGGAAGAATTCCATCTACTATTGTTTATATGATTCTCACAGGGTCTCATAACTGTGAGATTATTCAAAATAGGTAAATTAATATCACTTAGATAAAGTACAATGCAAACAACACTGTTTACACCTGATGCAATTTCTATTCCACTGAGATTAAAGAAAAAAATGAGCATAATTAAAAAATATTCAGATCTGTTTGTTTGCATTAGAAAATATAGCTGTATGACTGTATTATTCAGCTAATTCATGAAGGGACTTTTAAAATCTCTGTAACTCTAGTGTCTGACCATGGAATAATCTTATTTGTTTCTCACAATGCCCTTTACAGATGGGTCATTACACTCTCTCCCATCTGGCAGATAGAAACAAGGCACAGAGAAAGGCTGGTGTAACAGGGAAATGAGTTTAATTGTTTTGAATACTAGCCTACTTTCCTCACTAAAGCAGAATTCTAGGAATTCAACTAACCTAAAAAGAATTCAGATTTGTGGCTTGTATGATAAAATAACGTACCTTACCTATTTAAGTAAATGTAGTATATCAGTAATTTTTACACTTCTAGAAGTGAGCATATCTGTCAGTTGTTTTTTCAATGGAGATTGAATTTCACAAATGTACTCTGTGAAAATGAGGTAGATACCTGTGTTGGCATGTACGAAAAATAGTGGTTTCCATAGAGAATCATACTTAGGGTGAAAGAATGACAGATATTTATAAAACATAGAAATTATGTTTCGTTTATGTATCATTTTTATATATATATGTTACTTTGAACAAACTTTCAGTCAGTAGCCTACCCAGACAAGTAGTAGGTTTGCAAATGTACTTCCTCTTGTGAAAAGTTGCATTCATCTTTCTTTCACAATTTAACTTTCTGTATGTCTGTGCATGGATTTGTTGCCATTTTTTAAAGGGAAAGATCTCATTGCCAAGTTTCCTGGAGAAACATTCTATATAAAAATAATGTCTTTTCAAATGTTTTTGCAGCATCTGTAAAAGTGTTAAAGAGTATGTGTGAAAACTTTTATAAGTATGCAAAACCGAAAAAAATTAGAGTCTGTGTCGGGACATGGAATGTCAACGGGGGGAAGCAGTTTCGAAGTATTGCCTTTAGAAATCAGACCCTCACTGACTGGCTTCTAGATGCACCAAAGTTAGCTGGAATTCATGAATTCCAAGGTAAGATTTGTGTTCTGACAATTTTTTCTTGAAAATTCTGATTTTTGTAATTAGATCATAAACATTAAAACAGATATGTATATGTCTTGGTTCTTAATTATAAATTACAATTAGATTTTTTAATATTTAAATGCAGATCGCAAAAGCAAGCCTGTAGACATATTTGCCATTGGATTTGAAGAAATGGTGGAGTTAAATGCAGGAAACATTGTGAATGCCAGGTCGGTATACAATCTGTACAGTGCTGTTTAGTTGATAATCACATTTTTGAGTAAAATGTTATTTATTTTGTTGTTCTGTTTTGTAATGGTTTGGGTTAGTCTGGGTTAATTTTTGACTGTGTTCCAGTTCTCTCTGCCAGTTTCTGTGCCAGGATTGCAGACTTCATCTCAGCTTCCCTAGCAAAGCTGTGATCACTTAGATCATGTCTAATGTAATCTCAAGGATCCAAATAGTCACTACTTGGCCATATTTTGGATTAACCTTCAGCAGCCCCTTAACTTTTTCCTTCATTTAATACTTTGAAGGAATTTACCTCTGATACTTGTAGCATTCTGCGTTGTCTGTGCCTTCCTATTGCTTGGAACAGCAAGTCCTGTGAAATTCCTTCCAAGAGCATGTATTGTTGTTGTGCCTTTATATAGTGTATTGCATCAAATTTTGATCTGTATAAAGCAAGGCTTCCTTCTGCACTGTCAGGTTTTGTTGTCATTCCATGAATTACATGTATATCAATGAGTTTGGATTTCGCAAATCTAGTAGAGGGCATTATGAAAAAATATTTTTACCAGTGGTGAAGTCTTGATGTGTAGTCCTATTCCCTTTGTCTGTTGTTTTGTCTGCCCATTTTTCATGCTTTCTAGTGTTTAGCTATAACACGTTGGAAGAAGCATCTAAAGCCTGTAATACTGTCAGCCTTTGCACAGTCTTTTGTCTTGAGGAGTGGAAGTTTTGTCATCCCCTAATTTCACACTGTGTCTAGTTAACGCTGTCTCCAGGTCTGATATTTTTCATTTATTTCCGATACTAGCTTTGAAAACCATAGTCAGTTAGGTCTCTAAGGAAGTTTCTTCTTGATCAAAGACGTGGACATCTTGTTTTCCAATATTAACTTAGCTCTAGGCCAGAAAGTAGCTCCCTATAAAAATTCTTTGGTTTTGCTCCTCTAGTCTAGCCTCAGAAATAGAGGAAAGATAGCCCTGGCTCCTAACATTGTCTGTGGTGTTGAGAAAGTGAGGCAGCATTTTATGAGGCTGAATTTGAAATGATGATGTCATGACAGCTTGTGTCTCTGCTAGGAGGCATTTGAGCACCATTCACAACTTGGCTTTGCCTTGCTACCTCAGGGTTTAGTTTAGGTTGTTGTATGAAGGTTATCCAATTAGCTCAACAGTTTAGATACCTGCTCACTTGTTTTATTTTAAAATTGGCATTTTTCATCTCACTTCTAGCACAACCAATCAGAAGCTCTGGGCTGCTGAGCTGCAGAAGACTATATCAAGAGATTACAAGTATGTGCTGCTGGCTTCTGAGCAGTTGGTGGGCGTCTGCCTTTTTGTGTTCATCAGGCCCCAGCATGCGCCTTTTATCAGGTCAGTGAACACACAGCTGTGCGCAAGTTGGGTCACCTTCAGTTTGCTCTGGATTGCAAGCTAATGTACAAGTGTACTAAAAAGTGTATGAGTTGTTCCATCTTCTGGGAAACTAGTAGCTTAAATTCTTTTATCATGCTTAAATTATTTTATTCTTTTAGTTTTTAAATGCCTCATCAGTTGCCAAGAGAGCTTGAAAAGCTGAAGAGTTAAATTGTTACCTCCTCGGTAGCTGTTGGCATTGTGTTGAAAAAGCCCAGTGGCCTTACTGCTGAAAGAACAATGTGAAAATGTTCTCTTACCAGCATAATGTCTTACTCAGACATACTTAAAGCTGTTAACTTCTGTGCCATTGCATTTGAAGGTTTAATAGTTGTTTAACTCTTTCAGGGATGTTGCTGTTGACACTGTAAAGACTGGCATGGGAGGAGCCACTGGTAATAAAGGTGCAGTAGCAATTCGGATGTTGTTCCATACATCCAGTCTTTGCTTTGTCTGCAGTCATTTTGCTGCAGGGCAATCACAAGTTAAGGAGAGAAATGAAGACTTCGTAGAAATAGCTCGGAAGCTCAGTTTTCCAATGGTAAGCAACAGTGTTCAAATTCCATAGTGAATAATAAGTTAAACCCTTTGAGCTCCAGCAGTTTCATCCAAAAGCTCTATTTATTTTTTGCACCTCCTCAGATTCCTGTGGAAATCAAATTTCCTTGGGTTAGAGGCCTCAGAGATAACTACGTTCCCACAAGTTTTATTGAAATAGATGACTGCAGAAAAAATATACCTTTCCAGTGTAATGACCGATAGAGATGGTGATGCATGAATTCAGTGGCTAGCATTAGGCATCAAGGATTTAGCATAGGAGAAAGACCTGATAGATTCCTGACATGCAGTGTAACTTTTGTAGGCACTGGAGTTAATCAACTATGAGAAAAAAATACATGGAAAACAGCACTATTTTCAGTACACATTTCAGTATACTCATTTTAACTTCTTTTTCACTCATTTTTGTCAAGTTGGATTGTGCAGTTCTGCACCATATTCTCATAAAGGATTATCAAACACCAAGTAAAAGTAAATTGATGCTTTCATCAATGCAGCAAGATTCTTTCTTGAGACTTAAAGCTGTCTTAAATGTTGTAGTTAAACTGTCCTTTGTTACTTTTTATGGCACTGTGCAGGATTCTCAGATCTTATTTTATAGGTTTTTTTTTTAATTTCTGTATTTGTCCCCATGGTCATGTTTCAGTTTTTCTTGACAGTACTGTATTATTATGGTCCCCAGAAACAGTTTCCTAAATGCTGCCGTTTTAATCTGCCAGTTTATCTGCTTTGATTTATTTAAGAGCAATGCAGAAATCAAAACAAAGAAGTAAAATTTCTCACTTTAAGCCTTCAGCTTTGTCTGAACTAACAGAGCCCTTCTGTCTCTCCCTAGCCGTAAAATTATATGTAATTGAAAAGTCTTCAAATAATCTCAAGGTTCCAAACAGTCGATACTGTTTTGCCATTTGTCGGGATATTATGCCACAATATCCCAGGGTAGTATTTTGTTCTCCTTTGTAACCTATTTGTGACATATATATCAGTTGCCATCTCAGAGCAGACTTCTAAAACAGGAGTAGAAAGATGAAGAGTTTTGGAATCCAATTTACATGATTCATGTTTCTTTAGAAACTACATAAGGGATGTTGCTGCTTCTTTCATATTCTGTGTGTGTGAATACTGTACACTTGGCTATGTTGTTCTACCATATGAACAGTAAATACTATTGTGTGTTTCAGTTGTCCTCATCAGCTTGAAATGATGCATTATGTTTTAAAGTCAGAAATTGAATTTCTGAATCTCTTGGATGTTTTTAACTTCATTGCGTGCCTCTGTTTGACAGGGAAGGATGCTCTTTTCCCATGATTATATCTTTTGGTGTGGTGACTTTAATTATCGAATTGATATTCCAAATGAGGAGGTTAAGGACCTAATACGACAACAGAACTGGGACTCCCTTATTGCAGGAGACCAGCTTATGAATCAGAAAAATTCTGGACAGGTATCTTAAACATATTACTTAAAAATGCTTTATTTTTAGTTTTGGCTTTAGCAGTTTTCTGTGGTGCTTCTGTAAACCTATATCCTGAGTATGTTTTGCTTATCACTTTTTTCCAGGTAGTGGTATGGAAGGGTGCGACAGCAGCATTTAATAACTTAGTCATAGTAACTGACCTGAAGAGCCAGTGACGCCAAAAAAGGAAACGCTATCATCTATTACAACTTTATGTTGGAATTTACTACTTACATATATATATATTTTAAGCAGGTGCAACTGTTAAAATATATATCTATAGAAGTTATTTTGGTAATGTTACCAGTTGCTTTAAATTGCTGCAATAATAGGTCTAATGCTGCTACTGTGTCATTTTCTTGGACAAAGTCATAGTCCAAACTGTAGACCTTTCTACTTACTTTGTTACTACAAAAAACAGAGTAAAGTCTGAAGAAACCTTCAGATTTTTAATTTTTAGGGTTTCTTTCAGGTAGCTTCCATAGATCTTTCCAGCTTTATAACTGCTCTAAGTGTCCCCAAATCCTCTATACATCTCTTGTTTTGGTCACATTACCAAACAATCATGCTGTCTGCCCACTTGAATGTACATCTCAATTTATGTAGGAACTGGGCTTTAAAAAAAATAAATTGAAACTTATCAAGTGTTTTCCCTCCAGCACGTAGCAACTAACAGAATATTTGTAATTAATTAAATTTTGTGTGCAACTGTATGTCATTTCTTTCCAGCTTTATGTGGGAATGCTGTAGATGGTAAAATGACAGATAATCCCCTGTTGCCTCTGTTAGTTTTGTCTACTTGCCAACACTTTGATCATAAGTAGTGTTTTTTCTGAATTAGAGTTCTCTTCCATTTGTGCTGGTGTCTTGTGCACCAGAACAGGAGGGAAAACAGTTGAAAAGTTTCAGTTTATTTTTTTGAAAGCCCAGTTCCTACATAAAATGAGATATACATTCAAGTGGGCAGACAGCGTGATTGTGTGGTAATGTGACCAAAACGAGAGATGTATAGAGGATTTGGGGACACTTAGAGCAGTTATAAAGCTGGAAAGATCTATGGAAACTACCTGAATATGAAAAAGACTCAAAATAATCTCCTGACTGGGGAGAAAAAAGGGGGTAGTATTGCATTATTGGGTAATACTCCATTATTTGAAAGTGACTGACTGGGCAGCAGCAGGTATCAGTTGGCTATCCAGGGTAGCTCTGTGATTGCATGTGGTTGTTATCTGGTGTATCTGCTGTTCAGGAAAGGCATTTATATAGCTATTTTAAGTAGGTTAAGAAACAATTATCGGAGGCAGAGAAATTGTCTAAGAAGTTGTGGATCTTCTGACATTGATCTTCCGACACAGATTTTTAAATTGGCTGGATTTCAATTTATATTTCCAATAAGAAAAGCAGGCTAACCTGTCATCTGATGCAGACCTAAGTTCGTTTTCTATTTTTCAGATCTCTGATGTTAAATAAAACTCACTATAAAAGTTTAAACTTAAGACTGGAGCTGGTTAAGATAACTAAAGGGTATTAGATTAGTTCTAGTTTAGACACTTAAGGAGGGAACAAATCTCCTGGCCTTCTAGGGTCTTGTGTCAGCTGACTCTGTCTGTTTATGTTGCAAAGTACCTAATGGATTTTTTGATTCATTTCAGTTGACACTGTATCTCTAAATACCATACGTCCTCTTGGCAGATAATACCTCCTTTTATTCTGTTTTCTTATTCGCTTGAGAAAAAATGGTGATACCCCCTCTCTCTGTAATATTTCAGTTCATATCAAATATATTAAGGACTCTTTCTGTCTCCCACCCCGACCTCCTATTTATAGCTGTCTTGTGTCAATTTGGGGGAATGTTTAGCATGTTTAGATAGATACATGGAATATAAACCTTAATTCCCAACTTTTGCTGACACATGAGCAGCTAACCAGCTAATTAAAGTGCTGTGGACAGCATCTTTGTTCTGGGTGACCACAAGTTCTGAATGACGTTAGAGGAACTGTAGGTTGCTCATGAGCCTGGGTTTAAAGATATAAATGTTGGCATACTTCTGTTTGATGATGATCTATCTGGGTCAGGGTCACTATTTAGTCTTAGTGGCAAATGTAGGGTGTTTTCAGCAGATAAAATTTGGAGAAGGATTCATATTATCAAATTACTATTTTTTTTTATATGTTTACAGATTTTCACTGTTAGAAAAGAGAATTCTCATTAGTTTCAAGCAGTTTCCCATCTGTTTCTGTCTTCTGGCATGACGCATAACTGCCTTGTTTCTTACAGATTTTTAGGGGATTTTTGGAAGGCAAAATAAATTTTGCTCCCACATACAAATATGATCTGTTTTCTGATGACTATGACACCAGTGAAAAATGTCGCACACCAGCATGGACGGATCGTATTCTCTGGAGAAGAAGAAAATGGCCTTTTGACCGATCAGGTTTGAGTGCTTCCTTAAGTTGTTTAAAGTATTCTTTTCACTGGCTTATAGAATCCGATTAGTGACATTCACAGTGCTAGTGATTCTGAACTTCTGTCCCTGACTTTGTATGAAACAAAGCTGATAATAGCATCTACAGTAAACACAGTGATGCTGAACAAGAGGATCAAGAATCAGGTGCCAGTTACTGATATTTCAGTACTTCAAAAGTACTGGTTTTATCTGTAGAACACTTGGTTTTGGTTTACTTTCTTTTTTCTCTATTTACAAATAATTTATTTTTTAAAGCATGTTCTTGCAATCATGGTGGTTTTCCCCTTTTGTTTTCGTTAATACTGGCTGTAGCTGAAGACCTGGATCTTCTGAATGCTAGTTTTCACAGTGACAGTAACGTCCCTTATACATGGAATCCTGGTACTTTGTTGCACTACGGAAGAGCAGAGCTGAAAACATCTGATCATAGGTTTCAGTTTTATTTTATACATTACTTCCTAATAATTGAAAATTTGATACTCATATTGCGTACTTTGTTGTTCAGATACTCTGCTTACAGCTCTTTCTTGTATATTTCAAAGGCCTGTGGTTGCATTGATTGACATTGACATATTTGAAATTGAAGCAGAAGAGAGACAAAAGGTTTATAAGGAGGTGATTGCAATGCAAGGACCACCTGATGGTACTGTAATGGTCTCCATCAAAAGTTCTTCAGCAGAAGAAAACTATTTTGATGACAACTTAATTGATGAACTTCTTCAAAAATTTGCAGGCTATGGTGAAGTTATACTTATAAGGTTAGAAAGACTTTTTACGTTTCATCTTCATTTCTCTTCATTGTTCCCACCTATTTCTTGAATAAAGTTACTTTCATAGTGGGCATTTCAGTTACAATCTGCTCTGCTTAATTTTTAACATTTAGATTTCAACTTCCATGTCTTTACAGATAAAAGTAAGTTGTACATACCTGTATGTGTCTTAGTTTTCAGACTTAGTTTTTCCTGTTGCTCTTTATTTTTGAGATAGAGTATCCTACTGACTTTGTATTGTAAAATTAAGTTAGTAATTTTAAAAGACTAAACTGTTAATTGAACTGTAAGTGTTGTGGTATTTTGTTGGGGCTTGGGGGTTGTTTTGGTTAGAATTGGGTTTTGTGGGTTGGGTTTTTTTGGTTGATTGGGTGGGGGTTTTTTTTCAGAAGACTAGGAGCATAGTTCCAAGTCCGTATTGTGATGACACGTGGAACAACTAATACAAATATCTAACCTGTAAGCCACACAACTATTGTTGAATGTGTAACTGTAGTCATATAATTTTTAAGAGGACAGTGCTTTCACTCTGTGTTATTTACCTGGTTCTCTCTTTTGCTTGTTGTTGTAAGGATGCATTCAGTTAAAGCTTATTAACCAGTTATATTTTAACGAACTTAATAAATAATTCTTCTCTGTGAAATGAACCACTGAAAAACCTTTAAGAGGCTTAAAAAGTCAGTTGATAGGATAAAATATTTTAATTATTGTTTCCAATGGGCTTTGCAGGTTTGTAGAAGACAAGATGTGGGTAACATTTTTGGAAGGAAGCTCTGCTTTGAATGTTATGAATTTGAATGGTACTGAGGTAATGCAAAAATTACTAAACTTTCCTATAGGAAGAGAAAATCCAAATTTCTTAAGACTACTTGACTGGGGCCAGGGTTTTTAATTTGTCCATTTTTTTAAGAATAAAGTTTTTCATGTTCCATACTAGGCTGTTGCATCCAATTTTATTTTGCGGGGTTTTTTTATTTGGTTGGTTTACTTTTAGTAGTCACGTAGCTTTATTAATGTAGTGTATAAGCAAGTCTTGTTTTTCTTTTCAAAGAGTAGTGTTTCTGTTGGAATAAAGAAACCTGAAGTTTTCCTGTTAACTAAAAAGGAAAATTTTATGAGACAAGTTGTTAGTTTTTCTTTAGGGAAATATTAAATAGCTATAATTAACAGTTTAAACTGCGTAAATGTCCTTAATTACCAAAATGAAGTGAAAAGCATAATTACTTCCGTGATGTGTCAGTATTACTTTTTAGTGCCAGAAATTCTGATAACCTTACTTGTGACATTTTCAGTATTTTTTGTTTGTTTGTTTTTAAATCTAGAATGCTGAATTTTAACAGTTTCTGGTTTGTGCATACCTTTTTTGTCAATTCAGCTACTAGGAAGGATTATAAACATAAGTTTGAAAAATCCAGATTGGATCAGAACTTTGGAAGATGAAATGAATCTAGAGAAGATTAATATTGCGCTACCTTCATCAACAAGCTCCACTTTGCTTTGTGAAGATGCTGAGGTTACTGCTGACTATGATATGGAAGGTGTGTTGAAATAAAGCACTTATCATTTTGAAATGTTTACAGTCCTAAATAATGTGGTTAATTTAATGCATATATAAATACTTTAACAAGTTTATACCAGTCTTAAATAGATAAATTAGAAATCCTATTATTTCCAGTAATATCTTGACAACTTGTTGAGGAGTGTTAGTTTGCACTTGTATCTCAAGGTTTTACTAATTTGCTGACAGTCTTCATTCTTCTCAATTTATCCTGTGACCTACCCTCTCAGGGTCACTTCTTTCAGGCAACTTTTACTGTTGATGAAGACACCCTATAAGCAGGATATACAAAACTTCAGAGTGCAAAGCAATTATTTTTTTTGCCAATGTGCATAATACATTAATAGGACACTGAATATTTACCACCCCCAAGAAGACAACAGGTAAGCCTTTGACAGGCAGGCAGATATGAGTGGGGCAAGGAAACCTTCAATCTCTGTTGCTCTTGAAATGGGCTGATCTTTGGAATTGATGAGTTTCATTTCACTGGTTTTTATCAGTTTTGTTTTTTCACCGGAGGGTTTTTATATCTTTTCATGTCATACTTCTTTAGCATAATCCTCAAGTTGCTGAATATCGCTATTGCAGCAATAGTGCCTCTGCATTTTTGCCTTTCTTTACTTGCATGTTTCTTATCTATGGACTTTGTCACATCTTATTTTTTAATCTGTTAATTAATTTTTAGGAAAGATCTGATTCACTCTCTTCTCTACATTGAAAAATATTCCTCTTATATCGTTCGCAAATAAAACAGCTGTTTTTTGAACAGCAGCAAAGCCACACACGCACACCCCTTACCTGCTGACACTTCCTGTGTGTATTGCGTTTCCATATGTATTTTACAAGGTTGTTTTTTGTAACTACTTGAACAGATGTAGTTTCTAGATGTAGTCACTGTGTCTATATTGATTTATTCTGAGTAGTTCATTTGCTTTGAATTTCTATCCAAGCTCCTTAAGGGTAAACATCATGTTGCAAAAGTTTCAAGAAAACAGATGGCGGTTATGTATACTGAAAAGAGTAGACTAAAAGGGTTTTTTACAAAGGTGTTTCAGAAAGGGATATATGTTTTGGTAAGGGTACATGTATGGGAAACCTGCATGAAAAGTTGGAATTGGTGATAGTCTCAATGTCATAAGGTGCTTCATCTGTTTTCCAATGCAGGTAGAAAACAGGACTTTCACAGTTTAGACGCTTCTATGGTTGGTTGTTTTTATTAATAGTCCTCTGTGAAATGGCATGATTCCCTTCAAATGTGACATCTCGAATCCCACAAGACTCTTGGATCAAGAGCTATTATCTAATTGGCAGCCTGATTACTCTGTTACTGCTGAGCAGTGCAAAGTTGAAGATGGAACTTCTGTAGAACAGTGTTGTTCATGAACCTTGGAAGAGAGGATTACTATGGTCCTGTTGGACTGCGATGGGATAATTGTCTATTTTAGGCATTTTGAATATCAACATGAAAATATTCTAAATTGACAGTTTATTTTTCACAGGCAGGTCCATGTTGAACCTTTTTTTTTAAACATCATTCCACCTTTTCAAACAGAAGGTATTACAAATAGAAGATATCTTAAAATCCCCTGCCCAGCCTTCTGAAGTATAAGTGAAGCTTGCCATCTATTGCAAACCAGGGAAATAATTTTTGCAGAGATCTTCTTTGTAAAGCTGATTGTTTGGTTAAGCAATGTTATGGTTGCCACTCTATTATAATTACCAATAATATATTTCCATAATACATATTGTGCATTTGGAGTATTTTCAACCAGTTTGAATATATATGCATTCTTCATATATAATTTTACGATGCAAGAATCATGCTTTGGTTGCTGAGCTAATTCCTTGGAACTTGAAGGTTTTTTGTAGAAAATCTCATGCCTAGAATAAGTTTATAATTTCTCCACTTTTTAAAACAAAAACCTATTGTTTCCTTTATTTTACATGATTTTTCTTCTTTGTGGTGTTATTTAGGAGACATTGATGACTACAGTGCAGAAGTAGAAGAAATCCTTCCTCAGCATCTGCAGCCTACTTCAAGCTCTGGTCTTGGAACCTCCCCAAGCTCTTCGCCACGTTCCAGTCCCTGTCAGTCCCCTACGCTGTCAGATGGACCTGCCCTCCCAGTGAGACCGAGCAGAGCACCAGCAAAAACTCCTGGACCACCTGTTTCCCCACACAGTGTGTATTACATTGCTCAACTGCCTCTATTACTACTATACAATCTGGCAGCCCTCTGTCCCAGTGGTAGATTATTTTTATGGATTATGGATTATTTTTAATAGAGCTTTTAGATTAATATAAAAGGCTATTCTTATCATTATCTAGTGTTTTCTGCATAAGTGGCAATGGGCAAATCGCCTCATTCTTTGTCTTGGTTCTAATGAGCAGTAGAAGAGCTTTGTTTCCTGTGTCCATGGATCTGCACTGCTGCAAGCTACCTAACTTGCTCTAGCTCTTTAGCATTTCATCACGAAAGAGACAGCTCAAAAAGTTATGTGGTTAATAGGCTTTCTAATATGATTAGTTTTAAACCTCTGCTGAAAAATTCCTTTGTAGTGTGTCAGTATCATCTTAATTCGCTTCAGTCATACTCTTCAAATACAGCCCATTTCAGTTAATGCTCCTATCAGCCATAATATGTAAATTGTAATATGTAGGTTTGTAAATAGCCTGTGTAATATGAAAGCTACTATTTAAACACAACTTTATTTCAGTGACAAAGGTGATATTTAAAATTAAAGTGTTTGGAATGGCTTCTAGAGCAGTTTATTTCAATGTAATTTGGAGTACCTTCACAAAAACTGCTAAAATTCCTTCAGAATTCCCCTTGTAACAATTTTTTCTAGAGCACTTAGTTCAAAATTTGGAACTCTTTAATTTCTAAGAATGTTCAGGATTCTATGAAAAGCATGTACTGATTAAAGCATATGAGACAATAATCTTGGCTTAGGGAATCTGCTGCTTTTCTCCATTGGCTTATTCCTTTTGTTTTCCCTCTCTCAAAAACTTTGTTTCCAGGGCTGATGACTGACTGTCCTCTGCAAAAATAACTTGCTATTAGAACAGCTTTACTGTGATTAGAATGTACAAGTAATTAATGTTTGCATTGTTTTCTGTCATCTTGTTCAGCTGAATTTCAGGTTGGCACCCAGCAGAAAGAGTCTTCTCAGAGCCTGGAGCCTAAGCGTCCTCCTCCACCTCGCCCAGTTGCTCCTCCTGCGCGACCCGCTCCACCACAGAGGCCACCTCCACCATCAGGTAATGCAGTAATGTGCATCAGGTGGTCAGGAGTATTTTGTGTCAGGTTTGTGAGGTGACCTTTGAAGTCCACACCCAAACTATATATTACATTTTGGCTTGGGACTCAATGGAACATACCATTTTTTCACCAAAATGTTGAGTTGGTACATTTAATAGTAATAACTCTATGGGAAATAACAGCATTTTCCAGTACCATTTAAATACTGTTGTCTTTGCTTAGTGAATAAGTTTAAAAAAAATTATAAACTTTCACAATTTAAAAGTGCGGGCTTCCTACAGCAGTGTTTACTCAACATTTTTATTTCTATAGCATCTTCATTTTTAAAAGACAAATAGTCTTGTGCATTCATTGATTACATTCCTTTAATTTGGGCATCAGTATGTGTGCATTTTATCATGTCGAAGTTCTTAATGTAGAGTTCATCTGGATCATCTGAAAATGTAAACAATTGAGCACTAAGAGAAACTGGATGTTCAGAAGCATATGGGCAACATAATTAATAACTAACTGACCCTTGTCATTTTAACTTTCTCATTCTTTTTCTTCCCTCTTACTGTACTGATACTTTTCATTATTGCTGCATTCATTTCTTAAATACTGTAAGGCGGTAGGAGTCCTGCACCTGCTAGAAAAGAATATGGAGGTAATGATTTTAATTGTTTTCAAATATGACTATGTAGCAAAACTACTATGATGGTCTGTTATGCCAGTACTTAATATGATGATGTCCAAAGGTATAAAAATGGGTAATACTTGAATGTCAATGTAATCACTTTCTCAGGGTTTATATCCCCTTCTGAATTACATTTGACTTTTTAGTGAGATAGTATTTCTCCAGAAGTTGCTATATTATAGTCAGAGAGATTAAAATTGTCACAGGTATTTATTACTTGGTCCTGGTCAAAATACACCATGCTAACTTTTCTGTCGAAGCAGAAACCTGTGTTTATTTGTGAAAGGCCAGCTTTTTTCCTCACAGTCTACAACAAGGAGCATTGCAAAACTGATTGCGATTGTGGCTACTTGCAGTGGTTGGCCATTAATTAGTTGTTCAAGTTGAAACTACTGCTGATGGGTAGTTTATTTTTTGTTTCCAAGTCCGATATGTGCTCCTAAGTCCTTCCTAGAGACATGAAACATCCTCTGTGGTTCTTGGAACTAGCCTATACTTCAGAAACACAAATTTAGCAAAGGAATTTATTTGGTTACTTTGAAGTCATTTGAGAGCTACATGTCTGTACTCTTGTAATTCCTTCCCTCTTGATAATGCTGGTGATCTTATAAACCCTTCTGACTAGTTTTGGTTTTTCCCAGCTTGGTCTGGTTTTGCATGTAATACCAACTTACACATTCTCAGAAGTGCTTCTTCTGGAAACTAATCTTTGTCCTTCTTTGTCCACACGTCGTAACTGAGCTGTTCTGCTTGGACCTAAATCAGCTCATTAATACATGGGATAGAGTGAGAATAGTGAGTGGCTCTGAAATACTTTCTTAATGGCTCTTCAGATACTACCACTTAGTTGGTAGGAAAGAGGAGTTTTTGAGAAAATAATTCATAAGCTTTGAGCAGTCTCAGAAAATAAGCAAAACTATTTTACATAGTATTTAAATATCCACTAACTTAGTCTGATCTCTGGCAGAGATGTGCATGGCTCTTAGATGCACTTGAGTGGAGGAGATCATTATGCCAAAGGCATAATATCTCAAATTAGTTAAAATGCTTAAGTTTTAAAATATGGCCAATTTATACATAATGTGTTACCTATGTGAGATTTATTTCTTTATTCTGCTTCAGCCTTATATAGTTTTATCTGCACTGATACAATCCTGTTTGCCTGATTTGTTCCAGTTGTGCAAAAACTAGCTTTTTTTACCCTTTTTCCCCACATAGCTTCCCATAAAGAACTGTAACTTGCATAAAACTTGCTTTTTATGCAGTCTTTTAAAAGAGATTGTGATGACCTGAAGTTCATCCCACTTTTTCTGTCCTCCTGATTTTCCACTCATGATGTACATTTATAAGTCATAATGCTTTGCTGTTCTGCAGTACCCGAGCTCAGCTCAGAGCAAGTTAGCGCAGGACTGGAAGCAGCATAAATGTCATAGTGTGATACCACGCTTGGGGAAATGACATCTGTTTGTTTTACCTAGAAGGCTTCTAAAGCACTGTGAAAATGTCCCTGTGTACTGTATATCAAACTTTTAGACTTCTGTAGCACATGCAAAGCAACACTGATCATGTCTTTAAAATGTCATACATCTTAAATGTTACGGGTTTTTTTTTGCTCATGTGTTCTAACCTTTTTTTTCTGAGTGCTGCACTGCCTTCAATGCCCATAACATTTCTTCTGATGGCTCAGTATGCTTTGGAGACAGGAGCAGGATTTGGGCATCTAAGGTTTAGGGGGTTTTGTAGAGTTTGGTCATATTTTACATCAGAAGTAACTCAGAATTCAAGGGAACAAGTCTATATGCTTATTGCAGGGGGTTGCAAAGTGTAGACTTATTGCCTGCTAATGCCAAAGATGTCCACTGAGGATTTTATAAGCTCTCATTGTTCATAGTTAAAAAATAAAATGTTGCACTCTGTTTACGCAAGATTTTTTTTTTAATACATTACAGAGTAAATGTTTACAGAACATAAAAAATTATAAAGGCTGCTGGTTATCAATTACTTAAAGTTAAAAAGAATATTTCTTTTGTTGTGTTTTTTCCTATAATAATATTAGTCAGACTTTTCCTGATTAATGCAGGAAAGGCTTATAGTTGTCTCTTATCATTGGTTTAAACTGTTAAAATGGGGTGAAGATTGGGTTAAGACTGAGGGAATGCCTAGTATTTTCAGTATATGCAACAACATGGGTAAAATGCACTACATTTTCAATGGGATTATCCTCCAAATAAATAAACTTAGAAAAAAACAGTACTCAAGTTGACATTAAAAGAAATGCAAGTATGTTAAGCTATGAAAGTGCGTGCACCCAAACAGCAAGTACTTAGTAGTGTACACTGATAATTATAGTCACTCATTAAACTTAGTCTTCCAGGAACCATTCAACATCATTATTTTTCTCCTGTAGCTTTTTTTTTTTTTCAGAGCATTGTTCAGGTGCATTGGGTATGTCAGTCATTTTGAAAAAGCTCTTTCTTCCTTCTTTCTATTTTTTTAAATATGGAGAACTACCTTCTTTTCTTGGTGAAGAAGAAATGTTCAGTAATGGCGGAAACAAGTAGCCTTACACAGTAAATGCATTGTTCAAATATAGGCAAATAGCCGAGATTTCATATATAGAATCATAGAATAGTTAGGGTTGGAAAGGACCTTAAGATCATCTAGTTCCAACCCCCCTGCCATGGACAGGGACACCTCACGCTAAACCATATCACCCAAGGCCTCGTCCAACCTGGTCTTGAGCACTGCCAGGGATGGAGCATTCACAGCCTCCCTGGGCAACCCATTCCAGTGCCTCATCACCCTAACAGGAAAGAATTTCCTCCTTATATCCAGTCTAAACTTCCCCTGTTTAAGTTTTAACCCATTCCTCCTTGTCCTATCACTACAGTCCCTAATGAAGAGTCCCTCCCTAGCATCTCTATAGGCCCCCTTCAGATACTGGAAGGCTGCTATGAGGTCTCCACGCAGCCTTCTCTTCTCCAGGCTGAACAGCCCCAACTTCCTCAGCCTGCCTTCATATGGGAGGTGCTCCAGTCCCCTGATCATCCTCGTGGCCCTTCTCTGAACTTGTTCCAACAGTTCCATGTCCTTTTTCTGTTGAGGACACCAGAACTGCACACAATACTCCAGGTGAGGTCTCACAAGAGCAGAGTAGAGGGGCAGGATCACCTCCTTGGACCTGCTGGTCACGCTCCTTTTGATGCAGGCCAGGATACGGTTGGCTTTCTGGGCTGCAAGCGCACACTGAAGCCGGCTCATGTTCATTTTCTCATCAAGCAACACCCCAAGTTCTTCTCCGCAGGGCTGCTCTGAATCTCTTCTCTGCCCAACCTGTAGCTGTGCCTGGGATTGCTCCCACCCAGGTGTAGGACCTTGCACGTGGCATGGTTAAACTTCATGAGGATGGCATCAGCCCACCTCACAAGCGTGTCAAGGTCCCTCTGGATGGCATTCCTTCCCTCCAGCGTATCAACCGAACCATACAGCTTGGTGTCATCGGCAAACTTGCTGAGGGCGCACTCAATCCCACTGTCCATGTCAGCGACAAAGATGTTGAACAAGACCGGTTCCAGCACCGATCCCTGAGGGACACCGCTCGTTACTGGTCTCCAGCTGGACACTGAGCCATTGACGACAACTCTTTGTGTGTGGCCATCCAGCCAGTTCTTTATCCACCGAGTGGTCCATCCATCAAATTGATGTCTCTCCAATTTAAAGACAAGGATGTCGTGTGGGACAGTGTCAAACGCTTTGCACAAGTCCAGGTAGATGACATCAACTGCTCTACCCCTGTCCATCAGTTCTGTAGCCCCATCATAGAAGGCCACCAAATTGGTCAGGCAGGATTTCCCCTTAGTGAAGCCATGCTGGCTGTCACCAAGCACCTTGTTGATTTTCATGTGCCTTAGCATGCCTTCCAGGAGAATCTGCTCCAAGATTTTGCCAGGCACAGAGGTGAGACTGACTGGTCTGTAATTCCCCGGGTCATCCATTTTCCCCTTCTTGAAAATGGGGGTTATATTTCCCTTTTTCCAGTCATCGGGAACTTCTCCTGACTGCCAGGATTTCTCAAATATGATGGCCAGCGGCTTCGCAACTTCATTCTCCAGCTCCTTCAGGACCCAAGGATGGATTTCATCAGGACCCATGGACTTGTGCACGTTCAGATTTTTAAGATGTTCTCGAACCAGATCCTCTCCTACAATGGGCGCAAGGTCTTCATTCTCACAGTCCCTGCATCTGCCTTCCAAGACTTGGGTGGTTTGGTCAGAGCATTTGCCAGTGAAGACCGAGGCAAGGAATTCATTCAGAACCTCAGCCTTCTCCAAATCCTGTGTAGCCAGTTCTCCTGAGGGCTTCCTGAGGGGGCCTACATTCTCCCTAGTCTGGCTTTTATTTGCTATGTACCTGTAGAATCCCTTCCTGTTATCCTTAACATCCCTAGCCAAGTTTAATTCTAACTGGGCCTTAGCTTTCCTAACCTGGTCCCTAGCTTCCCGGACAGCATCCCTGTACTCTTCCCAGGCTGCCTGTCCTTGCTTGCACTTATTATAAGCCTCTTTTGTCAATCAAATTTTCCTCAGGAGCTCCTTATCCATCCAAGGAGGTCTCCTGGCCCTCCTGCTGCACTTCCTTCTAGTTGGGATGCAACACTCCTGAGCTTGTAGCAGGTGATCCTTGAATATCAACCAAGAGTCTTGGGCCCCTCTGCCCTCTAGGGCTGTATCCCATGGAACCTTCCGAAGCAGGTTCCTGAAGAGGCCAAAGTCTGCTCTTTTGAAGTCTAGGGCAGTGAGCTTGCTGCACGCTCTTCTCACTGTCCTGAGGATCTCAAATTCGAGCATCTTGTGATCGCTGCATCCAAGGCTGCCCTGGAGCGTCACATTTCCAATGAGCCCTTTCCTGTTATATAAGCACACACAGATATACACACGTACACTTGTGTACATATATGCACATTTTACTTTAAGAGAAGTTGGGGTTTCTTTATTTTCAATAAAGCTAATGTGTATATGTAACCTTTGCAAAGCATGGAGTTCTGTCTAAAGATGTCAAGGCAGGAGTTACAATTTGTTTCTATGTAAATCCAGTCACTTTCCTTAAATACTGTTTAAAGCAAGTATGTGATATCTTTACTTGCAAAATACTGTTTCAAACTGCAATAGAGATTTTAAGCCATATACAGACTAGAGTAACAGTTTAACATGCTACCCAAAAATGTGTTTCACGATCAGATACAGATTTTTTCACTGTCCTTAAGATTAAAATCCTCCTATAGTGCCAATTATGATAGCATTATCACAGCACCACAATTTTACTTTCTCACCATTAAAGAATACTATTAGCAAGTAAAATTTGAGGTATTTGACCTTTATGCCCTTTCTCTCCCATATAATGAATATTTTTAAAATTGCAAAACCTTTCAAAATCCTCATGCATGAAAGTCTTCCTATGTATGGTGTGCCAGCGTAGAGACATGTCTGTGGTCAAAGAGGTTCCCTACTGCCTTTTGCCTGAAAGGAGTTTACTTTATAAATCATCTTGCGTAAACCGAGATTTGCTTAACAAGAGCATCCTGAAAATACCTATTATAAGTATGGGTTGAGTTGAGCTTTGGAAGGGGAATGTGCAGATCCGTGAAATGAACAGGCTCATTCCTTGCTCTTGGAGAGGTTTTATTGTGCCCCTTTCCATTAATACTCTGAGATGAAGTTAGCTGTTCAGAGGGTTCAGTGGAGTTTCCTGTATTCTGTTGGGCTGCTCTCCACCTTCCTTTATTTTCCTCCAGGTAGCAGGTAGGCTTCTCATAGCTTATGGGTTACCACTTACTTTCGTCTCCTGGGGTTCCTCTGGGTTGCATGGGAGCTAGAACCTGAAAGCAATTATGTGTTCTCAGGCAGCATTCTCCTCATGTGCCCCCTCCTTGCAAATGCTCTCTGTTCATCCCTCCTCAGTGCTGCTTCTCTTGCAGAGAAGTTCACTATCAGAAACTTTTGCAATGTATATCTAATGTTAATTGGCAGAGCCTGAAACTCACCCGGAATATATAACATATGCTAGTATTTAACATCTTTGAACCAGATGTTCAGCAAAACCAGAGATCTGACATATCCGGAGATAATCACATACCAGCCTCATGCAGCCTTCACTCTTCCTACTCTGAGTGACACCTCCACCCATATCTGACAAAATTCACAGCACTCTTTCCAGATCATAGAGAGCTCCTGAGCAGATACCACACACTGGCACATGATGAGAAAGCATGAGGCTGTGTCATCGCTAAGGCAAAAGTTGTTTTTAAGGTAGGCTTCTTGAACACTGGCTCCCTTTCCTTCCTCTGTACTTGAGCCACTCCAGAGTTGCCAGATATTACTGGTACTTTTTCCTATGTGCATGCCTTAAGGATTTCTCCTTGCATACGGTCTAGTGTTATGTATGTCCTGCCATGTTTTTACCATACAATTTTAAGGATCCAGTATGTGCTTGATCATACTGCAAAAACAAAACAATTCAGCATGGTTATGCATGATTAAAAATCTTCTTTCAGTCTGAACTGTAACATCTACTGTCCACCATTTGACACAGCTTTCCTAACTGCAGAATGCTACTTGAACATAACTTCGTCATACAGTTCTGTAGGATACTTTTATATAGAGTGGGAAACATTTCTTCCATAATATTGCTTATACACATGTAGTCTTGGCAGAAACATACTACACAGTATTTCTTCTAAAATTCAGGAAGCAGACTTAATGTTACAGGTTATAACTGATGTACCTGTTTATTTTCACACGTCTGAATATAGGCATGTGCTCTGCTTTCACAGAGTTTCAAGACTGACGTTTAAGACCATTCTGAATTTATAAAAGTTTGTGGAGAGTGAATACTGAAGAAATGAAATTACCTTCCACTGTAATGTAAAATTGAAATAATAGCATGTTTCTAAACATGATTGTTGTTCATATCAGTCTGGTTTCCCCATGCTGCTACAAACAGTTATCTCCTACAAGTAACATAATTCAGCTAGGCATTTTTTTAATTGTGTAAAGCTGTCTTGTGGCAGTGTCTTTCTGGTTTTACTTTCTCAATCTACTGCTTTTCTTATGCAATATACAGCTTCTCTTCTTTCTCTGAAAAGGTCTTGGAGCTCCTCCCAGTCCTGGGGTAGCTAGGAGAGAAGTAGAAGGTAACATAACAATTTTTGTATTCTAGAAATGGATTTCTAATTTAATACTTGAGTAATATTATTGCCCTTGTGCTACTAAAGGTGGTTTCATGAAGATATTTATTGTGTAGGATCTTTCTTCTTTTATTTAACATGGTTTTCAGACAGCCTGGTTGCTTTCTGGTTTTCAGTGATGGTATGAATTGTTATAGAAGGCAGTCTTAATTTATGAGAAAATGAGGTGAAAATTTAGACTGAGCTGATCAAGAAGAATGCTTTCAAGGCTGGCTCTCAGATTAAGCTGTAGCTGACTGCTAGAGTACATACTGTACTTGTAACAAAATCAGGAGTCTAGGAAGCCTGATTTATATGTTCACATATTCTGGGGAAAGGAACTTCCATGTAAGTAATTTAGCCTATAATTTAACATTTTGTCTCTTCCTAAAGAGCATAGTGTAGGTATTCTGATTCTGATACCTAAACTATGTGACATACATCTATGAGAAGCACTTCTCTTGCATTATTCTAGTTAGAGTTTGTGTGTAGAGTGCTAAATAGGGTCCTGTTTAAGCTGTGCCAGCAGAGTCATGTTTTGGAGTTTCAGGAATGTATCCCTTTAGCAAGTACAGGTATAGCAATAAAGTCCTAATACGGTCACAGTCAAGATGTTCTCCTATATAATACAATTACTTTTGGCTATATTGCTGGTTCATTTTTCTAAATTGGCAGAATTGCTAATGCATAGACTAGTTCAGGTTGGAAAGGACTTCTGGTGGTTACCTACTCCAGTCTCCTGCTCAGAGTAGGATAAACTGGTGCCAGATTGCTCAGGGTACAAGTTGCTTTACTGAGAACTGTACCCAGAAACCTGTTCTAACCAGCTCTAAGAAAGCAGGGTTGTCTGAAAACTGGAAGCCGATTTCATAAATTAAGAATCTTACGTACCACAGAGTATTCCTTCCAGTTATTGTAACTGACATGGTGATTTTACCTTCCTGGGAAATAGGCAACAGAAACACAAGCCAGAACCTTAAACCTCTTTGCCTGTTAGAAACTGTGCACTTGTCTGAAGTAAAGGTAATTTTTTCATATCTTGCACTTCACAACTTGAGTGTTGCATACAAGGTCGTTATTAGCATCAGCATGTAAATGGTGAGGTTGGTGCTGTAATATATTTATCCCATATACAAAGAGAGGAGGTTCAGGAACTTTGGTATAGACCATGTAGGTAGCTGACCCAGGTATAATTACTGATGTACTCTTCTGATCGCATGATTTTTTGAATCAGCATGTTACATAAGTTCTTTTTGTTTTAAAGACTGCTGTCAGAATTTTGCCAGAATATACTGCAAAAGGAGACATCTTCTAGCACGATTGACAACACAGGGTACCTGTGCAAGTGGGCATCTTTAGCTTGAAACACATAGGAGGTGACTTAACTTAATTTGTGATTAGAAGAGTCAAATTACTTCACATGTGCAATGGGAGAAGAGTGTGCTAGAGTAACAGCTTAGCTGATGGAGAGACTTAAATATGTGACAACTTTCAAAAACATTAATAACATCTTTTTGCTTCCATCTCCATTAGTGATAATGTACCATTGTTGTTTAATACCCATTTCTCACTTATCTAACAAAGATAATCTATTTTTTTTCCATGCTTCAAAGCACAAAAAAGTCCTGGAACACAAAGAAAAGATAACTTAGGTAATACAGACACATGCTTTGTACTAATTATTATATAGAAATAAGTTGATTTTGAAATATGTTCTAAGTCGGCAATCTCTAATACCTGTTCCAGTTCGTAATCAGCCTCCACCTTCACCTGGAATTTCAAGCACAGGAGCTGCTGGATATGGTACAACCAGACCGGTAGGTATTCTGTCTTACAAAAATTTTCCCTCTAAGTTTCTACAGTTTATTATGCTGGCAGTGGGGTTTTGTAAGTCGTAACAGATGTAAGAAAACTGCAAAATTGACTAGTCATTTTACAGCTTATAGGAGTTAATTCCCTCAGCAATTCTTCTCTGCTAACTAAAAATGCCCTGGAATATATATATAATGGACGTGACTTTATTGTTCTGCACTCTATGCGGTCACATCATAGGCTTCCAAATAATACCACATTTTACGTCCACTTTCAAATAACAGTAAAGTGAAAAGTTATTCTTTGTATTATATGTTCCTGTTGTCTAAGTTGCTGATTTCGTGTGATATTTTATTGTCTGTGCTGAAATGTATATCCTGATGGCAGTTAATTGCTTGCAGGCAGTTAATGTATTATATAGGCTGTTAAGGTATTATATTGCTGATTAGTTGATGTGTAATGGAATTTTGTACCTTGTTTTAAAAATTATTTTTTATAAAGACCTTAATATAAAAAGTAGCAAAAGTTGCTCTTTCTTAATTAGGGGAGGAGAGACAGAAGCGAAGTTTAAGAGTTTAAGTTATTATAAGCCATGTTGTGATCGCTGCATCCAAGGCTGCCCTGGCGTGTCACATTTCCAATGAGCCCTTCCCTGTTGGTGAGCACGAGGTCAAGCATGGCACCTCTCCTTGTCGGTTCCTCTATTACTTGCAGAAGGAAGTTGTCTTCCACACAATGCCCTCTTCTTGCCTTTTTCCCCAGTGTTTTTTTGTGCGGTAGTTCAAGGATTTCAGGACCAGGGACAGTAGCCACGGGCACTGCATGGTCCTGAGTATTCTTTGGGCTTCCTTTCTGCTTCTTTTCTGTTCCTTTCTGATGTCTTTTTCTTTTTAAAATATATATATACATTTTAGTATTTAATCCTGTGATCCTTCTGCCTACTTTCAGAATGTTCAAAGAAATCACAGTATCACAGTATCACAGTATGTTAGAGATTGGAAGGGACCTCGAAAGATCATCTAGTCCAATCCCCCTGCCAGAGCAGGAACACCTAGATAATGTTACACAGGAATGCGTCCAGGCGGGTTTTGAATGTCTCCAGGGAAGGAGACTCCACAACCTCCCTGGGCAGCCTGTTCCAGTGTTCCGTCACCCTCACTGAGAAGAAGTTTCTTCTCAAGTTTAAGTGGAACCTCTTGTGTTCCAGTTTGTACCCATTACCCCTTGTCCTATCATTGTTTGCCACTGAGTAGAGCCTGGCTGCATCCTCGTGACACTCCCCCTTTATATATTTATAGACACTGATAAGGTCACCCCTCAGTCTCCTCTTCTCCAAACTATAGAGACCCAGCTCCCTCAGTCTTTCCTCATAAGGGAGATGTTCCACTCCCTTAATCATCTTAGTTGCCCTGCGCTGGACTCTCTCCAGCAGCTCCCTGTCCTTCTTGAACTGAGGGGCCCAGAACTGGACACAATACTCCAGATGCGGTCTCACCAGGGCAGAGTAGAGGGGAAGGAGGACCTCTCTCGACCTACTAACCACCCCCTTCTAATACACCCCAGGATGCCATTGGCCTTCTTAGCCACAAGGGCACAGTGTTGGCTCATGGTCATCCTGTTGTCCACTAGGACCCCCAGGTCCCTCTCCCCTACACTGCTTTCTAACAGGTCGTTCCCCAACCTATACTGGAACCTGGGGTTGTTCCTGCCCAGATGCAGGACTCTACACTTTCCCTTGTTATATTTCATCAAGTTACTCCCTGCCCAACTCTCCAGCCTATCCAGGTCTCGCTGGATGGCAGCACAGCCTTCTGGCGTATCAGCCACTCCTCCCAGCTTAGTGTCATCAGCAAACTTGCTGATAGTACACTCAATTCCCTCATCTAAATCATTGATGAATATATTAAATAATACCGGTCCCAGTACTGACCCTTGAGGCACTCCACTAGTCACAGGCCTCCAACTAGACTCAGCCCCATAGACTACAACTCTCTGGCTTCTCTCCTTCAGCCAGTTCGCAGTCCACCTCACTACCTGATCATCCAGTCCACACTTCCTCATTTTAGCCGTGAGGATGCTGTGGGAGACTGTGTCAAATGCTTTGCTGAGGTCAAGGTAGACCACATCCACCGCTCTGCCATCATCCATCCACTGTGTTATTTCCTCATAAAAGGCTAAGAGATTGGTCAAACATGATTTCCCCCTGGTGAAGCCATGTTGACTGCCCCTCATAACCTTCTTATCCTTGATATGCCTTAAGATGGTACCAAGGATAAGGTGTTCCATCACTTTCCCAGGGATGGAGGTGAGGCTGACCGGTCTGTAGTTACCCGGGTCCTCCTTCTTGCCCTTTTTGAAGACTGGAGTGACATTTGCTTTCCTCCAGTCCTCAGGCACCTCTCCCGTTTCCCAAGACTTGGTAAAGATGATGGAGAGTGGTCTAGCAATGACTTCCGCCAGTTCCCTCAGCACCCGTGGGTGCATCCCATCTGGACCCATGGATTTATGGATGTCCAGATTGCTCAACTGGTCTCTAACCCATTCCTCATCGACTAAGGCAAACCGCTCCATCGACCTGACTTCATCTAAGGTCTCAGGGGTACAGGGCTCTTCAGGACTGCCCGCAGCAGAGTAGACAGAGACAAAGAAGGCATTCAGTAACTCTGCCATCTCTTTATCTTCTGTCACCAGGGCACCCATCTCGTTCATCAGTGGGCCTACATTGCCTCTGGTGTTAGTTTTGTCTGCCATGTATTTAAAAAAGCTCTTTTTGCTGTCCTTGACCCTTCTTGCCAGGTTTAATTCTAAGGATGCCTTAGTCCTCCTAGCTGCCTTCCTACATCTTCTAGCAGCAGCCTTATATTCCTCCCAAGTGGCCAGCCCCTCCTTCCATGACCTGTAAACTCTCCTCTTCCACTTGAGCATACCCAGCAATTCCCTATTTAGCCACGCAGGTCTCTTGGCCCTCTTCCTTGACTTCCTACGTGTCGGGATGCTCCGATCTTGAGCACGGAAAAAGCAGTCCTTGAATGTCAACCAACTATCTTGGGCCCCTTTACCTTCAAGCAGCCCTGCCCATGGGATTTCCCCTAGCAATTGCTTGAAAAGGCCAAAGTTTGCCCTGCTAAAGTCCAGGGTTGCAATTCTACTTGGTATTCTACTAGTCCTGCCACACAAGATCCTGAACTCCACCATCTCGTGGTCGCTGCAACCAAGGCAGCCCTCAACCCTTACTGCTTCGACCAGATCCTCCTTGTTAGTGAGGATGAGATCCAGCAGCGCTCCTCTCCTGGTCGGCTCATCCACCATTTGCAGGAGGAAGTTATCATCCATACACTGGAGGAACCTCCTGGACTGTGGCTGGGTTGCCGAGTGGTCCTTCCAGCAAACATCAGGGAAGTTAAAATCCCCCACGACGACCACGGCCTGTGACTGTGAGGCCGCTCTTGTCAACAAATTGTCAACAAAAGGGAAGACAGGAATTTCAGAGGTTAGGTGGTTTAAAGCATTTAGAAAGTTGTTACATGGACTGAGGCAAGCATAATGAATCAGATGCTATACAGTGTCTTCGAAGAAGAGTACATACAGTAGTATAAGTAAGATCAAGGATGACACTTTTTTTAGTGGAGAAGTTTCATTGCTTGATTTTTAAATCATGTTTGTGTAGAGAGTTGTGCAGTAGGGTTTGCTGTGAGAAATATTTCTAGAACTTCCACTGTTGCTTGGATTTTGTTAGAATATATCAAGTACACAAAACTTGTGAGGAAACAAATCTTACAAACTATCTTTTCTCATGTTTTTGATTTTTTTTCCTGTATTCTAGCATTTTTATTAATGCTTTACATTCAGCTTTCAAGTGTGGTGTTTGTAATCCAGGTGGCTTCAGATGTAATCTGGAAGAGGTTCCTATTTCTCTTTAAATACTGATGTAGACTTTTTAATTCTGTTTTATGGGAGCAGTTCTGTTCCCAGCCTATTAGCTTCTATTCCAACAAGTTTGGGAAGACTCCGCCTTCAGATGAGGCAGAATGTATGTTTCATTAATGTTTGCTGGGAAAAAGAAGTAACTGCCTTGCAGTTTCAGAGGAAAGAACTAACCATGGTCTTTTATACTTATCTTGGACTTTCACTGCATAAAATTGACAAAGCTGCTCTTTACTAATAGCAGGCTGTAACGACAGCCTAAAAGGTAGATGGTGTCTGCAGTCTGCATTGACAGTGGGTTATCAATGTGTCCTTAGGCGATCTCCAAATAAAGTAGTTGCTGCTGTTGTTTTTATTGCTTACAACAATTCATAGACTTAGGTAAAACTAACTAATACTATCAAAATAATAAGTGTCTCTATTGTTGTATAATAAGAAGTGTCTCTGTATTGTTGCACAGGTAAATATTTATATAAAGTTGAAGACTGTTGTAAAAATCCTCTGCTTTGAATTAACCCTTATAGTGTTTTGAGAATACATTCTTTGCTTTTTTATGTGCTTAAAAAATTAATTCAGCAACTGTTATCAAAAAATCTGTTTTTCACAGAATTCTGATTGTCCTGAATCATTTAGCAGTAGATGAATACAGATTCAAAGTAGAACTAAAATACTTTCTTTTTACCAATTATTATGTCAGACTATTCCACCTCGAGCTGGAGTTATTAGTGCACCACAAAGCCATGCACGTCCCTCTGGGGGAAGACCAGCACCTGAAACTCAGACGAAACCAGCTGAACCACCAAGGGGTAAGTTTACCTTAGAAGTTAAATATGAAGGTCACTATTCAGTTAAGAGGTACTGTCTCTGGTTTGAATGCTTTGTTTGCAACAGATGTCTTCTTCCTTCACGATAAATTAAGATTCCCAAATATAGTGAGAAGTTTGACAGTTTCTGTTAATCATCCACAAGTATTGTAAGCCCTCATTAGATAACAGGCAGCAGTCAGGTGAGATCTAGACCCATAGATTTCATGCCATCACGAGAAACTTTGATCACATTGCTGTGTTTTGGTCTAAGCACACTAATGTGTCCTGTCATGTGTGTTGATTACTGAACCATTCTCTGCACTTGATCTGTGATCATTTATGTTTGTTATTATGTTTATGTTTGACTCTCAAAGTGAGTTCCAAAAATTTAATGTTTTTTTTTTTAAATTGTATTAATATCAAAATACACCTAATAATGACTTCCAAAATACTTTTAAATACAACTGAAGTACATTTAAGGATGACATGGCTTCTGGTTCTCTATTTTGTATCTATAGTAATAATTCTGAATAGTATGGTAATAATTTTCAGTGCTGAGCTTTTGATGACTTCTAATCTAGTTGCCATGAATACCTGCTGTTCTTGCAGCCCCTTCTGCAGTTCTGTCCGGTTCCCCTTCTGCTATTCTAAAGATTGCTATTACAATTCTTTACAATAAAAACCACTGCAAATATACCTGCAGGCTCACCGTCGCTTCCTGAACCACTAAAGCCTCAGGCTGCTGGACCTGCTCAGCCCACGACCACTCAGACACCTCCTGTGCTAAAAATGCAGGAGCCTCTGATACCTGTGTCATCACATCCACCTCAGACAAGTGCCCCACAAAGTCTGGAACCCCCACAACCACCTCCTCGGAGCCGATCATCTCAGAGTTTGCCTTCTGAATCTGTTCCTTCACAGCAGCAAGTATGTAAACAAACCCTTGTATATATGTTTTGTCATTATGTAAATTAACATAGCTTGCACGGAATGCCGTAGATTTGTGAGAAACTCCTAAAGCAAGCAAACAAACAAAAATAAAGGTCAAAAGATTGGATTCAAAGATCATCAGGCTCAAGTAGCATATTACTTAATTGCTTGTTGTCCATGAATAACTATAATCTTAAATACTGAACATCTAACTTAAGATTTCTTACAACTCATGGACATCTTGTTCTTAAAATTATGTTGTCATTTGACAGCTTTGTATGTGAAAAAATTCAGTATGAGAAATGTAATTTTATAATGACACATGCATGACAAATGACATAGTAACTAGCTAATACAGGTTTTTATTATAAAGTAAGCTTTATCGATTGCATGATGTGGTGCTTTATGTTGATAATTCACTGCAAGAAGATGATACTGATAGGTACTTAATAGAAATACATTTCTCCGCATTTCCCAGTGTCAGTTAAAATACAGAAACATATCAAAATAATATGAAAATTGAATACAGCAACATGAATATTCTGTGAGACCATTTAGAGTGTTATTTAAAAAAAATACAACAAAAGAAAACAAGAAACTACTGCTTAAAAATGCAGAAGTAGGTTTTCAGTGTTGTTTATATATACGTAAGGCTACGCTTCTTCACTAAAGACTAGCGCTGTTAGCTTTCACAGTGTCAGGTGCTAGGTCAGATAACATGCTACTCGAATAAAAGCACAGATTTATTGAAGCTGATTAATTTATGCCCACTTCTGACCATAAGTAGATTTGTGGCTTTGTTTTCAGGCGTTCAGGGGTTTGTTTTATTTATTTTAAAAAGCTGCTCAACTGTGGATATTTATAACTGCATAGGCTTGAACCAGTATTTTAGATTTTACTTGACATCTGAAGCCCACTTTCACTGAAGAAGTTAGCTAATGCCTATTTTGTACAGCCGAATTCATTTCTCAGTGAGTTGATTTTGAATTCTAGTTGAAAAATCTTTAAAATCTCTTCCTTTATACTGAACCTTTCTCTGCTGTTAACTTTTTTTCATTTTGGAAACCTAGGCTAAAAACCAGAGGATATTTTTTAATATACAGGTAGAATATTAGGACTTTCTGTAGTTTGTTGGAAAGTATGAAGTGTTGCCAGTAGAGAATATACGTGGATGCATACGGTATTTGAGACCATGACAATTTTGTGAATAGAAACAGATTGTATTGTGTCACTTTTGAAAGCCTCACACCTTCTAAATATAATTTTACCATTAATCATTTTGTGAAAGGGGTGCAAGCAGTTGTTTCAAAACTACTATGAAAATTAAATTTGTGTCTACACACAGCAATCAAAAGTAGGCTTAAGAACACTGTAAACGGGTGTTCGAGCTGTGTAATGCTGTAGCTATATTGTTAACAATATCCAAAGCAGATAGTTTAAGACTAGCGCAGGCAGCTGTAATTTTCTCCACAAAATTTGATTAATACCAGCTGTGCAATCACAAGGAAAGCCCACTTGTCTTTGGTGTGCGTTTTGGGTTTTTTTTCCTTCTCTTTTCCTTTTCTTTTTCTGATAGATTTTACTTATTGTAAATTAAGGAGATTTTGGGGTTTTATTCAATTAGAAGTATTACTTTTTTTAGCTTCAATTGAAAAACTATTACTATAGAAGAATGATTATACCAACACGGTTTCCAGAATGAGGGCTACAATGCTTTTCATGTTAATAGATGGTTAGAATTAGAAAATCAATAGTCAGAAAATAGCACAATCAGCTGCACAATTAATGTCTGTATGGGAATAATATCAGATTTGGCTTGATCTAGGTTTTTTTGATTCTTAATGATAGAGCTTGTAAGTCTTATAGTAGAATACAACAGAGATTTAAAATCTAGTATAGTGTGTAACACGTATTTTTGGTTTGAATTCATATCTCAAAAAAATGGCTTTGTGAAAACTTAAAGTATTTTTAACATGAGGTTGCTTTGTTACTTGGATTTTCTTCCTAATATTCTTTCCTTTAATGTCTGTTTCTCTTTCACAAGCAGGAGCAACCATCAGGGTAACAGGTATCTGACTATTTACCAATCTTGTATGTGGTCTCTCCATCTATTCAAGCAGAAAAGATGTATGAATCTTGTTTTCATACATCTGTGGTCTCATCCATGTAAAAAATCACCTGTCCACATTAATGAATTGACTATCATACCATAGTTTGCTTTTTCCTTTCATAATGCAATTCAAATTGATACTGTTAACTGTATTTATTAGTACCATAGCAAATATTTTGCTTCATCTTTTATGAAACAACTGGAACCTCAAGTATGTTGCTTAGCCACTGCCAAATCTCCTGGTCTCGGTCTGTTTGGAAAAAAATGAGTAGGTGTTGGAGTTAATGTTTCTCTTTAATATAAATAAATCCTGATGCAATTGCACTGCCAAAGTATTTTCAAAATAAAACCCATATTTTACGTATCTCAACGAATAGAGAGCTTACTATTATCCAAAGTAAAATATACTGTCTACTACAGTTTTAAAAGTATTTGGTTTCAGAATTATTCAGAATTCTGCAATTTTTTTACTTACAATAAAGAACAATTGGGATTCATAGTTTCTTTGGGATCTTGTACTTTTTGATCACATGGTTAATGAACACAGGATTTAACCAGCTGATGTCAAGCTGCATGTGATTTATATTGTTTCTACAGTTCAATTTTTCACACTTCCCCCCTCAGTTACTTGATGCCTTTGTTTTGACATTACTTTCTGAAATGCTTCCTATATACGTATGAAAATCCCAATATTGAACCACTGTATTTAGGGTTTGGTAACATTAGGCCTCATCTATTTTAGAAACTCTCATGCAGTAGTACCAAGGATGCACGTAACCAATGTTGTTGTTTCAAAAGAACCACCACCAGAGTAAATGCATTTTTGCCAGCATACTTCTTTTCTCTTGCCAGCCAATTCAAGCTGCAATTGCAATTTTTTAAAGGAAATTGCTATGCTGGATATACTGGGGAAAACATACAATATTGTTATTATTCCTGAGAGTCTCTAAAGCCTGTAGACTGATTTTGCATAGCTGCCTAGGCAGAGGATAGGTGGAGACATGCTTCAAACTGTTCACAATAAATGCAGTCAAAACAAGATGTTTAAAGATTGACGTTAGGCTATAATAATATTGTATTTTAGTGATAATTTTAGCTAGCATCCTAGTTCAACAAAATACCAGTTAACAGAATTTTTATGCTAAATATCCAAACTGTTTAGGTATATTAAGATGATGTGTTAAAATGACAAGTTTGTGAAATTTGACTTCTCAGAAGCTGTGTTAACTTAAGCTTAATTCTTTGCATTCATTAAATAAGGGGGAGCTCCAAACTCTGTTCTGTCAGTGTGATGACTTGAGCAAGATAGTGCAGGTAGTGTACCATTTTGGACAGTTGCTACAAGGTACTAAAGTTGCATTGTTGTTTGAATAAATTTATAAAAATGGGAATATTTTGTTTTAAAATATGAACAGTTTTGTGATGAAAACTGTCTTCTCCATTTGATATTATTCTAAACAATGATAACTTGCCATTTTAAAGTAATACAAACTGATGATTGTACCTTCACATTTCAAGAAGCGCTGGAGATGCCTACAGAGGCATATGTCTACACAGAAATGTTTGAAGTGCATACACTAATAACACTAATTTTTCCTTTCATTGTGATGCTTAAATATTGCTTGTAACATCAGTGTTATAAACTCACAAACAATGAAACCTAGAGCTTTTTATTTCATATTTGTGCTGGGTTATCACTTGTTTAGAATACAATATAATTTTCTAAGTTTCTTAAGCATTTTATTATACAATGTCCACTGCTGCTTTTGGCTAGGATTCTGACCTGCATGAAGTAGATTCAAACTGCATCAACCAACAACAGGGAAAAATGTGTTTAACAACTAGTAGGCTTTTCTTCAGAGAAGGAGTTAAGTGTTATTGTTCTCCAGAAAAGAAGCAATTATACTACAAGTGCATTGTGCAAGTTACAACCAGATTGTACTGAAGTTTCAGTTAAAGCCCAGGAGCTTCTTTTCTTCTCATAGAAGAGTGAGAAATGGGGAGTTAGTAATAATCTCAAGACAGCCAGCCACATGATTACTAAGCACCCTGTTTTTTTTCCAGATGAAAACAAATGGAGCATACGGCACTAAACTTGAAACGCAGTTAAACAGTGACCCTTTTGAAGATTTGTCGTTTAAGCTGCTTGTGTCAAAGATGCAGACATCTGTCCGAAAATCACCTGTTCCAACTTTGAACCAGAAGGAGTCGATACAGTTGCCTTCAGCAACACAAAGAAATGATGATATTTTGAATACTTTAAATTGCATGCCAGCAATGCCTCCTGTTCTGACCTTTAACACATCACAGGAACATAAGCGCAGCTCTCCAAATCCATTTATTACTGGACTGAACTGCACAAACCCATTCACTGAAAGAACTCCTAATGCTGGAAACCCATTTAGAACAGATACACAAGAGTCTGAAATAACTTCACATTTACTAGAAGGACGTGCCTCTTGCAATCCTTTCCCTTCTCTAAATCCTCTCAGTTGTAATACAGGCAAGCCTGTATTTTCTGTGGATGCATCTGAAAATACTTTTTGCTTGCCAGGTAAATCTGTCATGGTAAAAAATGTACAGCCAAAAGGATGGGTAACATTTGATGATGATGATAATTTCAATGTAAAGCTAAAGCCATCTAAAAGTGTCCCAGATATTAAGCAAATCAGCTCCAGGAAGTCAGATGGATCTCCAGATTTGCTGGGCACTGAACAAAATACTTTTCTTGGTTCAGACTTTAACTTTGACAATGACTGGAATAGAAGTTTGACTGATTGCTTCTATACAATGCCAGCAAGAAGACCACCGGCACCTCCCATACCATCAAGAGTAACCAGCAACAGATCCCCCACAGATCCTTTCACTTCCTTGGCACCTAAGGTGTCACCAACACAGGATTTTACAGAAAGATAGCTGTTCAAATATATAAGAGGTTATATTTGTTGCTACATTTATCCAGTAGAATAATTGGGCATTTGAGATTATTCTGTGTGCAATAATTATGTCAAATGCACTGAAACGTAACTCTGCTCGTAAACGGCCACTCTTGTTTGTGTATAAATTTTGAATATGTATATACGGTAGAGCACAAAAAATTGTCTGAAATGTATTAAAATCCCAATGTAATAGTGTTTGGATAGACAGAGAAAAGAGGGATGAGCTACTAATCTCATTAAAATATAGCAATCTTGAAAATGGTTTCTGCTTAGGGAGCCCTCCCATTTATGTTCCTCTTTGTGGAATTTCTAGGAAAGAGGCTCCTTGCTGGTAGCCTCCCCATTCCCTTTTTACTGTTTTGTTAATTGATATTTATAAATTGATATTTACCAAAGAGCTGCCAAAGTTTATTGAGATTTGAATGTTGACAACTATTGTTTAGAAGTTGTTTAATTTATAACAGAGGCTGTGGATATTTGTAAGGCATATATTTGAATGTGAGGCACAACAAAAATAGTTTAATTTCAAACAAATCTTTGCTTATTAATATATTCAGTATTTTAATTTTCTGTGTCAGTATATTTCAGCTATTAAATCTTACTGTGACATATACTCACTAGCATTACTTCAGAATAACTGTTCCATATCATCCACTTATTTTGAAGATGCTTCCCTTCCCCCCGCCAGATCAGAAACAACTGATACAAGTTTTCCCTTAACCTCTGGGAAGAAAATTCCCCTTGGGTTTTGAGAAACAAAGCGGTCTTCATCAGTTGCAGACAACATACTGGAGTTGGCTTGTCCCACTCTGCTCTTCTGCACATTAGAAGGGTCCTATAGAAAGCCCTGAGCAAAGGAATTAGCAGCCATGTTGTAACAGCAGAGGAGATGGTCTCTTGTGTGATGGAGTTCTCCACTCAGCATCCTCCCCATCCACAAGACTGACTGCTGTATTTGTAAAATTGTACTTTCAAAGAAAACAAGGAGAACAGTAGTTCTCTGAACAATATCATTCCATCACTTCTGCAGTTAAAACTGAATGAGTGACTTCCTCACTCAGTGACAGGGACCATTGTCAATGTGGTGCTGCTTTGAGGCTAGTGAAGGCTTAGTCACCATTCTACATGCTGTGCTATAAAAACATAACTCTTTGTGCTTTCATGATTTTCTAAAGCTCAAATGAGATTACATATAATATGGCATGTTGTTATCCAGAGGCAATTTAAAATAACCAGTTTCCTTAGCTCCATTTATGTGTGCTATAACAACCTTGCAGTTCTCCTTGCAGTTCATAGTGTCTTCGGACATTTACTTAGGACTATTACACAGCTGCCTACTTTTATCCAAAGCTGAACGTGTCGTGCTGTTGTCATCTCTTGGGGGACTGCAAATATATCCCTACACACCTTGGCTTAATTGCGAACAAGCTACTGGTTCTGCAAAACCAGGGACTGAAACACAACATACTAGCATTATATTTACAGTAGCAAAACGCACAGTGTAAGTACTTTTTTTTAAATGCTGTCAAGAGGTTATTTATAAAATAATCCACTCTTCCTTTAAACAGTGTACGGTTGGCCATAAGCTGCAGTTGGGTAAAGGATAGTGAGTTTTCTATTGCGCTTTGTATCTGTTCAGGCCATTAAACAGCACTTGTACATTTTACACAGCAGTGGTATTATACTCCTTGTGTGCTTCAGTGCGTGAATTTCCTTGTTTTAAACTGTTGCTATAAACATCTGTGTGATTGGTGTTTTGGTATAGTCTTACATTATTTCAAAACAATTTTGGGGGAAACTTTTGCTAGTGGATAAATATGTTCTTCGTTGAGTATTTAATTACAGTGATTGCAAACTACTGGCTAAACTGTACCTGGTATACAGCACCTCTACGGGATTACGGAGACTGACAGCGACATACTGCAAACATCACCAGACCTCTCCAGAAATATAGTGTGTGTGTATATATCTAGCTAACCACTGTAACGTGTATTAACGACAATAATTACTAGCAGGAGTTCTGAAGATAATGAGAATTAAAATTAGAGACGCTCCACACGTTTCCATGGGTTCTGTGTTCCCTGGGGTGAATCACTGCTGCACGCAGCAACCACGGCCGGCGCTGTTGCGCTGCAGCACAGCACCGACCCCCTATACCTGTCCCTGTGCGATGAACTTCCGCTCTGTCTCTGCCGGAGGCGGTCCTCGACCGCGCTCCCAGGTGGCGCTGGGACGGTGGCGCGGGCCCTTTAAGCTACTCTCGTGACGGCAGCGGGAGGGCCGGAAGCGGAAGAGCCGAGGGGCAGGCCTGGCGCACGGTGGGCGTTACGGTTGCTCCGGTGGGCGATTGGGCGGGTGCGTGGAGAGAGGGAGGAAGGAAGGGAGAGAGAGGGAGAGAAAAAAAGAAAAAAAGACAGAAAGAAAGGAAGAGAGGGAGGGGAAAGAGGGAGAACAGAAGGACGGGAAGGAGGGAGGCGGCTGGGGATCGCCGGGAGCGGCCTTTCCCACTACGCTGCCAGCCCGCCGCTGGTATCCAGGGACGCGGATCCGTTGCTGTGGTGGGCGTGGCTGTGACTGCTTCTAACGGTGCCCTCCTCCTCTGCCCTTGCAGGCGCAGAGCGGTTCAGTTCCGGCATGGTGCGGTTGCACGTGAAGCGCGGCGACGAGAGCCAGTTCCTGCTCCATGTGTCCGGTAGCGCTCGCCTCGCCGACCTGGCGCCCCTCGTCGCCCGCATCTACAATGGCAGGTTGAAGGTGCAGCGGCTCTGCTCAGGTACCGGCACGCAGGCCTCCGCCCACCGGCAGCCGATCTCCTTCCTCTCCCGACCCCCACCCCTCACACGCAGAGGTGGGGGCGCTGCTCTCGGCTGGGGCGCTGCTCGGTCTGCGGGTGTGGGTGCCCCGCTGGCTGCCGGGCAGGGGGCTGAAGGGCCACCTTGCGTGCGGCCTCGCAGAAGTTAAGTGCTTTGCGAAGTTAAGAAATGCCTATCAAATCCCAGTTTAGCGCAGATAAACCATCCTGCCCTGAATTTATGAGAATGCAAACAATCCACCAGAAACGCTAAGCCATGTGTAGATTGCCACCTTCTCCTAGCTTCGTGGTTTAGACCTAGCCAGCAGCTAAGTACCGTGCAGCTGCTCGCTCGCCTCCCTTTCACACTTACCCCCTCCAAAGGGGATGGGAAGGATAATCGAAAGAATGTAAATTCCACGGGTTGAGATAAGAACGGTCCAGTAACTAAGGTACAGTATAATAATGATAAGGGAAGAGAATGTAAAACTACAAGGGAAAAGGGGAAAAAAAAAAATCAACTCAAGTGATGCACAATACAATTGCTCACCACCTGCCAACCGATACCCTACCCAACCCAAGCAGCAATTTGGGCCTTCCGGGTAACTCCCCCCAATTTATATACTGGGCATGATGTGCTGTGGTATGGAATACCCCTTTGGCTAGTTTGGGTCAGGTGTCCTGTCTGCTTCCTCCTCATTTCCTGTGCCTCTCCTCACTGGCAGAGCATGAGAGACTGAAAGGTCCTCATGAACTGAGCATTACCTAGCAACAGCTAAAACCTCAGCGTGTTATCAGCACTGTTCTCAGACTAATTTCCAAAACACAGCACTGCACCAGCTACTACGAAGAAAATTAATGTTATCCCAGCTGAAACCGAGACACCTGTTTTAGTAGTCCTCATGGACAAACCTATAGGTAACCCACTCACATATTTTCTCAACTGAAAAGAAATTACTTTATAAGAATAAAATGTTTTTCCCATTTTGAAAAAATTTGCTTTCCCAAAAGTACTTAGAAAAAGCTGTCAGCTAAAGCTGATTAAGGAAATACCAAAGATAAAAAGTTTATGGCCAGCAAATATCACATGGGTTTGTATACCTGCACTGTCATTTGTTATGTTGTTTCATATATGCATGAATGTGAATGTAATTGCAGCATATATGTTTATGTATATGTATTTATATACCTTACTTTTATTCCATATACTTAGCTCTTTAAAAACTGAAGGCTAGGAGTAAGGTTTGCCTGCAAGTGCATAATGTGAAAAGCTTTTGTAACTGGTATGTCTCAATAACACAGATTTTTTTTAAATCTTGTTCTCTGAATGCTTTAAAGAGATGGAGGAGCTGGCGGAGCATGGTGTTTACTTACCTTATAATATGCAAGGACTGACAGATGAGCAAATTGAAGAACTGAAGTTAAAGGATGAGTGGGCAGAAAAGTGTGTACCGAGCGGTGGAAGTGTCTTTAAGAAGGATGAAATCGGGCGAAGAAATGGGCACGGTAAATCAAATGTAAATGTTTCTTTTCCTGTAGACACAGATAACCTATAACATAGTGAGGAACATAAAAACTGCAATTTGGGATCTTTCTCATTTACCTCACTGTCCTGGAAGAATTAAAAACTGAGTAGGTACTACTAAGTATAGATTTGATTTCAGGCCAGCATGTTAGCCAGCTCATGTTCATTTGCTAATTACAAAAATCATCCTATAAGTAAACTACGTTAAAGGCAGTTGTAGATTTGTTAAGTGGCAGCTATTTCAGGAGCCTGTTTCCACAATAGATTAGCTAAACTATCAGTTACTTACATAAGTCTTCTGTCTTGGGTTAGGACCTGGTGTAATGTTGATTTAAAAGCCTAAATAGTAGGGTATCTCTTTAGCACATACGCTGTCTAATTTTGTGACTAGTACTTGGAAGCAAACTTCAAAGAGTAAACAGTTATCAGAAGCAACTTTGACTGTTTAATTTATTAATTGTAAATGTAGAGGTTCTGAGATACATTGACAGGTTGTTTTTCTGATTTTGTGGTGTCTGTCCCTATATTCCAGACACCACAGCGGCCCTTGTCAGGTCAGCAGCCCTTTAGCTTACTCTGAATGTCTTATTTGGAGGGCAGTAGTTCTTCTATCGCAACACGCTGCCCAACCATATTTAATCCTTTGCTGAGCTTAAGAGTTTATTTTATAGCTAGACATTTTCCCTCTCAGAAATAGCTGAGTACCTTATACATAGGCATGCAGACAAAGCATGGTTGTTAGCGTTGTGCCTTACAGTGAAAGTTTGCATCAACTTTAGTGTAAGGACAGTAGCACTTTTACTTGTAGTTGTACTCTCTCATTTATTTGTTAGTGGAAGGACAATTTTATAATATTAACAAAGTTATAATATTGAACAGTGCATAAATGTGGACCAAACTAAATACCATCAAATGATGCATTTAAGTGTTCAGCTGTGAATGGGTATGATTTAACTGGACTTTTTTGTATTTGAGGAGAGGCTTTTAATAATTAAAATAGGTAACTATGATATGAAATGCACATTTGCAAAACTGCATTTTACATTAGGTTGAAATTTTAATTAGAAAAAATTGAAAAAAAGCCGAAAACTCCAAGCTGTAGTCCTCAGTTAAAGCATATTTGCCAGTACAGCCCACAATATTTGTAAGTACAGCATGGAAAAGAGTTTCTTGGTTTTGGTTGTGCAGAGTATGAGGTTATAGCTGTGGCTTTCTACTCGGTACTTTTGTCCCAAATGAAGTTCCAAATACCAGCCAGATTTCTTTGTGGAAAAGTAAGTTTGGCTCTCCCATGAGAAATAGTGTTTTAAATTAGTAAGAAATACAGTGATGAACTATCAAAGTATTAAGTAGACTGCAACTTAGTAGCATCTCTCTTGCTTTGAAATTTAACGATGGTTCATTTGCTTAGAGTAGAGCAAACCCGGACAGGCCATTTACTTGGTTTCTTTATACTAAGTGTGGTCTAGTAAATAACTGTCTCTTATTTTTAGCTCCAAATGAAAAAATGCAGCAAGTTATAAAGAAGACGATAGAGGAAGCCAAGGCATTAATCTCTAGGGTAAGTTTCCTGAAGTAACGTGGTATGTGGGACTTTCTTAATGGGTGCTATATAGTTGGGCAATTTAAGAAAAAACAGACTTTCTTCAGTGCAAGGGCTGATAATTTTTGAGTAATAATATGTAGTGATGTGAATAGTGTAATAAAATCTGACATTTCTGTTAATGATTTTCTTAATGGCTTTTGGCAAGCTGGTTCAACGAGTTAAGGAATCCTATATTAAACTCCAAGTGATTGCTGGCAGCCAAGACCACATTGGATGATTAAATTGCATTTAATTTTATCCACATGCTCTTAATTTGCTATTGATGCATTCTTTAGGCGAATGCTTGTCGTGTTTTCTGGTCAAAAATTAACTTCATTCTGTGATGTTCCTGGAATAAAATACCTTTTGCTTGTTAACATAGTCTTTTGAGTTTTTTATATAATTAATTGAAAAATGTATTCTAATCTCTTAGATTAGGCCTTGGTTTTGCAAGCACTTGGAATCCTGTTCAGTCCCAACGAGTTTGTGTATTTAAAGATAAGCATGAGGGTATGCCCTAATGGGACTGTGGTCTCGATTATTCAGCTTCACTTTACTAAATCTGTAGGTGCTTCGTATTGTGTCTCAGCTTTTGGAAGACTTTGAAACACAACTGAATAATATTTATTATCAGACTTCTTTTTTTGTTAAAATCTTCAGGTAATTTTCTCCTCTCTGCCCTTACAGTTCTGGGAGTTGATATGTGTAGAACTTTAAAACAGCTTTAAAGCAGTTATGCAAATAGATAATGTCACTGATTTTTTTAGTGTTGCCTGTGTACTTAAATTGGTCTTCTTGACTGTTTTGTTAGCAGTGTCAGGTCAGTCATTTAGAGTGAGCAGCTCAGCGTTTCAAAAGGCCTTGTGGAGGCAAGCAGAGGAGTGCCTGGCAGCACTTCCAGTGAGCTGAGTTGCAGCAGACCTTTTCTGAATTAAGGCAGGATTTCAGCCAAGTTGTTCTGAGTCTCAGCAAAAATACAAAACACACAAAATGAGAGATGTTTTAGATTAAGGCTTCTGGACTATAAGGATTTTCTCCAGATGGATTTTTTTTTTTTTTTCTGTTGCACTGCATCTCATCTCACTGGGGGGAAATGAATACGTAGTTTTACTGCTTGAGTCAAAAATATCTGCAGGTCTGGTCTCCAGTTTGCAAATCTACCTGAGTTTAAATTCCAACTATATACCATGTTGTCATTTACAGTAAAAAGTTGCAAAATTCCCACGCTGCATGTTGACTTACTCCTGAAACTATTACTTCTACCATTCACTGGTGAATGAAGCTGAGGATCATTGGAGAAGTGGTTTGCTAGGTTCATCACTTTTTAATAATGTAAAAGAAGTACTTGCCAGTTACCTAGTTTAAGAATGTCCACAAGGAGGCAATGTTCTCTTTCATAAAACTCGTTACTTAAAATATTGAAACTGTTAAATCCAGAAGTAAAACCTTTATTTCTTCTCTTCCAGCTGCATCTTGTTTTTCCCCTGTCTGTTGCAGAATGATCTCAAGTACTTGATCTTGCAGATCTCTGCATAAGCTGTGCAACATTCCAAGCTTTACTCTTCTGCTCACATGTGCTCTATTTTTATTCCTCAAGTTTTAGGCCCCCTTTGTAGCCCTCACTTGAATTCTAGTGTTTTGAATCATATTCATGAATGACAAGTACTTGAAACAAAGGACTCCCCATCCAGTTTCTGTGGTCAATATGCATACTTGTTTGAATGCCTGCATCCCACAGGCATTACTAAGTACTTCCTGCACAATTTAGTGAAGATCTCTTTTCTTTTTGGTTTTTTCTTCCCCCATCCCCGTCAGTGTAAACAAGCTGTATAGAGGGGGCAAAAGTGAAGTGATGTATTCAGAAGTCAATATTCAAAGGAGGAAATTAGCACTCCTACTGTCCTTGTGCAGCAGTTAGCTCTGATCAAATATCCCACTGTTGAACCTTTGAACTGACTACAAAGCAAAATCTTTCTGCATGTTTTCTTAAATTTAATTTTCTTTTATTTTTAAATTAAATTTTTTTAAATTACCAATGATCCTTGCCTGTATTTCAGAAACAAGTTCAGGCTAACGTGTGTGTTAATATGGAGATGGTGAAAGATGCATTGGACCAGCTCCGAGGGGCTGTGATGATTGTGTATCCAATGGGATTGCCTCCACATGATCCAATTAGGATGGAGTTGGAAGATAAAGAAGACTTGTCAGGAACTCATGTATGCAGTAATGTATTTGTATTATATGTAGTGACTGGTTTAAATATGCTGTTCTCCATTTTAATCAATGAAGGTTATTTACGCTTGCATGACAAATTTTGTTTTATATTTTTGTCTGATAACTTTATGTAAAAGCACAGCAATAGCTTAACTAGAAATAAGATGAATTAAGTTTATTTCAAATGTTACACACAAAGTTCAAGTAAGTCTAAGACTTATTTTAATTAACTTGTCATTTCTTTCTAATGGCAGTATTGAGGATTTATTGCCCAAAGTGCTTATGTTAAATCAAGATCTGTTGGAATATGAAGGATAATGCTGTAGATTAGTATGAGGAGAAGGATGTAGCAGAAGTATAGGGTAAAATTACAGTGGCCTTTCTGTTAGGAATTCCAAAAAGATTTTTCCAGAAAATTTTTATAGTTTTGAAAACAAAACAAACAAACAGCCCCCCCCCAAAAAAAACAAACGAAAAACCAAAAAACACACGAACACACAAAAAAAAGCAACACCCCAACACTTCACCTTGTTTATTTGTCACAGGCTGGACTTGAGGTTATAGAAGAATCGGAAGCACAATTATGGTGGGCAGGAAAGGAGTTGAATGAAACAAAGTTGCTCTCTGATTATATAGGCAAAAATGAGAAAACAACCATCATTGTCAAGATACAGAAAGTAAGTATCGCTGGGAGATTTCTTTACAGGTTACTCACCTTTGGCTGTCATTCTCTATAAAGAGAATTGTCCGTAGGTGTATAAAATGGATTGTTAGTTTCAACTTGAGTATCTTAAAACTGTACATCTATTTTAAGGCTTTAATTTACTATATTCCAAATTTTTCTTTAGTAGTTGCTTTGCCTGTCAGTTAAATACTGTAGTTGCTATTAATTGCTCCATAGCACAATTCTGAAGTACAGCAAAGAGGTATTTAAAAATAGATGGAATACAATGGAAATGTTTAAAAAAACCTCAGCTGGCTCTCAGTTATGTCAGTGCAGAACACTGAACAGATGTAGTCATTTGGTCTGCCCAGTTTTTCTAATTATACTTGTGATTTTTTTTCTTGCTACATTCCGGCCTTTAAAAAAGTTTAAATGCTTTGTGCATATGTGGTGTGGATAGGTCTTATCTCTGTTTCAGTCTGTCCTGTGTCTGAAAGACAGTGTCTGTAACTCAGTAATTTCCTGCCTGTGATGTCCTGAGTTTCTTGATGGCAGGTCCTCAAACTGTCTCAGGTGCCTTGGAAATGTGGACATGATCTTCCAAAGTGCTTAGCGAGAACTCACTGGGTGCTAGAAGGAAGAAAGTGCTGCTGCGCCTGTAGCGCCCAGTTGTGCTATTCAAGCTCCCAGCTGACCTTTTTTAAAAAGAAATTAGACTTCCCAGTTGTCGGATGTGGTGACATAGATGAGGACTTCTGCATTAATTATGAGCTGGTCTGAGTCATAGAATGGTTTGGGTTGGAAGGGACCTTAAGGCTCATCTAGTTCCAGCCCCCCTGCCATGGGCAGGGACAGCTTCCAGTAGATCATATTGCTCAAAGCCCCATTCAGCCTGGCCCTGAACACTTCCAGGGGTGGAGCAGCCGCGACTTCTGTGGGCAACCTGTGCCAGTGTCTCACCATCCTCATAGTAAAGAATTTCTTCCTAATATCTAATCTAAATCTACCCTTTGTCAGTTTAAAACCATTTCCTCTTGTCCTATGCCTACATGCCTTTGTAAAAATCCCTCTCCAGTTTCTTGTAGGCATCCTTTAGGTACTGGAAGGCTGCTGTAAGGTCTCCCCAGTGGCTTCCCTTCATCCTCTGGAATAATGACCAAAAAGGAGGCAAAGTTCTGCTGCTGCTCCTCTGTTTATATGCCTGATGCTTCAGAAAAAACTAGTCATTAGGTCTATACTGGTGTCTCATGCAGTGGTCATGTTCTTGCAATATCGAAATTAGTACCAAGCTACTGGGACTGTACATTGGTTTTTTGGACAAAATTATTTTATACCAACTGCGAAGTTGTTTTCATCACTGGTGAGAATACCATACTCGAAGAGTGTTTGGTGTTTCAGTTTATTTTCAGAGCTTTGTCAGAAGGTGCTCACTGTGTTTGTGTGTATGTATCTTTGTATACATAAAATCACATTCGGAAGGTGCTTTTGCAGATGTCGGATGTCTGGGAGAACTTACTCATAGCCAAGAATTATTCTGGAGCTGCATTTCACTTCCATGTTAGCGAGAGCTTCTCTGCCCAGAGAAGGCATTAATGTTTATGACAGATCTTACTATCTGCAGGTGTCTGTAATAGAATTCCTCAAAGATAAGTCAACTGATTTAAGTGTTTATCACTTAGAAGACCAGAATTGCTTTCTCTTTCCCATCAGGAACACTGAAAACAGTGTGACTTAAAGCCATTGAAGTGTAGGCTCCCAGGAAAGTTGTCTTACTGTTTAATTAGATGATTTTAGTACCTCTTTGGAGAATGCAGAGTAGCACGGGGGTTTCCTGTCTAACAAGGCATGGGTTGGAGAGCTAAATTAAACCACCTCAGACCCCTTTTTTTTTGTTCCAGAGAGGATTCATCATCTCAATTCAAACAGTTCTGTTTGCTGTTGTTGACAGTAGCTGTCATCAGCTATTTTCTGCTGTGCGTGTCATTTCTTCCATGAGGACACTTAGCTGGGAAAAAAAAAAATCTTTTATTTGTAGTAACAAATGAAATGTCTTTTACTTGTCATGTTTTGTAACTGCTTCCTTCCCTGCTTTAATAAGTCATATGCCATCTTGAATCTGTCTTAGCAGGGGAGCTAAAGAAGGATGAGCCCATCCTGAGCCATCTAGAATAACCTTAAACCAAAGAGATTTATTACTTCTTTTAGAGCGGAAGTTTAAGTCAAATAGACTCAATCTTGTTTGCAGGCTCCAATGATGTCCACAAAATGATTCAGATGCTGAGATGAAAAAATGATTCTAAATGATTCTCACTTGAATGCAGCAGAAGTTTCTCAACATTTCTTTTCCTGTCCTGAGGGACCTTACTAGATTTGAGAAATCCTTTTGTCTGAAGAAATGTCTTGCTGTCTTTCCATGGCAGTTTCTCTTTTGTATTGCAACTGCCATCATAAATAAAATTTACGATTTCCCTTTCAGAAAGGACAAGGAGCTCCAGGGCGTGAACCTCTGATTAGTCACGAAGAGCAAAAACAGATGATGCTGTACTACTACAGAAAGCAGGAGGAGCTGAAGGTAACAGTGTCTTTTTAGTGCATGGGAGCTGTGCTGTTGTGGGCGCTAACCACAGTTATGTTTGTTACTGCTGGTTCTGTTTACAGAAACTAGAAGAGGACGATGACGATTCATTTCTAAATGCAGAGTGGGCAGACAACCAGGCTTTGAAAAGGCAATTTCATGGTGTAAAAGACATCAAGTGGGGTCCGAGATGAAGCTCTGCAGAAACCTTTTTGCCTCTTCAAGCTGTTTGGTTGATACACTTGTTTGAAATTAGGAGTTATGTTGTGTGTGGTGGATTCTTCTGGCAAAAGCTGAAAGTGTCACTTCCGGCGCAGGTGCCTGTTTCACCTGTAGGTTTTCAATAGACATTTACATTTCTGTGTAACTGTAGCAGTCCTTGTCTCTGCAAAGAATGGAATCAATCCTGTTGAAGTTTGCTATTTTGTTAGAAACTTGGAATTCGAATACTGAAATGTTAAACTATTTCATAGATAGTATATCTAATAAATATGCAATAGAATGTTTGGCATCATTTTGAGTGGTCTTTATACTTTCTTCCTGATTCTTGTATTTCTTTTAGGTGGTGTGGTCTGTAGAAGATAACTTATAAGAAATCAGTTTACCAGGCTAGTCCAGGGAAAGCCAGTGACTTTATGTGCTTGTTTGCATTTCAGTAGCTAATTCCAAACTGTCTCTTTTAAATGAGTTGACCGTTTAACAATTGCTTAAAGAAAGTATTTTTATATAAACAGAAATAACACAAAAATCCTTGGAGAATGCTTCATTTTCATTTTTTCTGTTCAGTTTCCATTGACATTGGGAGCCAGCCGGTTGATCTCATTCAGTGTAACAAGCTGTTAGCCCTGGTGCTTCAGACAGAAGATTGACAGAAATTTGTTTATAAAAGTGTCATTTGCAAGTAGATTAAATACAATTGGATACAATAAAAGCCAAATTTAATAGGGCTTAATCTCTACTATTGAAGTACTTGTAAGATTATGACTGGATTAGAAGTGTTCAGTTTCTAACAAATCAGCATTTTAAAACTGAAAAATCATGAAATTTATTGGAGAGTGTTTCTGCGGTTTGCTTGATGTTTACTATCAAGGCCAGGCTGGATGGGGCTTTGAGCAACCTCTTTAGTGGAAGGTGTCCCTGCCCATGGCAGGGGCATTGGAACTGGATGAGCTTTAAGGTCCCTTCCAGCACAGACCATTCTATGATGATTCTGTGATCCTCTTACCACTTCTAAAATGTATCATCAGTCAGTTCTGGGTTCAAGACTAATGCTAGTAAACTTGAAGCAAATGTGCGTGGTTTTGAAGGGAGGGTTCTGATTTGGAATACCATATGACTAGTAGATAATGAAATCTGTAGAATTATCTATGTAGATAATTACTGTATAGAAACAAGTTGCTCAAGTTTTACATGTTTAGACTTCTGTGTCCTCAAATGAGATGGTTTTCTGTGAAGACAGATGCTCACCCTCATCAGGTCACTGAGCAGTGGAAAGCCAGGGCACCCTGAAAATTCTGAGTGTTTTAAAATGAGGTGAACTGATGTGGGCACTCATGGCCAACAACTAAAATTATGTGTTCCTTCACACCCCAGAGCAATTGTCCCCAGGGCAGAGGGGAGCTGAGAACATCCACCTTTTCTCTTCTGCAGCATGAAAAGGCAAACCAGCTAAGGATGTTGGTTTTGCAGTTTGCTATAGACTTCAGGATACCAAGTTACCCCTGCATGCATCTGCTTCTTTTCTACCTGAACCAAACCTAGATCATGTTCACAAACTACATCAGTCTTGAACAGGCAGTTGCTCACCAGCATGTTAAGTCAAAGTGCAACAAGATGGAAGTAAGTTCTGTGCTTGTTGACTGTTCCATAAAAACACCTGGCTGTGACTCTCCAGATTCACAAACCTCAGTACTTGCACCTTAAATCTTTCTGCTTGTTTGAGTCATTGTAAAATAGCAAAGTGTTCTGCTAGTTGGTTTTTGGTGAGGAAAAAAATACGATTTGAAGTATTAGTGTGGTTGAAGAAACACTGATTAAGTTGAACTAAAGCGTTTCTTGAACTCACAGCTGGAAGATTGAACAGAGAAAAGAGAATTAATGCTGTTCAGAACTATTAATGATGTTTTTAATTCAGCCACTGATCCTTTCAGAGAAGTTTGGTGTCTGACAGTCTTTCTTGAATATCAACTTTACAGTAACACTTTTTTTTTTTACAAAAAAACCCAACAAAAAACCAAAATCAAGATATGGATTTTTCTAAGTTGCAAGACTTGACATATTTTATATTTAAAATCTACTTGGAATTATTTCTATGTGGCAAGAAAACAGGGTGTGTTTTACCAGAACACTTTGTTCTAGCACTTCATCAGATGAAAGTCAGTGTCCTGTACAGCTCTTTGGAGATTCTGAACCACACCGATAGTTCCTCCCTGCAATCTCTTCCTATGTGTTTAACAAGCTGCTGAGGACCGCCAGCCCTGCCTGTGGGTTTTGTCCTGCCAACCTGGGAGGGAGATTTGCAGACGACAGACTGTCCACAAGCTACCTGAGGTGGAGATCTGCTCCAGGATCAGGGATTGCAACGTGACCTTTGCCAGCAGTGCTCAGTTACTGGCATTTTTGCACCTTGGAACAGTTTCTTAGCTGGAGTGCTTATGTGCCTGCTCCTTGTCATTTGAAAGTAGCTTTTTTTAGTTACTTTTCGTAACTGCATTGAGCTCAGTGGCCTTGGCAGGAAGCTTTCCAGATGTTTTGGATCAGTTATAATGACTGCTTGAAAATACCCAACTGCATCCTTCTCACAAATAGAGCTTTCATCTTAGATTAGTATTATTCTGAGGAGTTTGTTCTGTGGGATCCCAGTCCTGTAAATAACTGATGTCATCATTGGCTTTTGGCCATTTGATTTAATGTCCTCGACACCAGGAAAATATTCAACAGCAGAGGAGGCAAAATGAAAATAACATAAGCAGTGAAGTACCTGTACTCCCCAGATCTCCTTCGTTAAACCCCACTGCACATCCACGACTACAAGTCACTGGTTTTCCATGACAAAACACTAAAGCATTGCTAGCACCTTCCTCCCAGCAGAATTCTCTCTGAAACAGGCAAGTGTGTCAAAGGAACACAAGAGGTTTTATTGTCTTTCCAAGGCTTGTGAGAGTTACTGTTTCAGTGAGAGACTTCTAAATTACCACTATACAGGGGATTCTGAGGAGGGTATTTGAACGTGACCTTTGATTACGGTGCTTATAATATTGTCATTTCCTCTCTAAAAGTGATGGAAAAGCAGGCCTAGGAAATAATTCAGGCAGAAGGAGCTCCATTTTATTTTGCATACCTTTGACTGCTGTAGTTGGCCCTGTTTTCTTTTTCAGCTGAGAAAACTGCCCGTAGGATCAATGCTCTTCTGAGTTCTGACAGCATCTGTGGAGGCTGGATTCATTTACTATGGTTGAAATTGAATGAACTTACTGGAAAAAGATGAAAGAGTTCAGGAACAAAGCAAAGCCTGTAGATATTTAAACATCTAAAGAATCTGAGAATTATGAGATAGGAACACCACACATAGGTTTAAGAATTCTTGAAAGTGGTTTATCTTTCTTCTAAACTGTTTATTTCTGGAAGTTTGATAGTAGATGGGCCCTTCCAGAGGGAAAATCCATTTTCTATCAGAGGATACACACAGCAGAACATTGCTGAGATGTTTGTTCTGTGGCTGTATCACCGTTATGATTAATGGAGGTTTGTATTATGTGTTGTGAGAGTTGCTAATGCCATTACAGTCATTAATGTGCTGTTGAGGTTTCCTTGGACAGGAGTGTGAGAGGAAGCAAAGCATAGGCACTTGGCTGTGTGTAGTGGCTCAAGCACTGCTTCTCCCCAGGAGGTTGGCTATGCTTCCCTGGGGGTGTGGGGTGGGTGCTGCTCTGCCCTGGGACGCTGCTGCCACTTCAGGACTGTCCTGTGCCCATCAGTGGGTTCTTCTGACTTCACAAATGTATTGTTCTGTATTATTTCACTGCATGAGTGTCATGCGCAAAAGCCACTGGGAACTGGAATTTGGCTGTTGTACTGGAAAGTCTTAGAGCAGGGTGAGTCTAACATACACAGTGTGTTTTAAGATACTCCAGTGACATTTCCCTCTCTGTTCCCAGCTCCTCTGCCTGCAAACCATTGTGCCCTATTGTGGGTTTTATGAATGACATGAGGGCATGGCTGGCTGCATGCTGCAGGATGGGGTGTCTGTAGTGGGCTGCTGTTATGCAGAGGTGACCCTCACAGAGCAGTGAGTACCTTGTCCCCCACGCATTTTTCGAGGTGGGGGCCCAGTGAGCACAGGGAGCTGGAACTGCTGCTTTCAGCAGCGCTGACCCACTGGGATGTAGCTCTTGTTCCTGCTGAGCACTGACAACCGTGGGAGCCTGCAAAGGTATGGTATGTGTCTGGGGAGTTCTACACAGCTGGGCCAGCACTCACCCCACAGCTGGATGCCTGTGATCCTCTACTCTGCAACAGGGATTGCTAATGGACAGTCACTAATGCACAGCCACTAATGCACAGCCCCCCCACTGGAAGTGTATTTCTTGGGTGCCCTGTGCATTTGAAGGCACGTTTCCAGCATCTGATGCCTGCCAAGGATGTCACCAGAGTCGTTTGTAACATCAGGCTGGGATTTGCATCTTCCTCTACAAGAAGCTACAAGCCCTACCAGAAAGTGGCAAACAATGATAGGACAAGGGGTAATGGGTACAAACTGGAACACAAGAGGTTCCACTTAAACTTGAGAAGAAACTTCTTCTCAGTGAGGGTGACGGAACACTGGAACAGGCTGCCCAGGGAGGTTGTGGAGTCTCCTTCCCTGGAGACATTCAAAACCCGCCTGGACGCATTCCTGTGTAACATTATCTAGGTGTTCCTGCTCCGGCAGGGGGATTGGACTAGATGATCTTTCGAGGTCCCTTCCAATCTCTAACATACTGTGATACTGTGATACTGTGAAAGCAGAGGACACCCACCACCACTGACAGCAAGACCTCCCTGCCAGCAGGTGGTGTTGGAGTAAGATGCAACAAAGCGCATCCACCTGCCTGGCTGTCATCAGTGTGCACATCAGGAGTCACAAGGAGCATGAGCTCGCACCTTTCCTCTGGCTGTTCCTGTCCTCACCTGCCATCTCCCTGTACTGGCTGATGGGGTAGCAGTGGCCGAGGGCACCCATGGGCTGCACGCTTCATGTGTGCTGGGGGCACTTCCGTGCCTCACCCAGACCCACCCGCCCACCTGTGTCAATGGCTGTGTGTGTCCCCATCCTGTGCTCCGGTGAGTACGGGCTGTACAGTATCCGGTGAGTACAGGCTGTACAGTAGCTACAGTGGGGTTCTGTTGGGAATGAGGAAGTTTATAGCAAACATAGGAAATCTGGCACTTCCTCAAGGAAAAATAAATTGTAATTGTTGTTTACCCCAAGGGTTGTGTTTGTGAGAATAGTTCTCAGCAAAGGCTGAGTGATAACAGCCAAGTACTTATAATGCTGCAGTTAAGAATTGGCGTGTGGGGATTTTTTTGTCCTCATAATCAGCACCCAGCCACCACCCATGGTACAATGTGAAGGTCTGGGGGCACCGCTGCCAAAATGGTGAGATAGCCCCTCTGCTTTGCTTCTCACCCAAGCGGCAGCTCCTGCAGTTTAAGAATTCAACCTGTAGTAGTCCCCAGCGCTGTTGTGAGTTTTAAGCTCTCTTTCTTCTTGCCTCTCCTTCCCCCAGCAATGCCCTGCCCCCTCATTCAGAAAGGACCTCTTGCCTGATGAGGAATTTTTCTGGAAACCCTGTTTTAAGTTTATCCTGCAAATAGATCAGCAGAGTGGTGGAGCTGCGATGCAACCAAAGCCTGGAGAGCGGAGCTGTTGCAGTTCCAAAGGCGGGCTTCCAGGTGTGGTTAGAGCTGGTCACAGGCTCATAAAACATTTTGGGTTGGGAGGGCCCCTTGAGGGCTGCTGGTCCCGCCACACACTTGGAGCAGGGCCTGGTTTGGACCTAGATGTAGCCTCAGGAGCCTAATATTTCAAAAGAAAAACAACAGGCAGCTCCGTCGGGACTGGTCTTGCCAAGGTTTTTTATCTCCCAGCTGACTGACTATTGCATGAAGAAGGTGTGAGCTCTGGCTGATGCTTTCAAGCCCTTGTATCCCAGGAGAAGAGCATCTGCACAACATCATCATGTCTTCAGATCTTAAAAATACATGGTCTTGAAAACGCAATAGTCTGAAAAAAGAGCCTGAGCAGTGGTATCGGGCTGGGTCAGCACTCTCCCTGTGGCTGGCACTCTGGTGATCCTCTACAGCTGTAATTACTCTGTATTAGGGATTGTTAATGGACAGTCACTAATTCGCAGCCTCAGGCTGGATGTGTATTTCTCAGGGACCCTGTGCATCTGAAGGCACATTTCCAGCACCTGATGCCTGCCCAGGCTGTAACCAGGATGTCACCAGAGCCGTTTGTTAACATCAAGCTGGGATTTGTCTTTCTCCATGAGAAGCCTCAAGTCCTGCCATTTTCCACAGTGCTGGAAAAGGATTATTTTTTTACTACAGCACTGGGCCAACTACATGTTGGGGCTGTTTTCCTTCCGTAAGTAAGAGCATGAGAAAACAGATAGGTCCCTAATGCTGCAGGAAGACTTGGTTTGCCAGGGGTATCTCAGAGCTCCCAGATCATTGGTGACTCCTGTGGGGCAGTTGCCCAGGGGTCTGTTGAGGTAGCAGAGGAGGATCTCCACTTTCTCTTCATGTCTGGAAGTGACAGCAGCAGAGCAGGGAGCACCCTCAGCACCACTGGAACTGAGGGGTGAGGCGCACCAGCAGTTGGGTGTTTTGGGCACAGGCCCAGGCAATATGATGTGCTGGTGTAGCTGGTGCTGGGCTCTGCAGGCTGCATCATGGTGCGGCTGAGCCATGCTCCCTGCAGGGTTTTTGTGTTGCTTTCATGCTCCTGAGCTGGAATTCAGATTCCAAACCCACACCGCCTCTGAGGACAACAGTACTACAGCCTCAGTGGTGCTTTGCAGGGCTCGTCCCAAAGCTGACTGGAGTCAGTGAAGCAATTCCCATTGCTTCACACTGTCTGGGTGGGCTTTGGGAGCCCAAGAAAGCCTACCACAGACAGGGTCACGGGGAACATGAAATCCTGTGCCTTGGACCATGCCTGAGTACTCCATTCCTCAGTCATGCACCTTGCAGAAGAGGCCGTTTGTGGTCATTTAAACTTCAGCTTTCCAAGCGTGCAGATGAAGGCAGCGGGATGGTTTCCACACCTGGTTTCACTCCTGGCTCACACACATGCTTTCACTTTCCCGGGTTTTGCTTCCCCAGGTTGCTCCAGGCTCTGCCCTTGCCCCCAGCCCTACCTGCACCTTCCTTCCCCACCACCCTGGGCACCAACGTGCCACTGGGCAGATCACATGCACCTCCTCTGAAATCAGGAGGATGACGCTGGGGAATTTTGGCCATGGTGTCACACAAGTGTTAGGGCCACACCTCGGTGGCTGCTGATAAAAGCTGGGGGTTTTGGAAGCGTTTAGTTACTGCTTCCTGACTCCTGGTGGTAAACTCTGGGTTATTTTGAAAGCAGGACCGGGGAGTTAAAACAGCAACACCAGCACTGCACGTTGCCTTCCAGCAAGTTTAGGTGCTAATGCTTGGTCGTATCATCTTCAAGCACATCATTCCCCCCATGCTACGTGCATGGACCTAATAATTATGGGAAAACAACCTGCAAGCTCTCCTCTGCAATGGTTTCTTCTTAGGCTGCTTTTCGGGGCAGCTGCAGGGATTTTACTGCTGAAACTCCATCCTGCTGCCCTTCCATAGCATTGCTGCTGCCCTGTGGCACCTTCCTCTATCATATTTCTGCCCTTAGCCTGAAATGAAGTAAATACTGGCTATGGCATTTCTGCTGCTTGTTTTTTTCGGTTTACACATCCCACTAATAACCAGCCAAATCCAGCTGCTTCTTACCATTGCTCCTGTTCCTGTAAAGCAGATGTGCCATTGAAAGGAGCCTGGCTCACTGTACCCACTGTTTCTCTTTAACAGCCATGTGCTGTGTTTTCCCATAAACTCCTAATCTGTGGGGGTTGGGTCAGGTAAATACGATCCCCATCAGTTTTCTGGTTTCTGTGCTGGATGCTGTTTCTGCAGAGGTTGTCATTCCAGACAGACCAAAATAATTTAGTGTCTGATTCTTGGGGTTTTCCTTCCTTGTTTTCACTCTACCCTTCAGAGTGCTGTGAACACTTGGGAATGAAGTGAGACACTAATTGATGGCTTTCCCCAGTTACATTTGGCAATTCTATGCAGAAAGAAAAAGCAGCAACCCAGGTTCAGACTAAACACAACTCAGTCAAGGGAACAGTTCCTGAGTGAAGCTTGACCTCCTGGTCTGGAGCAAAAGCCACTTTTCCTGCGCTGCCAAGCCACTGCTGGTGCTGAGCTGTGAGGGCTTTGTCGCCATGTTTGAGGGTACATTTAAGCAGAAGTGCATTATGGAGCCTTCATTCTTTTCTCAAGACACGTTCCCAGAGGCTGTGAAATGCTCCATGTTGGGAAGCCAGCTCTGCTCCGGCATCCGCAGAAATCTTACTGCCCACTTGCAGCCTGTGGCAGCAGGCGGGGAGGAAAAATCAGGAGGGAATCAGGTCTGTGAAGTCACTTACAGGCACCTACCAAAGGTAACAGAGAAACGAGTTGTTCAGCACTTTAAGTCAAAGGATTTGGGTTTTTTTCCCTCCAGGATTGTAAAAGTAGATGAGAGAATGAGGGCTCGGGAAAAGCTGAGTATTTTGCAGTTTTGCCCCAAGGAAGGGACTAACATCCAAGTTGCAGACTGGCGTGTGCTGATCTGCTGCCACTTTGATTGCTTCATCACCAGGAATGAATGAACACCCCTGTTTTCTGCTTGGAACCCCAAAGTGGAGCTATCGGATGAAATACATGCATGGATGAAGAGAACAAAACAACAGGGAAAAGACTGGTGGGGCCCAGTGGGAGGACCAGAGGCAATGGGCACAAACCGAAACACAGGAAATTCCCTGTGAGTATCAGGAAATGCTTTTTCACTGTCAGGGTGACCGAGCACTGGCACATGTCGTACAGAGAGGTTGTGGAATCTCCATCCTTGGAGATACTCAGAAGCTGTTTGGACACGGTCCTGGACAACCTGCCTTAGGTAGTGGCCCTGTTTGACAGGGATGGTGGACAAAATGCCCTCCAGAGCTGCCTTCCGACCTCCCCCCTTCTGTGATACTGTGGCCACCCCGAGCACATGCTCATTTTACCTAGGCTTGTGCAAAGTGAAGTCTGGTAGATTGACTAAATCCCAGCTTCTGTTACGATGTCAGCTTCAGGATGAAACCCCCACAGAAGCATGCAGATACAGAATGAAGAAAGAAAATAACACAGATTTTAGTGAGTATAAACATTAACTGCTGAACAGATGACTTCCAAAGATAGATCAGTTGGCCTGTGGGCCCTGGGCTCTTCAGGAGGGAGTTTCACTGGGGTTCAGTGTTTTGGGGAGACAGCCAAAGCAGGGCCCTGTGCTGGGGTAGGGGCAGCCCCAGGAGCCCCCACCCTCAGCCTGGCTCACTATGTGTTGGAGCCCAGCCTGATCTCTGCAATCACTGACAGCCTCTTCTGAGGGCCAGCAGGAGGAAGAAGACAGTTTTTGAATCATATGGTCTGTCAGCAGGGGGAATCGTTGGGATGCAGATCAGTCCCCTTGCCTTGTGACTGGGAAATGGGTGGCACATGCCGCCATGAGTGAGGAGGAAGGAGCCAGCTCCTGACCAGAGCTGTCCCACACCTACTCGCAAGGGCAGCAAAAGGAAAACCTGCCTTCTTCCAGCCTCAGGACAAAGGCATGGAGCCTTTCCAGATCCAGACCTATTCATCAATACTGTGCAGTAGCAGAGGCTATGATGACCTTCCATCGGAACAGAGAAGAGTCCCAGCAGGCATGCAGCCAGAGTCCCGGGCTGTGCCGTGTGTTCCATGCAGTTCCCAGTGCCACAGGTGACCTTGGCTCTCTGTCCATCTCCTCAGCCGCTCTTCCTTCCGCTGATAGGATGCTAATTGCTGCTAAGATTTTTCCAGTTGAGCACAGGACTGTGCCTTAGTCATCCGAGCAAGCCCCTTCCTCCCTTTAAAGTTTTCCCATGCTTAATTTGACTTTGTATCAGGAGGAAATGACAAGTCATGTCACATTTTTCATTCCAAGTGTTTCATACTACTTCACTCTACCTAAAAGCACAGCGTCTGAGCGGGAAAGCACAATGAACTCATGAAGTATTAGCAATAGGAAGTGACATTTTTCCTCCTTTTGTTCAGTCAGTTCCCTGTGGACTGCAGCTAAAATATTGGAGACATTTTATTTAAAGACAGGAAGGTTGTGTTTTCAGCTTCAGTACATTTCTGGTTTAATTTTCTATCTGACTGAAACCAAACCTGGCTTGGCTGAACAGTTTCAAAGTGAAGATTATGATCTTATAAAAAACCACCTGAGGATAGAACCTTCAACCAAGTGCTGGCTCTAAACCATGCTTTAGTATCAGAAAAACTAACACAGCATTTCACTTAGGAAGTGATGTTCTTAGTATGTGTCAGCTCCAAGAGTCTTTTATGAAAACAGCCATTTTCAAGCTCGTGCTTCACAAATTTGCCAGCACAGGAAACAGCAGAATCACATCTTGGGCAGTATCTATCTCCTGATGTTTGAATGGTGCCTTTTTCTTAACAGGAGAGCACTGAACGTCTTGAATGCAGATGGATTTTTGCCCTTATGGCCATTCTTCAGAGGAGTTTTCTTCCTAGGGCTAGTCCTATCTGCTGGCCATGTGCTTTAAGAAAGGAGACTTGGAGAGTATTGTGAAATCTCTCTATGTCAAAGTGTGCCTGACTCCAGGTGCTGTTGTATTACAGTCAAGAACGCTGCTACAAAGGAAACTAATTCTCAAACCATGACAATTTTCACTGAAATACTGTGAACTTCTTTTTAGTTTCCACCCCAGAGAGCCTGAGAGGCTTCTTTCACATCTCTCTTCTAAGTAACTGCACCAACTGGGCTCAAGTGACCTGAACTTAAACCTCCTGTAACAATGCTCACTGTTAGCAGTGGAATGGGTCTTACTAGGGAAAGGCTGGGTTAAGGAAACAGCAGAAAAGCTTCAAGAACCTGCGTTTAATCTTACTTTGTCTCGTTCATGCTATTAATAATACTTGCATTTCTCATCAACAGAGCACGTTCTCATTTAATTTATGAGCTGCAGCACACTAACTAGTTACAAGTGCCATATCCTAAGGCAGAAGGCAGAAGGTGTTTCTCCATCTTATGCTGCTTAAATGTTTTTTCTCCTTTTTTAATATTCCTTAACCTGCATATGGCAGTTGATCCCAAATTACAGTGAAAAGTGATTCATAACATGACAAAACTGAAAGCCTGTAAAAGGGTTTCTCACAGAATGATTTATAGACAGTCAAGGGTTTGAAACTCTTTTATTGCATATATTTCTTCTTACTTTACAAATAATTATGTGATTGATACAAATGTTCCTTCACAGAAGGTACATTTCTTTTTTTAAAAAAAAAGGGCTAGGGCATCATCCAAAATAAGCCATTTATTGTTCATGAATATAAAACGTATCCATATTTCTAGGAGGTGTCATATCCAAACCACTGTTCATCCAGATTTCTTGTATGATCTGTTCCCTGCGCTCTATCCTTTCGGCCAGTTCTGCTGCCTCTGTTGAATTGTAACCTGAGTAAGAAGGTCTGTAAAGTTCCACTATCCCATCCTGGATGTCCGAATCAGAGGAACCCTCCTCCTCCTCTTCCTCTTCCTCATTTTCACTGTTACCGTGCACTCTAGTACTTTCTGGCATTAAGGGATCCTTCTTTCGGTGCAGTTTCTGGAAGTCTCTTGAGCACGACGTGCGGATCACCAAAGCACACAGCGTGAAGATTAATCCCACGCAAACACTGGACAAAAACAGGAGCGCGGCTCTTTCAAGGTGATCTGAAATCAGGAAGCCAGTGCTTAGACACTTTATAAATCCCTGACAAATCCCAGCTGCAAAAGAAGTCAGCTGTCATTTCCAAAGTGCCCCACATTACATAGCCATATTGGTGCAGTGTGCTTGGGAAGATGGGGAGTTGGAGGAGGCCTTTTCCAGCATGCACCGAAACCACCGTGCACTTGCCGTCTGAAGGCTGCCATCTCTGACACTTCAAATTACTGTGCAGAACAACCCAGCCTCTTAATAACGTTATAAATTAACATTACCCTATCTTGTTATTAGCAGCTTACTAACATTCTCAACCAGCTACCAGAAGCATACCCTCTTTTTTCCAGCCATCCTGCCAAAACAGGCCTTACCCTCATGAAGAAGGGGCAGGGGAAGAGAAACTCTGGGCTCCACAGAGCCACGGAAGCATCTCCAGACCAGGCTGAGTAGGGAGCATTTTTCTTCCTTGACATAGCCTGAGATCACTTCTCGGTATAGTAACAAGTGAGACAGATGTGGCAACGGCCTTTCTCAATGGGTTGTAAAACCCAGCCCTGGCTGCTCGGGGTGTTGCCCGGGGGGTCTCAAGGGTGGTGTGGTCTGGGGGTTTGGGAAGAGCTACCGAGGGCAGGCAGGTGACACAGCAGGGACAGTGTCTCGCTGTGCTGTCAGGCTGTGGCCACCCTTGGGGCTGCCCGGGGAGGCCCTTGCAAAGGCTGTGGGATGATGCTCGACAGCTGCCTGGTTCTTGGTGTTTTCTAGAAGAGCAGCGACTTTAGCTCCAGAATCGCTCTCAACAACAGCCTTTGCTCACTTCCACAGTCTGTGAGTTCTCCCGTGTTGCTGGAGATCTGGTAATTGCAAATTTATTTGCCTTAGTGTTGCTAAGTCACAAAACCTGCCACGTCCCACACCAGGGATGGCTGGGTGTGGGTTGGTTTGGTTTTATTTTTACTGTTCCTTGATGATCCTTTTATGTGTGCAAACCAACATTCCCAAAAATGGATGGCTCCAGCACTGCTCCCAGGTCAGGTTTTCAAAAATACTGAACAATCAACAGTCCCCATTGAAAATATTTATTAAAAAAAATCTTGGCTGCAGTCTCTTAAAGAGTTTGGATCCTTCAAGATGGAAAATATTCTATAAATATCAGTTATGCTGCAATTGTCCCATCCACAAGGCTGTGACTATACTGTAATAATATCATTACTATAAACATGGGATTACCAGTTGTGACCTTCTGAGATAATCCTCCTTTTCCCAAAATGCCATGATCTAATGAGCCAAACAATCTCAGCCTCAGTTTCCTACCTCTAATGTATGCAAATGTAGCCAAGTAGTTGCTAAAAATAATTCCATCTTTCTTTGGAAGTCTGGATTCCTTTGGATCAAGGTCGACACCTGTGACACAAGGAGGCAAAGCAAATTCAATCATATCACAGATGAGGAAGCTACTAAACTGATACTCACGCAATATTCACCCAGTAACTTTTAAACTAACAAGTCTACCTAAAATACAGGCAGGCCAGTGCTGTGCCATAGAAACCTTGCAGGACATTATAGCAAACAATAGTAGGTAAATAAAATACTTTAAATATTGAACTAAAGTATAAAAATCAAAGTATTGAAAATGCTGAATGAAGATGGCAAGTTTATTTAAAAGAATGTATTACCAAGGGAAACCCCTTCCCTATTCCCATTGAGGTTTCTGAAATTATTTTCCTTCTTTAAGCTTCAGCTCTCAAATGGATTTCCCAGCCCAATCACTGCAGTACACTCCCATTACTGATGACAGCGACTGTGCATCAGCCACATAATTCATTTAGTTGCGTTTAAGAAGAGCAGGTGTTGACATAACTCTTGAAAGACATCACCCTGAAACCACTGCAGTTTCACTCTTCCTTTTCCCAGTGTTCAACTAAAGTTGGAAGCAGCGCACTGGTTATGGGTAGGTCTGAACAGCCCACTCCTTTCGCAGCATTGCTATGACAGCAGGACCATGCTCCCGTGGGTCCCATCCTGCTCCCAGCCTGTCATGTTGCCCTCTGAAGGGAAGAGCAGCTGTTTGAGCAGGGTTTCTGTCACCTTGTCCCACCTCCCTCAGACCAAAACCAAAGGAAAGCAGCAAACCCTGTATTTTGATGGCACATACCATCATTCTGCTTGACGGAAGACCTGTTATTGGTGACCAGGGGGTTGAAAGCTGTCAGGATAAACTTAGGAACTAAAAAGACAAAAGACAAATTATGTACTGTTAGTTTTAAGAACCAGATCCCCAGTTAGTTACCCACCCCACTGCTAGCCTCGGGTTTATATTAATAAATTGGCTTTCTGATGGTGGTATTGAAGCGATTGGAGCAGGCAGCTGCATCTGGACACAAGTGCCAGCCCTGCCAGTGTGCAAGCCTGGCTCTGGCACTGCAGCCAGCCTGAGCTTCCTCAGTGGCCCAGAGATGCTCGCACCCAAACGCTGTGAGTGTTTGCAGAGGCAGTGTAGCCCCGGGCAGAGCTGTGCTGCTTATCCCCACCATAACTGCCCCAGGTGGGGCTGCTGCCACCGTCTGCTGCATTGCCTTGACTTCTGCTATGCTAGTTATGGCCTAGGTTATACTCCATACATCTAACCCTGATGGCTGGCAAGTGCCCAGGAGAGATGCTGTGACTGGTGACGCCCTCCTCCCTCCACCACCACCCAACAGATCTGGTGCATCAGGAGGCACGGCACTGGGATGCTGCACCATGGGAGGGTGGTAAAGCACAAGCTGCACACAGGGTTAGCACTGCCAGGGAGGAAAAGGAGGTGGGAAAGGCAATAAAGTATCTGGGAAGGAGATTGAAAGGAAAGCAGAAGGGCAAGGACAGGAGACAAAGGGAAGCACAACAAGCCTGAGGGGTGGGACACAAGGGTAGCAAGTCAACTGGGCTACAGTCAGATGCTAAACTGCATCTAGATACTGGTTTTACATGAGGATAATTCACTGCAATTCAAGGAGAAATGGATAAACTCTTGTGTGATGTCCTCTGCAAAGCCTCCGAGATGAATGGCCACCAAGGAGGAAGGTGCGCAGGATGGGAAGAGATGCACTGGGTGAGATGAGCTGCATTCTTCTCATTTCTTTAATTTTTTCCCCTGATAAGTTTTCATATTCTTCTTCAAATAATTGAAAGAGTTAAAAGCAGGTGCATCACGCAGGCATTGAGTGTTCACATATTCTGTGTCGAATGAATGGGCCCTTCAGATACCCAGATCTTGGCGCCTGTCCCCTGTACTATCTGAAGGCAGATTGATTGATTTTCAGACTTATGTGAAGGGAAGAAAAAGGAAGAAATTTCAGGTATAACACTCACCTTTATCCCACACAGAAACATTTACCAAGAAATAGTGTTAAGGAAAGTTAAATGGAAAACAGGAGACTGAGGTTTGCAGCTTAACATAGTTTTCATTTGAAAAACAACTAAAAATAGCACTTCTTTCTGAGCAGAACTTTTCTTTGTGTGTGGGCTCAAAGTCGTAGCTGTTTCTTTTCCTGATGAAGGGATTTTTTGGGATATTTTAGCTCCTGTTTGCAATAGAAGCCAACAGAGATAGGGGAAAATGAGCTCATTCCTATTTTGGCTTGTACATCATCGTAATTCTTAACTGTTTTCCAGCAGCAGGGTACTTCTGCTGGTGCAGGAGGCAGACAGTGAGCAGCCTGGTTTGTTTCCAGACTGCACTCTGGATCTGCAGGCCTGGCTGCTATGAACAATGTGTGTGTGTTATGAAGAATGTCCGGGAAGGACGCACCGTCCCCAGTGCCTTTGTGAGACCTGAAGCTCCTGTCGCATGGCCTGGTGCCCAGGCAGGGGCTCCTCCACCTGTGCTGATGTTCCTCCTGCTCCCCTCCCAGGGGAAGCTTCCCAGGGCTTTGCTTGCTACTGGGCAGAGTACTTTCCCCATGGGTGCCCATTGGGTTTGAACAGTTATTTAAGATGCCATTGAAATATCTGTTGTAAGGAGATGTTTAATTCAAAATGGCATGGACAAAATAAGCTCCTGGCTGCTTGCATTGTTAATTTTCATGGCTTAATTTCAGACACAAGGACTTTAACTATGATAGGCTGCATCAGGTCGCTGAACAGAGTAACTGGTACTAGCGTGAGGAATTTTTATCAAGATAATCACATCCATACTACAACTTGTGCCAGCACTACTTTGTAAAGTAGGGTAGGAGTCAGTCACCTACTGAAGCTGCCAAAGGCAGCCCACAGATGGACTTTGGCATCCAGGGAGCACAGATAAAACATGGTGCATCAGAAGCTGTGTCTCCTGAGAGAGGCTCCTGAAGTCCAGCCTCAGCAAGAGCCAGATTTCACTTTGTGCAGACACGAGATGATGCTGAGCAGGTCACTGGGGGCACTGAGACTGTGAGAAACCAGCACCTCCTGGCTCCTGAGGAGTTTTTACTGGCAGGAATTCACTGCAAATGTAAAACTGCAGCCGGACACACCAGCCCTAAATGGTCCCTGACCACTGAGGTGGGAGTATGGCTTTTTTTCCTCACATTCCTGATCGTAATGGAAATACTTCCAAATGTGGCACAGCCCTCAGAGAATATGGGCTGCTCTGTCACTACACGGGGAGGCCTATTTACCTTATCTTGGGAAGCATCAGGTTAGTGGGGATCTTATAGCGAGGGGAAAGAATGTAAAATGTCATTCTGAAATATGCCCAAACTCCTCCCATGTTCACTAGATGATCTGTAAAATAATTAGACCTGCAAATCATTGGCTAATGCTTCAGATTGCACAGCTCAGTGGGATTTGGCAGAAGAAGTCTTCAAAATGTGCCAGCAACACATAACATTGTTTATTACCCAGGTGTTCTTGCAAAATCACTTCACTAAACAACAGAATGCATAACCTCGCTGCAGACAAACTTACCCTGGTTTTCTAGTACACAGGTATGTAAGAAAGTGATCTATTACCATTACTCTTATTCTACTTAAAGAGAATTCCATTAACTCATTCATAAAGTTACTACAGTATGAAGGCAACTGCACAATAATATAAGGTATAAGTGCAAAGGCAGATCTCCAGCTCTCTTCAACAACATCAAGCTGAAATACTGTAATGCCTGTCACCTAACAACTAACTCACGGGGACACTTTTGGAAAAGAAAATCTCCCATGCCAGCAAGGAAGAAGCCAGGGATCATTTTCCTCTGATCTCCAGGTACACAGTGATCTGGTAATCAATCCTACGTTCCTGTTTCCAAAACCATGTCCCAGATAATCACTTCTCACTAGAGGTGCACCAAAAGGATTCTGGTATGTCCCCATGTCACTGTTGTGATGCCCTAAGACAAGAAAGGGCCATAAAGGAGCACAGCTGGCACCTTTCTGACCTGTGCATAGTATGCAGAGTGGTAACTTGGTGAAAAAGCCTTTACGCATCCTCTGTTTGAAGCAGAGGTGCATGAGAGACAATCACCTCTGACCCTCACACTTCCACCCCATAGCTAGCCAGAGGAAAGCAGAGCCTTAGAAAATCTGTTTGAGGCTTAAGAAATGTACAGCCATTCCTAAAAATGTGCAATACCAAAACAAGGCACTACAGGGAAGTTCTGAGACCCCTTTAATCACTTTTCTCTCACCTTTATTGATACTACACTTTGCTCTCCCATGGCCTCTGCTTTTGAGAAAAGGAAATGTGGGGAATTCTGCTTTCCCTTTATGTAAATACATTAGTCTATGGTAAAGGATATGGAAAACTGTTCTCTCTTGTGTGAGGAAGGAGCGGAAGTAAGCTTCAGTCCTGCAAGGAATGTATAACCTCAAACCTTTACTTTTCATGAGACTTTACCCATGAGAAAGGAAATCCCTCTGCAAGACTGAAGGCTGTAGGTGTGCTCATGTGAATCAGATTTCAGGACTGGCCTTGTACACAGTGCTTCAATTATGCTGGACTGCTTTACCTGCACTGATGGCAGGCAATGCCAGCTTAATTTTCCTAGCTCTGTTGTAGGTGAATCCTGTAGAACAGACTCTTATTTTGATAGTATTTCTCAAAATCTCAGACATGCCATATATTGTATTGTCAACTTCATTTTACAGGAAAAAAAACCCTTGTGATGCCCGAGTTTACATTAAGTGCAGCTCTGCCCACGGGACTGTTCACATAGAATCATGGAATAGTCATATTTTGGTTGTTCTGCTATGGCTTTGTCACAGACTTCCTATATTAAAAGGAAGGGGAGATTTAAGAAGCTCCAGTGTGAATGTGTGTGTGTCTCCATATGTGTGCACTATCTGGCACTGTTTTGCTTTGCAAGCAGAATGAGGGCTTTAGAATGATCATGCATTTGCTCTTACCACATGCATAGCTGACGTTAAGGTATTTTGTCACTCCAGGCAAGCACGGACTTCCAAAATCCTGGCTAGTGACAACGATTTTGCATCTCTGTTTCCCATAACACCTTTTTGATAAAACTTCCAGCGCCGTGTAAGACAAACAGTCTGAAAGAAAAATGCACACAATAAATACACAACACTGGCATTACCAAAAATGATGGCTGCTATGTGCACAACTAGAGACACAAATCTGCTATTGATTTCAGGACTATGTTTGCCTAAGCAGGATTTCAGAATTAAATATTAAGATTTGTCAATGCAAGGAAGTGAGCTGCAATGCAAATGTGAACTTGCAGCAAGCTAAGTACCTCATGCTGCCTTCCAGGTGCCTCCTAAGGTTGCAGTAAAATTCATATCAAGCTCCAAATGGGTGCCAAATGTAAGACCTCTATGTTCTCTTCACGATGACTTTGACAAAATAAGCACATCCCAATAGCTCTCCACCTATTCCATCTCAAGATGAGTGTGTAAATAAAGGGAGATGGAATGCTGTTTGCAGGTCTTTCTCTTGGTTCCCGGGTTACTGAGATGATTTGGCTGGATGCCTATTTTCAGTTCAAGTCAGGTGAGATCAATTTCTGTGTGTCACAGCAGCCAGGGCTACTGTGAAGGCTGGTGCATTAAAGGTAGCTTTTGATTTGTAATCCCTACCTGTTGCTGGTAGGAGTCCTTCTACTGTGGCGAAAAGGTCAAAGTGGGCTCAATATTTAACCAGGGAAGTATTTGGCTTTTTCCTCCCACACCAAATTCCAGGCTGTTCTAGTAAGGCTGCCACCACAAGCCAAGTTGGCATGCCTAAAGCAACCTCAATGGCCTCTACACTGCACTGCCTTCATGCCCTAATTACGGGAGGTAACCCACATCATTTTCAAAGCAGTTTAAACTACCCTTGACTTTGTGCAGATGAAGAAAGTCCAGACTGCTGAACCTCTCCCTGGGTACCGAAAAGTGTGAGCTGTGTGTAAAAACCTGCCTTGCTAACATCTGTACCCAGAACTGGTATTTTTTTATTCATTTCTTTATTATTTATTATGAAGACTGACACCTTCTACCACAATTTAGAAAAGAAGAAGACTCGATTAGCAGCATTTTGCACCAAAGCTGAAATTATGTGAATGGGAAAGTGTGTATCAGACAAACTTTAAAAGAATTGCTTTAAAAAAAAGAAAGAATGTCTCCAGATGTGATTAAGCTGCCAGTACCCCCATGTGCTAAACCACAAGCCACAAAGGAAAACCTTAGTTTTGGTTTCTAAATAGAAAATATGTAGGAATTACAAGTCTGGAGTAAGTAATATTTTGCTGAAGCTGTCTGCTTTCCAGTCAGCTTTACCTCATGCATTTTGTGACTTTCTATGGATGACAGGTATTTCTCACTCTAGTCTTCCAAGGCAAAGACATTCTAGAGGTCTGAAAACAGATTTCTCTGGGCATTTAAAGTCCTTCTTCCTATAGTAAAACTCAGACAAGAATGGCATCTTGTCATCTTTCAACTCCTGAAGCTTATCTGTGCCTGTTTTGAGGAAGAAGAAGCAATGCCTACAAACACTCCAAAGGTTCCCCAAATCAATCTTGTTTGAAAAGAAAGAGGAGGCTTGAGACTGGAGTTCCTGACAAAGAAGACTGACATTTAACCTGTGAAAATAGGGCAGATTTGTGATTTTTAAAGTTAATCATAGAATCATAGAATAGTTAGGGTTGGAAAGGACCTTAAGATCATCCAGTTCCAACCCCCCCTGCCATGGGCAGGGACACCTCGCACTAAACCATGTCATCCAAGGCTCTGTCCAACCTGGCCTTGAACACTGCCGGGGATGGAGCTGACACCAGCCCTAAGTAAGTCATATCACTTGAGGGGAGCCATTGGGAGATACTGGGCTGATTTGCTTGTTTGGCAAAGGGCTCACGGGTTACCTTTGGACATGGATTTCTGGGAGAGCAACTCTTCCTTTGTGTTTTCAGAGACCTGAAATCCTAATGCCTGTGTGTCCCTGGATGCTGCTGGGCAGCCAGGGAAAGCTGACCCAAAACACTGGATAGTTCTGATTAACTCAGCCATTCTAGTTTTCCTCCAGTTTAGTTTTTTAGATGAGTTGTGATATATTTGGGTGGACATTTTAGGCAGCCAAGTAGCTTATTTTGGGAAGTACAAAAACAACTCAGGAGTATCAGAAGGAATTATCAGATGATTCATAATTTAATGGATTTGGAGCACAACAGCAATCTGGCAAACTGAATTATGTTTTCTACAAATTTCCTGGGAGCTACTCACAGTGTCTTAAAAAACAGGAGGCTGGTTTTCCATAAATTCAGTGATACAGTGAGTACATGTTTCATTCTGCCTTGGGCAGACGTTTTCTCGTGTTTTCTGTGGACGTTAATGGTTCCTTATCATCTATTTTCATGTTGGATTTGGCTCTTCTACATGAGGAGCTGGTTGTCATGTGCCTGCAGGCTCTTGGCAGACCAGTTTCTGGAGAGCTTCCCAAGGCTTGCCTGGTGTCACAGGTGAGTAAATGCAAATCAAGGCAGGCTTACTTTTGCAGGACAGCACAGTTGCTAACTGGAAAGACCTATAATAAACACCCTCCCCCATTCAACAGCTTCCTGTGTTCTAACAAGATCTTGGTTTTTGGTGATTCAGTCAAAAAATGTTCAGTTTTTTTCTCTCTGGTTCACGTGTGTCCTTGCTATCTCCCCACCAGCTCTCCCTGCAGCTATGATGCCAGCTGAGCAATGATTTCAGCTCCAAGGAATTCTGTGTACTTGGTACCAAAGGCCACTTTCTCAACACCTGCAGGTTCATCTGTACAATCTCACATGAGCAGACATTACAGAAGCGTGTCTGCACCAAAGTCAGAGGAATCAGTGTGTGCTGAAGAGATGTTCAAGCTATTATCATCAGCCAAAAATGCTTGATTCTAATAGCAATCCATCTCCAGCAACGCAGAGCTCGTGCTAGGAACAACTTACCCTCCTTCTGGTCAAACACCTTACTGAAGTGTCTGAATGTGGACAGGATTCAGTCAGTGCTGCATTTTAAGTAAATGAGTGAATGGTCCCATTGAACAGTCCCAAAGATCACCAATCAGGAGATGAACATAAATATGCAATGTGCTTTCTTTCTGAATAAGTAACGTTTGAGCTACACATAGAATCATAGAGTATTTTGAGCTGAAAGGGACCATAAGGATCATCGAGTGCAACTCCCTGCTCCTCGCAGGACTGCCTAAAACTAAATAATTCATGTTTATGGAGCTTGCTAAATTGGTACCATACATTTAAAATAAACTGCCTCTTAAAAGGCAGTTTATTGTGTTCCCAATGTGCTAGAAGGCTGGTGGCATCCACCAGCAGTGGTGGAAGAGGCAGTGGTGTGTGGCTGGGAAAACACTCCATTCTTCCTGCCTTTCTCCCAGAGTTTCCAGTTACACACCAAGACTGTTGGTGGATCTTTTGAAACAGACACTTATATGGATAGCATGGAGATACGGGTGTCAAGAAGAGGTTCTTAATGCAGTAATAAACTATCAGATCTGACTGCAGCCATTTCACAGTTAGAGTAAAAAGCATTGTTTGTGGAGGAAAGGCTCTTTCAGCTCCCTAATTAGTTTTGTTTAGGAACGTTTTGGCATGCAAATGGCATGCTATAAATCATGCAAGCTTTAATGAGAAGCAATTTGTCTTCTGGTTTCTTAAAGCTTTTCTCAATTCAGACAGGAGGAGCTTTCCCTCCCTTTCTTTCCGCTCTGCCACACAAGACCTCCAGGTGATGGAGCAGCCAGAGCTGGCCTGAGCATCTTGTGCCAAGCTCTGGCTACAGCATCCTGTCTCACTCTCCAAACACTACTAATCGATATCTTCTCCCACATCACTATGCACAAGGCAAGCCTCAAGACATGGTGGGTAGGGAATGTGTCTCAAACATAGACCTGCATGACATAAAAAGTAATGTGCTCATGAAGGACCAGGGCACCCAAGAAAGAAACCCGTCCACAATTTGTCACTCCAGTACTGGAGCCCAGCTGCTTCTTGCTTTTCATTCCAAACTGCTGGCTTCACACTGCTTTATGCATTCTGGACTGTGTCTACCCGCAAAAGAATAAGGAGCTTGCTTTTAAAATCAACTGAAAGCAAAGATTTCACACTACCAAATTGGGATGGCTTGTGCTTTGTGGAGCCCAAATATCAGCTGTGGGGATAAGAATTGACAAAGGGAAACTATGGAGTTTGGAGCAAGCTAAGGGTGCAGACTCCTAAAGAAAGTTACCATAATAATATGGTAATTTATGCAAGAGCATGGCACACTGGGTCCTGACTATGCATCAGAAAAGGGCCATTTGAACCGCTGATTCTAGCAAAAACACACAATATGACCAGCAGCACTTACAAAAAGTGGGGCCAATACCTTTATATTCCAGGTCCAAATATTGCCAGTAAACACGGCAGTGTTATATGCTAAAAATACTGCTTACTGCCAGCACAGGCCATTCCTCACAAGTGAACAGAGCACCAGGGCTTTCTGTAAAGCTGCACCCTCTCTCTCCCTCTCACTTCAGTGCCTGTTGTGAGGCCCTTGTAAGCCTGCACAAGATTAGCCCATTGCTTGGCTTTATTTACAAACAACTCTGAGTTCAGAATCCAGTCTGTATTTTGCACCAAAAAAAACCCAACCCAAACTTGGTCCTTCCCTCCTATATATGCATGGAGTGGGGGAACCACCTGCCAGCATTAACACAAGGACAAGAGACAAGTGGAGCTCTGTGCTTGGTGGCAGCAGCAGGGATAAGACTCCCTCTGCTGAAATGCTTGCTGCTTTCTTGTGCACCATTTGGGCCTGCACGTACACAGGCAGGAGTTCCTTCCCTTGTTTTAGACTTGCATGCCCAAACAGTTAAAAAATCTAAGCTAGAAAGAACTATACACAACAAAACCCCTGAACTGCTGGCAAATGAAATATTAATGGATGAAGTGATGTGCGTCTGAGTGTGCTTCAAGCAACTCCAAACAGCTGCTCAGCCAAATGTCACCTTCCCTGTTCATCTATCTCAGCAGAAAGCTAACTGGACTCTAAGAATAGTGGCTTCTCTCTTCTTCCCTTCAAACAATCGCTTCTCATCCTGCCACAGCTGTGAACGCTTTTTTATTTTTGGGGAGCTTTGTCTTGATAAGATTTGCTTGATAAGATTTGGGGCCAAGGTGTGCAATGGCTCCTACCGGCACCTTTTGGGGCCCAAAACACCTATTAAGCTTCTCAGTTTGCTCAGGCTGACACAGACAAGGAACTTTTCACATGTCTGCACACAGACAGCTGACTTTAGGATTTTTGTGGTGGAGGCAAAATTGAACAATTGAGCACGATGATGCTCAGGAACAGAAGGGCAAACCCAGGTGCCGAAACAGTGATACTTGTAGTCTAGAAAAGACTTGGCCACCTCCTCTGTAGCAGCTCTGAGTTACAAGCTTTCTTCTTCGCCCAGCAGAGGACTGGGCTTAGTGTTTCTGTCAATTGACTAAGTGCTCCTTGAAGTGTCTGTACTTCAATATCCAGCATTTTAGATACATGATTTGTATTTTATGGCACCTAGAAGTCTATAGCTAACAGGAACCTAATAATTTCAGTGTGTAAGCATTTCCAGATCTGCCTATAGCTGCTTGTACCTTTACCTCATTTACATCTGCTCTCAAGACACTTAAACAGAGAATGGCTCACACAAGGAGAATAATACATCTCTTAGTAAAAGAAACCATATGCTTTTCAATTGCTGTTAGTGAATAAGGGAGGTAGGCCCTTTGAATTGTCCACAGTAATGATACACACACACAAAAAAAAAGGTATCACAGTATCACAAGATACTGTTATATATCAAAATTATGATGCCTTGTTGGGCTGGAATGAACCTACATGGTTTGGGTTTTTTAAATCTCTCTTTCTTGCCTTGCTAACATCTCTTCCTCTTAGCTGTATGTCATTTCACTGGAAATAGGGGATTAGGACAGAACCCAGCCCCAGCGTATGTTATGCAAGATGTGATGATACTGCCTGAATTCTCCACCTCCCCTCTCAACCTCCCAAAAGTTGGAACAGGTGAAAGAGAGGGCTGTGTTGGAAAGGACCCTATCTTCCAGAAATGAAGATAAGTAATTCAGGGCTTTGCTAGTCATTAGTGCTTGAGGGAATGCACATCTGACCAGCCAATGCACATCCAGGTGAAATTTCTGGGAAGGATATTTTTGCATTCTAGCTTGCAAGTTGCAGCTAGAGGAGACCCACTACCAAGCCTTTGTTCAAGTACTTTCATGTATTAACAAGAGTAATTTATGATTTGAGAAGTGTTTGTTGACCTGAATCTTCCTTATACTCCCTATGGTAACCTGTTCTGGCACAACTCTTTAACTTCTTTTGGCTAATACTTTTTCTCTTTCCTCATGCACATGTTAGTACAAATACAAAGGAGATAATGTTTACAAAAGGCAACCACTCACACAGGAACAAACTGCTACGGTCTCCTGTTTTGATGCTGGGCACAATAGATTCCTCTAAGCAGAACCATCTGTTACAAAACTGCACCCATAAAAGTGTTAGTTTTGTTGTGAAGCTTTTTATAATCTTATAAAACAAGGAAGTTACTTTCTGTAAATACTGTACAGTCTTAACAGTTCCAGTCATTTGAACAGCTGCTGAAGCAGGACACTGCTTGGAGTTTTCTATTTTTCTGCAATGATCCATTGATATTATAATGGAAATCATTCCCTGTGCTTCAATGAGCTCTGTTACTTGGGCTAGGAGCTTGCTTTGCAGAAGAAACTTTTCCTGAAGGCAAAATATCCTAAAAAATGCCTGGAGGCAAGATTTTACCCACTGTTCTTTGAAGCAGGCAACTCACTAGAATGAGTGGCCCTGATGACAAGCTGGAGAGCAAGACCAGAGACATGAAAATACCACATTTAAATTCAACTGTGAAAGTGATAAAAAAGCAGGGAAGTTTTCTAGTGATCTTGTGTGGAAATTTCACATTCTTTGACAAACCCTCCCTCTCCCAACTGCATTGAGCAAGAGGAGTTGTCCTAAGCACAGCCTTTTGTTTCTGGCTGTTTTTAACAAGCAAGAGACATTTTGAACTGAAAGGTGCAAGTTACACATATAATTAGGTGTAAGCCTTGGGACCGTCTTATCAGTTAAAGTACAGGTTAGAAATGTTCTTGTGCTCAGCAGCTCAGATCTTTACCCAGATTCAAATCTTCTCTTTATCTGAATCAGAACAGGGACTTGAATGTATGTTTCCTGCAACCAGATCATAGGACAACTTTACTGTAAAGGCTTTACCTAGCAGGGGTGACACCTCAGTGCCACTGCTCTTCTTTCTCTGTATTGAAAATGGCACCTACTTTACATTATTAAACTGCCTCAGAGAACTACTTCTAAGGGGAGGCAGTCATGCTAGATGTTGAGCTAAGGCTCAGGATCCTACAAGGCCACACAGGTATCATCAATACCAGAGGTGGATTTATATACTCTATTTCCAATATGGAGAAGAGCCTTTATACTAAAGAAATTTTACATTTTCCTGTCTTGCCGTTGAAGGAGGTCAAATGCGGTCACCAAGCTCTGGAGGCACAATTAACTGAATACTCAGTACTCCCAGCAAGACCATATCAATTATGGATTGTAGCAAAACCCCTGAGCTCAACAGAGACTTCCTATACTTTTCATTATGACCTACAGATGACTTCTCTTAGTACTAAAAACACCCCAATTTCTCTGTGATGCAGTGAAAGAAATGGAAATGCTCAAGCACTGCCATTAGGCTGAGATGCACAAACATGGATAGAAACAACAATGGATGTGTGTTGGAGAAGATTTAGGTTTTGGTGCAAACATATGCGAGTACATGGGCTCTGATTCAGGAATTAAGAGCAGCTTCAGTAAGCTTTCTAAATTGTCTCAAATCATGAAAATCACATTGACATTCATTGCTTTCCTGAGAGGAAGGTACCCAGGCATTTTAAAAGTCCAGTCACGCACCTGCTCACATCTGTATGTGCTTAAATAACCACATAACTAAGATTTAAGCTTGAGATGACAGATCTGGTGTCAACTGGATTTGGCTCCTATGTGCTAAGTCTTCTGTGATAACTGAATGTGTACTCCCAAGCCACATAGGTGCTATCCACCTTCTGCAGATCTATCTTGTGTTTGCCTCAGGTTTTATACTCTCTCCAATTACCACAGTTTTATGTTACTTTATGGAACACAAAACCAGCAACAGCCAGGGTGTTGCTCAAGCTCGTATGCAGGGGGACACAGCAGAGAGTTTTTTACTATTGCAAATTCTTTCTCTGTTTATACTGGGAAACTTTATCCAGTATGAAGGGTTTCCAGCATTCTGATCTGTGAACTCTAAGTGCTGACATTAGAGGCAAGTGAGTGATTTCCAGAGACGAATGAAGCCCAAGAAATAAGCATGACAGCAGCCTTTCATAGAATAGCTACGTATAAAAAGGACCTTAAGATCATCTAGTTTCAACCCCCCTGCCATGGGCAGGGACACCTCACACTAAACCATATAGCCCAAGGTTCTGTTCAACCTGGCCTTGAACACTGCCAGGGATGGAGCATTCACAACTTCCCTGGGCAACCCATTCCAGTGCCTCACCACCCTCACAATAAAGAACTTCTTCCTTATATCCAATCTAAACTTCCCCTGTTCAACTGAGCTATCTCTGCTCTGTCTTACATTATATATACACTAATACCACCATTACGAAAGATGTATGGGTCTGTCAGAAACCTGCTAAAATGCTTCCTCCACAGAACAGCAGCTAGGCAGAGCTAAAGTCTGTGTGAAGGACCATGCAATATAGCTAACGTGAAACATAGTTTTGGCAATTTTAAATGGATTCTTATCTAAGAGCAGATTAAGAACTTTCAGCCAATACAGTTTTAATAGTATCTGTATCACAGAATCCCAAGGGTTGGAAGGGACCTCAAAAGATCATCTAGTCCAACCCCCCTGCAAGAGCAGGGTAACCTAGAGTACATCACTCAGGAACTTGTCCAGGCGGGCCTTGAATATCTCCAATGTAGGAGACTCCACAACCCCCCGAGGCAACCTGTTCCAGTGCTCTGTCACTCTCACAATAAAGAAATTTTTCCTGATGTTCACATGGAACCTCCTGTGCTCCAGTTTACACCCATTGCCCCTTGTCCTGTCACTGGACATCACTGAAAAAAACCTAGCTCCATCATCCTGACACTCACCCTTTACATATTTGTAAACACTGATGAGGTCACCCCTCAGTCTCCTCTTCTCCAAGCTAAAGAGACCCAGCTCCCTCAGCCTCTGCTCATAAGGGAGATGCTCCACTCCCTTAATCATCTTTGTGGCTCTGCGTTGGACTCTTTCAAGCAATTCCCTGTCCTTCTTGAACTGAGGGGCCCAGAACTGGACACAATATTCCAGATGCGGCCTGACCAAGGCAGAGTAAAGGGGGAGGAGAACCTCTCTTGACCGACTAACCACACCCTTTCTAATGCACCCTAGGATGCCATTGGCCTTCTTGGCCACAAGGGCACAGTGGTGGCTCATGGTCATCCTCCTATCCACCAGGACCCTCAGGTCCCTTTCCCCTTCACTACTATAACTAAATATAACTAAATAGAAAGACTGGTTTGCAGACAAATGGCTTTTAAGACTACTGATCATTATAGATCTCTTCTTGATGTTCAGAGATGCTTCTTACAGATTTCACTTTTAACATGTTTTCTAGGACTAACATTCAGAAAGGGGCTGGCATCAGTAATATAAGCCCTTCCCTCTGTCGTATTGAGGGATTTAAACAGCATACATATCTTGTGCTGTTCTTCTTCATGGCATGAAAACGTACACCTCCAGTGTCAGCCACTGAACATATTCATACAAGCATCAAGCACCCTCACAACAACATACTACTATGAATTTAGATATTTAGTGGCAAAAAGTCATAAGTCGTTAATCATACACTACTGAGACTATACAGTGAAGTCAGTGACTGGTTACTGATGTAGACCAAACAACTACCTATGATGGTTTGGGTTCTTCTACCTATTCAAAAGGGAACAGTCTGTTCTTGGATGTGTTCACAGTCTGACCTAAGTAATATTAATATTATAGCAACGTTAATAGACTCTTGTTATATTAATTACTAATATAGTGGCATTGATATTAATATATAAAGGGATGCATCTCTACTAGTAATCAGCAGTGAGAGGGCATGTTTCTGGCACTGCAACACAGGGCTCCACTCTCGTAAGTCTGGTCCCTGTCTGGTCCGGGCCAACAGCATCCTCTCAGCAACTCCCCATCACAGCTGAGGAGCTAGCACAGGCCAAGGAGCAGCTCCAAGAAGCAGTTTGCATGCAGTCATCCTGCTTTGGAGGGTACAAGTTCAGCACTACATACATACGACATTGCTGCTGCTGCCAGAGAGAAGTCCCAGGCACATTTAATTTTCTAGTATATTGCCATAGTCTTAAGAGTCTGGACATACAATAGCATCTAAAGCAATAGACCCTGGTCTACGCACCCTATCCTTACAGTCTGCATTTAAGGCAAGGAAGAGCTGGCAGAAACAGAGGTCAGAGAAGAAGGTAAAGACAAGGTGTCATGACACTCAGGTTGCCTAATCATTGTCAGAAGCTGGAGGAAGAAGAGAGGCAAACAGCTGATATTTAGTGTACACAAACTCAGTTCAAGATAACCAACAGCACTAGAGTTTTTTAATTATACTAAGTACTGATTAACTACATGAAAGTTTATTAGTTTGCTATATTTCTTACTCTATGTTTCTCCCTCATACTGGGTAATTGGTTTGACTTTCAGAAATAATCTCTCATATTTCAATGATTGATGCTTTTAAATGCCATTGCTCTTGCACCTGAATTTTTCTCTCACCCTTCTCTCTGCACCTGCTTGGAGAAGGTCTATCAACAATGTAAAAACATACCAAAGGGGGGTACACGCTCCACTTCTGTTGAACAGATGTTCTCCTCATGTGCCCATCTGCCATAGGTGGCAGAGTAGATGATAAGGAACTTGGACTCTTGACAGTGGAGTTTCAGTTCCTGGTTTTCACATGCTGATTTGGTTTTGTATTCAGCTAAAATAGAAGCAAATAACAATATGGTAGCGTGAGGCAATTTACTTGGCTGGACTGTTAGCAGCAAATAGCAGCATGACAGAAAACAGCTTTTCTGCAAGTTTTGTTGTGAATGCTATGGCGGTACTATCACAACCAGAGACAAAGCCTATAGCAAAGCGAGTGTTTCCTCTGGCTGAATTGCTCCCATATGACTATCTAAAGCCTCCAGCTCCTCTTTGAATGGAATTAAAAAGTTAACTTTTGCCAATCTCTCCCAGTAGAACAGCCTCCCCCCCTTCCTGCCCAATGTCCTGGCTTGCTTTCCACCACTGCTCAGAAGAGGAAGCCTCATCCTTCCCTTTTGTCTCCCCCCAGGACAATGTTGCATTCTATGCCTACTTCAGATGCCCGCCTGAGTGCTGAGAGCCTCCAATCACTCATCAATCATGGGGATGGCCAGCATCACTCAGTGCCACTGCATACAGCACTGAGCAAGTGCTGAAGAATGGGAGGCACAAAGGCATGGGGACGGGCTAAGCATCCTGAGCCAGACGGTTCTCTCAGCTATATTTGCTTGACTCCACCAAGGTCAGTGGGTTTCCCTGGGTGTGACTATCCAGCACGGGCTCATTTTGCTGACAAAGCAATGTGAATCAGGAGCCTGAGAAAAATACACCCCCTCCCTTTCTCAGCTGGCACAGGCACACTGGCAGCACTCTCGGCACAGAGGTGGGAAGCCAGTGAGATCAACTTCCAGACAGCACTGCTTATCCGTCCTAGGGAACTGGTTAAAACTGGACATCTGGCCAAGGAGGTCTATTGCTGGTCTATCAGCTGCTCTGGTTGCAGCTTTTTACTGCTCAGTTCTTCCCTGGTCTAGGTATGGTGTCAAACATTTTAGTGCAGATAAGACCACCGAGAAGAATTTATTCTGCTCCGGTTTTTTGTCCTTCAAAATGTGAAAACAGGAAAAGGAGGCTCCTGAGCTGAGCAGGAGAAAAGGGAAACCTTATTGTTACTGAGTGGTATCCCTGTGAGTGGAGTGTGTGTGTTGGTGCTGGGGGAACTGGAGAGAGAAAACCCTCTTATCTATTCAGTAAAGAAAACATCATTGTTTCATTTATAATAGAACAGATAAAAACAATGGGTTAATGTTCTTGGTAATATTCCAGTTTCTTCCATTTGAGCTCATCAGCAGTCACCAGTATAGGTCTAAAAAAAGCAACTTTAAAAACCATTTGACCTGCTGCAGATTGTTACTTCTGCAGAAGCACCTGCCATACCGTACACCCATGAGGATCATGCCCAGAAAACCAGTCAGAGGCCCTGACCCAAAGGCTGACAGCCTAAAAGTGGGCTCTGTGTCTGTATGGCTGTGCTCTGTGGCTGCTGCAGAGGCTATGGAAGTACCAAGCAACAGAAACAAAACCACAAGTAGTATAAGGTAAGGGTAAGAATATAACAGAGACCTCTGCAGAAAGGTAATGATATTTCTAAATAGATGAAAAACTAAGAGATTCAGAGATTCAACTGCTTAAGTGACCACTTGAAGGCAAGAAGACTGAAAATAAAGTTATACTCGAATAATTTCCTGAGTAAGGATATTTCCCACAGCCAAACCTAACAATACTGGTATCTCACCTACAAATATAAATTTCCTGTCACATGAAATCATGTAATTTGCAGTGGAACTGGACTATTCCTCAAGTCTTAAGGCAGCACTTGGTGTTAAATACACTTTTGACTTACTTTTGTAAAACTCCAAATCACAAAGAATATTATGTATTCGATGTATCTCATTTCCAGTGGGAAAAGCAGCTAATAGAAGTAACAAACAGGATCCCAATCGACTTTTGATTAGTAAAAAGAGATTTCTAATAACACAGATACAACTATGAAATTAAAATCCACCTACTGTTAATAATGCAGTAATTTTAATATGAAAAAAAAATAAACCATTAAGATAATCCACCAGATCATTAAAATTTTACATTTCAGACTTCTTTTTCCCCTGATGATTGGCCCAATAAATCTTCCTGGGAGTTCCTGTGTCAGTGCTTTGCCAAAGGTAACATTTGCCTACTCCATTCCTGTATCTCTGCTCTGACTTCAATACTCCGCATAAATTGGTGGAATTGTTCCTATTCCACCTATGATAACTATCTTAATGCTTTGATTAAAGAAAATACCTTTTGTGCTTTCTCCTTTAGATGTGGGATGGTATTTCTGAGTTGGCTGGTAGAGCTACCCATAAATCATCATTCAACTATTTTCTTTGGGACCCATTTCAGCCACACTGGAGGTTAGCTGCCAAAAAAGCTGAGCCCCTGGGCTATTGTTCTTATATAGAATAGCAATAAAAAAAATAGTTTAAAAACACTGATAAATGAAACCTCATGATGATTGTCTTAATCTTTCTTACACTTCCCCCATGCTCACAAAGTGCATTCTCTTTGAGGCAGGATTTGTCCCTGTAAATATTAATATCAACTACCTGCACAGAATACAGGCTATTCTATAATGAAATTCTGTAATAAAGCTAGCCATACATTTGCAACCTCCAGCCATTATTCTATACATGGGAGGTCGTAACAGAGAATCTTTGATAGCTTTGGTCCTATCTCCTTCAGCATTTTTGCATATTTCTTATTATGGTATCTTCTTCATCATTTGGATCCTTCACCCAAGCATCTGTTTTTGTGTTTAGCTCTGTCTTTCTAATACAACATTATCATTGGAGCGCTGTAAAAATCATTTCCAAAATACGTTTTCTTTCTAGCCTGATGTCTGACATCTGACTCTGTCAAACTACGCTGCTCATTAAGCTGGCAACAAGCGCACTGAAGCTGCAAACACAATGGAGAGCTAAGGTGAAGTAGAAAAAAAACAATCTGCTATTAATCTAAGAGTCTCAAAACTTCACACAGATTTATGCAAAGCCTTGTGCAGTGGCATTTTAACCAAAACAAACGTCAAAACACACACAAAGACACATTTGCCTGATGTGGATTACTTACTAGGTTTGCATTTAAAGGAGACAAGGAGGAATTTAGTGGTCCCTGGACATAGATCAGGTCCAAAAACCCGACTATTGACAAGGAGTTGGCAGGATCTCAGGTTTTGGCATTCATCCAGTACTTTCTAGAACAATGGGCAAAAAGGATAGGCTTGAAAACAAGGTATGAAGCTACACAGCAATGAGAAAACTTAGTTGTACTTTGTTCTATAAAGGAAAGAAATCACTCCTTCACAACTTTTTCACTACTAACATGTAAGAAACATCTGTACCATTGGATTTAGGTCACAGCTCTACTGGACTTTGAGTCATGGCCAAGTTTCTGGGAACACAGTCATCACAGTGACGGTCAGGGCAACTCAGGATGTTACCAGTCTGCTGTTGTTTGTCACTTTTCCTCTGCCCCTGCCAGGTCAGTCAGATCTTGCCTTGTGCCACGACAGCCTCAGTGGTGTTTGGGACTCAGTGCAGAGCCCTGAGCAAGTGGGAAGATGCTCAGTCCCCAGCCTCTGATTTGCCTGAGGCACTCACTCCTGATAGCATTTATGGGAGTGCCCTGTCCAGGTAACTCAAAAAGATGCCTTTTTAATCATTCTGTCTCCATCTACTGAAGTTTACCTGATCACACTCATTCCGTAGTATCTTCACTTGAAAGAGTTCAAAGTTCTAACACTAACTAAGACGTAGTGTGCTTATTGACACTTAAGCACAACCCTTACATATAGCTATATTTAGGACCTCCTGTTTAAGGGGCACTCCTCTCTTGCAGTTACACACATTATCACATATTTACTTGATTTCCCACTTCAACAAATTTCAGAATTGGTTCAATCAGCTAGCACAGATGTGCCTCTCTATCCTAACCCTGCTCGTCTGTTTTCCTTTGGGCTTTTTTAATTTCTTAAATGCTGTTCTAAGGCCATATCTACCCCAGATAACTTTTTTTGCCCAACAATTTACCATGGCTCTTACTCTGCTGCCTCACTGGGAGTGGCAACACAGGAGGACAATAAAATGGTCAGCAGTGTTAAAAACAAAGGGTCACCTCTCCAAGTCCGTTAAAAGGACTGAGTATTCCTAGTGCTCACATTAGTGATACCACTTCATCAGTGGGTTTGGAACTGAAGCTATAGAAAATATGAAGACATCACCCAAGATGAGTCTGCATCCAGTTTTTAATACAGTCACAAGCCAAAGCGCCTAAAAAACCCCAGTTTGAATGTAGCAGTGTACTTACAAAGTTCTTATTCGCCTTCAAAACTCAGTTTAGAGAGAGCTCTCTATACACTCTTTTTGCATAGTCTGTGTCATTGTGCCCATGATTCTTGATGTTTAAAATCCCAGCAGGATGTGATAAGAAGGGTGTTGTCTCTGGGTCACCCCACTCTTAACACAAGCAGCTATAAGAACCGTTCTCTGATAGTTTTAGGTACTCCTGTAAAATCCATGGGAATTTTTGTTCATCGGAAGAGTTCTCAGTCATACCAGGAGGCCGAATCACAAATTCACCACTGTGATAGCACAAGCTGCATTCATGTTTCCAGGCTGAGAGAGTTGGCAGTGGCTGAATCTCTCCTGTCATCCCTGGAAGCCATCCCTCCCTAGCAGAAATGATACACACTGGCAGCACATTGCAGCAATCTTACAACCCTCTTGCCTTTTTGTTCCCATTAGTAAAAGAAGAGGACTCACATCCAACACTTTTTGAGCATTAAGTGCACTCTAAAGAGTTTAAAAGGAAAGGAAAAGTACAGCAGACTCAATCTTATCAGTTAATTCTTCTTTTACAGAGTTGCAAGTCCAAGAAATAACCCCTCCTTAATTGGGATGCTTCTGGCACAGGCCGGAGAAATTGAGTTACATCTTTAGCAAGTGGAAATATCTGTCCCCTACTGAGTCACCTTCTGTTTGCACCTGAGCTGAATCATGTCCTGTGCATCTGTTTGTATTTTCTCCTACTTAATGCAAACAGCAGTCACATTTTCTATCATGTTGCTGTGCACAAAAGCAAACAATGATACTCATAATGAGATAGCACTGGGCTGTTAATATCTTGAAACAGATCTAACTTTGCAGTGATTCTTCTAATAGGAGGTCACTGTAAAACATGCCTGTTATGCTTCCTCCTGGCTGCAGGGTAGCATCATGGCCAATTATGCAGACTGCAGATGCAGTTCCAAAGGGAAGGGGAGGAGGGATGAGATCACTGGTGCTCTTTTCTAAGAAATCAGTTTACAGGATGCATCCCTTCTCCTTGACAGAACAGGAGATGCATCCCTAAGACGCAGAGCATTTGTATCTCTCACGTTCGTGGCCTTGTCAAAATGCTTTCATGCCTTTGATCAGTGACAGTGCCTGAATGATCACGATAGTTTATACAGAAGTTATTCCATGCTGTGTTTATTATATTCAAGGGAAAAAACTGCCCATGGAGACCTCACAAAGGCACTCAAAAGCCTAAAATAATCATTGGCGTCACTTCACTGTAGTCAGTAAAATGACATCAAAGATGCATCTGGCCTACTGTTTTTGGTGGAGAGATGTACTTTCACATGGCCTGTAGGTCATGTCTGGAATGTCTTTAGAAGTTGCAGTACAGCATGGGCAAGCCACACATATAAAACTGCTCTAATGCTGTTGCTGCAGAGAGGATATTACTGCCAAACCACGCTGTATAACTCTTCAGCTCACTAGTGGTGGGAACAGACATTCCCTATTGTCAAGAAGCAATGTGTTGGCTGCAAGCACAAAAGTTGCAAGCTTCATCAAAGCTTCTGTAGAGCACTTAAAACAGCTTCACCAGCAGAACATGTTCAGATTCCTCTGACTACTCATTTTTGTAATGTTTTACTGAATATGGCTTAACACTGGATATTTTCAGTATGATGAAACAAGCTTTTGACAGCAATGTAAGTTAGACCTTCTAAGCCTTGTTACAAAAGTCTCCAAAGCAGAAAGTAATAATTTATGAAGTATAAATCATTTTAAGCTATACTTAAGTGGGCCCAGCAAACAAACCATAGGATATTACTGATCAAATAATGGATTCACAGAAATGCAGGTATCTGCAAAAGTGCTCAGGATATGCTGTTTAGCTGTATGGTGCCTTTTCAGCAAGTGAAAAGGCACGGAACAAGCCAAACACCAAGAATGCCATCTTATTCGTCAGTTTGTAACCCAGCTCCTTCCAATGTTTGTATCCTCTCCTGGCAATAAGGAGGGCCTGTGTGATGGATTAAGACTAGTCTGCTCAGTCATGACCAGCCCTTGATTAGAAGGGAATTGATTCTTTTAGGAAACTCTGAGGATGGGGTTTCCAAAGCAAGGCTCATCAAAATAGAAGGCAATCTACAAAGCTTTCACAATCCTATGGTAAAATCCTGCTGGCCAGACAAACCCTTTCAGTTGTAATACTTCTGATGGTAAACTGACATAGACACGATGTCATTTCATACAATATTGTGAACACCTGCCATTTTCACCCAGCATAGCTCACCGCAGGGACATTGTCAAAAGCATTCTGAGCATTAAGAACCTTTACAACATGCAATACCTGCAATGAAGTGGGTGCCACACAGTTTATGGGTTCTGTTATCCTGGTTTCAGTCTCCTGAGTACTACACATGTGGTAGTCTTGCCCGTAAAATGCTGACTGAACACTTATTGTTGAATGCCGAGGACAGTGCAGACTCAAATGTTCCCCATCGCAGGCATAGGCAGTATGATTTTGCAGAAGTTTGGTTAGGTAACCTAGAAAATATGTAGCTCTGTTACAACCAGTACAGGAAATGACAAGCTTGTTAGATAACAAGAAACCCACAATCAGTCTCTGGAAAGAGCACTGTAGTCAAGGCTATACATATGGCCCACTGCCACACCACATGGTTCTTCTGTGAATGGGTCAACCTTTACATGCTAGTAACACTCAGGTCTGGGAAACAAGAGGTGGCATGGCAGTGAGTCAGAGCCTTACCAGTACTCCAGCAGTGGCACTGTCGGAGATGTCATGACACAGACAATAAATGGGCTCAAGCCCCTGCCAGTTGTGATTGCTAACAATCCCAGGGCGTGTTTGCAGAAGTCAGACTATCACTTGGCTTTGTGGGCTAGACTCCTGCATTCCAGCTGGCTAAGGTATTCCTTAGACCTTGTCTTAAACTGATGCTGTGCACTTCTGCAACACTCCTAGGCAGTTGTGTTTCACACAAGTAGTGATAAAAGCGATCGATTCCCTCTGTATCACTAAATCAGATGCTAGGATAACAGAGGTAAGGTGGTTCGTAAGTGCTGGACACCACAGGCGCTGGACAGAAACCAAGAAGTAAGACACAGAATGATGTATTTGCTGGAGCGTTTGTTGATGTTACCAGGAGAGGGAGAGGTAGGATCTGTATGCAGCTGTACCATCCATTTGCATCTTCTAGTAAGTCCATGAGTAGCAGAACTAATGACAGCTGTTTTCCTGATTTGTATCTAATTTGTATTGTCTCTAGCCAAGATTTTTGTTACCAGCACAAATATTTATAAATTTAACCTTCTACTGCCCTTCTCTCTGTTCTGCAGAATACTTCAATGGGAACATGCAGGCTGCTGCCTTTGACCATTACAAATTGGCACTGTGATGGAAAACTATTGGGGGTAATTTAATTCAAAGAATTTCCTCACCTATACTTACGAAGCTTTGATATTGCTACCATTCTGTCATGCTTGATTGAAATCTGTCTTTAAGTAGAAATGTTTGTGCGTGAAGGGGAAGAAGAGGCGTGAGGGACAGGAGAGTGAAAGGATACAAAACACCCTTCTACAAATGAAGCAATATCCTTTCTCATCCATAAACACAAGGAAATCATAGTCAAATCCACTTTTTTTCCCCATGAGTTTTATGACAACTTAATATACTACTATCAAAGCAAATCTGTTTTGTAATTCCTCTGCTGTTAGCCAAACTTTTTATTAATGTGCATACAATAACCATATTTGAATAGTTTCCTTATACACATATTAAATTCTGTGTAATCCTCCTTAAAATCAGTCCCCTACTTCTAGAACACCAAGTGGATCCACACTCACATCAAAAACCCCAAAGTTCTCTAAATGAAACACATTAATAAGGAGAAAGCACTAAGAGCTTCCACAGATTGTTTGATACAAGATTTGGAGAAGTTTTAACACTGACACCATCATTACATACATAGCTTTTAAGAATTATAATTTTCCTATCTTTGCCTCCTTTCCAAGCATATGATTGGTCTAATTAAAGGCAAAAGCTAGTATCTTCTCCTCAGAAACCTTCCTTACCCCACTGTGGTGACAGCAAAATTATTACTGTTTAGTATAACAGAGAAAAAAAAACAAGTTGTATTTTCTTGTTGTGGTGGCTGAATCAGAACCAGAATGACAAGCTTTTTGTATCACTAAAACAAAAACTAGTTTTCTCAAAGAAAATACTGAAAAAGTTTGCTCATGCCATTTATTTTTCACATTTTTTTCCCTTCTTAAAACTTTCACCAAAGCTGAGCAATTTCAAAAAAGGTTTCTAAGTGGACATTTGAATATTCACATGAATGATATGAAAATAAAGTATTCCAGTTGTCTGGCATCATTTCAAGCTTCAGCTATGCAGGTGGAAGGGGAATTCAGCTCCTCTATCAGTTACTGGGTCTGCAGAAAGGGAAAACCTGCTCTGCTATTGTTGTTACTGTTCCTCATCTAGAGCTCAAGAGAGGACAGGAGTCAGCCAGATGCACCTTCTAGTGTATCAGAGATGAAGGTGAGTCCCTCAGCTCACTGAACTCAGTCTGAGCACTGGCACTAAAATCAGGTTATGGAGTGAATTTCATGCCCTGTATTTGCAGTCTAGATCTCAAGGCACCAGACCAGCAGGAATCCCTACCGCTTCTCATAGGTTAGATAATAATAGGAGAAGAAGACAAACCACCACCACCAAAAAAACCCCAAACCAAATCCATCCCCTAGATTGTCTGTGTAACTGAGATCACAAATAACAGAGCTTTCGTGCCAGAGCCACTCCTTTGTCAGCCTGCACCTCAAAGGTGCTGAGTGTTGTCAGGAAAATGGGCCGAATGCCCAATTGCACCCAAGTGACTTTGCTACAGGCCGATACTGTAAAGGGGCCTTCAGTGGCACTTACTGCCACTGTATGCCTTTGACATTGCCTTCACAGCATAAAGGGCCACAGTGTAAAAGAGTATTCAGCCCAACATGAGTTGAGGGCACTCAACACCTTGGAAGATTTAGCCCGATATTTGTAATCATTTCAATTCTTCAGGTTTTAAGTTACTTGGAGCCAAGAGTGCTGTATACAAAACAGCCCAGTATTCCCTAAAGAATATCAGCTATGTTGTGATTTGGATGAGTTCCCTGGCATCTTAACTGCTACTTTGATCCTGCAAATTCCTAATCCAGTATCTAAGCACCTTTCTTCAACAATTGCAACTATTCAATCCTTTAAAAAATGCCTTTATAAAAATTCTGTTCTGATTCTGTACAAGCGATTATGGTTCACTTGTAAAAATAGCATTGGGTGGACTGGTGAAAATAAGACATCATGCTCTCTGACCTTCTAAGCAGCATTTAAAGTTACTGCTATTATTAAAATCCCTGTGTATTTGCACACAATAAAGGATAAAAATAGTAATGGAAATCGTCTGAAACCTAATGTTCTCTGATAAGAAAGTGGTGACGTACTAGCGTCTAAACTGCTTGTCTCACATGGCAGGCCACATAAACCTGCATTTTTTATTACTGTACACACAGGCTACATAGACACAGGGGAGTGGTCAGCCCTTTGCGAAGAGTGGTGCTGAATGGGCCGCTCACAAAAGAATGCTGACAAAGAATTCCCACTCAAAAAGACACATTTTCCTCTTGCTCTTCTCTGAAAAACTCCAGGTTCTTTCCTCTCCTCATGTTGGCCTCCTTCACGTGCTGGGGTGCTGTCTGCCCTGGCTCAGCAAGCAAATAAAGTTTTCTTAGGAGTTACTGCCTCTCACCTTGGTCCCGGCGTGGTGCTTGCACAGGAGGGAGCAGTTTACAGTTGCTTTCCCTCCTTTCCTGGGCACTTGTAGTCACCCTAGTTGAAAGCTTCATCTTCTTCAGACCTTAAGTATCCCTATATTGTTTACCAGATTCTGTACAGAAACACACTTCCTCTGAGGCAGCAAATTCAGCTGAACAACAATGTAAGGTTAAGGGAAAAATACGTTCTTACCTGTACAATTAATAGCAGCCATGATTATCAGAAGAGAGGGCATTGTAACAGTTGAATGGGTCTGTCACTCTTTCTGAGGCATGCTTCCTTTTCTGCATTTCTCTCAATTAAATCAGGTCATCCAAAATAGACAGCAGGATTGTGTCACCATCCAAACCAGACAGCAGGATTGTGTCACTTTTAGGCACTGGCCCAGCACATTGCTTGGGCTACCCACACCTCAGGGCACTATTTGTTGCGCAGATTCTCTTAGGTTTTATTTGTTTAATTAATCAATATCTGTTAGGCTTGAATTCTGAAAAAATCGTTCCTTTTTTTGTTTGTTTGCTTGGGTATTCTTAAATATCTGAGAGCTAAAGGCTGTGCCAGGGCTACAGCACACCTCTAAATCCTGGTCTCCTGTGTGCTAGGGAAACAATTGCTAATTCATCTCTGGCCAGCACATGAGGAGTTTTCCTTCTCCTGGAAATTAGAGCATGGGGAAGGCTGCAGTACAATGATGGTTCACCCAAGCTTGGATGGAGTGAGGCCATGGCTGTGTGTACACCTGGACAGGGAAACCAGAAGACCTGTTAGTTATGGGGTTTCTTACCCTGAGCAAACAGAATCTTAAAAGGACCCTTATACAATTCCTTAGATGATTTAATGTTTTGAAACTAATGTTGGGGGGTTTTTTCTTTGTTTTCTGCATTGTTGGGTGATGGAGGGGGAGGTGGTGTTTAGCTATGGCAGTCGCTTTTTCAAGCATTATTCTGCAGTGAGGACTACAGATTTCCTCTTTCTTCAAAAATCATAAATGTCACTCTTCTTTAAAACAATATGAAATTTTATTTAAAAAAGAAGTCAGCTACTGTGAGAATTGCCTAAATTAGAAAAACTTGGCAATACTGCAGTGTCCCAGTAACATCTCTATGTCTCTGTGTGAAAGCCCCACTTGGAGCTTTCCCATTTATCCAAGACACCCATTCATAAGCAATGTATGGGGTGCTCTGCATACAAAATGATGTACAAGACGTTAGGGACTGGCTCAGAAGTTAAGCCTGAATCATACAGCAACAAACAGATCCCACTGATTTGAAGGCCAGAAGGTACCATCCCACCCAACTGTCTGCATAACCCAGACTACTCACTCATTGTAACTTTTTACTGAGACTCAAAACAGTAATGCAGAATCCAAGCGTAATCCTTTCTTCCAGAATTAGCCAAATTAGTCACAGCATCCACTGAGTTGACAAAGAAGTTTAAATAAAGAAACATAGCACCAGAAAAACACGCAAAACACTGAGGCTGAGCAGCTGAACAAAGCTTTAATCCTTACTGATCACTTCTTGTTGCAAAGGAGGACTGATAAACTGTAATAACAATGACAGGCAAAAGTAACTGGCCTAAGAGAGTAAAGGTTGTAAATAGAGAACTCTTTGTGTGAAACAGAGCTTTTAAAATGTTCTAGTTTTTATACTCAACGTTTGCTCCTGGTGCTATTGCTTTGAATAGCAACAATAATACAATGAACCTGTAGGCATGAAAATCCAGAAAGATATTTCTTTCTTTTAAAAATATTGAAGAACTGGGAACTTAGAAAGTATAAAAAAAAAATGACTACAAAAAGCCTGGAAGTGGTCAGCCAAGAGATGTGTTACATCTCTCACGTATGGCACAAGACCGTACAGGGTACTTAGATTTACTGCATTTTTTCCTTATGGTGGAGGACACTAACACAAGGCCTTTTTCAGTTGTCAGCATTAGAGTAAAAAAGAAATGTGTACATTCTGCCCAGCCTCACTGCTCTGGCATGAATGTCACCATACGGAAGCATCAAGGAGAACAGAATTGCAAGCTGTGAGTCTAATGCCTAGCACATATTAAATGCAATCTCAGTGTTGACTGATGTAATGTCTTTTTGGCAAGACAGCAGCTTTGCAATGTAATATTTTTAGAACCTGAAGCTGAGTAGCACACAGACTATGAGGATTCTCAGAATAGGGCCTTCATATACAGATTAAGTAATATTAGTTCCTGTGCATCGTTTAATCTAGTTTAATTAGCACAGCAATTTGCTGGCTCATTTTAAGGACATACAATTCCATTTTAGATCAAAATAGATTGAAATAGCACACATATTGCTGTGGGAGTCCCAGAAGGCTAATCCATTCGGTAAAACTACATCAGCTCCCATAGTTTCGTGAAGAATTGTGCCAACAGTCATTAAAAATACACAAGCAAGATTGGCAAGTTTGAAGGAAGAGATCTCATGTGGTGATAACAGAATTGTTTATAAACTCTACTACGAGCACCATTAGAAGCATCAATCTATTTACTGTTATTTGGGATCCAGCTGCAGTACTTCTCCAGCAATTTTTTCTCTGTTGGTTTGTGAAGGAAGCATTGAAGAGAAATTAAGCCCTAAGTTTCCTCCCTATCCCCTCTGCCATACCCCCCTCTGGTCTTCAGAGGTAGCTACGGCACAGACCACGCTGTTCAGGGTTTCTGCATAATCACTGCTTGGCTCCATGCGTAGATACGACAGTACCTATTTGGCTGCATCCACAGAAGCAACGATCTGCCTCTTGTAATTGTGTTTATTCTCTTACCTTGGCTGTCTGCAAGCTGTTTCTGTGGTAGCTCTTTTTGAGAATTAGTAATCCTGACACAGGACCCAGGGAAGACATTGTTTCTGAAATTCACACCACTATTTCTTGCCCCATCATTTTATTCTTTTTCATTCAAGCGCCTTGTAAGCATACTGAGTCATTCCAGCCAGACTTGGTCTCACAGTCTTTTAACAGTAAGAAATATCCTTAGGCAGAACCATTGCTTATTCTGCTCACTGTTCAGAAATGAGTGTAACAGCTTCACCCAGCAGATACACATGAAAATCCATACTTGCTTAACATATGCTTTCTTGCATAGTCACTAATATGACTTAATTTCCTTTTATTGCTTGAGGGGTTTTTTAGTGTGCTTTTTCCCATTATTCCTCTTGACACTCATACTCTTTACAAGTATCTACCATCCTACTAACATCATCCGTTTGCTTCGACTGCAGGAGATGGCATGAAAAGATGGTTTGCTATGCAAGGAAAAGAATTTTTGTATAATCACTGTGGTTTTTAGATTATCTAAACCTTTTCGATTTGGCGATAGGTGTTATCTCAGAAAAACTAGAGGTAATCTAGTTTCATTGATAAGCCAGTGACCATAAAACCACCCAACTTTCCAATTCCAAATATGTAGTTTGGTTTCAGAGCATCCAAGCTATTGCTTTTCTTAGAATCAGTCCTCGAGAGTTTTGAGTTGACCATTTTTGAAGGAGATGAAGCTTATGAGATCATGATCTCTGTCCATCTGGCATTTTCTTACTCAACTAATAATTCTTACTATCAGTGGCCAGTTTCAAACCTGAGGGGCACAGGGCTCAAAGAAATAAAGTTCCTACAATTTTCATGAAAGCTAAAGCCTGAGTTGACAGGTCAAAGTAAGAACTATCACTTCATACTCAATCTAATTGACTAATGCTGAAAGTCAACTGGCTACTGAAGAAACATTATTCTTATACCGGACAACTAATCAGCCTGCTGCTAATGAAGCAATTTGTTTTCACTGGCGTTAGTGACAGATGAAGTCTTCAACAACAAAATGTTTGAATTAAACATGACAATGCTTTTGGGATAGTATAGTAATCAAAGCAGGCATCATTGATGAAGACATCAGTTAGGTTTTCTAAGAACTGATTTATCAACATGTGTGCTTTCCTAAGGAAATTGTCTTAATTGTTCCCTCATAGCCATGCCTTCTGGATCATAGTGTGGATCACGACCATCTTATTGAATCCACTTCTCATTGTCTACTACATCCAAGCAAGATTTAATCGGAGCAATTAAGAAGGAGCTTGGTTGCACTTAAGCCAGAGGAAGGACCCAGGTAAAGAGCAGATAATTGAGCGTAAAAACACATTCAAACTCTAGTATGTGAATAAGGTCTATTCAGTGAGCTGCAGCATATGTAAGAAGCCAAGCCATGAGCTCTTCTTAGAAAAACAAAACCAATACATCAAGAACTAGAAATCCCCTGAAACTTTCTGGTTATACCAAATGGGCGTTGTTTCTCCAGGACCACAAAACCTCTTCATATCCATGCCACTTGGTTCGGACTTGCAGTTATGTGAATTGAATTTTGGCAGAGCAGGAAAATCCATGAGTCCTGCATTTGCAGACCAGATGCCTATTCTGTCTTTCACATCCTCCCACAGCTCTTCTCTGTTTCCTTCAGATCTACAGTTTCATATTTCTCTGTATTGTCTCCTAGAAGTGATGCTTATTTTCATTGTATCTCAATGGCTTTCTTCAGAAATCAGACAGATCCCCATGCACTTCCTTTCTCTCACTTTCTCTTTTTATTTCTTTCTTCTCCTCTTGTGCTAGGAAGAGGCAAACTATTACTAATCCCCAAGGATTCTGGTCTGTAGTGAACTCCATGCTATAGTCAGTTATACTTCTCTCATAAAGCCATGGGGACAAACACTTGTCCTGGGACTTAATATGGATCTATTACAGTAGAAAAGGAAGACTTTCTCCCTCGTATCCTAAGATGCTCACAAGAGGTACAACACTGTTAAGGGAGACTGCAAGGCTTTCTTTTGCCCTTGGCAAAAAATGCTGCTTTTGATTGGAGACAGAGTAGCCTCTTCTAGTGCCATTAACAAGAAGTAACAAGAGAAAGGCTCAGCGGGCAGAAACTGCTTCTGGAGACAGAATGTGTGAATCATTATGCCCAAGAGAAAGCAAAGTTACAATCTTCCCAAACACTGTGAGGAGAAGAAGCTCAGGCACTACAGGAAAATATTTCTTTGAAAACCTGGATTTATGAACTTGAATGCCTATGCAAACCTGAGAGGGTTCACTGCCATAAGATCTGCTCATTGCCAGCTCCTCAGAAAACAAAATACAGGTTTTGTTTTGCAAACAGAACTCTAACTAAAATTCTGCAATTTTTGTACACCCGTTTATATGTGACACTCAAAATATCAGATAGAGATCAGGGAATTTGCTTACTGAATCACTAAGTCCATCCTCTGGCAGCTCACAGACCTACACTGTTGTGATGTCTTATAGTACAGCAAGTCCAAGCCAGAAAAGCAAAAAATGCCCTCCTAGCCTGATGGGTTTCTTTACAACATTTCATTGTCTCCAACTCAGTTTTAGCCTGAAGAAATGAAAAGTCAAAAAGGCAAAATTATTCTGAAAAATTAATGCTTGTCTTCCCATCCAAGAACAAACACAATGAAGAAAAATAAACAGTACTTGTGGGTTGAGACCCTTATCCAAAGCCCAGTGAAGTCCTAGGGAATCTCTCCAGCGACCACAGGCTTTCAATCAGGTCTTATGAGTGATGTTTTAAAATTAATTCTAAATTAAGAGCCAAATATCACTGGTATTTAATTTGTTGCCAGAAGCCACACAATAGACCTTTGAAACAAAACTCCTAAAATGCATAGAAATTCAGATGAAATGACTCACCAATGCTGAACAAATAAGGCGCAACCTCGCCTCCTTCTGCTCTTCAGTTCCCTTTAAGACACTATTTTCTCTTTGTTTGGTAATATTGCAAAATATTTCCACTTTAATTGTAGATTATGGTTGGCAGATGACAGAATTCTGATAACTGGTGACTGGTCAGACAGTGCTTTCTCTGTCTGGGGACACTTCCATCAAAATCTGAGTATTTATTTGAAACAGGTCTGTAACCCTTTCTTTAATAAAGCTGAGACTGTCTGAAAGCTCTTTCTTACTAACAAGGGGATCAGCAGCAGATGGAATAGGAAGGCAGGCAGAAGCTAATCCCTGGCATTTATTTTGAATAAAAATAACATATGATGTGTCAGGTACCAGCAATTTGCACAGTGAGAGCAAAGAGAGTTCCTGCCCCAAAGGTGTAAGAATCTGAAAGACAGACTCAAACATGTTGGTCTCTAAGCAGTGGAGCTTAGGAAGGTAGATTTCCTACAGGGTTTTGTCTCATGTCTGAATTTCATAACATCTGTTGTTGTAGGAGCATCACACTATGCTTTAACTCACTTTGGGAGAGCTTTAGGAACAGTATCCTTTCTGGGGGATGCTAGTAGGGCCTAGCTGCTTATGCTCACAAAATGTGTAGGAACTTAACAGGACCAGAACTTTTACTTCTCTAACAAGGATGATTAAATCTCATTAGTGGATTTAAGAATATTAGGCAAAATCCACATCTAAAAGGGGATTTCATAAACTATGTGCCCTCAGAAAACAGAAAGAAGTGCAGAGACAGGCCTGAAACAAAATCTTGGATCTCAGCATCATGATCTAAACTGTCATTTCTGACACACACCTCTTTGCTCCACAGAACAAATCCCAGATCCAAACTCACTCCACTTTGAGAAACTTTAAACCAGACTTTGAGATTTAATTCACATACTACTAAAATGAAACATGTTTCTAAAATGAAATGGTTTTCTTTAAACAAAGCAACCAAAATTTTCATTTGAGTTCTACAAGGCAGTATCAAGATGATGCATCATTGACATCACTCCTTTTAACACCTCTTTAAATATCCTGGTCAAGCTCCACTTCCCACGGTGAGTCAACAGAACTGACTCAAGAAAATTATACAGGATTTTATCTGGCCAACACAAAACCAATAAAAAAAACCTCTGCATCACTGCGGTTGGTCATGATTGATCCTGCCACATTATTACAAACAAAGCATTTGCTTAAAGCATTTGTTTGCTTTCCTTTTGCCTGGGGGAATCTGGGATGGGTGAATGCCACAGAACTTAATGGAAACTTTTAATGCAGAAAGGCCACAGGATCAGATTATGTTTCTTGGGTGAACTGGTTTGCTTTTTTATTAGATCCATTTGTTTTCTGATGCTGGGTTAGAAGAGCAAGTCTATGGAGTTAAAGCAGTGTTTAGTTCTGTCTGAACTGTTCTGAGAAAAGAAAGAAAAGTTGACACCAGCAGACAAAGATTAAAAAGTTCTACCTAAGCAGCGACTGCTTTCTCTGTTCACATCCACAAAGTCGTTCTTCAGCCAGTTATGCAATCACACAGCTACTTCATTTTTGATCTTCGGTTACAGCCACGTTTCTTAAAAGCTGCCCAGAAAACCTGGCTGGGACTAAGGCAAAGAAAGGGAGATATTGACTGATGAAGTGAGCAAAGGAGGTCAGTTCAAGCAGAAAGCCTAAACTCCAAGTAGCATGGAGAAAAGGAGGAAGAAAGTGGCATAAAAAAAAAAAAAAAAGGTGATTGGGTGTTCTTCAGTGTTGCCAGAGAGAAGGAATTTGTTCCTCGATGGATAAGAGGTCAGTTCACTTTCACAGCAGATGGGGAAAAAGTGGGAGAAGGATCAGAGCTAGGACAGAGAGGGACGAGGGGAGAGCTGAGCACTTTTCCCATTGCTAGCAAGGAGGGCAGGGGGGTGAGACACAGGAGCAGTGACTCCTGCTGTTGGGAAGGTATACACTCCCCAGCAAATGCCACCATCCCCAGCAAAACCAACTTTCCCTCAGCAGCAGTGGAGCAGACAGATGAGCTTTCTATAGCACCAGCACAGGTATATAGGTATAGTATATATGTGTAGTATATAAATTAAGTATAGTATATAAGTTCGGTGGTTTTGCCAGCTCCTTATTTTGCCCATTTTGGGAACCAGCTCTTGAACACAGAGGAGCTGTGAGGAAACAGCTGTCATGTGGCCTGATTTGGCACAAAAAAGTGTCCCTCTTCACTTCTGACAGTCCCTTGGGAGCCCAGAGTATTTAGGATTTTAGCGCCCAGAGATGAGAGAATTAACAAAATTCACAGCAGGCTTCAGTCACCTGGACTGGGACCTGATCTGAAATGGGAAAGCTGCAAGTGATCACTGAGAAAAACAGTGTGAGGACAAGTGCTAAGTAGGGATGAAACTGTGGACATGAATAAATATTTTGGTGAAAAGTTATTTTAGATGTGTCTTGAAGAGTTGGCATCAGGGGAAGAAAACTTCCTAGCTACAGGGTCAACCAATATGCATGAAGATCTAAGGAAAGGACTGCGGATCAAATGTCTCTTTTCTTCCAAACCTTCACCTTTCAGTTTCAAATTTGGGAATAAAAGCTTGGATGCCACTTTTAAAAACGAATCACAGAGGACGGCAGATCTCAGAGCAAACCTCCACCTCCAATAACCAATGCAATTAATAAATATGCTCTTTGTTGCCACCAAACTGTTAAGACAATAATAGATTATGCAGCTCTTTAAGTATTATGCGTATCAACATTACTTTACTTCCAAGATCTCCTGTTATTTAAAGGAGAAACTAATTTTGCTTACTGCCCCTGAGTGCTTCTCATAGTTCAATTTAGAACTGGTGCTGGAGTCTTGTTTCTGAAATTTTTTCTCCCTAGAAAATACCAATTCCCACATCAAGTCATAAAATGTTATTGCACAGTGAAGAAATGTCTCCAAAAAAAAGGGGGGGGGGGGGGGGAAACGGGACCAAAAAGAAATTAAGAAATGCCATACCAACATTTTTTTAATCATAGTTAAAAGCCAGACTGAGAAACATATGAGAACAAGAATCTGCAGCTCTATATCCTGTAAGAGCAAGAGTAATAACAAAACCACAATAGCAACTGACCTGCAATAACCAAATTAAGAGATTCTACTCACAGCCAGAGCTGCCAACCTCTCTTTTATGAAAAGGGAGGATAAACACTGTACTGCTTCTGCGAAGTGATCCATAAAAAATTACCACAGTTTTATAAATGGGGAAATAAATACAAGTCAAACATTAAAAAAGAAAACAAAACAACAAAAAAAGAAAACCCCACACCAAACCCCAAACCTTCATTATCAATATATACTGTTCCCTGCTCCCCTTGCCAAAAACATGACACCCCAAGAGGGGTCACCTTTGTGTTGTTACAGGCAAGCAGCTAGGTCTTGTGATTAACAAATGGACTCTGAGAAGGTTAGAATAGCTAGCACAATTTAATATCCACCTGAAGAGAACAATAAAGATTACATGCGCCCTTGTTGCAATCTGACAGTCTGGGAAGTGATTATAGAAAGTTGTCAGAGTGGGGAGAGTGGGGGGAGAAGGAGAGAACAGAGCTTGGGCTGCTGAGGTAGAGATCTGATGCTGGAAACACAGAGAGCAGAAAAGACAATGACCCAAAAAAGTATGCACCTAATAATCTGAGCCTAAAATCTGTGAAAAGCAGAGAAAATTTAAGCAACTATCCTTCCAATTGTCTGTGCATTCCCAAATTCCCAGAACCTGATCAAATCATGCCAAACACATTCAAGGTGCAGATCTGTTTCATTTGCTATGGTACGGACTGCACGTGGAAACCTATAACCTGCCCCCTGGAAGCTTCACCCTCAGAAGGGCAGGGTTAGACCTGATCCCTTCCAGAAGACACAAAATGCAGGTGGTGGGTAAAGCAGGGGGAGCCAGCTCCCCGCTCCTCATCCATCAGGATAATCCCCGAGGAGCTGCTTGCACCTTGTAAACTGCTCGGTGCCGCCCCTTTAAACAGGGCAGATTTGTTTTCACGTAAATTCAACAGAGCTTATGAAAATCAAGTCGCTGTTCCTGCTAAGGAGGGGAGCAAATAAGGGAATTCAGCAACTCTAGAAGTTCAGCTTGAAGCTGCTCTTACAGAGCTTGTAATTCTCTAACAGGTATTAATCAGACTGGGAACGGAACTGCAGGGTGTCATCTTCTGACAGCCCTGGCCCACAGCACCTACTTCAGAAGTAGTCAAAAACTTCTCTGTGTAGTCTTTCCTGTTATTCTGGATTAGATCCCCATGTTAAAAGTAAAAAGAAAAAGGGAGCAGAATTTGTTCAGGCTGGAAACTTCCCAATCTGGCAATAATTTTGGAATTTGATTTTATTTTCTACATCTTATTGATGGAATTCTCTGCATGGCACTTTTAATACTGATCTCTGGGGTGAGACAAACATTTTGCCTTGGTCATTCTACCTATTTGGAAAGTTCAGAGCACAATGAATACTGAATACAGCTGCACTTCTGAAACATACCTTGGATAACCTTATCTAAATAACTTCGTTTGAAAAGTGAATAGACTTTTGTGAGAGGAACTTTCTTAGATAAACTAGAGGGATATTTTTTAACTCAGCGGCTGTTTGAAAGGGAAAATTTGAACTTTTTATTTTCTTGTGGAGAACTGCCATATGATTCCAAAACTAACACGTACAAGCCAGTAGTTAAGCCAAAAAGTCACCAAAGAATGAGACAGCAAACATTTAAAAGCCCTATGCATGTAAAAGGAATCTAGTAAGAGAAACTTAGTTTATTCAAGTATATAATCCTGGTCTTTATGTTTGGTGTTTGCTTGCTTGGAAATGTTCAGGCTTATAGACTCGGGACACAATAATAAAATCACAAACAGTATTTTCTTATGGCTGAGAAAAGGGTTTTCACAGAACCCCCACCAACAGTTTGAACTGTGTTAACATGAACTGTATGAATATGGGTAACAACACATTTGGACTATTATATGCTAACTTTGTTCCGGTGCACTCAACTGGCTTTTGGAAAGTTCTGCCCTGCTCGTTAAGGGTAACGTTTGCTTTCTGCCCTAGGGGCAACTCCTTAAGCTTGCAACTGCCAGGTATATGCTGTGCTTACTGTGAGATACAGAAAGGAGTGAAACCACTCTTATAAGCAACTTCCTAACAGCAGTGAGATGCCCTCGCACACAAGACAAGTCACAAAAGCTCAGATTTCTCAAACAGAAAATAAAACCTGCTTCTTTGTTCTAGTGAAAACAAGGACATTTTTCCAGTTTCGACAGCCACGTCATTTTGCACCGACACAGCACCCTTGCAGGGATCACCTCCTTGATTTCCAAATGACAGCTCCTGCCTCTGCTCACTTTGAAGTGACTCTCACCATCACAGCGCTACTAAGGCGAAACGCTCTCCCAGCGGAGAGAAGCGCAGCATTATTTGTTCGCTACCGGAGTTAAGGACTGCTCGCTCAGGGCTCGACTCCAAGTCTCCAGGAGAAAGTGGGAATCTTTCCAGGGACTTCCACGCCACGCACTTTTGGTCAGGCCCTGGCCTGTTCACGCACCGCTTTCCACCGCGCAGCTGACAAGAACCTGGCAGTCCAACTCTTCGAGTCCCTTCCCACCGGACCTCTCTGAAATACCTCACCCCCACTCTTCCTTCCTCCCCTCCTTCACACGGAGCCACGGCCGCGGCACATCTGAATCATGCGCCCGTGCTCCCATGGGTGCAGGCCCGTGTCCCGGCCCTGGGACAAGACGTGCCTGCAGCTCGCCGGTCAATACGCAGCTTTCCGAGCAGTGTCGGGCGGGGTCCGAGCGCAGGCGGCAGGCAGCCTCCCGCCGCGGACACTGTCGGCGCTAGTCCGGGGTACGAGGGGCTGCTGGGGGTGCCGTTCGAGGGTGCTGGGGGTGCCGTTCGAGGGTACGGGGTGCGCCTCACGCCGGGGGGTGCCGGGATACGAGGGCTCCCTTCCCGAGGTGATACGGGGGGTCGGCGGTGGGGACGCAGGTGCCCTCCTCCTGCCCACCCCGCCGCGCCCCTCCCGTCTCCCGCGCCGGCCACCGCGTCCCGGGTGACCGTTAGTCGGTCCCGGCCCTCCCGCTGCCCGCCCCGTACCTGAGAAGTCGGCGAGCGCCGCCACCTCGGCGCTGCACACGAGGATCACACAGGAGAGGAGGGGGAGGAGCCGCCCGGGCTCTACCTGTCTCCGTCGTGGGTGCTGCCCCGCATCCCCGTCCCTCATGGTGCGGCTGAGGGCAGCTCGGGGCGGGGGGGGCAGGCCCGCCGCCTCACATGATGGAGCCGGTCCCGGCTGGCGGGACCGCCACCGCCGGCCCGCAGGGCGCCCTCCGCCGAGGGGCAGCACCGGCGGCGGGGCGCGGGAGGAGGAGGAGGAGGGCGGAGCGGCCTTGCCCGAGGCCGCGGCTGGAAGGGGTCCCGGCCGGCGTGGGTCCGCGGGAGGCGCGTCGCCGCCGCAGGGGAGCCCGCGAGGGCGGTGGGGAAGGGGAAGGGAAGAGGCTTCTCGGCGGCGCCGTGCCTGGCACTGCCCTCAGCGCACATCGTGCGGGCCGGGCTGAGTCAGACCCGGCTGCACCTCTCCCGCCCTCCCCCGGCTCTCTCCACCCCTCTCCGGGCAGTTCGAGGTCCCGGCACCTCCCTCTTGGCGAAGGGGCACGATCTCGTCTTCACGCGCCGTGAGAAGGGCTTTATTTTTAACTTATTTCCCCCACCCTTATTCCTACTTGGCAATGGTTGAAGGACTGTCACCGACTTGTGACAGCATTTCCCTGCTTGCATTTTTTCCAAGCCAGGTGTAAGATTCTCCCCATCGCTCCCCGTCCCCGCAGCGCAACTCCTTCGCTGCTTTCCCTTCTTCAGTCCTCCTTGTCGCGTCTGCCGGACCCTGCCAGCTCTGCCGCTCCAGCCCGGCTCCTGTCCTTAGGCACTGGCTCACAGGTCTTCGGGAGAAACCCAACTGACAGCCATGCCTGGAAGGAGCTCTGGATGAGGGATTTCGGTGGGCAACAGCTGTGGTAAGAAATGGCACTGTCTCTTCCACGTTGCAAAAGAAACTTTCCCTTTCTGTGCTTCCTCTCCTCATGTTGTTCCCTGACAACGTCTTATCGCAGCCCTTAGCTTTAAGACTCATGTAGTTCATCATAGCTGAGTTTAAAGTGTGTAGGCTTGCTTAAAGCTTTGATTGCAAAGTGACAGAACATAGTGAAGTTACTTCACAGGAGTTCAGGTTGTTCCCTGAAATCTTTCGTAAGACTGAAAAGTAAACCACTGAGAAGTTCAAACAGATTGTCATTGCAACCTGCTTTACAGCCACCTTCAAATGCAGTTTGGAGCTCCTTTTAAGGTACTGGAGGAACTAAAGAGAATAAATCAGGACACTCATTTCCTAGTGCCTTTAAGAGCTGCCATCAGGACAGAGCGTAGAAGCAACACTGGAAATGGGGCATGAAAACATCTTCTGCCCCAGTGTTGTGCTTGGGTATAAAGAGGGTAGGCAAGAACATCTAGCTGTTTACACCCTGGCATGCATGTTCACACTGATCCTCCTCCTGAAAAAAAAAAAAAAACCAGAAGTAGGTGAGAGATGATGGAACCAAACTAATTCTGTTAAATCTCTTCCTGCTCCAACTGAAGCTGGATCACATCCACATTTGAATTTCCAAACTTTGGCACCTCTTTCTGGAGGTTACACTGAACTTTGGCCAGCTTGAATTTCATGTTTGAGTCTGAATCCACTTTTCTTTCCTCTCCCTCCTCACACACAGAACAACAACTGGATAACACAAACGTTATAGTCATGCTTCCTCAGTCTTGGGCAGATAAAAGTAAACCAGCTTTCACATGAACCTGCTTGAGGTCAGGGACATTCCATTAAGTTTTCCTGAACTCAGATAAATGGGATCAAAGATGCCGAAATAACACAATAAAATGGATTAGCTCAAGCAAGCATCTACGACTGCAAACACGGATGAGTAGAGCAAACAGTAACTTTGCCAGGTGTGTGAAGCTTTTCCTTCTGGCTGCTGACAAGGACAGTGTTTGCCCTGAACTGAATCGGTTACACCATGCCTTCTGGCTGTAGCACTGGAAGGAGACTTGTAGGAGTCTTCTGCCTACTTCTCCAATTTTTTCCCTTGATCTTGGCATACCTGGTCATTTAATCTGACACTTGCTGTCATAGGTCAGTTCCACTGAAAGTAGAAATGAATGCCAGGGGAATGTTACAAGTAGCACAGATTTTTTTACCCCTTATGGAGTAAAAGAAAGCATTTGGGGGACATGCATGTATCTTCTAGAAAGGTGTTTTGATGAGTACAGTGAACTCACTTGTCTACGCTAATTTCATACCTGCCATGTTCATAACTACGTATCTACGATGTCAGAGGGGCTTTGAGCAACCTGATCTAGTGGAGGGTGTCTCTGCCTATGGCAGGGTGCCTGGAACTATATGACCTTCAGGGTTCCTTCCAACCCAAGCCATTCTGTGATTCTATACCATAACTTCAAGTGAGTGCAGTCAGATGTATGACTTCAGGATGCCAGACCCTCATTCCCTATACAGTCAATGGAGAAATATCTCATATCCAGGCTACCTGCTATAGCTCTAACAGGATGTGTTCCACCTCCTCCTCTCTGTACTGCTCATTAATCCCTGGAAGATAGATGTCAATGATGGCGACTCAGTCTATATGTGACTATGAGTAGATAGTGCATCTGTGACAAGCACACATTCAATGCAAAAGAATGTATAAGATGTCAAAACCACTGAGAAATATCCTGTTCTCATGCTTGAAAGCCTTTGAATCAGAAAATTCTGCAGGGCTGTTTGCCTACTGAAGAACTTGTGAATCTTTTCTTTCCAATGAGATAACGTTGCTTTTTCTAGCCCTGTGGTGCTGCAAGAAAAAGACCATCCAGTGGTGCAGGAATGAACCTGGAATGCTTTTGGCACTGTGCACGTATAACCCAAAGGCAAAGCCAGTTTTCAAGTAGAATGACTGAACTGGGAGAGGTTGAAAATGTTGTCGGTAACCTCCAGAGAGGTGAAGCAGTGAGGGTTGAGTAACAACATGAGAGGCAGCTGAGTGCTCCTATGTGTAGGTAGCCTTTTAGGGAAACCTTCCTATGGAGGAGAACAACTTACGAATGCTGCAGCCAACAGATACTGAAGACATGCTTTTGTTAAAATGGCATTGACCGTTTTTTCTCTTTTTCTCTCATTTTTTCTTTTTTTCCTTTTTTTCCAGTGGGGATTACTTTGCTATTCAACATTAACCTAAACTCTGTAACAGTTCTGGCAATCCCTGTTATTCCTTGCTATTGATAGTGCTTAAATAGTAAACTTAGAGACAGTGGTGTAAAATACAAAGGTAGGAAGGGAGACAGTACTATTTATCCTGATACGCAGAATGTGTTTCTTTGCCATAGCCTTGAAAGCAGCTTCTATAAGCTGGCAATGTTCAGTAGCTGGAAGACAATATAACTAATCCAGACATGTTCAGCATGTAGAATTACAGAATCTCTCGGTCTTTCCTTATAAGCAACACAAGGAATGAGATTAATTTTTTTTTCCCCAAAGAAAGAATGAAAGCCTATAAATTAGAATCCAGGTAGATACCATGCCTCTTTAGAACTTGGGGAGAAAAATATTTATTCTCTCTTGAATCTGCAGAGAAAAATCATTTCACAGTGTCAAAAATGCAGGAACTGCGTTGTTGCATGGAAGCTTTGCAAGAGCAAAGACGTAATCTGAGTTCTTAATTTCCTTTTTCTCTGCATTATTCATTTTTCTCTGAACTTCAGCCAAACTGCAATTTGAAACTCATATCATGGCTTACTGTATGGGAATTCAAATGAAATTAATGCTATCAGTTAGTAAATAAACGAGCTGTGTGAAATAAAACAGTTGAGTTAGATGGCCTAACATTTTCAGTTTTAGTAAAAAAACCCCACAAGATCTATAGCAGAGTAACAAAAATTATCAGAAATATATAACTTGGAAATACTTATTCACACACACATATATATATACACACACACACATCACCCCATTATACCTGCTACTGCTGTTCTCCTCTTTTCACCCCAATAAATGTACTGGAAGTTGATATATGTCATTTTTGTTCTCTTCTCCCAGAATAAAGTTTGCAAGAAGTTCACTAATGTTCTCTTTGGCTTTGGGGAATAAAAAAAGGATAAAATCTAAGTACAAACCACCAGGCTTTTCCCACATTTTAAAATGCTTTATATTCCTGCATTCTGACATAGATGAAATCCACAAGACAGTTCAAACAAGTGAGCTGCTATCCTCTCTCTGTTTCTATGGAAATGGTGTCAGACCAGTTCAAACAAAGCACACGCTTTACAGCAATCACTATATGGTGATTATTTAAAATAACAGCACGTTTTTTCCCAACTCAACCTCTATTTCTATGGATACAAGAATGAAGATAGTGGTAAAGAAGCCTCTCTTGTGTTTTTTCAACTCTAAGTGTGTTTTGGATGTTTTGAGTTCTCACGGGGCACTACAGATTTTAAGTTCTAACAAGATCTTCAAGTGCGCAGTAATTTGAACTTGAGAGGACAAATTCTGCAAGCTGTAGTTAGGAAACATTCTCATGCATGTAAGCAGAAGTCTGAATGAATACAGAGTACAGTACTTCACCCAGAAGTAGGGCTAATATTAGAAGGAGGGCTAACATTTTCTATTTTGTGCCTTTTTTGACTCACTTCAGAGAGAATGTTAGCTATCAATTTATGTGTTCATATGCTGTTTCCCGCATAGTCAGTTCTAACGTCATAGAGACCCTGACCACAAAAAAAGAAATAAAATGTAACTAACATATGAAATTTGTAAAACCAATCTCCTCACATTTCTTTCCCTCTGAATGAAATCTCATTCCAGCTTCCTCACCACACACAGCAGAAAGGTCAGCACTACGCATCCTCCTGAATGCTGCCTGTCTTACTGGCACCTCTTCTGTATACGGATTATTTATTCTAGCAGTACACCTGGGCACTTGTATAGACATGAAGTGAGAGGCATGTCCCATTTTACAGAGATTACTGCTGGAAACAAGAGAAAAAAATGTAGAGGAAGAACAAATGCACCAAGAAAAAGGTTCTGGCTTTGTTATTTGTGCCCTCTTAAAACACATAAAGTCATCCCTGCTCACTTCCTGACATGAATCTTCAAAGATAGACTGGAAAAGATGATGTGTCTTGCCTCTCAGTTTAGGAAGGACATTAGGACAGAGCTGCTGGGTGGACCACAGTCTTGGAATTCAGCCTGTTTACTTGTGAAAGTGCCTTATTATGGGTTTATGAGCATGCCTTTTGGCTCATTGTTGTCACTTTCTCTTTTAATATGTATTTAAGCTAAGATTTTCCAAAATGACTAATGATTTTGTGTACTGGAAATTGAAGAGAGCAGCTTTTTAAAGCCACAGAATCGATGTCAAAGCACTCAGAAAGTGGTGGCTTTTCCAAAAGCCTTGGAAAATCAGGTCTCAAGGTCTCTGAAGTTAGGTATGCAATGCCATGCAAAACTGGAAGTGTTTCAGGTAAGAGTAGCCTGTATCAGTATCTAGTCAGTGACAGTTAATAGTTTTGAAATCCAGACCTCACACTAATTCAAACTGAGGACTCTGAAATTCAAAGCAAATTACAAAATTTGAAAATAATATTGCATTGTTTCTAAGTGCTTGCTCTTCCTCTCAGAACTGTAAGTGTTACATGGCAAATTCTGAAGAGATGCTCAATGACTATGTTAAACTAACTCAGGCTTGATGATGGTTGAAGATTTTTCTATGTATACAAGGTGGGAAGGATTTCAGTACACACGGAAGATACCCTTTTTCCACCTCTGGATGTAACTATCCATAGTGCCAAAGGTCCTGTTCTGTACATTGAACTAAAGGGTTTATTCAGTTTATCACAAGTAGATACCCATAGCTACTTTCAGCTTATACCTCCTCTAGCTCTTCCCAGCCTGATCACTACTTTCCTGCTCTTCTGTCCTCTTCCCTTTTACAATCTTTCCATCCATCTTCAGCATCTGGGCAAGCAGCCTGATTCCCGACTCATGCTGTGCTCTGGCTCAAAACCCTTGTGCTAATGCATGTTCATACTGCTGATGCTGCAGGCAAGTTAGGTCCTTTGATATTGATAGGGCTCTAGTGTAATGGTAGGGAAGATAAACTATCCGTAGCCAGGTTTTAAAATGTACTCCTTTAGCTACTCAGAGAAGGGCTTCTCCAGCTGAAATAATTAAGGGACTGGAGGGGGACGACAAAGAAGGATGGTTTTGTTTTTCAGCATCAAGAGCAAAAAAAGTTGTGGTTTTACTAAATTGCTGTAACTGTTTATGCCAAACCAGCACTGGCATTGCAGGGCAGTTTCATCAGGGTTATTGCCTCAGCACAGCCTCCCCTACTCTCAGCTCCCGAGTCCATGCACCATTCTTGTGCATCACCCAGATGCCTTGTTCTTAAACTTATGGAGTTCAGTGTTTCTGTCTCCAAATGTGTGAGCTGGCACTAGGCTGATCAGGGCAAGGATGGTGGGAGGATGGGCACAAGGCATCTCTGGACATGTCATGGCAAAGAAGTGATAACTGGGCTGTGGTGGCAATATTCCTGACTTGTGAAGCTGTGTTGAGGAAGCAGTCCTGACACTTACCCTGTCTCTTGGTAGCATCCATCCTCTCTGCCTCTGTGATCCCATGCTTCAGGTGTCAAAGGCTGGAAACCGTAAAGGTTTGATAAACAGCTGTATCTCACACAGGAACTTGAAATATTGAAAAAAACTGAAGGAAACTTTTCTGTGAAATAATTCTGTAAACCATGAAAGAAGAACACTGAGAACAGCAGTTTTAAAGATGTGGGTTTTGATGGAAGTTCAGTCCCTCTGAATACTTTGTATAATTATAATAAAATTAATTACCACCAAATGAAAAAAGTATTATAAGAAACAAGTGCATTTCCTGCATGCTCTGGAGCAAAATTCATGTGGAGTAGGGCGTCACAGGTCATGTGTGGCCACTAAGTGATACCACCAAATGAAAGCAATAGTAGTACAATGGTACTGTAACTGGCAGGAGCTCCACTAAACCAATCAGTGGTTTTAAAGGTCAAGTCTAGACTGGTCTGGTCTGGGATTAGCATGGCCTGCTGATAGACCTGTACCTGAACAGAGGTGTACAGCTATCCTTCCATAGGGATAGTTGCTTATCCGTAGCGTGAGGTTGCAGGCCAGGAGATCAGGCTGTTTGGAAAGGGTCACCAAAGCATGGCTGGGGAACAAGGTTGTTCTGTTGTATCAACAGACTTAAGCTTGAGGGCTGGCATATCAAGTATCATTGAGGTAGCCAAAGGCTAGAGATACGGGCTGGGTGAGTAGGATAAAAGTGTTTATGGCTGAAATCAAGAGACAGACCTTAATAAAGCTATTGGGTAAGAAGTGGCCTAATCTGCCAAAAGAGATTTTGTCTTCAGGATTGCATGAGTGAGGATCCTAGAGAGAGAAGAATGAGGTTCAAGTCAGAGATGTAAAGGCAAATTAGGCAGGACTGCAGGGCTGGGGATTGTTACTTCAGATACTGTTCAAGCCAGTAAAGACTTCAGAGGTCAGATTATGGCTGATGTAGGAAAGGGTCACTTAGCTCAATTAGTTTTATATCTGGAACTGTACACTGAACAAGGCAAGAGCTAAGGTTCATGCAAGGGACTGGGAATTGTTTTTCAGACCTGCAAATGCCGAAGGGCATTGTGTATCTTGGATATGATTATATGTTCACCTGGCAAGAATCACAGAAGTATATTTCAATCTACTGAAAACTGGGCAGCTCAGAAATTAATACTTGACTCATTCACTGCTTACATCTGTCAAACATGTAGGCACAACAGAGCACATAGACTTTGTCTGAGCTTGATGTCTCTTTTTTTGATTGGGTCTCCATGAATAAAGCTTGCCAAAAAACAGACTTGGGGGAGGAAAAGTTTCATAGATATAATAAAGAAAGGAAAGAACATAGGCATCAAAGTAAATTATGGCAAGAACATGGAAGTAATCTAACTTGAAGTGGAATGGTCTTCCTCACCATCCTCATTAAAGCCTATGACAGACAGCTACTCAGACAGCAAGGGGAGAGAATAATTGAATTTAAAGTTGAAATAAAAATAATTTTCACCAGAATTTTACAGTAATATTTTTATACCAGATATTCTATAAAATATGGTGTGATGATAGTGATCAGGCTTGAGAACCTAAGGTGGCCCTGCTTGAACAGGGAGGTCGGACTAGGTGTCCTCTAGTGGTCCCTTCCAACCTCAACCATTCTGTGATTTTGTGATACTGACAACTATGACTTTTACATGGAAGATATCAGTATGAGTGCTTTAAGCCTTTTAAAATCTGTGTAAAATCTTTTTTTTTTTTGCTTTTCATTTTCATTCCCTCAAAACCACAACAACTTCCTTTTGAGAATGTTATTTACTTTCTATATTATATGCCCCCCAATTTCTGGAATTGCAAATGTATTGGTATATCTGCTACCTTCAATTAATTTTTAAGAAAACTGTAAGATTGAAACAAAGGATTCCCATCATCCAGAACAAGCCATCAATAACGTCTTATGGAAGAAATGCACAGTCCATGCCTTTGCATAGAATTTACTATAATACGGTGAATTCCAAAATGAAGCTGCCATCAAAACAAGCAGAAAACTAATTGAAATCTACTGAGTTAAAATTTAAGTATTTCTGGAAATATCATGAATGGTTAGCACAGATTTAAATATGATGTAACTAGCAGCAATGAGATGCTTTTTAGCCTTGTTCTTGTAAGTTACTTTAAAAAAGCCCTTGTACATAGTATCTAACAATTTATATTTTCATGTTTCCCTTTCTCCCCAGTCTCAACTATTCCTTTTATTTTACCCTTTTGTGCCTTCCAACTTTACCTTCTTTTATTTTACTCCGCCATCTGTTCTCACAATATCACAGCATCTTCCATGAACATTAAAGCATGTATCTACCCTAAATCTTAGAATGACTGTTAATGTTGCCCTCTTCTGGATCACTTTTTTAAACAGGATTTTGTTAAAAAAAAAAAAAAAAAAGTATTAATGTTGCTTTATTTGTAAATAAGAAAAAGAGTCCATTTTAGGTAGACCTCTAACTTGATTTTAATTTTTTCTTAACTGACTTAATGTAACAATCTCCTTTATCTTCTACTACTGTTTCAGCTGTTGGTGTTTCATATCTAACAGTTTATTGGAACAAGACTTTTTCCATTCCTCCTTATCACTGTGCTTCTCCTGGAATAACTCTTGCTGAAAGCAAAATGTCTGGTTTCAATTTAAGTCTAGAGAACGGTATGCTTGTCCACCTTGAGCAATGTGTTTCACAGGCTGACAGGCAACCAGTACGCTTGTATAATGTCTCATTATTTGTTTGTAATTGTTAGTGTTTATTTAAGACATTTTAACAAGACAGATTTAAAAATGCGATGGAAACACAGCTTGTTAATTGGAAAGCAATTTGTGACTATTGCTTTTGCAAACGACAGTCATTGCCCTTTCCCTAGTATGTGAAGAAGGTCTCTCCGTGCTTCTTGGCACGCTGTTTTCCCCTTCCACACCGGAGTTTGGGTCTCCTTGCTTCAGGACTGCATACATCTGCAGTTCTGTGAAACTGTGATGCCAAGGGACACAAAAAACTGCTTGGCCTTGTGAGCATTCATGGATAGGAGACTACCACAAGGTGCTGGAGGTTCACCTTCCAAGCCCCCATACTCTACCCATCTTTCACCCCTCAGCAGTACCAGTAGGGACCGTGTGGCTGCACTTCAGATCAGGTGACGGATGCGTCCTGATAGAGAAGTGGAAAGAAACAACAGGTGTAACTATTTTTGACTCTTTTTATTGTCAGCTCGGGCACTGATTGCTCTGACAACCAAATACATCCCCGAGCATGCAGATAGGGTAGCTCATGCTTTTATGCACGCAGATGTACTATGTGCCTTTGCTTTTCACCCCAGGGGACTGAATGCCCCATAGAGGCCACCGAAGGGCCAAATGCCATGTACGACAGGGTCGGGTCCATCGGCAGACATCAGAGGCCAAGCGCCCACGGCCGCCTCACAAACCTACTGCCCCGCCAGTGGAGAGGAATTCCAAAGGGGAGCCTAGAAAGCAGCGCTACTAGGCAGCTGCCGCCCTAAGAGCCGCAAGGCCGCTGAGGCTGAGGCGGTAAATCTCATAGCGACAGATGGGCCCTGGGCCGGCAGGGGCTGGGAAGGCTGCCCTTGACACACTGCAGCCGGACTTCGGCTGCTGACCGCGGGACAAGCGTAGCTCTCCCTCCTCCGAGCCGGCGGCCAGAGGCAGCGGCAGGGCCACAGCCTGGGGAAGCGCTGAGGCGGCCGCTCCCACCGCCGCTTCCTGCCGGGGCGCGGCTCCGCAGCCACGGCCGCTTCCGGGGCGGCCCTCGCGGCGGGGTGGCTGTGCTATGGCGGTGAAGCGCAGTGGCGTGCGCGCGGCCGACCCGCCGGCGGCCAAGCGGGCCTGTCGCCAGGAGGAAGAGTTCAACGGCACCCGCTTCAAGGCGCTGCTGCGCGACCCCACCACCGCCGTGAAGGGTGAGGGGCTGGTGGGGGCGGCCGGCGGGCCGGGCGGTGCGATCGTGAGGTGAAGGCGTGCGCCGCCGGCGCAGCAGGGGCTGGAGCGGCTACCCGGGGAGCCCGGAGACTTATCCTGGCCCTAGAGCGACGTCGTGGGGACGACCACGATGATGGGGATGGCGATGATGGGGATGACGGCTGCTGTTGCTATACCCTGGGCACGTGTTGGTCCGGGGCAGTAGAGCCCTGGTGTCCGGGCCCTGAGGGTTGGCATGCAGCGTGCCACACGCTGGCTCCCCCAATGAAACTTTCCCATTGCAGGTTTGGAGACCTTCATCTCCGTGGCTAAGACGCTCCCATCTCCTGATATATATGATGTTGTGGAGGGATACATCAAAATTTCCATGGAGTGTGCTGAAATATTCAAACTTATGGATGGAGAAAGAAAGCCTGAAAGTGAAGTAAGTTGGCCATGGTCATAGTGGCAGGAGCATTGATCAAGTGGGAAATATCATTTTCAGTGCAGAGATGTCCTGGGTTTAATGATATGCATACCTGGTAAGTCTAGCCAAAATTAAGCTGCTATGGTTCTTCATGTCAAAAGACCATTTATGAAGTAAGGGGGTCAACAGAGCAGTCAAGCAAACAAAAGAAGAAAATAGTTCAGTGAAAGTAATTGTTTTTAGGTAACTAGACATCTCCCTGATACATCGGTATTTCTAGAAAGCTGCCAGTGGAGTTGGCCTAATTTTTCTCATCTGCGCTGGAGACAGTTTTCCTCATGAGAATATGATGAAGGAAGTAGAAAATTAACACTTTTCACTGTGAATACTGGTGCAGCATTATTAACTTAAATCTGCTTACAACATAAAATTGGATAGTGTTTTGTTTTGACCTCCACGTGTGGATCTTTGCTTTAGATTATCACTTTCATGTAATGAAGAAAGCATATAATGTTCAATGACATGCTCTCTTAAAGATCCTTTTAACTAATAGGGGCTAATAGTTGTAATGAGTACAGTTCCAGTGCTGTGTGCACTCTGGATTCACCTAGATGGAGTTACTTGCAAAACTGGAGGAGCTTGGATGGCTCTCTCAAACACATTTCATTGCTTCACTGTGAACTTACCAGCAGTTGTTTCTTAAAACATCAGTTCATTAGGCCTTGGCCTGTAGCTTGAGAAGAGCCTTCAAGATCCATTAGTGTGTGCTAAGATTTGCACTGCAGTCCATATTTGCGTCTCCAAAAGTGATACATTGTGCATATGCAGATAAATCATGCATATAGGTCTTGATTCGTGGTGAGGAGGGACCCTTTTTTACACTGAGTTTATTTGTCCAGGGTTGTACAGGCCTTCAGTCAGGAGGTTATCCCTCCCTACTGCTGCATTTCATGATGGTTTCCAGCTGGAAAAAAGGAGTCATCTGACCTTCTGTAGTTCTCTGGTCGTTTGTAGAGTATCTGTATAGGGGCTTCCTAGAAGATTCATACTCTTGGAACTAATCCTTTAGAAGAGGAAGCATTAATTTGGGAGAGAATTCAGAAGTTAACTTTGCCTTCATATGAAGAAGCTCTCCTCTTACGGTGGAGTTATTCTTGTTTTAATGGTGTTCGTTATGGTTTACTCAGCTAATGATTTCAGACTGTACCTGATATTGGCAGACATTAAGATATTTCTGTATCTTACAGATGCTGTTAATCTTTCAAGCTCTAGAAGCCATTTTACTGAGGACAGCCAGTGACCTCTCCCATTTTTCTGCTGTGGGAATGAACATAGTGAAAAAGTTAATTCATTCCTACATGAGATTGGTCTATGCTGCTCTGTATTCTGAAAATCACAGGTAAGTCTTCTCCATACTGTTGCAGAGAATCTCTGTCAGTTGATCATGAGGGGCTGTCTGGATCTTGTTGATTTACTGCTAATAATCCACCTTTATTTAATGATACTATTCCACATTTCATAAATAATTACATGGGGAAGTCTTTGCAAGGTAGAAGCTCTGATACAATACGCAATCTAATGCTATATAATACTTTTTCTGAGGCTGTATATTTTGGGATTTAGTTTATTACAAAGACCCATGCTGCATATGTAAACTGAAGAAAATCTCTTGTCATTCAGCTATAACCAAAAAAATGCAGCCTTACTTCAGCTTACACTGAGTGTATCCTTAACTTTTGCATCAGCTGTAGGCCAGGTGGACCTGCTTGTGGCAGTGGAGTGTATGTGTTTGCAGTATGGCGGCTCAGTCCAAGAAATAACGTTTGTAGAAATAGACTGTTCACAAAGAGGACTGAAGTTCTTTGTGAATAGTGGAATAATATTTGTGTTTGGCCTAAATCTGTACTGTGATTGTTATTAAAATGGTGGGATACATATTTCCCTATAGGTCCACATCAACTGCAGCAAGAGCTTTCCATCACCAGGAATACTTTCCAAATGGTTATCTTGGTTGCTTGTGTTGGGATTAACTCAGCACTGCTTTATGCCTGAAACTCCTGAAGGCTTGGGTGGATGTTGGAGGTGGAGCAGGATATTTTCTTTTACAGGAAAAATGTCTTTTTTGTTTTAATTTAAATGTCTTGATTTGATTGTTTTTATAACTGTCATCCTGGAAATAACCTTCACGTTTTCCTCTGCCTTTTGTTTTAGGATGAGCCGAGTGTGCCTTACCCTGTTGTCAGCAATGGTTGCTCAGGGGCCAGATTCAGCAAGGGATGTGTATAGCCATTTTGATTTCAATAACAAGTTTCTGCCTGGATTACTGAAAAAAAGATGTAAGAAGGTAAATTAAGCTGCTGTATGCCATTAAATGCTATGCCATGGCTGCATCAGGTGTTTTTTTTCTGCGAAGTATTTAAGTCAGTTGTTGCCGACTTCTCTTTGCTGTGTTTTTGTCTGCAAGACTTTTCCTCTTCTTTTGTATTCTGTGTCAGGCTGAAATGCTTCTTGATTGTTTCTCATTGGCAGCAGAACTGATCTGTGGGGCAAGAGCTTCCCATCTACTTACATAGGAAATCCCCAGGGGATGTTTCTGAGTATCTGCAATAGTGTGAGAGCTGGGCCATTTCCTTAAATACAGCAGGCTTCGTTTTCCACCCTGTGCTGATCTTTCTCATCTTGTCAGGATAACCTTGTTTCTATACTGCTTTGTAGAATTTGCCACAAAACTTTGAAATGCCTTGTTTGTTTCTAATAAGATGTGATGAAATGTAAGTGTATAGTTTCTATGGGCTAACCTTTTAATGGAGTAGTAGTCTAAAATGGAGTGAAAGTAATGGTAAACTTCTGAAAACTATTCAGTGATATGTTTGGGAAGAGCTCAGTTTTTTTTCCAATGCAAAGATTGCAGTTTGGTCCCACTGAAATAAATGGATGTTGGAGGTTCTGCAGTTGTTTTAGTGGAAGGAGGATTTTGGCTAGTACTAGTACAATCAGAGTAATTGCATTTGAAAATATAACCGTGAGTTTTAAACAATCTCCTGGAGGAAATCCTTAAAGAGGATGTGCAAATGAGTAGAAAAAGTCACTCCTCTTTTTCCAAAATGAACTTTAATTCTTGTTTCCTCTCCATTTGTTAAAAATAATCGGGGGTGGCTTGAACCAGTGTTTCAGAACAACAGTATTTACATTTCATTTCAAATATAAAAGTTTAATAAATCCAATATTATTTCAATGGTGATACATTGTTTCTAAAGATGACTTGAAGATGAATGTATGCATTTGTGTTAGGTTTGTGCCATCTGTGGTGATAAATGAAACTGTTTATATGTAGAGCAATCAAGTAGAATACAAAAACCCAAATGCACACCTTTTTCCTTGAAACCATGTTTTACAGTTTCAGGAATGTCAGATTCCATGCGCCTTGACCTTACTGCTGAAGTTGTCATTAGGAGTACATCCACTCCAAATTAAAATGCTTGGATATAGTCTTTTGAGCACAAGCTTATTAGATACACAAGTAACGTACAAGGAAAAGTTTCAAAAAATGGATTAAATATCTTGCTCTTGATCAGCTTTCAGTGAAATCATTATGTTAGAACTGCCTATCAGAGGTGAATTTTTAATACAAAAAATATCTGACCTAACTATTTTTTCTTTCAACCTTTTTATGACTTGCTTAGCCTAGTCAGTAACTTCTTTCAGCCATTTTTACATGCAACTTAATTTTGCAGAGTAAGTTTTAAAAAATTGTAAATCATGGAGGGACTCTTTAGGAGGGAATGTGGTGATAGACTCAATAGAATGGTTTGGGTTTGAAGGGACCGTAAGGATCATCTAGCCCCAAACCCCTGCCATGGGCTGGGACACCTTCCACTAGACCAGGTTGCTCAAAGCCCCATCCAACTTGTCCTTAAACACTGCCAGGGATGGGGCATCCACAGCCTTTCTGGGTAACCTATTGCAGTGTCTCACCACCCTCATAGTAAAGAATTTTTTCCTAATGTAATCTAAATCTCTCTGTGAGCTTAAAGCCATTCTGCCCTGTCCTGTCACTATATGAGGTCCCAGAATAAGGGGTAACTGTATAAACTGAAATAATATGAGTCTGTGTTCATATCCTATGATCCTTTTCCAGGCAAAGCTTTCACTACTTCTTCCATTGTGCCTGAATTTGTAGTTTTATAAGGAATTTATTTTTTTTTTAGCTGGTCTAAGTTGCGAGACCTAGGTAGCTCTATAGGCAGCTGTGATAGCTGAGATGTGTGTAAGGCGCCGTAGCTCAAGGATGGCAATGAACAGTAAAAGTCCCCAAGACTGGCACTGCCCCTGGAAGCCTGTATAGTAAGAAGGTGCAGCAGTATTACTGCCATTACTGTTACTGAGTGTTTTTGTGAATTGACCAGTGTACCAAGTGGTGCAGAAGTGAGGATGATCAGTGATGTTTGCACAGTTTGGCATGAAACTGCTGCTGTTTGTTGTTTGTTTTTTTTTTTCTTTTAATTTATGGCCTATCTCCTATATTGAAAATTTTAAAAGTATGTGAATTAGGACCCCTTCCTTTTTGATGTTAACTTTTAACAGACTGATCCGCTTCACACAGGAAATGTTTCAGATGCATATACTGTGAGTGTATTGCATATAAATGTATGTGTATTGCTATGTGCAACATGTTTGTAGAAGTTGTTTAATTTGCCTATTTATAGTACGTATAAGGATGATAAATTTTTGCAGTGTTAATTTTGCCGTTGTGTACATTCTGATTGCTAACAGTGCCTTTATCTTTTTTAGGGGAGAACTGATGTTCGTATGGCCTATATTCAGTTTGCTCTTTCCTTTTTAATTGCTGGTGACAATGCGATCTTGACACAGGTGCTAGAGTTAAAAGGTACTTCACAATTGCTTGTGTATTTCTTTTTTTTTTTTAAGGCAGAACTTTATACAGGTAATAATAAATACGAATTAATTCAAAATGTGAACAAGCTAAACAGTATTAGTAAGATACAAAATACATGTTTTTAATCTTACTATTTGAAAAACTTTAAACTTCTTCAGTATTTTAGTGAGTTCCTCTTCTGCTTGCGAATAATGTTTGCTATCTGCAAAAACTTTAAAAAGCCTTTGGTGACACAGATGTAAAATGGTAAATGTAATATAACTTTGAGGCCATAAAATTAGTAAGCAGAAAAAACTCCCTTCATGGCCTCCAGCCTTGCTCATAGCATAGTAACAGTGGATACATTAAAAGGTGGGTTTTTTTAAGTGTTAAAGACTGTGTGTACTTTAGTTTTCCTTTCTGTCCTCATGCAGGACAACTCTTATGTGCTCCATTAGACCGCTTTTTATCAATGAATTGGAAGACCAGTGTAATGTCCTTTGCATCCCTTATTAAGGAATTACAAGGGTGTGTAGTCAGGAGTATGTTACAGCCATATTTCGTAGAGAATATGCTCAAACTGAACTGAGAAAGAAGAGGATGCAGAAAGCTGAATCTTACATACACTTGGTTAATACTCAATCCCTTATGGGCTGAAGAGAGCGTAAAACTTCTGTTGACTTTAGTAATTTGAAATCTACCGCTGATGGTTCACAAGTTGTGAATTGTGACCCTTGGTAAGGTTGTGAAAGAATTCAGGAGGGATCTTGAAATACTCTTAAGAGAAAAGTAATTAGCTGGCATCAGTTCATTTCTTCTAAAGTGAGGGAATGAGAGCAGACCATAGTTACTTAATTCTGCTGTTTGCACTACCCTGGGGGCTGCTGATTTCATTTAATTGCTCACAGTTGTTCAGCTCTTTCAAAAACGGAAAATGGCAGTGCACACCTAGATGCAGTTAGCACAGCTGGCTTTCATTCCCCTCTAAGATACTGCAGGTCTCTATACCCTGAAGTTCTCTAACTTTGGGATGCACAAGTGAACCAAAAGATGATGTATGTGGTTGGAGATGTAACCTCTAAACATTTGAGAATCGCTTGGTGAAACAGTTGTGAGTCCTTCAATGGAATGGATAGGCATTTACTCAGATTTAACTACTCTGTAGCACACTGGGGCCCAAAGTACATTTGAAGTTGACAGATGCTGTCGCAATTAAGTGTTAATAACCAAGTTGGCATATTAGCTAGTTATGATGAGAATAGGTTTGGCAGCATTACTTGTTCATCACTGTAGTTGCAGACACATCATCCTTAACTCTGATTGCAGCCTTTTGGTTCATCCTTAAATATAACAGCAAGGTAAATAATATGACATTGAAGAGAAATGGGTATGAATTCCCTGAAGTATTTTAGGATGAAAATAGCTTTCACTTTTTCACTTTAACGTTTGAAATGTCTTCTTAGATTTCATACCAGATATTCTTCGCTCTGAAATAAAAGAGGACAGAGTTTCTACTATCAATCTTCTACTTTCTACGCTAAGAACTAAGGTATGATATACCCTTGAAATTGTATTATCTCTTGTTTTCCATTTTCTTAGCTGCTGGAAACAGTTTTGCAGTAATTTCTCATAAATTGCCCAGCTCTTTAAGATGCTGGCACTGTGCTGCTGCTGCTGCAAGTTTGTGTCCATTACTGATGGTTTGTTGGAGGTTGATATTATGGCTGTATTACTGTTTCAGGACTGAAGCCTATTTTGCTTTTCCAGTGCCATCTTTTAAGGGAAATAATTGCAATAGCTTGTACTTGGATGGTAATTTCAGCTCATCTTTAGTGTGTGGTGTCCAACAGAGTCTGATTGTTTCATGGGTTGCAATTGCATCAGTGCCAAGCCTGAAGGTCAAAAGAACTGGAATCCTTTTTGATTCTTCCAGCCGAAGTAAGATTTGTCCTTCAATTAATATGTCTCAGGAGATCAGCTAGTGAGTAGATTTGTTAGCTCAGATCTAAGAAATGATAAAACAATCTTCTTTCCAGGAGAAAAAGGATTTTGTATGGTTTTAGTATGGGGACTGTGACATGAAGAGGGTTTCTAGGAGCTGCCCGGTTGCAGTTGAAGAGTGTATTTTTCCACTGTGTTTTTCTTTTCATTTGAACTTCATTTGTAGCAGGTTCTACCATTTCTCCCAGCAGCTTTCCATGCTCCTAGCCTGTGGCTGTGCTGCTCTAAATAGATTCTGTGCTCTTTAGTCTGTCCTGTCCAGCATGTGCAGAAGTTGGTGTAGAGTCCTATGGCTTCAACCACATCAAGACGGGAGGAGGAGCATGTGAGAGAAGTGTTAAAAGGACAGGCAGAACCTTTGTCTGCTGTAATGAGTGAGCTATGTATGTAGTAGAAGAATGAAGTGTGTTGCTAGTTTGCCAATATTTTGTGATAACTTGCAAGAATTGTTTGTTTTTTTTTTTTGTTTTTCCCCATTGTTTTCAGGTGGTTCAAAATAAAACTATCACCAAAACACAGAAGGTGCGCTTTTTTACTGCAGAAGTGTTGATTCACATTGCTTCACTTTACCGGTGGAATGGGATTACTGATGTCAGCCCTGGGGATTTAAAGGTCTGGTAACTTAATTCTTTGTAATTTCTGGTCATTGTCCTGCCTTTTTTTGGTTTTCCCCCTTCTTGCAGCCCACAGTTAGAAATAGTTCCCTGTTATTCTAACCTTGATAAGCTCAAGAAGAGGGATCTGATGAGGCTAATTAAAAAGAACCACTGACTTTCTGCTGCTTCTCACTGCTTGCGTATGAGGGTTTGTTTCCCCACCCTGATTGCCAGAACTGCAGTGCAGATCTGTTAACCAGGGACCAAGGGGTCTTAGGTGTGAATACTGTACTCCATTTCCTGGGCACATTTGTATCTATAGGAGAGTATATCAGGAGCAATGGTCTTATCACATATCTTATTCCCATCCTGCACAGTGATCTGCTCCCAAGATGGTTGCCAGACTTTTCAGCTTACACTGTTTGAGAGGTTGTCAGGGTTTCTGAGGGTTGAGCTCTTCCTGATTCTGCTAGTCTGTGAAATCATACTCCTAAAGTCATAGAAGAGGGAAGGATCAGGGTTGCTGCTGGTGGGGGTGTGCTAATAGTGCAGATGTTTTGTCATCTTCTTATAAATAGTTTACAGTTTCACTTTATTTTTCTTAATCCTGTATCTCTTTCCTCCCCTTTACTGGGGGAATACCTAAGGCATGGGATAAGCACAGTGCAAAGCAGTAGACAGACTTGAATGTGTTTAATACAGAAACTGAAACGTCTGTTGTTAATGAGAACAAAAGCTAAACTCTTTTAGTGTTTCTTGAAAAGGAGCCTTATAAAATTTAGGGTGAAATTGTTGTAAGATTTTTTCTCTGCTATCAAAAATAGTATGCCTTTTTTACTCCTTTTTGATTTTTCTAGGTGACTCAAGGTTCTGACGAGGCGGGAAAGATGATGGTACGGGAGCTTGTTCATAATTTTTTGATGGACCTTTGCTGCTCTCTGAAACATGGCATAACTTTCTATGATCCAGGTCTTGGAACTTCTGGCAAGTAAGTCACTGGACAGCTGAGATTGTATGTGAACATTGTGCTAGAAACAAGATGGACCTCACTAGTTATCTTGTTTGCCTATCCAGGCCTTTGCAAGTAACTTTATTGAATTCTACTTCTATCTCTTTTCTGTGACAGACAAAAGAAATACATTGTTTTTTTTGTTGTTGTTTTTTTTTTTAAACTTCCTAAGGTGAAACTATTGTATCTCCTTGTACCTCAGTGTACTAGAGATTGGGCTGCCCTATTTTAGGGGCTTAGGATATGATTTAGCGTAAGGTGTCCCTGCCCACTGCAGGGGGGTTGGAACTAGATGATCTTAAGGTCCTTTCCAACCCTAACGATTCTATGATTCTCTCAGCCGTCTCCCTGTATAACTAGATACAAAGTCTCGTGAGGTGTGATTTTGGACCATAATTTTTTTTGATGTGACAGTAAAGCATCAAAGCTGCAGTGTTCACCAGATGGTGGTTAAAAAACTAGTCTAATTTACATCTTGCAGAATCAGATGTGTCTTATCCCAGATTTAAGTGAAATGCTGACGTGGATTTCAGTAGTACCAGAATTTGGCCTGCAATACCTAATCTGGAAGCATCTGTTTGCCCTACCATATCCATTTGATAACTAATTAAAATATGTGTGCACTAAGATTATGACTGATAGAGGAAATAATTGAGACTATGCTTCACGTTAGCTGTGCAAAGATGGGACTGATATCGAGTGGTGTGACAGCAGCTTGTTTCTTGCTTTGAGCAAAATTTTAATTGGTATTTATCAGGTGTTTATGAAATTCTCACTTTGTTTAGGGACATAGAGAAGAAACCTTTAAAAAAAAAGCCTGAAAAAACAGAGGAAAAACCTTCCAAGTTGAATATTGAATTTTAATTCTACATTTTTAGCTTTGTGAAGTTTGTTTAGAATATTTCTGTGGTTTTAATTCAAAGTAATTACTATTTGTCATGCAGGAAACCTGGTGGTAAATTCAGCTCTTATTTTCTGAGTATAAATGTAGAAATTTTGCCAGCAATGTGAGAGGTCTTGCCTTGAATTTACCTCAGCTACAGTTGGAGGAGTTGCAGGGTTATCACATGTAAAGTATCAGAATAAGGATTTGTTTTCTAAAGTACTTTTTTGTCTTCAACAGGGGAGGAAATGTGGTGCTTCTGCATTTCCTGCTTGGTTTAAAAACTGCAACAGAAGATGAACTGGTTGCGGATCTCATGGTGAATATTCTTAAAATATGCCCGGATTTATTGAATAGATACTTTAAGGAAACCCGATATTCTTTTGTTCCTAGACTGAAGTCTGCTTGGATGGACAATATGAAGTTACTCAGAAAGGTATGAGTATGAATGATTCACACCACCTCTTCACAGAAATAGCTGGTCCCAATACTGTTTTGTGTTTTTGTTATCCTTCCAAAACCTGAAGTAGTTTTTATTAAACAGTAGTGCAGAATTATACAAAATTGTAATAGGAAACATAGATAAAGTCAAACAATCCTGACCTACAGAAAAGTTACCAAGCCAAGGAACTTGGTAGTAGATTAGTAAGCTTGCCTTTGATTGCAGATAGATATTATAATGCCATTCTTACGTAAAATATGGTACAATTTAGTACAGAGCCTGGCCAGCCTGTGATGTGGCCATTTTAGGTATAAACTAACTCTGAATTCGTAAATTTAGCCAAGGTCTTCCTACTGACAAGGAACAAGATTTCACTGATTTCAGAGGAATTAATCTGAGGATCAGGAAGTCGATTTTTTTTGGTTATGTTTCAGAAGCAGCTGTTCTATATCAGAGGAAACTCGCATGTCTGAAGATGTCTTGGGTTCAATGAATGTAAAGGCACAGTGCTGCAGAGTTTATTAAAATCACTAGAAAGCAGACAGGCACAAGATTTCATAAATAATGATTTTAAAAACAAAACAGTCCAGCAGTGGGAAAGTTAGGTGGCTGAGGTTTAAGTGAGCTGCAGAAAGGACTTAATAGTTCTATGTAACACTGTCAATTACTGTACATATGTTAGGAAAGAAGCAGCAGGATGCTGTTAAATGTCAAAGATGGTAAATGGAGTGGGGGAAATGGCATCCTGTTTTCTGTGGGTGCTGAGGAAAATGAACCATGGCTCAGAGCCACAGCTGCTTTAACAAGTGTAGACATAACGTAAGTTGCACAGGCCAGGGGGCTGTATAAACATTTAACTAAACTGGGAAAGAAGGAATTGGTATAAGAAGCAGTGGGAAACATCACACTGATATATTTTTTGAAATGTAGCAGCACTGAAGCCCAGCTAGGAGAAACTTTTGTCCTTTCCGAGTGTTCCTCTTCCTCTTTGTTTAGCTTAAAATAGGCAAGTAGGATCTGTAGTCTGTTGAAAAGGGGTAGCCTTTAGCAGGGATGTAGGTCACATACAGCTGTTCCATTTATGAGCAGGAGTCTGGGGGATGCTCTGTAGCACTTCTGTGTAGAAGCTGGCATTTAGTGCTGTCATTACTATTGACAAGTCAAAACCCTTCTGTAAAATGCTTCCCAGAAGAAGCTGTTATCTCCAGGGCTATGTGGATGTTGATTAAATTGTTTTTATTTCAGATCTATGAGGCTCAACCAGAGATCTCCAGTTCTTTTAAGACTTCAGAGTTTATTCCTCTTCCCAGGTTGCTTTCTATGGTGATGGTAACAACAGTCCCTGCAGTGTGCAATAAAATAATGTTCACCCAAGGACTAAATGTAAGAGCAGTCTATAATAATTCAGTCTATAATATTTTTCTGTTTAATACTGATTGATTGGTGTCTGTTTCTATAAATATATTTCTGTTTAATACTGATTGATTGGTGTCTAATCATCCAAGAAGTTTCTTAAATTGGTTAATTACATATGTTTTATGTTTGTCCCAGCATAAATCTGGCTTGGGAAAGCACTGGAAAATGAGCTAAAGCCCATTGATACTGCTTCCAGGAGCCATCCACAAGTACCAATTCTGCCAGTGCTCACTAGGTGGTTTTAGCTTGGAATCTAAAAAACTACAGATTCTTTTCTGCAAGTTAAGATTCAGGAAATAATTAATTTGTTAACAAATTTTAACATATATATATATATAGTACAGATCATGTGCAAAGCATAAGAGGAAGCACTGAAAGGTTATTAATTCAACTTCTTTACTTTAGTTACCCAGCACAGTAGTGAAGCACAGCATACTGTCACTTGTATCAATGATTCTGAGAAGAGCCTTGAAGAATATTGAGTACTGTTTGAATGAGGAAATTTGGCAAAAGTCAGAAATCTACACACTCTCAGTGATGCAGGAATTTGTACAGCTGTACAGAGAAGCCATCAGCAAGGTACAAAGTAGAAAGAAAACTGCAGTCTAATATGAGTTGCTTTGCAGCAGATAACTAACTACTCCTCTGCACCTTCTGCCCAAATGGTTGTGGTCTGGCAGCCAGGAGATAGTTTCTTTGGCCAGGGGAGGGGAAGGCTGTGGGTTAAAGATGTTAATAACTGGTGTGGTAGTAGACTACATTTCCTAACACAGCTGGCTGACGGAAATGCAAATGGAAGTCTGCTGTGAGACAAATTTGTAACATTGACAGCTATTGTACTGCGAACAAATTCCAAAGCTGGCTGACAGCAAAATCTCCTGGCTGAAGTAAATTGTAGCCAGCAGAGCTCGCTTAGAAGTTACTAAACAAGATAGCATTTGAATTGAAAATACACCATGAGGATGAAGAACCAAACATAAATTTTTCACAGGAAACTTCTTCAATAAAATAATCTTTCTAGTACTCATGTTCTGCAGGAGTGAAAGTGATTTCGCGTCTATTTCTGATTGCATACAAGGTCTTGGTGAAGAGCAGCAAATCCTCATGTTGACTGGTTGTGAATATTTTTAATCACAGTAGCTTTGTCTCACACAGAGGAGCTGTCGCAATTTACTTCTTTTGCTTTTAGGTTTTACCAGACATGAATAATCTAGTGGCTGTCTGGCAGTCCTTTCTGAAGCAAGGGAAAGAGCACCACGGTGGCCAAGAGGACAAAAGGGAAGGTGATGCCCCCACTGTGAAGGCAGCAACTGAGACAGCAGAAGTTGCTGAACAGCATGGTAGGCAAAGCAGTTGGAGTTACTCCTTCTTACATGTATGTGAATGACAGTTGTGAAGTTCTTATTCCATATAAGGTTGTTATCTGCAGCAGAATGCAGATGTCACTTGTACACTTAATATTCATCTTTGCATTGTTCAGTTCTTTGGACAGTTTAATTCTGACCAGTGTCAGAATTGCCTGAGAACACAGTTTGACAGATAGGCTGCCATTGCTAATAGGAGGTTAAGCAGTTTGACTTTCTGATGTCACAGAATCACAGAAGGGTTGATGGTGGAAGGAACCTCTGAAGAGCACCGTCCAAACCTTCTGCCTAAACCTGGTTGCCCAGCAACGTGTCCAGACAGCTTTCGAGTATCTTCAAGGACAGATTCCACAACCTCTCTGTGCAACCTGTGCCAGTGCTTGTTTGCCCTTGCAGCAAAAAAGTGTTACCAGATGTTCAGAGTGAACCTCATGTGTTTCAGTTTGTGCCCATTGCCTGTGGTCCTGTCACTGGGCACCACTGAAGTGAGCCTGGCTGGGTCCTCATTGTACCCTCCCTTCAGGCGTTTACATACATTGATAAGATCCCCCTGAGCCTTCTCTTCTCCAGATGGAACAATCCCAGCTCTCCCTTCCCTTCCTTTTAGGAGAGGTGAGTGCCTTCATAATTTTTTGTGGCCCTTCACTGGGCTATCTTCAGCATGTCCATGTCTGTCTTGTACTGGGGAGCCCAGAACTGGATACAGCATTCCACATGTGACCTCATCAGCACTGAGGATCACCTCCCTCCACCTGCTGGCAATGCTTTGCCTAATGCAGCCCAGAGTACCATTCACCCTCGTTGCTACAAGGGTGCATTGCTGGCTCATGTTCAATCTGATGTCATCCAGGACCCCCGGGTCCTTTCCTGTCAAGCTGCTTTCTGGTTGGGTGGCTGCCAGCATGTACTGGCAAATGGGGTTGTTCCTTCTCAGATGCAGGGCTGTGTAATTCCCCATGTTGATTTTAACTCTCCTGTCTCAGACCTTCCTATTCTAGTAGTAGTATTTTACAGCCACACAATTCAACAGGCAGGGAAGCTGATACACCCAAAAAATAATTTTTTGAGGTGTTTTGTTTTTGAGGTTTTTTTTCAAGTAGTTACTGTGGCTGCACTAAGGTTTGTGTTGCTGTAGCACAGGAGTAGAAACATGCAAATGCTGGAAGAGAGAGAGTGGGCTGCAGTGAAGGCTTCAGTTTTCCTCTCAAAACCAGTGTACCTCCTGAAGGACTTGTTTTCATAGTCCCATTGCAGGGAACTGGAAGTTTTGGTGCTCTCTGTAGCTTGGCTAGCAGCCTGTAATGTTTTGCTTATAGACTGAAGAGAAATCTACAGCCAGTTTCATTTCCTTCACAGGGCATGTTCCACAGTGAGACTTCCTGGAGCAGACAGTTTTTCAGTGTATGTCCTTCTATGTGTAGCTTTGGGCAGCAAAAGAGTTGTCAACACTGACACTCCAGGGCTCTTCATTGGAGGACTGCCTGGTGAAACCAGTGGAGCAGCTAATCTCTAAAGTACTGTAGCTGTAGTTTCTCTGCATACTTGGGTGATAATACTGTACCATTTACTCTCAGCTCAGTTTTACAGCTTTATTTGCACTGAGGCCACAAGGTAGTTCTCTTTTTTTTAATGGGAGCTGAGACTCAGCAAACAAAGGCAAAGTTTATGCATGGCATCCATCCAGTTCTTCATAGTTCCCTGAAGGAGATCCAGGTAACAGGAAAAAAGTAGGTGTTAAAAAAGTTTTGGCTGCCCTTCATTTATTTTGCTTCCTTTCATTAGTGACTGGATAACAAGTAGCTTTTATGCATCCTCACGTTATAAACTAAAAGAATATTTAACTGCTGAGATAGCTTTTCCTAAGAAGTAAACAGCTGCCTTAACTGGAGTTGATGTTTCTCTCGTACTTGTTGCCATCCTCTTGCCAAGAGGTCACATTGACAAAGTATGATTTTGAAAGAGGGAAGGGAAAGAAAATAACCTTTAACTGAAGTAATAAATTACTAACAAATTAGTTTATTGTCTCCTGCACTTCTCCAGTCAAACCTACCTGGCATTAGGTAAGAATAGTGTCCCTGGCAACCAGCAGTGTGAACATATCCTTCCCTTCCCTTTTTTCCCTCTTGTTCAGCCTTAAAGAGCAGTGAGACTGACTGGATTCTTACAGTGAGTGTTAAAATGTTGAGATTGTCTTTAAAATCAGATTATAAATGACAACTGCCAACTTAAGCACTGAATAAGCTGATTTAGTTTTAAAATTATTCATGCAGAAAGCTAGGGAAGGAAACTGGGGATTCTCTGGTTGTTTTTTTTTTCCATTTCTTCTTGTTAGTGAGGAAGATAACTCATAATTTCATAGGAAGTCAACTGGAAATACATGAGTAATTCTTATGTAGGGTAATGTAGGTGCTACACTGCTTTTTTGGTATGAAGGAAGGAGAAACTAATTAGGTAAACACTTTGTTTAGGTTCAGATGACGCCGAGACACTGTTTCTGAAAGCTGCATTGCTTCAGGTCATATGCCTTTATCAGAAGGTTGTGCCCCACTTGGTAGCACGGAGCAACTTTGATTTTAGCAAGTTGCTAAAAGGTATGTGATGGGTATTTCTATTACCTTCATTGTTTTCTCTGGCTATTTACAAAGTCCACAGGAGAGAGGAATGTTTGCTTTTCTGTGTACATAGAGAAGGAACTGGTTTCTAGAAGTAACCAATTATAGTTTCTTCATTGTGTTGACATTTATTGCTGCTATTTCTGCAGTTCTCTGGCACTGTGCTCTCCTAAATTCCATAGCTGCTCTGCTACACTCAGTTGTTGTAAGTGGTAGGTTGCGCTACAATTTTCCTCTTTGTGTGTCATATTCTTGCAAATATTTGGTCTTTATGTGGTTTTGATTCTAGTGTTTCTGAGAAAGATGTATGTCCAACTCTTAATGAGATGTAGGTGTTTAATTCTCCTAGACTGATGTCAACAATCCCAGCATAAGAAAGCTATTTCCAAACTCTTATTTGCCACAATAATACAGATGTTTGGTTGTTGGTTTTTTTTAACAGGTCACAGAAGGTTTGGGGTGGGGGAGAAGCATGTACCAATTCACCAGTCTCCTCTGGAAGTCTTTTAACATTCAAGTATTTTTTCCATTTGCTGTGTTTTAAATTATTTTATCATGGTTTGATAGTTTATGGGAAGAAGAACGTTATTCTGTATGGTGTTACCTTCCATGGAAAATCTAAATGAGGAAGCACTTTAGCAAAATTGTTTTATTTTTGTTTCTGATGTAATGTCCACAGAGGGTATTCCTCTTCATGCACCAGAAGTAAACAGAGATGTTCTGTACCTTGATGTAGCAAGGATGATGAGCCACAAACTGTGGGCTGTGGGCAAGATCCTACAATGCTGCTTATGGTACAGTAAATACAGCTGTTTAAAATTGAGACTGGAGAAGACAGCAAGATGTTGTTTGGGCATCACTGCTGTCTGAGTGCCACCAGAGCCTGTACGCCACCCAACTAGAGCAACTATCTGTAGTTTAGGCACATCTGGGATGTGTAAGTATAGCAGTTATGTAAATGCCTCGATTAAAGTCTATCAGGGAAAAAGGGTCTTTAAACAACTCCCCTCCCTCTAAATCATCTGGTGTATGTGTATGGTTTTTCCTCCCTCTGTCAAAGCATATTTGATTGGTTTGTATGCTTGGTGACTTATCAAATCATTATTTCTTGCATTGTTCTGCTTTTCTCAAAATGGACAAAAAGCAGGACACCTTTTTATGAAGCACAAATCTCCTGGAGGGTATGTTTTGTGGCAGTATTAAATAATCAAGTTGAACAGGCTGGAAAATAAAGTGTCATTCTCAAACAAATGTAATGAAGTGAGCCTGGATATTAATTTTGATGAAAGAAGACATGGTAGAAAATGATGGTATAAATTAATCATGCAACTTTGTTCTCTCAGATGCCAGTTCGAGAGTTCTGTTGTTCCTTCCCCTCACCCTGATTAAAACATACACTCCAAAACCAGCATGTTTTCCACCTTGTAACAATATGTTTAAACAGCTGGTACAGTTTTATTTGGTTTTACTGTTAGCTAGACTTTATAGTGACTTTGAAAAATTTACTCTTCTCTCTAATGTGGACCACAAGATAGTACACACACTATGGAAAGCACACTGACAACAAAGCTTTATATAGCTGATCTCTGCATGTAACTGAACTGCAGCTAAAGTCTGGGCAAGTCAGTTTTTGGAGCACACTGTGAGGATCCCAGCACAGCTTTGTGACCTCTAAGGTGAATACTTCTGAGGTTATGCCATAGCAGTTGTTATGAGCATATGACATAAGTGATGAAGGGAGAGACACAAGGGTAAAGTTCCACTACCTGTAGCAAATATTCTAATACTATAAGCATTAAGATTTGTTATTGACATAAATTCTGTATTTTGGTTTCCAGTTTGTCCATCCTTTTTACATCCTGTAGGACACAGCTGGTAGATTTTGTATTCCATTGCACCAGTGATAGCTTGTGCAAGGGGCAGGTGTTACCACTCTGAGGGCTGGATTCCAGCCTTAGTTTGGCAGACAATCATAGTGTGTTTGGGGATCTCGTGTTGTGAAAATTTGTGGATTGCCAGCTTACCTCACAGTGATGGTTTGAAGCCCTAAATGACTAATGTTCCTAAGATCTCAGGAAGATATACCAAAATAAAGTTCATTGTACTAATTTCAAACCTTAGGTATCGTCACTGAAAAGGGCCTTCGAGAGGAGGTCCCTCCTGTGCTGCAGCACCATATACTGAAAGTGGCTTTGGAACTTCCTGCAAATAAATTTGCCTGGTTCAGAGTACAGGTAAGAGACTTCACAGCAGGTTTATGTTTCTTTGGCATGCTGTCCTCAAATCTTTACATCTGGCACTACCTGTTTGTAAACTAGTTGTAAACTAGTCCCAGGCTTTAGGAGGTGACCCTTTTGTAAAACCAGCAGGAATTATCGTCTTAGTACTAGTGAAGAATCCTTTCTGAGATTAAAAGTTTTTCTGCAAGGACAGAAATTTTTGCCTCCCTGATGAGGGCTGGACAAGGTTCCTTCAGCTCTTGTCTGGAGAGGAGCATGAGTGAGAATTTGCTGGTTTCCACTCATGTGGGAAGCCCGAAATTTCACTCCAAGGAAGTGAGCTGATGAGAGGAGCTGTCCCACCCTGGGATGGCTGGGTTTTGACATTTGTTAAGACTGTCTCTCCTCTCCATAATTACTGGAAACCTTCAGGGCCCCTCCTCTCTTCTTTCCTGCAGCCTTGTAAAAAAGAGCATGCTGTAGAGGGTCTGGTTTTTATATTTAGAGAAAGAAGTGGGCCTAGCTCTGGGGGGAAGCAGAAACCCCCATGGGTATTGTGACTGTGACCCTGCCTTTTAGGATATTTTCTGCCCCCTCCAGTTCACGATAAAGGAAAAGTGAGGAGTGATAAGAGCAAGCAAAGGAAAACCTGGAAATGGGCAAAGAAGCTACAGTATTGTCTTGTGGGTTTGCCCTTTGAGTACAGACAGGTTTTAACTGAAAAGAGAAAAGCCAAATCTGGCAATATTACAGAGGGTTATGGTTGTTATACATCAAATACAAGTCAGTGAGAAAAGCAGGAAAGATGGCAGAAGGATTTTCACTTGATGTTCAGGTAGTATTCAGCATCCCTGTGACTTGCATTGTTTTCCTTTTCTTTAGGGATCAGTCTTTTAAATTATTACATTTCTTGTTCAGACAGTACTTGTAGGAAATCTGAATTCCTGGAGATAACAGAAGTAGAAGAAGAATAGATGACTGGAGAGGAAGGTGGCTTTATCTTGGGCTCTTGTATTTTGGGCCCTTGTATGAGTTGATGTTTCTGTTACTCCTCTCTTCTCCCACTTTCCAAAAGCCGATTGTGCTGGTTTTTTCTGGCTCACTGAATGCAAAGTAGGGTAAATGATCCCATTCATTTCCAGCCTTGGTATATTTGGGCAGATCTATAAAATAATGTATTGCATACCTGCTTCAATGCAATGTAATCCTGTACAGTGTTGCTGTGCCAGGGAAATTTTAATTTATTTTTCTTTCAGGATGTCTCCGAGACAGAGAAAGTATCTGGTGAAAAATCAGTGTTCTATTTACTGATGAAAATGTTTGTTACAAGTAACCATTCTCATCTGAAAATTTCAACCAAAAAACTGATCGTCAAGGTAAGTGTTTGATCTGCAGTACCAGGATATTCACTATATCCCATTGGTCTGAAATTTCAGAGTTGTGCATTTTTTTTCTTAAAGCATATACCTTTACTGTGCATAGTTGTGTAGCCAACAGAGTCATATTTGGACGACTGTCCTTGGAATTTCCTGTCAAATAACTACCTGTTAAATAATAATTGTATGAAAGTAAATGCTGTCGACTGAATTTGCTGCAACAGTTGACAGAATAGTAAGGAAAATGTCTTTAATGTTTGCCCACCCCCCAGGCTGAATTAGTTGTGATACTGTAGTAAATCACTGCAGTTTGTGTCTGCAAAGGTCTTGACATGGATCAAGAAGAGATGATTTTTTTTTTTTTTTAATTTTTAGCTTCTAAGCCCTGAACAGGGCTCCTTCAGCAGTGTTCCATGCTAATAGTGCTATACAAGTTTGTATACAGCTTTATGCACTTAATTTCTGTGTTTAGCTTCAATAACAGGGTGCAGCTGTAATGTTCAAAGACACTGAAGTAAAGTTAGAGTTATTGAATTAGGTTTTAGTTGACCTTGATCCCTGCAAGGGGTTAAAGTCAGGCTAACTTTGTCTCACAGTAACTAATACTTCAATCAAAAGCTACCTGGTACAGTTTTCCTAGTGTGTTTAGATTCTTATGCTGAGCGGAGATGTGGGCTGCCTGACTCATTCTTGTTTCCTCTTTTAGATTCAGTCCATTTCATTTTCTCTGAAGAGAACACAGGAGCAGTGGAGTTAGGGCAGTTATGTCAGCAGAAAGGCTGTTAAGAATAGATGTTAATGAGTGTGTTTTGCTTATTTTTCAACACAGTGCCATATAAGTGGAAGGCATGTTTTTGGATTTCACATTCTGTTCCTGCCTGTTTTCATGAGAGCTGCCAGTGTATTTTTACTTTGAGACTGCCAAAAATAGTTAATTATTTAAAAATGAATCTTTTTTCTTTTTTGTTTCCCCTTTCTTTAAATGAATTATCCTGTCAGATTATTGTAAGCAGCAGTGTTATTTTTGTAGCTGCTGGTGGTTTACACAGAGTAAATATAGAGCAAATGAGCTGTGATAGCTTCCTTTTTGTGTGTGTGTATGTGTAGAAACAAAAGCATAGATTCATCCCACATAACTACAGTCATCTAGCATAGGTGCCAGAGTTAGGAAGCTGGTGAAGGTTTCTGCTCTTGTTGAGAGGGAGGGTCAAACAGTTCTACCGTCGTGCAGTTCAAATCTCCTGTCATCTGGGTTGTCCTTCAGACAGCTTCTCCTCCTTCTTTTCCTTCCTCCTCCTTTTTAATTTTACAGACAGAACACAGGGTCACCAAGTTCCTAATTTGGGCACCTGAGATAAGGGGCTGAATTTAGAGAGCATGGAAGTGGGCAAAAATTTCTAAATATGTTAATGACTGATACTTGAATGTGGTAAAATAGTGTCTTCCTCACCACCCACAGCATCTATGAGTATGCTTACGCTTTTCTCTGGACTTCACTGTTGTCATGACTCACTGTTCATGTATTTGACTGTTTACCCATCTGCTCAACTCTTCTAAGGGCAAATAGCCTGGTTTAGATTTAATTTAGCAATGGTTTTCCTTTATATTATATCAGAAGTTTTCAGAAGCCTCCCTACAGTCTCCTCTTAAGGGTATGTTCCCTTTTTTTAATTGCTGTAATGGCATAAAAATGTACAACCCTCTTAAAGCATTATAGCTTGCTCCCCTGATATTACAAGATTTACTAAGGTGAAGGGAATGGATGCTTTGTGTCCAGGCAGCTTTGACCTCAGTAGAGCTTTTTGCTGACTGACAACACAAGCACTTCATAGGATCACAGAAGGGTTTGGATTGGAAGGGGTCTTAAAGCTCATCTAATTCCAACCCTGCTGCCATGGGCAGGGACACCTTCCGATAGACAAGGTTGCTTCAAGCCCCATCCAACCTGGCCTTGAGCACTGCCAGGGATGGGGCAGCCACAGCTTCTCTGGACAGTGTGGTCTATGATTCTAAGACAGACTGGCTGTGGCTCTGTGATGTGGCTTCCCCTCTTCTGTGTCACTGCACCACAGGCCTTGAGGAGTGAAGCAGCAGAGGGGCTGCTGCAGTGAGCAGCATTACAGGTAGCACTATGGCTTCTAGGTCTGGTGCATATGGCCCCAGCATGTGCTTGATTCCTGTGTCTCAAGTGCTTATAGAAGTCTTGTATTCCAAATGCATGGAATGCACATTCATGTGAGATTGCCTTGTGCTCACTGCCTGATCCGGTGAATAGGTATTTGCAGCATACTTGAATGGAGTACACATGGGATCCATCCCATACACATGGTCAGTGTGAGGGCAAGAACCAAGTGGTGTTGTACTGAATTTGTGCCGCAGACAGCAGGTGAGAGGAAGAGAGGCTCTGAGAAGACAGGAGCAGAAGTTGCTCTCATCTGATTTTCCCAGTTGTGAAGAGAGTAAGCCATGTTTTGCCTCTTACTTTGGTCATTTGTAATGCCCTCTTGTCTCTGCCCCAGGACTGCTTCTTGGCGTGTTCCTACAGTGCCTGTGCATATCTGGCAGAGCTCTGGGTTTCATTTGTCACCTGTGAGAGAGTCATGCTTCAACTGTTGATTTTGCTGACAGGGCAGTAAGAAAACAGCCATAATGAAGATACTAGGCCTTGGTCCTTGTCACAGTGAGGCCAGTTGATACAGTCATTGGAGATTTTGTTTTAAAAAATGCATTTGTTTTTACCCTTTGTTATGCAGTTTCAGTGGTCCTAGTGAGTGGGAATAAGGCCTATTGCACTGAGGGGTGAGAAGAAAATGACAAATATTTTTCATCAACCTGTTCTTCTTTTCTTTTCAAGAAGAAAACATGCAGTTGCTATACTAAAAGGTCTGTGCTTTTGGGGGGTTTTGTGTTTTAGTAGTTTTGGTTTTTTTTATCCCGCCTTTGGCTTTCTGGACAGGTTTTACGTGACAGCGGAGTGTTTGAGTACACATGGAAGGAACTTTCAGTTTGGCTGGAACACTTGGATAATACAGAAGAAGACAAAAAGGAAGCAGTGATTCAGTTTTTGGAAAGGGTAACAACTGTTCAAATTAGCTGGATAAACAGTCCCAAGAATAGAAGTAATGGAAACTAATGATTTTGTTGCTATTGTTGAGAAACCTGTCAAAGATTGGTAAATGAATTCTGAGAAAAACAATGTTTGTAATTCTTTATACGGAGCTGACATCTTTCTTGTTTTGGGTGGGAGGACAGTGAAATGATTTGTAGAAAAATTAAATCCAGAAATACAATTTGTTATTGCAGCATTGTTGATAAAAGGGTAGAGTAGGTGCCTGGCAATAATCATCTGACCTGCCAAAATTACCAGACCTGCCAAAATTATCAGACATAAGTAAATTATAATCTTTTACAAGAAAACTTGACATTTCCTGTTTACTCTTAAGGATGTTGAATGCCCAGTGCTTCCTTTTCATTGCAGTTTCCTCAGGAACTCAGTATGTGGTAGCACTTTGGGTACAAAATTGCAGTGAACATTTCTCTATTCATTTGACCCAGTGTCCCATATACAGCAGCGGTAACCATAGGCAGATTCTTGTAGAGCTATATAGAAGCTGTCTTCCTAAAACTTTCCCAGCTTCCAACTGCTTTT